>NC_080638.1:8623123-11023123 GCF_027579445.1 Ammospiza nelsoni
TAGTCACTGTTTTCAGAACCAATATCTTAACGTCCCAGGTGCAACACTGAGCGCATACTGAAGTCCCTAACACTAAATAAAATTAGTTGGAGGCTAAACTATGAGAAAATCCTTTCCTGGGCACAGATGCTTCCAAACCACCAGCAAGCACAATCAGCCTGCTGAGAACACGCTTCAGGGAGCTGCTCTTGTCCTCCCACAGCAGGCTGAGAGTGCCTAATACACTCTGAAGTTTTGCTGATGGAATCCACCAATCTATCAGGAGATTGATAGGAGCAGTTTGGCAGCCCTGGAGAGAGGGAAGGAGGGGTCAGCAAGCCCTCCCTGCAGCATTGCATCATGCACTGTGACACTCCTCGGGAGGAGTTTAACCCTCCAGCCTCTGCATAGCTCTCCCTGGGCACAAAGTGATGTGAAATGCTGGAGGGACTTTGGAACACATGGATTGGACTTCCTCTGTTCCAAGAGGATCACAGGAATTCTAAAGGAATCAGACCTAAATTAAATCCCATTCAAAAGTCCATTTCTGGAAATCCAGAGATGTCTATTTTATAGGTGCAGGGGTAACTTGATTCCTAATTACTTTCTGTCTTCTAATTATCAACTTTGGCACAAATTCTGCTACTACTTGAAGCACTAAGAAGCAGATAATGTGAATCTTGCCTTGCTAGGTTATCTACAACCTGTTCTTCAAAAATCACCTGAATGAATGGTGGTGGAGAGAAACAACAGGGAGAGGAAGAACAATTTTCATTAGCTCCATGAATAGCTTGTGGCAGAGCAGACAAAAAAATCTAGCACAAGAAGAGGTATAGCACAAGAACAGACTAAGTTCATTTCACATTCACTGCTAGTGCAGTAAGATAATATTTTCAGGCAGTTTATACTATATTTGAAGTTAATTAATTGACTAGTATTTTGCTCTTCATTCTGGCTCATGTTATTTAGTTTAAAATGGCAACAAGTCTTACTACAAAGGACAGAACAAACCATTTCTCCCAAATAGTTGGGAGTCTCACAATACTGAAATTTAAGGCCATACAGTGTTGTTCAGCCCAGGGAAATTTGCATATTAATCCAAAGTTTCCCATCTCTTCTCCCTCAGCTTCAAGGACACTGATTTCTCTGGAGCACCTGTATGGAGCTGTGGGGCTCAGACTGGGGCCTGCTCCTGATTCAGGACTTTTGTTTCCCAATCTGACAGGCACCAACCCAAAGCCAAGAGAAGAAAAGAATGGAAAACATTATCCATAAAGAAAAGATGGATTTGAGCCTGCAGCTGTCATTGCTCATCTGGTAGCTCTCCACCAACACTTTGCTTGTTAAAAACAACCCCATAACCAACCACAAAACAAGCAGTCATACCTAAGGGCCAGGTTTCAAACTCTGACCAAACCAAAGGCTGATTTATTAAGCATCTTGGCCAGTTGTCGTGATTTTATAGAAGAAAAGCAGAACTGTGATCCATTAATGAAGATCTAAGGGGGTGCCTGACATGGCTGGTTTTATTTGTAGCTGACTCAAGGCTCTTAAATGATGTATCAAGGGATCATTTTTTAATCCATGCCCCCATTTATTTCACTGCTCTGTCAGGGATTCTAAATGGAAAATGAGTGATTTGCAATATCACTGCAATTCTTTGCTTGGATGTTTGTTTCCAAAGCTTGCTTGTCTGATTAGTAAGGCCAATGACATGCAGAATAAAGGAGGAGTGTCACAATTGTTCCTTGAACAGTTAAACATCTTCCTGTCTCAGTGATTATTTCTCTATTTTTATTTTAATTTTAATTTTTTTAGGACTAATTTCCTAATTTACATTGCTGCCATGTGACCTATAGGGAAAAAAAGTCCCTTCATTCCCACTTGACCAAGATCAAAAGCCAATTGCAATCTGATTCTTTGATCCATTTAAGCACATAAACCAGGAATAATTCATAATTGCCCAATTTCAGTATCTCTCGGAATTGTGACAGTCATGTTTTTTAAACCTAAAAAGAGGTTTTAGGTGTGTATCAATGTGGCAGCAGTAGAAGATGAAAAGACTGACTTGCCAAGTAAAGTCCAGCTCTACAGAACAAGAGAAGCTCTATTGCTGCTGGGGCTCCTGGAGCTCCAATTAAGACAAAGCCACAATTAAAGAATATATCTGCTGTAATGTGTTACAATTATAATATTATAATATTATTATAATTACTACTGGTGACTGCCAACAGCTGTGAAATACATTTCAAGGTAGTTTTGGTTCTGTTTTTTTTTTCAATCAGCCATCATCCTTACACTAATAATTAAATACTACCTGTTAAAAGTATTGAGGCAGCATAAATGCTGCCTCAATGAACACACCTACCTATACATTGTAACTCTTCATTTCATTAATAGGATAAAGACCAAACAGTGGCTGTAAGGTAAATTGCATGAATAATTTACAGGAGTACAAACAGCATGTTGTCTGCTACAGAATAGCAGTTCATCAAGAGCATTACCAGAGGTCAGCACCTCAATTAGGAAAGATTTTCATCTTTTTTAAAAGGAAAACTGACAAGCAAGTTGAACACAGGGCAGAGCTGTGAGTCAATAAACTTTAGTCCCAAATCATAAAAGGTTTGAGATCTAAAAGTACTCCAATAAAATTTTGATATTTCTTTAATAAGTACTCGCTTTTCATGGGAAAAAAAAAAAAAAGGAAAAAATTCAATTTTACCTTAAAAAATTTTCACAAAGTTCTCCAGCCAGTGCATGCAGGATAGCACAAGCTGGAAGCTCTTAAATGATGGTTCTGAGCTGTAATTAATCAGTGGCACATGCCAAAATCTGAGCTGTAATTAGTCAGTAAATGCCAAATGTGCTGGTGAGTGATGTCATACTGGGTTTGCAGATGCTTTCTCTGAGTCAAATGAAATGTAGCCTGTCCTTGATGCAGCACCACTTCAGCATTCTGGGTTTTTGCTTATTTTTATTGCAGTTTATTGTTATTTCTGCTGGGCTCAGGCTGGGTTGGTATTTGCCCTGCCAGTGCTTTTCCCCCTCAGCCCCTGGCTGGCTGTGCAGGGTGCAGCACCCCAGCCTCCCCTCCCAACATCTGTCCCAAACAGCTGCAAGGAGAGGGGGCCTTCAGCAGAACACAGGCACACCCCCAGCATTCCCCTGGTTTAACTCCAGTTATTTAACTCCACAATTTTCCCAGTAATTGCAGCTCTTGTGGAGCTGCAGCTATTTTCTCACAGAGGGCAGATGACAGGCTTCCCTCAGAGCAGAGAGTGCAGGAGCTGGCACTGCCTTCAGCACAAAGCAGAGCAAGGAGCTGTCAGCACACAACCATCTGCTGGGAGACAAGACAATTCAAAAGAAACAGCCAGGAAAAGCAGGTGCTGCACAAGCTCCTTACTGCCTCTTCATTTAGCCTCATAAAACCAACATTGAAGAACTCTGGCTTTTCAGATTTGGCAGTGGGATCTGGCAGTTTGGCAGTGATGCTGGTGCAGAGAGCACGAGTGCTGCCCTTGGTTCTGTTGGCCAGTGAGATCCAGCACAGAGTATTTCTGGGATTGATAACAGGAATTGTCATTTTGGCCTAGCTCCGTGGTAAACAACCAAGGCTTTGCTGCTAAACTATTCATTTTATGGAATACAGTGACCAAGAAGGCAGGGGTTATTCCTCTGAGGATCAGTAAGGAGTATTCCTGGGATTAATAACAGGAGGGGTTATTTTGGCCTAGATCTGTGGTAAACAATCAAGGCTTTGCTGCTAAACTATTCATTTTATGGAATACGGTGACCAAGAAGGCAGGGGTTATTCCTCTAAGGATCCAGCGCAGAGTGTTTCTGGGATTGATAACAGGAAGGGTTATTTTATCGAATACAGTGGCCAAGAATACCAAGAATGGCCAAAATTTCTGGGATTGATAACAGGAAGTGTCATTTTATGGAATACAGTGGTTAATTCCTCTAAGGATCAGTAAGGAGTATTCCTGGGATTGATAACAGGAATTGTCATTTTATGGAATACAGTGGCCAAGAAAGCAGGGGTTATTCCCCTAAGGATCAGTAAGGTCTGGATCTCTGCTTTTGTACAGTTTTTGTGAGTGAGTCAGCAGTTGAAGGTAAAGCAGGATGAGGTGTCTGTCAGAGCTGAAAATTTCTTCCCCAAACACTTTGGACTACAATCAGGGATCATACAAATAATAAACCTATGTCACCAAGTCCTGTTTTCCTCACTTGAGTCTACACACTCATCTGGAGAAGTGATGAAGGAAGCTGTGGCAACAAGATTTGGTGTCTGGGAGAGCCTTCTCAGGCAAAGACGTGAACTGTGCAACTTCTCCATCTGCTAGCAATGATTCTTGCTGTTCATCTGCTGTGCTTCCATAACTGTGAGCTGGAGGGAACTGTATTAACAGGTTATGCTTCTGAATGGTTCCTTGCGTACATCCAAGGGACCCCCATTTCTCTGTGTGTCTCCATTTATTTAGAAATGAGGAGGAAGCAGAAAATGTCTGAGTGTGTGCCAGTGCCAGTGCCTAAGAAACTTCACATGCCAAGGTTTTCAGGTGCCTGTTTTCAGCCAAAGAAAATAAGCTCGCCTTTGCATCTTCCACATCCAAATCACCTCCATTCTCATCACAGACCCTGACTGTTAATCTGCTTTACCCTGCCTAGGACAATCTAATTTTTGACAGCCAGCATATCAGCAAGGGATTCTTAGTTACCAAACCTTAGAAAGGCATGACCCAGCCTGCACATTGCAGAAATTATACCACAGCCCTGCCTCCCAAACAACCTGGAGCTCACTTCTCCTCAAACATGGCCAGCTCATTGTGCTTGATTTGAAAATGCTTCACTCAGGGTGGAGTTTATGCCTGACACAGACCAGATAAACTCCCGTCAGCACCTCACAATACTTTTTTTTTTAATTTAATCTTTAAAAGGACAGGCTGCTGGTTAACTGAGAGTCCCCTGCTTGATTGACAGTATCTGTCAGAGGCAATGAACTCCACTTGAACATTGCCTTTATGTTCCTGTGTAAAGTTGTTCAACTGTGACCCTTCCATCTGTTCCAGCTAATCTGAAAGTCATTTAGGCCCGCTTCTCCATTCATCCCAAACACAGCACATTCTCCTGTTAACACACATATGCAAAGTTGTCAGGCTGTCAGCCACGTAAGGGCTTTTTTCCCCTCTTTTTTTTTTTTCCCGGACTCCCACAACATCTGTGTATACATTTCCTTGTAATGATTATAATCATGCAAAAATAAAATCAGAAACTGGCTCAAATCTTGCTGATTACATTAATGAACATAACAGTAAATCTCCCAGCATCACTTCAGAAAATATCCAGAGGGGTTCTTTAAGGAAAGGCCACCAGGTAGCTGACTCCAGTGCTCCAATGTTGTGCATGTGCAAACCTCCATATTTTAAACACTGAAACAAGTTATTGCCTTGAAGGTGAAGGATCTTTACCAAATATGTGTTTTAAGATTTTCTGACTGCTGCTCATAAACAGCTGTTCAAACCCATTTCAAAATCTAAGTTTGTCATATCCTATTTGATATGCAATTTTAAAGTGCATATGAACTTATGAAAAAATATCTGGAAACTCTTAATAATGTGGTACTCTCAGTTAATTTACTCTAAAATTCATCTTGCACCAGTAGGAACCTATTCCACTAACCATGTCAGCACAGTCAGTATTTATCTTGAGAACAACTAATAAATCACCTGTTCCTTGCACACAAAGTTAATGCTGACAATAAAATTGACTTCAAATTCAGGAGAGTAAGTATTCATTATGGTCCTGCTCAGATATTGCTGCAAAACTATGAAATACATGCAACAAAACTAAGAAAAACCCAAGAGGCAATTTCTGATGTGTCCAAGGAAATACAAAGGGAAGGTTCTCACCCAATCAATTTGTTATTGCCACAGAAGAAAATATTTTTATAGATTTCATAATTCATTATTCATTTCTGGTACATGCACACACCAAAGTCTTTACAAAAGGCCAGGTTGTTTACAAAAAAAAATTTTAAAAGCATAATGCCATCTATTGTAAACTACTTCTAGAATAAAGAGGAGAAAAGTGCTAAAATTCATGGAATAAAAACAAAATAACAATCAGAGGGGTAAAAAACCAATATAGGAATTACTGTGGAGTTTGTTATGCTTCCCAAAAGGACCATGGCTGTGTCCTGTACACACCCACACTATGCCTCCAGCATTTATTACATGGAATGTGTACTTCTGGTAGAATCTTGACTTCTTGGTAAATCTTAGCATAAAATGAGTGACACTTGTAGCAAACCTTTGTTCTCGTGGCTGATTTCTCTGACAGAAGTTATATAGAAGAATAGAATCAGGAAAAAGAAGGGAAAAAAGCCCCAAATCTTCCCAGCCCACTGTTCAGCTCTGTCATACAGAAGTAAAGAAACCAGACCTCCTATTCATGTATTACCCACTCTGGTTGTCATGCAAGATTTCTGGCCATTCTCATTGTACTTGAATGGTGGTAAAGTAATAAAGGCAATGGGATGAACTTCTCTTTTTTTTTTCCTTTTTTTTTGCACTCACAAGATAGAAGTGTTCTGGATTCCTGTTATGGTGTGATGGAGGCTCAGCAGTGACAGTGCATGTCTGCCAGCCTCACATTAAAGACTGAATAGTACAAGTTGAACTACAAGGTTGCCATTTGTGCTATGATTTCTTTTAATTCTTTTAAATAATGTGCCTTGAGCTTACATGAATTATCAACAATAAACTGAAGTAATCCTTATGTGCCCAAATGCTTTCCTGCTGTACTTATAGGAATACTGCTTGTAAAACCTGATCTAACAAACTACTTCAGAGCTGCAGGGTTAATTGCAAAATGCCCAAAAGTTACTCAAAAAGGCTTGTCTGTCTTTTCATGCATATAGTCTCTGCTTAAAATAGAGAGCCTCTTTACCTACCCATCAGCAAAGACTTCAGGATGAAATTCACCTGCTGTCTTTTGAGCTCAGTAGAACAGACAGAACATCTGAACTGGCCTGGTCTGCAGAAAAATGTCTCCTTTTAGGGTGTTAAATTTCTCCTTTTAGGCTGTTGAAATGGCAGCTTGAGCTGATGAGTCTCAGACTTTTAGATGCGTTTATTTCTCTATATAAAGTCCTTGGGTCAGCCAGCCTGGACACCTGTCCTGGAGGGCTCTGACTGATGAGTGCAGCCTTTATTTGCCACAAGTATTATTAATGGACAAGCTCTGCCTTTATTCACCATCAATACCATTAATGAGGAAGCTCTGACTGCTCCCCAACACTTCTGGCCCTAAAAACTTGGTGTAGAGACACTCCTGTTTGCTGTGGCACTGCTCTTCATATCTTCTTGCATTGCTGATGGTCAAATTAATGTCTTAGGAGTCTAACAATGCAGGTTTTCTAATTAACCCAGGAAAGTGTCACTAAAATACAGTTAAAATACCTTCCTGGTATCTTGACATGAAAACCATGCTGGACTTCAGGGGTGGGTTCTGAGTGCTGCCTGATATGTATTGAGCTTTTACTTTGCCACCTGGGGATCACTGTTGCTTTCCTTTTATTTAGGATAAGGGAAAAGTAAAATGCGTTTGCCATAACACAGGGCAATCATTTCAAGAGAGAAGATGTCACAAAAAGGAATTAAATTTCCTTAGAGATGGAAAAGAAGGTGGATTTTCACCAGTAAGGGATCTATGCATATTTAAGAGACCTCTAGGGAGAATGAGGTCTTTGTGTGTTTTCCCAAAATCTCAGAACAGTAAAAAACAACTACTATAGTACAGTGAGAGAGAAGTTATAACAAAAGTGATATTGGAGGTCCAAGAAGGCTGCAAAGAACAAAAAGTATCTGAGATTCACTGAAATCTGTGGCTCATGCCAAGTTTGAATTTTTGGAGTACTCATGCTGGTTGTTTTTCCCAAACATCAAGACTTTGTAGGAATATGTAATAAATGGTTAGTATGTCGAGTCTGAAAGAAAAAATCATGGATTTACAGTACCAGGGAAGAAGTTCTGAAGGGGAGTTCATGGGGAAAGAAAAAAGAGAAAAGGGAGAGGTTCCAGCTGATAATAAATCTCATTTGTAGACAAATGTTTTAGTCTGAAGCAGCACTCCTGGCTTTTCTAGGATCTGGTTATTTCTCTGCATCAGAAGATGAGTACTGGACATGCAAGGTGCAAATTACCCTTTGGCTTTTTACCCTGTCTAGTTTGTATCTAATCTTTGCCCAGTCCTTATTGTGGAAAAAAAGGTTTGTTTTTTTTTTAACCCTTTTACTTTATGATACTGCTTTTATCTGAACACACAACTGATAAAATGATATGAAAATCTATTTGTAAACATTACTGTCATCTACTCGGTACTCTCAATGATGAAAATTAGAAACTGCCTTAAAAAACAGACCTTTTAAAAAAAATAGAAATTCTTATTATTTGCCTTTTGAATTTTGCCCCTAAAAAAACCACCTTCAATAAATCTTTCAAGATTTATTTCACAATCAAAAGGCCCAAAAGTACACTTTTAAATGAAAAAAGAAAGAAGGCAGCAGCTTCTTTGTAACTCTATGACTCCAAGAACTGGGGACCAGAAAGAGAAAAATAAAAAAAATACAGATTTCTGAGCTGAGACTGGGGAGCTTGAAAGTCAATTAGTCCATTTCCTTCCCTCAATACAGCAACTAATGGGAGGAGGTAAAATCAAACAGCTCTTTGCATGATCCTGTCATACCCACAAAAAGAAGGATTTTTCAGTGGACCAATGTCTGTCTTTAAAAACCAATTCCACACGATAGGAGTTTTAGAAATAAAAACCTGATGTGGTCACCCACTGGAAAGGAGAAACCAGAAAGTGAATTCTTCAACTTTCATTAGTAGTTCTTGCAATTTTTGAATGTGTAGTGACACTACAGAAGTATTGCCTGTGGCCCACAGAAAATGATAAAAACCTGCTGCTATTTTCCCATGCCCAGATTTAGGTGTGTAATCCTTGCACTCTGAATTGCCACTGGCACTCATCTTTGAGCTGATCACCTCAGGAACTTCTTGCATCTCATCTGCATGTAACAAATCTCTGGCAAGGAACAGTTCTGTATCTGTGTTTGCCTGCCCCGGTGCTTAATTTTTAATGGTTTTTATAAAAATTGGTTTGATCCAAAAGAGAGCTGGAAATAAAGAAAGGTACATATATTGCCCAGGTTTGCCTGCATATTTACAAAAATCAACATTTCCAGCTACAATGCTATTTTTGCTTTGTATAAACTGAGCTCCAGGACACTCCCTGAATCTTTAAACAGCAAGGTGAAATATTTTTTCTTATTATTCATATTCAGCTCAAAATTAGAAAACAAAACTGGCATTGGAGAACAAAATTTGTTACAGCTTCAGTGTGATCACTTCACAACAACAACTGCACTGTATATCTGACACACATTTTAAGGCACAAAGAAAGCTCTTTAGTAAAGACATGATGTACCACAAAGAGAGTGGAAATAATTATCCTTTTTAAAAAAGTTTAAACTAAAATCCCAAATTAAGTTTGGTTAAAACCCTGTATTTGTCACTTGAGGATGGCTGAGCTGCAAAAGAAATGTGGATGGGAGGGAATAATCTGTAGTGCAAGCAGGGCCAATCGAGGGATGTTAAAACAAGCAGTATTGAATGCCAAGGAAGCTGAAATAATGACAGAAATGGGATGTGGAATATCAGCCATGGTAACTCACATGCACCATGATCAGCCAATACCGTCTTCAATGTCCTTCCTGTTTAAACACTTATAGCTGGTTTTGCATGTGACAAGTTACTTGTAATGACTTTAAGATATTTGAGAACTTGGAAAAACAGATGCTAGGTGAAGTACAAGCATGAATTAATTACTGCAAAACTTCAAATATCACATAGCAGTCACTTTATTTTACATCTTCTTTGAAACCTACAGTGGATATTTTATTTTACTTTCAAAATAAATGCTTTCTAGGATATTTAGGCCATATTTAATCTTTTCTCTTGATCTCCAGTGAGACTGTTTTTTTAATGAAAGCTGATATCCTTACACAATGACATGACTCCAGGAGCTGTGGCTCTGACAAAAAGCACCGCTTTGAAGAAATTAGCCAGTCCATGAGAACAGCTGGTTACACTGGGTAATAACTAGTAACACGACATGTTTCACTGAATAACTTTGAACACAAGTATTTTTTAGTTCTAAAGGATGGTTTTAAAACCCAAATACAAGTTACAGAGGCAGAAGTCAGTTTAATGCATAAAATTGAATAAAAGAAATAGGAAAAAAAACCACAACCAATCTCTCAGATACAAATTCAGATTCATTCATGCAACATCCAGAAGTAACAGGTATCTGTAGCACACAGGCACTGCAGCAGCAGGGTTGTCTCTGAATCACATCCCAGAATTTGTTTGGGTTTTGAGCTAAACTTTCTCCTGTAAGAAAGAATTTTTAATTAAAAAAAAATTAATTTTTAATTTTAAAAAAAGCCCATCCTGGTATCAATTAGCACCATCACCCCCTCCTCTCCCCATCTATTTGTAAAGCCCCATTTAATATATTTTGTTAAAGCTGTGGTGGCTTCAAGGAGCTCTGCAAGGGAAGCAGACAGGCAGGTTCTGTGACATGGGGCTGGGTGGCAGCAGCACAGGCAGGCACAGGGTGGGAAACATTGAACTTCATCCTCTGCAAGTATCAAAAGGAGACTTCATTAAAGCCAAAGATTTTTTGCAGTGAGGTAACAGCTTATGGTGTATTGCAAAGAGATATGAGAAAGGGCAGATTTTTCTTATCTTTTGTTATTGGAATTGACCCTCAGGGTCCTTAGGCCTTGGTGAGAGCTTAAGCAAGCTTAGATCAAGGAAGGATTTTGAAATTGAATTTATTCAGATTAGCAGAACCTTCCATGAGAGGATTTACTCTCAACAAGCTGTTGCCAACTCGGAGCTTAGAAAGCCCAGCACATTTTACTGATTTACAATCAACTTTTTTTTTTTTAAATCCAAGGCTAGCCTCATTAAAATATTTGCCATCAACATTCACACAGTAGCAAAGATTCCTGCCAAATGTTTATTTATGGGTGTTTTCCTTGCTTGTTCAGATCATTTTCATTCAGATGACGTTTCGGGGTTTTAGGAAAAAGACATTGTAAATAACGATACAGGGGGAAGTATGGGAGGAGGAATGCAGTAATGAAAAAGTGCTCTAGAAGTGCTATAATGACATAACTTTTCTATAATGAAAAAGTGCTCTTTTCATTAAAATGAAATCTGCTTCTGAGTCACTACTTCATTTCACAATAAAAGCATGTCCAGACTGCACATAAAAAACTTTGCTCTTGCACTTGATGTATTGATTTCGATATTTCTAGCTCTAAAAATGTGAATTATAGGTTCCCATTTCTGCCCTGTGACACGCATGGAGCTCTCTCTCAGTCCCAGCTGTTTTATTTCAGCAGGGAAATAAAAGTCTTATGAACTCCAAGAGAAACCCAAGCCATGCTGAAACCACTCAGCATCTCAGCCTCCACTTTGCAGGGACAGGATTTTCTCTCACAGCTCCCAAACCCAATTTGCAGGGTTGGAATTCATGATGCTTGCCCTGGGAAATCTCTTCAGGCAGAGGAAGAAGGTGCCAGCAGGATTTGCTCAGAGACCTCTCCTGGATGGCTCTGCCAGCTCTGTGCCTCACCTGCGCTCTGCAGAAATTCCAGTTTGGCAGAGTGGGAAACCTCCCCATCCCTGGGGAGCGCCTGAGGACACAAATGCAGGAACTCACCTGTTGGTTCAGCATTGTTTTAGTGCCTCAGACAACAACTGAACCAGCTCAGCCAACTTCTGTTAACACACTCGAAACAGTAGTTTTATTTTTTTCCCAATTAAAAAGTTAAAGCCAAAGCAATACTGAACCATTTGTTGCAGCTCCTCAGTCTTGTGACTTCTTTCTTGGCTGAACCCTAGAAACGTATTTTGCAGTTCAATGCTAGCTGTGAAAATCTATCAGGGAAAAAATAAAAATATATTAATACTAAAAAGTTGTATTAATATAATAATATTAATATCTAATATAGAACATAATATCGAATATAATATATACTATATACTATATTATAATAATATAATTACATATAATACAATAACATTAACATATATAATTAATTGTGTATTAATATAAGGCAAAATGTTGCAAGGAGCCAAACCCTGCAGCACTTGCTAAGAGCTCTTGCACTGAGTGGATGCAGGAACTATTTTACACAGCTTTAATTCAAATTTCTTTGCATGTATCAGTGCTTATTTTATTTCTCCAGCTAAATCTGTTTTCTTTGACTTAGAGCTTTATAGTTTCTTAGTATAACAAGGAAAAATAAACGCTAAGTATGCACCTTTCTTAGTGTGGAAGATTTTTCATAGTATTTATCCCAAATTATATCTACTTTGAGAAACAAGCAGAATTTTATAAAGACTCTTCAGAAAAATCTTCCAATATCAATCCATAAAATGTTTTCAGACCTTTAAAGTGTTTTGGGTTTTTTTAACCTGAAAAATGTGAAAAAAGTATATTTTAAAAAGAGCACTTCTACATAAACAAAGCTCAAAACTTGTAGAATATTTTGTAACTACTTGATTTTATTTAATAATCCACTGTTTTCATGTATTTCTGATTCTGATTTAATTTTGCTCCTTGGAAATGAAAGAATTAACTATGAAATTTTATCAAATAAAGACCCAGAAAGCTTTTTTCTTTCTAATGGAAGCTTTTAAGAAAAACTCCTACAAAGGACTTTGAAGTCAAATCTTACATACAAATCATACATCCCTTAAAGATGGACTGGTAAAGGCACTTGTGAATTAGAACAATTAATGAGATCGCAGCCCTTGCACCTCTGGTGTCTGCAACAGTCCTGCTGCCAGAGAGCTTTCTTCTTGTGATTAAAAAGCAAGTAAATGTTCAGTAAAAAATGTACATAAATTTTCTTTGCATTACCACAAAACCTCTAAATTTTTAATTAACAGAACTGAACTTTTCCCGCAGACAAATGAAGTTTTCTCTTTAAGCATGCATATATTTTGCACTAACAGCAATTTCTGAAAAATCATCTTTCCCTGTTGCATGGAGTGTGCTGAGAATATGCTTAAGGTACATGGGATTCCCCTGTGCCAAAGTGTGCACACGCACGTGCTATGGGAGCCAGGTTTGGTAACTGCTGCAAATTGGAATTTTGTGTACTTGCCTGGCCCTAAGCCCATTGTGAGTGGCATTAGGCCATTTCTTGTCAGAAAGTATGCCTACAGCAGTAATCTATCTTAAATGATCTTTTTGTGACCCTGCTCTGTGCCCTGAAACAAATGAAGCAGGTTTCTGGCCAAGGTTTTGGGGTTTTTTTTCCCCTGATGGGCACACTGGGAGTGGGGGGAGAAGAAGAAGAAAAAAAATCATCATTACACATGCGGTGCACCAAGGCACACAGAGTTTCTTGTGAGCCCACCGAGAGGGGCAGGCACAAAGAAATAGTCATTGCAGCTACAATGGGGCACATCTAGTATGCATTTCCAAGGAATCACATTTTGGGGAGAATTACAGAATAATTACACATATGCTTAGATCATGAGCATTCAATGAAGCGGACAATATTTTGAGGATTTAAGATGTTGGTGTTGTGGTTGTCTCTAAGAAACCAGGATAATTCAGACATTCAAATGCAAAAATGCACCATTTGGAGAGTGTAATACGCTCTGTTCTGGTCAGTGTTACAAATTCGGAAAGGATTCCCCGGCTGCAGACATCAGCCACTTAATACTTAAATCTGTTTCCAAATGTAAAGCGTACAACAAAAGTCCTTTGCATTAATGAAACGGATCCTAGCGCCAGTGGAGTGACACATTTCATTAACGTGTCACATTAGCAGATGTAAAATATAATTACAACAGATATGCCTGTCCTACAGCTTGATAAAACCCGTGGAAGAAATATTGCTTAAGTGATTATGCAATAAACCTCCATCTCAGTGCCCTCATTTTCTGGCTCTAGACTGAGCTAATTTCATGCCAACATACTGAATTTCTCAGCCCTGCAGCTACACTTAGGGCTGGCTCAGCCACATCAATTTGATTTCTGCTGGTACAACAAAAATATCAGGCCATGATAATTGTCAACTGCTAATTAATTGTTAGAAAGTGCCAGCAAATGAGTGCAAATATATTTTGGGTTTCTCTACCAGCATCACAACATAAGCCATTGCCACTTAGGCTGGCTGTGCTTTTAAATACAGAGAAATGCTACTACACAGAGTTTAAAAAACTTCACATTGTTTTCTCTCATATTTCATAAAAGCAGAGCCACTGAGTACAGCAGAGAATCAGCATCTAACTCTTATTTCTTTTCACCTTCTACTTTCTTCAAGTCTATTTCAATACTCTTTAAAACATGGGACAGGTTTTGATCTTCTACTTCCTTCAGATATATCTCAATACTATTTAAAATATGGAGCAGGTTTTGCTTCTCTGCATCTGGTCTCATTATAGCTGAGAGCAAAAGAGCAGCATAATCAGTATGCAAACAAGTATTATAGCATTACTTGTGTGAGCCAGGGTGTTCTGCAGCCACCAAAGGAAGAATAAATGTATTGTTATTGTTATTACTACATCTAAAATAGGCTACAGCCTTGCAAATCAGTAGAACCATGGCTGTAGTCTGAAATCCTGTCCTTGGATGAGCAGGCTGCAGTATTTATGGGGTGCTGGTGTGATGAGTGCCTGCTTGGGAAATGATGAGGTCTGGAAGACTGTATGTAATTGTGGCTTCTGCAAACATTTACTGAAGACTGGGAAGTCCTGGTACAGGGCTAGGTTATGGCAAGAACAGCCTTCAGACTGAGCCACAGGGAAACCCAAAAGGGATTTTCCACATTCTGGGGTTACAGAGGCAGCACAAAGTTGAGCTCAGTGCTTGAAGGCTGAGCCACCACAAAGTGCAGCCTAAGCTGAACAGTTACACCCCTTCAGAGCTCCTGTCCAGGCAATACAATGAATCTGAGACAATTCCTCCAGTTCTGTCCAGGCAATACAATGAATCTGAGACAATTCCTCCAGTTCTGTCCGGGCAATACAATGAATCTGAGACAATTCCTCCAGTTCTGTCCAGGCAATACAATGAATCTGAGACAATTCCTCCAGTTCTGTCCAGGCAATACAATGAATCTGAGACAATTCCTCCAGTTCTGTCCAGGCAATACAATGAATCTCAGACAATTCCTCCAGTTCTTCTCCCAAATCACACCACCAACATAAAATAATAAGGTCTTTTCCAAGAAATTAGGATAGATCTCCTTTCATTTATAGTGTGTTCAATTAGCCTCTCTGCTCCCCTTTGATTGTGGGCTTTAACACTTCTCTTGGTGCATTAGCATTAAAACTTTTGCTTCAAATTAATCTAATTAAATTCATGAAAGCAAACGCAATTCAACTTATTAAATGTACTAAACAAAAATTATCTACCCAACTGTCTTACAAGTCGCAGGATTTTGGAAACTGAAGAATCTGCTAAAAATCTTCTATTTGGATCATCCTAGACTTGAGGGGTTTTAATACTTTAGTGGACTTTTTATATCTTTGTGTTTCATGGCAGAAGAAAAGAAATTAACAGAGCTCATAAAACCCTTTAAAAAACAACAAAGAACAAAATACACAAACAAAAAAAAGAGAACCCAAACCCACACAACTTTATGTTTCTCTGGCACTGCTGATATAATTCTGCCTATCAGGAGATAAAGTCACTCAGCAGCAGTGAAGCATCTTCTTTTGAAACTTTGAATTTTTTATGAAGCACAGGTATTTATGTGCACATGAAGTTCTCAAAGAGAAAGGAAAAGATGGCAAAGCTGGTAATCAGCAACAGGTCTCTACTGTGTGCAAGAGTGTGGAACTGTCAACTTGTAAAGTTTATTAAAATCCTGGTTTTCTTTTAAACTGCTGCAATAAGCAAACTAATTATAATCAGGAATAATAAAATAATAATAATTTAAAAATTCAGGACTCTGTGGACCATCAGGTTCATATGAGCTGTGACATTCAAGTGAAGGTCACAAAATACAAGTGTGTGAATAATATACATAAAGATAAGCAATTCCCTTGATGCAAAAATTGTAAATGCCCTTGAAAAAATAAACAGTTATCTTTCTATAATAGAACATAGAGAAAACCATGGTCTAGTATACATTCAGTCCTTGCTACAACAAAATGGAAATAAAAAGAGGAATATGCTAAGTAAAACATCAAAAAAATTGAACTTCCTAATTAAAATAGGTTGATAAACATAAGGTTACATCTCTAGCATTCTATTACACAAGGATATAAACCAGGCAGAATGCACTTGACATAAATGTTTGGATGGAAGAAGCTTTTGCTTTGAACATGGAAGTGGAACAGGCATGCACAGTAGCACAGAGCCACTTGCCAGTGCTGTGATTCCCCACTGATCAGACTGTGCCAAAGACTTGGCTGATGCACCATCCTAATGGATGGACTCATTTCCCCCCTAGAATCTTTGTGTTTCTCTCTAAAATGTAAAACCCGAGGGCTTTTCTCAATATATATGTTTTCAATTTGGTTATGCTTTGCTGGCAGCACCCCTCCACATGAGGGTTGATTTAGTGTTGCCTAAGTCTCTTTATGTTTCTGCTTATTATTATTATAATTCTTTCATGGCTAAAAAAAAAAAAAAGTATTTTTATTTCCTTGTAGTCATGTCACACTTCCATCCACCATAGTTTCATTGCATAATTTTCATGTACTTTACTGTGTTACAGTGACTTTCAAGCAGCACCGTGCATACTTCCTTAGATGTTGCCAGAGCTCAGAAAGGTCAATAAAAATCTTAATTACTGGGACCTTAGCCTAGGGACACCTAAGGCAAGTTTTTTAAGCCATCTATTATCAATTCAAGCTCCTCTGTTTCAGCAATGACTGCACAAACCTCTTACCTCCTTTGTGTTTGTGGAGTCACATCTCAGCCGTTGTCATTCCAGCCCAAAATCAGCATGGGGTGAGTCCCCACCTTGCTGCCCTCACTGCAGTGGCAGGATGAGGAAGATGATGGGGAGCAAGGGGAAGGTGGAGTGTCACCCTCCATTGCCACCACACAGGGCCTGGAGCTCTTTCTGCCAGCACATTCAGTCATGGGTTTATAGGGAGCATTTGCAAGTACTCCTAGGAGTGTTCCCACCTGTTGATCCTAGACATCTTTGCCCCCACTAGGCTCAATAAGAATAAATTACAAGTAAATGTACAAGACAGAGGCAAATCTGATCATATCAGCCTAAATGAAACAGCAGCCACTCATTCTGATGGGATTGCATTAAATCCTTCCTGTGGTAACTGCAGGCCTTGAAGCAAAAGCTCCACAAGTAGTGGAGATCTGTACAGCCATCTGTAAAACCTCACTCTTCCTACTGCCCCTAACAATATTTTAGGGATATTATCCTTAGCACAGCACTGGAGTAGATCTCTGAGCACTATATGTTTTCCATTAGCATTGTTTTTTGCACTGTGCTGAAAGATTATGGAAAGGGAAGAAACAGGACATCAATCAAGGCTCAGCTGCCAGACAAGAGGAATTAACATGGGAGTCTGATTTAATTTCATTTTCACAGAGAGTAAAACTGCAGTGCAGTTTTGTAGCTCAAGCCTTCCCACAGGAGTTATTTGTTAGGCCCTGCAAGGCTTTTTCTTAGTCCAGCTTTATGTTTGAGGAGCTGCTGACCTGAGTGAGGTTTCTCCTCATGCACAGGAGCACAGGCAGCCAACCCCAACCCTTCCAGTCTCACCTGAAGCGCTCCATGTGAGGAGATGCACAGCTACCCACCAGCAAACAGAGCAATGGCCTCTGCCTCACACCTGCTGGGTCTCTGTTGCTGCCTCAGAAAAGCCAGATCCATTTCTTCCTCTTACTCAGACCTGCCTTTTGATTAACAGCTAAAACAATTCCCTGTTCAGTCATGAACTGATTAACTAAATAAAACTTCTGCTAGAAATGCAGAAGAACACTAGAAACTCAACATCCTCAGAGTTAGCAAACAAGAAGTGGAACACATTCTAAACAGGATTTATTGAGGTCTTAATATGTCTTGGCTGTTCTTTGACACCAGAATGGTGGCTTGGGAAAGCGTATTTGCATTATCACATCCCCACTGGCAAACAAGACTCCACAGGCTCTACTGTGGCTTCCACATTCTCCATAAAAAGAGCCAGGAAAGCTCTCCCAGCATGGCTCAGTTTGCTCTGTGTGTCAGCCACTCAGGATACATATTTCACAAAGCACAAAAGCAATGCCATGTACTCCTTCCACAGAGCCACAGGAAAGTGCAAGGGCAACTCTGACAGAATCACCACCACCTCTGTGTCAGAGACCAGCAAGGAAGTTTCATCACCAATGAAACTCAGGCTACAAGAAGTCTGAAGTTTCCTAAGGTCACTCAGGAACATCCTGTTCATTATTATGGGTTCAGGCAATGGCCAGATCTGCCTGGCACACATGAGTTACACACTGTAAAATAAAGAATGTGACATCCATCCAAACCCTATTTGTCAGGATGCTCCTTGCAGATGATCCCTGTAATGCACTGGAAAAATCTGTGACCTAGAAATATTTGGAATCACATCTCTGCCTAGCACTCACCAACACAGCCCCACATTTATTCAAACTGCCTGAAGGCAGAATCATGGAATGGTTTGGGTTGGAAGACACATTCAAAGATCCTCTAGTCCAACCTCCAAGATGAACAAGATCTAGCCTTGCAAATATTTGTGTGCCTTCCAAATACCCAAAGCCCTAAACATTGCATTCATGTTAAATCTGAAACATTTAATCACATTTACCCTGAAATCTAACAAACCAGCCCTCAGATGCAAACCAGCAAACAGTTAAAGTAGAAAAGCTCTGTGTGACTTTTGGTCTGTTCTAAACGATGACCAACCCAAAACATAAAATACAAATTTCTCCACAACACCATCTTGCTGTGGAACAAAGGGCACTGCAGCGCTCTGCAATTTGGCTGGCTTTTCACGCTCTCGCTTCTCTTCCAGGCAAATCTCAAGCCATGAAATTTCTTTTTTGTTAACCCAAAGACATGGTAATGTCAAGCATTCATGACCATAAGCATGGAAAATTGATGAAATTACAGTGTGTTCAGGAAAATAATGCAGTGATGACAGAAAGAATCTCTGCTTGTATCTGTGTCCTGGTGGCAGCTTTTTGAACAGGTGAACATTTTTTCCTCCCTCTATGCAAAACATCTCTTTGCATGAATACATCAAATAGATGCCCAGGGAGAAAGGTCAAAGGGAAATACTCACACAAATAATTAAGATATGAGGAGACAGTGTATTAGGTTCAATAATGCTTTTTCCACTGTCTGACTCAGTTGAGGTGCACCTTCCAACATGACACTGTTTGCAAGGCTCTATATAAATGGAAAGCAACAGAGCTGGGCTTCTTGCTGCCCCAAAACCAGGACAGGCAGAGTGTGGATAAACAGGGCATCCCTCTTCCAGAGGTCCTCACAACCCAGCAGGGCCCTCTGGAAGCTCCACAACCCCACATTCTGGGCACTCCTGCTTTGGTCCTGCAGCTGCAGTGGGGTCTTCACACACCTGGCTCCCACAGAGCGGTCAGGTGAATAAATAAATGAATTAACACATCAGACCCAACAGTCACATGTGACATTATCTTGGGCAGCTCTTGAAAGAGTCAAGAACTGGTTGAAACATTAATTACATTAATAATTCCATCAGTAACATTAAAGGCTAAAATTAAAACCAGAAGACTGGGGGGGGGGTGGAAAGAGTTAAATGAAACAATGAGGAAAACTAGAGAGAATGAATACAGGTGAACACTTCACTGTGAGAGCCTGCCAGGATCCCCTCAGACTAAGGAAAGCACTTGGCTATGTCCCCAGTCCAGCTCTCTCATCAATGGGAGCTCCTCCCCACAAAGAGTGTTCCCCTAATTTGTGTGTCTGCCTGGGGACAGAGCCTTCTCTGCTAAAGAGCAAAGCTCACAAGCCCTTCTGACCAGCACCTAGCTTTCCTCATAGACAGCAATGTGGAGAACTGGGTCATAAATAGGAATACTAATCCCTCAAGAATGGAACTGCTTTGCTGGGAAGATATCCATCACAGTAACTTCAGACACTCACACAGACAGGGTCTCCTCCTTTAAGGGTACCCCACAAAAATGCATTCTCTCCTGTTTTCTTTCCTAAATTATTCTTTCCATTATGGTCACACCCTGATTTTAAAAGAACGCTTGCAAAGGATCGCAATGACCATGCTGAAAAGGTAATATTAATCTAATAGTAACACAGTTTCTTCTAACTCAAATTTATCAGGGCAGGAAATATTTCCACATATTTCTCTGAAATCCTAGCAGTAATATGTAGTTTTTTACAATTTTTCAGTCTTACATGAATGTCTAGATTTCAGATTTTCCACAGAGGTATCTTTTCCCCAGGCAGGCAGAACGCACTCCTGTTTATGTCTCCTTTCTGTGCAGGAGATGCACAAGTATTTAGGGAGGGGTCACACAGTCACAGACTCTCTCCCATGCCTGGACAGCACAGCTGCAGCTACTGAACACACAGTCTGAGGCAAACCTGCCACCATTTACTCCTCTTTGGCCTCTAACAGGAGACTGCATGTCACAGAACCTCATGCCCATATTCTTTATAGGGAAAAAAAATGCATTACTAAGTTTCCCCATGGTTCAGTTGCTGCAGGCTGACACAAACCCAAGGTTTGGTTTTAAGGCAGATCTTCACTTGCCACAAATTTGCTGGGCAGGGACCCTACAGTGAATTAGGGCAACCCAACAAGGGGAGAGAAAGTGATGCATTGGACTCCATGGATATCAGAAGGCTGATTAATTACTTTATTATACTATACACATTTCATCTAAGCTGAATCTGCCAAGCACTTACCTGCTCACAGTGCCCAGAATCTCATGGCTGTCACCCACAGTCCCCACACACACACCTGGCCCTGACAAGCCAAGGGAACAGAACACCCTCACTGTGGGTGAACAATCTCCACATTGCATTCTGCTGTGGCACAACACAGGCACAGCAAATGAGACAAGCACTGTTTTGATCATTCTTTTCTCTGCTTCTCCCAGGTTCAGGGAATGTGAATCCCACAGGATCCTGCAACAACAGCTGCAGTTTCCTGGCCCAGTTTCCATCTGCTCTCCAGAACCAGCCCCCCAAACCTGATGCATCCCAAGGTTTCCTTGCTAGGGATATCTTCCTGGGCTTCTTAGTCAAGCCAACTGATTTTCAGGCAGCTGCCATCATGCTACTAATTTTTTAAAACCATAAATCCTTCTTGTTGTCTTTTTAGTTGAAGTCACCTCTTAATGATTTTCTGCACACATCTGAGGAACAGGACTGTTTTCTTAAAATCTGAAATTCATATATAAGCAGAAGGCTCCAGAAGCAGATGTATCTCACATCTAAAGCTCTGCCATAAACTGGAGAGAAGCAGCACCCTAACTCCAGATCCCAAATCTTCCACAAGCACTGCATTTGGAGAAAGCAGGAGTGAAACTCTGCCATGTCAGCCAGTCGTGCTTTACCTCCCCCGGGCTGTGCGCAGCTCCCCGAAGCACAAGGCAAATGCAAACAGGCAGAAGTCCTGTGCAAAATAAACACGAGTAAAGGCAAGGCGGGCTGCACAAGTGCTGCAGGGATGGCAAGCTGTGTTTGACATCCCCGATCCCTTCCTCACCGTCGCTCCGCTCATGCTCGTGTTGCCCTCTCGTGGCTGCTGGCGCAAAGCAGCAGCCCTACCTCCTCCCACTCAGGACTGAGCTGTGATTGTAGGTGCATTTTTGGAAGTTTACGACCAGCTTTTTATCCCTAAGAGTAATCCACTCTAGCAAGAATTTGTCATGCTGGTGATTCTACAAACATCCTTACATCTTTCATGGAAGCACAGAAGGTTCTGTGGGGTTGGAAGGGACCTTAAAGCTCACACAGCTGCACTTCCCCTGCCAAACCACACACTTTGTCCAGAACACCATCCAGCCCAGCTTCCCTGGGCAGGCTGTGCCAGGGCCCCACTACCCTCACAGGGAAGGATTTTTCCTGAATATCTCTTCTAAATGCACCCTCCATCCCCTTAAAGCCATTTCCCGCATCCTGTCACTCCATGTCCCTGTCCAAAGCCCCTCTTCCTCCCTCACCTGTTCCCACAGCCCCACACACAGCACCATCACCCTTGTGTTACACTGAGCACATTTATATTGATTCTGCTGGTTTGTTCTGCTGCTCCATCCCAGCACGAAAATTCAGAGGCTTCTCTCACTGACACAAACAAGTTTCCTTAGATCAAGTGCAAGCAAGGGAAGCCCCACAAGCTCCCAGCTGAGGTTCCTCTGTGTGTGCCAGGGAAGCATGGAGAGCACTGTCACACCCTTCAGAAGTCAAACTGGTCTGTAGGGCACCACCACCAACCATCCAGGCCCTCAGGGTTTCTGTCAGGCACTGACTGCCACTCTCCCAAAAGCCATTCAAGTTCCCAAAGCCCTACAGCCTCCTCTAATGCCCACGGATTTCACCCGCAATTAGCTGGCTTACCAAACACTCTGGAGATGAGCCTTAATCTCCTGGTGGGTCAGTGATTAAGGTAGAAAGGGTGAATAAGCCCTTATAATCAGAGGACACTTAATATACATGAGGCATAGATACTGTATGCAAAATAAACTTTGTTTCAGCAACAAAAAGAGCATCAGGATGTGGTGCTTGGGGGGAAAAGAAAAGCAGTTTCATTTCTGAGAGGTTTTAGCTCTTACTAAAAGCTGTTTAAATTAATTCAGGAAGACAGATAATTGCTATAGATGGACAGAGTGCCAGAAGAAACGGGATCAAAAAAAATACAAAATTGTCAGAATTGGACAAGACCTGCTATTCATCAATTTTGAGCCCTGAGAATACTCTGAAATTATTTTTCCCAAACTATTTCTATAGCAGATGCTGCTGCCTTTCTCTCTGTAAACACAAAGAAAATAAATAAACAAATGATGTTTACAAACAAGCACAAAGAAAATAAATAATGTTTACAAATAAGCACAAACTTTTTAAAAAACCAGTGCTGTGTGACACTGACCAAGGAAAAAAAAAGCACATAAAAATAAGTATGAAAGCACGTTAATTTATATCCCCACAAAAAACTAAGAGTGAAGAGAACCTTCCTATATTTGCTAAAGCAATATTAAAGCTTCCACAGCTAAAGCCACTAAGTAAAATTTGATTCCACCACTACTTAAAAGACTCAGGAAGTTACCTTGAAGAGCTTCCACTTCAGAATTCCCCTTTAAATATTTCTCCCTGTAAGGTTTGACATTTCTTAGAGCTCTCACTTCTGCAAATGGCACAGAGCAGATGCCTGGGACAGCAAATGGAATGAAGTTTCTTTGGTCTAGAAGGATGGAAGAGGAATCAGAAAATGTCTCAGTTCTTACCAGTTTGTTTCAAAGCAGCTGACAAATTTTTGTGGGGGAGAAAATTAATCTTGTTAATTGGCAGGCATGACATAGTCAAATGTTCAGAATCACAAATCCATGGCTTTATCCAAACTCACTGTGACATAAAAGAGAACCTGTAACCAATCCCAAGCCTTCCTTTTTGATACTGGGCTGATACTCTGTGAACCCACAGACATTTTTCTTCATCAATTACTAATTAAATCTTGAACTAAATCTACGCCAAGAGTGACAATTTGGGGGAGGAGTGTATGACAGAGCCAAGGGCCACCAGCTGCAAGAAAGCACCCATAAACAGGGAGCACCTTGGTGAGCTCTTGGGTCACTACAGGCTGATAACTCTACCCCGATAAACCACTCCAAGTAGAGATACGGTCTTTTCACTTTTCTTAAGCATGAGGGGAAAATTGGTGAGTTTAGAGTGAGCATGTAGCTGTTGTATTCATTTTGTTGTTATCATATTTCCAGAGTCCCATACCTTCTGAGTGGTTCTCTCACAAGCAGCTCTTCATAGCAGCGTTGTTCCTGCTTCTCCATCAGGGCTCCTCCAAGGCTCTCCCTGACCACCCCACCCCCTTTTATCCCAGTTATCTTCATTAGCCACAGCTGCTGCCCAATTAAGGCCATCACAGCTGCAGCCCATTTACAGTAACTGGAATCAGGGCAGAGTCACTTATACAATACAGAGATCTTTTAGTGCAATACATACATTTACTCAGGCCCCTATATTTCCCCCTTTTCATTTAACACATTTTTCAATTACACAGCTACAATACACATATCTGTCCCAGCTCTCAGGCTGCCACAGCTCTTAGCTGTCTTGGATACATACATTTCCCTAGATTTTCTCAGGCTCCTTTCCTCAAAGGCCATGCTTCTCACAGCTCTCTGCTGTCACAGCTCCTTGATTCAAAGCTCTCGCTTCTTTCTTCTACATATCTGTCCCAGCTCTCGGGCTGCCACAGCTCTCAGCTGTCCTATCTTCTATTGTTGTTATTACATTTCTAGAGTCCCAGCTCTTGGGCTGCCACAGCTCTCGGCTGTCCTATCATCTATCACATCGGGATCACCAGTTGTTGTATTCATATTGTTATTATCATATTTCTAGAGTCCCATACCTCCTGGGTGGTTTGCTCACACACAGCTCTTCACAGCAGTAGTAGCGGTAGTAGTAGTAGTAGTAGTAGTGGTGGTGGTGGTGGTGTTGTTGTTGTTGTTGTTGTTGTTGTTTCTCCATCAGGGCTTCTCCAAGGCTCTCCCTGACTGCCACCCAACCCCCTTTTATCCCAGTTATCTTCATTAGCCACAGCTGCTGCCCAATTAAGGCCATCACAGCTGCAGCCCATTTACTATAACTAGAATCAAGGCAGGGTCACTTCTACAATACAGAGATCTGTTGCTGCAATACATACATTTACTCAGGCCCCTATATGTGGCTGCCTTTAATATTTCATAGTACTGTTGTCATCATTATGGTAGCATTATTTTCTCCACCCCTGCCAACACACATGAAATTTGATCTCAGTCTGAAGCAGCCAGTGGTGGGTGAAACACCGGATGTTCATGAAGTGCACAGGCCAGCTCTCAAACAATGCATTTCATTGATAGGCAGTGGACGTGAGGTTTTGTTTCAGAAGCCAAATCCTCCCCCACAAGAGGAAACATTCCTTTCTTACATGTTCTGGCAAAAATGACTGTGCAGAACACTGCTGAGAAGCTGGGCAGAGTCTGCAGATTCAGGAGGACTGGGAACCACCTTGAGACTTCTTGTCCCTCTGCATTGAGTTGTCTGGGCTTGACACAACTTTGCAGCACTCGCTTTGATTCTGATTTAAAGCTGTCCTCAAAAAACCATTTAAAGTTAGTTATGAGCAAACATCTGCAGCACTTCAGCTGAACTACAGCAGAAACAATTTGTCACAGCAACAGCTGGAACAAGATGTGTCAGCAAGATTAATGTCTTGTTCATGCACACTGCAATGCTGATCAGCACCAGAGGGGAAAAACCAGTCTGCTTCCAGCATGTTTTAGGCAAGGAGAAATAGTAGTGAAACATTTTATTTCAGTAAAGATGGATAAATGGCTGTATCTTATCAGATTTCTTAAAATAATCCTGGCCTAAGTAGAGCAGAAAGCTCCTGAACCAAGTCAGGTCTATTCATTCGTATTCTCAATGATGATCAGGCAGATGTCATCCAAGCACGCAAAAATCTTCACTGGGGAGCTACCTCTTTCTGACAGAAGTAGAGGAATTGGACTTCTCAAAGTGCTCACTCTGAGTTCATTTTTTAGATTTCATCGTTATTTAGCACGTATTTTAATTGCCAAGTACTATCCCTACTATCCCTAAAATTTGCCTGGGTCTTTATTGCCCAGTGAGATTGTTCTCAGCCTGTGTGGCAGGCTTGTGCATTGAAATTTCACACACTATGCTAAAGTAACTATGGTTCCACAGAAGCAGAGCACAGAGCATCTCTTTACTTTCTGGAAGTTAACATACACCTCTATGTGTCTCCAGGCATGAGGCAAGAAACAGACCAGCCTCTGCGGCTTTTGGCTCTGTGCACTCACTCAATTCCAGAAAAAGAAGAAAACCCCCCAACATTTTTGGACCTGTACCATATTGTGGCTGAATGTGATTGAAAGGAAATTTTGCCTGGTTTTAAGTTTTGTTTTGAAACATTTGGTCTGGTTCTGAAATCCTTAAATTTTCTGATTATTCCCTAGGTGCAACTACCACCTTTACTACCAGCATCGTCACTATTTTTTTCTTCACCTAACTTACTCACCCTCTACTAATTAAGCTTGATATTTGTGTATATTTGCCTTTTTTATCTCACTCCTCCCCTGAGTGCATCTGTGTTCCTGTCCAGCACAAACCCAAGGCTGGCCCAGGGCATTATTTTCAGATGAGCTTCAAATCATGTAAAATTTGAACTTGACTGATGTGGGAAGTGGATAAGGAATATTTTTATTTGGGAGATAACAGAGAGGGCAGAGATGTCCCATTTGAGTTTTGCCATGGCTGGAAGATGAAAGCATTGCAGCTTGGCTCAGATGTGCAGGACAAGCAGAGGAACAGAGGAAGACATCTCCTTTTACAGCTAGATTTGTAATTACTTCTACATTAATTCATTCAGTAGGATCCTCTTCATCTCCTTCATGTTCCTTCTGCCTTTCTCTCCATTCCTTTGCAACTCCCAATTACCCCGAACATTAAAAAGTCAATTAATATATATATAATATATTTTTTATATAATTATCTTATATAACATATAACATGTAATATATAATATATATTATATAATATATAATATGAAATGTAAAATATATAATATAGTATATAGTATATAGCATATGATATATATATTATATACTATATACTATATAATACATCATATGCAATATATAATTATATTATATTATAATTAATGATATTTAATAATTAATATTAATATATAATTATATAGTTACGTAATTAATATAATAATCAATACCTTGAACAAGTCACTCAAGTTTGAACACTAATTCTTAGACCTAAGAGATATAGACACAGATATACAGATATCTCTATCCCATATAAATGTCTGAAAAGAGTCATGTATTGTGAAGCTATAGTTCTATTTTTTTAGCAGCATACAAAATCAATACTAAATGCCTTTCTGTGACCTTTCCTGACTCACAGGTATCACAGCTCAAGATTTTTTTTCCCCTAGCATCTTAATCCTCCATCTTGCACCAGTGAGAATCCTGATTCCCTTGAACTCAGCACCCCCAGGCCCCCAGGCTGGAGGTGACAGGGTGGGAGTGTGCCACCTCAGATTGTCTCAGTGCCAAAGGTTTGTGGGAACTAATCGGGATCAAAAGGCATTTGCTTAAATTAGCTTTATCATTATGACAAATCTTCACAAGGGGGAAAGTTTGCCTTGACACTTTGAGCTTTAGGGGTATTCAGGCCCTGAAAATTTCCAAAATTCTCCTCATAAGTGGTTTCAGTGTACATATGTCATTAAAAATCATCCCCAGTATATTTGTCTGAATTAAAAAAAAAAAATAGAAAATTCCAACTTTTTGCCCTTCCTAAAAGAAATCATTGCATTTTGACCACCTGATGGGCCCTTGGGGTTAATTAGAAAATCCCCATCAAGAGCTCAGAGGCCAATATCAGCTGTCAAAATCCCACATTCCCCTCTTTCACCTCTTTCAAGTGCAAAACAACCTGTGTCTGAAGATGTGCCAGAGAATAAAAGGGCACACCACAACCACTGTGGGCTCTGACTTAGACCTATTCATAGCCTCACCACTATGAATACAGCAAAATCTCAAATGAAAGTTTTAATCTCCCCACTGCATTCAATCCAAAGAGAAAAGGGCTTCCCTTTTAACAATTTCCCCCCTTAAATCTTTTGTGCTGCCGTGCTCCTGAAAAAGCTGAGATTTTGCTCAGCCCCAGTGAGGGCTTTTGCCACAGAAAGCACTGCACCTAACCCCTTTGTGCTGGCATAAGAGTAAAGGTCTGCTTAGACCAAAAGTAACTCATGCAAAAGGCCTTCAGAGGCTCTAAATACAAACTGAACAAGATCAGAGTTAAAAGTGCAGGCATCTGAGCTCACCCAGTTTGCCTTCCATGCTCCTTTCCCTTGTTCCCCAAAGGTGTGTGGTAAATACAAAGATGAGTGGGGAAAAACAAACATTGGCCAAAAAAAAATTAAATAAAAAGAAATCAGATGTTCTAATGCTGGAAGATGAAGACAGAAAAGTCCTGTTATTCCATAAGTCCTGTTATTCCACCCAGATGAGATGAGATCCCTCTCACACGTTCAGGTGAATACATCACACCAGAAAAGTGCAGCCTTGTTGTTATCCAAGCCATCTCCAGCTGCTTTCCTCTCCCTGCAGGAGACCCCACTTACAGGAAAGTCAGCAATAACTTCATTTTGCACTCAGTTTTATGAATGAAGGAAAACAGCAAAGGCAATTATTTCGTCAATGACTCAGCCATGTGCAGGCACATTAATGGCCTGAAATGAAAACCAGACCAAGCACTGAGCATCTCCAGATGCGCTACTCCATCTTTTGGGGAGCTTTTCGGCCATTTTACCACAGACACACTTTCCATCCCACCTCACTGAGAGCAGAGCATTCCTGCCCAGTGCCCCCTGCCTCCCTGGCTGTGCCCAGCCCCTCTCACCCACGGGGGCGAGGAGCTTTTCTGTCCTGGAGGGACCCCAGCACTCCTTCTCCCCCCTCCCAGGGATTCTTGCTTTTCCTCCTGGCGAGCAGCAGCACCTACATTGTATGGGCACAGACAGGGAGCATTCACAGCCCCCAGCCAGCCATTCACTCCAGGGCAGCTGGAGAGGCTCAGGGCTCGCCTTGCCCTCTTCACTCTTGGATGAGTTTTGTGCAAAGCCCGGGCTTGGGGTCCTTTCCATCCCCGAGCCAAGCAATTAGTGAGAGGTGGAAAAAGGAGAGAAAATGTCGCAGGGTTTTTGTCTTTCTTCACTGTTTGTTCTTTTTATGTTTGTTTGGAGCTAAATTGTGTTATCTGGCTGCACTGGAAGGATGTAAAAGCATACTTGGGGAGGAAAAAGGAAATGATGTTTGATTAATTAATACGTCCTTAGGCTTTTTGCTTTTGTACTAAAGGTTTGCAAATAGCACCTCCCATTCATGGAACACTGAGTGGAACTGCTGCTAGAAGAGAGACCACTGGCCAAACAAGATTAGGGGTGTTTTAATTTAGTATTGCCCTGCTTCAGATAGTGACTCACCTCTTTTCAGAGAATGTTTTTGCAGATCAGAGTTCTAAAGATCCTAATAGGCTGCTAACAACTTTTGTCCCCTGAGATTTGTGCTATACTGATCAGGATCACATTCTACAGCAGCACTATGGACCTTTACACAATAAAACTTATGAAAAAAACTGAGAAAAAAGTTTTTAAAATATCCCCCCCAGCTTTTACCCACCATCCCATCTCCTTCCTACTTTATTTGCTGTTGAAGCCAAACCCTTGGATTCCAAAAAAAAAAAGTGGATCTTCTCTCAGAATTGAGTTTGATGAGTTCTATTGTACTGAGGGGAGGTAGAGAATCGAAAGTACCTTTGACTTAGATCCTTTACTGGATCTGTAAGTAAGTCAATAATCTGACTTTGGACTTCCATTTAGCCACCATTTGAATATCACTGCCAAAACTTCCTCTGTGATGTGATCAGAACAACCCTTCCACTCTCCTGTACATCCTTGTACATCTTTCTACATCCTTGAAGTGGTGAATGGCACTTTGCTGTTTTGTGCATGCAAAATGTTTTGGGTAAGATTGTGCCACAGATGTGGCACAAACTCCACTCCTGCCAGGAGAGATTCTCTGTCAAATAAAGACAATTTAGTGAAAACTCTAAAGCTCACAGTGATGGGCACAGTATAAAAGCAATAGATAAAGAGAAACTGAGCAATGTGGCAGGGAATTGCCAGGGGATCTGCCTGTTTGCAGAATGTCTCCTGTTTGCACGTGAGCACTGCTGAGAAGCCAGAGCCCTTGCTAGGGCCGGTTTAATTTATATGCCCTCAGAATGAGGTCATATCCATATCATGCATGATCTCTATTGGCTTTACAGATGCCTTAACCTGAGAAGGTTCAAGCTCTTCAAGAGCCATTCACACTTGGCAGATTGATATAGTCACTGACAATTGACTGCCATCCGAGTGTATCTGGGAACACAAAGCTCACATAAATATTGTCGGGCGTAGCCCATTGTCAGTCACTCACTTCTGCCCTTCAGCTTCCTGCAGCCCGAGAGGAAGATCATTTCTCTCAGTGTCACATGTCTGGCTGACCCAGCAGGCACACAGTGGTTTCCTTTTAACCAGGCTGTGCTCAGAATGTCAGACACAGGTTTGTTCAGCCAGTGAACAAGGTGAAACCTCTGAGGCCGGGTGGCCAGAGGCTGGTGAGAAAGCCTGGAACAGCTCCTAGTGGTGTTCCTAGCCTGGAAAAGCTCCAGGAGGAGGCATGAAGGTCTGTTGATGTTTTTTCTGCAGTTTCATGGCTGACCTGTCTGCTTACTCAACCTAAGCCCTTACCAAAGACAGCTGTGAGCAGAGCACAGGGTTTTCATGCTGTACTCATGGCTTTCCAGCCCAGAAGTTCCTTTGCTCTGGGTTTAATACTACCACCCGAGCTCCCCTCTCTCTGTGACAGCTCTCAGATAGGAAGGCATGAAAATATTAATAAGGGATGAGAAAAACAGGAGAAATAAGTGTGCAGAACTCATGGCTTTCAAACTTAGCCTGGACCAAATTTTCTGACTGATAAGTCTGGTTGAAGAGGGTCAGATGTGCTCCATTCCAAGTTTGGTGAGTAGTCCTTCTTGTCATTCCCTGACATGCATCTCTCTCACACACTAATTTGGCCTGAAAAGAGTAATCAAATTAAATTAATATATGCTCTTAGCTGCACTAATTCCTTTTATTCAGTCATAAGCCCCTGTTTGAAAAAAAATTGCTTTCTTTTTCCCCTGATGGACTTCCAGGTGAGTCAATGAAGGAAAGTGGTTCACAAAGAAGGCAAAGAGTGGCAGAACTGCCACAAGTGAAACCACAGACTCACGTGGCCCCAACAGAAGTGTAATTCCACATTCCAGCACTGCAAGCTGCAGGCAAAGCTCATCCTTTTGTCTGAGCATCACCTTCAGCTGGGCAGCCTGGACAGACTGGTTTATTGGAAACACACGAAACAACCTGGGCACTGCCCTTGCAACATTTCATTTTTTCATACTAATTATTGTCACATGTACTGTTATTTGACAATTTTGACATGACAGACACACACAAAGAAAAAACCTCTTTTCTTTTCTGCTGCTCCCCTCTAATGCCATGGGAGTTACTGGAAATAAAATCAGTTAATATCTAAACTGCAGAAATTGCATGCTGAGTACCAAATGCGCCAGGGAGAAACAAGAAATCCATAACTAAAGCTTTCCTTTAAGCTGTAAGCACAAGTAATTTTGAAGCTTCTCCCTACGTTGTCCTGTGAATTTTACACACTTCTGTCCTCAGAGGTCACACAGTTCAAAACCAGTCTCAGTGTCTGTGTGCAAACACAACATTCTTTGCCAGTCAAGCACTATAAGTGTGAGGATAGTAAAGGCAAAAAAAATATCAAAACCAAACCTTACACTGCATTTTATACATGCAATGGAGATGCACAGTATTTAGGAAAATGAAGGAAAAGATGGGATGTGATAGAAAAATATTTGTGTGACCTCCCCATATATTGTCCTCTGTAGAGATGTGCCCCAGGTGTCATCTCCAAAAGTGGAATGGAGAGGCTTGGTAGGAGGGGAAGCAAATTTAAAAAAAGCTTTTTTTCCTTTTTTTCCTCTTTGAGCCTGTGCTTGGTGCCAGCCCTGACGTGAGACCCACTCCTCCCTCAGCGCTCTGGGGAGTGCATGTGGCCAGCAGGACTGGGATCTTTCATTCCCATGTCTCCCAGGATAACCAGGCTGGGATCTTCCATTCCCATGTCTCCCAGGATAACCAGGCTGGGATTTTCATTCCCATGTCTCCCAGGATAACCAGGCTGGGATCTTCCATTCCCATGTCTCCCAGGATAACCAGGCTGGGATCTTCATTCCCATGTCTCCCAGGATAACCAGGCTGGGATTTTCATTCCCATGTCTCACAGGATAACCAGGCTGGGATCTTCATTCCCATGTCTCCCAGGATAACCAGGCTGGGATCTTCATTCCCATGTCTCCCAGGATAACCAGGCTGGGATTTTCATTCCCATGTCTCCCAGGATAACCAGGCTGGGATTTTCATTCCCATGTCTCCCAGGATAACCAGGCTGGGATTTTCATTCCCATGTCTCACAGGATAACCAGGCTTTCACACTTACATTTCAAGGGCGCTTATCTCTCCTAGTTCTTTATCTCTCCACAGAGCTCCACTGCAGTCCAACATTTACTCCACCTACACATGCTGCAATTTTGTTTAGGCTTCATTTTTATCAAATATCAAAAACGATAAAGGATGCCATTGTTGTAATTACAATGAGAACAACATCAAACACAAAAATGTAAGTGCAGCCAGACATCAGAATACAGTTTTTTTTTTTTCAGGAGGGTGTCAGACTCCCCAGTGAACAAGTTTAGCTTTCAGTTTTGCACATCAGGGCTGGGGGGAAAATGGCTTGAGGAGCCCTATAGAGGTGCTTTTGCTTCCCTGACTTCTCACACAATATTCTTTCAAATGAATTTAAGGCTTTTCTTGTCCAAATCCCCGCAAAAGTAACCACACTGCAGTTTTTCTACTATTATGCAAATAGATTAATCAGCCAACGCTCCAGTGAGAATTAATTTATATTTGAATCAAATGAGGCCTTAGATTCTTTATAAGCCAGCCCCCAGGCCAAGGCCTGGGCTAGGTAGCACCCTCATATTATTCATTTGACGAGATGTGAACTGACATAAATACCGTGGCTCACTTTCAATCCGATTACCCCGTTACCTCCCATCAATGCTCCCCCAGCCATCAGCCCGCAGCGTCCCTCCTTTCAGAGCACAGCCAACAACTGACAACTCCTCCCTGGTAAACAAGCACCCACGCTGCCACCCGGACCCCCACTCTTAACCCATCACTCCTGCTCAATGGCCCTTATTCAACAAGGTACTTTATTTTGTTTGTAGGAACCAGGGCACTAAACAACACAAAAATACTGTTTTGCTGGGGCTGGGATTCAAAGCTGCCCTTTCAGAGCTTCTGAGCACTTGAGGCACGAACAATAAACATCCAAAAAAAAATATATGGGAGCATCGTGCCCAGCCATACACAGATATTTATAACAGGCATGCGCACAATTTAATAACTGACATCTGTTATCTTTCATACTCTCCTTAACCCTGAAAAAAAAAAAATTAAAACAATGTTTGGGGCTACTATGTCCAAAGGTCAATGTAAAGTGAACCCACATTTTAGACAGCACCCTTATACTAAACTCATGTTGACAACCACTAAATTCTTTCTATTGCCTTGCACAGGAACTTGTTTTTTAAAAAGGCTTCCCTCCCCGCCACTTTAAAACTGTAAGCATTTAAAAAGCTTGGCTAAACAATCCACCAGGTGTGAGAAAAGCCTTTTCTGTGCAAGCAGCTCTGTGTCAGAAACCTACACTTTGTAATTAGATTAGCAAGCAGGGACTGAATAGCTCTGATCAAAACATCCCCCCTCTGCATATTGTTTATAGTGCATAACTGATAACTAAGCTTCTCTAGTCATGGTTAAAATCTACTTAAAAACAGGAGTCCTGTGCACTCTGGAATTTAAATGAAGAGGAAAAGAAAACAAAATGCACATTTTTAAAAAGCTGTATGTAATTACTTGCCTTTCTTGCTTAAATGCAGCTTGATTTGAAAACATGTCATAAAACAAACCCTATGGTTTAAGAGCAGCTCCTCATGAAAACATTATTTAAAACACAGCTAAGAAAGTTGGAGATGAGGGTTTTTACCTTAAAAACACTCTTCATGGTGAACTTGGGAAGAGAAGGAGGAAAAGCCTCTTGGGCCACATGGCCCCAGCACTGAGGGACATCCCAGATCCCTGTCAGCAGGGCCAAATCTCCCCAGCCCAGGAGGATGGTGTGACTTGTCTGTCTCTGTGGATTTTTTCCGTGTGGCCACACAATCTACTTGTGGACTGGAGTCAGTTTCCCAAGGTAAAGAGCAAGTGTGAATGTGCTGATGTCCTGGGCACACTAAAAGTGGGATGCAGAAGAGTTGCAGTAGGTCAGAGAGCACATCATCCCTCCTGTTCCTTCAGAGCAGAGGCCTCCACACTCCTGGATATGATGCTAAATGGAAAATAAGGTTCTCCCTAAACCTTTCATACAAAGCTTATCTATTTTTCTTGGAAATGGTGAGACTGTTCCACAGCCCTGTTTTACCTGCCCAGAGTGCAAATATGCCAGTTGTGAATTTCCAACTCAGCCAGTCCAGTCTGACTCCAGTCCCCTTTGGCACTGTGGGGCCAGGTGCAGGTCCTGGTGTGCACCAAGCTTTCCAAAGAGACACCTCTGGTTACTGCTGCTTCCTGCTAAGGTCAGTACACCCCATAAATCCCATAAATCTTTACTGCATTCTTCCTAAAGCAGGCTTTTAAATATTAGGGCTGGACTACCAGAACTGAGACCAAAAAGCTGCTTTTTTCTTTTGCCAGCAGTTTCTGTGGGAATAGCAGAAGATAACAAGAAGACCTTCTCTGTTTTTGCTCTCACAGATCTGGAGATAGTTACTGTATATACATCAATTGATGGAAAATTTTCCATGCTGTCCAGCCTGCTCCTGCTCCTGCTTTAAGTGCAGAAGCAGGGAAAAGGCTCAGACATGAATTGTCCTGGCACAGAAGTCCAGCCTCATTGCTTGAACTCTCCTGAGAGAGAGGGTCTGATCACAGTCAGCAGTGTAGTCCTGTCTCTACACATTCCCTCCTGCTGATTTATTTATTTATGTATTTATTTATTTATTTGTCTGTAAGGGCAGGAGACATTCACCAAAAAAAGAGGATATTAACTTTTGTATAGTGCCATTAGGGAAAGTTAGATAAATGTTGATAGGTGAGGGACTAAGTTTCAATTTAAGACCTAAGACACCAGAGAAGTTCCCCTTATCTCAGTACATTCATGAATCAGGAGGCTGCAATTGTAGCTTAAAGCTACAATTATTTCCTCTCTCCTGAGCTTTCTGGGTCTGGCAAGTCGCAGCTGGAGTATGGGGCCTCAAAAAGAGCCCCGTCCTGTGCCAGGACAATACAACCTTACCAGATTTCATCAAGGCAAACTTTAAATCTGCTAAATCCCAGCTGATGCCCCTAAAGATCTTACTAGAGACATGTAATTTTATGTTCTCCACCCTCTTACATTTTTAATGGACCAGTTAAAACAGAGAAAATAAAAGATAAAAATCATGACATGATGAGAGCCAAAAATGCGAATGCAACCACTAAAACATTGGGTTTTGTAAAGTAATTCTCATTGCTACAGATATGATGAGAAACCTGGGAAAAGCTGTTTCATCTTATGAAGATCCTCTTCAAATATCCTGGTTGTCTCATTCTAAACTTCAGTTGTCTTTGGTATTTCCCCCTGCAGTACCAAACCACTCCTGACAGAGTCCTGAAAGGAGACAAGTACATTCAAATTCTCCTAGGGCTTAACCCCACCACATTGAAATTACCGTGAGTTTTGCCCCTGACTTCAGCCCTGACAGAGCAAGCTACATTCTCAGGCCAAAGGCATGGGGAAAAGGTTTTCTACAACTCTCTTTGCATGCTCACACTCTCCTTAGTCCCAGAGTTTCTGTTTGCTTTCAGAGAGCTGAAGGCACAAGTGAGCAACACACTTCAGTGTGTGTCTGTCCGATCTCAGGGCTGCTGGAACACAGGTAGGGCGTTTTTCTTCTGTTTGTCAGAAAGAAACACGAATCTTTGAGAGGGGAAGTGCTTTCTGCAGGTTGGGAAAGCTCCCAGGAGAGAGGCCTTGGCTATTTCAGGAAAGATTCTCAAGGTGCAGGACCTCATCGGCTCTTCTGGATGATGAAATGGAAGAGCCCTGCATCTCTGAACATTGGGGAGCTGCACTGCCTGCAAAGCAAAGCCCAGCAGAAGGGTGGTCCTGCTCTAGTCTCTAGCATGAGCCATATGTTTGCTGAAGAGAACAACTCTTTCTCACAAGTGGAGATCCAGTGGAAAATCTCCTGCCTCTGCTATCTATATATCTATATATCTATATATCCGTATATCCATATATCTATATATCTATATATCCATATATCCATATATCCATATATCCATATATCCATATATCCATATATCCATATATCTATATATCCATATATCTATATATCCATATATCTATATATCTATATACCTATATATTTATATATCCATATATCTATATATCTATATACCCATATATCTATATACCTATATATCTATATATCCATATATCCATGTATCTATATATCTATATATCCATATATCGATATATCCATATATCTATATAATCCAGTCATCCTGAATTTAGACTGCTACCCTTAAGAATCCTGAAGAGATGTCCATGATGCCTAAAGCTATGAAGCTGTTAATTGCTTGGGTATTATTGCTCCTTGGTTTTCTGTACCTGAAGCAGCTCACTTGGTAAAAGCATCCCCATGGGATAACAGAAATAGAGCAATTTTCATTCATCTCACTTCCCATTTTACACAAGGAACTGGGAGCAGAGCACATGGATCACATGGACCAGGGCTTGCTAACTCATTTTTCTGTGGTTCTGTGAAGGTGAAACGCGAGGGGTGGTTTGTCATTCTTCTGTCAGAGCTGCAGAGATCAAACACTCCACACCAACATCTACAAGAGCAGCTTGGCATTTCTGGAAACCAGGCACTCTGTCTTTGTTAAAGAGGTCCCCACAGTTACTCATCATCTATGGATGCAGCACCTTGCAGACGTGGACATGGTTCTGCTCAGGGCTTGGTCTGTGACTGAACCATTTAACTGCAAACCAATTGCCTTAAGGGACAAGGTCACAAACACAATACTTACAAGAAGAAAACACTGAATGCCCAGGGAATATGATGTTCAAAAACCTTGGGAATCACTTTTTTTTTTTAAGCTATTCCCCCATTTCAGTTGTGAGAACTTTAAAGTATCCCGATGTCCCCCTAAACCAGGACACCCAAAAAGGAAGTTTTGCACTTGTGTTTACTAAAGAATTGTTACACAGTGTTTGAGTTTCCTTTCCTTCCTTATCACACAGCTTTGGGTCCCACCAAATGAATCACAGGTCAATCCCTGTTAAAGGACCTTTCAGCACCTTCACATAGGACTCAGAGAGAAAAACACTCACCCCAAAACCCCACAACAGCTGTTTTCCCCACTAAATCATGACGTCTGAAGCTATTTTCACCTAGAAGGAGCAAATTGAGCCTCCCAGGCTATCATCATCCTTCTGGCTACCAGCACGTGGCTTGGGGAGGGCTTTCCATTGGGCAAAGTGCTCACAGGCACCTGGGCTCTCACCAGCATCTCTCTTCTGAGTCTCCCAGCCCAAAGGAGGTGAAGCATCAGCTGGCTGGCATGCAAGAATACAAGGGGTTGAAGGTTAATGACCTTTTAAGAAAAGGTGTACAATCAAGAGAAGGTCCTGGTTTTATCCTCTAGGTAGTCAAATAGTGATTCCGTTCTTTCTCTGAGAGACGGAGGTGGTGTGTGGTGTTCCATCAGGCAAAGGGGTAGAGAGCAGCCTTTAAATCCATTCTTGTGGCAGACAGCAAGGGAGTGTGTTGGCTCCAGGACCCTCAGTTCAAGGTGACAGCAAACTCTCAGATTTTGTGAAATCCACCCCTGGACATGCTCATTCTCCTGCTGGATTGTGCTGGGAGTCCTGTCCTCCAAAGACAGTTGTCCTTCCTGTCATAACCTGGAGGGTGTGGAACAGAGCTGGGTCTCAGAGGAAAAGTTTCAAGTCACAATACTTAAAGGTGCCCACTGCAAAGAGATTTCAGCGCATCAGTCAGCAGAGGAATTTGCCACTGCCATAGGCAAAGGATCACAGTTCAGTTTGCAGGGAAGAGGCAGAAGTCTCTTAAGAAATTATTTGAAAGACAAAAGGATTTTTAATTCTTCTGACCTACTTGAGCAACATGAGAGAAACACATTTTTGAGAAAATAAATGGGCAAGTTTTGTGTCTGTCATCCTCCTCCACATTTCATCTGTACAGTCTAATTTGGAAATCCTTGGGGCAGAAACCACAACCAAAACAAGCAGGACCCTGCCCACCAACATCTGAAATCCAAACTGCCTCTGTCCAATTCCCAGAAAGGTTCTACTGGGCCAAGAAATCGTGAAATTGAGGCAGCAAATAAACCATCATGTTGTATTTTGCAAATCCTAGCTCTCCAAAATGTGCCAATCTTAGCTGGTGAAAGGAGTTGTTTTTAAGGAAGTTGTGTGGTTGTTTATTAGACAGATCAGTGGAGAAGAAAGAAGAGGGATTGTTCAGCCCCAGATTATTTTTTTAAAACAAAGGTGGAGGTTGGGGAAAGGATAAAAGGACGCAATGGACAAAAATAATCAAATTTGGAAGAAAGGATGCAAATTAAACAGGCTTGGAAGGAGTTAGCAAAGCGCGAGCAAGACCCAGGGACTAAACTAAAGTTAATTACTTGTGACACGATCAGATCATCTGGTTGCGTTTCAGGCCGTGTGCACTCCGGGCTGGCCAGCATGAATGGCGAGGCTAAAGAAAGTGACTCTCCCCTCGAGGTCCCTTTGCCAAGTCTGGGCTGCGCGCTCTGCCCGAGATCCCTCTTTCTTTGCGCGGAGAGAGAGAGGGGGAGAGCAGAGGGAAACACAGTTAACCACCTGTCAGGGCTGAGGACACAATAAGGCAGCCCCCAAAAGAGCTTTTCATGCATGCGTAATATATTTGTTCAGCTATTCACTTAATGAAGCTGATAAATGTGATGCAAAACAATAGTCAAGTTAATCTATTTAGTAAAATGTTTTGAGACTCTCAGGCGATGTTAAGGAGGGTAGTGTGCTCGGGGACATTTTCATTTCAATACGCCCATCTCTCCCCTCTTAGGGGGGTTTCAAGCAACCTATGTGAATATAATTTCTTATAAATGTGTCTTTAATGGGTTTAATTCACCCTTGCCAGCTGTTTTTTTAGCTATTTTGTAAGAGCAAAACAAACGTGCCAGGCTTGGAAAGCTAGTTAAAATTAGTTTCGGTCACTGGGGCCAAGCTATATTTCCTGCAAACCATCTGCTTGATTGGCACAATAGAAGGATTTTCAAGAAAAGGGGGGATCTAGAAGAGCTTTGAACGAACCAACAGTTACTGTTCCTTGTGCTTGAATTCTAAAGGTGAAGACTTAGGTGTCTTAATACAGCCTCGCCCCCGCAGCCTCCATTCAAGCTGCCGGCGTGGTCCATGAGCATCGTCAGGGGACTGGGACACAGCGGGAAGGAGCATCCCTCCCCCTCTCCGGCGGAAAAAAAAAGAGAGAAAAAAGGAGGAAAAAAGAAAAATAAATGAAAAGGGAGTGTGGGGGGGTGGGGGAAGGAGTAAGAAAACAACCTTAGAGGCGGAACCCATGTTTGCACCGCAGCTTTCGGGAGGGAGGGAAGGAGGAAGGAGCGGCAGCCCCGGGGCTGCGCGGTGGGGCTCGGCCGGGCCCGGGTGGATTGGGTCCGGCCTGGGGAGGGAGCAGCGGGAATGTCGGCTCCCAGATTGGGGAGGGAGCAGCGGGAATGTCGGCTCCCAGACTGGGGAGGGAGCAGCGGGAATGTCGGCTCCCAATTGGGGAGGGAGCAGCGGGAATGTCGGCTCCGGCTTGGGGAGGGAGCAGCGGGAATGTCGGCTCCTGGCTGGCTGTGGGAAGCGGGACAGGGACAGGGATAGGACAGGGACAAGGACAGGGACAGAGGATGGGACAGGGGCAGGGGCAGGGATGGGACAGGGGCAGACACACGGACAGGCACAGGGCTGTCCCGTCCCGCGTGGGGCCGCGTGGCGGTGATTGAGACGTCGGGGGATGCGGGAGAGCCGCGGGGCTCCGAGCGCGGCCCCGGCCGCCGGGGGGGCCCGGCCCGGCCCTGCCCAGCCCTTTGGTGTCCGGATTTGAAGTGCTGGCTCTCCCGATTTCATGCGGATTACCGGCCTCGGACCGGGACACACGCAGCTTCAGCCTTACCTCCCCCTCCCTGCCCCACCCGCCGGCAGTTTCGAGTTTGGGCTCTTTTCCTATTTCTTTTTTTTGGGGTTTTTTGGGTTTTTTTTTTTTTTTTTTTTACGGTGACAAAGAAAGTGAGTGACTTTTAAGAAATAAATTTGAAGATAACGACATTAAAATGAATGGCAGGAAACACAAAACTGCCCGAGCATAGGTCAAACGGCATTAGTCACAGGTTTTATCCTGAGACATTAGAATTCCCTTTCTCTTAAATGATCACTGCCTTTGAAAAGAAACTTCCAAAGGAGATCTCTTAAAATAAGATCCTTTCGTCTGGTTTCTTGGTTTCTTATGGTCTATCTTCCCTTTCAATAGATGTCTAGTCCCTTTTGCCGTGGTGCTTAAGGAATTCTTTACGAGTGTGCTCAGACGCATCACAAGGAACCGGGCCCACGCGTGCCCCAGCATGCGCTTGACCCAACCTTCCAGAAAATGTCAGCCCCTCTTTTTTAGAGCCAGAGAAATCAGCAGCAGTTGGTCTATAGGGAGACAAAATGCCCCCGATGTATATGTGAAGAAAGGAGTAAATCATCTCGAAAGAAACCAGTAATGACTGTAAAAACCGGAGTGTTCTCGGAACAGCCCGGGCGGAGCTCGACTGGGGCGGCTGCGAGAGGGGCAGAGATGGCACCGGGAGCTGGGGGGTGCCCGGCCATTATTTCACTGCCGTTTGCTTCTTGCATTCGCTGCCGTGCTGGGTAACACCCGAGATCAGCGCTGCTCAGGAACGGGGTTTGAGTCAATCCCGGAGCCCGGCCGGGTTCGGGGCGGGCGGAGCGGGGCCGGGGGCAGCTGCCGCCCCTGTGCGAGCCCCCTGCGCTCTGCCCACGCCTCCCTTCCCCCGTCTCTGTACCTGCTCAGCGCCAAGGCCAGCGAGCCAAACCCTCCAGCCAGGCTTGGTTTCAAAGTGATGCTTTCGGGTCTGCAGGTGCCCGTCCGCTGGGGGCCGAACAGCCTCGCGAAGGCTTGTCGGGATCACAAGGGTTTCCAGGGCTGATTCCGTCCTCCCCAATAAATAACTTTTTGATTTGAATCAAGGGAGAGGTTTAACAGACTTTCTTTCTTCCCTAATGTGATATAAATCGCAGATGCACTTTTATTGAATGGTTAAAGCATCGACATGGAGATAATCGACACAAAACGTCCGGACAAAAACCATCGGGAGAAATAAAGCTGGTTAATAAGATTTTTGAGAAAGCTTTGTGTTAAAAAGTAAAAAGGGAAAACAGCTGAAGGTGACAGTTAGTTCATGGTTAATAGGATAAAGGCTGCATGGTTGAGCTGCACACTTCTGCTTGCAAAGGTTCAGACACACCAAAGGGCTGAATAGGGTGCTTTTAAAACATAGGACATTTAACACATCTGTTATAGTCTTTAACAGAGAAATCAGGTAAAACCGCTCTCAATAGTCGCTTTCATCAAGCACCTCCGAAGGAAACTAACTACACTCGCGCCTATTTCCACCACAAACAAAACCTCTCTGCCAGAAAACCCCCTTTTTACTACTTTCCCCTTAGGCGATGCCATTCGTCCCTCGCACCAAAGTCAGGGCACTCCGGGCTCTGTCCCACAGACACTTTCCTTGCGAGCAGCACACCTTCCGAAATCCCGCACACCCGCGCGGACCAAAAGCGATTTCAGGTGAATTTGGCTTCGAGCCATCGGCACCGACGCAGCCCAGAGCAGCTCGGACAGCTCGGCCAAAAGGATCCGAATGCTCCAAAGCTGTCCTCATTTTCACAGCTGGAGGGTGGCGATTGCCGCTCTTCTGAACGCAGAGAAGCTGCAGAGGAGCAGCAGGCTGCGAACCCCGGGGGGTCGCTCTGCTCCCCCAGGGGTGCCCGGGTCTCTGCTGTGTGCAATGCCCAGATTTTGTGGGAGCACAGCTCTCGCCGACCTCACCAGGGCTCGTATTTCGGTCTGGGCAAACCTCTCGCCCGAGCACAAGTACACCAGACTTTTACGAGGCTCGGATCTTGAAAGGAGAGGAGGACCCCGCAAATACGCCTTATTCTGGACTTTTGATGTGCGGATAGAAAACCAAGCCCATCTACACGCACTAATTCTGCCTCACACCAATAGCAGGAGCAGAATATGTTCAAACTACGGTGGGACACACTCTCCAAAAGTATTTCTCCCTCAACAGAGCTTAGTTCCACGTTTTGTAATTTGTATTTTCAAATCCACAAAACCCGTGCTTTTCTGAGAGTCCGCAGATAAGTTTCTATGAATATTTATTGATTTATTTCCTAAACTCAGCAGGGGAGCGGCAAATAAATTTAGTGCTTTCTTTAAATAATTCCCTTTCTACGAGGCAAGATGTCATTTGAAACTTTTAAATAGGCATTTAATTAGCCTGTGTGTGTTGCCTCTGAACAAAACCCTGCTGGGAGCCTTTGGGACGCTGTATTCCAAAGAGGCGGTCAATATGCAAAATTGATGACTACACTTTCTTTGTGGCGGGGCCATTGTGCCCCGGTTGCTTATGAAGTCTAATCCAATCATAAATTGCGGCCCCGGACCAATGGAGAAGCCGGGAGCTCGCCCTGAATGAAGCTCAAGTGGAGAACTTTGTTGAACCCCATTGTTGGGGCTGTCACTTTTGAAAGAGCCTCAGCGGGGCTGACCACTATAAAACGCACGGTCCATGAGGAAGGGGCGCAGAGAACTCCGCCGGGCTCGCTGGCCGGATCTTTACCGACCCAGGTTTGCAGGGCAGAAAACAAAAGCGAACGAACGAGCGAGGCGGGGAGCGGCCCCGGCGCGGCGCCCGCGATGATGTTCCCCGGCCTGATCGCCCCCCCGGCCGTGTACCCCAGCCTCCTCCGGCCCACGCCCACCCTCACCGTGCCCCAGGCGCTGCAGTCGGCCTTCTCCAGCCATTCCAGCTTCCTGGTGGAAGATCTGATCCGGATCAGCAGGCCGGCCGGCTACCTGCCCAGGAGTGCCCCCGCGGCCGGCGTGTCCCCGCCGGGCTCGGCGGCCCGGACGGACGCGGGGACCCCGGAGCTGCCCGGCCCCACCGCCGGCCCCAGGAGGGGCTGCTCGCCGCAGGCTTCCAGCGGCGACTCCACCTTCCTCAAGTTCGGAGTCAACGCCATCCTGTCCTCCGCGCCCCGAGCCGGTAAGCGGGGACAGCCCGGGTGTCACCGGGGGCTGGGGACACCACACCGGGACGGGGGGAGCGCGGGCACCGCGTTAGGAGAGCGGGGCGGGAGCCGGTGCCGAGCTGCGGAGCCGGTGCCGAGCTGCACAGCCCTCCGGCATCGGCGCTCGGCTCGCAGAGCCCTCCGGCATCAGCGCTCGGCTTTCCAGGGCGAGGGCAGCGCTGCCGGGGCCGGGACGAACGGGAGGAGCAGGCGGAGGGAGGGCTCCCAGAGCCCAGGGCTCCCAGAGCCGAGGGCTCCCAGAGCCCAGGGCTCCCAGAGCCGAGGGGTCTCAGAGCCCGGCCGTGTCTTCTGGCTGAGCCTGTCCTCACTTTGTGTGGTGCCGCTTTGCTGGCAAAACCAGCAAAAGTGCCTCTTTCCCTCGGCCCTTCCAGGTTCGGTCTGATTCCTTTATTTTTTTCTAAAAGTACCCAGCGTTGGTCTCCAGACCGAGCGACAGAAGCCAGCCTCGCCGTCGGTCGAATCCAAACCTTCCGATTAATTTGACTTTATTTGTTTACTAGAAACCTCCCCTGCGTTGCTTCAGAGCGTCCCGCCAAAGACTTTCTCGTTCCCGTACTTTGAAGGATCCTTCCAGCCCTTCCTGAGGTCCTCCTATTTCCCAGGTGGGTGTTGGCAATGCCGCTGTGTGCGGGCACAGCGCGCTGCTTTCTGCCCGCGCCCGCGCTCCCCCCGCGGGGTTATGCCGCAGTTCAGAGGTTGGACGGAGTACAACATTCAAGCATCAGTCGCGCCAATTTGCTGCCCGATTTAGCACAGGCAGTGACTGCCTGACATTCCCTGCCCGCTCCCCCCGCTGCTCCGCAAATTAGCCGGGATTGTCACGGTCCCGGGGCGAGGCGGGTCCCGCTCCCTCCTTCCCTCCCTCCTTCCTCCTCTCCCTCTCCATCCCGCCCGGCCCGGGGAGGTTTCAGCACCACGAGTTGCGGTCAGCTCCGCGCAGGGAGGGAGGGGAGAGGGAAGGAGGGAAGGGAACGGAAGGAAGAGGGACGGAGCCTCTCGGCGTCCCCCAAACCTCTCCGCGTTCCGGGCGGCTCCAGCGGGGCTCTGTGACTGCCTCACCCTCTGCTCCGTCACTCTCTGCTCCATCGCCCTCTGCTCCACCACCCTCTGCTCCATCACCCTCTGCTCCGTCACTCTCTGCTCCATCGCTCTCTGCTCCATCGCCCTCTGCTCCACCACCCTCTGCTCCATCGACCTCTGCTCCATCGCCCTCTGCTCCACCACCCTCTGCTCCATCGCTCTCTGCTCCATCATACTCTGCTCCACCACCCTCTGCTCCATCATACTCTGCTCCATCGCTCTCTGCTCCATCGCTCTCTGCTCCATCGCCCTCTGCTCCACCACCCTCTGCTCCATCATACTCTGCTCCATCACCTCCTCCACCTCTGCTCCTCCACCTCATCCTCACCCTGTGCTCCATCACCCTGTGCTCCATCACAGTCTGGTCCATCACCTCTGCCTCTGCTCCATCACCCTCTGCTCCATCACCCTCTGCTCCATCACCCTCTGCTCCATCACCTTCTGCTCCATCACCCTCTGCTCCATCACCTCCTCACCCTCTGCTCCATCACCTCCTCCACCTACCAACCCTTCACTCCTCCGCCTTCCCGGTTACCCCGTCCAACAACACGGGGAAAGGAGAGAAAGCAAGGCCACGGAGCTGTGGTTGCTACACCACCGAAATATTGTGATGCTGAGAGAACAATTTTTTTAATTTTAATTTTTTAAATTTTAATCTAATTACACAAACAAGCAATGAATTTAAAAAGAAAACAGGGAAAGGGAGAGAGCAAAAAAAAAAAAAATAACCCAAGCTCTTCTATTCATCCTTTGGATAATGGAATTTGCTTCCTTTCTCCAGCATGTGAATAGCCTAACAAAAACAACTTGAGCTTTATAAATAGCTTTTCATGTCCATTTAATGAAAATGATTTGGGGAAAGAGACGATTGTGCCATCAGTATTCTCCCGAGGAGCCTGGCATGCCGTTGTGTTTAGTTTGAAAGTGTAAATCTCTTTTGTTCCAATAATATATGGCGTTAGCTGCTTGTCCTCAGTCTTTTTCTGTTAGTTCATTACTACACAATTACCATTCACGCTTCATTAGCATCTCTGTCTCTCTTGGGGAGGTTCCCCCCTCCTTTTTTTTTTAAGGCGAAACTCTGCCCTTTTTTATCATACTAATGCCATTGGGAACCAGGCAGTGTGCTAATTAGCTGCAACTTTTCATGTCTTCGAATTGAATTCTCCAACTTTGGAGCAGGGGGGAGGGAGAGAGAAGAGATTATTATAAAAAGATGAATACCGATTGATCAAAACTGCATCTGAAGAGGAGCGGTTTTGTTCGGAATCAGAAAAGTCCTCATTTTCATCTCCAGCATAATAAAGCATCTGAAATGATAAAAGCAGCTGAAAAAAAAAAAATCGAATGCTTCTGAGTGGGAGGGAGAGCTTTTTTATTATACCTCTGTCTTAGCTGGTACGCCTCACTTTGCCTTTTCAGGCCGGGGGAGCTTTGAATCTCCCAACAAAACCGGCCACCGCTGCCCGTGTCCTCCATGGGAGCTGACAGACCTAACCCCGGCCACCGCTGCCCCGTGTCCTCCATGGGAGCTGACAGACCTAACCCCGGCCACCGCTGCCCTGTGTTCCCCATGGGAGCTGACAGACCTAACCCTGGCCACCACTGCCCCGTGTCCTCCATGGGAGCTGACAGACCTAACCCCGGCCACCGCTGCCTGAAATGGGACTCTCGGTTAAACCCAAAGCTCCTTTCCACGGCCCCAGGTCGATGAGGGCGGGCAGGGATGGCGAGGGCCTGTCCCCCCGGCTCAGTGTGTCCGTGTGTCCGTCCCGCAGCCGCCTCCGCCGTGGTGCCCATCCCCGGCACCTTCTCGTGGCCGCTGGCCGCCCGCGGCAAGCCCCGCCGGGGGATGCTGCGCCGCGCCGTCTTCTCGGACGTGCAGCGCAAGGCGCTCGAGAAGATGTTCCAGAAGCAGAAGTACATCAGCAAACCCGACAGGAAGAAGCTGGCGGCCAAGCTGGGCCTCAAGGACTCGCAGGTGAGAGGGAGGGCTGGGGATGGGAGGGCAGAGGGTGTGTGGGGAGCCCCCACTGGCTGGGGCAGCTTGAGAGAAGCAGGGAAGAAGGAGATGGGAGCAGGGAGATGGGAGAAGGGGATGGGAGCAGGGAGAACAGCCAAAGCACTCTGTTGACCACACCATGCAGGCAGTCAACAGAGCCAAAAATGTCACCATTCCCAGCTGGGGAACAGGACCAGCCTGATTGCTCCTGAGCTCTCTCCCAGGCTCCTCCAAAGATCAGATTCTGTGGTTCCTGTTAGCTTTGTGCAGGGTTTTAAGGATGCAGCCAAAACCACCTTTTCTGGTGCCCGTTTCGCTGAACCGTTTCACTTCCTTGCTGCTTTGCCCCCTAGGTGAAGATCTGGTTCCAGAACAGGAGGATGAAATGGAGGAACTCCAAAGAAAGAGAGCTCCTGTCCTCGGGTGGCTGCAGAGAACAGACCCTCCCCACCAAGTTCAACCCTCACCCAGACCTCAGTGATGTGGGCAAGAAGTGCTCGGGAGAGGAGGAGGAGGAGGAGGAGGAGGAGGTTCCCCCTGTGTGCCTGGCCAGCCCCCAGCACCCCCTGACCTACCACCCGTCCCCAGAACATCTGCACCTGAGGGACAGACTGGACTCCCAGATGTCTCCTTCTCCATCCCATTCCAGCAGCCCCAGCAAGCCCTCAGACTTCTCAGACTCAGAGGAGGAGGATGATGAAGGGGAGGAAGAAGAGGAGGAGATAACAGTATCTTAGATCACCCTACCATCACACGAGGACACTGCAAAGATGTAAATAAACCAGAGTGCTATAAATTGAAGAGGTGCTGTCCCACCCCAATGTCCACATGCTGCTTCAGTGCAGGTTCTTTATCACAATAGCTGCAAGGCTTCCTTCTCACTGCTATTCCTCATTTGCTGCCCTGTGGAGAGGTTTTCATGTTCATGATATCTGCCCAACTTTTCATAACTCTCTCTGCTCAGCAATCAATAGTTGCTCATTTAGCAAAAACAGACAACAGGCAGCTCCTGGCTGTACAGCAGGGAGGAAAGGGAAATTTCCCTGTAGGAAAGGAAACTTCTTCCCCCAGACAAAAAAAAAATCATCAAAAATACAATATAGACAGCATGACAATTTCTGTTAGCTTTCAAGCGAATTTCCAGCTACTGTATTACTTCAGCTGCTACTGAAGGCTTGTCTGATCTAGCAACACTTTCTTCCAAAATAAATAACCTAGAGGGACCCAGAGCAAGCTCTGCCTCCCTCCTCACCCCAAATGGCACCATGCTTGTGCAACAAATCCATCCAAATCCCTGGAATGACTTTGAAGGCACAATGCAAGCATGCCCTGTGTAATGGAGATCTTATATATTTGTGCTTTTCCTCTTAATTTATTCATCAATATTGTGTTCAAAGCACTGTCTAACCCACCTTCTTGCCTATGTTTGTGTTTATTTTCCACTTTGCTTCTCCTATCCGTGGTGTGGACAGAGGAAAGTGGATACATCTCTTTGATTTTTAACTGAACTTTGCTGTCTTTGCACAGCTTATATGAACTGTACACTATTTTGTACACTTACTCTGTATGGGTGTTTTATACCAAGGTTATTGTCAATGATTATAACAACGGCTCAACAATGCTTCTCTTTTATTTTGAATTAAATGACAGCTAAACTACAGGTGAATGCAGCTGTGTAATTGTGTAACTTATAAAGAAACACTTTTATTTTGTATCTTACCATGTACAGACTCTAAATATGTATATATATTAAAGTGGATGATTGTAAAATAAAAAAAAAAGGAGTAGATTTCCAAATCTGATCATTTGGTAGTCTTACAGGGTAGAGAAACAGAATGAAAGAGATAAACTTAACTCTTCAGCTTCAGGTCCAGCTATAACTGTTACTGTAACACCAGGCAAATCCTTAACCACCCACCTGCTGTTTGTTTTTACATTTTTGTGATACACTACAGAAATGTCAGTGTTTTTTTGAAACAGAGATTTCATTACAACATTGCATTTATTTTCTGCCCCATGATCTTAATGCCCACCATTCACAACACACCAAAACAAAAGAAACAAATGCAGCAGGTGTCCCCTGGAGAACTTACTCTGCCCCAGCCAACACCAGCACATCCAGTGAGCATAAGGCTGTGGTTAAGCAACTCATAAAGACAGAACTAATTCAAAACAGAGTTTGTTTCTAAATCCAGTGGCTACTCCAGAGAACACAGATGTCCTCACACATGCTGCAACACTCCAGAAAGGAAGAAGATAAGAATATCTTGTTCCAAAATAAGAGCAGGTATTGCTTGTACAAAACCCTCCAGTTCATTGCTCAACAGAAACTGATCTGATACTCTCTGCTCTTTGCATTTTCCCTGCACTAGAAATGCTATCAGAAATAACTTTTTAAGATTGCTTCTTTCAGCATGAGGGCTATTACATCTTACACTGTTAGAGAAATAGCCTTAATAAATGAAAAATATCATGGGATTGCCATTTAACAGGGGAAAATCCTTACCCAAAATGTGACATTTATTAATCCTGTGGGAACCAGAAAAATAGAAACTTCCACAGACACAGAAGAATTTATTTGCAGCCTTAGGAGAAGCTTAGATTGATATAAAAATACAATACACAGACATTAGGTAGAAAAATAATTAACTTATGTTTCTATAGTTGTAAGAATATACCTTAAGTAAGTAAAAAACTGTTTAAGTGAGATGATGAGAAGTTTATAGTGTAGTAATGTAATAATATGAAATAGGTTAGGAATTTAGAGGTTATAACAAAAGCATATGTGTAGATGTGAGACAGAATCCCATTAGGCAAAAGTATCCACAGTGCAGCAAAATTTAGTAAAAGTAGTAGGTTAGAAAAGCAAAATAAACCCTGTAGCAACTATATTAATTTAGAAAGTTATATATTGTCATATAACAAAGAACCTGTAACTACTCTTGAACTATAGCTGACAGCTTGCCCTTTCAAAATCTCCCAGCCTCTGAGACTGATGTTTATCTGAACAATAAATTGTTCTTAGCCTGCAAATAATCCCATCCCTGCATTAAAAGCAGTGTGACAATAATAAATCCTACACTTTATTTATTCTTTTCTCCTTTCAGAGTATTTTTTTTTTACAAATAGCAAAAACCCATTGTGTGACTACTAAGCACAAACATTTGAGATTCAGGGATACCTTAATATGAAATTAAAGGGTTTGTTTTTGTTTACCAGCAGCTGTCAGACGGCATCTGTGGCTGCAGAAAAGGGGCCTCCTTCTCCAACACTTCCCTGTGAACACGGTCACAAACAGCCAGGACAGATTTGGGGCTGGAGGTTGGTGGCGTGGCACAAAGTGTGAGGCTGGGCATTGTGCAATGGCACTGTCAGAAGTCCCGTTGTGGATGAGGTTTAGCGGCTCACACGGACCTGAGCTCATGAGCTCGTTCCTTCCCCGCCGGGCTCGGGCTTTGTGTCCTGACTCCTCTTTTGCGCTGGGTGGTGCTGCTTCATCACAATCCCCACGGAAAGGCACCAGGCTGCTGAGCTCGGGGCTTTGGGCGTTCACTGCTGCCCCAGATGTGCGGGGTGTCTCTGCTCCGGCCCGTGCGGATGAACAAGAGTCTGGACTCTTCACTGTTCGCTCTTGAGGTTGTTTATTAATTCTTATCTATAAAATTTTCTTTCTGCCCAGCCGAGATCTGCTCAGCAGGGCAGCCACAGGCACTCTCCGTGTTGTCCTTTTATACTGCAAACTACGTATAACATATTTACACTTAATTCCCAATACCCATCACCTGTGTTAGACAGTGAGCTTCTACTCTAAACCAATCCCAAAGTGCCAACACCACTGCAGAAAATGGAGAGCAAGAAGAAGAAGGAGAAAGGCTGGACATGCCCAGATTCCTCCATCTTGTCTCCATAACCCCCATACCAAAAATCCTAAAATCTACATTTTCACCCTGTGATCATTTTGTTATTACACCATTCAAACCTGTGTGACTTTCAGATCCTCATACAAAGTTGGTGACTTGCTCCAGGGGTCACAATCAAATCCCCAGGTGTTCTGAGCTGTGTGCCAGGGTCCTCGGCAACTCTGGACACCCGGAGGGATGCACTGAGTTCCGACCATGAGAAGCCTTTCCTGCCTTCATGGAGAGGGAATGCTTTCCATAATGACATCAGCAGCACCCAGAGTTTTGGAAACTCTGGTAATCCCATGTGTAACACACTCCCACAGCAACCTCTGCTGTAGGATATCAAAGAGCTCTTTTTAGTGACCCAGCAGCCCAGAGGCCTTGTGTGAATTTTCTTCCTTCTCAGAGACAAGAGGGACATCGCCCAGGCTGGAGAACGATGAGGCAGAGAGGGGAACTTACCTTTGATGGTTGTGAGCTCAGGGCAGCAAATTCTCAACTATTTCATCCCTTAAGAAACCAGCTGGTTCTACATCTGTGCCTGCCAGCGTGGGAGAGTGGCTTTTGGACAGGGGGACAACAGGAAATAAATCACTTTATTGGAGAGTCTGTGCTGCTGCTGCCTGCAGAGCTGTTGGTGACAGACCTGGAGAGTGTCCCTCTGCTCCAATGGCTTTTCCAACAGTGTCCTGCACAAATGGGGAAGCTGGAAGTGTTTTCACCCAGCCACAGCCAGGCAGGCAAGGCTCCTGCACACAGCCCTTTAGTGGGAGCAGGTTGAGTAAAAAATAAAATAAAATAAAATAAAATAAAATAAAATAAAATAAAATAAAATAAAATAAAATAAAATAAAATAAAATAAAATAAAATAAAATAAAATAAAATAAAATAAAATAAAATAAAATAAAATAAAATAAAATAAAATAAAAATAAAATAAAATAAAATAAGTAGCAGCAGTGTCCTGCACAAATGGGGAAGCTGGAAGTGTTTTCACCCAGCCACAGCCAGGCAGACAAGGCTCCTGCACACAGCCCTTTAGTGGGAGCAGGTTGAGTAAAAAATAAAATAAAATAAAATAAAATAAAATAAAATAAAATAAAATAAAATAAAATAAAATAAAATAAAATAAAATAAAATAAAATAAAATAAAATAAAATAAAAATAAAATAAAATAAGTAGCAGCAGTGTCCTGCACAAATGGGGAAGCTGGAAGTGTTTTCACCCAGCCACAGCCAGGCAGACAAGGCTCCTGCACACAGCCCTTTAGTGGGAGCAGGTTGAGTAAAAAATAAAATAAAATAAAATAAAATAAAATAAAATAAAATAAATTAAATTAAATTAAATTAAATTAAATTAAATTAAATTTTTTTAAAATGAATCTCTTTTGAAGAACACTTGTCATCCAGGAAAGTATGAACATTACAATCACCTTAAAGAGGAGCCCATGATGCAAGACCTCAGTTTCCAGGATGTTGCAGTGTGTTGCAATCTTAGACTCCCCTGTGTCCCAGGTGAGCCAGCCTGCCGTGCCCCTTGTCCCCTTGCTGAGACGCTGTCAGTCAATCTGTACATTCCAGCAAGGCTGCCGTGTGCTTGGCACAAGTTCAGAAGATGCCATCGGGTTGGCCAAGCGCCATTATCCCCCGAGACTCACCTCCTTCCCCGGGCTTGGTGCTCACCTGTCCTTCCCTCCCCTCTCCCTGGCTCAAAAGGACCTTGGGCCCAGGAGCTCGGCATTCTGGTGGGGCTGTTGCTGCAGTTCAGGTGTCAGCCCTTGGAATAAAGCTCTGGATATTAACCCTCCGGCAGAATCCGTCACCTTTCTCTTCACCGGAGGTAAACCCGAGCCTCCTCCAAGCCTGGGCTGGGTTTCCAGTGCCTGGCTGCGATTCCCGGCCGGCCAGAGGTGTCTCTGTGTAAAATACCACAGCAGTCCCCTCCGGCCAAGAAGCTGAGGCCAGAAGAGCCCGGGCACGTTCCACCTGGAAATACTGGGATCCTATTCCAATATTCTGGCGCCCAGCGTGACTTTGCTCTGACCTGCAGCGCCAGAGGGAACCTCAGTACCTCGGAAGGACTTTGGGCAGCAAAGCGTCCACTGAGGAGCTTTGGCTGCATCGCTCTCAGCAGAAACTTTGGCTCTGGTCCCACAAGAAGTTTCCGCGCCCCTGGAAAGTGCGGCTCCTCTGCGGCGAGCGGGATTTTCCCGGGGAGGATGGGGGAGCCCCTGGCGCCCGGCGGGGAGCCCGCCCTGCCTGGCTTTGCCTAGGGCAGCTCCGGTTTCGGTGGGCATCCCCGCTCCCTGTGCCCGCAGGCTCCGTCCCTGCCGGGACACTGGCTCTCTTTTGCTCCTGTGCCGCATTCCCGGGCGCGGCAGCCTCTGTCCGGCTCTCTCACTGCTGCCGCTGCCCGGCAATTTCAAAAGCAGCACATACAGCTGCAGTGTAAAGCTTTTGTCTGCTCGTTATCGCTTTCTTAAACTGTGCTTTTTTTTTTTTTTTTTTTAGAAATCTGTAGCTGATTTTGGCTTTGGTTTTGGTCAGGCGGGAGCAGAGTTTCCAGACGCCACCAGCAAAGGCTGAGGATGATGATAACCCCAAGCAGTGCTAAACCCCCATCCTACAGGAAAATAGCTTGGTTTTGGGGGACGCAAGGTCAGTCCCTGATTAAAGGTGTTTAAAGCCCTTTGCTGGGAAGCTCAAGGTGGGGTTTGACAGCTTTGGGCTCTGTTACTGTGAGGAACAGCCAGGCAGCCTCAGTGCTGGCTGTGCTCCCTGCCCAGCCCAGCAGAAGGGATCAGACTGGAGGGCAGACATGGATGTGCTCCCTGGATTTGCTTTTCCAGCAGCTGCAGCTGCCCCAGTGCTGTGTCTGAGGAGCTCATGGCACAGCTCATCCCTTCTGCTGGCCCTTAGCAAGGACATCTTCAGGGCTCCTGTGCTTTTGAACCAAGATTGAATTGGTACAAGTAAATAATGCTCTTCAGGCTCCAAATCCCACACCAGCACCACCTTCCCAGCCCACATGCCAGGATTTGAGGCCTGGGAAGCCCAGCAGAGTGGGGCCTCACAGGAGTGCCTTTACTTGACATGCACAAAGTGTGCTGCTTTACCTGATTTTCCCTCCTGTGCAACCAGCAAAAGGCTAAAATACTTCATAAAATCATACAACAGCACAGGTTGGAAGACATCTGGGAAGATCCTCTGGTCCAGCCCTTTGTGGGAAAGGGAATCTAGGTGAGGACCATTACCCTGATCAAACGTATTTTGGAAAACCTCTATCAATGTGGGCTCTACCAATCTCCTCTACCTTGAGGAGATTGTTCCACAGAATGATTGTTCTTTCTGTAAAAAGTACCATTGTGATAGCAAGATAAAACCTCTTCTGGTGCAACTTGTACCCATTATTCCTTGTCTTCTCCAAGTGGCTGCTTGTGAAAAGAGAGCATCCATCCCCCTTCTTGGCTGCCCTTTAGGCACTGAAGTGCTGCCATGAGGTCTTTGACAAGTTCTCTTCAGGAGGAGACTCAACTGCTTCTGTTTCTCTTCACAGGACAGGTTCTCATACCCCTCCTAGGTTTAGCCAAGCTCAGCCTTGCTAAATACAACTTTGTACACCCCACCAGGGGGTGGTTTTGGGTTTTTTTGCCTAGGATTTGCCTTACACGGTGATGTTCCTCAGAACTGAGCACTGTGATGCCAAGAGCAGCGATGCAGAAAAGCACTCTGGGGCAGAGCAGCAGAAAAAGCCACCTCTGCACTTCCCAGAGATATAACAGGAGAGCCCTCAGTGCAATGCCTGTGAGTGCAGCGGGGCTGGCACACAAACATTGTGTGCTCACCTTTCAATGGAGTCAATAGTGAAACAGAACAAATCTCTCTTGAAGTCCAGGCTCCTTGAGGTGCACCTGTAGATGCTGCTGAGGATCTTTGAGCAGCCAGAGCAGAATAAGTTTTCTATTAAGCTGTAAGTGAGAAATAACATTGATTCAGGAGAAAATAAAAGGAAGCAGCTTGCCCCATCCCTTTCCTTAAAAAAAAAAAAAAAAAACAAAAAAAAAAAAAAAAAAAAAAAAAAAAACAAAAAACAAAAGCCCCAAAGAATCATGCATTATCATTTTTTTCAGGCATTCATTCTTGCTTTACACAGTGTAAATTATGAGCACTCATATTTTGGCTCTGGTGTCCATGTGAGGCACAGGACAGGCTGTGCTGGATGGCACAGGGACCATTTTTGTGTACCCTGTAAGAGATAATGTGTCACCAAAGCCTGGCCTGACACACAAAGGGGCTCCAGGCCTGCCTGCAGCTGGAGCTGACAGCTGTGGGCACAGCTCTGTCCCCCACAGCCCTGGGCTGCTGAAACGGCTTGGACACAATAAACTGCATTTTGGAGAGCTGCCTGGGGCCCTGCATCCCTCATTTTGGCTCTTATCAGTGAGGTTTGCCAAAACCCTTCCTGCCTGTCCCTCAGTGCCCGCTCTGGACATGCATGTGCTCCTTTCTGTGCCTGCCCCTGGCCCCCACGTCCCCTCTCCCGTGTCCTGGCAGCCTCAGGTGCCCCGTGCACCTCCAGGTGCCAGCAGCACCCAGGGGAGCTGGGCCCCAAACTGGGGCACCAAACTGGGCCGGGCACCCCCAGCCCCTCCGGGCACGAGCTGGAGCTGGGCAGTGCCAGGGTCCCAGAGAATTCCCCACCCGTCAGGAAATGCCCCAGCTTTGTCCCAGAAAGGAGAGAGTCCTGCAGCTTTAGTCCAGTAAAGGGAGAGGCACTGGGGAACGCGCCCAAGGGGTTTTTCCTTCACCCTTTCTCTCCCTTTCTCCCTCCCTCTCCTGACTTTTTCTCTCTTTCTCTCCCTCTCTCTCCCCCACAGTTTTTGCTCTCTTTCTCTCCCTCTCCTGTGTTTTCCTCTTTCTTTCTTTCTTTCTTTCTTTCTTTCTTTTTCTTTCTTTCTTTCTTTCTTTCTTTCTTTCTTTCTTTCTTTCTTTCTTTCTTTCTTTCTTTCTTTCTTTCTTTCTTTCTTTCTTTCTTTCTTTCTTTCTTTCTTTCTTTCTTTCTTTCTTTCTTTCTTTCTTTCTTTCTTTCTTTCTTTCTTTCTTTCTTTCTTTCTTTCTTTCTTTCTTTCTTTCTTTCTTTCTTTCTTTCTTTCTCTTCTTTCTTTCTTTCTTTCTTTCTCTCTTTCTCTCTTTCTCTCTTTCTCTCTTTCTCTCTTTCTCTCTTTCTCTCTTTCTCTCTTTCTCTCTTCTCTCTCTTTCTCTCTTTCTCTCTTTCTCTCTCTCTTTCTCTCTCTCTCTCTCCCTCTCCTGTTTTTTTCTCTCTCTCTGTCCCTCCTTCTCACTCCCTTCTTCTCTCCCTCTCCTGGGTTTTTGTCTCTCTCCCTCTCTCTCCTGCTTTTTCCCTCTCCCTTTTTTTCTCTCTTTCTCTCCCTCTCTTCTCTCATGGCTGCAGCCTCCTTTAATCCCAAACTCCCACACCTTCCCAAGCCACCTGCCCCATTTCCCCCCTGACCCTGTTGTTTCACCCCAAAGTTCAGGAACTCACCTTGTGCAGAGCCCAGAGTGCCTGGGCTGTGTAACAAACCTGCCAAAGGCAGCAGAGACACCAAAGCCATCCCAGAGCCTCACACCCCCAGCCTCACCCCTCACACTGTCTGTAACACATCAGCTTTCCTCTCAGACTCTTATTTGCCTTTGGTTTGATTCCTTTACCATTGCACCATTTCTTTTCCACATTAACATGAAGCAATGTATTTCCCCATTGCCAGGGAAAGACGGCTTCAGTATGTTTATAATTCTCCTTTCTGATTCAGGCTTGGTTTCTACATTCTGCTTGGGGTTTTGCTTGATAATAAACAAAGTGGGCCTGATTCATTGGGAAATTAAATGTCCAAAAGTGATTTAGTTCTGGCTTCCCAGACTTGCTCATGAGAAGTTTCCTGAAGCAAACTGGTGTTTCAAACCCTGCTCCTGAAATGTATATTCATCTCTGAGATGAAAAGAAAAGATTCTGGAGCAAATAATCCACCACAAAGATGCAGCCAGGGGAATATATTTGTGGTGAAAACAATGGCTTAGCAAAACACTTCATTACAGCAGGGAGAGGCTCAGACAGGCTCTGAGACAAACAAACACATGCAGCGCTCAGTCCTGGGCTGTGAGGGGCATTCAGAGTAAATGTGTTTGTGCTCAGCAATGCCACAGCTCTGCTGCAGATCCCTGTGAGCCCTCACACAGGAGCCTGCAGAAAGGCAGGAGAGGTGAGCCAGGGGAGCTGGGCCAGGGCTGTCCCCAGTGAACAATCCCTGCCCTCTGCCCACCCTGGAAATGCTCCCTGGCTCACCCACCTGCCCTCCTGATCCATCCAGAGTCTGACTGAGGCTCACCTGGCATTCCCTGGCCACTTGGAGAAGCAAAGAGCAACAGAAAACAGAACTGTGCTGGGCAGGGAGGGCATTTCCAGCTGGAGATTTCTGTCAGTGCTTCCTCTATTGGGCTGCCATCAGAAATGCTCCAGCTGTCAGTGAGGACAAACACAACGCACCCAAAAGCACAAATGTTCTGGTTTTAGCCATGCCAAGAGAGCAGGAATGGCTGTGACAGGAGGGTTCACAAGCCATGTACAGCCACAGAGTTTGTTCTACTCCAGGATCAGAAGGGACTGAAGCCACTGTGTGCTCAGTGACAGCAAATACAACCAATGTGTGCAGGGCCATGAAGCACTGCCTGTGCAGGGATTGCCTGGCACCCATCAGGAAATGGAGTTTGTGCACCAAGGGATGTGTGCAGGGCCATGAAGCACTGCCTGTGCAGGGATTGCCTGGCACCCATCAGGAAATGGAGTTTGTGCACCAAGGGATGTGTGCAGGGCCATGAAGCACTGCCTGTGCAGTGTCAGGCCTGGCACCCATCAGGAAATGGAGTTTGTGCACCAAGGGATGTGTGCAGGGCCATGAAGCACTGCCTGTGCAGTGTCAGGCCTGGCACCCATCAGGAAATGGAGTTTGTGCACCAAGGGATTTGTGGCAGGGCCGTGAAGCGCTGCCTGCCCAGCCCTGCCTCAGGGATTTCCTCTGCTGGGCTCCCCACAGCCAGCAGGGCCTTGTGTGACACCCCAAACCTGTTTGCACATTTGGAAACCCTCCCCTGGCAGCAGGAACCACTCAGGGATCCCATGGCAAACTGGCTGAGCTCTGTGCCCCACTGCCTTCAGGTGGCACTGCGGGCCAGTGTCACTCACACACACAGAGCCCAAACATCCCTGCTGCCCTGGGATGGCACAGAGCCACAGGGATGGCAGGGCTGGCACAGAAATGCTCTGGTTGTTCCCCTGCACTCCCGTGGAGGGTGAAGGTCAGGGGTTACTGCAGGCCCTGCAAAGGTCCTTGCTGTCACCAGCTGATCTTTAAGGTCACAAGTGTCAGCCCCCGTTGGAGTTACCCTGGGGCAGCTGCCAGGAGCCCTGGGGATGTTTGGCTGCTTGTGAGGACAGAGCCCTGCAGCCCTGGAGATGTTTGTGAGGGGATGGACAATGCCCTGCAGCCCTGGAGATGTTTGGTCATTTCTGAAGGGATGGACAAAAAATGACCTAAAGTAACCCCTGGAAAAACCAAAAAATTCTCAAATTACCTAGAGTAACCTTTGTGTCCTCAAACGACCCCTATGACCCAGAGTAACCCCAATTTGAACTCTCATGACCCCTATGACCTGCAGTAACCCCGATTGTGACCTCAAATGACCTCTCATGACCCCTGTGACCTAAAGTACCCCTGAGTAGGGACTTCAATGATTTTAAGTCACCTGTGTTGGTTTGAAAATAATCCCAAATGTGCACTGGACTCAGGCATGGCCCTATAGGGCTGGACAGGCCCTGCTGACCCCCCCCTTGGCTCCCCAGTTCCCAAACCATCTCCTGGGAATGGGAATCACACACACACATTGAGACAAGGCTTATTTAGGGCTTTATTTTGGTTTAATTAGGGGAGGAAAAAAAAATGCACTTTGTCATTGTTGGGCTGTTCTACAGCCAGTTTTAGTTATGATGAGGAACTGTTGATGGTGCAGGGCTGCTGTGGGGATTGGTTCCTGTTGTTCTTCAGCTCTCAGCAGTCCCACAGCAGAGGGCTCATCTGGGAGAGCAGGCAGGGCATCAGCTCTCTGATGGCTTCTGTCTGTGCAGCAGCAACCCCAAAAGTGCTGTCCTTTGGGGTCTGTGACACACTCACTGCTGGGCTGGGCTGTCCTTTGGGGTCTGTGACACACTCACTGCTAGGCTGGGCTGTGCTGGGCATGCAGAGCCTCTGGGCAGCCACCACGGGCTGTTTGTGCCCCTTGTTCCCAGATAATTCACTCCAGCTGCTGGGGCCCTCCTGTGAGCCCAGAAATGGGAATGGGATCCACTCCCACACACCTTGGTGCCATCAGGGGACACCGAGTGCCAGTGTGCCCCACAGCTGTCCCTCTGTGGGTCACACGTGCCAGGCCATGCACCCACACAGTCCAGGAGATCCAGCTCTGCTTCTCCTCCCCCTGGCTGGCAGCAGGGCCCCCTAACCCTGGCCAAGGTACAGCTGCTCTCCTCCTCTAAATGTGCTCCTGAGAGCAAGAACTGCTTCTTCACGAGAACCAGCCATGTTATCACTCCTGTATCCACAGGAGTTCTGTCCACGAGAGGCTGGGGCAGCATTGATGAGCTTCTTGTGGTGGGTGCTCCTCTTGTCAGTTCAGATACCCAGGCTGCTGAGGAGCAGGGGGGCTCCCATCCCATGTTCCTGAGAGAGAAAACAGAAATTACCTCGTGGCATGGGGCAAAGGTGGCTCCATGGTGCACGGTGAGCTCAGGTGTGAGTGTGGAGGCTCAGAGCACATCCTGAGGGCGCTTCTGCGTGTGGGGCTAATGAGCACCAAGGGTTAAACACACAGAGTTTTTAAAAAAGGAGGGAAATGGGCCTTTCTTCACTCCACCCTGGCATCCAGCCCCCTGTCCTGAGCCCAGCCCCTCCTGGCAGCCTCAGACCCAGTGCCCAGCCACGCTCTGAGGGTGCCATGGGTTTGGTGGTGGATTTCACCCCAAGGTGCTCACCCAGCCCCAGCTCCAGCTCCACGGGAGCTTGGGAACACGTTCCACCATGCAGGGACAATCCTGCTGGGAGCTCAGGAGCTCTCTGGGATGGATTGAGGTTCATGGTTTGTGTTGGGCAAAGGGATCCAGCCTGCCCTGCACGAAGAGCCCAGTGCTGCACTGCCCCCAAACCACTTGGTAAGCTTTGGGGTGAGGGTTTTCTGCACCTCATCCTTCCCAGAGTGGTTTTAGGGTAAAAACCGACATTCCTCCCCAGCGTAATGCAGGGGGTCTGGGCAGGGCCCCCCTCCCCATGCCTGAGCCCCGGGAGGGGGCAGAGGGCTGAGGCAGCCACCTCACTGGGGTGCCGGGTGACCCAGTGCCATCAAGTGAAGTGCCACCGGGGGGACACTCTTTTCCTGTCACCCGATCCTGGCTGCTGGAACGCCCTAGGTGCTGTATAAGGGTGGGGCCAGGGCCCGGCTCTCAGAGAAGAGTTTTAAGGGACGGAGCAAAAAAATGTTTGTTGGCTTTGCAGCCGGGAAGAGCAGCGCTTCCCGAGGGCGGTGGTGTGGGCAGGCGGGACCAAGCTGAGGGCCAGGGAATTCCCGTTGTTCCTTACTGGCCCTTCCAATAAATCGCCCCTATGGGGTCTGATCACAGCGTGGCTCAGGGTTTCTTTGCCTCTTTGGGGTGTTCAGGGTCATTGTCCCAGCTCTACGTGTGACACTAGTCCAGCACATTCTCTGTCATTGCCGGTGCACTGAACAACTTCCCACTGATCTCTGATTTTTCGGGTCATTGTCACAATCACAAATAGCAGCTCCACCTTCTGCCCTGCCGAGGCAGCAGATCCTTGACCCACGGCAATCTCTCTAAAGCCTCAAATGGTCCCGTTATAGGAAAGTGAAGATGTGTATCCTGAGCAGGAGAGGACACAGAATTCCCTTTCCCTATTTCCCAAGCATAAACCGCTGGGAATTGCTTTCTCCCCATGTGTAACTGGCAGGAACAAGGTTCCCTCTGCTGTCACTCCATCTTTAGCACCCTCATTTGTCACAGACACTCAGCTCTATTCCAGGGACTCCCGTCAGACACCTGCTGGCTGTGATCAGAAGCAATTCCCCAGGCGGGTTTTACCCCCGGGAGCAGCAGGAATGACCGAGCACAGCTGCTGTCCCGGGACAAGGCGGCCGGGCTGCGGTTCCGTGCCCAGCCCCGTGCCCGCCCTGCGGAACGCGGGGTCGCTCTCTCCGCCCTGTCCCTGTGCCGGGATCGGGACAATTCCCCTGGCTCGGGCAGGGGACGGTGCCCTCGGGTGCGGCCGGAGGGGACAGGGGCGCGCAGGGGCCACCCGGGCGGGTGGCACCCCCAGGGCCGTGTGTGCTGTGGCTGCCGGAGCCGCTGCCGGGCGGGACGGGTCTGTGCCGGCACTCGCGGCTCGCTGCGATCCCGTTCCATGGAGCGAAACCCGCGCCGCGCCCCAGCTGCGCTTTGATGGGATGGGCTCCGCTCTCGGGAGGCAGCGGCACGGGGGTCCCTGCGCCACCCCACGGCTCCCAGAGAGGAGCTGCTCCTGCGGCCGAGGAACGGCGGGGAAACTGAACAGTCCTGAGGGAAACCGATGTGAAAAACAACTTTGGTTTGGCTTTGGACTTGACATTTTACCCCGGCCCCCGCCTGATCCGGGTGTTTTGCCTTAGGGAACAGGAGGCAGAAGGGGGAATGGGGAAACAGATAATTTGTTACCCCAAAAGGAACGAGCTTATTTCTGTTAATTCCTGAAACACCTGGAATGATTTGGGTCTGGGAAGCACCTGGGAGCCTCCCTTTGAATGCAGGGTGGAGCCGTGGTTATAAAAGGAGGAAAGGATGGAGTGAGGGGGGGGTTCCGGGGGGAGAGGAGCAGCGCTGCCTTGGGGATTTGCATCTGGAAGCGGCCACCAGTTTCCTGCTGGGAATCCTGCAAAGAGAACTCGGTGAGAAATGCGAATGCTGCAGCTGGAGTGCTGAGAGGGGACAGTCTGCAGGGAATGTGTCTGGTGAGTCTCCTGATGCCTGTGAAAAATGCATGTATTTCATGATTGGCTTTTGGCAAATATTAAAATGAATATTATATGTGTTGTGTTAGAAAGCAATGCTGTATTAATTCTCTTAAGTAGCGTGTTAAATATGGCTTTAGGTTATAAAAATTGTTAAAATAGAAACTATGCTATGTAAGATGCTTTGTTTAACAGAAAGGGCTTGCAGGAATATAGCAGCCAGAGGACACCTGAATCTTTCAGAGAAAGGGAATTTATCGCCCTCTTATCAGAAGAAACAAACTTCTTCCCGCCTTGGAGGTGCTGCTAGGATTAGAAGGAAGAAGCTGACACTGCCCAGACAGAATCCTGTGTTTGAATGGAATTTATGCATCATGTATGAGGTGTATGAATATGCAACGGGCCATTGTTCTTAAGGGTTAATCCTCTGTTAACGTGGGTCCTTTTTCAGGCTCGTGCTGCCCAGAAAAGGTACCCGGACGTCCATAACTCTGTGTCTCTATTGTCTCATATTGTCTTAATTCAATTTGTCCAAATTATTATTACTCTAATTGTGTTACTATTTTTTAACCATTTTATTACTATTAAACTTTTAAAAATTTTAAAAACAAGCGATTGGCGTTTTTCACATGCCCCATATCTGATGCTGGGCTGGCACCAAGCCACCTCATTCCCATTTAAACTCTCTTGAAATGCACTTAGATTACAAACTGGACTACAGAATGCACGTGGGAAGCTTTGTGTCCCTAAGGGAATGCTCTAGGGATGTGCAGCCTCTGACCCGCACAAATAACTCCTGCTCCCACAGAAACCTGCTGGCTCTAGGGCAGGAGTGCCAGCAAAGTGGCAGCTTCAGTGCCACCCCAATAAGTGACTGTCCTTGGGGCTCTCGGGGTCGGGAGGAAATGCTGTCCCTGCCCCTCTGGGAAAGCAGGAGCAGGATCAGTGCTGCAGCCGGGTCTGCTCCTGCTCTCTGTCTCCAGGGTGCCCTGGAGGGCTCTGGCTCGGGATAATCTGTGTGTGAGAGCTTCCCGTGCCTGTGCCAAACCCCTCTGGGGACAGAACGTGCCCCAAAAGCTCCATTAACCCTTTCTCTGTGTGTGAGAGCTTCCCGTGCCTGAGCCAAACCCCTCTGGGGACAGAACGTGCCCAAAAGCTCCATTAACCCTTTCCCTTCTGCTGGCAGGGCAGCGTGTGAGCCCAGGCCATCCTCCCTGGAGCAGGGACACCTAAGGATGAGCCCCAGGGATTCAGCCATCAGAGCAGGTGAGGATGGATCTCTTTGTGCTTGGCAATTGCTCTGCTGGCTTTAATGTCACACTGCAGGGCTCCTCCAGCCCCTGTGCCCTGCAGCAGCACTCACAGCCCCTGGGCTGGGCAGGGAACAGCTCTGGGAGGGAAATGGATGTGTAGGAAATTTCCAGAGTCTGACAGAAGGCTCACGTAGTGTGGATCTGTATGGAAATTTTGAGATAAGAAATGCTGACTTAGAAATGCCACGGAATAGGACAGACAGTGCTGAGAGAGAACTGGGGCTAGAAACAGTTTTAAAGGATGACTTTGTAAATAACACTGGATACCTTAGAGACATAGAACTATGGAAGATGCATTGTAATGAGGTTCACGAGGGGTAGTTTTAGATTATTGGCTTTAAGGCATTTACAGCATGGTGTGGCAAAAGCTGGTAGGCCAAGAAACACTTACAGTGTATTGGAATTAGCAAATAGTTGGCTTCTGATTGTGATGGCGTGAATTCTAACACCTGTATTGTCTCACCCGTCACATGAGACTGAACATGGAATCCAAGTTTTTAAAATGCCTCTCAGTTGCTCCATCTCTGGGTCAGAAAAGAGCATAATCTGATAAATTGGTGCTTTGTGTGAGGAAGATTTATCAGATTCCTTCCAACCTTCTCTGGGTTTTTGTGCCAAAGGGGCTCTGATCCCAGAGCCACACAGGGTGTCTGTGCCTGCATAAACGTCAGTGACATTTTCCAAGTCTGACAGGAAAGCAGAAACATCCTGGGGTTGTTTGGCCAGAGATGGAACATGGAGATGTCTGTGCTAGCAGGGGTGTGAGTGCTGCCAGCCTGGGCTGTGTGGTGCCTCTGTCCCTCAGCAGTCAGGGGCTGCAGGTGGGGCAATTTTGGCTGTTTCAGACTGCTTGGGCCAGACCTGGCAGCACTGGAAGAACAGCTTTCCTCCTCCGTTCTGTCCATCCCTGAGCAGAACATTGTGATGGTGCTGCACTGAACCCTCTCTTTTGTGGGCTGTTGTTTGGTTGCTTTGTTTGGGTTTTTTCTGTTTTTAATGTATTTCTAAGTGGTGCAGTGAGGAGCAAGGTGCTGGTTACATGATTTCTGACTGACACACCACAGGAATGGGCACAGGTGAGCGCATGTGCTTCCTGACACATCCAGTGTGCAATCCTGAGTGAGGATTTCCAGCCCCAGCTGCCGGTGGCACAGCTCCTCACTGCTCAGTCACTGTGAACAGCCCCCTCCTTTCCTGGGCACATCCCTGGAGTGGGAGCAGAGTCCCCTGACCCTGCAGGAATTCCCTGCTCCTCTGGAGAGGGGGTGAGGCCAAAGCTTGGGGGCAAAGGACAGCAACCAAACCAGGGCCATTGTGTCCCTGATGCATCCAGGACAACGTGTTTGCCTTGTTCCCAGCACTGGTGAATCTAAACAAGATTTATTTTTGACAAGATTGCCTGTTCCTTCACTTCTCCAGCTCTCCCCCCACACCTGGCCCTGCAGCTGTAGCTCACCTTGCCCTAGCTGTGGCTGATATAATATTATTTTTGTAGCAGCAATCCACTCTTTTAAAGAGCACAAAGAGCGTACATGCAGAAGAGACTTTGGGAAATCCATCCAAGTAAGGGACTCTGCCTTCCTGCTGTTCCTGTAGCTCTCCTTCCTGCTTTCACCTGGGCTGGCAGCATGGGCAGGGCTCATATTTATCATATCAAAGTGCTGTTACTGAATTTGTCCAGAGGTTCTGATTACAGACACTCATTTTCTGACAGCAAACATTTTCACTTTGCCTTTGCCCTGTTGTTCCCAGGTGCTGCCCAGGCTGTCTCTCTGTGCTCCCTGGGAGGAAGGGCAGCCCCTGCCTGGCCTGCCCAGCCCAGCTGGATGGGACAGGATTGTGTGGCCTGGCAGGGCAGGAACAGCTGGCTGTGCTCTGGAGTGCCTTGGAACCTTCTCCAGGCAGGTTTGGAGGGGTTTCTCTTTGGGATTGCTTGTGATGCACCATCCCTTTGTACAAAGCCCAGTGCTAAAGGACTGACAAGTGAGATGTGAGATAAAAATGGTTCTGTATAATGAGGCAAAGAATGCAATAAGAAAAACGAGCTTCCTTTTAATGTCTGAAATAGCTAGGAATAAAAATGCTGGAAAAGGGCACTTTTATGTTTGTATTGGTGTCACCTCTCATGGATAAAACCCCATAGTGAGCCATCAGAGCAGAAGTGTGAAAACTGGCTCCTTTGACATCCACAGTGGACTTACTTAATTTTCTTTTCCTCCTCTCTTTCAGGGCAGGAAAAGTCACCAAACTCCTCCCACCTTTGCCAAAATCTTTGGTGTTTCAGCAGCCAAAGCCAAGAGGCCCCAGCACAGGCTCTGCCCTGGAAGGCTCAGGCCCTGCCCTGCTGTGGGTGAGTCAGAGGCACACAGGGCTCCTCTTGTCCTCTCTGCTGCATTCACTGCCTGGGGATGCCATTGCTGCCAGCCCAGCCCTGGGACTGCTCACAGGGGCCCAGGGTGAGGGAAGGGACCAGGGTCGGACTCCATGGTTCACAAGGCTGATTTATTATTTTATTATAGATATTACATTAAAACTACACTAAAAGAATAGAAGAAAGGAGTTCATCAGAAGGCTGGCTAAGAATAGAAAGAGAAAGAATGATAACAAAGGCTTGTGGCTCAGACAGAGAGTCCGAGCCAGCTGACTGTGATTGGCCATTAATTAGAAATAACTCTATAAGACCAATCACAGCTGCACCTGTTGATAACCAGCAGATAACCATTGTTCACATTTTGTTTGAGGCCTCAGCTTCGGAGGAGGAAAAGTCCTAAGGAGAGGATTTTCCATAAAAGATGTCTGTGACATAGCCCCACACCTGTGTGCAGGCAGAGACACAGAGACAGCCCTGCCCAGAGCCACCACTGTCAGCAACCAGGGGATGGCGCTGGTTCTTACCCCTTCTCTGTGTGAGAAGGGTTTATTGCTCACACAAACACCAGCCTCAGTGCCCTGGCTCTGGTGAGAAGGGTTTATTGCTCACACAAACACCAGCCCCAGTGCCCTGGCTCTGGTGAGAAGGGTTTATTGCTCACACAAACAGCCTCAGTGCCCTGGCTCTGGTGAGAAGGGTTTATTGCTCACACAAACACCAGCCTCAGAGGCCAGCAGACTTTACAGAGTAAGTTGTTTGCTACAGTTCCAGAGTAGTCACAAGTTCATTGTTCCAAGACAGTGTGTAACTTCCTAACCCACAGACAGCTGCCACAGGGTTTATTTTGCTTTTCTAAGCTATCACCTTTATTTAACTCTGCTGCACTGTGCACACTTTTGCTCAATAGGCTTCTGTCTCACTTGCACACAGATGCTTCTGTTATAATTCTGAACTCTTACTTTACAACCCTACCCTCACATTATCAACCCTGCACCACATCACCTTCACAGTTCCTCACTTACTCAAGGCATGCTCTTACTTACAACCATAGAAACATAATTATTTTATGTATTATTTTTCTGTTCATGCCTGTGTATTGTATTTTTACATCAATCCAAGCTTCTTCCCAGGCTGCAGATCAAATCTTTTGGTGTCTCTGGAAGTTTCTGGTTTTCCAATTCCCACATCTCCCCTCTCTCTGTATTAAAAAAAAAAAAAAATTAATAGATTTTTAAAGTATTGGTTGTATATATTAATGTAAATAAGATATTATTATTATTAGTAGTAGTATTATAATAATTCAAATGTATTTAAAATTTTGTTATATTTGTTAATTATGGTGTTAAATTTTATTTATTAAATTTTTAGTTAGGTTTTATTATTTATTCTTTTTATATTTTTCAAAGTTGTATATTTTTATAAATAGATTTTGAGTTATTAGATAAATTTATAGAATATATTTCATTAGATTTTTTATATTTATGTTTGTGTGTTAATAAAAGAAAATTTATTGCTGCTTTGTTTTGTAAAACTGTGTGTTTAATACTTTTGATATCTGTTAAAAGGTTATTTCATGTAAAGGATGTAGAGTCAGATTGCTTATTTAGATAATATTTTAACTTATTTAATAGTTTTAGTGTTGTTGAAGTAATAGGTGGCATAAAAAGTGATGTGTTTTTTTAAGTTTCAAGGTTTAAAATTATTTTTATATTTAGATTAGTATTGATGGATAAATGATTTTTTCATGTTATATGTCGGTAATTATTTTTATATTAAGAGTTAATAATGTACTTGGTTTTCATCATATAGATTATTTATAATTGGTATATTGATTAGGTAAGTAAAAAATGGATTTTTTGAGTAGTGATAGATAAATACAAAGTATTAAACTTGAAACTTTAGTTGAAGCTATTTAAATGTTTGGTTTAGGTTGGTTAATTAGTAAAGTTGTATAATTAAAAGTAAATAAACTAAATAGAGGCATAACACTTGATGGAATTTTATATTTTTAAGTTATTATTTACTAAGAATTTTATACTATTGATTTATATTTATAAAGAAACTTAAAGTTTATAGTTTTTGGTGGGTGCAATACAAGATGCTAGGTGTGAGTTGGAATTTTTGTGTAATTTACATTGTTTTTTTAGTGCTGGAGTGGTCAGTGTGGTTTTTGTGTGATGTGGTTTTATGTTTTTTATTGAAATTTACCTGGGTTTTTGTACTTGTTGAGATGTGAGTAAACTTTATGTTTTCATATGAGAAATAAACTATTGATACATTTTGGTTTATAAAATTGCATAGAGATGAGTAAGATACTTATTTAAGACTTATTTATTATTATATTTGTTTTGTTATAAGTATGAAGAAATATTAGAATAAAATAATGTATGCAGTAAAGGAAAAATTTAATTAATTAGGAATGATTTAGATTATATATATAATTAGTAACATGTGAAATTATACATTTATTAAGTAATAAAATACTGTATAATATTTTAGAGTTTGTAACAGTTGATAAATTTTAAATTAGCAGAAGGTTACACAATTGTTAAAATTAGCTTTAATTGTTATATTGATAAAGTAAAATTGTTAAGTTAATTATTTGAATTTTATTTTTGATGTAGCAAATATTTGGGATTGTTGTTAATTATTTTATTTCAGTACAGCCAGGGTTTGATTATAGTGTAAATTGTAATTGGTGGACGTTACTAAATACATTTTTATATAAGGTTTTTAAAAATAGTAGTTATCAGTAAAAATTTTAGGATTAAAGATTAATTAAATTATTTCATAATTTGGTTTTTAAAAGTATTTTTAGAATAGAGATGTTTTGAATACAGTAAATTTGTTTTTTAAAGTGGTTATAGACAGGATTGTGAATTTGGATATTGAGAGTGTGAGGGTGGAGGAAAAGTAGTTGTAGAAGAGGCTGAATACTTAGTATGAAACTTAGAAAAATAAATTAATGTTGTAGTTGGATTTTTCATGGAAGTGTTTTTGTAATAACAACTGAGGAAAGTTATAAGATTAATAGTTTGGAGGAGGTTTTTACTAAAGTTTAATTTTTTTTAAACTTTGAAAAATACTCAAAATTATGAGATAACATTAGGTTAAATGATAGAGTTAGTGTAGAGATTAGTTAGGGAGTTAACTTGGTTTCAGAGATGTATAAGTAGGTAGAGAATAAAAAAGCGGGATTTTGAAATTATGTGGTTTTGGTAATTCTATAAAGAGATGGTAAAGTATGTGCATGTCAGTTGTAAATATTCTAATAATATTTTATAAATAATGTTTATAATAAAATTAATAATTTTATATAATTAGTCTATTAGTAGTAAGTGTTTGGAAAAGTTAAGATAACTTTTAAAAAATATTTATATATTAGGGAAATGAAGTAAAAATTTTAAAATAGCATCATTAATAGTAATTGCTATTTTTTGGTGTTATTTATAAAAGATAAAAACTAGAGATTGTAATGAAGAATAGAATTTTTTATTAAATGGATGGTGTAATAAACTGTTTTTTTTTACTTATGAATAGGTGTTTGTTATTGTTTTATTTTAATTGTTTTAATTTGAGTTGTTTTACTTTTTAAAGAAAAATACCTATATACTGTATAGTTTGGATAAATGATTTTTAATAAAATTTAGGATAAGTTTCATTAAATAAGATTTAGAATTAATTAATTCTGATAGTAAGAAATAATAAACCTAATTTTAATAGACCATTACAGTGATAAAATGAAATTTAAGACTATTTAGACTTAAATGTAGTGAAATTTAATATTGTTTGATTTTATTAATTCTTGTGTTATTGAAGGTTGTTTTTAAATATTGAAGTTTTTAAAATGTTTTGGAGAAAGTTTAGTAGGTTGTTGGGTTACTATTACTACCTATATGTTTACATGGTGGTTTTATTTATTGGGAGCTATGTTTCTTGGTAAAAGATTTTTGTTTATGTTCTATTTAGAATAGTACTCATTTGTGTAGTGGTTTTTTTTTGTATTTAGGATATTGATTAGATTATTCTATATTTTTGAGGGCTTTGAGTAATATTTACTTATCAGGTTTTTGATATTTGAAGATTTTTTTATGGTTTTTGTTACTTTTTAAAGAGTTTTTGATTTAGAATTTGAAGAGTATTTGGTGTTTGGAGGAAATAAATTTGGAGTTATTTTTTGATATGGTTGAGTTGTATTTTTAATGTTAATAAGGTCTACTTTTGCTACATTAGTTTGATTTTTTTGTTTGGTTATGGGGAGGGTCTCTTGTGTAAGCCTGAGACTGGTATTAGGACTTTTTGTCTAATGTTTTATGGTCTGTTAAGGAAGAGGTGTTATTTAAAGATTTATAAAATATACTGAGAATTAGTGAAAATCAAGGAAGAAACATTATGGTAATTGAAGGGTGTTGTGTTTAAAGAGTTCTAAATCTTTTTTAATAACTTGAAATAAGGTGAGCTTAATCTACTTTTTCTGCCCCCATAAATGGCATGACCTGTGCCCACTATTTACAATTCACCCAACCAAAATCAAGAACAAATGTTGGCTGGGCTCTAAGAACTTGAAATAACTTAGAAGCAAAATAAATCACAGTTTTCTTTTTTTCCTTGCAGATGCTGGACTTACCTCTGTGGATGTGTGCTGAGCTCTCACTGCAGGAACCTGTCAGGCCTCGGTGGCTGTGAGTTCATGTTCTTCTCACTGGGGAATTGGAAATAATTAATTGCAGAACTAATTAAATTAATGACCCCTTTCCCCTTTTGTGCCCCGCCGTGTGGGACAGGGGCAGAGAGAGCGAGCAGAGGAGCGGCCGGGGCTGGAGAGGGGCAGGAGAAAGGCAGAGGGACCTCCCTGGTGTCCCCAGGGCACTGCGGGGAACAGAAGGGACACCGTGAGGGCAAGGGCAGGTGAGGAGGGGACAGCCTGGGGCAAAACCCGGGTTCACCTGCAGGGAAATGAGTCAGGGATGTTTTGGAGGGAAGAGCTGAGGGGATGAGTCCTCCCAGCTCGGCCCAAGGGGGAGCAGAGGTGAAGGCCAATCCAAGCCAGCCCTGCTCAACCTCTGAGTCCCAGAACAAATCCCACAAACTGAGGGACTAAAAATACATAAAAACAGAACCAGGAGCAAACCAGAAGGCTCCTGGGAATCCCATTACAGTGTTGCCACAGCCTTTTTAGCAGGTTTTTTATTACAACACTGCATTTCCCTGTTGGGATCGTTCACTCTGTGGGCTGAGGGGCGGGGGTGGGTTGGGTCTGAACTCCCTCACGGCAGCCCTGACACCCTCAGGAACAAGGGAGGGAAAGCAGAGTCAGGGCTCCAGGCAGGGCAGGGTGTTCTACCCCAGAGCAGAGCCAGCAGCTGCCCCCCAGCCTGGCCAGGAGGGATCTGCTCTGGCTCCTGCAGGGAAGGAATGTTTTTAGCCGATTCAGCCGGCATTCCAGCGGCCTCATCTCCCGATTCAGCCGGCATTCCAGCGGCCCCATCTCCCGGTACTTTCCCCATCCCTGCTCCTGTCTGTTCTGAAGAGAATTTGTCCCACCAGCAGCAGGGGAAGGACACCAGCTGCCACCCTGGGACTGGGATTGTCCCCCTGGGGAATGCTGGCTACTGGGATTTAGAGCATTCCATGTATTTGGTTGCTGAAATCTCCCAGCCCAGGGCTTTTAGCTGACAGGGCAGCACAAAGATTGTTCTCTATGTGGTGCCTGGATTTGGGGTTTGGTATCAGCTTTGCTAGTTCAGGTGAGTTATACCCATAGCCCCACATTCCCTGATGAATTCCTGCTGGAATAACCTGACAGTGCCTCATGGAGAGTGGAAATTCCCACACAGAGCTACCACTTTTACACCAGCTGTGTCAGGAGCCAGCAGAGGTTCCAGGGAAGCTGAGTGGGATCTGGACAAGGACAGATCTATATTCCATAGAACTTGCTGTTTAAAACCCTCATCCCCTAGCTCTACTTATGTCCCTGGGATCACTTGGCAGAGTTCCCTGGAACCCAGCTGATTTCACACCCCCACCCCTGGAGCTTGGACTCCCATTGATATTTCAAAGCAGGACAAGGCAGTGGCTGGGTGCACTCCCAGCCTGTGCTGAGGCAGCACACCTCTCCCTGAAGCCCAGCTCCTTTCAGAGTCTCAGCAGTAACCTTCTGCACGTTTTTTCCCCTCAGGAAAGGGATGCACATCCCTGCCTTCAGCACACTTCCAGTGGGACTCACCTGCAAAAGTTTTCCGTCACTTCTGCACTTCTAGCTGGCTCCCTGGAAAGTTCCAAACTTCATCCTGCTTGAACCTCTGATTTTGAGGCATCTCCAAGGTATATTGCTTGGGGTTCAGTATCTGTGAGGGAAGATGACTTTGGCTTTAGTGCTGCTGAGGGACGATGGCCTCAAGCTGGAAAGGAGAGAGGAGATTTGGGGTGGCCGAGACATACCTGGGAGCTTTGTGGGAGTTCTGGGAGGTCAGAAACGGGAACTGCTGTCCGACCCCCTCTGCAAACAGCCCGTGCCTCCATTCCAGGCAATGCCAGCTACTCCTTGGGGTCCTTCTGGGCTGTCGGTGGTGTCTGTCCGGGCTGAGGCGTTTCCACATACCTGATCAGAGCAGCCCCAGGCTGAGGGGCCACAGGCAGCGTTTTAGCCGTGTCTGTGCCAGCGCTGTCCCGGTACCCCGGTGCCCACACCGGGACGTGTGTTCGACACGCTGCAGGCACAGCTCCTCCTGCAGATCCCAAGGGACGTGAGGGCTGCCAGCCCTTCGGGGGTTTCCGGCCTCCTCCAGGCCCACACCGGGCACAGCCGCAGCGGGAGCAGCGGCCCCAGCGCTATAGCCCCTCTCGTTCGGCGGGGATCCCCCGGGGATGCGGACACGGAGCCGGGGGATGTGGGCGCTGTGGCTCTCACAGGGGAGCGCGGTGTCCCGGTACAGGGGAGCGCGGTGGCCGCGGTACTGCCGGGCCGGGCTCGGTACCCCCGTGGAGCTGAGGGCCGGCGCCGTGTCCGCCAGGGGGCGCCCCGCGGGATGGCCGGCGGCGCTGAGGGAGCGGCGGGGCCCGGGGGGTCCTGGGGCTGCCACAGGCGATTCACCTGCCCTACCCGTTTCCAGCCGTGATCCAGGGGCTACTCCAGGGAAGCGCTGTCTTCCTGGGGGTCCGGCACCATCATAGCCCCGGTTCCCCACGGCCCGGAGCCCCAGCGGGACCCTAGCCCTGCACTGGCCGGAGCAGGAACGGCAGCGCTGGGCTCAGTCCCAGCGCCCATCCCGGAGCGGCTCTTCCCGCCTGCAGCGATTCCAGTCCCGCCTAGATCATCCAGCCCCGCACTGGCCGCAGCCGGAGCAGCAGCGCCGAGCTCGATCCCAGCGCTGTCTCGGAGCGGCTCTTCCCTCCTGTAGAGGTGCCGGTCCGATCCTAGTCCCAATTTCGCCTCGACCATCCAGCCCTAGCACCCACAGCCTGCCCGCCTTCCACAGCAGACACCGGCAGGACCAGGACCCGAGTCTCCGGGTCCAGATCCCGATCCCGGTCTTACCTGAGCGCCTTGGGCTCCACGCAGTACCAGACCCCGATCCGGATCTCCTCGCAGCGCTCCGACCGTGGCTCCCGCAGCATCCCAAGCCGAGCATCCCCTGAAGAAAGCGGGACAGGGGCGGATCCGCCGGCTTTTATGGGCGGGAAGGGGGGCGGGGGGGGAGGCGGGGCCCCGGGGGCGGGGCCGGCGCAGGTGTGAGGGGCGGGGTCACCACAGGTGTGAGCGATCCCAGTGCGGCTGCGCGGGGCGGGGCCTTGGGGATTTAAGGCGCGGGGAGGGCCCCGCAGACCCATTTGCTCCTCGGCGTTCGGTGGGGTAGGTTGCTGTCGGCCGGGGCTCTATGTCTCTGTTCCTCTATATTTTCTTCTGCGTTTCTTTTCTTTTGTATTTCTTTTTCACAATACCTCTCCTTTCTCCCCTCCCTTCCTCCCCTCCCCCACCCCCCACACCCACCCCCCCCCCAAACCCCCCCCCCTCCCTCTCCCCCCTAGCCCTCCCCTCCCTCCCCCCCTACGGCCGCCCACTGCCCCCTCCGTCCCATCCCACCTCCCTATTCCCCTACCCTACCCTACCCTACTCCTCGATCCTTTCCTTCTCCCTTCCCTCCCCAGCCGGTTTCCCCCATGCCCCGTCCCCTGCCGCCCTGCACACCCCGACCTCTCCCCACCTCTCCTCACGTATCCCCCCGCTCCCCTATTCTCGTTCTCCATTCCCTGCTCTCTTTCTTTCCCCCCTCCTGACCCCGACCCCCTCCCCCGGGCCCCCTCCTCCGGACGGGGTCCCGGCCCGGCCCCCTCCCGGGGACCCCCTCCTCCGGACGGGGCCCGGAGGGGGGAGGGAGGTTCGTGTGTGTGTTTTTTTTTACACGTGTACGTGTGGTTCACGGCGCAGAGTGACGTGCTCCCCTCTGCTTCCCCCCCCCACCCCACCCGCCCCCCCTCCCACCCGGGCCCCGTCCGGAGGAGGGGGGTCCCCGGGAGGGGGCCGGGCCGGGACCCCGTCCGGAGGAGGGGGCCCGGGGGCGGGGTCAGGAGGGGGGGAATGCCCCCCCCCCTCCCCCGGAGGGGGCCCGCCCCGCCCCCCCCGGGACCCCCTCCTCCGGAGGGGGCCCTACCTACCTACCCCCCCCAAGGACCCCCTCCTAACGAGGGGGCCCTTCCTAACCCCCCCACCACCCCCCAAGGACCCCCTCCAAACAAGGGGGTCCCCAAACCCGATCCCCCATCCCGGGACCCCCTCCAAACGAGGGGCCCCCGTGGGATGGGGGAAGCGGAGCCCCGGCAGCGCCCCCTGCGTTCACAACCATGGAACTGCATGGGGACAGCACCGGGGCTCCAGCGGGGCCGGGGGCGCCGGACTCCGGCCCTCTGGGCTTTATTGTTGTCCGGCACCCCCAGCCCCGCGGCTGAGGGGAAAGAAGGAACGGAGAAAACGGGAAGAGAGGAGGGCTAGCAGGGAGGAAAGCGAAAGGGAAGGGAAAGGCTGGAAAGGGACAGAGGGACAGTGGACAGAGAAGGGAGAGGGGGAACAGAAAGGAGTAGCGGGATAGGGACAGGACAGGAAAGAGGAGAGCAGGGGGTCAGATTTAGGGGGAGAGGAGGGGAGGGTCTGAGGGACAAAGAAGAAGAATACGGGGAGAAGGAAGAGTAGAGGAGGGGACAGGAGGGGAGGCCGAAAGGGGGGAAGAGAGAGAAGGGGAATACAGAGAGGAAAAGGAACGGCAGAGGGGTAGACAGTAGGTAAGGCCGAAAGAGGAGGAAAAGGAGTCGGCTTTGAGGAGGAGAGAAAAGGGGGGAGAGAGAAAAGCAGAGAAATAAGGGGAATACAAGCAGGAGAAAGGAAAGGTAGAGGGGGGAACAGGAGGGGAGAAAACGCTGCGGAGCGGGGACAGAAGACACCCGTCCGCAGCGTGCTCCGAGTGAGCAAATGGCGGCCAAAGCAATTACCGGATGTTAAATAACCTCGGCCCCGCCCCGCGCAGCCGCGCTGGGGTCCCGCACACCTGAGCCGGAGGCGGGACCCGCCCCTGAAGCTCCACCCCCGACCCCGCCTGACGTAGCCCCGGCCGCGCCTCACGTAGCTCTGGCTCCGCCCCCGAGCCCGCCTCACGTAGCTCTGGCCCCGCCCCCGAGCCCCGCCTCACGGAGCCCCGGGCCCGGCCCGCCCTGCCCGGTAAGGGGGCGGGGTCATGGCTCGCGGCCCCGCCCGTGTCCCCCTCACCGGCCCCGCCCGTGTTCCCCAGACCGGCCCCGCCCGTGTCTCCCGGGCCAGTCCCGCCCGTGTTCCCTCATTGGCCCCGCCCGTGTCCCCCGGGCCATCCCCGCCCGTGTCCCCCACACCGGCCCCGCCCGTCGCACCGGGCCGAACCGGGGCTGGGCCCGGCGCTGCGCGGAGCCCCGAGCGCTGAGGCGGGGTCGGGATGGGGCCGGGGTTCTGGCTCGGCTCCTGTCGGTGTCGGCTGCCGGGGGTCCCGAGCGGTGCCGCCTCTCCCGCGGCGGGCGCGGTGTGGGGCGGAGATCGGGACCGGGATGGCCGCGGGCGGCGGGAGCTCCAGAACGGAGAGGCTCCACACGGACCGAACCGGGAACCGGCCGGGGCGGGGGGGACCCCTGTGCCGGCCCCAGGACCCTCAGACCCCGCCGCTCCCCCGGGCCACGGAATCATTTCCCAGTGCAGGTCGAGAATTCTTTATGAGAAAACTCAAAACTCAGGGATACGGGATCTGAGGGGAGAGATTCTGGTATAAATTCAAAAAACATTGCGAAAAATAAATCTATGGAACAGTCCATGTCCTCTCCCAGCCTGGTTTCTGTGTGCTCGTCTGTGATTCCAACTGCTCCGATGGGATTTGCAGCCTGCGGGGCTGTAATGCCTTGCCGGGTGCTAGGCACGACAGGAAACAATGGGAAAACCCTCGGGATCAGGCCGTGGAGCCTCTCAGTAACCGTGTCCCAAAAGTCTGCAGTGCCCAGCGCCTCTGGCTGCAATTTGAGGGGTCCCAGCACAGGCCCCTGGCACAGGGCCCCTTGCTTCCCCAAGTTCCCTTTAGCCAGGATGATTTATGGGCTAGGAGCGCCCAAAGCCCTCAGAACTGGCCTTCGCCACTTTTTGTGGGACCTCTCCTCTCTCTTCCTCACCAAATTCCCACTGTCCAAACCCATCCCCTCAGTCTCTCCAAGGAATTGGGCTTGGATTTCCCAATCCAGGAGGGCAGAAATGCTGCTGTCCTTATTGTATATCCTAATTGCAGTAATTGCTTAAGAAATAATTGAAAGGAATTAAAGGAGTGAAGAGAAAATAAATAAGAGCTGCCAGTTCCAACTAAGGGATGCTCAAACCCCTTATCAATAATTTGCTTTAATTAACCAACTCAAACAAAGTCATTCACACCACATCGATACAGTATGACTCTTTTTAATGGAGTTACAGATAAATATTGCAGAATGTAAAAAGCTTTATAAACCCAGAAGCTCTTTTAAGAGATAGTGTACAACTGCAGAGAGTCTTGGGATTCAGGAGAAAAATCCCCAAGTTTTCAGTCTTTAGCATCTTTCACTCTGTGGTCACTGACAGCAAACGTGGCTTCAGCCTCAGGAAGGCACGGGGAGTCAGGGATGTCACGGATCCTGGTGTCACCTCAGCCTTTCAGCAGGCACAGTCTGCAGGGAGAGAGAACAAACGGGTCAGAATGGACAGCCTAATTCCAGAAAATCATCCCAATCCATAAAGCACTGGGCAGAGCTGTAAGAACTTCCCAAAGGTTCCTTTCCCTGAGGACTGAGGGCTCCAAGCTAAAGGCACAGGCTGGACCTGCCATGGAGCAGGAAGGAAAAGCTACTGGGCCAGTTCCATCAAACATTCCAAAATCAGGCTCCTCACCTGGTGGTGGAAGCACATCTTCTCTCCTGTGGGTTTTTGGGGATCTGCAGTGAACTGCAGGGGGAAAAAATCCAAACCCCAAGTATCTCCCACGACTGGAACAGAACAGTGGGGAAAAGGATGGAGGGGCAGCTCCTGGGGTGAATAACTGGGATCCAACCCCTCCAAACCAGTGGAAGCAGAGGCTGAGGGACAGAGCCCTTGGGCCCAGTTGGCTGGGATTCACAGGAAAACTGCTGGGTTTGACTTTGGCAGCAAAGCCCAGCTGGTTATCACCTCACCACCAGGTACAGCAGCAGCGCCCACCGGGACCTGGCCAGGTGTGTGTGCCTGGCACAGGGCTCCCCAGTGCCTGGCAATCTCTGTGCCACAGGGCACTGGCCACTAAAACAGCTCCTACCTGTCCTTTCACAAGGCAAGATGCTTTTTCCATACAGCAAATGTGTTTTGAATTAAGAAGATAACACTACACTCAACTGGAGAATAAAAAAGTGAGATCTGTTACATTTTCCTAAGTCAGGCAAAAAAGAAAACCAAATTAAAAAAAAAAAACAAAACAAAAAACAGAAAAAAACCCCCCACCAACAATGAAAAAACCCCAACATATTAAGCATATTTCAAGAGTGTTTAAATCAGAATGAGCAACTTGGAAAGCTTGAAAAGCTGCAATGCTGCAAAAATATAATGCTGCAAAAAAAGCCTTTTCTTACATCACATGTTAGCCCTGTACCTGCACAAAACCCTGCCAAACTACCAATTCACCACATACAGTTATTGAGCCATTCCTGTCTTTGAGCACGAGTCAAGCTAAAGCTATGGAGATAAGAAAAACTCAGTGCTGTTCCTTTGGAAATCACAGAACCACAGGGAGGTTTTTCATTAGCTTAGGAAAATGCCCAGCATTTTCAGTAGATACTGAATAGCAGGGAGTCACCAGATTTTAGTAGAGCAAACATCAGCTTGATTTATGATATTATATTTCAATGGAAAGCTACAGCAAAAGCATTAGGTCCATTTGCACAAAAGGTAGAAGAAACATGACTAAAAGTTAAGTGAAGATCTGGAAAAGTGAATCAGAACTAACTAGAAACAACTTATCAAATTACTGAGACATAAATAGGAACCTAATGCTGTGCTTGATAGACAGAAAATGCTAATTACCATGAAAATTGAAGGCAAGTTACTGAAAATCTTGCATAACACAAGATTCCAATGACATGAAGCAGACCAGCACATGCTACAATGCACTGAATTACTCTGGGTGAAATAAGCTGTTCTGCAGAAACTATTGGAGCACAATAAGGTTTCACAGAGGTGAATTAAACAAATTATTAATTGTAAGGTTAAATCTCACCCTTTCCAGCACCTCTTCCAAGACAGCTTGACTTTGCAGAGTGAGTGGTTGCTCATGGATGACAGCTTGCTTTCCCGGGGTGCCTAGGATATAGCTGAGATGCCACACGTCAGATCAGGCACAGATTCCCACCCTGAAGCCAAAATCCAAACCCTGCACTCCTCCAGAGCCCTGAGAGACAGCCATGGATTCTGGGGCTGCAGTGAAAACTGCACAGGCACCGAGAGCAGTGCAGGGCTGGCTGGGAGGGAGAGGCAGCATTACTCTCCAAGGGAAGTGCCATTCTGCAGCCAGGTCAGTGCTTTAGGGAATTTTACTGCCAAAAAATAAGGTATCATAGCTGTGGAATTAAGAAAAAAACCCAAAAGCACTGTCCAGAGCATGAGGGTGAACATCCATAGCAGTACAAAATGAATGGGAACTTCAGAAAAAAACAGAGACTGAAACTAGTTCAGGTGAACACTGTCTGTCAGAACAATGCTTGCAAAAAGGAACTTGGGCACAAAGCCTTGATTCACTATATAATTATTGAACAATACCTTAGGACCACTTTTAAGTGCTATAAACGAACTAAACCCAAGCACACTTTCATTTTCTAGACAGATTTTAAACAGCTGAGTGAGAGCCTCAGGCATGCACTCACCTGTAAGATTTGCAGGGGTTTTGCCCTGGGGTTTTGTCCTGGGGTTTTGTCCTGTCAGCTGTCAGCTGTCTTCAGCGTTCTTAGCAGGATCTGAAAGTTCACAATGTTGTTATCATTATATCCAAGGCCACCACTGACAGTTATGCAGTAAATATTGTCAGGTAGGTTGTGAGCACTAAACCCAGGCAGCAATGGGCTGTTCTGGGTCAGTATGCCCAGCAGCGGCAGCAGGAAGCATTTCTCAGAGCTTTCCAGAGACCTCTTGGATGATTGGGGCACTCCTGTGCAGACATAGATTGTTCAACAGTTGTCACAGACATCTTTTATGAAAAAGCCTTTCCTTGGGATTTTTCCTCCTGAGAAGCTGAGAGGCCTCGGGAACAAAATGTAAACAATGATTACCTGCTGCTGTGGAATGCAACAGGTGCAGCTGTGACTGGTCGGTCTAGGATGTTTGTAATTAATGGCCAATCACACTCTGCTGGCTCAGACAGAGAATCTGAGACAGAGCTTTTGTTATCATTCTTTCTGATTCTGTTATATTCTTAGCCAGCCTTCGGATGAAATCCTTTCTTCTATTCTTTTAGTATAGTTTTAATGTAATATATATCATAAAATAATAAATCAGCCTTCTGAAACATGGAGTCAGAGCCTCATCTCTTCCCTCAATGTAAGACCTCTGTGAACACGGTCACAAACAGCCAGGACAGCTTTGGGGCTGGAGGTTGGTGGCGTGGCACAAAGTGTGAGGCTGGGCATTGTGCAATGGCACTGTCAGAAGTCCCGTTGTGGATGAGGTTCAGCGGCTCACACGGACCTGAGCTCATGAGCTCGTTCCTTCCCCGCCGGGCTCGGGCTTTGTATCCTGACTCCTCTTTTGCGCTGGGTGGTGCTGCTTCATCACAATCCCCACGGAAAGGCACCAGGCTGCTGAGCTCGGGGCTTTGGGCGTTCACTGCTGCCCCAGATGTGCGGGGTGTCTCTGCTCCGGCCCGTGCGGATGAACAAGAGTCTGGACTCTTCACTGTTCGCTCTTGAGGTTGTTTATTAATTCTTATCTATAAAATTTTCTTTCTGCCCAGCCGAGATCTGCTCAGCAGGGCAGCCACAGGCACTCTGTGTTGTCCTTTTATACTGCAAACTACGTATAACATATTTACACTTAATTCCCAATACCCATCACCTGTGTTAGACAGTGAGCTTCTACTCTAAACCAATCCCAAAGTGCCAACACCACTGCAGAAAATGGAGAGCAAGAAGAAGAAGGAGAAAGGCTGGACATGCCCAGATTCCTCCATCTTGTCTCCATAACCCCCATACCAAAAATCCTAAAATCTACATTTTCACCCTGTGATCATTTTGTTATTACACCATTCAAACCTGTGTGACTTTCATGTCCTCATACAAAGTTGGTGACTTGCTCCAGGGGTCACAATCAAATCCCCAGGTGTTCTGAGCTGTGTGCTGGGGTCTCTGAGACCCCCGGCGGGGTCCTGGCAACTCTGGACACCTGGAGGGATGCACTGAGCTCTGACAGTGAGGGAGGCATCAAATGCTCTTTGTTAGAGAGAACACTGCAAGGTGGGAACAGCAGGGACAATTTTCTGTCCCTGAGATGCTGAGCAACACCCACACACAGCATCCTGGCCACCCCAGCCACGGGTGTGGGCATCCAAGGTGTTACAGGAGGGGTTTTCTCTCAGCATAAGGACTCTATTAACCCTTTCTGCTGTCAGACAGAATGGATGTACCCATGAGGCCTTCTTGCTGCATGGTTGGACAGAGCCAAGGACACACAGGTGCCCTGCAGGAGCTGCTTGTCTCTGCTAGAGTGGCCTGAGCTGGTCCTTGGGACAAGGGCTCCGTGTACGACCTCTTCCCATCTGCCTGTGAATCCCATCTCATGTAGGATCCTTCAGACCTCCTCCTTGGCTTAGCCCCACATGGGTGAACTTCCTGGGGGAGAAATTACCCATATTTATAGCCAAAGCATGGTCTCCACCCCCTGTAACATCTCTCAAGCCTCTGAGCAATCAGAAATACCTGTGGCTGAGCAAGCTGCTCTCACAGAAAATGTCCAGCTCATTGCAGGGGCTTGCACTGGGTGACCTCTAAAGGTCCTTTCCAGCCCAAACCATCCTGTGACTGAGGAAAGGGAGAGAAACACGTATTTCCATGTGTGGCTAAACCAACCAAGATGATGATGGGGAAGGATTTGCCTGCAGTCAGCCCCACTGCCAAGGGGCAGAGATGGAAGCTGTCCTCAGCTGCTGTGCTCTGCTCTAACCCCCCAAACCCAGATTAAACACCCACATGAGAAACCACAGAGCTCAGTGTCAGAATCCTGGGCAGCAGGTAAGAGGAGAAAGGGACAGAAAGTGAGGGATGCAGGATGGGAGCCTGCAGGGTACCAGGAGCAATTTCCTCCCTGGTTCTTGAGGGGACCACTCCAGAGTAGCAGTGGAAAAGGGCAGAGGAATGAGAGAGGTGTAAATTCACGTCACATGCTGCAGGCTGAGTTTACAGAATGACTCCAGAGAATTTCCCATTCCCACTGCGGGAAGGAAGGAAGTCAGCACTGATCCTATGGCACTGAGAAATGATGAGATGGATCCAGGAAGGACATAAAATGAAACAGGAGGTTGGAAACAAAAAAAAAAAAAAGGTAGAAAAATAAAGGTTAAAGAGAAGATGAGGTAAAGAAAAGTCAAGATAAGTGTAGATAAGACAGAGTGCATAGAGCAGATAAAAGAATAATGCAGGAAAGCGACAGGGCAGCCAAAAAAGGAAAGGAAGAATTCCTGAGAGATAATAAAAATTTCGGCAGTCCAGCATGGATTCAAAAATTGTCCAGGATCATGGCTGAAGCATTTTCCAGGACCAAGTCTAGGACATGCACTTCTGTGAATCAAAGGAAGCTTACAGAACACAGAAAAATGTGCTTGAGCATGTCCAAGGCCATTCTGCCTGGAAAACTGCAGTGGGGGACAGACAGCGCCCACATTACAGACCATTAAGAGTCATTTTTGGATTGAACAATCATCAGTTCTCAGCAGAGCTTCTCTATTTTCTTTGAAATTTTCTACACATGAACCTGTTCTACCAGCATTAATCATTCAAATGGGTGATAAGTGGACAAGGAACTATCAAAAAAGAAATATGAAGAAGTAATTCTCCAGGAAAAAACAACCCAAAGTCCCTAGATTTTAAATGCAGAGGTCTTTGCATTTATCCTTTTTGAATAGAGAACTTTTACCTTTGATTTTTGTAGTCAGAGTATTTATTTGTCAGGAGGATAATAGTTTCCTACATATTCATTACTGTACAACCATAACGTCTCTATCAAATGGGTGAGGAGAAAATGGGAATACTGTGTGGAATGTGCAGGTTGTGCAGAGGGGTGGGAGATGCCCTGGGAACATTCCAGGCTGGACTGGATGGACAGGTGAGGGCTCTTGGCAATAAAGATAAATCTCACTCAATAAAGCCAACAAAACCAAAGGAGTGAACCAACCCCATGATCCGCAAATGAAAAATTATAAAATGGGGATTAGGAAGGGATAAAAAGTTCTGGGAAGCCACAAATCTGAATAAATAAGCATCAATTTTATTGAATCATGAATAATTTAAGACTGGTACAATCATCAGCTTTATTCTCCATGACACGGGGTGGGGAAGGGGTAGAAACAGGGAGAGTGAGAAAGGGGAGGCATGATCTCAAACAGACCATTCACAAATTCCAATCCTAAATGAGAACTGAAAATTAAATAGGGAGAGGAGCAAATGGAAAACATCATAAACGTACACAAAATACTCAATTCCTAGTTTTCTCTTTAAAAATGGCTAGAAAAAATTCATCAAAATGCAGCACTTTTAATCAAATATTTACATTTCTATGTTACAATGAAAAAATGTACATCTTATAGAACATATTTCATAAACTGTTCCACTGGAAACGACTAGATCAAAACAGCAACCTTCCATTTAATATCAACAAAGATTTTTTTGCTTTGTTTTTGTATATTATTTTTTTCTTGAAAGAAAATTGCCACATTTAGACAAGATTTCATACACATAATATCGAAGTTAAGCATCAACAATGAAATATCAAGTTTGCTTCTTTCAAAATGTACAAAAAGGCTAACCAACCCCCTCCCTCCCCTTTCCCAAATAAACCACATCTCATTTATGGCCTGTATCATTCTTGGCAGTTCTGAAGGAAAGAAAATGGTTTATTCTCTCAATTTATAACTCAACACGAATGTTGCATAGAATCTTGCATTTCTCGTTGATATTTTTTTTAAACAAGCCAACTTTGTAAGGAGGAGAAAAAAGGAAGGAAAAAAAATAAAAAAAGGAAGTGTTTTGAAAAAGCCTTAAATGAGAAGAAAGCCACCTAAAGAAAGAGTTAATCTATGAAAAGTCCTGATAAAAACTAAGACGTGTGCACAACAGGTAACCCTGCCTCCCGAAGTTTCAGAAAAGACATGGAATATTGTGATGCTCAGAATGACTAGCCTATCCAAAATTGCCTCTCTCACTTTAAGCCAAGCTAGTGTCATTAAAAAAAGAAGAGATAATAGAAATTTCTTCCTGAGCTTAAGCACAGGATTAAACATGACAAAAAAAATACCCCGTTCCCCACAAATAAAACATTACTTTAAACTTGTCTTTCAGCACTCAGTTAAAGGTCAACCGAGACATTTTCTAGAATATTAAGTCCATTTAAAGCCCTAGCCCTGCAACTGGGTTTTTTGACAGGCACATGCTCTGTCTGCATGGATTCAGTTGGGGGATTAGGTACCAAAATTCACAGTAGTAGCAGGTAAAGTCAGTGCTGGGAAGCAGAATTGTCAAGACTACTGGGAAAATTAACTTTTCTCAAACTCATCATCAGCATGCTATGGATTTGACTCCATACAGATCTAACCCATTTTTTACAGTACCAAGAACTGGATTAGGAAAACTGGCTGAGTAACCTTTGTTATTCCATTCAGTGAAATAATGAAATCAGAGTTCATAAAGTTAAAACAGTAACAACACCAAGCTCTTCCCCCCCATCATTAAAATATTTAAATTTTTCCTTTTACAATATTTTTCTTTAAAAAAAAAAAAAAAGTTATCAGCACTTAAAAGTTGTAACAGGAGCAGATTCAAGACCAGCTTAGTAAGACAAAGTACAGTTATATTACAGAAAGTCATGAGGTATAATAAAACCATCCTCTCGAGCTGAGCCACAGAAGCATGAACTTGTTTGTTATGGTCCTTTAAACCCACAAGCTATTGACAAAGTGTTTGTAGTAAGATTTCTTTCTGTACATTGAAAAACCAGCATATTCCTGTAATTTATTAGAGCTGAAAGGCTTCTTTGTCCCTTCTGCGTGGATAAAACAGCTCTTCAGTGATTTGTTAGCTGGGGATTGATATGAACCTGAAACGTTATCTCATTTCCCTCCTTTTTTGTCACATTAAAACAAATTCTAGTATCTCATACAAACAATATTCACAGCAACTTATGATATTTCAAGAGATGACTTTAGCCCTGTTTCTTTAAATAAAATCCCATAATATACAGCACTAATTTAATCCAACACAATTAGTACAAAATAAGGCATCGCTTTTAGAAGTCAGCACCAGAGGAGAGCTGGAAAGGCTCGCACAGACCCCTCCTGAGCAGTGAGGGCTGGCTGAGGTACAGCTGCTGTGCTGGGGAGGATGGTGTCACGGGAAAGTGCAGCTCTTTGGGAGGGAGTGTTGTGCTTCCCAGCACAGGTACAAGCCTCAACACGGATCGTGTGCGTGTGTGCGTCACAGAGGAGGGGACACCAAAGCAGGTTCACAGCTCTGCCACAACTCAAAAGCATGGCACAGCTAAACTCAAAGGACACAGTACTCAGTACCTTATCTTTTTATTTCCAGACCTGAATACTGCTGAAATGCTATTTTTTTTTTTTAACTTTGCAATTAAAAAGAAAATTAATGGAAGTCTTGTCGCCAGAGTAGCACTGGAACTGCCACAGAGCTGAATTTTAATTAACCCCCTTATGGTTGTGCTGATTGGAATGAAACCTCTGAACAAAACCCAAAGTTTTCTAAAAACAGCTGTCACATTTCATGGCAAGAATTAAAAACTGAAAGTCTGACTCACCCCTTGGCAGGGTGCAGCTCACCCCTGTGTGTGTACAGAGCTCACGTGCCTGCGCACTGCCAAGGGTCCCTGGAGCTGTGGGGCTCCATGGGCACAGCCCTGCCACTGGCCCCTGTGAGGAGGGAAGCCCCCTCTCCTCAGGGTGGGTCAGTGGGGTGTAAACACCACAGAGGTCAGCCCAGCTGGTGGTGTGGATCTGAGTGGGAAGAGAATTGGGCCCTGACTAGCAAAAGGCTACCTGATTTTTCATTTGTAGCAGGATTGATTGCTACACAGTGTTTGAAAAAAACCTGATTTGTTCAGACTGTATACATATTTTTATATATTCCTATTTATATATATAATCTTTATAAACACACAATGAAAGAAAACCAAGGTTTCAGACTGGCAAGGAGAGCAGCGATTTTTGTTTTAGTTTTTTTTCCTTTTCTCTTTTTTTAATATTTATTCAAGCTTCCCTGTTTTGCAGCTTTGCCTTCATTTAGTATTATTAGGAGGCAAGTTGTAGATATTGTTATAGCACCAGAACTATATGAAGCTGAGTTTAACCCACAAAGCTGACTGGTAAAAGTCCAGCCCTCACGTAAATGTGTTTGGTCAGAAGCAGCATAGGCAAATATTCCCTCTCCCCTCTCTTTCCAGACAGTACATGGCACTAAGCTGCTTGCTTCACAGCTGTGAAACTGCCCCTCACCCCAGTCCCTTCAACTTGGTAATGATGATTATTTTTAACATCTTCAGGATCTTAGGCATAAGAGCTTACAGCAACTAAAAAGAAGGAAACAAAGGAGTAGTGCAGTTCTCATCATCGTCAAAAGAAAAACAATAAAAAGGTCACTTGGGTTGCCTGCACCCAGGTTCAAGATTGCTCCAAGTGTCTTGTTCTTGCAGCTCTTAATACTGAGATCCCAGCCCAGGAAGGTGTTCTTTTCATCAGTCTGTGATCAGGGCTCTTGCCAAGAGGAAACAGCTTCCGCCTGAGGGAGATCACAGCGTGGACTCCAGGGAGGAATCCAGGATGTCATCGTGGTGGCTGTTGCTGTTGGAGTCGCTGTCGTAGCTCTGGGGACTGGAGTAGTTGGCTGCCTCCTGGAGTCTCATCAGCATGTTCATCTGCAGAGCCAAGGAAGTTCATGATTATTTGTACTTTGAGGCAGGAACAACATTAACTGCACACGACAGCTACGGCGGCGTCGGCTTTGCCAGTGGGCAAGGAAGGAAAGGGAGGAATGAGCAGGGGCAGCAACACTGAGACTCAGAACAGAGGGACTGACTGATTTACTGGGATTTCCCTAGAAACAAGGCAAAGGAAAGAGCTCTGCTGCTCAGGAATGGGAGCTTACCAGAGGATCTCCCTCAGCATCACTCACTGGAACCTGCTTGCTGGCGGAGCCCTCCCGGGACACGGAGTAGCCGTCGAAGCCCACGTCCTCGGGCCTGAGCTGGAGCAGGGGGGGCCACTCGTGGTGCTGGGGGCTGGCTGCCCAGGGGTACGTGTCCATGACCCACTTGGCAGGGTCCTCCCAGGGCGCTCTCCTCCCATACAGCTGAAAGGGCACAAAGCCGTGTCAGACGTTCCAACCATCTCAGCCAATGCTACCTGACCACAATGAACGTGCCACGGTTCCTGTGCTGCAGGAAACACTTGGCAAGCAGGACTGAATGAGAGAGTTTCCCTTCCCTAAACACACACCAAGCCCTTTGTCATGGCACTGCTTTGGAAGGAGCTGACCACCTTCTCCAAGATTGCAGTGCCCTTCCTTCTCTTGGCACCAGCTGCAGGAAGAAATGCCTGAACATCACATCACCTAATTAAGTCAGCTTAAACAACCTCAGCGCACTAAAGAAGCCATCAGTGCTGACATCTGGGTTGCACTGGGAGCTGCCTTACAAATTGCCATCCATGGAATGTGGAAGAGGAAACATGAGATCTGTCACCAGGCAAGAATGGTGGATGTCAAGGCATAAAGTTTTCCATCAGATTTTTTTTTTGTGTTCAACCAAGGAAAAGCACCAGCAGCATTTGTCCATGCTCAAGTTCCTAAGCAGGCAAGCTCTGCTTCAAAACTTTTTTCTGGATGGAACAGACTGTACTACTGAATAATCCCAACGTATCCTCCCTGTTCTATTCTATTTGTCTTAGCTAGACAACACATTCATTTGAATGCTTCATGACTTCCAAAAGCATAAATACAACTACAAGTGGCTTTAAAACATTTATTTCCACTTTATAAATATCACCATCAACATCCTTCAGCAACTGCTGCTTTTCTCTGACATTTTGTCATTGTCCCCTTCCTGTAAAAACAAAGGCCTAGCAAAGAAATTCCCCAGTTCTCAGATGGATCTAGGACTATCTCACTTTCCTCAATGCTATTTCTCCATTGTATGTTTTTTGTGGGTTTAGATTCTGCATGCACAAAGTATTGAAGTGCTGTGAGCACCAGCCCGTGGTGTGCTGTGAGGCAGGAGGCTCCAGCAGATGGTGCCAGGCAATCTGAAACAGACCCTTCATCCCTCGGCCCTGCTACTTTACCTTCCCTGTAGCTGCAAGGTGGGGCCAGCCAGATTTCCTACTTCAACCTTGTTCTCAAATTTACAATGACACGTGTCATTTGTATCATAAAGTGGTGAGGACTTTGTATTTTTCACATCTTTTCTCCTGCAAAACTCTGAGCGGATCTGAGCTCAGGAGAGATAAATGCCTCACCAACCATGGCAATCAGGTCTGTCCACCCCTCCCAGTGGCACATTTTCCAGGGAGCAAGTCTTGGGACAAGGATGGAACAGGTTGCTCCTCAAAGCACAAAAGAAAAATCACTGGAGTATGAGTGACAGTGCAGGAAGCCACAGGGACTCTGTGTCCTCTTTCTGCGGGTGCTGCATTCTGTACTGATACACTAAGCAGGAAGAACTTGGGTTTTATACAACCTTCTAATTTCCACATCCCTGTTTTGAAGAACAAAACAAGCCAGCTCCCATGGGAGCAATTATTGCAAGGATTCATTTGGTTTGTTTGTATTTGACCCAAAATAATTCTCTAAATGAGAAACAGAAATACAAAAATAGCTGAGAGCAGATGCACAGAGATCAGAGCAAAATTAGGAGTCCACCTTTCCTTTCTAGGAGGCAATTTCGGGAAAGAAGATGTGCTCAGAGGAGTCTTTGTGGGGTGAGGAAGAGAAAACAGCCCCAGATGAAACCCACCTTTCCAGCACTAGCTTGTTCATTACCACCACTCTGGCTACTCTTCAAGTACTAAAGTGCATCTTCTTATCCATCAACCAAACAAAAGAGAAATTATTTAAATAGGGATGAATTAGTGCAATTTGGGGAAATGGGGCTGAAGGCTATAAAGAATCTAAAGCACAGTGGGAAACTGTGGGAAGTCCTCACACCTGGAAAAGCTGGAGGTACTGGGCAGAACAAGGAAGCAAAAGGATGGTTTTATCAATTACTCCCTCTCCACTTCCACTACCAATTTTTCAATGCCTTCCACAGGTATTGATCAATGATATGAGAGCTCCAAAACCCAGTGCAAGGAGCCCATCATTACTGTATCAGTTCTCCCCATTTCAAGAGCAAGCAAAACCACCTGCTCTACATTTTCTTGTTTTAGGTTGGAAAGGTTCCTGGCTCCCATTACCTTCCTTTAAAACAAGTTTCATGTAAAATGGTTCTCCTGTTCTATTTCTAGCAAAGTTCCCGAGTGTGTTTTGTATTCCAGGACCTGTTGTTTTCCTTATGGCAAAGAGTCTACCACAACTGTCCCAAAAAGAATGAGGTCTCCAAGTACTGGCAAATTTCAAATGGCAGCTGCCCAAATTGTACCCAAAACTTGGGAGAATTCATGTGTTTCACAATTTTTTAAGAAGCCATTAGTAAAAGATTAGTTCTAAACTGTATTTTCAAGTAGGTGCTGCTGGGCTTATTCTGTGAACAAAGAGCTGGTTATTAAGAAACCTCTTTTGTTCCCCTATCTGAATGGCAAGTCTACAGCAATTCTCTGCTGAACCCTCCTCCTGATTCCAACAAATTTCATAGTCATAGGGACACCAAAAACTATCTTAAATTGCCAGATTATCTGTGTTTAGTAATTGAGTCACAATCAACGATGATTTCACCTCATCCTCTGAAAGAATTATGAAGGAATCTACTAAAAAAATCATCTTAAATACTGAGAAGTAAACAAAATGTTACTGATACTGCTCCTGTACACATTCTCTCTGTGCAAAGCTTTGTTCCTATGCTGAGAGATTTGATTTCCAAAGGAAAATCCTGTGTAACACAGTTCATGATGATGAGCCTATTTCTGTGATGCACAGGATAATCTGAAGGTGTGCTTTTGGAACTCAGTATTGAAAGGCATTTGTACATCTAACTCCCCCCACTGCAAACATCAGCAGTTTGGCATCTAATCACTTCTTCCACTCTCTACTTCAAAAGTGCTTGAAGAGACTCATTGTGCCTGAAATTACTGACAACTCTGGTTACATTTGCATAGACATGCAGATATTCAACATGCAAGGCAGTATCTACAGAAAATGTTGCCACCATTGAGTTTTGCTGCCTTCTGAACAGATGCCAATCTAGAGCTATGATTTTCCCCTTTGCTTGCTCACCTGCAGCCCTTCTCTTACTGCCTCCAGAAGATATGGAATGATGGAGTAGTTCCACAAGTCAGTGAACCAAACTCTAGAACCATCTACATCTATTGGACACGAAAGGAAGAGCCGTGGACCTGGAGAAGGAAATTCAGAGATTACACTCAAATCACAAGCACAGTAAGCATCAAAAATAGGGTGATGACATCTAAAAGCAGGGTTTTAAAGAAAGCCTTTTTTATGTGACACAGCACAAGGAAGTACACAAGGAAATAAAATACATATATTTACATATGCCTGGGCACAGTACTTACCAATAGTAACATCAGAGGAGCTGTGAGCCTCCAAGAATTTGTTCAGATGTTGCCAGACCTTGGGAATCCAATCAATAATCTTCACCAGCTCTGCATTCCTCATCCTGCCACTGATCTCTGTTTCAATCAGTTTTCTCCTCAGGAAGCGGCCGAGAAAGCCCTTGACTGGCTCAGTGTGGTTTGCACACAGCACCCATCTATGGCACAACACCAGAAATGCACTTTATTTCTCTTCCATGCTACTGAGGGTAACTATTCCTGACTACATTTCTCTTCTTATTTCCAGATTATCAGGATCAGAATGGGCTATTCCAGTCATACTTGTTTTTCAGCAAAAGTTACTTTGGAATATTTCACTAGATGAGCCAATTTTTATTGTGCATTGTTTCAGCTCATTTCTCAATAATCTGCTTTGCCTAAATATTGTCTTACTGAAAATCTGGTAGAAAATCAAATATCTTAACAATCCTGGATAAAATAAAAGTTTCATGAACCCAGTTCCTTTAATGACAGCACCATAACCAAGCTGAACATGTCAGGGCAGCAACGAGGAATAAATGGCATTTCTCTCTCACATTGCTATTTCAGCTGATAAGAACAATTTCAAATGACTCAGTAGCCATTACTTCTCTGCCAGCCCACAAACATAGATGAGAAACATGAATAAACAGTACCTGAAATTATGGTGAAGTTGAAGATTAGGTGTGGAGGAGGTGGCTTGGTTCATTGTTCCAATAATATACGGACTATTGGGAGAAAAAAATCGAGCAAATCAAACTTGTGAACTTCAAAAAACAAGTTTTAAGTAAAACCTGAATATTAAAAAAAGTTATTCAAAACTCTTTTGTCAAAGAAGGTTTTGTAGTTACTTATCACCAAATTCTCTACTGAGATGCTGTGAACATCAAATTCTGGAAGCAAACCAGAAGTCCCAAAACAGGATCTTCCACCACAAATGGGGTTTAACTACTAATGGTCTACATCATGAAGCAAATGCTTACTATTAAATTACTTATTTCAGAAAAACAGATAATTCTATGTAGGAGAAAGATCCCTCTGAAGCACTGTCCACAATATGGACAACCTGCTCATCTTCCTCCACATTACTAAATCAATGTAGACTTTGTTTTTGTGTGATTGGATTTTGCAGAAGCGTGCTCTGAGTACAGGATTAACATTTGAAATGTGTTCTGACACTGTTTCTTTACCATTTGTGGTACTTGCAGTTCAGAAGCCCATTAAAGATCTCTCCTAGGGAGCTAACATGGTGTAAATTATCCAAAATGATGACAAGAGGCATATCCACAGCATTATTTTCACTGTTGCACTGGTCTGCCAGGTTGGACAGGTACTGCCGGAGTTCCTGCATACCACATACAAAGAAAAGAAGCAAAAAACATATTTTTCTTCACATTTCTTAAAAAAATCAATTAAGATAAATAAGCCTGGTAACAAAATCTAAAGCAAAAGAGTCTGACATCTAACAAATCATGTTTCTCATTAACAATTTCTCATTTTCTAGGAGAAAACCCAAGATATGGTTTTCTTTCTCTTTTGTAGGTTATGCTGAAGACTCAGAGACTGTGCCAGAAATCCTGTGTGAGATTAGGGCTTAAAGAGAGGTAATATTTTGTAATTTAGCTTGTGTTTTTTATGCATCAATGTCAGACCTAAGAGGTCTCAAACATATTTTTGTTTCTTTTCAGGAACTTGATCAACTCTCCCCATTCCAAACCAAACTCTGCATTCCAGCTAGATTTGTTGTATCATCTTGCAACTGTTTTTCCATCTAAATACAGATGACAAAATTAATCTGGAACAAACCATCCCTCATCACAGGCCAAATCTGGATGCCTTCAGCAATGCTGGAATGACGGATGAGCTTTTGGTGCTGCTGATGAGTGGTTGAAATGCTCTCAGCAGCTTTAAAGCATGTCTGAAATCATACCAGTGGCATATAACCACAATTTCAACCATCCCTTTCCTCCAGAGGAAAATACGCCTAAGGCCATCAAATACTCAGATTTGTATTTTTTTCCTTTTCTTTAATCTAGATGATCACTGGAAGTATATTCATCAAAACCAGCAGCACATAAAACAGCAGAGACACGCCTTACCTGCCCAGGAATGTGTCTGCACAACAGCCCCTCCAACCCAGCACACGATTACAGTGCTGATACCTGCAGCTGCAGAACCTCCTGACAGCCTGCAGATGCATTTCAGGGTTCTGGGAAAAGTGCCCACATGCAATAGGGATTGCTTAAGTCTCTGGGAATTTTATGCAGGTGTTCAACTTCCAGGGCAATTCTCAGGCTCCTTAAACACTTGAAAGTCACGACACCTTTAGGTGTTTAAGTACACACCTGCAAGCCTGCTGTTCCAGACCCATAATCAAGTGAATCTGAAAACCTTTGAGTATTGCTTCCTTCAGGACAAACATCATGCTTTGAAAGTGAAGCAGGGTTCAAAATGCCAGGCTAGGAAAGGTCTCTCATTGTGAGCAGTGTGGGAGGGTTTGTGCGCGCTCACCTTGCTGGATTTGTGGTCCACGTTGAAGGTGGCGATGATGCCCTCGGCCAGCTCCCTGCCCTCCCTGAGCACCATGTACTCAGACAGCCTGTTGGCCAGGTAGGTTTTGCCCGTGCCACTGGGGCCTGACAGGATGATCCTCCTGTGCTCCATCAGCAGGGACACGTAGCGCTGCAGGATGGCCTTGGGGATCAGCGACTCGAACACCAGCCCGTCCAGGCTGTTCTCACAGACACCTGCAGCAGGGACACAGCCTCGCTCAGGGCATTTCCAGCTCTCATCCAACGGACCTGAGCAAGCTGCTCTTCACCTCAGAGCTAAACCCCTTCCCCAGCCCAGTGTCCCTCATGGTCAAGAGAGGCACACAGATGTCACAGACATCTTTTATGGAAAATCCTTTCTTTAGGATTTTTCCTCCTGAGAAGCTGAGAGGCCTCAGGAACAAAATGCAAACATTGATTATCTGCTGCTGTGGAATGCAACAGGTGCATCTGTGATTGCTCTCATGTGGTTGTTTCTAATTAATGGCCAATCACAGTCAGCTGTTATCTTTGTTATCATTCCTTCCTTTTCTATTCTTAGCTGGCCTTCTGATGAAATCGTTTCTTCTATTCTTTTAGTATAGTTTTAATACAATATATATCATAAAATAATAAATCAAGCCTTCTGAAACATGGAGTCAGATCCTCATCTCTTCCCTCATCCTCAGACCCCTGTGAGCACGGGCACACACATAAAGCTGGACACAAGTGCAGGGGCAACCCCTGGCCTTAGCCTGGATCCCCCTCCAGCCTCTTTAAATCTTCATCTGCATCCCTGAGGCCCTTTGGGAGCTGCCACACCAAAGGATTCCAGGCTACACTTTTCATGCACAAGCCATCCGTTTTACAGCATTTCACCACGCATTCACCCTGAATGTACCTGTTTACTTTTGGATCACTAGACAAAAAAAAAAAAACAAACCCAGCTATCATCAACTCCCCCTACTTTCCCAAATGCTTGTAATTAAACCCCTCCTCTGTATGCTGATAGTTATCTCCTCTAACAGAAAACTCGTACTGATAAGCATTTATGCCATGTCAGCAGTCACTTTAGGCAGAATTGGCTTAGGGAAAATACACAGTGCTTCAAAATAAACAGCAGGAAGGGAAGTTGGCAGATCACCCAGAGGAATGTTTGCACCTCAGTGGTTACTTGGAATATTAAATATTTATATAGGCAGCGTTATATCTCAAAGGTATATGTAAGTGATTTTCCATAAATTGATTAAACACATTTCTATTTTATTGAAAAGTGTTATCCCTTGTGAACATTCAAGGCACATGTCAAGTCAGTGCAAGTTAAATATAAACTCAAACTGCAGCTTTACAGACACAGTTAGACCTTATGCAATATTTCAGTTAGGGTTTATGACTGGACAATGCATTTTATATAAGTAGAATATCCTGGGTTCATTTCAAGCCTCAGTAAATTGATGAATTTCACAGTTTATTTTGTCTTCCTGCCCACTGCTTTGCTATACAAGGAAACCTGGTTTTTACACCAAGATTCAAAAATCTGCTTTCAGTCAAATTTCAAAGTTGATCTGAAGAATGTTTGGCACTGCTCTCAAATACCATCTGTCTGCAGATTTCACGGGTCTAACTTTGAGCAAACTGATATATGTTCAAAATGCAGCAGTTGAGGGTTTTACCCCGAACTGAAGTTTCACAGCATAGTTTTCATAAAAAAGTTCTTCCCTGAGAAATGAAAGGAGAAACACAAATACTAAATTTTTATCAGTCTTACAGAATAAAATCAATGGGAATTCTAAAAACCATACACTTTGAGAAATCCGGATTTTACGGAGTTTCATAAAATTTGGGCTCCCTCCTTCCTGGTACTTAAGGAGGGACCCTTCAGTAAGACTAATCAAGCAAATGAGTCAAGATCCAATTTTTTTTTTTTTTTAAATCCTGCATGAAGGAAATAATAACTATAGCTGTGACAAAGAGCCAATGAAATTTTGAGGCTTGACTCATTTGGAAAGCACTTTGCTGCTCAAACAGCTCCACTGCATCCTTTGTGATGTGAGGTCTCCTCCAGGACAACTGAAGATCTGTGCAATTTTCCATAGAGTTACAGGTTGAAAACTTGCTGAAATTACAGACTTAGCATGCCCCAAGTGCTGAGTTTATCAAATGAGAACAGCAGGAAGTAAATAAACGGTAGGAACCGGAAAAAGCAGCGCAATAAAAAAATCTCCACTCCTCTGAGCTTCCTGACTGGTAAAACTGAACAGAGAGAAGCCCAGCAGGCAGGTCAGGCAAGCTTACCTTTGATGGTGACTGAGATGGTGTTGTTGTCCCCCACCAGGTAGCCACAGGGCAGCAGCTCGGGGGTCTCGGCGCTGCTGGTGCGCCTGATTTCCCCGATGCTGTAGCCCACTACGCTGTCTGAGTTCAGCCCCAGCTGGCTCAAGGGATCCACGTGGATGATGTACTCCTGGGGGGGCAAAGGGACACACGAGGTCAGGGCAGCAGACCCCACAGAATTGTCTAAGGCTCTGTGGAGGGCTGAGACTTAACAGTAGGAATTGCTGGGTCATGATGGGATAGAGAAATAAGCCCCTGTATTCTGTATTTTGGACCCTAGCTTATCTCTGTAACCCCATAGGTCATTTTCCCCTAACCCCTACTATTGGACAAGTTTGGATTCCCCTACACCCTATAAAAAGGGGCTGGTTTATCCCATTTGGCAGAAGAAGAGCCATCACTGGGACCCTTCACAGACCCCTCCATAAACCATCGCTGTGGAATCACCAGGACCTTTTCTTCTCCTCTCTCGTGTCTGCTTCTCCCCCTAGCCCACAGGAGCCTTAGCAAGCAGGAGCTGGAATCCTAAGAGAGCTGAGAATCACTGAAGAGCTGAAATCCACTGAGCTTGCTAAGGCAGCAGTGGCTACGAGCAGCCTGGGTGTTTGGGCACTCTGTCCCCAAGAGGGACTGAGCTACCCGGATAGGAGTGCCTCGCTCGGGGACAAAGCCAGCTCTGGGGCAGGGGACCTCAGTCAGGCAGCTCTGGGGCCTGCTCTCTGCTGGGACAGTGCTCAATGCACACAGCTCAGCACAGCCTGGCACCACCAGAACCCCTGGAGCTCACAGGTTTTGTAGCACTGACCTTGAACAGGCGCCTCACAACCCCGTCCAGCACATCCCACTTGGTCTTCCCACTGACTCCAATGCAGCCTATGAGGAAGGAGCGAGGCCTGGAGTCCTAAAGGCACAGGGATAACTCTGTCAGACAAGTGTGGTTAATGGAATTAAAGTGCTGGCTTCCCTGCCCGCCCCCCTTTTGCTTCTCAATGATGGTGCATCCTTACTGCTCTATATGGTGAATTCTGAATGGCATATGGAACTCTTTTCACATGATAAATGTTTTCTACAGTGTTGGAGTCACAAATCTAAACAATACTCAGGTGGCTGTGATGTTAAGTTAAAGGTATTTATTAATCAATTCACGAACAATTAAAAAATCTCTGAGAGGATTACAGTTTAGCAAAGAGACAGAAAGTCTCTTAGGAATATTCTAGACAGAAAAGTAGACGTCAAGTACATTCTTCCATGACTTCACAATCAAAGATGTTACATTTGCTAGGTTTATCCTATTTATTTTCAGAAATTCTGCTGTGGGCACAGAAACCTATATATATAGATAAACTATACATGGCTGTACTGTATACATGGCTCTAGTAATACAGAAAGAAACTTTATATTTATATTCTATATTTGATGTACCACAGAATTTTGCATTTTGTAAGGGATTTTTAAGGCAGATAATAGAAATCAGAATAAATATAATTCTTCTGTTTTTTTACAGCTACATTCACTGTGAAACATTAATTGAAGAGAAAACTAATTTCTATCATAAGATTTGAAGTTTACTAAAACTTGCTGTGATTGCATTCAATCAGCAGCAGTTTTACTGCTTATCCAGGGTTATAATAATTAATGTAAAATAAGTATTTAATGGAAAGAGCTGCTGAGTCCATTTTATTTCTGATCATCCAGATTTTTGCCCATCCCTCAGGAAGACATGAAGTTACTTCTTAAACACACTTTTACAGGTGCTCAAAAATGTGAGGTGGCAAGGCCATTGCTTGTCAAGGACTGTGTAATATATTCAAGCATGTTAAACACACGACACAAGATGCAACTTTACATTATTTGCAATTTATTTGGGTATTTAGGATTCTTTCACGTACTTGTGGATGGAAAACATCTGAAAGATGTCATTCTAAACAGGGCACTTGTGCCAGAGGGGACAACTTAAACTAGAATGATATGGTATAGCTCTCCCAGTTTGAATTTGTCAAGTTCTTCCATAAGATTGGTGCTTCTGGCATTTTGGTCCCTCTCAGCAGCTCCAGGGAAGCTGGAGGTGGCCAAGTGCCTTCTCTATCACCATCAACACACAAATGAACCATTTTCCTGAGAAAAACCTTGAAAGTCCTCTGCAAACTTGAGTTCCCTCACACATTCTGCAGCCACTGACATTCCAAAGCTGGGGATGAAACACAACCCACCTCCTTCCATTTCATCTCGTCCTGGAAGCTGACGACTATTTTGACGTGCCTGCCTCCCTCCTTCCGGGCAGAGCCATCTCCAGGGTCATCCAGGAGCATGTCTGTGGGCAGGAAACATCAGCAGCCTCACAGCTGGAGCTCACTTACAATGGGGACTGTTCTGGTTTATTGCAGTCAAACACAACACGCCTGGGCTTCACATGCCCCGAGGTAAAACACAAGAACCAGGCTGACTGCCTTCCCCACCACATATCCCTCTCAAAAAGGGAAGGTCATTGAAAATTATTAGCCAGTTACTCTGTATTTTCCTTCCTATGATATATCCCCTGGCAAATGTGCACCATTAAATGGCTTTAAACAGGACTTTTCAGAGCTGAGGTCATAATTGGACACCTCTGACCGAGGGTGTAGCAGACCTACGATGATATTTAAAAGAGGGCTCTGTGCCAGCTCGTGACATATTTCCACACCTCAGCTGTGAATAATCCTCACGCTCTCATTTTTCCATGGCTAACCAACCCAAGCCTTCCAAGTGCAGGATGAAACCTGTCCCAGCACCCCTCATTAAGCTCACCGAGACTGGTTGACTCCGTGAGGTTCAGGCTGTGTTGAGAGAGACCCACGGAGTGTCTGGGAGAGGACGAGATGGAAACCTGAGACTGAGCCCTGCTGCAGCTGCCGTGGTTTTCAGACTTCAGCCGATCGTTCTCTGCTTTCAGCTTCTCAATCTCGCTCTGGAAGAGACAAGTCAAAGTGAAAACGCAATTATAAGACAGCAACATAAGAAACTTAAGAATAAATGACAGTTTAGCAGAAAGGCTGTTTCCATCATGTTTTAATGACGGATTTTAATTATTAAAATGTCTGTTCTGTGAAACTCTTCAAAGTATCCTAAAATACCTCAGTATGCGGGAATTCACTAACACTGAAATGCAATGACCTCAAGGCAGAGAGCATGGCAACATCCTGGCCTGGATCAGGAATGGTGTGGCCAGCAGGAGCAGGGAGGTCGCTCTGCCCCTGTACTGGGCACTGGTGAGGGCACACCTGGAGTGCTGTGCCCAGCTCTGTGTCTCAGTTTGGGAGGGATGTTGAGATGCTCGAGCACATCCAGAGGAGGCAATGAGGCTGGTGAGGGGCTGGGAACACAAACCCTGTGAGGAACCCCTGAGGGAGCTGGGGGTGCTCAGCCTGGAGAAGAGGAGGCTCAGAGGTGACCTTATTGCTCTTTACACCTTCCTGAAGGGAGGCTGCAGACAAGTGGGGTTGGTCTGACAGAACCAGAGGACACAGGCTCAAGCTACAGCAGGGAAGGGATAGATTGGATATTAGGAAAAAGTTTTTCACTGAAAGAATAATAAAATACTGGAATGCTCTTCCCAGGGAGGTGGTAGAACCACCATCTCTGGATGCGTTTAAGAAAAGCCTGGACACAGCACTTGGTGCTATAGTCTGGTTGAGTGCTAGGGCACAGGTGGGACTCTATGATCTTAGAGATCTCTTCCAACCTCATCATTCTGTGATCCTGTGATTTTGACAGCCAACAAAACGCTGTCCCCAAAACGCTGTCCCGGGGCTGGAACAGCCGCCACCCAGGGCAGCGATGTGAGGCGTTCAAGCTGACTTTCAGGGAAAATTTAACCCCGGCACAGGCTGCAGGACGTGGGGGCTGCTCCTCACCTGCATCCTGTTCATGGCCTCGCGCAGCTGGTCCAGCTGGTGGGCAGAGCTGAGCGCCTCCAGGCGGATGTCGGTCAGCTTCATCTCCTTGTCGCGCAGCTCGTTGCGCAGCTGCAGCACCGTCTCGGCCTCACTGTCCGTGCACTCCGAGATGCTGCACGACACCAACACACACACACACACACCTTCCTCTCCTGCTGCTGCTCCTCCAGGATTCAGTAGCACAAGAGGAGCTGCTTTTATTCTGCTCGAAGCAGGGTAGCAGTTCTGGCCCTCTGCTGCTTCTCCAGGATTTATTAGCAGAAGAGGAGTCATTCTTTTTATTCTGCTTGAAGCAGGTAGCAGTTTTGGCTTACTGAATTAGTGATGCCATAAGTCAGATATTAAACAGGCCATGGAAACTTTAGAGTCAGATGAAACAAAGATGTCTGAGGCTTAACTTTTTAATCAGCATCTGAAACAGAATTCTCTGAAATCACCTACTATTGGATAGTCTTCATTTTTTTTTACAGTAGCTGCTATAAAGGAAAACTTCTAAAGCCAGAATCTAAATAAATTAAGGGGGTGCAGGCATTTAACAGCAGTTGGTTAGAGATTGATGAGTTCACAGACAGATTTAAAGCTCACCAGGTGTGCACAGCTGGGTTTCCCTGAACTGCTCTGGAGGGCTTTGGAACTCTACACCTATTCAAGCATGATAAATTCCTGCTCGCTTTAAAGAATTTACGCTTAAAAAAATTTTGGTGGCATTTTTCTTCCCTCCACCCACAAAAAAAAAACCAAAACCAAAACTGAGTGAGTAACAACATTTCAGCACATTTGTAACTGTATGTGTATAAAGATCAACCACACAGCTGCACGCTTTAAGGGAGATTTTACCCAACATGTCTCTCCCTAAATCAGTTTCATGAGAGATATTTTCCCCACCAACAAGCCAATAAGCCAAGACACACTAGTTTTACTTGTGCTCTATGCTTTCCCCAGTTCACATATTTACTCTTTGTTCATGTTTATCATTTTGCCTTCCATAGCAAGGTGAGATGTACCCACACAGCATTTTGGCTGATGACAGATGGGATCATCATTTGACAATTTGCTGGGCTGAGAGCTGTAAAGCACAACTTGCTGTAGTCACCAGAAACACTCTGAGTTAGGCTCAGGAGACAGAGGAAGCTTTGAAACAAAAATCATGGGGGATTATCTCCTGCTACTGACATTTCATCACTGTTATACAGCTGGAAACTATTGCTATTGTTTTCACTTCTTCATGTGAAAACAAGTGCAGGGGAACTACTCCAATGCATTTGTTCTGAGATCAGGCTGGAAGCTCTGCACGACCTCCCAAGGCCAGGAGGCTGTCTGCTAATTACAGCTTTCACAATACTGCCTGCTACAGCTTTCTGTATTTATTTATGCTGCTCAAGTGACAAAGCTACTGATGGAATTCACATAAAAGCTGCTTCACTAAATTTCCCATGTACATTCTAAAATGTGAGTTCACACTGAAAACAGCCTGGAAAAGGAATTGTTGAACTGTATTTCACAGGTGGCCATAGAAAGGACCAGGCACAGGTGGCTAGGAAGCTACAGAAGGAAAGAGGAGTGGGTCATCTCCATCCACCAGGCACAAGCAGTCAGATGAGTTCACCTGTATCACTAACCCACAGTGTTTGATTTCCTTTCCTTTATCTGAATTTGTCAATAGAATTGGGAACTTATCATGGCAGATGAATACAGTATGTGCTGTGTTTAGACACGAGAAACCAAATCCCAGATTTGACCTGGTTTGTTTAATTAACAGCAAGAGATCCAATTAATTTGGCACCTCAAGGTCACCCTGGTTATAAATATCCTTGATACTCAGTACATTCTGCTGAGAGAGCAACCCAATGAAACATTTACACTTCAGTACTGGCGCAATGATTTTTGGCTTCCTGGACACTAATGGAAAGGTACTGGGTTGGGAGTCAGCTCATGCATCTTTAAATCTCTGAACACATGAATTCAGCATTTCTGTCCTCTGCCTTTCCTCTCCCAATGCAACAAGATGCTTTTCATGTTGTCTTCTGTCTAAAAATTACAAAAAAATCACTTACAGGGAATTGGAATGGGAAGCTCTCAGCAGTGGTGTTGAAACAGTGGTGTTGTGGTGTGGTAGCTTTGGTGAGGAAGGTAAGGAGGAATCAGTCATCTCCTCAATGTCTGAATGAGAAGATGCTGACTTGGGAGATTTCTTTTTCCCAAAGGCTTGCTTGAAGGAGCTGCGTAACTGGAACAAAAACAAAAGACCACAGCAGCAGGTCCATCATTAAGAGTGAAACCAGGCAAAAAAAGCCACAGAGTAAAAACTTTCAACATGCAAATACTCCAGATGCTACAGCCATACTCACATACACAGTAACATGGATGAAAAACAAAAAAAGCTTTTTTTTCCTTAACTATTTTATCAGATTAATAAGGTCAATAGGAGTGGCTATGGATGCTTCCTATTTTTTAAGAGCTACATGACAGCAAGCTCTGTTGAGTGCAGCAAGCTTTGCAGCAGCGTGGTGACAGCCTGCAGCTGTGCTGGCACGGGCCCAGGCCAGGTTAATGGTGCTGGAGGGTTAGTGGTGTCAATGGGGGTTAGCTGTGGAGTTTAAAGAAGGTCCTCCTTACCTCATTGACCTGCCACGAGAAGTGCAAGCAAAAGGAAGTGGGGGAAGGAAAAAAGACATGTTTTAACAGATAAAGCCACTGATAAGGGAAGTTTTGGGTTTCTGAGACAAACACGACCAATGATTAACAAAGACAAACAGTTGCTTTAAAACCAGAACCCTGTATTTTCCAAAACCAGGTGTCTCAAACCACATACAGCCATTGTTTTGCATTACCTGAGGAAGACACCAGAGCCAAACTCTTTAACTATTTAAATTACATTTTCTCCTTAGCTCAGGCAGAGTGCTTTGGCTAAGAGCCAAGTTAATATGTATTTTTCCTTGCAGGAACAGGTATTTCACCACATGAAAAAACTGCAACTTCTCTACCTACCTGCAACTAAAATAACCTTTAGGAATGTGACTGCCATTTTCCAAACAAGAATTAATGTTCAAATCATTATAAACTGCTGTGACCCCAAAGTTACAATTCAACAGGTAGTGTTCAAGAAGCATTTAGACAATGTTCTTAGATATAGTTTCACTTTTAGGGAGCCCTAAAAGTTAAACCCCCAGGGAATCAAGGTCTGGACTTGATGATCCTCGTGGTTCCCCTCCCACTCAGGATACTCCATGTACACCTTTAATGCCATTGCAAAATCTGCATATGTACACAGGCTGGCTTAATATGAGCTGAGAACATTTTTGAAGCTAGACAAAGATTCCCACAATGAGAAATGCTGAAACTCTGATGTTTCAGCTCTAAATGGACATCTGCATTGCTTCTACACAGAACACAAAGAGCTTGGCTGAGAGCTCCCTCAGCACTGGTGGAATAAAGAATGTGTGAATCAGATTCAATTCACATATTCTTTGTTGTAGTGTTTTAATTTCCAATCTTCATTTCACAGCAATGATGCACTCAGTTTTAATAACAACACAAAAATACTGTCCTGTTTCTTCTACTTCATGAAAACTGTATTTATATAACTTTATAATGAAAAGCATGTTCCCTTAATCTTCTTCAAAAATAGTTATCTGATGAGTGAGAAATGTGGGCTGATGTAAGAACATATCCACTAGGTTACAGTAACAAAAATAGAAGCTAAACAAGAATTTTAAAGAGTGTTCATCTTAACCAAGGCTTAATGACTACAAAAGTTTTGTGTCACAAACTAAGGGTTGCTAGAAATTTACAAGATACAGCAATTTATTTTGTCTATATACTAATGCACAGTACAAGAAGGATTTGGACAAGATGTTGTTTCCATTCTACCAATTATTTAAGGGGCAGAGTGGAAATGCTTCTTCTGTGAAGCAGCTGGCAATACCAAGAGATAACACAATGAAACCTCTAAGATAAGAGAGAAATAAAAACAAGAACTTGTTCAGGAAGCTCTTTCTTACAGTTCAGGAGTTTCATCAACATTTCTGAGAGAATACTGAGCAAATAGCTTTTACCAGCTCTAACCAAATTTTGCATCTCTACAGATTTATCTGTACGCCCAAGAGATCCAGGGAGATTTAAATCCAGTGGGAAGAAAGGGGTGGATTGTTTTACTGACTACAATAAAGGATCTAGGGACTTCAGTCCAGACTACAATCAGACTAGGTCACTAAGGCAGTTATGGTCTAATTGAAAATGGAGTTGAAGATAATGTACCTTTCCTCCAGTACAGGGTACCTTGTACATAGTACGTGATGAGCAAAGAGGGAAAAACGGGAAAGGACAAGTAAGTAATGCAAAAACTTCCAAAAGAGATGTCCATCATGAAAAATTTTTAAAGGTAAGTATTTTTATATTATTCTTAGCAGTCCAAGTTAATTCTGGACAAAGAGTTCTTAAACTGTTTAATATGTTCACTTATAAGAAAGCCCTACAAGATAAAAACAAAAGAAAAGCCACAAGAATGATCTTCTCTTATGTTTGTTTTCCTTTAATGACAGATGTCACATTTTCCTTAAGGGACTGGACATCCTATTAGCCAGACCTGATCTTTTACAACTGTCAAGCTAAAATTCAATCCTATGCAGAGTCAGCACAAGGACAGACATCACTTACAACTCAGTAAAGCCTTCACAGGAGAGTTTACCCAGGATTTAAGCAGGGCATAGTCCTTGTGCTAACCTGCTGCACGAGGCAGGAAGGAGCTGCATTTCACTGTGCTGTCACAGACATCTTTTATGAAAATCCTTTCCTTAGGATTTTGTCTCCTGAGAAGCTGAGAGGCCTCAGGAACAAAATGTGAACAATGGTTATCTGCTGCTATGGAATGCAACAGGTGCAGCTGTGACTGGTTCATGTGGTTGTTTGTAATTAATGGCCAATCACAGTCAGCTGGCTTGGACTCTCTGAGCCTCAAACCTTTATCATCATTCCTTCTTTTTCTATTCTTAGCTGGCCTTCTGATGAAATCCTTTCTTCTGTTCTTTCAGTATAGTTTTAATATAATATATACAATAAAATAATAAATCAGCCTTCTGAAACACAGAGTCAGATCCTCGTCTCTTCCCTCATCCTCAGACCCCTGTGAACACGGTCACACCGTGCATGTCCTGACAATTTCACAAAAACCTCACACAGTCTCCTACAATCTACTCACCCAGTTCTTCCTCTTCTTTTTCTTGGAGTCGCTGTCGATGTTGCTGCCCACGCTGGAGTGGCTGGTGGCACTGTTGATGCTGGACACGCTGTCTGAGGAGTGCTGCCTCCGGATCTGCAGGTCCGCGGGCTGGGCAGCTCCAGGGCCTGGGCAGCAATGCAGGCAGTCACAATTAGCTAGGAAATGTGATCAATGGCTTCAATAATGCAATCCTGAAGCTGCATTTTGGGAAAACAGCACTCTGACAAGCCCTCGTCCCAATGGATGGATTGTGGATTTCAAATCCTTGTTTCTTGTGATGACATTAAAATCGGAGATGCTTCAAACCTTTCCTTCAGCTCTTTATGACAGTGTAAATTAGTGGGTTACTCTGGTCTCTGGGTAACTCTGATGGTTACATCAGTATTACCCAGAGCCCTGGAGCCTCTGTATGTGGTGCTTGTCTCTCACCTTTGCAGTTGAGCTCAGGGGTGTTGATGACTCCGTTGATGGCAGCCTGAGCAGCAGCATTTTGTTTCTTCAGGAGTTCAATTGTCTTCCTTAACTCATTCAGTTCTGAGTCCTTGAATAAGGGAAAAAACCATATGACAGTGCACAGGAGAAGAACACCAAATAAGTTGCTTTTCCATCTAAGCTTTGATAGTTCATAGTGACTTTATGGAATATATATGTACAAGGAGGTGAAAATGAGGTTTGGGATACCTGGGGAAGCACACCCTCAGCAGGGTGCAAAACAGCTTAGGTATGATGATACCAAAAAAATGCATGTATTGTGTAATGCAGAAATAATGTCTATTCAAGCATACTGTCCAAAAACACAATGCTGCCAGTCTTGTAAGTATTTTTCTTGGCGTTTCTTTCAAACATGCCCATGTATGGATGCATTGGGATGGAAAATATTACAGAAATACGCAATGCTGAAGACCTGTGTCCAAAGCAACAACCAATACGAATAACCTGATCAGTTGCCACAAAAACCCAGTGCAGAAAATGAGTATTTTATACAAACTATTTTTCACATTTTACTCTGTCATCACAAATGAGGGAGCTAAGTCAAATTGACTTATGTTTGTGACTTTTCCCCCCATACAACTACAGAAGGAGCATGGGCAACAATGCTGGAAACAGAAATTGGGGCTTCCAAATGCTTCTGGAGCTTGCCTTTTGCTCTGCTGTCATGGTCAGGCTCTGCAGTCGGATGGTCATATTCCCCAGGCTCTGCTCAAACGCTGCCACCAGGTGAGCCTGAAATCAAACCACACAGGAGGAGTCACTTCTCTTCCCCCAAGAAGGAGTATTTCTGCAGGTATTTAATCAGGCCACCCAGTGCATGGCATTGTTTGTTGTGTAAGTGGTGCAGAGAAAACAACACAGCTTAGAAAAGGGCAAATGAGTAGAGCGCACATTATGGAAATGCTTGCCAGCAATAAAACAGTTTGTGTACAGAGAAGAGTCAGGCAGAAATTTCCCTCCAGCTAAATCAGTATTCTCCTTTGTGGATATTTAAGGCAAAAAGATGTTGGCAGCCACAGGGGTGGAGGTTCTCACTGTGTTTATCCCACCAGGGGAACAGATGCTTTGCCAGATGATGCACCTGCATCTAACTCCAAGACTTCTCCACTATCTGAGCACACCTTGCTTCCAGCCAAGGTCAGCTTGCTGCATGTCATCCAAAATTCCTGCTGCTTGGCCAATTACCCTCTTTTCCTTTCCCAAGGAAAGAAAAAAAAAAAAAAGTGCTTTTTCAGAAAAAGATTCTACATTCTTCTCCCAAGAAGCATGGAGAACACAGTGTCCATTACATGAAAGACATCAGTTAGGAATTGAAAATGACTGAGAAGCAAAAGGAAGGAAAAGTAGATTGGGAAGATGGAAAAGAATGTAAGAAACTGTATTTCTACAGCCATGACATGGCACTGTTTTCTAGGTATTCATATGTATACATAACTGATCACAGGTGTATTCAATATGTATTTGTCTCATCAGCCATAATAATCTACACTAACCATTAAAAAAATAGCTTCATTTATCTATTAAAAATAATTCTACATGCACAACGACAAGTAAAATGGTGAAATCTTTCCAAGCAGAAAGAGATATTTTCTCACCTAAAATATACAGAATAGCAAAACCTTTCACAGAGCTATTCCAGACTCATTCAGCAGCAGCACACAGTTGACTTATCCTAAATAACTGTTCTCACATTCACAATGAAAACAAACATGAGCAGTACAATAACATGGGGATGTGCAGCTCTCATTCCCATCAGCCCCTATGAAAATAAGCAGAGCTGAGGCTGTGAGAAAATGGCAAAAAGTAATTCAAAACCTAACACTACACACGTAGGAAAATCTAAATATTTATTTTAAAAACACAGAGTGCACAGCTTCTGTTGGGGAGGATGAACAGGGAACAACAAAGCTGATATTCAGGGATCTTCAGCAATACTTTTCAAAAGCAAAAAATAAATGGGCAAGCAGGAGTGCATGGATTAGTAACAGATACAAACCCTTAATGCTTTGACCTGAGCCTTAAAAACCAGTTGCTCTTTCAAAACTGGATCTTGCAGTTATTCCTATCTTCAAATCATTCAGTGAGCTAAGGAAAAAAATTCAGTAAGCTAAGGAAAAAAAAATCTTCATTTTCTATAGTGGGAGCAAAATGTTTTCAAATTCATGCCCTTGATAGCTTGAGAAGCACCAACAACTGCAGTGTCTATGCAAGGAAACTCAGGAAAAAACCTGTAAACTGAAGAGATTAATTTGAATTGTCAAAGTTTTAAGTGCCTTTTTTAAAAGGAATCATATCTAAAGGAAATGTCCAAGTGTCTTAACTAATAGCATTTATTAGTCTCAATCTTTTTGGGAACAGACCTTGCCTTTTACATGGAAAAAGGATGTTCTCTGGAAAGAGGTGGCTAAAGACTGAAATTTAATACTGGGACAGTTATAGCAACATCTCTGCTGCCAATTTATGGACAGACCAGGGAGATCAGGGGCAGCCTCAAGTCTATGGAGTTTAAATCGCATGAATAAAACACTGTAAAGTTCTAGCAAAGTGAACTAAGCAAAAATGGAATATTATCAAAATAATCTATTATATGCTTTGTTAGTTTTGTTTGTTTTTTTTTTGGTTTTTTTTTTTTTTTCTGAGAAAGGCCCACAAGAAAAACCCACAAAACCCCAAATGACCCCAATCTAAACAAAAGCATACAGGAGGAGTGTACACTAAAAACTGTTCCCCACAAAGAGAGTGGCAGTAACCACAGAGGAATTGTTGGGCAGATGCAGAGCAGCTGGGCCAGCAGCCTGTGCTGAGCACCAGCCCAGTGACCCTGAACCGTGCCAAGGAGAATGCAATAAAGCCACGGCAGAGCCAAAGCAGCTGCTCAGCTGACAAGCTCTTTGTTTGAAGGACACAAGCTGGGTTATTTAACAACATCATTAAAAACCTATGCAAGAAAATCTGGTCCTGCTTTCCCACAAGTAAAAGAATCTTCTGGGGGAAAACCAATTCCTGTATCCAACCCCTTTGTATTTGAAAGGCAAATACAAGACTTAACTTTTGAAAGATGTTTAAACTGTTTTCTTTTCCTCTTGGGACAGTAACTAAGTGGTTTCATTCAGCCAAAGCCCTTTTATGTGACTTCTCTGCAATAACTGTGTTCCTAATTTCTGGCCCCATTTCCAAGCTGGATGAAGCACTGTGATGCCTGGAGTGGACAGCACAGATTTCCCCTTGAATCTCTCCAGAGCTGATGGACAGGGAAATCCCCTTTAAGCAGCACAGGTTCTGATGTTTACTCATTCCCATAAACCAGGATGTCAGGATGATCTGATCTGCTATTCATCTCCAGCTTATTTACTCTAGAATTGCTTATTTTCCTTGCAAGCTTCTGTGTTGCAGATTCTGCTATGTGTGACTTGCAGCACAGAACACACAAATAAACTTGCTCAGGGTCATGCAGTATTGCCTCAACACCTCCTGGATTGCAAGTATTTTTTTTTCCTGAGTGTCTTAAATTACTTATCCCTCAAATTCCTGAAAGGAACAAGTAGAAGTATTGCCTACACTGACAAAAAGTCAGGTATCTCAGTTCTTCAGGCTTAACTTTAAATCAGTTTCCAGAGCCCCTTATGCCAGTATTATTTATCATGCCACATCTTTATGCAACAGAAAAGCATAATACAAAAAAAGCAAAACTTTCAGTCCAAGTTTCTATTAGCTTTTATTCCTACCAGTTATAATCTTTATCTGTATCTCATCCCACCCAAATGTCAAAGCAAGACACTGGTTTTAAAAAAAAGACCCTGTCCTCAATGATCTTCTCAGGACCTTAAGATGGCTTACACAGGTATAAAGCCAAATTAATATTATACCTCATTTTTTAAAGAAAAGTGTAAGATAATTGATATAATTTCGTAGGGCAAGGATGCTATTTTTGCACGTGTCCCACACATGCATGCAGTTATTTCTTTAAACACATCAGTAATACAAACTGAATGTTGTACACACGAAATCTTTTTGTCACTTCAAGAAGCTGGGTGGTAATTGTTGCATTAAATGCATTCCAGGTCAATGTACTCACATTAGCAGTCAGCTGAGTTGTCAGAGCTGACACTTTTTCCTGGGATGCATCCAGTTCTCTGCGCAGCTTGCGAATCTGAGGGTTTCAAGAGAGCACTTTAGAGCATCACAGCAAGGAGAAATGAAACAGCAGGACAGACAATGCACTGTGGCATTTCTGCTTGTCAAAGAGGGTGTGCTCCTACCTCTGACTGGCACTTCTCTTCAGGCTGGAAAATAAAAGGAAGCATGTGAGGATATTACAACATAACCAGCCGGACAAAATTTATGCAAATTATCTTTTTGTATTTCAAGAATTCTAATATGAACTCCCTGTTTTGGATTCCCTCATCCATATTCAGTCTAATTTCATCTCCTAATTTATTTACTCTCGAGGAAAAAGAAAAAAGGCTGCTGGAGGTACTTCCTTCTGCAGGAAGGAATTCGGGCTCCACCTCAGCCTGCTGACCATGGATGTGTGTCATGGATGTGTGAAGTCCTGGCTCGGTCCACAAGGGACTGCACGAGGCTCTGAAGAACCAGGGCTGCCACAGAACCTGGCTGATGCTGGGCAATTGCCTTCATCCCACAGAACCTGGCTGATGCTGGGCAATTCCCTTCATCCCACAGAACATGGCTGATGCTGGGCAATTCCCTTCATCCCACACTCAGCTCTCCATGGGAAGGAGGTGGCACTTTTGCATTCTAAAGTGATGTGAAAAACAAATAAAATTAAAACTTCCTCCCACTTGGGTGCTGCCAAGGCACTGTGGCAGTGAAAAAGTGAGGACAAACAGGCAGCTGTGAGGGTGCCAGGTGGATGTACGGAGCATCCACTGTGGTCAGCATGACAGAATTGTGGCTGCTATGGCCATAGCAGTTCCTGTTTTCTGACCACAGCTAGAAACATAGAAAATCTATGTTTCTAACCACAGTTATCAGCCAAGGACAAGTATGGGGCAGGAAGTCACACACTCCACTGTTCCTAAGAAAACATGCCCACTCCCAGCCACCAGGACAGTTACACCCATCCAAACACACTATTGCAACAGGCACAGGAACCTGAAGCTCTGAGTGCTCCCCTGCTATTTTCAAACTCCAGCAAGCCTTATTTTAGGATCAGATAACCAAAATGAATAAATACTTGTGGAGAAAATGTTACTGGGACAGTGACTAAATTACCTTTTCTTAGAATTATTAATATTTGTGCATTGAAAAGTGAACTTCTTTAGTAATAAATCATTAATATAAGGATGGGATGACTTTATTCAGCAAATTTTGGGATGCTATAAGTAACAAAGTTCAAATCTCCTAATCTCCTCATATCTACTAAGGCGCTTTGTAGCAAAACCTACTTACCATGGCATAAAATATAGACTCAAAAAATCAATGGCTGCTTTTAGGCCATTGAAGTCTGTGTTTGATGTGCTAAATATCCACAGGCATCTCCAAGAACATAAACATTCCTTTCCTAGCTAGCATTCAGAACACAGTCAAATGAAAACTGCTTTTTCCCTGCTCCCTGAATGGCCAAACTAGCACAGCAAGACCAGCCAATTCAATAATTTTGATGAATAAATATACACTTATTTCATTATACTCACTGTGGAATAAATAGAAGATGTACTGGACACCAAAGAGAGAGAAGAACCATGCACTAAAGGAAAGAAAATAAACACAATGAATTCAAGTGCACTAACCACAGGGTGGAATCATCATAAATCATCCCCTGTAAACTTCCAATCTGTGGTAGAAATACTTTCACAAATTTCATCATCCATCATAAACTTAATCATATTATTGTACCAATAATGTATGGTTTGAAGCATGCGTTGTCAGCTGACACAATCCATAACCTTGGATTTGGTAAAGCTGTTTCAAAATTCTCATAATACTTGTTTTTTTGGGAAAATTAGGTGTGGCCAAGAAAGTTTACAAAAGTTTTGATGAAGGTCTGTTCAGAAATAAATATTTCTCTGGATAGTTGATATTAAAATTCTTGCAAAAGGGCTTACTCAAGATTAAAAAAACCCCAAGAAATACAGAATGGATTACAAAATTAAATCTAAGTATTTAATCTTCACTTTTAGGTGAGACTGAGGTTTGTTTGGTTTTATTTTTAAGCAACAGACCAAGATGGCAAAGTCCTGAGGAAACCACAACACCCAGCTCCAGTGTGTAGCTCCAGGAGGAGATGTGGAGGACCCAAGATATAAAAACTGTCTAATTTTGGGGCTGTGAATTCTCCCCTAAACGCAGCTGTATCTTCCTTCTGCTGACTTAAGGGAGCTGCACCAGTGCATCAATGAGCCCAACGTTCCCCTTCCCTGCAGGGTTTCTTGGTGTTTCTCTAAAGCAAGGACATTTTTTTAACAAGGCAAAGTTTGTTCTCTCATAAAAAATTAACAATGAAAACACAGCTACAAAACTTTCTGGAAAAGGACACATTTCAAGCAATTTTTGCACTTAAATTCAATAAAGGACCTACATATACACTGATGACTAGGTGATCTTCAGAGGTTCCTTCCAACCCTAACTATTCTGTGATTCTCAAGGTTGTTACCATGCTGATGCCTGTTACATCAAGATTTACATATAAATACAGCATCATTTCATTCCCTATTACACTATTGAAAAAAGTACCTGAAGCTATTCTTTCTGCTACTGAAACATGCAAAATTACTTTTCCCTTATTTTTATTTTTAGAAACAAATAGTACTGAACTGAAACTTTAATTCAAAATTCAGGTAACTGAACACAAATAATATGAAATAGCATAAAATAATTTTTTCTTTCTTCTAAGTCCTCCAAAAAAAAAAAAAAAAAAAGCTTAGAAAAGCTGCCATTTTGCTTTAATTACCTAGAGCAATTCTACACTTGTAATAAATGGGTTCTGCTTTCCCACTGACATTATATCCTCAGGCAATACTGGAAAGAGAAGTAAACAAGGTCTAAGTTGGCTTCTGAAGGAATTTAAGATAATTTAGAAAACCCACAAGAAAGTGAAAAAAACCCCTCACATCCATTTGCTTTCTCTGGGTAATCATATTTTCAATTAAAATGATCTTTCTAGTCACACATTAAGGACTATCCTGCACTAAGAACACAAAATAAGTGGTGTGAGTCAGAGGCAGGCTCTGTCTGACGGTGTGCTCCAGCCCTGGCTGCAAGCACAGCCCATGTTTACTGAAAGGAATGAAAAGAGGAGACAGATACACAGAGATTATTCCCCAGGTACATCTTTGCACCTTCTGGGAATCAGCAGAGATGGAAATTCCAGGGGTGGGAACTGCAGCCAGACCATTATTATGGCTGTGACCTGTGTACCATTAACTCCCTTACCTGCGACTGAACCCACTGACACATTCCGTCTGCAATGAAAAATTCTCTTGTTTTCAGAAATGGAATTCTTTGCAGTTGTGTTCGACCTGCTACTGAATTAGTAAGTTCCTGGAGTGCCTCCATGCCACTGTGCTAACAGAAGGAATGGATGACCAATCTCTTCATAACAAACAAAAATTCAATACACATTGCTTCAGCCATCACTTTCCACACTGAAGACTTCTATTTTAACTTTATATCACAGATGTTCTGTGCTTAAGATCTCCTTCTCACTTTTCTTTACTTGCATTTTCCCCTTAAGATTTTCAAGATGGAAAGTCCAAAGTGAGACAATCCTGCATAAGTCCACAAATGGACTCACAGAGGGAATATAATATAATATTATTTTCTGGTCTGCTTCCCTATGTTCTTCCTTGTCGAACTCTTTTCCTAATAGAGATATAACAAAAAAAGAGCCCTACCAACTGGCCAGAGAGGAAACAGAAACTTTATCATGGACTTGGTCAGACACAACACAGAGTTAGCATCAGCTGCAATTTTTATGATCACATTGGGACTTTAATACAGGAGAGAAGATGCAAAATAAGACAAAAGGGAAAGAGCATATAACTCTGGGAATCCTACTCCTGCTTTGTGAGCAGCATCACAGAGAATCATAGATTTATTTGGGTTGGAAAAGGCCTCTAAGATAAGCCAGCAGTGCCAAGGCCATCAGTGAGCCATGTCCCTAAGGAGCACACAGACACAGGAATGGTGACTCACCTGCATCACCTGATCGTGTACAGAATTTCAGAGTTCTCATTTCAAGGACAACTGAGGAGTTAATACACTTGTGCAATTTCTTTTTACAGGATCTGCAGATGGCTACTTGAAGGCCATTAAATTAGGAGCCTGAAGGCAGTTATGCTCCTGATGCAATTCCTGTTTCTTGCAGCCAGCATGCATCTGCATGCAGCCCACAAACCCAAATTGCTCTGGAGCTATTATTTTAAAGCACTGTAAACACACAGGCAAGCATGTTATCATTTTTAATGCTAGAAAAGAAACGCTCTAGCCCAGAGAGCAGAAAGAAAAACTGGTGTTGCAGTCAGAAGCACAAAAAGGAATAACAATTTATATTCCAACGATAAAGAATTTCACTTTTTTTTCTCTTGGAGGCTGGTGTTGCAGTCAGTAGCACAAAAAAGGAATAACAATTTATATTCCAACGATAAAGAATTTCACTTTTTTTCTCTCAGCGTGGAGCCAGTGGCAGCCCAGCTCCTGGGGAAGAGTGGGGAAACTGGAGAGCCAGGAGAGCACTCAGTTTTTGTGCTGTGCTTTTTCCCCAGGGAGTCCTGGCGAGTTTGGAGGCTGCTCCTGCTGGCCCCGTCTGCCACAGGAGTTACTGCAAGGCTGACCAACCTCTCACCTACCTGCTGTGCTGTGAGAGAACATGACTGCTCTTCATACCCAGAGACAAGAGGAGAAAAGGCTTTAAAGAATAAACCCTGGCCCTGCTTGGAGGTTAATGAGAAACAAATGCCTTGTAATACTGTGTGCTAGGAAATAATTAAGAAGTAGGTTGGTAAGCTTCATTTAAGACCTGGATTTGCTTCGTTGACACTGGATGATTGTATAAAATCAATTTGTTCATTAACCACAGATTTAAATTTCTATAATACTTTTAAATCTATTCTCTCAAGGTGAAGGCAAACCTCTGCTATATTCAGAAACACTTAGCCACTTAGACCCTGAGAAATAAGCAGGAGTTGGTAAGCAGGTGATGGAAGACCTTTCTCCTGAAGACAAAAATACAGAGACTACACTTAAACATTCAATCCATATGGTAAAATATTATTATAGTTTTAGGTGTGAAAAATTGAAGAAAATCTGAAAGGGATCTTCAACATGTCCCCTGTAGGGTCAGACTGCATCCTCAGGTATAAAAGTGGTATTTTCCAACCACTTTCAAGTCCATAACTTGGTGGATATTTCTTGGACTTCCTTTTTATTACTTTTTTCAAATGAATAAAAAGCCCTTCATAGAACATTTCACCTAAGTCTTTTCAGATTTTCCTTTTCTTCTTTTTTTTTAATGGTTCATCTTCAAACATGCAATACTTATTAAATGTTTATCCAAATCAGGCTCTGTGCTGGACAAGAATTTCTGAACTACAAGAGAGAGTTTAACCTCCAATGTGCCAAAATGCACTTGCTGCAATCTTGAGCACAGTTAAAAGACCAAGGCTACAATTTTTTGGAGGATGTCTTCAATAAAACCCAAGTAAATTTTGCTGCAGTAGCCCTTCTGGTAAATTACTGAAGTGTAACACAGACACAGAGACTCAAATTCCTTCCCAGATTAGACTGACTGACTGAGCATCTGGCAGCCTTTGACTGTTCATGAACATTCAGCTTTCTGACAGCAAACAAGGGTTAATTCCTGCAATGACCCAGCTTTTAGCCCTGTGGCATTATTCTAATAATTTTCAACCCCTAATAAAAATCCTTAGCCACAGACCTCTAAAACACAACAAAATGTACTGACGTTAGACTGACTAAATTCAATAACCAATTAATTAATTAATCTTTCCAGAGACATACCCAATACCTATTTTCTACCTTCTCCAATGGCAAAAAGCCATGCTGGGATAACCAGAATGTCCAGGCAGGCCCTTTGCAGCTCTCCAAGGTTTCTGCAAGCACTGAAGTGTGGCTCCCATGCAGGTCTGGTTCCTGGGGAGCAACAACCACGGGGCACTGGTACTAACAGTGCTGAGTAAGTGCAGGTCTCCAGAAGGAAAGAGCCATCAAAGGCTTGTGTGGCCTGTGAAGTACAACCAAGCCCCTCCCAACCCTTGCCAGCAAGGAGATACAGGACTCAAAGAGTTAACACTGAAAATGTTTCCTGTGAGCCCCTCCATGCTTGACTTCTCAAAGTGCAATGCTTGAGGATTTTAATGTGTGCTCACAGCTGCTCCTCCTACAGCTACAAGGATGCCTGATCAGGAGCAACCAAACTAAATATTCATTTCTAGGTAAATGCTTTTTCTTATTACACTTACATGGGTTCTTTTTATCAGGTGTGGTTACATATTTGAAAAGATGATGAAGCACTAAATAGACAAGCCTAGATGTTTCAAAGAACTACTCAATCCCCTTTGGAATATCTGTTGTATCAAACCAGGACATTCAGCAGAAATGAAAAGCAAAGACTGTTTGAGTACAGTTTAAATACTGGAAAAATTACTGGGATAGAAACAGTCCAACAGATATCACTTATCTATACTATAAGCAGAAATGTGGAAGTGCAAGTTCAGAATACCCCTGCTGAAGAAACACTGATGTGCTGACTCTAAGCTTGAAATAGTCGTTCTGAGAGCACAAAAAATGAAGCACAGGATATGTTTAAGCCATTTCTAGAACAGCCAAGGTCTAGGTACAACACTTATTTCCTGTGTCTGACCAACACAATCACTGCATAAACATCATTCTGTCTGTCATCATTCACATCTGTCTCTGTGAGCAGTGACAGGACCCCAGGGGAATGGCCTGAAGCTGTGTCAGAGGAGGTTCAGGGGGGTATCAGGAAAGGGCTCTGGGCACTGAACAGGCTCCCCAGGGAAGCAGCCACAGCAGCAAGGCTGGCAGAGCTTGAGGAGTGCTTGGACAATGCTCTCAGGCACATGGGGTGATTGTGGGGTGCCGTGGGCAGGGCCAGGAGTTGCATTTGATGATCCCAGTGGGTCTCTCCCAACACACTGATTCTACAACCAGAACAGCCACGAACAGGACTATGGTTTCAGCCAGCATTGAGAGCTCCACACTGAGAAAGCTGTGTTTGAACACAGAAGTGCCCAGTGCGCGTGCGAAGGCCACCCTCTGTGCTGGCAGTCCTGCACACTGAGAATTTTAGACTTTCTGTGCTGACAGACTCTGACTCCCAGGAGAGCACTGTATTTGACCTGAGGCCACGGAAAAGGCTTCCAAAATTGGTTGATAACACTGGGATTACAGGTGTGGATTTGATTAGAAGTGTGTAACATTACAGAGTCAGAAAATGTAGAGTTTGGGGTTTCCAGAATATAGTAATATATATGTAAAATAAGATGGAAGTTTAGGGCACAGGCTGGTCCTTCTTCTTTACCTTCTTATTCCTTCCTCTTCCTGAGTTTGGGTGATATTTTGTAATTGCACAGAAAAGTCCACATTGCAGACTTCAAGTGATTAGTTACTGGATTAAAAGTGAAAATAATTTAGGTGTCATTTCTTAATTGGATAGTTCAGCCTGAAAAGACCTTGTATAGAAAGACAGCCATTTGGTAGCTTGTTAGAAGAACACTGCAAAACTCACAGCTTTTGGGTTTCTGTGGTTGAGATGACCCCAAGGTATTACAAAGTCTTTTTTTTCTTAGCCTTGCGACTGAAGAAGTTGAGATTAGTTTGTTTTGTTTTTCAAGGCTGTTTATTTGCTTTTATCTATTCCATTCCTTCTCTGACCTGCTGAGATCAGTCCAGCAGGTTGGGTTGTGGCACAGTCCCTGCCCTTGGGGTGGTGTTGGCTTTTTATACTAAGAACTACCTGTACTTTATTTACAATAATTTTCCAATATCTATCACCTATGTCAGACAGTCTGTCTCTACTCTAAACCAATCCAGAAATGTCACCATCACAGCAGAAGATGGAGGAGAAGAAGAAAGACAGGACATGCCCAGATTGCTCCATCTTGCCTCTTGAACCCCCATAATTCTACTTTTTCACCCTGTGACAAATTCACTATCATTCTACTCAAACCCTTGTGGCTTGTAACTCCTCACACAAAGTTGGCAATTTTCTCCACAGGAAGGCACAGGTGTTTGTGACTCCGTGCCAAGGCTTTTGAGCTCTTTGCCAGGGTCTCGAATCACCCAGAGGAATGTCCTGGGTCCTGACACCGACTTGTACCACGGACAAGACACACTAAACACCCGAGAGCGAACACGTAACACGGCCTGTAGCGCCTGAGCCGCGCCCCCGCACAGGCAGGAGCAGCCAAGGCCGGCCCCCGTACTGACCCTCCTCGAAGCCGTCGCGGAAGGAGCCGGAGCGGCTCATGGTGCGGCTCTTGTCGTCCAGGGACACGGAGCTGTTGCGCAGGCGCGTGTCGCCGTAGGGCTCGTAGGGGCCGTCGGCGTTGGACAGGCTGTGCGTGCGCAGCATGCTGGGGTTGGACAGGCTCAGCTGCGCCGCGCTCGTGGGGCTCGCTGCAAGGCAAGCAACAAACACGCACTGCCGGGCTGCTCTGCCCGCAGCCCCGACAGGGAAGGGACGAGGATCTTCACTCCGTGCTTCAGAAGGCTGGCTTTATTGTTTTATGATATGGATTGTATTAAAAGAGAACGATATATTGAACCTATGCTAAAAGAATAGAAGAAAGGATTTCATCAGAGGGAGAGGAGAGGAAAGAGGAAAGGGGAGGAAAGGAGAAGGAGAAGGAGGAAAAGAAAAGGGAAAGGGAAAGGAAAAGGATAAATCAGCCTTCTGAGAACATGGGAGTCGAATTCTCATCTCTTCCCTCGTCCTGGGGACGCTCATAAACACCACACACACCCTTAGTGCCACCAACATGGCCTTTCCTGCTCTCCTTCTGTCATCCTCCCCCAGCAAAGGTTCTTCCCGCCCTGCCCTTCACTTTAAGACACAAATTTTTGATATTGTCTTCTCCAGGCTTCATTGGTTTTCAAGTAAGGGGTATGCAAACTAGGCCAATGCATGTGAAAACTCAAGTCAAATAAGGTCATTTTAAACACTGTCTGTGTGTCCATAATGTCCATGTGTCCATAATTCCACAAACAAGCTGAGTCACCTCACTAACACCTCCCAGGCATGGAAGAATGAAAGGAAATTATCTTGTCATTAACTAATTCATTAATTAGTTAATTAATCAATTCATTCATTAGTTAATTAATTCATTCATTCGTCATTTAATTTGGAACTGTTCTTTCTCAAAAATTGTAGTATTTTGTCTATATAGAGCAGGACTTACCTTCTTCAAAGCCTTCAGGTTCTAAGAAAATGACATTTTTCTATGTATTTTAGTAAAAAATATAAAGAGCTTGTACAGTTCAGCGGTACAGTTCAGAACTTTCAGCTATGATGTCCTGAGAACTGTAAAATACTAATTTTGCCTTAAAAGCCAATATTCTTCCAGTCAGTGTTTAAAGTACAAAAGTACTGCAATCTCACATTTCTGATACCATCAACTGATACAGACTATTGTAGAAAACAGGATAATTCAGTTCACAGGTGCTTGAATTTCATATCATCATTTGCTCTTAAATTAAATCCAATGACCTTTCTTATTCCACTATCTCTAAGCTCTCATCTTAAAAACACAGAAAAACATACTTTCTTTTTTTTTTTTTTTTTGGTGTTCATTGCAGTTTGTGGCCAAAGAGCTTTTGAAGCTAATATAAATAATCTCCAACACTGTACATAAAGAGTTAAGTTTCTGGGCTTCTGACAACACTTTTTGGTTATTTTTTTTAAATTTCATGAACTTTCCTGACAGTTTGCTAGCTGTTGGAAATGCAGTCATGCTGTGTGTATATTCAGCTGAAATTTTGCTAAGTGTCAGTTTATTTAAAGCCACTTATTCAATGTGCTTCTTTCCAGAACACTCAAGGAAAGGCTCTAGAATGTCATTACTGCAACTCAAAACTACACTAGAAATAAGTGACTGTGCAATCTGCTCCAAATTCCCACAAGAAGTTCACAAGTGCAAGCTTAACTATTTTGCACATAATTATTGTCTATAAATTAGTTACTATAAACAATAATAGATTTATGTTAAACAATAATATTAATTATTACGGAGGGGCTTTTGAAAGTCATAACCAAACAGGTAATTTTTTTCCAGATGTCACTTCAAGATGAAATTTACAAACCTGAAGAAACTGCAAAGCAATGAAGTCATATTTAAGCAGCCCAACAGAGATGAGCACCACTAGCACTTTAAATCAGGTTATTTCAACTGCTGATACAGTCAGCTAGAACCTGCAATGCTTCATGGATCCTGCCAATCAGCATTTATTGTTTCCTTAATTTAAAATGTGTTTATCAAAGAAATTAAGTGAAGGAATGGCATTTTTTCTGACTTGAAACTCCCCTGACTTTTATAAATTGCTTGATTGAGCTTTCTGCAATTTTCCAACGAGCCACTTGAAAAAGACAAAGACAAAATACCAAAGTGATGAGACTGGCACACACAGTAAGTAAAATTCTGGATTTTACAGAATTATAGATGTTGCAACATCTGCAGGCAACATCATATGTCCTCTAAGCACCCCAATGTGTGATACCAACAAGAGCTCTACTGAACAGTTTATAAAGCTCACAATTTATATTAGGGAACCTGATTAGTCCCAGAGAATCCAAGTTACTGCAAGAATGGCACCTTTGGGCACAGGAGATAACAATGCTAATTAGTCACACTCATTTCAGTGAGAGTGCCTCCTCAGGTGCAACGTGGGAGCTGCTGAAAGGAAATTATCTTGTGCAACATGCTGTTCTCAGGACACACAATGCACTGCTGTGAATATTCAAACAGATAATTATTCACCAAGCTGCGAGAAGTTAAATCTGGTTCCAGAGGGTGATGTTATGCTGGATCCAGATGAAAATGGAGAATTGGCAGCAGTATCCTGTAGTCCTCCTGCTGAATGGGACCGGAGCCATTCCTTAGCATCCTCTTGACTACGGAGCTGGGAGGATGGAGTATACCTGCAAAAACAAACAGGTTTTTTCACCATGAACTTTGATATTAATTTGACTTCTTTGTTTAAAAATAAAAAAAAAAAAACAAAAAAAACAAAAAAAACCCAAAAAACCAACCATGAAATGTCACAAGGCTTGGGGTGGGAGAGAGAGAGAAAGAAAAAAGGAAGAATCCTCATATGAAATTAAAGGATTAAATAATCTAAACCAATTAGAATTCTGAATTAAGGAACTGTTCCAAGCTCTTCCAACATGTTCCTAATTCATTTCACCTCTGTTTGGGGGGAAAAGACCAAACCACAAACTCCTTTCCTATGGCTTCAGGTGTAACCAAACCAGAGTGAGCCAAAAGTTACAGGTAGAAGTTGTGCTGTGTAGCACAATATGATAAAAGGTAGTGTGTGCTACATCATATGATTTAAAAATAAAACTGTAACTTGGAAAACCTTTCCCTAAGTTATGTCAAAACTCTAACACTATTTAAATACTCTGGTACATCAAAAACCTTAGCTGACTTTTTGTGATATTATGACCAAATTCAAGCCAACAAAGCCATTATCAGGATTTTTTTAACAAGCTCTGACCCAATATTTCATATTGCAGAGACATCCATATAAGGCCTGTGGAGGTGCATCCCATTTAGTTCAAAACCAACAGCACTGAAACATCATAAAGGAGGCTGTGTTTAGCCTTTTCTGAAGGCAATGAAAATAGCAGAAACACATTCTATGCCAGCATCAGTGGCAAAAAAAAAAACCCTGGCTTTAGCTTAGGTTTCATTTCTTGTGTCTATGTGTGAAAAATAGGTGTGTCAGGACAGGTGTTCTGTGGGCTACGTGATAGGGCACAGGTACCAACAACCAGAGCCTCATGGAAACGCTCTCTGCTGATGGAATTCAGTGTCTGTCACACTCTCTGCTGATGGAATTCAGTGTCTGTCTTGGGCTACGCATCGCCTTTGGACAAGTATTTATGAGTTACTAGCTCTCCTTCTAAAAACTTAGAGCCTATTATTTGCTAATATTATCTATTTAATTAATTTGATTCCCTTTAAGTAAATGCCCTACAGTAAGATAGCACTTATTAAGACTATTTTAAATCAATGGGAACACTGCAATAATTTTAAAAGCCAATCTGCTTTAAAAAAATACACTCATTCTTCCGCTTATGCCTCAATACTTCAGCAGCAATCCTTGACAATCCGCATCTCTTAAACTTTGCATATAAATGAGTTTATTTAGAAAGGGGCTTTAAACAGTCATGTTACCTTAACACACTACAGATTTATTTTTAATGTCAGCATTAATACCTACCTCTTCAGCACTCAAATGTGTTGGTCTTAGAAAAGAGTATTTATTAGAGACATAGAGGACCATAGAAACATTAAAACAAATTGCCATTTTAAGAAAGGCCTTTAGCACTCAGCTTCATGGGACAAGGCTGCTCTGAAGAACAAGATGCACAGCACAGAAAAAATCACAGCTGCAGTTTCAAGGCAGTGATCCCAAACACTGCATTAAGCAATTCAGAAACTGAATTTCCTAAATTGTCAGAGATACCTACTGTAAATTCTCTAACATGCAAAGCATTTAATTAACATAGCTAATAGTAATTCTGGCTAGAATTGCTTGTATCAATGGGGAAAAAAAATGTTATAAAAATCACTACCTCACAGATGTGCAAAATATGTGAGAAGATAACAGCTGAAAGTTTATTTGATGATTTTTTGCTTATTTTTTATGAGAGTAGAGAATAAGGTATAGATTAAATAGAATATAGATTATAAAACACAGATTAAGGTATCATGATGCAATTAAAAAAAAAATTAATGTCCAATTTCATCCTGAAAGGTTTGGCGTGATCTTGTAAATCTTTCCTATTTATCACAACACCAAGGTTCCCAAGGTTAAACAACTATTTCAGGTCACTCCATGTAATAGGCACAGAAATATTAATGTTTTTTAATCAAGCCCAGGGATGGTTCGAGATGCTTTTCAGCAATTAAGCCAGCAAAAGCCACAGTTCTTGCTCAAGCAGTGAGGACACTGGATGAAAAAAGCTCAGCTGTCAATGGCCTTCTTTGAGGATTGAAAGAAAGTGGGAAAGAAAGAAGAAAAAAAGGAAGAGAAAAAGGAAAAAAAAGGAAGAAAAAGGGAAGAAGAAAAGGAAGAAGAAAAGGAAGAAGAAAAGGAAGAAGAAAAGGAAGAAGAAAAGGAAGAAGAAAAGGAAGAAGAAAAGGAAGAAGAAAAGGAAGAAGAAAAGGAAAAAGAAAAGGAAGAAGAAAAGGAAGAAGAAAAGGAAGAAGAAAAGGAAGAAGAAAAGGAAGAAGAAAAGGAAGAAGAAAAGGAAGAAGAAAAGGAAGAAGAAAAGGAAGAAGAAAAGGAAGAAGAAAAGGAAGAAGAAAAGGAAGAAGAAAAGGAAGAAGAAAAGGAAGAAGAAAAGGAAGAAGAAAAGGAAGAAGAAAAGGAAGAAGAAAAGGAAGAAGAAAAGGAAGAAGAAAGGAAGAAGAAAAGAAGAAGAAAGGAAGAAGGAAGAAAAAAGGAAGAAAAAAGGAAGACAAAAGGAAGCAGAAAGGAAGAAAGGAAAGGAAGAAGAAAGGAAGAAAAAAGGAAGAGTATTGTTGCCACCTCTTGCAAACTGAGACCATCACCAGCAGCCACAACAGAAACACAAAGCAAACTCCAAAGCCACCACAGAAGATGTTAAACCACGTGGAAACACCAATACCTGAGTCCCTTCTTAGGCAAAGTGTTCCTATCAAGGTGTGGGTCGCTGCAGAAAAGTTAAAAGAAAAGAACTTCAGAGAAGAACAAAAGGGAAGGAGTCAGATCAGGACGAAGGACGCACAAACATCTGCATCACCTTTTCAGAGGAAAAGGTGCTGGGGCCTCCCTGCAGGAACATGCACAGACCTCCTCACCAGGTGGAGTTTGCACAAACATGCAGCTGCTACCATGCCAAGGAACCACATCTCTTCACAACCTCACTTCACTGTTTCTCCTACCCACAATGAACAAAAATGGCTCTCCAAACATCAAATGGGTGCTTAAAAATACACTTTTCAGCAGACTATTGGTAAAACCTCATGGGAATATTCTAGTCCAAACCACCTTCCCATCATTTCTTTCAGCAGACACCCTTTAGGGAATGCGCCTAATTGCTGTAAAGAGGTATTGAGCCCAGACTGTTAAAATTTCCAAATCTTAGTCTAAGTTCCATTAGCAAAGTAAAATGGACCAATCAGTTGCCCAAAACTCAACTATTTCAGTTTATGTTTTTACAACTGACAAGCAGAGCCTGTTAATTTGTTTTTAAAGAAAATACCCCTGTGGTTAAGTAAATTAATTAAATGACAACCCTTATAGCTAAGTTACAGTACGGGACTGGGATAAAAATTACATCAGTGAGAAAAAGTGAGCTTGAATGTTTAGATTTGTGTCATCTTTTCCTAACTTTAACATTCATTTGTACAAGGATGACTGTGAAGTACCAAAGTACTTGGAAAACACTCATGAGCCAAGCTGCAGTAAGAGACTGACAACACTGAATGACACAGGGACTTCACAACAAAAGGGACAGGCCAGAAAGGCAGTGGGAAAAGCTGCATGCCAGAGGAATGCTGAAATGCTAGTGAGAGTTTAGATTTGTAGGGAAAAAAAAAAAGGGCTTGACTTCCAAATTGCCTTTGGCAAAGATATGAAGGGTGGGTTAAAAATAGCCCCCCAAACCAAAGGGCATCCCAGAAATGAGAGCAACACCAGAAACATGCCAACTGTGCTGTATGCCACTCTCCAGATTGATCTGGGTGGGGAGATGGGTGTTTGCAGGGACTCTCACTGGCATGTCTTTGTGTCAGTTCACACCTGGATGATGAACACAACAGAGCACTGAACTGAGCACAGTCTGGCACAAAACAATTTGCTTCACTGAGATGGGCAACAAAACCTGCAGCCTTGAGCATACTCCTGTCCTGAGACAGCATTACCTGTCCTGTCTCCTGGGCAAAGTATTTCGGCAGAATTTGGGGCTAGCAGCAGGGGAGGAAAGAGGGCTAGAAAGAGCAGTCCAACAAGACAGAAAACAAGAGAAGAAGGAGTATTAGAATGAAAAGATGAAGCAACAAAAAGGAATTATAATAAAACACAAACAGAACCCCAAACTGTCAGAACATTACATTCAGGTGCAATTTTCTCCATTGAGACGCAGCTACAAAAATCTTGCTACCTGAACTCATCACTACACACCAGGACACAGCTGATTTCCAGGGCTTGGAAGGGCTCTACTTTCTACAAGAGGTCCCTCGGAGACCTGCAGAGCTCACCCCAGTGCCAGCTCAGTGTGGCACTGATCCAGCTCTGATACTGGAAAAGCCCTGTTCCCTCCTTCCTGCTCAGCCTCCTCCTCCACCCTGTGCCCACACAGGTACCAGTGAACCTCACTGTGCACAGAGCTGGGGAACTGATCAGTCTGAAATACAATCCAGCTGATTGTTCTTCACGTGGATCCAGCTTCCAATAGGATTCACTAAGCATTCACACGAATGCTTGTACTGAAATATTGCAGTGAACAACTGGAGATAGCACAAGACAGCAGGGAGAGGATGAGAAGGGATCAAGTGACTATGGAGATGGGGACTTGTCTTTTGAGCATCACCCCCAGTTTGAAAGTCATCAAATTCTACAATCAAAAGGTTTAACAGGAAACAGTTGACTTTTCAAATCAAAACTGGAAGGTTTTTAAAAATACCACTACCAGCTCAATTAAAAGTAGATCTTTGAAAGGATCTGGTAGCAAAAAAAAGTCACATTGTCACATTGGCTGCGACAGCAAAATAAAAACCTGTTCTGAACCCATCCTCCTGCTCTGAACTGGGCTCCTTTCTGGGAATAACTTATCTGTATGTTCTAGTCCTGGAGCTACCTGCACTGTCTGCTAAGAGGCATTACCTGATCTGTATCTGCAGCACTGGCTACTGCTGCCAGGACTTCATTCCCACTCAAGACATAAACACATGGAAAGAAGAGAAAAACCCACCAACCTTTCAGACAGCGTGGTCTTAACGCTGTTGGTTCTGACGAAGGGAGTCAGAGAATCATCCTTGGAGGCTGGAATCAAGCCACTGGAGGAGTTGTGGCTCAGCCCACCTCCGCTGCTCAGGGAGATGTCTATGGACTCGCAGCTGGTGTGAAGGCTGCTGACAGACTGGTACCCAAGGCCATCCTTGCTAACTGCAGAGGAGCTGCTGGCGTTGGTACCCCATGTCAAGCTGTTGGAAGGAGCCGAGTGGGCAGAGCTGGGGCTGGAAGCCAGTGGAGACTGGTTGAGATCTGTGTTTTTACCATAGAGGGGACTGCTGCCCCCACTGCTCAGCACACCACTGCCAGATGGGGAGTCAAGGTTACCCTGCTGGCTCATGGTAGCATGAGGGTTGGAGATGACTACTGAGTTTTTCATATTTTCAGCTGTTGTGATGGGAACTTGTTTACCAGGCTTGCCACCAAAAAGTCTGTAAAAAAGAAGACAGCATGAAAAATACATAAAATGGAACAGTAAGCACAAGGATATCTTCTATTTCATCTTAGCTTCAGAAAACCAGTATTGAGTACATGATCCTAGATTGCACATATGCAACTCTACACTGATAATCTCCTTGTGTTCACTGTCCCTTTCAATGAAGCCCAGAGGCAATTACAACAGCACCAAACCTATCTCAGGTGTGTCACCTTTGAATCAACCAATACTTCCACAAAGCTAAAATACAGCTTCACAGAACTGACATACAACCACATCCTCTTCTGCTCCTTAAGGAAAAAGGGCACCAGAGAAACAATCTGATGTATGGAATACTAGAGATTGGAAGCTTGCTGACCAGGTAAATTCTGCACAAATCACCAAATGCTCCTCACAGAAGCAGCTTTTGCTGGGATGCAACATTGTACTCATACCAAATGTAGGCTTGTTTCATTCCATGAGCCAAGCTGGCTGGGAACAGTATTTTTTAGTGGAGAATGTGATGTTACCTGCTTTTTGGCACCTGGAATGGGCTAGTAAAAAGCTAGGTGAGTTCCAGAAGTGGAGGAGGGAGGGGATGGAGGAGGCTGACCACAGCATCACTGCTGCCTGTGATGCAGCTCATGCCAAGGAAGGAAAGACCCCAGTGCCCTCAAAAACAGTCAATGGGAAACCTCTCAGAAGTGCCCAACTGCCTCAGTAGTAAACACGCTTCAGACTAAATTATCAATCATTCCAAAACTGATCTTCAGAATTAGGAGAGAAGTGTATCTTCCACTCCAGCTTCAAACACCCACCCCAAAACACTGCTTTTGTTTCTGCCTCTTAGCTCCTGTAACTACATTTGGAACCTTAGTTTTCCTCACACACACCTGTATAGATTTGCTTTTTTATCATTCACTGTGGATTAAACCTTTCAGAATAGAGGACTACAGCACCTACATACAAGTGTTCCTGAAGACTTAGAGGTGGGCACGCACCAGGCAGAACTTTCTCTGCTTTGGAGCATGCCCAGGTTGTTGGACACCTGGACAATAAGTCACTTTGTCCATCACTTCCCAGGAACACAGGCTGTGTTAGAGCTGGGCACCTGCAGCAGCTGGAGCAAGCCCACATTTTAAAATAAAGAGCTCCTGCTGCCCAGCTATATCAGGGAGAGGGAAGAGTGCACACATAGGAGCTGTGAAACCATCAAGCTGATGTTGCTTCTCATCCCCAGAGCTCGGGAGGAGAAGCTGATGTGCTTCCCTTCCTCTCCAAATACTTATTTTTGGGTTTAAGTAGTCAAGAGGCTGCCTTATGGGAGTTTTAGGCAGCAGCAGGAGGAAGCCTTGCTAGGGCCCAGCTTCGGTCAGCAGGGGTGGAATGATGCTGTGCATGGCCCAGCTGCAGTGCCCAGGCTGCACAGGTGCTTCCTGCAGCTCCAGTGCATGAAACACACCTGGGCTGGGCAGGTACGTACTCGCCACAGGGCACCTGGACAACACTTCCAACTGAGAGGGCAGGTTCAGATCAGACATAAGGAAGAAATCCTTCCCTGTGAGGGTGGCAGGCCCTGGCACAGGCTGCCCAGGGAAGCTGTGGCTGCCCCTGGATCCCTGGAAGTGCTCAAAGCCAGGCTGGGTGGGGCTTTGAACCAGCTGGGACAGTGGAAGGACTCTCTGCCCAAGGCAGGGGAATCAGAATAAAATGATTTTCAGGGTCCCTTCTGACCCAAACCAGTCCATGATTCCATGGCACTCAGCAGCTACACCAGCTCAGTGCATTCCCCAAGGTATTCCTGTGCCAGAGCATACATCCTCTTCAGCTGCACTGGGGAAGCCATTCCTAAAGAAAGCATCCCAGAGCTTAAAAAACCCCAAACACCCACACACTGTTTATAGGCTGCTTTTAAGCTACCCCCTGTTTATGACAACATGGAAGTTACATATATTTGCGAACTTATAAGTAAGTCTGTACCATTACAAAGGTATGGGGTACTAATTCACTGTGTAGCACCAAAAAAAATACAGGGCCAAGAGGAAATATGCAAAAAACAATGTCTGCAAAAATTAAGCTCAAAATCTTCTTTACTGTCATCCTAGAAATCAGTAATAAGCAGACGAGGCCCAATTCAACTCTGATGTATTTCAACACATGACAACTTTGACAGGCTGGTGAAAATTCAAGTGTGAAATTGTAAATCAAATGAGGGAATAGTTAAATTGAGCCTCAGTGTCTGCTCTTTGAAGTTTCGTGTATTTCTAATGTAGCATTTCAATTACACAGCTAGCAATGCAGCTTCTCAGTAATAAAAAGTTCCCAATCACATTCCCACCAGTGTGCCTGAGGCACACTGAAATCACTGAAAACACTGAAAATCTGCATTTCTCATTGTGTATCCTATAGAAGTGAAAGGCCTACTGGAGTTTTGAACTAGCCACTGATGAAAATCACATGTTCCAAAGTACACGGCTTATCTATTGTTAACCAGGTACAAAATAAAGTATCTTCAATTATCCTCACACAGATTCTTCAAATAAAACCACCCATCTAAAAACAGTTCACAGCATCAGCCTAAGCTGCCATCACAGCCATTATGCTTGCACTGGTGCTTCAGATGGAATGGGGCTTTCTCACATCACTGGAAGCAGGATGATGGAGCATAACTGTATGGGTAATATGGGCATCACGACAAAATGAAATGCAAAACACTGCAACTTGAAACACACAAGCTACTCAAATTCAGTTGAAAAATAATATTAACAGAACTTTTCACCAATATCAAGGCTCTGATATACACTGCATCAACAATCAGCTCCTCACTAACTATTTGTTAATGTTAGTGTGTGGGGTGCTCTTGGAGAAATAGAAGACAGGATTTTTGTCCAAAAAATAGTATTAAGTAAGAAAATTTAACCCAGCTTAGACAGCAATTTTATTTAGGGTTCATCTTCACAGGCTAAAATGTTGAGTCTTGCAACATACTGGGCTAATCCACACAAGCTATAATAGTTTGCTTTGGGTGAATCTAAGCCTGGCAGGTCAATGCCGCTGTCATAATGAAAATCTGAGAATACCCTCCAGTTGTTGGTTTATTTGATCCATGACTGGAGTATTTCCAGGTTTGTTACATATACATCGGTGCAAGAACTCCTCAATAACCTTCAGGTAAGAAAATTCTTATATCTGTGACATCTGCACAGATGAAAGCCTCCAGGTATGATTTCTGCAACAAGGTGACTCAAATTGTAACTGCCAAAGCTTCTGCCAGACAGGTTTGGCTTTTTCCCTGAACGTTGGATTTCTGCTGCTGTCGCGTGACGCCCTACGTATCCACAACGCTGGCCAAGCTGTTTGTGTGAAATTAAATGTAAATACCAAGACCTTGAAGTAAGCCACTGAATAGAAAGTGCTGCACCGAGGCCAGCCAGGCCGGGCTGGCAGTGCTGCTCATTGAGCTCCCACCAACACCACTGCAGAACGGAGGAATTTGTGCCTACCTGCGCAGGGTGGGAGAGGCCACATCGGGGTACTTGACTCCTTGCTGGTGGGTACTCTGAGCTCCGCTAGCAGCAGGCTGTGATGCAGGGTTCACTTTAACAGAATTACATGAAGCCACGCTTTCGTTGTCAGACGAAATCCCTTTCTCTTTATCAGTCTGATTGACTAATCCTGGCAGAGAGCTTCCAAGGATTACCTTGGCAGGCTCTCTGATTTTAGGGACAGGCAACCCAGCTGATTTGCTGCTTATGTTGGAGTCTATGCTACTTGTGCTAGATCTATTCCCAGCTCCACTTCTGCTACTGGATTTACTGGGCCGGGGCAAGCTACGGTACTGGAGATTAGTTCGTGCACTAAGTGCTAAGTAGCCATCATCCTGGTTCTGGGAGCCATCAACACTAGTCTTCCGACCAGTGGTCCTACCCATGAGTCCAGATGACTTGGGGATCTTTCCCAAGGTAGCCGATCTACTGGTGAGAGTTGCCCCACTGGCAGTGATTATGGTCATGCCTACGGCTGACCCGCTCTGTTTCTTAAATCCAAATGCATTAGCATTAGCAGCAGCTGTCCTAGAGTTACTTGTGGGAAGCTTTTTGGATTCATCACCACTGCTGCGTCCTGCATCTGATGGGGAACGTTTAACATGTCCAGCTTTAGGAGATAGTCTACCCTTTTCTGATACCTTGGCGTCATCAGTTTTCCCTACAAAAATAGAAAAAGAATTCTAATATTTAATGACTTGAAAACATCAAGCAAATGATGAAACTCAAAGCAGCATGAAAAGCAAAAGCGCGTTAGCCACTGCAGTGCGGTTCAAAGTTATGATCTAGTCTGCACTGAGCTTACATGCCACCCTAGTGAGTTACACATGCACACTTGCCAAAGAAAGTGTGTGGTACCTTTGCCTTTGAGAATATGCAAAGCAGAACAGCCTCACATAATAGTGACAGATAAGAAAAAAAAGTTTCTCTCTGAAGCTACCACAGATCGATCGTTTCTATCATTACGCACTAGTAGTGTTAGGTTGATAGCATAATTTCCCTAAAACGCATTGTTAAAGCATTTGTATTGTTCAAAACAGTATGTAACTTTAACTTTTTCATATACAATTGTGTACAAGACCTAATAAAAAGATAGATATTAAATTATATTGCTTGATTATGCAAATTCAACCAATTTTCATTCATACACCTGCAAGTGCTAAAATCATTAATACACTTAAAAGAAAATCCAGAAATCAGGTTTAGTATAAACAAACATGCTTGTTTAGTAAGGGGGGGGGGGAAAAAAATCTCCTCAACCATATATGTTGTATGCTCTTGGTTAGCAGTGATTTTCAAAACTAAAATTATATTATTTGTTCTTCACACAGCAATACTGTGCCAAATAAATAGTTTGGCTTAAGACCAGAGTTTTTCATGAAAACAACTGGCAGGGTGTAATAATTCGAAATACACATTTTCAGCCAGAAATAGAAACGTGGACATACAAGATGCTGCTTAGGTTAAAGCAATGCCTAAAAATACAGCCAGGATTACCTGAAGTTCAGGTTCTGCCTCCGCAAAGTATTTAAACTCTTTTCACACCGAACACATTTTTGGCTTGTTTACACCTTACGCCTTCTCTCACCTGTTCCAGGTGTCTTTAAGGTGCCTGAGGTGGTTGCAGGTTTGGGCCTTGGTGTGGTGATGCCAACCTGAGCGGACATGCCCCGCCGCCAGGAGCCCGTCTGGGCAATAACAGTGTTCTTGCGACCAGAAGTGCTTTTATCAGACTCGTCCGACACATCAGAGGGGTTCCGCCTCCACTTGGAGCCCGGCTCCATCTTTATGCCGCTGTCAGATCCCCCGTCGGATTTCTTGACTTCATCGCCCGACCACAAGGAATTCCGCTCCACCTGGGAATGCTTCTCTGCGTCGGTCTAGGGCAGATAAGGAATTGCAAGGCAACTTTGAGAGCAAGTCTTTCTTTTAAGAAGCTTCCTAAGGAGGAACCATCACCCTGATTAATCAGCTCAGCAGTCATCTCTGAGTACCAACAAACATGACATGCTTTTGATGAAGAAATATCACAGCAAAAAATTAACCCCAGCAATGACATGGTTTTTAAATATGCTTTGTAAGAAAAATAAAAAAAAAAACACAACAGCCACACTCCTTGGAATGAATAAAGGGGGAAAAAACCCTACTTGATGTATAAAGGACAGATTCAGCTCCATGACATTTATAATCCTCCATCTCAAATTTCTGACAAACCCTTTTACTGCAATGCCAAAAAAGCATTTCAAACCTGTGCAGCCAGCCTTCCTTTGTTCCTGCTGCTTTCTTATCTCTTGTCTGGCAATCTGATCTCCAGAGCATGAGGAGGCAGCTTTTGGAACAGATCTGAATATGTGGAATGCTCTTAATTCTAACCTAACATAGTAGAAGGACACCCAAGGACTGAAGAAAAACTTTCTAACAATACTTGAGACTGACTTCAATGCATAAATTACTTTAGTTTCTCTTGCAGACTGTTTTTTCCCCTACTCTTTGCACAGATTGATTGTTACCAGTCTCTTATGGAGAGTTTTGCTAAGCTCAATATTAAATCGAAAAATTTCCCATTAGTAAACCTTTGCCAAAATCTCAGAAATGCTTACATTAAATACACTACCCTATATATATGTGTATACTTTATACATATATGCATTAATATTTCCCACTGCTAACGATTACTCTTCTAGAATTCTACTCCTGTCAAATGCTGTTGATTAAATCTGCTGAATGCGGTAACACCACAACCAACCATGTTGTGATCAGGCACAAATGACAAATATCCACACATTTGACTCTGATCAGGATAAGAAATTCACAGCTGAAGTGTTCTCCAAGCACCACAGCACCATGAAAGGGACTGACAGTTCAGCACCTGCCTCCAGTTCCAAGCACAGGCTGATGGCTTTTGGTGAGGTTTGGTGCCACCTTTCTGCCCTGCAGCCTCAGCAGAAGGTGAATGTGCTCAGAACTGTGCGGCAGGCAAAAGGAATAATTTATTTAAAAGGAAATTATTTTAAATATCCCAAAGCATTATAAAGCTCACAGTCTTTATTCCTTTTGGATAAACAGAAAAACACAACACAGAGAAGCTGTAAGATTATTTACCACGCTTTTCAGCTTTTAAGCTCCTAAAGAATGTTTTAAGTTTATGACTTTACCTATCAGATCACACCATTAATATTAAAGAATTCAGAGGAACTGTGGTTGAATTTCCTCTGCTTTTTACTGTAACTACTTTTTTTTTTAAAAGCCTGAAAAACTAGTTAAGCAATCAGTGTGTGAAAGCTGACACCACATATCACAACGGTCTCTCTTCAGTCAGGAAACAGGGCTTGGGTAATTTATCTACATATTGAGTCATGAGACTAACCTGCATTTTGAATTATGGATTTAGGTAATATCATATACTTGTACTTTCCTTGTGCTTGTTTCCCTACCTCTCCATTCAAAGAGAGCAACCCCGTGTAGGCTTGAATGGATCTCTGCCTTCTAACTCCCTTCTCTTCCTGTGCCTGCCAGGTTTGGGGCAGGTGGGTCACCTTTCTATTTCTGACCATCAGCAGGTGTGTAATAAATTCACAGTGTGACTGCTCCTATGTCCTGTGCCTCTCCAAAATCACTATTTCATGCAAACAGCTCCTACATTCACAAATCTTGGAAGAGAGCACAGGCAAAAAGTACCAAAGTATCAACCAACAAAGCCATCTCAAAGACACCATTCCTCGCGTGGTCACTCCAGTATCTTGTTCCAAGCTCCTTGTCTGGAACTGTGTGTACGCACTGCTAGTGTTCAAGAACAAGAAATACACCTACCTGCTAGCAAAGGCCTTATTCTAGTTTTGGTTGACTAGAAAATATTCCTATACCTATTTCCCCTGCCCTAACCTGTAAGGTTAGTACAGTCAGTCTGCACAGAGAGAACAGCACTGCAAGAAATCCTCTCCACCTTTGCTCTCCTGCCTTTTATTCTACTACTGCTCCCACAGCCAAAGCTTTCCTGCAGCCTTTGAAATGCTGCACCCTCCACCACTGAAACCCTCTGGCCAGAGATGCCTCTGTTTAATGGTAAACACTGAGAACAGCACAGAAACATGACTAAGGACTCAAACCCAAAACACAGTGAAACCTGGCTGGGGGACTGCAGCATAAACCCCACCCACCCAGAGGGGTGAAAGTGGAAATACTCTGGCTGGAGGTCATGGCAAGACACAGCGAGCACAAGCTGAGAGCAAAGCCTGAGCTAGGAGCAAACCACCAGCATTTCTCAACTCACTCAAAGTTTTTGTAAATCTGAAGCTGTGAACAGAACAAACCCATCTTTCCTGAGAAGATGTCTTATCCAACTGCTTAGGGAGGCTGCAGTTTTCTATCTAAAGGAACCTTTCTATCTTCCGATCTTTTCACCATCACATGATTGAATTTGTTACTTGGTCTCTTTCTCCCATCTTCTTTCACTTAAATAAGTTATTTTCAAATGCCCACCTAGGTCTTAATTTCTCCTAAAAGTATGCATATGATGTGACTTTAAAGGCACACTATATGGAGTACTGTGATAAAGGTAACTTATCTAATTCTGTGCAATAAAAAGGACAAATACTAGGGTGCCAAAACTCCTGTAACTACATTAAATGGTTTGGTACTTGGCATAATCACAGCAGGACATGGGAATGTGGCAAGGCAAATTCTGGTTCCCATCACTAGCTTGTTCAGAAACAACTTGCAAGCCTCTTCACTGCATTGCTATGAAAAGAGGATACAGCTATGAATGTCTCTGAAGACTGAGTTAATATCATATTTAAGTCCTGTTTCTCAAAGATGGGGAAACTGCAGCTTCTGGAGTATGGGGTTCTCAAGAGCCCTGAAAATCAGAGAGAAATCTCAACAGAGATTTTTTCCTGCAACTATGCCTTTCTTTGCAGAGATGATTCTGCCTGAGTTCCTGATTTTATCAGCACACACTGACATGTTCAGACTCTCTCCCTTTGATGTTGCTGCATTATTTGCTTGGACTCCCAGCTGCACATGTATTAGCTTCAAGCTCCCTCCTTAATTATCTGAAATCCAACTTCTGTACCCTCTCTAAGAGATGTGACAGAATCACAGCAGCTCAAAAGCACCGCCTGTTTAGGGGAACCAAAGCAAGGGACACCCTCAGAAGAAAAGTCCACATCTCTCTGCAAATGCGTGCTACTGCTGTGTGGAAGCACCCTGGGGAAGGCACACCTGGGCACTGGCTGTCTCAGGGTCCTTCAGGAGGACAGAAAAGGTGTGTCTGCAGCATTCACTGCATCATGAGCTCTGAGGTCAGCCAAAAATTAACCCTGCAAGCCATGCATTTCAGCACTCCATTTCACTCCCTTGGCTGACAAGATTCAGGCAGTTTGTTCCACTGAAAATGAACTATTTTCTGGACAATAATTTGCAGATAACAGAAGACTTGGAATAAAGATTGCCATTCAGGAAAACTGAGGAGAGAAGCAGGTCAGAGACACACATCACACCAAAAAACTGCAAACACCACTTGTACATTCTTGGCTCCCAGCTTCCTCTGCCAATAACCACGCTCCACTGCCTGAACAAGCTCCAGCTGCTTTTCTTCTGGTGTCTGTCTGCACCCTCTTGGATACTGTAATAGTTGTGGAGGAGGAAGAGGAGTTTGTCAACACAGATTTTGATCTCTCAGAGGTGCTTCCAAGAATCTGATCCACCAGAAGATAGAAGTCACATGAGTTTTTATTTTTTTTCCTCAGGTTAATGTTTAGTCACATCTCCCTAAGTTTTCCTTTTTCCCTCCCCAACAGTATTACAATGTTGAGACAGTAACAATGGTCAAAAAATACTTCCAGTTGCCCGTCTTATTCTGAAAAACATGCTTGATAGATCTTAACTCCTCTCAGCTTGTATGGGCCTTGTATTGGCAGTTCCAGGTGCCTGTGCAGTCGCTGAGAGAAAAACAGAGGCTACCTGGAACCCTTTGTGCAGGCTCAAATATGCACTGCATGGCAAGGGAACAAACACTGCTCTGTGCTTGCACCTCAGCTCTTCAGACACAGCAATACTTCACAGCAACCACAGGTCTCCCTCAAAACTGATGCCAAAAACAGATCTAGGAGGCACTGATGAAAAGGACTGGAGGAGATTAACACAGGGAAGGAACAGAGGAGCAGGTCACACCAACATCCCTGTCCTCTGCCAGGTCACCACAGCCCAGTGGCTGCAGCACACAGCACCCGAGTCCCTCCAGCAGCACCAGAACAAAGCTGGGCTTTTTAGTCGAAAAAAAATCTATGGAATTGGTAAAAAAAAAATGCAGTTTGTATTAGTGCAAATCTCTGTGTTATGCAGTTTGTTTGGTCAATGAAAAGCTGTTAGATGCCTTCACTAGTTCCACACTCTTTGGATGTGCGGTGTCTGAGCACAAAGTGTACATGTATCCTGCTGATGGAGGCAAAGTTTATCCTCCTATGAAATGCTGGCAAGCACAGAAAGCCTTCAATAACACACAGCTCTGGAAATTTAATAAAATCAATTTCATTTGCACAACATGCTTACATTTCTGATGAAAGTGTAAACAACCGTTGAACTTTGATGTTTACTTTATTGTATTCTATTATTTAAAGGAAAAAGGTAATACCATTTCATATTCTCTAAGAAAAATGTAACATTTCATTCTATATATTTATATAGATATTTCAAAAATATCTATATAAAATCTGTTTTCTGTGCAGCAGTGCCTCTAGGAAGACAAGACCCAATTGTTGTGACATCACCATGGGTTGATGGTTCCACCCACAGAGGAAATATTTGTAAATGCCATGGATGACAAGGTGGTTATTATTGACATTGTCTATACTGAGGGCAGGCTGTGTGTTCAAGTTCAGCAACCTAAAACTGTTGCAGACATCTTTTATGGAAAATCCTTTCCTTAGGATTTTTCCTCTTGAGAAGCTGAGAGGCCTCAGGAACAGAATGTAAACAATGGTTATCTGCTGCTGTGGAATGCAACAGGTGCATCTGGGATTGGCCCATGTTGGATGTTTGCAATTAATGGCCAATCACAGTCAGCTGGCTCGGGCTCTCTGTCCGAGCCACAAACCTTTGTTATCATTCTTTGCTATTCTATTCTTAGCCAGCCTTCTGATGAAATCCTTTCTTCTATTCTTTTAGTATAGTTTTTAATATAATATACACCATAAAATAATAAATCAGCCTTGTGAAACATGGAGTCAGATCCTCATCTATTCCCTCAACCAAGAACCCCTGTGAACATGGGCACATAAAACAACTACACCTCCTGCACAGAGAAAACAACAAATACCCATGTTAGCTGACTAAAGCAAGGGTCTCACCTGTGCATCTAAGTTCTTGCGGGAGGAGGCAGGAGTGTTGGCATAGGAGCTGATGGAAGAGCTGGTGTTAATGTCATCCGTGCTGAGATTGTCTATGGTGTCACTGATCCCACTGCTGACAGAGCTGCTGTCGTCCCAGCTGGAGAAAAAGCACAGCAGAGGGACAAAACAAGGGTCAAAAGACAAGACATCATTCAGAAGGAAGACTGTATTATTTCTACAACCCTTAGCCCACTTGTGGTGCTAGAAAGGCCAGGCCATGCTGTCAGCAAGCCAAGACACCAGTGGCACAGCTCTTCCTGACTCAGCTGAAACGTGTGTCTTTTCTGCTGAAATCCAAAGGAGTGGCATGAAGGAATATTAGCAGGGAATTTTTTCCTGGGGGGTGGTGAGGCCCTGGCACAGGCTGCCCAGAGAAGCTGTGGCTGCCCCATCCCTGGAAAGTGCCCAAGGCCAGGCTGGATGGGGCTCTGTGCCACCTGGGATAGTGGAAGGTGTCCCTGCCATGGCAGGGGGGTGGAACAAGATGATCTTTAAGGTCTCTTCTACCCAAACCATTCTGTGATTGTGGGATCTCCAAGTACCCACAGCACTGACTTGCTAAACTGTAACACACAGGTGGAACTTAAATGCAAGGAAAAAAATTCAGCCTGAAGCAACCTTTTGTACCCGGGTGGTCCACAGACCTGGATCTAACATCAACAGTATCACCAGCCTCAAAGAACTTTAGCAACTGCAAGTTCAGTCCTTCAGATGGCAAATAACCCTCCTGAGCTTCACTGCCTTCTTCAAGGAGAGCAACTCCTCAGGACTACCTTCTCCCAGCATGTGATAGCTTCAGCATTTCCCAGTAAATTAGAAATGTCTCACTGCAAGTTTAGGGCAAACAAAACACCAACAAAACAAAAACAAAACCAACTAACCAAAAAACCAACCAACGAAACAAAAAAAGACCTTGCTGGAATCAATTTGAGTGCTAGAACAGAAAGACTCAAAATGATCTAAAAATGGAGCCAGATGCTCCAATTTGTAAAATGCCTGTAAAAGTTAGCTGCTCCAGGAAGAGATTTATATACTGGCTTACAAGAGCTCCATCTCCAAGAACAATGAAGCTGGGACTGAAATATTACCCTGGAAGGAGCTCTATGAAGCTATTTCAGTCCACTGGATAACTATTGCTGGAAATCTGGAAATGTAAATACACACACACACATATATATATATACATATATATCTCATAGGTCATTTGCAAAAGGTTAAGAGCTCATCACCTGGCAGCTCTCTAGCTATTTATAAACCTCAGCTTCAGATTTTGGGAGCTCCAGACTCTCCTCCCTGTTGCATTTCTGTTTGCTTTACAAACTTGTAACAAAGACATTGCAGAGAGCTTTCTGGCTGGGCAGTGAAAGCTTTACTCACAAATGAATATACTGAGCAGTTAACATTTGCATTTAAACCTGAACTGTCTTAACCTGTGATAAGAGAACTGTGCAAAGAAAGGCAAACTACCTCTGTTTGCTTGAACTTTATTCATAGCTTCACCACTGACTTGCTATAGCCTTTCTACATAAACTTTGTCAGCTTTGAAATGGAAAGCATTTCATTTTTTCCCACTTAGCACTACAAAACACCTTCCCGCATGACTTTTGATGTTGCTTTAACAATTTTAATTGCTTTTTCTTACTTGGGAGTGCTATGTTGACCCACACCTGGCCTTTAAGGGACCTGAGCACAGCCTGAAGAGCAGCACAATTTGCTGAACCACAAATGAGTGTGGCCACGGGGACATCCTGCCCTGCATGTCACAGGAAGGGTCACAGCTGGCAGCTGCTCCTTGCTGACAGCTCTGCTCCTAGGGAAGGGCTCATCCATGTGTCAGCACAGCCAGTTGTGCCCCTTCTCCCACATCCCTGCGGATGAGCAACAGCTCCAGCAAGGCAGGAAAGGAAACTTGGGGTGCTCAGCCACAGCTCTGCTGGGACAGGGACAGCAGAACACACTGCCGGCCCCTGCCACGGGCTCTTGATGGAGCCCTGGGGTCACATCTCCATCTTCACTGCAGCCAGCCCTGGCTGACCCTCAGGAGTGTCCCAGCCACAGGACGATTCCCAAGATTTCCCAAAGGCTGTTGGATAAACCTGCAGACACTCCAGCTCTTGTGACTGGAAAGGAACGCTGCAGTCTGCAGTGTTGCTGATGCTACAATTCAAAGGAAAGAGGTAATTTTTCCCCAGATTCGCCTTCACCTGGAGAAAAGGTGCAATACAAAATAGAAATCCACGTTAAAATAAAATTCACAATGTGAGACCTCCTGAATCTGAGAAAGCCAGGCAGGCAAATTTCACACACCAGTTTTATTTGCTGTTTTGAAAGATCTTTTCCAGCATAACTGAATGAAAGATGTGCTGCCCTTGCCAAGAAATGTTAGGAGGGGAATTGAAAATCTGGAAAAGGATTGAAAGATTTTTTTTTTAAGCACTTTTTAATTTAGAGTAGACAATTAAATATCACAAGGCAAAATATTGGAAGCCATATTACTTCTAAATTTCAGTTCTGAAAACAGGTCCTTTAACTGGCACTTATTTCTCTTTCCAAACCTATCACATAAAGCATTTACAATTCCTAGGTAAGTCTACAAATAAGGTACCAAAATAGTTAATAGAATCACTGAATAAAAAAATATGCTTCTTGTTTTCCACAGTTTTGTGTAGCAATGAACTTATTTTCTATTTCTGAACCTATAAAAAATAACAATCATAACAGTAATAATATCATCACTGCCAATGCTTTCTGTGTTTAATAGTTTCGTTTCCTTCTTATGGAGATATGGCAGAGGGCAGAAAAAATATTAAATACAATAATTTTTCTCTGTGTGACTCCATCTTCAACATATAGGAACTGAAACATTTCATTTCTGAGCACTCCCAATTCTTAAACGCCCATAGGCCCCAGTTAATCAGCACCTAAAGAATGCGTTTAATGTTAATCATAAGCACTTTTTCTGCCATCAGCCAGTCCTGTTGGCTTCAGTTGGGCAATCTAAGGCATTATGAAAATATTTGAGTGCCCTTCTGAACTGGGACATGTGCCTGAGGACAAAGGTAGAAGCATGCACCTGAATACATTGATGTTGTGGCTTCCCTTCCTGGGTATCCTGGGCTTTAGGTCCTTTATATTCTGGTGGAAACTATTAAATATGAACTACTCCAACTCTGCGTTTTCAAGCTTACTAATCTGTTAGTAAATTTAAAAAGATTAGCTGTTCTGAGGTCTGGAGATAGGTGTCTGGATAGACTTTGGGTGCCACAAGCCAAGCAGCACAGCACTGGTGCCCAAGCTGCTCTGACAAGGCAGGATGTGCAAACCCACATATCTGCCTAAACCCAGAGAGCTTTATTTAACAAATATCACTTCAGCTCAGTCTCTAGCTAGAGAAAACAACAGCATGTAAGAAAACATGGAAACACCTTAAGAAACCGAAAATAATTTTGTAAACCTACATAAACAATGACTGATGCTGCCCTTTGGAACAGCACCAGAGAGGGCTGGCAGAATTCACTGAACTCTGTAAAATAAATGCCAGTGCAAGCCACTTCATGAGCACCCAACACAGACAGCTCCAAAGCAATGCAATGAACCCACACATCCTGGTTAAGGCTCCTCCAGGGGACAGGACCAGTCACAATCTGAGACTTTTGTTTCAGCTGCTCCTGAAACCACCCCAAGCCCTCCATGTAAATCAGCTCATTTTTACCTGGATCCGGTGCCTTGATGGTTAAAGTCAAAAGTGAGGAAGCAGAATGGGGCATCTAACAGCTCTAATTATGGTGCTCTTGGCTCCCAGAGCCCAGATAGCATCTTTGTAATTTACCTGGTGCAATTAAAAATTTCTGATGTCAGCAAAAGTCTACTCAACCCTAACCTGAAGCTGAAATGTTTGGGTTTTCCTTTCTTTATTTGATCAATCACCTGAAACTTTACTTTCATTACTGAAAACTGCAAATTAAAAAAAAATTAAAATCTTAAAAGTGTATTATATATGAAAATTATACAACCACCCACTTGAAACCCACCCCTGCCACCACTTAAAAACTGCCAGGGTGCTGGCTCCTGCTCTCCATGAAACCAAGCACCCCAAGCAGCTTCCTGAGCCTCCCCTAACCCAGCCCTGCTACTGCACATTGCCCTGGGCAGCCCCAGATCACTGCTCCAAGCTGCTTTTTCAAACAGCTTTGCAAAGCTCTTAGGCTCAGACTTGTATTTTTCCACAGTCTATCAGCACTTTTCCATCTTGCATAATCACCATCCACACAATTGGCTCTCCTCTGTCAACCTGGACAGCAGAGAAGTCATTCTGTGTTCCTCAGGACAGCCCCTCTCAGTGCAGAAATCTTCCCCCTTTGCAAAGGGGTCATTAAAATCCTTCTAAATAAAGCTATTGTTGAAGCCTGAAAATGCACCTTTCTCTACGGATGGGTGTGGAGTTTAATTTTGTTGGATCTTCACTCAAAACCAAAATTACAATGAGCTGCTGAAAAATACATTTGTCCAAGAAAGGGCCTTGGGGGCTCTACAATATTTCAAGTGGAAACATGGCAATTATCCTCTTCTATTTAAAAATTTAACTATTTATGAGTTGATAGGCCAACAACAACAACAACAACAACAAAGATCAAGGTACAAAATGATTGAAAATTCACAGCATCTTCAAAGATTTAAAAGGAAAAATTCAATGTTCTATAACATGAGACAGTAAATACCACAGCTTCCACTGTTTTCTCCTGGGATTTCCTACAGCAGTGAGAACTGGGCCAGAAACCCAGAAAGCACACACAGACCTTTGCACAGCTCTCCTTTCAAACTGTTCTGAAACAGAAACATAACCACTTGCAAAAGAATGGATGGCAATCTACCTCAAGAGAAGTTAATGTAATTAATGTGTTTTACACTGCTATTAATCACCCACCTCCCCCATGTCTCCAGTTTCTCTCTTCTTACATCCCACTATAGGTATTTTAACATAAACCACTTTGTTTCTTCCCAAAAGTGGAGCCCAGGGACAGGACTGTTACCTAAGTCAGACCAAGAAAAGCAAAGCAGGAAAAAAGAACACAGAGCAGTTCCAGTTGTTCTTTCTGGAGCAGAATCTAATCCTTTAAGAGACAATTTTTTGGTGCAGAGTTGAAGTGCTGGAAGTGTGCTGTGAGCTACTCAGACATTTTCATGTTTAGTGACTATTGGGGTTCCTGCCAGCAAACTGAACTGCAGCTCTCTGTCAAGCTCTGTTTAGAATTCATCCAAGATAAGGTTTCAGGATTTACATTTAAAATACCTATTTGTAAAGGGAATAACTCACAGAACAAAATTATTCAGTGTTGAAAAATTTGGCTAAGAAAAGATTTGGAGAAGCTAAAAAACTGCAAATGCTCTTTTCATTTAATCTTCTTAGATCAGTGCTAATAACATTATAAAAATAACACTAGATTTTATTTTGTCCCTTAAAATCTAACCAGGAATTTGACCAAGCCATTGACAAACTTGAACACGGCTGAGAGCACACACACACAAAGGACCTCCTAAAAATCCGCCTGATCTCAAGGAGTTAGAAAACCCTAAATGTTCATGAATTGATTTGACTTTCCACTGAAACTCATCACATCCTGCTCTGAAGCTGAAATTCCAAAGGTCCCTTCTTCACCTAGACCTTTGCTCCACGGCTGGCTGGGGTCAGCAGCCAGCACAGCTCCATTCAGTTGCAAAAGGCCTGACTGGTGGAACTCGTTTTTTTGGCCATTGTTCACAACCAGGGCTCCTCTGGTACCTCCACAGCCTCGGGGAAGGGGAGAAAAGCAAGGCACTGCATGTGACCCAGGTGCTGGAGGAGCTCCCAGCTCAGTCTGCACAATTTACTGTACAAAACTACAACCAGCTGCCTGCCAGCCCCTTTTTCTTGCATTCACAACCCATAAACCGTATTTTCCCAGCTACTATTCTGTCTGAGGACTTGCTGTGTTTGTACAGCTGTTTACAGAGCAGCTCTGCACTGGGTGCACCCCTTGGCCAGCTGCACCCTCACCTCCCTGCTTTGGAAGCCATGGGAGTGATGCTCATCATCCCTGCCCATGTCTGTGTCACTAGGATGACTCCTGAGGAAGCTGGAAACAACATCAGGGTCTTCTGTCACTGACTTAACAGGTCAGTGTTAAACCTCAGTCATCACCTAAAAAAAACGTGCTTTGTTTGTTCTGCCTTTGTTTCCATGACAGTAAGAAGTGCTGAGAAAGTCTTCTAATCCAAGTCAGAAATCCTCGCTTACATACAAAGCCTCGGGTGCCTTCCAGACCAGAAATCCCTGTGAAGTGCCCATGACAGCAATGGACTGAACAAACCAGGGGTGAGGCCAAGCCCAGAGCTCTGTGCACTCAGGGATGACTGCCCCAGCTCCCTGCAGCCCCCAGGGTGAGGGATGAGGGGATGGGGAGGAGGCCCCTGGCACAGCCCTGGGTGTGGGTCACCACTGCAGTGTGCCTGCAGCTCCTCTCAGCCAGGTCCCAGCCCAAACACTCCTCACCCCAGGCACACAGAGCTTTCTCACCCAGCCTCACAAACCAGTACTTTCCTCTTACTACTTACTTACATCTCCCCCAAAAGCAGGCAGAGAAGGTGGCCTGCCCAGGGGATGGAGAGCTGTGAAAACCAATGACTTGGTTGTGCAGGTTTCTCACTATTTACTTTTTTCTTACTATTCACTTACTTCTCCCCCAAAAGCAGATACTCTGGGTCACATCACCTCCACGTACAAAGACACAATTTAACACTTAAAGAAGGGGGAAGCATCCTCTGAACACAGTGACAGTTTCTGACACCCACCTCAAGCTCCTCCAACCCTGGGCTGAGCTGGTGAGAGCTCAGCAGCTCACCAGCACTCACTGGTACCTGGCAGAGGCTCCAAAACATAATAAAAACAGGGTTAAACACCGAGAAGAAAAAGAATAGATTAGATAAATTCTTACAGGAATGATGGAACAAAAACATGGCTCCTTTTCTTCCCATCTTCTTCTAATCCACCCTAACACTGTAACTCCACAAATCTTTCATGTCTGCAGACTGTAACCCCAAGCAAGAAACACACAGGCACAAACTGAAGACAAGACATATATATGCACAAAACCTCAAAGCAATTCTGCTTTCCCCTGCTCTTCTACAAAAGCTCCTTCATAAATTGACCACTGCCAAGACCTGCGCACAGCACAAGTGATTTCACACCTGAGAACTGCTCCTGTCTCACAGCAGCATCAGCTGCAGCTGAGCACATGGAGACAAAGATAATGCACACGGCTGTCCCATCAGGAAAAAAAGGAGAAAAACATCAGAAATTGTCTTTCTGAAGGCATGACAGCCTGCTGAAATACGCCTTAAAATAAATGCTGAACTTGGCAATAAAAATGTGTTAATTTGATCACAGGGCACGGCACCATCACTCAGGAAACCAAACCACTGAAAAACAACAGTTGTTATCCCACCAGTGATTTACAGAACAAACAGGCACATAATCAAGTCTAATGTTTTATTCTTTGCTGCTGGGAAGATGTCAGCTACTACCAACCCTGGAAGCAGTTTTTGTCCTAGCAGAACTGCAACACTCTGGATCGTAACTCCTGGTTCATGGGAGCCTTTAAAACTAGGCTCATTTGGAAGGAACTACAAAAAGGAATGAGATCTTACAACCTTACTCAGACAAATGAGGAAGCCAGCAGAAATTTGCACAGGAGTGAGAATAAGAACTGGATATTATGCACTAAAAGCAAGTGCACTCTGGGCTGGGATCTGGCCTGAAACAGACTCACACACGCCTTTGTTTCCTTGCAGGGTGAGCTCATTCCCACAGAGGCTCCTCCTTTGCACAGAAACCAGACTTAAGAGTGCTAAAATATAACAAAGCCCCATAGTTTTCTGAGGCTAAAAGCCTGAAACACTAGTGGAAAGATAGCCAGCTAGATTGCAACCTTTGAGTATCAATAAACCTCACAGAATCACAAAATGAAGGCAGAAAAAGCAGACACAGCAATAGCTGTCAGTCCTCACATAGGAAATTTTCTACCATGTTATTCAAATATTTGCAATCTATTAAAAATGTATTGATTTCATGCAGCATACAGAGATTGAAAAGAAGCAGGGCAGGGAGAAAGCTGCTCAGATTTATCCATCATCCAATGTGTTTCCACTGCCACCAGTATTTGCAGAGATAAACCTCCTTACTCAGAGGTGCAACACAACACACTCCCGTGTTTCCAAAAGTGCACAAAATCTCTTACCTTGCAATATTCCCCAACCAAAGCACTTCTCCACCTTGCTGCCCATGAAGAACTCCAGGAAAGGGGCTCAGATTTATTTTGCAGGTTGATACCTTCATTAGGCTACCATCCAATGCCCCCCCTTAAATAAACCAGCCTGTAACTTGACTATCTAGGAAGAAACTTGGAAAAAAAAGTTGGAGCAAGGTTGTTTTTCAACAGAGACCTCCACACGAGCCAGCAGCTCTGAGAGACACTGCAAAGCACAACCCAGCTAGAAGGTGATCATCAGAAACTTCCCCTGGAAAGAAATCTGATCCCTCAACAAGATTAACCTCTGAAGTGCTGGAAAAGCAGAGGTCAGGGCTCAGTGCTGGCCCTGTGTGAAAGCTGGGAGCTGAGGGGCGGCCAGGCAGGTCAGGAACCCCGTCCCACCAAGCAGCAGCTCCACCAGCAGCCCTGCCCTGGGGGTGCCCAATGGCACCAGTGATCCCAGCTGGAAGATGAACTCCTCCGAAAGCATTTCCCCACTCTGCTCCACAGAGGGGTGCAAACAACGGGACTGCTGAAGCAAGTATTGTGAATGTAGCAGCAGACATACCTAAAATGTTTTAATACAAAAGATTTGGAACACTGGTAATTTTTTTAATTTTTTTTTTTTTTTTAATGCGGGGGGAGTGGTGGTATAGAAAAACATTTTCAGTAAGAATGGTAAAGAAAACAGCAATTTATCCACTGGTATCTCCCAGTTAAGAACTTAAGAAACTGAGACAAGATATGTAATATTAATCTGACTTTCCTTTTTTTAGCACTATAGAGCAAGGGGGGCTTATTATTTCCCCTTATTTCAAACAGAATAGAGATGGCTATTTAGAAATGTGAGGTTGATAAATCTGGTGGTTAACATTCAAAATTCTTATTTTAGTCTAATATTTATATTTTCTGACAGGATTCTACCAAGACCTCTGCATTCTGATGAACATGTGGAATTTTTTAGATTTTTTTTTTCTAGTATGGGAAATCACACCAGCTGAGTAGTGTCAGGATTTCTGTTGCCAGCAAGATCACCTGCAAGGGATCCTGTTCTGGAAAGGAGCTGGGAAGCATTTAGGATGGAGAAAATGGACAAGACATGATGCTGTTGCCTTAGCCTCACCTGAAGAAAATCGTGGATCATTCAGCCCAAAACCAAAAAGAAAAGTAGGAAGTGAAAAGTCAACTACACCATTATAGATTTATTAACTCAGCTTGAGTACCCTTGTCTTAAATGAAACATACCTTTCAGCACAACACTGCAACGTTGGTTGAAAGAGTTAAAATGCAAGAATTCAAAGGTTATAAAACAAAGACTTTGTGGAGATACTCTGCTGCCAAAACCTTCAAATAAATGAGTCTCAGTCTGAGCTTGCCTTCTTACACTGGAGCCTGTATTTTAGTGGCTACTGTGTAACTATGGCAACACAGAGGACGGGTAATTTAGAGGCTGGTGGATGTGACAACTTGCAATTTTGAACAATGCTAATAATAAAAGTGGCTTGGGAAAAGCATCTTTTAACACAAACGTTTGTGGTTCAAAATTAAAAAGGCCTGTTCACCTAATTTTCAAAATTTTTAGATTTTTTTTTCAGCCGGATGATTACCTATATTATGTTAGTCTGATGATTAAAAAAAAGGTAGTAATATGACTCTTGTGCTTTTTGGTTCATCTGCACCTTAGAGTGCAGCCAACCCACCCCCTCTGTGATGTGCAAATGCAAAGCTGCTGATGTCACATCTTTGCTGAAGATTAGACAAGAATCACAGGGCTTTTTTAAAATAAAGCTATGTATTGCCCATAGAGAAAGAGGGAGAAGGTCCTCATGGAATGTTATTTCTCCTTTTTTTGCCTCTGGTGCATTCTAACCACTACCCTTTATCAAAGAATCCTGCAAACTGCTTCTCATTCTTTATTTTAATTGCTGAATAGTGAGCAGAAATAATGCTCAGAGATATGACAGGTACTTAAAAGAACCACAACTGCAACAGTAAAGCTTTCTATTCTTCCCTAACACCCCTCCTGTCCTTCTTTCACAAGTGATGTTTCTCAATTATCTGCCCATGCAGTTGTACAGGAAATTAGGGACTGACCCGCTGCTAATGGCAAGTAAGAATAGCCAGAAATACTCAATTAAAAAAAAAAATCAAATCTGAAATTGTAATCTAGGGGAAAAAAAAATCAGGACACTGCATCTGTTGAATCACCAGCTCCAAATAAAGCCAAATTCACAACATTAAGGAACAGCACTGTACTAACATCCATCTACAGCCCCATTGTCCTTCCACTGCCAAGGAGGGATTCTGCAATGTAATACCCATAAGGCTAAATGCAGAGGGATACTTCCAGATGAATTTTACATGTAGCAATAATCACAGTTTTATGGGTCAGGAAGTTCAGAAGATTAGTGTGTTATGGCTGCAGTGCACAAAAGCGTTTGTGTTAGAAGTTTCACATAGCAATGGGGTGAGATAAGCTGTGAACAGCTTCACATCAAGTTCTTTTATGGTAGTTAAAGTTGGGGAGAAGTAAAGAGACCCCACAGTATTGATTTACCTAAAGAACAGCTGCTCAGAAAAGGCTGCAAAGTGTCCTAATATCAATGCCATAAAATCACTGCACCTCCAAGCCCTGGTTCCTTCCCCCACTCCCGTGTGCTATTGCCATTAACTCAGGCACAGCTGTGACCCTGGGCAGAAGGGAACTCACTCTGCTTGCAGCACAACAAAAACTTATCACAGAAATGCCTCATTCCATTTCATTTGTGAGGGCCCAAACCCACAATTACAGGTTTGCATTCTAGGTTAAGGCAGCTCAAATCTTGCTGCATTTCAAATACTCCCTTGGAGAACGCCAGAATGCCTGAAAACTGTGGGTTTATTGCAATACATCAAATCCTTCTTGTTTTTGTTCCTCAGTAGCTGAGATTTGTCAGTTAGAACCTTATTTGATAACTGGAATGATTACAAAAGTAACACGAGCAGCATTTAAAGACATCCCACTGCAGAGTCCTTGGAACCTGCTGGATAATGTGTGGCATGAGGCATCTGCCACATCTTGCCTGGAAGAGACTCCATCACCACTGGGTAAACCAATGTCTTAAAATAATCTCTACAGCAATTTTTTAATATTTGTTTTTCACTTCTTTCTTCCTAAAGGACATTAGGATTTTTTTAATTTTAAAAAAACCCCAAAATTTGTAACAAAACGTATTCTGAACAGACTCAAACATGCTTTTGAACACACTTCTATCCTTTGAAGCAGAGCACATGGAACAAAAATACACCATTTTAGAGCACTTTCATTGATTATCTGCATGAGAAAATAAAAGCAGGACTACAGCAGCACTGCTGCACCATTACAACTCTTACACACGATACTACAGGGCTACAACTCTACGTAACTACCTAAACAAATGACCTTTGCATTAAATTAAATGTTTAAAAAAAAATCAAACAAAAACAACAAAGAAGCCCGAACTCACTGAACTGGTGTGTAATTGTTAATCCTAGGAAGGTATTTCTACCTAAAATCAGAGGAACACTGGCAGCAGCATAAACTCTCAGGAGGAGGTATAGTAGAAAATAAACTCTAGCTGCTACACCCATGTGGGTTTTCAGTTAGGTTCCAAAGGGAGCTTGGAAGACAGGAAAAGTAGGACTGGAAAATGAAGCTTCATTTTGAATTCCTCTTATTCTTCAGAGGCACTGAGTTTGCAGACTGACCGGGATATGTGCTCTGAAACACTCCTCACATCCTTAAATCTCAATGGGAAGAACCCTCTGTTGCCTCAGGCTTTCCTGAGAGCAGATAATTACATTATGGTGGTGCTGTGTGGATTTATTTATTTTTATAAGTGAGCACATGAAGTGCAGTGTACTTTGGGCTTTTGTTTAAATCACTCAGATGGCATCACACAGAAGAAAGTAAAAAGGAACCATCAGTGAGTGCTGCTGCATGGGCATGTATTGTAATGCACAGGAAATGGGGAAAGGGGATTCTGACCCCCAGGAGACTGAATTTGAGCAGAAAACTCAAAAATACAGGGTATATTTACATTAATATAAATATATTAATAATTATTGCACAGTGTGAGATAGACTTAGCATCCCCCTCCAAGGAGCTGCTTTTCACTGAGCAACCATTAAAGAATGCCCCAGCTTCCTCCAACAAGGTGAGATCCATGCCTGGTGGAGGAGAAAAGACTATTTGTGTGTGTGAGGTGTATGATTAAAAATGGCTTTACAGCATTTTAACACGTACTTCAAAGATTGTTTAAGAAATGCCAGTAGCCTGCACAGAGCACTTGTGTGACACAGTTGTGAGGCAAACTTTTCACTATGCCCACTTCCAATGAATAAGCACATCAGAGTGAGAAACCCTGTGAAATGGCCACTTTCTAAAAAGAAAAAAAGGCAGGGAACTGGAGAAAACCCAATAAAAATGGGGGATACTGAACAGCAATCTAGCATGCATATTCTTATCTGAGAGGAATTCCAAATGAATGCTGAATCCAGGGCTTATACTTGGATGATCCAAAATGTTTCTATATTTAAACACATTACCAAGTCTCAAACTCCTTGAGTGAGAAATATTACCAACATATTAACTATGCACACATGTATTTGCTTTTGCATCTATGATGTCTAGGCTAATATTTCCAGATATAACAAATAAACCAGACTAAAATTACATAAGACAATCAGCCCATTAGTAAGAACAGTCGATGTAAAATGGACAAAAATCTGATCTTAAAGTGCAGTTAACATGGTGAAACACAAGAATGAGGCATCATTACCATTGTTTTAAATGCAGTTTTCTTCATCTTCTTCTCCAAACTATAAAAATCAGTGCTCCTTCCAAATAACATAACACTGCCAAGCATGATTTTAACACACATGCCACTCACTAAGGAAAAAAATGTCATTCTTCCAATCTAGGTTGCTGAATGGAGTAACAGGAACTGCTACAACTTTCTAGGATTTAACTGTCTCCTGCAAACATTAAAGTTTTAAGTTTCATCCCCACCAAATGGAATTATAAACATGGTGCAGCTGGCATGAATCCTCTTTCTCAGGACTCTTTGGGGTCAATCTATGACAGATGTCCATATTTCATTTACAGTTTGTTTTCTGAGCTTTCTAACATCATGTCTGTGCAACAAGCAATAGAGTGGAGAACAGAAACAGACATGAAAGAAGCTGTACAAATCATCACCTAGGAGCAGTGAGGCAGAGAACAGCTCAGAAAGAGGGAAAATGTGAATTGCAGGTTCTGTTTTGGCCAGCAGGCACAGGGCTCTGTGTCAGAGCATGCATTCAGCCCAAGAAGGATATGCCAAGGGTGACAGCTACAGAATTAGGTATTTCTGACTGAACAAGCAGCTCCCCAAGTGGTTGTAGTACGGTTTTGAGAAGCCCTATGAAACTTGATTTAACCTGCCTACCCACACTCCCCCAATAAAACACTAAAATCATTACTGTGAAATCAACAGCAGTCATTAACCATGGCAGGGCACCCACTGTAAAACCACTGCTGTCATCTGTATGTATCTTGATCAGTTATGATCAATAGAGTTTACCCATCTTAATTGCTTCAGCCTTCCCCTAATTAGAGCTGTCTCTGAATTTATAGTTGTTTATTGTTGCTGTGGATGTTTTTAAGCTTGCACATCCCACCAGAAACTCATTTATTCTAATGAAAATACCACTACTACATCAAGCTAGCATCATTGTAGTGTTTGCAAATCCTCTGTCTCACTGAGTCTATAAACATTCCAACCATATAAACACTTCAACTGCATAATCTGCAAAGAACAGAGACACAAACTCTCAACTTCAACAAAAAATTATTTTCCTTCAGTTTTGAGAGTCCATTTGTGTTTTTTCTTATAAAACAAAAGAATCTACTCCACCCATCCTACACCAGGATGTTCCAAAGTCTGTATCTGAGCCAAAAGGCATCATTCCTTCTCAGGTTACCTTGCAAAGTATTTCACTCTTTTGGATGTGCTTTTTCGTGTGAATTGTGGTTTGTTTTTTTTTTTTAATTTTTTTCTGTCCATCAAATAGACTAACTTGCCATTTCCAAATTCATAGTAGATTCTTAATGAAATACAGAATTTTGGACATTTCCCCTCCCTGCCACTGTTATCTATGCCTAGTTATTTAAACTAAGGGTTTTTTAGATTTATAATATTCCTAATACAGAATTAACTGACTCAAACCACTTACCTACAAGACAGCAGCTCTAACAGTGCATACTTTTAAACAAAAGTTTCTCCTAGCTCTCACGTATTGTTTAAAATGCTGACAACTCATGACTCATTGCTCTAGAAACAAAATAGAAATTCTTAATTAAGCAGCAAAAAAGCCCAAGCATAAACGATAAGGCACTAAATTTAAAGTAATATTTAAAAATTGCAGCTGATTATTAAAATATTTAAATATTTTATTTAAATATTTTAAAACCCAGCTGCGTGTTCTGCACGAAACTCCTTATCTCAAACATCTGTGGTACACACAACCTGCCCAGGTGAACTTCTGGCCTCAGCTAAGCCCTAACAAAATCACAGCTGAAAATCACCCGAGAATGGTCCTTCAGCTCAGCTGCATTTCACAGAGCTACCCAGCTCCACAGGGGCTTGACTGGACAAAAATTCAGCTGCCAGCCTTGCTTTTAGCTAAAGGTCAACTTTTTACCTACTCCAGCAGCTCCACTGCTCAAAGATGACTTACACATAGAGAAAACACTGCCCTTGCAAATATAAACACAACAATGAAACCTCCTGCCCTTGCTGGCCAGAAGATACACACGATTAGACTGCAGTAGGACAGGGGAAAACTGATGGCAATAATGGAGAGCTACTGCATGAAACAGAAAACAGAGCTGTGTTCTTTTGAAACAGAACTAACTCCAAATGCCTGTGCCTTGTAGAGCCCAGATTATCTGATGCTTGACGTTGTTTTCTGATACCTGAAAAATTAACCGGATAATGAACTTTTATATTTTGTTGTTACAGTTTCCTCACAGGTAAATATTTCTTTCATATACCTTATGAACTATGTTAAGTATTTAGTCTGAATGCCATATAACCCGATAAGCATTTTTTCCAGGGGGTAACTCTGCCCACATTATCTATCCCATCTCTCCAAAGAGCCAGGTCGCGCCTGTTTGACCCTCCTCCCCCAACTCAGAACAATACTACTAAATTCTGTGCTCCAGTGAAAGGTGCAGCAATGTTCACAAGCATGCACCTAGCAATTAACCAACAAGGGGTTAATTATTATCATGCCTCACAGCATTATCAGGCAACCTTTTGTTTCTTTTTATTTTCTTTACAATCAGGTGCAAGGACAGATGTTGTCAGAGCCAGAAGTGACACTAATCCTGGGCTTCTCCCACAATTGCCCCTGGTATTCCTGCTTATCTCAGGCCTGTCTGGCTCTTTATTCTATCAGCTATTTATTTGCACGTGAAAACATTGCAATATTCATTTCCATGCTGCATCATTTTACACATGAAAATGATGAAGACAAGACCTAAGAGTGCATTACTGGCTGTGTGCACAGCGTAATTAACATGCACATGATCTGTATGCAAATCATGTCATTGGAAATAGTGACTATTAGCATAACAAGCGCTTATTATTTATTGAGATGCAACTCGAGCAGGCATCCTGCTGGGGCCTGACTTCCTCAGTCACAACGGCACCACCTTTTCTTTCTTTTCTTTCTTGTTTCCACATTCTCTCTCTCCTGCTGCTGACCAGCACAGCAAACAGGGATCCTCCCTCCTGAGCCTTCCTCGAGGGCTGGAAGCCTTGAGTGCTGAATTACCCTCGAAGTCCTGCCCAAACCACCCCTTCCTTCACCCATTATCTCATTCCCAACTGATAACAAGTTTAAAGCAGCACCTAGGCTTCTTTCTCTATTCTTTTTTTTTTTTTTAAAGGAATAAAATGTGAGAAAACAAAAGCTCAACTGTGCAAAGTCATAAACCTTTCCCAATATCATGCCTACTCCTCCTATCCCACTTTAGAAGAATTTAACCTTTTAATTGTCCCAGCCATGAAATATAACAGGAAAACATAAATAAAATATAATAGTAATAGTAAAATATAATAGTAAAACACAATTTTAGTATTTTTCAGCAGGTGAGCAAGGCTTGCTTGCTGGATTATTTCATCAGCTGCGCCTGCTGAGAGCTCTGGGTCACTGCTGCCAGCACTGCCTCCCTGCTCCACTCCCTACCCCACTGAGTTCCCAGGCTCTCTGCAGCACTCCTTAACTTTCCCCAGTATTTCTGTGAGAGCAAAAACTTGCAAAACTCTTCCTGGCCCAGCAATCCCTTCCCCAGCCCTGTTTGCTCCCTCAGAGGCTACACCCGCTGCTTCAGAGATGGCTGTGTTACAGAAATGAACTAATTAGCAGGGGGAATGAGTTCAATTATTTATCACTTTGCCAAAAACTGACATCTTTGGCCTGAAATTTTCCAAGCTGCATGCCAACCTAAGGATTGACTTTGGTCTTGGTTAAAAACAAAACAATTCTTGAGAATCGTTAGAAAACAAGACATGATTTTTCTATTGAGTTGTACTGATCTTCCCTGAGATTTTTCTATTGAGTTGTACTGATCTTCCCTGAGATTTTTCTATTGAGTCGTACTGATCTTCCCTGCAATACAAAATACTTATTTGGTTCTGGAGGGCCCTGGAGAACAAGAGAGGGTAAGACATGAAAAGGGAAGCCGAGAATGTGAAGAGTAACTGGAAAAAAGAAAAGGAAAGTGAAAACCAATTTAGATGGAAAGTCTGGAGCTGAATGTTGGGCCTGCTGGAGGTGGTTCACTGCTCTACAGTGCTAAATGGCTGTAACTCAGGGAACCAGCACAGAATCATACAACACTTTGGGTTCAAAGGGCCCTTAAAGATCATCTCATTCACCCCCACTGCATGGGCAGGGCCACCTTCCACTAGACCAGGTTGCTATGGGCCCCTTCCAGCCTGGCTTTGAACATTTCCAGGGATGAACATTCACAGCCCAGGGCCCCACCACCCTCACAGTAAAGAATTTCTACCAAACACCCCTTCCAAACCCACCCTGTCAGTGTGCAGCCATTCCCCCTTGTTCAAGTCCCTCTCCGGGAGCCCCTTTAGGCACTGAAGGGACTCTCAGCTCTCCCTAGAGCCCCTTTAGGCACTGAAGGGACTCTCAGCCTTCCCTGGAGCCCCTTTAGGCACTGAAGGGACTCTGAGCTCTCCCTAGAGCCCCTTTAGGCACTGAAGGGACTCTGAGCTCTCCCTGGAGCCCCTTTAGGCACTGAAGGGACTCTCAGCCCTCCCTGGAGCCCCTTTAGGCACTGAAGGGACTCTCAGCCCTCCCTGGAGCCTTCTCTTCTCCAGGCTGAACAACCACAGCTCTCTCAGTCTGTCTTGGTCAGAGACACCTTTACACCACAGTGGTGGCACAAACACAGCTGAGAAGTGACCAGAAATGTCCAGAAGTGGCTGGAATCCTGTCACAAATGTATTTTGTTAAGAAGAGGCTTTAAGGCACTGCCACACTATCTCTGGTTCAGCAAGCTTTTAGCTAAAGCCCTCAAACTGCCAGCTCTGCTACTGCTAGAGCAAACATCTCTGCTTTAGAGAAATTTGGAATTTTTTTTTATTAAATATCCTGTTGGTTAATGAAAAAATGTGGCTTCACAACACTAAGACAACTCCCTTGGACCCCTGTTAATTTTCATAGTTAAATTAGCTGGGGGAGATGTGGGAGTTCAAGCACTTCAACCTGAATTCTTTCCATCCCACTTCCTGTTCTGATAGCTCCACAATAGTCAAGAGTCCAATCAACACCTTTCAATATCTTATGTTGATATTATTTCCAGCAAATAATTTGGCAGGAGAGACAGCGAGAAATATTCTTAAAGAAACAACCCTGACACAGGAAGCCAAAACAGAGATCCTTGCTCCAGTCAGGCACAGGAGCGACCTCAACTAAACTTTGCACATTGTGACCTTAATCACTGCATCACCACTCTGTAAGCAAAAAAACAAGAACAAGACCCAAGCCCTTATTTTCTGTTTTACCCATGTACAATAATGAAATAATTCTAAGCCAGCCTCTCGTTTCTCTGTCCTATTTCAACATGGGCAGAGTGCAGCCATCTGGTTAAGGCTGAGCTGTCAAATGGTGGCTCACTTTGCTATCAGAGACCTGAACTAGGACTGATAAGCACAGCTCTGTTTCAGTGAATTCCTCTAGAATTAAGGAGTGGTCATTGAATATATTTGTTTGGAGACTTCAATGAACTGAACCGCACAGGGGAAGAGAGGCTGAAAGGACAGAAGTCAGGTGTATCCTGCCCTCCCCCCAGTTAAAAAACCAGATTACTAATTAGATTAATGCACACACTCATATTTAGCATTTTAACAGGCACACCTAAGAAAATGAAGGAACTCCTTGCCTTTGAGATTAATAAAGAAATAAACAAAGATTCATCTGGAAACCCCCTTCTTGGCTATTCCCTCCACTTTCCCTCTAATGTGTGATTGTGCTTTGGTTCAAATAGATTTTTAAAGAAACAAGGAACAGAGTTCTCAGAGATTAGTTTATAAGATAGTAAGCCCACAGAGGCTTTTCTTCTAAGCACCCTGTTCTTCTTGTCTGCCTTGAATCCATTCTAGTAAAGTTACAGCTACAGTTCACTAGTGTCCCTGAAAATGTTCAAAGTTAGTTTCATTCTCCTCCCATGATCTCACCCTGTCTTGCTTAGCCAAGTCACAAGTTACCTTTGGCTCTCATTTTTTAATTTCTAAAATAATCCCTTGTTCCTAAATGATTTGATAACATACACATTGCCACAATAATTTCAACCACATCACGATATACTGCAAACCCCTCAATTTAAGGATGTTAAAATCTGGAGGTGAAATCGGAGCCCAATGTCAATAAATAAGAGAGGAATGTACCCAAAGCGAGGAGCAACTTAAAGATTCAAACACATTTCATGGCCAAAGCAGGGCTGCAGTAGTTTGCTGAGGATATAGGTAGATGTGATGAAATCACAAGGCATTGTTTGGAAAGAGATGGATGGCTGCAAGGGAAAGCAAACTGGTGGCACAGAGGGGATGATGCAGGAAAGGTAAAATAACTCACAGAAAAGAATGACCAGAATTGTGCTGGTGGAGAGAAGGAAACATATGGTATGACTCACAGAAAAGTGATTTTATCAGTCACACATTTAGCTCACTACAGCTGATGTAAAGTCAGCCCATACAAACATGATATGAGAAATGAGAATGTCACTAAAATCAAGAATTGGTCACAAGTAACAGCAGAAAGGGACCAAAACTTTAAAGTCACAGCGTGGAGGACACCTCTGATTTTGCCCTCTGGGTGTTGGTGGTGAAGCCACCAGCACACTTAGACCTAAAGGAATAACAAACAACTTCTTGCTGCCATATGGCATTTTGGCTTTTAACCTCTATTAACAAAGAAATGACTCAGTGGTTATAGTTAGAAGCCAACAAAGAACTTCAACAGAAATAAGAGCATGAAACTCACAGACTGACTTCAGTTTGAAATCAGTCTTTTGATTTCAGAAAATTCCTGTCTTTCCTTGGTGTGCACATTTAAGACATTAGAAATGTGTAAATGCAGATTCCTTTCTACCACCTGATTCCTCTCATGAGTCCTTTGCTTCAGAAATGCTCCCAAAGCACAAATGAATAAATTCTCTCCCTAGGAGTAGACAGAGGATACACACAGTCCCAAAACACAGGTCAAGTGGAATTTCAGGCTTTCCTGGGTGAATGTAACCTCTGTGAACTTGACCTGGCATAGTATACTCATATTTCTTTCCCATAGGCTCATGTTGGTGATTCTTCCTTCTCCTTTTCCCTCTCATCTTCTTCCACAGAGATACACAGTTGCCTATAAATACATCTCCAGCCATTCCTGATAATATTCTATTCATCCCTTCTGCATTCAAGACAGTTTCAGTTCTGCAAATGCAATATTATGTTTCAGATGTCCCTGAAAACAAAAATTAAGTCTTTGCATAAAAATGCAAATGAAACATGAAACTATGCATGTGCATATCAGATGGTATCAAATAACATGAATGGTTTCAAAGAAATGTTTAAGGCATTAAGTCATGTTAAGAAGAGTATTTCTAGCTGCAAGTTTCATAACAAGAATAAATCAACCTTGACAATGAACATGAAAGAGGGAATGAAACCTTTTTGAACACTCAAGGTGGTTTGCTCATTTCCCCCAAACCAAAACGAATTAATTAGTTGATATATCTGAAAATTAACTTAAACTAACAACATAATCAGGAAAGATAAACTTTAAAGTTTAAATTAGATTAAAAAGAATAAAATATTACTTGGGGCTGATGCGAGCACACGGTAACTCCACAGTAGCTGCTGAGCTGAGCCTTTGTACGTTAAGGAACGACAAAAAAAATAACATATTGTTAAAAAGAGCTGACCTCAGCCCTTGGACTTTGCTCAGGCACTAATCAGACTGCCAATGTTTAGCATTTATCCCCTGGCTACTTATTGACCATCTATACCTGGCCACACATAAACACAGCCTTAGCAAAGGGGGGGTTACTGAGCCTCCCTGTGCTAACCCTGCACACAGGTTTCACACATTCCAGTGCCACTTATGTCCAATTAATTAGCCTCAAATTGCAGCAATCAGTTTAAATAAAATTAGATGTTTTATTTATAGTAAGAATATATTTTAAAAAATCGTTGACTAATAAAAACAAATTACACGCCTTCTCATAATACTGCTGTAGCAGCACAATGTCACTCCAAGTGTTTCCACTGTGGAGTGTGCAATTATTTATCCAGGCCAAATGTATATTTAACTGCATATACTTAAGCAGCATAAGAACATCATGTGGAAGCCTTAATGCCTGTTTATACAATGGCAGAGTGTTTTTAAGCCCCATGGAGCTGTGTAACACTGAGCAGTTTAAGCCTCAGGATGTTGGAGCTCAATGCAGAAAGATCAGGAGCAAAGTGACTGCTTGTTCTGTGGAGTCTCAACGTCACTGTGAATCTTATTAGCTGTCATAAAAAGGTCACAAAGCCACCTTATCATACTGCTGAAAAATCCCTATGTCATGAGGAGGCTAAGGAATTGAGAGAAACAGGATAGGATCTACAGATAAGAAGTGTATGGACCCCCCAGTATGGAATATCTAGTTGGACACCAAGGAAATTATGACACCAAGGAGTGACGTGACATAAGCAGCAGCTCCAAGAGTCCTGGGGCAGCAAATAAATAGGTACAGTCCTTTGTCCCTGTCCCTCCACTCCCCAACGGGTAAAATGCAGCACAGCTGCTGCCCAGAGGGGGAATTTCCTTCACTGGGCACAGACATTCATTCCACATGGTCCATACACTCCGTCCTCTGCACTCCTGTCTGTGCACATGCATGGGAAATGGGACATTCCCTGCTCTTTGAAAACCCACTTATAAGTGACACATAAAATGCCTGTGGCAGAAGGGGAAAGGAGTGCACCTCTTTGTGAAGTGCCATGGAAATAGGGAAGGAACCTTCATTTTACCTGAAGACATCCTCTGCCTCCACAAGTGCCAGGTCAGGTTTGCTTTAACTTTCTTTGGTATCAATAAGCTCAAAGCATCCCCTGCTTACTTCATTACCTTCTAAAAACATAGGAGCTGCCATTCAGGACAGCTGGAGGAGATAACTGCAAAATATAGAACATTTCAAATATGAGCTTTAAGTTGTGGACACCTTAGAGCTTCTTCTGCCATGCTGCAGATGTGGATATTTATTGGATATACCAGTGTAGTAGTACCATCCAGCTTCAGACATTTAACTGTGAATTTAGGAGTCTCATTGCCATGTATATGCAATGGATCAAAGCATCCAGATATTCTGAATTCCTTGGAGCAGTCTCACTGATGGAGACCCTTCTCCCCACCTGCAGTGTTTGAAATCTCTTCACTGGAGGGGACAAAAACGGGAGTAAATGATGGATGGAAGAAAGAAAGGAAAAGGAAAAGGAACTCCAGCAAAGCTCAGAAGAGCACGCATAAAGGAAAACACATGCATCTTACATTTGGACTCAGCATTCTGATATAATTTTCTAAACAATACCATTACAGGAAACATTCTTCTGCTAAAAAGGAAGCTTAGATCCTGGCTATTAACATTAATATTTCTATTATCATGGAAGCAAATACTATTGTTATAATCACAGGACAATACATAGCTGTATACCAGGAGGAAAAACAAATAAATACTGAAATTTACAATTATGGACAACAAAGATAGACAAACTAAGATCAAAATGAGAATGTTAAGGTTTTCAAGTAATGCAATACTTAGTAATAAACACAACATTTGAAAAAAATCACCAGTCTAGAAATTTGCTTCACGGCCACAATGAGCTTCCAGGCTCTTCAAGCAGCCCCAAACTGGGATTCTGCTTTGGGAGGCTGACAGCTGTCTGCTATTAGTTTTATCTATTCAATCTCCAAATCCCAAACTCAGAGGTTACTGGTGTAGGTCATTTGTGAGACTGTGTTGACTCTCTTGCCATTTGACATGGAAAACCAAACAACAAAGTCTGCTCTGTGTCAGCAAGCATTTCACATTCTTCGGTTTGTCATGCAAAGCACAAAGACCCTGATACAGTTCAAAATGCTCTTTGTATCTACAATCTTGTTTACCCTTGGAGTACAAGCTTCATTTCCCACATGTCTGAAGTGTTTTGAAAGCCACTTCATACAACAGAAAAGACAGTGCTAATCTCTGGCAGTGGAACCAGAAACAGAGGGTTTCAGAAGAGCCTCCAAACCAGCACTGAGATCAACTTTACACTTATATATTGTGAGTGCAGGTGTGTGAAAGGAAGCATGTCTTCAGGAAAATCAAGTTCCAGTGGGGTAGGATCGTGGGTTTGCCATCCCTTGATGTCAATTATTCAGCTGCTTAAACCAGGCATTTTCCCTGTTTACACAGAATCAGCACCACCAGTTCTGGAACAGGCAAGGTCCCCTCACGTGTGCCCACGCCTGGTGCAGCCTTCCAGGGAAGCACAAACTGATGGCATGGGCAAAAGGAAAAGCCTGGCTTAGTCACCACGAGCTGCTCCCTTGAGGGCACCTCCCACCTTCCTTCAGCTTTGTAGAGAACAGCAGCTGCTGGCCTGAACATTCCACTTAGATGCTACAGGAGGGATGTAAATATGCCCTACAACATAAAGGAATGCAGAGTGAGAATCACAGCTACAAAAGCAAGGGGCGTGACACCAGGGGAGAGGTTTCAACCAGAAATGCAGCTCCTAAAGCCCAGGTCCAGACTATCTCTTACATATGTTTACATCCAATCAAAACAGGCAGTTCTGAAGAGGATTAAAACGTGAGTGATAACCAAGCATGTGAAGATTGCCCAATCAAATTACTTTGGAGGGAAGAGCTTGCAGCTGTAGGGTGTTTTGTTTGGTTGGTTTCAGTACTGAGTGGTAAAATTCTGAGAAGTGGCACCTTCTCATATGAAGAATTCTTGAAAAAGGCAAAGAACTGCTCTCAGTGCCTTGCCTGCCTGTGGAGCTCCTAAACCAGGTATTAGAGAATACCTGAATACCTGAGTAGAAGAACAGGACAATTCTTGGCTTCTTGAATGCACACAGGTCCATACTGCAGTAAAATCTGCTTTTTTTTTTTTTTTTTGTGGCCATGAATACACAAAGAAGGAAAACCAATTCTAATTGATCTCCAAGGAAAATCAATTTTAATTTTACAAAAAGTCAGTTAACTTGCAGGCATAAAACTGCTTCAGCAGCTAGCCCCCACAAGTAATCATACATCTGCCATTGCTACATGATGTACTATTTTGGAGATAGAATTTTCTACACAAACACCATCTCAGCTGAAAAATTATTTACTTCCTCAAGTCATCCCCTCCTCAAAACTCTCTCTAGCCTTCCAACAGCTTCCAGCCTCACTAAGTTGGTTGTTGGAATCACACTCTTAGCTGCCACCATGCAATGAGTAAAATTAGACCAAGCCTAAGAAACAAACGAAACTTTCAAACCTGTTTCCATTCCTTTGTGCCTCTCTGAACAGAATTAACACTACCAAATCCTACAGAAGTACTGCCCAGAATACTTCATCCAGTGTACCACGTGCACATCTCCCCAGAAAATGTGTAAAAAGAAAAAACATTGCTACTGTGTCTGCTGAACAAACTCACACAAAGCTTGTGTTATGTAATGAAAATATTTGCTTCTAGACCTGAAGAAATCTTTACAGGAAGTTTGTTATCTTTTAGACCACTGAAACAGACCTGTCAAAGACACTGCTTCCCTTGGCTAACCTTGGCATGTTTGCATGTAGAGTGTCCTTTTCTTCCTTTTGGTAATGCTCATTTCAGCCCCCTGGTACAGCTGCTACACCTTTGTTTTGAAATACTAGTTGCTGCTTAACTTTGCAATTACTCTATGGAATCTAAAACCACTTTGGATTGCAGCTTGTGAAAAGATTCATCGGAAAATAAAAGTATATGGTATTGTGATCCTAATCAGCAGATCCCAGGACCATAAACTTCAAAGAATCTTTGCAATGTGGATTTCCCCTGCTTCTGAGAGTCAGTTTTCAAGATAAATGTGGGATCTTTCAAAGACAGAGAGATGGATATCTACAGGTACCAAGGTACAATTTGCATATATAGAAGCAATTGCACATTTTTCTAATTTAGTGATAAAATCCAAACAGATGGTCAAACAGGGCAGATGATCTGCTGGGCATGAATCATTTCACCAGCCCTGTGACTTTGCTGTTGAGCAACTCTAGATGGGCACATATACACAAACTGCAGTGATTCATTGTAGAGACACAGAGAGCAAGGAATGCTCAAAACCACTTTTTATCCATATTATCCTAAAAAAGACGTAGAGAGTTTAAGTTATTTTTAGGAAATTACGCCTATTTAGTGTACAGGATCCTTATAGAGGGGTGTTTCACTGTCCCAGTAGGGAACATAAATGGGCAAAGTGCAGCTTGTAAGTTATCTTAATTGTAGCAACCTAATGCAAGTGCAGCTGCCAGGATGTTCTGGGAGTGAAGGAACTGTGAGCTGATGGCAGGGAATCTTCCAGACATGGCAGAGTGGAAACGGTGTGGCAGCAGCTTCCCCAGCTGAGCCCTCCCGAGGGCTGCACATGGCTGCAGGGGATGCAGCTACTGCCTCTCCTGACAGAAGGGACATCCCTCTGCAAACCCATCCACACAGAGCACCACAGGAACCCCCTGCAGCTCCTTCACAGGGAACCTCCACACACGCAGCAACACTCCTGAGAGCCCTGCAGGGGCTGGAATCACCTGCAATTCCTTCACAGGGAACCTCCACACTCATATCAACGCTCCTGAGAGCCCTGCAGGGGCTGGAATCACCTGCAATTCCTTCACAGGGAACCTCCACACTCATATCAATGCTCCTGAGAGCCCTGCAGGGCAGGGAGATGCAGCAGGGGCAGGACATGATGGGAATTCCACTGCTATTACAAGGCAGGAGTATCTATTTCTACATATTATTATAGCAACTGGGTCCACCTGAAGCTTAAGATACAACTCAGTCATGTTCTAACAATTTAAGATGAAGACTATCCAGTCATTGAGTCTATAGAAACTTATCCCAGAAGCATTTTCTCTGGTTTGCCCCTTTTCTTGTGTATTGTGGTGCCCCTGCTAGAGCAGCAGAATCCAGCAATGATGAGATGGGCAGTGATGGAGGAGTTCTGCTACACTTTCATTTAACTTCAGCTCAATTAAGAAACAAAACTGAAACCACAGCCTTTGAGTTGTCTTATCCTACCATAAAACTACATAAAGGATATCTTAACAAAAATTTCCTTTTTCTTTTCCTTATTTCCTTATTTTCATTGTCTACAATAAATTAGCACATAACCAAAAAAAAGAGGAAATTTGGTGCAGCTTTAAGGAAATTTGATGCAACTTCTTAAGCAATATCCATCAGTACCATGACTGTAATTCTGCTTTCAGTGGAATCTGCCTCCTCCAAAAAGCAGTGACATCTTCTCTCCCCACTTTTCAAACCAGGCCAATATTTCCCCCAACCTGATGACTTGCTTCAGCTTGCTTTTCAGCCCTTCTGAAGCGTGATCCAAATCCCCTTGATTATGAAGGCAATCCAACAATCTCCCTCCACCACCAAGAACTAGCCCATCTTTCAGCAATCTCATCACAGTAGCAGGATTCAAGAAATTAATTTGCAATTAGTGAATTTAAACATATGCCAGACAAAGGGATTTACTCCACAAATGTGAAATACTGTCTACTACCTGAGCCAAGACATAGGAGTAACTTTAATCTGTTTTTACAAAATGCAAAATAGCAGCAAAATACTACTGTTCAGCTATTTTTGAAAGCCATAATTTTTACCATTTGTACTGCACTTAATGACATTCTTATTAATAGCAAAGTATGTGTGCTCTGCATGGAATGTCCTCTGGCTTTCTACTTGGTTTCTGCATCACTTCCAGTTCTTCTTTCCTGTCCATCTCCTGTCCAGGTTCCACAGTGTCCCCCAGGATTATCCAAAGATCTTTCCAAAAGCAGGAAATACTTCTAAAATGCTGACTGCCAGGAAGCAGCTTCAGTACAAACCTGCCTGAGAGTTAACCTGAATGTGGGCTGTTTTTAAGCAAGCTGCGTTCATCAGATGTGACCAGGATACAGACACACTCCTCAAGAGCCAGCTCAGCACTGTTCCTCCTGTTTTACCTGCAGTCCATCCCTGCTGCAGCTGCTGGAAGCACCACGACAACACAATCCACTCCTGACAAGCCATTACAACGAGGAGCTGGGAAAAGCTTCCTGTGGCTCTGTGCATGCAGCCTCAAACAGAACTGTGAAAGGGAAGCAGGCCAAGCCAATCATGCTCAGCAGTAGGTTTTTAAGCACTTCATCTGTGATGGTTTCTAAAAGGTCACAGAGACCCTTCCCTAATAGCATCAAAGTTACTCTTGGCAAGCTCACATTCAGAGTCTCCTGTCCCAGCCACAAGTTTGTGATAAATCAGGTCTGAAGTACCTCCTCTAAATGACAGCTTACACAGGTAAGCACCTACAGAAAGATTAATTCAGATCTAATTTACCTATACATTCAAGTTATATATATGAAGGCAAGGATCAGATTTAGTCTCAGATGGAGCAGCTGTGCCTGACAAAGTGAAATCAACTTAAATAATCAAATACAGAATGGAAAAAAAATAGGATATCTCTTTCCAACCTTGAAAAAAAAATCTCAAACGAAATAAAAAAAAACAATCACAAACGAAATAAAAAGTAATTTTAATGCCTTTTTTGATTTAAAATGCCTTTGTTCTAGGCAAACTGAAATTATCTTGAAGTCAAAAGTAAGCTCAGTGTGTTGTGCAATGATTCCATTAACCTTGCAATCAAGCATTAAATTCAGTGCCCTTGTTTGGATTTCCCTGCTGCAGGGGAAAATGCAAGGTCTGTGCTTTACCTTACCAGAGCCAATGAGTAAAACCCTCACAACTAAACTTCTACAACTAATAGCATAAGAAACTAAAAAATTCCTCTGATAACTTTTTAATGATTAACCTCATGCTCACAGGTTGACAGTCTTTCACACTTGTTCTCCCATGCATTCAATAAACATCTGCTTTGAACAAGTTAAATTGAATCTGAATATGTTTTCTGCATGTACCAATAAAGCAACTCAGCACCTCTGCTCACTGCCTCACAGAATGAAGAAAACAATTAGATACTGCACAGTTTTATTCAACTCCTTTTCCTTATGCCCATTTTCACCCCGAAAACACTGGAACTAAGATTAATTTTTTGTTTAAACTGCACATGATGGTAACCCAGCAAGCAAAGAGGAGCTCTTTTTAAATCATTGCCCTACTGTCAGAAACCCCTCATCTCCTCCATAGGTATTATATTCTAAATAGAAAAGACTAAATAATCAAAACAACACATCACAGTGCCACCAGCCCTGGGACCAAGGGTAATTTTTCTGCCATGCAGAGTGTTTATTGTGTGTACAGTCTGTCCCCCTCCAGGTGAACTGAAAGGATGGTTTTCAACGCTGAAACAAATGACAACCTAGGGATTGCACTTCAGCCCCATTCTAGGTGTTACACATTTAAACACCAATAATCCCTCTTGTCAATGTCCCTCATTAGTGCCTGATGTGTGGCATCTTCAGGAAAGGAGTTCAGCAAACAAGAAGCGTTGCAAGCACAGAAAATATTAGATGGGGGAAGGAACAATGACAGGGATGTATCACTGGCTCTCCAGAAAAGCTGTTACTTAAACAACAATATACTTTATCTTAGACAAATGCTGAATTTTAAACAGATGCTTTTGCTACTGTGGCAATATTGGTTCAGAAGCCACAGCAGCTGAAGAGGATGACACTTGATTCCTCTCCAGCTGCATCACAAGGCAGCAACACCCTCACCCATAGGACCAGTGAGTGCTGCTTGGGTTTCAAGCTGCAAATTTCAGAGAGAGAGATGAGCTCCTGGAAAAATCCAGGCATATTTTACAACTGGTAAGCATATGTTGACCTGTAATTCAAACTGAGCTGGGATTCTCTGAGAGGTTTTAGTTCTTTTGTTTACATTTGACATCCTGCTCTTTGCTAATATCACAAGGACACCAAAGCAGACTTAGTTCTAAACCTTGGCAGATTTAGATTTAGTTTGCTTAGAAATCAAGGCTAGATTCTTTATTACTTGTGTTTCCTTAGTAATATATGCATCACAATGAATACAGTATCAGTAATATCAAGCTCAGTCATGTCCTGAGAATGACTTAGAGATAGCAAAAAGAAAAAAAAACCTGTTAATTCAAAAATTGGTTTGAGCATGCACCTCAGAAGTAATTTTTTATACTTAGAGGCCCCTCATAGAAGAAAAACAATATATGTCACTTACTGCATCAGCAGTAACACTGATCAGGCTATGGAAGGGAAAGAAGCAGCCGTGTGCTGACCTTGTTAAAAACAACGGCATTTAACCCATTTATATCAACATTAATAGAACATTTCACTGGGTTCCTTTGTGACTGCACTCCCATGAATTATGGATTCCCAGTCCTCTAATTCTTGACATTTGGCCTTGACTGTTCACATTGAATCACTGGAATTGGAGGAGAATGAATGGACATGAGAGGGGAACTCAGTCCTTTCTATTTCAAACACTACTGAAACAGGAGTTCAGCACTTTCTAGTGCTGTGTCCCAGCCACAAAAACACTGGGGAGCTTCCAGCAAAGCACTCAGGAGACACAAAACCAGCATTTCTCCCGACACCTCTATGAACACAAAACCTAAAATACTCTGGTGTAAGAGCCTGAGATGAGAGATGATGACTCCAGGCAGCTCTCCAAAATGCTGTTTATTGTGTACAGCAGCCCAGGGCCGTGGGTGACAGAGCCATGCCTACAGCTGTCAGCTCCAGCTGCAGGCAGACCTGGAGACCCTTTAGTTCTGGTTACAATGCATTCTATATTTTTCTTTGCTGAGCATCTTAATACATAATAACCAATCAGCATCATATATAACACCTTTGCTATTATCTATAGCCTATCATAACCATCATTACCATATTATGGTCAATACCATCCAATCACATGAGTTACTATGCTACAGTTTAGGATTAAAGTAGTTTTTCGGTTTTCTTGCAGTGGAAAATTCTTAGACCTTTCTTCTGCTTGCCACAATGGCATGTCTGTTTGCCTATGGTACCTTTCTGCTTTTCCTAAGACCTATTTCTGCTTGGTAAAAACATCTTTTTGTTTGTGGCCAACATATCCTTTGCTCTAATCATAAAACAGAGGAGATTCCCTCCAACTCGACTTCGCCTTTGCTTTCTTAGTGGTGGTGTTACATTTCAGTTAAATGGTTTGCTCTGTCTCACCCCTCGAAAATGCAGGGTTTGTTCCAAGCCTGTGATCCTCCCCTGCAGTATCATGGATCTGCAATCCCATTGGCCCAAGTCTGATTCTGCACCCACTTTGGATCTCCCTGTTAAGCTGTGGGGGGAGACCACAGGGGCTCTCTTGGCCCTTTTCCCCCTTGGCTCTCCCCCTTCTCCCTCAGAAGCCATGCTGCTCCCAGGGCTGGCACCCCCAATAAACCCTCATCTAATGAGCACCCTCAGAGCTGTGTGGAGTCTCCTTGCCTGCCTGCTGCTACCAGTGGGCACACAGCTTAGGGGATCCCCGGGGAGCCCCTGGCCTGCCTCCAAACAAACTGCATCAGTCCAGCAATTGTCAATTTAGACATCTACTGTTCTTCTCTATCAAAACTCGCTTCCACCTCCATTCTGTTCTGCAGGGGGACAGAATATAAGGAAATAAAGATAGTGTAGAAAGTAATCTTAGCCCTAAGGAGTTGCAGCTGGGCCAATTATCAAAGATTAGGAACAGGCACAGCTGTAAGCACTGAGAAGAAGAGTGCTATAAAAGTGTGGGTTGGCTGGATGAGATGGGAACTGGAGTGTGTTGGGTACTTGGTGAAGAAGAAAGAATCAGTGCTCTGAGGAGCTGTCCATGAGAAACGCCAAGAAGGTGTGAAACTTTTGTGATAAGGAGACAACAGTATGGAACCCCTGCAATGACAACACCGTCGTTCTCAGGCTCCACACTCAGAGAACTTTCCACCAAGCACACATATCCGTGAAACTTTCTCGCCAGACTTCCATCTTTCCCGCCACCCCGGAGCAGCTCCCGCCCAGGTGCCGAGGGCTGGCGCAGCCCGTCCCTACCTGTCGGCGTCGCCGAGGCGCAGGGCCGTGCCGCGCTGCAGCGTCTCGCGCACCGTGGCCATGCCGTCGGGCAGCCGCGTCAGCCGCCGCGTGTACAGCCCCAGCCCGCCGTCCGTCAGGTACCTGGGGACACAACACCTGCTCAGTGCCACAGCAACAGCTCACACAGCAGCACAGCACCCGCGGCGTCGTTTAGCCGTTTTTAAGTTACACGGAATTAGGAGCAAGCAAAACGTCGTTATTGATTACGTCAGAGTTCTCCACTGTGTTGTGTTCTCCGTTTCACCTTGCACGCTCTCTCATCAGCAAGGCTTGAATTTCAGCATAAATGTGATGAAGGATACTTAAGAAATGTAGGGGGATAGAATGTAAGAAAATAAAGACAGTGTAGAAAGTAATCTTACCCCTAAGGAGTTTCAGCTGTGCCAATTATCAAAGATTAGGAGCAGGTCTGACTTTACCAGGCCACAGCTGTACCCAATGAGAAGAAGATGCTATAAAAGAGTGGGGTGGCTGGGTGAGAGGGGAACTGGAGTCTCTTGTCTGCTTTGGGAAGAAGGAGGAGTCAGTGCTCTGAGGAGCTGCCCATGAGAAACACCAAGAAGGTGTGAAACTTTTGCAATAAGGAGACAGCAGTATGGAACCCCTGCAACAAGACAGCAACAAAGAAAACCTAACTTTCATTAAGGATACCTATATGGAAGTAATTAAATATTTGTGAGTGCTATCATTAATGATCCCTCCTTGTCCAAAATATACATGGTTTGTACCACTCTGAATTTTTCTGCATGGACTAAAACACAATCAAAATTTCAAAACTTGTACAAGTTATGTGCAAAAATCACATTGACTTAATCCCTAGATTTTGTCAATGAACAATAAACCTAAAGTATTCCACAACTTACAGAAATCATCGTGGATGAAAAGTTTTTTGCAGCCTTCTTAGGCATTAATAAGTGCCAGGTGTACATATGACACCTCAGATATTGCCAAGATAGGACATTTCTTACCTTCTGGCTTAGACAAATGAAAAATTAGTATTAAATTGAATAGAGATGGCAGGAAATGGCATGGAGCGAGCTTGTGTTACCACCATCAGTTCACCAGCTCATGCAGGTGTAGGTGAGCAGCAGTGGCAGCTGGGTGAACACACCATGAAGATGTTCTCACACCTGAGACTGAAACAGCTCCAACAACCCTGGGACTAGGGTCGCTGTTTCCAGCAGAGTGCTGGACAAGCACCATCCCCACAGAGACAGGAGCTGACAGGACTGTATCTCCTCAATCCCTCTGCCACTCTTACAAATCGACAGCAGACCAGAGAATAACATCCAGATACTCAGGACACCTTCCTCTGGCTTAGTAAGCACACAGCTTTCTCTCTGATAGTGAGACACCCCTCACCCACAGCAGGAAAGAAGAGATGCTCCGACTGCAGGCAGCAGTGTCTCTGCTGGCAAGATCTCACTGTGCAAACATGCTTTACCCAACCCAAATTTAACTCCTACATTTACAAAAATGGGATGGTGAGCAGTTGGGAAGCCTTGCCCAATCTGCTGCTTAGCACTGCACTTCAGTGTATAAATCTGTACAGAGCCATCCCAGCAGAAACCAGAGGAATCTCTGTAGAGTCTAACAAAGAGGTTGCCATGCCCATCAAGTCAGACACGGGACTATTCTCCATCCAGCAAATCCGTAGGGATTCTCCCAACCCATAAACAAAGATTGTAAAAACACAAGGAGGAGTTGCACTGTAGCAGGTAGAATTTGCCTTAGGTTTGGAATTCTAACTTGTGTTTGACAGTTTATAAATACTTTATCATGGAAGAATACGTTTTTTCCTTAAGCTACTAAAATAAAGGGGACGAAGACAAAAATGGCTTCAGACCATAGTGTTATACAAACATGCAAAGAGTATTTTGCAAAAACATCTAATGTACATGCACTAATTGGTTTACTGCAGCTACTTGTCTGCACACGAAACAAGTTTCTGTATGAACACTCTTTGCACGTGTGCTGGAAAACGCAGCTTCTGGCTTTGCTGTCACATTCCTGGCATGTTGGTCCTTTGATAAAAAAGATCTGTTACAGCTGAAATAGATTGTTTTTCATACCTATCACTCAGAACATGTGGAAATTAATGTAGTCCTTCTAAGAGTTAGCCGTGCTGAAATCAATGCCTTCTCACCAGAATCAGCATGTTTCATCTTCTCCACAGAAGCCCAGCAAGCTAAAAGATTAGAGTAACACTGCAGTAGCTCAAATTGAAACTGGGCTCAAGCACTGACAAATCTCACGTGAGCCAATGGAACCTGGATGGCTTTAGCACCTCTGACAACTAGATCATGACACTTTTCTAAACAAGTCCATTGTTTAGGGCTGTGAAAAAGCACAGCCATAAACAATGACTTTTACCCCTATACTAATAAGACAAGTTTCTTACATGCCAAAACAACACAGGATAGACTTCTGTATTTTGAAACAGGCTTGTGTAATCACAGTTTGAAAGCTTTATATCTTTTTTTTGTTTCACACAATATCCTCTACCCAGGAATGTTTAATTCAGAAAAGATGCCAAAACCAATGATGCCTGAAGTCCTGCATGCAACAGCAAGGTGAAGGAAGAAGGAAAGGCACTAACCTCTGAAGTCTGTGGAGAAAAACATATTTAAAATAAATGAAAAAAACCCCTTGTAATTATCCATTGTTTAGCAGAGAGGAGATTCAAAGCTCCTGGTGCCACAATCCTCCAGCCATTGCTTTCATTTCCTTCCTCTCCATCCCTTCAAACTTCACCTGTCTTGGCTTTAAGAAACTGACTTTCCCTTATGAAGACATTATTATTGCTGCAGATTTTTGCTTTATGGGAAGGAAGAATGTAATGAGGGCACATTTTCCTAACAAAAAAATCTTCCAATGTTTTACTCAGTGGGAAACAAGACCAAGGAAATACTATCCTGTATATAACTGTAACAGTACTCATTTATTGGAATTTATTGTCCTATCACATCCACACAATGTGGAAGCCAAGAATATTGGCCTCTCCTCTACAATGACACATTGCAGTTCAAACAACTGTATTAGACATTAGACCTAAGCGTAATTTATCTAACATTTCATATTAAAAATCATTACAAAATTTACACTACAAGCCTTGCTAGCTTCATGACTGCTAAGAATTCTGCAAGCACATTCAGTGAAAAACAAACAGAAGTATTCTTTTACCTGCCCCAAAATATGAAAAATTTTAAATAAATGATCTAAGGAAAAATATAGTATCCAGACTCTGACTTTTATAGAGATAGGTAATTTGTACAAAAAATTTAATCTCACAGATGCTTTATGAATGGTACCAACAGCCAGGGAGGAATGAATGCCTTTAATGAAGCTCAATATAATAATATTTAATAAATGGACAGTGAAACAGTGATGAGGTTGGTTAAAAGTAGTTTCTGATCTTTCCAGGAATTAATGTACAAACACCCATCACTATAGCTTAGCTCTTCATCAGCAAGGGAAAAAAACCCAACCAAATTTCTGTCAATATGAAAAGACTCAGGTTAAACAAGAGCAGTATTATGCATTTCTAACATACAATTAGGAATTCTAGACCACTTTCTAGGTGACATTTTTTTCTTATTAGAAAGTGGCTCCCTGCCGTGCATTACAGGCATAAAGCAATTTACTTTGGACAACCTGGACCTTTAAGCTTCTCTTTTCTTTAGCCAAATACATCCTTTCTACGCCTCTCAAATTTTGAGTGCCATAACAAGCCCTTCCAAGTGTAATATTTTTAGGGTATTTCTGCTGCTGAAGTGATTTATTCCCCCTTCCTGAAAGGCACACTGAGGAAGCAGGAATGGGTCATGCCAAGGATCAGCAAAATCCAGTGGTCTGAATCACTTGACTCCTGTCTGCACTCCCTGCTTACTGACAGATGCAGCCAGCCAACAGCTCACTTACTTTTATGGTCAGACAACTCTAGCACTTCATATATATTAATTTCACTCCTTCATGCATGAATATGAATTTTCCAAGTTTGAAAACAAACAGCCAAGGGAAACGCATTCTTTATTTAAGGATTAGGAAAAGAAGGAGCAGCAGGTAAATCAGCAATAGATAACAGACCAGGCAAGCCTACCCTGCCCTGCTCTGGATCCTGTAGCCCCATAATCCCAATCCCACAAGCAGGAGAACAGCAACATGCCTCAAATGGGACCTGACTGGCAGCTCAGGCTCTCCTACCTTCACCTTGCTGCCCTGGATTACAGGCTAGTGAGGAAAAAGCTGCCCAGGTGTCTCCTGGGCAGAGGACTTGCCCAGCAGCCCAAGAGCTTGAACCTTTAAGAAACAAAAAGCTTGAGCGAATTAATTCATATATCAACATCGGCTTTGACAGGAGGAAATGTTCTCTTAGTGATGTAGCAGTAACACTGTTATCCTTAATGCTTTCCTTTAAATCTCCATTTTCACTAGGCTTCATCTGTCTCGTCATTACAGTCAGTTAAACGAGATCAAGAGGCTTAACGAGCTTTGAGTATCAAAGAACAGCTCTGACTTTGCCAGTGCTAAAAATCCACAGCACAGAATTCCCCAGTGCTGTTTCTGAAATACGCTGGATGGGATCAAAACCATCCTGTTATTGCAACTATATGTCCTAAATCCGACTTTAAAAGAAATGCTGCCCCAGCAGCTGGATGATGGCAACTACAAATGTCTCAGTTTAGTATCAATTTGATCTGCATTTTTCATGTAACACTGACATGAGACCATAGGGGCTTTTCCCATGTTTATATCCCCCAAAGTCTTTCCAATCACTATTCTTGCCTGACTTGAGTCAGTACTTGGTAAGTACTTGATCTCTCTAGCCAAAGGGTTGGACACAGACACTGTCCACAAGCCTGTTGTTGGTTTAAATTCCATTATTGATCCTGTGAATTTCAACAAGAACATTCAGGAACAGGATTAGGTCCTGAGCTTGCAGGTAGGGATGCCAATACAATGCCTTAATCCCTAATATTGACTGTAATATTACAGTTCAGATTCATAGAAAGGCAAACTTATTGCTCATTTAATAAAATTGAATTTATATTTAAGGTAGCCTATAATTTATAAATTAATAGACTTTTACCCATAATCACTAACTATTTAAAATTAACAAACTAATGAATGAGCTATGAATTGTTTTGCAGATGCTTAACCCAAATATGGAGTAAGACCTGAACAAATTACTTGCAGACTCAAAAATCCTAATCACTGCTGGAAAGGAGGAGATACCTGTTCTAACAACAGGTAAGACAGGCAAAATGAGAATATGCAAAACTTAATAAGTATATATTAGTTTCATAGTTTATTTAGAGAAATCTCGCACATGTAAATCACCAATAGTGATTTGGTGCTGCTTATTCTGTCTAGAAGCAAAACAAGTTCATCTCATTAACTACTTAATGCTCAGACCTTTTTCCATGAGAAAAATGAAGAGAAATCTGCAGAAATAAGTGGCTTCTGTGAAATCAATACTCTTCTGTCTGGAGATATATTAAAGCTGCCTGGCACATAAGTCCTTCAGCAGCCATCAAATAACAGTTTTTGGGCACCACTGGCCAAGGCTATTTTTTTTTCTATGTCTCTTAGCTTCACACGGTCAGCAGGCAAGGAATTCCAAGGACAGTGCAGCCTGATAGGGAGTTGGGTGCTGCTGCTCCTCCACATCCATCCCCACATTCAGAACAGCTTCTGACAGAGCTTTGGAAGAAACCAGCTTTGTGTGGAATGAGCAGTCTTAGATACCCACAGTCAAAGAGAAGCTGTCAATACTTAATATTGGACTGAAAGGAAGTGTCTCTCACATGGCTGCAGCCATTCCTGCTCCAGAGGACAGTCTCCAGTGCATGATCCTCTTCCCATCACTCACTCCATCTGTCAGCCAAGGGCACCCTCACCACAAACTCACCTTCCCCTCAAGGAGGAGGCCTGCTCCGCCACAGCTTTTAAAACTCCTTTTAAAATCCAGTCAGCCCAGACAGCCTGGGCTGGAGTGAGACTGGGAAACAAGACAAGAGGCCAAGTCCTTTCAGGTGTGCAAATGCCACTCTGGACCCCAGCAGAACACGGGTGCAAACTCACACCCAGCAAGCAGCTGAAGGCCACCAGAACCAGGCAGCTGTTCAATGGGTTTCTGCACATGCCAATTTGGATTTCAATGCCTAAATTCTTTCTCAGAGTCCATTTCAATGAAAAGCACAGAACTAAGCTACAGAATAAGTGGTGCATTTTCCACCTCCCTCTTCAGTTCTGTTCAGGAGAGGAATGACCTGTGACCAAACAGGATTAAGGAGGGGGTGCAGCTTCTCTAGAGGTTCTCAGCAGTGTCAACAGCAGAGCAAGAGCAGCTCCACAGAGACTGTGGATTATTCCCTCCTGCCCACTCTCTCCCTGCAGATGTTTCACACCAACACAGTGTAAATGACTGCATCCCCCTCTGCTGGCTAGCCCCAGACTGGGACCCTATTTTGTCCCTTAGAAGCTGTCCCTTCACTCAAATTACAACAACCTGGTGGCACTGATGCAGCAGTTCAAACACTGCTGAGGTGTTTCTTACAGAAAAAAAGCCCAAAATGGGATAACTGCTATTAAATGGTATTTTGGTAATTGTTAACAGCAGGTCAGTGTGTAGAAGTAAGCAAAAATAGAACACCACAACTATTGCATTCACTGTCTTGATTAACACTACATACAACCTAACATGGGTATTTTACCATTATACTGGAAAAAAAGGCTGATGTACAAGGTTATAACTCACAGGCCTACATTGTCTTCCTATGCTGAATCACACTGCAAGAAAGGTTCTTTGAGAGCTGTGATCTGAAATATGCCTTGAGATAAATGATAAACACTGTCTTATTGATGAAGCTGACACAAGAACTATTCCTGAGTGAGTGCAATATTTAAGAACACTTAAAACACTGTACAAAATTAATAACATTGAATATGCTTGTGCAATATCATACTCCTGTCTCCTGCAAAGAACTGCAAGTACAGTTCTTGGAATAAGAATACTATATTTAAACATCTGCCATAATTTTTTTCTTTTCATTTTTACAGCACCAAGTCATCTCTGACTTTATAGCAACCTTGTTTGCTATAAAGTCAGAAGTTAATGTTTCCTTATTCCATTTCATGAAAGTCAAACTTTTGAGTTTGCTTGCTCAACCCCTTTATTATTGGTATTAATTATCCTTTTACCATATATAGATACTATTCTGCAATGTTGAAAAGATCACAATGTAGAAATAGTCAGCCCTAGCGAGAAGAAAGGCAGTTCAAATAAACACTGCTCAAACACAGAAGAAAAATAACATAAACCTCCTAATGAGTCTTAGACATGTTGAAGTGCTAGAGCCATAAAAGGAATGCAGTTTCACTCATCCACTGCATTCAGATGAAAGCTTATCACTAAAACCGTATCATTTACAGAGCAGTGTCCAGTAAATGACTAATGCACAGTAACCCAAAGTGTACAGAAAAAATACAGTGGTAATAACTATGCAAAGATATAGGTCAGAAAAGCCTAGAGACAGAGCATTGAACAATGCACAGGGCACCCAAATTCCCACCCAGACCAAGATTAGAACAGGCACCCCTGATTTCCAGCCAGCCACGAGTTACCTGGAGCAGGAACCACTCCTGCTGCAGACAGCTTAGAAGGAAAGGAAAGGGTTTCCCTCACTTGCTGTTACCAACAACAAATTCTCATTAGCAGCAAACTGCAGAGTCCTCCTCCTCCTCCTGTGAAACCTCAGCCCTGGGGGAGGTCTGTTATACCACCTGTGACCCTGACATCTACAGAAAATGCGTCACTGTCTCACTTTTAAATATGACAAAACCATGGAACCGCTGCAAGAATCCTACAAATGCCAACTACACTTCAGCATTCTGTGAAATCAGTCCCCAACTTCAGCTCGTTTTTGCCTCCCAACAGATGTAACTCCTAAATGTAAGCTACTTCAGAACTCTCCTTCAATGATGGCTGTGGTCCACGAAGGGCACAGTGCTTCTGGATGAGTCTGAGAGCTGAGCAGAAGCAGGGGCAGAGTCTGAGTCCCCAGCTCAAAGTGGGCTGTTCTCCTTTTAGCATCCTTCATGCAAGTTCCAAATCCAACTGCTTCCACGGCTTGTTAAACAATCCCCAGGGAGAACAAAGGCTTGAATAAACAAGAAGCAATCATAACCCTATGAGGATTGTGCATGCAAACACATTAAGAGGTTATGGAAACAGAGATGTGGGATGGGAATATATCACCACCAAATCATCAAATATGGGGAGATTAATAAAATAGTAAAATGTATCCCCCAACAATAACCACTGCATCCACAGGAGGTGGCTGCAAGAAGAATTTTAGCACAGTGCCCTGACCATTGTTAGAACACAGCTGGAACAGCCATGCTTCTGCAAAAAATGATTTTGACAAAGGCGTGTCTGCAGACCCAAAGTCATTTCCTGAGAAAACTTGTGACCAGCACTAATAACTATATCCACACTGTTAATTCTGCATAGAAAGCTGCACACTTCAGGTGATGAAAACAGGCAAAGAGGATTAATCAAATGAAAAGAAAATAATTACAAAAGGCTCTTTTTTAGGATCAACAGCCCTGTTGTTGCATTCCAATAAGAGATATAAAGGAAATTAACTCTACATCTCATTAGAGAAAACTAGGGCTAAGGAGACAAAAAAAAGGTAGGATTATGTATGTTAGTAGCCAGAGGGGGACTGAAGTGGACAAAAGCCTTCTGAACAATTGCAAAAGATCCATGAGAATTAACATCCTCCACCTGGGACAATCTTTGGGGTGAGAGGGGAGGCAATAGTGGGCTCTGAGGCGCCACCTTCCAACGAGGCTCTGAGCCTCCAGCTCAGCCAGCCACCAAAGGAGTGGGCTGGGGGCTCACTCCCCAGCTCACACAAATCCTGCTCCTGTCACTGGGTTATGTTTCAGACCCTGCAAAAAGGCAGCTTCTTACCTTTGATCCACCCCCTGGAGACTTGCTTAGTTTAAGAGCTGTCCTCTGTGCCTTTGGCAAAGATTCCCTTCCTTAACCCTAAGAAAGCAATCCTGGTGTCTGCCAGAGCTCTGCTTGAGCAGACTCATTAAGGGAGGCCAAATGAAGCTTCCCATGACCCAGTACATTTCAGAGAAAGCACCAGGATCACAGGGCTAAACTAGTTTTTCTTGGCCATTGGATTTATTTTGGCTGTAACAAATATTTTGGCTTCCTTCCCTATCAGTTTGCCAATGAAAACACAGATCCAAGGTTTTCAGACTCCGGGATTGTAGCAATTCTGAAAAATGACAAAGTGAAACACATACCAGCTAATAAAGAGCTATTCATGCTCTAAATACCCTCTTGTGCTGCTCTGCACAGAGTGTAGCTGGGCTTCTGGAAATGCTGAGCCTGTTTGCCCTACCACTGATCTTGGTGATTTGTTCTGCAGCAAGTCACACGGATGCTTTCTCTACAAGCAACCTCTCTGACTTCTAAGCAGTTTGTTACTCCTCTCCCACAAAAACACAATACCATCCTATTTTTTTCTTACTATTTGAATTAAACACACACTGGGGAACCTAACTTACAGAAAAGGCTACCAAACATCTGCTCACACTGGAGATGGCAACCCAGTGTCATTAGGGGTCACCTAATGAAAGGTAACAACCTTGTTTTTTATCCTTCTCCATTAATATTGGAATGCTGTTATTGCAATTTAATACTGCAATATTCCCTTCTCACATCATTACCATCCATAGACTGCAACCTCAGGCTTGTGGGGCTGCTTGCAGCAAGGCTCCCTCCAAATGCCCACGAGTGCAGCAAGCAGAGGAACCCCACACTGCCCATCTCCAAACCCTGTCCACAACCTGGAAATGGAGCTGATCTTTCCAACAACGGATTTACCTACAATACCAACTGGAAATTAGTCACTGACTCCAACAGTGCTATATGAATTGACAAATCAACTCACACTATTTAGCAAAACAGACTTCTGTAGCTAAAGGCAAAAGATGTGGAAAAGAAAAACTTACTTGTATGCATTTCTTGTCCTAAGAACCCTTAATTGAGATCTCATTTATCAGTTACTTTTACATGAGTAAAAAGTGAAAAGTATCTCACTCCTTCAAAAACTAGTGGGGAAAAAAGAGTCAGATCCTCAATAAAGATATCCCAGCACTCAAGGCCAGGAGTGAGGTAGGGCAGAGTATATGACTTTTCTGCTATGTTAATCATTCTGGGTACATAACTCCCTGCTTTGGTGACAGAGGTACCAACTGGCAAAACCATTTTCTTGCCCAGAGTCTAAACACCACTCTTGTACTTTCAGACTATGGAGACTCCGAATTTTTACCCTGCAGGATGACCAGGCCCAGAAAAGGAAATGATACACAGAGATGAGTGAAGGTACAGATTTCTCTGCCTAAATAATTCATAAATTTGACAGCTTTTCTACTCTTTCCTTTACCTGGAATGTGAATTTTATACACTGAGTAAAGGTCTGCAAAGACTGGGGCTCCTCTCTGAGCAGCAGAAGTCTGAGCTGACATAGTTCTGCCAGGGGTAATTCTCAACTACCACTCAAGGTGTTTTATAGAAACCACTGTGCTACTTAGAATGCACTTTCCTCGCTTCCAGACCAAAACTACAGCCACAAATTTAAACAAAATTCATAGTGCAGAGGAAAAGCAGTAACTGTTCCTACAAAAAACATTACAAAATCCAGGTGAAAGTTGATGTATATGAGGAAATCACAAGGTGCTTTAGAGATTTGATGCATTATTAATGCAGTAACAGCTACTGGTGTTTTATCTGAAACAGAATTTCACACTGATTTTTGCATCAGCTACTTTACTATATGCTTCCCTAATGAAGCATATAAAGAAGGTGTCTGACTTCTCAAAAAGTGTGAAAATATCCAAATATTCATAATGGGCAGAATTAATGGAAGGTTCCAGATGGTGGAACTGAACTGTTCAGTTAATGACAAAGCAGCAGCTGGATTCCTGTAAGAGATATTATGTCTTTTAAAAAAGCAAACAGCACTAGAAATGTTACTAATAAAAAAAATTACAAAAAAGCAAAAGATGCAAAATGGTCAGTCGGGACTGCCACAAAAAAAACCTAAATCAAACCAACAAACAAACAAAAAAAACCCCAAAAACAAACTCCACAGAAACAAAGAAATAAACAAAAAAACCCCATCAAACCAAACAAGAAAAAACAAAACACCAAACCATTTAAATCTCAAAGATAATTTTAAACATCAATCCAATGCTTGAGCTAAGAAAAAATGACTTTTATATTAGGAACTGAAAGTAGACGAATTGAAAACTGACATTGGAGCAAAGAACAAATGCTTTTTTCACTCAAGACAGAGATAAAATGCTGATGTAAAACCTTGTTAATAACTGTCTATCACTTCATATTTCTGCACACTGACTTGTTCTTTAAACGTTTTCTTGCTCGTACTACTATTCTACCCAGCACAGAGATGCCAACTCATTTTCTTCCAGCAACCTAGTCTGTCAGAGCTGAGGCAGCAAGGGAGCTCAGCTAAGTACAAAACGTGCCTCACTCCCTCCATCTCCTGGGCACGGATCAACATTGCAACCACTGCGAGTCTTGACTCTGGAAAACGTTTCATCACATGCCTGAATAGCTTCACATCTCGGGATACTTTCTTAACATGGACTTAAAAACTTGAATTTTGTTCAAATCCCTCTGTGATAACGGGCTGTCTCGCCAAAGGCCTATTAAAATCAGTAGAATACCTTTGGTGCTGGCTTTTATTTCTCGAAATAATCACGGAAATACAGAGCAATAAACAGAACAGAAGAGTTGGTGGGTTTGCTGGGGTCCCCAGAACAAGGTGAGAGATGAGAATATGACTCCATGTTCTCAGAAGGCTGATTGATTATTTTATGTACTTATATTAAAGAATGCTATACTAAAACTATACTAGAGAAAGAGAGAAGGATACAGACAGAAGGCGTAACAAGAATGATAATAAAAACTCATGACTGACTCCTCAGAGTCCAACACAGCTGATGGTGATTGGTCATTGAGTAAAAACAATTCACATGGAACCAATCAAAGATGCGCCTTTTGGGTAAACCATCTCCTGACCACATTCCAAGGCAGCAAACACAGGAGAAGCAAATGAGAGAATATTAGTATATAATATTAAGCAAATTTTAGTATTATATAATATTAACCAAATGAGATAATATTTTCTCTGAGGCTTCTCATCTTCCTGGGAGAAGCAAATGAGAGACTATTATTATTTAATATTAAGCAAATTTTTTAGATAATATGATTATATAATACATATAGATATATGTATTATATATCTATAGATATAACAGATAATATTATTATATAATATTAACCAAATGAGATATTACATATTATGAGATATTTTCTCTAAGGCTTCTCATCTTCCTAGGAGAAGCAAATGAGATAATATTATTATATAATATTAACCAAATGACATAATATTATAATATAATAGATATAGAAATATCTATTATATATTTATCGATATAATACATATTATTATATAATATTAATAAAATTTTATATACAATATTATATAATTCATATAGATATATCTATTATATATCTATTGATATTGTACATATTATTACATAATATTAAGCAAATTTTAATATTATATAAAATTAACCATATGAGATAATAACATAATATAATAGATATAGATGCATCTATTATATATCTATAGATATAATACATAATATTATTATATAATATTAAGCAAATGAGATAATATTATTATATAATATTAAGCAAATATTAATATTCTATAATGTTAAGCAAACGATATAATATTCTATATTAGGAGATAATATTTTCTCTGAGGTCTCTCACCTTCCCGGGAGAAGAAACCCCAGTGAAGGGACTTTTCAGAGGACGCGGCAGTGACAAAGAGCCGCGAGAAGCGCGAACTCACCCGCTGGTGATGTCGTCGGCGCGGATGTTCTTGCCCAGCACGTCGCCGTCGCTCATGTAGCCGGTGGCGTCCATGGCGACGCCCTCGAGGTCGATGTCGTCGGCGGCCTTGTCGGCGATGTCCACGTGGCAGAGGCCGCTGCCGCGCGTGGCCAGCTGCCGCCGCAGCGGCGCGGGGTACAGGTAGCGCGCGGCGCCCGGCTCGGCGCTGCCGAAGCGGCCGGCGCTGCCCCGCGGCGGGTAGGCGCTGCCCGCGGAGGGCAGGTAGGCGCTGCCCGGGGACGGCGCGTCGCCCGCCTGCAGCCGCGGGCTGGACTGGCCCAGCCGCCACGACAGCGGCGTCGGCCGCCCCGTCAGGCTGAGGATGCTGCGGCCGCTGATCTCGGTGGTGACGTTGGTGTCAAACGTGGTCTCCAAGGTGCTTGAAGGGAGAGATGGGGATAAAATCCATTAGCATTTATATGTTTCCAATCCTGTACTGCTTTAGTGTATAACTCTAAACTCCATATAAAGTTAGTTGACTGACTTCACATTTTGGTCTAATTTTATTGTAGTTATTGTTATTGTAGTTGTTAGCATTGTTTTCGGGCTAATCAAGCGCATGGTTTACAAGCAAACTTCAAGCTCATCTTCCCCTCCTGAAGTCTACCATTTGGAAGCCCTGCGTGCTCCAATGGGTGACATGGAAGCCTCAGTGGAAAACACTGACCCTCCTGAAAAGCAGGAACCAATTTACCAACTGTGGTTTGGCAAGCATTCTGCGCCACAATCCCAGTCCTCTTCTTTAAACAAAACAACGGGGAGATGTTGCGGTGTTATGTCATAGTTTGCCTCATGGTTTGAAATTTGCAAATAAAACCAGCTTTGGGAGTTCATCTTTGCAAGCTCTGCTTCAGTTTCAGACAAAAAGACAAAACACAAAGTGTTCCCCCAGTAAACTCATGTAGGGCTGGGGCACATAAGGCACCAAGCATTAGGTAGGACCCTGACTTCACTCTGGGCCAAACATAAAAAAACAAAAGCTTATTCTCCCCAACTTCCTGTTCAACACTGCAGAGATCTAACTCACATAATGTTTAAATGTAATAGCAATCTTTGTTTATCTCCAGCATATTTTAAATATTGCTGAAGATTTCCAAATGCTGCTTTACAAAAAAAAAAAAAAAAGCAGTTACATTCAGGAGATGACTAACAATATTAGAAGAACTTGTTTGCCTGAAGTTTGGTCAGGAATTTAAGTTATGCACTTGATAATATGGGTCAAGCACAGTTCACCTCTTATTTAAACAAAATATTACACACGGGGAGAGAGGCGTAATGCACTGAAGTTACTCAATAGTAAAAAGAAACATTTTAAACTGTAACTTATATTCAAACATCACCTCACACATTTAACAAGATGTGACTATTCTTGACCTTTGAGTCACTACACACCCCATCCCATCACTTCTATTTCTCTTCATACATCTCAGTAACTAGCAAACATTATTCAAATTCTGTGCATTAAAGACAAAAATTACAAAATCAGTACCTCCCAATGTCAGTGTTAATAATTTTTCTAAGGATGCAGCCCAGGTGTAAGAGATGCAAAGTAGCAGAATTCACAGAATCACTGGGCTGGAAGAGACCTCCAAGATCAAGTCCAACCCAGCCCCAACACCTCAATTAAACCCTGGCACCCAGTTCCACATGCAGTCTGTTTTTAAACACATCCAAGGATGGTGACTCCACCACCTCCCTGGGCAGACCATTCCAGTACTTTACCACTCTTTCTGTAAAAAACTTCTCCTAATATCCAACCTGTATTTCCCTTGACGCAGCTTCAGACTGTGTCCTCCTGTTCTGTCAGTGCTGCCTGAGAAAGAGCCCAGCCCCACCTGAGCAGAGCCATCTTTCAGGAGCTGCAGAGAGTGGTTTTCATTGTGTGAGGAGCCCAGAGGTGCCCTTACCTATGGGTGAGCTGGGTTCCCCGCAGGCTGGACATGGTTTCCTCCAGGTTCTGCCGCAGGTCAGCGATGTTCTTCACCGTGCGCAGCCGACGCGTCTCTGGGTCCTCCCCTGCAGGAAAGGAAGCCAGGAGTGAGGAGCAGGCAGGAACAGAACTGAGCTGCTCTCCATGCCTCACTCAATTGCACTTTCTTCTGACCTTCTAAGCTGGTTTGATTGAGATTCCATTCCCCTTGGCAGGCACCTGCCGTCATCACATCCTGACACCAAAATGGGCCCTGCAGGGTTACCCTCATTGCTGCCTCTGAGATATTGCTGACCCAGTTCAAATTCTGGTTAACTTTCAACCTCATTAGAACACACACTCCATCAATACCACCCTTTCCATCTCATATATTGATGCAATTAACATTAACCTGACACAGGCAATTTCTCCAATGCTGTGTTTTCACTAGATCTTCTTTGTCCTACAGTAACAGCTTTCCACAAACTAAACTGTGCTGACTCCATGCTGAGTGATGTTTCAGGTAAAAGAACAAAAGGTTTTGCTTGTCAACATAACACAGTTACTGTTCCTAAAATGTGCTACATGACACAAAGTTGGGGGATGACTTAGTTTTCACAGCATTAGAAATCCTGTTCTTTAAGTACTTTATTCTAAACACATTCATGTCCTGCTCCTTAAAAGTAGAGGTTATGTACACAAAAAATAAAGTCTTCCTACTGTTTCAGCATAATTTCATTTTATCAAATTAATAATTTAATTAGTGCTTCAGCATAATTTATTTACGTACTCTCAGCTGTCAATTCAGAAATGCTTTGGTCGCTACCTCAGCTGAGCTTTATAGAGTTAAATCCTCTAGGAGGCTAAAGAGTGAATTTCTAGTAGTGCCAGCCTATTCTTTGTAAGCTGAAAGCTGGAACAGTGAACCTCCAAAAAACTGTCACAAAGCTTCTGTTGGGCACAGAAGGAAATTATTTCATTCTAAAGGGTTTACAACCCATGACTAAAGAAAATACTACCGTAAATGTAAAACTTTTCACATTTTGTACCAGCCTTCTCTGTACATGAGATGCATTTCTGAGCTGCTAGGATGCTGGGCACCCACACAACTGCTAGTTTAGATGGATATCTATATATTACACACATCAGGAATGTGAAGAACCAGATAAAAAAAGCTGATGTTGGAACTTTCTACATTCTCTGCTTTAAATTTCATGTTTCTAAAAGATGTCATGTTGGTGGCAGATAAAATCCCACTCACACACTCTTGCCTGTGCTACAAAACCACTGACCAAAGTGCTTAGTGCCCATGTGAGCATTTTTCTTTTAGTCAGTCTCTACTCTGGGAAATCACCTCCTTGAGTTACAATTCACTTAAGCCAGAGGGTCAAACAATTATGGTCTGGCTGGACTGAAAACATCCACCTAACAAGACTGATCACTTTAGCCAGTGGGTCTCTGGGACAGAAAACATTTTCTATACTCATGGATCTACATATTTTTGTAGTAAAAACCATAAAATATTTATAGGCCTTCAGCTTAACAAATGTCACAGTGCTCTTTTACAGATCATTTCTCTCACATATGTGAAGGCAAATGGTAGGTAACTTCTTAGGAAAACACACAGGAGACAAACTACAGCAATTTCTACTGAGATCACTCTTATGCCTAAATTGATACCAAATTTTCACTTAAATGCCATTCCACTGCTTAAATTGAAAGTATACTTTAGAGACAGATATTGGACAGTTGGCCCCTAGAGTTCAATTCTGAAATCACTTAGCTCCTCACGAGCAGGCAGCATCCTTAAACAATTCTGCTTCCATTTTTCCCCACTTATGCTCTCTGTTGTTTTATATGTGCTGTTAAATCAACAGCTATGCAGGGAGAGAAGATATCTGTGCCGTATTTCTTGTAATTAATTTTGGCTGAGGGACTATTTGTTTAGTTTGCTCTGTTTCCCCCAAGGCCCCTCCATGCATGCTGCTGTCTGGTCTGGCTGTGCACAGCTGGGGTTTGCATCTCCCTTGTTTTAGTTTTTCAGCTGTCTTCTGCCTCTGGATCCCAAAACGTACATATTCTAGTTGAGTAATAGTTTGTACTTACAAAACATCTGTCATTAAAGACTGGATACCTTTTGTGATCTAGAAACACTTCTCAGTTTGCAGGCTGAAAACAGTCAAAATGATGATTAAGAGGCAATGCTGAAAAAGTTTAAGCAGCTGGACGTTGTGTTTCTTACTTGCAACTCTCATATTTAAATATGAACCCAAAAACGTTCTCAGGGATTTTATCCCTTGTGCCTTAATCCACCTATGTATAAATTGTACACACAGGTATGTTCACTTAGGCATTCCTGCAGCCCTTTTCCCCTCCAGTGACTCTGCCTTTGCCATCAGCACACAGGTAGCATTGACAGAATATACAATGCAGTATGAAATGGATCTCATTGTGAAACCTTTAGCCACACCACTTTTCCAAGGAGGGCATTTGGTTTCAAACCCCACATTAAACTGGGGGACACCAAGACTAAGCAGATGGAAAGAAACCTGAGAAATTCTACAGATGAGATATCCTGCAATAGCACACAGTAAGAAAAGTCATAGATATTGCTGAAATGGGGACAGGAGGAGATCAGACTGTGACTTTACAAACACATTTTAGATCACATTAGTAGAATCTAGTATATTCTAACCAAATGTGGTTGCTGAAAATCACTTCGTTATATTGGTAAGCTTTATTTTTTTAACGAGCATATACTTACAGTAGCAGGAATTCTAGATAAATATACCAGCTACTTTCTAAATTAGACTACTCATATTCTAGCCACAACCAGCTTCAGCTTCTGTGTGGTGGACACAATAGAGTGTAGTTGGATTTTGGTGCCCTATTGCTGCAACGGGGGTTTCTCAAATTGATCAGATTCATATGAGTGACAGTAAGATTCCTCCAAACCAAAACATCACGGAAATGAACACAGTCTGTTCTGTAAGCTCCAAAATGAAGTTTTTAAAATCAAACAATGCTTGAGAATGCTTAGGATCCTTATAGTAGCTTAATCCTAATAAATACTGCACATCTCATTAAGCAGGAAGAATTCTTGGTGATTTCATGAAATTTGGGGTGCACACCTGTGCTGAACTTAAGCATCCAGAGTTCAAATTATTGACACCCAGTTCACTGCTGAAGAGCTGACAGAAATAGAGTTATTAAGAACAAAAGCAGTAGGAATAAAATCAACTTGCTCTAGCCCATTCTTGTTTAACCAAACCACAGCCAGTAATGGTCATGCTGCAGGACTCACCTGAGAGGTCCTCGAGGGCAGGCTGGGCAGTTTTGACATAAAGAGCAGAATCCATGCTGACCCCTCCTGTGCTGGCCTCGGCTGTCACGTTCCCTTCATTGCCTGTCTGAGATCTGGAAAGCAAAACCAAACAGGGATGTGCAGCCACTCTCCATCCAAAGTGCCTCAAGGATAACAACGAGTGCACCTGCCCTCAGCCACTCTGTCCCACTCCTCAGAACACACCAGCAGACTGGCTTTACATAATTCATTAGTCCCATGTTGAATTATGTCCTAGAAATGGAAACAAGCACTCAGCTGTAAAAAATAAAAAATTCATAGTCGAAGATAGGCTTCACAGCTCGTCAGGTGGGGTCTTAAAACACTTGGATTTCCATATGTTCCTTAATTATCAATAACATCAGTTGTTGTGGCTAATCTGAACCTCTCCAATAAAGTATGTATTGCATGAAGATATAGCAGGGAAGATGTGATGTCATGTTACTCTCCTGCTAGGTTCTCTTCAACATCACTTCCATTTTGAGAGAAATGACTGGGCAAAACCAACTTCAAACTCCAATTTATTGTCTGATATTATGGCTGCCAGGTAATGAAAGGTGATGTAAGGATTTCCTGCCAGATTTAAGTAAGATATTGTGACTCATTTCACTGTCCAAGTCGTGCTGTGTTGTGCTCACAGAGCCACACCAACAGGCAGCTGGAAGTTCTGCCCCAAGGGTAAGTGCTGCTGTAAAAAGGTAAAGACACAGTGGGGAATGACTATTGCAATGCTCCTAATTTCACCTGACTCTTGTAGCAGGATGCTGTGCCTGGAGAGGGGGTAAAACCAACTGTAACGATGCCCAATTTACAGAGCTGTCTGGGGCAGAGGGAGAAGGGGCCTTTTGCTGCTTTTGGTGTGGAATAACCCTGAAACCAGCCTGACTCATCAAGGGCAGAGCTCAACCTCCCCACAGGGAGGGGAAGATGGGGCAGACCTGGTAAAGCACCTGAGAAAGGAACCAACAATGACACCACTGATAACTGGAGATGGCACAGCTGGCCAGGACACGCATGGCTGATGTCAGTTTGTACTAGAAAAGGCCAGGACACACAGGACTGATGTCATTTTGTACTAGAAAAGCCCAGGACACACATGGCTGATGTCAGTTTCTATTAGAAAAGCTCAGGACTACCATGACTGATGTCATTTTGTACTAGAAAAGCTCAGGACACACACAACTGATGTCAGTTTGTACTAGAAAAGGCCAGGACACATACAGGACTGATGTCAGTTTGTACTAGAAAAGGCCAGGACACACAGGACTGATGTCATTTTGTACTAGAAAAGGCCAGGCCACACAGGACTGATGTCATTTTGCACTAGAAAAGCCCAATCCCACTCTTTAATGACAAGGGCTTCTAACACACCCCTCCTTGGGGTGTGTGCAGAGCCCTCCTGGAGTGGGGACATCCTGCAGGGTGAGCAAAAGAGATGTGCCCACATTGCTATGGGTGAATAACACCAATCTCTACTGAATAATTGCTTTTAATGTAACTTCAACATCATTCCTTTGATATTGATTCAAAAATAGTGAATTATACTGTAGTACTAGTAATCATGGCTGCCCATACTGTGTAGTAAATAATTCTGATTGAGAACTATTAGTCTAATCCTTATAAAAATAAATCATTTATTCTCATATAAATATATCTGGTTTGCCATCCTTAATCCTACAGGACAGTTGAGTTATATGAAGTTCAATTACATCTATATAATCCTTCAGACATGAACAAAGTTGAAAAAGTCTGGTGCTATCAGTTTTTGTGAAAATGCATGAATTGCCTGCACTCTTGAAGCAAGAGACATCTCCATCATGTAGCATTTCCCTTGCTGCTTCACCTCCCTGCAAGTGTCCAGAATGCCCCTCCTGGGCACCCCACTCCTGAGCCCCCAGGGATGTGTCCTGTGGGCCCCAACAAAGGAGGAACGATGAGGAGAACTCCATCTTATCAGAAGGCTCATTAATTACTTTATCATACTATATTATTCTATACTATATTACATGTTATTACATTACATCTGCCAAGCACTCAACCCTGCACACAACTGCACTGCACTGAAGGCTAATGAAACACTTTATCAGAAGGCTAATTAATTACTTTATCATACTACATTACTCTATTATATAGAGTAATATAGAGTATTATAAAGTATTTATATTTATATATAATTACTCTATTATATAGAGTAATATAGTATGATAAAGCAATTAGTTATAGTATAGTATATATAATTATGTATATTATATAACTATAGTATGATAAAGTAATTAATACAGTATTATAATACTCTGTATTACTCTATATAATAGAATAACATAGTCTTATAAATACTTTATAATACTCTGTATTACTCTATATAATACAGCAATATAGTATTATAAATACTTTATAATACTCTATATAATACTATATCGCACTACATTCCATTACATCCAAACTGAACCTGCCAAGCATTCATTCTGCACTCACCTGCTCACAGTGCCCAGAATCCCGTGGCTGTCACCCACAGTCCCCACACACACACACACACACCTGGCCCTGACAGGCCAAGGGAACAGAACACCATCCCTGTGGGTGAACAATCTCCATATTGCATTCTGCTGTGGCACAAACACAGGCACAGCAAGTGAGACAAGCACTGTTTTTCCCCACTCTGAGGCTCAGAGGATGCGAATCCCAGAATCCCTGGCAGAAGGACAGTGCCCTGCTCTTCTGTGGCGGCGGTGCCGTACCTGTACATGAAGGGCGCGACGGTGGCGGTGTTGGGGTGGCTGTACTGCGCCTGGGGCTGAGGTAGCTGCACGCTGACGGTGTTGCTGCCCGTGGTGTGCGTGCTCACCGCGGGCCCGTTCACGGCCTGGCTGCTGCTGCTGCCCTGCAGGCCCCCCGCGCCCTTGCCCTCGGAGGAGGCCAGGCTGGAGGAGGAGCTGGAGTGGCGGCCGTCCAGCTGGGACTTCTGATGGGACAGCCCCGCGCTGGCCTTCCCGCCACGGCTCCGCTCGCCTTCCTTGGCAGCAACAGGGGCACTTGAGGATTTCCCTGTGGTGTTTTTCATTCCTGGTTTTGGTATTCCGCTGTGCGAAGGGGCAGAGGCCTCCTTCTTGGCACTGTTCAGCTTCCCTCCTTTAGGGATAAAGCTCGCGATCTTGGAGGACTTTTTTGGCATCTCTGCTGTTGTTGTTAGTGCTGTCTGTTCTTCTTTAGGTTCCTCCTTCAGCTCCAGCTTCTCGGTGATGGATGTTCTCTTTGTAATGTCCTTGCTTTTATCCTTTTCTTTCTCTTTTTGTTTCTCTTTCTCCTTCTCATTACCCTTTGGAGAACTTTTCTTATTAGTGAGCGCGCGGCTGAAAGTCCTTTGTGCGATTCCCTTGAGTGCAATTTTGGGGCTGCTGGACATGGATCCCGGGTTGTTCGCATTCTGGCTGGTGGCATCGATCTCTTCGCTCTCCTCAAAGCTCAGGAGCGCCTCCAGCTTTTCGCAGCTGTTGTCCCGAGAGCCCGGACACTCCGGCGTGGTCCCGGACACTCCTGCCTTGGAACCCCCCTTGCTGTTGAAGAGTTTCAGCTTTTCCAGCATGGATTTCTGAGCGTTGGGAGCTGCTTTGGCGATCTCCGAGGGAGGCTTGGGAGGCTCTGCTGGCGGCTGCTTCACGGACAGCATGGAAGACGTCGCTGTGTGCTTGGCACTGAGGGACTTGCTGCGCCAAGGTTTAATAGCAGAGCTGGGCTGAGGGATGGCTGAGGAGTTATTGCAAGGAGCAGCACTGCCGCCGCTCTGAGCCGAGGATGAGACATTTTCATTCATTCCTGTGGGCTGGGAGGCCGTGCTGTCTGCAGGCTCTGGGAAAAAAACACAGAAAACAACCCAATAAATCAACACGGTAGTACCTGGTATTAGAGCTACTGTGAAATTCTTTCTGTAATTAAACATCAAGAATTTCACACTGATAACATTAAAAAGACACATTGGTATTTTCAATATCAGTGAAACTCAGAGAAAATAAAAGCCAGCTTTCTTTTCCTACCCAGCAGAGCAGCAATGAGCTCCTACTGTATAATTTACATTTACTTGCTGTTTCAAGAAAAAGAAGGAAGAAAAGGAATCTCTTCCAATTCAAACCAAAATGTGTTCTGCAATGTGCTCTCCCTTATTAAGTCCACAATACGTTTTCATTAGCAAAAACACAGCACTATTTTGTAACTAAGGGTTCCCTCTGTTTTTGGCAAAATACTCGCAGTCCAAGTTCGATTCTTAGAAAAACCTCAAACATAAAAAAATGCAGGAGTAAGGAAAAAAGTAAAACTAATGTCCTTTCAGTTATTAGGGGTGGGGGTGGTAATATCTTCACAATGCAAAGGTAGAAGAAAACTCCACGTACAAAAATAAAACCAATTGTGCCCTTTTGTAAAGAACCTAAAATAAGTACTACCACATATCCTAGTACAGCTGTAAGAGAAACTTGTGGCAGTAACTATACAGCCCTCCCCCACAAAGAAAACAAATCTATTATTTAGTTAGTTCCTCCTAATGTCATTTGTTCTTATTAAGAAATTAGTTCTGAACCTAAAGAGAGCTTGAAAAATCACACTCACCTACCAGTGGCCACTTCTCCTCTGAATCAGTTCCTCTTTGCAGAGTTTCCCTTTTGGAGATGTTACTCTCTCAATTATCACAAATATGTTTTCTGTTAAACTGCTCATGTTTCCAATTAAATTTTGTCATCTGTGTCTGTTCGCCTGCCCAGCAGCCTGCTGGGGATTAACGGCTCTTACCTATATTTCCCTGCCCTCTAGCACGAAAGTAAACTGTGTACAGAGCTGCATTTTTTTAATTCAAAAATCAACAGCAGCGGAGAGCGTGCGTTCTCGGCAGCAGGAGCAGCCCTGTGAATCCAGCCCTGTAAATCACGAGCTGCTGCAGCCACACAGGGACTGTTTTACTTCACTTTCAGTTGCTCAGTGAAGATACGGCTCTGTTAACCTCCCTCCTCTGATCCAAACCAGATCTACTGAAGATTTCAGTCACATACATCTTCCTGACTTAGCACAGAATTGAGTTTCTAACAGTATTAGAGACTCCTTAATAATAAACTCAGCCATTTCACATGGTTATGGACAAAGTGAAATAGCAGGAACTAATGATACTTTTAAAACCATTACTGAAGCCAGAAGGTTTCCACGACTCTTAATCAGTAACTAACTATTATACTGGCTGGTTTTGCTAGTCCTTTTCCTATGGCCAAGTACCCACATGGAGCTGGAAGGAATCAGAAGCTGGGTTACAGACACAGACAGGACTTATGCTGCTTCTAAGCTTGTGCCAGCCTGCTGACTTCCAGGGTATTGCTCCTGTGTGACATAGAAGGAAAATCAAGCCACCAAATATCTCAAACAGTGATATCTGGCCTCTTGCTGCTCTGCTCAAGCCTGCTGAATTCAACCCAATGTGTTAAGGAGGACCAGAAAGATAATGGCACAGGAATCAGAGAATCATTAAGGCTGGAAAAGACAACCAAGATCGAGTCCAGCCACTAACACCAGAGAGCCAAGCCCACCACTCACCCACACCCTAAGCACCACACCTACACCTTTCCTTGAGCCCTTCCAGGGATTCCTCCACTGTGGGAGGAGTCCCAGTGCCCTGACACAGAGAGGAAGGAAGGTGACAAGCTCTTCACAAGCTGCCAGCAGAGCTCCTCACTCTGCTTTCAGAAGCTGCACCACTGCTCTTTCCTTGCTGCCTCTTACCATACACTGCTGCTTTGTTTTTGTTTTCATTTCCTGAAGTCCTCCTGCTCATCACAGTCTACTTCCCATCCCCACACCGCACCAGGCTCCTTTTGCAAACTCAGAACAAGCAAGCCTTTGTCTCAGCCTGCCTTCCACAGACGACGTCCAGCAATGAAGTGAAAGCTTCATGAAAATCCCAACTGTGCACATTGTACAGTTAATTTGTACAAATTATTTTTTAAAATACTACTAGCCCATCTCAATATTGAGATATTGCTATAGGAACTGGAGATTGACAGTACTTTCAACACTAAGTTCCTAATCCATGTCTTCTGGCCTCATCATGCTAAACAAATCCCAGCACAAAGAACAGCCATGCCCAGAAATCATCATAGCTGTCTGGGATTGATGAACATGCCCAGGATGGATTTACAACCAGGTCCTGGGAGGGACCAATGTACTGATTACTATGGGCAGGGAAGCCTTCACTTGCTCAGAAAAAACGGACTGGGGCAATAGAAGGGTGACAAAAATGACCAGTTAGGGCTGTGTCTATAGAAGAGCTGGTTGTACACCCTGTTAGTACAACAAATGCAGGCACAAAAACTCAGCTGGTGGCCTGAGTATATATATATATATATATATATATATATATTTCTTAGGAAAGAAATCTGCCTTCTCAAACAGGTACTTCACACCAGTTTGAGAACAATATAGGAAATGTGGTATGGGATGGACAAAGGCAGCCTGCACTGCCCAGCACTCAGAGCCCACACAAAGCCACTGCCCTGGGACAGGAGGGAGCTGAGAGCCAGGTCCATAGCCTGGCTGGGGAGCCTGACCCTGCCCCAGACACTGAGCTGGCCCTCAGGTCACTGCACAGCACTGAGGCCACCACATCACACAGGGCTCTGAAAGCTCCACAGCCTCCTTCTGCAAGTGAAGGGAAGGGGTTGCTTGATCTGGGACCCCAACTACATGCTAACAGCACAGATGAATGCTCCAGTTCACAGACCTCTGGGAAAAGATGCTTGGCTTGGATCAAGTGAAATGCCTTGTTTTCCAAATCCCAAAGCACTGCTCAAAATTTATTTCCCAGCAAAATCCAGAACTTTTCAATTTCGCTTTTTTTTTTAATTATTTTTTAATGTTTTCAGGAAATCTATTTATTTATTTATTTATTTATTAATGTTTGGTCACTGACTAAAGTATGTTTTCCCCAGTTTATTTGTTTATAAACACAACGCTCCCTTTGTCCCAACGCCCCCACACCCACCCTCCTGTCTGGAAGTGAATTTTGCTTCTGTTGCCAGTGGCGTAGGAGGAGCACAGTGCAGCTCCATTTACAAACATGTCAGAGACACCAGAATTAGGACAATACTATGACTGTAACATTAAAAAAATAGAATATATTGCAACAGTAATGTAATTTTCACAGTGTCTACTTAACGTTTTCCACAAAGTGAATTCTGTGAATACTGGATGCTATGCACCTGAAATGAATAAACAATATTCACAAAGTCTACAGTTAAGCAGCAGATCTTTGGGAAAGGAAAGAAGGTACTTTCTTACACAGCTGTGGTGGATTTTGATTTGTACTTGGGTCAAGTACAGTGAAACTAGAAACTGACCATCCTCAAGTGATTTGTCACATTGCACTACGCACAGTTACTGCAAGAAATTAAAGGTTCACCCCAAAACACATGAAAAATTGCTCCAGCTTAAGAAAACTTCAGTTTTTCAGACTCTCTGTTTCTTCCTTATGAACAAGTGCTGGCTCTTTTACTCCTCTGGCCAAGTTTGGTAAGCAAAAGGAGTTCTGCTGCCAGAATGCAGCTTCAAATGCTGGGTTTCCTAATGAAGCACAACGTCAATTCGTGCAGCACACATCAGCATGCAGAGGGGAAAGTTTTATTCAGCATAGCATAGACCCTTCTTTCATGAAAAGGGGAGCAGGTTTCATGCATTCAGTTAATAAGCTTATTATTTCCCATGTGTTCCTTTGTGAGGGAGGTATTTTCTTTCTTCAGCAACCTGCATTAACTAAAACTGACTATAAAAGAAATGTTTTCAAACTCAAGCTACAGTCTACAATAAATAATGATCACTTTCCTCTTTTCAAAGTCAGATCTTGGCCTGAAATCTATTTTGTTCCTAGTGTTCCTGTTAAAAAAGATGTTGGTGGTCCAGTTCCAATGCCAATACACACTGTAGCATGGGTAAATCTGATTTCAGCTGCTCCTGCAAAGACTAAACTGCATCTGCAAACCCACCCGTGTGTGAAGAAGAAAAAAAAGAATCTGAAAGCTTATGATTTAATTCTTCCACAGAAGTCTTTGAGAGCTTATGTTATAATAAGGTCAGGAGAAAATATATGCAATTTCCCATCATTTGTCATGTTCACTCGAAGCAAGTGGACTTTGATTTGCTATAACTGAAAACTTTCAAAGTCCATCATTATAAGCATGAAAGGCAACACATAGACAAAGGATGTTCTCATAGTTGCTCTCCTTAGGAGGGTCAAGAACTTAAAAGCATTTTTTACCCATTTTTGAATGAACAAACTTTTTTTTTAAAATTTCACAACTATGAGAAAAGTTCTTATGAAGAGAAATATCTTTTAGTCCAGCCTATAGATTAGATAACAGATGTGAAAGTAAATCCACAACCAGACTGTAATTTAGGAAATAAAAGCAGCTCTGCTCTATGACGTTACAGCGTCAGAACTGCAGAAACCACTGTGGCAGTTTCATCATTTCCCATCTAGAAGAATAAATGGTGATTCTTGACCCTTCCCATCCACCCACCAGAAGACTCTCCTTTAAAGCACCACACATAAACTCCTACAGAGAAGAACTTCTTAGCTGAGTTGTTCTCTTCTCCAATGATCATTTATCAAACCCTCCAAGTATGGAAATGTCTGCATTCCTGCCAGGAGCCAACTATAAAAATCCCAATCTTTCCATAACCCAAACCACAAGCAGGTGGAGCAGAACATTCCCAACAAGATCACCCTGGCACTCAGTTCCTCCTCAAAATAAGCACAGCTCTTGTGGCCCACAGAAATTTCCATTTCCATTGTAGCGCTGGGAGAACTGGCTGAGCTGCCACGAGGGGTGGGCACGGCCTCCACCCCCAGGATGGCTGAAGCTTTCTGTTCTCTCTTCTATTCTGGACCACAAAAAAACCAAAGAGAATTTTTTCTTTTTAAAGCAGAGATTGCCAGATAGGGAAATCCTGTATAACCAGAGAAAAGCCCTGAATAGGGAATATTTTTGCTTTGCGGAGGATGAAACCTTAGAATTATGGCTGGAACTGTATTGGAAGAGACCTTAAAGATCATCTCCCTGCCATGGGCACGAGCACCTCCACTAGACCAGGTTGCTCAGGACCCTTTCTAACTGAGCAGAATTGTTTCCTTCAACTTCTGCCCACTGATTTTCCCTTTAACGGTGGTTGAATTCACTGTAACACAACAGAAAAATTACCTTTACTCCATGACATTGTTCTTCCCTTCCATCATATCTACTTCAATCCCAGTGCTGAGAACTGTGTGACTTCCACAGCAGTCCAGGCATTCACAGAAATGTGCTCCATCCCTGAGAGCCCTCACCAAGGCCCAGGGACATGTCAGAAACCCAACGCCCACGATCCTGCCAAGCTGCCTCCATTCACACAGAGCTCCAGCACATGGAACAAGGCTTCTGCTGTTGGCCAGCTCACTTAGCCAAGACTCAGCATTTTTGCTGAGGTGAGGGGAAATAAAACTGGAGCACAGGCAGCCCCTTTTCTCATTGTCTCGCCATAACCAACTAAGACATTTGAATTCCTTGTTGTTTTTGTTTAGCTACTGTAAAATTCAAAATGCTGTTGACATGAATGCCTAAAAAAGGCTGGAGGGACCTCTATTGAGCACATACCAGTTAGATGATCATAAAAATAACGAAACCAAGTTTACTCTGCCATTCAAAACAAGTTGCACTCTCCATTTTACACTAGACAAATACCATTCTTGTTCATTCTTCTCCATTTCCTTCTGACTATTTGTACAATTTAATCCCCCAAGACTTCTCATAACAGACTTATTCAAAGGCATTAATGAATTCCAGGCAGGAAGCTGTTATGGAGTCTTTCATTAGACTTGATACTCCAAGTGGACTACATGTACAGTTAGCAGCTTGTTCTGACACATCTCTCTTGCAGGGTGTATGAAACAGGCACTATGAAAATCAGTGGGCTGAGAACTGCAGTCAGGAAATATTGCCCATTTGTATCAAAACCAAATGACAGACACAAACTGCAATTTATGGCGGGGTCCTCCTCCTTTCAGCTCTCTGCTGCCAGTGCCAGATCCTTCAGGAATATTTGGTTATGGATGAGGAACAGGCAAAAGGCTCGGCAGAGAAGGCACAAATGGAAGGGCCCAGGGAAGCTGGAAGTGCTCCTACCCAAGGAGAAGGGGCTCCTACAGAGGTGGCAGAAACATGCTGGCATTTGGGCAAGTCTGGGCTGTAGCACCACTGCTCTTTCCTCTCCCATGATTTAATAGTGAACCTTTGCTTCCATGGCTGGTTTTCTGGCACACTGCACCCAACAATAAATTTATGAGAAATTGTAAATATTTATTTTAAAAGGAAACATGTAGGCACTGCAAAGGCCACGAAATGCTGGACCAGCTCTTCAGCTGGTATAAATTAACGTGGTTCCACCACCTCCAAGGCAGCTATGCAGATGTACACTGGGCAAGAAGATGCTTCTCAAGGTTAAATTTCACTTCAAAGATCAGGATCTTTATCCTCATGAACTGTACTGTTAAGAACATGTCACTGGCTAAATTTTTAGGATATTTTTTTCCCTGAAACTTCGTTTAAGTACATTTTTGCCTCATTTAATGTATTTCTAAAGCTTATACCAACTATGTTCAAAGTCCTGTGGTCTTGTAAAGCTCCACTTCAGCCATGATTAAGCCTTAAGCCAGGCTTTGTCTAGGTAGAAGAGGACATATTTTTAAATGCCAGATTCAGCCAGCTGAACAGTTGTAAAATTAAGCACAAATATGATTCACTGCAGACTCACATCTTGCCCTATAAACATGCCATGCTGCTTGCTATTTCCTGGCTGTCTTTAAGCTGTTTGATGGGCACACACCCAACATAAAGATGTCACTGAGGATTTACTGAGATGAGCCAATCTTTCAAAAGCATCCTTGATTAGAAAAGTGAAAGGGTGCAAACCATACCCCAGGACACACATATATCTCAGCTGGCCAAAGGTGAGTATCTTGTTTGACACTAATGGCTCTTACAAGGGTCACCTTCTGACACAAGGCAGGAGCCTCATGTCAGGGGAACTTCTCAGCATTAATACATTTGGTAGATTGGAGAAATAAACTTGAGACAGTAAGACTTCATTCACTGAGGCTGAATGAAGAGGTGTGTGCTGAGAAAGAAGAAACTGAATGCCTAAATGTAAAAGGTCAAACAACAACTGTGCAACTTCTCTGCAGCAAAAGGAGTCCCAGCAGAATGCAGCTGATATAAAGGAAAGATCAAAACAAACACGGGAACAAATTTGTAGATGCTGTTGCTACAGGGGAGTTTTCATTTTAATGGATGAACTAAAATCTCTTTAAAATAAATCAAAAATAGCAAAATTTCTACAACATATCTGCACAGGCCATCACGTCCAAGAGGGAACACCAGATTTCCACAGTGTTCAAGAATTCTGCTTTTAGGAAGGACACTCAAACTTCTGCACTTCTGCAGCTGCACACTCCATAACGTGGCACTAAAGGAATACAAATGTATTCAGAAATGCTTTAGGAACATCACAGATGGAATCAGAGGTTTGGAGAATCATAGGATAGAAGACAAAGGACATAATCACTCCATGCTGTACAGCAACAAAATAAGGCATCAGGTGGAGTGCTGTGTCCAGCTCCAGCACCCCTCTAAAGGAGACTAACAAACTGCAAAAGGGCCAGTAGAGACCATCCAGACATAAAAGAGATTTATCACATTAAAGGGATTTATCACAAGGAACTTATAAGAAAAAGGATGGAGTAGTAAAGATTGCTTAGTCTACAAGAGAAAAGGCTGAAGGGAGACATTTTAAGCCTTCAAATACATGAAGATTAACAAACATGACAGGGGTCAAGGAAGAGGAAAAACATCCTTATTTTTAGCCAGACAGAATGGTTTTATGTGCATGTTTTTAACAGCTACTTTTAAGACCAAATGGACACTGGAAGGGGTACAGTGGAAGAGATGGTCACACCCCTGTCATGAGACATTTCAGAACAGACTTGTGAGCACCTGTCAGTTGGCTGAATCTGGCTTTTAAAAATATGTCATCCTCTACCTAAACAAAGCCTGGCTGAAGGCTTAATCATGGCTGGAGTGGAGCTTTACAATACCACAGGACTTTGAACATAGTTGGTATAAGCTTAGAAATTCATAAAACAGTGAAGATATTTTTTCTACATGGATACAGTTGATTTTCCTTCAGAGCTGGAGCACAGACTCCCCATGTTCTTTACAGATGCAATTCTACAAATATTTAGTGTAAGCTGCAAACTTGTGAAAATTTTAAGCAGAGTTCTTTAAACAGAGTGTAAGCCAGGAGCCGTATCTGTACTTCCAAGTTATGACTCACCAAAAGAAAGTACCAGGTTCCTCAGCATGCTGTTCAGATAACCTCACAGTCCTTCCTTTCTCTCTGTGTCTTTGTTTTTACTCTTGCATCATCAAATTCATGATCACTGTACTACATCCAAGGCAAAATAAATTGCCCTGAGTATTTTGTAAATACCTTCAATGTATACTGTGTTTATAAAAGTGGATTGGGTTACTCCAGCATCTGCTTTTGGTAATGCACACAGCAGAACAACAGAAAGTACCTATTGCTCTGGTAATGGATTTATTGAGACAATTCCTGTAAATTTATTTTACATGTCAGACTTACAGGGAAAACCCTTGGTCAATAAAACCAGAGCATCTCTTGGATGCCAGCACAGCGGAGCACAGAGGCAGCACCCTAAACGCTAAGCAGAAATCCAATCATTCAGAACATGAAATATTTCATCTCATTTTACATAAAGCCACAGAAGAAGACTTGTCCTCCATTTTAATGTGCTTGAATGAAAGATTTTTCTTTCAGGTAAATTTTCCAGATCATTTATGTTGATCTTAAGGACAAAAGGGCTCAGTAATTTCTGAGCCAAAATTGGAACCTCTGTCTAACCACCAGCTCTGGGCAAATATTAAATTTTGACTCATTATGTCTGATTTAATCTCTTTCAATGGCTAAACACCCTCATTCTTAAAATTTCTATCCAATTTGTGGTCTTAATTGGGCTAATATCAAATTCCTGAGAAATGGATACCCACACACTATCTGTTGAGATAAGGAAGAATTGTTATTGCTGTAAATGTCACTGCAGGTATCTTGTAGGTAAAAAGGGAACCTTGTAACCTTTCTTTTAGACAAAGAACATAAATTAGCCCTTCAAGTACCAAACAGCAAAAGAGATTTTCCAAAGCCCTGTTTATGCAGAGTTCTGTGTTTATCAGCATCCCTCTGTTTCAAAGCCCATTTGAATACTACTGAATATGTCAGCCTTCAAGCCATTACCCACAAGAACTCTGAGTTTCCATCTCCTTATACACATTTCTCGCTTTGCTTTACACAAAGATGAGTTTTTCCTCTCAGTTGCTAAAGTAGCCTTTTTCAATTGAATCTGAGGGTTTGACATAATCCAAATCTGCCATTTTAAATGACCTTAAGCAATGCTGAGTTCAAGACAAGCTCAGTATCACACAGAACCAAGTCATGGGAGTGTATTGTCATGCATTTTTATATCAGTACAGGATTGAATATGAAACATTTTTATCATCAGCAGTAGAAATTCCAATGGCTCATTTCCAGCTTTAGGATTTTCTACTCTTTCAACAAGAGGGCATTTAGAGAAATGAATATGGATTTCCTAGTGCAGCTGACATGGAGACACTGATTTAACTCTGAAGAGCGTTTCCTGCTGAAGCTCTGACCACATCTGCCACGGCCTCTTGCACTGTGCCCTTGAACCTGGTGCCCTGGCCTCCTGAACCTGATAAATATAAAATATAACTGCCCACACACCCTTTGAGCACACATGTGGCATGTGTAACCATACACCAGTCTGCTCACTGCAGTGGGGCTGGCATCTCCTTGCCAACGTTTCACTGATGGCAGTCAGTCCTATTTTCATAACATGAAGTTCAAAAGAGGAAAGAAACTCCTTAACTCTCCTTCAAAATGCCTTAATAACTCTTCCTATTTCAGCAGTTTACACTTGAGAAAAAATTTAGAAAGAAATAATATTTAGAGGTATCAGAATGTGGTAACCAGTGTAGGTCACAAGCAGCCTCTGGAGATATTCCTCCCAAGCTCCACCTGAAAGCAGGAGCTGGGGATGGCCTGGGGAACCTGAGGTGAGGTTATCCAGGGCCCTGCCAAGGCAAGTCCTGAATGCTTCCAAACAAGTGAAATCCCACCCCTTCTCTGGACAAACTTCTCCAATGGTTTATTCTTCTCATATTCTTCTTCATTCCTGTTTCCAGGCTTTTGATTTCCCCTAAAGGAACGTGTGCCCCTTGAACTGCCATCACACATCCTTGTGAACACAGTGACTACCCTTCACATATTAAAAGGCAGTTATTAAATACACAGTGTTCCAAGTTAAAAAGGTTTACCAAAATTTGAAAGAAATAAAATATGAAATAAAATGAAATAAAAATGAAATAAAAATAAAAAAAATTAAAAAACTAAATAAAATAAAATAAAATGAGATGAACACACACTTTTCTTATCTCCTGCCCATATGGACACTGCTATGAGAACAGTTATTTGTTTCACCTCACTGTCTACAATCTGTAGGCACGTATTCTTGAGGTTTTTCCTTTTTCTGATGCTATCTAAGAGAAACCTGACGTCAACCCGCCCTTCTTTATAAACCTGAGTAATAACCATTCATTTGATCTCAAGCAGAAATGGTAACATCTGTAATACAATTTGTCTTCTACTGATATTTTATTTAACATTCAATCCACAGGAATAGTGTAATTTTTCCCACAGATGTCTACTGCCCTCTGTAGGATTATTTTAAATAAAATATTGGGAACAAAGTAGAAGAAAAAAACAAAAGAAAGCACGTAAGCCTGTCACAGTACTGTATCACATCATCAACATGGTGGAGGTGGCTTATTAAGTTGATATCTCTTACAGCTTCATAATTTCACTGATTTTATAGATTTGACACAAGTAATAGGCAGAATATTCCCAGCCAACAGCATCAGACATTTGAGACTACAAAATGCAAGCTGAGTGCCTCAGAACAGTGAGGAAAATGGGTGCATGAGGGTGTTCAGAGCTGGCCAAAAATCCCCACCATTCTGCAGAACGCAGGCTGCTTTCAGAACATGTCTCAAGAGATTCTGCTGTGTGCAAGCAAAACACTGACATAAACTCAGGAGAAAACCTACTGTACCCAAGTCTTTACTGAAGCTGTAGGTTTCAATAGATTTAAGTTTCCTTCCTGATGCCACCTAGGATGCAGTTCTGGTCCTCACTGCCATGCATAAGAATAGATTCATGTATGCTAAATTGCATATGGATTTTTGCATTCCATTTGCAAATCAAATTTTGGCTGTATTTTATCTGGTGACTCTGTCAGACAATTAGAAAGATGTGGTAATGAGGAGCCTCAAAGCAACTGCTAACTGCACACAGGCATTGAAATGCAATGTTCATTTGCTTCTCTACATTCATTAGAAAAGTTTTGGATAACTTAGATGAGTTCAGCAGTGACATGGGAAGTGTCTGATGCCTTCCATGCCACAGGAGACCTGTGGCGTTCAAGGACATTAAAGGACAAGGAAGCAAACCAAAGCTATTCCTACATAAGCATGGGCTAAGGAATTCTGACCATTCAGAAGAGAATTGGCTCCTGTTGTATGAAGGGATTAGGATGACATAACCCCAAAACCCACAAGCCTAAGTGCTCAATTCCCCACAAGACAAAAATGCAATTAAAACTTTAATGGCATTTTTCTTTTAAAAAAACACCAATTACACATATAAAAATATCCTCTCTGGAATGTAACTGCAATTATAAATGGCTAATCACTATGACAATAAATAAAAAACCATACTACAGCATGTTATCATTTTATGATGTGAGGAATGAGGGTCCTGAAATTCCTGTGAGTTCAGGTAAATTCCCTATAAAAGAGGAATTTTGCATATAAACTGAGGCTGTAACCCCAAAAAGCAAGTTAAATCTATCAGGCCCTAACCTCAGGGAAGGACTGAACCAGGTGTCTGAGTGATCCTTTCTAAAGAACACTTTTCTCTATATATTGGAAGTGGTGTCAGACAGCACGTGGAGACTGAGAAAACAAATACTGAGGACACAAGGTCAGCTGTGGGGAAGAGAAGATTTGCATCTCTTTCCATGTTCCTTTGCTAAGAGCACGTGTGCACCTCACGTCAAACACGTGCATCCATCCAAGAACCTCACCTTTTTCTGCAATGGTGCAATGATTTTTGATACTGCACAAAACCCTTCCCCAAGTTTTCTAGGAAATCAGTGGTCTCATCAGTAATTGATTTACAGAATCTTCTGAATAATCTGGGTTATTTATTTCCCAGTAGCTGGCTGTTCTTCCATGCTCCATTTGCTGTCCTTTTCCTTTCTGATGAATTCTGTTTCAATTAATGCACTTTCATTGCCACAAGCCACAGACCAATGACTAACAAGACAATTTGCACTTGGAGGGAAAGGCCACAGATTAATAAAAGCTAAAAATTACAACCTACTTTTTGTAAGAAATTATTCAAACACTGAAGGCTACCTTCTATCACAAAGTGACCAATAATGCCAAAAGAGGCTGAGTTTTATTTCTGCAATTTCCTTCCTCAAAAACACAACGGAGCAGGCACTAGGTAAAGAGACAAAAACTTACCAAGCCTGGCACACAGCACACTCATGTAAGTCTCATTTTCTTAGGCAAAGCACAGGATATGGGTCAGAAAACCTGAATTGTCCTAGCACTTTGACAATAAACTTTGCCTGGCAATGTTACAATTAACTTCAAAATAAGCCAAAATTTTGTCAAACCAATTGCTTTTGTTTCTCATGGATGTAGGCCAACTTTGTGTCATGATTATACTTTTAAGAAAAGTTCAAGTTCAACTTTACATGAGCCTTTTTTTTTTTAAAGACCATAATTTATGACTGGAAATTTTGACCAGAGCAAAATTCTGAGTAGTTAATGCAACTTATGTAGATTGCCAGCCTAAGAGCTAGCCTTGTTTCCTTTAGTCATTTGTAATATTTGTAGGAAGCAGTTCATCTCATGTGCTTCTTCAGCAACCAGTTTATCTTTCTTAGAAGATGAATTATAGTGAGGAATGAGGGTTCCCTGAACTGACTGTGCAAAAGCAGTTGATATTTAAGTTAGTTGACAAATTATTGTTATTTCTCTGTATGCATACGGATTTCTTTCTTTATTTTTCTTTTCTGAAGACTAAAACCAGTACTTTACCTTCCTTATTTAGTAATCTTGGTTGACTGAGAAAACAGCTAAAATAGATGGAGGTCCTCTCCTGCCTGCAGCATAACCTCACACATCCCATATGGAGCAGGGACCATCTGGCCACCCTACCCATGTGCAGGACAAAACAAATCCCACTCACCTCTCCCCAGTCCAGTGATAAGGGGACATGAGCACAAGAATATTCACAGGAAGGACAAAGAAAGAGGCTGGGAAGATATTACACAGGAAAACAAGGTTTCTACTGCTCACACTAAAAGCTGTTAGCTTGTTCTTTGAACTGAAAGCCAGACCTAATTCAGGTTTAGAGACAATTATTACATGCTGATGTTGCAGTTAAATCATTACTGTTTACACAGTGTACCATTCTAAAAGAATACACATTGATTTACCAATGTGTATTGCTAAATTATTAGCTTATTATGCTAATACATTAATCTGTAATATAATTATATTAGACAGAGGTGAATTTTATTTTTCTGTTATACAAAACATGAGCAGGGTGTTTCAGAATGTCCTTGGAGAATGCTTGGAGGGTCCTCCGCTGCCACCACAACTTTTTTGGGGTAACATTGCAAAACCTACTGACAGGCAGCCCTCGGGTAACAATTCCCAGAGAAGGAAGAGCGGAGTTTCCTGGAAAGAGCCAAGCATGAGAACTACAGAGCAGCTGACCCAGAGCAGTGCTGTTCCCTGGAGCAAAGTGCTCAGTACAGTTATCAGAACCTCTGCACGGCCAGCCAGGAGACTTGAGCCTGAGGGCTGCCACTGTCAAGTGAGTGCAGGCAGCCTGTGCTGAGGCCCAGAGCTGGCTCCTTTGTCAGCAGAATGACTTTGGGAACGTGGGATTTGCTGCCAGCCCACGCTGACAATCTGGCTGTGCCAGGCTGGAGAGATGCGCTCAGCTCTCACCAGCCACAGCCCCCAGCCCCACTCTGAGCTGCCAACTGAGGCTAATGAATGCTGGCAGGTCACTGAATTAGTGAATGGACACAAAGTCAGTAAATGTCATTCAAAAAAGCTCTGCTTCACACACAGCATGGCTCTGAGTGCTCCTGATGCTGCCACAGACATCACTTCACTGCAACGTTCATAAAACATGTTCCTGCCTTCACATACAACACTAGATGATTCCTGAAATCAGATTGGAATTGTGTAATTTTGTCTCTTACAGGATAGTCCACAACAGTAATGGGCATGAAAGCAAATTGTACTATTTATCATATAAAAACTTTGCAGAAATCTTTAGTGGTCATTTTTCATTCTTGTCAAACTAATCATCAAAATGCCTTGTTTTATGATTAATTCCTTCCCCCTTATCAGTGCTTGAAGCAAAATGAAAAAACATGGTTCACCAGTGCCAGCACATTTTAAAGTTATGTTTTTGGATGTACCTTCAGGACAGCAAGTCACAACTTCAGATATATTAAAGGAGGACTATACTTTTTTCAAGAAGAGACAGCTGGCTTTTGGATTACAGATGTCATATTTACAACACACAACTTCAAGACAGTCTTAAATCCAATTTCCTCCGAATTGAAGCCATCATTAGGAAAAATCCAAGTTGTTAATTGCTTACCTTTGTCATTGCTGCTGGTTGGGGCTGGGGGGAGAAGGCCAGGCTTGGATTTGTCGTAGTTGTTGAAGCTCTGGCTGCGTCGGTTGTTGGCACTGATGGCACCACGAGCTTTGGCCTCGCTGCCCGCAGCGGACACCCTCATGGTGGGACCTGGAAGTCTGCTGGGAGAATTTACAGCAGCTTTAAGCACAGGGAAAAAGCACTCTGGGCATGAAACCATGGGGCACCATGCACAAGCTGAAAATGAAAGCATCAACAGTACAAGTGTAGGCTCATAAGGGTGTTGCTACTTCCATAGGAATAAATCAAAGGATCGTCTTGGATGAAAATTGTATGGCAAACAAGCTGCAGTCTGAAGTGTTTTACACCAGAAAAAAAAGCCCTGAGACAAAATTAACAGTCACCTGCCATAAGTCTGGTGAATCAGATATAGTTGCAGGTAAATTCAGGGGAGCAATACCACTGGCAAAAGGTTAACACTAAGTGAGACAGTGCTGCTGTTAAACTGGATTGCCGGACACTTCATCACAGGCTGGCCACATAAAGGCTACCCTTATTTCAGAAATACCAATGAGATGGAACTTGGCAGCCTTTTTCCCTCTAGAGAAGCACATCACATCTCTGCCCTGACAGAGCCACAAAGCTCAGCAGCCAAGCCTAGCAAGACTTTAACCTGATTTAATTATTTGAGCCTATATAAATCACACAAAGCTTCAGTACCCTCTCCTAGAGTGACCACATTATCAGTGAGCTGGTATTAGCGTCAGGTTTAAACTGGGCATCTGCCTCTTCCAGCATTCTCTCACCACAGCCTGTACTTACCAGATAAGGTTGATCAACTAGGAAAAAAAACATAGTTATTCTGGAGTAAGTCAACAAACTTTTATGATTTTCAGGCAAAAAAGAAGGTGGAAGACTTCCATGAAAAGCCCAATAGAATCAGGAAAGCCACTGGCATCACATCTCAGAACACTTCAAAGCCAACATTCACACACAGAATCTTTTTAAATCTTCTTCATGTAAAATACAAAAATCTATTCAAATAACTTGTGTCATTAATAAAGTAAAAGGAAGAACTCCCAGTTGTCAGAGAAAGTAGGGATGCAACTGGCCAAATCACCATTGTGCCTCTAAAAGAAGGAAGAGAAGCCAGGAAGGAACCTGGCACGGCTTCCTAAATAAACTGATTTATCCAGGACCAGTGAAGAAATAGAAAATATGAAAAGAAACATGGAGAAAAAGCCAAAATGTCAGCAGCTGCATGCACACGCTTTCAAAGCTCAAAAGAGTCCAAGACATGAGGGCATCATTCAAATACAAACCCAGAAATTAATTTACAAGCTCAAACCACCACAGATTCAGCACAGCACATCATGGTTCTGAGGTTGACTTTTAGACCAGTCTCTCAAATTATCCAGCACTTTTTCCAGCTCCAGGGGATGCTAAAAAGTTGTCCATACTCATCACTGCAGCAAAGGGTCAATGAGAAAACCCCAGAGGGGCTCCATCCACTGCAGAGGAGACCACAGGGGAAGGAGCTGAGGGCAACCAGTGATAAATAAAACTTTTTGAGAAAGTCACCAAGACTAGGAAGTCCATGAAAAGCTCATTTTGTCTGACAGTTTTTCTACAAGGTACCTCAGCCCAAAGCTGCCCCCCAGTTTGGAAACCCTGAGTGTGGGGCACCCACCCCAGGATGGCTGCAAGGGCCCTGCATGGGAAGGGACAATCTTCCTCTAGTGATGGATGAGAAAAGGCTCCCCCCACACACCCACACAGGTTTTGCAAAGCTGTCACATTTTAAAGTAAACAAAGCTCCTCAAACCATGTGACCACTTAACAAGTGACAGGTTTTCCATCTGAGTCAGTATTGTCACTGCCAATAAAAACACACCAAGAATAAAAAACCCACGTGCAAGAGCACTCTTGAAGATATCCTTTCTCTTTTTTCCCCACCACTGTAGTTCAACTAACTGCTTTTAAGCCCCTGCTTTTGGTATTAGGTCAAGATACTTTTCACATGTCTGTGAAATCTAAGGAAAAAATCAGGTTCAGGGAGACACTTCCGAGAGGAGGTACTGAGCTTGGGGAACACTCTTTTACTATTCTTCAGCACCTCTGTTAAGCAAATATGAGCTGTCAAGTCATAATTAAGATCAAGGAAGAACGTGAAAAGGAAATGCAGAACTTTTTAACAGGGATTATTCTGCAGAGATTCACTGTTAGCATGTAAGTAATAAGACGTGGGAAATAAATCTAAATTATACAGCACAAAAAACAATCTGTACAAACTGAATAAAAATCATAAGCTATAGCTCACAAGCTTAGCAAAAATGGTATGGTATAATTTACCAATGTAAAACTATATTCTAGTCAAGCATTTACATATAATAGTAAAATAACAAGATTATCACCCAGATTAACAAGCACAGCAACCCTCAGGATCACTGAGATGAGATGGACAGATGAGCTGGCATGCACACCATGCTGGGGTCCAGGGAGAAAAGGGACTCAAGGGCCCTGATCCCCTCCAGGTGCTGGGTGTGAGAGCACGGGGGACAGCAACAGCCACACCGTGCTCTGGGGCTCACAGCATGCAGGGGACACTCTCCCCACCATGAGGAGATCCTTAAGGTCATTCCCAATCCAAAACATTCTCTGATTCTATGATTTTGATAATGCAGGTCAAAATATGATTCATACAGCGGGGCGAGAACTCCCAGAACCATGTTTTGCTCTCAAAAGCAAAAGCCCTTAAGAACAAAAAAAAATCAAATTATTTCCTTCAGGGCCAAAATGCATTCCACACCTCAAAACAAAACAAAACAAAACAAAGCAAAAAAAAAAAAAATTAAGGAAAAAAATTCCATCAAAAACTTTCCCATTTCAGCCGTTTGTAAAGGCCTAGTTACAAACTGTTTTTGACAGGAACCCTAAACATGCACCCAGAAATATTGCAAAAGGTAATTCATGCTTTGCAGAAGATGAAGAAACGCTAACCTAGAGGACCTTTTCTGACCAAGAGTGAATCGGATGATTTTGCTTTGAGATGAGTCCCTGGGAGATGCACTGTGACAGGAAAGAAAAAGCGGAAGAGAACATTGAACAAAGAAATTTTTTGGGTTTTTTTTTTTAAAGCCACTGAAGTTTGTAACTGGTTTTAGGGAAAATATGGGTTTTTTATGAATTTCACAAGAATATAAAGCTTCTTGCCCAAGTATGACTTCAGGTCAAAACCACTACAGTCTGAAATTAATTTTTACAGAGTAATGAACATGCAAATCTGCGTGCAACCCCCAACCCTATTCCTCTTTTCCTTCTCACTCCTTTATTAGATATATTTTCTGTAGAATCTGAGCAATTTGACTTTAGTACATATTAAGAAAACGTTACATTGAAGATCTTCAGGATATACATATTTGTCCAGTATTTGAAACCCAGCCCAATCTACACAATGGACTGAAAACAGCAAAACAGTGTTCAGCATCTCTGCATGTTTGACAGAAAACTTGCAGAAATCTCTTCAAACACATCTTTATTTTATGGTAATTACTTCCTTTTTATACATGCTGCAGGAACACTATGTTTTTCAACTATACAAAACTATTGTTTACACCCAAATGAGCATAATTTGTGATGGAAGACTTAAAAGCCAAACCCAAATAACCTCTGAGTGGTCCCACTTGGAAGGCTTCAGTAAAGCTGTTTATACCCCTAGTAAAGCAGCACTTCAGCCAGCTTTCACCTCAAGGTGTGTTAGCACAAGCAAGCCTCAATGTGAGATTTGTAAGAACAAGAAGCCTTCATACTTTAGTAATTGTGCAAATATGATTTCTGCTTTTAGTTCTCCTTCTTATCCCCTCCCTGTTTCAGCAGTGCAAGGGTCAGAGCAGCAGAAGGCTGCATATGCATTTACTGTGGCACTGCCTCAGAACATTGTTTTTATTCCAACCTGGGCAGAGCACTTCTAGTATTAAAGACATTCAAGGAACAAAACCCCTTTCTGTTCATCTGTACTCTGATCTAGGAGTGCCAACAAACACCAATGATGGAATTTATTTTTCATGTAAAGCCAGCAGCATATTATTTTTGACCAGAAAGTCTAGATTTGATTTTGATTGCCACCAGGCGTTATGAGCTCTATTTCCTTTAGCACTGTCAGAGTAACCCTTCCCCACAGTGGAAGGTAACCCTTCCATTTCTCAGTGAGGACTGAAACTCTTGTAATCTGAGAACTGAGGTTGGTTTTCATATGCCTAAAATGTATGTTTTCTAAGGGAAACAATGTGCATGCTTTGTGAGTAGAAAGAAGCAAAAGGAATAGTGAGAAAAACATCCTTTTACAATCCTGTGGTGGCTTGGTCCAGCAGGGATGTCACACCCATTGGGCTGCAGATCTCCAGCACTGAGAACATATTTAAACACACGTGTTTTGATTTCCAAAGGCTTAAAGTCAATTGCTACTCAGCATTCCACTCCCAACACACTTTATTCTAGAGCAGAACTAAAGAAAGGAGTTTCTTTGGCTTTTTAACACCTGCAAGAAGAAGCAAAAAAAAAAAAAAAGGAGATAAATAATGAAAAAAAAAAAACCTTGAAGGAGATTTCCCCACCTGGAGTGCATTTCTGGTTGTGCTTTCAGCTGCTGCTGCCCAGCTTGTGGGGGCTGTTGGCACGGAGAGTGGGGCACAGCTGGCACCTGCTGCTGCTGCTGGGGGAGCCCCGCCTGGCCCTGGGCTGGGGGCCCTGCTGGCTGGGAGGGATGGAGCTGGGGCTGGGGCTGCTGCTGCTGCTGCTTGTACCGAGACAGGCTGAAGAACAGGCCCAGGATGGCCTTCAGATTCCCATTCCTGATTTCTGCAAGGCAAAGGGGAGAAGGCACTCGTCAGCCACCAGTGGGGCTCCTCTCTGACAGCGCGGTGGGTCAGCCTCAGCACCCCCAGAGTACTGTCTGAACTGAGCTCCTCGGGGATACCCTCTAGGACAAGTTTCTTCCTGCACATCTAATTGGCATTACAGTTGATTGCCAGTGAGCACCAAGGACAAATAAATAACTAATCTCTCCCCTGCGGTGACTGAGCAATATCTCACATTTCCACTGTGTTAAATGCCAGTGTGCTTAAAAAGCAAGTCCCTTGAAATCTTTCCTTTAAACTAACAGAACCCAAAACAGAGGCCCCACAACAACAATTGTATTAAGGGCAGCATGCTGTAAATGATTTCTCAGTCCTAAACTTGCACAAGGAGGAAACTACTCCATTCTCCCACTGGCATCACATCTCAGTATTTTAATATTTCTGGAATATCAAAATAATCGTTTCCACTAAGAAAATTTGATGCAAGTTTTGCACTAGAAAATGTAGTTATTGGCTGACATAGCTGTATTCAAACATAATTACCAGCTTTGATACTGTCACAAGCTGATAAGGGATGGGCACCCAATTTACCTAAAGATAGCTTGGCAGTCAAGGTATAAACTTTTCAATTCCTGAATGCCATCCTGCTCTTCTATGCAATATCAAATGCAAGAATATAAAAGCAAACAGAAATACAAAGATGAAGAGGTGTATCAGACCACACACTTTACCACTGTATCATAATGAATACTCCAGAGGGCAAATTCTTCCTTGCAGACAACCTTAACGTGCTGTGACTTAATTATTTAGCATGTTTAATTTCCTAAATTAAAAAAGTGAATTAAAAAAGCTACAATCAAACAGCTCAACTTGTGCCTGTGTTGTACAGACCACTTGAACTAAAAGCTGACTGTTGCCCTGTGAGAAAGTAAGAAGAAAATGACATGAGTAAGGCAGTGGCCAAGCACAAAGGCAAGAAGCAGAATTTTCATTTGTTTCCAGTTCTGGCTGAAAGGCTGCTCTGAGTTTGTGATGGGCCCCACTCCATCCCTTACTCCCTCTCCCAGCCACATTTCTGCTCACTTTGCTCATCTTTGCTGTATAAACAAGCTTCTGCTCCTAATCCTAAGCACTTCACCCAGCAGATCTGAGGCTCAAGGTTTAAAACTGTTCTTTACCCATTCTGTACCAGCTCCCAGCTTTGGTCTCCTTGTCTACCTGCACCTCAGTCTACTTTCCCTTCCCAGACACTGACATAAAACTTACTTTCTTTCTGAAATTTGTCTCAACCCCTGCCCACGACTTCAGAGAATATTAGCCCTTCTCTAAGTGGCCCTGACCCAGGATATTCCTTTCCTCTCACACTTCCTGACTCAGTTTCCCCAGCCATTTTTCCTTCCCTGCAGCCTGGTCCCTCCATCAGTGGTGCCTCCCACCAGTGACCCCCAATCCCTTGTTTAAAGGATCATCATTCCCAGGGCCCTCCAGCAGCCATTTTCAGCCTTCCTTTGTTTTCTTGGCTAATTTTGGTCTCCTCCTGAACAGTGGGGTCCCGATTAATCCTGCTGTTCCCCCTTTTCCCAGCCCACTCCTGCTCCCATGCACAAACCCAGCCTCCTCTCCCTGCACCAGGCAGGTTCCTTCTCTAATCTGCAGGTTCTCTTCAATAATCTCTGTTTAGCTTAGGAGGACATGGGTGGAAGTAAAACAGACACAAAATGCAGCAGAACACAGTAAAAAGGATTTCCTTATCTCCAGCAAAGAACTCGAATTATCCATGGGAGCTGTAAGGAAAGCAGCATCCAATCACAGATTGAAGCATAACTAAACAGATCCAGAGGCACTGGGAAGCTTAACTGCACAAATACAGGTCAGATATAAAAGAAATTACCATGGACCTGCTTGTTTAAATTTAGCTATATGCAACTAGAAATTGGTTTCTATGTGAAGTGAAAGGCAACTATAACAATAACCCACCTACTGCCTGTGTTGCTGCCTGTTTTCTGCTGTATTTATCAGAAAGGCAACCTGCTTTTGACCAAATAATCAAAAGAACACTTTTAATGAGTTAAAGCAATCTCTTCCCCTCTGGATTTGAAAAAAAAAATATTTTAAATCAGACTTTCAGTGGTACCTGTTTCTTTTGTTTCTTTTATCTTAAAAACTGAGGTAATCCTGGCAGTTCTACCTCACATTTCGTACAAAAGGAGTATTTCAAAGACTACTTCAGCCTCACTGCACTCTGCACATCAGCAGAGTCTCAAATGCTTCCTGCTTCAAGTCCTCTCCAGCCCATGGGCAGCTCCAGTATCATATTGACTTAGATAAGGACAAGGATGTCACCCAGCCATTCTAAATGTGGAGCCAAAAATTACGGTCCTGGATACTGGAAACAAACACTCCAGACACTTGAAACCGGAATTTGGTTTTCAAAGGAAGCCCCCAAATCCACTCTTCAGAGATTTCCATCCTAGGATATCCCTGCTGGTGCTTGTTTACCCTACATCCCTGCTCCAGGATGTGTTCGGCTGATCATTATCCAGCTCATCTGTCACCCAAAAGATGTGCAGCTGCTTATGTGTGATATCAGTCTGAGTTTCTAATGCACATTTATGTTCTCCAATACCTTCAATATCTTGAGAGCAATGAGATATTGTGTGAAGGAGAGCAAGCTTCTCTGGGCAGTTGCAATTCCAGGAGTCTAACACAGGTCTAAGGGCAGGGGTATAGGAAAGACAGTTCAAAGAATGAACAATAAAAAATTTGCAGCAAGAGGTGAAAAGAGATCTCCAGCCCTCAATAGTTTTCTTCAGCAACTAGAAATGGAGATTTATATTTTTAAGAATCTTTGATAAGGGGATGCCTTTTTGCCTTCACGTTTCTGGGGAAGGGGAGCCTCTAGCACAGCATGGCTAGCATCAACACCACCAGTGATTGCAGATCCTCAGCATCTCCACTGCATAAATCCATCAAAACAGACTCTGTGTCAGTGGCACACACATATCAAAGCAGGATTTTTCAACACTAGAAGGATATACACGTGCGGCCCCAAATTATTTCAACATTTAGGAGTCATCCAAATTCCAGTTTTGAGTCATTAACTTCCCTCCACACTGAAGCTGCACTGTTGAAAAATACGTGCTCTTAACAAACCCAGGGGACTTCAGTGATTATTCTTGTTTGGAAGCGATCACAACCTTTTCCTTCCTCCTAGATGAGGATCTGCCAGTGAAGTAAATAAAGTTATTTGCAGTTGACCTAGCAGGTCTTGGCAACTTGCACAGAAACACTGGCTTGTTTGGTAACAACATTCCTCACTTTAAATGGTTCTGTGTTCCTCAACACAGTGCTGGAGCAACTAGAAAGAGAAATTCACTTCACTGCTGCACTCAAGTCTTTTACCTTATTTTATAAAAATATATTCATTCCCTCCCTTTCTCTAGTTGTCACTTTCTTCCTTCAATGTTAGTGGTGGAGCCAGTAAATGCTCTCATTTATGTGCTGGCAGCAAACATTACTGGTCCCTTCTTAGGTTCCATGTGATTTAATACATTAATTCCTAGATAGTGTAACAGCAAGGCAGAAATCCCGAATCAGGGAAGCCATGGGATAACGTGTGTGCTGCTGGGCCTGCCCTGTGCCTTGGCAGGAGAGCCATGGGCATTAATCACGCTGTCCCCTCCCCAGCGTGGGCAGCACCACACTGCCAGCTCTGTACACCCAGGCACTTTTCTCATCATTCACCTGCCATTCCACTTGGATTTTACCTTCTAGTGAGACAGCTAAATAATGTGAACGTATTTTTACAATATTTCCATGCTAAGGTCAAAATTGGCCTTTACAACTGACTCAGCCACATTTTCTTTTTACTCATTTCCTGGCAAAAACCAAGTTTTCTGCTGTTTGAAGTTTTAGCTCATGCTTTCTTTTCTTGACATGAGAATCCTTCTGATTATAACCAAGCAACTGAGGCGTGTAATGCTGGCAGCACTCAGGTGGACCATAGTAAAGCCTCTCTTTGTAGGAAAAGTTTTGTTATTGCTGTTCTAATGCACCCTAGGAATACACCCAACATTCAGCCTCCTCTTCTGCTAGCTGTGGTGCACTCAGGTTAGAACACTAAATATCTGCTATTTTGGTGCAGTCTCCTCCTCCAAACTAAGTTTGTGAAGAGACTCAGTCATCAAATGTAACTTTGAAGTCTCACCTGATGCCACACATTCAATTATGTGTTCTGCAAAGCACTGATCGAGATGTCATATCATATATTCAGCTACTGAACCCAATGCTTTTCCAGCATATTTAAATGAAAATACAAATGAAAGCTGGTGCTGATGATGACAGAAATCTGTTTGATCTCTTAATAAGATAATAGCTAAACAGCTTCTGAGCCAACAGGTACCACACATCCTGCCATAAAGGAACAGAGTTTACCTAGTTTGGTTTCAGAAAATTCTGATGCGCTTCAAAAGCAGAGTGATTAATTAGAGGTCAAAATGTCTTTTGTTTTGTTTTGACTCAAAACATTTGGATTTGATTGTTTTGTGCACTTGGAAACAGGAAACAGGATGGTTGTTCAGGTAAAAGAATAATTGAAGAATAAGGAAATAAATTTTTTCTCTGAAAAGGCAAACAACTGACAGCAGTTCACTTATATCTGTAAAATATATGCTGATCAATGTGCAAATTATAGAACTGAGATAAGAAATTTCTGGTTTTCAACAGAAAGTAGTGAAGAAGTGACTAAACTCTAATTTGGTCTCAATGATTACTTTTACAAGTAAGCTGATTAGAAATTAGACACATATTTTATCTACCTTTCAAACTGAGATGGGGAAAAAAGAAATAAAGATTGTCAGAAATTTAAATGGACCTTATTAATCTTCCATTACACTCTATGTTCTAGTTGCAATCACAGGTAGCAATTCAGGTTCCTCATTTACCATGGAATCCTAACCAGCCAATGGACTCACCTTCTGCTGACAGCCCCTGGATGTTTATCCCCTTAGCAGCCAGGAAACTCAGGCACGCATCTATGTTCTCAATCTGTTCAAGAACAAACAAAACAAACAGGAAAAAAGGAGACACGAAAAGAAAAAGCATTGTAATAACTATTTACTCCCATCCACCGCCACCCTTGAGTGCGCTCAGTCTTTGCATCCCATAAAAAAGTCCCTTTGCTCGTGATGTGGAAACCATAGTATGAAACTCTCTCAGTTACTGAGGCCCTAAATGGATTATTGCATTGATTATAAACTGGCTGTTCCATGGGTCAGGGCTTTCTGTTATTTGCATCTGCACGAAGCAGGTTAGCTCCAGCCCCAGTTTCTTACGCGAGGGTCAAGGATGCTCCGCGCCAGGATTCGTAACCTACAACAAGCGCAACAAACACGAAACCAAAAATAAACATGGAGGCCGTTTGTTGGAGGAGGCAGACTGCCACTTGCTCTGAAGCTGGCAGCTGGCAGAAGTTTCCAGCCCCAGCAGGAGCTGAACACAAGAGCTGTAACTGGAAACTGGAATGCAGAGCACATTCCCTGCGGCATTCCCCGCAAGGCAGGAGCACCAGGCCAGGCTGGGCATTCCTGAGGGCACCTCCTGCCCCTCACACAGGTGGACAATGGGCACAGCCTTCATGGGACAAATCAGCTTTCATCAGGCAGGGACTCATGCCCAACAGCTCTGCCTGTCGGGTGCTTTACACAGCCCTTGCTACACACAGACTGGACTCAAACCTACCTAAGAAAGTGAACTCCAGAGGGGCTGAATGAGTCACGAATGTTTTCCACTCCATCTCAACATTACAGTAAGAATCTTGGAGCAGCCTCACACCTGATTTCCCACCAAGCTCCCACTGAAGCTCTGCTGCCATAACCAGGAGATGCAGGGAGATGCCAGCCCCCAGCCCAGCCCAAAGCACTTCCATGCAAACGCCTGAGCTTGGACACCTCGAGGGGCTGCAAGGAGCATTTGAGGAAATACCATGTTTTGTGTGCAGTTACACCAAAAACTCTTGGATGATACTGTTGAGCAATTCTTTTATTTAACCATGGTAACCAGCAAGTGATAAAAATAAGTATTTGTGTCTGAACATGTCTCAAACATTAATTTATTAATTCCTTTAAACATTGCAACCAAACACTGCATCCACCATATGGATAAGGAAGGAGACAGACACCAAGCCCCAACCTTGGTCTCACATAACTACCTTTATTCTGTGGACCACGAGACATCAAAAGGAAACATGAAAAATCCAGCTGCCCTAGCAGCTCCTGCCTGCCCTCAAAAAAATACACAGCTGAGGGCCAAGGCAACAGTTTAGAACTTGAGCTCCCAGCACTGACCTGAGCTCCTTGTCCTTCTCAAAGTAATAAAAAAGGACCAGGGAAGCTGCCAGGAAACCTCTCACATGGACTTCTCTCAGGGCACATTAATTTATTGTCTTTAACTATAACAATAAAAACATTTTCTCCTATCAGGGGTAGAGGTTAAGTTATTGGCATTGCTGAACTGTGATTTCAACAATTAGAAACACTTTTATCAACCTCATTATACTTTGAGATATAATATAAAGTACACAAAGTATATAGCACACTTTGAGTAAATCATATACTCCAAAAGCCAGAGAGGGACCAAAGAACACATTTCCTGTACTGCTCAGACCTTAAGGCTTGAAGCAGGGTGCAGTTCAAAGGTTCATTTATCCACAGTTCAGTATGATCCAACAGCCAATTGACCCATTTCCTTCTTCAGTACTCAACAAGCCTTTCAAGTTTCCAACACGGCTCTTTTATTGAGGTGATTGGCAACTTGGCTAGAAAACCAAAGTTCACCTTTTCAAGAATAAACACCACATAAAAGGATCAATCCATTCCTACTACTTGCACTTAACAAGCTGCATCATTCCAAGAACACTTCCAGACTTCCACAGCTGTGGTAGATGCCTCCTCTCCAAACCAGCAGGTTAGTGACTAAAGATAAGCAATATCTCACCCTCACTCCAGATCTGCAGCAGCTCTCTCAGTCCTGCTCTGCCTGCTTCTCTTCCCAGTCCCCTCACCTTTGATAAACTCTCTTTCAGGACAAAGTGAGGCACAAGATTAGGATTCACATCTGGGTAGTGAGCTCCTCATCCACGTCCTCATTCTTGGTGCTATACAGCAATCTTCGGTGATGTCCTAATCTCATCCTCTTCAGATTCAAGGAGTCCCCTTTAAAACAATTCTATTTCTCCTGTGGCACAACCCCCCAGTTTTTCTGAGCACTGTGGCCACTGAATTTAGGTAAATCACTCCCATGCTCAGACTGATGGATGGCTCTCCATCACAGGTCTGTATCTGAACCATCGGCTGAGCAACCTGGAACCTCACTGCCATACAAAAGGTCAGATGGATGCCTTGCCACACCAGTGGTAATTCCTGGCTAAAAGCTGTGAGGAACAGGGGCTCTTGGTGGTATGGGCTCTACTGGTATGGAAAACACCCTAATCTCATTGGGCATGACATAACAAAGTGGGAGTAACAGCGATGTGCAAAGCTACACCCTTCACATTCAGAAAATAAAGAACTAGGAGAAGATCCTGGGGGATGTACAGCACTGCACACGTGAAATTCACTAAAAGAATAAAAGAATAAAACTAAAAGATATAAATAAAAATATATAAAAACCTGAAAAATATAATGACTGTCTAAGATTTATACAATGTCTGTGATACTAACATTACATGGCAGCATGGCAGGAATGAGAGGAATTGGTTGATTTTGAAGGAAAAATAGAGCTCGAAAAGGAAAACAGAAGAAAAGGAGAAAAATCCAAAAACGAAGTGGAACACTGAATGCAGGACTGTGGCTGAAATTATCAAAATTTACTGCTGGTAAGAATTCAAGGTCCTTCCCACCCAACAATGGCTGAGTCAAGAACCCTGACTTGGCTGAATTAGTCTAATCCTGTTGCTGTTTGAAGAGATGACTTCCCAGCAATGCTACATGTCATGAATTTCACTCATAAAAGCTCCAAAGAAGAATTCCTGCCCTGGCCTCTGCTGTATTAACTACTAATAATTCAAAAATATTGTTTTATGGAGAAACATGATCCCAGTGCAGACAGAGCTGGAGACAAGCAAGCCATGATAATTAGACAATTTAGATGCGCGTAGGATAGAAGTGAAGTTTCTGGACAGATCTCAGGTAGATGGTAGGAAAAAATTCTTCCCTGTGAGGGTGGTGAGGCTCTGGCACAGAACTGTGGCTGCTCCACCCCTGGAATTGTTCAGGCTGGACAGGGCTTGGAGCACCTGGGACAGTGAAAGGTGTTCCTGCCCATGGCAGGGGATTGGAACAAGAGGGTCTTTAAACCCAAACCATTCTATGATTGTAAGCAAAACCCCAAAGACTCTGCATCCTGGTGACTCCCAACACAAAGTACAGTTAAAGTACAGTTGCCTGCCTGTAATCACAGCATTCAGCAGCAAATCATCACCCAGACTCTACAGGCCCCTTTTCTGCCAAGTCCATATTGCTGAAACCCTTTAAGCAGATGTGAAACGACCAGATTTGCCAAAGGGGAGTGGATATTTTCTGTTGCACTGTGAGCTACAATTGTTTTTTTTGGCCAACAATTCTGATTTCTCATTTGCTTTGTCAGCAACGTTTAACACAGCAGAAGCAAAGCAGGAAAGATGGCAGCTGGATGCTCTCAATCCCTGCCTACCCAAAATAGGGGAAAGCTGTGCAAAAGAAGGAAAACCAAGCACAGCCACCCACAGTGATTATCCCACTCAGAAACATTACTGGGGTATCCCAAACTAAGCCTTATTAAACCTCCCAGACAAAATATTCAAATTAACTTGCAATTTTAGATCATCACATTTAAACTATTTCAGGAGTAATCTACTATCAACATGTGCTATCAGTCCCACATTCTTTTATGATGGGTATTCATTCTGAAATGTCCCTAAATGCCAACCAAGGACAGCAGAGCCCACACCAGAGGGGCTGGCAGCCTCTGGGGCTCCTCCTCCTGCTTCCTTTTAATTAGGAGATTATGAGGAAAGCAAACTGCAACAAGGCTGTGAAATTCAATTTCTGCTCAGACATAACGTATCAAGTACCATCATTCTCATATTCAGAGAAGGAAAAGCCACCTGAAAACTCCCTCTTGACATGAATAACCTGACAAGGTGGGAACAGGAGGCATCATGGCCGAGTGCTGCACATGGAGAACTGCCCAGGACCAGATAATCACACCAGACCTTGTGCAGCAGTTTCAATTTCTATTCTTGCCAGTGCTGGAGAGGAAACATGCCCTGGCCTGTATGAGCAGAACAGGATATGCCAGAAACAAATTTAAAAAAACCCCAAGCCAAAATATCCCCATCCTGTAGCCTATAAATGGAGAGCCACAGGTGGGCACTGACGTGTGGAACACTGAATATCTCAGACAAAATCTGAGTATGGACACAGCCCCAGCCAAAGCTGTCTGTCCAACACACAAGCTGAAGGATAACTAGAGCTGCCCCTGGCACAGACACGGGTGTTTTTCTAAACAAAAAATTAATATACTACAGAATTAAATTCGTTGTAGGCTCCTTCACTTGCAAACCAGGGGAGGTTTCTCATATTGTGATGCAAGACCTCTGCTCCCAACTTTTATCGTGATAAATGGGGAGTTTTGATGAGCTTATCCAGAAAACTCACTTCTAATACTGAAACCAGTGCTTATGCAGCCTCATAAGCACTGGTCATGGCTCAAATTTATGTGTAGTATATTAATTTTCAAAAGAAAAAAGAATGAATTCACATGGAAGTTTTTAAGGTCTCTCAAACCTTTATGCAATATTCCAGCTGACTTCACATACAGTGCAGAAACAAGGAAATAGCCTAAGAAACACAAGCTGTTCCTTAGGACAGAATTTATTCCTTGTCTGTACTTTTGAATAAGGCATTTACCCTCATATTTTATATCCAATAGTTTAGAAAGAGCCTTAAAATCTTAAGTCATTACACTGACAATTCTTAGAATCCTGGAGTTTTGGGGGAGGAAGGGCTCTCCATTGCAATAACATCTCATTTCCTCTATTTCCTAAATATAATTATATATAAAAAAACACCAAAGCAGAATTGCAAATTCCATTTGTCCCAGAAGGATAGAAATACTAACTCTTATTGCTCTGTTTAAAATAAATCTTCATTAGCAGTTATCCCATTCAAAATGTATCTTTTTAAAAAGAAAATAATACATCGCTCCCAGCGTTCATCTGCTGCTCCTGCCTACTTGGATAAAAATGTCTCCCAAAATTAAGTTGCAGGATTTTGACAGAACTTGGTGGGTACCTTAAAAATAAAATAAAAAGAAATATAAAATAAAATTAAAAATAAAATAAAATAAAATGGTAAATGAAGCTAGTCTGTATTCTGAAGCCACGTTGTGGCAGATATACCCACAGGAAAAAAAATCTGCTCAAATATACATGAAGAGTTGAGTGTTCTCTTAAAACTGCCATACTTTGGGTTTTTAAAGACAAGGAGAGTTTGGGCATTAGTCTAAAGCTGGAGAACCAGCTTAACCCTCATCTCATGCATCCTCTTCTCTTTGACCCTGGTAAAACCTTTGCTATCCTTCGTTTGCAGCTCTTCCTGCAGAAATAATGGGACAAATACTCAACATTCCCTCCCAACATGCCCAGTGTGAATAGAAATGAGGGCAGCAAACCCCACAGAGCTTCACACTGGCCAAATTCCTGATGACAACAAAGGGCATCCAAGGGGCACTGGGTGCTGTGCATGGATTCAGGCCATCCAGGGCAACTCCCTGGTTTGCCAAAGCTGACCTGCTCAGGGACAGACACATGGAGGGTGGTAGAAATGCTCCTGATTCACTCAGCTTTCTTTCAGGTTTGCTTTTTTACGTTTATTTATTTAAAACTGACATTTTCCTATGGGGAAAAACAAAAGTAAAGAGCATTTTCTTCGAAAAATATTCTTGAAAAGGTTATTTTTTGATTAGCTCTTCAGAATCAGACCTTTGAAAAGTTAAAGTGGATAATTTGTGAATTTGGGTTTGTGAGATGTTCTAAATTATGATCAAGCAACAACTTTGCAAAACAAGTATCAACAAAGAATCCCGCCTCTGGAGAATCATCAATTTAGGACACAGATGAAACTCTCTTGACAGTATTTTAGCACATACCACAATAACTGTATTTCTTGGCACTGAATCTCTGTCCCTGTGTACTGAGAAGAGGAAGAGCTGGGGAGAAGCCATGGCTGTGCTCAAGAAGCCCATCATTAGGACAGCAGTGACTCCCATGGATGCATTATTCCCACCTTCCTGGCTGCCCATGGAAGACCCTTTTCCATCTGGGGCTGCCAGGCTACAAGTTCTGTTCTGTGCAACTGGGAAAGGGGGAATGGCTTTAAACTGGGAGAGAGCAGGTTTAGATCAGACATTAGGAAGGAATCCTTCCCTGTGAGGGTGCTGATTGCCCACAGCAGCTGGGGCTGCCCCTGGATCCCTGGCAGTGTCCCAGGCCAGGCTGGACAGGGCTGGGAGCAGCCTGGGACAGTGGGAGGTGTCCCTGCCCATGGCAGGGGGGTGGGAGCCAGGTGGTCGTCACAATCCCTTCAACCCAAACAATTTCATCATTCTGTGATTCAATCTAAAATGACACCAATATCTAGCAAAGGTGGACTTCTTCCTAAAAGACCCTTGAAATTTACACAAACCAATATTTTCCAGAAATGCTCAGAAGGAAGGACTGACACCAACACCACCAGTGCACCAAGGGCAGGCTGCTCTGTCCTCAAACACCAGCTCAGATGCTGAAGGCTCTGTGTATCAGTAACTTGAACTTGCAGCAGGAATCCAGAATTTAATGAAAGTGGTTCAGAAAGCACCTCCTGCAATGCAGGCTCGGACAGTTGTTCATTCCTGAAGGGTCCCTGGGCAGGAGCTGTGGCCAGAGCCCATTCCCAGCACTGAGCTCCCTCCCCACTGGCATTCCTGTGCCTGCAGCCCTGGGCTCCCAGCCTCACCTGTTCCCAAGGGATTTATTTGTTCCAGGGCCACCAACACACATGTGCCCCCTCCTTCCTTGCACCTGGGTAGTATCTCCTACTGAAATTCCCCTGCATAACTGCCCAGAACAAGTGCAATAATACCACTTGTGTGTGTAAAAATAGCTCTGCACAAAACCCAGAAGAACAAAATGCTCTGGATATGCACTACCACCAAGGAACAGCTAATTAAAACAACCATTATCACTCATTACACTGTACAAGCAATGGCTGCAAATGAAAGATCTGTGACAGGACACAGACACAAAAAGTTTCTTTCTCTGGACTGTTGAATTCTTTGTGACAGCTATGATCTGTTTTCACAGATATGCCACAGTGAAGAGCTTATCACTGCATCTCCCATAAAAGAAACACCCAGGCAGAAGAAGTAATTTCCATACAATCTCAATCCTTCAGCACCAAGCTAAAGGAGAATAATAAATTAATTTTTACTTCTACCTGTCCTCAAATCAACCAAACTTTTTCTTGTTAGTTAGAAAAGGTTCTCAACCACGATTTCACAGTTTTCCCCATTTTTGCCAAGCACAATAAGAAGCTGTGTGTTTGCGAAGTATTGCATAAAAGGTACATTAACGTAATAATTTTATATCAGCAATGGTCATGGCAGAAAATGATGTTAATGTTGCTTCCAGACTTTGGTGTAGGTGTAAATATAGAAGTGGAAGCCACAGACACCCCCATATACACATGTGGAGTGATCCTGCCCGTCAATCCATTTGCTGTTTCATGAATACAGGGTGGGCAGAACCATAAGTATTCAAAATGCAGTAATTCCATTTAACTGTGACATAAATGATCAAACAGAATCTAATTCTGTCTTTATACTGAAGCTTGTACATTGCATTTTTACAATAAAAATTACTTTGTTGCTCTTTGCTGAACCTCACACTGTTTCAGAGACAGATGATGCACAAATTCTTGCATCACTGTGAAGGGTGAAGATTTGAGAGCAGCCCACTGGGGACCACGAAGGTGATCCTTCATGAAATGAGAGTGTCAGCAGCAGTGTCCCCAAAGGCACCCCACACACCCATCCAGTGCAGGAGGCCTTATCACACTGCCTTATCACCCATCCCCACAGGCACACAGAGCTCTGGGAGCCATCCCTTCCAGAATGAAACAAACCTCTGCTAGGTGACACTGCCGTGTCTCATGGCAGGGAGATGTGCACATTGGTGTTTCCTGAGCTGGTCCAGCTCCAATTATCCTGTGATTTCCTGTGTACGATGATGGGGGCCCAATGGGGGGCTCGTGGTTTATTTGGGCTGCAAGCTCTGCAGCACAGAAACCTCTGACCTAACCACACCTGTCTCCCTGATAACCATGCACAAATGGGCAGCACGGCAGCACAACAACAGCCTGGGTATCTGGGAAACACAGAGTCAGTAAAATCAATCTCATCTTGGAGAAAGAGTCACAGAAACCGAGGCTGAAGGACAGCTAAGTACAAACACCCTGGCAGATCTCCTCTGCAGTAAATCATTCTTGTCTGCATCACAACAAGGGCTCATAGATGACCAACAGAAACCCTTCAGCTGGGTGCACCACAGGTTAGGGCCAGAGGACACCATGAGCTACCATAGTAGCATCAAACCCAATCAAATTCCCAAACATGTGCTCCTGGTGAGTTACCAGCTCCCCAGGCAAAGTGGGGGAAGGCTCAGATGATGGGGAAGTTCCCTTTGACTACATTTGCTCAGACTTGGAGTTGGATTACTTGAAAATACACGTTTTTCTATATTTAACCCCTGGGATACAAAAATCCTGCGCCAGGAATTCACAGAGCAAAAGCATGCTTGTGATGCCTTTGATCTTGCAGCGGGGCTGCTGCCCTGAATTAGCAGCACATGCCCCAGCAGCAGCAGAGCGCTCCTTGGCTGTGGGACTCAGGGGGGCTGGAGCAACAGATTTACTGGCAGATTCACTGCACCTTCCTATGGCGATGCTTGGGCAGCACTGGTGTATAAAACTGCCCCCAACTTTCAGAGCAGCAGGTTACAGTGGGTGCCTGCTCTCGAAGAGCAGAGATGGAATTGTTTTCCATGAGAAAACACGCAACAATTATTTTTTTTTAAATACAGCAGCTACTTTTAGTTATTTGTACATAACACAGCAGCTCCCTCCCTTAGCGGATATTACACACACACACACGCTCAGGTCATGCAGATGGTTTCAGCTCATATTATTCCTCCCAACCATGAATGTGTGAGCCCAGCTATCTCCTGTAAGCATGAGCCACACCATGGCAGCACTCACACCCATTACATCAATTAATTAAAGTGCTCTTGAGAAAAAGAACACAGAAATATGGATGACACATGCCATACAAACTACTTAGTAATGGAGATTTCAACATCTATGCTCTTTCAAGAATAAAAAAAATAATGTATGGACCTGGCAGGGATCACACTGAGGAGGGGAGTGAATGCCCTTCTCCAACAGTGGTGTTCAAGTCAAAACCAAGGTCCTCACCATGTTGGAAAATTTCCATACAAACTGTTCCTTAGGTGTCGCACACATTACAAAACAGCTCATCATCAGAGCACAAGAAATCAGTCCAATATTCAAATAATAGTCAAATTCCCATCACTGGAAGCAAGGTTTCCTTGAAAACTAAGGTATTGTACTGAAAACACGACCTTCATCGCAACTTCCATCCAGTTCTTGGGAAGAAGTGCTGGCTCTGATGCACATTGCAGTCAGCACAAGGTCCTTTGTTTGCAGGACAAGCAGCAGTAGGAAGGCTGAGTGATATCAGTTTACCACCACGGCTTGGTATCTGCACCAGAAAGAGATGACTCCTAAAAACTTCCTGTCAACACATTAAAAAAATAAACACCTCCCTTTTGCTGTTTGAGAACACACACTTACAGACACAAAGTGATCCTGGAAAATATGAAAGCCCAAGCCCCAGCCCACAGGCGAACCACAGTAATTTCCTGCCCTATTTATAGGAGGTGCTGTGGTGTTTGTTAAGCCTTTCTGCTGCTCCAAACTCTTGTCCTGGGTGTCCCACAGCTTCCCCAGACATGGGGAGATGAAAGTCTGGTGTATCCACCCACAGGTTCTCCAACTCTCTTCCTTTCAGCACGTTTCAGCTTTGTAATATTCATACATATATAATGTAGCATAGGCAGCTCATACACTTTGGGTTCTGTTCATCACTTTACAAATGTAAGTGGTATGAACCCTTTTACAAGAGGTAACATTCAGCACTTGCAAAGGCACCCACATGAGTAAGAATAATCTGCAATACCTGGGAGGGCAGGTACTAACCTCCCATAATCTGCAAGATGCCACAAGTTAAACTCTAAAAACATGCCCTAAACAAGAAGCAAATAAGAAAAAAAAGGGAAAATATCTCTGTTTTTCTATAAACAAACCATATTAGCAGAGATAGCCCTACTCAGGTTTATTCACCTAAGTCTTCTTTTCAGAAGTGTGCAGGAGAGAAAACTGGCCCTGATTTATTGACCTTCACCCAGTTATCAAGGACTACGTCAACATTTTCTGGTTTTTTTTTTTAAACCCAAATGCTGAAATGCTCTCCAAATATTCTTGGTCCCAGGGCCTGTGCTCCATACAAGCACATCCTCTCTTACCCACAGTATTTTCTGCATGCAGCTGAAACCAATCACCAGAATTGCAGGCTTTTGTTTAGACAAATATCCACAGCATGAAAATATAGAGGATTGGGGGGAAAAAAAGCCCTGAAACAGATTTTATGCAGAGGAAGAGCTATAGAATAGTGTATAATGGATTATAGAAAAGGCAGCCAACTCTTATCTGGAGCAAAGGAAGACAGGGATACTCCCCTCAGCAGAACAACCCAGACAGGATGATGATGGGAGGACAGGTTCTCACCTAAGTGATTTTTCATGGAGCCAGTGGGGTCCTTGTCATGTCATTTCTGGCACTGGGACAAGGCTGATAAGCACTGATGGTCCCACATGGTTCTGCAGTGCTGAACTTCACTTTCCAAGGCTTATTAGCACTGGCTTGGAGCCTGACAGACCCAAGCTGTCCCTGATGCTCGGTTTGGGCCAATTTGCCTGATGCTCTCCAACCCAGGGAACGAGGCAGAGGGGCCAGGTCTGGCTCTGCAGAGAGCTCCCTCAGGCTGGGCACCACCAGCCTGGCACTGTGCCACATGCCAGTGAACACACTGCTTTCCCCACGTCCTTGGATGGACTGGGGAAGGCACAGGTCTGGTCCAGCTCTCTAAGCTGATACACCTGGCAGGGAGTGAGCTGATTCTTCACAGCTCAGCTCACGTGTGTCACTCTGCAAAGGGAAAAGGGGATGGTAGAAGGCTTCCTTCCCTCTGAGATCTGCTGGATTCCTATACAATGAGCAAAGTTAAATCTCCATTCATTGATGCTATTTTTTTTTACATCCCCCCCAAATCTTCTCATCTGTGCTGCTCACCTTTCAAGCACTCTGATATGGATATGGACACTTGGAACTGAAAGATTCATTTGAAAAAGGAGAGGATATTACCCAAGGGTCTGGAGGGCCTTGCCTCTGCCACCTCTCTGAGCCAGAGCTACCAGACACAAACACCAGCTTCCACATGCTGCAGGGCCCTGTAAGCTGTATTAACAGAGTGCACTGAAATGCAAAGGATGAAGACTGCTGTACCTAAAACATGCTCTGCAACATGTCTGTCCTGTCTCCCTAAACACTGCAGGTAACTACTGCACCAACACCACCCCATGAGGATTCCTATGTTCTGCCTTGGAAGAATCCTGGAATGATTTGGGTTGGAAGCATCCTCAAAGATCTTCTGGTTACATCTTTCACTACCCCATGTTTCTCCAAGCCAGCCTTGAACACTACCAGGGATGGAGCAGCCACAGCTCCTCTGGGAAACAACACTCTTTTTTACAGTCAGACCACAAAGAGCTCTGTAACCATGTGCACCTGACTGATAAAAGCAAGCCACAAGCATAATTCTCATTTTTCTCACATGAGGAAAACTGCAGGGCTGATGAGTGGGGGGTCAGTCCCACCCACTGCAGCCTCCTGAACGAGCAAGTGGAGCAACATCAGAGGAGGCAGCACAGACCAAATGTGTGCTTCCAGCCCTGCCCAGCATTCCTGACCAGCACATGCCCCCTGCATGCCTCTGGCTACAACTTGAGCCAGCTTTCATAAGCAACATGCATCCCTCTACCCAACAGAGCAGCACTTTCTCCTCATTCAGAATAATGACTTGAAGTGACTTTTTTAGCTGCAACGTCCTGGAGTTGGTTACAGACTCTGGTCCTGAATGAAATTCAGGTCTTGAGACACGCTTGTGGAACATTATAGTAATTGTCAAAATTTCCTCATTATTTATACTCCAGACAGCTGCTGTGGCCACAGTGAGAATAGCAACCGCCCTGTTCAAAGCAGCAGAAAGGAGCAATGATAAATCTTCCTGATGGTTTGCTTTCTACAGAGTGCTTGCTCCATGCTTTCAACAAGATTGATAACTTCCAAGCAAACAGCCAAGAGAGAAGAGAAGAACAGTGTGAGTTTTGACTTAGGATGTCAAGCTCTCCCTAAATCTTGATTTCATTTTACTGCATGAGTGGCCATGCTCATGCTGAAGGCATGGAGGTAGGGACAGACAGGAACACTCATAAAAATAAAAAGACATTAAAAGTTTCCCACAGAGAACAGATACCCAAGTGTCCCAAAGCAAGCACTTGCAATGCCAAAGCAAGACAATAGAATTTATGTTGCAAAATTACTTTTTCTCAAGATACTTCAAACAAGGCTACTTCATTCTGTATCATAAATTTTAAAAACTTTTCATTTAAATGTATTTTAAAAACAAGTTTTTTATTATTTGTGTTCTTCATAAAATTCTGCTATACCTTTAGTTTCAGCAATACTCACAGCAAATACACTCCTGAGGTATTATTATACTTTTAATTTTCCTGGAACTGATTTTTGGTTCTCCAGGTTCGAATATTAAATACAAGCAAGATACAAACCAACTTCCTACCTGTCAACAAATTGCACCTGGAATCTAATGAAATTTTTTCATTTCATTCATACTGCTCATTTACTTAGTTTCATTTCAAAAGATACAGAAACTCTTAATCATACTTTCAAATACCTAATTATTTCTATATATTTCTGTTTAATTATGTGATATTTCAGAAATATAAAGTAGCAATGTAAAAATAATCTCAATTGTAAATATGTGATATATTATAAGGCCTGATCCAACTGCTGTGGAGTACAACAGGGCAAGAACTGTAATATTTATGTTCTGAAGATTATACTTTTAGTCCACTACTGTGAAAAATTAATTAAAAATTGTTACTAAAAGTCTCAGACATTGAAGTCTGAGACTGTCACTCAGCCACTCACACACAAACCACTTTACTACTCACCATTTGAGACCTATTCTTTGGGCAGCCATTGATGTCTTCAATCTTTTCATTTGCTGAAAGGAAAAAAAAAAAAAAAAAAGAGGCAATAAAGCAAAAAACCTAAACCAAGGGCATTTATTCCAATGACTTCTTGAGCACCTGCTGCCAGCTCAGTGGAGGGGTTTTGGATTGTAGCCGTCCAGGCCAAGTGAACGTGCGAAACACTGAGAGCCACAAAAAGAAAAAAGCAGCTGGAGTTCTCTATGGGCTGTGCCTCCAGAGACAGCTGGGGCAGGAGCCAACTGCTCTGAGAGCCCAGCACAGCGACAGGGAACAACTTTACACTGCAGGAAAGGTGTCGGTGAGCTCTGCAGCCTTGTGAAACCAACTGCTCTGAGAGCCCCAGCACAGTGACAGGGAACACCTTTACACTGCAGGAAAGGTGTCAGTGAGCTCTGCAGGCTTGTGAAACCAACTGCTCTGAGAGCCCCAGCACAGTGACAGGGAACTCCTCTACACTGCAGCAAAGGTGTCAGTGAGCTCTGCAGGCTTGTACAGTTTCAGAGCAGGAGCCAACTGCTCTGAGAGCCCCAGCACAGTGACAGGGAACACCTTTACACTGCAGGAAAGGTGTCAGTGAGCTCTGCAGGCTTGTGAAACCAACTGCTCTGAGAGCCCAGCACAGTGACAGGGAACTCTGAGAGCCCCAGCACAGTGACAGGGAACTCCTCTACACTGCAGCAAAGGTGTCAGTGAGCTCTGCAGGCTTGTACAGTTTCAGAGCAGGAGCCAACTGCTCTGAGAGCCCAGCACAGCGACAGGGAACACCTTTACACTGCAGGAAAGGTGTCGGTGAGCTCTGCAGGCTGAACCACGGCTGGCTGCAAAAGTGAGCACTGCACATGCAGAGATGTTAGCATGGCACGTGGTTTGCTTGCACGGCGAACGCAGGTTTTAAACCCAAATGGCAAATTTATGATCAATACTAATTTTTTTTTCTTTCTTTTTTAAAGCACAAATCATGGAACAACTTTTCAAGATTCTTGACCATGGCTCACGTGCTACCCCAACCTGCCAAAGAGCAGAAGAGTAGAGTTTGCCTCTTTAGAAGAGCACAGTTTCCATCTTTAAGGTCAGAGGTAAAACAATGAAATCCCTGAGGTGGACAATCTTTGCCTCAGAGTCTGAGTTTGCTCTGTTTCACCTTTCAGCCTTGGATGCTGAAATGACCTTTGTCTTTGAGTCTGAAGGACCAGTTAGAACCAAAGTTCAGTTTCCCACAGCTTTTTCACTGTAATAAAGGCAGGCACTGCCACCTCATTTGATTCTTGCATTAAAAGCTGTATTTTGTTCCTGTATTCTCAGGACACCAGGCAGAACTCCATCCACTCCATGGATCCCCTCTGTCAGGAGGACCACATTTGGCACAATATTCCAGTGGCAGTCAGAGCCATGGGAAACAAAGCAGTAACACAGCTTCACTCTTGCCTGATAGCTCCCATTTTACACACCCATGGCACAGCACACAACGCAATGAGAAATTGATGCTGATCTGAGAGAGACTGAATTCACAGTGTTCTCCACAGTGTGCTCCATCAGCCTCCACACATGAAAAGCACACGCTGCTCCCAGGAATGCCATCTCAGATTTGGCCATACAGAAACAAAGATTAATTCACTAAATCCCATTTTCCAAGTCCTGTGCTCCCATCTCGTAGTAGTAAGTTTATAACATTTTAAAAATTGATAGCTGCACTGCTATAAATTGGCACCATTCACAGCTACTTGAAAGCAGACCAAGGAACTTGTGAAGGAGGTGTCAGGTGTTTGGGACACATGTACAGAGACACCTCCAGGAACCCAGGTCACACCCAGTGTCTCCCTTCATGGATTTAAACACAGCTGCTATGTTTATATGGCATTACTAAGGCATGTAGGACTTACATATTCTTTTACAGGCTCATAAATTTTGAACTGAAATGAACCAGCATGATGTGAATGCATTTTAATTGACTTGCAAATAGCTGCCACTGCACATAGCACACCATAACATTAAAACCCCCTCCTGCACTGCATATCAAAGCTTTCTTACTGTGTGGTTAGGAAAAAAGTTTGGATTTTGCAGGCTACAGAAAAAGCTGCTTCTACACCAGAAAGCCCTCCTCATCTTTGTGACAATGAGATGCAGCTGCCTAAAGGCCATACACAGCAGAAACAAATTACTTTTCTGCACTATTAATTTGCTGGATTAAACTCAGAATGTTTAAATATGACCTTTCTTCCACATGAAAAAGGTTCTTCATAAAGAAATCCTTCCCCTCATACTTCAACTTTTGAAACCTTGTAGACCTTATCTTAAATATTAGCCAAAAGGCAGCTATAAAAATGACCAAAGAAAAACCCTGCAAAGGTGATCAAAGCAGTAACTGGTTATGTATTTTAGAGGGAATAATTTGAATTTCATAGGGGTTTTCACAAGTCAGTACTCAAAGAGCTACATTTGAATATTTGGTAGAAGGAACCAAGTCCACATTTTGATGGTGGATTCTTGCACACATGTTCTCATGCAGAAGTTTCCTACAACTGTGTTAAGGCAGGGCAGCCAGACAGGCATGAAAGGAATCAGCACCTAACTGCTCCTGGGTTTCCAAAACCTCTTCCTATTAAAGGAAAGGGATGTAGGAAGCAGCATTGTTCCAAGTGAATGCCTGTCAACACACAATCATCAATTAATCCATGGCCTGTTTTTACACCTCAGCTCTACAATGCTGCTGAGACGCAGTGCTGCCCTACAGCAAAGAGACAAAATCTTCTCTAACATATCCCAGTGGAATCACTGGAAGATGTTTCAGTGTCATCCCAGAACAGGGCCTGCAGATCCCTACCTCAAACCCAGGAGCAGCTCCCTCACAGCCCCTCAAACACACACAATAAATATGCATGCACTGATGTCCTGCTCCTTAATTTGCATCTCAGATCTGTCTGTTTGCTCCCAACAATGGCTGTCCTAATTGCCATTAGCAGCTTTCCCATTCCATCCATCTCCACTGGCCCATGCATGTGCTCTGTGGCAGCCCCAGATGGATGAGCCTCTGAAGGAACTAATGAAGGATCCAGGCCCAAGGGAAGAGGGACAATATGCAGAACTTTCATTATCCACGAGCATTAATGCACTAATTTAAGAGAAATAAAGGCTTTGGATAAAATAACTGAGCCTGCACTTGAGATTTGTCTTAATGGTAAGTGATTTTCCTCATCTGAAAACTCGTTATGAAACATTTCTTTTTCTGCCACACAAAAATTACACCCTCTCTCCTTTCCCAGTTGTATATATGGATCTCCCAAATCCAACTGGAGGCAGGAGGTTAAACACAGGAGGCAGTATCACTGTGAATTATAGTCAGACCAGTACCCAAGAAGTATTAGAAATAGCGAGGGCTAACAGCATCCTAGCAGAAAAAAAAAATCTCCTGAGTTGTTTTTTCTATCATTCAGCCATGTGGAGTAACCCTGCTGTGTCAGGAGATCTTATTAGCAACATCCAATATTTTTCCACTACAAGACAAGGCTTTTTCAAATTAATTACCAAAGCCTCTGAAGGAAAATGATCCACATAATTCCATGCAATGTGATGGATAGCCCCCCATGCACTCTGTGTTAGCGTGGAAGATAAAAACAGGGATTGTCTCACCAAGCTGGAGGATGCTTGGCACAAGCACAGAAAGTCACTCACCTACAACTTGGATTATTTCAGCCAGCAGGACTCCATCAGTCACATCTTGCTGCAGATCTTTTATCAATCTCTTGTGCCCAGATTTTGCCAGATAGTGATTAGCCCAATCCGTATAAATCTGTTAGGAGACAGATAAACACAAACAAACTGTTACTCAACCTGAAAAATAAGAAGTCTTTATTTCTCCCAGTATCCAAAAGGCTGCTTTCAGACCACTGCCTTCTTCTTTCCCCTCTTCTAAACAAGCCAACAGCATTAAAACTCAAGGCTTTGTGCAGATCAAGTGTTCAGCTTACTGCAATATGGACTTTTTTATTCAGCAACCTGACATCAAAGCCCAAGGCAGATGACAGTGAGCCCCTGGACATGTTACAGCTTGAATGGACCACCAGGAGTCACTGGAATATTCTACAGCAGCACTGAGTGTGCACAAGAGATTTCAATTTCCACCCAAGCTTTTTTCTTCATAGCTGTTATTGAGATAGTTTTAAAGGTTCTTTTCCCAAAAAAGCTTCTGGTAGATATTAGCCATACAGCAGTTTCACTGTGAGGAAACTCCTTCATTGTATTACCAAAGAAACCTTTAAAGGTCCTAAATACCCACCAATTTTAATAAATTCCATCTCACAGGTTAAACAGGCCCATTGAATCACTTTTAATCTATTATGCAAACTTCCAGCTGTTGGAATTTATTTCAAAATGTGTTACCTGAAAACTAAGCACACCAAGCAGCCAAAATCTCTCTTTAATTTGCATTAAGTACTGCTCATCATATGCCAGCACAACTTATTCAAGATCTCCAGAAAACCTATAAAAACTTTTCATGCTAGGTTATAAAAAGAAGCTAAATTATTAATTACGAATTAAATAACACTATTCTTTGCACAGGACAATATTCTGAATTAAGATTTTGTAAAATTACCTATTATGTTCCCAAAAAATAGGCTAAAAACAATTAAATACCAGGATTTTACCTTTTGAATATAAAAATATTAATGTTCACCCGTACTCTGAAGAGTGTCTAGAATATTGGGAACACATTCATCCCAAGCCAGCCTATCAGCAAGCAGATGTGATTCCATGTGCTTCCTGGAGCACCAGCCATCCCAACCCTCACAGACCCTACAAATGATCCTCTCCCTTACTGACCCACAGCTCCTCATTCCAGGAGCATCTCCATCCAGCCTTGCAATTCTGTCACCGTGATATTGTCTGAAAATCCCTTCACCAGGATTTCTTCTCTTGGGAAGCTTCAGCTTCTCCCTGTTTTGCTGCTCTGGAATGTGATTTCGAGACTTGTTTACCCAGCATGTTTTTAATTAATGGCCAATCACAGCCACCTGTGTTGGACTCTCTGAGCCTGTCACAGGTTTTTCTTATCATTCTTGTTTCAGCCTTCTGATGTCCCCTTTCTCTTATAGTATAGTTTTAGTACATAATTTTCATATACTATGAATAATATAATATCATATTAAATACTATAATATATGATATAATATATATTACATTATATTATATTATCTGATACAATATGATATGATATGATATGCTATATAATATAATATAGCATATAATAGCATTTAATATAATCTCATATAGTATCATATCATATCATGTAATATCATAAAATAACAAATCAGCCTTCTGAGAACTCGGAGTCAAATTCTCATCTCCCACCTCGTCCTGGGGACCCAACACCACAACACATTTCCAGTGTGGTGGTGATGTCCTCTCTCACAGGAACCAAAAGCCAGCTTTTTACCAAGTCTAGGGGGCAAGCATTTGCCACAAGACAGAGCAACCTGGATGTAATACAAGAATTGTAATTTCATACTCCTCTTGCATTGGTGATAGAATGTTAATGTGATAAAATGAAGAACTGAGGTTTTTGTTATAGTCTTCATAGACTATAGTCTAGTTTTTGTTATCAAGTGTTCATTTGTGGGTTTTTTTAACCTGTAAAACACAACTGGTAGCAGCCATGAACAAATCACTTAATACCTGAAAGATATGCCCCTGTTTTCCACCATCTATCCTTCACTTTCCCCTTCAGAGCAACAGGATGTGCATTTCCTATGCCAACAGCATCATGGCTTGAACAGAAAAAAACACTGAAACACCCCCATGAAAAACACCCCCAGAGCTGAAAAACATCTCAATGAAATAAAGGCTGAGTACACAGCAGTGATTTCCCCAGCTGAACAAGAAAAGGGGCAAAAAACCCACATTGCTGCACAAACCAGACATGGTGTTCCTTAGCTCCTTTTAGAAGAACACATTTTCCATAACAGGAAAATATTTTAGAAGATTCAATGACTTCAAGGAACTGGGGTTGACTTAACCTACTTTTCTGCCACATGGTTTTAGCTTTCTTATCTAGGAGTGAAGACATATGAGGAAACAGCTTATAAACCATTTACTTTGCAAGTGCAAGGGTCCAACACCCCACACCATCCCTTCAATTCAGCTGACAAGGAATTTATCAAACACAATAACCATGTTTCCTTTAATGGGAAGGCTGCAATGCATGTCCTAATTTATCACTGAAGGGCTTTCAGAAAAGTTAAGATTATACTTCAGTGCATCGGTTCCATCCTGGATCACTTCCACGATGCAGTCAGACAAATCCTGGGATCAGCCCTACAGCCAGAACAGCAGCAGACCCCTCCTGGCAGAGCCTAAAATCACAGCAAGACCTCGAGAGCCAGTTAGGATTGATTTTTAAGTCAAATAACAGGATGAGAATGCTCGGCTGGCATTGCCAAACTGCTGTGCTGTACCTGCTTCCTGCTGCCCTAATTCCTGCTGCACCCAGCAACACCAGATCTTATATTCATTATGTTCTTACATTCATACATTCCAACAGAACTGCATCAAAGAAATCCCTGAATTCCTCCTGGTAAAGGGGACAACTTGAAAAACCCGAAATACCTGCAGCCTGATTCACTGCCTATGATAACACACAGAGAAATTCCCTCTGCTAGCAAATCATTCTTGTAAACCTCACTTTGGGTACTGAAGTCAGCCTGCTGCAAACAGAGCTTTCATGCTCATTATGAAATGCACACCAGTATGGAGGAACTATTTGTTTCTGGGGTATTTAAGGGTGTGGAATATTCTTTCATTCCACTAGCTGATTAGGAGAGCATGTCACAGATATAATAAACCTGTGTTTCTCTGAAAAATGTTACCACACAACAATATTTTGCAATATGTGTAACATGCAAATTATTGTTTTTTAACTGCCTAGGCTTTATATTTGCAATCTCTGAACCATTCCTAGGCATACAGTATTACCCAGGCTAATTGTAGTAGCTCCTTGTGGTCACCACTGGTTTTTATGGCATATATTAAGCTAATAACTGAAACTTTCCAGGATGTTTTTGAAACCTGTTTGTTACAAGTCTTTGTAATGTACTACACAAATAGATTTCTAATGTTTCTTTTCCTTTTCCATACAAACAAGTGGAAAAAATCATTGCACAATGGCTGCTATTTCTAGACACATGAAATACGTTTCAAAGCACACAGTGTTTTGAAATACTCAAAACCAGGCAAATAATTGGAAAAACAATAATAAAAGAAGTAAGAAAACACTGCTGAGAAACTTTCTATTTCCCTATCTCTGCATATCAATTATGAGTGTTCCTCAGGTATTTTTGAATATTCACATGAAAATTACCTGAACAGTTGTCTAATTAAAAATATACAAATCTTGATAAGAAATATTCAACCCACTACAACCCAGGAGACATTGCCTTATTATACACACCAGTACGGGGGTGTAAAACTTCCCAGGGATTTCACAAAGTATCAAAACCACTCACTGGAGGCAGCTCCTTTACTCTGGTTAGTAAAATCAAGTGAACATGGTGATTTGGGCATTATCACCATAAGCAGCTCTTGGTGTCCAGGGCAGGTTAATGTTTAACTCAGCTTTTGTTGAAGGTGGACTCAGCTGTTTGGTAGCTTTTTCTCCCTCTGTAGTGTATGATCTTAGGAATCCAATTTTCTGGGAACAAATTAAAAACTTATGTGAAAGATCTTTTTCTTCTCACTTTTTCTCTGCCCCTTTGATCCACCAGATTTTGAAATAGGAGCATTACAGTGAAGTAACAATTTTGGAAATATTCAGTACATAAGGAGTTACAGCTAAAACACTAAAATGTAGCACAAAAAACACCAAGGTGTGGGGAAAAAAGAATCCATATTCTAAAGATTTTGAAATCTGTCTGTAAAGATAAAGGCCTGAACACTGCCTTCCATCAACAAGAGTGAAGAATGCTGAAATTTAGTGGGGTTTCTCCCCACTGCCCTTTCCTTAGCCCACAGCTGCTTCTTTAAAGCACAATTCAGATGAGAGAAGCACCCTAGAAACCGTGGATAAAGCCACAGCAGCAATGAATCCAGGCAGATCCTTTAGAGAATCAATGAATCCAGGCAGATCCTTTAGAGACCCAATATATCCCTGGGACTGCAATTAGGTAACGTGCCAGCTATTCCCAGTACCCCAGGGTCTCCTTTAAATGGAAACTACCTGATGTTTCTGCCTGTGGGTCAGTATTCTGAAATACACGCATGAAAAGCAAAGGATTCTGCTTGAAAAGAATGTCTCTCTTCCACGCAAGTAGAAAATATGCCTGCATATCTTCATTGTTTCTCATTTCCACACACACACAAATCTAATTATAATCAATGCCCAAGTAAATTTTCAAATCTTTCTCTCCTTCCCTTACCATGTCAGTTCTGAACTAATCAGACTCTGATTGTTTTCTCCCAATAATTATCATGAATCAGGCTCTCATGAATCTGGTAACAGCTGAAGAGTATCTTTTTGACATCATGCAGCATAATTAGAGCCGAGCAAGGCCTTTTTCATGATTGAATAGCAGGGTTAGTCACACTGATGAGCTCCCATTCCAGAAGAGCCACCACAATGCAGTGCCTGTGCTGCTGCTAGCCAAACCACGCTGCCTGCTGACCTTCACAGGGGAAACAAAACCACCCCAAAACCTAAAAATAGCCACAACACACTGAGCTGGCCCAAGGGGAATGCCTGCAGCCCTTACAACACTGTGGGGGTTTGGAAAAGCCCCACAGACACTCACTGCTGCCCAGTGCCACGGGGATTGCACATGTGGAGTCATAAAACACCAATTTTTGACTGGCAACACTAAGTGCAGCCTCACGCTGATCCATGCCACAGTCCAACACAGGGATCTCATTATCAGATACCACACTGCAAAGCCCAGAGCCAAACAGAGAGAGCCAAAGGTTTGGCTGAAAACTCATCCCTCTGAAGCACCTCTGGCTCCAAGGAAGCACTGGAAGGATAATGGCTATTTTGAAAGGGCACAGAGATGATGGCCCTGACAATATTTTGCTGAGTTACTGGCAAAAGGACAACAAGGAAGCAAATGGTAAAAAAAAAAAAAAAAATCAAAAATCAAGTTTAACAGCATTTTTCATAATTTTTTTCTCAAAGTTTTCTTACAATTTGTGGCCTTAGTTGCCCCTAAATGGTTCTTAAACCCTGCAGAAGTCTCTATCTATACATCTGTACCAAGACACAAATCCCACTAAAAGGGTAATATGCTGACTCCTCCAGAATGAACTAAATTTTGCACTGCCATCCAAAAACACCGTGTCATGGTTTTTTCCTCAATATAAATTCTTGCAAAACAAATGCTTAAAAATAACACAGCATAAATAACCCCATTTCTCTGTGATAACGTTAAGGTGTTAGTGGGCTTTGAGCAAAGAGCTCTGTCTGCTCCTTTTCTTTCAGGATGAGGGTCTGAGCACAGCAGGGCTCAAAGCAAACACACGCTGTCCTTAGGGGTGCCCTTGGATCCCCCGTGCCCCCCAGCCCAGAAGGAAAGGACACACGAGGCAAGCACTGAATCACTTCTCCTCCCTGGCCCAAACACTGCAAACATCTGGAAAGCCGGGATGGAGGGCTGCAGCTTTGTTCACTCAATCCTCCCAAGCAGCTTGGCACCAAAGCCAGCTAACAAAGGGAGGGAACCACAGCAAACTCCGAGTCTGAGGCAGTGATGGGCTTTGGGATTGCAGGTGGATTCCGCTCAGCAGGCAGGTGAGACAGCAGAACTGCCCTCCTGCAATGTCCCCTATGGACAGCAGGCTGGATGGGCTTTGAGCGACTGCTCTGGTGGAAGTGTCCCTGCCCATGGCAGGGGGTGCAATGAGATCATCTTTAAGGTCCCTTCCACCCCAAAGCACTCTCTGGTTCTATGATTTGCAACCCCTAAACAGAGCTGTCACACACATATGCACATAGACCCACTAATTAGTATCTAACATGATGCCAGTGCTCTCAATTACCCAAAATGCTGGAACTTTGGAGTTACCATCAACTCTGGAGAATTGAGCTACAACCATCTGCAATTCCCACATTTCTGGGAAACAGCGATAACTCTGCTTCTTTTTTAAAATTTCTTAAGGCAACCCAACTAAATTATTCATGCTATTCAGATGTGCAAGTGTTTGTTGCAACTGCTCTGAATTATTACCCAGCTGGTGGGGATATTCTTCTGAATATTACATCTTACTGGACACTTGTGTACATAAATTAGCCTTTGGAAGTTAAATAGATAAATGGATAATTTAAACACCACTGGGACTACTTATTTCTCTCTCTTTAAAGCCTTATTCCCAGCTGAGGAGGGCTTTTCTCATGCATATGACTACTATTCAAAAGCCATGGGCTGACTCACAGCACACAGAGCCAAGCATATGCTCAATTTTAGTAGGCCTGCAACCTTTCCAGGAATAGAGCCTTGGACTATGCACACTTCAGAGCAGGCACTGAGTGTGTTTGGAGCAAATCTTTGGTGGATACTTAACAAGCATCGTGCTTTCAATTGCCCAGCTGGCACCTTTCCTTCTCTTTGCCCACTGAATATTTCACTACATTTAATATAAAAGAGGAGCAAAAGAGAGAATTCCCTTTTTTCACCCCAGTTGCAGTTCCTGAAGCCTGTCACTGACAGGTGCTGCCTGCACAGAGGGCTGGCTATTTCTCACCAGAGCAGCAATTTCCTGTGGAGCAGCCTCCAAGGTGAAGCAAGGACAGCGATTGTGCTGGCATCCTGCACCCTCAATGCTCCCATTATCCACCCACGTTTGCCACACACACAAACCCCTGTCAAGCTGGAGCCACACACACCGTGCCAAGCAGGTGCCACTCTCTGATTCCCCCTTGCAAAAACCGCCATGGATAAATGAGATTGCACTCACACCTGCAGCGATTCCTTCGCCGATCCCAAAGTGAAACAGAGTTCAGTTTGCTGAGCTGATGGGCAAAACCCACTCCCAGTCACATCTGGCTGCAGTGAAACAGCTGAACTCATCTCACACCAACAAATTATCATCTACCCCAGAGAACAAAAGCAGCAAATGCACTGTTTTTTTTTTCAGTGTTTTCTAAAGTCACCTGAAGTGCACAGCAAGTTATTTTCAAATATCACAGTTCTCATACACAACATATACACATTTACATCTACTACCACACACAAACAGCAAGAGAAGAGGGCTTATCTGGAATGGTGATACATATCTACTCTGAAGAGAAACCACAGAACATCCTAAGAAGCTGCAGAAGGAAAAAAAAAAAAAAACCCAAAATAACACTTCTAATGCTGAAGTTAGTTACTGTTCAACAGCATCACTGCCACGATCCAGGAGCCAAGAGCTGCTTACTGTTTTATAATGGTCACAGGAAAATTTACTTCTCCCACGAACAGGGACCTGGAAGCTCATACTACTTATTGGCATATTTAACGTGGATATATCTGCTGGAGTCCAGCTTGCTCTTCTCAAGGGCTCCACAGTTAAATGATTATATATATGCTGGCATGTGAAGCTTGGGTGGTTAATTTTAGCTGGAGACACGCATGCACAGCGCTCAGATTTCTGACACAGTCAAACTTGACAAATCCCACCCCTCCTGCAACTCTTCCCGTACACCCCACTGCTCCCTTCTCTCGGTGTCTAACACAGAGAGCCAATGTTTGGCATCAATTTCAAACAGGATCTGTATATTTTATCATATCAAAGCTATTTACAGCAAGAATAAAGTGTGGCAGGTCTTTTGTGTTGGACTCTGCAGGCGTTAAAAGAATGATTAAAGAAATCGTTGGGGTTTTGCTTGACTGTTTTGTTTTGTTGTTGTTTTGGGTTGTTTGGGGTTTTTTACACAACCAGGAGGCTTTTTACCTACTACAGAGACAATCCCCTTGCTGCAAATGCTTCTAAAATCTATGGAAATTCATGCTCTGAAAGGGAACCCAAGATTTTGCATGACAAAAACCACCAGGTACACCTCTTTTTAGACCTTCAGAGCATATTTGAAGGTTCTATCCATCACAAATTGCAAACTAAAAAGCATCAGGCTGAGTGAGACCTGGAAGGGACACACAGGACCTGGTGCAGCAAGGGCTGCCTGCCCTCTGGCAAGACCCCACCATGTGCAAGTCAGCCCCAATTCCATGGCCTGACCACTGCTGCTGGCGTTCCTTAAAAACACATTGAACTGGCACTTGAGAGATGCTTGGCTGGAACTCTTTATATTAAAAACAATAACTCAGCCGATGGTGCCAAGGTGAGAAGCGCCGGCTGCCTCACTCCCCTCTGGCCAGGCTGAAGGATGGATGTCTGACATTTCACTGTTGGTTTTCCAAAAGGCACACTCCTGCCAGAGCCAGACCCACGGGGCCCTTTCAAGTGCTCCATGGAAAGCAAACAGCCTGGGAGCCACGGTGTCTCCACATCAGCTCTCCCCCAGCAGAGGGGCTGTTTGCTTTGGGGAGTGGGGATGACAGAGCCTTTGATGGAGTTTGAGGAGAACATGAAGGAGCTGCTTTACCCACACAGGCTCTGATGTGCTGAGGGCAAGAGCTCTGCCAATGCAGACAGGCTGAAAAGGGGGCAGTTTGCACGTGTTCCCCCCAAAACCCTGGCCATTGAAGATGGGAGAAGGATCCAACTCCAGGGTGCTACGGCCTTACAGCTTCTGCGGCAAGCACCCAACACTCAATGTGATCAGCTCCCAAAGCTCCGTGTACCCTTGGCTCGTGACACTAAATGTGTCTTCTAAACTTTTCTAATAAAGACAGGTTCATTTTCTCCATTTGGAAAAGATATGAGAGGCTGTTCCAAACAGCTGCTGTAATTTCTTTGGTATTTTTCACCTGGGGTCACAGATCTGTGTGTTTGCAGTATCATCTCCTCTGGGCAGAACGCCATGGCCGCAGGAGGGATCAGAACAGATGAACCATCACTGCTGGATTGGACTCTGAGAAAAAAAGGGCAAGGAAAAGATTCCAGGAGATAATAATCTGAAGAGGGCTGGAAATGGAACCTGATTTGCCATGTAGTGTTTTAAGAACAAAGTCACTCCTCTATTCCATTTTCTCTTGATTGCTTAGAGGATTAATTCGTCAAAACAACTTTCACAGATGTGAAGCCACTCCAAGTAAAAATAAAATTGGTTTCTAAGCACGTCATACTAAACCCTTTCAACTCCTAGAAGTGTATGAAGATGAAAGTTATCTGATCCAAACACTGAGGCCAGGAAACATTGCAAAAGCTTTTCTTAATTTTTAACAAAATCAGTTTGCTGTGGGGATTAGGGAATTACAGAAATTGGCCTTGGTCTCGCAGCAAATCCTAGCCCTCTTTTAGCCAAGAAGGACCAGCCAACATTCCCTTTTGGGTCTGCTTAGTGCTTGATGGACAAAAAAGAGACTTCAAAACCAGAGCCTGGGTAGGCTCAGTCCATATCAACACTGCAGTCACCAGCCAAATATCTTCCTCTCCCACAAGCAGAGCGTCTAATGCCACTCAAAAACGAGTAAAAGTCGGCTGCACTTCCTCCCTCACTCTGTAAAATGTAATTTAGCTCAGTGTCCAAGGCTCTGGAGGAGAGGCAGTGCCTCTGGGGCTGCCAGCAGCTGGCGAGAGGCAGAGCTCTGACACCTGGAACGACATGAAGCAACAGGCAACCAACACACGGGTGAAAAATCACCGCAGCTCAGCTAGCAAGGCCAACAAACCACTCATCACTTCATCTGCCAAGCTGGATCAATGCAAAGTCTGGAGATGGAAAAGGAGGAAACAAGACCCAAACCTGAGCAAGAACCTGACCATATGATTGCTTCAAGCATGTATCAGGCCTCAGTTGCTGAGTGCACATTTAACCGTTCTGAACAGCAGTGCTGAAGAACTGGACAGTACTGAAGTTGGCAGTTAAAGAATTCCATATTTATTCCATTATTTCTAAAGCTTATTGATAGTAAGAGTAAGAATGAGAAGGAGCCAATTACCTTTTCATAGACTTTTTAACTTTTTTTATATTCTGGCCATATTTCCAACACACCTCCAGCTTCTGGGCACTGTCAGAAATGGGACAGTTGGCTAGACAAACCCTAGGTGTGACCTACTTTTGACCTACTTTGGGCTGCATTTTTAAGATAGTGAAAAATATTTTGTGACAGCTGAGCATCAATTTGCATGGCAGAGCCTCCATCCCAAAGAAAAGAATCAAAACAAAAAGACCAAGAATCTCAGAAGCTTTTCCCAACAGAGCTCATCTTCCTCCTAGCCATCAAAATAAACAACCAATCTTTCAGAAAACTTCAGATCGTTTAAACAAAACTAAACAAGTGCCAGATCTCCAGCATTTTTTAAAATCTGGTCCTCACTTTTCAGTAGAGAAAAAGGAAATATTCATAAATATTTGTATCAACATACAGATGAGAGGATGCAGCCCACACAAGTGTCTGGCTCTAAAAAGTTCTGTTAATGAGATCTTGAGGTAAAATTCTTGCATTTGAATATACTAACAACCATCTATACATAGATGGAAGCATTTTTGGTTGTGTTATGTCATTCGCTGTATTGCCACACTGCCCAAAATTCAGGCTATAGAAAAAAGCTTCCTGCATACCTGGGATCACGAAGGGTTCACCATATTTACAGGAAATGAGGTCATCTTTATAAATTGTTCCTGCTAAGCCCTTACAAGTTGTTGCTTTTTTCCTTCCCCAAACAAAAAAAATAAAGTGCTGAATTAATTTCCACAAACATAGCAAACCTAATCTAATGGCCTTGCAGTTAGCCATCTGTTTCTCAGATACAAATCTAACTGAATCTCCCACTGGCTGATAACTTTCTAAATTACATTAAATTGTCAATGCTGACCCTGCTTCCAGCTTAGTTCCTTCTGCCTCCATTTAGTGGCTGGGAGTGATTTCTGTACCATGATCTATATGCCAATTAGACAGAAGAAGATTGGCAATAGACAAAGCTACACATTTGGCACTAGATCAGATTTAAAGGGGCAGAGAAAGGCAATGTCCCCAGCTATGATGCAGACTATGGGAATACAGGAAAAAAGCTCTAGAGTGCAGATGTTACAGAAAAAATTTTAGTTCCCCCTTCTCTGCTACAGTCTGTGTCACAAAGACCTTTTCAATCAAATGTGCTGCTTTATTTATAAATAATTAAGGAATACCCCTCCTAATGGGAAGGAGCAAACCTCTGTACCTAAGTTTAGCTTAGCACTGTATAAACAATTATCAGTTTTATCCCTGAAGGCCACTTACAGGCAGTCTGGCCACGACCCCAGTTACCAATCCACTGCCTTTAGGATGGAGAGTGATTCCCTGCATGATAGGAAAATTCTGCTTTTTCATTTCCCACTGACCTGATGCCTTGCTGGGGAAGGAGGGAGGGGGATGCCACGTCCATAGAGCCAGCTGTGGGCACTGCTGCAGGCAGGATGCTCACAGGCTCACAAAACCACTGGCCTGATGATGGCAAATCCTCTGCTCCCAATTAGAGAGGATCACCAAAGTGACACCAGCCTGTGCTTTCACTGATCTGGCAACTAAAATCAACGCTGTAGGGTTTTGTTAAAAATTCTGATACTGAACTTTTAACACCTCATTTTTCATTAAAAAAAAAATCTGGTAAAGTAAAACTTACAGCAGGCCAGAATTAATAATTTAATACATTTTATGGCTGATCAGGAAGTCACAGTACAGGCACAATTCCCACAGGTACAGGAGATTTGGGCATCTCTGTCTGGGAGCCTCCTCACACAGCCATCACCCACTTAAAGGCCTCCTGTCCCTTCCCGAAAAAATCATTCAACCAAAAGGAATAATTCTTCCACTGCTCCTGAAGCTTTCTACAGAAAGAGTTTTAACATAAAGGTATTTAATGGGAGTTTCCATTAAACAGCATGACCTACACCAGGCTAAGACTATTATCAGTTCCTTATGATTTTTCTTCACACATCCCCTTTTAAAATGCAGATGGTTGAAATAGTTCTATTATTATTAATAGTCCTTCAAGCATTATAAGGCAGCAAGGAGGCTGATCAAAAGACCTGCAAGCTCTGGACAATTTAGAAAGCACAAGGCAGTGACAGCAGCCTATCCTCACTGGGGCCTCCATCACCCAAATTCAAATGTAATTTTACACACACCTACACAGCCCCTTTCTCTGTTTGATATCCTGCATTCAGCCCTGCTTTTGCCTGAGCACCTACACCTAGGAAAGTGTCACTCCAGCAAACTTAGGCTGCTAAAATTAGCTTGAGTAAAAGGTTTAGCGAGAAGAAAAATTATATGGAATTTACAGGTTATAAACTCCTGCAACTAATCTTTGTGGTCATTTTACTGGGATCCATAGAAATCAAACATTTGACCTTTATTAAAAAAAAAAAAAAAAACCCACAACAACTTGGTAAATGCTCAGTTTTCCTTCGGATGAGAACATTCATTTTGATCCATGCTCAGACTGGTCAAATGTTCCACAGGATGCAGATGAAAGCCCACCTTGTATGAAAGCAAGCATGGTTTAAAGTCAGATAAGAGCAGTGGCTTAGCTGCAGATAAAATCAGAGCAATTTACTGGCCATCATTGGAAGGACAGATCCTACACACAAGGCTTGGGGACATCAGCAACATCAGCTATTCTTTTCTGCCTGGAGCAAGGGTTGGGGGAATGCAGAACAAAGAGCATGCTGCCAGTTTGGAAAAGAAGAAGGAAAACAAAAGTGAATTATGCACTCATATAAAATGTTGATTCAGAGATACTAATACTAGGAGGGGGAAATAGGAAAGAAGAGCTATCAGGACTGGCTGGCTGTTATCCTGATTGAATAACTATTATTTATAGGAATAGTTACTGACCTGGTTCTTTGTTAACTACAGGTCAAGCTCTGTAATCTTAAAACTTCGGAAGTAAGCCAAAAAAAAAAAAATTTAAAAAGGAAAAAAGAAAGCTGCAGCAGCTGTTGTAGCACTACGTTGAGATTTTAGGTTATAGATCACTTTTTGCAAAGGCAGGCTAAGAGCATCTTCTAAAAGCTAAATTGCAACAAACTGATTAAGCTGTGGGCAAATGGTTGAGTTGTGAATGAAAATTAAAACTACTATTAAAACAACCTGAAAGAAAAAGCAGCTCACCATTTGGATTTGGGGTTGGCTGTTTGTTTGAGGTTTGTCTGGTTTTGTGAGTGGGTTTTTTTGTCTGATTTTGTTGTTGTTTTTTGAACAAAACAATGTTATTGCTGAATTTCCTAGAGCTGTCATTTTTGCAGTGTTTGTTTTATACATTCGCAACACTTTTGTTGAAAATTTTGTTAATGCAATCCCACAACGATTATGAGGTTACAAACCCATTTTTATCTCCACAAATAACCTGCAGGAGGCATCTGGGGAGGTTCTCTCCTGAGCCATCACCGCAGGACTCTCGAGGACAAGACTGCCAGGCATCAGCCTTTCACCCATGGCTGCATCTGGAACCAGAACATGCCCAGCAGCCTCAGCAAAATGACAAATCCCTGCATGGAATCCAGGCTGAGCCACCCTGGGAGCATCAGGAGGACAGATGCTGGTCCTGGGCCAGCCCCACTGCTCTGGAACATGGACACCATTTCGAGGAGCTGAGTGACACTCCCAGACACAAATCAAGGCGTGCAGGCTCGTCCCCACCAGAGTGACTCCGACACAAAGGCCAATAAAGAGCAAACATCTCACTGAACTGCACTGGAGCTGACAAAGGCAGCAGCTGCTCTGCTCCACGGGGCACGTTCCTATCTCCAGGAGGTGTTGGGAAAAATGGATCCTTAGGGGAATTACTGTCAGCTCATCCTCTCTCACCACAACGCTACCCAAGAGATCCCAAAGCAGAAACCAAGCAAATCAGAGCACAATTCAGCTTTTAAAACATGACAAGTTCACGGATTTACCCAGAGTCACACACAGAGGCGCTTCTGAAGAGCGCAGAGAAGCACCAGGAACTAACATTTCCCAGCACACACTGTAAAGAATATTAGTGAGTTGGAACAGCAGTGCCTTCAAAAGATACAGATCTCTTTATTACGATTCAGAAGCTCCTAGAGGATTTGAAGGATGCATGTTTTGGCATGAGGTCCCCAAACCTCATTGTATTAGTGCATAAGGGAAAAATCAACTACTACTACTACTACTACTACTACTACTACTACTACACAGTTGGCCAAAGAAATAATTATTGAGCATGAAGTAGCTTAAGCAATAACTGGTAAAAATCAGGATTACTTGAAAAATGAGCAGTCTTACATACTGAGATACTGAGTTGCACAAAATCAAAGAGAAAAAAGCCCCAAGAGTCCATGTGGTATAAAACACAGCATGGAATACTAAATTTTGGTACATTAAATCAGGCTTCTCCATGGACTGAGGGACCAAGTCTGTGCAGTTTTGTGTGCTGACATTTGTCCACTGTTTTGCAAATCAATAATGCAGAAATTAAGTTCTCAGCAACACATTCTGAACTAAGCATTTGCAGACAATATAACTGTATTTGGTGCATCTATTCCTGTATTTCTATACTATCCATTTTTCCTTTTTTTTAGTATAATTAGTAGTAAATAGCACATGAAAGTATTCTGATGGTCTAAATGAGTTTTTGTAGTGTTTTAAACACTTGTGTCTATTTAGTGTGACCCTTTATGTTTGCTCTTTATACAAACTAGGACGTGACAAAGCTTGGATAAGGGATAAGGCTTGGGGGAGGGCTTTGCACATTTTAATGACACCTGCTTTGCACTGACAACATTTTGTTCTCCCAGCTCTCTGCAGGTGCTTGTATCAAAAAGCAAATAACCCAAAGATCAGATTAGCAGCCTGAGATTTCCATGAGGGCAGCTAAGACTGGCAGAGCTGTGAAAGTACTGACCAGCCTCCACCCCCAAGAAGGATTAAACACAATTAGCATCAGGAAAGCACATGTCTAACAAAGTAATAAACCATAATTTTTACACAAGGTTAAAAATTTCCCTCTCCTTTGCTCTGTTCAGCAAATGATCCATGGCTCCCAAATGTATCTTTGCTGCTTTACAGCACCTCGAGACTCCCTTATTCTCTAATCAGTCAATTCATTGGCAATCGCTTGTCAGTGAAAAGGAAAAAAAATCAAAACAACAAAAAAGCTTGTTGAGCAAATGCCAGAGAACATTAAATTAACCAGTCAAAGATCAGCAATGAACAGCTGACACCAAATTGAACCCAACACATGGCCCCATTCACATTATTGTTAAACACACATAGCCAATTGCCCTGCCTTCAAAATTACATTAAAGGATCTTTATTTTATCAAATAAAAATATTTGCTCGTGGATGAATAGTCAGCCTAACACTAAGCACATCACAAAAAGTAAACTATTGCTTTCATGCAGTTTGGATTAAGGGTACTGTTTTACCTCTGAGTACAAACTAAATCATTAAGCATTATTATTAAGCATTTTCTCTTTAGCTCAGAGACCCGAAGTATATTTCTGTGTGCTTCTATTTGTGTACAAAGTGTATAATCTTACAGCAAGGCCTCCCAAGCACCCACTCAAGACTGTATGAATTTCTTGCCTGCTTGGTGGGGTCGCCTTACAGCCCCAGGACATCAAGGCAGGATGAGATCTCCAGTGCAGGGCAGCAGAGCCTCTCACAGCCATGGGGACATCACCTGCCTTGGCACAACAGCCCCAAAATGAGCCAACAACCAGCAGCACCTTTGAGCTTGCTTCTCCCAAAACAGTGATTTCAGCTTCTCCCAGCAGCACCCACCTTCCCCCCAGAGCACACACACCTTCTCCAGCCCTGCTGAGCAGAAATGGCATTTGGCACCGAAAAATCAAATACCACACAATAGAAATGCATTAAAGGAAGAGAGAAACCTGATGGCTCTCTCCCCTGGCAGCAAGGGCCATTCTGTGCTGGAGCTGTTAATCACTTGAGGACAGGTTATATGGGGACAGAGATAGAACTGGATGTGGACATGAGGGCAAAGAACATAATTAAATACATCCATGCTCTCTCAGCATAAGAAACAGCCAACCAGGCAATATTTGCAATATTTTAAACACAGAGTGTTGAAATGACAGATGAAAAAAATCATATTTACAAGAGACTAAGGTACCCAGACTGGCAGGTGTGTTTCTTTTTATTTCTTCAGCACTGAGTAAATCTCACTGTGCCTGTCACCCCTCCCACTCCTTGTCTTATTTAGGTAATAATTCCTAGGCATGTTTATACTGCACACCTCCAGAACAAGAGCTGCCACTTTAAGTTTCAACAACACCTCACGCAACTTGGTTGTGATCTCAGTACATCAATCTAGGCAATCTACTCAAAATTTAAATAAAGTTTTTCAAAAGGGCACAAACTTGCCTCCTGAATCCGTATTTAGTCATGAAAACGTTTCCACAGAAGACCAGAACAGATTACTTGTTCCCCAGAGACATCTCATCCTCATCAATCCCAGTATCCTGGATTGTGGACCCTCTCCTAATGGAAACGTTCCACTGCAATGTCTAAACCAAAATCAAACAACAAACAGTATTTCTACCTTCTGAACACTAAGGCATGTATCACAGGAGAACAAAGCAGCACCTGCGTGGGTTTGGAAGTCTCTGCCAAAACCCAGCCACACTCAGGTAAAGCCTTTGGAAGTGCTGCTGCTTTCACATGCCCTGTACTGAATCCACTGGTGCAGAATTCTGATCCCAGATTATTTACCTGCATTTTGGTCATTAAAAAAAAAAAAAAAAAAAAAAAAAAAACCCCACAAAAAACCCTCCAAAGATTTCTTTAAAAAAGGAACCAGCCCGTATGGCAAATGTCTGAATGCAGGGCAGAGAGGAGAAAATCCACTGCCTTACAATGGCCAACTGTTTCACAGGTGATCATTATCACATTCCGGGGCGGGCACAGGGGTGAGATGCCAGAACACTGACACCATTCAAAGCCGGATACTCAGGAGTGCTCCAGAAGCTCTCCGGTGCTTCATTGTAAAAGATACTGATGAAAAACAATAGACATACAATTATTGCTTAGTTCAGAAGCCTCGTTAAACCTTTCCCCACCAAAACCATCCTCTCTCCTACACTTCAACAGTACTCATCCTGATCAAAGGTCTGTAGTGATTCTCAGCCAACAAGATTAGGATGGCTATAATAAAATTAGCAGTTGCACAGATAATCCATAAGGAATTTATGTTTGTCATTTCAAAATAAAAAAGCAAACCCACTACAACAATAAACAAGGGTATTTGAAGTAAGACTTTCAGACAGAAGAAAAGTCATCTGAGCAGTCACAGCCTCACCATGATGGCACTAATCATGAACTATCTGCTAATAAAAGAAGGCAAATACTGGTCACATGAGAGACTTAATCCCTACTCACATGCAAAATTTTTAAATTAAGGACATATTAAAACCCTTGTGCAATGTGTAATGCCCTGGGAAGACTTCACCTGAAACATCTCATCTCATTCTTGCCATATTCAAGAAGGAAGAATTCAGACCAGAAATGGTACAGAAAACGACCTTGGGAATTAGGAGAAAATCTTGTGAAAGAAAACTCTTAAAATTATGTTTATTTGAACTCCATAGCAAGGGGTTCTTTGCCCAGAACACTGAGGAGGAGCCAGCAGACGTGCTGGCAACATCCCCCCAAAGCACACTGACGGGCTGTGAGAGTCAGAGCAGATGAGGCTGCAGGAGAAGCAGGGCCATCTTTCCACCGAGCACCACTGCAAGCCAAGTGGGTTTCAGATTTTATAGCCATGGAAACAATGAAATTGTTACACTCATCAGAACACCGTAACAGCGAAGTCTGACATTGATTAAAACAAGAAACCCTCATTCTCACAGGCTGTTAAATACCATCTGCATCTACCCCTATGTGGGATAAGATGACTGCAGAGCAAGACTCTGCACAAAACCACACACAACAGGGAGTAAAAGAAATAGCAAGGCTTTTAGAAAAGTGTATGGAATTTTTAATCATTCCTCAGTGTCCTATGAGGGAAAGAAGTAAATAAACCAAAATCAAGCTGCAATCCCAAAATGCATCCTGTACCAGAACAGGAATGCTTTTTGAAGGATCACCTAACTCACATCCCTTTCCAGTCTGTTTACTGCCATAATCCCAGAACAGAATTAAATGAGGCTCAAACCTCTACACCTGAATTCTAAATTGAGACAGACAAACATATTAATCTGGAATATTTCAGAAAGCCTAAACCAAGCCGCATATAGCATCTACATATATTTTTAGATTTGCATTTCTGAAACTCCTTACATAAGGATTTTTAAATTATATCTGCAATGAAAAGTGACATGCATAGTTTGTAACAAAGCAGTTATAATATGGCATTTATTTATCTTGAGATATAAACATCTGAATATGCACATTAAGTCATTTCCATGTGTTTGCTTTCAGCTTACTTTGATTTCTGTAATGACATCAACTCCTTACATAACCAATACTGTGGCATTTGCTGGGTCCCCAGGACGAAGGAGGAACTGATGAATCTGACTCCATGTTCTTAGAAGGCTAATTTATTATTATATTATATTAGAGAATGCTATACTAAACTATACTAAAGAATAGAGGAAGGATACAGACAGAAGGTTACAATGAATGATAATGAAAACTCCTGACTGCTTCCAGAGTCCTGACACAGCCTGACTGTGATTGTTGATTAAGTCAGAACAATTCACATGAAACCAATCAAACAATCACCTGTTGGATAAACAATCTCCAACCACACTCCAAAGCAGCAAAACACAGGAGCAGCAATCAGATAATTATTATTTTCATTTTTCTCTGAGGCTTCTCAGCTTCCCAGGAGAAGAATCCTGGGCAAAGGGATTTCTCCAGAAAATATGACAGGGACATAATACAATTTAAGATATTTAGATTTTTGTAGTATTTAAATATCTATGTATTGTATAGAAAAACAAGCTGTGTTGGCTTGTCCCTGGCACATGTATGCACATACACAGTACTTGTATCTGGGAATTTATTTGTGTGAAACAAGTGCTGTCATAAATGATCCAAGTCACTCCTACAAGGTGTGTGGAGGCTTCCCTCTTTGAAAGAGATCCTGTTTCAGCTCCTGCTGAGGTGATTAGGAGCACCCTGCTGTATTTTGATGTCTTTACAGAGAATACTCATATGCCCACGTCGCTTTTTTTTTTTTCTGCCAAGAAAACAGATTTTTCTCTATCATGGTCAACCCAACAGCCCTTTTTTCCTTTGCACTGATCTTTTGTAAACGACACCACAAGTGCGTATAAGATCTGGGTGAGGTTTCACCTGCCTCCTGACAGTTTCAGTGCTTATCTCTCCTGACACCTGCCAGGAACAGGGCTGCCTTTGCTCAGCCTGATGATGCTGCAGGCCACAGCTCTCCTGTCCTCTCCTGACTTTTTCCTGCCTGATCCTCGGGAAAAGAGGAGTGTGCTCTTGCATCAACACACTGTCTGCTCACAGGCTTCTGTGGCAAAAGAACATTTCCTTAGCTCTGTGATTAACAGAAGTGTGGGCAATGCATGATTACATGCAACAGCCTTTTCCAGACATATCCTAACCTATGAAACACTGAATTATACTTTACTATTTATTTTAATCTCTGTAGAGTGCCAGCAACTAAGCCTTCGATCTGGACATCTAACAACTGGCTGAAGTTCCACACTCTTTGGCTTGGAAAAGCTGGGCAACAGACTATGATCCGATTCCAACACCAAGTCAATAGTCAGCTGCAAGATAATGCTGTGATCACTCCAATAAACTGCTTATAAGCACTAACAGAGATGGCAAAAGCTTAGGGGACTGCAGGAATTTTTCCCTTATTTAATGAAAAGGATTGCTAAGTCAGCTAGCAAAAATAGGCCTATCAAATCATAACTTTGCAAATCTCTGATCAGCCCAGTCAATTCTTCTCTCTCAGTTTTTAAGCCCTTGAAAATCTCTTCCAGAATGAAGTGTTTCTTCCAACTAAGTATGTCCCCTTTGCTGTATGCTCCACACCAGCCCAGAAGGCACACAGAGATAAGAGAATTAAAGGGAAATGTTTAATAGGAGAAGTCATATGTAAGCCAGGACTGAAATTTTACACATAAACTTTTTAACACTCTCTTCACAGATAAAATTTTGAATTAGCTCACTATTTTACAAGAATAACTTTTTTCCCCCATTTTTTTTTGCATGAGCAATTTTCCTGCTCCTTGGATCTCAGGGTCTCCTATAGAGCAAGGACAAGGATAGGAACACTAAGGGGCATCCACACCCAGAGCCTGTCTGCTGCTGTGGAAATGAGAATTTGGTCCTGCTCAAAGATTACAGCACAAATATAAAGTGCTCGTGCAAACACATGGACCTTTCTTTTCTCTCATGTTATTCAATCAAGGCTGAAAATAATTATGGGGAGAGAAGTCATGAAAGAATTGTATCTGCTTCATAGTAAGTACCATTCAAATTTCTTAAACTGAAACCAGAAACAATAAAGATGACAGGGAAAGCTGAGCAGCCTTCAGTTTTCTCCAGCTCTGTATAATCCATAAGTCTGATCTCAAATGAGAAAAGACAAAAGCTACAAAAGTTACAAATAAACTACATTCAATAAAAAACCAAAATGCTCAAATTTCTGTGCATCTAAAACCTGGTTTTGAAACACTATTATGGTACATTTCACAACAAAATGCTACAGCCTCTGCTGACATTACTGTGGCTCTTCAGTCAAGTTTCTTTTACTCCATTCAAAGAAACAAATCTTTCAATACAGGCTTATCCTGGGGTCATTTATTACACCATGTCAGGCACAGAATGTTTCATCTTGAAAACACATACATAGGGTTTTCATTCATTAGTTTCTTATGAGCTCAAAAAATCAAATGAGCAAACAAAAAAGAAAAAAAAAAGAAAAAAAAACAAAAAGAAAAAAAAAAACCAAAATGAAACAAACCTAAACACCAAAAAAACCCAATCTAACACAAACCAAGCAAACCACAAAAGAAAACCCAGCCTGGAAAGGTTATCCACTGCCAGTAACACACTGACAGGTTAGTTAACATGTTTTCACTGATACAATAGCAGGAAAAACCTCATAAAAGGCTGCAACATTCTCATATTTGTTGTATACACACGCTACAAGGCTGGGGGCTCGTAGGATATGGACGGGACAATTTGAACTTGGCAGAAAGAAAGAGGATCACATGCCTTTTACAACCCCTTGTGAATTCTCAAAGCCATAAAACAGTGAGTGGGAACGATCCTTGTATTGATTACATCAGAAAAAGGTGTTTGCATTAAGGTGTGAAGCTGACTCAGAACAGTTACACAAAAAGGAGTGAGTCTACCCTGAAATATTGTTAGTCTCAAATGTAAAGTGGAAATAAAATCAAAATTAAAACATTTCTTTTAGAAACCCAGGAATGAGGAACTCTGAGGTCAAAACAATTTTGTTAATCAGCTGTGCACAAGTCACTCAGCACGAACAGGAGCAAGCTACACAACTCATTCTTTTCTCCCATGATTGGCAGTACCTTAGCAAGTGGACATAGACTATTCAGCAAGAAAATTCTCCTGGTTACTGTCTGGCCACTCCTCTGGAAACCCAGTAATAACATCAATATGCTCCAGAGAGAGTGGCAAGAAACCTGACATGACTGCCCAGGAAACATACCAGCGATGAAAGCAGCCTTGTGGTCTGCAGCTAATTCAAGATGACAAGATGGCAGCTGAATGGGTTCTATAGAGTGTGACAAAAACTAGGCCACCCTCCCCCAAAATTATTCAAGGACAATATTATGAAAAAGGAGCCACCAACACAAAGTTTCAGCAGAGTTATTCCACATTGCACCCTTATGGCAACATCACAATTTTTATGAATTTATCTGAGTAAGTCTTGCAGGATCTGATATCTGGAGATTCTGTGATAACAGCAAGCAGACAGATTTATCCCTGGCTGCCTGAAAAGTCCTTTATTACAAATCTGAAAAAAAAACCCTAAGTTTCCACACTGAATCTTACCATTTCAACCACCAAGTGATTTCTGCCATGACCACCCAAAACTCTCAGCAGAACATCTCTGACTTTTGTCGGCACAGTAGCCATAATCAGCTCACCATAAGCAATGATGGCAAGCATTTTCTCATTCTTTTTTCCGCAGAAACCTCGGTGGACCAAAGGCAGGAGGAGGAGAGAAGGCAGAAAAGACAAGGTCTGAAGTATTTACTTTGACACTCACTTAGCTGAGGATTTTATATATATATATATATACATGAAAGACATACACATATATATTTTTAATATATATAATATACATTGTGTGTATATAATTAATTTATCGTGTATGTTAATTGTAATTATATATAATATATAATGTGTATACTATATATGTATATGTGTAATAAATTTTATATATACATATGTATATATACACATAATATGTGTGTATATACATAATATATAATATATATTATATATACACATATAATAATAAATATGCATCTATATATATATTATTAAATAAATAATATATAATCATTAAATACATAAATATATTATTTCTATATATAAATTATATATTATTTTTATATATAAAATTAATCCTCACCTGAGTGTCAAAGTATAATAATATCTATAACAAATATAAATAAATAATATATAAATAAACTGCATACACACACATATGTATATATATTAAAGCTGTCTTTCCTTGATCCACTTTCTCAAGACAGACCAAGCAAGCAAGAATTCTGCACCAAGCTGAGCCAGACCCCTGCCAGGCCCCCCAGACAGCATCCAGCAAAGGCAGGAGGCGCTCCCACAGGGCAAACCTCTGTAATTCCCCAATTCCAGGCGCAATAAATGTCTGCTGCTGGACAGGGAATGTGGGTCCGGCAGGGGTAAGGGGTGAAGGATTTTATCTTTTCTCTTCCTGCCCATGCAGTGGGTAAATCCAGCGCTTTTCTTCCACTCTGAGCATCACTTGGATTTTGCTGGACACCACCAATTGTTTCATTTCTCGCATCTCCTTTTCTCTGCTTGACTTCACAGCTCAGTTCTCGCAGGTGCTGGCGCAGCCCACGGGGGCGGGTTTAAAGGCCAATGTAAATGCAAAGACCCTGCAATACACCTGTGTACATAAGCTCCTTCTGCTTCCTAAAGGGCTCTTTGCATATGAAAAGCGAGAGAAAGGACTCACTTTAACCTCCCGCCCAAATACTTGGCTTCAGCTGGAGCCGGGCTTGGGCAACCCCCACACAAAGCGCCAACTTCCACTGCCAGCTCGCAAATTCATTATTGCAGGGGCTACTCATGCGTGAGATATCCCAAACTATCCGATCCCCCCACTGAGGGGCTGCTGCTGTATGCAGGGCTGAATGCTCCTTCACTAACACGTGTTTATCACCTCGTTCCTTGCGAGAAATGTATGTAAAAACAGAGACTGTTACATTACCAGCCGCGCTGTAAATTTCTTTGATTGCAGAGCCTGATAGGAAGAGGGGCTGGGAACCTTTAACTCCCACGTGGACTTCAACAGTTTTCACACATAAAGGCTAAAGGATTAGACCTGCAGCAAATCCTGCGGTTTTATTATAAACTTCTCAAGAAAATAAATCTTTCCTCTAAAAACTGCCTAGAAATGTAATTTTCTTTGTTTAAATAATCTGCCTGAGAGGCAGAGAAAACACATTTAAAGCTATCTTGGATAGTCACTGTCTTGAGATTCTTTACATCAAATAGCTTAAAAAAAAAGCTGCTGATGAGACGTCTCTCCAAGTTTTGATCAGAGTTTATATCTTGTACGGACAGTAATTCAAGCAGACAGGCATCTATGTTTTCAGGGTTTTCTGAGCTGATTGCTGATTTATGCTGCAGGAATGGAGCAGCCACTTACAACGTGCAGTGGGGATTTTTACTTTTCATGAAAGGAGAAGAAAGAAAAGGAGATGGGGGAAAGGGGAGGGGGAATTTAAAAACAAAAACTTATTGAGCAAACAAGACTCCAAATGCTCCCAGGCGACAAAATTATTCCAGCAAAACTGAAAGAGAGAAAACTGATTCCAGGAAGAAGAAAACGAGAAGAAAGACAGTAAATGAATGAAGATGAGGGGAGAGGGCTACACACATAACTGAACTGAGCATCACTACAGAGATGAAACATCAAGCAGACCTGAACAAGCCCAAAAGATGATTGAATAAGCAACAAACCCGAGTTTTGCATAGCAAAAGCGCATCCATCCGCTGGGAGAGCGCCCCGGTCCAGCAGCAGCCCCGCCACCCTCAGCACCCCTGCTCGCAATGAGAGCCGTGCCGGGGATTGTCCCTCGGTCAGCGGCAGCCCCGGGGTGTCCCCGGGGTGTTCCGGGGTGTCCCCGGTCCTTACCAGCTTCATGGCGCCGTTGTTGTGCTCGCAGCGCCACAGCACCCCGCTCATGGCGGGGCCGCACCTGCCGCCAGTGGCCCGGGCCGGGCCCGGCCATGCCGGGGCCACGCTCGGCACTCTCGGGCGGGCCCTGCCCCGGGGGAGGATCCCCGCACCCGGCCCGGGGAGGGGTTTGGCACAGGGGCGGGGAAACAGCCCAGAAACGCCGGGAAACGGAGATTCACCGAGCGTCCGGCCCGTTTCTGCGAAAGGCTCGAGGGCAGCTGTGCGTTTAAAGCACAGCTGCCAATGACAGGGTGTCTGCCCGTTCGGACAGGCTGGCTCTGCTAGAGGCACAGGTTCTGCATCTGGCCCTGCTTCCACTCCAAACTGGGTCTATACTGAAGTCTGCTAGGGTGGGAAAGGACCACGCTTGCCCTGAATGAAAGGGAAGAATATTTCGCCTGAAAAATGATTCAACAGGTGGAGCATCGCAGATCGGCTTCAGGAACATAAACAAGAAAATAGGGAGAGCGTTTGGAATAATTAGTGTATCAGAGTTGGCCACATCGTATTTGATTTGATACAGCTCTCAAAGATGTTTGTAATTGCCAGGCTGTTCCACAGGTGCTGCCCTGCTCTCCTGGAGCTCCTTGCCCAGGGACAAGGACACTCACCCGTGGGAGGGTTCCTGCCTGCTCTTGCCCAAGGTCTGGGAAATCACCATGAAATCAATGGGAACCACGCTCCTCACCCTTCTGCTCTGCAGAAAGTGCTGCGCCCCATAAAGGCCAGGGAAATATGGGGAATTAAAACAGGAATTCCCCGGGGCACCCTTTTCACACCCTCTCTCAAAATACAAAGGTCTCCACAGGGAGCTTTGCTGGCTGCAGGAGAAGAGGCAAGAAATTACCACAGGCATAACCCAAAGCCCACGAGCATTTAAATATCATTTTCTAATTGTTATATCATTTAATAATCCTGTAAAAATATATTAAAACATTTAAAAAAATAGGTGGACCAAGATGTAGTCGAAGTGATCACTTTCCTATCAGAAAATTCCCCTTTTGTATGATTTTACTGGCAAGGCTGCTTCATGTATCCACTCAGTATGTTGCTGAAGAAATACAATAAATCAGTAAATTAGCATTTGAAACTCTGTAAATACCTTTTTCCATAAGAAAAAAAAAACACATGCCTTCTTACTGAAGTGGTTTCCCTAACAGTTATGCTTCCACAACTTAAAGATTTAATTTTTTAAGTCTATAATTGTTCTGTTGTTCTAGTTTATTACTTTAAGTGATAACAAAGAAGGAATAATTATTGAAACAAATAATCATATATTCCTGCACTGTAAAAATAATTGCCCTACCAAGTCTGGTGGCTTGAACAGCTATGTACAGAGAAAGAGCTGCATGTTGGAAGCACTCAAAGACTTTATGCATGCAGGTTACCTTTGAACCACAGAAGTAAAATCCGAATCCTCTTCTGAGAATAAAGAACTCTTGTTCTTTTCCTTCAGGCCAACGAGGACCAAAGCCCTAGCACAGCCAAATGTTCCCAGCCAGCCCTCGACGCAAGCAAGTTCCCTGCTGAAAGGTCACTCCTACAACGCTCACAAGAGGGGAAGGTCACAGCCCATTGCAGGGCTCGAACACAAGATGTATGGTCTCCAGGAGGGTCACAGGCTGAGACAAAAATCTGCTGCCAGACTCGTGAATGAGGGGATGAATGCGTGCACTGGGTGTGATGCCAGAAGGATTTTCCAAGAGCACCTCACAGCACCTCGGAGGAGCTGCGGGTGCACTGTGTGCCCTCCCTGCTGCTGCCCAGAGGGAGCATCCAAGGGCTTCCCATCCACCTGCTGGCATCTGCCTGAGCATCATGACATGATGGTGTTCTGCTTCCAAAAAACACACACCAGCTTCAGGCAAAAACCACGGGAACTGAGACAAGTGGAGCTTTACACGTGCAGGATTACGGCCTGTACAGAGGGCCAAGACAACCCACAGCACAAGTCAGCCTTGCCTCAGACACCTCCCAAGCCCCTTAAAAGGCTGTTGATGATCTGCTCTGCCAGTTTGAACGGCCAAATACTTTCATTCAACACTCACCCTGGTGCCAAAATCAGGAACTGTAAGAAACAAAGGAGAAGCCTCAGAAAATGGCAGATTTTTGTCTACCATCACCAGGAAAAACTCCATTTCTGGGACCCAGGGAACAGAGTAGAGCCAAACTGACCCAGCTACAAAAAGCAGATTAAAAGACCAGATATGGATGGAAGAACTCTCCAGCCAGCCAGTCTTGTTTCTTTGAACACAGTTTTCTGTCTGTTTTTACATTAACTGAAGTGTGGCCCATGCTTGAGTATTTTCTCATTTTATCCCTGTTTGAGCCAGCTGAGCACACTGAATGTGGACAGAGACACATGTAATCAGCCTGAAATACTAATAAAGCAAAGCTCCTGAGGTTAAAGCGTAAGCTCTGTGCCTCCCAATCACTTTTTAAGCTAATTAATATCCTTAACTAAAATCTGTGTTGCTTTTAGATACTTTTATTTAATGTATTTTCCCAAGCCAGCCTTGATTTGGGATGAAGATCCCTTGCTGATAGCGTTGCCAGGTGTAACCAGAATTTATTTCCTCCATTAAAAAGCAAGACTTTGGAGCTGCCTTTCATCTTCCTATCTCCCTTTCAGGCTCCCACAGCACAGTGAAAGAGATAAGGTCAGGACTGGAGCTGGTACAATCCATGCATGACCTCTTGCCCCTGGCAGAATCACAGCAGGAGCTCCTCCCCAGCTGCAGTGCCCGGCTTTGCTGATGGATTCAGGAGATGCCATTCCCACACAATGCCCAATTTCAAAAGAGAACAAGCGCCAGATATTTGCCTGTATTTGAATCCTTTAAAACCATAAAGCATTCAAGCTCTCTAAGCCTTTACTATGATCTTCAGCAACACATACATGATGACATGGGGTCAATATTAAGTTGCACCTTCAGGAAAGGACATTATTTACAGCCCTAATGGGCATCTAAACTTCCCTATTAAAGTGCTGAACAATACACTTGTTATTCACCAGCAAGCCTTCAATGACACAGAAACACGTGTCCCCAGCAAACCCTGTGCTCTAATGAGACATGACTCCAGATTCCAATGCTTTCCAAATAAAACTGCTGGAAAAACAGGAGGAAACAGGTGTTGGAGGCATTATGAATGAACTCAGTGCACACAGTCCTTGTCCGTGCAACGTTTACTATAAAGAAAGCTTGGGGAAATCCGTTCAGTAATAATTCATTGTTTGCCTATGAAAAATATGTGTGCTAACAACTTGCTCTGCTGTCATTAAACAAAGCCACACTCCTGTACTTACCCATTACTTTTGCTTTTTAAACACATCAACGTTTTGCTGGGTTTTGTTTGATTTTTTTGTTTGTTTATTTGGTTGGTTTTTGTTTGGTTTTTTTTTTTAATCTGGAAAAGAAAGCATATTAGAGAGTTTTATTACTGCATTTCAATACATTTTGGTCAAAAAGACTACAATCTTCTGTTCACTGAAAGCTGGGGTTTTCTCTGTTTTTTACTATATAACATAGGTCTTCCTTTCATGCATTACAGAATGGAAATATCTACAAATTATAATCTTGAAAGCATCCTAGAAATCTTGAAGCTGTCAATAGCAGTATTTTGCTAAGCATGACCTGGGAGAGAACAGAAGCCTAGCTCATGGAATCATAACAGATGCTCAACCATTTTCACTCCAAAAAAGCCCTCAAAGTGGTGTTTGAGCAGGAACCTCTGAATTCAGCATTTTCTAAACCAGCAGAAGAGATGCCTTGCACTGAGTAGCACCATTGGAGGACCCAATGAAGGAGCTGCCCACATGGTTACTCCTGATTTTCAGCAGTTGTTGGGGGTTCTGGAGGACACAGAGACAGCTGGTGCCGGGTACCAGGTCAAAGAGAATGAGATGGCCTTGATAGTCACAACCTCCCACCAGTCCCAGGCAGAAGTACAAAAACAGACAGAAACTCAATTAATCAACAGCTGAAGCAGACAGTATTATTACTGGCAAATGAGCATCCTTTCTCTGGAAAACATGCCTTGTTAAACTGGTATTTTCTGCTGAGTTCACAGGAGCTTACGAAAGCGGTATCACAGATGTGATTCTGTGAGGAGGCTCTTGCCTCATCTTCACCTGGCATGGTGAAAACCAGAATAATAACAAATCAACCCAGCAAACATCTGGTGGACTGAAAAGGAGTTAGCAGGTTTAAAAATGTGATATGTGAGAGATTATCCTTACAAAAATAAGCAGCTTGACTGTGTTTCACAGGAATAATTTTCAGCCCTAACTTTTGGAGCAAGCCCTAGAAGGGGCTACAAAATTTCTTGTTGGCACATCAGTAATGGGAGAAGTACATGGTAAAAAAAAGAGGAAGATCAAAGCTAGAGAAGCTCATCTATAATTACTAGAGCCATGACAAGGTGTTAACACAGCAAATGCAATCTTCTAAGGAGGAGAACCTAAGAATGTCACGGAGCAATGCCTCTCCATGAGTTCAGTGCACCTGGAGAGAGCATCAGAGCCATGATGTGCCACCAGGATGACGGGTTTGTGCTCTGCTGCAGGGGTGATGCAATGCTTGCACATAGGAACAGGGGTTATCAGACAAGAACAGGCTTTATCACCTGCTGGGTTTAATGCTGGTTGTGTAAAACAGTTCAACAGGTTGAACCTTTGGAGAGGCTTCAGAGAGGAGCCGTGAGAATGACTTAAGGACTGAAAAATGCAGATCACAAGATCCAAACAGCTCCTTCTCATTTGGCAGAGAAGAGAAAGGGCAAACATTATATCATAACATGAACTAATTAAAAAAAAATGAAAGCAAGTCAGCAGAAGTCATGTGGACTGTTTTATGGAGGAAGTCAGAGGGAATTATCACATTTATTGCTGTCTTATTTATCATCAAAGGTTATTTCTAAGTTCCCGATTAAAGTGTATCAGTCAGGCACAGATCTGTTCCGGCTGACTCCTGCCAAAAACCCAATGTAACATACAGCAGCTGTCAAGGACTCCAGGAATATACAAGTGATGGAAACATTCCTGTGCTCTATCCCAAATCCCAGTCTGCTGGTACTCAACAGCTCACCAGTGCACCAAGAAATTGCTGGGTGTCCTGGGGTGACTTTATGATACTTGTATCCCCAATTGTGTGTTCTGTTAATGCTGGATATTTTATTCTGTGCCTTCAAGACTGGTTCTGAGAGCCAAGGTGGGGAGAAGAAGCAGCGCACAGTTTGTTAGCAGAGGCTGCACTCACTGCCCCACATTCTGTGCTGCACTGTGTTGTGCAGGCCCTGACGGAGCAGAGCAGGGCCCTCCTTTACTTTTCAGCTGGTTCAGCTGGCTGAGGCAGAGTTTCCCTGGACCGGCTTTTGTCCTTTCCCTTTTCTGGGAACTGCTCACACCTGCTCTGGTCTGGGCCCTGGGGAGCACTGAGAGCTGGCACTCTGTGGCCATGGGGGCCTGCTCTGGGCAGCAGCCTCTCCCAGGGCCGGAGGGACTGACAACAGAGCGAGCACCCACAGCAGAGACTTTCTCAATTTGTCGTCTCTTCAGAGCGGCCAATGAGCTCTGTCATCTGGTACTGTTCATTTTGTGTGCTGGGGGTGCTTTGCCTGTTAAATAAACAGGCTTTTTCCACTTCTCTCCCAGGAAATGTTTCCCAAACCAGCTGGGGAGAGGGGCTGCATGGGGTGGCTTTCTGGGGGGGGCCTTTTGGAGGTTTTCACCCAAATTCACCTTAAACCAATTCACCAAAAACCAATCAAATTCTTGATTCATAACACAATGTGTTGGGGAAAAAAAGCTGCTAAATAAAGTAACAAAAATACCAGTACACTGAATATGGACTGGTTAAGCAATGCTGACAATACTTACAAAGCCACTGAGATGACAGAGAGCAGTAAATTCTCTCTGTGGTCTGCAGGACACAAGTGCTCAAATCATCACTCCCAACCACCCTGGTCCCACAGTCCAAAGGTCTGAAAAGGACAGTAATCCAGGGATTATCCTTGCCAAAGAAACCTGTGGGTCCTCCTCCAAAAGTCATAGGGCAGTGTTGTCTTTGGATCGGAGCATAATCCCAGCCCACACTTCCAGCTCTGAGACCTGACATGCCCTTCCCCAGTTTGCCAATATGTAAAAAATAATAGTATTGATATCAAACAAAAAATAGATTGACTTACTATATTTGAGACTAGTTCTTGAGTCATATTATTATAATAAGCAGACTAAAATACTGACAGGAAAATGTTCTTTGCTCTGTTTCTGCTGAGTCTTTGCCAACTACCCTGAACAGCAAGAATTTAAAATTAAGTAAGCAATTCTACTTAAGCAGATGCAGAATAGTACAAAAAAAAGTGATTCAATTAGTCCGTAGACAAAGCTGCTCAGTGCTAACAAAGGATTTCTCACCATAACTTCTGAAACCTGTCTCACAAAAGAATACATACCAAGATTTAATTAAAAAATAACTGTTACTCATGGCCTTAATCAGCCACCTGGAACACTTGATAACAACTGGTATCCACCAGATCCATTTGCCAAACTCTTTATAGTTCACTTTTAAATGAAGTGGTTGCTAATTCGAGAGCACAAAATTCTGTGACCCAAAGAGCCTATGTGGCAGATTCGAGTTGAAATTTTTATTATGAAATTACTTATGCATACAAATACAGAAGTACTGAAATATATAGTGACTTAATGCATTTATTAGGGGTGGCCTTCAGTACCTGAAGTGAGGCTAGAAGACAGATGGAAAAAGACTTTTTGACATGGGGAAATGACTTCAAACTGAGAGAAGGTTTAGAATGGATATTAAGGAAGAAATTCTTTACTGTGAGGGTGGTGAGACCCTAGCAGAGGTTGCCCAGAGCAGCTGTGGCTGCCCCATCTCTGAGAGTGTCCAAGGCCAGGTTGGATGGGGCTCTGAGCCATCTGGTCTGGTGAAAGGTGTTCCTGCCCAGGAAGAATCTGATCTCTAAGGTCCCTTCCAACCCAGGCCATCCTATGGCTCTATTTAGAGTTGAATCCATCGAGCTGTCTGCCTGTAAAAGCTGCAGTTATTAACCTGTTATTAACCTGTTATTAACCTGTTATTAACCTGTTATTAACCTGTTATTAACCTGTTATTGGTGGAAGTGCCATAATCAGGTCTTCCCAACTAATTTGATTTCAAAGATGTATTTCCAGTGTCCACAGAAGGTTCTGGATGCTGCTGCTCTCCTCGCACTTAGGTTTCCAGCACTGTCTCCTGAACCTGCATCTTAATTTCTAAACAAGTAAATGCAATGCCCAGGCCTGTTTTGAGCCTTTTGACAATGGCATGGAACAATGCTAATGGATTATGGCCATGTCATTAGTTTTTGGTTGTTTATGAGAGCACCAGCTTTGAGAGCTGCCATGCTTTGCTCACGGCATGGCTCTGGGTCAGAGGCTGATTTCACCATGGGCAGCCCTTGCTGTTCCCGCTGAACAGGAGGGGAGGGAGCTGCTGCCAGCCCCAGAAGCACCCTCTGTGTGCCCCCCTGAAGGCACAGATGGCCTCAGGGATGCACCATTCCCCCTCCAGTCATTGGCCATACTCAGCTCCCTGAAGGCAGCAAGCTGGAGACACAGGTTATGGAATGCAGTCCAGTATTTTCATGATAGAAGCTTCTTACTCTGGAACAGCTGCTCAGAGACCAACACCACTGGGGAGAGCAGAGTTGGGTAGATCTCATCTCTTACCCAAAGTGGCCAGTGACACGATGAAGAAAATCTCTTAGTGCAGGCCTGTAAGCAGAGCAAGGCACATTGCAGCTGCTGCACAGCAAGAGCTGGTTTTGAAAGCCCACACATTATAAACTACTGCACACATGGAAACAGAGGAAAATCCCTGCTAGGGATGCCCAAGTACCCAAGTTGGTGCCCAAAAAGACTCTCTTCTCTCTTCTCAATAAATTCCTTCAGCAGCCCAACCAAAATTGATTTTTAGTGCCCATAACAGTTCTGAACCCTCAGTGAACCTTCTACTTAAGCTAGGAAATTAAACTATAGTGAGAAACTGAGAAACACTTGTTTGTTGCCTTTGGGGTTTTTTGTTGCTGTTTTTAATACAGGGGTCACTTGTGAAAAACTCAATTACTCTATATGATCATACACAGCAAAAAGTATGCCTCTGCATACTCAGAGTCTGCTGAGTTGAATGCACCAATTCTTCAGTTTTTCATAGAATAACACTCATTGTGCATATCACGGAGGAATGACAGGCTGCAGCCAGAGCAGCACTAATTTGACATTACAAAACAAAGATACAAGGAATTAAATAATTAGAGCCTTAATGACAGAGTACAATGCATGTCTCCTTTGATACTCTCTTGAACTCTGAAGATAAAAGCGGGGTAGAAACGTGCACACAAGATGTTCAATAACTGAGAGTTTCAAAGTGTACTGGAGCACATTGTGGGGCACCCTGCCATAGTACTCCAACGTGATAAAAGATCAGTCTTTTAGAGCAAAAGGGTCTCCAATTGTCTGGGCTCCTCCTGCTCCTCTCTCCCAGCTGCTCTCCCCTCACCTCCTCTGCCAGCCTCCCCCTGGCTCACTGCACTCACGGGCAGCACAACTTGCTCTACTACTGCTGGATAATAGAGACAAAAAGTGACTTACTTCATGTTTCTCCCTACTCTTCAAGATCATAAAAAAATAAATTAATATATATCATCTATTAAGCCATTGACTGGTGTCACAGTTTGACGCTGGCGCAATGCCAGTGCCCCCATGAGAATACATTCTCCCTGGTGTCTGCTGTGAGATGTGACCAGGAATAGAGCAAAGCAGGCTCCAGCTTAGGAATAAAGAAGAGAAAACTTTATTAACCTACTACTGTATGTAAAAAGAAACACACAGAAAGAATGAAAACCTTCCAAAACCATTCCTCCTCCCGCCACCCAATTTCCAATACATCCATCCCTCAGATCACTAACTCTCTCAATCTATCACCACCCTTTAGATAATCAATTTTCAGTTCATCAAGAAGAGAGGAGTCCCTCTTATGCCACAGGCTTCCCCTGGAAACACATTTGAAACCTCGTGTGTTTCCTGTCACACATGGCACTGCCTGGAGATCATTTGCCATCCTGACATCTTCCTTCCATGCCCAGTGCTCTCACCACTGCACACGGACCTGAGCTGCTTCTTTTTCCTAAAATTTGCCTCTTTTTTTTTTAGTTATTATTTCAAATATTATCCTTTCTGCTTGCTTTCAACTTTTCTTTCAGTTTTCATCCACCATCATCAACCTTGTCAGTTAGGGGAAAAAAACTGAGATCCATTCAAGCTCAAAAGCGTTTGCAGCAGTCTAAAAGTCAACTAAAGATATTACTTAGCTACTTTTTATCTAATTTTGCCCTGCACTCTGAAATTGAGGACAGAAACAGAAATAGTAATAACAAAAAATAAATGAAGATGATGATATTTATCATGAAAGACTGCTCTAGGCTGGATCAAATATAAATGCAAATTCTTATTCACAATGCTGGATACAGACAGCCAAATCTCAACATATTCAAGCTACTTTAAAAGACAGAGCTTCCACTAAAGGGTAAACAAATTATCAGCTGCCTAAGATAGGGGTTCTGAAAACAAGTTTTATCCAAGAAAAGCTTTTCTAGTCCCTGCAGTTGATATCCAATTAATGCTTCTGGTATTCTAAAGGCATTATCACTTGCTTGAAAATAAACATAAAAATTCTGCTAACAAAACTTAGTTTGTGTTTTTAATGGATTAGTAAAATAGCACAGAACTATGAATGTAGGTTTTTACTTTAATATTATTTTCCCATATACTATCATCATCAAGGATTACTCCCATGCCTTACTGGCACTGTTATTCTTCTGTATGAAGAAATATGAGGCAAATAAATAAAAAGAAGCTACAGCATGCCCCACTGTAAACAACCAGAAGCATTTTGCTGAGTTCACCTTATATTGCACTACTGAAAAGAGCACATCCTCACCCCATAAATGTCAAAGGGAGTTTTATTACCATTCAAATCACTCTAAGAATTGGACTACAGTTTCATGATGGGGCAAAGAAGTGCATGTTACTTTAATCTGCTCCCCAGATTGGCCCAATTTAGACTATGACCTACAGCCCAGTCTGGCTTGAACTAAATAATCAGCATTTACTAAGGTAACTCAGTTATCAGCCTCAATTTAAGATGCCTGTCTAAGAGCATACCATCAGTATTTTGACTGGGATTCACTTAATAGGTTAATAGATTTTCAGTTATAAAGGCATATTAGAATACCAGGCAATCTTCCCCCCTACTTGCACCATTTCCTATCACTTGTGTGTCTAGCTTATATCTCAGAACTAAAAATTATTGCTGGCCTGTTCTCAATGTACCTTAATATCATACCTAAAGGAAAAAAAAAGAAAAATCCAATTAAGATTTATGGGATCTGACTCTTCTTTGCCTTTTAGTTTGACCACATAATTTAGCATTTCACTTTAATATTCAACTAGTGTAACTAGCAATTACATAAGCTGCAAGGTATAAAAGAATCAGACCTGTCTGATTACATGAAATTAAATATTTCTCATTTTTATTAAGCATTCTTTCACTGGTGTCAGACCATGCCCCAAAGAGGAGGTTCTAATACCGCTTTTAAGCTATTTAGAGATTTTAAAATAGTGTCAAACTATGCTCTGAATATCCTAAAATGCGGCAGTTGTGAGCACAATGTTATTTTCAGAGGAAAGGAGCCTCTGAAAACAAGATTGGTTTCCAAACTCTAGTCTGGTTACACAGAGTTCCAATCACAGACCAAGGAAAAAAAAAAGACTCTGCTGCTACTGTTACAGCCCTTCACTAGGGTGAATAGGAAAAATAAATAAACCTGAGAACCAGCCATTATTAGTTTTCCTCTGCAGATAAATACTATTAATGCTGCTTGGTTTGCTCTCCAAGCACTTGGCCCAAAAGCAGCAGCACTGCACTGATCTGTGCCCTGGAAACGTTGAGGTTTGGTCCATCCAAGCCCCAAGAACAGGAGAGAGAAGAGGAGGGAAGAGAGTGAGGTAAAAAGAGACATCTGCCTGAGGATGCCTTCCAAAAGTTGTGTGTCCTGTTCACATGGTTTGGGAAGGCACTGTCCTTTTGTCACAGACACGGAGCATTCCTGCCCCATAAAAGGTGAATTTGGCTGCCTGAGCTGGGGCTGCCAGGCTTTGTCTCCACCCAAAACATTCAGCCACATATTAACCCTCATGTTAGGTGGGTTTAAATCCAAAGGGCAAGCCCAACAAAAGTGTCCTTAAATAAGTTCATTTCAGTCACTTTCACCTGTCACCAAGAGCCAGCCCAGCCAAACCCCTGAGCCTGCAGCATCCTCTGGGCACAGCCCAGCACCCTCACCTGTGCCAGGGCTGCTGCACTCTGCTCCCTGCCCACCTGGGCAGCAAAACACACCTGAACCATCCTGAACCAGCTCCAGCAGCCACCTGCACGTCAGCACCTCCCACCTGCTGCTTCCAGGGGGAGCAGAACCCTGGATGAAGGAGACCAAGGAGGTGCCCACCAGCACACTGGGAAGAACAATGACTTTAAAACACCTTCTGGTGTGCTGGCAGAACGACAGAAAAGACTAGAAATGTTCCATTACAAAGTCTTTGCAAAACAAAACCCCAAAAAAACACTAAAAAATACACCTCAAATTCAATGTATTTCCTTTCACCCCTTTTCACTGCACATTACAACCAGGGATCACTGTAAGCAGCATTTGTGCCACCATGATCCAATTCATTTTCGAAATACTGTGAGGATTAAGCACATATGAACCAGAAAGAAAGAAAAAACAAACCAACCATCACACATGAGAAATAAGGCCTGGCTTCCATTTCAAGGAATATCAATGACTGAAATTGTTAACAAGTGACTGACAGAAACTGTTCTGCTTCCTACTGGTTTAACTGCTTCTAGGCAAAATTATGATTACTGCTAATAAGCCTAGAAATCTAATAAGCCTCAATAACAATACAGAACAGCACGTCACAAAACAACTACACTTTGCAGTCAGAATGGCCCCCCTGCAGCCAAAAATACAATGTGAATGTGGCTTGAAAGAGCCAGGTGAAATTAGCACTTGAGATTCACAGGGGAAGGAACTTTGCACACAAGGGCACCATTTAGTTGTATTTCAGGTCCTGTTAAATTGGCTCACACTACCATATAAACTGGAAATCCAAAGATGATAGCTATAAGGACAGTGTAGCTGCTTCAGAAATATTTTTTCCTCCATTAAAGTTATTTTTCTTTCATTATGAGGGACCATGGCTTGGACTGGAAGGCACCTCAAAGACCATCGAGTTCCAACACCTCTGCCATGGGCAGTGGGCAGTGACAACTCCCACCAGGCCAGGTTGCTGAAAGCCCCATACAACCTGGCCTTGAGCACTTCCAGGGAAAACTTCCAGACCTGACAACACAATGCAGATTTTTTTCAGCCCTAATTCCAAGCAAATGCTTGTGACTTTAATGGATTTACACCTTCCCCCAAAAAAACAGAGTTTTGTGGCACAGTTCATGGCAGCTACAACAGAGGGAAAGAGACTTTTAGGTCAGACCCCTACCACAGATCAAATTTCCATATGTGACAAAGCTGATCTTGGTTCCAGAGTGCTGCCTGCAAGATTCACAGCAATTAACCTATGCCAGTTCTCCTCTGAGAAACACTATAAAGCTCTGGAATGCTTCAGCAGATGCATACACTTTCTAGAGTCAGAATGTACAGATTAAGCTACAGAACGTGGCTTTGTCACTGAATAGGAGGGGCTGAACTGTGATCTGCTTTTTTTCTTGGTAACTACAACTTAATCTGTATTCCCCTGCTGAAAGGATCGCAATAAAACCCTTTGTAATGAAAGGACAATTAAGTCACACTATGTGCAAAAAGTCATCATTTGATAATGATCCACTAATTTCAGCAAGATAAGACACTAATCACTTACGGTAATCAAATTAGCCCTGGTAATGCAGTGACTGGACCCTGCTGCAGCAATTCAGAGATGCTCATTAGCTGTGCAGCAGATGCCACCAGGTCACAGCGTGTCCCTGACAGACACTGCGAGGCTGGCAGGACACCACGGTACCTCCTGTCCCATTTTGGGTACCAGAAAAGGCAGATTCTGGATTCATCAGTCATGCTTACTGCCAGTTTCCAGCCACACACGTACCGGTGTCTGGCAATTCAGAATATGATGATGCCCAAAGAAAGGCTCAATTATGTATTGTTTTACAACATTATCTATTCCCGAAATGAATGACAGTCATAAAATACTGCGGATTTTTTCCCCCCGACATTGAAAGAATTATCTATAATAAAAGCATATCCATAATAAATCCAATCCATGGCCATGGATACTTAATCCCGCGCAACTCCTCCGGGAAAGCAGAGGAGAATCAGGTGTGCTTTGGTTCTGCCCAGCACCAGCAGGTGGCAATAGCAGCCCAGCCAACCCAGCCCACAGCGCAGCTGCTGCTTCACTCCCCTTTTCCCTTGCACTCAGCCCTACCCCAGCCTTTTATAACTCAAACTCAGCGTCAGCCTAAGCATCTAAAATAAAAAGGACACCTACTCCTGCCTCAGGAGCTAGTCCAAAGCCTGGGTCCAACCTCAGCAGCTCCCAGGAACCCAGGACTGACACTTCCAATCTGGCAAACCCTGCTGTTCTGTGCTGAAGGCATAGCTGCCTCATCCAGAGATCCATCACATCCCCCTGATTTCTGCAAACTGACACCCCTCCCATGTATTCTGGCTCAAGGAGAGAGCAGCATGCAAGACTCCACTCATTCCCTGTACAAACACTGCATATATGCCCCAAACCACACGATACATGGAAAAGCAGGAGAAAGAAAAACACTTTTTAATAACCTGGACATGATAGAAGTACACCAGGCGTGGATCTGAACAGAAAGTTAGATCCAAAAAGTGGTTTCTGTTTTTCAGATTTCATCAAGTTCTCTATATAAGTGAGTTAGGACTGTATGGTCTTGCTTTACCAGTCATCTCAAGTTCAAGGAAGAGGCAGAGGTGGTTTGGTGCATGGAAATTAATTGCCATTGTAAACACAAGCTGCAGGCATCAATCACAGAATGACAATGCTGTAAATCAAAGAGCAATCTGGCTTCATCCAGGATCCCAGGACTACAGTTTCCAAACTTCTCAACAGTCTAGTAAACAGATCTGTGGAGGTTTTTTAAATGGAGCTGTAGGAAAAACATAATCCTAGGCAAATTCATATGTAAAGTTACATCTCTGATCTGACCTCACCAGAATCCTTTCTGGAATTATAATAAGGTAAGAAAAACAAGTGGCTGATCTACACCTGCTTTTCAGACTCACAGTTCTAAGTGCTCAATTACCTCAGACCACCAGGAACTTGCAGCTCAGCATTCCCTCCCTAACAGCCATTCTTCTGGCCTGCAAGGACTCACCCACTGACCTGAGTCAAAAACTATTTTATATAACCCTAAAGGAGAAACTGGAAAAAATTGCATTGTAACCACTGTTCTCTACTATGATTTTCTGGTAAAAGAGCTTTTGAATCAAGTCTCATCCCTGCACTGGAAAAGGAAATGTGACTGAAAGTGGTAGAAAGAAAAAGAGGAAGGGGAATTACATTCTCTTGGCTTCCACCCATCACTGTAGACTTTTAAAACTGAGTGTGTTCATGCTAGGATGGATTTACATTCTGGTAGTCAAAACCCACAGCATCTTCTTATCATAGGAACACCTGCTCAAATGCAAGTTACACACTAGGACTTCTTGTCCCAAATTGCTTTGATCTTTAATTTCAGTTCCAGTATTGTCTGTACGTCTATTCATAAAGCTAAATTATGACTTGAACTGCAAAATTCATTCTAGCTCCTTCAGAATTTGAAACACTGAATCAGAATATGAAATTAGCCACTGCCTCCAGCTGCAATACATTTCTTATTTCTCATTTTCACCCACACTCATTGGAAACCTAGTCCAAATGACAACCTGAAAACTGGTTTAATCTCAACTAGTACATGGAGGTTCCTCCTCCTCCCTGCCTTTTCGTTCCTTGTAAGCACCCAAAACAATGACAGGAGCGGCAGGAGATGAGCCAAATACCCCTCCAAGGTACTCCAAGCACCACACAGCTGAGCAACAGGTGTTGAGCTCTGCAAAACACAAAACCAGACACCAAAAACCCAAAACACTCTTTAATTTGATTCAGTTATTTTGAGCATTCAGCCTCAGGCCTAACTCTGCAGCTGTTCAGAGCATCCACTGATACTTGTGCCATTCCTGAGCCAGAGGGGCAACATTTCCCTTCCAGCCTCTCGAGTGGAAGCAATGCAATGTGGTGGAGCCCCACCAAGAGGGGAACAGAGCAAGCACTGCACCACTGCACATCTTCCTGCTCACCAAACCTGCTTCCTTTGTGACAGGGTAACCCACCTGGCTGATCAAGGGAAGCCAGCCGATGCAATCTTTTGGGATTTCAGTAACGCTTTCCATGGTGCCTCTCACAGTGACCTTCTGGACAAAATCATGGTGTGGTGGGTGAGCCACTGGCTCACAGGTTGGGCGCAAAGGGTGGCAATGAATGGGGTGGCATCCCCAGAGAAGTGGGCACTGCACCAAGCCTGGCACAGCTCCAGAAGTGTTTGGAAAACACTCTCAGGCACCTGCTGTGATTCTGGGGGCGTCCTGTCCAGAGTTGGGAGTTGGACTTGATGATCCTTTTGGGTCCCTTCCAACTCAGCATCTTCTGTTATTCTGTGGATCAGGCTGCCCAGGGAGGTGATGCAGTGCTCCCCTCTGGAAATATTCAAAATCCACCTGGACACATTCAGTTGTAACCTTCTCCAGGTGATCTGCTCAGGTGTAACCTGCTCCAGGTGATCTGCTTAGGTGTAACCTGCTCCAGGTGATCTGTTCAGGTGTAACCTGCTCTAGGGGATCTGTTCAGGTGTAACCTGCTCTCTGCCTTGGACCAGATGATCTTCAGAGGTTCCTTCCAACCTTTACTATTCTGCGATTCTGGGATAACAAGACCACATAAGTCAGGCTTTGTTCTGTGCTCAAATCTGCAGAGCTAAATGCAAAGCCAACCTGCAGTAGCTCTAGATCTCTGGAAAAGAAGCTATTTTTAAACAGCAGTAGCAGTGTGGACTGCATAAATTAGCATAATCTCAGCCCTCACAGATAGTTCTCAGCTGTTTTACATACTACAAATCAACACCCTGCAGATCCCTCACTTCTACTAAGTGGTCAATCATGCATTTCATGAGGCTTAAAATCTCCTTTTTTCATCCTACAGAATCTCAACGGCCCTTTTATACATTCTCCTTTTCCTTTTCAGAGCAGCACCATCACGGGCTCAGGTTCCATTACAAATCTCACAAGGTTTCATGTGTGACTGGTGGCTCTGTGGATGCCTAAATGCAGGACACCCTCTTATTTTCTCAGCTGATATGATTTTTTCCTCATGGGCAGATGGCATAGAAGGGGAGTGCAGATGGAAACCCAGAGCCCACAAACTCCTCATTATAATTTGAAATAGTGCTAGCAGCTCTTCAATTCTCATCTCTTCAAATTATTTTCAGCAATAAAGGATGAACTGCTGTTTTCAGAAGGCACAGCCAAAAGTAATGATATCTGTTTATAGCTGAGAACCTTCTAACAATGTGACTTCTATTTTCACAAGTTTTATTAAAATCTATAAATCGTTGCTGAAGAGGACTTCAAATCAAGTACCTCTTGCTTTGATGCAAGTATTACCTTAAGAAGAAAGATCAGTAAGAAAATAACAGATCACACATGCATGAAGGTTTAGAAGTCCCACAGTTAGCTATTTAAGGTAATCCGTGGCTCCAGGTATCACTTTACCTGAGCTGCTTGGAATTACAGTGGATTTATCTCTGCAGAACAGCTGTGAGATAAGGGAGCTGTGGTGACAAACTGCAGCAGGCAGCGAGGGGTGACAGTGATGCTGGTGGCCTGTGGCTCTCAGACTCCTCACCCTGCATCCTCCCTGCCCTTTGGGACTGAAACCCCTCCTGCCAGAAAGGCGGCTCAAAATGAGGGTGGTGCAATAGAAACTCCTCTTATCGTTTCTTCAAGCTGGTTCATAGCATGTCCAGTCTGCTGGAACTGGCTTTCCTAACCTTCCCACCAGTTGGAAAAGTCCTAAAAACAGCAAAATAAAAATATCTGTGGTGGAAAATAGCAAGGAATGAATAATAATAAAAATTAGAGGTCAGGCTTGGATCCCTGAAAAGTTTGTATTAACCAATGGAAAAGCATTAAAATAACTAAACTTATCCCTTAGCTATAAAAAGAAAACAAACAATACTTGAGACACCCAAGTGACATGGTTGGTGAGGATTTACAAACTCACAGACACTCTCTCACACAGCATAAATGAAAAGCTGGCTAATTTGTTCCTGTTCCAGAAACCTGCAGTCAGGTCACAAATAGCCTCTTTTGTTCCAAGCTCTGACCTGGTCCCTGACAACCAATTATTAAACCACACTGCTCCAGCTCAGCTAGAAAGGAACCTTCTAAACTGTCTCACAAAATGGTTTCTGTCTATTTAAAAGATGGATACATGTTGCTTAACTGTATTTTCAGCTTGCAAGAGTAAAGGCTTTTTCTCAGATGGCTGAATTTATTTGCATATTACATATCAAAAACATCCTGATGTTCAACCTAGTTGTGATATGCATACTCTACAACATCAATAATTTGCCTATAGAATGCAGGCTACAATCTTCCTCAGCATGCAGGGACACCAATGACCTTACACAGGGACCACAGAAGATGAAAGAATTAAATATTTCATCACCAAAGACAATTTATCTTTCCTGCATTCATGGAAGAAGATTATGGGAGGTCATCGTCTTAGAGGTTTCCCTTTCACAACAAAAAATGACAATAATCAGTTTTCATTAGGGAAGACTTGTCCTTTCTCCTGCACCCCATGACTTTCCTGTCCCACCCACCAAACACAGCACTGATATCAACCAAGTAACTACACAGTATTGTCTGCCCCAAAGGTTTACAAAGGGCAATAGAAACGCTCAAATTTGAGATGCAGCCCTTAAGGACTTACCCGTGTCAAAAGAACCTAACACATTTTATCTCCAGTTTAATGGCTTGCACTGGAAACTGATCAGGCTCTTCCAAAGTGACCATTTGAAAGTGCTGTTTCAAGAGAAAATTCAGCTCGAGCTCGACAGAATAAAGCATTTCCAGAGGAAGGGAACACTCCATTGTATGTGCCTTGAGGAAGCCCTGATTCTGTGAAATCCATCAATATCCCACAGCTCACCCAAAGGCACGTTTAGAGCCTTTGGCATTAGAGGCTGATCACCCAGGGAAAGGCAAAGAGAATTTTGGCAGAGGATGAGATACTGTGCCAGCATTTCTGATGCAGTAAAAGTGACTCTACCACACATCTGTCTCTCTGAGAGAGGCTGAATCTGCCTGTGACAAGGTCAATTTTGAGAAAGGTTGGTATTAAAAGATTATGCTCCCTCCATCCTCTCACTGAGGTTATGCTAATTATTGCAGGAGAGCAAAGGAATTCTTTGATCCTCCAAGTCCTCCTTCCCTCACAAGCTGACTCTGGCTGCCGGGGCAGCACAGCACATCCTAATTCCATAATTGTGTGGAATTAGCCATTTTCAACCTTGAAATTTAACCCTAAGAAATTGAGTATGCAGTAATCCACATAATCCAGGCCTCTACACCTGTCCCTCTTCCAACTAATCTCACCACCCTTCACCATGACACAATCTTAATTTAGAGTCCTGCCTGCTAAGGTCAGTGAGTAAGTGGATGCTCAGGAGCTGCAACAAGTATTTGTCACACGGTGAGACCAATTGCTTGGTGAACTCTGAGCGACAGAAATGCCAGCAGTGAGCCCTTTGCCAGCCATGCACAAACAATCTTTACAAATCTTTACAAGGTTCTGGGAGGCGGCGAGGAGAAGGAATAGATAAAGAAATAAATGCGTGGAGCACAGCCCTGGATAATGCGATCTGCTGGTATTAAGTTTTCTCCTGAAGGAGTTAAGCATATACCAGCTGCTCTACATTAAACCGAGCTGGCATTTTAAATCATGCAAATGAGCTGAGCTCCCGTCCCTTTCAGCCCAGCATGTACAGCATTGCTGTGAAGGATGCAGTGCTGGCCAAAGCAAGCCCTGCCATTTCAGCTGCTGCCACAGAGGAGGCAGGGCAGGCAGTGGCTCTCAGTGATGCTGCAGCTACTCACAGGATGGTTTGCAAGAGCCTCCTTCCACCACAGGTACTGTCTGCATGACCAAAACGTGCCCCATGTGCACAGAAAGCCTGGGGCTTTTATTTGTTGAAAACTCATTTATATACACTACTGAGAACCACTGAGAAAATATTTAAAATTCAACTATTTGCCAGTGGAACACTGAAATTTCAAATTTGTCTTTGCCTGATGCTGCACAACAAACACTGAGTGGATCTGACAGGCCATTGGCCCAGAAATGCTGACACAGCAGCCAAGGGTGGCATCAGTCCCCTCCATCACATCCAACACTAGGGGACATTTCTCAGACTGTGAAGGGAAGAGATGAAAATCTGTGTTTATCCAACACAAACCCCTCTTCTGCTGAATCTGAGAGCATTCAGGAGGCAATACAGAGGGCTAAATCCTCCTTAGTTCACACTGCTGTGGCCAAGAGATTAAGTTTCAGCACAAAGCTGAAACGGTGAAAGGAGAGTGAAGGATCTGCTATTAAGAAGTCCAGGAGTTCCACAGACTTTTTAAAAACATTATTTCAGGTTCCTTGTCTACCTGCTCAACAAGGGAAAGGTGGAATTCATGTCTGTGTTAAAAATAAGGTAAGCAGCCTTGCTATCCAACCTGATGAACCAACCCAGCAGCGGTGGTGACCCAGGGGCAATGACATCCCACCACACCATACTGCATCTTGGTGGCATCAGCCTACATGTCCCAACCCTCCTAGGGGAGGGCCAAAAGGCTTCTTACAGGCAGGAAAGGAAAGGAAAATCTACATTGCTGCAGTGTGGAAAGCTGCTATCTGACTGCTTGGAAACAGGATCCTAGGCAACCACTGCTCTTCCTCTTGAAGAGCACAAATAGGTTTGATTCAGTGAAATAAAGGAAATTCATCACAATTCCCCTGGAGATGCTCCACAGGAATGAACGGGATGCTGCTGCCTCCCCTTTCCAGCTCCACACTAGAGGACCTGGCCCCTTTTTGGCAGCTTTCTTTGGCAGTGCCCAGCTGGCACGTTACCCTGGAGGACCAGACCCCTGTGTGCTCCAGAGCCCATCCCAGAGGAGCAAGATGCACTGATGCCAAAAATACTCCTTCCCAAAATAATCCATCCCAGTTAAGCCTCAGACAAGTCTGGAATACATGTGGCTGTCCTGGGAAGCAGACTGACCTCTGGTTATTGAGCAAGAAAAGCTTAATTTCTAAACAATTGCATCAAATGGTCAATGCACATTTGATCTTGACACAACACATGACATTTTTCCATTAGTTTTGTAGACTTAAATATCCTTACGTCTCTGGCAAATGGAGAATAAGTTAAAACTGAATCAAATTTGTCTTACCAGACTGATCCATTAAATAATGTCTCCACCAGTTGCAATCAAAGTTGCACATCGATCATGGTGGATCAAAATGCCAGTACTGAAACTACCTGTGGTTTCCAAGAGGAGATGGCTGAAGGAAAAGGAATCTGCTTCTCAACACCTGTCTCAAGATATGCAAGTATAACAAAGTCTTAGCACCCATATTCACCATGAAATATCACACAAGCTAGATCAGCAACACGAAATCCCACCAGGGTATTCATATTGTTCTACCAGTATGTAAGTATATAGAACTAATAGATGGCAGAAAAAGATAAGACAATAATTTTCGGTCAGCATTTCCAGAAGATAAGCAATCCTATCAGGGAAGACCCCCTCATTGTGTGAAACAAAAAGGTATTACTACAACAGCTCTCACGACTGAGAATGTCGCTCCATGAGACAAAAAATACATAAAATTACAATTCCAGCCTGTCACACACTTCTCCCAAGAGTAAAGCATGGGTGTCCTCAGACAGCTGCTCCAGAGGATGCTCTTCCTAAACAACTCTGAAGAGAAATCCAGTTCCTTTGGCTAAAAGGCCTTGCCAGCCCCTACAAGGTTATCTGGGAGATGAGGGAGAACATGCAAAGATCGGGGAAGTTGGGTCAGTCCCTTTGCTTGGAGAAAGGACAACCAAGCCAACAGCACCCCAGCACTGAGAGGAGCTACTGCGGCAGCCAGAGAGCCAGGCAGCCTGCCAAGGGCTGGTCCAGGGTTTCTGCTTATTTATTTATGGATTATTTACTTCAGGAGAAAGCCTGGATGTGCAGGACAGGCTCGCTTTCTTCAGCAGGTGAGACAAACATCTCCGGGTTTCTCTTTGCTTCACAGCAAAGCCAAGGCACTTCTGGATCATACCATGGCTGTCATCACACAAGGAACAAGACAGAAGAAATGGACCAAGACTAGTGGCAGGACAGGTAAAATAAAGACACTTAGGGAGACTCCTTCCCACTGAGAAAGAGAGGATATGGCAACTTACAGCCACCGCTGTAGAGACAAAAAAATCCATGCAAGGAAAAGGAATTAACATCCATGACAAGGGATGAACACAAGCTAAAAAATGCAAGTACACAAGGCACTGTCAAAACATGATGTTATGGCAGTCCAAAACTCAACATGCACAGGGGAAAAAGTCCTGGTAAAAGTGAATTTTCAAATACAGAAGTTGGATACCTTTCTCTCTCAGGCATTGTTTTCCCACACATTGCTTCCAATTCTGAAATAACCCAAAATTAAAATGAAAAATAATCCAAGGATAACACAACTAAAAATACTTTCAACAGGCAAAAAAAAAGGTGGAATCAGAAGAAATCTTCAGATTTCAGCCTGTTTTAAAATAAGAAGTGACCTGTTTTCTCATTTATTTTAATAGGTGGTTTATTTGTTTTAAGTTTTAGCAGTTATTTCCATGCCTTTGCAAAACTGAAGAAACTGAGACTGTTTCCACAAACTATTTCAGAAAAAAACAATTTACAGATAAAATTAGAGGCATACAACTAAGTGCCAAGTGTTTGACTGAATTCCAGTTCTTGGTGAATGGAAAACCAGCAGCTTCCTGTTACAAAATGTACCAACCGTTCATGTCTAATAATACACATCATAGCTAACCATTTATATACTTCAAATATAGATGTTTCTAAAAATAATATTAAAGCAGGGTATTTTTAGCCAGGTGAATTTCTCAGGAAAATGAGATTCTACAGTTTGCTGCAAAGAAAAAAACAGATTAATGGGTTAAAATCTTCAGAGCATCTTTTGATTTATACCAAAATAAAAAGTAGAAGATTTAGCTCCAAAGCTTCAAGAAGCAAAAAAATAAATGGGAAAAAAGGTCAAGAGCAGAGCACACACCTTTCAATTAAAGGCCCAGCTATTGCTTAATTCACAAATATTTCTTCTCAAACAGCACTTACAATATTTATCCTGTTGCAAACTTGGAAAGTTCAAGCAAAATAATTATTGATTTAAGCACCTCCTTAATTTCTTCCACTTTGGTAAGAAGAGGGAACTTTTAGGCTAGAAGCATTAAAATTCTCTACAAATTGTTCAGAGATTTAAATCTAGTGGTGAGACAATCTGGAAAGTAAAACTGCAGAGCAGACAATGTTTCTCAAAGGACTCTTAAAAGTAAATTAAAACCAGCCAATACCAATCCTTAATTTCCAAAACCCAGGACTTAATCCACCTATCTCAGTAAATAAAGGTTTTCTTTTCTGATACCCTCTGGACAGGCAAAAAGAGCACAAGTAGTGTTGGTTTTGGGGTGGGTTTTTTTTTTTTTTTTTTTTTTTTATACTTCCTAGATACTTGAAACTTGGGGAAAGTTAATTATTTGTTTATCAGACTTTTTTATAATCAGATTTTTTTTCTTTTTGAGAACTACAGCTCAGGTTCAGCGCCAGCAGATTTCAAAAGCATTATCTGTTGTTCTTCTCTATCAATATGCTTGTACCTCTTTCTGCTTGGTGTCACAGCAGAAGGTGATAAAAATCACTTGCTAAAGCAGGGACAAAAAAGTGAGAGTGTTCACTTCAGAAATTCAACTTAATGGAGTGAACTAACAGTTCCAAGGACAGAAGGAGAACACATGGACACCATATGCATGACCATTTTGAGCTGTTAACAAGTAGCTGCAAAGGAGAAAGATAATCTAGCATCAAGGGACCAGCAAGTAATTTTCTGTAGAGCTGCAGACTTTCTGACCTTGGCTACATTTCTCTGTGCCTTAGCCATCCACTTCACAAATGTTCTCCAAAAAATAAGAACAATATCACTACCTCTAAGGTGCTTTAGGTTAAGCATATTCAAATTTTCAAGCCAGACAGATAGATAGACTGTCACAAGTAAGAGGGAGAAAAAAACCATTTTCCAATACGATAAAAAAACAAATGGTGCTTTGAACAAAGTTACTTTATGCAAAGTAACCCTTTGTACATTCTAAATGAAAACCCAATGCTTAAAGAACCTCCTGAACTCATAGTGCAACGTTACACCTGCTGTTCAAATGCAAGGCTTCAGAAAAGGTAGCTCTTTATAGCAAAAGACAAATCACTGAAAAACCCATATTAATAATCACAGTACAACAACTTGGGAATTGTTATCTTGTTTTCTACCTGAGAACATTTCATCCAGAGCAAACCCTCCCCCGCCCTCCAACAATGAAATGTTTTTCAGTATGTATTTAGAAACAGATCAAACCAACAGCAATTGTAAATAGAAGAAGAATTTGGCTACTTAGTGGCCTCAAATTGCTTACAGTGGGTGTAAAAAATAAAAATCCATCATAAAGATCCAGCACAGGCTTTTTTGTAAGAATGACTTAGGTACATAACTATAATCATACCAACAAGCTCATCAGCACCAATTTCAAATTTATTTTGTGCTTATGTATTTTGATAGTCTGAATCTATAGTTTTCCTCAGCTTCGCCCAACTTCAGTAAAATCTATCCTTTGTTCATATCCTAAACATGACTCCATTGTGTTTCTTCCAGCTGCAAAAAGCAATCTTTTATGTGAAAGTTATCAGTCTGATTGACCACATTTCTCGTAATTTCATTCATAATTAGCTCAGCAGTCATAGCGAGACCAAATTTCACACGACTGAGGCAGCTCATGCAATGGCACTGAAACCAGCTGATGTTCATCTGAGTTTAAACTGGGTCCAGATAAAGATTTGCTTGATTCCTATCCCTTCTAAAAGCTGGTTTGGTATGAGAACTGTGAAACACACACAAAAACAGCTAATGCACGTCAGAAGGGAAGGCATCACTTCCCTGCAATATGCTCCATTAATCCTTCTGTCTGTGAAGCTTCACATTGGCAAGATAGTGAAGATATGGAGGTTTAAACAGTTAAAGTTATATAAAATACAGAAAAATAATTACTAATATCTGAACTGTGTGGCTTTGTTTGCATTGCTAATGGCATGGGCACAAGGGGAGTGAGGCAGAGAAGACAACTGAGAGCCCACAGAGCATGGGTCACACGTGGCTCATCAAACACCTGATGTGAGCCTAAATTTGAGGTTTGGGAAAACACTAGAGGAGCCTGTGAAGTTACTCAGTTTGAGAGCAGTGCACAGCTGGCTGAACTGCCTGGAATGTGCCAGCAGTGTGCCACCAGCCTGGGAAAGCCTGTCCACTCCATCCCTGTCAGGGAGCTGTGACAGACCTTCCATACCCTTGCCATTACTTGGACTACAGAATGGGCAATGAGGCCAAAAACAGAGATGGTTTTAACCTCAACAGGTGTGGCGAATGTTCTGGAACACAACCCAGGTGTAGATGGTCTTGAAAAATTAGGAAAGAATCACTAGGCAAAAAAATCTAGTGTAAGACTAGAAAATAGGGACATCTAGAACACTCCAGAACTAGACCACCCCAGATCCAGGCTGCCAAACTCAACAAGATCTTCACTAACTGGGAAAGCAATATGAAGAAAAACCCAGCTGAGCAAGGCAGCTTGATTTCAGACAATATCTAACCACTTTTAAACAGAATTAGTAAAAAAAAAGGGTATAGGGAAACTAAGAAGAGCTCTGTAGACAGCACAAGGAGTTGCAAGAATTGTAGACATCCTGGGCTTTGCCTAGTGCAGTGAAAGAGAAAAGTGAGGGAGAACATCACACTCTGTCATCACCTGCCTGCCAGGTCCACCAGGAGAGTTTTCAGCAAATGAACATTGCAAAGAAGTTTACAAAGAAATACCAATTCCTAGCCCCTCCCCTCCCAGCCAAACAAAGCACAATTACAGGTAATTGCTGAACACACATATTTTAAACCCAGGTTAAATAGATCTCTCTTAACTCGCAAGTGTTTTAGTGGAAGGGTGGGACCAACCATTTAGCAAGGTCCTGATGCCTTTAGTGCTGCTTAGTTACTGAAGGTACAAACAGTGATTATTTTAATTTATTTTTCAGGTTCTCTGGAGAAAGAAAATCAAGAATTTGGAGAATAAAATATAGCAGCAATAAACACAGTAATGAAATCCATTTTCTCCTTCAGTGATATTCAAAATGGCATCTTCCTTCTTGCATCTGCATGAACAATTACACCCAGCCATGGACTCCTAATGGGCAATGATTTCTTTCTTAAACAACTAATGCAAATTTAGTCGCCAAATGCATCCGACTTTCTCAGAACCACTGAGAAATACCCTGCTGTAGATGAGAGATGAGAATCTTGCTATCTGCTCAACAGAAGTTTCTCTGGTAACAAAGTTAAATATTTCCAAAACAATTCTCTCTAAATATGGGTAGTACAATTTATTGGCGGTGTTTTCAAATTAGACAAAATAAGCACCAGTGCAACAGTCAGATACTGTTGTGCACAACACAGGGGATTTAATATGGAAAAATAGAGTGTGTATATCAGTAACAGTAAAATAGGAATGATACTGCCATGATTCATCAACCTAAGATTTCCGACTAGCATTTACAATGGGCTTGATGCTAAAATTCTCAGGCCTTTCTTTGGAAAGTGCCCCTGAAATACTCTGAAGTGTGCTTTTTATAAATTGCACTGCATTTTAAAACACACTGCCCTTATAAAGCCTTAAGACACAAAACTTCCAGTTATATAAAATCCAGCTAACACACGTAAAACCATGTCAAGAGGAACAAAATCAGCAAAACATTTAGAAGTTTTCACTGATATCACATTTATGAGTGGGACATCTTGAATTTCAGCAGGTTTTTTAAAATAATTGGTGCTTTAATGAATACCACCTGCAGTGCTCACGTTCTCTGAAGAATCAGGTTCTAGAAAGGTACCACCTGGCACCAAGAAAGCTCATGAAGCTTTGCAGTGGTGTGTAAGTGGCTTGAAACATGCTAACCCAGCATGAGAACATGGTATCCCCATAGGCTGGCTTCTGGACTGTGCTCTAGACTCTTCTACAGAACAATCAGTCCAATAAGCCACTAAATTTGGTACTATGTAGTGCAAAAAGGACTCACTTCCACAGGATTAAGAACAACTCCCTGAAATACTCCCAGAACCAAGAGAATTAGTCCAAGTGACACAATCTCTCTCTCATTCTCCCTCCACCCACACAGGAGGATGTCCTTTCTTGTGGGCTGAAAATTCTGCAGAGGGACCAAGATCTACAGAGGAGAGGAGCCAAAACACTGGGCAATGGTCCAGCTTGTGGATGTAAACTAAAATTCCTACTGTAAGAATATCACAGGAGGTGCCAGGTGCCTGCCCAATAAAATGGTGAGGGTCACGTTGGTGCTTCAGACAAACCCCCCAGAGGAGCAAAGTGATCACCCTCAGACTCTCAAGCTATTCAGACCTGGTGTTCAAGCCTAAACCTTACCATGGTTATTATCAGAAAGCACTTTTGTACCTGAATATAGCTGAAGGTCTTCCAAGATAAAAGCTCCAGCTGCTGAGCTATCAGCTGGCAGCTGTCCATCCATCCTCTTCCTCCTTCCTTGGCAGAGAGGAACAGTTGGAAAAGGAATGAACAGTGCCCTTGACACAACACATCTGGAAAAATCTCCCTCTAGATATGGACTGCCATTCCAAATTACCACCTTGAATGGCAAAACCCTGCATGCTTTGGTGGGCAGAAAGATCAAAGCTCAAAGGATCAGCAAAACTGCTGAACAACAAAAAAATGACTGTGTTTATTCAGGATAGTAGGTAGTGAAAAAAGCCTCACTGGTTCACAAATTAAAAGGTGCTGGTCATCTGCTCAGACTGCCAGCCAGAGATTACTGAGAATGCAAAGCTTAAGATTTCTCCTGCTGCTGAAGAAATCAAAAATGTAAAATTATCTGACATTTCCTTAGCCAAAATCTTTCCCTGTTCAAACATAACAAGTTAGCATCAAAACCCTTTCATCATCAGGCTACAAAAAATGGGGTTTGCTCCACATCCTTGTAAGGGTTAAAACCACCATAGTGTTGCCCTTAGTGCTGCAAAGCCTCCCACTGGCAGATCTCCGTGAGCATAATCTGTTACAAGATTGGAAAGTATTTCTGAGTAACAACCACTTTTTCAGCAATGTGGATTTCCCTGCAGAAACCCTGGCATGTGTGAGAGAAAGGGCAGCAGATAATGAGATTTTGCTGACGTTTCATAATCACAAGGACAGACTCGGGCGCGAGTGAGAGAGAGCACTTGATTATCTGGTCAGGGCAAGACGTGATGCACAGGTTGGTCCGTCTGCTGCCACTGCCCTCCATCCCTGCTTGGCTGTCTCCTTTTCCTGCTCTCAGTCCCTCAGGAACTGCTCCAGTCATATCTGTCTGGCCTGAGCAGCCCAGTACGTCACCCTGTCTACCAGCAGGGAAAGTGCAGCATATCCTGAAATCAGGGCATGCGGTCAAACACGCCCCATCAGCAGGCACGCTTGTCTGAAGGGAACAGGGTTACCAGGCCACACATTTCACAATCTAGGTGGTAGGGATGATCCATTATTCCTCAAAGAAGGAAAAAAAAAACCCAGGTGAGTCTCTGTCATCATTTCCCTCTCTCAGCACAATGGTATCACCTTCCACCGGGCTCAGATATGGGCAGAAGCAGCGTGTAACGTATATGGCTGTTGCCAAAACACATCCCAGGGCCATAGAGCCATCTCTGGAGCACAGCAATCAATTGTGCTTGCTGCAGCAGCCCATCTGCTCTGCTCCCTCCCTATCACAGCCACACACACGCTGTGCCCACGCTGCTGCAAAGCCCCAGCCACACCGACAACCACAGAAATCAAACCACTTCAGCAACGGCGTCTCTCCTCCCTGTACAGCAAGCAGCACATATAAAAACACATTAGAAGGCTGACACGGGTTAAAGGGAAACCTAAAATGTGTGTACTGCTGATGTGCTGCATCTATGATGTCACGCACATATAGCATTATGCAGGCAATTCCACTTTAGTATTCATTTCCTACATAATCTGTTTAATTTAGCTGCACTGAATGACATGCATATTGTAATCTAGCATCAAGCACTGGTTCCCATTCACTCCCCACAGAACGTTCACACAGCTAGTGCTCTGGTACAGTCCATGACCGAACACAAAACACATCCATGACAAGCAGCAATCCTCCCCCAGCCCAGGCACACGAGCCAGCCCTCACACTTAGCACCTCCAGAAAGCACACAAAGAACACACCCCACAAACACCATCTCCACCATCTCCCTCCTGCAAATCCCCCCCTCGGTTCAAACAGAGGCAATGGAGAAGGCAGCACAGGCAAGCAGCACACGCAGCCCCAGCCCTCAGCACCCCCATCAGCTCCATCACGCTGACAGAATTACACATGCCACTGTGTGCAACATAAAACATCCCACCACTGCAGACAGATGTTGGCACACACACACACACATCCCTTCCCTGCAATCCCATGCTATTTACCCCAGAAATCCTGCTGCACACTCAACACAGACATAAATTCTCGCATACACCGCCCCAGCATTCGGTGCCTGCTAACCTGTGTGTCAAATCCATTTTCTACCGAGCTACTCTTCCTCGCTGGGAGGCCGTCTCCCGCGTTTTCTTGTCCGCTGGATGATTTGAGAGGAATCTGGCTGGAATACAATGGCTTCGTCACCTCCACCTTGTTCCCAAACTTCAGGTAGCAGGGCTGTGGGATGGTCCTGGCTGTCGGGACATGCAGGATTGGAGCAGCGCTGTGGACGGGTTTAGGTAGTCCCGATTTCATTTTGGAGGCTACCAGGATGGCTGGCATTTTCTCTTTCTGCTTTCCTAACACGTTTCTGTCAGCAGCAGCAACAGCAGAGACAGCAGGCAGGGAGAGAGAAAATGACACGTTGGGGAAGCTGCTCTGCTCTAAAGCAGCCTGGTTACTGCAGAGAGCTCCAAAATCAGCTTAGAATTTAAAATCAACAATAAAACCAATTAAAAAAAAAAACTTAAAAAAAAAAAAAGGAAAAAAGGAAAAAAAAAAAGAAGAAAAAACACACCACTTCCAGTCCAAAATATCTCCCAGCTTTATGCCAGCCTTCCACCTGTTTCCTCTAATTTTATTTTCAGTTCCTTACCACTGTCCTCTTTCCTATTTCTGCTATGTAACTTGCTCCTTCCTTTCTCTATCTGACTCCTGCAATTTTCTTGCCTGGAAATGAAAGACTTTCACTCCATTATCTTGTCACTGCATCTCCAAAGTGAGGCAGCCTTTGGGGGGAAAAAAAAAAAAAAAAAAAAAAAAAAAAAGGAACCTGCTGCTGCATATGCTTCCCCTTCCGTAAGCACTAGAGAGTGAGCGAGCAGGATTTCCAGCTTAAGATGTCCTTCTTCAGCCTTAGCCAAGAAGCAGATGTAGCTCAGTGTGTTAATGACTGATGCCCTTGGATACAAGCCTTAGAGAATCAAGCTCCTTAAGCCTAAATAGCTGTGAACAGGACAACGATGCCGGAGCAGAAGGAGAAACGTCCGCTGACAGCGATTTTTAAATCAAAATACATCAGCGGCCACAAAATTTCCCGGCTCCCCTAGTGCTGAGCATAAAAACCTGGGAGGGAGGGGGTAAAAACAAGCGGGATTAAAAATGAAAGCGGTTCAGCGCGGAGCGGGAAGGGAGAGCAGCAGGCACAGCTCACGGTCCCGCCCGCAGTGCAGCGCGCTCGGCTCCCGCAGCCCGGGCGCCGGCACGGGCGGGTCGGACCGACGGACGGACGGACGGACGGACGGACGGAGGGAGGCGGCTGCAGCCCGGCACCGAGCGGGCAGGGCGGGCCCCGATTGGCCCTGCCGCTCCCAGCACCAGCAACAAAAAAAAAAAATAAATAAATAAAGAAATCGCACCCTCTCTCTCCGCAGGGGGAGGAGCGGCGGAGGGGTCTGGAGGGATGGATGCTCCAAAGGATGGATGGATGGATGGATGGATGCTCCTGGGGCGCGGCACGGACCGAGCCGGGGATCGGTTTCTTTTTGAAATTTGAAAAAAAACCAAACAAATTCAAATCAAAACACCTGGAGGTGACTTATTGTTCGTGGCCGTTCGGGAAAAACTCCCGCTGCCAGCATCAACAGGAATTTGAATAAGCACAGTGAGTAATCCGGCCCTATTATAGCAACTCTTGGCTCTGGGGAGGCTCTCGGTGTCGCAGGTTCCTCCCCATGCTGCCGGGATCCCTTACAAGCCCCGGATTCCTGCCCATCCTGACCCATTGCAGAGCTGCACACGTTCCCCTTGCTGTGCACACCTGCACCATCCCGGCCGGGGGGAGACTGATATCCCAAATCAAGGCACCAAGCGATGCCTTGGACTGCATGGGGGGCTCAGCCCAGGACATAGAGTGCCACAGCGCCCGGCTAAGGCTCTGACCTGTCCCTCACTATGAGAAAGACAGTGGGCAGGCACACCTTCCACCAGTCCAGGCTGCTCAAAGCCCCATCCAGCCCAGCCTCAAACACTTCCAGGGCATCCAGAGAAGCAATGAACCTGCACTTGAATGTCTGAAATACACACTGGGTGAAGCGATTCATCAGGACAGAGGAAGCCCAGCCCCACTGCCCCTGCCCCATCCAGGCTGTGAGCTGTGCTTGGGGAAGGGAGGCTCAATCACGCTCAATCATTCATGGCAAGGGGAGCTGGGACCTTCCTATTTAACACTCAGTCTTTTCAGGAACTTTTACATGAGCAAACCTCAGGATTTTACAGCTGAGACTCTTTCAGACAGAAAAAGGAGGCATTTTTTGGATTGCATTGTAGGTGTCTCCAGGGTGAAAGACAGCACTGCTGGATCCTTCTGCAGATGCCATCCTCAATGACTTACCCAAGGTTACACAGCAACCAAGTGGCAGAAATAAAAACTGAAGTCAGAAACTGTGCTCTACTTATTATCAAGTACTATTCTTCCTCTAACATTGCAATGTAAAATGTAATTCAAGTTCCCACACAAAGCTCACATGTTCAGTCTTGGCTGTTGTTGGGATTTTTCAGCAATTCTGCTTCCACGTGTACCACTTCTGCTGGCTGTTTTGTAGTAAATGCAGAAGGGTAAATTTTATGGTAGCTGTTTTTCTAAGTAACTGTTTCCACCTCAATCTCTTTATCCACCAATTTCACATGGGAAAGCACATGTTCCTCATGATCCACCTCACTGAGATCCCACCAAGACAAGTCTTCTAATGTTCTGCCATAACTGTCCACAATGTCAGCTTAAACACAGCCATATAAAACACTTCAAAACCCTACAAGTCGATAAAGAATGTAAATTTACCATCTGAGAGGACTGGTAGTCCTTGGAGCAGAAATGTGTCAGATGCTCCAACACCATTTCCATCGTTCCATGCTGAGAACTCAGCCCTGCTGGCTTAGGGAAGGTTGGGCTCCAGTAAGAACATCTTGAAAAAGATCCAGGCCTGAAAACCAGGCTAATTTTAGATCTGTAATAAAATACAGTAAGGTTTAAAAGCTATTAGAAGATCTAACTGACAGCTTTATGCTCTGTTCTTCACTTACACATTTATGAGGTTCATGCCACCAGTCCCTGCTGCACCCAACTTGCCAGTTTTTGTTGTTCTGTTTTTATCCTGGAAAACTGGCTAGGGCATGGGATACCAAACAAGCCATGGAGTTAATCTGACCAAAAGAAAAGGATTCATTTCATTGCTCCCATAACAATAATGGAATCTGATCCTTTGATGATGGTGGATTAAATACTCCACAGTTCCTTTGGACACTCAGAGGAGTTTTACTGATTTCTCAGTGTGCAGTCCAACCTACTGAATATGATTTCTTCTGAATACAGTCTATGATCCTGACAGATATTTTGCCAAATCAGTGGACATATTCTTCATCAAAGCTTAATGTGAATTCCTGACAATATATTTGAAGAGTGACCTAGAATTACTGCTTCTCTCATGGATTCTCATAGTTTGCCTCTAATAATCCTTTGTCATCTAAACCCTGGGGAGTTTTGATGTTATAGATATTTTGCTTTACATATCTAAACATCCCAGCATAATGGCACTGAAATGCTGCTGTATCCAGTGGCAGTGTAGTCACGTGAGATCATAAATTATATCACAATACAGGCTCTATCTGCAAAGACTGGCAACATCAATTTTGGCTGTCTTTGGAATTGACAAGTTTTTGGGTTGTCTGCGTTTTTGGTTTTGGGTTGTTTTTGTTGTTGTTATTGCTTAATAAATTAGTTTTTATCTAGTTTTAAGGCTAGGATTTTTAGAAGAAACTACTTCTCTTAGACAGTCAAAGGGATCTGGGAACTTGTCTCTTATCTTTGAAAAGTCCAATCAGTTTTCCCTTCCCTGTTTTGAGTCACCCAAATTTCTGTGTCTAAGGTAGGAGTAAGTACCCTTTAAAAAGGAGGTGAATTATCTAAACAAAAAGCAAGAGCCTCATTCCTTCCCAGAAATGTTGGGTAAGCCTATGACTAGGAGAAATTCCCTTGCAGCTTTAAGTCTGTCTGATGAGTATCTTTGCCTGAATAACCACAACATCCCCTCCTTATCTGCCTGTAGTCGAGGCAGCATCCACCCACTCCCCAAATGGGGAAATATGGAAGGAAAAATGCTAGAAACAAGCAGTTCCCTGTTAGAAAACAACAATACAATGAAACCACAACAAACCCTACTGATTTGGCTTCCACAGCTAATTTTGAAGCTCAGAAAGTATCACTGCTTTGGACTCAAGCTGTGACTGCTCAGCACCATGGAGTGTCACCTCAAGTGCCAAGACTCTGGTGTTGAGAACTGGCTTAATACTCTCAAAATTTTAGTGAGCAGGCTCATGTGAACTCAAGAACTTAACACACCAGAGGAAACTATTTGAATGGCCTGTAGTTCAAGAGCTTGTAGGCAAGTCAGCACATTGCCCAAAATAAAGGCAGGGAAGAGAACAAAAGCCCAGAGCTGACTGCTCTTGAACAGATGATCTTTATGAATGAGATGAATGCTTCTGGAACAGTAAAACCACTGAAGCTGCCTCCACAGCCCACACATTATCAATTAAAACAGGGTCTCTATACCCCAGTGGAAAGAAAACGTCTGTATGAATTGCATGTGGGTATTGCAAATAAAATAAAAACCTTGATGAAATATTGCAGTAAGATCAGAGAATCAAACCTTCCTTTCAACTTGTGGTTAATATTCATCCTCAGCAAAGCCAAATGTTACATTAGCCTAAATGGAAAAACCATGTAGAATTATGCTATCAATTAGAAGACCTCATTAGCTGGTCTGGTGATTCAGAACTGCTGATGGAACTGAACTCAAGGCTTGAAAATACCTTGATCAAGTCTATCCTCGGCTTTTAGGCATCAAGGATGGATCTGCAATCTCCCAGAAAAATAATTTCAAGCCGAGGTGAATATCCCTAAAATGTGTGTCAGACTGTGACACAGAGTCAGAATCAGAGGGCTGAATTGTTCTCTCCAAGCCATTCTCATCAAGGCAGCTGTCACACAGTCTGTGGGCACGCTCAGCCCTGGCACAGCTCCATCAACCTCACTGAAGTTACGACAGGAATACATACGGACCTATTTTTGGTACTGCAGGCGTTCTGCACATTCACATCCATCTTTTGTTCCTCATCAGTATCAAACATTGAAAGGGCTGATCCCATCTGTACATTCATATTACCATTCCATGAAAGAACCCATAAGGATGTCGAGGAGTAAAGGTGTAAACCCCTTAATTTTTTGTTGTGTTCCCCCATGGGGAACAGTAGAGATTAGAAGGAGGAATGTGGATAGAAGCATTATATAATTTGGCATCCTCTCACCACAGCAATTATAATCTGTACATGTGAGTTCTTTATATAGAGCAGTGAGAAGAGGAGGAAACCTTGGTTCTGTTCCCAGTTCTTTTGACAGAAATCCTGTCTGCATTACACTAATTCTGATCTAAAATTCCACTTGTAGTCCCCTGACATGCTTCTAATTTACACTGGGTTTAATTCCACTTCATTTTATAATGGTGTAAAATTTTTTAAAATATACAAGCCAAGTTCCACCTGGACAAGAACATCTGTTCCACTCATTTTCAGAAAATACACAGGAAATGTCACTGGCCACACCAGTGATACAACCAAATGCTCTTGCATGGTGACAGAAAATGGCACCATTTAAAATTAGCACCTTCTGAACAATGCTCACATTTAATCCCATTTCTGTACCAGAGTGCTGCATGGTTTTGTAACGTAAGCCTGGAGTAGCACTGCACTCCATAGCTTCATACGTTTCTATTGTCACAGCAAATGCAAACTCACAGCTTTGAATTCATTATGCTCCCATTGCTTTTGGATTTGTAGCCATATCAGTTTCCCACAATCTAATAAAAACTGGGCCCTGCTGTCTTGAGACACTGACTGATAGGAGTTCTGTGATGGGCTTTGGAAAGGTCCATCTCTCTGACCTTGCATGTAAAGTTCATTCCTCAGACCTAAACTCATCAGGAACAGGACTGACAGGGATGAGGAACGCAAGAGCTTATTTGAATTAATGTTTTCTGTGGTGGTGTAGGATGCAGATGGTTACTGTTTGTCTGTGCCACGGTCACAGCAGCAGCGACCGCAGTGTAAAGCATACACACATGAATAATCTTTATGATCCTAACAGAGGAGCCCTGTCAGGCCAGCCCATAGCTCACCTTGACCTGCACACCTCTGTGTCCGTAGCAATGGACATCATCTCTCCCCGCCACTAACAGCACCTGCAATAAACACTGCAGCACTGTTTTGGAAAGAGACTTGCAGATCACGTCCTCCCGACAGAGATGTGCATCTGGGTATTCTTAATCTGTCCATGTGTCCTTTGTTTCCACAAGGTTAATGGTACCAGCTCCTATATTAATTCATGCCTGACTTGACATTGCCTATGGCTTGGTGTGTTTGGAAAAGCAAAGAAAACACCTGTGACTAGTGAGCATATCACAGAAGGAAGGTGATGATGATGATATAAATACCACAAGCTACTCTTGACTTTAAGAACCGTCACGTTAAGATGAAATGTGAAGGAGAGGACCTAAAAAAATGCTCTCTTCCCTCTGCTGCTGTTCTCTCTTCCCCGCTGGAGAGTGGCATGTTAAAAATAGCCACCACTTACAAGCTAACAACCTCACATCATCAGGTAGTCACCTTCTGTAACCTTGCTGGCACATTTCAAATGAACCTGCTCCATCATCTGGAAGAGTGTCAGAGCCTAAAGGCAGAAACCATCTGAGAAGCAGATTGGAAGAAAAGGCTGTATTTCAAAGCCTTTTTACAACTGGATCTGCTTAAGCATTCCAACCCACCCTCAGCTGCCATCAGTCTCTCCCACATCAGCAGTTCTGAACAAACACAAATTGGCCAGATTATCATTAAGCAACTTCAGCTATTTTGTAAAGAGCAAAGTTGCACTACTCAAACTAAGTAGATGGGACCAGATTTTCACTTGCCCTAAATCAGTGCAGTTTCTCTACAGCCAACATCAGAATTTGCCTTCCAAATTCGAAGTATTTATCAAAATCTTCTTTACAGAGCGATCCAATCCTATAATACACTCACATTTTCTCCACTCCCCTCAGTACAAATTTCTAGTAAAAAAATCCTCTTGCCTACTGAGCCCAAGCATCCAGTTGAGCTGGTGCTGCACCGTGCAGCTCTGGAGCCATGGAACAAGTGCTTGAGGTGCTCACCCACTGCCAGCTGATGTCAGGGAACGATCACTGCCATCCTACACTTCCAGTTTTTGCTAAATACACTTCACAACCCAAGCCTGCAGCCAGCCACTCTTCCCTGGAATCCAACAGAAAACAAAAGGGAGCATTCCCACAGGGCAACCACTCAGCAGCAGCTCTGTGCTGGAAGTCACCTGCAATGCACCACAGAGCGGCACTAATTGCAACAATATGAACACCAGCTATTTCTGAACGTGTTACCAGAAAAAAATAACATACAAACCTAGATTGTCCACAGTGGTATCAAAGGAAACACAGAAAGTGCCTAACATAATGCTCTGAAATGAATGCTGCCTACCTCCACAGCTCCTTTAAAGAAAGATTTGTCCTGAGTTGATGTTTATGGAAAATAAAAGCACACCCTAGTCAGCTAAATTTTGGGGTAATGGTTCTAGTGAAATTCTTAAATCAAAAAGTTCAGGGAAATTTCTTCAGATTTACACAGACATAAATCAACCATCAACCCAACAGCCATGACCATTCCTGAGAGTCAACATCCCCAAAACCAACCTCCATTCCCATTGTGATGATCTAGCAAGGGAATTTGATGAGGATTACCTAACCCATAAACTGGGGTGGGGGAGAAGCAAATAGGAATAACTCATTTTCTTTTAAAAAACCTAAAAACCACATGTCCATTTGAGGGAGAGGTTTACTTGCACCTGCTGAATATCACACTCAGTTTTAAACAGAAAGCTTAAATAATCACTTTGCAAGGAAATGTACAGAAAACAGTTATTCTTTAATCTCTCTATTAACCTAGCACAAAATAATCAAATTTAAAGTGCTGCAGGGCCACTGTGCAGCCTTGTGCATGGCAGGGTCAAGCTTCCCTTCTCAAATTTCCTTGTATTTCCTTTGTTCTCCCATTAGCAAACTGATAACTAACCCTCCTGTGCTGTTCTAACACTGATTTTTTTCAAGCATTTTTAATATCCGCCATCCAAAATTGACATTAAAACCTAGTCATGAATGCTGTCCTAATATTTTGTTTCCTACCAAATCAAAGGAGGTTCCCACTGTAACGATTAGTGACACGTTTGTTGCCCTAAACAGCTTTGATATTTGAACATTTAATCAATTTTAATTTTTTTAAGGTGACAGGCTTCCTGCCACCCTGAGTTTTACCCATGGTGCTGTACTGAACTCAATGGTTTACAGCCACAGTATGAAAACCTGACAGGCTTGCATTCATTTTACACACCCCATCAATAAGATTTTGAGTAACACCGCTCTCACTGTCTGGAACATTTTGGGAAGGTATAAGTGTCAAAACAGCCCATGGCCCTACTGGAGATGTGGCTGATGTTCATCACTGGACAACAAACAACACACTAAGACATAGCACTGAGAGAGAAATTTTCTGAATTTTGCATTTCCCCTTGAAATGTTAGCAGCAAGGACACCGTAACACACAACCTTTTCCCAAACAAACAGCACACAGATGATGGAATGATTTTCTGTGTTTTGAGACATAATCACTTCCTGTATGAGAATTAACACGAGCTCTGTTTATTCCAGCGGTAGAACAACCTGTATTCAAGCCTGCCCAGCTGTCCAGAAACTCAACTGACTGCACAGTAAAATAATAATAATAGTAAAAGCAGTGTAGTCAATGATTGCTGTCACAACACTGGTCCATGGCTGGCTGCTGGCACGTGGGTCAGCTCCTCACAAGCAAAGCCCTTCCCAGCTGCTGTTCCTCCCATCCCCGCCGGCACACGCAGCAACGCCGCTGCAGCTGCTGCACTTCAAAAGGCATCCATCTGCTCAGCTTCCTAAAATGACTTTAAAGAGTGGGATACAACAAACACATCTGCTACCCTCAGCATGTTAAAAAAGATCATCTGGAAATTAACTGGGAAATTATAAATCTTTTTAGATGGGGATTCACTGTGAAGTTCCAAAGCACATGTAACATCTGTCTCACCTTCAATTATAGCTCAAAGCTTTTCACCTCTGGCTTGCTGAGGAATCAAGGCAAACTTTAGTGGTAACCAGCTCTGTATCTCCTTATCTCACTGCTGGAGTTTGTTCAGGCCAACTGGGCATCCATCTATTCACTTTTGTCACTTCTGAAAGGCTCGACTGGATAAAGCCTTGAGCACTTGGTCTGGTCTCATGGCTGACCCTGCTCTGATTAGCTCACACTGAAGACCTCCTGAAGGACCTTTCCGTCTGAATTAACCCAACTATTTCCAAATACAATGAAAGAGAAAAAAATTAAAATTCCATTAGTACCTACTGGAAGAACTGGAAGTAGAAACCAGCTATGAGCAACAACCTGGTCCATCACAAGAAAATGCTGAGGCAGGAGGGCCAGCAGAAGACACCAGCAGATCAGATTTTAGCAGGAAAATGTTAGCACATGTTAAAGTGTGATCTTCCTTTTGGTTCTTCTCTCACATCTCTCACAAACACAAATGTGTAATCAATTTAAATTATGTGAACGGATACTCACATCTAGGATTTGCAATTTACATTAACCTAGCCTGCATTAACAGCGATTTTGACACCAAATGCAAACCACAGTGCGTGTTTTCACCCTAAGGTACAGCATGTGCGTACCCTGCAGCACCAGGACACCTCAGCGAGCTCCTTGGCCACCTGCTGCACCCTCAGCAGAATTCAGGCAGCCCAATCTCATCTGCAGAGCGCAGGCAGAGCTGGTGGAACACCAGCCAGGAGAGACGTGCATCCTCCACAGGTCTGTGGGCCCCAGGAAGGCTGGCAGGAACGCAGAGAGCCATGAGAGAGCCCTCACAAGGAGCTGCCATGTCCATTGGGGAGGTGAGGGGAATTCACAAGGACACGGAACAAAAGCAGCCCTGGGGAATGTGTTACCACCAAACTGGGAACCAGGTGGGGTGTGCTGCCTAAGGGCTTGTAACAGGAATTAGTATTTGATACTCAGTATTAGAGCAAAACCTCTGAAGTGCAGCACTAGGCAGCAGTGCCAACACTGTTCTGCATGTATACAAATGAGAAACCCATTTTTCTCTGCTGTAAATAGCTTGTGCAATCAATAGCAGTTAGCTTTTCCTGTCTTTTTCCAATTACAGACTCAGGAAAAAAAGGGCATATTAAGTTATCTCATGCAATTCTGGACCACCTACTGCTAGAAGTGCAATTTGAGAATGAGATGCTACTGCTAATTATCAAAATTAAAACCTGAAATAGCAACATTCACTTTAAAAAGTGAGATGACTTCCTATTGCAGGCATAACTTTCCACTGCTCTCCCCTGCCAACAGTTATCACTTTTGTATGAGACTTCTGGACTGAAACTCTGAACACAGAAATGCCATCATCCAGAAAACCTTTCAAAACATTTCGGGTCACCATTTTGGGTCTTTCAAAACAAAACCATTTATTTACCCTTGGCTAATTACCTTTTAGTCTCTCTGCACAGACACAAAATATTTGTGTTTCTATTTTGTCTTTTCTTTTACATTTTCAGACAGCTGCAGCCATTTCCAAAATCATCATAATATTTCCACCATGATGTTGGGAAAAAAAATCCTCCTGGACAGCACCACTGTTAATACAACAACAAAAAAATTACATCTGTGTATGCATATGCATGTGCACACACACACATGTAGTGTGACCCGAATAAAAATGTGGTGATGTCTAATTTGACCTGAGAAAACCAGAACAGCACGTCGACATAAACAGGAAAAGTTCAACAATATTTGCAACACAGCATCACCAATCTCTCTTACCCTGTGCTGAACAAGCATTTGCAATTCAAAGGAATAATTAGCATGCCAAAAAATTCACAGCACTAGCAAATACCAAAGCTTTAACTTGGCATTAGCAAAGATCAATAAGAATTCATCACTGCAAGCCCACCACGAGCACTTGCTGCATATCCCCAGCCCAGCCAGGATCACATCCCCAGCCCAGCCCAGCCAGGATCACAGCCCCAGCACAGCCAGGATCACAGCCCCAGCCCAGCCCAGCCAGGATCACATCCCCAGCCCAGCCCAGCCAGGGGCACAGCCCCAGCACAGCACAGCCAGGGTCACAGCCCCAGCACAGCCCAGCCAGGATCACAGCCCCAGCCCAGCCCAGCCAGGATCACATCCCCAGCCCAGCCCAGCCAGGGGCACAGCCCCAGCACAGCACAGCCAGGGTCACAGCCCCAGCACAGCCAGGATCACATCCCCAGCACAGCCAGGATCACATCCCCAGCACAGCCCAGCCAGGATCACAGCCCCAGCACAGCCCAACCAGGATCACAGCCCCAGCACAGCCCAGCCAGGATCACATCCCCAGCCCAGCCCAGCCAGGATCACAGCCCCAGCACAGCCCAGCCAGGATCACAGCCCCAGCACAGCCAGGATCACAGCCCCAGCACAGCACAGCCAGGATCACAGCCCCAGCACAGCACAGCCAGGATCACAGCCCCAGCACAGCCAGGATCACAGCCCCAGCCCAGCCAGGATCACAGCCCCAGCACAGCACAGCCAGGATCACAGCCCCAGTACCCCCAGGATCACAGCCCCAGTACCCCCAGGATCACATCCCCAGTACCCCCAGGATCACATCCCCAGTACCCCCAGGATCACATCCCCAGCACAGCCAGGACCACCCAGCCCTCAGAGCTGCAGGGGCAGTGCCTGTGCCCGGCGCACTCCAGTGCCCATCGCGCCCTGTGCACAGCTCCTGTCCCTCTGTCACAGCCTGGCGTGCCATGTCACCTGCAAAGGGTCACCCAGGCCCCATGGCAGCCAGGCCAGTTCCGTGTGACAGCCCGGCACCCTGTCAGCCAGGTTTGGCTGGACAGCAACAGGCAGAGGGGACAAACAGCAGATGGCTTTTCCTATCTCCACAGCAATTTAATCGCAGCGGCCGTGACGCCACTGGCATGCTCCACGCCACCTCCAGCGCCCTGCGGCAGGGTGAGCAAGCTGCCCTCCCCAAGGGCAGCCCTTGTGACCAGCCAGCAAGTGTCTGAAGTGCGGTCAGGACACAGCCATGCTCACTCAACTCCAACTTTGTAACAGGAACAGAGCACGACACATCTGACCAGCTCAGGCAAAAAGGAAAAGTGCTTGTACTGCAGGAGAGTTATGACACTGGAAATCAGGGATATGGGATGAGCCCAGAGCCACTGCTGAGCTCCCCTGTAAATGTAGGTGAGCTGGCCTGACAGCTTGGCAAACACCTCAAATCAGGCTGCCCAAAATAGAAACAAGTAAAGTTAGTTGCTGCTTTGAAAATGTATTTCTTGGCTTTCTCTTTATGAACTGTAAAATCAGATGAAAATGCCTGCACACTGTCCCGGGCCATGTGAGAGCTCTGCTAACAGAAGCACCTCAGATATTGAGATGTCACCAGACAGAGATTTCATTTAAGCAGGGGAGCATTCTCCACCTATGTAATTAATGCTGATCTACATTTGTGTGACCCAAAGCCAGGTTCCTCTGCACTAGAGGGGATGTGGGGATGACACAGCTGATATGCAGGCAAACCCTGCAAAAAAGGAAGGCAAAGGCAGCAACTATACTCTTAGTAAAGAACAAAGACTATCAGGTGTGTTGTCTTTTCCCAGCCTTGACTGAAATTAGGAAACAAGCAAAAAAAGTTTAAGCTGGTTGTGTTTTGCTAAGTTGGTGAGAGCATGGTGTTGATAACACCAAGGCTGTGGGTTCAATCCCTGTATGGGCCATTCACGTAAGAACTGGATTCAATGATTCTTGTGAGTCCCTTCCAACTCAGAACATTCTGTGACCCCAAGGCACAATAGCTGATTTTATATTTCCTGAAGAGTATACTAACATCAGTTCCCCAGGCTAGACAACAAACTTGGGCTCTTTGACATATCCTGGGGACTTACACACATGGATACAGCAGCAGCTAAAGAAAACAACTGTAATTATTCCCAAACCTCTATAAATCACAACAGGGGAGCAGTTGGAAGCAGAGATAGAGAGCCAAAGTTTGACAAATGGAAAAGACAAAATCATTGGAAAAAACCTTTCTGGGATGTGTAAGGAAGTTAATGAAGAGTAGAAATAAATAAAGTATTATAGATAGGTTATATGTAAAAATATCTGTAAAGCAATCTAAAATAACAGCTTTCTCTTTTGATGTTGCTATCTGTTTTGGGTTGATGTTTATGGCACTACCAAGCCCCAAACAAATGAGATATAAAATGGGGAGAGTTATGCAGATAACATTGTTAGGGAAGGAAGAAATAAAGGAAAGTTCTGTTTATCTTTCCTTTTACTCTCAATATTTTGATTCCCTGTCCCATAAACAGGAGCATGAGGGAACTCAAAAGCTGTTAGTGAGTTCAAAACTTAGTTCTGTTCCCTCGATCCAAAAACTCCACAGAACGTTCCTCTTCCTCTCCACATTATGCTTTACCACCTAGAGCCAGGGCACAAAGGGCAGCAGCTCCCAACATGTGTGTGCTCAGGCACAAACCTTTGTGTGGCAGAGCGGTGCTGGGAGCAGATAATTGCAGCAAATAAAAGGCAGCTCTGCATACAACAATGTGGAAGCAAATCCAATTGCTAAGGACACCGGCTAAAAACAGCCCACAGAAACAAAGGAGCAGCCACATTAGAGCAATCTTTCATGCTTGTGTAAAATAAGTAATTGAGTCACAGACAGGGTAAATCCTGGGAGCACAAAGGAAGATCACAAGTCGAAGCTGGAAACTGTCCCAAAGGTCCCATATTTCAGCTCCCTCTCTGTTTGCCATTCTGCCCACTCCGGGTTTAAGCACAGCATCAAAGCTCCTTGTTAGTCTGCAATCAAGGCCATTAGAGCTCTCAAATTCAACCTGAAGACTCACTGGGCAAAGCCTGGCAAGGCAGCAGTAACGATCCCCTCTGAGTAATCAGAGTACTGCTCCACACCATGCTGACAGAAAACAGTCCCTTCGTGCCCAGGGGCCTGCCAGAGGGCTCACTCGAGAGAAAATGTTATCTTACGCACTATAAATACGTGAAAATGAGATTAGAGGCAGCTGTTGTGACAGCAATTTGCCCTGTCAATATACCCCTCACACTCTGCTCAGGTTTTTAGCTCACCAGTGACTCAGAAGCAAGAGTGACATTGCCCAACCCCACCACGTCGCTGCATTTCCCACCCACTTGTCTACCCAAGGATGCCCTCACCCTCACCTGACTTCACTTTGGCTATCAGGGATGGAGACAAGCATGCCACAACCATTTGGGAACTGTGCAGAACAGGACAGCTTCTTTATTGTCCTTGTGTGGCCCTAACACAGCGAATGTTAATCAGGAACAATGTTAACATTACAAAAGTCTCTTACAAAAACAGACATTTGAAGCATTTCCACTTAAAACTAAGTACAGTCACTTATCAATTTTAACTCCTGCCATATTACTAAAATCCTCAGCATTCTCACAGATAATTGTCTGCATTCATTATGTCCAGGAAGAAAAAAGTTACTGAGTGGGAGGGAAAAAAAAAAAAATTCTTCTTACATTACTACAGGTTGCACGCTTAATAGAGCTCTTCCCAAGAAAACCCAGTGGTTATTTCTATTTATACTGTGTGTTTATTGCTATAAATGAAGGTCCAAAACGGGTGGCAACTATCATGTAGCTGCTACAACATGCAAGAGGTGCATAAGGACACACTGCAAAATGTGACTACTGGCCATAAAGCTACTACTGATGGGCAAAGTATGGCCTACCGATTTCCTAAAGAAAACCAGAAAACATTGGCACATTAGTTCACCTCACGGTCAGAATTTCACTGGACACTCTCAAGAGCTACGGGTAACATACCGCACCCTGATTTTAAAATACAGGTAATGGGAGACAACATCCTTGAGTAGTAAGTTCCAGATTTGAATAACAATGCACAGAAAACCTAAATCAAGGTTTTTAAGCTTTTTTGCGCTTGCAGTTTCTGGAAACAACTTCCCAAGGATGACTCAGTATCTGTACAGTAATTGTTCCTCTCTGAGATGAGATAACCTCGGGGAGATACTGAGTGATGGTGTGACAGAAGGTTTACCTAATCCTTTGGAGCTGCTATGGAAGGGTTGACTTCCGTAGCCATGATATTTTATGAAAAATCCTTTCCTTAGGATTTTTCTCCTGAGAAGCTGAGGGCCTCAGAAACGAAATGTAAACATTGATTATCTGTGGAATGCAACAGGTTCAGCTGTGATTAGTCTCATGTGGCTGTTTCTAATTAATGGCCAATCACAGTCAGCTGGCTTGGACTCTGGTCAGTCACAAGATTTTATTATCACTCTTCTTTCCTTTCAAGCCTTCTGGTGAAATCCTTTCTTCTATTCTTTTAGTATAGTTTTGATATAATATATATCATCAAATAATAAATCAGCCTTCTGAAACATGGAGTCAGATCCTGGTCTCTTCCCACATTGGGACTGCCTCGAAACTCCCTCAGCTGCAGTTGCTGAGTTATGGGTCTGCAGAGGCCTGGCTGTGCCAGCCTGAAGCAGCAGCAGCAGCAGCAGCAGCCACGAGTGCAGGTGGAGGGAAGGAGGCAGCAATGCCTGGAGCAGACTGCAGTGCCCGCGTCCCTGCACCTGTGCAGGGCAGGGGGAGCCTGCACCCGCCCGGGGCACAGCCCTGGCACCACGCAGCATCTCCCACGCACGCTCCCACTCCCAGATGGCCCCCACACAACCCTTCCTACACAAACTATTCCAGGATTTCAGCAATTCAGCCACTGAGCCCAGATTTCTGTCTCGCAGTCACCAGTGCAACTCTCTTTCCTTTAAAAACCTTGAACAGACAAAGGTCCCTGCCAAACCAAAAATAATCATAATAAAATATTTCTGTTTCTACAGCAAGTCACCTAAAGCATTCAAAATACCACCAATGAGTTTGTTCTGCTCACAGCTCTGTGTTTACACCTGCTGCTTTTCCTTGGCCTGAGTCTGGCAGGAAACAAAAGCAGGAATGGAAATCATCTCTGTGCAGGCAAGTAGGGGAAATTAAGGGAAACAAGAGAAGGAATAGTGCAACAAAAGGCACGTGCAATGTCACCCCAATTTTTATTGTTGCTTACGATGTAGAAGACGGCACTGACACTGCAGTAATTCAGTGGAGGGGAAAAGGCAGCTACAGACCTTCAGCCCAGTTTAGTGATGAGTTCCCTTAAATTCAAGAACCTATAATTCATGGCACTTCTTTTTCCCAATACATTGATATTAGAGCATATCACCACATCTACCCTGCAAATCTATGTATTGAGGAGCTGGTTTTGCTTTAAACCGACTGGAGTGAGGCAAGAAACACAGTGAGCTGCAGGAGAGAATTCTCTCAATTTCTGTCCTTCCTGGAAAGAGAAGACTGGGCTAAAAGATTATTCAGATAAATTGAACTGTGTTAGAGACAGGGATCAGACCTTAGTGAGCCCTCAGGTAACTAAATGCCTGCAGCAGTAAGCTCCTGACAACATAAACATCACACAGACATTTCTGAAGCCTAGAAGAGAAAGACAAGGGCTTTTAAAAGCAAGCCTGCTTGTTTTTAATAATGGATATACAATCCTTATATTATATAATTTGCAATTTTCTCATTGAAGTCTTGAAAACTGTGATTGAAACTTCAGTAACAATCTGCATTGTCCATCCCATCCCATGACACTGACTCAGAGACAGGACTGAAAAAGCCCCAGCACCAGCTGTGTGCCCCATTCCCAATGCACACGTGATCCCAGCTTCCCATAAGCCAGGCTCTGAGCTGCTGCACTTCAGAGAGAGCCATGACTGCAAAGGAAACACCTGTGCTGCCCTAACCCAAAACAGCCCCTCTGCACTGCAGGGGCCCAGCCTCACCCCACCCCAAATCAGGCCTGCAGTGGTGACCCCGTGCTGCCCCAGCATCAGTCACACTGTGACTCACTGCTCTCTGGGAGCTGATGCATCCTCCTGTAATACATGTTAGATCATTCATAACACTGCCCTCTGCCCAAACGCTGTGTGCCAAGGCTGCTGGGCTCAGGGGGCACTCACTGAACAGCTCAATCACCCTCTGCCAGCACTGGCTGCTGGCACTGTCCCAGCTCTGGCTCTGCCCTTGCCCTGCTGTCTCACCACATTGGCCTCTGTGGAGCTGCTGTGGGAGCCCTTGGAACCCTTTAAGCTCCATCATTATGCAAGCCCCTGGAACCCTTTGAGGCTCCATCATTATGGAAGCTCCTGGAACCCTTTAAGACTGGAACCGTCTAAGCTCCATCATTATGGAAGCCCCTGGAACCCTTTAAGGCTACTCTTCATTAGCTTGCTTACACATCCCAGAAGGTTTTTTCCAGTGGTTTTGTCTGAGGGAAGGCTGTGGGAGGAAGGGTGTGAGCAGAGCTTCATGGGCAAAGGTTTTACCTGCTGTCCACCAGACAAAACAAGCTCTCCACCAGAACAGTCAGCACAAAGCCAAACTACCACGAGCACACAGGCCCCTCCAAGCATGTTAAAAGCAAATCCTTTCTACTGGCTCTGTTAACTTTAACAATTAAACCCCTAGGGCAGGCTTTTGAGGAGGAGGCGAGTCCCAGTTCTCTGCTATCCCAGCAGTCCCATGGTACAGAGAGACAAGGAGCAAAAATAAATGTGAGTGACAGATTCATATCTGAGGCTGACATCTAGCTATAACATCAGGTAAGTGCAGGATCAACATGACTGAGAGGCATCAAATGAAAGGAGATATTGTGCAGGACCAATTCTTCTCTCCCTCAAAGGCAAAAAGTATTTTTAAAAACACTTGAGAACCAAAGGACAAAAAAATCCAGGTTATAACCCTTTTTCAAAAAAAGACTATGCTCTTAAACTGGATGTTATGATAAGGAGTAGCCTTGTGACACTGAAAGGCCTAAAAATGGCACAACTGATAACACACAGAACTCTCTTCTCTATATTCAGCTCAGCCCCACAGTTCTGTGTACCAGATCACTCAGGTTTGTGTTCTCCTACCTCCAAGGCCCTTTGCTCTTGCTCCTTAAACTCCTGATAAATCTCTGATCCTCATGCCATGCTGTCAGGAGCAAGTGGCACGAGGCTGGGCTAACATTTCTTTTCCTTTCTGGCCTGCAATTACACAAATCACACCTTTACAGCTTTTCCATCACTGCTTGCCCATTTGTTTCTCAATGCACTTTACCCAGGCTTGCCCAAAGTTTCACTTCCTGGCAGACATGAATGGTGAAGTGAATCAGGCTGAGAATATCACAAAGAACTGTTCCAATACCAGTAATTTTGGTGAATAGTGAAGTAACTCAAACATTAGGCTGTGAATACAGCAAGGAAACCTTTCAATACCAGTAATTTTCACATTTGAGCTGAAAAGAACCAGGATGGAAAACACTTAGTGCCCGAGTTCTGTGAAGTGTGGCTTCTCTCTACCACTCCAGTGTAAACCATCCATTTTGGGAACAGTCAGCCATTCCCACTGCTCTCAGCTGGCATGTTCATGCCATAACTCAGCCTCTGCTGAGGAGTTTGCTGACCTTGCATCCTGTTTAAAGCAGTGGCTCTGCCAGTCAGTCACTGCCACCAACACGGTGACAGCAAAAAGCCACCACTTTGTGCCAGCCTTCTCCTTCCTCCCTGACAGCCACCAGAGCCCTGATGCCCAGAGCAAGGCCAGAGCACACCCACCCCTGCCAGGGCATGAACAATGTGCTGGCTCCTGAAACTCAGCACAGGACGATTTCCTAACATTAAAAAAAAAAAAAAATAAATACCATGCCATTACAAATGGCCATTTTGGGGCAAAAGCTGGAGTTGGGCACATCTTATCTCAACATGAGCAACATAGACATTCTGGAGAATATCCATAGGAGAGATGGGAGTGTGGCCAAACGCAGGGAGGGCTTTGCTAAGATGACAGGATGAGGCGCTTAAGCGTGAGCATTTGAAGATGAGAAGGCTGCAGGGGGGATCTTCTTGTGCTCTCTAAGTACCTTAAGGGGGATCACAAGGATCTGGGGGACGGATGAATTTGAACTAAGCAGCAACAGAACAACATGTGGACAATCCCAGGCTTTAAAATAGAAGCAATTTATATTAAACAAAACCGTGGTTGTTCAGCTAAAGTGAGCTGCTATCTAGCCATATAGGATTTTTTTTTTTTTTGTCCAGGAGATTTCTGCAGCATAAAAATAATGCAGGAGCCAAGAAAATAAAACAGATTGCTTGGATAGCAGGGATGTCTATGGATATGTATGGGATTAGATGCTCAAACACCACAGTTTTACTCCTGCATACAGGGTTTATGTTTAGCATAAGTAAGGAATCTCCTTTTCTCAGGTTACTACATGGACTTGGAGGGATAGCAGCTTGTGGTAGAAAAAAAACGATGAAGAAACAGATGATGTGGAATATTTTTCTAGCAGCCAATTGCACAGAATAATTTCTAACACGCAGACAGAAGCACCAAAGACACACTTATTGTGTCGTTCTGAAATGACAGAAGAGCAAGAAGCTAAAGTGTCTCTCACCTGCCTGTCAGAGTCTAAATCTCAGGGCACAGAGACCCCATCACACAGAGCCTGATCCCTCCCAGAGGGCCACTGTCCCCTCTGCCAACACTGAACACTGCAGCACCATCAAAATGCCCCCATCTTTCTTTGCCTGCGCCTTGCAGATGCTCCTAACACACTTTTACTGAATGCTCAATGTCCAGCCTGTGCTGTGAAGTAAAAACAGAAAAAAATCTTCAAGCTTATCCTAAGGGCTAAGGGTTTTAAACTAAAAGGGGCTTGGTTTAGATTAGATATGAAGAAGATGCTTTTTGTGATGAAATACTGGCACAGATTTCCCAGAGAGATGGTGGATGCCCCATCCCTGGAAATATTCAAGGCCCAGTTGGGTGAGGCTCTGCCACCCCAGGACAAACTCTGAGCAACCTGGTCTAGGTGAAGATGTCCCTTCTCACTGCAGGTGTTGGACTGGATGACCTCTAAAAGTCCCTTCCAACCCAAATGTGTTCTTTTTCCCTCTCAAAAACCACAACAGGCTGAAAATATTATGTGCCATGTGCAGAGTGACTCACTAGAATCCCTTCTGAAGAGAAAGTCCTGCCAGTGGCCAAAAGCTGGTGTTTTATTTATGTTGGACTAGGAGTTCTATGTCAGCTCCCTGCACTCACTGAGATGAAATTTGAATTTGCTGCTGCCGTTTCACCTCGGGTGCCTTGGCTTTCTTGTACTAAACAGGAAGCCCTTGTCAATACAAAACTATTTGCACTGGCCTCCCTAGCCTGTGCTGTGTCTAGATAATTCAGCCTAATGAGGGATTATTTCCTGTGTTCGTGGCTGACAACACCCAAAGACATTCTGGCATTGTATGCTGATAAAAACTGAACTATATTAAGCTGATAGCACGGAGCTGTTAGCTTTAAGTAGAGAAGAGAAGAGGGAATGGACACTGCTCCATGCCATCCAAAATCACTGAGATTTGTGCTTGAGCCAGGAGATTAAAACAAGAACAGGCTTTCTGTTTTGGGACTGACATCTCCACCAAACCCACTGAGCTCCATAAGCTCACCCGTGTGCTGAAATGCAGAGGGGCAGCAGAAGCAATGTGTGTGTGTGGCTGCAGGCCAACAAGAGCGTGACTCCTGTCCTCACGGGATGCAGCTGCACTAAAATTAACTCTATTCCTAACATGCAACAGCAAAGGTCAGTCCAAACACAAGGTAAGGAGCACATCTCCAGCAAAACCGACCAGAGCTCCTTGGCAGCTTCAGAGCTGCTGGAAGAAGCAGGAATGTCACAGGAGTGACACAGCCTCTCTCACAGGCACCTGGTGAGTGTGAAGCAAGGCCCAGCCTTTCCTTGCTCCACCAAAGGCAGTTGAGCCCAGACCTAAGCCAGAGGATTAAATAACAATTATCACATATTGTACATAATACGCATATTTTGTATTAATATTAATACATAATACATACATATATATATTAATATCATAATTTATTTTCTTTCCCCTTTTCAGAATATGGGCCAGTTTTCCAGCATCTCATGTGGATATTATGGGTGACTAACTTGCTCACCAGCAACTAAATCAGGGCTTGAGCCAATCTGCTGCAGAGGGTAACATATTTATGGCCTTTGGGACGTAACAGTGAGCCATCCCTCCATGGAGCAGAAATATCCACTGTGCTTGAGGAAGAAAGATGCCCTGTATAAACAAGTCTATGCATGTTCCAGATGAAGGCAATGAAGAGTGGCAATACAGCACCTCCCATAATTCTAGCCAGCTGTCAGTCCAGCTAGGAAAACAACAGGTTTAAAAGGAAGCCATTTTTCCCTGTGCATTCATGCACAAAAGACATTTTCTTATCATAATTAGTTCCATTGCACAGTATCATCATTAGGGTATGCAGATTATTAAAGCCAAACCAAACACTTTGGTTATTCTCCATCCACAAATGCTCTTCACTGGTCTTTACAGGGCAGATTTTGAAGGCTCCCTATCATTTCTAGCTGCACTGCTGTTCACTTCTACAAAGAAACAAACAGAGAGCTGCAAGAGACACGGAATAAAACAACCCCAAACTTTGTAATAGAGGTGTTGGGCCATCTCCTTGGACCAAGTGCAGAGCTTCAGACTCTCCAGGAGCATCTTCAGGTCTATTTAGAAAAGAATGGAAGAATGCTGGCCCAGCCTCCAGGCAAGCAGATGGGCAGCTCTATTAAAAACACACTGACACCTGGAGGAGAAGCTGCCAGGTTAATGAAACAGGAAAGTGCAACAGCCCTGGGAACACAGGACCTCATCCCACCTCCCATCAGCTGTTACTATGCAAAACTGGCACTACAGCTAAAAAAAGAACTACATAAGCTTAATTACTTCCCATACTTTTGATGGATGTGATTATTTCATTCAACCACACAAGACATTTTCTCCACTTCTCTGCTGCAGCTTCTACACATCAATTCTCTAGTTGCTGTTTCCAAGGCAATCCCACACTAAAATTTCAATAGTTTGAAGGAACTCACAGGGTTCAGTCATACAAGACAGGCTGAGTTGGTCTCTAATCCCACTGCTGAAGGAATTATGAGTGTGAAAAGCAGAAAAGTGAAAGTATCAAATAAAAAAATAGCATGAGTCTTGTTGTACCTTCAAAGCACAAAAATAGATGGCCAGGATGCTTGAAGGGTGTATTAGCTGAGAAGTTAGCTTGAGAAAAGATCACCTTGGATGTAACACAAATCTATCTAGGCCACAGAGTGGACACAGAAGGAATGACTATTTGAAGAAGATATGATTACGCTGAAAGCCAGGACCAGCTAAAACTCCCTTTGCCACCAAGGCAAGAAACAGCACTGCTAGAGCACACTGAGATCACCCAACGGTGTGTACCTAAAATAGCTCAGGTGAATCACATCCTGCAAATGCTTATTTCTGTTCCTTAACTATAAAAGGAGCCCTAAGGCAGTCAGTTCAACTGCATATGTCTGTGCTGCAAAGGTTTGAAGAAAGATGAATTAATTTCTCACTAAAAGCAGTTCCACCCCGAATCACAGAAAGTTCCCTAAGTTATGCAGCAGTGAGATACCTGAGGCTATTACTGCCCTGAAACTGGAAATGGGGGTCTGCTTTCTTGATAATAGAAGTAGCTATCAGACCTCGTTGTCCATCTTTAAAAAAATTAAATCATCACAGGGTTGCTATACCGAAAAGGCAATTACCAATATGTAAGTGTCCTAGGTTACAATATAAGGTGTATTCCATCCCCATCCTCAAGAGCTGCTGAAACCAGGAGAAAACCATGGTTTTCTCCTTATCTGCTGTTAATGGGCCCATCAATACCTTGCCACGTGACTCAGACAATGATTTCAGCTCGTTGTGAGATGTTCCACCCAGGGGGGAGCTCAGCATCCCCACCAGGACATACTCTGGGTTTTGGGACACCACAAGCAGCCCTTACCCCCTGCTCTCCAGAGGACAGCAGCTACCAGATGGTTTCTACAGGATCACCACTTCAACAAGAGCATTTCATCTGGATTGCTGCCACCACCCTAACTAGCAGGGTGTCTGCTTGTATTCTGACTCTGTCAGTGTTTTTTTTTTTCTTTTGTATTAGTGCATGTATTTCAGGTTTTTTTTTTTTTTTCCTTCCCTGTTCTTAATAAATTGTACTTCTGACTTGGAGTCTCTCACTGGTTTTGCTTTCAAACCAGAACAGTAGAGAAACCAGATGACTTGATTCTACTGAAGAAAAATTCCCACAGTGAAGTTACAATTTCCACTCTCACCAAATACATGGCAGGCATTTTAAAGGAGAAAACAGAACAATATTCTATACAGCTACTGACCATTTCTAGATAAGCTCACTTGTTAATGCAAAACTGTGCACCTCACAATAAATACAGATAAAAGGGTAAGAAGTGAAGAGCACCCAACTGTGAGTCCTCGGCTCTACAGCAAGGTCAGTAAATGTGAAGAGAGCAGATTCCAAGCCTGGTAGCTCTCACAAGCATTCCATTTCCCAAGTAATAGCATAATTAAAAATGCTACTAGGAAGGAAAATACACTGGACTGCACACGCTTGGGTAATTCCCAGAAACACTGCTTCTCTCTATTGCTTTTTTGGATGCTGGAGCGTGTTCCTGTAATTCAGAAGCAAACAATCACTCAGGAAGGCTGCTGAGGCAGAAATCAGGCTGCAGCCCTGCGAGGAGCAGGCACTGGCCCCTGGGTTCCCCAGCGTGACCCATGGGGCTGCTCCTGCCAAAGGCACCCAGCCCTGCCCATCCAAAGCAGCAACCTTGGAGTGATGAACAGCAGCCTGCTGACAGGGCAGGCAGCCTACAGACACCCACAGCCAGGCTCACTACCCCAGCATCTGCTCAAAGCCCTGCCAACAGCAAGGACCTTTGCCTTCCAAGGGCCTACCTCACCTCAAGCAGCTTCTTTGATGCTTTTCCTAAGCATCAAAGCACCTTCCTCCATTGCAGGAGGAAGGAAAGGGTGGAAGAGGCTTTCATCCCCTCAAAACAATAGGCTGTGACCCAACCACAATATCTTCTATTTCACCAGAGTTCAAAATGATGTTCCACACAGACAGAAAGTGCAGCGTTCTCATTTCAGTCTGACACAGCAGAGGAAGGACAGCGAGGATTTGAGGAGCCAGTGCCAAGTTCAGTTCCACCACACAAAGTCCTTACTCCTAGGAATTCCTAGGCAGCTGGCAAGAGAGCACACTGACACCAGGCAAGGAAACAGAGGTGAGATTTCCCTGACACTGCTTGCATAGGTTAAAAGCAATCAGCTCCTATTTCTATTTTGAGCTCTTCCCATCCCAGCTTGTCGTGGGCCGCTTGTAGAATCACTGCCAACAGCCCAAAACTGTGCGAGCCTGTCATGATAGATCACAACTGGGGACAAGCTGTGACAATGGCTGCTCTACAAAGGGCACAGGGGAAGCCCTGACTGCAACCCAGGATTAAGGGGCAGCACCCAGACCCTGCAACGCTGCATTTTTAATTACCAATGAACTTCCATCTCGAGATAGAACTGCCCATTCACTTAAAGCTGCTTTCTGTTTCCCTGGGTACAAGGAAAAACCAGACCCTGCCAGCTTTATCTCTGCTCATGAATCACATCCCAGTCTTTCTAGTCTCCTTGACTACAGCTAAATAAAACAGGGCCAGGAATCGTTCTCTGCCCGTTAAGTGCCTGAAATAAGGCAGCGACTGCATTGCAGCTGGGAAGCTTTATGGCAGGAAATATTGGATGTGTGCTTCGTGCCCTGGCTTGTGGCACAAAGGGCACCAAGGGGTGCCCAAGGCTGCAGGATATGTTGGGGTAGTGCTACAGGATAGAGCAGCATGAAGGGAGCCAAGGAAAACTGGTCCTTGGTGGGTGTTGCTGCAGCACAGCAGAGGGATGAACTGCCCCAGGACCTGGTGAACAGGGGGTGCACAAGTGGCTAGGTTCACTTATTTATCAGTGCAAACACTGCCTGCACCAGCACAAATCAATGATCCCAGTAGGGCCCTTCCAACTCAGAATATTCTGTGAGTCTGTCACCAAAATACCAGACCATGTCACACAAGCTGGACTCAGTCTTTATTTATATATTATAATTTATTATAATATATTCATTGTAACATATAATATATATTATACAATAAATATCATATAATATATATTATAATTTATTATAATATATTCATTATAACATAAAATATTATATATAATTTATAATATATATTCTATAAATTATAATATATAATATATAATATATATTGATTGCATGTCTTTAAGTCAGGATACTCCACATTTCTAAATCTGGAGATGAGGCTGATGGACATGGGGACCTGAACTCCCACAAGTGATGATGAGTAAGGAAAACCAGGCTTCTGAATTAATATCTCATCTCCTAAGTCCCAAAGTAATTTTTGCTTAGTGGATTAAGTAGCTCCCATTGCAGACACTGTCTCATCACACATCCAGAACAGCCTACAAAGTCTGAGGTGAAACCAAGAAACAATCCCCAAGAAACAATCATCTGAGTAAGTTTTCATATCATTGAAGGGGAAAAACACTGGCTGAGTTTCCTCCTGTTCTGAAGCTGAGTAGTTTATTTCTATTTCAAATAAATCCAAAAGGGCAAGCCATGTTTTTCCTGAACTCCTAGGTCTCGATGAACATGAACTGAAAGAAAGATAAAACCTACTGATGCATTCCCTTAACCATCCCCATAAGTAAGTCTCTGTACACAACCTAAATGGAGTATGCAAAGCCTCAGAGCAGGGAAACAGGATTATAAAGGGATTTTGGAGGAAAACTAATTCCTAAGAGCAAGTTGCACACCAACTTTCCTACATTGCCCTTGCATAACTAAATCTGTTTCCACAAAAACTTGCACTGCATGAATGAAGCAACCTCTTGAGAAACAACCTCATGAAAACTACTAAAACAGGACACGTCAAAATTATTGCCAGGAGAGCTCCAAATCTTTGCCATATATTTTGCAGCATTTGCCTAGGGCTGACCCCAGTGCAATATTTATAAAATACAACTGCCAGAGAGCTGCAGCACTTCCTTTCAGCAATCCCAAGGTGGTGTGCAAGCTGGAGTTTTTCAGACCAGTGCTGGATCCTGGAACTTTGGAGGATGGATTCGACCCACACGCAGTAGAGATATATTAAAAAAGCCTCCAGCAATAACAATTTCCTCCCCAGGAACATTTGCAAGTTTTCAAACTCAGACCTAAGGCTGTCAAGGCTGTGCTTTCACCAGTGTACAGTAAACAGACTGACACAATAATTTTGAATATTAACTGATTCCTCAAATTTCTCAATATAGTTTAAATCCACACGCTCTAAAAGAAACAGACCCCCCAAGGCAGCACACTGTTATTTGCTCTCAGCCAAGAATCTAACCATAAAGGACAACAATCCTGCTTAAAGGCCAAAGGGAGCTATTTGTCACTGGAGCTCCTTGTGAACACACAGAAACATGGAAGTTAATTTTACCCTGAAAACTATCCCAGAATGTGTGGAGCCTGACAGCCACTTTTGGCACCTGAGGTGCTCACAGGAAATGCCCTGCCTTTAGAAACCAAGTGCTGCTCCTGGATCCTGGTGCTTTTCTTTTGCAATGAAAGCATTATGCATTTAGCAGAAGCAGCTCACTTTTACAGCTGCTGTGAACTAAATTAACAAAGGTCTCTCATGTAAACATGAGCTCCATCAAATAAATACTCCCAAACTGTTGCAGTACAAGTATTATCTTCAATGAAAATTAGAGTCTTTTCTTGAAATAGTAAAAGATAAAATGTTCTGGGATGTCATCCAGAGGGTTAAGAGGGATCATGTATCCAGGTTACATGGATCTAAGTAAGGTTACTTTGCTTTAAAAAAAATTAAAGGTGATCCAAAAGAAATACAAATTATATTAGGCTGGAACTCCCATGTTCCTGCAAGAAATGTTGAGAACTAGATACTGCCACAGCCACACATAATTCTTATATTTCTTGAAGTATAGCCCTGTCTCTTACAGATGCAGAGGGTTTTTCTTAGAGGAGTGAGCAGAGTTTTGCCGACTGTTAAAGACCAGCCACAAAACCCAGCTCCAGACTCTGCGCTGCCCTAAGAGCTCTGCCACTGAGCAGCCTGCATCTGCTGTTCAGCTGCTTAGGCGCTGTGACAGTGAGAGTGCCTCCCACTGTAATTCCCTCCAAGGTTGGTTCATTCCTGACCAGGTCAGCAACTTCTAATTCCTCAGGCAGGCCATCCAGTGTCAACACTTTACCTGCAAACTACCTTCAAGTCTTATTCCAAAGATCTTTGGAATCAAAATCTTGTTAAACTGAGATTTTTCAAAATCCATTTCATGTTCTAAACTCATTTTCCACACTGTACTGTGTGTTTCTGGTGGTTTTTTAGAGAACGTAAGTCCAACAGCTATAGCTATAATAAGAGCCATGTAGTAGCTATACAGGCGTAGTTAAGAAAACACAGTCTGAGGGATTGCATTCTCTCCAAAGCACCCTAACAAAGTCCACAGTGCTAAATTTTTTCAGAAATAATTATTTGAGTTATCAGACTTTTTTCTTTTCCCCGTGGATTTGATTGTCAGTGTCACAGAATATAAGGAAACCATCACCCATCCTGTAAGTGAGAAAAACACCAGGCAAACAGACACTACCGCCCTTCTCCTTTGGGGGTGCACGATGCCATCCCCTCCTCTCCTGCTGTGCAGCTCCCAAACGCAGCTTGGGGTGTCCTCCTGCACCTTTCAGCCAGCACATGCACAGCTGAATTCTGTATTTTCACCAAGTCCTTCAGCTTGCCTGAATGGCAGTAGTTGTATTACACTGAGCCAGTCTTGCCCAGCACCAAGTGTGAAATTTTGTCACCCAATTAAAGCGTCCCTTGGCCACAGGAATGAACAGCAGAGCAATTGGAAATGTTCCTCGAGAGCAGAGATGTTGTGTCAGCTGCAGACTTCCCTCCCTCCATGCCCAGAGTCAGGGGCTGGAAGTGTTATCTCATGGAGCAACAGGGACTCCTAAGCACATGGTGAGCCAGGTCATCCCAGGGCAAGTCTGGTTCAATTACTTTTTATTTTAAAACCCCAAAGCCCTTTGCTGTGCAGTGCTGTACTTTCTGACTTTGTCACAGGATAGCTGCTACAATTTCTAGGTCAGTAGGACTCCAGCACTGCCCCTGGGCTGTACTTTCACAAGGCTCAATACAGCTAAGTGTCAGACACACCAGTGTAAATAGCTCCTATTGTCTGTTGCTTTAGGGAGCCATTGGTTTCACATAAAAATATCACTGCTTTCACTAACAGATATTGATAGAGGTCTGGAAATGGTCATTGACAATCTGAAATGCATCTGCCCTGCTCAGACAATGAGAAAGTAGGGAATTAGTGACCCGTGCTGTGGCATCTGCTTGGCATGGTGCTCACGCACACGAGCAGACAGACAGACAGACTGACAGAGCACTGCAGCAGCAGAGCTGGGTGTAACCAGGGGGGAACTGCAGTTCCTCAGCCCTGCCTTCAACACACACTGCACTCAGCCTCAGGGCTAAGTGTACAGCAGGAGATACGAAAATTCTGCATTTATCACATTGACTCTTTTTTCCCCCTCCCTTCCCTTTAAATCAGATTAAACTAATGGGCAAAAGCCCTCATTATAGGTGTCATGTCTAATGCAATTCCCAGAGTAGCACTGTACTCTTCCTCCCTAAAGAGAAGGAAAACATACATTGTGCAGCTCTTAGAGATGATTCCTTTGTTCACTTAGTACATCTTCAAATCTGGACTTCCCCTTTAGCTGCCTTGGGGATTTATCACAACCAATGCACAGGACCAGGCTACAGTCAGTTTAGATTATCTTTCAAAATCTTCACAAAGAGCAAATTCCCAAATCCCAGAGAAGAAAATTAGCATTCCATGTCTGTTGCTGAGACACCTGGAAATATTAAGAGATCGTTTCTCAAAAGCTAGGACAATTTTCAAGCATGTCCCCTTAATTTATTTATGCCCCTTGTTACTTCTCATCTGTAATAATCCAAAGATTTGAAAATGCTGAAGCACATATTCCTTACAATATGGAAATCTACTTGGAGATTAGGATCATTATGATCATCCAAATCACCAGAGACAACCTTGCCAGAGCTAGGTTTCAAGGAAAGCTCATTCTTGATAGGCAGAGTCCAGGCAGTAATTTGTGTCAGGGCTGATTTTAGTCAGGCCTCTGTCTGAAAACATCCAAATTATTAATTAGCTCATGTACAAAGAGTGACAAAAAAACTCACTAATACATGAGCTCTGTCAGAGATTTTTCAGTAGGAGACTAGTTACAAGTTACATCCCACCAGGGAGGAAATTCTCATGTTTTTAACATTTATTTTACTTTCTGATTAGAAAGAATAGGCAAAGACATTCTACTGGTACCTTAGTCCTACAGAACTGATACATCAGATTTTAGAGAAGGAATTCTAGCAATTGTTTGGTTTCCTTTCCCTTTTCTCAGGTCCCCATTTCCTATCGGAACCTCCCAGAGTGATACAAGGACTGTTTCCAGAATGAAGTTCAACAGCTGTGTAACAATTCATGTCTTTCCTGAGGATTCCATGACATGGAACACAAAGTAGGAGAAATCAAACCTGATGCTGCAGGAAGGCAAAATGTCCCCATCTCTATTCCAAGCTGTGATACTGTTCCCTTTAGATCTTAGGGAGAACAGCAACCACTTGCTCCACTTACAGCAGCCTCTGAGAGCTTTGGGCTTTTGTTGTGTTCAGCTTGCTAAAGGCAACACACTGAAAAGCCAGAGTGACATCCTTTCAGGTATGAAGCTGAGTGATTAAATAGCTAAAATTCTGTAGCTCATTTTAGGTTAGTTGTTTGAGGGAATCTGATTTTTACTCTGAAACTGAAGAGCACTGTATTGTGACAGTGTTCACAGGGGTCTTAGGATGAGGGAAGAGATGAGAAGCTGACTCTATATTTCAGAAGGTTTGATTTATTATTTCATTATACATATTACATTAAAACTATACTAAAAGAATAGAAGAAAGGATTTCATCAGAAGGCTGGCTAAGAATAGAATAGCAAAGAATGATAACAAAGGCTTGTGGCTCGGACAGAAAGTCCGAGCCAGCTGACTGTGATTGGCCATTAATTAGAAACAACCACATGAGACCAATCACAGCTGCACCTGTTGCATTCCACAGCAGCAGATATTCATTGTTTAATGAAGGCCTCTCAGCTTCTCAGGAGGAAAAATCCTAAAGAAAGGATTTTCCATAAAAGATGTCTGTGACACTCCATACTGTGTAATGTCCTAAATCACCTCTGGTTCAGATGGAGGAGGCTTTCTGCTTCATAAAGTCACAGTTTTAAATCACAACACCGCCATGATGTGCCGAACTGCTGATCTGTGAGGCACAGGTAGGTGGGAAGCTCTGCCAGCCCCAGCAATCCCCAGCTGCCAGCCTTCCACACATGCTGGAGCAGAAGGGATGAATTCCTGATGCAAACCCATCAAATATGAATGTGTTTGCTAGGGGAGAAATGGAGCAGAGAGTCTGGAGATGCAAAATGAGCCATAAGGAGCCAGCACCACCACTGCTACCCCTGCACAGAGAGCAGGCTGTGTGGGGGGGGTTTGCTTTTTATCAGACACCTCGTCCTACGTTTCAGGGAAATGCCTACAGATTGGTAAAAGACAATGAAGAAATAATCTGTTTTTTTACAGCAGCCATACATCAAAGGGTCAGACTGTGTCAGCAGTCTGCACACACACACACCCCCCACATATCCTTCCTCCACTCACATAATGTACATGACATAGATATTTACATATGCAAAGACAGATTTATTATATACATATTAAAAGGGGGAAATGTGCCTCTCATGCTGTGTCAGTTGACTTGGCTGAGCCTGTTGAAGGCTGCAGCTCCTATTTAATGGCTGAAGGAGATTTTGGTAATGAAGTCTCTGGATGAGGAAGCAATGGTATTCATGACACTAAAAAATACTTGGGCTTATCCAGCTTTGAAATTACTATAATAGGACAAAATAGAGGAGGCAAATGGGCAACCGACAGCAAGAACAAGCAGAAGCTTTCACAATTCAAGCCTTAATTATGTGGAATGCACTGGCTAGAGAAGATGACCCACAATTTCACTAAATATTCCAGCACATGGAATAAATATTACACTTTCTACTCCATGTCAAAAAGGTTATTTCTGCTCCTCAAAATACAGTAACAGTAGTTATTTTCTGATTACTTCAAGAAAGAAATTTCCTGAATCTGATTTGATATTCAGCTTTTCAGGGGTTTTTTTCCCCTCCAGGATGTTTCTTGTTTACTTTACTTATTCATTAGTAGTTTCCTTACACCCTGCCTAGATTACAAAGCAGAGAATGGCAAAGCAAATAAATAGAGATTAAATAAAGCTGCAGCAAAGTCAGATCTTTAAGAATTAAATCCAACCTCTAAACTGCAGAGGCAACTCTTCAAAAGTCACACTAAGCAGAGTCTGTCCATTTGCAGCCCAACTTCCATTTAAAGTGGATGACAAGTTTAGCAAGGATAATACCCTTCAAATGCTGTCTGATTGGAGAGGCAAGGACATTTGCTCAATTTGCCCACAAAGTATTATCTTCCTGGCTTGCTGGGAGTTGATGTCCTGCTGTGAGCTTACAATAAGTTTTCCTTCTGAAGTCCCTGATGTGGGAGCATTTTTCTTTAAAATCATGGGAAAGTTCGGGGGTTTTTATTTGAAATCACTGCAGCAAAAAAGTAAAGAAGATTAATTGGGTTAGCTGCACGATTCATCTTGCTGCTTTTGGCTAATTCACATCAGTCAGCACATCCTAGAAGACAGTCTTTAAATCTCACAAATGTCCTTGTTAATCATTATGCCATATGATAAAAGGCAAATATTTTTGAGTGCTGAAAAAAAGTGGTACAGCATTTAAACCCATACACTTTTTTTCAGATTATTAATCTGGTGTTAATCTACCTTCAAATTTACACCCAAAGATAAAACATCCTGCTAATTTTTCTTCTGATTCCCAAGAACTTTACAATCAGGATGCACAGCAATGCATGGATCTGACCTAGCACCGTTCCCAGAGCAAACTCCCCCTTGCAGCAGCAGCAGGTTCCAAGCAGATGGTGCCTGGATAGAGCAATTGATGCCCCAGTAAACCAGGGCATGCTGACAGCTCCAGCCAGCAGGCTGCACAACAGCTCCCAGAGCTCACGAGACAAAGCCCAGCCCTAGGGAAAGGCCAACGCTTTCCAGGGACCTTGCTAGGACTGACATGCTCATGGGAATCACAGCCCACTCGCACTGTGACCTGGGAAAACACCAGTGAACTTCTGAATGTGGCCCATCACAACATTTTCCTATTAATAATTAGGCAGCTCATTATTTGGCAGTGAGAGAGATCAGATATTTGATTTTCCTGACTGGTCACAAAACAAGTTAGTAATTAAAGAAAATTCCTAGTGCTACACAGGAATACATTATTAATACATCTATTTTTTCTATGTATAGTATTTACTCTCTTATTGCTCTACATCTCATATTACAAAGATCATTTTCTCCCTTTTATAGATTAACTAACTACATGCTGTGTCGCAGACATCTTTTATGAAAAATCTTTTAAGATTTTTCTTCTTGAGAAGCTGAGAGGCTTCAGGAACAAAATATAAACATTGATTATCTGCTGCTGTGGAATGCAATAGGTGGATCTTTGATTGGCCCATCTTAGATGTTCATAACTAATGGCCAACCACAGTCAGCTGGCTTGGACAGAGAGCTGAGCCACAAACCTTTGTTATCATTCTTTGCTATTCTATTCTTAGCCAGCCTTCTGATGAAACTTTTTCTTTTCTTCTTTTAGTATAGCTTTAATGTAATATATACCATAAAATAATAAATCAGCCTCCTGAAACATGGAGTCAGATCCTGGTCTCTTCCCTCACCCAAGAACCCCTGTGAGCACGGTCACAATGCTGGACACGATTCCTCACTGTGAAAGCAGAGGGTAAGAGACAGCCAGGGACACTCCAGGCAGGGTGGCACCTGGAGCACTCCTGTGCCCTGGGAGAGCTGTGTTAACCCTTGTGCCAGGCTGCTCTTCTCCCCCAGCTCCCCAGCAGAGCCAGGCAGCCCCGGTGCTGCAGCTCCAGGCAGGGCTGGCACCAGGGGCAGCTGCCCGCAGGGATGGGGATGAGCTCTATTGCTCTGAGCTGCTCTCTCTGCTGGGAAAGGGGAAAGAGCATTACTGGAACCAGGATGGGAGCAGGGAGATGGGCCAGAGCCAGAGCCCAGCTGGATTCCTGCCCCACAGGGGCCAGGGCAGGACCAACCTGGTACCGGGCTCCTCCCGACACCCTCAGCAGGCAGGAAACCAAAACATGGGCAGCAGGCTCATTGCATTCATCTGAACAATCTGCACTCCACAGCACACTTGCTAAATACTTTATCACTTCTGATTAATTGATGATTTTAAATTTTTAAATATACTCATGCTTAGTTCTAAGTTCTTGGCAAGAAACAAAGGACTGCCATAGTTCAGTAACCTGCACTCTGTGAATGCTGTACCCACCTCTCCTTATAATCAAGGCCATGACCTTCCAAACCACAGGAGTTTCAATCAATTGATTTCTTTTTTGTTGAAATATTCTAAAAGATACCTGGCATTTCTGAGCCACAATTTGCCCAAGATTTCTATGCATGTTACAAACATGAAGGAAACTCTCCAATAACTACTATATGCAGCAGCTTGGGGTTCTTTCACTCCACAGCACAGGGAAGGTAAGATACAAAAAAACACTGCTTGTACATCCTTAGCCTGCACAATTACTGAGCTGAGAGTAAAGCTCCTCTTAATCCCCAGTCTCGTATCTGATTGAAGTACACTGGGGACAACTCTTTCTTTTTTAAACTTGTTGGTACATACAGCTAGAATGTATCATTTTTTGTAAAAAAGAACAAAACCAGCCAAACAAAACCCCACAGAGTAGCAAATGGGATACAGTCTCCTTCCTTCTGTTTACCACCTTACTGCATTCCAGAAGGACTGAAAGAGAATTAATTTATTCTGTGGTTTGGGGGGAATTGGAGTTGGCTGCTGGCCCATAACCATATTTATGTCGACAGCTTTTGGGAACTCAGTTCATTCTTGAACATCATCTTTATGCAGGGGTTTGTCTGCCTGTTTTTGCTGAGACAGTTTCTTCATAGAAAACACTCTCACAGTACAATGCACGTGATCACAGCCTCATCTGTACATACTGAGATGGCTTTGGTTGGTCCTTTTATCCATATCCCTGGAGATCAGGTAGAGTTTGTACACCTGGTAAGAGATACCATCAGCCACAATCAGCAGGCAATATGGGCAGACACAAGCAAAAAGCAAGGCACATGTTCCTGTTTTACAGATAAGGAATGGAGACACAGAGGAACAGAGATGTGCAGAACATCCCTGTGAAACCCTCTCACCTTGGAACCAAGCACTGCTGCTGGTGTTTGCCACACAGCAAGCGTGACCCAAAGCATCCCCCACAAGCACTCACACTTTCCATGCCCTGCACTGTAACTTGCAGGTATTTACACTCGAGTTCTCCCATTTTTCCTGTGTCTCTAATGAGAGGCTCCCCCAAGAGGGTGGCTGGCACCATCCCACATGGTGTGCTGAGCCAGAGCATCCCTGCACAGCCCTCCTCCCAGTGCCAGGAGCAGCCAGGCTGGTGTGGAGTGCCCCCGGGTTTCAGCCACTCTGATCCACCCTGCACGAATACAGAAACATCCTTTGACTGAGAAATTCAAGCTGACAGTCGGTCGGACTCCTCCTGTACTCATCTGCACGAGCTTTCACATCCAATACTACTTCAAATGCAAAAATTTAACTACAGGGCTCCTCACTTTCATTTGGAAAACAAAGCTGCAGCTCTGTATCCCGCTCTTTATTTTGAGGCTGGGTTTGGCAGAGGGGTTTCTGTTGTTGTTCTGCCTTACTCACATCCTCAGCAGTGCACTCCTGATTAACTGCTCCAGATAGAGCAGCACAGGCTAAGCAGGCGATGTCCTTACTGCAGAACATGCTGCAGGGATGGAGAACAGCGATTCCATCTCTCTGAGTTTATGGCTGAAGCATTTTGGAGACAATTCTTCATGTCCCTGAGGGCAGATAGAAATGAAACTCCCTTCACTGGGTAAAGGTGCTGTTATCCCACTACTACCACCATGCTCATATTTCACTACTAATTGATGCTTGGAGCAGTGATAATGAGCTCTGAAATTAGCTGGTTCACCTATCCTTGGCCAGGACAAGCTGGAGAAAGATCACTAAATGGGAAGATGCATGAGGGGCACAAGAACCAAGGAACAGAGCATCTGTACCCAAGAAAAAGCATCTCTGCAGTCTCCTCCCCTGATGCAGGAGCACTCAGATACTCAGCAGAGTGCTCACACCAAAGTGAAGTACACAGAGATAAGAAGCTCCCATCAAGTCATACAATGATCCCTGGGCAGGCTGCCCTGCTGAGATACAGGGATAGAGATCCAGCTGCTAGGAAACCAGCTCCATTTGCTGCACGCTCCAGCTAAAGGAGATAGGAAGCAGAAACATATGCTCCATCAAAACCAGAGTCACAGCAGGACTCAGAAGTAACCAAACCATATGGTAAATGCTTTTAAATATAAAGTGAAGGGCATTCTATTAATGGTGATGTAATGCTGTAATCTCTGGTTTATACCCTTATTGATCTGGGATGCTTGCAAAAATAATTGAAGCAACACTGAATACATTTCCAATTCTGTTGCTCATTCAGATCTGTTTCATGGTTCTTTCCAGGCAGCTACAATTTCTATGCATATATTTCTTATCAGATGTATGCTATTCCCACTTGCTCATTAATTATGTGCATTAACTCCTTAATGACTTGCAGCTTGAAATCCTCAAGCCCTGTTTGCCCTATTTTTAGTTTTGACTGGCACAGTCAGAGAAAGAAGTTGCAAAGTAATGGCGTTAATAAAGATTTACAAAATCTGCACATTAAATTATTTAAGTCTTCACCATATGAAGCTTTTTTTTACTGGACTGTGAAACATATGTAAAGTCTTAGCACATTCTAGAAATACATACAGTAGCACAATTATTCTGTAGATATTAATTGACTGAGCAGAGCCACCTTAACTTTAATAACAGAATTACAGAATGGTTTGGGTTGGAAGGCACCTTAACACAGATCCTCTGGCAGCTCATATTTATATCAAAATTATTTAATCAATATTTAGCAGCTAAAGCAGCCACTGTCACAAAAACATGTAAAAATTGATTTGTACAACCTGCAAGGATGATGCAGGACCTGAAATAATGCCAGGGAAAAAAGAAATCTTACATCCTAAAACCAGCTTAGGGCAAGAACGTTTTTCCTTTGTGGCAGCAAAGAGGGAGAAATTATTTCTTGATTTGCCAACATAATGCTCCTGTAGGAATGAAGCTGCAAGCTGACCTAAAGGGAAAAGTCAGCACGAGTTCATGCACCATTGTTTGCGGAGCAGACCTCCTTGCACAGCAAAACTGCTGCTTCAAATCCACAAATGGCAGCCAGACACATGCTAACACAGCACTTCTAGGACACAGGAGTACATTAACATTTATCAAACCAAACCACAATTAACTGGGTGCCATCAGAAAAAAAAAAGTTTTCCTGCCCGCAGTTGAACAAGAAAAGCTCTCCTGTGGATTTGTGCCCTACACCCATACACACATCCCTCCATCCATCATTATCAGTCCTTGCTCTTAGTCCTTCTCAGGGACATTCCCAGTAATCACTCCCACCACCTCAGCCCCCATTTCCCACAAACCCTTCAAGACTTGAACCACTTCTCTACCACCGTATTGCTCCTGTTGAGACCCCTCTCCCTGGCAGTATCTTTATTTCCCTTAAACTACCCAGCATTTCTTCCACATGCTCTTGAACAGCCTCCAGGGTGCTCATCACAGCCTGAGGTTGCATTTCTCTCATGGAGATCATTTTGAACACCTTCCCTCCAGCAGCCAGCGACCTTCATTAGCCTCACTGAGCCATCTCTAGAGATTGGATATATCTGCTCTGCCTTCAGGTGGGTTTGAAACTGGGAAACGGGGTCTAAAGGTGCTGGAAGAAGGTAGAGGAGAAAAGATGAACTAGCAGAAAAAACGAGAAACAGAATTACCCCAAACAAATTTAAGCTCCCTATGAAAGTAGCTTAAATACACAAGTGAAGGTGAGGAGCAGGTGAATCAGTAACACAGCACTTCCCAGTAAAACAAAAGCACATCAGGAGCAGGGAGGCTCCCTGAGCACAAGGCTCTGAAGAACTGAGAAGGTCCCAGAAAGAAGATTTGCTGAGATTTCACAGCCATTGCCCTGAAGAGTGTGACTCCTACCCAGTTCCACTGGATTTAGCAATGTGCTGCAGTACTTCATGCACGTGAGAGCCAGAGTATTTGCAATGACTAACCTTGCAGGTTTTGTCTGCTTTTACTCTAAAATATTCAGCTTGTTCAGCAACTTTTTTTGTTCTGAAGCAAAAGGCTGTGCCTGTCTTGAAGATTTTTATCATCTTTCAGCTCAGCTCCTCATCAGCTGAGGAGGATTTTTACTGGAGGAGATGGCTTGTGACATCCCACAAACTGGCAATCCCATACGTGTATCTGTCAAGGTGCAGCTTGACAAAGTCCAGCTCTGATCCTGTTTCATCTCACAAAATGGACCTGACAAGAAGAGAAGGGCAAGAGGAGGTTTCTATCCTTCGGCTACTGGCAACTAAAATCCAGAGGCTTGTCTGGGGCTTATCAGCCTCCTGACTCTGCACTGGCCACAGATCCAAAGGCCCTGCTGGAGTCACCCCCCAGAAACAATTCAGCCTCTGCTGGCACTGAAAACACAAACCCAGGGCAACAATGGGGACAGCGTTGGGTGTTCACAGCAGGACAGGAAAGGGAAGTGAAATCCAAAAATTAAATGGAGTTTCTACTGGAGTGAAACCACTTTCCTCAACCATTTGACTGCAGAGCACAGACCTTCACACTTTGAACTCCAACACAGAAAACCACAGCAGCAATTCTTCCCTGTGGATGGCAGAAAGCCATTGCTGGTGGTTGTCTGGGATTAGAGCTGGGGTCTTGCATATCTCTCTTAAAACTACCTACTTATGGTCCAGATTTACATCTAACAGTCTTCAGCAGCAAACTTTTCTGTAAGGTACAAAAGTCACACATTAAAACACAATAAACTTACTACTTTAAATGTATTCCCAATTGCATCAACTGACTGTTTACTTTTCCCTTAGTTCCCCAGAATGGGCTTAAAACAAGAAGAATCTACCCAGGTTAAAAAGCTCCCACCTTACTGATAAGGGGCCCCCAGCATAAGAAGCCAGGGAGCTCTTGGAACGAGTCCAGAGGAGGCCACAAAGATGATGAGAGGGCTGGAGCCTGAGAGAGATGGGCTGCTCAATTTGGGGAAGAGTCTGGGGAGACTTCAGAGACCCTTGCAGTACTTAGAGGGGTCACAAGAGAGCCAGAGAGGGGCTTTGGACAAGGGCATGCACAGAACAAGGGGGAATGGCTTCAAACTGACAGAAGGCCAGTTTACATTAGATAGTAAGAAGAAATTCTTCCCTGTGAGGTAGGTGAGGCCCTGGCAGCCCCTTGCCCAGACAGCTGGAAGTGTTCAAGGCCAGGATGGACGTGACTTGGAGCAACCTGGCCTGGGGAAGGAGTCCCTGCTCATGGCAGGGAGAGTGGAACTGGATGATCTTTAAGGCACCTTTCAACCCAAACCATTCTGGGATTCCATGTAATTCAGGAATTTGTGAGACATGCTCTACCTGTAGGATGCACTGAACTTGGCTGTGAGCCTGCAGGCCACACACACCCCTTCTGCAGCACCCTGAATTCCCCAGCAGCAGCAGATTTTACCAGGCTGACTGTATTAAGCTGTGTTTTCTCTGGTCACTGAGCAGTTATCAGCCAGAAGAGATGGGAGACTCCTGTGAGCTCTTGGGTACCATGAGCTGTGAGACTGCTGCCTTCAAACAGGAGCTACAACCAGCTTAACGTGACAGCCATAAGGAAAGAACATATTTTTTTTCTGTAGGAAGAGTTTCTAAAATGCTAATTTGTGAAAATCCAGAAGGCTACTGGTGTGTTTGAGGTTGTGGGGGAGAGAGGGGTGTCAGCAGCCACTGTCCAAGCTGTACCTGCAATCCATGTGGATGCACCCTTCCCAGGCTGTCCGGGGAGGTGATTGCTGCACTGGCCTGGCTCAGAACAGCCTGGAAGCAGCCACGGGATGAAGCCCTTCCCTGGAAACACATTTCTGTCAGCCTGGGGCTCAGCCTTGGCAGAAATACCCCTGCTATCACTGCTTGTTCTTGTTACTGCTACTGCAGCACAGTTAAATTGATTCTTACTGTTGTTAGCTCAATACTTCCACAGGTTTATATGATGGGGGGAGAGGGCAAAACCAGGAATTATGGAGAAAGAAGAGAAAGATTTTCCATTTATTGGATTGTTAGCTTACTGTGCAGATAAAATATGCACATTCTGTATCAGGCCTTTGTTGGCATGCATGGAGCACAAAGAACTAAAAAAGCACTAATTACCAGGAGCTAAGATTAGTCTCTCCTGGCCTGTGGTAAATACAAAGATGAGTTTTAATAGCAGAGCAAGGAGATTAAGCAACATGAATTCTGACAAGAGCCATAAGAAAAAGGCGAGTAAATTACCCCTTGTGATCCAGAAATACACAATGAAGAATTCATTATGGCTTCCCCATGAAAAAAACACAGCTTCTTTCTTCATAAAAATTCAGCCTGGGACAAAGATGCACTTATCACATCTACTCTGCATTTGCAAAGAAACTCCACACTGATCTCCAAAACTCCCGAGTCCTGTGAACTTGTGATCAGGACGGACATTTGTTAAGTGTCAGCACTGCTGTTGAATCAATACCCTCGTGGTGCATTTCTCTTTTCAGTGCCCCAGTTCCACTGACACTGGCTGCTGTGTCACTGCACAAAAATTCCACACAAGAGGAAAGCCCGCGGCCCACCTCTGAACATTTTCCTTCTAAACACTTATTGTTTGAAATGAAAGAGCTCCATCAGTCAGAGCTAAGAACAACCATCAATGTGCAAAGGTCTGGGCACAACAGAAAAAGGCACATTTGTTATGTGGCTCTGCCACAGCTCTGGTATAAGGAATAGGCATACACAAATATATATATATATAAAATAATTTAGACCCTTAAGAACATCTTGCTTCTAAAAACTGCCATGGATGACGAGGTTCAGCAGTTTTGGAGAGTCTGAGCTGTGCTGGCCTACAAGCAGCTGGAAGCAGAGCTGGAAGCAGGCTCAGCAGGGCAGGAGGGAGGGAGAAGCAATGAGGCAGGTTGCAGAAGGAGAATATTCTAATTTTCCAGCAGCAGAAACAGTTTTTAGCATCTTCACAGATGTTGGCCAATTTACATAGCTCAGGAGAAATACAAGTTAGAAAATAATCTGGAGCATTTGGAACGGCATTCAGCTCTTGTGTATGGTGCTCATTTCCCTTTGAGTCTGTTCAGTAAAGTTACCAAAGCACTAACAAAGCTGCTTTCCTTTGGCTTTTTGTTTATTGCAGGAATTGCTGGAGTTCAGTAAAATGTGAGCTTCCTTTAACTTAGATTTTGCTTGGTTTATGTGGTAGATGCACTGGCAGGTTTAAGAGAGAATGGGATCCTACTGCAAATTTTTTTGTTGGCAAAAATAACTACTCATAGAGTTCACCAGGGACATAATGGCTAAAGCTGGCAAAAATATGAAATAAAATAAAATAGATTCAGAATGTGTGAGGAGGACGTGGGCAAGGATGCTGGATAGGGCAGGCAGGCAGGAGAAAAGGCCAAGTCCCACTTCCCTAGATTAGAATGAATGACTTTGGAAGGGATGCAAGGTTATAATGAGGAGAGATGAAGGAGATACCAGATCCACACATAACTGATGGCTGCAACTCAAGGTGATACAGACAAATGTCTTCTAATTCATGCTTATTAATAGGCTAAAGTAATTTGTCTCAAAAAATTCTGTCAATTGGACAGGTGTTTTTTTAAAATGGGCCATCATTAACAGAGAAGCATATTCAGTATTATTCTCCAAGCTTTCAGTTGTGAAGATTTCTTTCATGTGGCTACAAGAAATGAAGGGGATTCAGAATTTTTGCAATCTTTCTGTGGCTTTGCTACCAACTTACAGTATAAGGCAACAGAAGTTAAATCTTTTCACTCCAGAGCCCCAAAGCAGTTTTCTTGTCTAAGTTCATTTAAAATCCCTGCTGGCTTTGCTGCATTTTCGTTCCCACCAACATGATGTTCCTCCTAGACAGAAAAGCAAAATGCAGCTACTCAAGGCAGAACACTGAGCAACAAGGGAAGGCTCAGCCTGAACCTCACCAAAATGTCCATGCCCTCACTAACATGTAAAGCATACACAAAAGGCAATAAACACCTAGTTCAAAAATACCAAAAACCCCAAAATACCAGTCAGCTCCACATAGCCAGCAGGCCAAAAGACAAATTGGCATGGAATGGAAGAAAATCAGTTTGGGATAAGATTGTGTCTTTCTCATAGGAAATATAATTTAAAATATATATATTTTTTAAAAATCAACCAAAACATCTTTTCTCTTTTCAAATATATACTAATGATGCTTTCCTAGGTTTTTCCTCCTTAAATAGCATGTCCTTTGCACGCAATCACTTTATTGATTTCCTGCAAGCCACCTCCTTCCTACAGTACATTCCTGCTTTCACTTCTCTCTCCCACAAGAAATCTCTGTAAAAACTCATCACCTGGATGATTTTGAACCTCACAGACTAGAGACAAAACTATCTTGGCACAGCTGTCCACTGTGCCTGCCAGACAAGAAGATGCCAATCAGGAATTTGCCAGGCTCAGAATTTCCCTTTCTTCAGCTGCCTTGCAGGTATTTCCAATCAGAATAAAACCACTGAGTCCAAAGCTCTGTGTTAAGTGGCTTTCTTGGTTCACTGAGGTGTGTTTGACACTCACAGGTAACTGTGTGGCCTGGTTCCATCTCTGCCCCTCTCCCCAGCCACAACTTTCCAAAGCACAGGAGGTGCATTCATTTCCATACATTAACCAGCACCCTCCAGCCAGCATTCTGCCCCCATGAAATTGATTTATTAAAGCTCACCACCAGCAATTTAGTAAAAGCAAGATGTATTTGGGGCACAAAGAGGAGAAGCAAGTAAGAGCAGAATAATTCTTCTGCCTCTTCATCACACCTTTCAGAAAAACCCCAGAGCATTCATCACACACAGGACGTGTCCTCCCAGTAACAGCATATTCCTCATACATACGCACACTTATTCCAGACTATAGTTAATTGCTTCCCCAGTAAAACTATTGCTGTGCAAATTTAAATAATGTTCATAGCTTAGCGAAATTAAACACATGCATGAAGAATAACTGTATTCTCAAACAAACAGACCAGATGCTAATATTTCTCATTTGTTATGGGGAAAATGGAAAATGCATTGCAAAAAAAAAAAAAAAAAAAAAAAAAGAGAAAATGACAGCATTTCTAGATCTCCAAGCCTGAGCAGATGCAGGAAGCCCTGAAACACAACTGGGGGGTATCAGACCACTTTCTTATGATGTATTAAAGGTGATGCCTACACTGCAGTTCATAAAAACAAATTAAACTCAACCCACGAACTCCTCACTCCTGCAAGTCCCACTGCAAATGCAAATCTGGACAAAGTGGAAGGGAAGCACTTTGTGTGAATCTCAAATTATGTTAGACACTTTTTCCTACAAGTCTCCTTCATCCAGGTGCTCACAATTTCACTGCAGTAAGCACAGCCCACGCTAGAAAGCGGCGATGGTGTTAAATACATGTTCTTCCAGCAACTGCAATAAGGGCTTTAATCACAGAATTCAAGTGATTTATGATTCATTTCTGCATCTCAATCTAAGCACTGAAAAGCTTCAGCCCTCATTTTTCTCAACAAATGTGCAATTTGATGCATAAATGAATATTCAGCTGATGAAGTGAACAAAAGCATCTTAGAGAGCACCAGACTGCAAATGCAGCTTCATTCTGGGAGCCAGGGAGAGGCAGATAATGACTTTCTCAGTCTGCCATCACTGGGGGGCATGGGCAAGGCTGGAGATGACACAAGAGCCATGCCAGGGCCAGCCCAGGGCACAGATAATGCCCCACAGACCCAAATTCCACCGCATTAAAAATTGCATCAAATCCCCTGTGCCAGCCCCACACACAGACCGTGGTTAACCCAGGACTCCTGATGAAAATGTGCATTTTTAGTTAACATCCAGTGACCTGGCAGAAGCAACAACCATCCTGACTTACCCCTGCAAAGCAGGGAGCACTGATGCCACCTCACACATGCTGATGGCAAAAGGACAAATTTAAGCAGGAAAGTCTGTACATGTATGTCCAAATACAACTCCATATATACTTTCCAATTCCTCCTGAGATGCACAAAAATGGTTTTTAAACAAAAGCCTGACCAGAGACACTGAAATTCTGCATGAAGCACAGTTCTACACAACATTTTACACCCAAGAAGCACCTGGCAGACACACAGTGTAGTGAAGGAAAAAGTAAGAAGTGATCTTTAATTAAAAGGTTTGAGATAAAATTACTCCAGCTGTTGAAACAAGGTTTAATTTTATTTCTGTCATGCTGCACTGGATTAAATAGCTTGGAAGTGCTCACATTACAAGGTTAAAATGCAAACAGCTTGGTCAGGACAGTGAATCTTTGAAGGTGTCAGCCACAAAATTGGGAATAATTTTGTCCCATCAACTTTTCTCCATGTTGTGTCCTTGAGGAATCCCCCAGAACAACACACACCAATGGGCAAAGCGGGATCACTTTGCTTCATGCTGAAAACCGACAGTCTTCTGAATTCTAAGAGCACCACATGTACCTCAGGAGACAACATAATTGATGGGGTTTGGCTGCCCTTCTACCTGACAAACCTTGGGAGTGCAGCTCCAGGCCACACAAAGGGCACACTCTCTGTCATTGGGACTTCTAAAAGCATCTCAGAGTAGGCACAGATAAAAAAATCATCCAACACTGTCAGACATTGCAGCAATGTTTATAGATATGTGTGTAAGGATGTATATGGATATATAAGGATACATAAGGATATATAAGGATGTATCCTTATATATGTATATAAGGATGCACGTACTGCATCCTTAAACATCTCCCATTGGCCAAAATGGAGAGTTTGAGACTGAGAAAACAGGATTAGATTTTATTAGGCTGGTCCAAGACAACCTGCATTACTGTAATGTGGATCTTGTAACAGTTTTGGAATGACCCAGCAATCATTAACAACATTCTTTAATTCTCTATTAACATTCTCCAGATGGCCTAAAAGCCTATTTTTAGAAGCATGAAGGCAGATTTTATTTATTTGAACTCGCTGCTTCTAGATCTACCTTACTCATTCACCACAAATGAAGAAATCTTTGCTAAAGGACGATATAGACATAAAAAAAAAGAAAAGGAAATAAATCAAGCCTGCTCTAAATCCTTGTAGTTATTTAGCTGCCTCACTCTCCATGAGTTTCTTAAATGCTGTAATCACCACTGACCTTCCCTGTCATTTAAGGCTCTTAAACGAGCAGGGAAGGTCAGAGCCAGTAAATTGCAGCACCCCTGGCTGAAGCACATTGATCAAGGCCAGTTCAGGGCTTGCTTAGTTTAGCAGATAAAGTGTGGCAGTCAGCACTTCTAAATAAATTATTCCATTTCCAGATAGTGATGTATGATTTTCATAAACATGATGACTCAGCATCTGAAAGAGAGGAAAACAAGGGAAAATCTCAGGAGTTTTATGGAGTATTATGCCAAAGCATAATTTAGCCTGTTTTTTTATTAGATTAAAAATTCCCTAAAGAATTGGATAAAAAAAATGCCTTGAAACAGCACCAGTAACAATCAGAATGGTTTGGCACAGACCAAAGATACAAGTTGCATGAAAGCATGAGACTGAAGTTTGAAGCACTGCTGGAGAAACACAAATGCTCTGTTCAAGTATTTGATGTGATGCTATGTTTAGAAACTATTACAAGATGAAGATCTGAAAAAGGCATTTGAAAACTCACTTTATTTACAAGTAGCAATTTGCTCTTCTTTTGAATAGATGAGCTTTAAGATCAGGTGAATTATGAAAAACAATATTGTCGTTTGTAGTTTTATGAGGTATGTTTTTGTTGGCGTTTCCAGTAAATGTATCTCCTGTTACCTGTCACTGTGTGATAGCACACTCTGCTCTCTGTTATGCCAGCCTGACCCCAAGGGACGTCTACCTAAAATTCAACCTTTAAAAAAAATTTTCATAAAAAACAAAACTCGCTGTATCTTTTGAAAACAGCTGTGTTAGCACTGACAACCAGTCCTGCCTGGGACCAATTTTCCCTACACAGTTTAACAGCTCCTGCCTGGAATTTTTGCTTGAACCAAAGACAAAAAAGGAGGTTTACCTGCCAGGTTTAGCTGCTGTGCTAGCAAAGCCCCAAACATCAAAGTCCAACAGGGCTCATAAATGGGATTAAACTCAACCAAAGACATGGCTGCAGCTGGAGCCACCCATAGCAGGCACCAGAATTGAGTGTGAAGGCTTCAAAAACAGCCAAGAAGAAACTGTTCCTCATTTGGCACCAGAAAATTCAAAAATCCAAAGATGAGGCGAACCTAGAGAGAACTGGGCTTGCATTGCTCTGCTGCTCCCATGAGGGCTTGTTTTGATGAGCATTCCCACTATTCCTGCATCCCCTCAGATCCTCCTATCTCAACAGCCACAATCCAGAGGATGCTGGGGCAGGATGTCCCAGCACCCCTGCACTGAAGGAAGATGCTGTGCTGGGCAAGGCACACTCCTAAGACTTGACTGATTTCCCCATCAGAGGCACCAATTACAGCATCAGGCACCACAGCCTAACAGGAAGAACACAAACCAGCTAAGGAAATTAGCTGAGAATTTATTTGCTGAGAATTTAATCTGATAAAAGCCAAAGTACTTTACTCCTTTGTGTCAAACTACTGAAGTTATAGATGAGAAATGTTATTTAAGAACATGGTATACTCAGGTGCCTTGCCCTGACTGCATGCTGCTCATACAGAGATGAATTCAGCAGAAATTGTTTCTTGATTGCTCCTTAAAACCTTAATAGCTCTTTGTTTTTGTGGCAACTACTGCCATTCACTCTGCAAAGTCCTGTCCCTTTCTGCTTGTTTGACTTGATCATATAAAAGAAACTGCAACTTTTACACTCAGGTAAAGGGCAATAATGCAGAGAGAGAATTATTTAATGTGTTTCATATGGAACTGGGGACACTCACACTGATCCTCCTATGCCTAGTGCTGTATTTATTCCTTCCCACCATTTGATAAATGGTTTTCATTTATCAAAATTTCCAAAGCTTACTGCACTTGCAGTAATACACGACCAATAACAGAAGGTAAACTTTAAGAAAAGAATAAGAAAAAGTACATCTTGCCTAGGGGCCAGATGAATTTCACACCAACACTTTGCAACACCACCAACACTTTGCAACACCACCAAGTCTGAAGAAGAGTGTGTTCCACTGATGCCTCAGGTTTTAGCTTTTATATTTTTTAGATTCTGTGCTGCTTTAGTGTGTGGGTCTGGGCCTCACACTATGGGACGGTGAGCTCTGTGCACAGAGCAGGGAGACAAAACAATTCCTGCTCCAGCTGGGCACCAAGGAAAATGATCCAAATCTCAGCCCAGGAGCACAAACAACAGAAAAATGAAGAGAGAAAAACAAGCTGGGTGGGACTGCATGGGCTGGAGCTGTAACTGGACAATGAACTCCAAGATGCAAATGGAGCAGAACTGATCACAGTGACAGACCCTGGGACCAGTGGTCTATTTTTCTGTGACCATTTTGGGTTCACCTGGGGTGGGCTCTTGTGTTATTAATTAGGAGCCTCCTAATAAATCCCAACTTCATTCCTTAGTTCTGTCCAGCCCTGTTCTAGGTCAGCCTGCACAAGGCATCCCCACGCTCTCTGGTCCTCACTCCACCCGCTCTTCTGGAAAACAGACGCCTCAAGAAATGCTGCCAGGCTTTACCTGTGTGCCAGGCAGGAATGGCAAACCCTGCTCCTGCACAGCCAGGTGGGCATTCCTGTGATGGTCAGAAAGGCCCACAGGGACGAAGGGAGCACTGTCCTCCTTCTGAGGAAGAGAGGAGACCACGATTCAGGAATACGCTTTGGCACAGGCTCACTTTTAAGTAAATCCTCAAACACCAATTCAGTCAAGAGGAAGCAAAAGGTGCAGATGTGCTTCACCAAGCATGGGTAATATTTCCTTTCCAAAGGTCAAGTTTGGACCTTTTCATGCTTTTTAGCTCCACTGATACCAAATGTTTTTTCAGGCAATTGCACTTCATTTCATACAGTGAAGGGCTGGATTACAAACTTGGCATTTCTGCTAACTTCTGCAAGGTGCCCTTGCTCTTGTAACTGCAGATGTCATATTTCAGATACAGTAAAGAGGAAAAAATAGTGTTAATAATTAAGAAAAATATCACTAAACCATTCCATTTGAAGATTCACTGTCATTTGACAGGACATTCTTCAGCAGATTATTAAAATCTAAGGGATTTACCAGACACTTGAGGTGAAGACTTTTTCTCACACCAAGTCTTAGGAATGGGAATAAACCTAAAAATCACACCCATAAGTTTACAAAACTGTGAAATTTTGGTTGCAGTATTTGATGGAGAGGTTTGCTTTTATAAAAATCCATTTAATTCAAATCTAGAGGCAAACCATCAATGTTGAAGTTTTTCAATGCCAGGGTTTTCTTCAGACACAAGTTTTGATCACTGTCTTTTGTCAGACATGGAACTGACACACTAAAAGATGACAATTTTCAAGAAAATCTGACCAGACATTAAGCACACTAAATGGGATTTTGCCTACAAGTCATAATTTAGAAAAAAAATAGATCAAATATGACAAACAGTAAAAACTCGGTTTAAAACTATTCCGGTTTTTCAACTCATAGAGAGAAACACAATGTAGTTTTCCACTTGGAGAGGTCAAAGCTTCACTCATCCTCATGACTGTCACTGTTCTGAAGAATATAAGAGCTGCTACAGCTTCCCCCCTAGCAAATGATGGACTTCAGATAATCTCAGCCCCTTAAAAAAAGTTCTGATTTACCAAAAACCACAAAATAGTCCTGTTCAGAGACAAAACCAGCTCAGCATCCCCATGAGAAGCTCGAACCTGCAGCAGCCCATCCCTTCATACAGATGACTGAGCATCAAGGAGTCAGCAGCGCAGACCTGGTGGAGCTGCCAGCTCTCTCCTTATCAACACCATGTACGTGGATGCCCCAGGACTCCAGATAAGCCTCAGGGAACACCAAGATAAGAAAACAGCACTCTTCCTCCCTAGAAAACCTTCTGTCGTCCTGACCACAGAGAGCAAAAGGTTCTCCATGGACACCTGAATATAAAACCTTAAAAGGGATACAGAATTGAAACTCTCAAAACTCAAACAGATCTGAGAATTTACACCTGTATATATACACCCAGTGCATATGTATCTTGGAACAGATTTATAAATGTTTCCACTGGGTGCTGCTTGTAAAATTTCAGGTTTGGAAAAGTGCCCCGGCTGCTACGTCACTGCCTCTGCTGCCAGGGTAAGAAGGGGGCTAATAAAATAAGCATTAGCAGGAGAGCACAGTGTGAAAAGCAGGTTTGGTAGAAAGAGGCTGCCCTCAGGTTTAATGCAACCTCAAAAGGAAACAAGTGGGGAAGAGGAGAGAGAGGAAAGGAGCAGCAGGTGGCTCGAAAAATGATGCATTCAGACTGATGACAACTTTTCACAACAAAGACATCACAACCAGAAACAGATGCTGAAAGCCCAACTTACATTTTACAGAACACCTGCTATGAAAGATGTTCTTCCAGCACAATTAAGATCAATTTTTAGAAGTCAATTTTTAACTAAAAGACCATAAAACTCGCAAGGTCTAAAACCTGAGTAAGGCTTATTCCATGTTTCGATTTTTGTTGCATTTATCCTCACAAGTGTTTTCAAAAATGTGCTGTGTGAGTGGCTGTGCAGATACAGGAGGCAGCACTGGAGGTTACCTCCATTTCAGGGAGGATTATGGCTGTGAAGGGACCATCAGCACCTCTTTAGCCCCCCACATAACCCCATTTGGCACTGTCTTTTCCCAAAAACATTAGAAACCACAGTTTCCAAGCTTCCAAACTGTGTGCAGCACTGCAAAGTGCTCTGCCTGTACTGGGTGGAAGTTGTAGCAGCCCCTGATTCTCACCTGGGCAATGAAGTTAAAAAGGGCTTTGAGAAATGACTGGCAGTAGCTTATTCCTGCAAATAAGAGAAAACTCCAGTTCCTGTCATAAGTACAGTAAAGCTTCATCTTCCATTCATCCCAAATGTGTTAAAAAACATTTTTGTCCTCTACAAAGCTACACAAGCAAATTGTGACACAGTGTATTGAGGACCAGGCAGTTATTACAAAAATGATCCTTAATTCAAATGGACAACAGATAGAAAAGTCTTTAAAGCTTCTAAATTGTTTATGATAAATAACTATGTGCCTGTACAAGTTCATTTCATTAAAAAAAAAATATTGGATGAATGAGCAGAGTTGCACAAGAAAGCAAACATCATCCAACACAGTACAGAGGTCTATCAGAAAATTTTCCTTTGCTTTTCTACACCCACTCATGTGCAATTAACTTTTTCTTTTTAAGTGAGGAGAAAACAGCTGCAGAGATAGCATTAATCTTTGCTTGACTAATTCCAGATCCATAGATGACCTCTGTGCACACTTGCAGTTAAAACTAGCACACCAATTGCACTGGAGAAGCATTAACACAGTAATTTTACAGAGATTTATACACCGAAGTAAAACCAGAGGAAAACCATTGGAAAAAGGACTCCTATAAAACAAAGTTGCTTCACTGTGTCTGCAGTATGAGAGGATGCACACCACCACCACAGACATGGGACATTAAAGCCTATTTCATGCAGTGATAATGTGCATTTGTGGAGCACTATAAAGTCAGAGAACTGATGGCTCAAATCTGGAAGAACAGCAACACCTGCACCACAGCACTTTGCACATACATGGGTCAGTGCCAGCCTTCACTGTCCTGCAGAACACGAGAGCTCAAAGGTGCCATGTTAAACCAGCAGCTACACCTTTAATTCTGTATTCTCTCATCAGCTGGGCCAGCACAAGCATCACCCACAGAACATTCCTGTTTGCTCAGCCCCTTGCTCCTGCCCCGAGTCATTTCCCCCATCTCACACAGAGCCAGGTGGCAAATGAGGGTGGCTAACAGCTGAGGAAAGACCCAAACACAAAACCCAGCAATTTCTCTTGGATTACTGTTACCTTGTGCCAGTTCCTCACCCCATATCAATGCTCAGCTGCAGATCCCCTCATGCTGGCAAAGTGGAGGAGGCAACAGGAATGTAAACAGGCTGCCAGGGAAGGTGGGACTGCTCCTCTTGGCAACACCAGCTTAAACCAGTAAAGAGCAACTATTATTTAAGGCAATAATAATTGCAAGATAAAGTATCTTTTGAGATATGTTTGTTTGGTTTCCTACTTTCATTTTAGCCAAAAAGAATAGAAAAGTCAAATCTTAGTAAAAAAAAAATAATAACCCATTGGAATCCAACGAGTTACTATAAAATCAAATGTTGCTCTTTCAGTCATCACCATCAGCGTCCCATGCAGCTTCCTTGGTAGGACACCTTCAGGAAGAACAGCCAATCTTCCCAGCTGCTTTTTAAGCTGCAGGAGTTGCTCCAATACTGAAAGGGACCCTTCATATCACAGGAAGCACAAAGCCACATGTCAGGGCTGTTACCTGCAACTGCAGGAAAGGACTCTTCTGGCATCAGTGGCAGGAACCAATGCCAGCCTGATCCTGGATGGGACTACCAAGCAGATTAACAAGGTTCTTTATGTTCTCTGTGTCTCATGCACATTTACTCTGGGTGTTGCAATACCACATCACTGCTAACTGATAGCTGCCTACCTCCAGGTGAAGCAGTTCCCTTTGGAAGTAAAGAAATTAATGTTTTCACAGGCCAAAAATTCTTACAATTCTCCTCAGGAACACAATTCTTTACAGAGTCACTTTAAAAGGCACGCATCAGTCTGAAAAAGGATTCACTCAGCTTTCTGACACTGATATTTGCCATGCAGGAGCCATTCCCTGCAGCCACACAGGGACCTGAGGTGGTCATGGTGTCTCCAGCTGCCCACAGAAACGGGCACACGGGCTGACCTGCCCCAGCAGTGCACAAACCTCGTGCTGAGCACCACACACAGGGATCTGCTTCCTCACATTGATGGAGGCTGCTTGAGATGGCACTAACTGGGACGTGAAGTCACCATCTAGTCTCGATCACAATCAGGAGTGACATTGGTGACTTCAAAAAACCCCAAATGCCAGAGGACACTTATGGAATACAGGGCGCCCCCAACAAAGGGAATTATTGACATCTGACTCCATGAACAAGAACAGTATCCACCAAACTATTCCCACTCCCAGTTGCTTTTCTTGCCAAAGTTTTCCAAGGATTCTAGCTCTCAGAGGTGACAAGTTATTTGTGCAGGGTAACAAACATTTCTCACTAATAAAGAGGCAAATACTCATCTCTTGCAGTGACAATATTGCATACCAGTGAGCCACAGTCACAAAAAACCAAGAAGCATTTAGGTTTGGCAGACCTTGGATCTTCTGTGACCTAATCAAACTCCACCATCAGCAAATCCTTGAGAAGAACACGGGTCTGACACAAGTGTACCAGCCTAAGGCCAAGAATCCGGTGGGGTTTTAGCCCGACTAAAACACTTGTGTACAGCAAGGCATCAGCTCTCACATGAAATACACACCCCTGTCCCTGGCAGGAGGACAGTGGGCACTCCAATAAAAATATAGAAGCAAAAAGAAAGATAAAAAATCTGTGAAAAAATTACTGAATCCTTCAAGAAATTGTCTGCCTCCACAAATGCTACTACCTGCAGAGCAAACATATTTTCCATGTTTTTGTGATGCCAGTGCCTCACCCAAACATTCTGTGACTAATGGGCATCTGGAAAATCATGTGCTGTGTATCCAGAATACACAGATATAGCACAGCACGTGGAGAGGTCTGATAACTGCAGCAACTCCAGTGTTTACCTTTCAGCTTGCTTTTAAAACCATTTCAGTCTTCCATTAGATAATTACAGGTTTCATATTCTCACTTTCAAGGTTTATTTTCAAAACACTTCTGTCACTAAAGCAATTTCTAAGTTATCTACTTGCCAAAAGCAATTTAGGGACTTTCACATGACAGCAGTGAAGCTTAGGAAGTATTCCTTTCTTGCATACAAAATAGTGGTATTTAACTATTTTTTCCTCTCAATATTGTAAAAATAAGCATGTAAATCAACCTGCTATTTTAGAACTAGTGAGAAAGTGCCTTACTATTGTAAAGATGTTCACCTAAAGTACACTCAAGGTAAATGAGAGATTTTGCACATTCACTACAAGGGTGAAAACATGTATGATGCTGACAAAAGTACATAACAAGGCGCAGTGCTATTAGAAACAACATTTAGATTGAACAAATGTATCAGAGACACAGGACAAAATGCTGAAATTTTATTCTTTTTGTCAAGATGTTTAAGGAGCAACACTGAGATATTTTGTTAGCTTTTTCCCCCTCTCATCCTTTATCGTAAAATACCAGAAATTTTAAGTCATATACTCTTTTTTTCCTAGAAACCTTCTTAACAGAAACCCTCCCCAAAAAGCCTTGAGAGAACTGATTACATTCAAACTGAGCTGCCTCCATACTCATCCAACCTTTCAGTAAATTGTTCTTCAAATGCTAATATTAAATAGGAGAAAATCCTTCAATTAAAACAGATATGCAAATAAAGACCCTATCAACTCTGAGATAACTTTGGGTTTTTGTTTTTTTTTTAATAGAAGATAAATGTTACATTAGGATTCAGGTACTAACAAACAGAAAACTTGTTAAAACCCATTTTCATATAAGGATGAGGCTGAACATTTCTTGTTAAAAGGACAGGAATATTCCAGACCAACAACTGGTTTTAAAAATAAATCCCAGGATATTTCTAAAGACATGTTTAGGCTGATCAGTTCAGTCTAACTCATGACAAATCAAATGCAGACCTGTTGGGGTCTGTGTGTGCACAGTATGTGCTCATTTGGGCTCAGAATCAACAGGCTGACGTCTGCTCCATCAGGGAAACACCAGAATGGCCAGCTCATGGCTTTGGTGGGGGATTTGAGCTCCACCAGGGAAACACCAGAATGGCCAGCTCATGGCTTTGGTGGGGGATTTGAGCTCCACCAGGGAAACACCAGAATGGCCAGCTCATGGCTTTGGTGGGGGATTTGAGCTCCACCAGGGAAACACCAGAATGGCCAGCTCATGGCTTTGGTGGGGGACTCGGAGCCAGGGGGCTTGTATGAATGTCTGAGAGCCCACCCCAAGAACATCACATTAGACAAGTCCAACAACCATCAGTTAAAATCCCCAGTATGACAGAGCAGGACAGCTCTACCTCGCAACTATTATACTTGGAAAATTTCACATTTTTGGCCTCTTTTGCATTTCTAATCTGGAAAGCAATTCTCCAAACCAGTTTAATCCAGGTGCTGGCTGTCTCTTGGGTGGGATGAAGACCAAGTACTTAGGAAGAGTGTCCGATAGATTGCTGAGAAGTCATTCCCTGCTCCACCTCCAAGTCTGAAGGAAAAGTTACTTCTGGGGAGACAATGCAGAGACGCAGAGGGATGGAAGCTGCTCCCAACACAGGCATGGCCAGGAAAGGAGCAGAATGCCTGAGCAGGATCTTCTTGAGCTCTGGCTGGTCTCACTGCAGGCAGGCTCTCTGTGCACAGGTCACAGGGCAGCTGAGCACCCCATGAAAAGCAGGGAAGGTGGGAAAGCTGCTGCAACTTCCATCAGCTGGGATGCCCCGGCAGTCCCTCTGCCAGCCCTGCTGGGTAGCAATGGCCACAGTGCACACCATCCCTAAACCTGAGCCCCACGGGCATGGGGGTGGCACAGATCTCAGAGGAGGACAGAAAGCTCTGCTCAGTACAGGGCTGGGACCAAGGACCACAGACATAGGTGAGCTGTCTGTCCCCTGCCCAACACCCATGGTACCAACTGCACCTGCAGCAGGAACCTGCTCTGCACCAGACAACTCCAGCTGAGAGGAAATGGTGAACCACAATTTCTGTATTTTTAGCCAATATCTGTTTCTCTTTGTTCAATGATTTTGTTCAATGTTTCTTTTTGTTCAGCTGTTCTTCAGTCTAAACTTTTCCACATACTACACTAAAAACAAAATCCCAATTGTTGTTCTTTTTATAACAGGCATCAAACTTCTTTTTGCTGCTTTGGTTTTAAAAAGCCATGAAGTTATTAGTTTTTGAGGTGATGCAAAACCAAACATGCTGCTCTGGAAAAGCCTGTAATTAAGCAGGCTGTAATAATTTGTCACTATCTGGCTCCTTTTCAAAGCGCACGTCATTCTTTTGTTCTTCCTGCAGTATATTCTCATGGCAGCAGCAACCATGCTGATCCTAGGCATTAATTACTGTTTAGGAGAATGGAAAGGAGGAGGGCAAAGAGAATGGAGAGAGCAAAGAAAACAACACTACACATTTCCACAAAAAACCTCATGGTGATATTTGAAAAAGCAGCTTACAAATACCTACCTACGCAGTGCTTGTTTGGAGATTTATCTGCTCCTTTTAAGAATCTAACCTTGTAACGATGATCTTTAGTTGCTTAGTCTAAAGAACATATTGGCACCAAAATCTATTTTTAGTTATGAAAAAAAAAGCCAAAAAAAGAAGAAAAAATCATGGCTAAATCAATATGCATATATATATTTATTTATGGAACCCATTTGCCTGGGTTATTTTGAAAATGACCTAGAGAGGTCTGCTATTAATCTAAATTAAGATCTATTTCTACATGAGAGAGAATAATTAGAATTAGCCTGGGTATTAATGAGTTTCCAATGCCTCTCCAGGTGCAAGTGACAATTTTTAGACATGTAATGACAAGGTATTTAATTCACACAACAAGGGGAGCCACAGACTCCTACCATGATCTTGTAACCACGAGCTACAGGCTAGAGGTTTTCACATGAAGAAGCTGGAATCTGTGGAGTTGGGGTTTTTTAAGCATATTAATAGTTCAGTAATTATTAGTGCAGAACAGTAATTACTCCATCACTCACTAAGTCCGTTTCGAAAGATCCCCACAGCAGCCAATGTTTCCTACTCTACTCCACCCTCAGAATTGCTATTTAACTTGTATTGAGCAATATTCTCTTTGAGGTGAGGGTTGGAATCAGGCCTGGGAAAAAATTATTATTTGAAGAACATAAAAATTTGATGTGTTTGGCACTGAAAAGAGTACAGACTGATCCCAGGCCCCACAGGGTGGGATTTATGCTATCACTGTTTGTGTTCCATATTCAGCTGATGCTCAGAGCCACATCTGCCTGAGCCAGCTGGAGTTCAAAGCTGAGAGCCTTGGCTTACCATCTCAGGTACAATAATGTGCTAATACTGCTATATGTGTGCTCTAAATTGGATATGCCTCACACTCAACCAGCTCAGAGCAGGTGCAAAACAAGCCAAAGGTTATCTCTGAAAAATCAATACACAACTAAGTTATTTATACAGATGGCTATAAAGAAGATTTGGTGACCTTTTCACTGGAGGAGAACTGAAATTTTAGTGACCATATTAAATTACCACATTTGAGCACAGCCTTTGGGTCTCCAAACTACACAGAAGCATACATGCACTTATTATATACATGTCTCCATGCTGCTATGGTTATGTAACTTGACTGCAATGAGAGAAACCATTGGCACGAGAAGAAACTGGGGAATCCAGAGTACCAGAAGAAAGATCTGAAGGAAATATCATCCAAAATTCTTTCCCATCTCCAGCTGCTTTTCAAGGGACAGTATAATCCAGAATCTGGACTGAAAAAGAAACACAGATGTTGCATTATGTCTGTGTATAAATACTTAAGAATTTGTTCCTGCATGCAGTATCCTAAATAGCATCCCAAGCCCCAGATACTGTACACACACACGTACAAAAGCACAGATGGGTGTGATCACAGGCTGCCTTTAAACTGAGTCAAACAAAAGCTTTGTACTCTCTTGTACAGCCTGGCTTGTTCCTGTCTCGACTTTCACCCATCCTTCTGGGGTTTAGCAGAAGGATGTGTGAGCTCTTGGTGCTCTTGAACTCTGACACCCCTTGGTCTTGCCAGGCTCCCTCGTTTCATCTCCAGGAAATTTAATCAGGTTTGTGGATAACACCAGAGTAACGCAGCTTGCAAGGCAGGTGACAAGGGCTGTGAATTTGCACCACAAGACAGCAGCAGGATATTCTGCATTTCCCTACAGTTTTTATATCTATAGATCTCAGTACTTTTCATCTGAAATAGATTCTAACACAACATCCCCACAGCATAAAGCACCACTTGATTTACAAGCTGTATTCCTGTGATGTGACATCCATCAAGGAAAAAAATGACATTTTCTAGGATCAACAGAACAGTTAATAAGAGCATAAATTACAAAAACATTCATCTAAGCAAGCTAATCTATCATGCTAATCTTGAAGCATTAAGTGTAAAATACAACACTTAAGAGGCCAAGAATGTCAAACATGCACACTGATAATCGTTTGAACCAGTCTTGCTGTGCCAGATCCAACTCTGCCAGTTTTCCATCAACCACAAAACACAGATAGAAACCTAAATAATTATGGCATGCAGAAAACATATTATTTGTGTGCTGATAGATTATATATTAGCAAAGGAATAGGTCTGAGGGGATAAAACTTTATGATGAAAAGAATTCAAATTCAAAACAATTCGTATCTGCTCCAGACTTCTAAATCACTTGCAGCTGGTAAACACTGTTACCAGCAGTATAAAGTTACCATAAGGCTTTGTTCTGAGGTACTAAAACCTTCTGTTGTGAGAGAACACATAACCACATTGATCCAAGAAAACAGACTTTGGAAAACAAAGAAAAAGTCAACATTTTCTTTCACAAGGAACAAAATCCCAGAACATATATTATGTAGCCCAATACTGTGAAAGAAACTAAATTTTTGTAAATGGTTTTTACTTTCCAGTCTTCTTCTACAAAGGATACAACTTATCAACCCACTTCCCCCTCGATTGGGATGGAAAATTCTCTTCTTGCCTGAGGAAACTGTAGGCCAGGGTAGTGCTCTCAGTCAGTCACAGCTCCCAGTAGTTTGCTGGCCATTTAGTGTGTGATTCATACCCAGACTCTTATCAAATAGGGGTGTGAATCAGCAGTTCAAGGAAAGACAGAAGGAACATCATTTTAATGATGATTTACTGAAAATTAGACTTTCTCATAGATAAAATGGCATGACAAAAGCCAAACAACCTCCAACAAAATGCTGTTACTGGAATATCTCTGAAGTCACTGCTGATGAGAAAAAGGTTGCTATTCCCCTAAAAGTGGAGTCACTGTCTTAGTCACCAACCTTGGGCAGACCCAAGGGGCCAGACAACTGCATTCAGGTTAAAGACCAATCCAAACCCCTTTGTGTGTTAAGATTTGATCCTGCGAGTCAAAATTTCATTTGCATTTCTTGCAGGGCAAGTTATTAACACTGGAACAGCTTATCAGAAACCTGGTAATTACTCCTCTTCTCCATGTGGCTGAAAGAAGCCTCCAAGGGCTCAGTGTGATGATTTTTATTTTTTTCCATGCAGGAGGGACAATGAAAGAAGGGCAAGGCTGCTATACTGGGGGAGCTACAAGCAAGAAAGCTCCGTGTTTCAGGGACTGAGTTTTTCCAATTTTTGAGGAAGAAAATATAGAGGGGAATAAGAGTTCATAAGATGTAATAACTTGTTTTTAACTATACTTCTACCTAAAACAATACTGGAGACTCGTGAAACAGCACTGGAGTATCCAACTCATCTGTGGGCCCTGTGCCTCTACATCCCTTTTTTGTCATCCTGGGTTGTTCTCGTACATGATATATGAAAATGCTGCCTCATTTTAGCCATATGCTCTATTAAAACAGACAAACACACACACACACACACACCCCTCCCCAGAAAAGCAGCAACCACGTGATCTTAATTCTTGTTCCTGTGATTGCTCCCTTGGTAGCACAGGTTCAGCTCCAACAGATACCCAGAAGTCACACACATTTAAAGCACCACAGCTCCCCTCAGTGAAGCAGCAAACAGACTGGAGGTGTCCTTTACAACTCAGAATCACAGAATGGTTTGGATTGAAAGGCACCCCCAAAGATCATCCCCTTCCAACCCCCCTGCCATGGCAGGGACACCTTCCACTATCCCAGGTTGCCCAGAGCCCCATCCCAACCCCCTGAACCCTTCCAGGGATGGGGCATCCACAGCTTTTCTGGGCAACCTGTGCCAGGACCTCACCACCCTCACAGGGAAGAATTTATTCCAAACCTCCAACCTAACCCTGCCCTCTGTCAGTTTGGAGCCATTCCCCCTTGTCTGTCACTGCACGTCCTTGTCCCAAGCCCCTCTCCAGCTCCTTTAGGTACCGGAGGGCTGTTTGATCCTGCTCCTCTGGGTGAGTTTCATGGGTGCATTGCAGACAAGAACAGGTCAAACACCTCTTGGCTGCTCACCAAAGCCCATGATGCAAAGTGGGAAGCAGTTTCCAGGGATTATTTCAAGGGACTCTGTGAGGTGAAGCTTCTCACAGACACAAACCCTCACCACCAGAGCCGCCCCTCCATGGCAGATAAACTGAGCCCAGGGAATGGGTGAGCATTGCAAGAGGCTGCTGAATCTCAGCATAGGGAGGGAAACTGTTCCATCAGGAAAAGTCAAATGGAGGCTTAATAAAATGAGATCTGCTACCAGTCAATAGTTTGGAAATTATTCAAATTGTTGGTGCAGAGGAAATGAAAGGCTCTGTGGTCTTCTGATTGAAACATTTTACTGCCTTGGGTACACGCAAGTATAACACAAAAAGGAATGAAAATGAAAAAGGAAGCTTCATTTTATAACTCCAGCCATTACAATAGCAAATTGAACTGTATTCTCCTCAGGTTTATTTCATCATAATTTGATTTTTAAGAGGAAGAAACTAAGTATTGCTCATGATAGAAACACTCATATCACAACTGAATGTTTACTCTGAAAGGACTATGCACATAAAACACTTTCTTGACAGACTTTGCTCTTCAACTCTTATACATCACATAACCTTCACCAGTAAACAAAAAATAATTAAATATTATAATAAAATTATTTTCAGAGAGCAAAATTAATTTCACCTCAAAGTTTCCAGAAGACCTTGCATTTTGTACATTGTGTACAAAGAAAGCCAAATGAAATTAATCAGCTTTGCACATTCTTTGAAGATGACTTAAACTGAAAGGACCATACCACAAGTGTTTTTTTACAACTTTAAGTACTACAGATACTCTTGATTAAAAAAAACAAATTTGGCTTTATTTGGGCTTTTTCCCCCTTTAATAGACAGAAGACTCTACATACCTGCCTAGTCAAACAGGAATATTTCATACCAAAAGGACTGCTGGGGGATGGATGTGGTTTTAGTGGTGGACCTATTACTGCGGGGTCTATGGGTGGACTTTCTGACCTGAGTGACTCCATGACCCATGAATTTACTTGTCTCTAAGGAATGCTTACATATTTATATTTAAATTCATAAATAAATAGCGATGGAGACTCACAGCTATGCTAATTGAAGCTTAATTCCCTCTTTCTGCCATTTCTGACTTTAAAAGCAGAGAGGGCAGAAGACTCTTTATAAAATCCCTTATGGCTTATCATAAAACACATTTTCTGAAATGCTCAGAAATTCATGCATTTTCATGTCTGAAGAATAAACAAGTGGAAAATGCAGTAATGAATCAAGACACGTAAGTGAATTATCTCAAAGGTCACTGTATTTATGGTGCTCATTATACATTAATAAAATATGCTTAATGAACATCCTTCCAATTATGACTGCATCATCTCCCACAGCAAAAGCAGCAATCACAAATGTGTGAATAGAATTAAGCCTCCCCACAACTTCCCAAATTAAGTTTGAGTGTGAATATTGTATCAGAGCCAGATCAGGGCATTTAATACTGCACAAGTACACTCAATTCAACATACAAAATACTAAATGGGTTGATGGTATCTATGGGCCTTAGACCTATTAACTTATCCTTTCTGAAATCATTAGTAAAATGTGGCATTAGTAAATGTCTCAGTGCCTTTGCAAACAATAAATGACTCATGATGCTTGCTATCAATTATAACAATGAAGAATACTCTGAATGTGTCATTTTCTTTTAACTTAACATCTGCAAAATTGAGTTAGAAATCTATGTAGCCCATTAGGCAAGACAAATAAATAAAACCAGGGAAAAAAGATGTTTTTATCCCTTCTTCCCTCACTCCACCTGGGAAAAGCCGAGTTTAAGAATTTGCTAATTCAGATCTTGCAGGACTTCCTCAGTGTTTAACAGGTATTTATCACGCGTGATTTTCTATTCAAGTCATCCATGCAGAGATTAAGGGAGGTTCATGCTAAAACTATGCAAGTGAAACAAGCACAAGTGTTTGCTTAATGGGAAAGGACCTAAATTCCAGAGGAAGTTTCAGCTTAACACAAATATAAAAGAACTGCACAGGAAATCTTTCCTTCACTTGAGACTGGAGTTAAATAATTTAACTAAGAAAAGACTCTTATTTCTCAGGTCACTTGGTTTAATTATTAAAATTTCACAGTGAAGAGAAATAAATTAATAAATTTCCCTTCATTTAAATAGAAAATAGCTGTTTCTTTAAAGAAAACCCACTATACTTGCTATAACTTTTCAAAATTAGATGTCATATAGTAAAAATATCTGGTCTAATCCCATAGTTTTCTTCCCCAAGACAAAGTATTATATACTACAACTCCAGAAAAAAGTTCTCAATACACATGAAACTTGTTCAAATCACATTTTCTTAAATAAAAAAGTTAGCTTCAAATAATTTTTAAAATAGCCATACTCTTTATCACTAGGTCTGTTACCTCTTTGAAAGAATACTTAATAAAACAAAACACTTGGTTAAAAATAAAATGACACGAACTCGTTTGAATGCTGCACTAACAATTGCAAAAAATAAAACATTCACTGCCTGAACACCAATTCATTCTTCTTTTGTTCGCCAACAATGCTGAGCAACCAACTATAAATCAGGTTAAGAAAACTGCACACAAGCTTTGTCAGGGATGTCCATTTATGAATCAAAACTAAAGGAAACAGGCTGAATTCTGAGGGAGCTAAAAGGCAATTTAATTGCATGTACAAATCCTCTAATCCCAAGGACATGTAATTAGCCCCTTCCAAGCCTGCACCTCGCTGCTGTCAGAGAAACGCAGGAATGCCTACTAATTCCAACCGCAGCCTCTCAGCTGAAAGAAAACAGCAGATAATTACGTGTCTGCAAAAACAACCCACTGCATGCAAGACATGAGAGCACCTGCAGAAGCCCCTCGGCTCGGGGCTGGTCCTGGGGCACAGCTCCGTGCCATGGCCCAGGCCTGGGGCGGCCAGGGAGCCCCAGGAGGGCACGGGGGCAGCTCAGGTGTGAGCAGGGCTGGGGCACCGGCTCTGCTCAGCCTGGACAGGACCGAGGGGACACCTCAGCACAGGCTGCACCTCCCTGTGAGCGAAGGGCAGGGCAGGCACTGATCTCTGCTCTGCCACGGGTACAGGAGCCCAGGGAATGGCCTGGAGCCGTGTCAGGTTTGGGTTGGGTATCCGGAAAAGGCTCTTCACCCAGAGGGTGGCTGGGCACTGGAACAGGCTCCCCATGGCAGTGGCCACAGCACCAAGCATGGCACAGCTCACAAAGTGTGTGGAAAACACTCTCGAGCACCTGGTGTTACTCTGGGAATACCCTTTGCAGGGCCAGCACCTGGACTCAGTGGCTCCTGTGGGTCCTTTCCAGCTTGTTCTGTGATTCTGTGACTCTGACGTGCACCCATCGTCCTGCTGAGCTCTACGCAAGCCCGTCCCATCTCCTGGCCTCCTCCTGTCATGCCTGGCACAGTAAACACACGATGCATCCATGGTTTTTTGTTTTTACTTTTTAGGAGTAGAATAACATATATGCATTATTTGGCTCAACCCATCAGCAAGGAAGCAGACAAGGGCAGGCAGCCCCATGCAGTGGGCAAACGCTGCAGAGGTGGTGGCCATGTCAGTGCCCTGTCGTTTACTCACACCCACATCCCACAGTAACACAAAAGAGCACAACTCTCGCTGCCACTCAGCTGAAGCTCCCCAGCTAAGCTGAGACAGCCCCAGAAGTTAAATACAGACAGAGCAAGTTAAAATCTGACAGACAAGGTTCCTTCAGCCTGGAGCATCGCTTACAGACAGACACTGCTGTCTGTGTGCCACAGCCTTTCAACAGTGACACATCACGGAACTATCAGGTAGCATTAGCAGCTAATTACACATCTCCTTACGCTTTAATTAGAGATATGCAAATACACCAGACCTGACCGCTGCTACATGAAAAGCAGAAAGTGCTGTTTGAACTGTGGAGTGCTGCAGAAAATCTCCAGGTGGGATGTGCTGGAAACACGATATTGATATTGCTATGGTATCAATACAATGATCAATAAATGAAACGAGATGGAACATTTTTTTAATGACTTATTCTTTTCTCTTCTTCCCATCCATATATATATTCTAAGTAGTACCCTGGTCCCACTTCCATTATCTGGCAAAACACCCAACTGGAAAACAGGTGCACATCTTATGACCCTCCCTAACCTGGCTCTACCCCAAAAGACAACCAGACCAATCCAACAGGAGACCTGCCTGGGATATTAGCAAGCAGCAAATACTTCCCAAAGCACTTCCTCCTGTTCCGTGCTGCCTTCACATGCACAGTCCTGCCCTCCTCCACACTCAGTGCTCCCATTAATGGTAAAAGCATTTGTTATTTGGTGTTGATTGATTAACCCTAATGGAAATACTTATACATATTGTGAGAAGAACACATACCAAAGCTTTTAAAAAAAAAAAAAGATAGAGCAAGGTCCCCTCAGGACACTATGATGGGAAACAGACTAAGAAACATAGTTAGGAAACAAATACACTGATGGCAACCAGGAACTTTTAACAAGTTGTTTGCCCAGATTCTCTAGTTGACATTTTTCTTTTTAAAATGTACCTGGAATTAAACACTGCTAAATATATTGGCAAATCAAACCAATTAAAAGCGCTGAAAACATAATTTGTAATTTTGTATTACAGTACATCTGTATTAGTCCTCTGTTGTTCACTTTGGTCTGGTAAGAAACCTTAGGAATCTCTACCCCATAACTTTAATGCTTCCTTTATGTGGATTTTGCTTGGAATTCACAAGGTTGAAATCATTCATAACAACTTGACCCAAGTTACTATTCTATACCTACTCACTTGAAAATTAACATATGATCCAAAAGCAGAATTGTCACTAATTTGATCTTGCACAACTCACTGCTAATGAAAAAAGGCAAAGAACCCTATCAGCATTCATGCTGTAGCTTAATAACAAAATAATCCTCTGGTAGAAAGGCAGCAAACAGGATGAACAACATCCTGCACAACATGCAAGACAACTTCTGCTTACAAATCAGAAATTTGGTCTTGAACTACAAAACTTTGGGTCTTAGCAATGTTAAATCGTAAATCTATTATTTTGGGTACTGGCAGACATTTCTCTACTGAACACTGATATTCTTTTCTGTAGTGTTTCCTGCAATGCTAAAAAGTCAAGAACACCTGATATACCCTTTACAAGAGGATTTCCTATTTATCCATTACAAGTTTTTAATAGCAAGAGACAACTAGCAAAGCTCATCCACAGAGCTGCTCTTTCACTCCACTGCTGTGATACGTGCTGATTTTCTAAAAACTGAAAAAACTCACTGCCAGAAAGACAAACTGGATCAACCACTGCACAGACCTTCCTGTTGACACAAACATGTCACTGGAAAATTCCAATTATCACAGCTGCACATCTCTGCAGCAAATACATTATCCATTCAAACCCAATTTTTGTTAAACCATCCCTGCTGATGACTTTGAATTGAATACACGAGCACAGCACAAATTCAAAACCAAGCTTTTTCACAGGCAAATCCAGAGAGCAGAAAATGAGGCAGTGGTGGCTTTGGAGTCCCCAGTAGCAGCATGGCTCAAGCTCCCTGCTGGCCCCATCCCAAGCTGTTACTGGAATGAATCCTTGCACAAGCCCGCAGTGTCGCAATCCCCGGGTCCCAGGGCAAGCCCAAGTGGCTCCTCTCCCATTGACAGGGTTTCATTTGGCTCCAGTGTCTGCTGGCTGTGCCACTCACCCGGCAGCAAGGCGGCAAGTTCTCACACCAGGCAGAACCCCAGATTTGTGTTTGTTTCCCAAGGCTGTGGGAAAGAAGAGGCTAATGAAACCCTATCCTGAATACTGCATCCAAATGCTCTGGGACCACTCAAGCAGGTGTGCGTTCACACCTCACCTTTTGAGGATGGGAGTCCAAAACAGGTACTCTGGCACTGAGAATAAACACCTGAACCACTAGAGTAGAGATGGAAATCTCCAACCTCTCATTTTTCATGGGAAATGGTGATTGCACCATCATTTGTTCAGATTTCCACACTGGAATTAAGGCAATTTATTTATTTTAATAAAGATAAATGTTGTTTTCTCTTTCTTTCACCCCTTGCTCTTCCCCACTTGACAGGGCAGATTTTAAAAAGCCTCCTTTAATTGACAACCCATGGTAGAAATTATGTCAGCTTTCTTCCAAACAAGTATCATTTGTTTTTCATCCTCTAGATGAAAGACACATGCTAGTGCAAATCAGTGATAAAGCTGTAAGCCAGCCTCCATAAGTTACAAGTACTGGCACAGACCTTTAGAGTGAGGTTAATGCAGAAATAAAAAGGAATAGTAAGATTCCCCACAGTTTTGTTAATTAATTTGATTCTAACCACCCTTTAGCTCAGCTAAAGTTTCGTGGTGTGACAAGGAGAGCAACCACTGTGAATGGCAGGATGCATGTGGGGAGTAGATTTGTAACTTTAATAGCTCCCCTTAGTAACACTTCCAGGTCAAATATGAGATACAGAAAATCCTTCGTGGTATGAAACACACACTCGTCTAGATGACAAAGCACTCGGGTATCAGTAAAAAAGATAAAAACACAAGCAAAGCTTTTAGTTGCTTGACAACTGAAATCCCACTGATATCCCAAGGTTAGTCAAACTGAACAAGGGGCAGATGCCCAGCTGCAGCTTAAACAACAACAGCACTACAAAATCAGCCTTGTAGGTGCAATTTGGTGTTCAATGCAATGAGGAGATCCAAAATTCTTGGTACAGATAGAAGCTCCTTCAGGGGCTGGTTCAAGTTTGTCTTAGAAGAGAGAACTTTCTCCTGACATAAATCACAGCAAATGCCAATTACAGCAGTGTTAATTTTACAAGTATAAATCCTTCAAAGCCATAATCCTACTGCAACCAAATATATCCAAGGACAATGTCAATGCCTGGTTTTCTTACACATTAAAAAAAAAAAGGCACCAAATGCAAATGCTACTGAGCCCAAAGATAGAAAATGATACCTTGACATACCCAGTGAAGAGTTACTTTCAGGTAACCATCTTTATTTCATTAAATCAAGTCAGACACTGTACACTATTATATCGAGAAGAATAGAAGATAAAATTAGTAAGTGAAACCCATTGTTAGAGATTCAATTTTTAAAAAGGCACAAAATGCATATGACAACGCTGTGTTCCAAGATAAAGGTAAGTAGTAAGAGCATGGCATAACTCAACACAATTCTTTGTGGGAATAGATCAGGCTGAACACTGAGAACAGAGGAACCACAGTAACATCACACCAGCTCCTTTGGTTAATGATGTTGTATTTCCAAAGTTCACATCCAGTTACAAATTAAGGTAGCAATGTAACGGGAGTTGCAATTTAAGTTTTGTTTTAGAGTGATTATCCTCACAGCATCATCACTACACCACCAACTGAACAACGTTTTGCTGAATAATAAGATTCTCAGTAAGGTTAACATATTTTAGACATCTAATTTGTAATTTTTCTCAAGAGCAAATTAATCTGCAGACAAATGACCTTCAAATACAACCACAGTCAAATTAACTTCTGTCAGATTCCCAACTCCAACTCCATTCACAGCTCCTGTGATCTCCCTCGGACTCATGCCTTCGAGTTTGGAAATCCATTTGTCACAGCCAGCCTAAATACCAATACAATGCCTCTTACAGATTCAAGGAAGTTACCAGGCAAGTTCTGAAAACCATTGGCCTCAAACCCAAGACTAGCTAAAAACACAACAGAGGTTGGGTTTCTAACTCAACAATTTTAGGACTCAAATTACATACACGTCTTCATTCTCTTCAAGGCAATCCTTGACAACAAAGCACCCAAAAAATTTGCTTCTGTCTTAAGGAAGCTTATCAGTTAGCATTTCCTTGGGTCAACTTCTGTGTGTTTAAAGAGGTCAGGAGTATTTTTAATATGTTATATTTAATTTTTTAATACAATGTGCAAAACAAATGACCCAGTGACAGAGATAAAGAGTAAAACATCCTTACTCCAATTTAATGCTAACAAGTCCTACAGCCAATGCACGTCAATGTTGTGTGTGTCAATGTAAAGCCCTAACAAAGTGAGGGTGTTTAAGAGATTAAAAAGTGCTTATAGATTTTTCTTCCCTTTACAAAATAATTTGACACATGATACACATTCTTTTAAATCAGTATCTGCTCCGCAACTACTTAATGTATTGAGTTTACATAAAATCTGGGGAATAGGATGGCATTTTCTGGAAAAAGCTTTCACGATTCAGACAAGCACTCACTCCAGCAATGTGCAGAGACACCTGTGTAATTTCCTCCTCCATAACCCTATTAAATTTCTAGCTATTACAAATTCAGTAAACCTCAGTAAAAACAAAAAGAAGAAAAGCTCCCTGGGAATCTTGAACAAAAAAACCCCAAAAAGGTATGAAGTGAAACAATTACCTTTCTAATTGATGGAGCAGGGTGCAAAGCCCCACAAAATGATTGAAAATATTAATAGTAATATATATATACTAGACCATAACAAAGAGCACATAAAGAAGCACATATTGGCTTAGCTGGTCAGAGCATGGTGCTGGAAACACCAAGGTCATGGCCTTGATGCCAGCATGGATCATCCACTGAAGAGCTGGACTTGATGACCCTTGAGAGTCCTTTCCAGCCTGGAATATCCTGTGATATCAGGATCACATGTTTGCTAGAACAACAGGAACCCTGGTTTCCATGCTCCTGTGTAGGGGGGAGATTCTTCAGTCCCCACTTGTTTACAGTGATTTTTTTTTTAAAAACAAAATATCTGAATCTTTAAACACAGTAATGACAGGTCCCACGCCACACCTTCCACTCCTGCCCTGCAAGAGCATCTAGATAAGAGGCACTGTCACTCTTAAACAACTAGGGGGGAATACATCTGAAAATCAACAATGAGCATACAGGTGATTGCACAACCAGCCAAACTGGAAAACAGACTGTCTCTGCTTTTTGATTCCTGGAATATATTTTACATTCATAAAATTTAGAGTTTTTTTCTGGGGTTATTTTTTTCTTTTCTTTTTCTCCCCCCTCCCTCACTGTTTCCTTTCTGAAGCCACGACCCTGCTGACATGGGAGCTGTTTAATTGGAAGCAGGCGAGAACAGAAAAGGTTTCTGCAGCCCACACCTACCGCACCCCAGCACACGTTCCAGCTCTCAGCAGCGCCACCAGAACTATTTACCCAAGGAAATGGCTGTGATAAGGGGACAGAAATAGCCCGAAATGATGGCAAGCATGTTGATGATAGACACGCTGAGAAGAGAGGAAATGGAGCTGTCAGGAGGAGGGAGCGCGGAGCGGGCAGCACTGCAGCGGGAGGCACTGCGCGCTCCTTCCCCTGCAGCTCCATGGAAAAACATCACCATGAACACCATATCACCTCCAGAGAGCTGCCTCCAGCCACACAGGGCGCTGCCAGGACAGAGCTCTCCCATCCCCTCCGCTCCCAGAATCTGAAAATCAAAATCAGCTGCGTGCACAGGTGCCCCTGGGATGGGGTAAAGCCCTGCCCGCGCCCCGCGCTCTGGGGCAGCCCCAGAGATTCACCAGGAAGCCCTGAGCATTTCCAATAAAACCCATTTGTGGGTCTGACAGCTTATGAGGAAAGACATTAGTGCTGTTTTAAACTGGCTTGGTTGGCATTCATGGCCTCTGAGCAGGGGAAGGGACAAAACCAAAACAAAGACACCCGAGTCCCCACAGCACACAGAGAGAAACGGGTGCTTGCCTCATCTGAAATGAAATCCCTTATTTTGCCTATTAAATGGTATCCATGCTCGTATCGGGAAATCAACACATGATTTTTGTCTCCTTCTTTGAATATTGACTTTTTCAAGGTTCAGTACCTTCCAGGACCAACAGCAAGTACCATTTATTGCTGCAGAACAGAAATATCAGAGTGCCTTCATATTCCAAGGGAAAACAGCACAAAGTATAGCAACTGCTGACTGTGAAAGAGGGCAGCTTCAGATTGGGTACCAGGAAGGAATTCTTGCCTGTCAGGGTGGTGGGGCCCTGGCACAGGGTGCCCAGAGCAGCTGGGGCTGCCCCTGGATCCCTGGCAGTGCCCCAGGCCAGGCTGGACAGGGCTGGGAGCAGCCCGGGACAGCGGAAGGTGTCCCTGCCCATGGCCTGGGGGTTGGACTGGATGATCTCTGGGGTGCCTTCCAATCCAAACCACTCCATGATAAAATACTGAGATATTGCTGCTCCATAATTAACTTCCATTGTTTGGGAAAAGTGCTCCTGTTTGAGGGAAGCCCTAAGCAGATACCAATTCCAGCCAAAGGCAGTGACACTTTGGCACCTACTCACTCCAAATAACTTCACTGTGGTTTTTTCATCCATACCTGAGCTGCAGGAGCTGGTCCAACTGCTCAAGTCAGTGAACACTGCACTGAAGTAATGAAGGCTTGTATGATATCTGTAGTGGCTGGGTCCATCAGTGATATGAAATGCAGAAAGGCAGTAACTGGGAAATGGAGAGCTGGACACTTGACATTTTAATAACGAGAAGCCATGTTTAGACAGTGCATGTGGTAGGTAAGGGGATATGCTGCTACCATTTCTCCTTTAAAGTGAGAAGAAAATATTAGAACATAACCTAAATTATTTACATTACAATTTTAATTTTGGCAGAAAGAGCATTCTGTTGCGCTGCTACTGCCTTCCTTTAATCCCTAAAAGCAACTGCACAACAGATAGTTTTAGAATAGATTTTTTTGAGCACACATGTGTAAGTACAAACAGAAAAAATGATTGCAATTTTTATTTGCAGTCATTTGAAGTAGTAAAAATTATTTTGGGAAACACTGTGCCTCTTCTGCTACACAGAGACCATGCAAAAGTTTAGATGTTAGATGAATATCATCTTCAGGAATTTATGAATAGTAGCTGTATTTTAAACAGCTACTACACATGCTATTATAATTTCAAAGTGAATTTCCTGTAATTTTTGCAAGATGTGGCAGAATTTTAATTACAACTTCTAAGGGATTGATTTGTCCATCACAACATGTAGGTAATTTGTCTCCCTCCCATTTCAGAAAAATGAGCTCTGAGGCATTCAAGTGTGGGAGCTCCACATCCTACTGAGGGTAGGTAGCTCTGCCATACAATCTCCCCTTAAAAGGCAGGAAATGAAAGGACATTTCACATGCGGTTAAATATATATAAATATATAGTTTTAATATGTATATACATGCACACACACACTGTTTACCACCATTAAAACACTTCATCTATTGTCTGGCATGATACATTGTATGGAGAGACTGTCCAGATGAAAAAGAGTTGCTTTCCTAAGCAGAAGTTTATATTGTATAAACATTTCCATATAAAGAACATACATGGAATTTCCAATGTCTTATTCTAAATGAAGACTGCCCTCAGCCATTGCCTTAACAATGCCCTAATAATTCTGCTGGGCTCAGCTAAAAACAAAGAAGTCCATGTTCTGTCTGTATGTCAGATGTGCTGGGAAATGCAAGGCCAACAAAAAGAGAGGGAAAATCCAAGATTCTGGACAATGGAGCACACTGTTACCTGTTAGCTGTCCCAGCTCTGATACCTGCCAATGTCCTCCACAGGTGATTGTTCATACACATAGGAGTATGAAACTCAGGCCAGGAGCACTGGATCCACAGTAAAGAACCAATAATTCTAGAAAAAGCCTTCAACACGTGCAGTTAGTCTGTCCCAGAAGCAATGTGTCACCTTATCAGATAATAATGAGTATTTGAGAAATAATAAAGTACATTCTCAAATCTATGCTTTACTCCTTTAAATAAAATAAAGCAAAAATTACAAAGACCATTTCAGCTGCTTTAATGCATTTATAGGTGCAATAGAAACCAGGCTGCCACTTCATCAGCATCAAAGTCCAAATTAGATCAAGGAGTGTGGAGGTAATAACGGCAGCAACAGATCCCCTTCCTACTCCTTTCATGGTTAAGTGAAGTTTGCTCCTTTTTTATTTTCTAAGTATGGTTAGGCGCCTCAAGCATGCCTGTTAGGATGGAAAAAGCGTGCAAATCCCAGACCTAGGACCCTGCCAAAAGTCTCTTTAGACAGTCAAGGCAGCCAGAAGTATGCTGAGAGCTTGCCAGAGCCATATTGGGTGGCTAAAATTAAATAAACAGTTAATAAAAAGATTTTGAATCAACCTAAATAAATACAAACTTATAACTTAACTGCCTTATGTGCTTTATAAAAGAGGATCCAAGACAGCACCGAAGCCTTTGAAATGCTTTGACACCCACAAGTTCTGGACAGCAGATTTAAACAGAGGAGTACTTGCTATTATCTCTTTCATAAAACAAGGCTTACATTTGGAATAAAAAAATAACCACTGACTGCTCTGACAGGGATTTCTCTTCTTTAAAACACATACTCGCTCTGCCCCCTGTTGTCAGCAAATTACACCTCAGTCCTAGCAGCAAGAGGCCAACAGCAGGTCCTCAGCGCCAGAAATACCCAGAACTAGCTAAAGCAAAAGGCAGCATGCCTCAAAGTATTTTAGGAATACATTTCTGCATAGTGAAAAATGGCCCTAAATCATTATTTGCGTGCTTGAGGCAGTTTGTTTTCTCTGCTCGGTATTTTATTGTTTTTGGAAAAATATTACCATGAACACCAAGTGTACACAACTGGCTGGTTGTGTTTTTTGGATATTAAAAAATATTAGCTCTAGGAAGGAAAAAATATGCTCTAGGAAGAAAAAATTGTTTGAGGAAATAAAAGCTGAGTTTCATGAAGATTCAGAAGCCTTTTATTTTACTTTACCTCTGAATCCTTACACTGAAGAAAGATCAGCACTCTGAGTTCAGCCATTTAGCTGCAAGGTGACTTTACAGCCCAGTTTCCATAGGCAAAACGAGAACACCGATTTGTCATTGATGTTTTCCACATCACAAAATCGTGCAAGCTCACTGTGGCCAACCTGTAGCGAGGAGATCAAACCAGATCTGCACCCACCAGGAGATCTCAGGCAGCTCCCCAGACTTCTCTCACCTGGAGAGCTTCTGAGCTACTCAGACCTTCCCTGGTACCTGGGAAAATGAGGAAAAGTAAGGGGGAAAGAACCTTTGGGGGACCAAACGTGATCCACCAGAAAAGGAATAACCAAGATCTTAGATCATGGCATTCCTAATGAACATGTTGCTATCCCTTCAAAAATAAAGGCTGATAAAACAAACTCACTAGCAACAGAAATACACATTTCCTACCTCCAAGTACAGTTAACAATAATATTTGCACTCCTGTGTCCTTCTTGGAATAAAATTGTTTAACTAGGCAGAAGGAATGGCTTAGTGGGCTAATCTCAAGTGAAATACCCCTTAAATCCACAGGTTTAAATGCCAGTGGGGTCACTCACTTTTCTCCTTTCCAGGACAGAACAGATGAACGTAGCTCAGGGATAGCTGTGGCTTCCAGGGGGTGCAAATGGAAAGAGAGACTTTTCATGGCCCACCAGAGCAACTAGAAATCAGTTACACCTATCCTAAAAATCAACATTTGTCCATTGCCCCAGAATTCAGTTTCCAGTTGTGGTTCGTCTCCCCTCAAGTACCATTCCTTCCCTTAGAAAGCAAGTTATTTACCTTCAGTACTCAGGCTTCATTTTCTACAAACACTTCTAAATTTTGCTGATCTGTTATTTTAAAGCCACTTGAGTTGCTCACTTGAAATCAAGACCAGGACTAGTACCTTTATATATTTATTTACAAGCACCCTCACTAGCTGCACTCTGGCAGTGATTTTGATCAACTCTATTTTGTGAAACTGTATCTAGCAAAAAAGAATAAATAACACAATATAGAAATCATAGAAAAAAAACAAAATGAAATCACACTGGAGAAGTTAGTGATACCTGTTTTCTATTCATTTACAGTTATCGGCTTTTAAACACCTTTTTGTGCATCTCAATGTTTCCTCATGGGACAACAGGAGAACTCTAAAGTATCATCAAGAAATACATAATGCTTTTCCCTGTTGTATTAAAGTGTCCATAAATACTAAAACTATAGATACAATAGCAATATTTGGCATCCAAATAAATACCAATAAATTTTGGTATTTATTTCTCCATCCCTCAGGAGACTCTGGCCAGTGGCACCCTCTAGCTCCCTGACCAGAAAGAGTGGAGATGGATATAAATTAACATGTGAGTCCACTGTTTGAGTAAAAGCTAACGATTTTCTCTCCTTTATACATTTTTAGCTAATACACTCTTTTGAAGTGCTTATTTAGAAAACATCCACAGCATAACAGGCAAGAGCTTTTCTATAATCCTGCTCTGTCATGCAGTCTATTTGTCTGGTTTAAAACACATGTAGAGCAAACTGTGCTTAATACATCAGTCTTTCTGTGTAAACCTAATTTTTGGAAGCTACTGCAGAAGATGAGGAGGGTTCATGCACGGGGATGATTTAATAGATATTCCTGATTACATGCAATCCTTAACTTTAATTGCAAAATATCTGAAATGCCTTAAAATCTGCATTATGGACCTGGCAAAAAAAGCATTGCACAGGACTTTGTCTGGCTTTTCCTCATCTGGACTTGCACTATAAACTCAAATTACATCCCCAAGCAGGGAATCAGAAAGGGACACCTCTAATTTTGCTGCTGTAAACCAATTAGTTGGCCACATTTGTAGAGAAAAAAATAAGTTTTAAAACTGGATGGCTGGTTGCTATATGGCTTCTCATATTTTGTCTTATAAACACTATCACGACAACCACTTCTTTAACTTAGTTTAACACAACACTGCTAAAATACACAAATCAGGACTTAACAAGAAATCTGTTTCTGCAGCAGCTAAAGCCAAAAGAAAATATGACTTTTTAACACCTGAGCAGCAGTTTTCCAACATAACTAAGCCAATTTAGCAGTTTCCAGAAGCAGGACTGGCACAGCAGCTGCTCCCACAGCGTTTCACAGCTCCTTTTCTGCTGTTTAACCTCTCATGCAGGCTTGGACAACAACACCATCCCCACCAGGAGTGTCCAGAGCTCCTGTTTCCTTCAGGGAAGCAATGAGGGTGGCTCCATTCCCCCCAAAAGGGAAACCCTGGAGCTGTAATGGGTGCACACACCTGGTTTCATTAGCTGTTCACCAGCTCACCACACAATCCTAGAGTGCTCTGGATGGGAGGGACCTCAGAGCTCATCTCATTCTGCCATGGGCAGAGACACCGTCCATGATGCCAGGTTACTCAGAGCCCTGTCCAGCCTGGCCCTGGGCACTGCCAGGGATCAGCCCCAGCTGCTCTGGGCACCTGTGCCAGGGCCTCACACCCTCACAGGGAACAATTCCTTCCCAATGTCTGACACAAACCTGCCCTCTAGGGACAGGGCTTCACTCCAATTCACCAGAGGGAAGCAAAGCACACCTTCCAGCCTCCAGGACAGGGAACACACAGCAACCAGAATGCAAAATACCGCAAAAGTTTTGGAGAAAGAAATAAACTAAAATAAAAACCGACTTTAATGCTGGTTCAAAAGCTACCACATTTTGTGACTTAAGGGTACCACAAGTCCAGGACACATTACAATCATTTCAGAAGCCTACAATGCAATATTTCCTGTCTAAAGCTTTGTTTCTGATTAGAAGCATTTTAACCCAATATATGTATGTATTTACTTGTTCAAAATCTTTCCTCAATGTTTCATCTATATTTTGATACTCTTATTTAATTTTTCTAGCATTAGCTAGCCTGGTGGGCCCTTCAACCTCATTTCTAATCCACTTCAATAAGTAAAACTGGGCTCAGGGTGTGTTTTTGTTCCAGCAGCTGCCCAAGGCAGAGGCAGAGTCAAACCCAGCTTGCCGTGTGCTGCAGATAAACCTTTCAGCACACTGCAATTTCCTGAAGTATTTACCAAATCAACTCAACAGAATAGCTTTATACAGATTCCCAACAGATATACACAGCCAGGATTCCTACATTGCCTTTCCCCTGCCACGCTATTTGCTTGTCATTAACTCCTGTCCTGGGAATAACACAGAAGCAGAGGAGGAAATGATGCCTCGTTATTATCCCTCCCCACAGCAGAAGCCAGAAACATTCGTGCTGCTCTCAGCCAATGCTGTCTCAGCCCTGCAGAGACAAGGGCTCATCCCAAAGAGGCATCACCAGCCATGTCTGCATGGACCACTGCAAAGACTGAGACAAGCCTACAGACATGGGGCCAGATGTACAAAACACGACACAGCAGTTTGGAGAAATTATCACGGTGTTCTGAAGAGACACTAATTTAATGAGCTGGTTAAAATATCCTCTTAGGGGATCAACTAAAACTAAATACAAACAACATCCTTCAGAGAACAGGAAAAAAAAAGTTTAATTCAGGAAAGCCCTGAATCCTTCCCTTCTTCTATGTAAAAGCAAGTTTTAAGATGGAACACCATAAATCAGCTGGACTAGCTACAGGCATCAGTTTTGTACTGCTTGTTTGGCTGTTTTCCCTCCAGTAATTCAGGACGGGGCAAAAGAAAAAATAACCAAAACCAAACCCAAAGTTCAATAGCAATCCTTAAATATCAAACCAGGCTGGATTTAGCTGCCAAGATCTGTTCCTTGGGTTTGACTTCAAAAGGTGATTTCTGGTTACAAGTGTGTAATTCAGCCACCTCTGGAAAAGAAGCACCTACAAGAGATGAGGGCACCATCCACCACAGGTTTTCCTGAAGGAAAAATCTCTTTGCCATGAAGAACAGCTGTTCTTCAAGCCTTTGGATATTCTTCCCCCTTTAACTTCTTTTCAGTTTTAAATGGCCTCTGTTGCCCCCAGCAATGAGTTTAACCCAACTTTTCACATTAAAAAACCTCAAGTCTGCTCACACAAAGGACTTAGCAGACAGGTAGGACCTCAGGATGGGACAGTCACAGAATTACAGGATGGTTTGGCTTGGAAGAACTTTGAGAGGTCATCCCAACAGCAGCATATCTTCAGCTAGATCACATTGCTCAGTGTTTCCAGGATGGGGAATCCACCACCACCACCCTGAGCAAGCTGTGCCAGTGTTTTACCACCCCCAGTGTATGACCATGACCACTGCAAGATAATGGCAGCCCAGAGCCATTTCCAACCAGCTCTTTGCTCCTAACACTTCACTGGCCACTCAGGCTCTGCACAGCCACTCCTCTGAGCTGGTCTGGTGTCACAGATATCCTTTATGGAAAATCCTTTCCTTAGGATTTTTCCTCCTGAGAAGCTGAGAGGCCTCAGGAACACAATGTGAACAATGGTTATCTGCTGCTGTGGAATGCAACAGGTGCAGCTGTGATTGGTCTCATGTGGTTGTTTCTAATTAATGGCCAATCACAGTCAGCTGGCTTGGACTCTCTGTCCCAGCCACAAATCTTTGTAATCATACGTTCTTTTCTATTCTTAGCTAGTCTTCTGATGAAATTCTCTCTTCTATTCTTTTAGTATAGTTTTAATATAATATATATAATAAAATAATAAATCAGCCTTCTAAAAACATGGAGTCAGATCCTCATCTCTTCCCTCATCCTCAGACCCCTGTGAGCACAGTCACAGTTTGGATATGTATAAATTTTCACAAGACTTTTAACTCCAACATTACACAACACCTTTCCATCCAAAGCCACATTAAAAACTCACCTCTGACTGCTGTTCCAAGTCAACATCTGCACATTCCAGATAAAACACAAATATCCAGGTTTAACCTGCAATTATTAACTTGGAAGTCATCTCTGAGGCACCAACAGTGCTCTTTTCTACCTGCTCCTTTTCAGCGAGTTAATGTATTTTTAAAAGCTCAGCATACTTAAACACAGCAGAATAACTTGGCTAATTTGGGACAGACTCGTGAAAGTGGATTACAGCAAAGTACACGTGTTATTAGTGTTGCTGTGAAGCTCTGCAAACGATCAGTGTCTCAGGGCTTGCAGAACCCAGCAGAGGGCAGGCTCTGCCCTGCTAACCAGAATCCCAGCGAGGATGGCTGCTGCCATTCCCATGGAAATTCCCTCGCCTGACGGACCCACCTCGACAGGCACTGGGGAAAGAATTACAATTTAAGATTTCCTTTCACAGCTCAATCCCCACTGCAGCTACATTCCAGCCGATTTACAGGACAAACTGCTTAGCTCAGACTGCTTCAATGGGCTTGTCAGTCAAACCAAGCTAGAGCCACAAAGTTACCTGACTCAGCTGTGATATACAGGCAAATTACACACCCAAGTGTTAATTATAAGCACATTTACCACATATCCTTCCCACTGAGAGTTCTGGGGGCAGGATGAAGGATAAACATAACGTCCCTGCCCTGTAACCTTTAGCAAGAAGGGATCATTGGTGCCTTGCGCCATCACAGTTAAAGCATTTTTATTTGGTAACTGATGTATTTTATAAGGAAAGACATTCTCCAACTAGAGACTCACAGGATGTGCGTGGGTGAGGGCAAAGAGAATTAATACTTAAAGAGTATCCACCTCTCCTCACAGTCATCTTTAAGGGTCTCTCTAAGGAGGTCTTTTCAATATCATAGCAATGTTTGGTATGCTATTACTTATATACCACAACATGAGGAAAGCAACAACACCAACAAGGCAACTCTACCCTGCTTGTTCAAGTCACCTGTGTCACACCTTCCCTCTGACACACAGAGTTCACCAGGCTTTGCCTTATCAACCCATTTGCAAATCAAACATCCCAAGAACAGTGCTACAGTGAAAAAATATCCTGTAAAAAATGCAAAGATATTTTACAAATCCACTGGATGAAAACTGCCAGTCTAGATGCTTCCTCTTTGGCTGCCTGGGTTAGCACTTCTTTTGTAATTTAAAACAGATTCGTAACTACTTGGAAAAAAATTTTGTTAACGTGCTTTAGTATTAGGACACAAATTCCACTAAGCAAATTCCATTTGAAATTAATAAAAAGTGTTAAGTATCTGCAAATACCTGCAGAATTACTGAAGCACAGCCCTGACCAGGGCTAGGGGAAAGTGACAGGCTGTGCCCCAGCAGACGAGTCAGAACAGCCTGAGCTCTTGATTCTATGGGAGCACCTACAAGAGTGATAGGGGAGGGGAAAAAAGCCTCCCCTCCCCTTTCTTAGAGATTAACCAGTCAACTGTGATACTTTTAAACTAAAACCAGCCTTCATATGCATTATCAAGTGTTAACAGCTACCAAGAAAGTCTATAAATTTGAAAGAACCCTACAGCATGAAATAATTCAGTTAGCACTGTCACTGTTTCCCTGTAAAAAAGAAAAAAAAAAATATATATATACAGTGAACGCTGCTGTTGGTTGCAGCTGTGTCTCATACACACGAGAGATTTCTCAGGGGTTTTATGGCAAATGAGCAAGCTGAGGATTCTGCCAAAGGTTGTATTTATCACTTTTGGGTGGTTGGAGAGAGACCTGTCTCCAGATTACCTCATCGTTGCTCATGGATCACAGCGAGCCTGTGTGTCAATAAAAGGCATAAGCATCTACACCAGCCGGCAAGTGTGAAACATCAACGTGTCCTTCCCCCACTGCTCTCCTGCTAATTCTGAAAGGGGACATGCCAGACAACATTTCAATCAATTTTCAGAGGTTTAAGTAAGAACAAAAAGATTAGGAACGCTAAGCTATCAACAGCTATAAAGTACAAATTCTCACTGCCACAAGCTCCTCTCACACATTCCATCCATCCGTTTGTACCTTTTTGTCCTGCCCTCTGGCAAAAACAAAAGCCACCAAAAACCACCAACCTGGGGAAGCCTGGTGGTCACCGCTGTGTGCCTCCCTGCCACCTGCACCCCATCAGGGCTCCCCCGGTTCCCCCTGCCCTCCCAGCACCCCAGCCCGCTCCCCTGCAGCAGCACCATTAATAATTTACCAGCTGCAAGAGACAAAGAAAACACTCTGGTGACACCACCTTGGGGCTGCCGAGATTTCACCAGGATTGTGAAGCTCAGGGAAATGCCCTAACATGGAGCTTATGAATTTGGTACACAGCAAAGAGTGGGAATTCAAAATTAGGCATAGACACAACCTTTTAATTGGCAGTATGGATCAGAAGAAGAGAAATGAGCAGCCAGACCTGAAACAAATACACACTTAGGAGTGCAGCCTGTCACAGCTGTCAGGGTAAAATAAATTTACAGGTTATACTTCTTTGAAGCAAATTGCTGTAATATAATTTACTACTTTGAACTGCCTTAGTGCTGGGAATTTAAAATAATCTCAACAAGCATATTGCCTTGTGGTTGTTATTTTGACAGAAAGTCTGTTATATTATTATTTATAACCAATTAGAGCACTAATTACTGTTTTTACTGCTTTATTAAGTTCTGGAAAATACTGGTTAAAGGAAAGAGAACAAGCTATGGAAATTGAAGCAGTAGGTTTGATCATTTAATTAAGCTGGCTATGAGGGTCTCAGAAACTGTCAGAGATGACAGACCTGGGAAAAGGAAAACATGACACCTCAGCTGCAACTGGAAACTACAGACAACACAAATGTTTGGTTTTTAATTAATGGGTTTGGGAGACTGCTACAGGCTACAAGCTGCAGATTCCATTAGATCTGCTGTACTAAGTAGAGCTGGACTCAACTACTGTGTGCACGAGAGGCCATCGAGGAAACCTGGAGGAATTGGCTTTGCTTCAGCAGGTGGCCCCACTTTCCTCAGAGCAGGGAGAGATGCCCACACGTGGTGTTAGGGCTGGCATCCTCAAGCCAGGCACCTTAAAGACACAGCTATGAAGAACTGTAAGGAACCTCTTACATCTCTATATTCACATGGGCATACTGGCAAATCCTCCAAGAAAATTAAATTATCCTCTAACCTCTCAAGCAATCAGATCATCCAGCTCTTGCAGATGAAAAGTATTTTGTCAATAAGCAGTTTTCCATGGATTGCTGTAGAACAGCAGTGTTGTGTGAAACTGGCAGACAACCAAGTTATAGATTCAGCATGATTTTATTTGATAACGCCAAAATCAGTCCCCATCGTGTGAGCACGTAATACCCTGTAAATTTCCTGTTCATTGGTGGCATGAATAGCAACAGATATCCCTTCAGATTCCTTCCTGAAAGGTCTTGCAAGAGGTTAGTGAGCTTTCTGAAACAGCCCACTGTGGGAGACAGAGTCAGCACAGGACTGCATCGAGGTCTTCCTCACAACACTCTCAAAGCAGTGAATACCTGCCCTTCAGGATTTCAATGGATTTAGTACCTAAAAAACTGTCCTGCAATAAAACATTCAGGGCTTCAACTGAAACTGCCTTTGGCAGAAGGGGTAACCAAACTCTTGTCCAGCCAAGTGACTCCTGCCAGACACACATCACTGCCAGTCTTTGGTCACACATTCCTACACAAGGGTTGGGGTTGGAAGGGACCTTTGGAGGTCACCTTGTCCAACCCCTACGGAGGTGAGGGACTAAGATCAGGCTGCTCAGGGCCCGGACAGCCTAACCATAAATGCTTCCAGGGATGGGGTGTCCACCACCTCTCTGGCTGGTATTTTGCCATCCTCATTGCAAAAGAACATTCTTTTATCTAGTCTGATCTACCCTCTTTCAATTTAAAAAAATATTACCTCTTGTTCTATCACTGCACGCCCGATTCAAAAGTCTGTCCCCATCTTTCTTATAAGCCCCCTTAAAGTACTGAAAGGCTGCAATAAGTTCTGCTCTCCTTCTGCAGGTGATCAACCCCAATCTCTCAATCTATCATCACACAAGAGATCATCCCTCTGGCCATTTTTTGTTCCTGAAGAGTGGCTCTAAGAAACCAGATAAAGCTCTCTCTGGGAGGTTTTAAACAGGTTACTCCTCTCCTGGCTAGCAGATCACTGGGCCAAGAGAATGGTCTTGGCATTGAATATTTGAGGTCATTAAATAGTCATTTTTTAAAAAGATGCACCGTACTTTTAATTGAGTCTGTCTTCAGCAGTTTCCCGGTAACTTGAAAAATTGACACTACCAATATAAATTAGTCTGGCAGCATCAGCAGCCTGGTTTTGTTCTTTATACACAATGGATCTATGTTTATTGTTCTACAGGTAATTACTATCAGAATGGTTACTAATACTACAGGAACTACTACAAAATTAGTCAGTGATTGTTTCTGTGTGCATCTGCTCTTCCACAAGATGTATTGGTTTTGCATTAAACTAGCTGCAGAGAAGTAAAATGGAATAGAAACTGCACAGGGAACTCCTTGGCAGGAGATAAGCACAGGAGCTAATATTGATTGCATCGGTTTTCCAAAGCACATGAGCATCAATGAATGCAGCTGACCTTGAGAGCCTGCAGGAGTCACAGCAAGGAGTCACTCCAGGCACGAGATTGGGTAAGAGCTGTGTGCTCAGCAAAAGGCCTGGGCAATTTTACAATTATATTTCTTTTACCTTGTAGCACACCGTAAATGGCAAAGCTTTGGGTCTCTGCTAACAGTTGGACTCTGTGACCTCAGAGGTATTTTCCAACCTGAAGGACTCTGTGATTCTATGATTCAAGACAAAAGCAATAATTCCTCCTAGTTTTACTCACAGGGGTTTCCATTTCAATGACTGAATGCTGCTTCATGCTATTAGGAATATATTAAGAGAGAATGCCTGTAAAGGGATAGATTCCTGTTTACTGCCTTTGGAAGGCTATTTCTTTGCATTTCCTGAAATTATTGCAAGAGGAGAAATAATAAAAATAAGAAATCTTCTAATCCCAGAGCACAGTTAGATCATCTCCTCTGTCTTTTACATCCATAAATAAGGACATAAAACACAAAGAGAAAGAGGTGATTGCTGCCACATGGAATGAAGGCAAGGAAACTGGTTTAGCTCATTTCTGGAAGTTCATTTCACAGCTGAATTCCTTTTTATCATTAACTTTTCATTTGGCCATATCTAAAATTATTTAGATCCGCATAAATCTGGGGACTTCATTGCCACTGCAGCTCTTTAACTACCGAGCTGTGTGAGAGACCAGGGGCTGGCTGTAACTTCAGCCTACAGACATTAATCCTATTCTCCATCTACTAAAAATATGTTAAAAAAAAAAATGTATCTTGCCGTTTTTCACAAACAGCATGAAGCCAACCTTTTGGTGACATACTGTGTCTTTCTGTGATTAATAAGTATGATGGCTTGTTAATTAGCTGGCTAATCACTTTCCACACCTATCATCATCGTTTCAAAGAGCAAGTCATTTATTGGACTACAGACAAAATCAAGTAAGAAAACGCTCATTTGATGTCACAACAAGGTCACTGATTTCAGCATTTTTTAAAACATCATTTTCTGCCGTCTTTCAAAAAAACGAATACTTTGCAAACACAAACTAAAGAGGCCTGAAGTCAGTGTTCAATCAAGGTAACACATTTTACATGGAACTTCAACATTAGGATAAAGTTTATATTTTTTAAAATTATATTAGAGCAAAGTAGCGTTTCTATATAGAGGGAAAACATTTTGAAAATTACTAATGCCATAAAATTTCTATAAAGACAATTTTCTTAGAAGAATGCCATGCAGCACAGGCATTTTATATAAAGCAGTGCTTTCTACTCTAAGCTCCCCAGATGACTTTCAGAAGTCAGCCTAAATGGGAAAAATTGTGTCATCTTAGACAGTAAACATGGGCCTTAAGTAAGATACCAGGTGGCTTGGAGCTCAAATCAATGATAGCATCCAATTATTACAAAATAAAATGACCCTCTGAAGAAAATGGCTCCCATGGGCACCACAGATCAGAGGGACATGTTTTCTTCTGGCATGTTCTGCATTTTAAGTCCCTACAAATGTTACTAATAACCTGTCATCCTGCATGAAAATAGATGATACCTGCTGAAGGCACCCACTGAATTCGTGAGTAAGCATATTATGTGTATTTTGTGATGTCTCTGCCATCTCCAAACAGATGACCAATGTCAGCTTTAATAAATTACTTTCAGTATTACAGCACAGCTGCTTTTTGCTTCCATTTACAAACATGAGAAATGCAGGGAAGTTGTCAGCCTTTCTCAGTGCCAGCTGAAGTTCTGGGACTTACAATATATTTACATTACGCTCTTGAACTCCCAGGGTACTGAATGGCACAGGCACCTTTCAGTTTGTCTCAGTTTCCAGGAAAGCAGATGATGCTGCAATAATGTGCTTCTCTCCTCCTTCTGTGGCTGTGAAGTCCCTCTCTGCTGTTGCAGTTTTCTAGGTCTATGCTCTACAAAGTCGCTCAAATAGCCTGGAAAGTTTCATGCTTATCTACAAATACATGAAATCATGCCAAGGTACAACACAAATTAAATGGAGAGAGCCTTAAAACTTTGGCAGGGATTTTAAGGTTTGACAGAGGCTGATTGTGAATCAGGTGAGTGAAAACAATACCACAGGTCACAATTTGAGTTTGTTGCAATATCCAGAGCTAAGGATTGAGAATCACATCTGTTTTGTGAGTCACTCAGCTTGCCACTGGTGTAGCCAACAGCTGGCTGGCACCAGGAGCCAGGATGTTCCTGATTCAGACTGGAAAAAACAGGTTTAGAATGTAATATGAAGAGGAGCGGGGAAAAAAAGAGTTCACCACTGCTCAAGTTAATACAATTATTAGAACAGTACAGGAGGAGGTTCCTCCTGCCACACGGCACAGCAGCAAAGCCTGGTTTGTAGCAAATTCCAGCATCTTAGTGTTACCAATTCTACTCTTACTGTGTCCAAAGGGGAAAGTTAATTCCTTAAGGAGTCCCGCTGACTGAGCAAAGAGACAACCTGAATTGATTGCTATTAAAAAGAAATTTAAAAAATGTTTAGAGATTACTCATGCTTGTTAGCACTTTTACTCCCTGACAATAAATAAATCCATTAAATGGCTAACAGAAGTTCTATAAACCAGTTCCTGTTTAGAAAGCAATGTTGCAATTACACTGATATACTTTCTCAGTATGCAGAATCAAGCTAATCTTTTTTGACTCAAGAAAACATCAGCTCTAACTGCACTTTATGGCAACAAACACCAGCAGTTCAATGATACAAACAAGTCTTGTCTCAGCACCATTGCCACTGCCACTGGGAATGAATTAATTGCAAGAGCAAATCAAACCTTAACCATTTCAGTGAGTTGAGTTGTGAATACTGTTGCATTGCTCATTTTAGCACTAACACATGAAGCTGCTCAAAGCCATTAAAACACATGCAGTAACAAGACAGAGGAAGATTAAAACAAGGCTGGGCTTCTCCTGCTCAGATACAAGGACTGGTTTGGGTCCATTTCTTTTACCAAGCCACTAATGTACAAAACTTGCATACACTTCCCTGAAGCTTTAATTTTCTCCTGCCCATCCAGTCACAGCAATGGTCAGGTAACAGGGATGCAGAGGTGAAGATGGACAGGAAGCACAAGTGCCTGAATTTTACTGCAGAACTCTGTGTCCATCTGTATGGGAGACACCACAGACCATTCTCCTGGCTTCCAGGTAATCCAATTTGCACACGTATCAGGCATCAGAGATGCTGGATAAGGAAGTCTGGCTTCATGACTGCTTACTGCCATAATCTCCTGATAAACCTTCACTGAAAATGTGAAATGTACCCCCTGCATAAGAATATTTGAACCCAGGGTTTCAGGCACCCAGATACAGTTACTGTGTTTGTAGCCTCGTATGCAGGAAATATAACAGTGTGTAACAGAGAGCATGTAGGAAGAGAGGCATGACCCTTGTGTCCATACATAAAAAACATCCCCCCCTTGTTTCAGCTCTTTTCTTTGATCTCTTTCTCTAAACAAGTCTCTTTTCAGAATTATTATTTCAAACTCTATCCAAAAAATATCTGCTTCCAGCTTAATTTTACACCATTGACTCATAACGAGCCCACACATTCCTGTTCAGCTATTATATTTAGACTCAACCCTTTGGATATAGTGTATCATAATAATACAATGTACATGTAACTTTCCTCCTACTTCATGTATGCAATATATGAGTGACTAGCAGCTTGCAGTTCCGCTGTTTTCCCTCCAGGGATCTAAAAATTTTATAATGGGGAATTTAACTTCAAAGTGCTTCTGTGAATGAGATGCAGCTCTTGATATTTTCCCCCTTCCATATACAATGAAGCCATAGCAGAGAAGGATTACATCAAAGGTCAGGCACAAGTTCATTGATGCAGCTGAGAGAGTCCTTCCTACTCATCCCTCTTGCCTCAAGTGCAATTCTTATTAAGCATGGAGTATATTCAGGTAAATGAACCTGATCCCTGAAGGATTCACAGGCCTTAAACTATTTCAAGCTGCAGAGACCTTTTGGCTGGAGTGATTTCTTGCACTCAAAGTGGTGGTATTTGAGCTTATGGAAAAGAGCAGAATTAATTTCTGCTTCTGTTGTCACGGAACACATGCCTACAGCGAAAGGGAGGATGTTTCAACCATGTACCCTGGCAGCTCTGCAGCACCAACAGGGACAGAAAGGAAACTGCAGCAGCAGTATAAAGCACCCCATTTCCACTGCAAACAATTTTCTTCAGAGGAGGTTTCAGGCTTATGTACTGCAGGAGATGAGAAGCCCCTCAGGTCAGCTAGCCTCAGTGAAAAGAGATGGGTCCAGAAGAGCCTGAAATTTCAGCTCTCTTATACACACCTACCTCGAACAAGTCAAAGCAAATGTCAAAGTATCCCACAACCATCATTATTTCTCATTAAGTTCTTTGATTCCCATGAACTCCCTGTTTATTTGTTGGTTTGGTGGTTTTTTTTCCCCTGTCATTATCCCTCTTTAGAGGAATATTTCCCAAACTACAGCTTCCTAGAAGCAAAATTTTTGCTCGCTTGTCCCTCGGTTGAAACCCATTTCCTGGACTTTAGTAAACAAATAAATGAATGAAAATCGATGGTAACAGATGCCATAAAGCACTGATATTCCACTGCCAGAGCTCCAGCGCCAGGTCATGCCCCCAGGGATTCACTCAGGGACGACCTCACCTCACTCACTTAATGAACACACCATATGTGAACAGGACAGAGTCATTCGTGAGGATGTTACCGTACTCAGGATCACAAATTGCTCTAACTGGGTGCCCAGGCATGTTTCCTTGCACTGCCACAGCCCTGCATTTCAAATGCCAACAGGGAACAAAACTCTGAGCATCACCAGACTCTGCGATCAAAGCAGCCTGCTCAATCTGAACCATGATTTATTAATAAGGAATAAAGAGAATGCAAATAAACTAATTAGAAAATGGAGTTTGTAAGAGCCAAATTCCCAAAGTAAAATTTTAAGCAATGTTCAAGCAATTATCCATCTAATTAGGAACACACAGTCAAACACCAGCAGCCTGATAGCCAACTTCAGTGCAGTCAACATTTTAAATACAGACCTGCTGCACGTGTGGAATGGCAGCAGTGCAGGAGCCAGGTGCTGTGTGCTCAGCCTAGAAACAAAAAGCATCTGAACCCATTCAGACAATTCCATCCTATCCACAGAGAGCACCAGCAGAGCCCAGTGCACACTCTGCCCTGGCTCTCTCCAGTGTGCCTTTCATGGATCCCACAGGATGGGGCATAAAGTCCATTTTCAGCCCCTATCCTTTTGGATGGATTGGATAGCATACTCTGCATTCACATGCTTTACTTACACTCAGAAATTCAGAAAGTAATGAAAGAATCTGCTTCCAGAAACAGCAAGGTCATTTAAAATGATTATGTTTTATGGTTACAGAAAATGGAAACTTGTCTCAGAAGTTGATGCAGATGTACTCAGAGGAGATGCCAGCTGCACTACATGGTCAGAAGACCATCTAGCTGTGCTGTCCATGTGCAGAACAAAGTTCTAGCTACAAGAGCAATGCAGAGGTGATTTACATTGGAGATTTCAACAACTCCTGATTTTTCCATCTGTAAGTAGAAAGGTTCACTAAGCCAGCTCTTTGAATGCTGCAAACCTGCTAAGACTTCTGAAGTGTTTTCTTCATTTTGATGGCATCCAGAGCACCGGCTCAGTAAACAATATTTATTAATAATAAAGTATTTAGTAAGCAATAATAATTCAGTAAATAACAATTTTTTTAAATAAGAAATGTCAAACACCAAGTTTTACAGGTTAAATCCCTCCAATTTCAGCAGCATTCATCAGCAGCTAGCCAGGCATGACAAGCATTTAGATCATCAGTAGATCACTCTCAACGTTCACCAAAGCACCGTATTCTGAGGGAAAACAAGTCCAAATACACATGCTGCCTAGTTGGTTTGAACTGCACCAACCAGGTGTTGACCAAATGAGATATTAAGGTCTGCATTTTCATGTCAAACTCTATTTTCAGAAAGGCAATGCTTCATCCAGTCAGGCTTAGGAACACCTAGAGTAACATACACTGAAAACCCTACAGCTTAGACAAATTATATTATTTCATAGTTTAGAGGCACAGAATCATTTGCCAGATTGCAAATGTTATACTATATACAAACGATACATGCGGAAAACAAAAATCTTTAAACAGATTAATTTAAGGGAAAACACAAAGAGTATTTACCATCTTTTTAAACTGTTCACTGAATTCTTATTTACAAAGACATGATGGGAATCTTCAGGGTTACAGCACACAACAGCTGTCTGTATAGAAAGTGCCAGCCTTGATGTTAACAAGACGATAAACTGACTGATCAGTGTTTAAGTAGCATTAAAATTAAACTGAATTATGCTAAGATCCAGACTTAGAGAATGGATAAAAGCTCTTACTGTTGGGTACAGCTATTGGGCTGGAGGGTGAGGAGAGAAAAGGACAAACAGCAGTGAGGCTGTGCAGGACACGGGCCAGCAAAGGCACCCTACTGAGAGCCAAAATAAAGAACACCCAAAGCTCCATGGATGGGAAACGATCCTGCACATGCTCGAGGCAGATCCAGCTGGCTACTGGGAAATAGAGTTGAGACTACAAGGTTCCTGTAAAATGCAGCTGGAAGAGACCTGCACTCTGATCCCTGCTGATGGCCAAGATCTCATGGCACCTGAAGGTTCTGAAGCAATGGAAATAGAGACATTCCTTAAAGCAGGAAAAAGCCCAGAGTGCAGATCCCATACCCAGTTACTGTTCACAACTGCATGGATGCCGTGTGCCACGTCCATGTCTGTGAGCTGTGCCTTGCACAGAACAGCTGCTCTGAGGCAGGAGCACACAGTCCCTTCCACAGGCACCAGCATCCCTCTGGACCCCACCACAGCTGCAGACATCAGAGTGGATCAGTGGAAAACAACCTGCTTTATTAAAATTGGACAAGCCATAGAGCACTAACAGTTATGCTTCACTTTCTAAATGCCTGCATAATTGGCATTATATTTGACATTTGTGACTGACTACAGTCACATTTACATTAATGGCAATGCTGTTGAGCCTGCAGCAGAGGTAAGCACAGATTTTTGTACCTATTTAATGCTTCAACGACACAGAAATAATAAGGGCACCAACATAAGATAAAATGGTTCAGCTGCCTTATTTTTAATTAAAGTACTGTGCAGCTGACTTCTGTGGAACAATATCCATCTTCCACAACTGCACAGACTCACTTATTTTACTAGCAAAAATTCACATCAATTTAAGGCCTCAACTCAAACAGATTCATCTCAGGTAGTGTAATGGCAATATATTCCTTCTGCATAGAGAGACACCATCTTCTCTCTTTCTAAAAAGACAGCACATAAAACTACACTACATCAAGTAAATAATTAAGACAAGGAGCATAAACTGAGATTAGAAAAACTGCTGTATGAAAAATTATGCTGTGCCCTGAAATTTGCAGCTTCCTACAGCAGAGGCATAACTCCTGCACAAACAGCTAAGCTGGGCTTCCAAACCTTGACTAAAACCTTTAGCCTTGCTGAGAAGTGAAGGAACGAGAAGTATTTGCATAAGCTTGTAACTTGAGCAAGCAGAATGTAGGTGAAGGATGGGAATACAAAGCAGTTTTCACCAAGACACAGTCATTGTGAAACAAAAGCTACTTACTAATTTTAAAAAGAAGACATGTCCTGAGTAGTCATTTAAGACAACAGAGTTTAGAAAAAACACATACACCTCCTACATGCTTTAGAATAATTGTTCTCACCTTCCAAAAGCAACAGTCCCACAAGGCAAGCCTGGTGCAGTTGGTGTTGGGAATGGAATGCTAATCCTGAAAGCCCAGTGTCTGCAGATGAATGAGCCCCTCTCTGGGTCCCTAACATTTAAGAATTTTTGATTAAAGTCATAAACAGGAGAATTTTAACCAACACTGCTGAAACATCTCCTCCCATCTTGGCAGTTTATACACAGGAATATTATTTGTCTCCCCCATTACAGGCTGAAAATTTGAAACTCTGTTTTAAGCTAATGGTGAGTCCTAGTATTTTCCATATCAAAGAAAGAAAGCCATTTTGCAACTCCTCACATCAGTAGTTTGTGCAAGAATTCGGTTGCTTCTGTCTGACCACAAAGTAAAATCAGAAGTTCCTTCCTATACATTTCAGATCACCACCAAAAAAAACCCAAATGCTGTAATATCTTTTGCCTGCTTTCCACTGCAATCCACTCCATCATCCAGGCTGCTCATATGTAGTAATCTCATATGTAGTAATCTGTTCTGAAGAACTGTAATTGCACAGTGGGAAACTCAATAAGCCTGTATCTTATCTGAAAGAGAGGCTGGTAATTGCCTGAAAGAAATGGATCTTTTTGTGGAAGGACATAAGACAGTGTCAGATGTATTGTTAGCCACTATGTTAAAAAAAAAATTAAAAAAGAAAAGAAAGAAGAGAAAGCATGTTACTTTTGTGGGGTTTGGGGAGCCGTTGTGTGGATTGGTTGGTTTGGGGGTTTTTTTAGATTAACATTTAGCAAAGACTGACAAAAAGCCTGTAACTTTTCTAAAAAAATGCCAGCCAACTCCTTTTTTGATCAAAATAAAAACCTGGTTTTAAAGTTAAGTATTTTGGAAGCTTAACACTTCAAAAAGAATGCTGGCAGATCAATACATACTCTCACTATCAAACTAATCTTCACTGGCTTCTGAATAATTCAGGCTCATTAGACTTCCAAGCTGTCTGGCCTAAAGGTTACATGAGATGTGCATCAATCTGTCAGAAAGGTGGCAAACAATTTCATCCCTCTTCCATCCACACACTCTGGTATTTGTACAATAATAATGATCATTTCAAAGCCTTTAGTTAAATCATAATCGGCCTGCAACCTTCTGTCTGAAATATACTGAATATATTTGTTAAAACAAAAACAAAAAAAACCAACAACAACAAAACAATTTAATACCCCACAAAACACATATGGGGAGCAAGTGGAATACAAACAAAATACTCTTAAATGTTATTTTGTAGAGGGCTACAGTGGGGGGGTTTTAATTAGAAGAAGTAATGATATGTTTAAAGAGACATTAAGACAAAAGGAAGACTGAAGTAACCATATTTGATTTACCAACTGTATTACTTAAATCTTGCACTTATCACTGGGCTTTAGACATTCCTGCCTTTTGTTTCATTGCCATTCTATCAGCACTGGCAAAGACTCAATTGCCCTGAACAAGCACAGGACAACACTGTTTTGGCTCCTCAGATTAATAATAACAATGACTGTCACCACATTTCTCTTCACAGAGAAAAGCAAAGCAAACTTCCCAAGGATATTCTGGGATTCACATTCTCTGAATCTCAGAGAAAGGAAAAACAATTATCTCATTAGCTGCTCCTGTGTTGCTCACAAGTGGAATGCATTGTGGAAGATGGTTTACCTGAAGGGAATTGGTGGCTGGATTCTGGGGTGAGTGTTGTGATGCACTGACCAGTTGGATCCAGGTGTGTGTGGGGATCTGTGCAGGGAGTGCAGCTGAGTGCTGGGCAGATCCAGTTCAGATGTAATGTAATATAATGTAACATAGTATTCTAAAAATAAATAAAGTAGTTAAAATAGTATTAAAAATATAGTATCCTAAAAAAATAAAGTAGTTAATTAGCCTTCTGGTAAGATGGAGTCCACCTCGTCACTCCTTCCCTCGTCAGTGGCCCTGCATTTCTGACTGATGACTCTCAGGGTCAGACCCCTCTGCTACGGTTAGGAAGTCCGAAATCACACCCCCATAACCTTTCCTTCTGCAGTATAAAGACACATCACTAAATTACTAATGGATGTGGTCCAAGTATCTTTATTTTCTGAAACACTGCCACATCACAGCCAAAAAATAATTCACAGATGATGTTTGAGCTATGGCTGTGGCTCAGTGGCAGGAGATGACTGCCCCCAAAGTCTGGTTATACACCACATTCAGGTGCCCACTGCAGATAAGTTTTCTCTAACTTCTCATTGTATATGTAAAGTCAATTTTCCAGTAAGTGTTTCCCAAAGAATGAACTTCCCCATGCAAAACAGAAAATAGAGAACAGTGAGAACACTGCAGCAGCTGGTGTCCAACAGACAGGGCCACTGCTCATCCTCTCATAAAATACTCTGTGAGGGACATTTATAAAAGTTCAAAGACTGTAAAATGGTAAACTGACCTGAGATTTTAAACAACAAATCCCACCTATAGTACTGGTCCCACAGTGGGTCACAGAAATGAAAGACTTGATATGCAGTGCTAAATTTTATCACCTCACAGGCTAGATTCAGTTCATTTACCTCTTGAAGGGGAAAAAAAAGGGAAGAAAATAGATAAACATTTATGGTCAATAAACAATTGGCTGGCTTGAGCTAGCAGAAATTACATTACAAAATTCCTCGAACTGTGCTTAGCTGGACGTTTATCACCAAATATTAGAAATGTCAATTACTTTGGATTATCAAAAGTTCTGGAAACACGGATATAAGGAAGCACCTAAGTAAGAGAAAGGTTTTCAGAGACTGGTCCTGCAGTAATCTCTGTGCCTGTTCATCAGTTTCTTTGCAGGGGGTTAATGTGGTTACCACAGTCTCCAAATAAAAAAGAAGATGAGCACCTTACCTATTCCAGTGTGAAATCCTATTTGATATTAAAAAATAAAAAAAAAGAAAAAAGATCTGGAACAATTTGTAAAAGAGCAGCACTAACCTTGGAAAGCAGAGATCTTGTCTCCAGTGGACAAATCATGCATAATTTCAAACTATGATTCTAGTTGAATGCAATAAATGACTTAAATTGACCCTCAGTTTGTTGGTTGCCAGAAGTGAACTGACAGTGACAGTTTCCTTCGAAACCAAGCATGCAATTCCCTGAAGGAGGATACCTGAGGTGTTTTGGTGTCTACCAAGCTCACATACAGACCAGCAAGGGTACAGGCCAATTACAAACTTAGAAGATCCAGGATAAATGGGGAAGAAAGCAGAAAGGAAAGAGCAAAGCTAACAGCTGTTAAGGGCAGTAAGGCTTGTACCACATATCTGCTAAATGTTGACATTTTCAATAGATTCTGTGGCCTCAAGCAGCTAAAGGTATTCAAACCTTTTCCCTCCTGCTGGCCATAAAACTGAGCACAGGCCAGAAGAAATCTATTTCCATTTGCAAGGTCTCTCCCACACTCTGGCTTCCCATCTTTCTTCTGGTCAAGAAGTCTCATCTTACACATGTTTGAGCCATCTAACTGATGCTGCCAAGTTCCGGGCACAATTAAACTGCCTAAATCCAGGCAGTCCAGAAATCCAGCCCTTCTTCCACATGTCACCATTTGGGCCACTGTTTGGAAAGCATGAACTCTTAAATTCCTTAAGGTGTTTGAGAACCTACCCTTACAACACTTTCATCCTCTTCTCTTAAAACCCTACCTTGTCAAACGCATTTGGAATTACTGCAAGTACAGTGAAGATTAAAAGGGGTCCAACCTCCAAGTTTCAAGGATATTTCTGCTCCACACAAACATTTTCACACTGTACAGATGTGTATTCCAGTGGTTAATTAATTTTCTGCTAACTGCTTTTAGTTATGGTCTAGGGGCAGGAACCAACTCCATTTATTACTACAAGTCTTGGACAATGATATAGGTGAAAGTGGGGTAACATCTCATTAAAACTAATATTCTCCAACAAGCTGCTGTAGCACATTTAACCCTTGATCAGAAAGCAAAATTTAATGGGGTAGACTTTTTTTTTTTGGTAGGCATTTATATCAGTTTCTGTTAAAGTCTCTGTAACTCCCTGGATGAGGGACTCGGGTTCTGCATTTCCATTTCTCAGCCCTTCCAAGCACGGAGCTTCCTGCCTCCATCCAGCCCCCAAACCCTGGGCAAGGCTATGACCCCACGGCTGAACTGACTCAACCCTATAAACCTTCCTTTCCAAATCCTCTACAGCTGTCTCTTCATTCAAGAAGTACTTTTCAATCCCATTACCACTTAAACCCTTCATAATCCAATCAACCTCGGCAGCACCATGTCCGATCCCTCTGTCAACACTGTCACCCTGTAATATTTCATGTGGGGAAAGCTCAGCACTACTTTCCATTTCCAGAAAAACCACAACTGACCCAGCCTTGCTCTGGATTCATCTTCATTCAGCACAACTCCTTCAGAAACACTGACTGGATCTTCTAGATATCTTTATTGTACATAGGGCAAAAAGGAAAATTAAACCTCTCCAGCTATTTTCTAAGGAAACAAAACATAATCTAAAGGAGTAGATTGGCTTGCTTTACACACTAGTTTTGTAGTAGTGTTAAGAAACCAGTGTAAGATAAATAAAGGAAGTAAACTGAAGCTTTACAATATTTTTTCAAGATTTCATCATTTCTTCTATTGATTTTTTTTCTTATTTTGACTTAACTGCAAGCTGAAGAGAATCATAAAGGCATTTAGGGTGGAAAAGAGTTTTAAGATCAAGTCCAACTGTAAAATTGCCTCCACTTCTTTAATTTAGTTACTAGAAATATGAGCCTCTAAGAAAGAATACATTTATTAGCTTTTATTATTTATGAGCTTTTCTCCTAGATATTCATATTCTTTATGGCAAGCTCCTACTTTAGGGTAGTCCAAGACTAGCAGAGAGATCTAAAGGTGCTCCCAGCTCCAAGACACCAAGGATTTTGTAAACCTGTGACACGTTCCTGCTTCCCTTCAGGTTTAGTACAGGATGATCATATCCATTTATCATCCTTACAGTCCAAAAGGGAACACAATCCAGTAACCATAGAAACACGGATGTTCCTGGGGACATTTTCTGCCCATTATATTTTAAAAAAGAACAGAGCCTTATTTGCTCCCTGCACAACACAGTCACAACCCCAGCTGAAATGAAAAATCCCATGTTCACTTTAAACCAGTGCAGCAGCTCACAGCCCCTTTCCTTCCTCTCTTCAGAGATAAATACAGCATGGCTTGGCCTGGCAACCCTGAACCCTGGGATCTATAAAATTGTCATTTGCCACAATTAGTAGCTGAGCAATCAGCCAGAAACTGGACAGGCACTGCCATGTCAGGCACCCACCCTGTGCAGAGCAGCCCAACAACCCATGATGGACCAGGAACACTTCCCATCTGGGGCAATTCTTTTCACCCCCTCTCCTAAAGAATTGCCTTATTAAAATAAGCAGAGTGCAGCTGCATAACACTAGTCTTGGTAGAACTAAACCCTACCAGAAACAGTAGGCATGCTTACCATATATTACACATCTAAAAAAATATTAAATCATTATTCACTGAAGATATGTGTTTCTCATTTAACCATGAAAAGCTAGCACATTTAAAGAAAAAAAATATTTTCATACTATTCATGGCCAAGCAGTGAAAGCAAAAGCATGCTGACAGAGCCTTCAGTTAGGAGTGATGTGGAAGGAAGTTTAGTGGCTATTAAAAGAAAAATAACACATCAAATTAGATCTGAGGACATTAGCAGTAACAGCTGTTTTGTGTGTTGCCAGAAAATGCTTTCACTCCATCCTGAATTATTCAACAACCTAAATACTACACAGTCTCTTTAAATCTCTAAAAAGTCAAGGTATTGCCTGGGCAAGTGGTTTGCTCCCTACACAATTATGCATTTACTCAAGTCAGATGCTTGGAAGAATAATAATCTACCCATCCCTCCCCACCACCCTCTGGCAATATAATTTAATAATTGTAAATCAGTAAAGCATTATAAACAACTCCAGGATATACAACACAGGCTTTACTGAGCATCATACTTCAAGGTAATTAAGGACAACGATTGATACAAACCTACAGTCACAGATAATTACAACAATGGACACTAGTCAATATTAACATGGAAGAACTAGGGAAATTAGGCACAGAGAAGTTAAAATATTAGAATTACGCAGCTCCTGAGGAACTTTAATGATGCCTATTTTGTGTCTCGCGCAATAGATCTCACAGTGTAGAATATTCTCATAAGTTCCTGAACGCATGTGCAACACTGTAATGATAAACTTGCCACCCCTGGATCTCACAGATCTGCAGTTCCTCATATTTTCATGTTAGGCTTTTTCACTACTGCACATTATAAAACATACAACCCCCTTTTTTTTTTCACTGAGGAGCCATTTAGTCCTTAGAACAAAAGCTGTTCTCTGTAATTCAGCCTTTTTCAACACTGCAAGAGAATTCTGTACGCATTCATTCCCAAAGTACCTAATCAGTCAGTATTAAACAACAAAAAAAACCCACAAAGGCTTTTTGAAATTAAAAAATGAACTATTTATCCACACTCTGTGAAAGACATTCTCTTATGTTTCCACTGACCAGTTCTGGACATTGAGACAAAGGTGAAATTTTATTTTTATTTTATATTTTCACTCTGCCCATTAGATGCAAACCCTTTGGGACAAAACCAAACCAAATTCTATGTAGTTAGCCTAAATTGCTCAATAAAGTTGAATTGTTTTGTGAGCATTTTATGCTCTATATGAAATTGCCACCCACAGACTTCAGGGCAGCTACTCGCAGGCAACCAACGCTTAACAAGCAAATTTTACATGTTTAAAAAGGTTTTTGGCTGCCTGTGAAAATCATCCCCCAGCAGAGAAACAGGTGCCCTTGGTTAACTGAAAAGCAACAGGAACAACATCTAATTAAGATCACAGTGGAGCTGCAAATGCTGTGAAGGGACAAATATTCTTCCAAGTCAAATGGCAATAATTCATGGAACCAAACCTTAATGCACACAGAGACCCAAAGAGAAGCATTTCTGCTTAAGAACTATTATGTCCATATTCTATTTCTTTCAACAGGCCAAATAATTGAGTTTTAGTTTTTGGTTTGATACTGGTCATAGTTCTTTTTAATACCATGAATAAAGTGTTTTACAGGTGCTGGTAAATAGCTAAGCAGTGCATTTGGCAACTTCTTGTTCAGAAATTAATGTTAATATGATGCATTCAACATTAAAATAATTTATTAGAACTTTTTGATATTAGAACTTGTTGAGCAGTCCCAACAAACATCAATCAAACTAACAGCAATAAACCCCAACCCCATCATTTCAGCTTCTCATCTACCTTACCAACAAGTTCTGCATTACAGCATGTGTCTCAAACATGTTTCTTGAACAGCTGTGTTACCTCAAAATTCCTTTATTGCCATAATAGATATCAAGAAGCTACAACCAAACAAATGTACTTGAAGGCAAAAACCCCTCTGTAGCCTGATAAACATAAGTCAGGATGTAAATAGATCATCAAGACCTTCACTGACTGCAAGCAGTTTCACCCCATGAGACAGCAGCAACTTGTCCCATTGGATTTTGCCCTAAAATGTTTGTAGCATGATTATTTTCACAAGCTTAAATACAGGGTCTGGGGGTTTGGTTTTCCATATGCTTGTATGTTTTTAATAGCACAAAGTAATTCTGTTTCACAGGGACACAGTGAAAGCATTCTTCACATTTCATCTGAGCAGCAGCCTCCCCTGAGGAGGTGCTCCCCTTTCTGAATGGAGCCAACCTCAGCACTGAGGTTTGGAAACTGGATGCCAGAGGACGTAGAAAACACTAATTTCTTACAGAAAGCACACACACAGCACTGAGAAAAGCCCTGAAGCTCAAAGACACGCCATGACTGTTGGGATGGGGCACAAAACCCAAGTCAGGAGAGGAACCTGCACGGAGGAGAGGGCAGGAGGGATCCCTGTCCCTTCAGTTCCCCTCCCAAACTCTGGCCATTAAGTCTCAAGCTGAGCCAAATAACCTGTTACAGATTAAACCTAATGCTCTCACCACCATGCAAGGCTTGAATTAAAAGCACCATGGGAGGCACTCCAACTTCTGATAAGACTTCTGCAGTGTTAACACCTTCCCTTCTGAAAACATCCTTGATTTCACACTTAGATTACCTGACTTCATTTTTCAGGGGTTGATTTCTGTTATAGCTTTTCTGCCATTCAGTATTTTCTCACACTGAAGTTAGCAATATACTATAATCAAGCCACCTGCATTTATTCCTTTTGATAGGCAGAACATAAAATCTCTATGTCAAAACAATCCACAAGCATCACTTCATCCCCAGCATTGACTGAAAACTGAATAGGTTAGATAAAGAAGAACATATTTGTATCTCTTCATATCACACAATAGAGATAACCCCCATGTTAGATGCACACCTCAAATCTGAAGGTCTACATGTTTTGGCCTAAAATGCCCTTTTTTTTTTTTTTTTTTTGTGATCACAGAGAAGCTTTTTACCACCTTTTTTGTAAACCCTGACATTTACATAAAATAGTTAGCAACAATCATAACTGGGGGTAAACATATTATGACCATATAGATGTACATTCACACCCTGAAACACAAAGGAATACAAGCTGTGTGGGACAAGGACTAGAAACAGCAATATTTTATTACACTTGTAAGCTTCCCAGCTCCAGTTTGGATAAATATAAATCTAGAACTTGGCCTTGGTATTGCCCATTTATACAGGTGACATAAAGAACGCGTCAGACGCCAAGGAATGAGATGGAGCTCTGAGGAGCACCTCTGTGGAAAGACTCCTGTGTCCCAGGTGAGGCACACCTGGAGAGCTCTGGAAATGCTGCTGGTGGGATCACAGCATGTAGGAATGCTTTCATTCACACAACAGGGTGGGAGACTAACACTGCACCAAGTCTCCCAACACCAGGAAGAGGAGCAAAGGCGATGAGATCAGCACAAAACAGACATGGACTGGCTGGATTTGTCCAGAGCAGGCCACAGGAATTCCCGCAGGACAGGAGCACCTCTGCTGTGGAACAGGCTGACAGAGATGGGGATGCTCAGAGGAGAAGGCACACCAGAGAGCCAGGGAAGGACTCTGGACAGAAGCATGCAGTGATAGGACAAGGATAATGGCTTTAAGCTGCAAGAAGGAAGTACAGATCAGATATTAGGAAGAAATCCTTCCCTGTGAAGGTGGTGAGGCCCTGGCACAGGGTGCCCAGAGAAGCTGTGGCTGCCCCTGGATCCCTGGAAGTGTTCACAGCCAGGCTGGATGGGACTCGGAGCAGCCTAGGATAGATGAAAGCGTCCCTGCCCATGGCAGGGAGTGTGGAACTAGATGATCTTTAAAGTCCCTTCCACCACAAATCACTCTCTGGCTCTATGAAAGTGTATTTTGAGCTTCTACACAACTTTGCCCTACATACTCCCCCAAGCAAAACAGTGACCACCAGGTGTGGTGGTGTGTTCAGGGGTCCCAGGACGAGGGAAGAGATGAGAATGCTGACTCCATGTTTCAGGAGGCTGATTTATTATTTTATGATATATACTGCATTAAAAGAAAATCATATATTAAAACTGTACTAAAAGAATAGAAGGAAGGATTTCATCACAAGGTTTGCAAGGATAGAAAGGAATGGAATGATAAAATATTCTGGGTGTTTGGGCTACCTGGGGGCTGCAGCAGGACAAGGCAGGACAGCTCCATGCTTTCCACCATCCACTTTGTGATGTTTGGGCGTTCCTACAGTTAAACCCCAGTTCTGGCACTAGTCAAAGAGCAGGGAAAGTTTGCAAGTGTGTATGAGTGCATTATGGGTCCAAAATGGTAGGTCTATATTCTATTTTATTTTTAAAATCTTTCTATCAATTCCATGTGAAAGCAGGACAGTGGGGTTTTCTGAATGCCTCAGGATGTGGCCCAAGGAGAAACATTTCCTAGGCTGGGACTGGGCAGTCAAGTGCAAGCAGAAAACAACCATAATGAAACATGAAGGGTTTGGCATCCTCCTTGCAGCAAACACAACGCTCATTTACATTCATGCAGTGCAAGATATTTCCATCTAGAATTGGCTTTTCCCCCCATTAGAATCCTACAGGGCTTGATTAATTACTGCTAATGAGAATGAATTTCTTTTCTTAATTTACATGCTACCTGTTCGTTTACTTTCAGATTTATTTTTGATATCAAACCATTCCTCTTGGGAAAATGACCATCATTATCACAGAGTCCTCCCAGGAGCACAAAATAACAGCTGTCACTTTGGGTCACCATAGCAACACTACTGTAACCACAGCAGAATTGGTTCAACAGGAGAGGAAAAATAAATATATATACACAAATGTGCATGCAGAGATGATGATAAGAGATTCATAACACAGTTCAGAAAATTCTTGTTTCACTGACCATGTGCTTCTCTCTCCTTTGGCCAGAATAACTCATTAAAGGTCAGCTCATCCCTTGTCACCAGGGACGCAGTTGTCCTGTGGTGCATTCATTTTTAAAAAAAGCCTGACCAAATACTGTCAGAAATGCCATCATATCACAGCAGAGCAAATAGGTGATCTAGTCACACACTGGAGCTGGGGGTTCCCAAGAGATTTGCCCATTTAAGTCCCATTAATGTTAATTGGGAATTATGTGCAGAGTATGAAGACATTTGAGTGAGAAAAGAAGCTCATAAGAGCAATTCTACCGTTATAAGGAAAAATTAAAAGTTTGCCATTATTTTCAGTGGGAGAAAGGTTGGATCACAACTCAGACAAGCCAGCTAATCAATAATTATAGAAACAAAACCCCAAAAGGTAAACTCTAAAAATCAAAGATCTGGCTTTTTTAGTCTTTACTTCTCAACACAAATCACTGCCATTATTTTTTCTCACTTTTTTCTGCTAGGATATATTTTTTACCTGGAAGAGGGCAAAGTGTTTTACTTAGGCATTATGGTTCATTAATGAACTAACAGAATGAGCTCTGAATCTTTTTTCTCGCATTTCTTCCTGACATTTCTGGCCTGATGCCTTGTTTTTGGCTAAGAAGAGAATAGAGCAGCTTTGGGAGGGGAAGCCTCTGCAAAGATGAAGCTGGCCATGCAAAGCTGCCTTTCCTCAGTCCCAGCTGGATGAAGATGAACCCTCCAAAGGCTGCAGGGTGTGCTGGCAGCACCAGGAACCAAAGGGCTCCCAAAGACAGATTTCTCTAAGAGAAACCCAAACATCCACAGTCATGGGGACCAGGTTTGGGGTGTGACACCCTGTGGCTTTGCCCTGGGATCAGAGCTTCTGCGTCCTGTTCAGCCACACACACAGGGAAAGATGTACACGAATTGCTTAAAAAAACCACAAAAACCACAACTGTTGCCAGGTCACACTCAGCAAACAGCAACAGATCAGAGTGAAGCATCACCAGGATTTGGTGTTGGGACTGCAAGGTCTTCACTATCAATTCTCTGTACCACTGTGTACAAGACACAGCTGGATCAGCTTCAGAGCCAATTAAGACAGCCCTCATTAGAGTTTATTAGCCAAACCACAGCAAGGAACTCAGCTTATATGTACTTATTTAAGATAGTTACAACTAAAGTTGCATGATAAACTTTCAGCCAGGATGAGAAATCTCAGCCATTGTCTCTGTGCTTTCATTGATGTGCCATAATTATTGTTAATAGCTGCTAAATGGCTTCTAACAAACCTCTCACAATAATTTATCATAATTAACATAACCTTAGACATGTTTCAAGCTTTTGGTCCTCAGCTCATTATTTATGGGTCTTTCAAAATTGTTCCAGTACATTAATTTTTCAATTTTTAAGCAAATCTATACGTAAAGCCTTTCAAGTGCTGAAAGAATTACAGTTCCCAGTTTATAACTGTGGGTAATATTTGTGTACATCCATAGCTTAGACTTCTTTGTGAAGCAGTATTGAGTCATTAATTCATGATCTACAGAAGTTATTAGTCAGGTGGGGCCTGCTTTGCAAGAAAGGTGTAACAATGCACACCTAAAAGGGAGCAGAATTGCTAGACAGTGGAAAAACTGAAAAAATGTAACAAACATTCTAAATATTTTCCATATAGGTTCATGCTAATAGTACTTTCACATTATTACAGAGAAGAGTAACTATGAATGTTGCTCTGTAATACTACTGAATATTTCTCCAACACTTTCATCCCACTTTAAGCTCAAAAATCAGTTATAACACAGAAAAATACATGTAAGGTAGGGTCAATTTCATTTGGAAAAACAGAAATCAAGGTAAGGATGTTCAAGTAAAAATTAGCAAGATACAGAAATGACAAATTCAGAGGACTGTAAGTATGAATTTGTGGGATTTTCCACCCCTTTCTTCAATTTAACCAGGTTTATCATTCTAGCATACAGTGCTACATGAAACCACCCAGACTAGGAATGACCAAAAATTAGATTAGTCCAAGAATATCCAGAAACTACCAAATCAGCAAATGATTCTGTGAGTAATCTGAATACAATCCTCAAAATACATTTTAACTATCTGATTACCTAAAAACTCTGGGCAAAGCTTCAGTTGTGTCTAAAAGTCACGAATTAAGTTCGTTCACTCAGGACAGCCAAGTCTCTGAAAGGAGGCAGCCAAGTGCTCCCATTAGAGCAGTGCCCAAATACTCACTGGAGTCAGTCCAGAATGGATCAGGCCCACCCCAAAGCCTGCAGCCTAGCTGAACTCTGGGTTCCTTTCCAGATTCAAAATATCCAGAAATACTTTGACACTAGCGAATGAAGAGAAGGTAGTGCCCAAAAGAAGAGCAGTCAGTCATAGCCTCAGTTATCAGGAGTGGAACTGGAGGTCCTGTCCCAGTGAGAGCTCCTGCTCCAGCAGCCACAGGGGGGTAAATCAGCCCCGTTTATCAGCACACAGCAAACAGAATTAAACTCTCTGCCTTTCCCCGATTACAGAGCACGCTGCTGGCAAGGAAAGGCCCTCACTGCTTTGTAAGGCAGACATTTCACCAGGAGATGGCTATTAGCCAGCATATATCTCTGTCACTTTTGAAAGATAATCTGGTTAAACAGCTACATCTTCTTATGGTTTTGTTTCCACTATACACATGAAAATCAGCTTAGAGACTAAGCGGGCTAATTTACATTTTTAGGGATATGTTTTATCATTGTGTGCAGATAGGATTTGCAGTCTCTGTGCTGAATGTATTGTGTCGCTAACCCACTCTCTGTTCTCTGCCCAAAGAAAGAAAAAGAAGGACATTTGCATCATGTGAGCAGAGAATATAGCCCTGCTCTCTGCTGAGAGAAGAAAAGCCTCAAATTATCACCCCTACCTAGTAAAGCCAGGGAAAACTGAGGAATAATAGATGCTGAAAGCAAAATTTTCTCCACACTAATAAAATCGCAGGAGAAAGTACAAATTTTCATTTTTTTGGTCACTGCCTTTGTGACTCCACTCTGATGAAAGTGACATGAGTCCCACAAGAAAGGAACACAGCATAATTTTTTCCCCCACAATGGCAGGTAGTTGTAGGTGTAAATAAAAAGGAGTGATTTGCTGAAGGCTTGTTGCCAATCTTGTCACTAGCAGTAGCAAGTATATGAGAATTGTACTTGGTGCTTACCTTCAGGCCAAGCTTTGAAAAGTGGATCTGAGATGTGAAACAGCAAAGCACCAATGTTTATTTATCACAGCTCAAGGGAAAAAAAAAAAACTTAAGGAAGGGGATAAAATACAAAAACCCTGTTCAGTTTTATTCCATTCTCTTTGCTTTAAAAGGGGAAGAATAAGGAAATTATCTCCAATTTACTAAATTTAATGACCAAGGAATACTTCAGCTATGACCAAGGAATGTGGGAAGGTTCAAGCAGTAGGTACAAATGGATGCAGCGGCTGTCACCTGTTTTCCAGCACTGTTCATCAAGGAGGGGTTCACCTTCTTTGACCTTCCTTTTCTCATTACAGACCTGTAGAACCCCTTCTGTTATTCTGGGCATCATTTGCCAGGTTCAGCTCCAGCTCCACCTTCTCACCCCCTCCTCACACAACTGAACTTTTTCTCTGTGGTCTTCCCAGCTCACCTGTCCTGGTCTCCACTGTGATTTTGCTTCTTTCCCTTTAGTTTGACCAGCAAGTCCCTGCTCAGCCACGCACATACACCCATATGTAAAGGATCAAACAAAATGTCTATGCATTCCCAGACACCAGAAACAGCACTCAGCCTCATTTATACTGAATTCACACAACAAAACACAAGCATTGGGAGAGCTGCATCTTTTGCAGATGAGAGAAACTGAAAGAATAAGCAGTTTTAGCCATGACTATACACACGTGTTACACTGGCCTAAAATCACAATTCTATTTCATAGACATTTTGTAGCACAACCTCTTGATCTTGTTCAACTCGCAAAAGTGGAAAACTCCTGCAGGGGTCGATCCAGCAACCAAGACATGAGTGTTGGGAAGAAGAGAATCCAGCTGGTCCAGGTGCTGACAGGCAGCTGAAACCTTTCCAGCTGGGTGCCACCAGATCACAGAATCGCAGACTGGTTTGGCTTGGAAGGGACCCTAAAGACCATCCAGTTTCAGCTCCCTGGTTCCACCAGACCAGGTTTAGCCAAGCCCCATTTAACCCCGCTTTAAACACTTCCAGGGATGGAGCTTCTCTGGGCAGCCTGTGTCAGGGCCTCACCACCTTTGCAGTAAAGAATTTCTTCCTCATTTCCAATTTAAATCCGCCCTCTTTCATTTTATAGATATTTACAGCAAACAAACAGCATCAACAAGAACGCTGCAATGCCGAGAAATCGATAATTTGTGCCACAGAGTTATGGGTGAGTATTTTTTAATCCTCCTTTCCACATATCTGCCACAAACCCCAGCAGTCTGCCTTTTTCTGCAAACTCTGCATTCATTGGAGGTTCTGGGGCTGACACCCACCCCACAATTCAAGACACAAGCCATTAGGGCTATTTATTAAGTTTTGCATCTCAATTAGTCACACTTAATGAGATCATACTTTAAGATTAATAAAATAATATTAGAAGTTCCATCATCATAATGATTTAGCACGCACACCAGAGATGGAAGTATAAATAATTAAACCTACCAATCTGAAAGACAAATCTGACAAATAACTTCAACTGCCACCAAAAAGACAATTTTGAGTTAATTTAACATCTAATACCAAAACCACTGACATCAGTATAACACTGTATCAAAATACAAGAAAAATTATTTATTCATGGAGTCTGATCTTGCATGTCAGATGCCACATTTGAAATAGCATTGAGCTATCTCAAACTGGTCCCCTCTGCATTACTTTTTTCCTTTTTTGTAGTGAAATGGTACAACTTACCCACAAAACTAGTAAGTAAAAAGAAATTCCCACATGTAGCATTTAATTGACCAATTTTGTCTACCAGCCCTTCTACACAATCCCCTTCCTAACTCCATTTGCTTTCCTGCTGTGAAAACTCAAATAGACTAATAGGCTTCTCTGTCTCTGCTAACAAGAGAATGTTGTATTTAAGACCTTATTTAAATACAATTACTGTATCAGATTCAGTGCTTTTCACTAGGTTATTCATGTGTCCTTTGCAACAAGAGTTATGTAGGCATTTCAAGTTTAAATAAAGGTTAGGGGCCAAGGCTGAAACAAAAAAATATATTTTAAACAGAATCACAATTAAATATTTACTGACGGGGGGGAAAAGGCTTTGTTTCGATGCAAAAAATACAGTACAGTTTGATATAGTTCACATTAAAGTCAAGAACAATATCAACAAACAACTTTTCTAACAGAGCTTATGTTCCTGGGAATGTTTTGCCAATTAAACTGGCAACACAGAATCAAACACAAATACATGAGGACACACAAAAAAAGACAGCTGACCTAATTCTAGAAGCTGCAATAGCAAAAACACCTGTCAATAACATTTCAATTACTCAAGAATATCAGCCACAATTCCTGTGACTGCAGGTGCAAGACTATTTAATACTATTTCCAGCTATTTGTGTCTTGCTTCTCACAGAACCAAAAATGAATTTTAACTATTTCAGGCAGCATCCAAAACACAGCTGTCCAATTAGAGGGAAGTACCTGCAGTCCAGGGAAAGAAACCCCCTCTCCATAGGAGTACCAGCAAAGGGAGGCAGGAGCTGCACGGGGGGCTGGAGAAGGACCCCAGAAGGGTGATGAATACTGGGACACAGCTACAACTTGTGATAACATTTAACCCTCTGCCCTCAATTTAGGCTCTCTGAGACATTAAATGAATACCAATATGTCAATAAAGCAGGACAAACACAAGCCCAGAGAGAACAACAAAACCCCTGCCCCTAAGAGCATCCATCCCTCTTTGTCTTCCAGATTACAGGAGAAGCCAGAGAATCACAAGTCTTTAATCCACCAGCAAGAGCTGCTAGGGAAGAGTTAAAGCAGCAGAGCCACCTGCACCTGTGGCAGCAGCAGCTCATCTGCTCTCCCCATGCAGCAGCCCTGCAGGTCACTGCACTTGCAGAAAAATCAAAAAGCTAAAAAGAAAAATCTGTCTGCTAGCCAGTATCCGTCACCGCCGCAGCTGTATTACACAGCAGTTGGCACGGAGAAAATAATTCCTTGTTAAGGAAGGATTTATAAAATATGCAGGACATTAACTAAACATACACAGCTACTACTTGAGATTATAAATTCATTAACCTCGACACAATCACTGGGTAGAAGGCAGACAAGAGAGCCAGTGTGGTTTCCATTCGCTTTGCGCAGAATTTGCACTATTTGAGACAAGTACAGAGACCATGGTATCAGAATGGAATTCTCAGGGGAATGCAAATTAGGGGGTGCAGTATCAATACACAGAACAGAGTCCAGCACAGTAAAAAACCTCAGTTAAGTGTTGAACTGCCTTAACATCCCCAGGAGTACACTTGCTAACACCTCCAACACCCATTACTGCCACCACTTGGCCTGCAAATCTCCCTAAGGAAGGGACAGTGCCAAATCCCATCTTGCAAACATGACTATTTGAAGCTGCCCAAATGCTGCTGTAAGATGGCCAGGTCCTCTCAAGAGCTTCTTTCATGCTGCCATAATCAAGTCCTAGTTTGATTTGTGATGCCATGGCAGGCCATGCCTTAGCATCTTCTGCATGGGTGGATCAGAAATGAGGGAGCACCAGCAGTTGGCCACTGGGCCTTAGGGACAGGGAGGAAAGCCACCTTTGTTTGATCCGGGGAGCAGCTGAGAAGAGCCCAGCTAGAAAAATATCCCTCTCTTCTAACCTGCCTTGGACAGCTGGACTAAGCCACGACAGCCTCTCTCAGTAAGGCTGAACATGGCTCCTGCTTGCAGTCACCAGTCCTGCAGACACTGCTTAATTAACAGCAGCAATTTGCTCACTATCACTCCCAGACCTGTGCTCAGTTGGTTTTGTTGTGCATCAGTTTGGGATTTTTTTTCTTATTTTTTCTTAAGAGCTGACTTGCCCTGACATTGAAGGGCTACATTTTATTCTTGAGCTCCAATTAAAGGCTGCCGAAATCCGTCACGGTCTCGTCTCCCTGCATGAGGAGTCAGCTCTTATCTCTCAGTGGGGGGAAGTGAAAATGGGCTCGGTTGCCTGGAAACCTGAATGAGCATCTTCTAAGTGAAAAGCAACTTCTGGACTGTTAATTCGGGAATGGAGAGTCCAGGCAAGAGCACGGTGCCAGTCACTCAGCTTTAACACCCACAGGGTGACACTCTCCAAGGAGAATGAAGGGGAAATAAACGCTGGCCTAAGACTCACAACAGTCCAGGGTTTTTCAAACCAAGCAGTTGCAGATGCTGCAAGCAGGGCACCCATCAGCCACTCCTTGCTGCTGGGCACAGGGGTTTGCACAGCCCTCACCCACAAAGGTTTGCTCATTCATTCAGTCTGGGTGCGCGCACCTATTTGCTGGGAGAGAATCCAAAAATGAGCCAAAGGACACAGCACGCTTATCTAGAAGTGGATACACAATAATCACTCATTACATACAGTACTATCTGTTTTGAAACATGCCTGTGTTTGTCTGCCTTCAGTGAGAATTAATTACATTATATTTCATGCAGAGATCCAACTTTTTTTTAATAAAAGAAAAATACTCTCCTCTTATCTGTATTATAGCATTTATCACACAGGTAGTGAATATGCTTTCCCTTAACTTACAAAGAAAGCCACAATTAAGAGCCTTTCAGGAAAACTTTCTATGAAATTTAGTATTACATCTCAAATGTTTTCCCATCTGAAAAGTTTTCGTTAGTGAAAGCAAAATCTTCAAGATATTCCTATAAAGTTAATCCAAACACATACTGGCCATGCTGACAGCTATGCAATAGAAGTGAATAATGTCAAAAATACTGTTTTGAATTGCAGCTGAATTTTGAGGCTACAAATATTAAGGGCTAAAAACAAGTAGTGCAAGAGGGCAAAGTAACAAAGCAGGGACTGTGTTGTTGCATTCAAGGTCAGGCCCTAATATTCAAGTAGCTGCTGCCAAAATTTGTGGCATGAGGCATCAGCAGAGTAAGTACCAGGTCTGGCTACAATCCCCCCTCAAACCTGAGTCAGTGCACTGCCACAGTAACCCCAGTTCACCTGGGAAGCTGAAGGAGAAGGGAAGCAAAGGCCTATTTCCAGCCCTTGCACCCAGCAACTGCAGGTGAAGTGAATTATTAAATAAATACATTAAGTCTAGAATCTCTACAGACCTACAATATTTGAATTTATTTTGGAGAAAAGCAAATAATTGGCCTCAGTTCACATAACTCTTGTCTCCCTCTGTTGTTTTGGTTTTTTTTTAAATATCTTTCCCCTTCTTGCAGAAACACTAAAGATAAATACACAGAGTTCCACAGTATTCAGATATTAGAGACCAAAACACAGCTAAGGTGAAAATCTCCCATCCAGACCAAGAAATTCCATCCCGCCTGCTCATCCACTTGTTGGGGATTTTTTCCTTTAAAAATTTCTCTTTTTCCCTCCTTCTTTCCTCAAGTTACTTCATTCTAACATTTTTCTTGTTACAACAGACTCAATAACATGCATGTAACTAAAGAAACCCACCTGGTTTGCTCCCTTCCCTGACCTCCAGCACTGGAAACAAGATCTAATATCACATGCCACTAAGTCACTGACCTCTACCTTTGGGAGCTGATGAAAGCTCAGATCATGGCAAACTCAGTCTGCGGTAATAACTGCTCCCAGGCCAAATATTTTATCAACCATTTAATCTCAAAACCAGCAGGCACAATGCAAGACCCCTGATACTAACCACTGCCATCAGCACTCTGACAAGTGTGACAAAGCAGACAAAATACAGCAAAGCTTATAAGCACAGACCCTGTTCTGATATTTATTCTGCTTTTTGCTATCCCTGTCCTAAACGGGACTCAGAGTGGTTTGGGTTGGAAAGGACCTTGGAGATCCCCCCATTCCAGGGACACCTTCCACCAGCCCAGGCTGCTCCAAGTCCCCGAGTGGCCTTGAACAGCTCCAGGGACGGAGCACGCACAACTCCAGTTAATATCTGATTTAAAACAACCCTCCTGCCATGCCAGGTCACGCAGGGAACACAGCGAGCTCTTCCCCACGCCCTCCTGGGGGAGAGACAATGGGCAGAGACAAAACAAACCCACCGCTCCCTGCCTGTGCTGCAGATCCCTACACCCGCCTGCAGAGCAAAACAACTCATCCTTCCCTTTCCCTTCTTCCCTCAAACTTCGGAGGGCTGGAAAAGAGCAGCAGAGCCCAGGCAGCAGCCCCAGCTGCAGGCAGGCAGTTCCCAGCCTGCTCCCCTGGGATGGCATTATCAGCCGCGGCAGCCAAGGTGGGAGCACCAGGCACGGGCAAGGCAAGGAAGGGGAAATCCAATGGAAAATATCGCAGCAGCTGGTCAGTGAGACTCGATTCTCCGAGTCTAATCTCAGTTTGTGCAGTCAATGGGGGAGAAATGGCACCATTTGCATAACAACAGCCAGGGGAACTGAATAGTGGCAAATCAATTCTGTGAAAGAAGATAAACCAGAATACACCTAATATATTAGCAGCAAGGTAGAATTCAATTCCCATCATGTCTGATGATATTGATTAAAACTGACGCTTTTTTATTATTATTATTCCTCTTTCACTTAGGACGTGGAAACAACTGAGCCATATAACAATGCAGTTGTTTTACACAAATGGAAACACACTTGGCCGCTGAAGAAAATAATGTAAAGTCCACATCCATTAGGAGTAACAGCCCTAAAAAATATTAGGGCTGGCTATTTTTGCATGTAATAAAGACACAAGCTCGCTTAGGTTCAAGGAGGGATTTGGTGATTTTAATTTATACCCCACAGGAGAGATGGAAATAGCATGAATAGCTGAAAGGAAGTATTAGGTTTTATTTATGGATGAGTTTAAAATAATCAGCAAGCACAATATCTCTGACTTCCTTCCAAATTATTTAGAGATTTGACTATCAGTGCGGACTTGCTTTTGAATTTAAAATAACCTTCACAATCACTACTGGGTTGAATACAAAAATTTCCTGACAATGTACATTTGTCTATAGTTAAAGCAAATTCTTTGTAACTCAAACAAAATCCTCCTTCCCCCTTTCTCAGTCACCAGTGTTATTATCTCAGTTAATAATCTCATTTTTAAAGATGCTATTACAGCTGAATGAGAATTGCTGGTCTGACAAGAGAAGCACATTCAGTATGTGAAAAAAAAAAAAAAAAAAAGGCAAGTAGCTCCCAGTGATGCTGCTGCTTGCATCTAAGCAAAAGGAAAAAAAGAAAAACCACAAGTCTGGATGCTGAAAAGTCCACAGCACTTTTGACTGAAGAATCTGCTACAAAATTTATTTTCAGATTTAGAAAAACGAAGTATTGTGTGTGCATGTGGTTTTGACTGCAGTGCATGTCACCACAGAACACAGACACAAAGGCTGATGAAAATCTCAGCCAGTACTGCTGCTGTCACTGATCTGCTCTGCACAGCACTTGAACAGGACAGTAAACATAGCCGAATCTTGTCAATACCAAAACTTTTGACTTTATTACCATTGAAAAGAGATACCCACTCAGTCCCACCTGCCCCAGGGCAGATTTAGAAGTGTTTCCTGAATCACAGAAAAGAGCCAGAAGCTTCACTCAGTGCCTCCTTGAATACTGAACACGCCACTGGTCTGCACCAGATCTCATCCTTGGGCTCCAAGGGAGTGATGTGCCACAGAGATGCGCAGAAAAGGCAGATTGTGCAGCTCCTGGGGCTGAGGTGTGCTGAGGGGGTGCTGCAGAGCATGGGGGGCTCTCAGGTGTGTCTGCAGAGGAGCAGGTGCCCCCTCGCCCTACAGCCCCCAGAGGAACAGACAGGCACCACCCTGCCCTTGCACATCCTCCAAATGTGTCCTGCAGCAGGCTGGGTGTGCACCAGGGATTCCAGACACACACATGTCCAAACCTGCCCTATAATAACGTTTCTTTCAACGGGCAGCAGACTTACATTAATATATATTAGTTTCTGTAACTAACTCGAGTAGAGATATAAGTGACATTTGCTCCCTGAAGTGAAATTACACATTTATATACATCCTATCTCTTCTCCGGTCTCATTTTTTCACAACAGCTCAGCTGTCACATTCTCTCTTTCACTCCAGAATGAAAGGAAATAGATCTTCTGGGTTTAACAATGAGAAGGCAAAAATAAAAAAAGCCCAAGAACAAGCTAATGTCAGCAGCAGGGCACTGAGCTCAGTTTAGGGATCAAAAAGTCCAGGCACAAGACTGGATTGTTCTTTTCCAGTTTGCTTTTGATAGCTCCTCAATCCTTCACTAAGTTACCCTGCAGGAAAATGGGTGGTAATATACAAAGATTTTATCTTCTTTGTTTGTTTTACAATTGAAAAATAGAAGGCCAAAATTTTAGGTAATATTCTAATGTAATTCTGCCACCTCATACCTACACAGACTCAAAAGCAGCTTGGAATCTAGACTTCCTAAAGTCTGATATTTCTGCTCTTTTGGTCTTGGCTGTTGACTTTTTAAAATAAAAGTCCAGCACTGTGCTGTACAGGACAGAAGCATCCTACTGTATCTCCACTAAACAACTACAAATCCATAAGAGGAAACGCAAAATACTCCTAATTTCCTTTGCACTTACATCGGTTGGAATAAACGAAAAGCATGAAAAAACAACACTTCTAATGTCATTAAAATATGCTGATGAGTAAACCAACCCGAACAAAGGGAATTAATTGTCTGGATGACTTTTTGTGTTCACACAATCTGGATGAATAATTTATAGGGAAGATTTCTAAGTTACCAAGAATAGATTTTATTTCATCCACAGTTTGGAGATAACACCAACACAGTTACTCTCTGAACTATTAGGAGTTCCTAAATTAGAAGTATTGATTATTATGAGAGACAAAAACGTAACCAAATTTCTTAATTCAACTGGAAAACCACACAGGGTTCCTGCCCCACTAGGATGGATTACCTCAGCTTTTAGAACTTAGAGAATCACAGAACATTGAGTTGGAAGGGACCCAGCAGGATCAGAGTCCAACTCCTGAGTGAGTGACACATCCAAGGGTCAAACCCACATCCCTGGTGTTACTGAGCACCATGCTCTGACCAACTGAGGCCATCTCAGGATCTCTTCATCATCTTCAACCCCCCAACCTCATCCCCATCTGCAGAATCCAGCTGCGCTTCCCTCTCACACCCATCCTAAACCCCACCTCGCCAGTCCCTTTTCAAACTCTGCAGCTTGTGCCCACCAAAGAGAGTAATACCTTTTCTTCACTGGGGCAGCAAGGAAGGGGATTTCACTTGCATGAGTCCCTGAGAAGAGTGTCAGACAACATAATACTGTGCTAACACCACCTTTGCCTTTCCTCAGGGTTATCTACATCATTACCACTCCCTCAGCAGGGATCACATGCACCCCAGTCCCTGAGTCAGATCACCTTTCTCACCCAGCTCATGAGAGAACTGGAAATTAACTGGAGAAAACTGGCTGCATAATCGATCTGACTTCCTTTAAAGCCACTAAAGATCAAAGAGGGAAAGGTAAAACTCTTTGATCAGGCTGGCAAAAGGGGCAGGACTGTTCTGGCAGACAGCAAGGCACGGCTTTAGAAACTCACTCCAGTGAGGAAACTGCACTGCCAGGCCTTAGCACAGCTCTGCTTTCCTCTGATCCCCCTGCAGCTTTTTCTACTCTGCATCTAGCATGGTATGAACACAGTGTAAAATAACCTCAAGCAATATGTGTAATTCCATATGGTACAGATCCAAACAGGAGTGATGAAATCTCCTCAAACCCTACTCCTAAGAAATATTCATGCCCTTAAATTCCTTCATTCTTACCAAAGGCATAAGCATGTGATTGATTAAAATACAATGATTTCTGAAGGATTAAGAAGGCACACAAAGGTGCAAATAAAGGAAAATTTCTAATAAAGGTCCAATTTTAAAAAATCTATATTATTTTAACATTTGTTCAAATATATGCTTCCTTTCGTGACATCTGAACTGGTGACTCAAGATTGGCTATGAAGGTACATTCCAGATTATTTCTGCAGCACCCCACATCCTGTGAATTAGCAGGACTTAAAATTATTTTAGGTTTAAATAAGTGGAGGCACTGCAACACAAATCCCATGGTTTGCAGCATGCTTTGTTGTCATGACTCATTTTATTACTGCTCTGTCAGCAGCAAACTGCTCTTCCAAGAAATCAACTTTGTGATTTCAAAAACTGGTACTACACTTAGGACCTCTATTAAATTAGAATAATTCCCTTCTATTGTGATCAACCAACCAAGATGACAATAGCAAGAACCTTAAGAGACTGGAAAATTTCTTCACTTATAGAATTTCAAAATATATGCATATTAACACACATGCCTCAACCTCTCATGAAGTATACCAAAAAGAATAGTTAGATTAACATGAAGCTACAGTTTCAAGTAACATATTACAGTTCACTTTAAAAAGTGTTTGTGAAAATTTGGAGATAATTAACTAGTTCAATCAGTTCTGCTTTTGGGTCTTAAATCTAACAGTGGTATTAATATATTGTCCCAAAGAGTTAAATTCTCACCTGATTAAAATCAGTGCAGTTAAATCTCTTTCTGACTGAAGAAGAGGGAAGAGTCAATTCCCCTGTAGTCAATGGAGTCAAATTGGGGTAAATGAAAAAAAATAAAACCCATTTTCTTGTGTTTGTGCAGGTACAACAAAGTCTTCGTCACCTTAACACTAGCAGAAAATGTTCAAGTGCCTTGATGCCGGGAAAATTAGATATCTTCAGGAAAGTCAGGGAATTCTCCTTTAAATCAATCTCCAAAGATGATTACAGCCATTAAATGGATGGAGAAACAAGGAAAGAAAACCAATGCCAAATAATTCCAGACCACCATGCCTCCTTTCTCACCTTTGATTTGTAAAATTAAAACATTTTTAGCAGGCAGGTGTGAAGGAGGGCCCAAAACCTGACTGACAGCTAGCCCCTTCACACCATGGTGCAATGAGGGGAAGGGGCTGTGATGGCCTGGGGCATTTAAAGAGGGCCCTACTCCCATCCACTGCTCAGCACAAGAGGGAGAACAAACATCACCTTGTTCAACAACTCCAGAGTGCTCCGAGTAGCACAATCAACGACAGCACAGCAAAGGTTGGGTTTGGAGAATATGGAGTTATGCAGCTGCTTCTCCACTGCCTAGGTGACCTCAGATTCCCATAAAACCCTGCTCCAGATCTCTTCCACTCTAGCCAGCGGAAATTCAATATATTCTGGAGAAATAATTCTGACCTGGCTAAAAAAATCCATTTACATCATTCAGTGACACTGGAACAGCTGGACAAAGGGAGGTGGAGGAGTGGATGTTTTACTGCAGGTGCGGTGAGCAGCAGGCTGGGGCTGTCTGCAGGGAAGAAAATACTGAGAAACAGCATGGAATATCAGAGCAATAGACAGGAAGGAAAAAATAATAGCTAACCTTTACAGCTATCCTTCAGCATCAGTCAGGGACTTTGCTAGAAACACTCCTGCAACACCCTCAGCCACCAGCCTCCAAAATGGCTGGTTCACTGAATACATTTACAATGAATAATAATCAACTTCTCAGCTTCTTATGACTTGGGTTTTCATGCCTAAATCATGTATCACATTAATTCAAACACATTTTTACTGTTAAAGGGGCTTAGAAGTGAGGATCAATGCAAACACAAAACAACACAGATATAAGAAGTGATACTGATGGCCGGTTTGAGTAGGTGAAATATTAGTAAGTGATACTACTGAAAAGCACAAAAGTATTCTATTATACTACTGGGCTCCTCCTTTCCCACTGGAAACTCTAATGAAAAAACATAAACAAAACCAAAAAATCAGTTAAGTCTCACAACATAAGAAACCACACTTCCAAAGCCTTCCCTCAATTCAGATGCATTATACTAGCTTCCCTTTTAAATGCTAAGTGTCATTATGGTTCTGGCTGAGCTTATTTTACTGAAGGATTTTTGAGCAACAAACCAGGCAGACAAGTAAAAGCAGAAAGTTAAAAGAATCAAAGCTTTAGAGGAGTCAAAGAGCGGTCCTGGTGAATCTGCAATTTTCTGGTGCATCATTCTGCATCAGATGAGTAATCCATCGTTTGGGATGGCTTCCAAGAATGGACCATCTGCTCTCAGCAGGACCACGCTCCTGGAAGCTGCACAGAATCTTTAACCTTCTCTTTGACAGCTCTGGAGAGATATAATAATAAGGTTTCTAGAAAGAACAAAGCCAATAAATTGTAAGCTGCTTTGCCTGAAATACCATCTCTTCACAGGTTCGGTGCATCTAACTTGCATTAGTGGCCTTCTGCCACACATAAGTGGCATTTGACACAGAGAAAACAAATTATACTGACTGGAGAGAATGGGATTTTTAGCCATGAGATCACAAGGCTAAAACAATAAAATCACAATAAGTGATTGAGGGAATTTGCATATGCACAGTTTCTGAATTCTTCCTAATTTCACGCACATGGCCTGTCACAAACACCTCAAAGAACAGCGAGGAACCTCAGAGTGAAAAATCCCCACATCTATCCCCCTGCCCTGAGTGCAAGGAAGGCTACAGGACAAAAGCCCCTAACCCTAATGCTCCTGCAAGGCAGCTCCAGGGAAGGGGCCAGACCTCAAAGAGGAAAACAAACAAGCCAGTCACTTCTTATGAGCTGTCCTGCACTGTCAAATCCAGGCAGCTGGCTAAAGACACAGGAAATCAAACTCCCATATCAACAAACAGAGGAGGTGATGCTGTTCCCATAACCCCGGCCACAGCTCCACATCCTCCCCTCTGCCAGCATGGGCATTCACCTGACATCAAAGCAGCCAAGCCTAAGAAACTAAATGAGGATTCAGGATTTTACTCAAGAGGAAAAAACCCTCACGGAGGAGTCTCTAGCCAGGAGGAAAAAGAGCAATTTTAACATTTTTGTCAGCAGCTGCCAGCAGGTCACCTCAGCTGTATTTTAACAATACACCTAAGGGTTGACTCTTACACAGCTGAAGGCTGCAGACAAGGATTATAAGAGCCTGTGGTTTCTAGCTGTGGGGCAAGGAAAACCACGGGATTAAGTAGTTGAAGAGGAGAAGGCTCAACTGCCCCCCTCATTTGGTATTAAGGGTATACCTGGTATCTTTACTGCTTCACCTCAACACCAGCTCAGTTTGAGAGCCCCTGAATGGGTGGATCTCACAGCACCAGAGCAGCACACTCCACATAAAGCTCACAAAGCCAAGTAGAAGTGGGCTACAGGAAAGCATCTATTCACAGAGGGTTTTTTAGAAGAGGCCCAACTATTTTCTGAACTACAAGAAACTTTGGTCATCAGTATTCCAAAATGAGAGAGAACAATCCATATTTCTAAGGCTAAGTGTGCCCTTCAGCATGCAGTTATAAAGCCAAAGGCAATGCCCATGTTTTGCTCACATTTTGCAACTTCCAAGTGGCACACAAGATCACTGGAACAAGACGTGCAAGATCAGTTGCCTTTCATCAAGTCAGACAAAGCACATACAAAGTGTCCTTAATTATTTCAGCTGCAACTGTAAAGACTGAGGTTGAAAGAAGCAATTGCAGCATCACACTTCTCCTGCTAAAGGTAGCAGCTGTCACACTTCAGGGCTGGAGGACCCCAGACAGGTGATGCTGCCAGGCAGGGCTGCATCCAGCCCCTGGTCTGCTCCTGGCCATTGACACAAACCTTCCACTGTGCAGCTCCAGGCAAAGTGATTGGAAATGGTTTCTTCCACAGCTGAAGTGGAAGCTTGCATCCTCCTGACTACAACACAATTAGGACAAAAAACATTTCCAGAACAGCCTTCTCATAATTTTCCTGAAGTTACAGGGGTAGGAGATGCCCCTTCTGCCAAAGGGAGAAGGGAAGCAGCAGAGCACAGCACAGGGTGTAGGGGCACGTATGGGAAAAGGAGCTCTAACTGCAGGAATCTGGGCTGTAAGGATGAGAAGACAAGGGCAGGGATGGAGTAAGGGCAAGATGTGCTCCAGGACAGACATCCAGCTACTGCAGAAATGGAGTGGAAGAGAAGGGAGAAAGCACTGAATTATCCATGCATGAAATCAGGTGCTGAAGCAGCAGCAATATGTGCACAGGTGGGATTTAGAGCTGCAGTTAGAGAGAAGATGGAGAAAAACCACAGCCTTTATTTTTAGGGAGTTTAATAGAATCATACAGAACATTCCTTCTTTGACTCTTGTGTCACAAAGAGAAAAGAGGAGCTGGTCCCCTTTGTGCCTCCACAGTGTTTCAGTCAGGGCAGCATTTCTCCTGACCAGCCACAGCAGTGTCACTCAGTGTCCAGCTCCAAGGACCCTAAAGTCTCAGTCCTTGCTGCCAGTCCTTGTTCCAAATCATCAGTAATTGTACATCTCAACTATAGCTCAGTACTCTTGCAAAATCCAGTATTTTAGGCGTTAAAGGAAAAAAAAAAGGAATTATTTGACACGAGACAGGAAAAATTCAACACTGACCTTTGAAAACATACCTAGCCTGCACATCACTCTCCCTTCCCTCTTTCACAGTCAATTTCCAATAAGTAGCTTTGGAGCTGCCAGAAAAATTTCTCCTCTGGCAGGAGAACAGGCCACCAGGCTCCCCAAGGTCCCAGCTCTCCTCCCCTATTGCTATCAGGGCTCCCTTTAGAGGCAACACATCCTGCTCTGATTAAAACATTGCCTACACAAGTCTTATACCAGTCTCAGTCTGCCAAATGCAAAAGACCTGCTCCTGATTTGTAGCAAAGAAAATGAGAGGAGGAGGGAGTTAAGAGCTGAAGAGAAAAAAAAGCAAAATAATGAGGGGATGGAGAAATAACAAATACTCAGCTCTTGAGCTGCAGGTCTATCCTTCATACCTATAAGCACTGACCCTCAAAGATAATTCATTATCTTAGGAATCTAAAATCCTATTTTCCATTTTAAAAATGCTTTGTTGTCTTAAAACCAAAAGTTCTCCATTCCTGGATTAATCTCAAGCTACAAGGATTAGCTTATCACAGAATCAGGCATGATCCGTGTACACAGCTGCATCCTTTCCAAAGCACAGCAGAAAACAAAAAGGACACAATGAATATGCAGAAACACTGTTTACTGTTATGAGCAATCATCTTATTTGCCCTTCCTTTTGTTACATATAATATTAACACTCATTTTTTTGTGCTCTTCTACACTGCTGAGTCTTGATTAATCAATCTTGTAAAAACTTGTCTTCAGTGACTCATCATCTGCTTCTACCTTTTGAACTCTACTGAAAGCATCCTGATCACAAAACAAAACAATTCAGTACAGAATACATTAGTGCCTCCAAACTGTGAGAGAAAAACCCACAAAGAGACCCATTTTGGATCACTGCAGCTCTAAGGTCTACATCATTCACATGTGGAAGCAAGCAACCACCCCCTCCAGGCAAGGGCTCAAAATTGTTACTGTAAGTACCAGCAGTGATCGTTTAATGCTTTGGATTATTGCACAGCAGCTTTACAGCACATTAGTTACTACTGCTACACAGCTGGTGGTTTGTTTTCTGAAGGACCACAGCTGACTATTTCCTTTACTCTTTTCCTCTTCATAGATAAACCATCAGAAAGTAACAATAAATTATATCTCACTAGCATAAGTTGTCAGGTAATAAATTCCCTACAAATTTTAATGGAAACTACCAGCCTTAAAGCCATGCTCATACTGAAAGCAACACTAAGAATACAACAAATTGCTGGGGTTTTGGGGTTTTTTTCCAAGACCCCAAATATTTTGCATCCATTGGTCTTCAAGCGCTACAGACTCTACTGCATCCAAGGATATTCCTAGCAAGGGAAACACCACCTAATCAATGCCTTCTCTCAGTGCTTGTCCTCACAGCTGAACAAGAGCACATGGTGCAGGTGGCTATTGATGTCGTGCTCCCAGCACCACCTCTGCTCCAGCCCTGGTGGCTGCCCTCAGTGGGTAACTCGGCTTTGCCAGCCCCAGCAGCGCTGCTCCCCTGGCAGCATTCCCGTGGCAGGGGAACAAACGCGCTCCTGCTCCATGTGTTCCCCAGCCAGGATGCCAATCTTTGGACACCAGCCTTTGGCACCAGGCCACGTGGATGGCTTCTGCTGTTCCTCTGCCTTGTGGGTTTCAATAGCAAGAGACTGTGAACTGCAAAATCACAATACTGGTATGGACTGAAGGAAAAAACACAGGTCCACCTCACAGCAGGGAAATAACCTCAGCTTTAGAAGAGACCTTAGAGAGAAGAACATGAGGGGGAGAAAAAAGGAAATCAGAATATAAAACTAGAGAAATAAATGTAACTTACCACCCAAACCACACACTTGAAGTAAATGGAGACACACACTGCTGCATCATCTTAAAGAATATAAGCGTGGCTTACATCCCACATTTGTGGAACAGAGTGAAGGCCTTGCAGGTTTAGCATGCCTTCAGAGCTGGGAAATAACTACCCAAAACCCCCTAAAAGAGCTGTGACATCTGTCTTCTCAGCAGTTCCCAAGGTGGTCCCCACAAGCAGGCGTTATTTCCTGAACAGAAAAGTCTCCCACTTCTTCCCACTATCCAGCATTTATGCCCACACTCCAGGGATACACAGTACACGCTCTGGGTACACGATTCCCCCAGATCTACCTCACCCATCTACAGCTACAGTTTGTTACCTGCATTTAAAGGATGTTAACTAACAGAAATGCATGTAATTCAGGCTGGATTTGTTACCTTTCCCAGCACATCCAGGCACAGACACAAAGAGAAGAGTAACCTTTCTTGGACAAGCAGCATGTCAGCAGTCACAGAGCCTGCTACACCCCGATACGATCCTGTGCACAAATAACAACAGCCTGTGCCTGTCTGGCACATTTACCCACAGAAATCTGGCATATGTTTTACTGTGAATAATTAGGAGAAACACACAGAACTCTCTTATTTCAAGGTAGCTTTTGTTACAGCTCCATTCCTGCAGACTTTTAAAATGAGGGTAAGATGACAAGATATGAAACTATCAAAATGTAATTGAGCAAGAGGCTGAAACAGATGAGTGGGTAGGAATTGGTGTAAATAAAGCCTCCACACGAGCTAAAGAAAACCAAACAAAGCAGATACCAAACTGTACTTCGGAAATCTGTTCATTGTACAGGCACGGATGGCTATTTCACAGTTTCTCCCTGCTTTCTTCCTAAAGCAGTTTAGATCCTGAAGCTTTATAACATAACCTGAATCTGGGTTCGATATTACATATGCAAATCCTGATATAAATAAAGACAGTTTTTGAAACATATATTATTGGTTTTCCTTTTTAGCAAAGGATTTTTAGGTGAAGAAACTTTACCAAGGACAGGAAGAAAATCCACTCAAAACCTTAAGGAATATGCCTGATCTCCTATTTGGTTACTTTAGTGTTGAGTCTCCTCATTATAGATGCAGCTTCTGCTATATTTAGAACCTTGACAATTTATTTTTTTTTAAATAAACCCCAAGAACACACCAGATTTCACCCCAGGGCAGAACTAGGAGCCTGCTGTTACCAAGCTCATACCCTGCACAGCACACAGGACTGCTGTGAGTCCCAGTTTTGAAATGCTAACAGAAAGCCCTCCGGATGCTCCATTGGTGTGCCAGTTGAGGTCTTTTTGTTTGGTTGTTGTTGGCTTTGTTACCTTTTATTAAAAATAACATTACAGTCCCGTGTGGTAGCCTTGGAAATAGTGAAATACTGTGATACACACATGCTATGAAACATTGTTTTCCAAAACCTGGCATGGGCAAGGCTTTTTCTGGCACAAAGTAACCAAGGGTACTGGAGAAACCCTCAGCTGCTGATTGCTGCTCCTCCCATGGTTTGAGCATCAGCGTTCGGGCAGCCAGGCTGAGAACAAAGCCCAGCCCTCTGTGTCCCCAAAGGGTGGCGTGTGCCCACGCCCAGGGGTGGCAGCCAGCCCAGCAGAGCAGCATCCTGCCCAGTGCCGGCCACAGCAGCAGCACGGGCCCTGCCGTGCCTGGACGCCTCCCCTTGGAAATTCAGGCATTGGTTTCAGAGACGCTTCACTTGCACTGAAAAACACTTCCATGCATAGGCTGGGGAAAAAAAAAAAATAAATTAAAGTCTTGTTTGCCCAAATGGGCCTGTGGGTGTCATTCTTGCAGAGGGATTCAAAACTAGCATAGAGACACAAACATCAACATCTGACCAGGACCAACCACAATAACCACAGCCCCGTAGAAAGCAATTTGATTAGGCTGATTCAACTGAGAGAAGTTGCGATAGGAGCCACACAACTTGGACAAAAAATACCTGAGGCTTCTGCATATCACACTTTTCTACACCATATGTTTTGTTCCAGGCAATTTTTAACAGGATAGTCACCAGTGCTGCAAGATCTGAATTTGGGAAGGGTTTAATCATCCCATTCTGAACATCTATGATGGTAGTGATGAGTTACATGAATCAGGGTTGGTGTCTAATCAGCATAATTAATCTCATTCAGTGATTAACCCGAAGAGGAAAGAGCTCCTTTAGGCACAGGTAAAACAGCACATGAGTCATTACTTGGCAGTGACAGTAGAGTTTAAAAATGCAATTTGTGCTTTGTTGGAAGGCTCACACTCAGTCTAAAGAGGAAATAGATTATTAAGTGCTAGGACAGAAACTTGAAGCAGTCTTTCCCCAACCACCAGAAACCAAGACAGCACTGCCACTAAAAGCTCTGCTAATTTGTGAACTACTAGAAAGTGTTTTGGGGACACAACTACCAAACACTGACACAGGCCAGCTCTGTTCCAAGTAATACAGGCAAGGACTCTGCAGGTGGTTTTACACATCATGCTGCAGTTCAAGCCTTGGTCATTAGTCCCTCACATGGAATTACTATAAAAATGCTCTCATTAATATCCACACAAAAAATCATGTCTTTCACAGTGCCAGGATCCATTCCAGAAGTGTCTGATTTATCCTAAGCAGTGCTCCTGGATTCTTCATACAGAAATTTCAGAAATCCCTCATGCAGCTTCAAAGCTGTATGCCCTAGAACACAGTCCAGTTTCAGCACAACACCACCACCAACATTGCCATCTATTCCTATAAATTAGGGTAGCAAAAGCTGGCACAGCCACCAGAGGAAGCAGCCTGCCCTTACTAACATAGTGGTGTATTTGTTGCTAGCCTCACATCTTTCTGTTTTCTGCACCATGTGGCTAAAAAAGCAAATTGGATTAATTGACCAAGGGAAAAAAATACAGCATTTTGAGGGTAAAGAAGGTTACTTTAAAGTTTATGTGCACTTAGAGTATATATGAAATTTCACAGTTTGTTCCAGAAAAATGAGAAACTGTTGGAAGAAAAAAATAAAAAAGGTAAGACAGGTCACATCTGACACCTGAGAGTTGTCCAGCCCCAATTTCAAGTGGCTGCTTGCCAAGTGAGGCAACAGCTGTGGCATTTGGAAACACACATTAGCAGGGAAAGGTGCCCAGTGCTTCCTCACATCATCATGCCATGCACAGCCTTAGCAGCCTGCCTGTACACTTAACAGCCATAGAAATAATTGACTCACAAATAGTGATTTATCCCCTTTCACCTGATGAGGAGTCAATGGAGCTCAGCAGCAGCAACCAGCAAACTTTGGATAAAAGTATTTACACCTGTCACTGTCTCACTGCTTTCCTGGTGGCAATAAGGCATCTTCTGTTTCATCTTCAGAGCACTAATATCCATCACATCTCATTTTTATTTCTTACCTTCCTTTAGGGCAGACGCAAACATTGAAACTCCTATATAAGCCACTATCACACAGCATGCAGCTGAAGAGAGAACTCTCCCCATTTTATTCAGATCAATACCAATTACTGCTCCTGTTACAATTCAATCACATCTTGATCAACTCTTCATTCAGGAATGTGCTCAACACATTCCTTAGACCTCTCTGCTGAGGTGCATAAACACTACTGGATAAAGCAGTAGGGAGGGAAGGGAGGAATAAAATCTGCTGAAGGTTCTGCTGGCCATTACCGGGGTCACAGCAGCTGCACACCCCCATTAGGTAACACCCCATGTGCTCTTGGATGCTGCACATGAAAATGTCAAGAGCTGTTCCAGATTTCCTACATAACTCCAAAGGAGAGATGTTCAAGTTTTTTAACATGCACCTGAAGTCTCAGCCCTCAATTTCATTTTCCCCCACAGCTGTGAAATTACTACTGAAAACTGACAAGGTTTTGGGAAATAACACAATAACATTTAAAGGACAGTTCAGGGAAGGTAAAGGGTCTGTAAACAGCTAAAAGCTCTGAGTGTGCATGACTCAGAGGCACCCATACTGAGAGCACCTCTGCTCTATGGGGTGGTTTGGAAGCACTTTCCTTTTAGCTGAGAGCATGCAGCTCTGCCTGCCCTTGCAGGGAAACAGCCAGAGCTGGACCAGAACTGATCTGGGGCGCTTTATGAATAAACTCAAGAGTACAGGGGATCAGAACTGGCCTTGTGCTCACACAAAAGAAGCAGGGGAGTGTGAACAGGAGCCCATGGCAGGCATGAGGATAAAGCCAGAGCACCAGCACTGGCACTGATAAACAGCAACCCAAAGGGCTCCCAGCAAGACAGGCTGCAGTCAGGGTGCAGAGACCACAGCATAGCCCCCAAAAAACTGTGTAGTACCTCTAAACATCATCCTCTGTCCCTGGAGATAATCCTATGGGCAGTTTCACTGCAGCTGGTGCAGTATCACTGGAAAATCTCTAGATAAAGACATGAGCAAACCCATTCTGGGCACCCCCACCCCCTGCAGCTCTCATGTTCCTCATTTATGTATTTGACATTTTTCAGCTCTTCAGACAGGGATTTTTAAAATTCTTATTTATGTTTTGCATTTTCTTGTTTTATTGATGGGAGATGAGGGGAAAGATGATAGCAGTAACGAAAGTTTAAAAATCCCCACACCAGTTCCAGAGAATCCAGGAAAATTGGAGCCTCTCTGTTTTTATCATCATTATCCTCTCAGTAGGTGAGAGAATTCACTCTTCAAGGAGGACTGTGAAAAGATACAGCTCCCAACTGGTTGTACAGAGTCTTGAAACCCTAAAGATGATTTTTAAAACAACAGCCAAAGGACATGGAGAAGCAAAGCAGCAGGACCTGCTGCAGGGGACAAGTATGAAGAAAGATGATTATTCCAGCTCAGAAAAAAATAAAGAGATTAACTGTCAAAGGGGAAAAAAATAAAGAGTCACTCTTAACTCATGGAAGGCCATGTCAGAGAGCAAAAGCCATTTAACACATTTTCAAGTGACTGTGCAAGAGGCAGTGGTGGATTCCAGGCTCCATGATTTATAGCAAGGCTCAGAGGATGAACAGACACTGATGGTGAAAGGCAGATCCAACACCAGGATTTCTTCTTATTGCCTTTGATTACAGCCCAAAACACAATGCATGCCCAACCACTCCTTTTTGTTTGTAGGGTTTTTTGTCTGGTTTGGTGGTTTTTAGGTATTTGCAAAAAAAGCACAACGCCAAAGGTACGAATCCGGAACGTATGCCTCCGATATGCTATCTTGAAGCCTCAAAAAGTTATTTTAAACTGACTGAGATTTGAATGCTAGCAATTAGACAAGAAGCAGATGCTTCACTATAAGCAAGAGCAATAAGTGTAAGAACAATTACCATTTTGTGAGATAGAGTGCAATGCACACCAGGAAAAAGCATTTTTAATTTGTCAGAGCTAATATTTATCCAAGTTGACAAATAATTTACTTGGTTGATTACAAACTTCTGAAGCCTTGGGTTGAATCTGCACACAGCACAAAGCTCCCTTCAGCAGCAAAAGAACCTTCAGTGTCAACTAACAAATGGAAGCAAATTCAAAACCACAACAAAAGATTTGAACAAGAAGCACACCATAGTAGAGGGGTTTGTTCTTCCCCCATATGAACCCTCTCAATAATCTCCACACTCACCATAAAAAAAATGATAACCAGACAACATGGCTTTCTTCTGAAGGATTTCTCAAATTTTCTGATAACATTCAGCCACATGCAATCAAGAGACTATCAACGCTGATCTGATCTTGCCTGCACAAGGCTGTAATTTGTGCTGTTTGTCTTCTGGGTATTACCTACTGTCAGCACAGAACAGCTTCAGGTTTAAAATTACCGGCCTCGTTTAGTCTCTGGGCTGTGAATGCAGACAGGCCAGTTACATCACAGTACAACAGCAGTAATAATAGCTGTAATGGCTAATATGCATTTAATTTTAGATTGAAGCAGGACATGACAAATACAAGTGAAAAGGTTCCTGCCCTACTGAGAGCATTTGCACACCAGCATTGCTTGGGGCTGTTATTGCACGTGCACAGTTTTGCCTCAAACACAACTAGAGATGAAGGTGTTGGGTTTCTGTCACTGATGTTTCCAGGCCAAGTAATTTACCTTTTCTAGTGGAGCACACTAATTAATCTAGCATGTATTATGCACACACCTTCCTTTTAGAACCAAATTGCAGCAATGCCTAAACAATTTTTTCTTTGTCCTATGGTTCCCTATCCCTGTATAAATCCCCCCAAGTTCTGAGTCCCACTAATTACTGTTACCTTATGGATTTGTGTAGAACATTAATGAATCCTGTCATCAAAACCACAACCAAACAGCTGGGGCAATGACAACAATAGCTTAAATCACTTATTGTCAATTTTCCACTTCATTGGATTTGATAGCACAAGGCAGAGGCAACCCTCTGAAACCAAGCAGGGTCATGCAGGTGCAAGTCCACACTGAACACAACATATGCAGAGGTCATACAACTTAGCTTGTCCCATTCCTTCCCAATTTGACACAAGCTGTTGTACTGTTTTCTTACCCTCATTAAAAAAAAAATTATCGCCTTCAATTTCTGCAGCACCTTGAACAATTGTAGCTCATCAGACATGTATCTAAATGTTTTCAAGAGTGCATTCAGAGGTATTAAAACAGGAGAACATGAGTTTGGAGATAGCACATGCATCACAGGCTATTCACAGACCAGAGGATAGCATGCACTATTTTCCACAGGTACTTCCCAAAAAGATTAATTGTGCAATATATTTTCAATATCATTCCTGGGTTTAGCCTATTTGCTACCTCCACCAAATCAAGTACAACAAAGTAACACATATGAAAATTACTGTTCACTCCCTTTAAAGCTGCATTGAGTTCATTCCCCTTAAGGTGAAACAGGTGTATCTAGTTCAGCATGCTTCTTTTGATGAATGCACTCAAAGTTCAACCAACCTTTGCAAGTCTGCAACATAAAATTCTTCAAATATCCACGTTTTCTTAAAAAGCCATTTTATAAAGAAAAAAAAAATCCCCACTCACACTTACTGCAGAATGTCACAGGTTCAGCAGTTCAACTAATTCCTTCCGTGTCTACTTGACTTGAAGATTTTAACACACACATGCACATCATGTAATTGTAGGTACAATACTTCCCCTTATTATTTAATCCCCTGAAGCTATAACTGAAAAATGCTAATATTACCTTGCATGCTTGAAGCAGCTTGTTAAAGAAAGGCAATTTTCTCATGTGTCAAAAGATTCCAGCCCCATGAGATCCTCTGGTTAATTCATAAAGTAATTTAATCATAATTAAAGCAAAATTGCATCTTACCCAACCATCACGTTTTGCAAGACAGATTTAGCAAAAAAATAGTTTACACTGCCAGCAGGAATAGGGAAAAGGCACATTACAGGAGATGGGGGAATTGAATGGGAGAGGCTGTCAGCTCTTCCAGAAGAAACAGAGAACCTCAGAAGGTCCAGGCTGTCCCCATCTCCCAGCGAGCTCATGGCTAGATGGGCCACTCTCATCTGTACAAGACAGATGACTTATCTGGCATGAAAGGAAAATTAAAAATTATTAACCTGGGGAACTCACTCACCCCCAATTAATCACAGGGAGCCCAAAGCACAGCTTCGTCTGTTCCCCCCAGAGAGCAGCCAGAAACAAGGTGGGCACTTTGGTTTCTGATGGGTTATATCCAGCCACAGAAGCAACCACATCCCCAAGGATGACATTAACATCTGAATAACCGGAATTGGACGCAGGACCTAATGCCAGTTTCCTGGGTGGGGTGAATCAAAAATAAATACAGCATGCAAGACAGCAAGCCTCTGCACTAAACCACAACATCTCATGAAGGAAAACAGAATAACCTTTTTGTGACTAAATGTTGTGTTCTTTTGTTGCCATTTTGGGGGGGTTTTAAATTACTAAAAACTGACTTGTATTTCAAATACAATAACTAGCTATAATCTTGTTTACAGAAAATGTCAGGAGTCAGAACATCTACATTTAAACTGCCACATTACTGAAAATTATGGTGTTTCCCTCACCAGTAGCTACAGAAGACTAAAACCTCAAAACTACATTAGAATCCAATGAATGCAGATCCAAATGGAACACCCAGAAAGATACAGGCTAGATAGGGAAATTCTGCCTAATTCTAATGCACACACTGCAGGTGGGGGGGGGGGGGGGGGGGGGGAAACCCACAAAAAGCCCCAAATAAACACAGAAACAAAAATAAGAACCAATAGAAAACTGCTGTCTTACCTCACTCACACAAAAGAACAGCAGCCATGCCAGATGGAGCCAAACTTTACATCACTAATAGCATGTCCTTTCCAGAGGAGCAGCAGCACAGGCAAAACTGTATTATATTACAAGAGTCAACATTTGTTAAAGCTTGATTTCACCAATTTTTTTTTGCAAGAACCCAAGCCTCAAACCACAAAGCTCCTCCTGGGAAAAGCCAAAGCCACGCTTTCCCCATGGCTGCACCTGCGTCAGATGAACAAAGCTTTCCGAGAGCACTGATGAGACAAAAAGATCTGAACAAGAAACCCATCGGCCTCTTGGGACCATCTCCTCAGGGATGCTCATGACAGAGGCCTCCCACACCTCAGTATTTTTAAAGCCTTCCCACAGACCTAGTTTATGCACCCAAACCTCCCATTTAGAGATACTCATTTTCCTAGACCCACAGACAGCCCTCACCTTGCCAGAAACACCTACAGCACCACAACAAAGACTTTAATTCACTAAGACTCACATCCAGCTTTGGACATCCATTTTTTAGTTCCTCTGCCCCTTGTTCCTGGCTCATACAAGATGCAGGAATGGTGGAGGTTTAGAAGGGGTTGTGTTCTTTCCAAACTGGTGCCTTTAGATTCCCAAGGCACTCTCTACAGAAGCAACACCAATTCAAGATAACAGGGCTTCAAACTGCAGAGGGGCCCTTCCAGACACCCAAGAAAAGCTTGTGCTTTGGATATCTCACTGTTTCATCAAGAATAGGATGCATTTCTGACTTTCCTTCTGACAACTCAATGCTGCATTCCACGAACACCGAGAACTTGGAAGGTGTAGTCCACAAAGAACAACCATGGAAGAATAATACAGGATACTCTCACACTACACACAGACTGTGACACTTATGAAATGGGCCAAAATGAAAACACCTTTCACACCTTCCATTATTTTTAAATTTAAAAAATCCACAAATTATTTTTTTGAGAATCATTGTTATGATTCAGAAACATTATTTACTCAGAGGTCTTGTTCTTCTTGAAGACTTCAATATAAATCATTACTTTCAACTGTATCAACTCCATTAAGCTTTTTCAACTGTAATTTTTAAAGTCTTGAATAGAAAGCCAGTGAGCATTAAAATAACTGGGTTTAATTTTAAGTTATTCAAGTCTTGCTTAATTTTTACTGCAAGGTTCACAGAGCTTGTTTCAGAGATAGTTGGTATCTTGAAAAGAAATCTAAAGTAAGTACTTAGATATTAAACCTGTGCTATCTGCTACTTCCAGATTAATGACAACATTTCTGAAAAAATATTTAAAATATGCATTATTGTTATGACCCTGTTTAGAGTGGAGATGATATTTAGAGTTCAGGAATGGTGGCAAGCAGACAAGAGACACGAGGTCTCCAGCACATTTGCTGACACTGCCACTGACCCACCAGTAAATGTTCTAAGGGGGATCACTCCACCATCCCCTGGGAGATTATTAGCAGTCCACCACACGGAAGGTCTAATAAATCACTGTCAGGCTATGCCTACAGTTACTCAATCTTGTTTTTGTTGACATGTGTTCCATGTTACCTAATAATCTGAATCCATCTTGAGTAACTGCTCTAATCAGTCTTTATGCTCAGCTGCTGCTAGCAAGTTAAACACTGCATTCATCCCAGGTCCTTGGAAGGCATTTCAGCCTGACATGCATTTTCTGTATCGCTGAACGAGGGCAGGAACAAGCTCTGCCTACCTTAAGAAAGGAAAAGCACAGCCTCCATCTGACTGAGACATGAGAGACTTATTTTATTTTAACCCAACTATTCCCTTTCAGATCAAGGTCACTAATCAAAAGTTAAAGATCCTGATTTGCCTGACTGGTAGATGTATTAAATCAATTGATAATTTATTAACATTGATTTTGGACCCAGGGCACTGAGCATCTCCTACTTCTCACAATGCATCTGAAAGATGCCAGGAATGAAGCTGACATACACAACAGCCCCACCATGCCAAGTACTTGCACAGGGGAAATTTGACACAGAAACTAGGGAATACAAAAGAATTCTCAGCAACTTAGAGCCTGAAAAGGCAAGGGGCCAGTCCTGTCTTTGACACATTTAGTCAACACATATAGGATTCTTATTTCCAAGTCTTAGCACAATAGCATAATTAATCTACATTGGGAAGGAATTAGAAGTTTTCACATCCTTCCAGACTACAGCACAGTTGCCCCCTTCCCCTCAGGAGAGAACATTTTAAACCCAAGCCTGAACTTGGTTAACATGGCAGTCCTCTTCACATAAAGAACTAATCCCACCATGTTCAGCAGCAAAACCACCAGGATATTTCTGCTGTAATAACATGCTACAGTAATTAGCTGCTATACCTTAGCCACAATCAGCACAATAAATAAAACTATGGCTCAGCAGCAGCCTTGTCACCAGCTTGGGCACTGGGAGGGCACTGGAAGGGCTGAGCTACTAAGGAACAAAGCCACATTCAGTAACTTCATCCTCCCATCTGCTGCAGGTGCACTGTATCAAAAGCTGAGAAGTTGTTCTGCCTTTACCTTAGATGAACTTTGATTTCAAGCCTCTGTTTCCCTAGCAGAGAGACTCTTCAATACCTGGCTGTACCCATCTGAAGTTATTTCTCTTGGGTGGCACGAGGAGATACCAAAACCTTTAGACCAATTATGCTTCACCAGCAGATGACAGATGACCTAGATGGGCTTTCAAACTAAGGGCTGTTTAACATGTTAATCTGGAAATGTACCTCCAAATGATTACCACATCTTTATTACCAACAAGATACTCTGAAAAAGCCATATTTAACAGACTGGTTTACACAGTGAACCAGAATTGTGTCCAAACACAAAGAAAGGGCATACCAGCAACATCAAGAAAACAAAAAAAAAGCAAAGTATTTTCCCAAGAATATGGCATGTAAGCATCAGGAATAGCCAATGTCCATCTACACAGTCCTAAAGCAAGTGAAGATTCCAGGCTTGTGTTTTTCATGTTTTCTCCCAACTGCTGGCTGTACTGAAGGCCAAGGGAGTCTCAGATTGGGGCCAGAAGGGATCTGATAATCAAACACCAAACATCTCACAGCAGATACAAGCATGGGCAGGCTGGTGTTGCAGGATGTCATTTGCCAACTGGGAACCAACATGCAGAAGGATGAAGTACTTTACTCATCACATAAGAAATCTGTGACAGAAACAAGAAATGAACCCAGATTGCTGGCCTGCCCCTAACCCTGAGGAAGCATGTTGGGACAGATGCAGGGATCTCCAGGTTCTTATGCTGAACTGAAAACAACAGGTAATGAAAGCTTTGAAGAGCAAAAATTAGATATTTTCATTTAAAGCAAACACCCATACAGTTTAGGTACCTAAAGTTAACTCAGCAATTGAGGGATTAATCAAAGGATTTATTGACCAAAAGATTGATTAGCACAATGGCCCAAATGTTTAATATAAACTAGTTTAGAGAGCATGACTAATGTCCATTTCTCATCTTTATGGAATATCATTAATACAGCTGTCACCCAGAATTTGAGGCTACATGATGTTTCCAAACCAAACTTATTTTTAGGTGTAACACCTGCTTGGGTTTTGGTCCTAAACTAAGTGCCCAAAGCACTTGACACCAGCCATGGGGATCATGAGTGTTTACAGAAACCACTTCAGCCAATCTGAAAACAAAGGCTCAGAAAACAGTAAAAACCTGCATCACTTCATGTTCTGTAATTCACTCTCACATGAAAGTACCATCACATCCTAAACCCATACTTTTCCAACGCAGAAAGCACATTGACAAAGCACAGGAACCCTAAAAACAAATCCACAAATGCCGGAGACTTTGTAATGGTCCCTTATGCACCAGGGTCAGCAGTGCGGGGATGCAAGAGACAACATTTATAATTCACAAACCCACCCTTCCTCATTAAAAAACCACAGAGAAAGGATGGTGTCCAAATACACCATCCAAGCCCCATGGCAGCAACCTGGCCATCATCTCTCCACTCCAACCCAGCAGCACAGGCTGCTGCAGCTGAACTGGGGGAACCCACACCTCTGTAACCCCCACTGCAAACACATCTGGCACCACACACAACTGTTAAGACATATGCAATAACATGCCTTGTTTATCAGCATAAATGCAGGGCTGAACTGGATGATGAGCAACAGCTGCCAAATCTGCACCAAAATAGTGGCACAAAATAAATATTTAGTGATTAGCCCTGTTCTCCATAAGGAAAAAAACATAAAAACGACATTTGTGTGAGCAGGAAGCTTTCCAGGGCTGACTTCTTTCTTAAAAATATCAGCCATTTCTATAAAACAACATTTTGAGACTTTAAAGGTCTTGCCTTTACTGCTAGCAGTGTAGTACAAAACAGTTTGTAGGAGAGTAAAATTATGGCAAAGAAATGTTGCTGTACCAGCTGGGACTTTTCCAAGCTGTTCTGCAATTATCCCTGTACTGAACCTTGCTGAAATCTTATTTTCTCTAGGTTGGTTTGCACTGGGGCTGCTGCTGACAATAGAAATTGAGGTTTCAGAAGGAAAACAGTATCTAATTTAGGCCCAAAGACTTTACTATGGATTGTGATGCGCAAAAATGAGAAAACACAGCTTGACTTTAAGAACATATTGCAGCTTTGCTCAGTTGGCAGTATCTGACACATTTTTCTTTCTTCCTAATTTGCAACCACAAATGTCTTCTTTAATGGAATTCCAGTGGTTATTGTAACTAAAATAACTTCCAACTATCACTAAAAAAATTGTCCTCTCCAATGAACATTCTTAAAAATTACTCTGATGATCAGTCTTTCGCAGGATGAAGACAAGTTACACAGAACAGAGGTTACTGAAATCAGTTACAAATTTTTCAAGGTCTCCACATGATAAAAATCACTGAACCACGCTAGAGTAAGCAGATGGTGGAAAACAATTTTTTTCCTTCTCTTTTGATCAAAAGATCAAGTGGTGTTTGGTTTGAGATATTTTAAAATAAAAATAAGCTGGACTTCTACAACATTTCCATACAATTAGTGTTGTACACACAGCCTAGATAGCTCATCAAAGGACATCTACATTCCTGCTGGGATACAGGACAAAGCACAGTCACCCTCCTTTGCTCTCAGTGCCTTGAAGGAATTTGGGAAGCCCTGGGTTAGTGATGTCCTTACACAGCAGCGCTCTGAGCATCTCCTGCCACTGGGCTAACTGCATCCAGAAGCAATGCTGACGGCAGCTGAACAACTCCCAGTCCCCAAGAAACGATCCTTAAGCAAATGCAGGAGCTGGCTCTTGTTCCAGCTGCTATTTCCCAGCCTTGCCCAGTGTAGATGCCCACCAGGGAGGGCAGCTGAGCTCCAGCAGAGCCACTGCAGACGGGCACCTGCCCATGCCCAGGTAATGCTCTCCCCTTGGAAAGGCCTGGGTGAGGATGCTGCAGATCAGAAGCCTTTCCTTGTTGTCTGGATGAAAGCCCTTTGCAGGGGATAGGTGCTGAAATGATCCTTTTTAGTATGCTGTTGAGTATTTTGTTATGGATCACACCATCTGTCCAAGCTAGTGAATGCAAATGACTCCATCAATTTTTCAAGTATAAGCTTAAAAAAATAAAAAGCATGTGATAGTAAAAAATCCCATACAAGCACTTTCCCCTGCACAGTTATTATTTGAAATCTACCACTGAAAATGCAAGATTGTTTCAAAAGCACGTTCCAAATTCCTAAAAAATATCCCCATTATTTCTAACCTCATCAGTCTTTGTATGAAAACAATACTCTCGGCTTTTTCATCTAAATATTAGCACATACAGTACAAAGTATTTTGTTGATATTAATGTGCTTACAGCTTATTACACTGAGTTAATTAAAACCTGAATAAAATAAAATCTGGAAATTCTGCATGTCTAATTTGTCCACTAAAGCAGCCTGGGTAATAACACCCAGCTCTGTAAGAGCATTAGGCTATCACAATGCAGCATATGATTCTGTTCCAGCTCTATTCATTTCCCAAAGAAATGGGAAAAGCTGCATGGCTTTATGGACAAACCATTAGCTCGCCATCTCTAGGGAAATGGTTCATCAAAGCATTTTGGCTCCAGACAGATTAGATCTCAGTCTGCTTCTCCTTCAGCAGAATGCAGCAGCACCGACACCACAGAAGGGATGTCCCATTTGGGGCAGTCAGAGCCTGAATTTTTGGGGAGTCAAAAGCCAGCAGCAGCTTATAACAACCACAAGTAGAAATGTGCTGTCAGAGGGCTGGCACATCCAGCAATTCAGTTCCTGCAGCATTCAGCCCAAAATGTGGGCTTCAGGGAGCACCACAGCACCAGCTATCCTTCCAAAGGGAAGAGCACCAGCCAGACTGGAACTTTGAACAGGCATGCAGGAGTACCAAACACCTCAACCTGGGCTGCATGCAGCATCCTCTCCCCTCTGCCTTAATGCCCCACTCAGAGAAATCCTTGGAATGCCCTTCTGTGGGACACAGTCATGTCAGGTCTGAAATTCTGTGTTTAGCGCATTAAATACATTTTGATACATTAAACAATTGTGTGCACACATGAACAGGCAGGCAAACACTGATCCATGCTGTCCACCCAAGGTTTTACAGCCAAAGGCTGGAGCATCAGCTGGCTCCAGCCTGACATCACTCACTTGCACTGATGAAGCTGTGATAATTGACACCAGCTGAGGACTGATCCCTGGAGAACCCTGATTGCCATAAGTTATGTTAGCTGCCTGCACCCTCTGCTGCACTGCTCTTATCCAGCATGATCTCTCACTACTGCCATGCCAGCCCCTAAGACAGAATTGTGCTCCAAAAAAGCACAATCGAAAATACTACAAAAAAAGGTTCAAATCAGCATCTGGATGATATTCAATTGCACCACCTAAAAATGACTTTATGAAATTTAGTCCACATACATCCCCCCAAAATCTCACTTTTGTTTAAGAAAGTATTTGTATTTTCTCCTAAAATCCCTGTCTCAAATCTTTTGTGATTATAAGAGGAACTTAATATTTCCTTTAGAGTGGAACAAAGCAAAATAAGGAAGATTCTCCTGCTGACTGTGTCATAGTCAGAAGAAAACAATATTTGACCAAAGCACAAGCCTTGGACCATTAAATGAGTTATACTCATGACTAACTGAACTTTATCCTTCAAATTTTCAGAAATTAGGAGAAAAAGGCAAGAGCAACTGTGATGAAACGACATTTAAACTGATGCATACTTAGTGCTTTTAGTGGATTTCTCCCTAAATTCCACTCCCAAGTACTCCTTCAGCATGCACTGTGCAGATAAAGTGAAAATCCTGATGTATTGCTTTGGAAAAGCTTGGTTAGAACATTTCAGGGATATGCAGGTTCAAATAGCGTGCCCACCAACAGCAGATCTCTGCAGTCAGAAAGGAGCTGAAAACCCAACTGTGATCTCCACCAAAAGCTCACAACAATTTCTGCCAACATCACTTCTTACTCTCCAGAACACAAAAAACCCCACACTGTTTGTAAGCAATGATTAACTCCAAAAGATGGAAAAGGAATCATTGCAGTAAGGATCTACAAGACATGAGCAGAAATATTTCCATACTCAGTTTCCCACCTCTCATATTTCCTGCATCAGCTTACCCAGGACACCAAGGTCATGTGGCAGCTCCTAGAGAGTTAAGGTCCATGTGTTTTCTCAAATTCACATCCCACCAACCACAAAAATTATCAGGAAAAGCTAACACAGCTTTGTAGAAAGCGTACATCACAGCAAGACAAGAACTTCAGGCATTGCTCCTCTGCACAGGGCAGTACAAAGAACTCTGACAAACTGATGATTATAAATATTCTCTGCAGCTACATCTTTGTCCCCAGAGATGCAGGAAGAGCACCCAAAGAGAAACAGAGACAGACACTGCAAGATCCTTTTGAAAGTTGCCAGTTGCCATCAGCTTCTCAGCCTCAGTTCTTGCTCTTGCTGATGGCAATTAAATTCATTTAAACCCAGACTTAAAAAGAGGCAAATCCTGATTTTTGAATTGCTTTTGATACAAATGCTACAGTGAAATGCATAAGAGCCTCCTACTGGTCAGTTGAGATCATTCTGCTGCTCTGAATGGTGTCAGGTTGTCTCTTCTTTATAGGCTTCAGATTAAATTTAGTGACAGGTAATTTATTCCTTAATTTCTCCTCTAAGAGAGTCAAAACTTGCCAGTCTTTCCCATGCAACCTCATGGGAAGGCTCCAGCACACAGGAGAACAGGAATCCTTGGGAAGGTGTGGTTCAACAAGACGTCTCCCATCGCCTGGAGATCAGCACCAGGACACCAAGTTTTCTCTGCAGGAAGGGACTGGATGAAGACACGACCACAGAAAGGAGTGAAACTGAAATTGGACCACAGAACTGAGTGAAACTGAAGCAAGGACAAAAAGCCATCAAGAGAGCCAAATCCTGGGCACACCAAGGTTTAACAAAGCAAAGTGTCACCTGGTGGCAAATAAAGAAACATCCACGGCTCTCACCTCGTGGAAAAAGACTGAAGATAGCACATTCCATCCCCAAATTCTGAGCTCTTCAGCTGCAACTGCAGTTTGGAGCCAATCACTTTGCACTTCTACAGTAGATAAGGCAGGTGTAAAATTCAAATCCAGCATCTGCATATCTGATCAACCATGAGAGAGTTAGCTATTGATTACACATAGATTATTATTTTACCACTCATCATTACAATGTTCTATTACATTATCATCACGATCATCCTCTCTCTCCCTCCTCCCAGTCAATAAAACGTTGTAACCCAATCCTGCCACAGAGTAAAAACTGTGCAGGGAAAGGAACAAAGGAACAGAACACCCCGCTCCCTCTGAGTGCTGTGTACCCTGAGCATTGATAATGGTGCTGATCCTGTATTACTTCAAGATAATGCCCAGTCCTAGGGACTTTTTTCCAAGTCAGCAGAAAAATGGCACATGATGTGAGCAAAGAGTCCCCCATGGCACCCTGGGGACCCACTGGCTGTCCCAAACAAGTCCCTTTCTCCAGCACTGAGGAACACCAGCCCAGCTTTTCTTGACCCTTCCAAAGCCAGACTTGAACAAGAATGAGGTGGAGCTCAAACTGTGTGGCTCAACAAACACTATTTAAAAGAAGGTCAAAAAATGTCAGTCTCAATTTTTTGGGGTTAATGTGCATTTTTTAGCTCAAGCCTTTTCAACCAGCCAGTAGAGAGGAAGCTTTCCAGGGGTGTAGGGGAGGCAGAGACTGATGTGCAGTGATGGTGAGCTCACTGGTAACATTAGAAGCTATGAACAGGACTCTGGGGGGACAAGCAGAGCTGTCTGGGTGGTGCACTGCACCACAAGGGTCTCAGACACAGCCCTCTCCAGCAGGGATGTAAGGCCAGCCCGTGCACACAAGGACCACTGCAAGCCCTCTGTCACAGCACACAGGAGGGATTCCTGCTCTTGCTGCAGACAGGCTCCACACATCTGTCTTGTGCCTCTGTCTCACTTGGCTTCAGAGCAACCGAGACAAATCTGATCTCCCTATTTTTATCTCAAGTGGGGAGGTGGGGGCATTTAAATTATGTCCAAGATGCATTACAGGTTTATTTCACAGCCAAGCAATTCATGGCATCTCTCTATTTAGATAAGAATAGCTGAATTTTTTTTTTTTTAATCCGAGACATAAATATTACACAATTAAAGATCCTGCAGTTCATTATTGCCTACTAACTCTTTGTATGCACATCTTTTTTTTCCTCCTTTACCTTTAGCAGTTATGTTTTGTGATCAGGCTGACTTTTGAGACTGAAAAAACTGTATTACTTAACATCAAATCCACAGGATAGGAAAAAAAATTGAACCAGCAACATATTACAAATGCATAGGTGCAAACAACAAAACCAAAGCAGAGCCTTCTCACACCACATTTTCCAGAATTAGCTTTGTTTGCCATTAACATATTGATTTATAGTCAATGTCTTCTCTGTGCTGTTCTGATTTAAACATCATTTTAATTTAACTACCCTTTTTTTCCATGGGGATTTCTTGTTAAAATTCCATTCACAACACAGCAATTTCTCTAAATTACACTGATGTAGGGATGAACCGATCTTATCGGCATCATTGAACTAGCAGAGCTCTTAATACAGGGGGTTTCATTATTTTTGCTGTGACATGACTTGCATCAAGCCTATTTACAAACACTAAATTGGTCTGAAGACAACCAGCAGGCAGACAGGTTGGCATAAAGACTTGACAGCAGAGCCTCAAGCTTGTCTCTGCATTAGTAAATAACAGGAAAGCAGACGAAGCAAAACACACAGCATTACCAAGAAAAGATCAAGCAGTTAACCAGAAATTACAGAACTGGGGATGTACAGTTACCCAGATAAACCAAACAGTTTACAAATAAAAATATTCAATAAGACAAACATAAGCCTTTCGCATGGACCCTCCTAAAAGAACAGAGGATTTTTCTCAGCAGAAATAAGAACTCAGGCCTTCACCAAGTGTTATTTAATACTCCCTTACAAGTTCAGATGGGTAAACTGCAGCAATAGCCAGGAAGGAAAGAACCTCCTTTGATATCATAAAATGGGAAGATAGGGGGTTTATATATTGCAACTTGTATAAACTGATCTTGGACACCAGCAGAACAGACTGCAGTGCTTACTCCTGTGCTCCAAACATGATGCTTTCTCTGCCTGTCAGTCAGGAATGAGATAATACAGAAAAAGACATTTGTTAGGGGCTTTGTTCATCCACTGCTCTTTCACACACACAGTTTTCCTCTACTTTTTTTTTTCTTTCTACACCAAGAGTCAACCTTTTTTTCCTTCAAAGCAAGAGGAAAGCCAAATCTTAGGTAGATACATAGAATACCCACTCAACCTCTGCCCTCCAATACTTCATGGTTCACAGTTGTCCTCTGTGGATGCCATGGGACAGAGAGAGAAAAACAGCAAGCATTTCTCACAGTGGCTTGTGAGAAATCTTAGGGAGTCGGAAAGATGTGATAACTTAAGTATAAACAATTTGTAGATGGTGTTTTTCTACTTTGTCTTTCTGTTCTTCTCAAGGACAGTGTGTGAGGAAGATGTTTTTGTTAGTTAGGCAACTGAATAGAACCTATCATATCACTCTATAAAAACTGCATGGTTATTTTGAATAAAGCTCCTTTGTCTTTTCTATGATCCTGCCTCAATCTCAGTGCAAGAGTGGCAGTCCTAGGGTGACTTTATGACGCTTATATCCCCAATTGTGTGTTCTGTTAATGCTGGATATTTTATTCTGTGCCTTCAAGACTGGTTCTGAGAGCCAAGGTGGGGAGAAGAAGCAGCGCACAGTTTGTTAGCAGAGGCTGCACTCACTGCCCCACATTCTGTGCTGCACTGTGTTGTGCAGGCCCTGACGGAGCAGAGCAGGGCCCTCCTTTGCTTTTCAGCTGGTTCAGCTGGCTGAGGCAGAGTTTCCCTGGACTGGCTTTTGTCCTTTCCCTTTTCTGGGAACTGCTCACACCTGCTCTGGTCTGGGCCCTGGGGAGCACTGAGAGCTGGCACTTTGTGGCCATGGGGGCCTGCTCTGGGCAGCAGCCTCTCCCAGGGCCGGAGGGACTGACAACAGAGCGAGCACCCACAGCAGAGACTTTCTCAATTTGTCATCTCTTCAGAGCGGCCAATGAGCTCTGTCATCTGGTACTGTTCATTTTGTGTGCTGGGGGTGCTTTGCCTGTTAAATTAAACAGGCTTTTTCCACTTCTCTCCCAGGAAATGTTTCCCAAACCAGTTGGGGAGAGGGGCTGCGTGGGTTGGCTTTCTGGGGGGGCCTTTTGGAGGTTTTCTCCCAAATTCACCCTAAACTAGGACAAGAGTTTCCAGTCATCACAGGATTTTGATTATCAACAGCAGCCAGCATCATGCTGGTACTATTTAAAACCCCCCTAATGGCACTGCCAGCAGGAGGAAGCTAACCAGAACTCAGGTGTTCACAGCCCACAGCAGCGAGGGAAGCACTGGAGCAGAGAGCTCTTCAGCTGCCACACTCAGCACCTTTGCTGCCTTATTAAGAGGAGAGAGGAAAGATTAAACAAAAATTGACTGGTGGCCTTAAAGTTTCCTAGAAACAGCTCTGCAGAAGCAGTTGCAATGATGTTTCAGAAACATGCCCTTGGCAGATGGATAGAACAGTGATGTTTTAAACCCATGCCCTTGGAAGATGGACAGGACAGTCTCTCAGCCTCCCTCTCCTCCCGTACGTGCAATTCAAGATAAATAATTCCACACAATTGCTTAAGAGGAAAGAAAAGGCAAAGCTTTAAAGGTCTATCAGTTTTCAGTACAAATCTGCCACTAGAAACAAAAAAATCTTTCATCTCCTATGCAGGTGACGTTTGAGAGACAGGTACACACTAGGCATGCAGGTTAAAGCTCGCCTCATTACATTTCAATTTTTGGCCACTACTGACTGACAGTATCCAACTGTTTCTATGCTTAAACTCAAGACACCCAAATCAGCAGCAATTTCATAACATATGCTCCAAGTAAAGGTCTACAAGTACTCCCACAGTCAAGCTAAGTCTGGCAGGAGTTGTGAATTTTCTTTTTTTCATCCCTAGCTTCACCTTGAAAGCAGCTGAATATCAATGAACTAAAAATATCATAATCCCTTCTATTTTCTGTACACATCATGAAGATTGAGAGGCCATTAAATAAAAATTGCCAATATGACTGAAAGAGCTGTGTTAAGTAATGCAGAAAACCAACCAGATAAAAACATCTTGCAATTTTGATCAATAGCAATTTCCCCTTGTATGTTTAGCCATCAATGTTTTTATTGAAAAAGACCTTTCTTTAAGATGTTCAGTTTCCAGTAGAGAAAATAGTGTATTTAATTTTAGTAAAGTGTAAACAAATCTCATTTCCTAGACATAGGAGCCTAAAAAGGAATTTGAAGGTTGGTTGCAGTAAGATCTAAGATGATTAGTCATGTCAACTCTGTAAGACAATTAGGCTGAGACTCATTCTCATCTTCCAAATTCCACTAGAAATTGCCATTCCTCTTGATAGCTACAACAGATTATTAATTCCGAGTTGCTGTGGGATTTCCGAAGTGCACCCTGACATCCATCAACCTGCACCCTACTCAGCACTTCTCTTCCTACTCTGTTTGCAGTGTCTGAACCAGTTATGGGCATTAACCACACACCTTAATTATGCCCTCAGATTAAATGGAATTGGGCTGAACAGATACTTACTATTTACTTAGAGGAAAGTGTGTTAAAGGATTTCTCTTGTCTGAGAACTACTCTGTAGTTTCAAATACAAGGATCGCAGAAAAAATGATGTTTTTTAAGAGCACCTTGCCATCCTGCAGCAAAACGAGTCTGTCAGCAAATCAAAGTCAACAGTGAACTTCAAAGCAACTGTGTACTTCAACAGAATAGAAATAGCATTTATTTACATTGATACATAAAAGAAGAATCTCAAGCTTGTTGGAGGCATTTTAACATCATTTAATAGAGGCACTTTGCAATCTTTGCGTTTTGCAATGTGTTAACTGTGCTTAGTAGATTCTTAAAAAGACAAATATAAACTATTAATATTTTATGCACCAAGATTTTCAGAAGTCTTTGGGGCTATTGATTACTTAAACCCATTAAGTGCTATTTTGATCCTAAATAGCTGGAGATATCCGCAAAGAGATGGAAGCTAAGTGCTAATGGCTATTTTGAGAACAGGCAGTTTTCTGGCAGCTATCATTACTTACAATGAAGTTTTCACTTTAGAAGCCACTAATCAGTAAACAAGAGCTGTTAGGGCAGTTTTGTCCAGTTTCATCTCTTTTTGTTTTTTCCTCCTGATTCAAACATGTGTGAGTCTAGTTCTTATCAGGAGCACAGACCAAAAGACAGCCATAAAATTTATGGCATGAGTTTTCTAACTATGTCATTTCTGCTTACACTTCTAGAAATGGCTGAAGACTAAGTTTGCTTTCAATAGCAAAAACAGATCACACCACAACAGGGATGAAGAAAGAGGGAGTAGCTTACTTAAGTATATTTTGTCTACCAATTCTTTAATGTTTACTTTTAAAATAAAAAAAAACAAATGCATTTCCACCTGGTGAACAAAAGAATCATCATCTAAAAAATTAAAATAGCATTAATTCAAAGAATACACTGAATATCTGTAATTTACATCTTCATGCCAATGGTCAACTCAGAAAGAAATAAGGTACATGCACGGAACTGAATGGAAAATACTTCTATTCCTTTGAGAAAATGAAGGCAACAACTGCTGCCCATGCTTTGACCTGGTAAATATTTAGTCCTGCACTTAATATAAAAAAAATTTCACATTGCCAGAATGAAGTTAAGAGAGAATGGCACAGATTGGTGTTTTGTGCTTGAGGGTTTGTTTGTTGAGGGTTGTGTGGTTTGTTTCTTCTTAAAAAACCAGGAGCACAAACCAAATTTCATTGAAAGAACAGAAAGTCTGCCACCTGCCTTATTGGGAGCCATATGAAGTCCCCAGTGTTTATCTCCCTCCAGCCTTCAGTGAAGTCAAGGTAAGCACTCAAATCTCAGGAGCTGGATTTTTTCTATATACACTCTTTTCTGTTATCCACAGAAGACTGTATATTGTGCATGGAATTAAATGAAGAGTGTGTACTTCACCAAAACTGTCTTTTGAAGGGGAAAAACCAATCTGGGTGAAAAATATATTGAAGTTAAAAAACTACACAACAAACAAACCTAGACCTTTCTTCTACAGACAAGAATTATTCTGAAGGTAAAGGATCACTACAAAGAAACTAAGAAAAAAATTAAAACTTACATTATTTTGAGCAGTACAGCCTTATTGTTCTGTATCTGATCCACAACTGATTCCTGGTTGCTACACAAGACAATCTGCAATCTCACATATAATTTTACCAGCACAAGAAATGGGACTAAATTTCCCTACCAAAAAAACCCAAAAGCACAAACAAACCAGCAATCCTAAAAAAGACATTAATAGTGAGATCAGGTTAGGATTGCAAAAACCCAGAACAAAAACTGTGTTAGAGAAACTTTAATGTGAAGGATCTCCTCTGAAGTTGGCTCAATTTGTGCCACTGAAAGGCAGAGAACACTCTGCAATGTGGTGCTAGGAGAGGTGGTAACACCACACCACCTTAAAAAAAAAAATCTAAAAAACCAAACCAAAACAAGGGAGAAAATTACTTACTCCTGATTATTGATTCTGCTACAACAGGATTTGTTTTGTTTTATGCAACAGAGTGAACTGATATAGCAAGCAGTATACATCTCAGTAAGATCAGTATTCAAAAGGTAAAAAAGAAGGTCACTTCATAGTCACCATTTATCAGTGTAAAGCAAAAAAGCAGTGTATTACTACAGCAAAATAACATCACCTATTTCTACATCAGGTTACAAGATTACTTGATTTTCTGTAGGTGATGTATTTTAGTAACAAGGCTGAGGATTCTGTTTATCCTCCACTTGAGGTTTAGTCACAGCACAACACGCACTTCAAACACCTTCAGAAAGTGATTGATGATATGAAATTCAAAACCTTAACCCTCATAAAACAGATAATATGCTTACTGGCTTAAAAAATACCACAGCAGCCCAGAAGCTGCCTCCATGACAAGGAGCAACTCCATTTTCTTTTTCCCCACCCAGCTCTGAGGTGCCTCAGATTCTACTGGGAATATTAACTACGCAGTATTTACAGCTGCTCCACCTGTAGACACAAAAGTATCTCAATTTTTGTTTTACAGTTACCTTTCAGAACAACTGTTTGCCTGTGTTGTGCTCACAGCTGATTCACCTCATTGATCACACTGCACTGTAACACTGACAATGACTCAGTCCCACCGTGCTTTGGACTTCTCATTAAAAAATCAAGTTAATTAATGCAAAACAAACTACCCAGGAAGCCTCCAGCTTATAAGGTTAAAAACAAGAACTTGAAAAGGCTTTTTTCTGGCTGGGCTTAAGGTGGAATAAAGGCATAGCATTGACACCAACTATGTTTATTGAAGTTTTAAGCACAGAATCTGTTGAAAATGTTAGCCCACTACATCTTAACTCAGGCACTCAACACACAAGATTTGTATTTGATGTTCTCCTATGATGTGCAATCCTTTCTGCAAGTCTCTGAAGGCATTTGACTTCAGCACCTAGTACCCATCTCTTTCAGAGTTCTGCCTAATAAGAAAACCTTCACTTCACCTGGGAAAAAGGCAGCCCTGATGAACCAGCCCCTGTTTCCCTGTCCCAGGTTTCCCTCCCTCAATGCCCTTAACAGGACCAACTGGCTCAGAAGAAGTCACCACACAAGCCAATCTGCTCCAAGTTAGGAGTGTTTGACAGCAAAACCAAAAAGAAAAATTGAGCTGTAAGTCCCTATAAAAATCCTGCCACAAAAAGCCACCTCTTGAAATCACTTGGAAGCGGTGATTTTAGAGGGCATTCCATGGATGCCAAATAACAAACTCAAAGCTCTGTTCCTTGCAAGGTGTTTGTCCAACGAGGACTCTGGTGTTTCTCCTCAGAGATTGTGTCCCCTCCTCATGCCACAGAAACCCAACCATCGGAGCACACCTCCACCTGCAGCAGGATCCCAGAGCAGGACTGAGCTCCACTGTATGCAGTGCCAGGGCTTAGAAACCACAGGTCTGTGGCTGCAACTTTTGCTGCTGCAGCCAAGGTGCTCCCTTGCCCTCCCGAGGAGCTCCCTGAGCTACCCAGGCTGGCAGCAGAGCACACACAGAGGGTGCAGAGCTGCCCAGGTCAGGCTGTCCTTCCACGCACGGGCAGCCTGGAGAGGGGGGACGGCACACAACAGGGCAGGCAAGGTCAGGGACAAGAGAGCTCCGAGATAAACTGGCTTCAGGCTCCTTGAAAAGAGAGAAGCCACCTACAAGCACCTCTAGGAACAAAGAGGAGGCTGGATTTTAAAAGCACTTTTAATCCTTGTTAATGATAATTGGACTATTTATTACATGCATATATTAAATTAAACAAATCAGGACTCACGAACCAAAGACAAACTGGTCTAACCTTCATCCCCATGAAACCTCAAATATAATTAGTACCATGGGACTTTTCTAGCTCTCAATTTCTTCTCCCAGAAGGGCAGGGTGCTGCTCTTTTAGAAATAGTGTGTGACAGAACATTCGAAATACATTCTGACCAAAGACATCACCTTTAATACTCTTAAAGTGCTAAGCATTATTTTCTAAAATAAATAAATTCCTAAAGGAGGGAAAAAAAACCCCAAATTTTAATCAAAAAAGATTAGGAAGACCCACATGCTTTCCACCAAATCAGTAAGCACTGAGACAGCAATAAGGGAAAGGAAATTGAGAGAAATTTCTTGTACAGGATTGCTGTTTTGCTTGACACACAGGAAGTAGGGAAATGCTATTTATGAGACCAATAGGAAAGAAGAGAATTTTTTATGCCAGGTACTATTGCTATTTTCACTTCTATTAATATAATGGACATAAATTTGAGACCTTTAATGATTCACTAAATCCCACAAAAGGAGGCAGCCTACTGCTCCCAGCAGCAGTGCTTCCCTAGAGCTTGTGCCAAGCTGTTAAGAGAGCAACAAATCCAAGTGCTTTATAAATATTTCTGCAGGACTGTAAATACCCAGCTCAGTGGGGAATACCTGTGTACACACAGGAAATACCAAAGCTAATGCAACATAAATAGGAGAAAAAAAAACCCTGTGTTACCCAGAACTGCTCTGCCTCAAATGCTCTCTCAGGTGCCCACTGTGCATCTACTCTGCACAATTCCATGTTAGATACAGGTAACTTCATTTAGAGCATCCCCAGTGCTGAGTCTGACTTGTGACCACATATCCTCATCATCCCAGCTCCAGCCTCCAAACACCTGAGGTTTTTTTATGCTGAGATGTTCTAGGATTGCTCTTTTGTCAAGAATTGAGGGCCAGGACTATGGTAAAGGCCAAGGGGAAGCACCAGCATTTGGAGAACTTGCAGCCATTCCTTCACCTCATCACAGCCCAGGCAGAAACAAAAAGTATGAAGTGGCTTTGGGAAATGTGTTTCCCAAAACAACGCTAATTTACACTGACTGCTTTAAGATTATTTGGGAATCATGGGGAGGGTGTAGAAAAAAATAGAGAAGCTGTTCTGTGTTGGAAAGGGGTCCCTTCATTCAGATTTTTGCAATACCAACACCATGGACCCTTGACCATGATCTCACAGCAGGGACTACACAACAGAATGCAGCAGGACTCTGTAGTTCCAGTATTACAGCCCTTGTTCCCAGGTCCTTCTTACCTTAATCTTTAGCTCCAAAACCACTAATTATTTACAGTCCTTCCCTGACACCTATAGTGTTAATATTTTTATTCACAAGCTATTGCTAACATCTTCCAACTTCTCCTTAATCAGTCGTCCTACATTTTAGATGTAATTCACTACATGGAAATAGCTGTTCTGAGTGATACAATTTTATCTATTTGTGTTTACACAAAGGACTGTTCATTTCACATTCAGGATCTAACACACAGATAACGCTTACTGCAGAGGCATAGCTGGGAAAACTCGCTAAATAAAGGACCTTGGGATGCCTGTGCTGGTTTTCTCTGGAGTAGAGTTAATTTTCTTTGCAGCAGCTGATATGGAGGTTTGGATTTGTGCTGGGAACAGTACTGATAACACAGGGATGTTTGGGTGGCTGCTGAGCATCTCTTGCACAGAGTCAAGTTCTTCCTGCTCCTCCTGCCACTCCACCAACCAAGCAGGCTGGGGACACACAAAAGTTGATCCCAGCTGACCCAAGGGACTTTATGGTGTCATGCTCAGCATATGAAGCTGAGGGGCACATTTGGAGCGATGCCAGACAAAAGCAAAATTTTTCTTAAGCGGGAAAAGGCAAAGGTAGAGCACCTATCCTACTTTAAATCACTGCTGTACAAAGAGACATGCTAAATTTGCCCAAATTGATCATTCAGCCCATACTGGAAAGAATATTAAGCACACAAAAGGTGCACCAGCCCAGTTCAGACTTGGACATTCACTCACAAAAGATACACTGTAGATAAAACTTGGCCTTTTCCATTACCTACAAGGTTAATCCCTGTTCCACACCCCCATTTATAAGGTTAGCAATCTGAAAAGTAACAGTCCTATCTAAAAGAGCCATCCAGGAAGGAATTGGTTTCTTATTTTCCCCTGGAAAGAGGAAATCCTTCCCAGAAGGAGCAGGACAAAGTGTTAGTCCTTGCTGGGGGCTGCAGTAAGTGCAGAGCTACCAGAGGTACTGTAGGAACACTGCAAACACATGCACCCAAAACTTGCAGTGGCAATCAAATAAATGACTCGTGCACACAACAAAAAAAAAAAATTCAGAACAGCCTTTGGACCTCCCCTTGAACACCAGACAGATCCTTGCATAAGCAGTGAGTCAATGTTACAGACAACGAGCTTCACACAAAAATGTGTGCCAGAACAAATCACCCACACTGTGATTGTCGCTATTTCCTTCCAGGTTTCCCCATCTTTTCAAACAGGAATCTACTTTTTTTTTTATTTACAAGAAGAGCAAACACACCCCATTAGCAAAGCTATCAATGACATCATTAGTTTGTTTCCACAGCCCATAATTATGTGTACAACAGACCACAGGCTAGCACCAAGAACAGGAGGTCACGGATTCCAGCTTTTATACTTTTGGCACCATAAGCAAGGAAAACACTGGAGAAAAGACCTATCCAGCAAACCCTGAACAACCTCAACACAAAAAAACCCCAACCAAGCATCAGCAGAAAGAAACAAGTAACTGCCTGAAAATAGGAAAAAAGTTACTGAAATAATATCCTTAACTTTGAATTGCCTACAGCAAGAAAGACCCACTCCAAAGACACTCTCCACCTTAGTCACTGTAAGTGCATTTATATAAATAACCTTAACAATTTGATTGGTCATCTGTGACCACTGTAATAAGACTTATTTTAACCTTTTAAACTTTGGGTTTACTCTTCATCACTGAGAACATGTCTGAGCTTAATCTGAAGTGAATATCAGCCCTAAGCCTCTAATTACATTGTCACACACTCAGTAATACAGCTGGTGTTAAAACATAAGGGGCTAATTTTGTATGGAAGGAAGTGTCAAAAAGGCACAAACTTTTGGGAAGTCACAACCCAAACAACCCACTGCACTACCTAAATTACGAGTACAACTCAACAAGCAGTCACTGCACATCCCCCACTGTGATGCCTCACAAAGGTGGGCTCTATTCCACAGACCAATCCTTAGATCTTAGACACAATTAATGGAAAAATAAAGCCTCTGCACAGAAGAAATATAAAAACTATCATTGGGGATACTAGAGTTTCTTAATTTTTGGACAGGAGTGGGAGCAAATTGAGCATTTCTCTACTTTTAAGACGTAGCACTTGTCACTTCATTGTGCTTGTGGCCTACATGACTGTCGATGACTATCTTCCCCCAGAAAGAATTTCAAGTACAAGTTTAAATGGCAAAAGTGTTATTTTCATTGCAACCATAACCTTTAAAATAAGTAGGTACTTAATGACAGAGCAACTGTCCATATCTTCTAGTGACACTGGAATGAGGAAGCAGCAAGCTACAATTTGTTGGGGTTTTTTTTAAAGCTCATTATTTCTTCCAGTATTTGGAACAGCTGGAAAAAGTAATCATTGGCAAGGTCTGTCAAGGGATTTTTTAAAAAGTGTATTTGCTATGGTAGATTACATACTTTAAACGAAAATGAAAGGATGAAACATACAAATATTTATGAAAGAACAGGGGGTTTCAGAGTTTCAAATTGTGCAATAAATATGCAGGCACACACGTTAGTTCAGATGAACACATCCTTCCATCTTATGCTCCACTATTTAACTCTTTTCACAGATCCATCTTCACAACCTTGGAGAGCCACTGAAATGCTATGGACATGCAATACAGCTCTGTATATCAGAATAATAATAACATTAATTTGTTATTAATAGTAATATTAGTACTATCAATAATAATATCAATACTATTAATAATAATATTAATCAGTAAACCACACACCACCCACTGCCCTGAAGATCTCAGGAACAAACATGCTGGTGCCCTACATGATGTGAGAAGGCCCTGGCATCCACATCACACCACAGAGACTGTTTTGTTCCCATGTCCACATGGATAAGGAGAGCTTTCAACACTTGCTGGCATTGTTTGAAATGCTTTCTAAAGCCATGTCATGGAAACTCAGCATTTTCCTTTCTTTTGGAGAGCCACTATTTAAATTTCATCAGGGATAGCGATTTACACAGACCAAACAATTTTTGGCACACAGAGATTATGCACCTCTTTGTGATAAGAGGGAAAAGAAGACAAGATTCACCAGAAGTCATTAACCACTCTAGAAGACACAGCAGGAATTACTGCAAGCCCTGGGTGAGCCTGGGATCCAGCTGCAATAGGAGACAGACAACATGGGTAAGTGGAGCTGTGTATCATCAGCCTCATTGACAGAGACTCAGCTGAAAAACAGCACCAAGCCTGGTAACCAAAATTTTAAGCTTCCACTTGTACTTCAGAGAATATCACTAGAGAGTTTGCACCAACTTGTTCTCCTGCAGAAGGCTACAAATAAGATGTCCTCCTGCTCTTAGAAGTCCATTGAAACAAAATACTTCTTCAACAGCATCCTTGTCACACCATTCAAGGAAAAGACATCATTCCTAAGGACACAATGACACTCCCAGTCCTATCCCATCAGTTCAGATGGGCATAAAAAAGTTTTGACTGACTTGGATGCACCACTGAACAAAATCTAATCTTAAAAGAAAATATATAGAAAGAGGAGTGCTAAATAAGTTCACCCCAGTTCATTCCTTGCCATTACAGAGCCATTAAAGATATCAGCTGACCCCTGGAATTCAGAGGTACTTCAAAAAGCCTTATTTCAGACTTAAACATTCAAACCTCGCAGTAATGGCTACACTGGGAACCTGAGTGGCAGCAAACAGATTAAGTGTTTCTAGACACAGGCCCCTTATCTTTCCATACATCACCCTTGTATTTTCAGTGCTACTTAGCAGAATATTCATAATCTTTCAAAAGCCTAGAATGACAATCCGATAAAACCAGAAAACAATTAGGAAAGAAAGTAAAGTGCAAAGGCTTTAATCTAACCTCAATATATCCAGTATTTACTCGAAGCAGTGTAATAGATAGGCCAGAAAATACTTTTATGGCTTTCTCCTAGTAGCCCACAACTCCTGCATCTGTGCCTACACCAGACCTCACCTGCCAGGACTGTATTAAGGCAGGAGAGAAGAGCCACAAGAATCTGATGGGCAACCTGCTGACAGTACATGACCCAAATTGCACAAATTGATAAAACTTTTGGGCTAACTTTCAAAATGCATGTTCAAGGACAAGCCATGCACGTTGTTCTTGCCTAAGACAGGTATTTTAGCTACCAACCACACAGATTAAGCAAGAAGGAAACACTTCTTCATCTACTGGCTTTTTTATTACTCACTCACTGGTGTGTATTTTAAATGAACTCCTATTACTAAAATGGATTCCTTTATGTGGTGAAATAATATGAACAATAACACACAAGTTTCTCTGCTAGAATATCTGCCTCTAGTGCAGCCATTAGAGTGCTCAAATTGGCAATAGACACAGTGCTCATTTTCCAGTGGCATCCCACCCACGCCCTGAATTCACTAAGAAAAATTGCATTTCTCTAGGAAAAAAAGACCCTGTCAGAACCAATATCACAACTTAGCAATTCCCCATCCAACAGGGAATCTTTTCAACTGAATGAGGATTTCAGACCAAGCCATTAACTTGCAAAGGCTCAGAACAGAGAGCTTCCCAGTGCCATGTTCCAAGCAGTGTGACCATCATGCAATTTGTAAATGCAGTGCAATAGGCCAGTTCCGCTTCCCAAACCACTCTCAGACTTGTTCCCATGCACAGCAGCACTCATCCCCAAGCATTTTAATGAAAAACCAACTATTTCTGATGGAAAAGATATGCACTGTTTTGTGGCTGATATTCACAGGACTTCTCATGTTATTCTGTGCCTCACTCCTTGCCTCTAAGCCATTAATTGCAGATGACTCTGCTGCTGGGAAAAGCATACCTTTGGAAATGCAAGGCTGGAAAACCCTGGAGTTCCATGGAAAGCATTTTTCTGTTTGCATAGTAGCAGGGCTCCAGCAAGCATGACCACTGGGCATCACCTTTCCCAGGCCCCTCTAGATGTATTTTAGGAGCGTACCCTGGTCTGAAACAGCCAGAATACTTCAAGGACAAGTTCACAAAGAACAAGAGCAAAAATAAAGCCCCTTATGCAAGGGCTCAAATGAGAAAATCCATTTTTCATTGGAGCACATTAGCATAATCACAAGACCTTACTTTTGTTAGACAGAAAATTCTTCTGTTGATCACAGAGAGAAACTCATGGCAGGCTCAGAAGAGTAACTCAGACTTATAAATTCCAAGTCCCTGGGAAATAACACAGACTTTAATATTATCACTGCCTCTCTCCAGCAAAATGCAAATTAGGTTGTCAAAAAGAATACAAACCCCTTCCCTTCTCTGAAAAACCAACAAACCTGACAATTTCTCACCTTTTCTGTGCCTCAGCTTTTTTTCTCTAGTTTACTGTCCTCCGTTGCTGAAGTTTGGAGGAACCACTGGGGTCATGGAGTACAAACACAGCTGATGTTTGTCAGCCAAAACTTAGATTACACCTAAAACTCCCAGTAGAATATATGCTGTAACACATCACAAAGCTGTTCCATGCCAAGCTTCTTGGTTCTCCCTTTTCCTTGCTTCAAGTGGAGAAGGAAGGAACTGAAGCAATTGTCATTCAAAAAGCATTAGAGCATCTTTTTAGGCAGAAAGATCCGGACAAAACCAGCACCCTTTATTTCTGGTTTCTGTTTGGTGTGCACCTTTCCACAAAGCAACAATGGAGTCCCTATCCCAGAGCTCTCACCATGCATTGAGACAAAACTAAAGATGGAGTTTGCAAAGACGCAAACTTCCCACAACTTAACACAGTTTTTCATTCACCTTGTGTGTATACTTCTGAAATTCAAGTCAGAGCCAAATAGTCAAGGCAAAAGGAAATAATTTGAGCTTTTTTAGTGAGAGTACTATATTGTTTCTCTGCTATTCTTGCATATCTGCAAAACTTGTTCCAACTGTGTTTTTCCTCCATGAAGACAAGATCTGCTACTCAACAACCTTCCCATTCCAAGGCTGCAGAGAGAAAAGAGTAAATTTGTATCATTCTTCCTTTGTATGGGGATTTCCACAGCAGTGTGAATTTTGTTTAAATTCATTTTCAAAAAAAAATTTCCCTGCTCCTGTAGCCCTGTGTGAGCTCGTATCCCAGCATGCAGCAGCTTTACAACAAACTTCTAGAACATATCACCTTTAGTACAATATTCATAGAAGGCTCAAAATCTCTAAGAGGAATGAATGAAAGGCTTTCACATAGTCACAGCCCTGTTCCATTGAACTTGCATCCCTCCCATCACCATCTCATAGCTCAGTTTTACTGAAATACTCCTGCATCTTCTCCAATGGCCTCTGCTTTTATCCAGAGCTTTTCTGGATAAAAATCTCCTCTGTTTCTGGGAGAACAGATATTCCCCCTCCTGCCTAACCACTTACATCACTGAGGAAGTCATCCCCTTGATTGCCCCAACAGTACATTAGCAGTTAAAAATATATATATATTCTACCACTTAGGCTTGCATGCCTGAAAAAGCAGATGATGCCCACTTAAGCAGCTTTCCTACACTCAGATCCCCCAACAATTGCAATGCAAATTCCCCACAGAGAATGACTACAAAGACTGGGCTCCTGCAAATATTTACAGCATAATTCAACACAGTTAATGAAGTAACCGTGACACAAACCAGAAAGAATACCAGTTTAATATGTCAGTCCTTAGCCACATGAATAGAAATTAATATATACACAGATACCATCTAAATCATGAAACAACTACAGGCTCTGCATTGCTAAACAGTGCAGCCATAACAACACAAAAAACCTTGAATCTTGAAAGGTAACAACGTTTAACAGTAGAAAAATGGATAAAAAACCCAGTAGAAAAGCTAAATTTCACTTTAGGGGAAAAAGTGTGGAAAAGCAGCATAGGTGACCTAATCTATGGTCCAGTTTTTCTTGAGTAGATACAGTGATATACAAACTACTTCAATACTAGTAGAAATTAAAAAGTGCCTCAGGTTAAATGCCATTGACCAAAAAAAAAAATAAAATACAGCAATTGAAGGACGTGTACTCAGATGAAGGGTATACAAGTATGATAATAGTACCCATCTCTTAATTTCCAATAATCAGATTTACACTTTTTACACATTGCCTGAGAGATAAGTGCCTAGTACTGAGTGCTTATCAGTGCACACATTAGCAATTTCAAGCAGTTTTGCTCAGGAAAAACAAGATTTCTGAGCTGCAGTCATCTCATTTTTACAAGCATCTGCTATCTTTACTGCTTTAGGATTTAACATTCAAAAGGGTATATACAGCATCTACTGATGTAAAAGACTTTCTTCCTCTTTCTTCCAGGAAAATCCTTTAAAAATATGCTTCTGTGTTCACATGCTTGCATTTCAGTTGTATTATGGAAACTGACAGAAATTAACCTAAAACCTTATATTCTACTCTCATGACTTCATAAAAGTCACACTTCAATCTACTACTCCTACCCCTGCTTAAAAGAAAAACCAACACAAAAAACAAAGCAAAACCTGAATTACATACAATGTGTGAAGTCAAGGATATTCATTCCCTAATTAGATATTCTTTTCCCATTACCCAAAAAACTGGTATTTGATGCAATGGAAGTGTGCACAACACATTATTAATCACTGTCAACAATGTGAAAGGTTGCATAGATAACTACTCATCGGTGGAGAATCTGGGCATGCAGCCAGAAAGGAAAAAAGCCACACACATGGGTATCATGGATATTAAGTTATCATCAGTGGGTAGGAATAGTTCTTGGCTTCCAAAGTTCAGCACTCAAGTCTGATGTGCTGCCTGGGTGTGCCTCACAAAGGCCTTGATTTCAGAGGGTTTGAGTGCATGATGCTCTCTGGGAGCAGGCAGGGCACTGCCACATGTGCTGACTGACAACGTGCTTGGGCTGCAGACACTCGAGTTAAGATATCGGAGCCCAAAACTCAATTTTGAACCATTTGCTCAAGTGCACAGTCACATTTTCCACTCAGACATTAAGGATGAAATGAACCTATTAAACAGTCACCAATTTGTTTTATGGTATTGACATTATCTGCCAAGGAGACAACACTACATTAACAAATAAAAACAAACAATCCTTATCAAGCCATTAAGCATGAATCAAGACTGAATGCTTTCATTATTTAGAGGCTGTAAAAAAATTCTAAATTGAAATCCACTTTCTAGTTTAATAGGAATGGAAAATAACTCATAATATAAAAAGCACTCTAGATTACTAATCTTAATTGGCAACAAAAGATTATCACTGAAGTTCATCATAGCAATTGACTTGCAATAGAATAATTTCAGAAGCAAATTAGCCATTCCAAACTCCCAGATGAATTTGGTCACAATAACTGGACACCCCTTAAGTTGGCTAAAAACACGTGCAAGCTTTAAGGAAACAATCAGCCCCTGTTGTACCCTCTGAGGACCAGAGGTATTTAATCCTAAATCCTTCTGCACTTGACAGTGACCAGCTTTACCAGTGACAATCCATCACCCTGTGGCAGAGGAAATGACAGGGAGGAGAGGACAGCAGTCACTGCCTCATCATCTTCAAAAACATGTACATCTGATGTAGATTAGCCAAAGTTCTGAGCTGTCCTTGCTCCCCAGGAGCACAAGGCAGCAGCACAGAGGGATCACCTCCATTTCCACACACACCTCTGGCTCTGTGGGACACTTCTCTCAGCCCAGTTCCTCTTTTCAGGGCAAACCAGAACTCCGTACAGACAGGAATTGTCTGCACCTCAACACACACATGAAAAGCCACTACAGAACAGTAAAAAAAAAGCTACTATGTATGGAGCAGTAGTGTCATTTACAGACTGCAGAGTATTGGGGTTTTGTTGTGGTTTGCAAGAGGTATTTTTTGTTTGTTTAGGGGGTTTTGCTATTGTTTAGAAATAAGGACACTTCAATTTTGAAGCAGATTTCCTCATATGAGGTGAATGCTTGCATCATACTTGCCTCCCATGTGCCTTGTATTCTTTCCTGCAAGACTCAAAGAAGTATTTTTTATCATTTATAAAGATTATCCATTTCCAACTTCTGTTGGAGCAGCAAAAAACCCTAAATAAAAAACAAAACCAGTACTGCAAGAACAAGCCAGTTCTCCTCCAGCTCCCCATCCTTCATCACTCTTCTGTTCTCCCACAGATCAGCCAAAGACCTTGGAGCTACACTGCCTAAAAGCCACACAAGGCCATGGTAACAGCTGGACTAATTTGAAGATTATGCCCAAATCCAAAAGGGAAAAAAAACCAAACAACACACACAAAAATGAGCTTAATCCAAGAGAAATCCAATAGTGGGAGCTGTGCATCTTACATATTCTCATCTGCATGGGGCAGCACTGAAGGGGTCACCCAAACAAGTTAGCCCATGAAATGTGAAGCTGCAGCAGCAGGACAGTGGCAGACAGATCAGCCCAACCCATGTGAGGCACTCAGACTGTGAAGGGTTCTTTTGGCTGAACTGTTCAGTAAAGCTCCAGAGATGCTTCTCACCACTGGAACATTGGAACCTCCCAGGCTGGGCCAATTATCACCACCCAGCTGCAGCACTTCCCTACCCAGATCGTGCCAGAACAACCTAGAGAACCAGGGAGGAAGGATCTTCTTTCATACCTCAGCACCTCACACACTCCCCCTCCTGAACCACAGAGCTCCACCCCTCCTGCTATTATTTACAATTGCAAACTAACATTGTTCTCTGTAGCACTGAGGGGCCTTTTGGGGTCTGTTTGGCCAGCTCGGGAGCCCAGCTCCAATGACAAGGACAAAAGCAGAAGGTGCTCTTCTTCTCATTGTCCCCCAACTCCATTGTGGATCAACACCTCCAGGGAAAAGAGTGTTTAGTCAAGCATCTTAAAGGAAAAGGAGTTTGAAGACAGGCTACTCCTTTTGCCAAGCCTGAGCTCCAGCAGTCAGCACATTAATCAAAATGATGCCAGTTTGGAAGGCAAATTAAAGAGACAACAACCAAGGAGGTAATGGTGTCCAGGAGGAAAAGAGGCTGTCAGACACGTGGCAGGAGATTTAATGGGATACAACTGATAGAAGGGGCAAGGGAAGGGAGGGCAAGACCACCACCAGGGCTCTGGGGGGAGAGGGGAGAATGGAACAAACCATGTGACACAAACAAGCTACTCAGTTTGCAATATAAAAACTACTCAGAGCAGAAATCCCAATCACCCAGTGCAAAGCAACGGCTAAAGAAAGAACTTGGTGCAAAACAACACTCCTCTATGAAGATATATGCTCTATGATTGGAAAAATCCAACATCTACAAGCCAAAAATATATTGCCTACAGATAAAGATAGGTGAATACAAAAGACTTAGAACATTGTGTTTATGCCATTATTGATCACTATGTATGTCACAAAATCTGGATTTCCTGCTAATGCCATTCTGTACACGTCTTTCTCGTTGTGATTCTGTCACTGCCTTAGACACATGGACTTCACACTCAGCCACTGTAAACACAGTGCATGACACTAGACCACCCACCCTCAATTCCAAGTCCCAGGCTCTTAGGAAAGCAATCATCTGCCTATCTATCCAGAAAGGCCCTTGCCTGTACATGCTTCCATCTATTTTGGCATTTTGATGTGCTGTGCTTCAGGTTACTCCATAGTTTACACAAGGTGAAAAATCTCCCCCACACTCACCTTTCATCCTCTGCCAGCTGATCTATTATGCCATGTCATCTGAGTTTTAAAAGGATGCACCCATGTATTTATTTTCCCCACCTGATAAATATTTATGAATATTTTATTCCAGCCCTGACACATACACACTATAGCTAATCTTCCTTTTATTTAGGCAAGCATCTTAAAGGAAAAGGAGTTTGAAGACAGGCTACTCCTATTGCCAAGCCTGAGCTCCACCAGTCAGCATATTAATCAAAATGATGCCAGTTTGGAAGGCAAATTAAAGAGACAACAACAACAACCCAGCACATAAGATTAATGTGTTTCACATCAATAGAGTGCAGTATTTAAAACTTGCAAAAATTAAATATTGAAATAAAGATCTCTTCTGGTGTTTGTGGTGGTCTTCTCATTCACAGAATGTGAGCTATCAGCCTAAATAACATTAAACATTATGCAATTAAAAGATGGCTGATGCAACTTTCATTCATTTCTAATATCTTATGTTGATTTTGATCAAGACTGATATGGGAAGGGCACACTTCCAATACCTGAATTAGCACCATCTAGTTTTTGTTTGATCAGTTTAACATTCATATTATGAACCAATGGAGCAATAATAGAACAACTGAGGTCCAGTTAACGCTCATACAACAAACCAGCTTTCCTTACCCTAAGCCTTATAATTCTGTGATTTCTCCAGTTTCTAACCACTATCATTCCTACTGTGTTCACAAGATTTATTTTAAAAATGTGAGTATCATAGTACTAAATTGACGACATGTTAAAAATTCATTGCCTTGTTTGACACAATACAGCAAACATCAATGAAGAAAACAAGGCATCTGAATTAGGAGACTTCGGAGAGAGACCGTGAAATAACAGGCAATTCCATCTGCCTTGTTACATTTTTGGAGCAGTCATATTGGATGTATGCTGCTTATCCAAAACAAATCCTCCAAGTTGCTGAGGATCTGATAGTCACTGCTGTCATCACAACGAAGAACTGAAAGACTTTAGAAAATAAACTGCAAGCTAAATGCTTGCAGCATGTAGAATTCTCATTTTCCACCTATAAGTGGAAAGTTTTTCATAATAAGCCTACCTTGTCTCTATTGATTTCTCAATTGTTATCTGATGTCAGAAGCTACTCTCTTGCCCCTCAGCTCCCTTGAATACAACTCCTTTTTTTTAGTGCAGAATACTCAAAAAACAGCTACACAAGTCTGAGTACATATTTATTACCATCAATGTGCGATAGCCTCAAGAGACAACCACGCATCATTATCTGTTAGCAAGAAAAGGAATCAGTCTTCAATACCAGGCTATTTTTTCCCTAATGCTGCAAGGACAAGCTCATTTGTAAGCCAGATCATTTCTTTCTAAAAGATGAATGACAGTCTTCTGCAAAAAAGGGATTTTTATAATTCTACCACCAAAAAAAGGCAAGATTTTTTTTCACTCTATCACAAAATCATGTCCACCCTCTCTCTGCCTTTTACTCCCATGGGAATGCTGCAGGAGTCTCTCAGTCTCCCATCAGAAGCTGCAGCAGACTCCTGAGCAGTTTGGGAAAGGCTGAGGTATCTACACGGGCTCCATCTCCCCCAAATGCTGTGCACAGAGACCGTGGGTCACTGTCACATCCCTCCTCTGGGTTATCCAAAGGGCAGAAACAGAGGGCACTGACTGGCAAAAGGGTTTGTGCAAGAAAAGACAAGAAACTCAGATGTATTATGCCTTCCAGTCTTCCTCTGCACAGGGAAATTGTAACTTGATCTATAAAACAATAAGGTTCTGCATTACAAAGGGAATTCAGCTTGGAGAATAAGTTCACATCACCCAGCAGCCTCCTACCAGTTATTTTAGAGTTAAACCAACATGACCTCCAACAACTTTTGAAGAAAAGATCCATTTTCATCTGTAACATACCTGTTTTCCTGCCAAGTTCTGTTACGTTTTAAGTATTCCTCTTAACAGTGCTTTGAAAGCAACACACGAACATGAATGGAAACAGACATATGATGCTTTTCAAGCAGGAATATTTAAGAAATACACATCTGTAACACCAAGAATTTCTTCACCTGCACTGCACCAGCAAAATGCTTAAAGTTGTCTGTTGTACTGGATCTGCACCTTAACAGAGAAACCTAATTTCTCTGTTAAAGAATAGACTAGAGCTTTGCTGCTACTGGAAGATGTCACTAATATTTGCTTCTTAAAGTTATGAATTACTGCAGTGTGCAAGCATAAATAAATCTACACCCCATCTGTCAGACTAGCCAATTATCAACCAGAAAAACCCCTAACACCAAGTGCCTAAAAATAAATACTGACAAATGCACATCTGCTTATCCCTAATGCCTCCCCTTCTGGAAGACTCCTGAGTCTGGAAGACTTCAAGATTTGTAATACACCCTAAAATTAGTACAGAAGTCTGAATTATCACAGAGACTACTTCCTGTACACTCCTTCCTCCTTTTCCCCATCGCCTTTCCTACCACTCCCTTCGCCAGGACTATCACAATAGATAGCAGACCTCAGGGATATCAAATTTGCTCCCAGGCACAGACATAACGAGAGGCAATGTCTGACTGCTCCATCTGACTTTCCCAGCTATTTAGGTTTTGAAGTATTTTATCCCATGGCCCACACATTATTCCAAGTGACAATTACTTCAAAGCCAGAGGGTATCCATTTGCATAATAATGAAAATATTTTCTAAGGAGGTGTGCAGGAAACTACATGCTAATGAGTTAGAATGTATATTATCTGAAAGTCACGCTTGCTTTACAAAAATAATTAAAAACACAACCTCTACTGTTTATCTTCTTGTACCTTTTATGTAACAGACACCTGTCCTATTAAATGCACAGGACATAGAAGTAATTTTTGCAACACTTATTGCCACCTGGGAGTCTATGTACAAATCAAATGGGATGGGACTGCTGAGGAATGCACCTCAGTTTCCCAAAACCTCTAATTTTAATGATTGCCACAACACTGAGGCATGTGACAATAGTAATTTCCACTGGACTTTTCCCATGTGTAAGGGCTGGGAAGTGGGCTGGCTCCTGAAGCAGTGCATCAAGTGAAATGCATCCTGTGCCACAGAAAACTTGGTTTGCAACATCTTAATCACAGAAAGAATGAGGGAAACGCAGCAGCTTCTGCTAAACCACTGTAAAAGAGGGGAATGACAGACAAAGTGAATTTCACAGTGCAGAAGCATCTCCAGAACACTCTGGTATTGGGAGTAAATTTTCTTACAATCTAACTAATAACTGAAGAATTTTTTTACTGAGTAGAGAGGTCTCTTTAGCATCCTACAACCCTTTTTAATATCGGAAGTTCACTTGTTTCAAATAAAGTTCTTATACTCCAAAGAATACACGCTATACTACATAGCACTCACCTGTATTTACTACTTAAGCCTTTTGGTTTCATTATCTTTGAAATTAGATTGATGAAGCCATTAGGATCTTAACTATAAAATCTTCCTTTATACCACAGGATGTGGAAAACCGGAGTAAGAGGCTCACTAATGCACTGAGCCACAGCTGCAGCATCATGTCCAGCTTTCACTCCTTAGCACCCACTCACAAGGGCCCCAGACAAGGCACCCCAAAGCCAGCTACAGGAGACAGAATAGATAATCCACCCCAGACTGGAGATTTTCCACAGCATCAGGACATCTGGCTAAACTGTGAAATATCCCAGCTAATTTATGACCATTAATACTCATAGTCATCCAAAGTAAGAACAGTAATCATACACCATGCCTTAGGGTTTGAAAGCCTGTTGTCAGCAGCAGCAGCTGGATTTCTTCCCGACACACAAGGCAAGCAGCTGATGCATTATCATGTTGCTGGGTTTCTGTCCAGCTCTGAAAGATCAGCTATTGATCAGTGCCACTGGCACTACAGCAAACACTGCTGCAGGATTTGAATGAGCAGGTCACACCAGTGCAGTCTTAATCTACCATCAGAGAAGAGGGGGGAAAAAAACCAGTTTAAAACTACATGCTGTGTAGGTACACACAAATGCAAGCAGGGAACTTCTTCCAGGCATGAGCAGAGTCAGGGGTGCCATATAAACTCCTTATCAGCACTGATCCTCACTTCTTTCACACTGGAAATAACCAACTGCTCCAAATTGTTCACGACAATTTCAGCAAGCAGAAATAATCTGACTGATTTTGTACTGTTCTACTAACAGCACCTGCACTTATCTGCTGTGTAATCTGCCTGCCATGCAAGCATTTTCAGAGGCATGCATGCTAGAACTTTGCAATAAACCCCCAAGAATAATTGTTCTGGTTTTTGCTCATGTGGGGGAATGAGAATATCAGGCTCCCCCAGTCATACTGTAAAGCAGTCCCATCCTTTTTGGTTGAGACAGAGATCCAGAACTCTGTATGCTGCCCAAGGAGTGCCATCAGCAAATTTGCAAAGGGCGTCACAGATGTTTTCCACAGAGATTTCCAGAGTCCTACCTTGTAGAATAATGCCTCATTCACATTTCTCCCATCACTTCAGAGCCACAGCATCAGCAGCAGTTGTTTATGCATCTCATCAGCTCCTTGCTCTCATCTCCTGATCACCTTCATTCCCTCCCTCAGAAAGAGGTTTTAAGCACAGTTCATGAGGAAAGCCATGATTGTCCTGCATGGCTTAAGCCACCTGCTTGCCCACAGGTTTCTTCCACATTTCTGAAACTTCAGATGAAACTCCTCACTCAGGTTATTTCTGAGATAATGAACTTCACTTGGTATGAGGAAGAGAAAAGCATATGTACCTGTGCCACATGTAGTTTACTCACTGTACAAAACACGTAAAGCTCAAAAATGTGGCCAAGCCTAAGACCCCAAGAAATCACACAGGAGCTTTTTTCACTGTACAGTAACACAGACATGGGGAAAGGTCAGGGCAAAGAGACAAAAGACTGACAGAATTACATGAGTCAGTTCTAGTGGAGACTGTGCCAGAGTCCTCAGGCACATGAAGCCCACCACTTGAGTCCAATGTTTGACTGGCTGACATCACCACAGATCCTTTGTATCACATCCTAGCAAACTTAAACAAGTTGGAGAAAAATCACCCTTAAATCTTAAAGTTCACAAATTCTTTTAACTAGACAAACACTACAAGAGACATCAGCTGAATAAGCAAGATCCTTTGTTTATATTATATAAACATTTCTGACAATATGGAAAATTTCTTCATGACCAGGGTGTGACTGGGAGAGGGCTGGCAATACCAAATCACACTTCTATGACTCTCATTAAAACCATTGTAGAAAGAAGTTCCAGATAAAATAGAAGAACAAAATACCTTGTAGCAACCATCAAGGTGAAAATCTGCCTCACTAAACCAAACACAACTACCTGTTTCTTTGAGCCAATTTCTCAGTGAAGAGTGGTTTAAAATTATCACAGACAACACACCCACAAATAGGGTTACAGAATCATCTTTTAGAGCAGGAAACTTATGACCTAGAAGCAGAAGCCAAGTCCAGGACACACCACCAAAGCACATCCATGTAACTAAAATATCCCGAATCTGATTCTATGATTATAAGGTTTATAGTAAATTTATTAACCATCTTAATTACTGTAATAAAAATATAAAATCCTGCCATGAACTAAAATTCTACAGAGATTGTTACGCTTACAGAAGGTTTTAAATATCTGAAAAACGAAGGAGAAGCTGACATTTTCTCAGTTCTCCTGCTCAGTGGATTTTTATTGCATGTGTATTTCCATAAAAACCCAGTTAGTTAAATTATCAAAACACCACAACACAGCTTGCTGTAATTTCATAAGCTAAGTCTTGCTGCAATTTATAAGTGGTTACACTTGAGTGCTTCCACACTGGCTCAGCAGCACAGCACCCAACTGCATTAATGTTTCAGCACAAAATTCTGCTAATAAACACAGTACTCAGTCACCATTACCCAGCTTTAGAGAACACAAGCCCTCAGCATAAGCAGGTCAATACATGCGAGACTACTTATGCTCTTTAAACTGACTTTGATATAAAGGTAGCAGCAGAGCTTCCTCAAACAAATGGGAAGTTTATCAATAATAAGGCAGGAAAAACACAAACCCAGGAGAAAGCTACAGCATATGGCTTCAGTCACGGGTATCACAACGACTGCTCCAACAAAAACAAGTCAAGAGAAAAAGACGCCCCCTGAAAACAGTGTTAGTCTGCTTGTAACACTGTAAAACTGCAGCTCACACATTCTTCATTCAAAATAAAAATAATTCAATAAAAAAAAAAAGCTGAGAGTGTTTACTATCAAGTAGCAAAAGGGGAAGAAAGTACTAGAAGACCACCATCAGTTTGGCTTTACAAGTCCAGCACCAGATGCACTCTGCCTCTGTGGCAGCATGCCCAGAGGGCTTGAACTGATATTTCAAAGTCCAGGGTGACAATTTTTTTACAGTCAAAACCAAAAATGCCCCTTAACCCACACACAAGAGCAATCATAGAAGCCTGTGAGGTGTGCTACTGCCACGCCACTTTCTGTGCTGCTGACAACAAAACACAATCCTTCCTGAAACAGACCAGGACACCAGGCAAGAGCAAATAAATCTCTAATAAAAAATTAAAATCACAACTCAGGCAGAGACAATTGTTTCGTTAGACAAGAGAGCACATCTAAGCATAAAATACACATTTACAGAGATCCTTCCAGAGTCTGAATGCATTTCACAATTCCATTTTACTCATCATTCAGTCAAAAAGGGTTCAAGTCAGGCAGAGCAGAAGACACTTCTGTCACTATTGCACATACACATTTCTTTAGGATGTCCCTCTAATTTAGAGCTATGGACCTGAATGAAAAGTCAAGAAGGAGGAGGAATGAAGGATGAAAATCAACTGAAGAAATATTTCAATCATCCAAAGAAAATGCATTTAATCAGAACACAGGACAGCAGTTTTTACCTTAAATCTCTTCTTCAAAGAAAAAAACAGTAAATGTCTGAATTCACCGCTCATGAGTGACCATCCATTTTATACCAAAACAATCCTCTACATACAAACTTTACAGACAAAAGGTCTGTAGCATCACCTGCATTACTCTTGTATTTAAAGACTCTCTTGCCAAGGTCATATCCTGGCATAAAGCCTGCTCACTACTCACATTAGTATTCACGTTGGTAATCCTGCTACCTTCAGATGGCCAGCTTACACAGTTGTTAAACCTGATCAAATTCTTCACTTGTACATTACCATTTACATGGAATTTAGCTATGTAATTCCGCTAGAGCCAACTTAAGATATGTAGATGGCTGAACTGCTATCCCAAAGATTAATATGAGTCCTCTAAAGTCAGCCTGGGAAGCTGTGATGACTAAAAGAACCTGCTCTGGCTGATGTCAGCCCAGTTTTGAGATCTTGAACATCAGCCAACACATAAAAAGCAAAACCCCATCCCTCTAAAAAACAAGCACAAATGCTAAATCTTGTCCTTGCTTAATCAATATAGATACTAAATTGATACTTAAAATACACTTTTAAAAAAGGCAAACAAACAGGAAACTAAGCTTTATTGCTACACCACAAATGCAGACACAGCGTTCTATATCCTACTTGGGAAAGACAAGCCAGCTCCATCATCAAGGAATGCACACAGACAGATTCTTACTGCTCCAGAAACACTAAACAATGGTTGACTTTATGTCCATAAAACATATTGGTGAGAAAAAGGATAATGCACTCACCTGGTTAAAAATGAGCTTGGTCTTTTTTCTTCCAGCACAAGTCTCATTTTCAATAACAAAAAAGTGTCTACTGATAATTAATTTTAATTGCCTTTGATCACAGATACCCTATCAGAAATCTAAGAACTTCAAGCTTAGAAACACTAAAGTCTACATTACTATTCAATTCCATAATAACAACAACTGAGTTGCATCAACATTATCATTATTCCAGACTGATTTTTCCCAGTAAGCAGAAGTCTAAGCAAAGCCCTCATCAGTAACCTTTCCCTGAAAAATTCTATAGGAAATGAAATGCAATACTCCATTAGGACTTGTTTTGCAAACAGAAGTGAGAGAGATCACCCAAGCATGCAGAGTCATTAAAATGGATCTTACATATATCATTATAAATTTAATAATCTCCATGACAGCTAGAGTTCAAGTTAAAATGAATGTCAGCAAAGCATGACCAATTGATGTTATCCCAGCTGCCACTGAGCCTCACTTGGGGTTATATTATACATTCAGAGGCCCCGTGCTACATGTGCACCAAACAGCCAGAGCCAGGAGCAGATGGGAGATGTAGGCTCCCATACCTATCAGAAAGGAGGGACAGACATAATTGCATATTAATTTTGGTGCATCAAAACAATTACAGCATGCTTGGGTGTCACAGGTCACAAATGTTTTTCCCATCACACCCCAAATGCAGGATAATGTTGTACACTTCAGAAGGGGGAGGAAAAGTGTTCCAGCAGCCTCCAGAAATTAAGTCAATAGACAGATTTTGTTTCAACCCTTATTGATTCACTTCAGTCCAAAATGCTTCCTTGAAAAAAGTAGAAGGAAGACCTTGGCAGCTTGTCAGTTAATAGATCATGCTTGCTACAATTAAGATACATTCAGGAGTTTTATTTTGTTCCCCAAATGCCATTTCTCTCCCAGCAAGCAGCTGCATTTTATCCAATTTCTCAAAGTTTTCCAGGCTGCTTAGATTTCTAATGGGGTGACAGAGAAACCCACTTTGATTCTTCAGCAGACCTGATGAAACTGACACAAACCTCCCTCTCCCTGAAATTAGACAGCGCTGTTGAACAGCAAAATAATACCTGATGGTCAATTTCTTTTTTTCTAACTCAGTTTTCAACTGAAATAAAAATCATGCAGGGGAAAGGAGCTCCCTGCACAGAGCTGAACATGGCATTTTCTATTCCCCATCAACTCTGAGCAGAGGACGACATCAATGATTTATACAGCAGAAACAAACCAAGTTGTCATGTGCTTGACTGGTGCCAACAAAACAGCTTTGGAATCCCAGCTGGTCACAAGCTACAGCTTTGTCTGGGACAAGGACTTCACAATTTAGTGCACCAACCCATTAGGATGCACCACCCTGACACACAGAGAGCCACAAAGCACTTGTGCAAATTAAGGGCCAACAGCTGACATTAAGCACGTTCCACTGTACATCTTGATTCAAGCCAAAATTACATCTGGCAACTACAGCAAAATGCAAACAGTTCCACCAGGACAATGAGGACACTGACAAGTGCACAACATTCTCAAAAATGAAAACACCAAGATAGCATTTTTCTAACCACTCCACTAATGATATCAACAGGAAAAAAGAAGCTAAACTTACAACAAATCAATAATCTGACCAGACTCAGTAAGAGTCAGTATACTTCATTTGCACTGGATGTCTCTTCATCAACAAGCAGCCAGAATTCTAGAGATCTTTCCCTTCTTTCACTCATATCACAATTTCCCCTTCCCTCAGCTCTTTGCTCCATACACTGGAAGAAGAGAAAGACAAACACTTTCCAAAACATATAATCAAGAGATCTACAGCTGGCTGAGCATAGCAAGCAGCAAGTGCAAGTGATAAAAGCATTATGTAGAGCTATTCTGCCACTTGCAACTCCTTCAGTAATTTAAGCAGAAAGTGTTCCCACCTTTTGTCACTTACCCTTTTTTGATCTTCCAGTCCATGTGTCACAATCTTTCTTTTCTGATGTTGGCTGGATTCAGAGCCAGATTCCATTTCCCTGCTGCAAAGACTCTTCCAGCCTCTTTAAGCTTTCTCTAAAAATCCATAGCATAAACAGCAAAAAACTAAAAATAATTTTAAAAAAGGCGAGACAATTCCTTCAAAACTCGTCCATTGTCTTTCATCATTCTTCTGAATTCCCGTTTGCCATCACTGCTCATTATCCTACCAAGCAGCCATTCTGTGAGCCTCTGTGTCCTATAGCAGCTCAGATGAAGGTTTCCATGCAAGTGCCTTACAGAAGGATGACAGAGCTGAATCCAAACCCACTAGTTTGTGCCACATTACTGCTCCATCAGCAGCCTTTTCAGTGCATTCCTGGCACAGATAACTTATATGTCAATAAAGGTGTAAATGTGCATTTAATCCACTGTGTTGATATTATCAGCATCCCTCTCATGGGCCGCCTTCCTCCCATAAATCAATGTAAACACTTCACAGTGATAATTGCCTTTTGCAAATCTAGCAGGTGTTAATTAGGTAAAATCATCCATGCACACTTGTCATCTTCTTCTATGTATTCAAACAAATACCTAGAAGAGGAGGGGGGGGAAAAAAAAGCAGTTTTTACCAGTATGAAAGAAAACATAGCTACTGGTGTTCTTTGTCCACCACCAGGAGCCACAAGTCAGAGCTGATACAATAATTACACATTTTGAGCATGCTACACTCCTCATCCAAGCTACTCAAAATGCTCTGATGCCTGTTTAGAGTGTTACCTTGCCTTTGGGACTTCTTGCACAAAACCAGCCCAGAATGCCAATACTGTACATCAGAGCTGAACCCACTGCAACAACACCGACTGAAGCCTGCAAGGACCAACTCAAAACTCAGCTCTCCAGGGTTCAGAGTCCCAGACCTAAAGCCAAATCCTTTATTCTTCTCTGGGGTCTCCTACCCAAGGATCTTTCTCCACAGTCTGAAGTTCATGAGTGCCACCTCCCAAAATCCTGAGCACAACAACACAGGAACAAAGAGGTTTTATTATTGGGAAGGAAACCTGAGCAGAGCCTGAAATCACAGCTGAACAGGTCAACCAGCTCAAAATGCTGTTCTTTTTGTACTGAGAAGCACAAGTTTACTAAAAGAGATAAAGAGTCCCCTGGGTTAATTTGTAAGGTGGGATCAATAACAGCAGGCTTCAATATGCAGGCACCAGGAAAAACACATTTACTACATTGGCTTCCATACTAAAAGGGCTAAACATTAAATCAATTTCAGCCACCTTAGCTGAGCATGGCATAAGAGGAAATATTTAGCTGCATGTTATAAGCCTGGTAAGCACCAAAAAACCCAAACCTGTGTCCTGTGTAACAAAGGAACTAACAAATAAAAACATCATCAGACACTCTCCCGCCACTGAAGGATAAACAGCATCAAAAATAGATTTCTGTCAACACGGGGGAAATGCTTGCACTGCATGCTGACGTCCCTTGCTACACCAAGGCAAAGATCTTGACAAGACAACAGGTAGAAATGCTGCTTGTGCCTCTCACTGCTCCTCATCACAAAGCCAGTTCTCTTGCTTCTACAGAGCACAGCAAAGAACACAGCTGACTGCAGCAATGCTTTGCCATTTGAGAATAATCTAAAAACACATCTAACCCATTTTACAGAGAAGCAGACCGTTTCCAATTCTATTTCCAACCAGAATCTCCTCCTGACCTGTGGTTTCAAACCTGCCAATAGCCACAGAAATCAGACAGGTACCTTGAAGGCAATTCATGGCCTCCAACCTTAGAAACAAATATCACAAGCAAAAAAAACCCAAATTTTATAAATATCCTTAAGCCCCACCGAGGAAAACTTTTCCCCTCCAGTGATTTCACTGTGATGTGACACATGAGACTGCATCAGTCACATCGTGTAATGCCATGCCGGAATAGCATGACATAACCAGTGCAGCTAAGGACAACACGAAAGGTCCCCTCAACTAGGGGGAAAAAAAAGACAAGAAGAAAGTGCAGTCTCTGGAAGTTCCTGTGCATTCAACGTTCCAGCTTTAACCATCATGGAAACAGCCTCTCTAGGGAAACACATGAGGAACTACTTGTATTATTTGTATGTACTACTTAGTACATGCCTGCAACCTAAAGCCATGTGTTATAGGTATTTAATGTCACTGCCCAAGTTAGCTACATTAAGCTTCATGTATTAAAAAAAAAAAACATATTAACAGGAAGAAAAAAATGCATCCTGAGGCTTAAAAAACCATTTTAAATCAGCCACAAACCAAAACATTTTTTAATATCTACACTTAATTTTATTTTTACTACTTCCAGTAAAAATAAGTTTCACTACTTAATCTCTGTGTATATCTGACTGTGGAAATGGATTTATTTACAAATTTAATGCAAATTAATTGACATTAAACACAAAACAAAAACCTTCAAGAAGAAAGAAAGGTAAGGTTTGCTGGGGCAATGACCACATAGCCAGAGACACCGAAACTAACAAAAAAACCCATGTGACCCAAAACCGAATGGTGTCACCCCATTCTCTCATCACAGAAACATGCCAAGCCCCCACTCGGGCTCTAGAGCACGGTGGGCTGCAACTGACCATCTTCCCTGAATGAACAGCTCTAAGGGCTCAGAGCCTGCACCCGGCTATGGCTTACGCACATTAACAGCTCGATGAACCACAGGTGAGCTGATATTCTTAAATTTAAGCCATAAGGGCTCCACCTGGCTATGTCCTCCCAGGGCAAATCCTCAACACACAGTCCCAAAAAGGTCCCCACCTGCACAGAATGTCGCTCACATTTACCTCGCTGGATACCAAGATCCTCAAGAACGCCGCCTGGCCGCCAGTCTTCCATTCAAAGTAACGCAAATTAACACAACTTTCGGGGCTTTTCTCGTTAAAATGTAAGCAATCTCGCAACAGCGGGAATTTTTAATTCCCGCAACTGCCCGTGTTTCGGGAACAAGAAAGCAACCAAACCCACAAGTTCTCTTTTTTCCACACGGGGAGCAGCCCGGCAGTCGGTGAGTCCCGCGGCTGTGTGAGGGGCCAGACAAGACTCGGCGGGTGTGGGGACACTCCGGCCGCGGGCGCCCCTGTGCCCGGCACACAGCCACAGTAAAACAGCAGCAATATTGTACAAATAATCACAGAGGGCAGCAGCAGCACCCGCCCGGTGGCCGGCCCCGCCCGCGCCCACCCCGCCACACCGCGCCGAGGGAACGACCCCGCCGCCGAGCCCCGCACAAGTTGCGGCCCCGCCGCCGCAGGGAGCGCGGAGGAGCCGCTCCCGCGCAGCGAGGCGGGCGGTGCCGGCCCCGCCGAGCCGCGGATGGGGCAGAGCCCCCCGGGCACCGCTCCCGCCCCGAGCCGCTCCCCGGCGGGCAGGGCTCGCTGCCGGCCGCCGCCGGGGCGCGGGGCTCCGCCCGGCCGGGGCCGAGTCCCTCCCGCCTCCGAAGCGGGCGCGCTGGGACAAACTTTCGCATCCCTCCTGCGCGCCGGGCCGGGCTCCCCGCGCCCGCCGCGTCCCGCCGGTACCTGCCGGGGCTGCCGCGGCGGGGCGGGCGGCTCTGGGCGCTGCTGCTCTCGCGGGCCGCCGGCCCATGCGCCCGGGCCAGGGCAAGGGGCCGCCCTGCGCGCCCGGCTCCGGCTCCAGCGTCGCCGCTCCGCGCCGCCGCCACAACTCACTCTGGCGTCGCCAGGACAACGAGCGCCCGCCCTTCGCCGAGCCCCCTCCCTCCTGCCCGCCCTCCCTGCGGCGCCGCCCAGCGCGGGGGCTCCCACGTGGGGCCGCCACGCCAATGGAAGGCGGATTGCGGCCGGCTGGGCTGGCGGAGAGTCGCTCCCCAGGCGGGAGGCAGCGGCCGCCATCCCCTCCCCGCCGCCCCTCGGCCACCTGCCCCTTCGGCTCTCCCGCCTCACCTGCCCAGAGAGAGCCCCCGAGGCCGCAGTGTGGGCAGCAGAGCGCTGCGGGCAGGCTTTGGGACAGAGCGTGCGGTGTCCCTCGTGTGCCCAGCCCAGCCCATGTCCTACACCCCGTCCCCGTGCCTCGGGACCCTGCACTGCTGCAGGACACGGGCACACGGGCCCGGAGGCGCTGGGCTGGCTGGAGGCCGCAGCAGTAGCAGTGTTAAGGGGCTGCTGATTTCTGAGGGTAGTGTGCTTCACTGACTACAGCCCAAGGAACCAAGAGTGGGATACCCCACGGCTGTGCTGGGCACACAGCACTATTAATGCAATATATTGGTAGCAGCAAACGTGTCTTGATTAGGTGCATATTCAAAAATCTAATGTAAACGTGGTATCACCCTCGCGTTAGTGCAGGTCCTTGCACTGCTTGGAGCTGGGCCAGCTGCTCCGGAGCCTCACAGGCTTTAACAAGCCAGAGCTAATAAGCCAGGCTGGGTGTAAGCTCACTCCTCACAGAGCCACTTAGGAAGCTCAGCACCAGTTCTGGAAATTACAAGTAGCTACACTCCAGAAAGTTCAGCAGAACCCTTCTTTGGTCTGACTTGATTTTCTGGCCCAGCAGCCTTGGTCACCCTGCCTGGCCCACACACGTTCTGTGGGGGAGCAAAAGGAGCACTAGCAAATATTATCACAGACACAAAATAAAGTGTGATTATATTGAAAGATTTGGCCCAAACTGAAGTGCACTTTTTGTCATGGGAGAACACACTGTGTTCTGAGGAGAACGTTATTGTCCAAGTCTGGGCTGGCTGGAGACCACAGAAATAGGACAATGTTGAGGGACTGTTGATGTCTGAGGGCAAAGAGCTGGTCATGCTTCACTGCCTGCTCTGACTCCAGCCCAAGGAACCAAGGGTGGCTCCTGCCATCTACCCTCCACCAGAGACCAACAAGAAAAGGAGTGGTTCCTGTTCCACGGGAGTGTAGATTCAGAAGCATCATTACCTTTCACCCTTCCTGGTCTGCTATTATCTTATTACAAAAGTTTCATACCTTCTTGGTGATTTATCCTGGGCAGCTCCTCACAGCACTGACTCCTTCTTCCTCACAGCTCAGCCAACAAACTCCAGCTCCCTCCTAACCCACTCTTTTCTAGCACTCATCCTTATTGGACACACCTGTGGCCAGTTAAGGACTCTTTTCTAGCACTCATCCTTATTGGACACAGCTGTGGCCAGTTAAGGACTCTTTTATAGCACTCATCCTTGTTGGACACACCTTTGGCCTGTTAAGGGCAGGGCTGTTCCTAATCTTTGGTGATTAGCACAGCCGCAACTCCTCAGGTGTGAGATTACCTTCTGCACGATCTTTATTTTCTCACATTCTATTCCCCCACACTATCCCAGATAGGAATACCACCAGTGAAGCTTTTCAAGGCATTTTCTTCATTTTCTCTCTACACTTGCTAGTTTATTCTGTGTGTGACTCCTTCTGTAGCACCTCTTTCCTGAGCAGAGAAAATTCAATTCTACCCCAAATAAAATTATGGCTACAGTCTTGCCCTGCTTTTAGCTTTATCCTCAAAGCTTGATTCATCAGAGCTTTCAGGCCAGTATTTCCTACACCTACCAGTAAATAAAATTTGCATCTTATTCAGACCATTTCTTTAGTTCTGTTCTTTAAATGTCAAAGTATGTGGCCTCTGTAAAAATTCACCTATGAACTTAGGTTGCCTGAGGTTTTCTCTAAGCTTACCTGGAAAAACAAGATGTCACAAACACCTGGGCTGCTGTGGCTCTTGGGACCTTGGGGACAATGTGTCTTGCAGAAAGCTTCTTTGCTGTGACTCTCAGTCTGGCCCGTGTTCCAAGGCCTTTTCAAGCATTTTAAGGGACTTGCTGACTGCCAGCTCCCATGGAAGATGGCATTTCTGTCCATGTGTGACCCAACTGCCATTTTTATACCAATACAACAGGGATGAGAAATTAAGCCAAACTGGTTCTTTGGCAAATTCAGGTGATGTTTTAGTATGGTAAGAAATGGTTTATAGTATATTACTTAGAAATTCTGCCTCTACTGTAACGTTTTTATGTTCAGAAAAATCTTCTTTTAAAAATATGTGGCTAGAGGTAGTAAAGAAGATTAGAACAGCCTTGTCTGTGATAAAGGAAAATTTCAATTCAATGGGACTGCTGTAAAGGCCCTTATTTATTTTTCTCAGCAGTTGCATTCACTCGCTTGCCTGCAGCTTTAGTTGTTGTGGAGGTTTTCTTCTGTAAATTCTTCAAAGTGATGGATTTTCTCTTTGAAAGAATGCTTGATTGTAGAAAACTACAGAAGTGTAACCTTTTTTTTTTTTTCCCTGTGCACATGTGATGCTTTGAGCTTTGAAAAGACGTGTGTACTGCCACCTCTTTTGTTAATTTGCATGCCAGGAGCCTAAAAATTTGCATTACTGGCTTCATGCTCCGCAACTGAAAGCAAGGACAGTGATCTCCCACTCTTTCCAGTTAAAGGTCATCTGGAATACATGTTACTCTCTGGTTCAGACTAGTGAGACAGTCAGCATTTCATTAATCAAAGAAGCACAAGGCTTATTTTTATTGATCAAATGCTATGGTTGTAACAAGAAGCAATAGTGTACAAGGTGTTGCACATTTGCATCCTCCCCAGTGCTTACAATTTAGACAAAAGGCAAGAGAAAACCAGCAGGATTTTAATCTCTGTTTTAGAAGCAGAAAGCTATGGCACAGAGCTGATGAGGAGAATTTGCCAAGATCACATTTCCCAACTGAATCAGCATCTTAACCACAAGCTATTCCTGCTCTTGTTGGTTCTTATCTTTTTGATGTATTCCAGCTTTTTAGATAGGTGAAAGTAATGTATAAAGTTACAGCCTTGGACTCTAAAAAGATAATGATCAAAGTCCAAGTTCTCATTGGACATTAGCATAGAAATAATTCTCTTATTTAAGAGTCCATACACAACCAAAGGTAACAGCAATTGTCCTGTAAAAATCAGCAACAAAGCCCTTTAAATGCACACCTTTAGTCCAGGGATCATGTCAATCAAATCCCAGTACAATTCCTATGAAAAAGCAATTTAGTATTTTCACAGAAAGCAGAAGATTGCGGGGTGGAGGCAGCAGCCTGGGACTCGTGACTCCTGAATTTGCCAGTTCTCTGTCATCTAAGCTCACCCTGGGTTCTGTGGAAGCACACCAGGTTCCCACAGGATGAAGTCTAAATGCCAGCCATGCACTGTAAATGTGTTAAATCAAAGGTTACCTTTTACCACCAGCTCTATAGAAGTTGTGCTAAGCAAGCCCTTCTCTTGGTTGGAGCTCAGAGGCAGCAAGTCCTCGGTGCCTGGGTGCCCACTGGCACTGGCCGTGCTTTGGAGCTGTGATCTCAGCTTGGATCTCAGCAGATCTGGCCCGATGCATTTTAATCACCTTGCAATACAAGGCTTCTTCAGTGCTGTGGGAGCTGTGGTGCCATAAACCCACGCTTTGCCATGAGCATTTAAAATATGAGGCTTCCTCTGCAAGGGCCTTTTTCCTGCCACTGCTAAATGTCAGAGAAAGTTCAATTCTAACACATTAAAAGATGCCTTAAAATACTGAATATTATTCATACTCTCAAAGAACTAGTTTTTATTTCAAGTGAAAAATGTTTCATAATTAGAAAACAAAACATTCATGAAGAGCTACATGCAACTCATCATCTGAAGAATTTAAATCATTTAGCTTCAGATAATTCAGCTTTGATCCATAGACTGTAAGAGCCAACATTTCCTGAGGTGTTTTCACAGACTTTTGAGGACAACGTTGAGTTCATTTGTCTGTGTGTCTGCTGCAGGGTCTGGTAAAACATTCTGTTACAAAACTGATGGCTGCAATGGTAGGAGCATTTAGACAGCAAAAAACCAGGGATGTTAAACTAAAATAGCAAAGCTTTTATTAATTTTTCAGGCTCCCTTATGTACCTTTTAGCTTTTGGCTGTAGCTAATCAATTTGTATGTTCATAAAAGTTCCGACTTTAGGCAATGAATTCTTAAAAATGTCTTATTTTGCATTTTTAAGATGTTATTGTGCAATGCATGTACATTAAGAAGAGTTTTTGCTTTTGCAGATAGAATGCATCTTTAGAATCTATTTTGCCTGTCTCACACCCAACATAACCTTTGAAAGATTAACTCTTGAGATAGCTAATAGGTTTCCTTTAGGCAGCCAGATCCTGTCACTCTTTATTGTATTCTTTGGCATGAGGGGGATTGGTTTTCTTTTTCAAATAGGAAAGATTTCTTTAATTAACATTTATGTTTGGAAGATGAAATCAAGTGCTGATCAAATGAATGCAACAGGTATATAATATCCTCGAAGCTGTTTCACCCATTTACCTCTCCTGTGATCTGAAAACCATTTAGACTAAAGAGAAAGTTCAAACACTAAATTTAAACAACAGCTTTGAAAGAAAAAAAAACAGCTGTTCTCTAAGAATTATGTCCCCTATACTTGTTAAAAGGTGGGATCCTGGACCGTCTTTGTAAGAAATATTTGGTAAGAAATATTTCTTTGGTAAGAAATATCCTCACTCATGGCTCCTAAAGACTACTTCATGGATCCTAAAGACTAAGAATTTATTTCATAGTGCCTTATATTTCAGTGTAAATATTCTAGGACAATCTTTGTCCACTGTTCTTACTGTTAGTTCACATCTCTGTCATCCTCAAAGTTGTCAGTGTGTATTTCCATGGTTAGAATATTTATTTCTTCAAAGTAACTGGCTCCCTCCATGGACAGATAGCATCTTCCATGGTCACTCATTACTGTAATGAAACACCTTTGCAAACATTAAGTTAGGATTGTGCTGAGCTGTATTTTGGATTTGTGCCGAACACACAATAATATAGATATTAATAGTAATATTGATAATACCAATATTTTTGTTATGCCTGAGCAGGGCTTGCACAGAGACAAGGCCTTTTCTGCTTTTGGTATGGCCACGCTGGTGAGGAATTTGGGGAGCTGGGAAGAGACACAGCCAGGACAGGTGACCCCAACTGACCAAAGGGATATTCCAGACCATGTGAAACTGAGCTCAGGATATCAAGTGGGGAGAAGAAGGAGGAAGGGAGATGTTTGGGGTGATGGGGTTTGTCTTCCCAAGTAACTGTTGCACATGATGGGGCTCTCCTCTCCTGGAGGTGACTGAACACCTGCCTGCCCATGGGAAGAGGGAATTAATTCTTGTTTTGCTTTGCTTGTGTGCATGGTTTTGCTTTCCCTAAGAAACTGTCTTTATCTCAACCCACGAGTTTTTACTCTTCTGATTCTCTCCCTGATCCCACAGCTGGGGCGGTGAGGGGCTTGGTGCTGACTGAGGTTAAACCACAACAATCCTTTTTCTCCTCACAGATTTCAAGATTTGTTTTGCTTGAACAGGACACCTTCAGAGTGCCTTGGGAGAGCCACATTCAAACGAGTTCTCCAGAACACATTTTCTGTGTTTTCTTTTATCTGGGTGAGATGTGCCTCACAAGTTAGTCGCGTATGCTGCAAAAGGCCGTAGACTGTGTACAAACATGTTTAATGAAGCTGAATACTGCAAGCATAAGCATCAAAAATATTTTGTTTATTTAACATTTATACACATTCAAGTAAAAGCTTGTTACGTTTGGTTGGCTAAGCTTGTTTTCAAAAGGGACCTAGAAGGCTGAAAAAGTTAAATAAATCAACATATGCATAACAACACAATCATTCATATTAGCATTCTAGTTAAGTCAATGATTAATTCTTCTTTGAGGATGAAGTGGTGGTAAAACAACCCTAGCCTAATATCTAGTAGCAATATTACAGTCAGCTCAAAATGCCAGATTATATCAACACATGCCTATGTAATACAGGAGAAACTTTTAGACCTGAAGTTTAAAGAGAAATCTGAATTACCATATGCTTATTTGAGTATTTAAATATAGGTTGAAACTAGCTGCTCTCCACCACTGGCTGGTAGATATCTGCTCTGTCTGCAAATAAAGAGGTCAGTAAACTTTCCTACTGACTTTAAATGGCTGAACTGGAAGAGCAAGATAATGTCACAGCAGCAGCAGAAAGGGGGATTTCTGAAATACATTGGCTCTTGTCAGAAATGAATATGAGCTCCAATGGGAAGGTGAGAGACACTACAACAGTATCTTTTTGAAAACATGACTGGCTGCACTGTCTTGGACAATCTGGGTATCTGGAATGTTGTAACTGAGCACTGAATGGTGAAGTTTTTCCTGCTGATGAAGAGTTCTCCATCCTGTTTGTCAGGAAAGATTGCAGTACCATGGAGCATTGCCCAGCCAGGGGCTGTAGGATCAGCACTGGAGAGAAAACTGAAACCTTCTGCAGCAGGTCAGTCTTTCCATGCTGACTCAGAAGACAGGAAACTGAGCCTTTCCTCTTGGAGACATTGAAAGATGGTATGGGATGCTATAGGGGCCTGAGTAAATGTATGTATTGCAGTAAAAGATCTCTGTATTGTATAAGTGACTCTGTCCCAATTCCAGTTATTGTAAATGGGCTGCAGCTGTGATGGCCTTAATTGGGCAGCAGCTGTGGCTAATGAAGATAACTGGGATAAAAGGGGGTGGGGTGGCAGTCAGGGAGAGCCTTGGAGGAGCCCTCATGGAGAAGCAACAACAATGCTCCTGCTGTGGAGAGCTGTGTGTGTGAGAGGAAACCACTCAGAAGGTATGGGACTCTAGAAATATGATAGCAACAATATGAATGCAATATTCATGTGGATCAAGAGGGTGATCACAAATGCCTGGAAAAAGCAGCTTTCCATGGATTTTAGTTAGTGGCTAGAGCCAAGAGGGAATTTTTTATTCAGCAGGCCCTGAAAATGGGGCTTCCAATATCCAAACCAAGAAGTGGAGGTGGCAACCCTAATTTCTTTGCTCTGACTCTGTCCTTAAATATGTGTACCCCAAGGTTTCCAAAAGGCTTACTTTACAGTTCCCTGAGGCTTATTAACAGTTCTTACCCAGCTCTACCCTCTGTCCAGTTTTCTTCCTAGGGAAAAAGAAGTTACTGAGATTGACCTGGACAGTCTTACAGCTTCAGAGATGGAAACAGAGGCAGCTGAGTTAATGGATGACCCAGTGGCTCCAGATAGAAGTTGGTAGGCAAGTATATTCTATGCCTGGATAAATCACTGAGAAACCTGATCTGATGTCCTTGCTTGGAGCAAAAGTTTGGACTAGAGATCTTCTGAGGTCATTCTAACCTGAGTTATCCAATCATTCTGTGAAAATGAGGAATCTGCTTTACAGAAGCCAGTGCAGATCTTAGGGAGAGAAGGTGGTTCCCATTTAGAAAACAAATCATGTATTTTGAAAAGATCATATTAGGCCAATTATTTTACAGTCTGAAGTCATTTAAACCTGATGGAGGAACTTCTGTTTTCCTATTGTGAGCCTATAGAGAGAGCAGTGTGAATCTTTCAGCATTGATGTAGTCCTACAAAATTCAGCTGGATATAACTAGGACCACACTTTTAATTGGGGAAGCACAGAATAGAAGATTAAAAACATTGCTAAGAAGTTTTTACATTAACTTTGTTAATATGAAAAAGATTACTTTAAAAATTTGCAACCTCATGTTATCTGTACATCAAAGGAAAATGTATTTGCCTTGATTCTAAGGTAAGTTTATATGATTATAGAGATCTTTGTGAGCAGGTGAGGTAAAAAAGAGGGAGGTTGTGAGTTCACATTTTTTACTTTATTATTTTCCACTTCTATACTCCCTTTTATCTAAGGGTTTCAAAGCACTCTATGGACATTAATGAATTAAGCCTCACAGCAGTCCTGAGAGAAAAGGTAATGATTTAAAGATTGAAATTCAAAGAGATGAATGGATATAAATGGGAAATAGCCTTCTTAAAATATCATATACCATTCAGGCCATATGGAAAATCCCCTGTTTTCCTCTTTCTGTCTATCCCATGTGCCTTCAAGGCAATTCACAGTACTGGGAAAATTGGTAAGAAGTGTTTACAACTGTTTATATACAGACAGATTGGATGCAATGACAACATGATAGCAGAAATAAACAGGGACTAGATCAGACTGAAAAAATAGTGTTGTTTTGAACATGTGAACTTAATTTTGGCCTTTAGAGAGAACAGATTTTACAGAACACTTTTGTACTGAAATGGATTTGCTTTACAAATTGCCCCATTCAGGACTGCATGAGGCCACTTAGCCAAGACAGCAGAGTTGGAGAAATGCTCTCCTGCTCAGAATCAAATCCAGTCTCTGAACACAGAGGTCTCAGCCAGGAAAGGAGTCCTGCTTGTCACTGGAATGCACAATGTACAGGACATTGAAATGCACTTACCTCTTTAATGACCAGCTGCCTTCCTGTGCCTTTGCTAACCTGACAAGGTTGGTATGTAAATAATTCTACAGGTAGCTGGCAGAGTTCATCCCAAAGGATGCAGTATCACATGCAGTGATAAAAACAGCATCTTTCAGAAAGGAGGCAAAGCCTTTGGTGCACAGGAACGTGGTGAAGTCTTGCAACTTTTCTTCCCCTTTTATGTTTCCATTGGTCACAGATACACTTTACTCTCAAGCCCATTTGCAGTTCTTCAAGCTGTGAAAATTCATAAGCAGGCCCCAAAGTGCCTTGTATCTTCCAAGGAGAATATGTCCTGTAACCATGTAATGAGAGATCCCTCTTGATGTACAGCTTTCATTCAATGTAAGAGTCAACAGTCATGCTAAGGGCCTGTAATTTCCCAGCTCAGAAGTTCTTGCTGTCCTGAGGTACAAGGAAATTAACCTCTTTGCAATTTGATTTTTTTTTCCAAATTGTTTTTTTTTTTTTTAATTCATATTTGAACAAAGCTAGAAATTGAGAAATATCTGCTTACAGAGAAAACAGCTTCACATCAATCAAGAAAACCTGCAATTACCAGTGAAAGCTCATTTCACACTCTATAACAAGCAAACAAGACCTAAGTTATAATACATGTGTATTAGCCCTTATTTACAATTATTATAATCAAGCTTCAAGATAAACATCTAGGAGCAATTTTTCTTTCCTGTTGGAGGACATCTATCCCTCTGAAACTTCTCTAAAGTCTTAGAAAGTAAAAGCAGATGGACCAAGTCATGGTAAAATGCAGTTTTGTTCCAAGTCCTATCCCTAGGAGAGCTCAGTACCCAAAGTGTGTGAGGAGATACAGGAGCAAACCAAGCACAGTTGTATTTATGTACTGTATAGTCCCAGCTTCCTGCATTTTGAGGCTCATAGCCTGAGCCAGGCAATGCCTCTTGTTCTTGTATTGGGAAAGAGAGTAAGTGAATACTCCCAAGGCTTCTTCTGAAAGTAAACAGCTAGGCATCACAGGCACCCAGGCATCCCACACCATTTCCTCCTCTCTTGCCACTGAAATAGGTAAAACTGTGGGTGAATTCCCACAGGGATGCAGGGAGAAGGAAAAGCAAAACTCTTCTCATTGCTGTCCAGGGAAAGGACAAGAAGAAACAGGCCTGAGCTGAAATATAGGAAATTCTGGTAGGATATTTTTTAAGTCTTGGTTTGGTTTTCTGACTTTTTTTTTTTTTGGTGTGTTTGCTGGGCTGGATTTTGGGCTTTTTTTTTTTTTACCTAAAGTGTGATCAAATGCAGGAACAGGTTGCTGATGTGGCTGGATCTGTTTGAGCAGGGGGCTGAACTGGATGAACTCCAGAGATGCCTTCCACCCTCATACTCAGTGAAATACCCTTGGATAGCAAATAGTTGTGTGTTGCAAAAGGTGCAGACTCAAAGAATTTGTATTCTTTCTGGCTTGAACCAGAACCTGAAACTTCAACTTCTGCAGCCCAAGCTCTTGTACCCTGGAGGGTTGACTGCTGTTAGGCCAGAAAGTCACATAACTTGAGTCATTCTCCACAGCTTCACAATTCAGACATTCCCCCAATATGTGCATAAGACAATTACCTGATATGTTTATCTGTAGTTGTCATGCATGAACAAGAAAACAATCTTTGACATGGGGGCTGTTCCAGCAAAAAGGTCGGGTTTTTTTTTTCCCCTAAAACCTTTTGTTTAGCAGATGTTTGTGCACCAGCAGTTTGTCATCAACAGAACCTGAATTTTTCAGCTACAAAAGTACAAGCAAAGACTTGAACTAGAAGTTGTAATGACTGGTAATGAATATAAGATCAAAACAATGTCTTTGCTCCTGCAGTATATAGATTATAAGTAGGCAAAATAATACATAAAGAAGGAAAGAAATAGAAGCTTTTTAGAGGTCTGCAAAATTCAAGCACCCAAACTGGGCTTCACCACAAAAATCTTGGGTGCTGGCTAACTCTGTGACCCTACAGTAGCACACACGAATAACAACTAAATTGCACATCAAAGACAGTTTTAATCAGATTTTGAAGAAAAAAGGAATAAAGGTTACATGTTTGGTCCCAAGACAGGTTAGTTGGGTATTGAGTTGTCCTGTTGTTCACTCCTGCTGCTGTCAAATCCACCTGCTATGGTCTTTCCCTTTTTTTGTAAACTGTAAAATCATCAATGGTTGCTAGTAATCACACCTTGTCCTTCTTAAACACCATATAATCAAATTTTCATTTCAGTTAACAGGAACTGTCTTTGTTTGTGAGTACCTGCTCCCATGCTAATTGGATCAGTTCAAGCAGTTACAGAAAATTCAAGCCCCTCTGAATATGAACCAGAATTTCCTGGAGTGCCAAACCAACCTAATACATTTATTTTATACTGGCAGTCCTAACCTGTGGCACCTTTAAATGCAGGAGATATGCGGGGGGGGAGGGAAGAACAGTTGCAGGTGAACCCCAGCTGGGAAATGTGCCCTGAACAACTCTGTGGATGAACCAGTTGTTAGCACAAGAGCTGAGCAAACCAGGAGCAGGAGCCACAGCATGAGCTGGGCCTGCCCTCTGCAGTGCTCATCACCCTGTGCCTCAGGGGAACATCTTTCTGCCCTTTCATACACTGCTGAAGCTGAAGAAGAGTAGGAAAAAAACCTAGAGAACCTCAAAGTCCAAGGTAGCCACAACTGGATGATGTTTATTTTGGCTAAGTTCTTCTTTACAGTCAATGTCTCCTAGGCTTTTTGAACGAAGGAATCATTTTCTTTCTTGAAGATTGAAATAAAATTAATACCAATAAAAAGTCCCTATATTTCTTTGGTAATTTCATTTGAAATTTAACTGCTCCTGCTTATGCCTTGTAGGGGAGGAGATGTCTCTATGGGTATTGCATGCAGAGACCAGGTTCTTGAACACAAAAATAATCCATACCCTAAATTGCTGGATCAATCCTGTAAACACAAACATGCTTGCCTTCCCCACTTCCCAACTTATTTTTTTCATTTATTCCTATTTAATTTTATTATTTTTCTGTCTGGGTGGGGGAGAGGGGGAGTCGAGCAAAGAATGTTACGACTATTGACCTGAGACAGTCTCCTGGAAATAATCTAACAGCAGGGAACAGCAAGTCCTTTTCAAAACCAACGAAGCAAAAAAGTGCTGTTGACCAAGCTATTGTGAGAAATTTGAGGAAGGGGAGGGGGGAAAATTATGAAAAAGAAGAAAAAGAGGGGACAAAACTGCACCTTAGACTCATACTTAATATCTCCTTTAGAAGAAGCCCACATTTTTCCAAGGCCATCACTTTTATGGGATCTCTGTTGTAACTACCCCTTGTTCCAGAGAGATGCTGTTTTTAGCAGCAGTCAGATGTCATGCTTAGGTTTAGGAGTGCAGGGGTTTTGCTCACACTGTGCAGCGCTCCACAGCCCTGGATTTCCCTTGATCTGTCTCTCCTCACAACAGCCCGTGGTAGCTTGGGAAGACAAGACAGTATTTCTGTAGAGCTAACACCTGTTTATGTCCTTCTTCAGGGGAGCTCCATGGATTCTCACTGCCTGAGACATGACAATTCTGAAGTCTTCACATGTTTATTTAAATGCATTTTAATTGGGCATAGCTAAGAGGAACAGACAAGCAAGCAAACAACAAACCATATTCCCAATCCTAATGAGATCAGCAGCATTGCCAGGACCATGTTCCCTGTGAAATTAGGGCCTTGGAGAGGCCTTGAGGGTGAGGAGGACCTTGCTCAGATATGTTTTGTTACTTTAACATGCTACTGCCTGTCCCAGCTGGGCCAATCAGTACAGCAAAGTTGGTGCGAGGAACACACATAGTACAGATAATAACAATTTGCTTTCTACAGATGCTTTTTTCTCTACAAAAAGCCCTTTTGTTTTAGAATTATAATGGACAATACTGGTATGTTGTTGAATCTGTTCCTAACAGTAGTTAAAAACATAACAAAGTACCTATCAAAGTTCTCAAATAAACAACGCTTACATTCTTAAAGAACTTCAGAAAGACTGTAAGTGATGGTTGTATGAGAGAAACTTCCCACTCAGGATTGGTTTTGTTTGTGTTTAATGATCTTTGGTTCTTTTTGCTGATCCTTCATTCTTTTTGTGCATGTGCACAGGCACATGGAATGTCTTCTCACTCAAATACAAAACCCTCGATGTTAATTCATCTTTTGAGCTAATGCATTTCCACTGAAAGCCAAGAGATGGAAATTATTATTGTTGGGGATGACAGTTGGGGCCCCCTTCAGGAACCCATAGAGGGTTTGACTTTCCTGATTCCTCATCATTTCCCCCAGATCGGGCCCACTAATCTAAACTATAAATAAACAAAGGGAGGTTATTGTTTGTGAGCATTAGAAAGTCCAAAACTGAAGCTGTGTATGAAGTCTGGCTTTTATTTATGGTATTTTTTGGTGAAACAGATGGTTTCCCACCACTCCATAAAGAAAAGTGAAGTCCTGCTCTGAACTGACAGAAATCATCTATTCTTTTTACTCAGATGTAGCCACTACTCACACAGAGAAACTTTGTGAATAGGTTAGCACATATTTACATTTTTAACTATGATATCACACTTCGGGATTCTTTCTCTAAGGACAAATTCCATGCTTATGTCAAGAAGCAAAAACCAATATGGAAGAGGTAGGTTTTAAGAACTTTATATAGTTATCTATAAAAGAAATTTCCTCTACTATATCAAAGGCAGATGTTCTGCAGAAACACCAGCACCAATGTGCAGGGAAAAAAATCTGAACTATTGATGAAATAGTGAGGATACTTTTCCCCATGTTTAGATATCAAATAAATAGCCAAGGAAATGTAATGAAAAAAAAAAAAGACAAAGAAAAAGAAAAAGACTAAACAAAAAAGGCACAAACCACCTTTTGGAAGGAAAGCAAGTATGTGTAATGGAAGCCCAAAGGGTAATCTATTCAGAAGCTGTAAGTGCTGAAAATGAAGGCTTGAAGGCTTAGAATGAGAGCAGCTCTTCAGCCATAACGCTACTGTCACGAACAGAAAGCTATAATCTTTTTTTCCTATGTTCTCATTATTATCCAAGCACTAAGTGTCAGTTAAGAAGATGTAAGAGAGCAGGAATTTTCAGTGGGGTGGAAATCTTTCGTCACCTGTTTTCTTCTGTACAGGAATGTTACAATTTTGTCGTGGCTTTTAACTAATCTTGGGCTTACTGCTGCTGTGACAACCTTTTAAGGAGGCAGAATGTGAAATGAAATGATACTGTTACACTCTAATAGACTGAAAGGACTTTCTAAACCCAAAAGAGCAGTTTCAATATTAACACTGGAAGGGTTGAAGCCCATATCTGTGATGAAATTGTGAAAGAAGAAGAAGCAAATATGCTAGCAACCAGGAAGAAACACCACTTCAAGCTTCTGGTAGGTAAAATGCAACTGCCTGGAGTCAAAGAATTAATTTACTTACAGATTTTCTCATTAGTACTAGAAGGAATATTATATTTTTACCTATTTTACAGAAGTTAAAATAGAAGCATTGCAAAGGGAAATGATTTATGAAAAAGGTTTTCCTCATCCACCATCTGTCATTCTTTCACAATATAGCTCCTGTAACAATAGTCTCAGAGGCGTTCAAAACACTGCTTAGGAATAAAATATTAATCAGAGCGAGAAAGAAAACAAAATATATCCATGAGTTAGCAGTCAATTTCAACCTGTTGTTTGTTTCACTGTGTAACCAGATGTCTACAAGGTTTCAGAGCTAAGGCAGATTATGGATTTTAGTAGGATACCTGACTTTTGAGCTAACCAGAGAAGAAATTTGGATTCACTCCATTCAAAAGTGAAAAGACTGTTTGGCTGCAATCCCTAGGATGTTTACAACCTTTTTTTCTTTTTTAAAAGGATACAGGAAATGATAAATATTGCGGTACTTTAATTTAAATAGCATTTGTTCACTGCTTCCATGAGACATAAATGTACTTGACCAGAAGGGAATAAAATGGCTTTGCCTGTCCTAGAAGGATACAAAGTTGAGCTCACACAAAAATTTGTAGCTCAAGATAAACCATGCTCAAACAGACAAAAGTAGAAATTGTCTTTGGGAGTAACTTCTTACCAAGCTTCTATATTCAGGGTCTTCTACTTTGTTTAGTTAGACCTAACACAGGACAATCCATTATATTTTACTGCAGATACTAGATTTGTCATCCACTATTTAGGACCCTAGTGCACAAGAACTAATACCTCATTGACAAAAACTCTGTTTACTGAGCAAACTTATTTGGTGCTCTTTTACATGGCTCTTAAAGGGACTAGGGCCCCTTTCTTCTCCATCCCTCTCCCTACAACTGGAGAAATCATTACTACAGCAGAAAACCTTCAAAAATAAGTTCTTCTGTATGGGGAGAGCTCTTTGCATAGCAAGAACTGGGGGATCAAACAACCCAGTCCTTATTTAACCACAAACATTTTCTTAAGAAACAGCCCAGATCATTGTGTTCAAGTTTTCAATCCATGTATGTAATCACTCACACAAGAAAAACTACATTACACCTCTTTGAGAGAAAGTGATTTAAAAGTATCAACAGTAGAGTCTCAACTATGTTAACAGCAAAGATGTAACTGCTTATTATACATTAATCAATCTTACACAGGGCTTTGGGTTGGGTTTTTTTAGTTAACAGTAAAATTAGGAAGTAAAATTGAGCACCCAAAGTATTCTCATGCCAGAGAGTTTCTTTGCTCTCTCCTCTGCGGGTAACCAGGCAATAAAATGCTTCGGTCACCCACAAGGAGAGCACTCAAGGCTGCAGTCGTGCATCCATGCGTTCGGTATTGTGTTCCAGTTCCTCAATTTCACACTTTGCTAGAAGCACGCAGGGACAGCAAGTTTCAATTACTCACATCTGAATCAATATTGATGAGCCTGAACTGCAGCATTTGGATCTGCACTTCTGATGTGGAGACAGTATCCTTTTGAATGTTCTAATGCTGTCTGGTTATCCTTATTTTGAAAGCAGCTTTCTGCATCCTACAGAGACATGTTAAAGCAGGAACACCGCAACAGATACATTGCTTACTACAAATTGTGTAAGTGTGGTAAGCTTTTCTCAACAAAGAAAAGGCATTTATTGCCTTAACCTTAGGAGAAATGAAATGCATCCCCTGGTGCCATAACTAATGACAGGAAGCAATGTTTTAAGGTACTAAGTGGTTGCTCTATTTATTCATAACCATGGAAATTACATGTTAGCTTGCTATGCGCACAAATGGATTCACATCCATAAATCACAAGTAATTCAGCAAAGTTTACTGCAGTACAGTTAACTCATTTTGGGGGCTTGTCAGTTCTGCTAGCATCACCCCCGTTGCCTCATGAGAACATGGGAATCAGTCCAAAGGATCATCCAGGGAAGCACAGTCATGCAGTGCATTACTGCAGCAGCTCTTCAGTTGATACAGCAGCAGCTAACTAGTATAGACTCCCAGCCTGGAGCCATTTCTGCATGAATACGGGACTGAGTTAATACAGCCTGAGCTAAACTCCTCTTATCTCACCCAGAAATAGCTGAGTGGCCAGGAAGTCCTAGGTCCAGGACTAGTTTTTGTGTTACATTATGATCAGGAAAAGTAACAGCCATAATCAGTATTTAATGGTCATCTATGCTCTCCCATATTCCCCTTGCTCCAGGAAAACAAAGGAACATTGAAACGTGTCTGCTGCTGGAGTTCACTCAACATTTCTATAATTATCCTTGCTGAGAAACTCATTTTAGAGAGGGTTGGGGTTTTTTTCCATGGAGAAAGGAAAACAGATTAATTCCTTGGCAACAAAATTCTAATTAATCAAAAATGTGGCTCTATTCATATTTAGCTTCTTCATTACAATAAAATATCAGATGTTTACAGGTGAAATTAGTCTTGATTCAATGCAGAATCAGGTGACTCTCAAGATTTAATTATAAAAATAAAGATTAGGTTTATTGACTCCGTACGAGTGTTTATCTTGATCTGTGATTCAGTGATTACAGACAGAAATGATTCAAGATGAGGCAGGACTGTCTGCAAACAACTGGAGAAACATGCTTGTCTCCAGCCCATCAGCCTGTCGCCTCACCCTGGCAAACCATCCCCATGGACTGGCTTTGGACCCGCTCAGCCTCATTCCAGCAATTAGGTGAAGGAAAACAAAATTTGCAAGAGCAATCTGGCCTGAGTGTAAAGGACACCTACTAGCGCTGCCACCAAGGTAATTGGTGTGATTTTTGTACACAAAACCTCCATCCTACCTTTTCCAATACAGAAGGAGCTTTCCATGCCAATACCAATCCATAGTGAGACTGTATTTCCTTTGGGAGCACGACTCTGCTCTCTGAATAGGGAACTTTTGTCTGTTCATAACTTTTTCATAACTGAATGAACCTGACCCTGCTTCCACCCAAATCCCCTGCTCTAATCAGGACTTTGATTCATGTATTTAATTGCTTGAAACTTGTCTGTCAATGCTTGTTTGTGCATACTGAGTTTGCTTACCTGATAGTGTCTCTCTTTGACCACGTGCTCAGATGAAATCCAGCTGTTGAGATTTGAACTAAAAACCAGCAGTGGTGCTGACTTCCACGGATTTGCTGAATCTGTTCTTCCACAGGTTTGTTGTATGTGGAAAAACAGAGAGATGTGTCTGAACCTTGTAATTTCCCCCCCCCCCCCCATCCCCCATGAAGATAAAAAGCACTTCAGAATTTACCTTTTCTTAATGTAAAGGCAGTAATTTAAATAGATTAAGAAAGCAATGGGTATCTAGGCTAAATGAATAAAGAGGACATATTCTTGTTACTACAAGGTCAAGAGATGGTAAAAAGCTGAGCTCCTAACATACTCAGTAAGCTGAACCCTCACCCTCCCAGGCCTCTGTAATTTTGATAAGCAGCACCATCTTTCCCTCAGGATTTTTTAGTCTACACCATCTTCTAGAATAAAGTACCTCTGCACCATGCCACAGAATTAATCTAGGGAGATCCTCCCTAGTAAGACAGTTGAAGTTCTTCTCTACACAGGGACATTGGAACTTCTCTGTCCTGTTTCCTTAGGACAGCCTTAAGCACAGGAGGACATTCTTATGTTGAAGCTCTGTCACTTGTAGAGCATAACTGACTTTTTGTTAGGTTGGAGAAAGAAAAACATTGCAATGAAAAAATGAGGGAATCCACGTGCCATTCTTCTCTGTGCTAAACAGGTATTTTGTGTGAAGTAATCACTGAAGGCATCAGGAGTACATTCTCACAGATGAAGGTGCTAATTCTTTTTCACTCTTTGGCCCAATAAAGTTTTGCTTATCTATAATGCAGAAAGCTTAAAATAATCGCAGGCACAGCCAGAGGCAGCTGTTTGGGAAGGCTGGAATGAGAAGCTGGAATGGGCTTGGCTAGGAGGAAGGGACTCAGTGCCTGAAGTCCCCAATCAACTGAAGAGAGCAAGGATTCTAGAATATCCAAGGCCATCTTTCCAATAAGCACCTGGTCGCTGGAAAATCCATCCTTGTGTGTTTTGTGGTGGTGAACATCATATGAAAACAGACTTATTATTTCAGCTGATGCTCCTGGATGCTGCTGTAACTGGGACAAGAAACAGCAGGAGGAAATAGGTGTAAAAGCAGCTGATTGCTGTCCCAGCCTGGTAAAAAACCACACTTTGCAGAGCATCATTTCAATGCCACAAAACTCTCTCAAGAGGAGCTTCACTTCATTAAACTGACACTAGGGCATTCCTGGTGGGTGAAGATGCCCAGGGAGGATGGATAGTCCTTGGAAAAGGTGTCTGCCTGCTGTGAACAGCCCATTGTGCATCATCTGGGAGCTCAGCCTGCCCAGTGATTTTCCAGGCCCTGTCATTTTAATGGACACTCTCCATTGTGGCTAAACACTGTATCATCCCTGCAGGGGGATGTTGTGGTGTGCTGTAACGTCCCATTTTGGACTTCCAGATCACTTCCCCAGGTGTGCCTATACCTCTCTCCCTTCCCCCTTGCCCCCATGCTGAGTGAGTCCTGTCAATCAGGCTTATCATTCCAGCAAGGCGTCGTGTGGTTGGTCAAGTTCAAAGGATGCCCCTCAGGCCCAGGGGTCATTGGCCTGTCTGGGTGTCATCTTCCCCTGAGACCCTGACCCTCTCACCTGGTTGGTGGCTCACCTGTACCTCCCCTCCCCCTGTCCCTGAGCTTAAAAGGTGAATCAAACCATGCGGCCAACATTCTGTTGGAGCAGTTGCTCACATTCAGACCTCTTTAACCATGGAATAAACCTCTGGACATTAAACCCTCCAGCAGAATCCTCTCCTTTTTCTCTTCACCATCGCCTGAAGCTCTCCTCCTGAGGTAACGGGGTTCCAACAAGCCTGGACTTGTTCAGTGCCCAGCTGCAATCTCCAGCAAGCCAAGGTATCTCTGGGGTGATACACCACAGTTGCTGCCTTTGGCCCAGCAGCGAGGGTCAGACTGGCCCAGGCACAATCTAACTGGTAATATTGGGAGCCTTATTCCAATAGGGGGAAAGGAGCCCAGGCTGCACATGGCCCCTACCTGACTGACAGGCCACATTCTGGAGTACAGCCAGCAGGGAACTGGCAGGGAAAACCCCAGTTCTTCACAATTGTCACTGGATGCACATTTCCGCCGTGTCAGGTTATACAGAAGGAAAAAAAAAGGCTCTTTGTTAGAGCACCACACATTTTCCTGTGTTCTCCGAGGGGGAAGAAACAAAACAGAACAAGATAGCTAAGAAATGAATATTCAAATGCATTTAAGGCTCTTTTTTTTTGGTTTGGTTTTTTTTTTCTTTTCTTCCCAGGAAAATCTCCTCAGAGATTTATCATTTCTGTGAAGAACTGGAGGCGCTGCCAAGCAGAGCAAACAGGATTTTATTTGATGGGCACACCACAATGAGTATTTGTTATCCTCTATGCCTTCCTGGAGCACAAGTATTTCACTGCATTGTACTGCTTATGCCAAAAACCTTATCTGGAATATTGTAATGCCCACAGAAAACCCTTAATGTATTTGTCTAGTTATTAGGTTTAATTGCCAGCCTTTCAGCAGGAATATAGTGTAAATGTAATAAACACAAGTTTCCTTTAATAACAGAGGACTGTAGTTATCTTTTCATGCAGTTTTAGGTTTATGAATATTTGATGATGCACTTTTTTTCCAGTACAAGTATTTCAAAAGAGTGAAACATGGCTTTAATATTAAAAAGCACCATCCTTTAAAGCTTGATATTATTTTTTTTTTTTATTTCTCTTGACTTCTGTGATATTTCTATCAAAACATTTACTTCAAGGCATTGGTAAATGATATTTTACAGTTATTTTACATAACTAAACTTGTTAATTAATCATGACATGAAGTTAAACTGATTTTAACAGCAAGAATTACTAATAGGTTTTGAAAAATAGCACTTGAAATATTTTGTCTACAAAATATTATTCAGTCATATTATTCAGTATAAACTGAAGCCCTCAGGAGCCCACTGCTTGGGGGTCATGTACCTTTAAAAAATCCATGAAACTTAAATATCCAGTTAGTAATTCTTCTTGCTTGCTCCCTTGTCCTCACTCACCTCTGCCAGTTCTTCTAGTTAAAAGTAATGCTTGACTGCCATTAGAATTCAAAGCACTAAGTATTTCATATTAATAACACAAAGCTCTGCAAAAATTCTCAGCCCTCTCACAGGTTAGAATCGCTTTCCAGCAGCCTAACAGGCTTCCGAGCAGGGTGTAAGCTCCACTGGGATTTTAACCAGAACAACACAGACTAGAATTGATGAGTAAAACCCTCCTGACCATCTTCTGTTTGCAAGGGTGGACACGTGTCAGCACTTGCTATGCCAGCAAGTGATACCTTGGTAGATTTATGCAGCAAGAGATTCAGTGAGAAAGTTATAATGAACCTCTGAGCACTTTTAAGGAAAAGCAACTGCTAGAGATTAAGGCATAGATAATTACTGTTGACATGTTTAATCCCTTCATGGCAGATGAAATAATTCAGCTTGGTTGAGATGCTACATACAGAATAGAGAGGAGTGGTTCAATAGAGATGGCATTTGGAACAGAAGATGGCAGGTGCAAGTGAAGTTTATTTCGGGCATTATGGGCTTTGTGGTGGATTTATTGCGCTCAAGTAGCATTCTCATAGGGGAAAAAGAAAAAGGTTATGCGTGCAGTGCTGAACAACTCTCTTTACATGCAAAAGACATGGAAAACTAGCTAATGGAGAGAAAAGTCTGTGTTCAACTCATAACAGAATTTTGCTTTTAATTGCACACGGAAGAAGCTCGGAATCCCCTGTTCCCTTTATGCCATTATAATGCATGCCATTTCTAAGAAGCCAGGAATTTTTATTACCCATTCCACCACGTGGAATCCACAGCACAGACAAGCTAAGAGTCTGCCTTTCACATCCACTTATTACAAGCAAGTCTGGATACAGGGCATATGGTACTGCATAACTTTGGAGAAGCAGAAGGTCATCCTGTAGGCAGTCCTTTCAGCTGGGAAGATGCCAGAAGGAAGGAAAGAGGAATGCTGAGTCCTTGCCCAGTGTGTCCAGCTGTACATCACAAACTTAGAGATTATTACAATGCACACCCGTGTCCCTGGGTGGGGGCCTGCCATGTACTTGTTGTAGGCAGCCTGCAAGAACACACCCCTTGTGGATGGAAGTACCCAAGAGCAGCCTTAAAAGAGGGGCAGTGCGGAACTAATGAGCCATCCGAAGTTAGGGCAAGACAACCTTCAGAGCAAGAAGATGAAAAGGTGGCCCAGGTTAGAAAGGCAGAGCTGTACAGAGGGTTTAAGTGAGACATGTAAAGAGCAAACTCAAAGAAACAGCTTTCAAATATGATATGGTACAAAAACTCAGGAAAAGGAGAATTACGCTGACATGGAGAAAAGTCTTCCAATAGAAAATACTATTAACGTTCTCAAGCTAAATTCCTTCCTGATGCAAATCCTCTGAAACCAGTCATTTTGCAGTAGAGGAAAATGTCTTGATGTGAATGTAACATTATTCCGACTCAATGAGTTATGGCAAACAATTCAGCATGAGAATATTGAGAATCTATTCAGTTGAACCAGAGGAGTGAAGAGTGTCTGTGCAATGTCAGTGGAGTCTGTTTTGTTAATCCCACAGTACAAAGTATTCTGCTATTGACATGCCACTGAAAATTACATGTGTCATTTCTCAGCTAAAGAACTGAGGGGGGAAGGAATTTGTGTAAGAATCTGCATTTTAAACAAACATTAACTTTTGGATGTGTCTGTGCAGTAGGAATCCCCTTAAATAAGAACCTAGATGCTGATTGTTGACAAGTACAAATTGAGATCAGGTCATAAGAAAAATGCTTCATCGGCTCCTTTAAGAATTCATGATGGATTCTACACTACAAATACGTGACAGAACAAATACAAAATAAATTAAGGATTTTCAGTAGCACATCACTTAGGGAAATAAGATCTTCCAAAGGCTCCCACAAATAACAACATGATAGCAATCTTTTTTTTTTTCTACACATAAAAAACTTGAATGTATAAATATTTTTTTAAAATATAATCTTCTACTTCAAGGACATGAAGCAAGTAGACCTTTTCTCCAACTTACCCTTTCAGGAAATAACTCTTGGTATTGTGAAAGACTTGTGTGTATGTTTCCCTTTGGTAAGCAGAATTCCTCTTAATTTCTCAAAAATATTGACTCATTTAAATGCCCATGAGTCTCGACTCCTAGTGGAGATAACTTACCTCTGTAATGTTGAAACAACAAAATCTAAAGTACACTAAAATAATTTAGATGGTATTACCTGTGAAATGTTTGACTACAAAAACTGAAATGCATTTGAAGTACAAACATGCTCTTTACTGAGTACTCTAAACTCTTAGCTCTAGATGTTCCAGAGCTGAGAAAGTGCCCTGTGTTTGATCTTAATAAACACACATTTCTGAGTTGTTCTCTTCCTTTCCTAATAATTCATCCTAGCAGGAAAAATATACCTACAGAAGTGAAGCACTGAAATACTGTATCTCTATTTTTCTTCATACCATGCTATTAATATTCTTGCAGTGTAGTTTCTGGTGCATGCATTAAGTTTTAATTAGCATTCCCTGAAATTAGCATGCCTGAAAAAGGCATTTGTTTGTTTAGGAATCCAGGTTTTCATAATGTTGTGGGGTTGTTTCCTTCTCAGCCTTCACCTCAGTGCTTGACCAGCTGATTTAATTTGCCTAATTCTAAAAGATAGTGTAACAACTGAAAGCAAATAAACTCCAGTTAAATTTAATCAGCCTGTGTTCAATAATATGCTTAATATGATTTAATTTTATGCAGACTAATGAATACAGAATTAGGCAGGGCTGGAGTGGAGCACTCCACGGGGCCCTGCGCAGCAGGCAGTGCCTCCTCCTGACCCGGCGCTGTGCCCTGCGCTGGGAGCTGCTCCCACACCCGGGTTTGGGGCTCCAATTATTGCTCCCTGTCCCTTTTCCCTGCCACCACAGCCGCTCCCAGGCTGGCACGTGGCAGCAGTGATTCCTCTGGGTGCTGCCTGCTGTGGGACTAACCTTACAGACCGCCCAGGATATGCAGTTGCTCTCCCTGGAACTGCTGCAGGCCAAGTTGGACGGGGCACTGAGAAACTGGAAAGTGTCCCTGCCCATGGCAGGAGGTGGAGCTGGATGAGCTTTAAGGTCCCTTCCACACCAAACCATTTCAGGATTCTGTGACAACATGCCTGTGGAGACACTGTCTGACAAAAATCCAGATTGCTTTTAGACATTGTATTTTCAGTCTGCCACAAGCCATTTATTTGTCTTCATTTCCCAGTTTAATCTTTAAAAGGTTCAGGTTGTTTTTTTTTTGTTGTTGTTGTTGTTGGGGTTTTTTGGGTGTTTTTTTTGGTTTTTTTTTTTTTTTTAATCATTTAAAAGCCACTTAGTGCTGCTGTACCCTGTACAGAATTACAGATGTCATTTTGCTGGGCGTATACCATGGTGGGAGCACAGCCTGCCAGTGCATCTCTGTGAGGAGCAGCAGTCTCTTGCAGACAGGGAGGAGTAAAACAAGTGTGACCTCTAGTGAACCCAAGTGCTTATACCACTCCTGCAAGAGGCACAGCCTCAAGTTATCTGCACGCTCTGCAAAACTTTATTCACAGCTCAGAAATGAAGATATATTTTTGTTACATCACAGCCCAGAACGAAGACAAGGAGAAGAAAAGGATAAATGTTGTAATCCAGATTTCGTCACAATTTTGAATTGAGAGATTAACATTACATCAGCACGTGAATAAGGAAACACTATGGTTTCTGACCTCCAGCTTGTACTTCTGAAACTACTCTGCCTTCTTTTCATTTTTATTGAAGTCAATAATTTCATTATTTATACTTAAAATATATGAAATATGTAACCCAATCTACTGAGAGATTTATGACGTATTTGGGGGTCTGCTTATATCAGTAACTTCTTGCCTAGAAGTACATACCTACAGAAGGCTGCAGTTTCTCCTTGAAACCCATCAGACATTAAAATTAAGGTATAATAAATACCTTATTTAGGTATCAACTGCCTTTTAAAATTAACTTGAATAAAATAAACCCTACCAGAAAACATGACATTTGAAAGAGACATATGCAACGAGCAGCATCACTTGCCAGGGTTCCCACAAGCTGTGTTTCAACAGTGAAACTGAATGCTGGACTCGAGGCACTTCCCTGCAAATCTCCTGCTGGCAGCTACGATGTTCAAATTCACAATTCCAGCCCTAGAAAGAGAAATAACAAAGTAGCTCCTTGAGGAAAGCAGCCTAAAATAGCCTGAGCACCCTGACAGCAGGGCATAAAGCCATAGAAAGTTCAGCTTCCTGAAGGTTGTAGAGATCACAAAATATTTTCAATTCACATTACTGCCAGTGATTTTTTTTAAATTATTATTATTAACTGGAACTTTACAACAGAGTATTCTTAAAAATGTGGTCACTAAAGCCCCTTGTTCAGGATCACATCCAGAGCTTTTAAGTAACCCCAAAGATGAAGATTCCACCTGGGCATTCTGTAGATGGCCTTATACATGGAATTACCTAATAAGAATGACTCCAGTAAAATTCAGTGTGCATTTTCTCTTTATGTGGGCCATTAATTACAATTCCTCTTGACAAAAGTGTAGCACCACATCTAGGAAGCACACCAGCACAAGATGCTGAATTTGCTGCCTTGTGATCACACTGAAACAAATCCATTATTGACAACGTGTGTTCATACAAGAAATACAACTCAAGCAGTGCATGCAGAGCAAACCAGATTAGTGCTTCCTTTAGCCCAATGCATTGCTAAAGCTGTTTCTGGGAGAGGAAACTTTGTACAGGCAGGTGAGGAGGGATGCTTAAATAGAATGGAAGCAGTTAATTTCACAAATTCTTTGCTTATTTACCACTTTATCAGTGATTTGGTTTGACCAAACCGCTAGGACATGTCAAACATTCTCTTTAATCCACATGGCAATGCTGTGAGTAACTCTTTAGCTGAACTAGCATAGATAAAATCACCTATCACTCTCCAGCTCTGATTTCTGGCATCAGGTGCTGTCTTCATTCAGCACAATACCTGAAAACAGCAAACATCCCGACAAAGACCATCACACAAAAGGCTTCAAGGTTGTACATTAAAGGGCCCATTACTACCTAGCTGCTGGTGCTTTTGGTTGCCAAGTCAGGGACATTAAAATTTCTAATCTTTGTTCTTTTTCCTTTAAGAGGTACCTGGCAGAGAACGTAATTGCAGTTTCTCATGCAAGTCAAGCAAGAGCAGAGGGAAATACAAACTGTTTCAATTGGTGGCTGCAAGTGAGAATGCCCTTTATTGCTCCATGTAACTCCATCTTTATTGCTCCATGTAATTCCAGAAATGCAAAGGCACTTTCGCAGTAAGGAGCATGGCAAAAGAGGCACAGAAGTTATTAACAGAATAATTATTTCAGTGGATGTAATATCCTGGGAAATTCCTTAAACTTTTACTTTAAAATGTCTGACACTGTTGCAATGGGCAGCTTGTAAAGCTAACTCGAAGGAAAGAAGTCCCCTGAACAAAGGTCATAAGAGTGTGTTGTTTGAACAGAGATAATGGCTTCTTGATTAGGTGATAAAGGTAATTTTCAAAGCTCAACATAAATTAAATAAATATTCAAATGACAGCTTCAATGTTAAAGCCTGATTTTTTTTTTTCCCTGGTTTGATTTTTGAAACACGAGTGCTCCTCATTAAGTAACTCAAATTCCAAGTGGTCATGCCTGGCGTTGTGGGGGTAAGGAAAAACACACATTATGTTTTTAGTATTTACATTTGTAGTTCTTGTGAGTCACACACCAGCTCTGGGTTACAACAATCACACCTTCTAGTGCACATTTTATAGAAAGAAACCAATACACAGTAATTATATCAAAACATAAACAAGGAGAAAGAGCAAATGTCCACCCAAATCCCACTTTTTGAGCTGTGGCTCAAGGGTACTGCAAGAGAACAACCCTTGGCTGCCACATGGCTGGTGACACCAAGGAGTGAAGGTCCCTTTGGGCCAATATTTTCATTGGAGTTTACAACCTTTCAGAGGAAACTGCAGAGTTACATCAAAAGGTTTGGAAATCCTGACTCTAGCATAAAAACCGGCCGAGACGAGGTGGGTTTCAATCCCAGACTCCTGCCTGCAGAACAAAAGTATTGTTTTGTTGCAATGAGGTCAGGGGCACCCTTATCACTGTCGACAGCCCCTGAGAGGAGGGCGCAGCCCGGGGGCGTCGGGCTCTGCTCTAAGGGAACACGGGACAGGACAGCATGTCTGAAGATGTGACAGGGTTTTTGGTCGGGCATTAGGAATTTCTTCACAGGAAGGGGTGCCCAGGGCGGTGCTGGAGTGACTCACTGTCCCTGAAGGTGTTTAAGGAAAGCCTGGACGTGGCCCCCACTGCCGTACCCGCCATCACTGCCATATGTTGGTCATAAATTTGACTTGCTGATCTCAGAGGTCTTTTCCAGCCTAGTTGGTTCTGTGATTTTGCGATAAGCGGCACCAGACGGCTGCGACCCTTATCTTGGGGCAATACCACCCTTTGGCCGGGGCGATCGAGGCGCTTCACCTGCTCCCTCACCAGCCCTCACCGGCTCAGCCATTCACCTTTGATCGCCTCCTTTTGCTGCGTGGGGGAGCCTCTCCAGCCGCCGTCCACCCGCGGCCCGGGCAGCGGAGCTCAGCCTGGAGCACACCGGGCGCGGTTTAACCGCGAAGCGCGGCGTGTTTTAACCACGACGTGCGCGGTGGGTTCCGAGGGGCGCGGCGGGGCGCTCGCGGTCTGGCGCCGGAGCGGCGGGCGGGACCCCGTGAGGGGCGCGCGCGGCCCGCGGCCGGCGGGGGAAGGCGCGAGCGGCGCGCGGGGCCCGCGCGGCCCCTGACGGACAGGACGGGGACGGGGCGAGGCCGGCGGCAGCGGCGGGTAAATGGGCTCCGCTAAACCGCCCGGCGCCCCCCGCCCGCTCCGCCCCGCGCCGCCGCGGCCGTTGGGGCGGGAGGGCGGCAGGGAGGGAGCGAGGGAGGGAACCCGCCAAAGCCCCGGCCCGAGCCCCGCCGGCGCTCGCCCGGCAGCGGGAGGCGGGAGGAGGAGGGAGAGGCCTCGCAGCGCCGCGCTCCCATTGGCCGCGCGGGGAGCGGCGTCGGGAGCTGATTGGCTGCCGCGCCCGCCCCACCCGCCCGCGGCGGCTCCGCGCGTTGAATTCAAATCGGCACCGGGAGCGGCCCCGCGCTTCGGCCGGGCCGGGGCGGGCGGCGGCGACAGCGACAGCGCTGCTCCTGGGGGCCGCCGGCGCTCCCGGACCGTGGGGTGCGCGGCGGGAGCGGGAGGGCGCAGGGGTAGCGTCTTCCCTGTGTTTAAACGCGCCGCCGGCAGTGCCGATGGGCGGTGCTAGGCCGCGGCGGGCGGGGCGGGGCCGGGGCCGTTGGGCGGCGGGCGGGCGCGCGCGGGCCGGGCCGGGAGGCGGCGGGACGAGCCCGGCGGCCGCGGAGGGCAGCGGGAACCGGCCCGGCACGGGGCCCCCATCCAGTGCCTCCCTCCCTCCTCCCGCCCTGCAGAGCCGGCGGGACCTGCGATGCGGAGCGGCGCGGCGGGAGCGGCGGGTGTCGCCTCCTGAGGCGGCGGGAGAATGCGGCCGGCGGGCGGGGAGATGGGGGCCGGCGACAAGGTAATTCCTCCGGGGAGCGAGAGCAGCCGCCCCCCGGGGCTGCCGCTTCCCGCGGGGCGGTGACAGCTCCGCTGCCCGCGCTCAGCCCGGCTGGGGGTGAAACCGCTCCGGTCGGAACGATCGCGCGTAGAAACCGCGGGATGGCAGAAACCGAGCGTGTTTTACCTTCGCTTTAATTTCTGTCCTCAACAAGAGCTCCTGAAACTTCATCTCTCGCGACCTTTATCCCCGGTGTCCGTGAAGAACACTTCTTCCTCCTGGCTGTCCTCTCCTCTCTGTTTTTCCCTTACGGAAGCTGTGCGGAGGAGCAGGGATAGTGATGTTCGGAGCGCGTTTGTCTCGGGCGTTCTGTGGTGCCGAGACGGAGAAGTTGCCACTGGGAGAGGGTCCCGCGGAGGTGGGGCGGCGCTGTACGGAGCCCGCTTCCCTCACAATTCCAGGCTGGCCGGCCTGCCCGGAGCCCCGGGCAGCTCCCCGAAAGGGGCTCCGGGACCCCGAAATGGGCTCCGGGACCGCCACAGACCCCAGACCCATTTCTCGGAGGGCTTTGCGGGGCCGACCGCGCATGCGCGGAGACGCGGCGCGAAAAGTGAAGGGGGAATAGGAGGGAAAGGACGGGGAAGCGGAGCGGTCCCGATCCCGCCCGGGCACCCCTTCCCTTCGCTCTCCCTTCGTCTTCATCCTCTCCTCTCGTGTTCTGTCTCGGCAAGCCCCGCGATCACATTCCACCCCTCACTCCGCTCCGAAGTTTGTTGGGAGCTTGTTAAAGTTCACTCTAAAAGTTAAGAGCTTGTTAGCCAACACTTCCATGACTACAGATACCGGGCTGGGCGCCGGAGTTGAGGCAAATATATTATAATTATAATATATATATATATATATAAAATATATAATTAATTATATTATAACAAGGATATGTTTTCCCTGACATGCACGCTGGTGTCTATTTAGCTCAACAAGAATTTATAGGCAACATCACACCCGCTCCCGGGTCATTACATGTTTCGGCTATTATTTATAGCTCTCTGCTATGCATTAACTTATGTTCTGATTTATCTCAGAGGAAGGAAAAGGAAAATTGCCCGAGAAATAAGTGCCAGGGGACCCGAGCCTTAAGCTACAGGCACAAAAATGGTTTCAGGGAAGGGACTCGGTTCCGAGTAGGACTGGAACCCTTGACTTGGAGCTACCCAAAAAACGCGATGGATCTCTATCTCCCTTTGACTGTTATTGATAAATGGATCGTGGTACACCCGGGCTTTAATATCACCATTGTTCTTTTCATTGATATGCAGGAGAATGAGCATTCTGAGCCATGCAAAAACGTACTGAAAACACCTTTGAAACAAGCGTCTACCTCACAGTTGGTACTGACAGAGAGACAGCCTGACTGTCAGCCTCTAACCACACCCCCAAAACCGAAGGAAACCCCTCCGGCAGATCCATGGACGCCTACTTCCAACCTGAAGATGCTGATTAGTGCAGCCAGTCCTGAGATCAGGAGCAGAGAACAGAGAAGGCAACTGTCAGACAGTTCAAGTGAGGTCCTACAGACAAAACACTGTTTGCAGGTATGTTGAAAAGTATTTGTTTTCTCTCTTTCTTTTTTTTTGTTAAGTTAGCTGAAGGCTGTTTATTCAGTATAAAAATATACATTGACTCAGCATATGTTTTTTAAAAGTTTTGGTTTTGGAGCATTTACCAAATATAATAATGATATTGACTAGCTACATTCAACAGGTAGTGTTCTGGTTTTATTTCACAGCTGCTGAGGACAAAGGGAGAGCACTGGCCCTTTGGCAGTGCTCACCGTGAAGCTGTTAAATATCTGTGCTTATATATTGTCAAAAACCTCACAATCTCTTTTCCTTATTCCCTCATAGGAGCACTTATTGGGGGATGAATATGAAAAATCTCAGCCAAGTCGCAAAGAGAAAAGTCTCGGATTACTGTGTCATAAATTCTTAGCTCGGTATCCTGATTACCCCAGCCCTTCACAGAAAAGTTACATTTGCCTTGATGAAGTCACTGAAGAGCTACGTAAGTTGGTGTTCATCCTGTTGAATATTTCTTCATGCAAATTTGCCTATAACCTGCCATTTTCGTTAGTATATTTTTGCTCCATACAATTTTGAATGCTTACTCTGTTCTCAAATTTATTTAAACCCAGTTTGAAACTGCTAATTCCCAAAGCAATTCTTTTAGAATGCTGATGTTTCCTCAGTGAATTGAACTGAGAGAATCCGAATTCTGTTTCATATTGGACATCTAAATTATTGCTTACAAATAAGCAGAGCATTTTAAACAGTTGCCGTTTTTTAAATTCAGAGATGATACCTAAGATTAGTGGTTAGATTTTTGCAGCAGGAACTAGATTTTCTCAAACTGAGCCCACAGCTTCCTGTCCAATCATGACATCAAAGCAAGAATCTTCTTTCTGTTCTTGATGGTATATTAACTTTCTTATTCTATATCACTGTCTTTTATGTTGCACCAATCATTTCTGCGGAGTCCACATTTCTAAGATCAAGCTGAAATTTTTTTAAATGAAAAAAAGTTATGGAGTTACAGTATTCTACAGCTTTTATATGGATAATAGTTTTAAAATTCTAAAGCCATATGATTTACATTTTTGTATACTTTGTACAAAAGGACATATAATTTAGGAAATGTCTGGTCAAAACCAAGAGTTTATCAGACAAATGAGAACAGAAAAGTGTCACCGTGATATTTTATGAAAAACCCCTTCACCAGGATATCTCCTGGGAAGCTGGGAAGCTTCAGTTTCTCCCTGTCTTGTTGCTTTGGAATGTGATTTGGAGAATTGTTTTAATTTAATGACCAATCCCAGTCCAGCTGTGTTAGACTCTCTGGTCAGTCATGGGCTTTTATTATTCATTCTTGTCTAGCCTTCTGATGTATTCTTTTCTCTATAGTTTAATAGAGTTTTAGTATATCATTTTCTTTTAATATAATATAATAACAAAATAATAAATCAGCCTTCTAAGAAATATAGAGACAGATTCATCTCTCACCTCATCCTGGGGACCCTCACAGCACAACAGAAGAGCGTGCTAATAAAATGACAGGTAAAACGAAGTCATAAAACAGTTTCCTACCATGAGTTTCTGAGGTTATTTAAGGACACAATCTAGAAGCAATGCAGTGAATAATTAAAAATGCTCTGTTTCTTCTAAAGCTGAATTGAAACCCATGTAATGGTGCTTCTGGCACCAGTAAATTTTAATTCTTAAGGAATGCTAAAAGCCAAGTATAACTCTGGAACAGCAAGTCCTTGCATATACGAAGCCAGATTTGCTTTCCTTGCTGGCAAGACCTGGGAGGGCTACTTTCAGTTTATGCTGTGGAATTGGCAGAAATGCTTTGCAAGTGTGCTGAGAGGAAGGAGAGGGCTCTGTGCTGCAGGTAATGCACAAGTTCAGGTGTGTCACACGGCAGAGCTGTCAGGTTCCCCTTTCCCCGCAGATGTGGAGCGCAGGCGCATCTACGACATCGTGAACGTGCTGGAGAGCCTGCACATGGTGAGCCGCCTGGCCAGGAACAGATACGTCTGGCACGGGCGCCACAACCTCCCCCAGACCCTGCAGGCCCTCAAAAAGGTGGGGGAGGAGAACAAGTACATACAGCAAATACAGATGATCAAGAGAAGAGAGTATGAGCATGAATTCGATCCTGACGGTGAAAGGAATGAAGAAATGGCAAGTTCTTTTGGCTCAAGTGAGCAGTCAGAAATGTCTTTTGTCGAACTCCCAGGAGTGGAATTTCGTGCTGGTAATAATTCTCTATAATGCCAAGAATAATATGTACTTGAAATGATAAATTTCTATGAACACGGGAGAAAAACATTTATTAGCCTTCCTTTTTTTTTCTGAGGTGGTGCTGCCCCAAAGGCACCACAACTGTTTGTAGTGAGAAAAAGTGCTCTGCACTCTTTCACTTGTCTTATTTGTTCAGTTCTTGTAATTTGTTTCTACATCAGGTAAAACTAACAAATACACCAACATATAGTTCAATTGCCATTACCACTGAGTTGTTATAGAAACCAGAAGTTACTACTGAATGTTATAGAAACTTGAAGCATAAATTACTCAATTGGTTTTATTAATTTAGCTTTGATTCATGGAAGAAATGTTAATTAAGGGTTAAGCATCTTTAAGAGTAGAAGTTGTCAGACATGGGAAGCGTATATGTGGGATACACCACTGTCTGTTCTTTGTAGTTAGACTTGGTATCCATCCAGTCATCTGTTTCTGGTCACGTAGGAACTGATTCTGGAGTCAGCACTGGCCCTAAGTCTCTGTGTTATCCTTACAACTATTATTACTGACTAATTTCTTCAGTGTTTATGTTTGTAGCTGGTGTGTCCCTGAATACTCCTTTTTCCTGTCTGATGCAGCATCAGTGAATGGCAGGAAATACAAGTCCTTACGAGTGATGAGTCAGAAATTTGTGATGCTGTTTCTTGTATCAACACCTCAAATAGTGAGCCTTGAAGTTGCTGCTAAAATCCTGATTGGAGAAGATCAGTTAGAAGACTTAGATAAAAGCAAGTTTAAAAGTAAGTACAACAGCCAAGTGTAAGCTAAATGAATTATCCCAGTACTACTTCATATAAGGAAAAATACTGTCTTATTTTTCCTGCCACAAATGTTTATTTGAGCCTCCAAAAACTCACTAAACACCTTCTACATTTTATAATTTTTGTATGGCTATTGATGCATAATGCCCACCTGAGAGGAAAAGTCCATTAAATCCTCCCTTCTGAAGTATTGTCACAAGCCTCCATATTAGGAACAATTTCTCTTTCCTCAAGCAGCCTGTCAAAGTTTTCAGCATCATTTCACCAAAGATGCCCCAGAATCATGCAAAATCTGTGTTCCATCCCCATAGCTAACTTGGTAGAAATCTAAAGAAATTCTGTAAAAATCCTGTGACCAACTTGCGTGTCAGAGGAAGTGAAACCCTTTGCTCTAACTGCCAATTATTTCTTCATTCTTTTACCCTTCTCTCAGTTCTCTGCACACTTCTTCCCCTTCCTCTCCATTCAAATGAATGGTATTTCTAGGTCTAGGTCAGTAGACATGTAATAATTAAAAATGTGCTGCTTTTGAGGGATAGTTGTGGGTTTCATTGAAAATTAGACTCTTCCTTAATTCTAAGATTCCTTTGCTTGTTTGGGTTATTTTTTGTGTTGGTTTTGAGGGGTTTTTTTGGTGGAATTGTGTCTATGTGAATACTGATCCTTGTTGGTTTCAGTTCATTATTTCCTTTCCACTGCCTCACAGCAGCATAGAGATGGTGGGTGGCTACTCAGTAGGGTTTTTTCTTGCTTTTATTCTTCCATAAGAAGAGCCTGTCGCACAATAAAAGCATTTTCAGGATGTTCCATATGTCTACCTGTATTTCAAGTATCAATTTTTATCAAGTTTTACCACATTCTTGGCTGTGAAGCCAAAACTTCCATGACCTAAGCACATTCACTATGCTCTAGAACTCGCTTGTAGTTTGACTTCTGGCTGAAACTTTTCCCTAATAGCTCAACCTAGAGACAGGGAAGATATGCAGGATGGTTATACTGCTGGATTTTAGTGTCTCTGCCCTCCCATGTTTGCCATTGCATGTGTGCACCTGCCTTTTAATCTACTTATATTTGCTACAGGATTTGTGTAGGTTTGATCATCGCACAGAAATCAACTGGTTTTGAAAATGTTCTTTTTTCCATATTTAGCATAATACACTTTGCAGTGTCTTCTAGATCTGTATCTATGTCTTCTATTTTACATGTAAACTTTGTATCACAATATTATTTCATTGTATAAATACCTGTTCCACACAATTGTTCTTTTGATTGTTCCAAAAGCTTTTTCCTTTTAGCTGCTTAAAGAGTGTTACAACGTTTCTTTATCTGATACATGCTACTTGTTAATTGCAGTGCTACACTTTCCATTTATTTCTTTTATTTCAGCCAAAATTAGAAGACTTTATGACATAGCAAATGTTCTCAGCAGCCTTAAGCTTATCAAAAAAGTTCATGTTACAGAGGAGAGAGGTAGAAAACCAGCATTCAAGTGGACAGGACCTGAGGTCTTGCCAAATACTCAGGGTAGGTGTATGTGCCGTTTCCTTTTGTTCTGATGATGATATTGATTGTTTTTTTCATTTTCTCTACTAGAAATTTTTGACCAAAAGACAGAATAACTAAGCAGGAAATCTTTTACTAGTCACATCACTGTCCTTATTACCACAGCAACCAATATGTATTTGCACACAGTGGATGTTCAGCTATTGAGATTCTTGAATTTCCATGTTTGCTGCTGTTGGTACTTTAAGAATTATAAGCCAGGCTCAAATAATTGCTTTTTATTACTGAATCTGCATATGATACATATTTTCTTCTTTTTTCTGTTTTCCAGATATAAAACTTGAAGCCACTTCTACAACCTGTTCCCCACCTATTTCAGAATCCATCACTTCCAAAGAGCAGTGCTCAAAAGCCCTTTTTCCTTCAAAAGGAAAGCAAAACTTCACTCGGCATTCATCTCTAATAAAATTAGTTAAGAGTATAGAGAATGACAGAAGGAAGATCCAGTCTGCTCCAACCAGCCCAGTTAAAATAAGTGCCAGTACATATCTTTTCATCATTTTTCTTTTAGAAAATTCTTTTTCTTTGTTTTTAAGTCAGATGTAGTCTTGCATTAAATATTTGGGCTTGCCCTCTTCTCACAGGATGTGTAGATATGTGGGTGGTGCCTCCTTTCAAAAATGCATCTTAAAAGCTGTCAACAATGCAGAAATGGCTACAAACCTTCTGCTTGTCTAGAATCACTGAATATTGGATCTCCTCTGAACCTGCTTTGTTGTAGAAACTCTGCTTTGGATCATACTATCTAAGCAGTTCTGTGTTCCAAAACCTGGCCAGACAATTACCTGGCCGTGTTCATGTTCTTGCTAGGGATCCTCTCTGGGGGCTTTAACATTGGTTTGGTGTAAGCTGATGTCCAGTTGATCCAATCACATCTGGGCTGAGTTTGAGGATAAGTTACCTCATTAAATGTTACACTACATAATGCAGTTTCCTCAAGTTAAAGTTAGATTTTTACTTTGAATTTGTGAACTCACTGTTTTGATTTGTTGTTCTTCTCCTCCAACCAGGTACTTATCAAAGTTTACCAGTTTTCCCAAATACAATAGCTCAGTTTCCAGCAATCACTAAACATCAGCTGGAAGGACAATCCAAGTAAGTTTGCACAAGTTTACAGGTGAGAACAAGTTAAAGTTGTGCTCAGTTTGAGTGGAGTAATAGCCTGCAAAAACCAGTAAGCTTGAGTACTGCAGGCTAGTTTTTAATTTATTTTCTCTTTAGTGGATTGAGAAGTACAGGTTTATGTTAACTGTTTATATTACAGAAGATAATTTGTCAGAACACTGATTTTTGCATGAAGGAATTAAAACACATTTGGGATGTTTTTGTTTGTTTTTTGCTGAAGGACAGCAGAGGAGATGCAAATGAAGAGTGCCCTGTCCTCGCCTGAGGCTGTCCCCAAGCCCGAGCCCTCTCAGCAGCCAGCTCTGAGCCAGCCCCTCGGGGCATGCCCTGCCAGCCACAGCTCAGTGTCACCAGTCATCCTCCCTCACCCTCAGTCTGGGGTCTCATATGCCATCTATCTGCACCCTTCCCAAGCCCACACGGTGACCACCTACAGCCCCGGCTTCATGCTGCAGCCTCTGCCCTGCGCCAGCGTAACTGGAATGAAGAGTAGTAACTCAAAAATATTAAACATAATAACCACTGAGGAAGGGGACACTCAGAGGGGTCCAGATGAGCCTACAAAGTCCTTGGCAGCTGAAGAAAGACCTGAAACAAAATCAGAAACTTCATCTCAGCGGTGCCTTAAAAGATCACAAGCACTACCAGAGAGTAATTTAATTAAAAGGCGTAAAAGTGATGAGGAAAGCCTTGATACTTCTTTGGTAAGTTAAATTAGTTTTAAAATGCCATTTTATGGCTTAGTAATGTTGCCACCTACTCATTTTCAAAGTGAAGTAGGAGCCTGCCAGTGAGTGTAGGTGTTGTAAATAACATCAGGCTCGAAGATATGATGTTTCATTTGCTATGCTGTTAATGTTTGAGGGGGCTGGGGTTTGCATCTAAGGAGACAAAGTGTTCAGGTGTAGAGAAAATAAAGCAGCTCACCAAACACTATGTCAAAACTTACCTATTGGTAAATTATTTTGGAGTAGGTCAGGTGGAGAGCAAGGTTGGAAGCAAGAGATGTTCAAGGTCCCTTGAATTCTAGGATTCTGTAAACTTGCTGGCATCCCTTCTTGGCTTTAGAGGTGTTAGGAGGGAACGTGGATGTATGAAAGTCAATGGACAGGGAACATGCCAAAATCCTGATGCCTTCTAAATATTTCCACCCGGTGTTGGTTTGTTGTAGGCATAATAGAACAGCACATGAAGAGAATAACAGGTTCAGATAAACTTGATGTATATGGAGAGACTGGGGCTGGGTTGCTTTCTACTCCTCAGTTGCTGATTGTTTTAGCACAAATCTGCTGTAAATTTGGCTTGCTGAAACAGCCATCATATGTTATGGGTGTGTTATGACAGTGCATGCTATTCCACATCCACTAGCAGGGGAGAAACAAGATGTGATAACATGGACCTGGCTGTCCTAGGGACCAGAAATTTTTTAAGTACAAACTTGGGAATGAGGAGGAAGTAAAAAGCTTTCTTTCCAGTGTTTAAGAATGTATAACTACTCTTGTAGAGTTCTAATTGAGACCATTAAGCCTTACAACACCTGCCTTTGTTTTTGTATGTGCTTTCTTCAAAGGGAGAATCCACTAAGAATGAAAAACCACCTTCCAATAGCTCACAAACTAATCATGAAATGGACAATGTCCAGGAAGAGAGACAGAATGAAACCAAAACAGATCAAAACATCGCAAGTTGCTGTGACCAATGTACAAAAGAAAATATTCCAGAAGATGAAGATAAAATCAAAACAAAACAAGACATACCTGTGGCATTTGCCATTCCTGCTCCTGAGGTAAGATTTGTCTTGCCATTCCCTGGGAAGACACTACTTGGAGTCTCTGCAAAAGAAACAAAACTACAACAAACTACTCCTACATAGGTTGTCTTTGGCTGAATTCACTTTGGTGTGCTTTTAAAACCTTATTTTGTAGGAATGTAGGATTTCTGTTTGTGCATTTAGTACACAAAAAAGAGGACACAAAGAGGCTCTCAGGCTTCCATTGGAATGAAGGTCACACCAAGGAGCTAAGGGCAATAATGAGATCCCTTACCTCCCCCATCCTTTCTTTGCATATCCTTACTGTCAGATGCTTGGAAACAGCATCACATGAAACTCTCTTCATCAGCAAAATTCAGTATTCTGCAGTTAAGACTGTTTGCTGTAGAGAACCTGAACAGTTCTGTTGACAAGAACAGAATATGTAAATGCAAAAGTTTTGCCATCCAATGTTTGTTTTATGAAAAATACAATCCAAGAATGAGTTGATGTGATGATTTACTGGGTCCAGAATGTTTCTTCTGCAAAAAATGGTATTCAGTATCAGGGTTTCTTTTCCATCTGGTCAAATTGCACTGTGTTAATCCCAGATGGATTTCCAGTTCCCCACCAAGAGTATCAGCTGGAAATGGAGCCAGCTGACTTCTGTGTGGTTTTAATTGAAAGACCATGTCCTTGAGTCTGTTGTGTCTCTTTTCAGACAGAAAGTAGTACAGGCATGGGATATGGCATCCTGGGGACATGGAGGATAAAGAATAAGAACAAGGCAAGGGAAGGTTGCAACTCTGGAGGAGTGTTTTGGAGTTTGTTTATTCCATGTTTGGGCTAAAGATGTGCTGTCTCTTTCTCTCTCAGACTTTTTTTCCATCTGGTTATCTTATTCCTCTGACTCACTGCACCCATGGCACCAAGGCAGAGTGCTCCACCAAAGAGAAGGCTGGGGTGTGCTCTGTGCAGCACACAGCCTACAGCTCTCCCATCACTGGTGAGTGCCCAGGGAAACAGGCACGGGGGCAGCTCAGGGGCCAGGAGCAGCTTGTCCCAATTGCTTTCAACACCTGATGTTTCTGTTCCAGGTGTCATTCCAATGCCAGCCTCAGAACTGAAGACAGTCAATATTCCTGCTTTTCACATAACACCCTTGAACATAATGCTGTCACCAAATTCCATAGCTGCTGCACCTGTACTGAGCAACTCGTGCCTCAGTTCGAGCAGTACCAGCTCTGCCCCAAACCCAAGCTCTTCAGCTCTCAACTTTATGCTGCAGCACATAGGACTGATACCTGCTGGTGTGCAAGTTCCTGCAAGCCCCGTTCTACAGCATGTGCCAGTCTCTTCCCAATCAGAAAATATCAGCCACAGCTCAGGGAGCACAAATGTGCAAGAAGGGAAGGTGAGTTAAAACATTGCAGCTCCACCGTGGTGGGTTGAGTGGGAAATGCAGTGCAGTAATTCCCTTACAGCAGGTAAAATTTATAAATAAACATTTCTTTTTGATCTTTAGAAATCAGCACTGCCCAAAAAGAGCTAGCAGTGAAGGCCAGCCTAAGTACAGTAGAGATGAGAGGTTAGCAAGGAAGATAAGTGACTTATTTGTGGTGGAAGTGGAGCCAGCTGGAAGATGACAAGATGTGAAGAAACAACTGGTTTAGAGGGAGGATTTTACATATCTGAGAGATATTTTAATAATCACAAACTGACATTGTGCTTATAAAAAATTGTTCCTTTGTTATTTTCTTTCCTTCTTGATACTTCCCTACTCTACCCTCAAGTTCTCGTGTGTAATAATAGCTATTCTTTTAATAAGATAGGATTGTACAGGATTTTAAATTTTTTTTTTTCCCCCACAGGAAGTTTCTCTGTATATTTCATGTATACTGTATTGCCTAATATCTGTTTGTGTTAAAAAAGAAGGGGATTAGAAAAACCATATTTTTATGTATTTAAATATATATATAAAGGAATGCAGGTATACCCTTCACAGTAAAAAGTTTTTAAATTTCAGGGAGAAAAAAAAGTTTGCTAACATCCTGTAGAAACTTAGAAGTAGTAGAGCTTACTTTTTATTCCCCCATAAATGAAAGTAACTTTGTCTTTTCTCTTCAGTTCCTCCAGCCAAAGGAGCCTCAGGAGCCTCAGGCAGTCACAGAGAACTTTTTCCGCACACCAGGAGGGCCAAACACAGAACCTGCACTATCTGCAAACTCAGATGGCACCCAGAGAACCTCTCAAGGAACTTTATATATTCCTCAACGAAAACTTGAAGTTTCAGAAGACTAATTTTGGGATAGGGAATTTCTGATTGTGTTAGCAGGCAAAATTGCTGGTAACACACTGCACACATCTGGCATTGTACGATGGACAATGGTTTGGACGTGTATTGCCATGACCTCAATGCTGGAATAGCCTTAATTGATGCTTTAGAAAATAAAACTGACTCTTAAGGAGAAAGTTAATGCCTAATGAATTTTTCCAAAAGGCTTACCTGAAGTATTTAACAGCAAAGTTATGTATCTAGTGGGGTTTTTTGTGAGCGTGTGTTGATTTCTTCTATGCAAAGTAAGCTGAAATTGTCTTTGTACAGAAAGGTACAGTCTATCAGTCAGTACAGATTTTGCACCAAAAAAAAAAAAGTACTGTGAGTGTGTAAATATTTTATGTCTTAGCAAAAAGGCCACAGGTAAAGTGTTTTGCTTCTGTGTTTAATAATGCTCTTTTGTAAAGTTAGTAAGAAGCACAAAAAAAGCTCCCAAATTTTCTTAATCATTTTTTATATAAGTTAAGAATTATTTATACTGTATTTTTAAATTGATTTGTTCGGATTAAACTTACATAAAACTCTACAGTGACTTTTTCTGTTTGATCAGATTAGATTACCTAAGTTACACATTGCATATGCATATATTGCATATTCACTGGCATCTCAATTCTTTTTCTGCCAGGCAGGGGTTGCTGTGTTCTGAAGGAAGGTGGGAAATGGTGTTTTGTGAAAAAGTGAGTTAAATAACTCAGTGTAAGTTCTGCACTCTTATCAGTAGATACTACAACTCCTAAAAAAAAACAAGTCAGAACATCAAGTCAGTCACACAGGAACGTGTGTCCAAATGTCACAGAAGTTTCAAACAGGTTCAATCAAACCACTCAAATTTAAATATGGGCAGCAATGTCTCATGTACACTGAAGGGAGAAAGATGACTCCTCATACAGTTCACACTCAGATAACAAGTAATAGCTGACAAATTGAATAAAAACACTTTTCATCTGCCTTCCCAGGTGAAATGTGCCTGGTAGACCAACCTGGGATAGAAGAAATGGTAGCAAGCCCCAAGATTCAGGCCTGGACTGCACAAAATATATAATTAAAACAGCTACCCCAGTAAAACAAACTCATCTGCTCTTTAATAATGCAAATAACCTGACAGAATATTTCACTATTGAAATATTCCTAAATGAGGGGGAAAGAAGAATAAAAGCTGGAAGCGGGAAGAATTCTCCCTAGAGCACTGAATAGATTTTTGTATTCGAACAAGATAACTGATCTTTCTTACACCTGTTATCAACTTCCTTCTGGAATATAAAGGCAAAGGTTTTAGAAATTTGCATTACTCAGCAGAAACAAACCACCCCTTTCGTTTCTGAGCACCACAGCTGACAGACTAAGAAACTAGAGTACTTAGGCTTGGTGAAATGGTCTTGTCACACATTTTGGAAAGCTGAGCACGTTTTGGAAAGCTGAACTTGTTTTCTGCCTTTCTGCCCAGCGTCCCTTGGCTCCTGACATCCTGACACACTGCAGTTGCTTTTTCACCAGCACTTTTCTTGCTGCGTGCTGTTTCTGCAGGCTGCAAAGCTGGTGCTCTCCCAGCTCCAGGGGTCTCCTGCCCCAGCAGAGCTGCCTTTGTCCCTGGCAGCCCAGCTCCCTGCCCTTCCCACCTTGCCTCCCCTGCCCTGGGTGCCTGCTGAGCTCTGGGGCAGCCCCTCTGAGCCCCAGCTGGTTTGCTCTGGACTTGCTGTGTTCCAGCTCTCAGGGCAGGGCTTTAATCCCTTCCCCTGATCCACAGAAAACTCTACTTTCCACTCCAGTTCATGCATATGCAACTCCAGCTCTGTGTCTTGAGTCTTCTAACCCCAGGTCCTGCTAACCACAGCTGACCTGGAATGATAGGGAATCCCAGGTACCTGTATGGATCCAGCTGTTCCTTGGAGCTGTGATGAGCCTTTCAGCAGTCCTTACAGGGACACACAGAAATTACAATCCTTACAGGGGCACACAGAAATTACAATCCTTACAGGAACACACAGAAATTACAGATTTTACAATTCTTACAGGGGCACAGAGAAACTACAGAAATTGCAATCCTTACAGGGGCACACAGAAATTACAGAAATTACAATCCTTACAGGGGCACAAGAAATTACAGAAATTAAAATCCTTACAGGGGCACACAGAAATTACAGAAATTGCAATCCTTACAAGGGCACACAGAAATTACAGAAATTGCAATCCTTACAGGGGCACACAGAAATTGCAATCCTTACAGGGGCGCACAGAAATTACAGAAATTGCAATCCTTACAGGGGCACACAGAAATTACAGAAATTGCAATCCTTACAGGGGCGCACAGAAATTACAGAAATTAAAATCCTTACAGGGGCACACAGAAGTTACACAGCAGCAGAGAAATCAGGCAGCACCCAACACCAGGAAAACTAAAAGTTCATCACCTGCATTTTCCCTTTAAATCCTCTGCCAAAACCAAAGGGAAAATACTTACATTTTGGGGCAAAAGCTTCCTTCACAGAGTTCCCTGCAGCTGGGTATGGCACAAATCCATCCAAGTACACGATCTATAAAATAAGAGTGAACATTACAGAAGCTTCATCCCTCTCAAATGTTGGGGGATTTGACTTACGTCACCAAGGGTGCCAGCACAAAGATTCAAGAAGCTTCTCAGTGCTTCCCATGTATTCCAAGAGGGGGTTCAGGCCTGCCCCTCCTTGCTGCCCTCGTACAAGGAACCCTCACAGCACACACTGCACCGTCCCCTCTGCATTTGGCTTTGTCTGATACAGAATAGTTCCATCAACTATCTGGGGAGAACCACCCAGAAGGGATGGAGGCCAGCTCCTCTGCTCAGGAAAGAGAGAGTCCTTCCATTTTACACCAAGGACCTGTCTCTGCATTATAAAATCTGTGCCAGACTCAACAGCAAACAGATTTATAGGTTCCCAAGAGTTTTCTCAGCAGCCTCAGCTAACTGACCCCTAAAATCTAAAGTCTGATGTGGATTTGGCATCTAATTTTCTTATGCTGCCATGAAAGTCCCCAGGTTGAGACTTTCAGCTTGAGAGTTCTGGTGTTTAACCCCTGGGATGGGCCCTTTCATACACAGCAAAGTCCACAATCCTGGACAAAGTTGCTAAATTCAGGCATCTGCTCAGAAAAATGAGAATTAGCTTCTAAACCTCAAAAGCTCCTAAAATAAAGCCCTGTAAAAAAGTTCACACTTTGCTGCCCACATCTCTAACACATCTGCAGCCTCATCCATTTCCAAGGGGCTCAGTCAGGCATGGCAAAGATAACTGCAATAATTACACAGGCTAAATATTATACATATTATCTACCCACCGTAATGCCTAAAACCAGTAAAAAATTGAAGATTTAGGTGAAAGCATAATCCCCTGTATCCTAGAAGGCAAAATATTTGTATCCCTCAAACCATGAACTGGAGAATGCAATGCTATTTAGTTTAAAACTGTTGTTTTCCTGGAGGTGCTACAAACAAGTATTATTATTTTAAACAATTATTTTGGTAAATTACTTTTGGCAACATGACCATTAATAACGAGATCGCCATTTCAAGAGCTGTTATTTTATGATTCACACTTAAGCAATGCAGCAGAGCAACTATAAAACTTTAATCTTTATTTCTGATTTGTTAGGCTGCAGTCAGGAATGTCCTTTAGGTGTAATCCGAGGGGCTGCATTGTTGTCCACCTACTCACAAGCAGACACCAGGGAACAAAATGCCAGGCTTTTGTCAGAGGTTATTTTCAGCTTGGTGATAGCAGTGGCATTGCTCAGATCCCTGAAACTCTCCCTGCCCTCCCCTCCCAGCCCACAGGGCTGGCAGAAGGGGTCACTGCATTTAAAGAGAGCAGGAGCCCCTCCTGCTCAAACCCTTCGAGACACAAGAAGAGAAGGAGAAAATTCAAGCGACTCCGGTGAGTAGGGTCCCACGGGTTCTGCCAAAAAGGGTTTGGGTATTCTTTTATTCCTAACAGATCATAGAAGCAATTTGTTGCCTGACAAAGAAAACCACTTTTGTAGGTATAGTGCAGAAATATGAGTGCTACAGAGCAGTGTTTTAGGTTTGGGTAGCCAGCAAAAAGAGATTCTTCTGGCTCAGCCACGGAGCAGGAGCAGGGCTGGGGGATCCATCCTCACTAGAGACACTCCTTTGGACTAGGCAAGACTGGGGAACAGAAGTTTCAGAACATTTAAATATTTTCTTACAAAGCTACCGAATTATTTGTGTGCAAACAGTCAGTCTTTAGAAAGCGCACGCACGCAGCACACAAACTTGTGTGCTTCCATAATGGTAACCAAACAAATCCCCCAAAATCTTCAACATATTTAATCTTGGTGACCAATTGGTTTCATGTCAAATAAGAAGAAAACTTCTGAGCAGACCTGACGAGAAATGGCTAGCTAAGAATGCAGGATGAAAGAATTATTCCCAAATCCATCATTCAAGCATTCTAAGAGAGCACGATTGGCCAAATCTTCAGGAAAAAAAAATCAAATAAATAAAAAAATACATACATACATACACATGTGTTTTTGCTATGAAATTTTTCTGCCTAAAGGTGAAAGTCTTTCAGAGAACAAAGCCTTGCACATAGATAAAATAATTCTGTGTATTATCTCATTCATTACAGTGCTATTTTAAAGTCTGCAACAGTTTTGTCTGGCACTTAAGGAACTTAGTGCAGGGATAAGCATTTAGAGAAGGATCTTGTGGAAGGAATAGTGAAAGCTGATAGCCCAGGATCAGGCCTGGAAAATTGAATGTGTCATTTGTAGAGCAGGATGCAGCTTTCCACAGCCACAGGGATCACACTGAAGCATGAGTGCCAATGTTCAAGCATGTGAATGTGGGGTGTGCTTGGTTTCTACGTCAGAATGAAGTACTTGTTCTACTGTCAGATGCTGTGTTTTTTGGAGATGCAATCTTAAATTTCTGCAAAAGTGTGCATCGAGGAAGTTTCAAAGGAAATGTAGCATCACTAGGCTAGAAAATAATAGAAAAAGTGGAAGAAAAGAGATGAAAGCAAGGGAATGGGGCACTATCAGCTCTCAGCAATGCACGTGTGCTTCACATGAAGTCAGTTAAAATCTTTTGTTTCAAAGTGCCACATGTAACTTAACATGACCAGTGTCAATGAAAAAAATCAATATTTACTTTCCAGTGTTGAAATTCCCATACCTTGACCTCTCTGTGTTGCTTTACTGCAGATGTAAGGGGAAAATGCTGGTTATTCTGAGATCATGGTGGAAGCTCAATGTCTGACACTGTCTAATAAGATTTACCTGTAGCCACAGCCTGCTGAATGCATTGGAATGTCAGAAATATGATTACAAACACATAACAAGATCACATCTCCATCAAATGAGCTCAGGCTTCAAGCACAAGCCTTCCCCCTGCTGCGAATCTCTCCTGCTGAGGGAGAAGCATGTTCCACAAGGGGCTGGGTTTTGACAGAAACACCCCCAGGCTGCCGAGATGCAGTGGCATCTCAAATGCAGACACATCAAAAGAAACCCTCACCGTGAGTGTCAGCTGCAGAGAAAAGCCACAGCAGCATTTTATTGCTGTTATATAAAGGAGGACATATCTTGTTATCCCACGGTGCTGGTGGGGTGAGCAGCACTAGGGAGGTCAAATGAGTCATGGTGGTCACAGGACAGGGCACAGCAGAGCTGTGATTAGATACCACAGTGAAGGTCTGGCTGCACTGGCATTCCCACAGGCTTCAGCTGGGAAACCAATTTCAAACGTGGCCTTGACACTTTGCATTTCAGCGTAGGCAGCCATGTGTGAGTTTTGTATTTCTATTGCTCGTTAGGTAAGGAATCAAGGAACGAGTTTTCTTACCCTCTGAGTCTAGACCAAGCAGCTTAGCTGGGACCAAAAATGCAGAGAGATGCAAGGCACACCCTGCCCACCACTCCCACCCAGCACTTGTGCTGCCCGTGGTCACAAAGACCAATATTCCCCATTCTGTTTATCCCTTTCACAGCCGCCCTGCAGCACATGTGGCAGAGAGATAACCCTGCCAGCCACACACAACACAGCTCTGCAGCCCATTCAGATAAGACCTGAGCTCTAGACTGCCAAATGCATGAGCATATAGAAGGGAAAACCTTGTGTTTAGCAAGGAAGCACCAGAATTAATTCATTAATTAATTACATTTTTCACATGCAGCACAGTCAGGCATAGGCACTGCCTTTTACTCCTCCACATTTCATCAGGCCCGTACTGCATCCACCACCCATTTAGATCAATGGACCAAAACACATTTTTGGATTTTATCCTTATCAATGGCACTTTGATTAGAGAGAGCCCCTCTGTGGCAGTGATGTGACACCCAGGTTTGGACAGTGTGACTAACAGCCCAAAAGAAGACAGCTCACAACTGTGCAGAGCATACCAATGCTTCAAAGGCTTCCTTGCTTACAAAGGGGTGATACAGCTCTAAGTAATGGCAGGCACGAATCCTTGGCTGCACATCTGACATGTAAATGGTGCTCCATATAGAAGCTGCATTCTGAGGAATGACACAAGCCGCTGAACAGCATTTGAGCAAGGCCAAGAGCACTCCTCCAGCCCAACAGCACCCTGAGTGCCCACACGTTGCATCTAGCACTCAGGAGTTTCTGCGTCACACATTGCTTACCTTTAGGATCAGTCTGCTCTACTTCCCACCACCAGAATACAACAAATACCATGTGATGAGCAGACATGAAAAGCTAACCAGATTAAGACAACAAAGTTCAGGGAATTTCATGGGGCTTTAGACACTGACATCCAATGAAATGATGTGAAGTGGAGACTTTGGATCTGTTTTTTTCTGATGACAAATGGGAGACCGAGTTCTGTTTCTATTGAAAGGATGGAGCTTTACCCACTGTACAGTTTAGATGAGTACAAAAGTGTGAGTGCCACACCCCTGTGGAGATTCCCAGAATTCTCATGGTGAGCCTGCAGCACCCCAGGGATGGCGGTCAGCTCCAGAGGGATGAGCAGAGCCCGGACAGGAGGAGCTCAGATGTGCCCTGTCCCTCACCCAGCTGTTCCTCCAGCCAGCACAGGCACCGTGGATGCACTGCTGGTCTTACACCAGCATCCTTACAGAAATATTGATTTCTGCCATGCCTTTCTTCTTTCTCCTGCAGCTTGCCATCAGGTGATGCCAAAACACCATGGAAAATGTGCATGCATGCCCAGTCATGCTACTATAATTGGCCTCAGGAACAATGGTCCTTCTAAGAGCTCTTGACAGCACAAGGTTCACTATCACACTTTATCAGACTTTTTCAGAGGTTATTTTTTCCCCTTCAGCTGATGATGTAATTGGAGTTACCTTCCAGCAGCTATCCTTGCTGCTGCAGTTTGGGAGGCTTGCTGTGCCTTTGGGGAGACCTGAGAGAGGGGAGGCAGCTTTACAGGGAGCAGAGGTACAAACCACTCTCTCCCAGCGCTGCCTCAGCTGGGAAGGGATCCCACTGGAAACCTGATTTGAAAGGGAACGCTGTAGACACCGAAATCTCATTTTAATTTTCAAGGAAGCGTCGCAAAACTGGTTTTTATCCACATTTGCTCTTCCTTCTTTTAAAATGTTTGAAGCATCATTTGAAATGTTTTTGTAAGGGAAAGAAGAAATGGCACCAATACAAAAGTGCTTTAAAAGCAGAAGAAAATGTAGAATGGCAGAGTGAGAATAAGATTTTACCTACATGAAAGATTCCTTTATCTCACATTTAAAAGAAACTGAAAAACCAATTTAACAGTGCCGTTCAGTGAAGGCTTCACTGAGTGAGAGGGATCAAATTCATTATTTGTTTATTCATCATTCATCATTGTACATTGGACATGAGTCTAATGTAAATATATAGTAAAATGTTAGTCTAAAATGCAACTAATTGAAAATACCAGCTCTGTTACATTGCTGCTGTGATAAATCCCCCTCTCTCTATCACCTGACCTCAGAAGAAAATTCTCAGGTAGCAGGCCTGATTCAGCCTTCAAAATCCTCCTCTTAGTTACCTTTTGGTGAGTTTACTCAAACACAAATAGCACAAGCAGGCTTCAAAAAATAACTATAATGAGAAGGTGACTGGTTTTCCAAGAAGGAGGAGGAAGGGCCGTGCCAGGGGCTTGGAACAACCCGATAATTCGGCGTGCAGATGACAAGATGACGTCCCAGGCTCTCCAGAAACGATGACTCAAACCAGAAAACAGAAGGGCAGGCTGGGGCTGGGGCTGTTCCAGGTGTGTGACAGCACAATCTCAGGGAAAAGCACTCAGCCTGGCATCAGGAGACCTTGGCAAGGCACTCCAGGGCTGACTGGAACGGCAGGAACTGGAACAGAAACCATGGCCCTTCTTTTCTCTGATGGTTAGGTTTTAAATGCAATAGACAAAGAAAAAAGCCCACACCTTAAGCACCCCAGGAGCCCGTCCATTATTACTGTACAATGGCTGTGCAGCACAGAGATCTCACATCTGTTTCGTGAGGAACTCAGAAAAGGTTGTGTTGGAGTACAGGAAAGGGCAGTGTTGACAGAAAATGACTGATGGAAAACAAACCCCAGATCCTCTTTTCCAGAGTGATCCTAGCACCTTTTCACTGAAACGCCTCACATTCATTTCACATATTTACCATCACAATATGCCAAGTTAAGGAATATCCTTTTTTATGAAGGAATCACAGGGATTTGGACTGTCCCTGTCCCCAAAGCACCAAGGCAGCACCCTCACTTCTGCTACCACACAGGTATGAGGTATATTCCAAGTATGCTGTAGCAGTTGACTGGAGAAGGAAGAAAAACAAAATTTTAAGTCAAGCCATTTCATTTAAAAGAATTCATATTTGCTGTTGCATTTATTTATGTAATTTGATTTCCTAGGTTAACCCTACACACCAGGATGCCGAACTGGGGCGGAGGAGCCAAGTGTGGGGCCTGTGAAAAGACCGTGTACCACGCTGAGGAAATCCAGTGCAATGGAAGGAGCTTCCACAAGTCATGCTTCCTCTGCAGTAAGCTGGCCTGAATGCTTTAACATCTCAACACCCCCACAGCTCTGTATAACTCTTGCATTAAAGCCAAACATTTATTTCTGTATTACCTGGCAGGCAGTTTTGCTGCCTTTTACCTGGAGCAATCTGCCTCTTGGTCTCCTGGCTTTTCTTTGTCCAAACATGGGATGGATTTTGTCAGGGACACGAAAGTGCTGCAGAATCACAGTGTCCAAGTCCATCTCCAGGACACCCTTCCTTCTGTCCCACCGTGTGGCACACCACAGGTTTGCTCCAGGTTAGAAAGCCCAGCAGAACTGAACAAGCAGCACCCATCAGACAGAAGGATGATTGCTTCTTTACTTTCAGGAGAGGATTACTTTCACAGTGAATCCTGGCACTCATTTGTTTCACTCCGAAAAGCTGAAGGACCCTAGTGCCATCAAAACCTGCCACCAACACTCTGCATGTTCCTCAGCCTCCCTCCCTGTTCCACGTACTCCCATTTCACTTACTCCTCCCCTCCACACTCCTCTGTGATGTTTGGTTTACAGGAATTTTACTTTCTCTGCAGAAGAGGCAGAAATTTGTAAAAAAAAAAAAATTTCAGAGAGAAGGTACCAATTCAGCTCTGTTTGCCCTGTGTGGATAGGGAGAGAGCAAACAATTTGCTAAGAACCAAAGATAGCTGAAGAGTTTATCTGGCAGAAAATACTCGGGATTGGCACCTGTGCAGTACGGCTCCCAGCGTGACAGTTTAGGAGCCACTGAATCCAATTTTCTCCTTCCCTTTCTGGAGGGATACAGACTTCTTATTTGGAGGCATCGGACTAATTTTACATGCTTAGCTGATACAGAGCAGCTCTTTGCAGAATGAAACCAAAGGACACACCTGAGCTGTCTGTGCCTTTGCCAGCTGCCCCGAAAGTGATGCCTAAAACTCCAAATGATGCCTTTAGTGATGCCTAAAAGGCCAAGCAAGAAAGGACTCCCTCAAAAAATTATCAGTTAACTGACAACCTTGGGCCAATTCTTACAGAATGGCAAAAGGAAAATCTCAGTCTCAGCTAAAACTTTCTTAATGCTTCCATGTTCTGGCTATAACAATAAATAGTAAATAAAGATCTGCCCTAATATAGCATAGTTATGAATATTTCTCAAGTGTAGTCTTCATTCTTAGTACAGCTGAATTATTTTCTTTTAGTGATTCATAATGAACAACTTTCATTAGCTTTATCAAGTATTTGGTTTGTTGTAGGGCTTTTCTTGGTTGGTTGGGGTGTATTTTGTTGTGGGGTTTTTTTTGTTTGTTTGGTTGGTTGGTTGTTTTTTTTAAATGTTCCTTTATTTGTCCCATGTTTTAAGTCTGAATTAATTATTAATAGGTTAGATACTAAAAATAGAATTCCCATCAGAAATATACTTAAGGTCAAAACCCAAAGATGCATCTAAATTGCCCAGCTGGCATATAAAAGGTATGTTAATTGGCTTTACTTTCCCCCATGATTCACATACACTGCTCAGTCGCTCTGGATGCGTCAGGATCATGTGTCACATTCATGGGCTTTACTGTGAACCATTTATAGGATCTCATTTCTCAACAGAAGGAAACCAATTCTCCCCAGCCTAAACTTGGGCATGGAAACAGTTTAGCTGCACTTTTGTATATTTCTATATAAATGTATATAAACTTTTGTATATTTCTATATAAAACTATTTCAAATACATCCTCTATTTCATATTGTATTTGACCAGGTATACAAAGCACATCAGTATTTTTTGACCAACGAGTTCAATTTCAGCAGAATTATAAACAACTCAAAGCAACCTGTTAACACGGGAAGGATCAGACAAGCTAAATTATTTACAACACTCTCCGCTCCACGGTTTTTCCCTACAAGTATTGCAAGGAGAAATTTGTTTCCAGCAATCCCTCCTTGCCATGCAGGCTCCCGTTTTTCCTGCAGGCTGATGTTTCAGTGACAGCTTTCACCCCAAGGGCAGCTGTGGTGGGCATTGGGCAGGATCTCACTCCATGAACCTGGATCTCCTCGGCGCGGGCGGGAGAGCAGGATCTGCTGGCAATGACAGGTCTCAGGACCTGCTGGCAATGACATTATGTTATTTCAACAGTAGCACTTCAAGAGCTTTTGCTCCATCTGTCGTGGTGAATTGATACCCTCTCCCCAAGGTACCAGAAATAGAAACACTATCTACTGCCAGAGTTTCCATCATCCCTTAACTCCCTTAGCAAACACAATTATCATGTCAAAGCCAGAGTGCAGTACAGAAGTGCCTCACTTTACTTCTGTTAGCTATAAAGGTCTTTGCAAATTATTTCTCCCTCCATGCCACACAGGGATGAAGAAAGCCACAAGGATAACCAGAGAGCTGGGGATGTATAACTAGCTATACTGCCCCTGAACAGCAACCTGCTCTGGGGGTTGGAACTGCATGATCTTTAAAGTCCCTTCCAGCCCAAACCAAGCCAGGAGTCTACAATTAAAGGTGCAGAGGTTCCAGGTTGTACATTCCCTGTGGTGGATAAATTGGATTCAGAGGAGGACATTTAAAGTAGACATGAGGGAAAGGGGCTAATCAAACCCTCAGGTGTCTCCTCCAGAGCTTGCACTTCAGGCCACTTCCAATGCTTCTGCATTTCACAGTTTTCTGTTGCAAACGTGAACTCAGCAACTTTATTTTCCAAGCTATCAATAGCCCATGACTGGAATGCCTTCTGCAGGGTAAGCATTTGTTCTAAGGAACCAGGACAGAAAGTTCTTCCCTAATTTTTCCCCATTTCTAATCAACCACTGTCAAACAGTGAACAGTTTATGAGAAGTACTGAAACAGTAATTTTTTAGCATACTGGAAAACCCTGGTTTTTAAGAGAGATTCTGAACTGAAACATCTTCCTCCCTCTCTGTGGGGTGGAGGCTGTCTCACACCGAGTTCCCCAAGGGGTGCAGCAAACACAGGCATAAAATCCTCACTAAGCACTGAGGAGTATAGCTACTGTATTTTTTCCCCATTCATTATTAGAGGACATAATTTGTAATTTGTATTTGTATTCCCTGATGAAAGCTGGGCATTCCCATGACACCTTCTGTCCAAAAAGCTGCCAGACCTTCCTTAGTGAGCTGAGCTAAGCTGTCTACTCCTGCCGTCCTGGAGGAAGCCTGACAGAGCTGACACTTGCTTTGCCCTGGTGCCACAGCTCCAACAAACAAATAATGAGAAAAAACCCCAACATGTCCTGTCTGACTCCAGACAGGAGTCAATGTTAAACCCTCTCTCAGAAACACACCACGTCAGAACAGCCTGGGCTGAGCTCAGAAAGCCACCACAGACCCAGAGCAAACGCTCTGAAAAGGCCAGATCAATGTCTCTGCAACCTTCTTTCCCCGGTTTTTAAGGTTTGGGAGTTCAGGATGCCCAATTTCAATCCCAAGCCCATTTTAAGCTTCACAGATCTAGATTTCCCTGGGGTTACAGGATAACTTCAGAGTGGCAAAAGAAGAACAGGTTATGTGCACGCACACACACACCTCCCCCTTACTTCAGCAACAACTCAGTCAAGTTTTATACTGACAAGTTTCCTACTGGCTGGCTCCTTTCCCCACATTTTTAAAGCTAAACAAAAAGAAATACTAACTGCAATTATTTTAATTCAAATTTGAAAAGGCAAATGCTGATACGTGCCTTTCTCTCCCTGTTCTCAGTGGCTTGCAGGAAAGCTCTGGACAGCACCACGGTGGCAGCTCACGAATCTGAAATCTACTGCAAAACCTGTTATGGCAGAAAATACGGCCCCAAAGGGGTTGGCTTTGGACAAGGGGCTGGATGCCTCAGCACGGACACCGGAGAGCACCTGGGCCTGAACCTGCAGCAGTGAGTCAAACCCCAGCCACAGCTCCTTGTTCTGCTTCTTCTTGTCTCCTGCCAGGGTGTTTTATATATTTCATTCTGTTTCCATAACAACATCCAGCATAAGGAGCAGAGCAGACTTCCCTACACCCTTTTCTTCCATAGACACTGTAATTTACATTTTTTAATGATGCTCAATCTCTTTAAGCCTCCTTTACAAATTATACCCTCCTTCAATAGGTAATTATTCTGTAGAAGCAGCCTTTATATGCCACTACATGTGTAAATGTTCACTGCATTTGTAATCTGCCATTTGCAGCACAGTGGTAAAGTCACATTGGCCACAGAAAAAGATTTTTTCTTTTTCCTGTTAGAGGCTAAAATTTAGTTAACATTTTACTCTTAGAGAAATAATCACACTACCCCATACTGCTAGTGCTCCTCTCAATGGGGGCAATAACATTTCTAACATTTCTCAATGGGGGAAGTAACATTATCCTCCCTGTGGTTCTAATAACACTTACAAACACACTGAGAATGTCTTTGAACAAAAAGAATTCTAATGGGATACCATCTTCCAAAAGCACGTAATTAGCTCTGACAGTTCATTTTTATAGGATTTTCCTGCAATTCTCAAAGTTGCACATTTCTACATCAACAATGCTTCTTCCTCCCTCTGGTGGTCTGCTATAAAGAAACCAATTAAGCAATATGCTGTGCAGGAAATAAAAGCTTAAACAATGTATTTAACTGTAGCTCCTTGCGCCATACAAATCCATTACGGGCAGAGCTCTGCGCCCAAAACTGCGGCATCCTGAGGATAAAATGAACTGTTTCGGTCCAGCTATCTGATAAATCAGAAATCATTCTGTCCAAGGCTTTATGCACAAAGATTTAAAACACACAGACCAGAAATAAAAAACAAAGCTACTTTTCTGATGTCCTTTTGACCCCAGGCCAGGAAAGAACCTCAATTCCCCATCCAAATGTTTCACTACCTAATGAAACTACAGCATACAAAACCTGAATTGTTATTTTCAGTTTGATGAGTACCAGCAGATAACCAGTTACAAAGACTAGAGACATCTTTTCCTTTTATTTTCCCTGTTGCCTCTCAATGAGAGAAAATTGGTTTTTACTTCAGTTTTCATTAAATATAATCTTTTGTGCTCATGGCTGCTGCCAGCTCCATGTATTTAGCCCAGAACAGGCAATATCAGTGCTTACATTACCAGCTTCTCAATCATACAACACAGAATTCAATCGAATACTTTCATTTTCTTTTTTTTTTTTTGTCCCCTTTTGCATGTCAGAGATGAGCAATTTAGTATCTTTTATGCCTTACTAAAAAAATAATTAAATCCTTTTTCTAAAGAAGATAAGATTTTTAAGCAGCTTTAAAAACTTCTGTTTTAGGGGGTCACCAAAGCCTGCTCGCCCCTCAACACCAACTAATGCTTCAAAGTTTGCCAAAAAGATGGTAGATGTGGATAAATGTCCCCGTTGTGGCAAATCAGTGTACGCTGCAGAAAAGATCATGGGAGGAGGAAAAGTAAGTAGTGACTTCAGCGCTAGGAAAAAAACCCCACCAATTTATAATGGTGAGAAACTACAGCTAAAGGTCCTCAATAATTTCAGTTTTCGTTCATAAAGAAAACGCGAGGATGAATTTGCAAATTGCTACAACAGGTTTAAAATCTTGTACTTTTTGTAAATATTTTCCAACTTTTTGCTTCTTATTGATGTCTGAGGACCAAGCACAGTTTACTGTACAAGCTGGCTGCTCCTCTATCTCTGGGTATATTTATCAACATTTATGTGTAGAGGCAATTGAAGATACCTTAGACAGCGTAACTCAAAAAGGGCTAACCCAGAATGACTAAAAATGGAAGCCACAAGATCGACAGATGAATGTTAACCCTTCCACACCACCAAAGCAGTATTTGTTTCTTGCACTGTCTGTGCCACACAATGACTTCTCTCCCCTTGCTCAGCCTTGGCACAAGAGCTGCTTCCGCTGCGCCATTTGTGGGAAGAGTTTGGAATCCACCAACGTCACGGACAAGGATGGAGAGCTCTACTGCAAAGGTGAGAGCTGCAGGAGCTGAACTGGCCTGCAGAGTCAATCTAGAGTTAGTCTCCCTAGACCTGGGATTGCCATTGGGATTTACCTTGTTGTACACTAACACCCCCAGGAAATTTAATTTTTGTCCTTTTTTAACAACCTTCTGAAAGCAAAGAGCTATGGTGACATTGCAGTTGCAGCTTCTACTATTAACATTTAAATTTAAAATGTTACAGATGGGACAACCTCTCAAACCTGTCAGACCTTCTAACAGAGTGCTGGCCATATCTGCTGGGCAGACTCTTGTACCTACACCTTACTCACTAAAATAAAAAAAACCCACACAGATTCAGATCTTTCGTCCTCCAAATCAGAATTCTTGCCAGTAAAGTTGCAAAGATATTTCCACTGCATTGGTAGCACAGAAGATGATGCAAAAATAGTAAATTACACATCTAGATCTTCTTCTCAGACTCACAAAGTTCACAGAATTCAGTTGACTCCTAGGAATAGCTTTAGGGGAAAAAAAGTACATGAAGCTTTTATATACAAAGCTAAACTTTATAGAGAACCCTAAAGAAGAACACTGGAGTTCTGTGACTTTGGGTACAGTCTGTTAACCACAAGTGGATCAAGTTGGCATATTCGGAGAAATATACTCACCATCACCACTTAGAGTTGTGATAAACAACTATGCACACGTTAACTAATAAAGAGTTTAAATGGAATTACTTAAATGCCCATCAATAGTTTCTGGATTATGCTCCAGCTCTTCTTAAAAATCTCTGGCTTACTTTGTACTACTCATCAGATCAAGCTTTACTGAGCATTTTCAGACAGGAAATTAGCTTTAACGAAACTATTACCTAGATCTGAAAAAACAGATAATTTCTTAGCTTTCTTTGAGCCACCAGATGCAACTTCTGTGTACTTCAAATATGTAATACCAGCTTCACTATTAAGACCTGGATAAACTTACAGAAAATACACTATTTCAGACTTCCTTCCTTTTTATCAACTTCAATTTGATAATTTAAAAACGAAAACCAAAAGGTATTAACCTCCGAGAGCCTTCAGAGCACCATTTACCTCCCACTCCTTCTTTTGCAGTTTGCTATGCAAAAAACTTCGGTCCCAAGGGAATTGGGTTTGGTGGCCTCACCCAAGTGGAAAAGAAAGAGTGTGAATGAGAAGAAATGGATGCAACAGACTCAAACGGCTGTTGATGACACCAAGTGACAGCTGTCAAGTAAAACATTAAACAACACATATTGCTAAGTACCTAGGGCATTTGATTAAGATTTTCCTCCTTGCAGGAAAAAATAATGAGCTGTATCTTAAGAAATTCTTAGAGTAGATTAAAAAAGGTACAATGATAACACTAGACTCATGTTTGCGTTTAGTATATAAAGACAAAGAACCTCATGGAACATTATTGCTTCTTAAACTAGTACTTGTTACACTTTAGACTGGAAGTTTAGACTCCTAATGCCCCCTTATGACAGGGATCCCTTGTGGAGCGAAGGGCCCAGGTGTTCCCAGTTAGATTGTATTTTCTGCTTTTCACAATGTTAACCTGTCTGTATTTCCACCAGTCTCCTAGCTGAGTTTTGACTAGGCTGGCAACTGTGTTAGAACAAGTAGCTGTAATTCGCTTTGACACAACTAAAAAGGATTTTTTTTTAAACACACCTTTCTCTGAGGGAGGTGTTTCTAAAAAAACCCAACATTTTCTCAGGATATAGTGGTGTAAGTTTTGTCTGTTTTCAAGCTACAATAAAGTACTTACTGCTTCACATTATTTTTATTTGTATTTGCTTGTGCTTACACATTCTACAGAGCTGAGATAAATGGATTTCACCAAGATGAATGAAACCCCTCACAAGAATTGCATTTCACTACAGTACTTACAGTCTATTCTAGATGCTATCTGACTTTAATTTCCTGATCTTGAACCCTTTTCCTGCTGGTTTTCATTGTTACCTACTTTGACTTACATTCATATCACACTGTACAGCTGGCCCCTCCTTTCCTTGGGAATGTGGCTGACATCAGCTATTACAGATGCAGTGGGGAACAATTCCCTCTTTTTATGTGCATGACTCTCTTCCATCATAAACTCACCCATTTTCATACCCTAACAGGGCATATATATGTGAAAAACATAAGGCAAAGAGTCAGGCTCCTTCTTATGGTTTTGTGCCCACCCACTCTTAAATACATCATTGGCCACATATCCCTTGACTCTATTCCAATCTGCAAAAATACACTCACAAGTATGAAAGCTCTGTTTTATTACATGTAAACTCTTCAAATACAAAGACAGAGATTTTCACAGCATCAGCAATAAAATTACAATATAATTGTAATATTAAGTTTTTAAACATGAACTTTCACCTTAATTTTCAAATTTAATTGTCTTTTGTTACCAGAAAAGTAAAGCAAATGTTACCAACATAATTTTGAAATTTTGCCCCAAAAACTTACCTTTAAAAATATATATATTTGTGTCATCTCACCACATAAAATTTTAAATAGTTTCAGCTCCAGCTATATATACACAGACACACAGTGACTGTTCCATCTACAAATCTGCTGTATCTTATGTAAGTTTAATATTAGAAACAATAATAAAAATTAAAAACAAGCAGCTTCAGAAGAATCTGTAGAAATTAATGAAATATCTTGTTTTATTTAGCTTTCAGCTCAGTCATTTTAGAAATTAAGCAAAGTTTTACACAGAATGAACATTTTTCTCTTTTGAGAGATGAAAAAGTTTGTATTGCTTGGTCCAGTCAATTAAGTTGGGTTTGAACATACCAAAGCAACTGCACTGAAAAAAGTCCGCAAGATTCTGGAAGCATCCAAGGCTGAAAAAAAGAGAAGAACATGCATTCATAAACCCAAGAAACGAAGACTGCAAGCATGAAAAACACCACTTCACCATGAGACAGCACCCAAGATTTTAACCTGTCAAGGCAGACAGCTCAGGAAGAAGAAACAGAAGAGCTCTCAATTAAGCATTATACCTTTGCTGAACTTTTACAACATGTTTTACTTAAACACGTAAGAGTAGATTAAGCTGGACTGAAATAATGCCCCACAGTTAGTAAGATCCCATCTGTTAGCATCCCCGAGCAAACTGGGAAACCTTGGTACTGGTTTCTCTCTTAATAGAGCTAAATATTGCAGGAGAAGTCAGAAAGAGAACTAAGGTGTGAACTAGTCCCTTTCTGATCCTACACAACAGACACAGGGACTGATGAACAAATTTTTGGACAGCATCCCTCACCCCAAAAACAGTGGTTTTGCATTTATGAGGCGGTGAAGCCAATCAGTACTGAAGAGATAACATGTTTCAAACACTCTATTCATTAATACCCACTTGTAGGGAGTCCTCCAGAGTGAAACAGGATGCTTAGAGGATTTTCTCTGTACCAGGAGATTCATTCTTTCATGTGAGGTCAACCCCAGGAACACAATCTGATTGGAAAAAAAACCATAAGTAATGGTTACAACATAAATATCACAAACTAAAATCCTAGTGAGCAAAAGATACTACTAAGGGAGTAGGGGGAAGAGCCTGGATATATCTAACAAATAAGTAACCACTGCTATAACTGATGACTGCAAAGTAAGTCTTGAAATGTCACTGAGGCTAAAAGGACCTGGCAAGAACCAGCTCCCAGAGAAGGCAAGCCTAATTGGGATGTCTGTGAAGACTGTACCTTTCACAGATGTCTGCAGAAGTGGAAGATCTATCACAGTTAAGCACCAATCTCCTCAGATTTTTGTCTACATTCTACCACACAAAATGGCAGAAAAAGACACCTTGATCCACAATGACACTAAATGCCACAAAGCAGTACATTGTCAAATCACTGTGTATGAAACACAGCAGTTAAACTGTGTTAAGTAGTTAATCCTCCCTATCTTTTTCCAGCATAATATCCCACTGTTTTGGACACTGCAAAAATCCAGCAGTACATGTCTAAGATTGTGGAGCTTTTGGTTTTTCGGCTTTTTTTACTGAACAAGATGTAAAACAAGCCCTTAGCTCAGTGTGCTTAGCACATATTTCAAAGACACCTGTTTCCTAAGAGCTGCTAAACAAGCTTTCACAGATGTTTTAAGACAGCTCTTCTCAATTTTGCTTGCATAGCCAAGCTTTTCTCTGATAAAAACATAAACAAGAAACTTGACAGTCCTCAAGATAAAATCCAGGTCATATATTTTTACAGTAGCAGTGGGATTTAATACAGCCTAATGACACATGGCTGAGCTCTGCCACAGAATTTTCAACTCCTGAATAATTGTGTTACTGAGATTTCGTGCAGTTTTGGGGGCATTAATACCAGTTCTATTAGTCAAATAAATTTCTTGTCTTTAAATACAACTTTTTATAGGCTTGGAATTTTGAGTAGTAAACCCAGAGCTCAGTTATAGGAATGATTTGCAGACTGGTGATTCTACTTCCAACAGAGAAATGCTGAGTGCACAAGCTGAACCTGTGAAACTTGAAGCTCTGCCTTGAGATTTAAGAGAAGCACCTTGCTGTGACATTTATCAGGGAGAGCAGGCACAGAGTTTTTATGGGAGCAAATCATCCAGGGAAGAGCTTTGATTTGACAAGAAGCACAAACTGAAGGAAAATATTACCTGATAAAGCTGAACAGTGAGCCACAGAGAGGCCCACAGGGTGTGGAAACAAGCGACTGAGGAGATGTAGGAAACCCAGGGAGAGCAGGACACTGTCTGGGTGAAGTACGTCCATGCTCCATCTTGATGGAAATTTGCTGCACAGTGGTTAGACCAATCTGACAACACACACAATCAGTCAATTGTGTTTTTAAGCCCTTAAGAGCTGAGGGAAGATTATTTGCATGAAATTAATATTACATAGCAACATCCTCTAGAAATACCATGTTTCATCTATCCCGTTGCCACCTAAAAGCACCCACACAGATGTGTGAGTGCTTGCTATTCTGGCTGCATAATCTTTACACTCTGTGCTCATGATCCACAGAAAAACATCCTTGTTTTTAAAGGCTGGTGCTATAGCAATTCATCCTCAGCAACTAAATTATGAGGGTTTTCCTCTGCTTTCCAATAAAATTTTGAATTTTACAAAGCAACAGTTCAGATTCATTAACAAAATAATATACTTTTTTCTCTTCAGAATTAAATTACTATAAAACCAAGAAGAAATGTCTGCATTTAGTAAGAATATTTCCAAATTAAAAAAAAAAAATCAATCAAGCTTCTGCAATAATGTATTTACAAACTCATTTTCTGTTACAGCAAAGGGGATCCAGATTAGAACCTGTCACCTGACCTTCTGCCACATTTTCCTCTCTAACAAAAATGCCTCCTGCTATTTCATTTTCCATTGGTACCCCACTACAGCAGCATCTTTGTTCCTGCTCAACACAAATGGAATCAGGTATTTGACCAAAGACTCAGATAGGATGCATTTTCACTTAATGCTACAGTAACATCACTGCTGAAATAAGGTATTGCTTGTGCAGGTTGTACTTGCTGGAAAGGAAATGCTGAAAAATAAAGACCACACAGAGACGGATTTGAAAGCTAAATAAAACTAAACTCATGGATACATACACTGAAGAGTTCCATAAAGCAGCCAGACACCAGTCATTGTCAGGAAAAACAGGAACAACAGGTAGTAATAATGGTTCCCAATGCCTGAAATTGAGGAGAAAAAAAGGCAAAAAAATTAAAGTTGGACATCTTAAAATTCAGCAGTACTTGCATTTCTACTAAAGTTATCAGGAATAAACAGAGTCAAAACCATTTCTTATTTTAACCTCTGCCATCCACAAGAGAGCTTGGCAAGGCTGATCTCTCTCTCAACTTTGTCCTGTAAGCCATCCCAATTTATATAACAGAATTAGTTCTGATAAAGTCAACCAGGATTTGTCTCTCCCTCAGAGCATGCCTTCAGCTGTTTTAGTCTGGTGAGCCCTAATTAAGCAACCACAACTCCCTCCCATGCACAATAAAATTGCCTCATGTACTGAGAAGTCTAAGCTATTAAACTTGCTGGACGTTGTGTGCTTCAGAATTGAAAACATACAGGGAAAAAGCCCTAGACCTCTGTCAGAACAACTGTTACATGAAGATATTTTTAATTACAGTGATATTGTTCAAAGCTTTGAGACAACACATCAGAAGGATGTCTCAGCACCTTGTAAATAGCAAACATTGCAAAAATAGCATTTAACACTAGGAAAAAGGCTGTTGGCAAAAAAAAAAAAAGTGAAAAACGTATTGTTAGAGATGTGAAGCTCTCACCTTCCTATCTTGAGCATCACCAGAAATAAGCCAGAAAGGAAGAGAGAGGGTGAGAGGGAAGAACACAAGAAGATGGAAATGCCCTGCAGGGCCATCTCAGCAGTACAGCTCCCCCACTCAGAACTGTCCCCGACAGTGACAAGGGGCAATGGAAGTTCAGGAGGACACACGAGTCCAGCCACTTCCTGCAGCTCATTCTCCTCACCCACAGCTACTGCATTAAAATGTCAGACTGTGCACACTTGTCTGGTTCTTTCAGTATCTACTCCTGGACAGATTGTCCAAAAAAGTTTGTCTAAACCCTTTCTGAACCTGCTGACATTGCCTGTGTCTGCAAACCCTTACAACAGCAAGCTCCAAAATTTCCCTGCCTGCCATGTGGAGGCATTTTTCCTCTACTAATCCTAAATCCCTGGTTCTACTATGACATGCTTGGCTAGTAATTCTGCATTCACTTTAGCCACCATCTCAATAAATTTTTTTCTTTCCTTTTTTAAAGTCTCAATCATGTCTCCTGTTCCTTCTCCCTCCAGAGAAGGAGTTACAGATTGCATGATGTGTGTTCTTAGGGTGACCACTCTAACAACCCCTAAATAATCTTATTTGCTTTTCTCTCTTCCATCTGATTTCACTCTGCCACCTATCAGAGGCCTTCAGCATCAACAGGATATTCTTGTGTCATGTGTGCTCTCTCTTTAAGGGGATAAATGTTCTCTGCAACTTTTAAAATATGGGGCATTTTCAAATTTGATAAAGCAACACACTCTCACCTACACACTGTCCAGTCCACAGAGAATGCTGATCATATCTGGCTACACATGCTTGGCAAGCAAGGCAATGCACAGATCTCAAAGGCTTCCTTACCTAGGGGAGGATGAAGGGAAAGATAACACTCATAGCAGAAGCATCTACTTTGCTCAAAATTTAAGGCATCATCTTAGTTACCACCACATTTTGCATAATTACTGTGTCATAGACCTCACAACACAGAACATGGATGAGAACCATATACCTTAATTAAAAAGAAAAAAAGAGTGGATTTTTAAAAATTAAGATTAGAGTCCAAGTATCTCAAAGCATCTCTTATCACCATAAAAGAAATCTAAACAATATATAACAAACTACTTGTGTAACACTTTAATGACAAGCAGTGAGGAAAAAGGATGTTTATGGCAGTATTGAGTAAAAGGCAGGTTCACAAAAAATAAGTACAAAAAGCCCTACTTACAAGGCACGATGTGCAAAATGTTCTGAAGTCCAAGCACCCAGTTTCTGCAAGAGCTATAATGTTCTGAAAGATAAGGATTTTGTGCTTGCACTTGGATAACTTTTCCATAGGTGCTATGAACATTTCTACATTAAGACTTCTGCAGTTTGTAAGGATTTTAAATGCCAAGCATGAACAGGAGTAAGAACTTGCTATTTAAAGAGGTGCACAAGAAAAAACAAACCAGTAAAGACTAATGCAGCTTCACCCACACAAGATTACTCAGAAAAGCATTTCTGTGTTGTCAAAATTAATAAATGATGTGAATTAAATACTCCTTAAAATGAGATGGCACCCCTCATACAGTCAGCCAGACTTAAGGGAGATGAAGCCTGCTCCTTTACAAGGACAGAACATTTATGAGTCCTGTGGCAATATGTTAAAACTGCAGTTTATTCTCCCTGGCTATTGGAAGAAATACAACCTCAATGAGAGCCATGAGATCACAAAGAAAATGCTCTCCTCAGCCCATAGGCTGGAGAGAGCAGACACTAAATTCTCTACTGACTGGCTGCCCATGACTTCTTTTGGCTGCTATAAAACAGTTAGGAAATAGCATGAGAGTTGCATGATGTTCAAGCACAAAAAACATTACACACATCCTCAAAGCACATGATAGAATTTAAATAATTAGTAGCACATGATATATAGGAAAGCACTGTGACTATTTCTTTCTAACCATAGACAACTGCAACAGAAGCCATGCAAAACTTATATTTTTTAAGTGAAGTTCTATGTGAATTCATATCACAGATAACACCAGTGGGTCTGTACAATCTTTGGCCAAAGCTCATATTTCAATGAGAAGACAGAGGCAAGCAAACTTTAGCAGGACAAGGCAGACAAGGAAACAAGCAGTAGAAGGAGAAATTCTCCAAGATCTGTGCTGTTAAGCAACATTGCTAAAACCTCTTTAAGGAAGAATATTTCACTGCTTTCCAGTTTACCAAAGCTGCACATGATGACAAGCAACCACCAGAAGTGGCTGATACATGTTGCACCACGCCAGCCCTTCCATTTGTTTTTACAAAACCACCTACCTCTTTTCTCTCCTCTTCTGAAGTCTTTATATATCCAGGATCAGTACTCCAGGTTTTATAGAAATAATAGAGAAGACCCATCAAGCTGAACACAACAGTGATTTTAAGAATTACATTTGTGTGTGTGGTATGTGATAGTCAGGTTAAGGACTATATTCTTACAACTCATAACACCACTCTTTGTGAAAAAAGCAAAATATTCTAAAATTGGTTAATACTAATTAGTTAATACAAGCAAGACACAAGAAGGAAAAAAAATACTTTCACTTTTACAGTCGGATCCTCTCTGTCCTTCCAAGGCCATCTTATCAGAGAAATGGAATATTCTGTCCAGTCTGAGTGCTGAAGACAACTTTTACAGCTGTATAAACCTGCATCACAACATGGCTCCATGTCATCCTCCTTAAAAGTCCTCCAGACTTCTGCTTTTGAATATTTCAGAGGTACGAAACAAATTTGATTTCTTTTTTCCCCTCTGGAGCTTTTGTACTTTATTTACACAATATCAGTCAGACATGCAGAGCTATAAAGCTTCTGGCAGCTGTGAGATCAGTTTGGCTGCTGGACCACCCCTAACTCAAACAGGCTCTTACTCAGTCTTACCTTGTCCCATTCATTTCAGCCAAAAGCAACTAAATATACTCATTCAGAAAAATGTAACTGAAAGTCATCCTGAAACTATTTTTGTCACACAAAAAAAGTCCAAGCACACACTGCTTAACACCTCTGAAGGTAATGGGACATTAGGAACACCATTTTTACACTAAGAACTAAAACCATCTGTGTATCAGATGACTGGGGAAGAAAAACATGTCAAGATTAACTGTCTCCACACAGAAACAGAGGCATACAGAGTGAGACTAGTTTAATACAACTTAAAGTCATGCATCAACCTTGAGAGCCCAGGCTGCTAAAGAACCATCCTGCTGCTACCAAGGACCAGACAGAGAGCTCAAGTCTGGATGGCATCTCCAGTGACTCCTCAGTCACTTCGTGAACTCCAGGGAAAATAATTTTGAAAAATCCAGGATGGCAACCCCAAAGTCATTTTCTCTTATGAACTAACAACACTGCAAACAGTTCTAATTAAAATCAAGGTGACAGTTTAGGAAATACTGGCACAAACATCAGCTGTGTTTGTTACAATGCAGTTGCAGGGTGCAATTATAGAAGTCAAAATGATGGTGTGTTTCTTGTGGATACTACTGGTCTATTTGCACTGGTATTGGTTTTTGGAGCTCAGAGAAATCTTTAGTTAGAATGGCTGGATTTTCATTCAGTCCAAAGCAAGTCTGACAGAGAGATACAGCTAACTAAAATCCTGAAAACTTTTAAAACACTGTGACCAGCTCCAGAAGGAAAACACACTCATGAGAACAAGGGTTGGACAGTGAAATGGAAACCTATCCACCAGCCCATCTCACCAGGCTATGGTTAGTACTTCCAGAACACTGCTATGCTCACTATCTTCAGCAGCATCCAACTCAAATCCCTACAAGGGGAATTGTTTTTCCTTTTAACTTATGTTACACCAATAAAACAAACCTTAAACCTTCACAACAATTGAATAACACCATTTCCATTTATACAAGCACGTGTGTGAATCCCCAGCAGGAATACACTTGATCAGTTCATCAAAGTTAATCCTGATAATTCCATTAAGGGCATCTTAATTGGGAACAGCACAAGAGAAAATGTAATTGAAAGGCTGAATTAAAAATTAATTAAAACTGTGTAGCAATACATTGTAGCTGCTTTAGTACAAAATTATTTGCAGTTCTAAGAATCTTCCTAAAGGCTTTTTCACACAACTTAATCAATGAACAGATGCCAACTGTTTCACAAAGAACAGGGCACTAGAAAGAGAGCACAAACTACTAAAATGCTTTTGTACTCATCACTGAGAAGCCTCTTCAAAGCAAGTAAATGTCAGATAGAAATTAATTCACTGTATACTAAAGATTCAATGTAACCTGTGAATAAAGACAGAAGACTGGACAGTCTACTTTGCAGGAACACAAAGGAATTTCTTCTTTTTTTAGGGAGGTGGTGGTAGAGGATGTTTTTAAAGGCAGGAGCATGAATACCACCAACTGTCAAATGATTATTTTAAAAAGAAGAGATGCTTTCAGCATTATTATTAAGATGTGTTACCCAGTTACAGCACATGACAAAATACATCACTGTACCACAGTCTCAGTGAGGAAGATTAAAGAGTGATGTGTAGATGCTAACAGAAGCCATTAGTTACCTAACACCTTCATTCTGATATTCCAGTAACATATGAAATAGGTCAGGTTGTAAGGAAGACAAAAATCTACAGACAAAAGAAGGTACAGAATTTTAGTCTTTGTTTAATTTAAAGTCACTTTGCCTCTTCCCAATGGGATTAAACCAATCTTACCAGAGATGAACAGTCACATGGAATTATCTGGAACTTCTCATCACAGTTTGCACAACAGGTTTAGATTTACAAGAAACTCCAAGCGGAATTGCATTTCCTGAGTATAAAGGATATCAGGCAGGAACCAGAAAAACCAGGTCATGGACATCCAAAAAACTGAACTTAGCAGAAATGCTGTGGGAAGGTATCTTAGGTTCTTGAGCCCCACAAGTTGCCTGAAAGAACATTAAAAGAAATAAATATTTTTCTAAATATATTTGAAACATAGACTATACATAGATATAGAAAATACACAGAATATAAATAACATGGTTTTAACTGCAAAAACTTCAAGCACAGGGTTTATTTAAAGTTGCTCAAAGCTATCAAGAACTGTCACTCAAAAGCATTCTTTATCCATACATATAGGGGGTTAACAATGCAAAAATAAAACTGAAGAGTGCTCTGCTCCAGCACAATATTATATACCTGAAAAGTGCAGTAGGACTGGTTGAAAAGTCCCACCTCTGTCTATTTGCACACAGATAGCATTGCCATATCAGTGACCACTGACCTTGGCAGGAAAGGTGAGAAACAGCTCAGGATAACACTGGGAGGTCTGGGGAGCAGGAGAGGGGGGGTGTCTCCTGAAAACTCATTTTGTGACAGAACACAGCAGGAAAAAGTTGTGATAAAGGACACTTCTGAGCAGATATCTCAATGTCTACCAGATAGAGACCATCAGCAATACTCTGACAATAAAATCAGCTAACAGACTGCATTTGGGGTTTTTTTTCCAAATCCTTCAGTGACAAGGAACTATTATTGTGTGCACCTAAATATATTTGATTATTATGGTCATTAATTCTAAAAAGTACATGCATTTAAATTCTCCACACATTGTAAAACCATTTCTCAGGTGCTATCTTTTTGTTAACTGAAACTAACCTTTGAAAAGAATTATGCATCAGATGCTTTTTAAAGTCTTTGCCAAGTAAGTACCTAAACAGAGAGAAAAGGCCACAAACCTCACAAACAGAGACATCACAAATAGCAGGCTGAGAAGCAAACCTCCTTTTAAAAGCCAAGAATCAGAACTTAGGTCCATGATGTATCCAATGGCCCACATGAACGTCAAGGAAGATGCTAACACCAGGAAGAGCTGTTAAAATTATTATTTTTAAAATATGACAAAGTACTCAAGCAGGTCTTACTTAAAAGTATTCAGTTCATGTAATGACAAATGCTGAAAAGACTCACAATAAGATAGGACAAGGTGACACATCAATACATCAAAAGCAGGGGTGAGGTATGACACAAAACTCTCACCCAAACCACTCCAATGTGCTTTTAAAGAATTCTATTTTGTGCACCCAATTTCAGAAATTACTCTCGTTAGAGTTAATTTGCATGTCACTCTAAACACAGCATGCTCTGGTTTTATTTCTATTACTTATTACTCAGGAAATTACCTCATATTTCTCTACTACTTTCAGTAACCTGTTATTTCTCCTGTTTCTCATTTTTTCTTCCTCTTGTAGCATGTAAATCATGAAGGGATTCTGACTTTGGTAAGCAATGTCAAGCGGCCTCTCTCCCTTTAACAACAAATAGGGTTGTTTATTTATTTATTACTTTACACATAAACACTCTCACTTTCAACAAAGGCAAGAAATTAACATAGTTAAAACAAGACCAACTGGGCAGTTACTTCCCAGCCCCACCTCCCCCTGCACTATTTTTTAAGGTAAAGGTAAGCTAAATTCAGAGTGCTAACGTGCTTAAATCAGAGCTTCATAGCTCTGAAAACTGATACTTGTAGCTGTTTATCTGTTGGGCTGTTTCCAGTAACACATCTATATAGTTACGGGAATCTACACTTTCAACATTTATGCTATCAGTTCCCACAAATATTAAGTTGAAGCCTTTCATATGTGATAACGTTTTGAATGTACAAACAGGCATTACCAAACATCAGCTTTCACAGGAGGACATTCACTTAATTTGAAGTCTTTACAAGTCTGACTAGACACTAAGAAATGCATTTTTTAAAATCTGCCCAAGTCCTCATACCAATGTCTTTAAGTAGAAAACAGCCAAATGAAGAAATGAAACAGAAATTAAACAAGGTCCTGAGAAAAATCAAACTAACTAAACACCCCAAGAAAACGAAACAAAAAAGGGCGAGGGAGCAGAATCAAGTCAAAGGACACAATTACTGTTCAGTGAACACAAGGCGTGGCTGTTCATTACACAAAAGTTGCAAAGAACCTCTGCATTCATACTTGGAGCCACACCTCAAGAAAGGCACCAACTCCCTTTTGGGAAAGACTAAGAATACCTGCTCTTAGCCAAACCCCGCTGCAATTTACATCCAACATGGAGAAGACTGAGATTTTTCTTCACATTCATGCTACATGGGATAAAATATCACAAAGGAAATCCTACCTTAACATTTTTTATGTCCAGGCTGGCACCAGCTTCCAGCAACAGATCCACTGCACTAGTATTTCCTGAGGCTATTGCCCAATGCAGTGCAGTATTCTTTTGAACATTGTCTACAGCATTGAGAGAGGGGTTAAACTTTAAGAGAAACTTCATGGGTTCTGGTCTAGATGAAAATAAATTATCAGAGTTAACAAACAGAAGATAATCTAGATTGGAAATGAAACTTTTGAACATATAATGCCTTCTCACAACCAGCTCATCAATGGTAAATCCATGTTTAGAATTCCCCATCTGCCCTGGAAGTAAGGTAGCATCATCATTTCTCCAGATGATGTTACCTCACCATTTTAACAAACATGAGGTACATAACACCGGTTATATCTTCTACAACACCATAGCTTCTATCTCCCCATTTTATTAGTTCTAAATGTATTTCACTGCATCCACACCCATTTGTTTTAATTTTGCAGAAAATACAATAAGGCTGCAGACAATTTAGCCATAAACCTAAACTTATTTAAGAAATTCCTTTCACTTTCTTTGCTATATCCAATAAGCATTCCCAACTCTGAATCTCTGAAACACATCATATTTTTGTACAAATGGAAGGGAAAGGAACGTCAGTTAAAAAAAAAAAAAGCAAGGAAAAATTCACCTCACTGCTTCTTGACTACAATACAATAGACTTTTCTTCAGTTACTCTCTACTTACCCAAAGGCTTTTTGTACTGTTAACATTAAAGGCGTTTGTCCATTGAAGTCTGTTGTGTCTATGTTCTAAAAATAAGAAAAACATAACAAGCAAGTGATTACCAGTGATCTCAGGAAACAGTGGAATTTGGGGCTATATAACTGACTTAGCTTCACTAATGAACAGAAAAAAGGCAAATCAAAACATATCAGCCAAGAAGCCAACACTCATTTAAAACTTTTTCCTCCTTCTTTAAGTCTTGCATGTCATTCTTTACAGAATATTCTGAGTTTCTATTTTAAGGGAATTTTTAAGGGAGAGACTCCACTAAGGATATTTTTAAGTGAATCATGTCAATTGTATTTCTTGTCCTCCTTGCAAAGAAATACACTATCAATAAGAAGAACCTTATAAAGCAATGCTAACCAAGTTCCTTGTGTAAATAGAAGTACATAAAAGATGTAAAGAAAAACACATAAAACAGATTTATTAAAACAAAGAAGGACTACGTATCTCAAGACATAGGTAAATATCTAGCCTAAATTTTCTTCCTTCTTCACAACAAAGGTTTCCTTGCTTTCTCCCTCCATCCATCATTATATTAGCACAGACTTACTTAAAAGAATTATTCACATGAATATTTTTAGTAGAAGAGAGGTGGACCAACAACTTTATTAAGCCTGTGATATACACCACTGCACCTACGTTCCTGAAGTCAGTCACTCTCCCTAAAGAGAACTTCATGAGAAGGAAAATAAACTGAGCAAACTTGTAAATTCTAACACTAGATTGTTCCTCAAAATCACTCTAGATCATATAAGAACTCTCTTGTCATTTTTATTAGCATGTTGTTACACTTGCCATCAATTCCACTCATTTCACATATAAGCTAAGAGACATCAACTACCATGGATACAACACAGAAATTTCTAATGAAAATTCAGACCTAGTCTGATCATTTTTTCTGCATTCTTCAATTTATGGAAAACTGCATAGATTATTAGTTACAAAGTTGTAATCAATTCATAAATACTGCATAATGTCTATACATCATATACTGCTTTTTGTTCCCACGTTTAAAAGCCATTGGTTATTTCACCGCACCACAAATCCACACGACCTTAACAACCCTCCTGAACATGCTGAAATGTAGGTGAATATGGATGTGGGCCATGACAGGAATAGGGAAGAGCATTAAAAAAAAATTATATATACAAATGCCTAAGTTTATCTGTGCTTCTAGCACATAAGAAGAGGTGTAAAATCACTGTTCTTCATCGAAAAAAACCCAGTTAGTTCTGGAATGCCTCCTATACACAGGCAGCTACTCATAAGCAGAAAAGTATATTTGGGGCATCAGCAACATACCTGGCCTTTTGCTATGAGGTAGGCTATGATGGGCATGTGTTGGAACAGCACTGCTAAATGAATGCTACTGAATCCTTCCCCATCAATGAGACTGGGATCTGCTCCACACTTCAACAATAACACGACCATCGGAAGGTGTCCTTGTCTGCAACAACAGGTGTAAATGAAACTATAGAGACAATTTCAAACATGGATATTTTAAGGAAAGCATTGCCTTTATAATTCTCACAGGCATCCCACAAAATATTTCAGCTTCTCATGGCTTTATTTAGGAAATCATATTAAATACATACAGCCTAACAAACAAGCTTAGGGCGAAGCATTAATTTAGACTACAGTGGGTATTCCACAGTAACTTCTCTTATGAGTAGTCATCCAAGCCTCTGATTCTGGCAAAAGACTGACAGTCCAGAAGAAAGCACTCATCTTCCAGCAGGAGACTTCACACTCAGAGAAGTTTTCCCAGAATAGTTATTTCAGGTTATATTTTCTCCTGACAAGCAGTGCTTTGCTCTCTGAATCTCAGAAAGTGCTACCACAGCTTTAAACACTGACAGATTTGCAGTTAGGGGTTGCAAGCAGCACTACCTGGTGGCCCAGTGCAGGGGTGTAGAATTCAAATCTCCACCAAGCTGATCCACTACTGCACCTTTGGAAAGGTAATATCTGTGTAATAACAGCACAACAAGGTCAGGAACAGACACAATAAAATAGAAAAGCCTTACACTAAAGATAACATAGCTAAAGCAGTAAATGATTCATAATAAAAAATTCACTGGAGAAGCAAATGGACAAAAGCAGTTTACCAAGTAAGTAATGCTGTTTCAAGAAAATGTTGAAGAAAAAATAGTCATTAGCAAGGTACTTCTAAAATCAGCTTTCACCTTTGTTACAGAAAGAAACCCAGGAAAATCCAATGATTTCATGTACTAGATGATTTCACATATAAAGAAACAGGCTACCTTTACATTTCAGTGATATCTTCACTAAGGTAAGTGCATTAAAATTTGAATTCTACCCTTCTCTTTTCAAAGTGATTATAGGTACCAGTGGCAGAATACACTGTGTTACTGCCACAGGGACTCTCAGCTTACTTTACCAGCTCCTGTCTGTTGTTTATGGCTGCCCAGTGAAGAAGAGTCACATTTTCTTTGTCTGGCTGTCGAACATCATATCCTGCTTCTACCAATTCTTTGCATCGTTCTAGCATTCCATACCTTAAAAGAGAAACAAAAAAAAATTATTATACTTATATTTTTTCAGTATTCTCCAGTCTGGAGACATTTGCACCCTAAAGAAAAAAATATATCTCAGTAAGCATCACCCAGCAGATCCCACTGGAGCAAATTCCACATTGCATTCAATGGAAGTCTTGTAAAAAGAGTGGGGCTATGCCTTGACGAGTAGAATTTTCTACTTAAACAAATCTGCTTGAAATGTTTTTATTTACAGTAGCAACAGTAAGTTCCTTTTCTTCTTCCACTACAGGGAGAAAATGAAACTGAAAACATTTCCTTTGTACAAATATCCAGCCTGGCTCACATTTGAGGACACTTCCATCTGTTCCAACACTCTGCACACTCAGAACATGTACTTACTGTGTAGCCTTGACAATATCACAGGTGCTGGGGTCTTCAGCAATGGGATATGGGCCTGGAAGACCTTTATCTTCATGGACGCTGTGGCTCCCGTGCACATGAGGTCGATGAGGCCCATGGCAATGGCTTTTACACTGATTGTTAACAAAACAATTATTAACCACTATTACTTATCGGCTGCACACCACACACAGCTCCCCCTTTACCAGAAGCACTCACTGGGCGTGGTAGGTTCTGTTAATACAAACGAAGATGTTAATTCAAAGCACGGTTAAAGCCTTCGGGAAGAGACCAATCCTTTCAAAGCGGAGGACAGCAGGGATGGGGTTAAGGTGCATTATTAGGACAAATGACAGAGGCGTTCAGCACCCTGCAAAGCTGGTTCCCGACTCAGCAGCCTCCCCCACAACAGCGCTACACTCCAGAAACCACAACCTACGGCCTTGGGGATGGTTTGAAACGCACTTGGCAGCCATAGTGCCATCCGTGCAGCCAGAAACCCGACGAGGGAACAGACAAGGCACACGCAGAGCGCGACACGGACGGCTCTTGCCCGGGAGCCCCCGCCAGACCCCGGCGGCACCGCTGCCGCCCCGGCCCCGCCCTCACCACCTGCCCGGGGCCCGCGGCCGCGCCCCGCACCCCCGGCCCGGGCAGCGCCGGCTCCCGGCCCCGCTCCAGCCCCGGCGCTGCCTGGGGATCCCCCGCTCACCGCCGGGCCGCCCCCCGCCATGCCCGCGGCCCCGCAGCTTCCTGCTCCCGCTTCCTGGGCACGGCTGCGGGGCGGGGCCGGGCAAACACGGCCCGGGCGGGGCGGCTCCGAGGCGGGGCCGGGGGAGCGCGGGGAGGCCCCAGGAAGCCTTCCCTGAGGCTGTCCCTGCCGCTGCGGAGCCGCTTGGGCGAGCGGATCGGCGGTTCCCGTGTGCCTGAAATGGTTCCTTCTCTTTTACCAAGGCAACCGCACCGAAGAACTCGGTTCTCGCTCAGGATCCCCCCCGGGTGGCGGACAAGGCGAATTGTCTGCTGGCGAGTTTTTCGGGGCTTGTGCCTCAGCAGGTAGAAGCGATCTCTCGGTGAAGGTTCTGGAGACGTCTGATGAGGTGAGGCTGAGGAACTGGGGGAGCTCAGTCTGGAGAAAGGGAGGCTCAGCGGGGACCTTGTGACTCTCCACAATTCCCTGAAAGGAGTAACGTCACCTCCTTGTTGGCCCGGTTCCCAGAGGAGTTCAAGGCCACTTAGGACCATTTCCACCCCCAGCTGAGCCCCAATATCCCCTCATAATGACCGCCAGGGTGAGAGAGGAGCCGCCATTTTAGGGCAAGCGGTCACCATCCCCCGAAGAAATGGGGATAAACTGGGAAAACACTCAAGCGTGTCAAACACCCACACCTCACCAAGCTTGCCGGGTGAGGTGGGACCCTGGCAGCCCTTGGAGTGATGCCATCTCTTTTGGCCTCAGAAGAAACCCCAGCATGGGGTGACCAGAGACGTCCAGCTCTCAAACATCATGGGGCTGTGGGGACACGGGGACCCCCTGCTCCTAGAGGAAATGTGTCATGACCCTTGGACAACTGACAGTCACCACTCACAGGTCATCGGAAAAGGGATAATTATCACTCCCAGCTCAGCCTCCAGACCAGGGCTGAACCACAGAGCTTTCGCCATCCTGCCACAGTGGGGTCCTGGCTGGAAGGATCACAGGTCAGGTCTTCAAGGAGAGACTGGGAGAGCCATTCAGGGCACAAGAGCCTCAGCAGCCTTCATAAAAGGGAAGAAAACTGCAAGAGCAGGCACATTAATGAAAAAAAAACCCCAACAATTATTTCCAAAACCCTGTTTTGGTAGGTCAGAGCAGTAGGCAAAAGGTAGCATAGGTTTATTAGATGGCAACTAACCATCAGGTAGGAACCTGGGTGCTTTCCTGTGACTGGTTACTGCATTTTCCATCACCATCAATTGTTTTTAAAGCAGAGGAAGATATTTTGGGGGCTGCAATAATCCCAGCACCACAGGAGTGACTGTGGAATCTCAACATCTCCCTTGTGCACTCTATGCACATGACTTAGGATGCTTGTTGCGGAACCAGTTGGTAAAAGGCCAAGACCTGGCTCCCATTACAGGGGAAGAAAGAGTTCATCAGGGCTCAACCTGGAGTGAAATTTTGTCTCTTCTGGTTCTACTCACAGCTTTGGTAAGAGAGCAAAGTCTCTGTTTCTGACCCACACAATCCCTTACAATGCACACAGCTGTTGTTATCTTGCTGTTACATTTCATATTTCTACAGTCCCATACTGTCACAATCATATTTCTAAAGTCTCATACCTTCTTAGCGATACTTCTTGGGGGCAGTTCTTCACAGCTCTGACGTCTTCTCCTGCTTGTTACTGCTTCCTAGTCACAGCTCCTTCCAGATTCTCCCTGCCTGGCCAAGCCCAGCCCCTTTTATCCCAGTTATCTTCACTAGCTACAGCTGCAGCCCAATTAAGGACATCACAGCTGCAGCCCATCAAAAACAACCAGGACTTATCAGGGCAAGGCCTATATACAGATATTCAAATATAATACAGATATTCAAATATAATACAGATATTTTACTAGGATTCCTACTATACACAGGGACCCTTGTGTCACTTCAGGAGAAGCCCTCGTCACTTTCAAGAAGCCCCAGTCACTTTCAAAGGGCAGCTGTTGTTTCACTGTTGCATTTCCTGGCTGTGTCAAGCCCCTCCTACCTGCACTACAGCCTGTGCTTGAAGACACAAAAGGAGCATCCTGGAGGAAAGGCATGGAAAGCTTGACAAAGGATGAAGGGAGCACTCAGATGTCCCCTTTTCCCAAGAGGTTTCTTTAGCTGAAGTTGCTGACAAGGAGCAGACTTGACTCGCCGCAATGGGTTTGTTGTTGTTTTATTTCTCGGGCCCTCAGTCCTGCGTGGGATTCTGTAAGTGGGTGCTTCAGAGGCTCCAGCAAGGCGTCAAAAACGCCTGCCCCGCACCCGAGGGTGGCACAAGATCTCCTCCAAGTGCGGCCTGTAAGCGGGGTGCTTGGCCAAGCACCAGCGGATCAGGTGCTGGCACTCTGCGGAGAGAAGGCAGACAGCGCCGGTCACTGGCAGAAGGCTCCTGCCCGGCTGCCCCCGGCGCCCGCGGGGCCCGGGCCGCGCTGCGTGAGCTCGGGGCTGCGCCGGCCTCCCGAGCGACCGTGCCCCGCGGGCAGAGAGCGGCACGGCGGGACACGGCCGCCTCCTTCGGCCGCGGGGCCGCGCTGACCCCGTGGGCACGGGCACCTCCTGCGGCCGGCCCTGGGGGCAGATGGACGGTGCCCGGAGCCGCGTGAGGGCCGCGCCGGGCCGCGCGCCGCCGGCTGCCAAAGCCGCCCGCTCGGGGCCGGACACCAACCTCGAGAGACCTGCTGCCAGAAGAAGGGCTGCCCCAGCACGATGGCACGGTCGTCCTCGAAGGGGAGGCTGCCGCAGACCATGACGTACAGCAGCACGCCCAGGGACCAGACCGTGGCCTCGTGGCCGTCGTAGCAGCCAAGGCAGACCCACTCGGGCGGGCTGTAGGCGTGCGTTCCTAGGGGAGACGGGCGGCGCTGTCCAGGCGCGGGCTGCTGCCTTCCAGAGCCCAGCGCCAGGCTCCTGGCTGAGGCAGGGGCTGCACCCGCGGCCACAGCTTCCCCCCCGAGGCCACCCCGCGTCCCCCAGCCAGCTGGCCAAAGCCAAGGGACCATGCTGCCAGGCAAAGGAGGCCAGCGGAGCGGCCCAGGCCCTTGTGGGCCTGCCGAGCCGGGAGGCCCGGAGCCGGCTTTGGCCGCCCCCTCTGCGGGCAGGGCCGGCAGCCGGGTCCCGGGGCACGGCGTCTGCCCCGGGCCAAAGGGCAGCCGGCTGAAGGCCGCAGCCCGCAGCCCAGGAGGGAGCGGGGCCCTGCAGTGCCTGGCACCGGGAGCGGGGCCCGGGCCCTGGGCTCACCGGCAAACTGCGTGTAGGCCCGCTCCTGGAGGAAGGTGCCGCAACCGAAGTCGATGAGCTTCAGGTCGCCGCTCTCCGGGTCCACGAGGAGGTTCTCCGGCTTGATGTCCCGGTGCAGGACGCCGCAGGCGGTGCAGTGCCGCACGGCCTCCAGCACCTGGACGAAAAGCCAGCGTGCCATCTCCTCGCACAGGAACCCCTGCTCCCGCAGGAACTGCAGGAGATCCTGCCATGCCTCCGGACGCTGCAGCACCAGCACGAAGCTGTCAGGCAGCTCGAACCAGTCGAGGAGCTGGATGATGTTGCAGCAGCCGGAGCCCACCTTCTCCATCAGCACGACCTCCATGGGCACGCGGGTGCCGTCGGGCTGCGAGCAGGAGAAAATCAGTGCCTGCGGCAGGCCTGATGCTGCCCTGGGGCTGCTGCGCTGCGCCCTGCCTGCGATGCCCCCGTGCCCCCTGGCGCAGCCTCCCCGGTGCTGGGGCCTCCTCCCGCCCAGGGGATGCTTGGGGGGCGCCCCTGCCCGGCCCCGCCGCCGCTGTTTGGCACGGCCGGGCCCGCGATGCTGCGGCTGCACGCTGAGCCCGCGCCCGCCGCCCCCGCCGTCCCCCGGCTCCCGCTGCCAGTCGGCGCCCCGGGATTCTCCCTGCCCGCCCCGGCCCGCTCTGTCCCGCCGGCCCCGCTCCCTCACCAGCTCGTCCCACTGCAGGACGCTCTCCCGGGCCACGCGTTTGATGGCCACCTGCAAGCCACGGAGAGAGGAGGGCTGAGCTCCGGCCCTGCCCCTCCCCAGCGCTGCCCCTCGTCCCACGGCCGGCCGTCGCGGCCACTCACCGGGCTCCCGTCGGAGAGGCGGATGCCCGAGGAAACGGTGCCGAAGCCACCGCTGCCCAGCCGCGGGCCCAGCTGGTACAGCTGCTGCAGCTCCTTCCTTTGCCCTGCAAAAGGCCGAGAGCAGCCATCAGCCCTGCGCCCAGGAGCCCCCCAGTGCCCGCGGGTGCAGCGGGCCGGGCCCCGCGGGCCGCGCCGCTCTCACCTGCTCCCTGCTGCGCGCCGGGCAGCGGCCCCTGCCCCGCAGCCGCCGGGCTGGCGAGCGGCAGAGCCGGGCCCGGGCAGCGCGCACCGGCGGCTGCAGGAGCCCCGGGGCAGCGGGGCACGGCGGCACCGTCGCTGGCCCCGGCCTCGTGGGCTGGACTCTGCCATTGACCGCGGCCGGGGCTGCAGCCCGAGGCTTCTTCTCCCAGGGAGGTGCCAGGAGCAGCTGCAAAGCAAGCAGGGCTTTCTGAAGCCGTGCCGTCACAGGCACTGGAAAGAGCCAGCGACCAGGCTGCTCCCAGGGGCCCTGGCCTGGCCTGACTGTGCCCCTCAAGAGCTCCGGGGGAGCCTCAGACAGCTCCTCAGGAGATCTCACCTGCTCTTAGAGAGCCCTTTGTGGCCTTCGAGGGCTGTCTTGGGACAGCTTCCTGGAGATGGAGGAGCCTCCTTGGTGTCTCCAGGCTGGTCTCCACCACCAGGCTCGGGCTGGCACCGGCTGACACAAGCGGCACAGTGTCCTGGGAGCTGTGGGATGGCCACTGCTGGCTCCAGGACGCTTGCTGCTCAGCCAGCTTCTCCCGAGAAGGCTCCTCTGGGTCGGGCTGGGCTCCCATTTGGACTTCTGGGCATTCCCCGGCCACGTCAGGGGTCAGGGTTGCGCCCATGTTGTTGAAGCCCGTGAGTCCAAGGGAGCTGTGAGACCTGTCCATGGGCCCTGCACCTTCTGCAGGCTGACAGGTCTCACTGAGCCTCTGCCAGGGATGGAGGCTGCCAGAGATAGCAGAGGCTCCTGGCAGGATGCAGGGTCTCTGACAGCCTGAAGTTCCTGCACGGATGGCTCTCCCCTGCTGTGCCATCCTTGCAGGCCTTGAGGCTCTCCCAGGGATGGAGAATCTTGCTGGGAGCAGCCTCTTGAAGGGATGGAGGCTTCGGGAGGAGCTGGAGGGGCCACAGCAGGGCAGGTGGCCTCGCTTCACCAGCTCCTCCAGCTGTTTCCACAGCGCCTGCCACATCCCCGAGTAGAGCGGCGCACGCGTCCCGCTGGGATCCCAGAGCAGCCGCATCAGCTCCTGCAGCTCCCGGGCCAGAGCCACGCAGGGGCCGCAGCTGCAGGGCCCGCCCGGGGGGCTGCCGGGAGCACGTGGCCGCTTGCGCCGAGCCGCCCGAGGCCTGGGGGCCCTGGGAGCCACAGGGGCTCCTCGGTTCCTCCGTGGGCCTCGGGGCCGCACCCCGGGGCGCTCGCTCCTCTTTGCTGTCCGTGCCCGCCGGCCCGGTGGCTGCCGGTGGCCAAGGGCCCACCAGACAGCCCCAGCGGCCAGCAGCAGGACAAGCACCGTCACCAGGACGCCGCCGTCACTCGTGGCTCCGGCACGTCCCATCGTGACTGCACTGGCGGCCGCGGGCGCTGGCCCGGCTTATCCAGCGGCAGCGCGGTGATGTCACAGTGCTGCGGCCAGCACAGCCCGGGGACATCACCGCCCTGGACATCACAGCCTTGGGGACATCACAGCCCCGGGACATCACAGCCCGGGGACATCACAGCCCGGGGACATCACAGCCCAGGGACATCACAGCCCTGGGACATCACAGCCCCGGGACATCACAGCCCTGCCCCACGGCAGCGCTCAGCCCCTCTGTGCCCTCAGAGCCCAGCCCGCCCCGGGGGCAGCAGAACCGGCTCGTGGCTGGAGATGGACATGGCCAGAGAAAGCTGCTGGCAGGGAGAACGGGAGCTCAGCCTGTGGCCAGGTGTCGTTCCCTGGAGCCATGGGCGCACCTGGAAGGGCGCTGGTGCCAGCAGCGTCCAGCCCACGGCTCCCAGGACGTTTGTTCCCAGCTGGAATCACCCACTACTGTGTGCCTGAGAAGAGAGATCCTCCAGAGACAAAGGGAGTTGAAGTTCCTCTGTCTCTGGGGAGCTCTTCTGAACTGGCTGTGGAGGGCAGGAACAGTTTCTTGTTAGCAGCTCACTGACTTCTGCTGTGCCTCTGCTCTAAATAAATCGGGATTTGCAAGGAACACTCATTGTGCTTCCACTGCCCTGGCTTGGACTGGGATTCAGTTTCTTTCTTCCCAAGAGCTGGCATGTGTTGGGTTTGGATGGGAAGGAATGCTGTGCCCCAAGCAGGGGTGCTTTGGTTTCTGCTGAGCAGGGCTTGCCCTCTTCAAGGACTTTGCAGTGTCCCTTGGTACACCAGTGCAATGGTTTCTGCTGGGAAGGAAAGGATGAGCATTGAAGACAAAGGCAACTAATGCACCTTAAACACCTTTGCCGTGTCTCTGTCCTTGTTTGAGAGGTGACCATCCACACCCTGGAAGGGGACAAGATTATTTCAATTTTATTTCTACTACAGGTTTTTTGGATCCATTAATGTATTTAAAACCACTCTTTTTATCATGCCCTGCCGTACTGTCTGTTGCTGTCTCAACAATGGATGTATCTGTGAGAGGACATCACTCTCCTGGGCAGTGAGTGCTACAGGACAAGCCCTTAGCTTAGCATTGTTGGGACCAAAGAGGGCAAAGAGTCATGGGTTTTCTCATTTTACTTCTTCCCCCATTTGTCATCCAGACTTCAAAATGAAGACCTGTAAATGCCTAGCTCTGTCTTGTGTTTAATGTGTTTTTATTTGTATTTATGTAACCGCAAAAAGCAGTGAAAGAAGAAAAGTGACTGGTTCTCACTATTACTGTGTGAGGGCTTATTTTAAAGGCTGGTGTATTTATGTTCTCTTTTTCCACTCCAAGCTTGACTTTTCCCCTCGTTTTACCAGGTCTGCTGCATTGGGTGTCCCAAGGAGGGCTGGGTTCCTCAGCAGGGGTCTTAGGGGTTGGCGCTGATTCTGCTTTTTCTGAGGGTGTATCAGTGTGCTAGCAGAATGATAGTTTTCTGCACTGGAAAGCTTTCCCTCAATGCCATCAGTGCACGGACGTGTTTGAATTGTGGAACCAGACGGACTAAGGAAAGCCAACACCCGTAGCAGATTTCTGTTTGCTCTGTGTCTGTGAGAAGCGGGCTGTGTGCTGGACAGGGAGAGGCGCTGTTGGAGAGTGGCATCGGCGCCAGGTGTGAGTGTGAGGATGATGGGGGCTCGGAGCAGTCCAGGTGTGAGTGTGAGGATGATGGGGGCTCGGAGCAGTCCAGGTGTGAGTGTGAGGATGATGGGGGCACGGAGCAGCCCAGGTGTGAGTGTGAGGATGATGGGGGCTCGGAGCAGCCCAGGTGTGAGTGTGAGGATGATGGGGGCTCGGAGCAGCCCAGGTGTGAGTGTGAGGATGATGAGGGTGTAGCTCTTGCCGGGGCGGTTTTAGCGGGGGGAGATTTTGCCTCTGTACCTTTTTGCATGGAGCTGCTGAGTGGAGGGGTTTATGGGGCGCTCCCGGCGCTGTCTCATGGAAGGACTGCGAGAGCTTCTCACAGGGTCTGGGGGAATACCTGGATCCGCGCTTGGGTACGTGGAGCATCGCTTAAAGGAGGTGCCGAGGGACGAATCTTTGTGCCGGGGAGCAGCAGCCGAACAGGTGAGCCCGTGTGGATTTGGAGCGGGGACTTTTGTCCTTCCCCTTTCCAATTTCATCTTGCCAGTCCCTCCCCGGTTCCTCAGGAACAAAAATGGAGCTTATGAGGATAAAAGGAACTCAATTTGAGGGAAACAAGTTCTCTTCCATTACTGGCTGTGTTTGAACTGGTAGGCGAGTCACCCTTCACCTGTGGTTTTAAGGGTATTGCTTGAAGGAAAACCAGAGTTTTCCAGGCTGTTAGGGGAATCCTGTGTTCTATTTTAAGGGGAAAAGTATTGTTGTGGTGTTATGGAATTGATTTGAGAGTAACCCCCCAGTTTTTCATCACCCTAAGGTTTAAATGTAGGGGGCAGCCCTGGTGTCCCTCCTTTTCAAGGGTTTGAATAGAGGTCGAAATCCCCCTTCCCCATCAGTTGAAGGCTTTCATTTGAGGAGCACCCCTTCTTTTCTGCTCTCCTAGGGGGTGAAATTGAAGGGGAGAACGCATTTCTTTGCCCTTGTTGAAGTGAGGTGAGCCCCGCCTGCGGCGTCAGTTTCGGGGTTTGGTTGCGGGAAGCTGCAGCTCCGGCAGCGTTTGCAGGGCTGCAGTGGGGCTGTGCCGCTGCATTGGAGGGCGCTTCCCGTGCCCGCAGCCCGGCCCGGAGCGTTCCCGCTCGGGAGCGCTGCTGGCACGGCCTGGGCAGCTGCTGGGACGCACGGGGGATTTGGCGCGGCCGGGCCGGCCAAGGGCGGCTGTGGCAGAGCCGCGCCGGTGCGAGCCGTGCGGAGCCGAGGGGAGCCGTGCCGGGCCGGCCAAGGGCGGCAGTGGCGGAGCCGTGCGGAGCCGAGGGGAGCCGGGCCGGGCCGGCCAAGGGCGGCAGTGGCGGAGCCGAGGGGAGCCGTGCCGGGCCGGCCAAGGGCGGCAGTGGCGGAGCCGTGCGGAGCCGAGGGGAGCCGTGCCGGGCCGGCCAAGGGCGGCAGAGGCGGCGCGGGCGCTGCTGCGCCGGCCCGGGCGGTGCCGGCCGCTCTGTCCGCTCCGGGCGCGGGGCTCGGGCGCCGCCGGTACCCCCGGGCCCGGTGCCGGCCCCGCCGGGCAGGGGCAGCAGGCGGGGCTCTCCGGGGCGGCGCCGGCCCCGCGTGCCGGAGGAGCCGCTTTCCTGCCCGGAGCCGCGCTCCGTCCGGGGCCGGCAGCGAGACAGGGTTCGGCAGCTGAAAGTTCTGCGCTGTCGTGGTTCGGAGGCGCTTTGTAGGCATTTATTGCACCGTTGTGTTCGGTTTGCAGCGGGTGGACGCTAAGGGATGCGGTGTTCTTCCTGAGTGGTACGGTTCTCGGTGCAGGTGGGGATGATAAAGGTTTGTTTTGGATTGACTTTTGTAGTCGGATATTTTCTTTTTGCCGGGGTATTATGTTTTGAAAGGCGCGCAATGGTTTTTACAGGTCGTAGCGTGAAGCAGCGGTTCGGATTTTAATTCTGTTGTGGTGGCTTTTATTAGCGTGAGTGTGTAGTGTTTGTTTTGTCGTGTCGTTAATAGCAGCGGGTTTTTAATCCAGATAATTGCCTTTGTGTTTATCGTCTTCCAGAGCTTTTATTTATTTGGTTTGTTTGATTGTAGTGTATGTTTTATGGTTACGGATCATTTGGGAGACATTGTTTATGGTTACGTTTGTCTTTAGGTTTTGTCTTTGTTTCTAGGAGGTATTTTTATTTTGATAGCTTGAGGCACTATGGGTTTATTCAGTTGGGAATAATTTTTTGTTGTAAATTAAAGTTTATTTGGTTTTTGGGATTTTTCTTGTTGTTGGTTTCTTTATTTTCTTTTTTTTGGTTGTTGTTGTCCTTTCATGTATTTGAGTATTGTTTATCAGGGGTTTTTTTGGGAACATAGGTATTTATATGGTGGGTTTTTAAAGTATATTTATTTGGGTAGTTATTTTCTTAGTTTTTAGTGGTTGAGTTTTTTTTTCTATTTCGTTAATTAGTTCGGTTTTTAAAGTTATTTTTACAGAGGATTGGTTATTCTTTGAGTTAGTGCAAAGGTGGAATTTTGGTTGTTTTTTTTTTTTTTTTTGTAGAAATGTTCAGGATCAGTGGCGCTGTTTGGAGTTTAGTAAATTGGTTTGACTTTTTTTTAGTACTTTTTGTAATTTGCTGTGTGTGTTTCTATAGGGTTTTCTTTTATTTTGGTTCCATTTTTCTGTTGTGATGAGAATTGTTATTGAAAAGAGTGTTCTTTGTTTTTTCGCTGACAGTTGCTTTGCTGGTGGAGGTATCTCGATGGTTTTGGAACATATTGGTGGGATTTTGATGCTGTTAGTTTTGTCATTTTATTTAGGAATTGGATTATAAATGTACAATTATGACTATAACGATAATTAAACAAAAAAGATATGTATAGAATTGGGAATAAAAAACTTAAAATTTAAATATAGACCGAATATGTAAAAAAAATCCAGGTTACATAAATCATTATATATTACAATATGCAATCTGACATCCAGAACCCGGGCAGGTGAGTTTTGTTTGCCAGGGCAATGTGCCCTGGTTTGTGTTTGGGGGTCTGTGGCCGGGAGCGACCGTCTGGCTCCTGAAATTCCCCGATACGCAGGATGGTTCCCGAACCCAAACTGGTACCAGTGCCAAGTCGGGCTGATTTGACAGTGCCAAGTGGCTCCTGCAATCTGCCATCCAGAAGGGGGCTGGTGACCTTAGTTTTCTAGGGTAATGTGCCCTGGTTTTTATTTGGGGGCCTGTGGCCAGCTGGCTCCTGAAACTCCATGATACGCAGGATGGTTCCCAGTCCCAAGCTGGCACCTCATGAATGTCAAGGTGATTTTGACAGTGCCCAGTGGCTCCTGCAATCTGCCATCCACAACGGGGGCAGGTGACTTTTGTTTGTCAGGGAAAAGGGCCCTGCTTTGTGTTTGGGGGCCTGTGGCCTGGAGCAACTGGCTGGCTCCTGAAATTCCCCAATAAGCAGGATGGTTCCCAGACCCAAGGTGGCCCCAGTGCCAAGTCGGGCTGGTTTGACAGTGCCCAGTGGCTCCTGCAATCTGCCATCCACAACAGGGCAGGTGAGTTTTGTTTGCCAGGGAAAAGGGCCCTGCTTTGTGTTTGGGGGCCTGTGGCCGAGAGTTGTCGGCTTGCTCCTGAAATTCCACGATACGGTGGATGGTTCCCAGGCCCAAGCTGGCACCAGTGTATTTGACAGTGCCCAGTGGATCCTACAAAGTGCCATCCAGAAGTGGGGCAGGTGAGTTTTGTTTGCCAGGGAAAAGTGCCCTGCTTTGTGTTCGGGGGCCTGTGGACAGCTGGCTCCTGGAATTCCCCGATACGCAGGATGGTTCCCAGTCCCAAGGTGACACCTCTTGAAAGTTGGGCTAGTTTCACAGTGCCTAATGGCTCCTGCAATCTGCCATCCAGAAGCGGGGCAGGTGAGTTTTGTTTGCCAGGGTAATGTGCCCTGGTTTGTGTTTGGGGGCCTGTGGCCAGAGTGGCCAGCTGGCTCCTGATATTCCACTATAAGCAGGATGGTTCCCAGTCCCAAGCTGGCACCATTGCCAAGTCGGGCTGGTTTGACAGTTCCAAGAGGCTCCTACTATCTCCCATCCAGAACCCGGGCAGGTGAGTTTTGTTTGCCAGGGAAAAGGGCCCTGCTTTTTGGTTGGGGGCCTGTGGCCGAGAGTTGTCGGCTGGCTCCTGAAATTCCCCGATACGCCGGATGGTTCCCAGACCCAAGCTGGCACCATTGCCAAGTCGGGCTGGTTTGACAGTGCCCAGTGGATCCTGCAATCTGCTATCCAGAAGCGGGGCAGGTGAGTTTTGTTTGCCAGGGAAAAGTTTCCTGTTTTGTGTTCGGGGGCCTGTGGCCGAGTGTGGCCTGGTGGCTCCTGAAATCCCATGATATGCAGGACGGATCCCAGTCCCACGCTGGCACCACATGAATGCCAAGCTGATTTAGACAGTGCCCAGTGGCTCCTGCAATCTGCCATGCAGAAGCTAGGCAGGAAAATTTTGTTTGCCAGGGTAATATACCATGCTTTGTGTTTGGGGGCCTGTGGCCTGGAGTGGCCGGCTGGCTCCTGAAATTCCGCAATGTCCAAGATGCTTCCCAGACCTATGCTGGCACCACTTGCAAGTTGGGCTGGTTTGACAGGGCCAAGTACCTCTTGCAATCTGCCATGAGGAACCGGGGCTGGTGAGTTTTGTTTCCCAGGGAAAAGTGGTGGCTTTGGAATTTGGGCGCCTGTTGCCCAGAGTGGCCTGCTGGCTCCTGAAATTCTGTATTGCGCAGGATGCGCAGAAGTTCAGGGTGGCGGCCACCTCCAGAAATTCATCACGGCACACATGCCTCCCACACTCAAACTGCCACTATTGCATTTGTGCTGCTCCCAGATGAAAGCAGGAATGATGAGTCTGACTCCATGTTCTCAGGCAGTTAATTTGTTATTTTAAGACACTATATTATATTAATGGATACTACACTAAACTATACTAAATAATGTGGAAAGGATATTTACAGAAGGCTAAAAAGGTAATAATGAAAAGTCGTGACTCTCTCCAATCTCAACACAGCTTTGCACTGATTGGCCACTGAGTGAAAACACTCACACCAGAAACCAATGAAACAATCACCTATGGGTAAACAATCTCAAACACATTCCACATGATCTAAAGACAGGAGAAACAAATGAGATAATTATTGTTTTCCTATTTCTCTGAGGGTTCTCATCTTCCTTGGAGAAAATCCTGGGCGAAGGGATTTTTCAGAGAATGTGAATGCCACACATCCCCATAAAGCTCCTTGCTCCCTCCTTCACAGTGGCATGGGGGAGGGAATCAGGAAAGGGAAAGAACTCACAGGCTGAGATAAACATGGTTTAATAGGTTAAGGAAAAACTGCGCACAAAAAAAGCAAAATAGGGGATTTATTCCACGCTTGCCCCCTGCAGGTAGATGTTCAGCCATCTTCAAGAAAGCACGGCTCCATGACGTGTAATGGTGACTTGAAATGACAAATACCATCACTCCTGACATCCCCCACTCCTTCTTCCTCCAGCTTTATGTGCTGAGCACGATACCATATGGCCTGGCATATTCCTTGGGTCAGCTGTCCTGCCTGCGTCCCCTCCCAGCTCCTTGTACTCACCCAGACCACTCCCTGGTGGGTGGGGGTGAGATGCAAAAAAAGCCTTGATGCTGTGTAAACACTGCTCAGGATAACACCCCTGTGTTATCAACATTGTCTCAGCTCAAATCCAAAACTATGCCCATAGCAGCTACTAGGAAAAAAAAGTAACTCTACTCCAGCCCAAGGACGCTCAGCTCAGTAGTTTCACTGGTTTCAGTAGCAAAATAAAATTCAGTTGGTCATGTTCTATATTGTCAGGTGCTGAAAATTGCACTAATTTAGCACAGTTTTCACTTTTGTTTTAGATTATAACAGTTATTTCAGAACAGCTGCTTCAGTATTTCCACTGTTCATGTGTTGACAAGCAATCAACAATCAAACCGCCTTTGCAGCTGTTCTCAATTGTAGGTTCTGATGGCCACAAGCAGCTGCATCAGAAAACCTCTTTCCTAAAGAGGTGACAGAACTCTTTTCTTCTCTCCTGAATCACTGCAAACTGCTTCCAGAACCCTGCTACCACCAAGGGTAAGGCTACCTCCCAGCTTTGGGATTTCTCAGGAGTCTCAATACACAGCATTTTTTCTTAAACTCCAAGTTAATTTGGGAATGGGGTGATTCAGAGGGGTATTCCAATTACAAGAGTCTTCTAAAAAAATGGTGCAGTTCAGTGCCTCACTTCAGTTACTTTAAACATGGTATGCCTGCACGTTTCTTCTTTTTTCTTTCCCCTGCATCCTGCATATTTTAGCCTTAAAACACCCCGGGTAGGAGCCGGTAGCGCACTACAGCGGTGTAGCACTTCCAGTCCTTCCCATACTTGCTGCTACAGCGGTGCTCGTCCCTGATGCAGCGGTGGGTGAGCAGGATGGTCATGTAAATGATGTAGAAGTAAGGCAGCAGGTGCTCAAAGCCACAAGCCAGGCAATAGGCTAGCGAGCCCATCAGGTCTCCTGTGTAGTTGAAATGACGTGCCCAGCCCCAGAATCCCGAGGTCATCAGCTTGCTGTAGTACTTGGTGCCATCCACAGACATGTAGGAGCACTCAATGTACTCTGGCTTCTTCCCCCAGATCCTGCAGTTGCCATTGGTGCGACGGAACAGGTCCTTCTGGTGGTTGGTCATTCTGAAGATGTAATAACCCAGCAAGCCCAACATCAAGACCCCCATGGCATAATCTGTGCGTAGCTGGACGGGATGGTAAACCAAGTACAGACCCTGGGGAGCACAAAAAACAATCAGCTATTTACTTCCAAGGGAGGCTCAGCATGCCAGATCAATTCCTTGAAACAAGAAGAGAGAAGTTGCAAGGATGCAAACTGGACAGAAGGAAAAATCCAAGGAACAAAACACAAACAAACCACCACTAACCATAAGACCCTCAACAAGGAGTAAAAAGAAAGGAGACTGAAACGATTTAGAAAAGTATGCAGACACAATTGTCAATGACAGAAACGAGCAAAAAAGAAGGGAAGGAGAGGACAAGATGTCAAAGCCATGCCGGGACAGGAAGCCTTCCTACGGGAGAATTGTTACAAAGAATGTTGCAATAATTTCTCAACAGTGGGACTACACAGAAACATTTCAGGTACAATTAAACTTCTAGAAAGAATGTTTCTGGAAAGTTTCACTCCTGTTAGCCCAAATACACAGTGTACACATTTTTACCTGCAAAGTATAGAGGTAAGGCAACCAAACACAGTCTCCCCAGCCCAAATACCATCCAAAATGGTCATGGCAGATATCAATGGTTTTCAAGTACCAGGCTTCATTCCAAAAGAAGTCCAGAACATAAATACCCTGCAAATAATAATTTCACATTAATAACAGAGCACTGTCACCAGTTACCCTGTTTAACAGCATCAGCTTAATGTCTGTTCTGCCTTGCGATATGATCTCAAACTTGAAGTCCCATTGCTGAATGAGCTTGTTTCAGGCCAGGAAAAATGCCTCAGTTTCATTTCCGTGGAAGGAGTTTTTTTCTTACTTTCATACTAGCTTATTTCCCAACTTGTTTCTTAATTTCCTCCTCAGAATTTACCTGGAGGACATTGACAAGGATCATGGAGTTTGTCACTTCACCGTGCAGCTCCTGTTGTTTGGCAGCAAAGGAGAGGTTGATAAGAGTCCAGGCCACAATCCCAGGGCGCCCATTGAAGAACAGCTTGAAATCAAACCACTTCCCTATTCGAGGGTTAAATTCAATCCCCATCATGTAGTCATAAAAGAAGTTGCCAGTGATTTTGCTGTAAAAAAAAATTAAGTTATATACAAATACAGCTAACTGCTACTCTGCCTACACAACTCAGATCAAGAATGTAGTGATAATAAAAATCATAAAACCATGTAATGTTGTGCAAGGTAACACAAACTGGCCCGATCAAAGTATTACATTAATAGACCTAAATTGTAGAATTGCAGAGGTGCCTGAGTTTACTCTTGGTAACACTTCTGAACAGTCTAAGTATAACTATTTTTAGGATGGGTGTATATGTTACATTGAGGCTGCCAGATCCATGGTGTGGAGCAAGAAACATAGGGGATGGTGCTAGTGAAGGAATGAATCACTGCCATACACTGGCCTAGTTCTCTGTGCCAGTGAAATATACTCTGTCATACAATTTATATATCTTATTTCTATTTAACAATTTTAATCTCTGATACCTAGTATTCTCTCACTACTAAAATCCACATACCAGTCTTTTGCATTAGTAGGGAAAAAGTAGCCTTTGATTATTGCAAAGGTGGACACTACATATCCCAAGATATTGGCACACCACAGGAGAGGAATCCAGTTGTCAAAAATGATGGTAGGTGAGAAGAAGTGGAAGCAATAAGCATTTGCAAACCAAAGCACATGGCTAATGATCCAGGCCTGAAGTCCATTTATTTCATATTTATTCACAACACCTAAAATATGAAGAAAAAATGGAGTGTTAGTGACCCTACATTAATGCAGGTTTTAATTAATATGCACAGAATACACAGAAGCTCAATCAAGTGCTCATTAAATAACCTCTCTCTCCTCATTGCCCAGTTAAATACCTTGAAAGGTATTTAATTTTCTGAAAGTTCCATTAGACTCTGCTGCACCCATCAGGCTTTGTTCTACTGAGTTTTTCTCCTCACAAAACTGAATTTAGACTTTCCCCACAACTGACTAGAATAACAAGCCACCAGTAACAGTTCACATCACACATTTTGTCCAAGTCCCTTGGGTTAAGGGAGCTTGAGCAGGTAAAACTATCTTGTCAAATACCAGCAATAGTCCACTGACAATATTAAGTACCAAAACTATCAACCAGTACTTTTCCATTGCTGGTGTGGTGCCTACCAGATCAAGAGTTTTACTAATTATAAGAGATAGAAATGCTATAACTTATTCTAAAAGATGACCTAGATTGCTTTCTAGTTTTGTTTGAACTGAACATGTGAGGAAGGTGAGAGCATTTATGTCTATGTTTCCTCTGGTTACACATGGGTTATTAAAGATTCTAAGAACAGAAATACTTTAATTTCAGAAGATTACATGGTGTGCATGTATTCCAAGGAAGACCTTACCAGCAGGGGTGACAGCACCTTCTTGTACACCTCCCACATATCCAGGCAGAAATTTATGGCAGAAATCAGGAATGGACACATACAAAAACACCTAAAAGAGAGAGAATGCCTTCACACTAAGTACAGACAAGACAAAATCCCTCAAAACACTATCCCTCACATATTAATACCAAATATAACATTTCTCCTAAGTTTCTAGTAAGTATTGGGTAAGACAAAATGGCAATATTTAGGTGTTGTGCTTTTAGGCTAGTAATACATCTAAGCTACTCTACAGCTCTAAAGATGTATTTCATGTAAGGCTGTCATCTTTTTTTGGTGGGGAGGGAGGACAGTTGGTAACTACATTCAGATCCTTGTCCTTTGATTTATTTCTTGTGTATTAATTTAAAACAAATGGATATTGTTGTTATATATTGTGCTTTTTCTTAAAAACCTCATTAAGGAATATGTCACGCAAGGAATATTTTTGTATATTCCCATTATACTTATTTTCCAAGTACATAACACCTTGGAAATTGTGAAACACCAAAGAGTAAATGCCAGTGCAACCGTTGTGTAAAAGGATTCATCCAACACCTGTGGGAGAAAGCAGACACTGCATCCAGATCATAGCTCGGTAATGTACCTGGAAAGTGACCCAAAGGGAATAAATGGCAGCAGCCCTGTAGGTCAGCATGGGAGTCCTGTTCCAAATGTCAGACAGATGCTTATTCCCAGTCAGCAAGTCCACGAGTGGATCTGTCAGAGAGCACTGGTACTGGTCACAGGACATGATGAAGTAATACACAATCAGTGGTGCAAACATCAGCAGGAAAAGGATGCTTGCCAAGGAAAACCAGTCCACCTCCCTGTAATCCAAAACAGAGCATTTTGTCTCCCCAGGTTTCAGACAGATGAATTACAGACAATTTTTTCAGTGCACCTTCTAGACTTAACTGGATGAAAACTGGAAATGTGTGCTCAAGGCACAGACATGTCTGGGGGTCAAACAGCCATAAAAAGCTCAGCAAGGAACATACTTTGCCACAAACTGCTCTAAAACTATGCTAGTTGACCAGAGCAAGAGATTAGACAAAAACTCCCCCCCCAAAACCAGACTTTTACTACAGACTTCATGTTTTTTGATGGCAATCATGGCTTTAACTGGTGGAGTATTCAGTTGGAAGTGATAATGGAATCCCAAGAACATTATGCAAAGCTTGGAAACTTGGAAAAGACAGACCTTGGACAGCCATACGTTGGATTTCCTGTGCCGCTGCTGCTGCTCCCAGCTGCAGTACAATGCCCTACTAATACCTGCCCAACTCTTTGACAGCTGGGACATGAGTCAAAAAACTTGCTGCAGCAGGACTTGTCAGCAGGGAAAGCCACAGATGCCAGAATGCCTGTTTTCCAAACCTCAGGAAATATTTATTTCCTTGAAAGAACCAGAAATTTGACCAATTTTTATGACTTGCTTTTCTTTTTTGCAAGGAGTGTGTTTTAACCCAAACCGTCTGGAAAACTCTCTGCCTTAAAAAACCTGAAGAACTTTTCTTCAGCACCTGTTGCTACAGCAAATTACCCATGAGCTTTCTGGAGCAGAGCAACACAAAAAGCTGTTACTAACAGAGGGAAGTTTAAAAGGAATACAGCATCTCTAAGAGTAAGAATGAAGCAATTGGAAATACAAGGACTACTTGGGGTCATTGGCCTCTCTCACCATGCTCTCCCCCATTGGCCTTGAGATGTTTGAGTATCATTTTGCATGTTTTGGTGTTTTCTTTCTTCAGCAAGTTTTTTCTCCTGATGGGCTGCCATGATGTCCTGTAGGAATGAAAATATGAATCCCATTACTCCAGCTGGTTCTCAATAATTCTTATACCTCTACAAGAGAATCACAAATAAATGTTACTAAAATCTATTACATAGACTGCAGACCACACAAAATTTAGGGGTGGAGGACAGGAAGCAAAAATCTTTCACCAATTAATTCCCTATGAACTTACATTCAGAAAAACCTAATCAAAACACTGATACCCAAGTAATCCATTAAACTTCTCACTAACTGGAAATTTCTTTTAAGATGTACAGATAATAAATCACTTACTACTTACATGTAGACGTAAAAGGAGAAAAAAATGTTGCACCACATTGTCCTAAACCTTTGTAACTTAACTGCCTTTTTAAATTTGAGAAATTGTTACTGTTGTAACATTATTGGTAAGGGACCCCGTCAATTAGATACAGAGTCCTTGCTCCATATATGTCATTTACACCATAGAAAACAAGACATAATCCCATCTAAGTAAAAAAATCAGTGGGAATGGAGAATTATTTACTCGGCACCACTCAGCTATCTCTGTGGAACATGCACTGTAGCTTTCTTTCATTCTGATCCAACACTTGTTATGCTAAAGATCATCATCCTATAACTGGCACTATGGACTGACCTCCCAGCTCTACGTGTCTCATCACGGCGAACCCGATCCACTATCTGACGGATAATTATTCCATTAATCCATTACCCAATTAGTCCATTATCTATGGACTGAGCCCGGCCCTACCCTGTGCATCCACCTTCCCCTGGGCAACCCGTTCCCACGACTGACCACAAAAAACTCTCTCGCATCAAACCCCAATCTCCACTACGTCGCCTTTAGGCCATTTCCTTCAGTCCTCCTCCCGCAGGTTCTTTTCAGAAGCGATGTGAGGCTCGCCGCTTCCCTTTGCCCACACGGCTGCTCCCTTCCAGGCCGGATCCCAGACATGGTAAGGAAGGAACGCACTCACCTGCCGGGGCCGGAGCCGCTCTCTCACCGAGGATCACTGGCAGGAGATCACTGATCAGGGATCACTGACCGGGCACCACTTTCACTCCGCTCCCCACGGCCACCCCGGCTCCGCCTCCGTCCCACCTGCGGCCCCTTCGGGCGCAATCGGCCCCTCCGGGCCCCGCCCCCGCCCCACGGCCTCAGCCAATCCCCGGCGCGGCCCGCCCATTCAGCGGCTCCCCATTGGTGGCGCGCGCTCGTCCCATGGGCCGAGGAGCGCGAGGGTCGCGGGCCCCGCCCCCTGCCCAGGGACCTGCGCTCCGCCGGGAGCGAGCGCGGATAAACCCCAGCGCACCGAATAAACTCCAGCGCGCCGATAAACCCCGGCGCACCGGCTAAACCCCGGCGCGCCGATAAAGGGAAAATGGTGTCCAGGGAAATAGGTTACATCTGCACTTGGGTCACAGCATGGATCCCCTAAGCCAGACTGAGCCGCCTTGAGGCGTTACTAAGTTCTCCACATTGCGCTGACCGCTCTGTGCGATTTCCAGAAAAAGACCTGGGGGTGGTGGCCGAGAGCTGCTGAACACGAGCCCAGGTGGCCAAGAAAGACAATGGCATCCTGTCATTGTCAGCAGTAGCGTGGCCAGCAGGACCAGGGCAGTGACCATCCCTGTGTTCTGGGCACCGCTGAGGCCCCACCTTGAATTGTGGGGTCAGTTTTGGGCACCGTAATTCAAGACTTTGAGCTGCTGGAGTGTGTCCAGAGAAGGGAATGGACCTGGGGGAGGAAGGGGGGATGCAGTCTCAGCCTGGAGAAAAGGAGGCTCAAGGAAGGGACCTTTCATTCTACAACTCCCTGAAGAGAAGCTGTAGCCTGTACCCACTTCTCCCAATTGACAAGCAACAAGTGAAGAGGAAATGGCCTCAAGTTGTGCCAAGGCCTGTTTAGATCAGAGATTAAAAAGTTTCTTCATGGAAAGTGTTGGCAGGCATTGGAACAGACTGCCCAGGGTGGTGGTGGAGTCACCATTGCTGGAGGTAAAAGCCGTGTGTATGTGGTGCTTGGGGACATGCTTTAGTCCTAAGCTTTAGTGGTGTGCTCGGCAGTGCTGGATTAGTGGTTGGACTCAGTGATCTTACAGGTCTTTTCCAACCTAAATAATTCTGATTCTAGTACAGAAAGAAGGCCGCCCACGTGTAAGGCGGCTCACAGCAGCAAAATATGTCATGAGGGACATAAGAGAGGAGATTGGCTTTTGAAGGCACCCTGACAGCTGCTGGGATCATGCTGAAATGAGAACAACACCCTGTTTCAGTTACCTTCAGCACCCGAACTCTGAACTCGGTTTGAGGGACACTTCTTAAAAGAAGCTGCAGGCTAAAGAAACGGGCTACGGCTGCATTCCCGTTATCCGGGGCTCTGTGGAGATAAAACTGCGGAAAGTGCGGAACGGCGTGCAGCAGCGCACGGCGTCGGAGGCGCCACAGCGCGGGTGGGCAGCGGCTCTGCATAGAGCCCGTGCTTGGAGCACTGACGGTGCAGGGGCTGCTGCGGGTGCCGGAGCAGGAATCGGGAGAAGGGACTGTGAGAAGGGACCGGGAGGAGTGGCCGGGAGGAGGGACCGCAGCAGGCCCGGGAGGAGGGACCGGAGCCGGGACCGGCAGCCCCAGCCCGGCACCGCCCCGGAAGCAGCGCGGAAGGCGGCGGGGCCGTCATGGGCCGGGCGGTGACCGTGGCCACCTGCGCCCTGAACCAGTGGGCTCTAGACTTTGAGGGCAACCTGGAGAGGATTTTCAGAAGTGAGTGTCCAGATGGCTGGCTGGCTGGTTGCCCCCGGCCATTAGGAGCCTCTTCCCTCCCTCATTCCCTCCCTCCCACCGCGGGCGGCGCAGCGCAGCCCTTGTCTGTTTCACGCACTGCACTCCCAACACTTTTCCAGGTATCGACATCGCCAAGAGCAAAGGAGCCCGGTACCGGCTTGGGCCAGAGCTCGAAATCTGGTAAGGGCGCTTTGCTGGCTCTGCTTTGGTGCGATTCCAGTGAACTGTGCAAGAACAGTCGGGAAGAGCATTGGCCCCGAGGCGCTGCAGTGCCCAGAGCCGTGCTTGGAGCGTGCGGCCGTCAAAGGGGCAAAGAAAATCACTGTAGTGGTGAGCACAGGACTGGGTCTCTTGTCTTGGAAACCTGACTGGAAGCGACAATTTTTAACCTATTTCAGTGAGTTTCCCTGCAGGGGAGCTGTAGTGCTTTGATTTCTGCCTGCTGTCCTGGAGGGAATATCATGGGGTGATATAGAACGCTGCAGAGTTTTAAATGCTGTAAATAGGGATGGTGTTGACAGCACTGCTTGTTCATTTTCTATATGAATTACGTATGTGGGTGAAATGCTCCCTGTCTGAAGTAGTGTTCGTTCTTTGGTTCTGGTGCTCATCTTGCTGAATTTTTGGTTTCTCCTTTTTTCTATACACAGTGGGTATGGCTGCTCAGATCACTTTTATGAGTCTGACACACTCTTGCATTCGTTTCAAGTTCTGGAAAAGCTCTTGGAGTCTCCAGCTACTCAAGATATTATCTGTGATGTGGGAATGTAAGTTTATTTTGTTGTTGTAAACCTGTGATAAAGGTATAAGTCCTTAGGGAATGCTGCTTGTGCCATGCTCTGGATAGTGAGGGCTCTGCACCAAACTCTCAAACATATCTTAGGAACTGCACTGCTTTTCCTCTTTTAATTACCATGACCAGGACTGCAACATGCAGACACTTTCTAAAAGATAATCTTTCCAAAGATTGCTGGTGGCTCATCCCTTCAAGAGAGAAATAGGATAATTGCAGTTATATATTACAGTTATATATTGGATAATTACAGTAATATATTGGAAATCTTAATGTCTCATACTTATTGTCACAGGTCAGACTTTGTGTGAGGTGTGACTCAAAGGGTTTTATAAATTGACTGTCTTGTGGGAATGTGGGGGCTGTTTTCACTGACAGACAACGTAAGTATATGTGAAACTCACTGAAGCCATTGTAAGCCTTGTGCTGACACACAAGGAAGGGTGATAAATTATATCTGTAAAATTAATGTGTTAGTATTGATATAATTGTGTAAAGCTGGTTTGATTTTGAACTGGGTTGGCAGTGTCACGGGAGGTCACATTTGATTAAATAACCTGGCCCAGCCATGGGGAATCTTCTGGTGTGCTGCTCATGTTCCTAAGGCTCAGGTAGTAGTTGATATATCTGAGATTGACACCACAGTCAGTAACTCAGATTTTTTCTACTGTAATTAAAAAATTAGAAGCTAAAACGTCACATATTGTTTTGCTTGATTCCCTCCAGTGAGGTCTTCTGAATAGTTTTTGCAGTAAAGTAGATTCTGTAGCTTTTTATAATTTCATTTAATGAGTGTAGTCATTGCTGATTTTGGTTCTTATTTTCACAGGCCTGTTATGCACAGAAATGTTCGCTATAATTGTCGAGTGATCTTTTTAAATAAGTGAGTAGTTCTTGATATGTTTTGTGAGGTAACACATTATATTTTCACGCACCAGTTTGGCCTTCAAGCAAGATTCTTCAGTGCTACTTAGAGGGATGGATTTATCTTCATATTTGCTAAATTCTGAGAGACAACTAAGGTTTCTCATGATCTATTTTTTCTTTTCTGATTTGTGGAAACTGAATTCCCACTGCTTTCTGGAAAAGTTCAGAAAAACCCCTTGAGTCTGCAAGAAACTTTAAAAATGTTACATTATAAAAGAAGAAAAGAAGTTGTTCTTAATCAGTGTTCATATATAGGCTTGTTTGGCTGTACATCCTGTGTTAACCCAGTTTTTCTGTTTTGTTTTATTTAAGGAAGATTCTTCTGATCAGACCAAAAATATCACTGGCAAATTCAGGAAACTACAGGGAACTTAGATGGTTCACCCCATGGAGCAAAGCAAGGTATTCTGGCAACTCTAGGAATTGTGTTAAAAAACACAGCTTGCTGTTTGCAGCCACAGCAACAGGGTTGAAATATCTACAGCAAATACTCACTGGCTGCTACGGGGAGAGCAGCAGGACAGAGTCAGCCAAGCCACATGGTTGCAGCTTGGTTAGGAAGCTTATTGAGCAGTCAAACTCTGAGTTGCTGAGCTGGAGGGAAAAAAAGTGGGGCTGCTTGATCCTGCAGCCAGTGTAGAGTGTCATTTTCCTGGTGTGTGCTTTCTAAGAACAGCCAGCTCAGGACTCTCAGGACTGGAGGGGCTCTGTTTGTCTCCTGAGTGCTGCATCCCAGTCCTGAGCTGGCAAACACTGAAATGGATGAGCTCTGTCAGAACTTCTGCAGTGAATGAAAGCTGCCTACCTTATGATGCTGCAGAACACACCTGGCACTCATCTCTGATGCTGTGCACTCCTCTTGTTGTCAGGGAATGTTTCCAGCTCCAGGGTCTCAGCAAAGCACTTCTGATCCTCCTCTGAGCCCCAGCTGGTTCTGCACTGCTTGTGTAGTAACCCTGCAAAAAGAGAAACTTGCACCTGGCGTTTGCCTTGTTTGGTGTGTTCTTTGTTAGCTCTGCTTTCTAGCCAGGATGGGGCATTCCTTACATTGCCTTTCTGAAGCACAGATGTTGCTATCTTAAAATGTTAGCATTTCTGATTAATTCCACAGAAAATATGAAGTTTTTTTTTTTTTTTCATTTTTTAAACACACACAGCCCTGTGCAACTTCAATAGTTTCTTTAACCAATGTTAGAAGGTGAGATGAGAACCAGGTTTTATGCTGTGATTTATGTAATGATGTATTCACAATCTCTTAACTTGATTTAGACATGTGGAGGAATATTTTCTGCCCAGGATAATTCAGGAAGTGACTGGACAGGTAAGCTGTAGTTTTTTTTTTTTTAATTTTGCATCTTCCAGATTCAGCAATTAACAACTATAGTCTCCAAAATTCTGCTGCCAGTCATGATTTAGATTCATATATTTCAGTGGTGGTTCTAAGTTGCATTAAATGACAGCATAATTTAACATTATTTATGTTAGTGTGTGGCAGCAAAGCAAGTAAATTTTAAATCTGCCTCAGTTATTTGTACATACAGAACCTTGATTGCCATATTTTGCACAATTTTGGTACTGTTTATCTGTGCTTGAGACTAGAATTGAGTATGTATTTTTAGGTTAAAAAATTAAATTAAAAATCATTTAAACCTTATTTGCTCAGAAGGATCTAAAATTTATGCTAGTTCCCACTAAAGCATGAGTGTGATTTCTAGCAACAGACAGTCTCTGTTTTGTAGATTGTTTAATACCTGTCCTGAAGCAAAGCACTGCATCTGTATACTACTGAAATAAAAACATGAAATCTCAATCAGTCCAGAAATTTGCATTTCAGAATTTTTTAAATTTTTTTTTAATCCGACTTGGTATAAAATGAAAGAAGGTATAATGTGATTGATATTGTGTCACTAATTTCACATAAGTAAGCACTCAAATTTATGTTTTCTTAAGGTTTGTAGTTCAAGTTTTTGAATTGAACAGCTTATTCTACTGCATGTGTGTAAGAATGTTCTTGTTTTTCCTCAGGAAAGTGTTCCTTTTGGGGATGCAGTGCTAGCAACCAAAGATACCTGCCTAGGAACAGAAATATGTGAAGAACTCTGGGCACCAAACAGGTAAAGGAGAAGAGGAAATAAAAATAATCTAAAACATACCCTGGAGCTGCCTGAATCAAATGTTTGTAGAGATCTGCCTATTATCCTTCTGTGTAATTTATCTTTCAGAAACAGCCAGTAAGATAAAATATAATTAGGAGCAATACATACATCATGGGAAAGACCTCATTAGGCTAGGTGCAGGATGGCAAAGAAATGTTGGTTGTTAAACTAAATCAGCTTGAAACAAGAAGGTAGGGAAGAAATACCAAAAACAAGCAGAATGAAAAGAGTGACCTAAGGAGATAAATGACAGGTAACTCTTGTGCTCACATTCCTGATACTTTTCCAAATCTCCCAGTTACATTGATTTCCTTGTAACTGCAGATGTGGTGTGTTGAAGGTGTGATTTTTGTTTTTTAGTATTTCTTTCTTATGACATTGGAAAAAGAAAAAAAAGCAGTAAAAATCTTCTCCTTGTAGTTCTGTTTTTGGATTTACTAAAAGACAAGGAAAATGGGACAAGCAGTGTATATCCATGTTACCCTTTCAGACCAAGATTATTCTCTCTTTCTTTGAGATCTGGCCTTCTATAGAGTAGAAGGCATTTTGTTTAGAACAGAGTGAGCAAAAGCCCTCCTGACCTCTGCAGCCACTGCTGGTCTTTGACACAGGAGCTGGGCAATGCAAGAAAACAGGTATTTTTGAAAGCCCTATCATTGTTTGAGCTAAGACATGCAGAAAACTGACAGTGACATAAATGTTTCTGTTTGTCAGTGATTTTTAATGACATTTGCAGTTTTCACAACACAGTAGTGATTTATTTTTGTGCCTTTTGCTTTGACAGCCCTCACATTGAGATGGGACTTGATGGAGTGGAAATTTTCACCAACTCTTCTGGGAGTCACCACGTGCTGCGGAAGGCTCATGCCCGGGTGGATTTGGTGAATTCTGCCACAGCCAAGGTGTGTGCTTTTCTATTGGAAAGTTCTGTGTGTTTGAAAAATTATGAGAAGACACTTATTATTTGGTCTGTAATCCTATCTAACAGTGGTAGGCACAAAAATAAAGCAATGAGTGTACATTACACTGTGAAAAAGCTGCTTTGTCATTGTAGTTTAGTGTGCTTTGCTTATATTTAACAGTATCAGCTCTCTCCTCTGATATCCAAACACAGCTTCTGTCATCGCCTTCCTGCTTTTTCCAACCTCAGTTTGAACTCAGAATTTTAATTTAGAAGTGCAACTCTCTCTGTTTGGGTTGAGGGAATGACTCTTGCTACTAAGAGACTCCTGTCAAGAGAGAATCCCAGCCATAAATCATTCACAATGTAAAGGGAGAGGAAATTTGTAAGGAGAGCAGGAGCAGAGAAACAACATTTTGATTTTAAGCATCCTGTCAGGTGCTACATTCTGAACAGCTTTTTTTTTTTTTTTCTCTTCCCTGCATGTTTGTTTCTCTGGCAGAATGGTGGAATATATATTTTAGCAAACCAGAAAGGCTGTGATGGTGATCGTCTGTATTATGATGGCTGTGCAATGATTTCCATGAATGGAGAAACAGTTGCACAAGGATCCCAGTTCTCTCTGGATGATGTGGTAATGTATTCACCCCATAGCTGCTGGGACATTTATGCTCAACACTTCCAAACATTCCAGATGTAGGTCCATATCTCTAGACTAAGAAGGGTGTATTTTAATTATGCTATTCAACTACATCTGATTACCTACAGTAGCTCTCCTGCTTTTGTGATGAAGGAAGAACTCTCACAGTGGAAGAACTTCATGAAAACATTTTTGTATGCAATCACCATGAGGAGGAGAAATTCTGTTAATTGAGATTGCAGCCTTTGCCCTTTCTTCCTTTAAATAAGGCAATGTTCTAATTATGACCCAGTCTTGTGGGCACAAGGTTTCACTTTGATTTCAGAAAGTAGATTTGTCATCTAGCTTTCCTCACATTATGTGCAAGCTCCATCTCTTTCCCCAGTAACGTTTCTTGCCTTTTCCTTTGCCACAGCTGATGCTGTGGCATTTCTTGATGACACTTCTTTTGCCCAACACTGTTTATCTGTTTGTGTAGTGTGATCTAATGTTAAAAGCCTTTCCACAGGAGGTGCTGGTTGCCACTCTGGACCTGGAGGATGTTCGAAGTTACAGAGCAGAGATTTCCTCTCGTAACTTGGCGGTAAGAATAAGTTTGAATGGGTATTGGATGTAAGAAGTATTTGCATGTCTTGATTTTCACAGTATCTTAGAGAGCTGTTTTTTTTAAACTATGTTAAAATTGGTGTCTTCTGAATTCTTCTGTACTATTGCTTAGGCAAGTAAAGTGAATCCTTATCCCAGAGTAAAAGTGAACTTTGCTCTGTCGTGTCCTGATGATTTAGCTGTTCCTACTTGTATGCCAATCCAGTGGAGGCACCACAGTCCTGAGGAGGAGATCAGGTAATCAAATGCTGAATCTGTTGCTTGAAAATTATTTTGGTTTAAAAAAAAAACAAAACTCAAAGAAAGAGATAAGATGTTGTTCAGACATAAGTAAAGGAAATCTCTCATTGGAAGACCACAGTAAATATGTTGACTTGCTTAGGTGTTATTCCCTAACCTTCTTAGAATAATCATGTTCTGTAATTTCAGCCTTGGACCTGCATGTTGGCTCTGGGACTATTTAAGGCGCAGCAAACAGGTAAGAACAACTGGGTTTGTTTTTCCCTTGCAATGCACAACTTCTTTTGTGCCACAGGCACAATCCAAATTGTTTTCCTGTGCTGCTGGTAACCCAAACTGATGTTAGTCCAAGGTGCAAATTTTGAGTTTTTCACTGGTAGCTCAGTCAGACTTAAAAATTGTATTCCAAGTGTGATTTCAGTATGCTCTGTGCACCTTTCCCTTAGGAATTGTGCTTTCCTGAGTGCAGCAGAGTGACATGAAGTTGTCATTCAGTGTAATAGTAAAGTATATATGAAAAATATTATCCTTTTTTATTAGCATTTCTGTCTTACTAGAGGGTAAAGTAAAACTGGAATTTTTTCTAGGCAAAGGGTTTTACACTGACTGCTTATTTGATTACCCAGTTGATGAGAGTTTAGAGGATTTCCTCTGGGTGGTTTGTTCTGTTTTTCCTCAATAACACATAAGCCTTGAACAATATGAAGTCTTGAAAATGCTTGTCATTCTTCTACAGGAGTGTGTTTCTGAGTGGTACAGTACATATTTTTTTCCTTATTTTGTTATGTGGAACCTCTTCCTTGCTCTGTTTTGAAGGCAGGATTTCTCCTACCTCTGAGTGGTGGAATTGACAGCTCTGCTACAGCTTGCATAGTTTATTCCATGTGCCACCAGGTTTGCCTGGCAGTCAAGAATGGCAGTAAGTAAATCTGTGTGTCTGGCCAGCTGTGTTTATTAATGGTTATGGATAAGTTAATATTAGCTGGGTGCTGTAGCTGCTAGAGCTTATTAATTGCAGACCCTTTTTTTGTCGTTCTAATGGCGTCCTTTGTATCTCTTCAGAAATTCCAGTAAAAATGTGTGTCCAAATTCAGATTGTCTGAATTGGCATAATAGTTTCTGGTTTGGGTTTAAGAACTGGATGTGGAACTCAGACTAGTTTCTGTCTAAACTATTGTTCAAATGTTGGCTGATGTAGTCTTCAGTTTATTCTGAGAATTTTCCCCTTCTGTTAAAAGCAGCACTACAAAGCATGGTTAGGAATGGTTTAAGTTCTTTAAGTTCTGGCTTTAAGCAGACTTCATGCTTTTAGCTAAGTCTTTGTGCATACTGGATCGTGTTTTCTATGAAAATTCTTCAGTAGATCTAAAGGATTTAACCCTTCTGTGCTCAAAATCAGAAGAAAAATCAGCAATTCTTTAATTTGATAGATGAAGTTTTTCTGGGAAGATAGATGTAGTAGTCTTATTTGTCATGGGCACTGTAAAGCTTGATTGGAATACAAGGGGCATACAAGATATTTGCACATTTTGCAGAGGCAGGAGCACAATAATTTCCACTCTGGTTCTGTTTCTTCTGCTCTGTCCTCAGATGCAGATGTGCTGGCTGATGCACGCAGGATTGTGAACGATGGGACCTACATCCCTGAGGATCCTCGGGAGTTCTGCAAGCGTGTCCTCACCACGTGCTACATGGCTAGTGAGAACTCCTCCCAGGATACCTGCAACAGGGCCAAGCTGCTGGCTGAGCAAATAGGCAGGTACAAGCTCAGAAGTGGTGGGAAAAAACCATCCCGTTCTGGCAAAGACTTACATCTAAAATGTTCAAACTCAAAAAGGTGAAAAAAATAAGAGAGGAGTAGGAGGTGGGTTAAGTAGGAATGCTACAGATGTTATTACTAAAGTGTTAAAATGATGCCAACTTAGAAGCATTTGGCAAAGGACATGCAATTTTGGAAACAGACTCTGAGAAGTGTTATTCTTTCCCAAGTTTCTTCCTACCAGATCTGAGATTTTAGCACCTTAAAACCTCATTTGATGGGTGGATTTTTGGTGGGTTTTTTTCTATTTTATCTAGTCAGATTGTGCTGGCTGAGTCACTTGTGCTTGAATTCTTCTCAGCTACCACATCAGCCTAAACATCGATGCAGCTGTGACAGTTGTTGTGAAGATCTTCAGTGTGGTGACAGGTCGAACTCCCAAGTTTTTTGTCTATGGAGGGAGCAGCAGAGAGAGCCTGGCACTCCAGAATGTGCAGGTGTGTGTCCTCTAGGCTGAATCACATCACACTCTTTTGGTTCTGTGGGCTTTAGGTTGATTTTTTTTATTTTCTAAACTGACCAACAACTCTGCTTTAGTTTCCGAGTGTCAGTTATCCTGTTTGATAGTTTTTGTTAATTTGAGGACTTGATCTTTCTCTGTTACTGGAGAAATCCAGCTGTTTGCTCTGGAAGCAAACATTGAATTCTTTGTCAGCTTTTTGGCAACAGGAGAGGTTTAGGTCACAGAGGAGTGTGGATATTTGCTTAACATTACCAACAGTTCTGCTGGAGCTGGATCCTAGGTTGGTTTGGCATTGCTGCCATCCTTAGAAAAAGCTGAGTTTCAGAATGGGGACAAAAGCAATATAAACTTTTTAGAAATGTTGTCTATTAGACTGGAGAGATTTATTTACTCTATAAAAGGATATGGTTTATCTGCATGCTTCATCCATCATGGATCCTTGTTAGTGCTATCAGAGGTAGCAAATGGCAACTACTCCCCAGTTTGCAGCTGGCCAGGAGAAACTTCCTCAGTCTGTGGCAGTAGCAGGTACTGAACCTGGATTTCCTGACTGTGTTCAGCAATTTCTCCACAAGACTATCCTTCTTGCAGTCATGCTTGGTCACCCTAATTCTTTAAGATTTTCTAATCTTTCTGATATTTACATTCTTGTAACTAACTTTCTCACACATTTTCTGTAAATAACTCATTGTTTTGCATTCTTTGATAAGAGAAATGTGATAGACTGTTAGTTTGTCCAGTGTCATTGGAGAGGTGACACTGTCACCCTCCAATCCACTGTCACTTTTAGAACACTATGAATGTTAAAGTCAGAAAATAATCTTCCTTTTTTCATCACCTTGAGAGCAGCAGTGTGCGCTTGTGTTCTTTCATGTCCTATAGTGACAAAAAATGCTTACCCTGCCCAAATTTTATTCTTCTTGAGCTTGTTTAGACAATTGATTAATAAAAGTGTCTGGGGAGAAATCACTCTGCTATGTAAATTTTGCTTTCCTTTTCATTTTTCTCTGCAGGCTAGAATAAGAATGGTCCTTGCCTACCTGTTTGCTCAGCTGACACTGTGGGCTCGTGGGATGCCAGGGGGACTGCTGGTGCTGGGAACAGCCAATGTGGATGAAAGGTTGGTGAAAATTGGGAATCCAAACCCACGTGTAACAGGTCACTGTCATTTCCTGCCACTCTACCAAATACCTCTGTAGATTATGCTCAGAAGAGGTAACAACCTAAGAATGCACTGGTAACAGTGAAATTAATGAAAATAGGTAAATCAGCTTGAATGGGAAATTGTGTATTTTTTAGAGGTTTAGCCAAAGTATTGCTATAGCATTTCCCATAAAATGCTGTTTTCAGTAGAGCTTACCTGTGCATTCACTAGGCTAACTTCCCAATTTGTTGAATTTTCAATTACTGTATTAGGAATGAAGATGTGAACTTTTAGCTGAAAAAGCAGACCTTAAAATCTGGAGTACTGTTAGTAGAGCTGGTATCTGAAGATTAAAGCAATCCCTGTAAGATTGTGGGAGTGGTAACCTCTAAAGCTGTGGGAGTACTGTGTGCTGGTTGTGTGGGTGTTTTGAGATCTGAGATTGTTTTAATTAGTCATCACAGTATTTTAATTGTTTTGAACATATTGCCTCAACATGGATAGTTTTGCAGTGCTTTATGATTGTTTAAAGTATCATCTGGAAATTTCATGGCTTTAGGATAGCCCTGCTGCAGTTAAATGTGTTGCCCTTTAGGTGTAAATATGTTACTAATCTGCAGTTTGTTTCTCCCTTTCTTTATGCTACATATAAATTCTCTATAGTGTCAAGGGTTATATATTATGCTGCAGTTACATTATTATTAACTGTTGCTGTATAAAATTTCCTGTTTTGCTCAGTCTCCGTGGTTACTTGACCAAGTACGACTGCTCCAGTGCTGATATCAACCCCATTGGTGGCATCAGCAAGACTGATTTGAAGAGCTTCATTCAGTACTGCATTGAAAACTTCCAGCTCACAGCCCTCAGAAGGTGAGCAATGATTCAGTGACTGTGTTTGTTCATTCCACTGGAGGAACTGTCTGAGCCAGGTGCTTCATTTTTTGGGATGAAGTGCTGTTTTAACAAACCAACACTGATAAGACTGCATGGAATCCATGTTTTTCCTTTTCCCTCTCCCTTTCAGTATAATGTCAGCTCCACCCACTGCAGAGTTGGAGCCCCTGGTGGATGGACAAGTGGCTCAAACTGATGAGGTAATGCGGTATTGTTGGGTCTGCAGGATGAGGTGAGAGATGAGAATTTGGCCCCATGTTCTCAGAAGGCTGATTTATTATATTATGATATTATATTCAAAAAATTATATACTAAAACTATATTAAATATAGAGAAAGGATACAAACAGAGGGCTGGAAAAGAATGGTAATAAAAACCCATGACAGACTTGGTGAGTCTGACACAGCTGGCTGGGATTGGTCATTAATTAAAAACAATTCACATGGAACCAATCAAAGATGCACCTGTTGGTAAGCAACTTCAAGACCACATTCCAAGCAATCAGATAATTATTGTTGACATTTCTTTTCTGAGGCTTCTCAGCTTCTCAAGAGAAAAATCCTGGCAAAGGGATTTTTCAGAAAATATTATGGTAACAAGGTAATAGTGAGCAGTGCCATTAAAATGCTTTAAGCCTTACCCCAAAATCTGGGGTTTGTCCCATAGCTCTTGTTTACTCCTGTATGTAACCATGCTTACTGACAGGTGGGTTATAACCAGTTTTAAAGCTGCCAACAAGGCATTAGTTCCCCACACCTGCCCTATCAGTGTTGACAATAGTTTCCAAAACAGCAAATTAGTATTTTTGAATTATTTTAGATTTTTGGACACTTAGAACCCTATCTGTGTTGACAATAATTTCCAAAACAGCAAATTAACATTTTTGAATTATTTTAAAAGAATGGGTGTTGTAAAATGCAATTTATTTTGTTTTTTTTTTTTTTTTTAATATTACTAGAAAGTCAGGGCCTTACTGCTATGAAAATGACTGGTGGCAAAGCACTCTTCTTCCCACATGCTTTTCTTTTCTATCACTTTGAAAAGGAGAGGACTGATAAAATGGCCTCTGTGGCCTCCAATCTCCCAATTCAGAGAAATACCAGTGTTTTTTTTATTTCTGCTCATAGTATTACTATGTATTTTTGATATTGACAATATCATTTTGGTGTTTCTTTTATTTAACTGGATTATTTTAATTGCTCCATGAAAGTATTCATTAAAATTTGCATATTTAAGATTTTCTTTGACTTTCTGTGTGCATTTTCAGGCAGATATGGGGATGACATATGCAGAGCTCTCAATCTATGGGAAATTAAGGAAAATTGGAAAGGCTGGACCATACAGTATGTTCTGTAAGCTGATTGATATATGGAAGGAAATTTTTACTCCAAGAGAGGTAATAACAAAACCAAAGAGAAAAAAAAAATCAAGTAGTTTAATGCTTTTGCCAAAATAGAGCATGTTTGGAGAAAGGTCAGGTTCCTTTTAACTGAAAGTAATAGTTTCATTATTTTGTGTTTAGAGATTATTCTGCAGTTGCAGCAGAGTATGCTGGAAAAGCTGGCCTGCATCTCTTAAATGGAGCTTGTTGTCTCATGCTGCAAATTGCTAAAACATTTGTTAATTGAGTAATTTGAAAACAATTACTTCAGAATTATACCTTGGGGAAAATTGTTCTCTAAAATACAGATGACCAACTACTCTTGAAGCCTTTGGTTATGTGTTCTGAGACAAAAAATGTCTCTTGTTTTGAAAGAATATCTAGACCGTGTAAAAGTAGAAAACAGTCTCCAAAACACTGTGCTCCTCTCAGTTTTTAAATTAAAATACTAAGAAACTTCATCTGGTTAAAAGCTACATTCTTTGTACACCAGGTGGCATCCAAGGTTAAGCATTTCTTCAGGATGTATTCAGTCAACAGGCACAAAATGACCACCCTCACTCCTTCCTACCACGCTGAAAACTACAGTCCAGAGGACAACCGCTTCGACCTGAGGCCTTTCCTCTACAACATCTCGTGGTCCTGGCAGTTCAGGTGTATAGACAAGCAGGTAAATGCCTTCTGCTTCTGGAATGATTTTGCATTTCAATTATTCAAAGTGGGTCAAGCCCAGTTCCAGTGAATCTCAGGAAAAGACAACTAGCACATAGGGTAGCAGTTATTACAGAAATAACTGTGATTGTTCTTTTCACATAACTGTGAGGTGAAATCCCCTGATTTCAGTGTAGGCTGTTTAGGTTCTTTTTTGTCATACTGCTATGAAAACAAGAACAAGAAAAAGTAAAAGAATACATGTACTGAGGACTGAAAGTAATAGGTGTACCCAGACTCATGAAGTCCTGTGCTAATGGGAGAAACAAGTTGTGGGTTTTGGTTTCAGTTCAGGACCTGTCTGAAGGGATCTGCTTAATTGCAGAATTAAGACTTGACCCACGTCAGTGTGAGGAGAGCAAGTGTAAGAGGCAGCAATTCACTGTGAGTGCTTCTCCCAGCTGCTTCTGCAACAATTCCTTTTTTGAATCTCAAGTTAGCTGACTCACAAATTCATGTTTGCTCAAACACAGCAGTAGTAATGGTACCATGCTCAGTTTGAGCACTGAGATGTGGAGGGGCCCAGGCAATTATTGAAACCATGCTTTACTTTTTATAGTTTTTAGCCACCCCTTCAAATTGATTTTTAATGTCTCTTTTGTGGCACAAATGCTGGGGTGAAGAATTTTAGCACCTTGAAGTTTTTCTGGCAGAGATTTTACGCCCCAGTTGCTTTTAAGAATATGTTTATACATGTAATAAAATACTAATTCCTTCATCTGTGAAATGCCAGACATGTTGTAATAGTATTTTACTACCTTGAAACCTGGGATAAATGCTACCATGTGCAGTACTTAATTGTAAAGTAGTATAGTGGGGGATTTTTACATCACATTGGACTTTTTCCCACTGAAGTCCAGGACAAAAGTTATTTTGGTCTCAGTGGGAGTCTGGGAAAATGTTTTTGTAGGGTCTGGACCAAAATGTAATTATTTTATGCTTATAGTAATTAAGATCTTTTAATGGTGCAGATATTCTTACATTCTCTAACTAGATTTGTATGTAATAGCAGTTGTGCTCTGTAAGGGTAGTGGTCATTGCAACTTATTCCTGGGAACCAGGAGTCAAGTTTAGGGAAGATTTTATTGTGTAGATTAGAATAACCTGAACTGATAGCTCCTGCAGCTCTTTGCAAGATTGGAAAATGATAACTTGCAGTGGTTTGAGTCAAATCTGCCCTATTCAAGAAAAGGAATATAGGAAGAGTTTCTTCTTACTGAAGGCGTTCAGCACAATTGTAATTCTGAAGAGAATCACTCTTTGGGACAGTGTGCCACTGATGATTCTGCTCCTGGGACTCAATCTGCACTTAAAATTTTTCTAGCATAGTAACAGGACGGTGAAAATATGGCATAAACTTGACATAAAACCCACCTTTAGTTAGGTAATGCCAGGTTTTCCTGTAGGAGAGTCATGTTACAGCTCAAGCTCATTTGTGAATGGAAACAAGTTGGAGTGCTAATGATAGAGAAATCTGTTGGATTTGTAGAAAGTACTTTTCTGCTTTGGATATAGTCAAGCCAATTTAGTTATCCACTCATTTTTAGTGCAAAATGCCCTTTGCATTTGCTGTAGAAGGAACAGGGGTAAAAGGAATTTAAGATCATAATTTAAGATCATTTGCTGGGAATTACGAGATTTGCTCTTGGAATCTTCGTGTCATTCTGCTCTACCTGGCTGAGGGGGTTTAGAACAACCCTAGGAACTCTGTAGCTTCTGCCTTGGAGCTGTGTCTGAACTAAAGGATTTATGGTCAGAGCAAAAATGGTGCACTTCCAGGTGCCAAAATATTCACTGGGACTTTAATAGCTGCCACAATTTGAAGGAACTGTGATGCAGCTCCTTCAGACTTGCCAGAAGAAAGCTGGCAAATCTGCCTGCAAGGACAAGATATCTGCAGGCCATCCTCTGCTTTTTCCAGTGTTACACCACAAGATTAGCTGCATTTGGTCAAACCAAAAGATTTATTAGCTTCATAAAAACCTGATCTTTGTGTGTCTCTTTTACAACCAGTAGGAGATGTTGATGGAAGAAGCAGCTTATTTTTGCTACTGAATTGGTTTCTTTTTTACATGCAGGTGTCCAAGCTAGAAAAAAAGGAAGGAATTTCTGTAGCTGAAGATGTGGACTGACTTCCTATCTTGTTTAACCATGGTAATTAATTTGCCAAACAGAATGTTCAAAACTGGATTATATTGTGATAATGAGCAGGGATAACCTGCTTAACAGTTCTTGAGCTGACTGTTGTAATCAATTCTTTTAATTGACTCCCTGTTTTACTCCAAATATACTTAAACTGTAGTTTGGCTAAGGGATCATTAAGGATCTCCTTCAACTTTTTGAGTTAATTGCCTTTAATTTAAGAACTCACCTTACTTTGCAACAAACTTGTCATTTTGTCATGCTAATTGACTCAGTCCTTATTCTACATGTTTTGTTATTTACCTGGCACTGCCTTTGTAGACTGGTCCAGTGTTTTGAGTGGCCACAAAGTCAAACTCTGTAAGGTGTTGGAGGCATGTCTGTCTTGAAGCAGATGGATAATCTTCATGTTAGTGAGGTCGAATTTAGAGTTTAACTTCTTGTTTCCTTTGAATATTGCAGAGTGAAGTATAAAACCAGCGTCCTCTGAGCTCAATTAGAGTGTTACCCACATCCATTTTTAACTTCATGTCTTCAAACTGATCTTTTAAATTTGTTCAGTGCTGTGGAGCAATAAAAAAGGATGGGTTTGTTCCTTTGTCTGAGGCCCTTTTCTGCGTTTCCATTTAATGTTTAGCTGTTCCCATTTCTTTTTTAAACTTTGATTTGAAAGGTGCACTTCTCATAGGGAAAACAAGAAATGCATTTCTGCAGTTCTGGGCAAACAATATTCTTAACTGCAGCAACAGGAGAGCTCAGGCCCAGTGAGACTTCTGTTAAAATAGTCTTATATTGTGCTAGCATAAAATGTCTGCTAAAAAGGGCACATTCTCCACATTTGTTTTCCACAACTCAGGAGTTGATTCACTTGGAGTTAAAGATGCTGCAGGAAGAATGGAAAACCCCCAGCTGTGATTTGCCTTCCTTCACAGTTAGTTGGACACTTCCAATTCCAGCTATAGGGAGTGGATGAATTCTGAAGAGAAGTTCAAAAATTTGTTGTGTATTTGAAGACTTCTTATTTCTTTGTTTCCTTTGGAAGTTACTGGTTTCTCTTTCTGGACAATCACAGAAGAGGAAACATTTGCTTTCATTCAAATAAAAAATAAGAGCACAAACCCACAATATTTACATATGTCTCCTGTGTTGTTACAGTTAGCGTTGTTACCCAATCTATTTCAGACACTTTTCTTTTTTAGCAATTGCATTTACAGCACATGTACAAATTGCATTTTATTTCTTACCTGCTAATGCTGTACCAGGTCCCTCCAATTTGCCTTTTACTATCCAGAAATTTTCACTGCTGCCTCTAGTTTGACTGTTATCAATACTTAGCTCCAATGTTACCAGTGCATTGTTGCCTACTGAGAATGGGAAATAATTCTAACATCTAGCTGATGATGTTCACTTTTTACTAGAGACTACTTGTATTTGGTTTGTGTGGCCAGGTTTTAGTGGCAGGGGGGGTTACAGAAGTGGCTTCTTTGAGAAGCTCCTGGAAGCTTCCTGCAGCAGAGGCAGAGCTAATCCCAGCTGGCTCCAGGATGGACCAAGGCCAAGCCAACCAGTGATGGGAGTAATGCCTCTGATAACAGAATTTAAGAAGGAAAAAAGGTGTTGTGCAGAAGTAATTGCAGCCAGGGAAGAGCAGGGGGAGAAGATGTGAGGGGAACAGCGCTGCAGACACCCAGGTCAGGGCAGAAGGAGGAGCTGGAGCTGAGATTCCCTTGCAGCCCCTGGTGAGCCAGCTGTGATCCTGCAGCCCAGGGAGGGCACAGGGATGCACAGACCCACCTGCAGCCCAGGGAGGGCACAGGGATGCACAGACCCACCTGCAGCCAGGGAGGGCACAGGGATGCACAGACCCACCTGCAGCCCATGCAGGGCACAGGGATGCACAGACCCACCTGCAGCCCAGGGAGGGTACAGGGATGCACAGAGCCACCTGCAGCCCATGCAGGGAGGGCACAGGGATGCACAGAGCCACCTGCAGCCCATGCAGGGAGGGCACAGGGATGCACAGACCCACCTGCAGCCCATGCAGGGAGGGCACAGGGATGCACAGACCCACCTGCAGCCATGGAGGGCACAGGGATGCACAGACCCACCTGCAGCCCAGGGAGGGCACAGGGATGCACAGACCCACCTGCAGCCCATTGAGGAGCCCACACCAGAGCAGGGGGATGCCCAAAGGAGTGTGTGAACTTGTTGCAAGCCCATGCTGGAGCAGGGTCCTGGCAGGGACCTGTGGCGAGCGGAGCCCATGCTGGAGCAGGATCCTGGCAGGACTTGTGGCACTGCAGCAAACCCACAACAGGCTGTTCCTGAAGAACTGCAGCCGGTGGGAAGGACTCGCATTGGAAAAGTTTGTGGAGGACTGTTCTCTGTGGGAGGGAAACCCCCAGGCTGAAGGAGGGGAAGGACTCATTGCCCTGAGGAGGAAGCAGTGGCAGAAGCAATGAGAGCTGACCATAACCCCATACTCTACCTTGCTACACCAGTGAGGGAGAGGGATAGAAAATCAGGAATAAGTTTAAGCCCAGGAAGGAGGGAGAGCTGGTTTGTCTTTAGGATTAGCTTTATTTCTCATTATCCTGTTTTGTTATGATTGGTTATAAATTAAAATACTTTTGTTATGAAAATTCTGTTTTGCCTATGATGATATTCAGTGAGTGACCTCTCCCTGCCCTTAATTCATATTTTCTCTCCATGTCCAACTGAGGAAGGGAGTGATGGAGCAGCCCAGGTCAATCCATTGCACAACAATATAAAGATAACATCAAAGAGTTTTTGTTTTTATCTTCAGCTGGGTCTTACCCTGACTTATTTGGAAGTCAGTGTTAAACTTATTTTTTGACTAAACAGTGGTGCAGGTGAAAGCAAAGGCTACCCCATTGCTCTTTATCAAACATATATCAAATTATATGGGTTCCTCTCAGAGTTAAATAAAGGTGGCCCTTAGAGACCAATCAATTTTTCATCATTTGGCTGAATTTGACTATGAGCTTGTTGATTTCCCTACATACCACCAGCTACCACCAGAAAGAGAGCTGGCCTATCACACACCATTGTCCACAGTGAACACTGCTCCCTGGTCCATGATTTTATTTGCAATTCAACTAGTTCTTACAACTAAGAGTCACCTTATAACAGTCTTGACTAGTAAACGTGTAAAATATTCACTGAAGTAAAGAGCTCTCCGTTTGATAAACTAAATGTAGCTTTCAATTAAAGAGCAAAGGATGTGTCTACTTTTACTTGCCAGGCTAGAATACTAAAATGAGGGATTGATACGCTCTCGTGTTCATCATTATGCTGCCACAGATCCCAGTATGCGGCAGAAAAGCGCTGGCAAATTGGCCTGACGCTTCTTTTGAAATTGCAGCTTTATGAAATTGACCAGGGGAAGGGCGTGTGAATGGGAGCGTGAGAAAAGAGGGCGAGTAGCAAAAGTGAAGCATCTTTAACAGTGAAAGCAACGTGAGTGACATTCACGGCTGCTCATGGAATGCCAAGGTGATTAAATACAAATTAAGTACTTTCTGCAACCAGGGATGTGGACGGTTTTTTAGGACTGTGATTTATGCGGGAAGCGGCCCCTCAGCTGCCCTGAGGCACCCAGCCAGGAGCCTGCAACCAGCCTGAGGCAAAAATGTGCAACACCTTATCGGGGATGTATTTTTTTAAGCCCATGATTGACGTGTGGGATGTGAAAACGCGACACTTTCCCCCTGACACCCCGCCTGCTCCAGTACCCCAGGGACGGGCGGGAAATGGCGCGCAGGGGGCGAACGCCGGGGCAGCGCCGGGCCCGGCGGGAGGAGCCCTGCGGGCCGCGGCTCCCGCTCTCCCTCGCAGCCGGTCACATGCGGCGGGCGGAGCCGCCCGGGGCGGGCCGAGCCCCGCTCCCCTCCCCTCCCGCCCCGTCCTGCCCCATCGCAAGCTGGCTGTGGTGCGGTGGCGGCGGCGCGGTCGGTGGTGCGGATGGAGGCCGGTGCTGAGGCGGAGCCGCTGCTGCCTCCGCGGCGCTGGCGGGCGGGCCGCGGGCTGTGGCGGGAGCGCGGCGGTGCCCGCTCGGCCGCCGAGGACGGTGAGTGCCCGGGGCGCTGGAGCAGGCGGAGCTCTTTCTTTCCCGCAGAGCTGGGGCGCTCCTGGGAGCGCCAGGAAGCCCAGGGTTCCTCCCACGGTACTGCGGGGCTCGGCCGCCCTGCTCGGGCTGCTCCCGGCAGCTCCGGCGGGGACGGCTCTGAGGGAGCCGTCAGCGCTGGGTTCAGGTGCGAGACGTGCGCTGCTGCTGCAGCCCCAGGCTTCTTTAGTTGCTTATGTGATTTTAGGGTTTTCCTCTAAGTTGCTGACAAGGTTTTCTCGAACCCAGTGGCTGTCCTAGGTGTGACATCTCAATTCTCCCAGGATGGAATCATTTGGAGACCTCAGGTTCTCTTTTTTCAGGATGTTGCATCACCTAAGGGAACCTTCACACTTGATTGCTCTTTTGTGCAGTTCCAGAAGTGCAGCGCGGTCTGGGATGGATTCTGCGTGCCCAAACCGAGACGCTAGCGCTGAGTTCAGGGTCTGGGATGGATTCTGTGTGCCCAAAGCGAGCCACTAACGCTTTAATCATCACTTGTGACTAAGTGTCACTTGCTGTGACTAAGAGTTGCAGAATAAGTTGGATATCCATGGTAGAATGTATGGAGAAATTGCTATAGTAAACATTTTTGGCTAATTTCCCTGTTTTATTTTTATACTGTAAGCAGCCACTTAGATTCTGCCCTTCCAAAATCCTTGGCATCAACACTAGTGGCTTGCGGTGTGCTTCAAGTACCTAAAGCTTTTTCTGTCCTTGCAATCCTTTTAGCTAATGGTTCCTTTAAGCAACTTTTGGTTTTATCTCACTAGTGTGAGATGTCATTAAAAAAAATAATGTCTTTACTGCCTGAGCCTGGCTTGTCTGCTGTTTGTGCTCAAATCTTTCTCGTGCCATGGTTCATATCAGGATCAGTACAAAACTGTTGTTGCTGATGCTCAGATAAAGGATGACATTTGAAAACCGTTTGCAGTCTTTGTAGGAAATTGATGCTGCTGAATCATGTGGAACATAAAACTGTCTGTGGCTCTCATGAATGGTGTTTCTGGCATTGCTTGGTGTGTGTGGTAGGGCATTGTGTTACTGCTGGGATCAACTCCTTCGTGTATCCCGGGTTGTCATTGCTGTCTCCTGGGTGGAGATGGTGTGAAGTGCTCCTTGGGACTCTTCTCCTCTGTGGGAAGGTTACACTAGCATATGTTTTTCATATCTGGAATCCCCCTCAATTTCTTATCTCTTTTTATATATCTCTTTTTTTTCCCCTTCTTTATTTTGACATTAACAGCCTTTATTTCTCTTTTTTGCTTAATTGCCAGCTAAGTTCCCGAAAGATCTTACTTCAAGTAAACACAAATGGCTGCCCTTTATTTTTTATGTGTCTGTTTTCACATAGACTTCTTAATTATGGGTTTTTAAAAGTGTCATAGTAACTAATTTAGTGGTATTTTATTTCAAATTGTGTTCTTTCACCCCTTGCTGTGTCTTGAGCTCTGATCTGTTTGGTATGGTAATAGTAACTCTCAGAACAAATTTAAAAAGCACTTAATTTAGTTCTCATACGACTGGAGATTCCTGCTGGTTTTGGAAGAACAAATACCACAGTATCTTTATTAAACAAAAATAAAAATTGCCATAGTAATAGTTCCTGATTTTCCTGGCTTTGCTTGACTGCATACCCTGTCAAAGAACAATTTGAATTTCCATTATTTTGTCTGTTAGGACTTGTCTCTGTGTAGTTTTGTGGTACTTAACCACCAGTGTAATCTGGCTACTTAAACCTAAAAGAGAACCTTTTAACAAAACACAGAAAAGTGCATGATGTGTTTGATATTATTATTACATATTTAATGTAATGCACAGTGCTGCTGACAGAGCAGATGTGGCAGGAACTCTCTTTTTTTTGTGTGTGTACAGTGCCCTTGGTCATGAGAACTGTGATTGTGCACCTTCTCTTAACTGATAAGCAGTTTTATCCAAAATACAGCAAGTGATTCTTATTTCTTTTTTACTTCATAGGTGCTGGAGCTGATAATGACCTTTATATAAACCAAGCCATAGTATTTATTGAAGATGCAATACAAGTAAGTAACAATTTTTTTGTTAGCCTTTATGCTTCCCGTGCTGGGTGTTTGTCACACACTCTGCCAGTTTTTAAGTTCTTCTGTGTTCAGGCAATGTTTGTAAACCACCATCTCAATTCACAAAGCAAAATAAGAATTCCAAATTCCTGTGGTATGCAAGTCTCAGTGAACTTCTGCCTAGGAGAAATATATTTTTCCCCACAATGAAGTAATCTCTTTCAGGGTTTCAGAAGACATGCTGGTTTGTGGAGTGATTTTCATGGTGTTATTTTGTTTGTTTATTTGTTTGGGTTGGTTTGATTGTGGATGTTTTGCTAGTGACTAACCTACTGCTAAGAGAAACGATTTTAGCAAACCCTGTAATTTGCCTCTCCATCTGACTACTTGCACATCTTAAGAGCTGGTAAAAGCTCAAGAGTTTAAGACTGGCTTCAAGTGTGAAGCTGGAACTCCTCAGCTGAACTCGATGCCTTTTGAAGTCTTGATTCCCTCTTTGTTGCTCCTTTACTGACCACTACTGCAGGTTCCTAGATCCTGTTTTCTTCTAGGCAGTGGGAATGCTGAAGGGCATTCCTTGAGCTCTCTTGCTGCTTGGTTGGGAGATTTCTGGGGGTCAGATGTATTTAAGGTGTGGCCACCTTTCTGGAAGCATCTGCTCAACAGGGGCAGAGTAAGAACAGCCCAGGATCTGTCACAGAGGAGGGACAAATTTTGTGGATTCCTTAAGAATCACAGGCACTTCCTGATCTGGAAGCATATTTTATTCAAAGACATTGGTTGAGGTATCTTCTGTTCACAATTAATTTGTTTGCATTTTATGGCCTGTTGGAGGAGAAAGACAAAAGAAGAGCCATGAGTGGAATGAATGTTGGAGAGGGGAATTAAGTGGGTGGACCATTTTGGCGAGTACATAGAATAGTCAGTTGTGATGGTGGTCACAAGGGTTGCAGGTGAAGAGAGAGGCGAGAATGTTGATTCCATGTTCAGAAGGCTTGATTTATTATTTTATGATATATATTACATTATGATTATACTAAAAAGAAATAGAAGGAAAAGTTCTCAGAAGGCTAGCTAAGCTAAGAATAGAAAAGAATGAATAACAAAGATCTGTCTCCCGGCAAAGAGCAAGACCCAGCTCTGCCGTGAGCGGTCAGTAAATCCAAACATCCACAGGAGACCAATCACAGATCCACCTGTTGTGTTCCACAGCAGCAGATAACCATTGTTTACATCTTGTTGCTGAGGCCACAGCTTCTCAGAAGGGAGAAAAATCCCAAGAAAGGATTTTTCACAAAAGATGTCTGTGACAGTCACTGAATTATTACAAATGCTGTTATTTGGAATGATGACAATGCTTGCTTGAGATGACCGGCACACAGTTTATTTGAGCAGCTCTGTGGTCTTTAGATAGCAGAAATTCTTTACAATCTTTCCCTTTTCGCACATGTAGAGCACCTTTGTGATCATGGGTGACCTGATACTTTAATAATTAATAACATGTACTAATTTGGTTTGCTTTGGTCACTTGATGTTTGTTTTTGAGCTAGACTGAATGTAATGTTTGAATGATCCTTTTTGCTTCCTGCCTTCAGTACCGATCTATAAATCACCGTGTGGACTCCAAATCCCTGTGGCTTTATCGATGGTACTATTCCAGGACTTGCCAGTGGTAAGAACTTGGTTATTCTCTTTGCTTTTTTGTTTAGGAGTTAGTCTTCCTGAAAAACTACTCTTCCTCTTTCTAATTTGTTAGATAATTAGTTAATTGTGTTTTTATCTTTATAAGAACTTACTCTAGGAAGCAAGTAAGTTCTTATGACCACATGTGAGCATAATAGAAGTGGAAAACATAAAATTTTATAGAAGTTTGATGACAGAGATAGCTCTTTGGAAACAGCCACAGCATTGTTGCACGAGTGGAGTAATTAGCATGATTTAAAGCACTGTGCCTCAAGAGTTTTCAAAGTGTATGTTTCTAAACATGTTGGATTACCAGCAAGATTGTTTGCTGCTGTCAGTTTCAAAAGGACACCGCCTCATGTTATTTGGTGGTCAGCCATTACATCTCCAGTGCAGGCAACAACATGCTAGTCAAGTGCTGCCTTGTCGTCTAACCCATTTGATTGAAATATGGTATCATAAAGCTTGGTTTTCTTCAAAGAAAATTGCTTTACTCTTAAGTATTTTGTTATTATTTTGACTCATTTTGTGGCTGGATTATGTGGTTTGTTTTGGGGTGGTGTTTTTTGATACTTTTTTTATGGTTTTGTTGGTTTTATTTTTGATTTAATCTCTGTCCAAACAGGATTTTGAGCTTAACCATTACTGTAATCTTGGCTTTGGCTTTCATTGAAGAGCCTTCCTCACTCACCATCACGTCCGATGTGCGCTACCGCCTTCCCGCCTGGAATCCTCCCTGCGGCCTCACGGAGAGCATGGAGCTGCTCTGCTTCCTGGTGTTCGTGGTTGATGTGTCTGTCAAGGTGAGCATCTCCTTCATCTGGTACTGAATGAAGCAGTAGGTGTGTGATAGAATTGTTTTTTAAATCTTGAGTTTGCAGGATAAAATTGCCTTGCTTTATTAGAGCATCATTTCAGGAGAAATTAGCAAGTGAATATTTACTTAATTAAGACACTTATTCCCTTTCTTTTTAACCTGATTTTCCTAATTGAATTAAATGAAATAAGTTTTGCTCAGAGTGCAAGTGTTTTGGCTTAGCTGCTTGTATTAGGCTACAAAATCAGGGAATATAATAAATATATGTCGGTTCATTTACACAAAATAAAAGTTGTCAGAAACTCACCTTTCTTAGGATAGTTATTTCTGGAAAATCCCTTTTTTATGTTTATTAAGTGGAGAATTTTCTTGCATTCAGAGAATTTCTTTCTCGTGACCTTTGTGCAACTTTTGCTGACCTTTATTTAGTTCTTGTAGGAGAAAAATACCTCAACAATGTATTTTTGTTTGGATCTTGGAGAGCTTTTTAAGAGCACTAATGTAAAATTGCGGACACTTGGAAAAAAAATTGGTGCTGACTTATTAGGGTATTGGATTTTATTATTAAAGTAAGTTATGGTTGTTCCTTCTATTTCCCTTGTCCAGAGTTACTTAATTGGATGGAAAGAATTTTGGAAAAATAAATGGCTAATGGCTTATATACTGACATTAATTGTTTCCCTCGCTGATTGGATTGTGTCACTGAGTTTTTTCTGCAAAGAGGTAAGAACAGCTTTACTTTGATCTTTCATAGCTGGATAATTCACTGAAGCACAGAAAAAGTTTGGTGTAATTTTGCTTAGTAAAGAATTCTGTTTTATTCTTAATGTAAGTTTTGTGTTTGTTGATAAAATTAAATAGCACTCATTGCTTTAGTCTATCAGCAGTTGAAGGGTGCAGGGAAGACTCATTGCCTGGCACCGATTTTGAAATGCAATTGGAGAATTATGTGCTTAACTTGAGTGAATGGCAAAGCCTCTGTAGTGAAGTGTAAGAAAAAGTTAATTAAAAAGGTAATTAGGTAGCTTACCATCAGCTTTCTAACCTGAAGCTGTACTGTGTTCAAAACAGTTGTGTTTTGAGAGCAACATCAAGTTTGGAAATGGTTCTAGAAGTGCCCTCCTTGATGCAATACTGCACTATCCCAGTTGGTTTTGCCTGCCACAGATTTACATTAAATGAGTTGTTGTGCACTTGCAATCCTTGTTAAGAGAACACTAATGTGGTAAAAATGCTGGGAAATGAATGAGAGAGACATGATCTTAAAATGTGGAATCTTGAGGTGAGATAGTGGACAGGGAGTTTGAACAGGAGTCTCCCAACACAGAGCGGTGGCAGAAGGAGCAGTTGAACTGCTGGGATGGATGAACAAGAGAATAGAAATAAAGTAATTTCTATGGGTTTTTTTTGCTGCTAAGTGTGGCCCACAGAAGACTGATCATAAAGTGCAAGATGCTGAAACGCTTGACGTAGCAAATAAGTGACAGGAATAACTTGAAGGCTTGCAAATGTCTTGACTGCAAGAATCAAAAAGATAATTTGCTGCAGTGTTGTGGGGGAAAAAAGCCCTGACAGCTTGAGTCTTGTCAGAGACAGAAATTGCTAAGTAATTACCACGCCATTTAGTTATAAAACAGTCTGAAAAATTGAAGTTAAGGACTTATTTTTAGAATATATATTTGTTTTTATGGAAAGTAGCTCTCTATTAGTCCCTTTCTTGAGATGGACCTTGGCAAAAAATACAAAAATGCCATCTCTTGCCAGATTGTTATGTCTACTGAGCAGTGAAGTTAGACTGTTTCCAATTAGTGGCCTGATGAAACTATTGAAATGTCAATATGTGTTTTTAAAGCAATCTCTCCTCACTTTAATGAGGTGTGGAATCTTTTTTCGTCTTTTGTGAGCTCAGAAGAGCAGAGTTCAGTTCTTTTTCTGTTCTGCTGTTTGCTTAGTCAATGTGTGTGTCCAGGGCTTACTGGCGAACTTGCATTCAAAATATTTGAGCTGCCAGTCTTGCAGGAACTCAGTGTCTGATCCTTTGTTTTTTGCAGAGTGTGAGAATAAGGAGAATCCTTCGCCCCTTCTTTCTCCTCCAGAATTCCTCTATGATGAAGAAAACATTAAAAAGTATCAACAGCACATTGCCTGAAATGGCCAGGTGGGTTATAGCACAGAAGACATCCTTTCACAGGATGGCTGGGAGTAGAGGGTTGTTAGCCTTGGAGTTCCAGTTTGGGGCATCTGAGCAGCTTCCTCCTGGATTGGGTAGCTAAGTGCTCAGTGAGGTCAGGTCGCAGAGGGTGAAGGTTGTGGTAACTTTTTGATTCCCGTTAGTCTCTACAGGATCTCTAGATTTTGACCTGACTGTGTGTTTGACATAGGTTTTTTATTGCTAGTCAAGTGGGAGGTTTTGATTCTGCTTTTCTAAACCCTTTTGTAAGGGAAGAATTGAGGCACATAAGTGTGATTTTTATTTTGTATCAAAACTCACATCCCCTCCTGTTATCTCCATATAACTTCTTAAAAACATGCCTGGTTTTCTTTATATGGCATAATTTTGCATTTTTAGAAGAGGATATTAAGAATAAGACAAAGATACTGTTAATACTTTGATATATTTGCTTTCCAACAGTGTTCTTCTACTACTGGCTGTTCACCTGTCTCTCTTCACCATGTTTGCCATGCTGCTCTTTGCTCGAACAAAGGTAAGCAATTCTCTGCCTACTCTGGTAGATCTGGGTGCCTTTTTCCTGTACTTGCACAGCAGCTTCTTGTCTAGTTTTATAGTCAAACAAGTGAAACTCTTTTTCCCTGAGAAAGGTCACGTTGTCAGATGTACTGAGATGAGTTTGAAGTCCACTTGGAGAGCTTTAACATGTGCATGGTATTGTGTATGCAGGAGATTTCCTTATACATTTACCCAGTTTGATCCCTTGAGTTACTTTCTCTGCTTTTTTTGAAACCCTCTGTGCTGTTCTGTCTCCAAAGCTCTTGTCACTCTTTCATTTATATTATCACTCATTTATTTTTTTCTCTTCCCTATCTAGCTTTTTGCTAACTTTAGTTTCTTCTGTGTTTTCTCACTCTTCAGTACTGGTATTTCTACCGGGCCATGCCCTGGTAGGTTTTTGCCTGTACTAGTTTGGGTTTCTGATCCGTTTGGGTTTTCCTCTTGTTTCTCTCTTCCTGCTTCTGAAAATCAAAATTGAAATTTTGTGGTTAAAATTATTTTTGTGTTCCGGTAATCTTGATATGTTCCTTCTGTTCTAGACTTCCTGTATCTTAGTGTATCACACTCAGATTATATAGGGTTTTTTTTCATTCTTATTTTTTAAGGCCTTCCATAAATATGTTACTGTAAACACAACAATTTCTTGCCTACTTCTCCTATTAATTTTGTCCCATCCTTAATCTCAATTTTGCACCTTCATTTCTGCTGTAATTTGCTCTTAAACCAGCTTCTAGTCTTCCTCACAATCAGAAAATTCCCTGAATTCCCATGTTACAGAATCTTTGGAATTAGAAGCAGAGGTCTGTTTTCCCACTGTTAGTTGCCTTCTGGACCTTTGTATTACCTCTGTTTGTCATATCTAATTTCAGCTATGAGCTTCCCCAGCAGATGTATATTTATAACTTCATACCTAAACCAATCACTTGTGTATACATTGAGGTAAAATATAAAATTTAGAGAGTGGACTTTCCTATTTTGGTGTGCTGCTCTGACATCCATACGAACTAATTTTATCTAACATGGCAAAATACTGCAGGCAAATTCTAAAAGTAGGTTTATTAATGAAATTCATGACTCTGCATTTTTTTGTGTATGTCCTTTAGAGTTACGTATTCCAGCCTTTGCAGCAGATTCAGAGCTGTTTGTCCTGTGGTGCCTGACTCATGTTTGTGTTGTTCGCACTCCGCTTTTTTTTTTTTTTTATCTGTCTCTTTTGACCTTCAGAAAAAAAAAAAATATATGTGGAGGATCCAAGGATCTGAGATCAGCCTCCCAGTGTGTTTTTGATGAAGGTTCTGAGTCCCATACTGTCCGTTTGTGGCGTGATTGTTCTTCCTGGGTCTGAGGTGCTAGCTAGACATAATTTCATGTGGGGCTTCCTGCTCTTACTTGTGCTTTTTTATTAGTATTAGTAAGTGATGTGATTGCTCTGTATTCTTACACATTCTCTTAATTTTTATTAAGAGAATGTATAATTATTAACTTTCTGGCTTTTGCTTTTTCCACAGGGTAGATTTGATCAGGTGTGTAAGAAATTGATTGTTGACTGACATTAATTGTTTAAAAAAATGTAAACTTTTTTTCCCCTTCCTTGCTGAGACAGTGGTTTCTTGGTATTTTTCTTAACAATGAACACATCTTTGCCCAGGATAACCAGCAGGATAAGGAGTGGGTGGTGTATTTCCGGAATTTGCCGGATTCCCTGACGTCACTGCTGGTCCTGCTGACTACTGCAAATAATCCTGATGGTGAGCAGTCTTTCAGAAATAACACTTGTCTCTCCTTTTGAAGAACAACAGAGTAAGACTGCTCTGTTAAGAATACTGTAACCATTCTTTCAGCTGCTGGTTCTTAGTACAGCCACAGGAAGGTTGTGTAAAGGTTTTTCATGCCTTTAGTAACTTGATTTTTGCCTTTCTGTGGTGCAATTATATATGCCACTCTAAAATCCAGCCTATGAGAGCTTTTACCAATTACCAAAAGTTCTTAGAGGTCTCTATTGTGCATCTCAAGCATTAAAATATTACTTCCTATTTTTGTTAAATTTGATTCAGTGATGATACCTGCGTATTCTAAGAATCGAGCATATTCCATCTTCTTCATCCTCTTCACTGTGTTAGGTAAGTTACCTCTTGTCTTTAATGCACTTTCAACTTGTGCATACCATCTACACTGTTTTATTTTTCTAGGAAAGTTTAATCATGAATTTCTCACTTTTGTGATCCTTCCAGTTATTGCAAAGTGTCTGTGAGATCATTTTCATGGAAGGTGCTTATGGTTTGGAGTTTCTTGGTAACATGAATATACATTACAGTATATTCAAACATTAAATACCTTTTGGAAATCAAATGCAAGAAAAATAACCTTCTTTAAGTTTTACTTCTGATTTACTGCATATGCTGAAACTTCTTTGAGAAACAGATATTTTTCAGTAAATTTTACTGCCTCTTTTTCTCCAACAGGCAACTTGTTTTTGATGAACTTGCTTACAGCAATAATATACAACCAGTTTCGAGGGTACCTTCTGGTGAGTAAAGCATTCCTAATTTCTATGTTCTGCCATAACTTTGGACCTTTGAAGAATTAAGGTATTAAAGGAGCCTTCCCATTCTGATTGCAGATACAGTTTTAAGGTACAAAATGCTCTTTGATGCAGATATTTTTCCCTTTATGTGCTGTTACAGCTTGATCCCCTCTGGTGGCAAAACCTGCTTGCATATTTCCAAATATGCTGTGGATCTCTAATTTTGACTGTTTGTGAGGGGTGGGGGGGAAGGAACTGTTGTATGACTGACCAAGGACAAGTGGCTGAGTAACTTAAACTGTGCGAAGGAAATCTGCTGTGGTGTTTATATAACTGCTGTTGCAGATCATAGAATATTAAGGGATTGGAAGGTACCTTAGAGATCATTCATGGGCAGGGGCACCTCCCACTAGACCAGGCCTTACCCAGACTGGCCCAGTAGCTTTTCTAGTAGAGTTTCAGAGAGAAGGTGAAGTTTGTTGGATAATAAGCCCAAGGCAATACTAGTCATAATGAATGGCCCCCACACTCTTGTGGCAGAGGAGTGAGTAAACAGAATATGTGCAGAAAGGATTTTTGGTAATCCTTTCCTCCTCTTCTGTTTCATCCCATTTTTCTCAATTTTCTTCTTTCTTACATGACAGCATGACATAATCTGACTATTAATAAAGTAACTAAGTTTGAAAGTGATTCCTGTAATTAAAAAAACCTTGAAAAAACATAGCTCTGGATTTGTGCTTTTAGGCAAGAAGCTGGAGTGGGACAAGCTCTCTAACTCTTCTCTCTGCATGCTAGTGTGAATTTCTGTGAATGCTTGAGCTTTGCTGTTGCCAGTGCCTCTGGAAGAGGCGTATGCCTATGCACTTCAGAATAGAAAATAAACCATAACCTGCATGCTTACTTGAATTCCAGGGACTTGTTTGCTTACTTGCTTCCTTCCTCCTTGTACACGGAGTTCTTGCAAGGAGTGTGGTCTAGGGCAGTCTCCTGTTCTGATCTCTAATCACAAATCTGGGATGTGTGCCCGAGGATCAGTGTATTATTTGGCCATAGGACACAGTAGTGCCTGAAGTGTGAGTAAATTGTTTCCTCTGTGGTGTTTTTACTGCTCAGAAATCAGTTCAGTCCTCGCTCTTCAGGAGGCGGCTGGGAATCCGGGCTGCGTTTGAGGTGCTGTCTTCCCTGAAAGAGACTCCTGCTAGTGCGCAACAGTAAGTGAAGGACCTTGGATTAGATTATCTAGAGAAAAAAAGAAAAAAAAAAAGTAGATTTTTTGGTAATTTTGTTTTGTTTTCATATATTTACTTGAGGGTGTAGTCTCGAAAATGGCAGCTTGTTGCTCATCTAATTTATTTATTTTTTCTGCAACTGGACGTTCATACCACACTGTTCGTGACTTGTATGGGGTCTGTTTCCTTTTTTACTACTTGTAGTTTCGTTTGCTTTTCAAAACAAAGAGGTAGGAATACATTTAGAACAGGTAATTTTGCCATGTATGAACTTAATCTGTAGCAGGGCCCATTCTGTTTTCTTTTAAATAGGTCCTGTGTCAGTGTTGGGTCCTTACTACAGGTGCTGCAGAAAGCTGAGATGGATTCTCGCTGCAAGCAAGCCATCATGAGAGTAAGAACTTTATTTTAAAATATTTTAAAATATTATTTAAATAAATTTTTAAATATTTTCGTAGCCTTTACGTTGGTGACTATCAATCCTGACTAGCAAATCCAAAGATCTCCTCTCTGTTGCAGCATTCCTTGGATCATAACAGAATAGTGGCACTACTTCATGGTACTAAAATTTTAGTGAGTCAAAAGAGCGTGTGATCCCAGAGAGGGAAAACAGAAAAGGCCAGACATGTCCTCCAGTCACTTGGAGTGTTGTGTTAAAGCAGAGCAATACTGAACCTCACTCAAACAGCTTGAATTACATCTTTATTCCTAGATTTCCAAGGTAGTCTGAGGGGTTTTGGCAAACTTTGCAGATGTTCCTATTGCAGATGTTGATCTGAATGTTTCTCTTTCATGTGAAGTCACTCAAAATGTGCTCCTGTGACCAGCTGTCAGCTGCCCAGTTCCAGAAGCTCTTTGAAGAACTAGACAAAGATGCCATTAAGCAAGTATGTATGTGATCATCATTTATAAAGCATCAGAAGTAGTCTGACCTTGTGCAAAAATAAGTGAGAGTACTCTCGTATAAATTGTATAAACAAAGTTTGCAACATGTGAACACAAGGTGTGGTCACATTGATTTTTAAGCTTTTTGTGAGCAGCTTTTATAGCCACAGACAAAATTGCTCTGGGGGCTTTTATAGCATTAGTTTGGGATTGTTAGGTGGTGCTAAATGTACAAAATACATCTTTGTTTATTCTGTCAGCATTTGAAAGTGAGTTGTTCAGGCAAAATGGTTCAGTCTTTTCCCCCAGTCCCTGAATGAAGAACAAAATGTGGATTCTCTCAGTGTTCAGATGAAGATGGGCAGAAAGCAGTTTTCTCCACTTGGAGAGAGAGAGAGAAAGAAAAAAACAAAACACTAAATTATTTCAGGGTTAAGAAATGTTCTCTTCTATGTTTGCATGTATCTAAGACTTCTGAATAAAATGTTGGGAAATGGGGAAGGGATGTATACAAATAGTAGCTTGGTGTTTAGTTTATCTGCTTGGGGCATTGGAGAGAGGTTGGATTATCTTCCCTTGCCATTACCTTGTGCTGTGCCATAATCACAATGGTCTCTTGCTGTTAGTAGCCACAGCTGGAAAACATTTTCCTGATGAAATGTCAAAATTAGTCTGTGGCCCTGAAGATTTGCTTTGAAACTGTCTGGGGTTTTTAAATCTGAGACGGGGTGTGTTTTTAAAATTATTGTATTATTTTTAAAATGCTTATGCTTTGTGACTCAGCAAATTCTTTATGTTCTTTTCAGCACCCTCCCAGTCCAGAGTACCAATCCTATTTTATGCAGAAAGTGCTGTTTGCCTTTGGCCATCCCTACTTTGGCTACTTGGGAAATGTGGTAGCCCTGGCAAACATTATTTCTATTTGTGTAAGTAAAGGGGTTTTTTTCTTGTGGGGCAGTGGTTTTCTTTCTTTTTCTTTTTGTCATTGTTTTTTGGTTTTTCTCTGCTAAAAATGTAATTTCTGCTTTTGTTCTTTAATTTTCATTAAATAACTGCTTTTTCTAGCAGTTGGGTTTTTGGCATGCTTTAGTCATGCAAAGTGTTAAGAGGGAATACTTGCAGTTAAAAATGTGATTTAAGCTGCTTGAAAAGGTCTATGCAAAACATGAAAGACTTCTTGTGCTTAAAAATCTGTTTAATGTAGCAGTAAAGCAGCAGATTCATAAAATATTTTTTGTTTAAGGTGGTTTTGGTGATGGATGCAGATAAGCAGCCATCTGAAAGAGATGACTTCTTCCTGGGGGTAAGATGCAACAATATTCCATGCAGTTATTGCTGTTCCCTGAGATGTCAGGAATTGTAATGGTTGTTTTTCTTTTGGGGGGTGAAGGCTATCAACTGCTTCTTCATCCTGTACTATCTGCTGGAAATGCTGCTAAAAATCTTAGCAATGGGCTTGAAAAGATACTTGTCTTACCCAAGCAATAGATTTGATGGACTTCTGACTGTAATTTTGCTGGTGAGTGTTGTGTTTGCTTACACATTCTTGGATTTGTTGGCTCGGGAGGTTTAGGGAGCTACAAGAGTTGGTGGGATTGCTTTTTTTTTTAGCACTGATCTGCTGAGCTGAACTACATGAGCCAGTGTTGAGGGTTTCTGTGGCTGGAAAGTTTGCATGGTAATACATGGTTCTCTTAATGTCTGTGTTCTGAAGATAGGCTTATTTAAATCCATGGAAAAGGTGCTTTTCCTGATAAGAAGACTTTTAAATTTTATTTGGAAAAATTCAGCTCCTGGAATAATTGCATGAGGTATTCTGTTCCATAGTTTAAAACCACTTTTCTCTTTAAATTTAAAAACAATTGTCAGACTATTATAACAATTATTTGGTCAAAGCCTGACACCCCTGTGGCAGATGAGGTCAAGTTAATGGTTAATGGTATTCACTGTATATCCTTTTGTGAGTCACTGTTGGATGCTCTATGTACATTTGGTTTGTTTGGAGAATAACTAGGCAAATACAACAATTCAGAGCTTTAAAGTGAGTCCAATTAGTTGCTTAAAGGTCTTGAAAATGTTTCTTGTCAAGAAGCTTACATAATTCCTGCAACTCAGATTTATAAAATAAAGTTTTGACTTTTGTTTTGTTTTGGTTTTTCTTTCCTAACTGAAGATTTTGGAGATTGCAACTTTTGCTGTGTATGGATTTCCTCACCCTGGCTGGTGAGTAACATCTGTGACCTGCTGCCCTTTGCTCAGTGGCTGTGGTGGGTCAGGGAAGCACACACATGTCATATATACATGTCATGATGCTGTGATCATCAGCCCAGTCTTCAATTCACCAAATTTGGTAGAATTTTGCACCCTTGTAGTCACTAGATGCCATGCAATATGGATAAGTGAAAAAATCTTTCTTTTTTCCTAGTGCTTTAGAGTTATGTATCGCTTTTCTGAGTAGGATGCATTTGTTTTAATTGTAATGTGATTTAAAATAATATCTTGGCAGGTCTGTGCTTATCAGGGGTGCAGGAGTGGGAATAAGGTTGTGTATGTGGTACCAAATATGTTTCAGTATCAGCTTGTCCATTAATCCAGTTAGATGAACTCCCAAACAGCTGATGAGAGCTCTTCAACCCTGTGTGTAGATTGAAGGCTGTAAAATGCAGTAAGAAAGTGTAGTAAGAAAATCCCATGGACTAAACACTATTTGTTGATATTGTAATAGCAAACAGTTGTTTTTTTATTTTCTTAAGTTCAAACAGCTTTTGGATAACTATCCTGATTTCTTTTTTGTTGTAAAAAACATAAATATCATTGCTTCATCTTAACATTTGAAAACCATCTCCACAAGAAGAGAGGAAGGCAAAGGAATTCTGGAAGGTTTCCTGAATCTTCACAAGTGATTCATAACACATTCTGTTACTTTGTGTCTTCATGCAAGCTCACACTTAAGACACTGACACTCCCTGATTTTTCAGGATTTTTGTTGTATCCCCGATTTTTCAGAATATTTGTTATGTTGCCATCAAGTGTCAGGGATGGAGAGAGACAGAGAGACTGATTTGGTGATCAGAATCTGATTTTATTCTGGGATACAAACACTTATATACTATTTCAGGGAGACTAGTAATGTGTACTGCAATGATTAGGTGAAAATCACATACACAAACTTCTGCATATAACAGCATCTCTTGTTTGCAGAGTTTAATGGGATTTTCTTTTTCTGGTAAACCACTTTGATTTAATCTTCTTGCAATCCAGGTCTAATTTTCAAAGTTCCATTTGCTTTTGCCAAGGCATCCTGTTATCAAATCTCTTATGTTAACCGGGTACAAAGTCCGTCATCTGTCTTGTGTCCCTCAACATTCCAACAATCAAGAAGTTCTCTTAATTTCACTAGAATCTCTGAACAGGGTTAGACAAGTCAGACCTTATGGTTTTAGAAGGGTTTATATTTGAATACTACTTGTATTCTTATCACCTAGAAGTGATAGTTGCCAGAAGAGTAATTGCTACAGACTATTAACTAATTATGTTAATTATTGATGTTATCATTATATTTGTGTTTGATTCTGCCCTTTGATTCTTAAACGTAAGCAATTGCTTGCTCTGTCGTCTTGGAGCACCAGTAATTCTTGTTAGGTCTTTGTGTCAGTCACTGCAAGCAGGTTACAATCCAGATCATTCCCTCTGAGTCCTGATGTGTGCTGCTGTCACATCCACAGACCAAGCCATTGCCACCTTCAGGGCAGGACAGTGATATTGCTGCTATCTAGACTATGCCTTCTATGCAGTGTTATCTTAAATTATTTCATTCATTATTGGGGTTGAATATATTGGAGGTACAAATCATGACTTAGTATGTGTTACCAAGCCATTGGCAGCTTTAGATCCCCACCACCTGCCCTCCTTTCCAGCCAAGAAGCATTCAGCATGCTCATGTAAAAGCCAAAATTCAGGGCTGGGTTTTAAAGTGTATGCCCATCTCCTATGGAATGTTAACACATAAGGAAGAAGGTTGACAAGACAGTCCTTTGACCTAGTGCTGCTTTCAAAGCCCTTCTTCGGCCAGGCATGCCCTGAAGGATTAATGCCCTTCTTTGTGCAAGTTCCTGAACTATCTCAATCTAGCAGTCTTTTTGATACACTTTGTTTTCTGAAAGGACCCTCTTTGGTGCCTCCTCCCCAGCACAAGGCACAAACATGCTCTTCAGAGAGCTGTCTGTACATATTTAAGAGCCCAGGCTAAAGGGGATACCTTCCTTCATCAGTTATTAGTTTAGTGTAGCTGAGATTCCTGCTAAGTAAGTCAATGTATTTACCTGTAGCCCAGTAGATTTAACTGTGTTGTTCTGTCATGGGCTGTTCCTCTGATTTGTTCCTTTTTCTGCCCTTCCTAGGAGGCCTGAGTTCATGGGCTTGTTGTCCCTGTGGGATATGGTGCGTCTGGTGAACATGTTAATTGTCTTCAGGTTCCTGCGGATTATCCCCAACATGAAGGTGATCGCTCTTCCCTCTACAACCTGGGTTTCCTTGGTGGTCAAGCTATAAATTTTGTTAGAGTCTTTCAGGTTCTAACATGTGAGTGGAATAGCTCAGCTCTAGCTGTCCTGACTTTTGCACAGTCCTTCAGAAAATCACTGACTCTTGCCTGTTTCCTCACCAAAGAAAACCAGCTCAAGTTCTCTTGACATGATTTTTTGTCCTTGTAGTAAAAATTTTATATGGATTGGAAGTGTGATGAATGTCATAGGTTCAAAATTCTGCTCTGTTTTAGTTCATGGCTTTGGTTGTTACTACACTACTGGATCTGGTGAAAAACTTAAGAGCCTTTGCAGGAATCCTTGTGGTAAGTCATGATGCAAGATTGTAATTTCCTTTGTTATAGTTTAATAAGGATATGACACCAACATAGTTAACAAGGTTCTTGTACAATCCCCATGAGCAGTAACATTTCACCTTAACCAGCCAGTTCTTTTCCAGGGCATGTCTTGGAAAGCCACAATAAACTGGTTTGTGATAGCCAGCACACAGTGGCAGTGCCTCCTTTAGGAGGAGTATCTTTAAAAGATTAATTAAAGCTTCCTTTGAGTGTTTGCCTTAGCTTGGGTAGTGTGGATTCAAAGTAAAAATTAATCCATGCTAAAAGTAGATCAGTTTTCCTTACATGGTTTGCATATATTAAATTAAATAGCAAAACAACTTTAAAATTGTTTTTGGCTGAGAGGGTCTTGAGATGGCATGTTTGGACATGATTTTTTAAGAGCCTCTGCCATCCTGTTTTAGGTGTGTCTGTGTAGAACATAGACTCAACAAATATGATTAAAGGGTGGATCACAATGTGTGATGTCCATTACATAAATTCTCCCAACTCTTGAGTTTCTGGTTTTGCAACCGTGTCTTCCTGGTACGGCAAAGAAGTGCCTGGCTAGGTTTGGTTCTGCTATTGTTCTTGGGTTTTTCTAGGGTAGCTTAATTTGAATGGTTAAAGATTATGATTTGTTGTTCTAGTCTATATACCTAGTATGCAATTTAACCAGAATGTAGGGGGATAGAATATAAGAAAATAAAGATAGTGTAGAAAGTAATCTCACCCCTAAGGAGTTGCAGCTGGGCCAATTATCAAAGATTAGGAGCAGGCCTGACTTTACCAGGCCACGGCTGTACCCAGTGAGAAGAAGATGCTATAAAAGAGTGGGGTGGCTGGGTGAGAGGGGAACTGGAGTCAGTTGGCTGCTTTGTGAAGAAGGTGGAGTCAGTGCTCTGAGGAGCTGCCCATGAGAAACACCAAGGTGTGAAACTTTTGTGCTAAGGAGACGACAGTATGGAACCCCTGCAATAAGATGACAATACCAGAATATCTATTTTTGTCACTAATAATTTCTCCTTTTATATGTAGAGGATAGAGCTTAAATTGGTTTATGTTGCATTTTGAATTAAAGATATTGGTAGGGGCAAATCTAAGGTGGTAAAAACCTTGTTGTGCTGTACAACTCACACTTCTGAGACAAGTCTGCCGTAGTGTTTGCCTCTTCCATCAATTAATTTGCTTTTACTTGAGGCTACATGGAAGTTCTCACTGAGCTTCTGTTGTAGTCAAATCTGACTTCATTGCCAGCTGATGCAAAATATCTTTCCTAATGTTAGCATGGAACACACATGCAGATAAAATAATATAACTGATTAGCTAATTTCTCAGGCAGTGAGTGATTTAAATACTTATTTTTTCAAAGAATAAAATAAATCAATTTTAGTGCCAGGTCTGTTACCCCATCTAATGGCAGGCTATGAAATGTCAGCTTCAGCTTATTCCAGTGGCGTTCAAAGTTTGTAGGCCAGGTCATCTCTCTTCTGTTTACTCCAGACTTCCCATTCTTGGGTTTGTTTTGTAACAAAATACCAAAAAAAACCAAAACCAACCAAACAAAAAAGCCTCACACCAGATTTTTGTTTGAAGACTCAGCTTGCTTCAAGCTTTCCTGGAATAAATGGTTCCTTCTCAGAGAAGCAAAGCAAAACTGTAGGTTATTTCTAGAACAATCTTTTTAGGATAAAAATTGCAATATCACCTAGGCAACTGCTATAGACTGAAAGGTGTCTCTTTAAAAAGAAACTTGCATTTCTAACAATTAGAAGACACGAGTTTCCAAATCCTTTGTCTTATTCAAAACCTTATTTTTAGACTAATTAGCATTTTTTAGGGAAGTGCTGATGGAATATAAAATAATGACATCATTTTGTCTTTCAGGTAAACTCACTAAAAGTTTATTTTCATTGACTCTAGCAGAAAACTCAGATATTTAGGTTGTTCTTTGTAAATACTGATACTGAGCTTTGATTTTAAGTTGCTATTCTGCAATGTTTGTAGTTAAATATCAGCATTCTGAGACACAGAGAAGTAAAATAGATGATAAAATTATTCTATGCATTTTCATAACTGAAAATTAGGTAGAATATTAAAAAGTAAGAACAAGTAGTTGAGAACTATTTTCAGTTTAAAAGCTACAGGCACTGTTCTTGATGCTATTACCTCAACTGTGGTACTAATATAAATTCTGTGTTAATTGCATTTTGCTTTCTTACTTTGTGACAGAAATATTCAAAGCTAATAGTTGGTTGTGTTCCTTCCAGGTGGTTTTCTATGCATTTGCTATAACTGGAATAATGCTGTTTAAAGGTGCTGTTGTTCCCTTGGGAAATACCAGGTAAGATTCTAAACATCACTGCTCAGAATGAATCTGTTTTTCCAAAGCATCTGCATCTTTTTACCTCTGAGCTGTTTGTGGTTGGCATTGTTCAGGTTTTTTTGCTCTCATTCTCGCAGCCACCCTACTTTTAATGTTAAATCACACAGCTTCACTATCTGTTACTCCTTCTGTTTCTTTTTGCTGCATTGAAATGCTTATCTGTAGTTTAACCCTACTTTATCTGAAATACATTTTTTTGAACTGTTTCCCTTGTTTTCTGCCTGTATGAGATAATCTAACTTTCTCCAAGGGGCACAGAAGAATTCTAAAGCAGAGTTCACAGGGAGCTGTGTTCACATCAGCCTGTAATCTCTTGCAGTGCTGCCAACACCACACATGATAATGGCACTCTGCAGTGTGGGACCTATGAACAGCTGGAATATTGGCCCAACAACTTTGATGACTTTGCTGTGAGTGTAATCATGGATGAAATCCCTTGTTCTTCTACTCTCTGCTTGTCTTTCCTCCTCATTTTCTGAGGCTTAGATCTGTGATACAGCCCCTTAAACACTGTTCTGCTCCTGTTCTTTAGGCAGCAGTGGTGACCCTCTGGGATGTGATGGTGGTGAACAACTGGCAAGTCTTTTTGGATGCATTTTCAAGATATTCAAGTCCGTAAGTAGCTGTAGTAATACTGAAGTCCCATATAAATCCAGCTTATAATGTGCCTGTACAATAAGTGTACACATAGCACAGCTCCTACCATCTGCTCAGAGGGGTGCTGCTTACCTTTTTTTTGAACCAGTTTTGATATATAGGAAATAAGTCTAATGCTTCTGTGTTGTCTATGTGGGTGAACAATTTTTTCTAGACTTGAAACCTTGGACGTACCTTTCATTTGTATTTACTGACTTCATGGGGAATATTTGAGTGAACGGGATAGTGCCTGGGTTGAGCTGTTCCAGTGACCCTTGGCTGGTTAACTTAGGAGAGTGAGTCTGTTTAGCTAACTTAATGAAAAGCAAACATTTTTTATTTTGAATTTTTTGATTCAGACCCCCTTTTCCATTAAAAAAGTAGTAGTATTATAGTTCAAGGAAAAAAATACGATTTCATGGTGCTTTGCTCATGCTGAGCTTATTTACTGCCTCCTTTATATATTGTCTGTTCATCTGATCTGCAGGTGGGCCAAGATCTATTTTGTGGCCTGGTGGTTGATCTCCTCTGTCATCTGGGTTAATCTCTTTGTGGCTTTACTTCTGGAGGTAAGGAAGTGTGTTTATTTGGTGTGAGATCCTGAAAATGGCTTCCAATTTGTGCAGGAAATGAAAAGAAGCCAGACAACTTTGTGTTGGGTTTGTGTGTGTGCTTACTTTACTTTTCTTGCTGCCCTGCGCCCGAGGAGCTGAGGAATTGTTTTCTTTTTCCTGGGGAATTGTATGTTTTATTTGCAATTTTGTCACAAAACTGGTTGTCTTACTGGGTATGTACAATTTCATTGTAACACTCTCCTTATTAGAAAAATGAGAAGTATTTACAGTATTATAAAGTTACTCGTCTCTTATATGTTGCCATTTAAATTCAGCATTAATTATTCAAGCTGATGGCTTTTTTGCATTTTAATTTATCAGCAAATGAAGTGAGCAATTTAAATTTAAAATTTTTATTTTATTTGGTTCTCCTGTGTTTCTTCCCACCCCATTTGAATTACTACCATTGCTCAGTGCTACTCTAGAGAAGTGGAACTGATCAGTTATTTTCAAGAGATCATATTCTAGAGTTTTTCAGAGAAACTGTGGGAGTGCAGTTGCCTGAGCAATGCCATGAAGAATGTGTGGTTCTGCTAGTTCCTCATGGCATACTTTCCTGCAAATCCAAATTTCTGATGGAGAAGGGAATGCTAATCATAAGTCTCCTCCAAGTTCACCATTGTAGACTTCTCTTATAGGTAGTGGAAGGAACTGAGAGCCTGTAGAGGGCACTTCACCCGATCTCAAACCCTATGAAAGTTTGTTGGAGATGTTCTTGAAATTGCTGAGTGTACTGAGGATAAAAATTTACTACAATAGGAAGAAGGGCAAACTTTCAGTCTAGGACATCTTCTGCCTACTTGTTTCTGCAGGGCTGTGGCCCAGTGTTGTTGTCAGAGCCAAGATGCAGCATTCCATTGCAGGAGAGCAGGATGTCGCTATTTTTGTGTTGTTGGTGGGTTTTTTTTTGGTTGGTTTTGTTTGTTTGGTTTTTTGATTGTTGTTTTTTGGGGTGTTTTGGTTTTTGTTTGTTTGTTTTTTTGTTTTTGTTGGTTTTGTTTTTGCCTGAGCTGTGTGTATACTCCCTAGGTATTCATCTGTCAGAGTTATTCAAAATGGGTAAGGGAACATGGCAAAACCTGGACTAGCAGTATATTTATATGTTGTTGGGTTTTTAAAGGGGAAGAAATTCCTATCAGGTGAATTCATATCAGGGTAGTTCACACAGTTGTCTTGGGGAGGCAGTCCTTGCTAGGAGCTGAAGGCAGCAGGGCTGTCTTCTGCTCTGCTCTTCTTTCAGTTTGTGATGAGAAACTTATTTCATTGCTGACCAAAGGCCTGAGTAGGTCACAGTAATGACCTGCACCAAGTAAATAAGCTGATGCCTAAATAAATCAGTGTTCACCATGTAAAATCAAACCTCACCTGCCTCCCAAATCTTATCTGCAAACATAGTGACCAGATATAACCTATTTTCTGGTGCCATCAGAAGAAGCTTTTCTATCTTTTGCTGTTTTACATTTCAGAACTTTATTCACAAGTGGGACCGTCGCTGCCAGCGAGAGTCTCTTTCAGATATTGAATACCAGAGGACAGTTGAACTCATGTTCAGGTGAGTTGGGCTGGATTTGATAATCAATGTTGCTTTTTTTTTCTTTGTCTGTTTTAAGAAATGTGTGCTGGCTGCAAGATGTCTTCTGTTTCCTCCCTCTGAAGCAAACTGTTTAATCTGTTTGTTTGGAGAAATCCAGCAAGTGCTGTAGTTAGGCCTGCTTTAAACTGACTTGGTAGCCTAACCTTTATATGCTTTGTGCTCATTGTACGATGGGAGAGGAGGTGCTGGGGGTGAGGGGAGCAACTGCAGAGGGAGGAAAAAACAAGTGATGCATGTTCTTGGCTTATTATGAAATTGTGGGTGGTGAGTTAATACTTGATGATCGTGCATTAGTGGAACTTGTGGTGCATGTTGGATACTCAATAGTAGCATTGGGAGCATGTTCTCATTTGGGAGTTTTTTTCAGGAAAACAAATCTACTGACCTTCAGTTGTATTGTACTGTGTGCAGGAAATTGCTTCCCTGCTTCTTGTGGGAAAACAGCTGCTGGTTTCCATGACACATCTGTAGAGGATGGATCACTTGCAACTAGATGCATCTTTAGGGAGAATCAGCTTATTGTAATTTTAATTCCTTGTTTCATTCCTGAAACAAGTACATGTTACATCTCAGTATAAGCATTGCAAAAACAATTGCTGGGAAGCTCCCTTTGCTGCCCCTAACAACTCATGCTTTTTCTTTGTAGAGATGTTTTGGAAGAACCTACAGAGGAGGAGTTGATGGAAAAGCTGCACCAGCACCCACACCTGCACTTATGTAGGTGACTGGTGGGAAGGACTGATTTATTTAGACCTCTGTTTTCTTGAGGTTGTCAGCTGGAAGAAACTGAATGGATTTTCTGTGAGATGCTGTTAGGAGAGGGGCTTGTAGGACACTATGTGAGATTTTGCTTGGGAATTCTCTGCAGAAAGGTTTTTTATTTTGGGTTCATATCTTTTTTTGAAAAAGATTTGAATCCTGCTAACTTGATTTTGAGTTGCAATTTCAGAAGGAGTATTGCAGCTGTTATTTTTATAGGGTATTGATATCAGAAGGTTTTATTTACTTTTTTAATAGGGAAAGTCTCTTTAAAATGACAGTGCACTTTAAAACATGAACTTTATAACCACTAAGCCTGCTACTTTTTTTAGCACAAGAAAATGGAAAATGGACTGCCTGTTTTTGCTGCCGAGTGTGGGCTGCACTCTGCAATTCATGAACAGATTAGGCAGGACCAGAACAAAATCCTTAATCTTCTTCTAGTGAGAGCTGAGACACTATTTTTATTGTAATGTGACACCAGCATATCTTACCAAATTTTTGGGAGTTAATCGCGTCAGAGCACAATCAATTCCAGCTTGGTAACAGGGACTGCCTGCTTTGCACATCCTCTGTTTTTCTTTGCTTTCCATGGGGGGTTCATGCTGGTTGTGCCATTTAGGTCACTGAGAGCTGTTAGAGCCTGGACTGGAGCAGTTGCGTTCGTGGTTTTCAGTGTGGTAAAGCTAAGCTCTCTTTCAGAGTCAGTATTCTCATGTTACTCTTTACTGAACCTCTTCCTTTCACTTTCTTCCAAGTCCTGTTCCACACTGTGTTGTATTTCATGAAAAAGCTAAGGGGAATCAGCTTTGGCTGGAATGTTGTACCATGATCACTGGAGTTGCCCACTCAAAGGGGGAAGAGGGAAAAAAAAAGGTTGAATGGGATAATCAAAGTGCTTAACTGTTGAAATTTTAATTTGAGCCTGTGGGAATTGAAGGTGCTCAACCAGTATTTCAGGATCACATTCCTTTATGGCTTAATAACCACATGCTGTGCACCATTAAGTTTCTCAACAAATCCAAAGTGGAAGATTCGCCGTAAGCTGTGCCCACATGCTTTTTGTTATCCCCTAGTGTTCCTCTGTAAAGGGGTTTTTGCTTGAATCTCTTGCCACATAACTAGTAAACTGCTATGAAGAATAGAATCAACCACAAACACTGGTTTTATATGTACAAATGAAATTGCCCTTTGGGGCACTGCCTTCTCCACGAGACACTTGTCACCAAAATAGACATTATTGTGGTCATCTCTGTATTGACTTGGGGGGAGGTAATTGGCTTCTATATATAAGTCCCTCGATTCTTTTTCTAGTTAAAAAAGGTTTTTTCAGAAGTACCAAGCAGTCATCCTCTGTACCTTTCCTCATCTTTTTTCATCATTTGCCATTTCTCTCTGCATGAAAGAGAGCAAAATATCCAGGATGATGGTGCCGATGTTTTTTTTTGAGGTCAAAACCATATTTTTGCCTTGTTGTCTTACTGCTCAGAAATTACTTAATGATCCTTTTCTGTTTCTTTACCTTTCTGCTTGTATTTTCTTTGTGCTGCAGAGCAAAATATGTTGTAGATTTCATATGTGTGGGACAAATGTGCGCTGAGTTCTGAGCTACTCCTGCAGTTTTTCTTGCTTCTGTAATCCTGCCTCTTAAGCCATGCCCTTGTCTGCATGCGGTCTCTCGTCTCTGCTCCAGACTAAGCCCCCCAGTAACTCACTTGCACTGGTTTCAGTGGCATCATCATGCTTATTTTCAGTCATGCACTTAAAGCACTCATCATGGCAAGCTGATCAAGGCATCAGCACACAGTTTTCTGAGTTTTGAGTTTGTTCTGTTCAGTATGGCTTCATGTCAGGATGGTTTCTGTTCCTTCTAGTGGGATATATAATCACTGCCACCAGTGTATTGGGACTTATTACACAGTGGTTAAACACACATATTTTACTTTTCTACTGAAAAAAAAAAAAAGTTTTGTTTTCTACTTTTCTGAATACTTGAAATAGCTTTGCCTTGCCAAAATGAAGTGTCTAGTTCTTATCAGCTTACCAGTTTGATTATTTTTTCTGGCCTCTTAAGGTTCTTTGGGGTTTTGTGGTTGATTTTATTTTTTTTTCTTTTTTGCCATTACTTTACAACATTACACTACAATCTACCAAAGCAAGACAAATTGCTGTGGGATTACCATAAACATCACAACTGTTTCCATTATGCCATCTTTACATCTGGATAAATGTGGAGAAGGTGTTCTAAAGGGAATAGTCTGTCTTGTTCTTGTTTCACACTTGTGTAATCAACTGAAAGTGTAACTATAATTTAATACAAAATTGTGCTACCTAATGTCACTTGAACTGGAAGATGTAAATGACCACAAATCTTATGCAATAATTGTATAAATCATGGAAATGAATGTACGTCATTAGGTAAAATTTGAGGTTTGAATTATTAAAAAATTTTTTTTCTTCTTGAACCATGAAAATAATTGGGGTGTTGAAATGATTCCTGTGGTTTGTTTTTGCCTTTCCCTTGTTACTGATTTCTGCAGTGCCAGGCATTTCTGTTCCCATTGTTTTTGCCAGTTAAAGGCTGGGCCCATGGAGGAGGTTGCGTGCAAGTGAGATATAAGTGCTTGGTTTCAAAATGCAGAGCTAAAGATCACTGCTTTGTTATTTTCCAGTTCTGGAGGCACATAGCATCCTCTGTGCCAAGTTTTAAGGTGAAACCAGGCACACCCAGTTTTAAGGTGAAACCTCATTGGAACTGAGCATTGATGGTTTTGAGAAGGTTGATTTTCATTTGCATTTCCATCTCTACAAACCAGGTATTCCTTCATCTCTCTTTTCCTCAAGAGACTGGTGGAAAAGCATTCTCAGAGCATTTCAGCTGGGGCAGATTGTACACATAATTTAGCAGAGTCCATGGTATTCTCTGGTAGCATATAGTGGTTTGGAAGGTGGGGTTTTACTAAGGGTAGAACAAAATCAATTCTGGAACAGGTGCCTCTGGCAGTGGTTGTTGTAGATGCTTAGGTGGAGCATGTGAAAGCCAGAGCATAGAGAAGATCACCTTGTGTTATTAAATCAGGATCAGATTTTTCTAGCTTCTGAAGGAAGACCTTAATTACCTAATTAAGGCTAATTTGAGATTCCTCATGTATTTTTTTTTCCTTCCTGGTTTGCCATTAATTTTTATTGCTTAAAGATTTAGGAGTGGAGGGAGAGGAAGGATTCAACTGAAGTGTTTTTGATTCTTTTGGTAAAAATACAGAAATATAGTGATGGACCTCACAGGCACATTCAGCTATGAACTTGACACATTTTGGGGAATATTGGTTTGCGTCCCTCCAGCACTTCCTAAAGTGCAGAAAAAAAAATTTAAATGGACATATAAAAGAAAAAAAGAGAGTCTGTAGGAAAATGGTGCAGGGTATAGATAGTTACCTTTACCTTGCATTTCGGAGCTGTCTCTTATCTTGCTAGATAGTTTATCTTTTCACCTGCCTGTATAACAGGAATAATATAGGGTGTTACCCCAGCTTCTGTAGTTTAACATGGTGCTTTCATCAGATCCAATCATTCCAGCACTCTGTCTTGGGGTTTTTATGGAAAACAAAATAAAAATAGCTGTTTGCCTATATTGTCCATGTAGGTGTTAATGATTTTTTTTTTCTTCCACTAGATTTTTTGTCTAATTAAAAATGTATATAACTCTTGTGAGCTTTCCAGGAATCAGCTGGTTTTGACTTAATCTGAAGTTGTTACAAATATGCAGAACCACTTGTTTTCTGAATTCCAGGTAGGAATAATTTGAGGTTCAAGGGTGGAGGAGTAAAATTGGCTTTGTAGTCTGTCTCTAAGCAATACACTCTATTTGATGCTGTTTCAAAATGACCTTGATAAACTGGGGCAAATCACCAAAATTAGTAAAGTAAAATTTGAGATAAATATGCACTGTTAAAATTCACCAATATATGGCAGGGAAAAAGTAATATTAGGCGACAAATATTATGGGGCTGGTAGTGTACTGAGAATTGAATGAGCTAACAGCATCTGAAAGAGATCAAAAGATAATTGCTTTGCTGTAACTTGTAATAGTACTTCCCTTTGTATCTCTCTCTGTCCGTTTTGGACATTTTAAAAGAAATAGTTGGGGGAAGGTGTTCATTACAGGACAAGAACAGGGAAAGTTGTGAGTTTAGAAGAACTTTAGAGTAAGCCCTTTGTTCAGATCAACAAGAGACAGACAAATACTTTTAAAACCAATACTCAAATATGTGAATGGCTGAGAGGAGCGAAGTGTTGATGCTGTGTAATTGCTGTGTGCTACTTGTAGGAGAAGCTGTAGTTTGGACTTGGGGCTGCTCCCTAGCTCTGAGCACTGTATCTGGGAGGGAGCAGGCTCCTCTTTGCTGGAGAGCTGTTTCAGGAGGGATTTGACAGTCACCTACTTTGTCTGGATGTTTGTGAAGCTGCCCCAGCGTGGTGGTGGCTCAGCTGCTCCCGAGATCCTGTTCCGCCCACCTCTCTGTGCTTCGCCGGGAAGAATTCCCGTGCCTGTAACAAACCTAGCTTTTGTAGTTACAGCATGTGCTGTGCTGCTGGGTCTGATGGCTTACAAATATTTACAGTGTGCAAGTGCTGTACAAGCAGGGATAGCAAAAACAACATTATGCTCCTTCAGCTTCCCATTATACCCAGGAAGATGAGCTTGAGCTGTGTGTGCTGTGTTGCTGATACTTGACCTTGCACTAGCTCCCTGTAGTTCTCCGTGCAATTCACTCTGCTGGGTTCCCTTTAATCTCATTTCTAAAGCCTTTAGCTTTTTGGGCAAGAAGAAGGCATGTGTTGCCCTTCTCCCAGTTTGTGTTGGCTCACTGACAAGCCAAGTAGGTCGGATAACTTGATTTTTCCCTTGATGAGGACACTTAGTTCAGGCACTCTGCTCTGCCTGCTACCGATGTCACAAAATGACTTTCATACCTCTCACACTTCAGCTCTCCTTTCAAACTTGGTTTGTGAATGAATTCAAAAGTTAATACCAGGACTGCATAATACCAGGGGACTGATGCAGCATAAATTCTAGGAACAACTAGAAAACCTTACAAAAAGCAAAGATGTAGTAACTAACCCTAATATTACAGAACCTTGCCTTTGAGTAATCATCATTACTCAAAGGTAATGATGATTAAAAATTAATTTTGTTAATTGAAATAGGTCTGATGTTTCCGTGGATCCAAGGGAATCCGAAGCCTTTCTGGATCCGAAGGATCCGAAGCCTTTCTGGATTTCTTTTCTGCAGACATATGCTATCTTTTTTAAAAGATGAAATAGATCATGAAGTATCTAAGTGATGAAGTGAAGGTCATAGGAAATCTATTGCTAATTCAGGAATAAACACCAGATCATCAGACTTCCTTAAGGTTCATATTTCATTATGAACTCAAAACCTCTTCTATATTTGTAGAGCTACAATTTTCCCAGCATAAAGTAAAAGAAGATGGTCAGAAAAAACCCCCAAACCTCAAGGCTGAGCTGGCATTTTTTAAATACTAAGTACATGGGGATAAGTCCAGCAAGCCACTGGAAGAGCCACCTATCATTATATCCCACAGGGAATATGAGAGGAATATGTATAAAATGGAATCACAAGGCATAAGAAATGCTTTTCAAAAGTGTCTTAGTTAACTACAGTTGTTGCAATCCTTGGGGAAAAACTGTGATGTCCATTTACGTCCATCATCCATGAACTTGTTTGCAAAAGGATATTTTTGTCATGAACAATGTATGTTACCCACTATAAGAGAAAACCTAAATGTTGCCTCTGATCTGGAATTCCAGCCATTGATGTAGTTTATTTGCATTTTCTTGTCTAGTCCTATACTTAAATTTTTCCACAGTAGTTGTATAAAAGAATGGCGCACTGATGCTGAATTTCTTAACTGTAAGCCAGAGGCAATTGTAGCTTGCCCTTTAATGCTAGAAATTCCTTCTAGCAGTCTCAGCCATCTTTTTCCCATTAACCAGTGGAGCAGGTGTTGTCTTTGTTCTGTGCAGAGGCTTTCATGGACCCCATCACTGCAGTGAGTGCCTCCCAAGCACTGTTCTGAAAACATCCTGTTGGGATAGGAAAATATTGTTGTCCTTATTTTGTAGATGATCAGCTGAGATATTTGGTGATCTGCCCGCAGCCGAGCTTGAAATCCGTGGGAGAGTTAAGAATAAAACCTGCAGTCCCTGCTCATTGCCTTTGCTAACACACAATGCTGCCTTCTTTTTTTTCGCACCAGCTGTGAGCTTCAGTTGCATGTTTAGGAGATGATGTTGACTTTTCCACATCAATTGGTTTATAATTTTGTTGCTGCCTATTCTTGTATATAACTTTATTTTGTTTAAAAGTTTAAAAAAATCCTGGAACCCCTGGATTTCTATATCTACTTGTTTCCTATCTTATCCAAAGAGGAGGGAGGACTACAACTGGTTTGCCATCTTATTTATAAATATTTAGTGGGGATGAGCTGAAGCTAGCACATGTGCTGGAAGTTTGGTAAGTGTAAGTAAACTGATAGATTTTAGTTATTAAGTCATTATTCAGCTGTACAAATTAGAGGGAAACTACAGGATGACCATCCTAAGCAACAGCTCCAGCCTTCTGTTGGACCTGAAACACACTTCAGAAATGCTTTTAGCCTCATCTTCCTTTGTACTTCTTGTATTTTGTTCTTGGAGGTGAGTAAACAGTCTTTTTCAGATCTGGTGAGTGCTTACATCATCATACTGAATTTGGAAAACTGCCCAGGAGGCCAGTTGCCCTGCACAATCTCACTGGCAAAGGATCATCAGCATTTAAGAGGGTGGAGATTCACGTCAAAATAGAAAACTGAGTGCATTTTTTAGACCAAGTTCTGCTGTGTAGCAGGTGTGTGTGTAAGGTGAAATACTACCTCTAATACAACCACAGGTTGCTGGGCTGGATGCAGAAATTACAATTTAATTGTAATGACTGTGTTATGCAGCCTGTCACATTAGGTAAGACCAGAAGGGACTTTTATTTTTATGCTTAAAATTCGGGTTATTGTGTAGGTTTCTGGGTAAAAGCAGACTGGATTTGTTAGTTCCCAGGAAAGAACTGCTGGTTTGTGTCTGGTGTAAAACTGTAACACTGTAGTATTGAACTGGGCGGTGGTGTAACACTGGCCTTGTACAAGGAGCATCCTTCTAGAGTGAGCTGGGAAGCCAGTCTGGCCCCTACTGTGTTATTGTGTTAGGTCTCCTTGCCTTTAGGAGTGAATTGGTTCCTCACATGATGTGCTGACCTGCTGACAGTGCTTTTTTTTTTTTTTTTTTTAGTAAGTACTGCTCTTAGAAAGCAAAACTTGAGTCTTTAATGTGTCTTCCCATACATATTTAATACCAGTGAGAGTAATCTTGTATTTCACCAAAACTACAAGTGTTCAATTCCCAGCATCCTGGATAATTGGTGGTTTCTCTGAAAAGACTTGGACAATTGCAGTAGGAAAATGCCTCCAAAGAAGTTCCCTGTGAAATCAAAGGTGAAGTTGTTAAGCCCAGACAATAAAACTTAGATCAAAGTAGCCAGCAGAAGGGACCATAGAGGAACAGGCTGTCCTTTAAGCTTCACTGCCTTGTGTGAGATGTCACCCCTCTCTTTCTGTAATCAGATTTCATGAAGGAAACAAAGCTGTTCTTTCCTGATGTAATTCAATCAGAGCTAGATGATCAGCAGGAAAAGCATCTGCCTTCCTTGCTTTAGGTTTGGTGATAGACTCCAGTTTTTTATAGCAATTGGTTAATTCATAATCCAAGTATGTGCCCACAGCAACACCTGCCACACAGGTGAGCTTTTAATCTTGTTAATATACAAATATAATATAGATTTTTGTATTAACCTCACACACATACACACCCCATAGTAAATATCATGGGTAGGAAAATTTAATAAAATGAGATTATAAATGTCTAATGGACTTTTTGTTGGGCAATAAAGTTGCCCACATGCTGTAATTGAGGTCTGAAGTTAACTTGCTTGCTGAGACCTCTCTAGGGTAAATTACACAGACTAAGAGAGCATGTGAAATAATGTTTTTCATGCTCTGCTTTTCTTCCTGTTTTGTCCACTAGCCTTTCCTCCTTAGCTCTGTCTTGGGTTGTTGCCCACTGTAATATCTACTGCCATCAAACTCAGCGCTTTAAAATTAGGCACATGTTTGAAACATCTGCTTAGTTGAGACCCTCCACAGTGACTATTAACTTTTGCCTCTGATGTTTTCCAAAGCCTTTGGTTCTCTTCTCATCTCCTGAGTGACCCTGATGCAGTCCTCTGGAGATGTGTAAAGCAGGATCCTCTACTTCCTAATTGTGTAGATGTGGAAAAGTGAGGTATGAGGAAAGCTTGGGTTCAGGCTTAAATATTCTAAGGCTCACATGTGTGGGGAGCCTGGGGAGCATCCCCTAAGTTAGAGAGACACAAGAAGCTCCCCTCAAAGCTGTTTGACCCCATTGGTTCATTTTCCTGTTCCTATGTCCTTGAGCCATCCCTCCCTATTCCCTTATTGGATCTCATCTTGGTACTGCCCCAGGACCAGGTTCAGCCCCTGGCCCCTCCATATGTGTGTGCCTTGGACCTGAATATCTTACCAGACAGCTGAATAAAACAGCTGTGGGTACCATGCAAAGGCCCTTTTTGCTTCTTTACCCTGGACTTTACCAGCTGCTACTCAGGCCACAGCACATGTGCATTGTGTAGGTGCACTTTGAAATGTAGGTCTGAGGCACCTCACCTGCAGTTCTGCACTGAATTTTCATGTGTGTTGTTTCTAATCTGCACAGAGAGGTGCTACCTGGCTTTTCACCAGACACTCATTGACCAGGTGTTTGGAGAACCACATCTAGTTCGTTAAATGAGGAAAAGCTGAGTTAAATCCCAATCTCACACAGATAACTGTCGTATCTTCTGAAAAATCCCTTTGCCAGGATTTCTTCTCCTGGGAAGCTGAGAAGCCTCAGAGAAGAATGAAAACAATTATCTGATTGCTTCTCCTGTGTTTTGCTGCTTTGGAATGTGGTTGGAGATTGTTTATCCAACAGGTGGTTGTTTGATTGGTTTCACGTGAATTGTTTTAACTTAATGACCAATCACAGCCAGCTGTGTCAGGACTCTGGAAGCAGTCACGAGTTTTCATTATCATTCGTTGTAACCTTCTATCTGTATCCTTTCTCTATTCTTTAGTATAGTTTTAGTATAGCATAATATAATATAATAGCCTTCTAACAACATGGAGTCACAGTCTCAATTCCTCCTTTGTCCTGGGGACCCAGCAAATACCACGAGATGAAGGTTTGGATTGAAAGATTTGTGACCCATCAATGCATGTCTGAATCCCACTTGTGGTGGTGTTCAGGCTTAAGTAGAATATGTGTTAAATATTAGAATATGTGTTAAATATTGCTATTTGAGCTGGGCTTACCAGTGGGGTTAATGGAGCCCTCTGACCAGCAAAGGCTGCTTTGGCATTTTTGCTTCAGGTCATTTTATAGGGTTGCTGTTACAGTCCTTCTGACTGTGCAACATCTTCTTGGCTGCTTAATTGTGATGTAGGGATGAATACTCCCATGCAAGGTGGTGGTAGGTCAGACACAATGCTCTCAAAATAATTTTGGAAGAATTAAAAAAAAAATGGATTATCTATCACAGAAGGCACAGAATCTGCTCTGTAGGTTCCTTGGGGTAGAAATCATCTCTCTGAAAATTGAGATAGATAAACAATAGGGAACTTTTCAAGGAAAAAAGTGAGCCAAAATGACTTGGAGCACAAAAAGTTCTCCTAGGACTGGGGACTGAACCCCATTTGCCACTGTTACCTCTAGTAGACTTTTCTCTTCAGTAAATTTAACCTAAAGTTATAATTTTGGTCCTTCCAAAATACATTTTAATTTGCTACTATGATGGTGTATTTTTTCCAACAGTTCTCCAACTTTTTTGTACAGACTGGTTGGTGTTTCATCACAGTTGCTGTCCACTTGGTGATCTGTTGGCAGTGCTTAAGAAGGAAATTGTGCAGGACTCATCTGCAGAGCTTCCCAGTCACAGACCAGTGTTTCATGGGAGCAACAAACAGTGGAGGTCAGGAGTTTTCCTTTCAGGTACTGCAAGATTGCTTTGAGATGCCAACAACTAAAAAGAGGAAAATCTCTGAAGAAGAGATAAAGATTATATTTATTTATTTTTAAAAAGTTTTTTAATGTACTTTTATTTTTTTGGACGTGAGAGGTTATTTTAACTCTTTAGCTGTGGTTTTAGCCAGCAGAGGGCGTTCAAGCCCCCATTTTACACTGACGGTGCCGGCTGGGCTGTGTGATCAGCACTTCTGGATGTACTTAATGGGACATTCTCAGCATAGTTAAGGGCTGGGGCCTGAATCAAGGGGGTTGGAATACAATCAAGTTTTGTTTTTTAATGGCAAAACATAAAAAGGTATGTTTTGAGACAGTGAATTATCAGTAATACGCATCTTTTTGTACCAAGATGTTTGTAGCTTTAACACTTCTGCGCTGTGCTAAGAGTCTGAAAATGTAAGGGTAAGAAAGTGGCACTTCTTATAAAGTGCCAAATCCAGGGGTTTTTTGTCTCATAGTTAAGTACCATTAACTGTTAATGAGCCTCAAAAGAATCTCTTTGAGAATCCCAGAGAGCAACAGTGGACAGAATGTTTTGGAAACAACTTCTATCTTTTAATGCAGTGATCAAATATTCCTGTAGATGCTTATTGGAAAAGAAGTTAGTTCTTCCTTCCTTTTGGTTTTTAGTGTATTATTCTACAACCTGTACATTCTGGTGAGAGGAACTTCCTACTACATGTTGTGTGCCAAAACAAGAATAGTAATGAAATAAGGTGAAAATAAACCAAGCAGTGCTGGGTTTATTCCTTCCTTTAAACCTGTAATGGTGGTTCCTCTGTGACAAATTCTCAACTGAGCATTCACCCCTGAGTAGTTGGGGTCTTTTATATCAGCTCAAGCTGATAACTGAAAATACTGAAAAAACTGAAAACTGTATACTCAGGCTGACAAATGTTAAATTACACTAATTTGAGCAGGTGCACATGTTGTTACCCTAGAATTCTGGACAGGTTCTTCAGAACTGAGCAGCTTGTTCTTGTGTGCAAATACATATTGACAAAAATAACTTGTCTAGTTTCTTAGATTTACTTTAACTGGTACTGTACAAATGTCTATTTTTACTCCAAGGAAAGCTGAAGCATTCAAACTTTTGAGGACTTAATTATAGGTGGGGTGAACCTAAAGACCCACGTTACAGCATTTCCCCTTTTTCACTTAAACCTGACAGGCTACCACTTGTGTTTATACATCATTGCAAACTAAATTTAGATGTAGTAGTAAGGACTAAAACAAACTGTGCTTTGTCAGGAGGGTGAAGAAAGGAACTGAGCAATGAAAGCAGTGCAGGGAGTCAGCGTGTCTGGCATTGACACAGCGCTGCGCAATCAACACTTTGATGGCCTATAAAGCCTAATAACAGCTGTGTGAAAGGTCTGCTGTGCTTAGCTGGAATTATCTCTTGTGCACAGGAAAGCACATTGTAAACCAGTAAAAATTAACTGCCACAGCACAATGATGGTTTTGTGGCTGGGAATTCAGGTAAAGTTTTGCCGCTGTTGGCGGAATGATGAAAAGGACTTGGGGCCATTTGCATACAGGTGAGGTGGTGATGCCCTGTGTTCCCCAGAGGCCAATGCACCACAGGTATGCAAAGTGCTCCAGCTCTAAGTGCTGCTTTAATTTAACCTGATTTTTTTTTAAACCTGGTTGTAGCGTAGGAGAAAAGGGTCTTGAGAAAGGAACAATCCCAAAAAACGTCATTGGGTGGCAGCAGAGCACTTACCACTTGCCATGGCATCCCACCAAAATAAAGCCAGAAAGAACTGCAGTTCTGCATGTTTGTGATAGAGATAACTGCAGATGAGATCTCAGAATGGTCTTTATGGTGAGATAGCCTTTTGTGTTTGAGACACAAGATTTCTATCCAAAAGTGTTTGCATGTGACTGTGTATATATGTAAAAAATAGATATTTATGTATAAACATGCATATGCATATAAACATAGAAGCTATGTGTCTGCAGGTGAGGTTTGCCCTGTGATAGTGAGTGAGGAGCTTTAATGTGATGACTGCAACTACCACCTCCCAGATTAGATCCTATATCCCCAGCAGACCAGGCTTGTCCCCAAGAGATACATCTTGGAGCTGGTGTGAATAAAAGCATGTAAAAGTTCTTAAGTAATTTTTCTGCTGGAAAGAATCAAGTGGGTCTGTGAATGTTACCAGAAAAAGTGATAGTTTTTATTAGTAATTTTTGGTTTTATTAGTAATTTTTGGTTTTCTGTCATAAAAATATTACAAACAGGACAGTATTTGTTATCCTTTTAGGAAGAAGATAACCTCTCCCTATTTATTCTTCAGTGTGTGTATTTGCCCTTTTGGATAATGTAGATAGTGCTTGAAAGGCTTCAAAAATCTGTTCTATATTTGGATCTAGCAGCTAAGTGTGTTTTGGGTGTGTTCATTTTGGTGAAGAGAGAGAGCATTTGGTTTTCTTTGTTTTGTGTTTTCCTTTAACACCTCACTATGTAGCCCTCACAAAGGGTTGTGTCATGGCCTTAAGGAGAACACAGTCTGCAGCAGGCATACATACAAACATGCCTGTTTCCTTTATGGACTTACATCTTTGTTTGCTAACTTTTTAAAAATGATTGTGAGTTGCTGCTATTGTAAGTAAATCTCTTATATTCCAACTGCCCATTCTGCTATCACCACTGTGGAAATGCCATCAATCTCCTACTTTATGGGCAATGCCACTGCAAATGTGGAAACTCAGTGACTGGAAAGAATTCAATATCTTTCTTTTGCTACTTCTCCTGGGAATAAGAAAGTTAAAACTGTCCCCATGGACTTCCTTCAGGCATCAGGGACAGGTTGGCTTTGGGAATTGTTTATCCCTGAAATAGGGAGGGACCTCTGTGGTTCACTGCTCCTACTGAGCACTGGATGTCAGGTACCAATCCTTACAGGCTGGCCTGAAGATCTTGCCTTAGTAATGCTGAGGTTTTCTGAACTACACTGATTCCTGTTGGTTCAATCCCAAGGCCCAAAATCCACAGAAACATGAACAAGATCTGAACAAGAACTGCCCTGTTTTGAAGCTCTCACTGAGCTCAGAATTCAGTGCTTCTGTATCTCCAAAAGTTATGATCTTGCATGAATAAAAGGCAGCATTTTCTGGATCCCTGGGAACATAATAGGTGCTCTGGTGATCAGTTGACTCTGTTTGCTGGTGGCATGTGGCCTCTTCAAGGAATAAAGGCTTTTGGATCCTGCAGAGCTTAATAAAGCTTATTTTTATACTGCAGTGAGTACTGTTGGGAGCTCTCTGAAGAAAGGTATCTCTAAAATTATATTGCTGTTTTGATTGTTCCAATTACTGCAAGAGGTTCTCAACTGATGTCTCAACTACTAGTGACTAAGACATCAGATGCCCCTTGTCTTGAAAAGCTTGGAAAATGAGGCAAGAATCAATGTGAGAAAAGAAACCTGTTCTGTCATAGGAAGGTTCCTTGTATTTGAACCAGATGTCATGAGATTATTTCATTAGGTCATCTTGGTTCTATCTGCAGTGATTTAGCTACAGTGAATTGACTTCATTCCTGAATTTTTCTTGTATTAGTTATACCCTTGTTAGTTGTACCCACACAGCTCTGGTATTGTCTTTATTTTCCTGTACATGGTTGAAATGTCCCCTTATGCAGTGTTCCATTATTTGCTTCCATGCTTTGTGTACCTTTTTCAGAAACTTTAAGGTGGTAGACAGGAAATGACAGGAATTGTGGTACTGAAGGGAAAATGTACAAACTCTTAGGATACCCCACTTTGTCTCTAATGTCTAACCTAGGAATGCAGTCATCAGTGATAATGTGATGGTAGAGATAACCATCTGAGCTTTTTATCTGTAGGGAATTGATTAGAAGCCACTTTGGGATTATGATGGAGGAAAACGTTGGTGACTAATAGGAATGTTCTCATTTTTTCATGTGCAGTACATGTAGCAGAATTGTCTTATTTTCTTTAGGACAAAGACACTGCTTGAGAAAAGAGGCTGATACTGGAAAAACTTATTTATTAGAGAAATCCATTTTACTTGTTCTAATACTGAAGTATCATGTTCTGTTCCAGGCTCAGTGCTGCTTCTGTCTCTTTGAGGAGTCAGCTCTCTAAATCTCAGCTTTATGACCCTTAGTTAATTAATAGTTCTTTGGAACACATTGCTTCTAGCTTTCATTTTCTTCCCATTCAAGGATTTGCCAACCTGACTGCAGAAAAATGTTGCATGTTGTCCTGTGCCTATTTTGCATGCTGACAATGGGAAAACTTGTTTTTTCCCGCAAGTTTGCAATGGCTTCCTCATCTTCTCTAGAGGTTACTTCAAGAGAATAGCCACCATTTCCTTCCAGTTCAGCTTCCCCACGTCAAAGATACTTGATGGTTTCCAGTGGGTGGAGAAGGGCAGTTGCAGGCTGATAATTCCAGGTGTACTTGTTTCAAACGATGTATCTTAGGGCAAATCTCCAATGTATCTTAGTGCAAACCTCCAAGAGGCATAAACTATCGTGTTAACAAAATAACACAAGGATCTGTAAGGTCAGCACTGACTGTAGAGCCCTTACAGCCTCAGTGACTGCAACCAAAAGCCATTCCTGTTAGTAACACTGGCAGGAATTTCAGAAGGTGTCTTTGGATCTGTAAAAGTGCATCCAAACCTCACATGTTTAAAAGGTTGAATTTTGGGCTCAATGACTTGCCCATTTTAAAGAGAGTTTGTTTTAGTTAGAAAGTTTCAGAATGTGCAATTAGGGAAGACCCTACACAAATTCTTCAGCAAACAAGGAGGAGAGAAGGTACTGCCATTGTGAAGGAGGGCACCTGAAATCATCAGAACCTTCAATGCATTTTTGGGACAATTTGTTACAAATTAGGGGTTTACCCTCTTTTCCAACATACCACAGACCTCTGGAATTTCACGTGGCCCCATATAAAAAGAAATAATGATATATTGTTCATAAAATAGTGTTTCAATAATTTTCACTGTTTCCCTCAATTCACCAGCAGAGGGCTGAAGGATTGATCACCTACCTAATTTAGCTTGAATTCACAGCTAAAGTACTCAAACTAGGCTGTTCTTGCCACAAACCAGAGTTTGTCACTCTGTGCTATCTGAAGGCATGTTAGGGGCTGCAAACTTTGCTGAGCCTGGAGGTGCATCCTCTCCAGAGCTGAGTAATGCTCACAGCAAAGTTGTCAGATTCTCAAGGAAGTGTGGCATTTTGAAGCATTACTCTTTTACTGCAGAGCTGCCAAGTGGATGCCTTTCTGGAATGTGTAGTTTTGAGCTTTTTAGATCTGCCTGAGGTTTCTTGTCTGTGTGAGGGATGATGATTAGATAAGGTGGCTGTAATGCCCATCTTGATCTGAAACTGATGTCTCCATCAGAGACAGAAGCCTGGGCTAACTGCTCAGTACACATTCAGGAAAGTTCTCCCACTCTCCTTGTTGCATGCCCTGCTGAGTTGGGTTAAAAACAGAACTTTGTATTCTGAGAACATAGCCAAAGGTGGAAACCTGAGCTTAATGGGAAAAAAAAAAAATCCTTTTGGCATGTCAGAATGGGTTAGTTCTTGCAATAACCCCACGCTTTCCCCCTAATGGAAAGACTGAGATTGTGAGTTCCCACTTCCTTAGGAATGGTAGAAATTCAGCTCCTACTCTGCAGAATTTGTGGTTAATTTGCCTTTGTGCTGTTCTGGAGAAGAGTGAATGATTTCTTCATTCTAACTCCACTTAAAGGTCTGAAAGATTTCTTCTGGTTTCAGTGGCCTTTGGTCAGGTCTGGCATGTGTTCTGTAAACAACAGGGACTGTCCATGTGGCTTTTATTGACCCTAAAGCAAATTTTCAGGTGACACCAAGCTCAGGGTGATGACACACCTGAGGGATGGGTGCTATCCAGAGGAACCTGGATAAACTCAAGCAGTGGGCCCATGGGAATCTCATGAGGTTTAACAAGACTAAGTGCAGTGCTGCACCTCTCTGGGCCAGGTTAGCGCTGGTCATCAATCCAGGCTGGGGATGAACAGATCCAGAACATCCCTGAGAGAAGGATCTGGGGGTGCTGGTGGGTGAGAGGCTGGACAGGAGCCAGGAATGTGTAACTGCAGCCCAGAAAGCCACCTGTGTGCTGGGCTGCATCGAGGCACTGTGGGGAGGGAGGGAGGGAGGGATTCTGCACCTCCCCACCTGCAGTGCTGCATCCAGTTTTTGGGTCCCAGCACAGGAAAGAGATGGAGCTGCTGGAGTGAGTCCAGAGGAGACCACCAAGGTAAAGCAGCACCTCTCCTGTGAGGAAAAGCTGAGAGAATCGGGATTGGCCAGTCTGGAAAAGAGGAGGCTTTGGGGTGACCCAACTGTGGCTTCCAGTACCTGAACAGAGCCTGCAAGAAAAATGGAGAGAGGCTTTTCCTAAGAGCATGGAGTGACAGGACAAGGGGGAATGGATTTAAACTGAGAGTAGATTTAGATTAGATATTAAAAAGAAATTATTTATTGTAGGGTGGTGAGGCCCTGGCACAGACTGTCCAGAGAAGCGCTGCTGCCCCATCCCTGGAATTGCTCAAGGCCAAGTTGGCTGGGGCTCTGAGCAACCTGGGACAGTGAAAGGTGTCCCTGCTCAGAGCAGGGAGCTTGGAATGAGATGATTTTTAAGGTGCCTTCCAACCCAAACTATTGTAGGATTCTGTGATAAACACAGATTGGCAACATACCTCTTGGATTTTCCAAGAGCTTTGCCACTGAGAAAATGAAGTACATGGTTGCTGTAAAATTATCAGTAAAAAAGTATTTAGATGCTAAACATGTTCAGAACCAATTGTTTTTGTGGGTGTTTTCCTGAGTATTTTGAAATATTTCTATATCCAATTATGGTCTTTCATAAGAAAATTTTTGCAATTTGAATGTTCTTCTAATTGTATTCAGGTAGCTCAATGAAAAGGGTAATTGTGAACACGTAAAATTTACTCCTAAGTACCCGGAAAAGATACATGAACAACACTCAAAAATAAAATTTCCACCTTGGTTTAATATTTCAGAGATGCATAGAATAAATGTAATTCCATTTCATGCTATAGAAATTGTTTAAAATACATATGTTTCAAAAGAACTGGTGATTTAGGTTCTATAATGTTTGGCAGTGCTTTCTGGGATTCCTGTTGCAAAGAGGGAAAAATATGATTGATATCACTCTGGAAAGCATTTACCTAGGGCAAAGGCAGTTTCTTTCTATTCTCAATTTCTTATGATAGTGCCTTGAGGCTGGTTAAGATCCAGCCTATGGTGTGTGAGTACACAGAATAGTAACTAATTCCTGTCATAAAAAACCCTTTAACTAAAAGGCAGCATAAGGAGAGGGGCATAGAGAGAAGTAAAGATATAACAAAATAACATTAATTCCAGTGTTTTGTTTTCCTGTTGAGGCAAGGTATGTTCTGGGGGAAACTAAGAGGATTGGTGGAGGAAAGGAGCTGCCTGAGCCTTCACAGGAGGTAAGGGATGTTGGAAGGAAACTGAGGTAAAAGACTAAGACAGAAAGGGAGAAACATGACTCTAAACTGTGCAAAGGGATGAGTCAGAGCCTCTGGATGAGCCCTGACTCAGGAACTGTTTCCTTCCTGTTGGACAAGCATAGGGTGTTTTACACATATATTTATGTGTACTCAAGAGCAGACATCTGCATGAGCTTCGCTTGTGGTGGTTTCTCAGGAAGAATGCCTGTTTGAATATTTAGCAACATTATATGCAAAGGTTATAAAGCCTCTTCAGGTTTTCTGGGTTCCATGGAGCATGGCAACACCTCTGGATTCTGAGATCTCCCAATCCTTTTTGAAGCTGTATGCATTTTGTGTCTCTTTTCACACATGAGTTATTTCCCACACAAGGTTCAGCACTCCGAAATTAATTTGAGGTGTGTGAGGATTATTGTTTTCAGTATATCAAGTGTTATCATCTAACCCCAAAATTTTGATTAATCTCCTCCTCATTTGTTGATGGGGGAAAAGAACAGGAAAGTTGCGAACTGCCTTGATTTTTAAAACTCAAAGCACACTGAGGCCTGCTCTCTTTGCAGTCGCATCTCTGCTGAAGTGCTCAGGAAAGAAGTGAGAGGTGAAACATTAGATATCTTTTCTTCCTGCAGCTTGGAGATGGTTTGGAGAAAGTGTTTTGGTTTTTTTCCATTTAGCCAGGAAAGTTGATTATAGTTAATAATGCTACCTCTAATGTTGCATTGTAATCTTATTTTAAGGAAATGTTGGGGCATTAAGCATTTTTTCCCACAGCAATGAAACAATGTACCTTTCCCTGCCAAAGATCACATTCACTTGCATCCTCTTCATTTCTGTAGCTGGAAGGTGAAGCTTGGAATTTTTCCAGTAGCCCGGCTGCCAATTTGCCATCATTGATCATTATCAGGAGCCATTTGGCTGAGGTGTCTCAGGTATAGCAAAGCATTTTCTTGCTGTGTGTGACGTATTTATTACCTAGGTCAGGTCTTGGCGTCCTGCTTGTACTGGTTTTTGGAAGGCTTTTTCACTCCATACCTGGCTGTGGTTTGCTAAGAGGTGGCTCCTATGAAATAATTAAGTCCTAGTGCAGTGATTGGTTAGGGGTGTATATGTGATGAAGCACAAAGAGTTTGCTGGCATCCACACCATAAGCAGACCTAATTCAATCCCTTGGCAGTCTGTGGAAGTTCAGCTGTTTAATTCAATGAGAGGAGGTGCCTGCCCAGTGCTCTTCTGACTTAATATTCAGTTCTGTGCCCCCAAAATGTTGCAATGTTTGTTAAGGAAGTGATGAGATTGTGTAATTCACATAGATTTGGTGTAATCCTCAGTTAAGTAGGAATGAAAAAAAAAAGGGAGGTGGAGGAAAGAAAAGCCTATCAGCAGCTATAACTTCAGTTGCAAAGAAATCAAATTTTTGTCATGTGAAAGTACCTGACAGTGTTTATTGCTTTAGGGTTTACCAGTAAGTGACACTGCAAGAGCTCATCATATCTCGATAATCCACAAAATGCTGTAAATGCTTTGCATGCTGATTTATTTCTAAACCCAAAACTTCATCCCAAATGGGATTTACTTTTTTTTTTCTATGACAGCTAAGCGCTTAGACTCAGCATCATGCTGTTCATCAGTGCCTTGTTTTAGCAGTGTAACTGTTAAGCTGAGATATAGGAACAGAAGGAGTTTTAAAAATTCAATTGATCTTAGTACTTTGTGATCCATCTAGTGATGCTTGTTGCATGCATTTTGAGGTTGTCAATTCTGTTTTATTAGCATTAGATATAACATATGAGAAAATGTGTAAAGGCCATTTTTATTCAAAGTAAAACAAAAACTGGAGATTTTCTGTTAGTCTAAGGTTTTATAACAGCTTGTTGATTCAAAGTATAAATTCAGAGACAAATTTGTCTCATACTTTAATAATAGCCTCAGAATACTGCTAATAAATGCTGGAGAACTTGTCAATGCTCAAACAAGCTTGAAGATATTTGAATTATTTGCCAGACTTGGCCTCCACACTGATGGAGTTTGGGCTAGAATGTATGTTCTAGATGGCTGATCAGTTAGTACTGGGTGCCAAACAGCTATTCTTAGTGTTTATAGTTGTCTATGCTCCTTTAACAGTTTCATAATCTATTAATCATTATTAACCCTTTAAAAACCATTTATAAACATACACTGAATAAAAAAGTGTGACCATTTAGGATTTTTTTTCTCAAGTTTAATATTAAAGGCGAGTCCAAGGTCAAGATGGGCACAGGGAGGCTTTAGGGAGCTGGTGTAGTTTATATTTTGGCCAGTCAGCTGAGGAACCACGTGGAACTAAAATTAGTAAAGTGCGGGCAGTGAAGAAAGTTCACACGGTGTAATATGCTGTGGGCAGTATTAATGTTGATTTACCCAATCTGTTAATGCCATGGTCTGTCTAGACCTTTGGAACATTCCTCAGCTCCTTATTTAATGTAGGAGGAATCATTTCTGAAATTAGCATATAAATTGTCCAGAGTCAGCAGCCCTTTAAAGCAGTGTTCTACCCTTGTGTCATGGCACAGTAACTGTTCTGAAAAAAATAAGTTTCCCAGTCAGGCATGTTCTCATGAAGAAGCTCTTGACTTTACATTGCATGCTGAAAAAATGCACAAATCTGAGAAAGTTCATTAAGTTTAAAATGGGGAAATGGTCGGGATTTAATTTGGGTGAGTTGTATTTATTTAGTCACGTTAACAGGGGGAAGTCGATCATGATAAGGAAACACCTGGCAGGGTCTGTCCATGTAGATTTATGTGTATGTAGTTCAAACTGGAGGCTTTTCTGACTTTTACATCAATTTTTTATTTTGTTGTCTTTGGTCTTCCACATGACTTGTATACAAACCATGCTGTAGGTGCACTCATCCCAGGGTTCACTCTGACTGGCATTTGTGTGAGAACAAGGCTGCTCCTGGTGCCTGGCACTGGGATGCTGCCAAAATAAGGTGCCAGGAACTTGATGCAGGCAAAGCCTCCTCCCTGGCTCTTTTGTTGCATCTTCTGAAATCCTGTGCTTACTCCTTTCCGCTTTAGTTGCCAAGAGTAATATGCAGCACTGCCTTCTAGGTTATAATTTTCAAGGGAAGATAATAAAACATGCATTCAGCCTGGGAAATCCCACAGGAGCTGGGAACTTGCTGTTTAGAAAGAGTAGGTTTAGCCTGAAATGAAATATAAAATATCAATATGATGGGGAAGGCTTATTTGGCATGAATCTGAGATGATCACACTGAGCAGCGAAGCCAATAAAATCTTTGTACTAGGAAATCACATGTTCTGAACATGCCATGCACTTTACAAAAGAACTACTCCAGGAATGTTGCTTGAGAGTTTTATATGTTTATTTCATACTTATTTTTTGTCTCCCTTGCTCCAAAAACCAGGTGCTTTAATCACAATGAAATTCACTGCCCAGGTCATGGAGAAAAAAAAAAAAAAAAAGATAATAATGCAATTATAGCAAGCCCTAAAAATTATCTAAAATAACATTTTTATATGCAACTGAATAATAATTTTAAGTTGGAGTATTTTCTTACCTCTCCAGGGTTAAATAGTGAATTTCTTATTGAAAATGCCTTATTAAAAAGCTTTTTTCCATTCCAGAAAAGTATGGCTTGCGGCCAGGAAAGATGCTGGATCTTAAATTTGTCATGGGCCCAGTGTCCATCCTGTGTGTTGTCCTAGTATTGTGAAGGAAACGTGTCAGAGGAGAGGGGGAGAGAAGTTTTTTTCCTGATTGAATAGTGAAAAACTGTTCAAAAAGGTGAAAAAAGCCCAAGAAAACAACAAAAATCAGCTCCCTCAAAACAATTTTAAAAGAATTCATTTTCAAAAAAGCAAAGCTCATGTGGGTAAACACAGGAGTACTGAGAGATACATACTACGTGCAGCCAGCAGGGTTTGTGTTCTGTGCTAGAACAGAGAGGCCTTGGCTGGTGTCTGTGGGCCCTGAGCTTGACACAAAGCAAAAATCACAGTACAAGGTGACAGGCAGAGGGTATGGCTTGAGGGGGAGCACGAGGGTCGTGGCCTGTGTGTGGATGTTCCAGCTGGGGTGGGATGGGCACGTGGAGCCTTGCCTCCAGAGTGAGCGATAGCAGCTATTCTGTGGTGTGAGCTTAGCTACCCAAGGCTTGCGTGTGTTTCACAGGATTCAGGGTGTCTGACCCAAAGATAACTGTGCTCAAAGGTGTCAGAATGTACCAGAAGAACCAGTGCAGGCTCACGGGGGTGGTGCTTTGGGACAGGCAGGGATTTGGGGACGTGCTCTGCAACATCTCAACGCACTTCTCTGCTGTAGCTCCTGGGAGCTGCCTCTGCCAAGCTTGGGGTGGTAGCTGTGCTTTTGACGGGTACCTCTGAGGGACCAGACTTGGGAGTATTTCAATGAATTTGTGCCCAAGTCAGCCCCAATTCTGTGGCACAGTGGGCACAGTGTCACATTCTTATGGTCTGCATTTGTTTGACTGGTCTGCAGAGGAAAAAGGGGTTTGAGTTTTCTTATCTGTGCTCCCCTGATATGTTGTAGCTTGTGGTAAAGCATGCATGCTTGTTTCTATGTTTTCCCCTAAAAATATGTCTGCTTCAGTGGCACTTTAAATGTTTGAAGGGTTTTCCCCTCTCTTATTACTCAACTTAATTGGAATTATGGTGCCTATCAAAAAGTATTACTGCAAGGTGACCTGGAAATAATAATTTCCTTTCATCTATACCAAACATTCGTAGATCATTAAAATGTCACAAATAAAAAGAGTCTTAGTCACAAAGAAATGCTTTTATATGAGCACAGTAAAATATGAGATTTCATTATATACAAAAGGGCTATGTTTTGTATTCCTTGTTCACAGAGGAAACCTCCAACACATGTGGAATGCATGGCAGGATGTAGGACTCTCTAAGGGCTGTATACAGATATGTGAAGGGAAAGAGGAGGGGGGGAGAGGGGAAAAAAAAGACCTAACAAAAAAAAAAAAAAAAAAGGAAGGCACAGTGGTCCTGAGGAAACAAGCTCTTTCAATAAAATTGGAGCATGTGCTGTGGGTGTGCTGGAGGATTTGTGCAGGGATCTCTGCGCTCTGCATGTGCACGCATTCCTCCGAGTCAGACAGGTGTTAAAGGGAAATGGTGCCCAGGGGACGTGGCACCCTCCCCTGCTATCAGCAGCCCAAGCACATGACGGATCCAAAGGCAGCCAAGCACAACTGCTGAGGGCTTTGCCAAGGGGTTTGGATGCCAAATGCTGACAGAGAGTATCCTTGCCAGCTTGGCACCTTTAGGCCATGTGGCTGCTGCTGACATGGAGTTGTCATTGTAATGTGCTGGGAAGAATGGAACCAGAAACTGTCTTAATAGTTCTGTATGAATGAAGCTTTCTTATTGTGAACATAAAATATTAATTACCTTACAAATGTGTTTGAGTGGCTGTACTTCACTTTGGCACCTGGCCAGGCTGGCAGTGGTGAAATCAGAGGATTGCCTCCTGGCAGCCAAATTTATTTATCCCCCTGCCCCTCCCCAGCATCACACTGGAAATAAGAGGGGAACTATTTGAAAACAGTTGACATCTGGGGGAAGATGTTCATTGGTTTCTGGGATTTGGATCAGTCCCTGAGCTAGTGCCTGAAGAGTGGATTTAACCCATGCTGTAATCTTCTGGCACCTGTTACAGTTTTTGGCAGTGGCACAGGACAGCTCTGATTGCACTGAGACTGAAGTAGTGAACATATGCCTAATGCCCATCCCAGAAAGAATGACTTAGTGCCCTTTATGCCTTTCCTATTGTTTTCTTTTCCACTTTCTCTTCTCTTATTCATCAAGCTGCTGTTAATAGTTATCATTATATGCAGGCAAGTACCCACCAGCATCTTCAACCAAATCAGGGATAAAGCAAGAGGTAAACAGGAGCAGGAAAAGTTTTGTCTTATCAAAATCCAGCTACTTTGTGCATTTGATTTTCAGTTGTTTGTCTGGCCCTGGATCTTTAGAAAGCATGGTAAATTAAGGACTCCAGGAAAAATTATACATATGCCAGTGTCTGAGATGTAATCAGAAGAAGAGTATTTGGTTTTCTAAACATGTTAATTAAAATGATCAAGTATGTGTCTTCAGGAAGAGAATTCAGAGGACCCATGAAAGGAAGTCTCTGCCTCCATGTCTCTGTACTGATTGTACATCTGTAAATGGCTGCCATCCAGCAGAGCTCTTAAGTGCATGCTTAACTCCAGAACAGGATGGCTTCAGCAATGTTGCTAGCTTTGGCATGTTTGGGACATTGACATGCCTGGTGAGAGGCACGTGCTTATGTGCCCTTCTGGATAACTAATTCTTCCTTGTGTCCTACAGGCCTGTGGCCAGGAGAGTGGCTCCAGTGTCCAGCTCCCATAGAAGGTATTGAAGATGGCAGTAGGGTTTCAGTTCATCTGCAGCTCCAGGGATTTTATCCTTCTCTTGGACATCACTGGAATACAGAGGTACAGAGTGCTGAAAAATGGTCTGAAGCCTACCAGCAACGTGTGTAACTTTACCTTGCCTGGTGCCTGTGCAGGATTTCATGGTGTTTGTTTAAAGTGACTCCATAAAAAGTTATGGCAAAGACTGTGAGCACAGAGAAAAAAATATCACACTCAGGTATCAAACAGTTAATTAAAATCCACATTGCTGCATCACAGTTATGAGTGATTGTACAGAGGGATAGCTCGAGGGGTGCGTGTGTTAAAATGTATCACTGTGTTTGGTGCCTTGTGAAAAGTCAGTCTTGAGATCTGGGGTGATTGATTACGTTTGAAGAGGAAGTCCTTGTATACTTATGGTGGTTCTCGGAATTACAGCATGGCTTGTTTATCTAGGGAGCCAACAGAAGACCTTGGGCTTCTTATCTAGCCACAGATAAACACTGGTAAAGGCTCTTGAGTTATAATAAATGCAGATGATTTAATTAAATATAATCTGACCACTCACTGAGTACCTCTGAGTACGTCTCATTAAGTACCTCTGTCAAAATACCTGATTTAGGGGAAAAAATATAAAGGGACAGGAAAAAATTCCATCAGTGACAAACAACTGTACCCATAAAGTGCAACTCATACAGTAAAGTCCAAGCAAGCAAACTCAGTGAAATATTCTTGTGTGTGCAGTTCATAGTCCACTCAGATATTTTCCAGACTATCATCTGCATCAGAAATTTGCTGGACAAATAACTCTGATTCTCTCCAGTAGCTTCTTGGTATGCCTGAGGTGGAATTCCAAAAGAGGAAGAGCTGGCAAGTTGTGTTTTGTTTTTACCTTCACCAAAGCCTGTTTGAATTACAGGGATCATAGTGCATCTCTGGTCATTGGAACCTGCACTCATTTATTTTAAGAGAGTTAATTTCTTGGGGATCAAAAAAACACCCAGATGGGGAGAAGCTATCCTGTTGTGGGAAAGTTCTTATCTGCTTCATTGCAGTAATTGAAAATGGCTTTTTAAATAGTCTAAAGAAGTTCACTTATTAATAAGACACATATTTCTTGGGGGGAAAGAAAAAAAGCAATTATGAGAAACATTTACAATATCTTTGTCCAGCTTTTTGCCCCTGGAGGAGGAAGTGAGATATTGAGAAAGCAGCACATGTGACAGATGCTGCTCAAGATGCTCAACACATTACTTAAAGATGCTCTGTGACCATCATGCTGTGAGTACTGAAAGAATGTGACTGGGGTGGAACAGTCCACATTTACTGTAACCACATCTGTAGCCTTGCCACTCTCACGTGATGGCCAACAAATTCCTGCCGGTTCCTGGGGTTTTCCTAAACACATCAGGGCAGTGCAAAGCAGCACTGGCTTGGGGAGCCCTATGGTTACCTCCAAGTGAGCTGGCATGTCTGTAGCAGTTTGCCACACAGGGACAGCAGCATCGGTGCCAGAAACAGTAAAGCTCTGTTACTGCCACACATAGTTAATTAGCTCGTGTGTCACAGCAAACAAACACGGCTATATTGCTCCTGGTTCTGCAGCAAAGTTAATTGAGACTGGCTTGGCGATCTTTGCCCCAATATGTGGTGCAGACATACCCAGGAATGCACTCCTATTGTTGACTGAATACTGTATTTTCACATAAATGTGGCAGGAATATAATTGCAGGGTGGAAAGAGAAGGCCAGTATACATTCACTTCACTTTAGAAACCAAATTAAACCTTTGACTTAACTCACTTCTATACCAGCTCCCTGCAGGCATTTCTACAGGCTTCGTTAGAGCCAACCTAGAGGCCATGGAAAAGGTCTTACAAAAGACTAGCCAGGAAGCCAGTCACAGCCCCAGATCCTGCTGCTACAGAACACAATCTGCCTCTTGGCACCTCAGGCTTGCAGCTGCCAGGCACTCTCCTTATGTGGTCACTGGTGTTGGCTCGGAGGCTGGGGCAGATAGATGAGGAGGGCTGAAGGGGAAACACATTCATCACTGCCAGCAGCGAGTGGAGGCAGTGCCAAGTCACTATGTAACCAGGCACATGTGCCAATTTGCTCAGTAATTGGATTGCTATTTGAAAAATTAAAGTGGTGTCTAGAAAATTCTAACCTCTGCATTTATGAAGTATGAGGTTTGGGACTGAGAGGCTGAACAGGAAGAGTGGAGGGCGATCGAGCAGAGGTGTTTAAGGGGACCAAATGTAGGAAGTAATTTGATTGCTTTCCAAAGTGTTACAACAGCTTCAGAAGCAGCCTGTCTGTACCAGAGAGACAAAGAGCAAGACACAGTGCAGTGGAAAGCTGTGACATTATGGACAAGCCGTAACCCATTGCTGACTATGGAAAATCAGTGAGGACTTGTCAGCTGAAAGCGATTTTTATAAAGAAAACATCACTGGAAGGCAAGGCTTGATACACTTCTGTAACAAATTTTTCCTTAAAAAGAAAAAAGTTCTTAAAGGGGATTATTTTATATTTTCAGGGTTTTCTCAGAGCCTGTGAATTGTTGCTTCTGTCTCCTGTATACATTGCTCTCAAATACATTTGGTGAACAAATACCATTAATCATAAATGATGTTGAATTATCCAGCTAGAGGGAGAATTTGTGACTCAGAAATATACCTCTGCCATGAATTACTTCTACTCTCATTGCACTTAAATTCAGACTTTGCTTTGACCCCAGCAGAAGCACAATTACATCCAAAAATATAGTTACACAAGTAGTCCTTCAGGCATTTCAGTATTCTTTTTAGTTGAGCTCACTGGCCACCCTTATTTAGCCGAAAACTTCGAGCATATGGGGATGATGGATTATAAATGGTTCCTAAGATAATATTTGTAGTTTAAAGTATAGTCCAGTTGCTAGTAGGTGTATAAAAGTGGTGCCTGTGTTCTTCATCACTGTTAAGCGGAAACTCAAACTGGAAGCTCTGTATTTAAAATAATGCAAAAGTAAAAATATATGGACTCATACTGAAGAAGAGCTATTTAGAACCTCTGTGAAATGCCTGATTGTTTCTCATGCACTCAGACCTGGTACAATGAGGTTAACACATGTCAAAGGAAAGGCTAAGGAAATTTTGAGTCACATTTCTGCCCCTAGATGGAGTATTCTGCACACTGGGTTGGTTTTTTTATATATATATTGGGAGAATGGAGCTGTGTTAGAAGCCTTGAAATGCCTCTTGTTCTGTATTCCCTTTACAGTGTATCAAGTGCTGCCCATTGGGACTAGACTAACTGGGTCCCAGAGACCATTTAGAAGAGAAAAATCAAAATAAGGTTTGTTTGTATAATTGATTGAACACTATAAAGGCCTTTATTTTGTAGCGTCTCCTATTTGTTGGTGATAGATATGTGTGTTAAAATGCAAGAAGCCTCTGCTTTACAACGTGTCACTAATTACTATGGAACATCTGATATTTGCAGTTTGCAGTGCTGGATGTTTCTGTGATTTTCATGGTATTGCCTTCTATGAGTATGCTGTGAATGCCATGGTAACCTTAGTTACTTGTAAAACATTTTAATAGTGACCACTGTAATATAGTAGTTGTGTGCAAACAGCATGCACCACTGCTTCGGAGGTGTTTGGAACACTTTGTTTTGGTCACAATTGGGGTAAAAATGTTGCCAAACTTCAAGAACTGAATCCTAAACTTGCCAAACAGGGAGCTGAAAGTAAGGTCTCCTGTTCTCCAGCTCCTGTCTTTGATCATCTCTGGAGTTTCATTGATACATTCCTGCCCAGCACTCACACGCTAAGTGAACCATGGCTCCAGAAAGCTCAGAGTTGCTTGGGAAAAGCACTTGGCTGCAGGCACTGGATTTGAAGGGGATGGGTGTCAGATTAGAAGCCATCTTTTGAAAAACCTCGCTTGTTTTGTCTGTGTGAGTGAGAATTCAGCTGCAGGCTCCTAGCTCAGGTATGTTCTCATTTGGGCTTCTGGTTTAGCCTATTCTTAACGGGAGGGACCAGCTGTAAAGTTTGTCCCTGGGAGCTGAATTCCTGCAGAATCCAGGATTTTCATTTGGACCTTTTTAGATACGATGTAAATGCCAGCAGCTTCCTAACAACTGTTCTTGAAGCTCAGAGCAGAATTTAGAGTAGACCCTTGTGAGTTAGGGAATTGCACAAGATATCCCTTCTCAGAAGGGAAAGAAAAGGCCCAACAAAACCTAAGCCATCTGACTGGAGTCCTAAGAAATGCTTTCCAGCTTTCAAAGAAAGAAAGGGTCTTAATTCAGATTTGCCAGAATCGTCTAATTAGTCCCTTTAATGCCATGCACCTTATAGTCTGTGCCACCGGATTCGTCCTATAAATGAGACGATGGGCTAATTCATCTTGGCAGCAGTAAACAGACCTTGTGATTGTCCTCCTTACAAACACCGGCCTGATTTTAGGAAAACGCTTTGACCAAGCCTGTGTCCCTGCTCCCTCCCCCGCGACGCCCCCTCTTTTTCTGAGTGCTGCCTGTGCTTCTTGCCCTCCTTCTTCCCCAGCACCCCCGCCCAGCCCGTCTCACACACAGTGACATACCTCACACGTTTGCCACTGCTAACAACAACCTGTCAACTCTTTCTTTGCACCGTGCTAGGCGCCTTTTGTTTCTGCAGCCCAGCAAGCCTTGCAGCTGTTGTCCAAGGCCTGCTCCGACAGCCTGTGATCAGTCAGCTGCAAAATCCTCCCTGAACAACTCGGTATTCACAGCTCTAATCGGGCCAGCGGACTGTTTCCTCCTCTCTCGCAGTAAATCTTTATCACTTGCGCTCTGCTCGTCAGTTCATGGCGCCAGCTCTTTGGGCTGGCTGCTCGATCCCTTTCCCATACTCTGCTGGGCTGTGTGCTCTGAATGCTAACTCCAGCCTTGTTTAGACTCGGGGCTGCCTCAGTGCTGCAATCCACATGTTGGGAAGGTCTGGATTCCAGCTCCCCCCAACTCTCTGTTTTTAATGTGCATTAGGTTTGTATTGCTCCAAAGGTGAAGCTATCAAAAGCTCCCTCCCTCTTTGCCCTCCCTCGGCCTGTTTCATACTTTGTCCATATAAGTTAGTTGTGTGATTATCTTTGTGTTTCCTCCCAGCAGACTGTTGTGCTTCTGTTTAAGAGCGGTCTTTGGAGAGGAGATGAGGGTGAGCTGCCCAGCCTGCGGATGCTTCTGATGGCAAGGGAAAGCCTGGGGGAACTGGCATAAACCTTAATGTGATCGCATGCCCAGGGCTATTAACCCTCCTCCTAATGGTCCCCCCACAGAGGAGTCGGAAACAGGTTTTCCCCCATCCTGTTCCTTACTTGGTGCCATCACAGTCTTTTAAAGGATTTACATCAAAGATGTTGAATTGTCAAGCAGGTTTCTAGGAAAAAAAGAGGATCAGAGTTTGCTTCGTTAGTATCCTCAGCTGAGCTGAGGAAAGTCCTTGGAGAGTTTAGGGTGGAGGTTTCTGTCAACGTGGAGTTCCTGAGGATTTATTCTGGTGGAGCTGAAAGCACAACTTTATCTGTGCCTCTTGCCTCTTTACAGGATACAGCGTGTAAACTCCTTCTGCCTCCTTTGGGAAAACATTGTGGGTTTTATTTCCCTGTATTTGGGCCTGGGATTGTAGATGATAGTCTAGTTAAACCTCAGTTAAACAGCACATTTTGCAAGGAGGCTCAGCTAGCTCTTAGGTAAAGCTTGCTGGAGACCATTTTTGAAAAAAGTAAATTATTCAGGAAGGTTTTTTCAGTTTATAAGGAACCTGGGAAACTTTTGTCTGAGCACTTGCATGAGGGACAAAAACTGATGGGTTTAGTGTTCTCTCTGAAACTGAGTCCATCTTTGACACCATTTCTCTTTCTTCCTCAGTTTTTCCCACCTTGAAGTCTTTGTTTTAGCTGTTCCAGGTATGTGCGTGTGCACGTGTAAGCGGGAGTGAAAATTAACCAAATACAGAAAGTCCTTCAAGAATACAACATGAACTGGCTTTAAAAATGTTGTTTCTCTTAACTTCAAAAGGTAGCTGTAAAATAGATGCCCCTTGGAAAATCTGGGTTAATTTCTATTCAGACTTTCCATGCCTCAGTTTCTTATCAGTAGAGTATTTGCTTGGTCAAAGATAAGCCCGTGGTTATGGGATTCTTACAATTTTGGCATTGGTGGTCAGTTTGAGTCTGTAGAGAGATGCCATCCTTGTAGGGCTTTGTTGGCTCCCACTGGTGCTTCCAGGTGGGACATGTTTTGTCTCTGTGTAAACAAACAGACCTGTAAACGCCCTTAAGGCTTCATTTGTGGAAATGGCTCAGATTTTGCTGGTATCTGCTATCAAAGTGCCCTTCTCAGTGTGTTCTTTGGTGAAACTGAATTGTGTGAACAGGATCTGAATATTGGCGCTTTTTCTGTAGGCTGTCCCCAAGGGCAGCAGTAGAAATCTTCAATAGTATGGAGCATCCTACAAGTAAGCTGATTGTACCAGTTCATATAATGGAATAATATAGTAGTTTGCAAGGGACTTTAAAAGCCATTTTTTTGGTGTTGAATAAGAAGTTAGTGGACATATTTATTTTGTGATATGATTGACTTCTATTTTGTGAAACGCTGGTGCTTTACCATGCAGTGAAGCGCTGCATGGTAAAGCACCAGTGGGGAGAGTGGGATGGGCAATCCACCTGCTGTCCCCTGCTCAAAAAGCAGTTAATTTTTAAATTGTTTCAAAAGAACTTGATATCCTCTAAACGTCCTTGTATATCCTAATATTTTTTTTAATTTATTTTATTACATTTCAGAAAACCCATTGGGAGCTAGAATTTACATGTTGCCCGATAAGGTGGAAGGAAATATTTTGTCTTTAAACTACAATGGAAGATTCTGGGAGTCTGAATTGAAAGTGAATGGAACAAGGAGTGAAGACTTTCTCAAAATTATTTTAATTTTTTTGAAAATGAAAGCAACTCAAAACACAAAATACAAACAGTATTTTGAGTCTCTTCATGCAGAAGTAAGCAAGGATGTGCACAGCTTGTCTCAACTTCCCATAGTAGATTGCCACAGTCCTCATGTCCTGGTTCTCCTCACCTGCTGATTTGTACCTTGAAGTGAGGGGTTATTTTGAAGGATGTAGCTGGTGCTGACCTTGGTATGGTTGTAATTCTGTGGTGGTTGGTGATGTGGGCTTAGGATGGTTAATTGGGAAATGTCAATGGAAGTTGTGACGTGAAGTTTTTATCTGTTCTTTTCCTCAGAGCTTTGTAGCATAGGGGAAGACTCCCAGGAGGCAAATATTCCTAATGGGGGAATGTATTGCTGTTTTGAGAGTTGAGTAGTTGAGTTCAATCCTCATTATTACCCAGACCACAATGAAGGCTCTGTACCTTTTTCTGTTGGGTGACTGCTAGAAGAGGGCTTGTTCATGGCTCTGGGATGAACAGGAATTTGAGAACAGCCTGTCTGTTCCCAGTTGCAGATTGAAACTGCACTTGACTCACTTTTCCTAATGCATCTGGATGCATATATTGGAGCAGGATATTTTATTTCCCTGCTTCTTTATTTCTGAGGAGCAATGTCAACTTTTTTTTGTAGCTCCTCCCATATCTGTCTTCTAAGAAAATCTCAGATGCTAACAACTTACTGTTTGATTTTTTTTTTTTACAGAGTTGTTGATAGTATGCTTGCACAGTAATTCCATTTGAAAATAGTATTTTAGACTAGGAATTTTCTTGTCTGATTTGCCTCAGACTTTCCTGAAAAATTCTACCTTGACATAAAATTTGCACCTGTAGAAGTTTAAGGAAGTCTGTTTAGCTTTTGCTTTGTGAGGGAGGAACTCAGCCAAAAGTGAGTTTCTGATGAAAGACTAGTATAAGCATGGATAGACTGCTTGCATCATTACTAGGTAATATTAATGTATAATCAATCTCATCAAGAAAAAACATGATTTAATGGATTTTATATTCCTTATAAATTTTTTTTTTTTGTTTCTTCTTTGGCTACACAGGGTAAAATATTCACAACTAACCTATCATGTTTAATTTTGTGAGTTGCTTTTAGTGTGCGCATTTCCTGTACATCTTGAACAAAACCATGCAAAAGATGAACAGGGAATAAAGGGAAAATTTATAAATGGTTCCATGTGACTGCCTCTTCCACAGAGATTTTTTTCTCCCCTTACTTGAGAAGTTAAGAGGGAATGCAGGGCCATGCAGTGTTTGTTAAAGCTGATGGAATATCTTTCTCCCTCTGGGTATCTCTTTAATCAATGTTTCTTTATACCATTAGGTCATCTCCTCTTTTTTCAAGGCTGTTTTTTTAATTCTGAAGAAGGCTTGTTTTGTACATTTCCGTACATCTTGATGTTTATTCTAAGAATTATGACCTGATCACTTCCTCTCTTTTCCTCAAAATTTCTGTCTTTTTATCTATTTTAAGTACCAGAGCACAAAGATAACCCCATCATAGTTCTCTCATTCTCTCATTTTCCCCAGCAGTCCCCCCCTCCCCGCAATGAAAAAATGAAAGGTCTCATGGTCTTACAGATTTTCTTTATGCTTATTTTGGCTTACTTGCAACCCAAATACATCATCATGCTATAAGACAGCTCTCTAAGGCTCTTGGATCAATTAAAGGTAGCCCTATTCATCGCCAGTACAAACCTTTGCCTATTAACTCTTTCAAAGGGCATTTGTCATCACAAAAAGCTGTGGATGCTGGCTGGGTACATTGATTTAAAAAAGGTATTGTTTTAAGGCTGCTGAATATCTTAATTAGTCGTAATCAGAGGGGAGATTGTGTCTGTAAAGTGATACAGTTACCTTTCACCTACTTGCTTTATTTTCTGAGGTTTTTTTGAAAAAAAATCTCAGACATACCTCAATCATGCTGTTTTCAGGGTACAAGAGGGGTGCACTTGCTGATCAAGCTCTAACTTATGACATTATTTTGTAAAGCTAAATATTTAATGTGGTAATCCAGAATGCATCTCCTTGGCCTGTGATCAGCCAAGAGCGAGTCAGTGTAGAAGCACTGCTCCTTGCCAGCAGCCATCATCCTTCTCTTCCCTCAGAAATCCTGGGTCTGTATCCTGGAAATGCAGAAATCCACCCCACATCTTCAAGCACTTGCACCTGTGCTCAGCTCAAGCCCGCAAATTGTCCACTAATGCAGAGTGTACACAGCCCTGTTCAGCAGGTCAAGGTAGAACAAGGTAACGTTTTTTAGACCAGTAGTTCATTTGCCACAATTATTGTCTCAAATGACTTCAAACAGTTTGTTGATGTGCTCTGCATCTCTGGGGAAATGTCCTTTTCTGCTGTTCCCTGAATCAAAAATTTCTTGCAGTAGCTAATCATAAAAATTTGTTTTTTATCCAAGGAGACCCCTTTGAAAGTGAGAATCCAGGCTTTTCCTTGATATTCAAAGTTTTCTTTGTGCTTATTGCTTTCTTGCGTTTTTTTTTCTGAGCAAACAGCATAGTTTATATTTAATTTAAAATATTTTATGCGAATCAAACATTTTTTTAATGTGCATTTAATGGAGGCATTGAGATATAGACAGAACCCTTCCAGTCACATGGCGTGGTGGTACAGCAATGGCTTTCATCATCTGACCCTCACTCTCTGGAGGTGCAATTCCAGAGAAGAGGATTTGGGAATATATTCTTTTCTTTCCATATTTATGCAAATATCTTCTTACAGGGAGGAGGAAACACTTGACAAAAAAAAATATGTAAGTCACACTTGATAAAAGACATGCTTTTGTGCTTTAATAAAATACTAGATACAGTGGTGATGGTAAAAATAGCATTTAATTTGTTTCATCATGGGAAGGGGAGGGGATGCAACTGGTGTCTTGCAGGGGTAACTGTTCCCCCCCCCCCCTTTTCTGAGACAAAAATTCTTTAGAAAATACCTGGTATACCAACCATGGATATAAAATGGCTCATGCAGTTTGGTCATTTGGAAAGCAGGACAGTGCCATGGCTGGGAACCACCTGAAAAATGAATCCCCAACACTCACACTTAGCTGGTGCTTTGCTTGATGAATTTTGTTATAGGAAATGCCTGCATGCACAGATTCTCAGGGAAATGTGGCAGAGTCATGTAAATGCAAGTAGTATTGTCCTCAGTCTCTTGTTTTCCAGTGAATGTGTGCTGAACAATGTATGGCTTGAAGTGAGAATATGTTTATGATTCACCTAATTTTCTCAGAATCCAGGATGGTACATGCATTTCTATCACAGGAGCATATTTCTCTATCTGTCTAGATCCTGCATGAAGTAATTCTTGTGAGTATTTTATCTCCTTTTTAAAATTTTATTGTTACAAAAATGCTTCAAAAATTTAGTTCTGTCTCCAAACTGCTGTACAGTCAGAGCCTAGTATAATCTCCATTTCACAGATGAGGAAAACCAGCCTGAAAAAGATTAAAGTTCCAATCCAAGGAACTTAAACACATCTTTTAATGTTCCTGTGATTTTGGCATAAGCTATTATGAAGAGTTTCTCTGGGATGCTGTCAGAGGTGAAAACAGCAAATGCTCTGAGTTGCAGACAGTACCTCAGCCACAGTACTGCAAATTTTCCTTGTTATACTTGATGAAAAACATGAGGCAATGGGATTGTCATAGAGGAGAGAGATTTATTTTTGTAGTTAGTTATTCAATATATGTACTGTGGTATTGAACCTCATTTTAGCATGGAGGTCAGTGAAGTTCTAAACTTTTCCTTCAGCTTTGTAGATTGTCCCAGAAGTGTGTAGCATCTTTTCTTTGGTCAGGTGCCTCAGATATAAAGTCAGAGAAATAAATCTGCACATTTCTCCCATGGCTGTGATAAGCATATGTATTTATATAGAATGGCATTGTATGTCTTGCTCTCTGTAACATTATTAGGTGTCTGTACAAGTAGGAGATTTATGGAGTGTAACTCATTTTTCCTTCTCCACACTGTTCCAGTGGAAGAGCTCAGACTGCGATGAGAAAAAGTAGTACACATTATTAAGAATTCTGATAAAGTAGGCTGAATAAATTTGTTTTCTTTGTGAGCCTTAATCCCGTGTTTTATTGGCTTCTTGGATATGGCTAATTTATTTGGAATTCCATTCTGTTCCCGACAGCATTCCTGATTAGCAGTTTGATCACCCGGAGCAAAGTTACATACCAGCTTTCAACTCTTGTAATCTAGCAGTGTAATTTTTTCAAATGGACTCTTTTCTTTCCTTCTTTGCCCCAGCTCCCCTTCTTTTTGTATGCAAAGAAACTTTAAAAGTAAGCAGGATAACCTGTTAATAGAATGAAAAACCTCTTCAAAACACAATGTAATTTGCTGAAAGCCTGACTTTCATTTTTGAAGTGAAAAAATGAGGTTTGGAGCAGTGTCAGTGCAGCGTGTGAAATGTTTGCCTTCCATCACTTATAAAGGGTAACAGTTCTTTTCAATAACTGCATTTTATGAGTGGGGTGATATAATCTTCAAGTCATTTCCAAGGTCTGTAGTTCACCAGAGCACATTTTGCTTATGGTTAGTTTCAGAAAGTTTGAATTTTTCTGTAGTTGTTAAGTTTGTCACATGGTGGACTTTGTAGGAAAATGGCAGCTTGTGGAGGCCCAGGGACCTACCATTGGAACTTTTACCTCAGGGCTATTGGCTCATGCAGTCAAAACAAAGGATGACCAGGACACCCAAATTTAATTGTAAACCAGAGGCAGGTTTGGGTCTGGACTCTTTTTGGTACAGTGCAGGCAGAGCATAATCCAAGTGATCTGGTCTGCCAAAGACATGGAGTTGCAGATGAGAGAAAAGTGAGTTTTCCATCCTGTGACATTTCTGAAAGTCCCAGTCTGATTTTTGCGCAGTGAAAAGGAAACAAGGATCTTAAGTGAAGGGAGGCTTGGGAATAGCCCAGAGACAGGTGACCACAGCACTCATCAAAAGGCTCAAACTGTGGTTTTATGCATGAGTGCCTTGGCTGCATAATGTTTGAAGACTGTGATCTGTCTGGTTTGTACTGATCTTGAATTGTAGGGCTCTGGAAGGCAGCTCTTGGCACATACTTTGTCGAAACTGAAGCACATTATGCCAGTTTTCTATGTTTGAAAAACTTGCACTTTGTTGAAAACGTTGTTTTGTCAAAAATAGTACTCATTAAATTCTCTGCTGTATTGGTGTGAATTCTGTTAATTCAGTGGGGGAAAAAAAATCTACTGATGAAAACCAACCAGAAAAGGTTGGTTTAGGGCTAGATCATTGTGCCTGGTCACTTTTGGTGATAATTCCTTAATTTCCTCAGCAAAAAATTCTTTCTACCCCAAAATTGGGCATCTGAGTGTGAAAACTTTGCAAATTGTGTATGATCTCTCTGATTGCTAAGGAGATAATAATTACTTGATAACACACTGCTCTGAACTTTATAACGTAAATTTAAATATGTATCCCTGTTTTTTTTCTGTTGAGTCGCAAAGTATTTTTGTATTTTTATATTTGTTCACAATTAGGTGGACGTTTTGGGCATTGCTAATCTTTTAATTGATTGGTGCCATTAAGTATCGTGGCCTGTATGTGATCTATTCTGCTACTGCTGGGTTGTGTTCTGATCACATTCCCAGTAAGAAATTCCTGTAAATGAAAGTGAACCAAGATGTCTCCTGCTGACCATTACCCCATCCAGCAGCACATGGAGGTGGTCATGGAATGACAGCAGAGGTTTCATCAAGTCTTTTTGGAAATACAGATGTCTTTGTGTAATCACTTTTAAGACTGATTTATAAGGTTTTGTTACGTTTCCTTCTAGTCCTTTCCCTTCCCTTTTATTGCTATTTCCTGTGATTTGTGCTCTTTTGTTGCATTTAAATCTCACTTTTGACCCCTTTGAGGATGAGCTGGGGTTTTACTAATACTTATGGTTTTATGGAGGCTGAAGTTAGTCTTAAGGGATGAAACATGTAATAAATGAAGTATCTTCTGTCTGTCCTTGTTGTTCTTGATCATAGAAATGGGCATACTGAGCTGATTACAGTGGGAGGAGTGTGTTTGCTGGGGATTTTCCAGGAGAAAACTCGTGGGGCAGGTGTTGACTTTGCTTTGACTCAATGCAGGGCTTAATGATCTTGATATGTGCATGTTATCACAACTTAGGTGTGATAGGAATAATTGACTCTGAATGTCAGATTTTTGTCCTCTAGAGCGGTGACATCTTGATCTGACTCGTTTTAAGTGGTACTTTGTTTTCAGTGTGATGTAGAATGCTTGCTCAGGAGGTTTCACATATGTAACCTGGAGCAAGGTGCCTTTTTTGACTCTGATAACTGTAGAAGGAATGTGATTCTGACAGATAAGTGCTGGTCTTGAATTTTTCCTTTTTTTTTCAACAAGAACTCGGAACTTCTTATTAGCCTTGCCCACACCTGCAACTCTTGGCTGCTTCCTTTGGTAGATATCCTGACTTTTGAATGTGTGGAAAATGCAGTAAGTCAAATATCGTACTTTTTAATTCTAATTTACTTATATTTTGGGATATAGTTCAAACTGGTGATAACAGTGAGTGTTTTGGGATTATTGTTGTAATGTCTGCTTTGCCACTTGTAAGTTTACTTGATATTTTAAAATTTTGGGAGTGTAGTGATACTTTACGAGATTGCTTTATAAGGGAGTTGGAAAATGAAATGTGAAATCTGTTGCCTTACATTTTGAAAGTCAACAAGACTGTGTAATATGTACTTTTTTCCCCTAAACTACATTTCAATAGGCATTTACCAGAACAATTAATTATGTGATAATTTAAAAGCAAAGTATTAAATTTATCTTGGAAATAGTTACAGATTAGAGGATTTTAATAAATATTTATAGCAGAATAGGGTAGTAATATTGGTTGTGTGATGAAAACACATGTTAGTAATAAAATATTGCCCATCAGAAATGCTGTTCTGTCATGTCATTGTTCCCTAGAGAGATGACTGATTGAAAAATGATTTTAATAAAATAAACTTTGAATAGAGAGGATGCTTTTATGGGTGATAAAGCACACATTCTTCAAAAAAGGCACATCATTAAAAATGGTGCCAGACATTAGGAACATCTGTTGTGTGAAAAAGTAAATTTGGGAAAATCCAAATAATAATGGCTTTACATAGTGCTTTTCCTCACTTGTTCTCAAAATACTTTGCAAAGAGAGGAAGAACAACTACCCATGTTAAACTGCGTTTTCTAAAATCCAGCCACACCAGTTTTCATCTGGCATTTAAATTTGCCTTGCTCATGCCGTGCCATTAATTTTCCGTGGGAGGAAATCTGTCCCAGGGAGCGAAATCCAAGCAGGAAAGCATGTCCTTCCATTTTGGGCAGCATTCCTGTGTGTGAATAAAAGCAGGCTGCCAAGCTGACAGCCGTGGCATGTGGAGCCAGGGAGCTGCCATTGCCCAGGCAGCTGGCAGGGAAGTTGTGTCAGCCTGTCCTGGGCACATCCCGGTGCCAGGCGCCAGGAATGTGCCGCCTCTGTTCTGGCTTTGACACCTCGCAGGGACTGCCGGAGCTGAGCACCGCTCGTGAGCCCAGGCAGGAGGAGGCACCTGTTCCCTTGGCAGTGCAGTGAACCCCCAGTTCATCCCTGGGGTGTGCCCTTAAGTAGCCACCGGGCTCCTCGGGGCTAGCAGGGTGAGCTGGAGCTGGTGGCCAAGGCATGGGATGTGCTGGGTTGCAGCTCATGCTGAAATCAGTGGTTTTCAGCAATGCTGCTGGAGCGCAGACAGCTGCCTTGCGCCACGCTGGAGGAAGAGGGTTGTCACAAAAGATGCACTTTTCCTTAGAGCTGTCCAGATGGGCTGGTACAACGATACTGCTTCTCTAAAAAATTTCAGGTATTGTCGCCTCAGCCAATAATTAATTGTACAGCTACCAAATGAGTCAGTTGCCCAAGTGAGTGCATACTGTGGAGCCCCTGTCTTGTTGCAGCAAATAGACCCACTCAACAGTTTGTCAAACTGTTTTTGCTGCTGAAATCCCTTTCAGATGAGATGATGATTTTCTTTTTTCTCATCTGTGTGGGTGTAGGTCTCTTAAAAGAAAAGAGCAGGTTAGAGAAACAGCTGTCAGGAATGATGTAGTTGATTTTGCTTTAGGGCAAGCTGGTAGATCTTTTGGGCCCCTTTATCCATTTTCCTGTAGCTGTAGGTGACCCTAGTAATAGATACATGTGTATTTATTTGTTCTCTCCAGCCTGCTGCGTTTTTTCAGCAAAGTCTTTGCTAGTTGAAAGGAGCAGTCCCTTTAAACTCAGCAGCTTTTGCAATCTGTAGGTATAAAAAGACATTGTTTGGTGTGCCTCCTCAAAGATTCCTCCTTAATCCTGATTTTGTGTACTCATCCCTTGGTTGAGCCTTCCTGAACAGAGGAATTTGAGTTGATTCCCATTCCCTCATAAATGCATGCAGGGCAATATGTCAGACTTTCTTGCCTTTGAAGCAATCTGATCAGTTCTGGCACTTTCCACCTCCATTAAGGAATCCATGTGGTAGTTGAGAACACCCGTTAGTGTGAACAAACTCCTGAAACCCCTGAAAGTATTTGCTTTGCTCTACCATTTAACTGTTTACAAAGCCCAGGGCATTGCTTCTGATACACATTCAATAAAAGGGAACAGATTATTTTATTTAGCTTTTTTAATTGCAGTGTAAATGTGATTCTGTTGGCTGTGTAGTAGGCAACATGTTGACTTTCATGAGGTTACCCAAATCAAGGACAAATTTGACCAGAAAGTGATACTTTGAGAGGATACTGACAGCCAGTATTTTGGTATGGCATTTGGCCTAATGCAGAATTTTTAAAAATTGAGGAAGCACCTCTGACACAGGGCTATTGCTTGAACCATATCCAAGTCATTTCACTTACTGCTGATTCTTCCCAGTTTTGCCATCATAATTCCACATGTCCAGGCCCAGGCAAAGAATAGCTTAAACATCAATAAAAGTTCCTTGTTTTCTTCTGAAGTGGGTCCTGGAGTTTGTGCTAGTTCTAATGAGGACTTGGCATCTCTAAGGATATTACTGTATCCTGTAATCTCAAGGTATTACTGTACCCTGAATTTAAGGGAAAAAGAACATAGAATTTTCAAAGCCTTATGTCTCTGAATCAGGCTTTAATTTCTTTTTAGACAGAAAGTGCTGTTTCTGGGGAAAGGAACTTGCTAGTTAGTAAGTCTGAAAAGATCTTAACAGTTCCAGTAATTACTCATTTCATCAATCCATCTATATTTAAAGTGAGCTAAACCGAGTTCTTTCCTATAGTGTCTGCTTCAAATAATGCTGCTTTACATTTGGAGAGCCAAATAAGGAAACAGAGGATAATCTTACAGGAGTTTCATTCCATTTCAGTTTGAGCAGCTCAGACTTGCTGTAACAAGAGCACTTCTTTCTATGAAACCTTTTTAACATATTCGACTAAACAAACTATCTCCTAAAGAAACTAGGACCATTTTTTTTGTGTTTGTGTGTGTGTGCTTTGCTCCAGCCTTGGTTGTTAAGGACATTTCTGCATTTGTCCATGTACTAAATGAGCGATGCATTTTGGACAGCTTCTGTGTTCTGATTTGTTTTCTTGTGCTTTTTTTGTGTCCCCCTCTTCCCCCTCCCCTTCTTCCCCTTTTCATTTGTCTAGGGGGGGAAAAATAGCTCCTCCAGTGTTGTTTCCTGCAAAGACCATTCTTAAGAGCTGGTTGGACAGCGCAGGACTCTTGAAGTGATAGCTAATTGGTGAAAGAAAGGCCCTGATTGTCTTGAGGGAGCTGGAAAGTGCTGCGTGTGCTGCTGAAAGGGACTAGGAAGAAGGTGCCTGGTTTCGCTGAGCAGCTGCTGCTGGAGATGTTTGGAGATTACATCAGCATTGGAAAAGAGGGGCCAAAAAAAAAAAAAATCCAACTTCACAGAGACAGAGTTTATGGAGGTTTTTTCCCCCCTTCCAAAGGTCTTCTGACAATACTGTCATTGTCAATATAAGAGTTTGTTAATTCTTTATGAATAGCACATGGGGCCTCTTGACTAAATAGTACGTTACATGTCCCAAATCTGTCAGCTGGACTCTTCTCTCACATGCTAGTGAGATCACTTTGATTGGAATGTTAGAGGAATTGCTGGGCTGGCTGTGCAGAACTGAATGCTGCATTATATAATTAGATCTCCCAGTGTATTTTTTTTCACATTACCTCTTTATTCTAGCTTAAATATGGAATCAGTCCTTTTGATGGTTTTGCTGGTTGTAATTATATTAATACGATTCATTTTGTGGTCCTGTCTTAGTGCTTATATAGATTATAAACTGTCCCAAAGGTTTCCTGGCACAAAAAAAGAGGACTAAGACTTCAAAAGGCTCGTTCAGGTTTGAATTGACAATGGGGAGAGCTGGGTAAGGTAAATGGAGGTAGAGCAGCTTTTACCTTGGGATCTGATGAGAGAGAAATGACCTGCTGAGACTGCAGCTGAGTGAAGATCCTTCAGAAAGCCCTATGCTGACAGAGGGGAAGCAATGACAACTGATTGAGTCAAATGACTTCCTGTCTGACTTGGGCATGGATTTGCTGTTGGGAACAGACTTGTGGACTTCTGCCAATTAAATGATGTGAACAAGCTGGAAAGAACCCTCTTGCTGGGCAGTCCAAGAGTGCTCAGTGTCCACAAGCCATGCTGTGGGCTGGCAGGAGCACGTTTTCACCTGGCTGGTTGATTTGTTACCAAATTTTTCATGGCTCTTCCCAGCCAGTCAGATCTGAAACTGACTGAATGATTTTAGCTGACCATAATCTGCCAAATATTCACATTTCTTAGCAAGTGATGTATATGAGTACCAGTACGAGGTGGATACCGCTGGAATAACCTGTTCCATAGAAGACGGATTTGTGTCTCAGAGATTGTTTGATGGACTCTGGCTGTGCTTCAGCACCAACAAGAAGTGGGGTGACAACATGAGTGAGTTTTGATACTAAAGCCTGCAAGTGACCTTCATGCCTAGCCTGAAACAAGCACCCTACTAGGACACTGGAGGATTTGACTATTTGCCCAAGGACAAAGTGACTTGGGATTTCTTGGTAATTTCTTAACTTCCCTGGCAAAAGCAAGCAAAGTTTTTCAAATGAACTGTCTTCTTTAAAATAGGTGTTGTATTAAGTCAAACAACAGTGTAATACTGTCTTTTAAGAACTAAATTTTTCTACAGTAAAGATAGGGAAATTGTGTTACCTTGCCCTAGAAATGCTCTATCCTTGGCCTAGTTAATCTTTAAAAATTATTTTTTAAAAAATCCTTTTTTTTTCATTTTCTATCTCATGTGAAAGTGAAGGTTACTACTTCATATACTTATTTTTATATATCTTGGTAGCTCACATGATGATATCAGAGTTGAGCTAGGTAAAAGCCTACAGTATTCCCATACAGAGTTTCTGGCCCATTCATGAGTCACACACTCCTACAGGCTTGTCATTAGTAACTGCTCATCAGCCCTTGTAACTTTGTCTTTTAGAGCTTCCTGAAAATCAGACATGAGAGTTGATATGTGCTTAGGCAGTGAAGCAGGGTAAATGTCAGGTCAATTGATTTCAGAATCATATTTTATTTATGGTGGATGACCAATCTACAAAACAGCCTGTAATGCATGAAGGTGCATGTCATGGGCTTGAAATCCTGCCAGACAACAATAAATTATATGTAGATGTAACTAACCCCTTGTCTGTTTCTTAATTTTAATGATAGTTCTGTCCATTTTTTGTTTCTCCAACACCAGCAAACCACAAAAGGAAAGTGCATGTTGTCTACTTGATGTGCCAACATCCCTTTTATAAGGAGTAACTGGAAAAATAGTGACAGTAATCCATTTTTCTTCTTTCAGTTAATCATCGCTATTCTGAGCTGTTTTGTGCAAAACAAAGCTTGTGGAGAAATTGATAGTGCCTTTAAGAAATAAATCTTCTCATTCTTTATTTCAGTCCTATGGAAATTGCATTTGACAAGCAATACAAAACAGTATACTGTTTGTATTAATTAAAAGTGTGGATGTAATGAGAAGCCATACGGGTGAAGTTGTGGTTTACTGCCTTTAACATTTGGGGATATTGGAACTGACATCAGTGTGGAATTCACAACTTTCATTTTTTTGTCCCTGCAGAGCAGCGTTTCAGGTTTTCCCTGTAAATCAGAGCTTGTGATCTTGTTATGGATCATACCCTATGGACTGGATCTGTTGGTATTTATGTACCTAAAACATTTGATTTGGACCTTATTTTAGTCACATGAGTTGCACTCTGATTATAAGAGTGGTTTGGCCAAATATAATTTGGCATAATATTGCTCTGTGTCCTACAGTGGTAAAACTGGCTGCAACCCCAAGCAGTTTATTAGAACATCCATGTTTTGAAGCATATTTCAATAATTTAATAATCATAAGAATTTTGACTGAAGAGTTAATTTAGATCTTGTTGCCTACTAGACTCCTTATGCATTCAAAGCAATTTTAATAGCAACTTGGTTAATTTCTCATTGCATTCATATTGTTGTTATCCCATCCTGCAGGATGTGGGAAGCCATCCTCTTTATCCTGCATTACAAAATTGGAACTATCACACTTTCAGGAGTGAAAAATATAAAGGAGATTGAGATCTTCCTCTTTACCCCCATAGGTCTTTTCCCTCTCTCTTTCCATGGAGATAAGAAAAATCTAAGCCCCTTAAGTGTGGTATGATCTGAAAGCATCCACTGGTATTTCCTATGGAGCAGTGTGCTGACATTTAGATATTTAAAATATATTTATACCCTGTTGATTTTGTGTCTGCATTTAAGGATTTATTTTAAAAAAAACCAATTTCTTAATGTCAGTTTTGAGCAGTGGACAGAGTGAATGAAGATTACAGGGTGGAGTGCCCTTTCAAGACATGAAACAAAGGTATGTGTAAAGAAAGAGAAAAATTAAAGTGAAATACTGTGATATTAAAATCCTTGCTAATGTAAAATTATTTTTATTTTAAATATATTGATTAAAATCTACTGTATATAAATCTATTTGGTATGTTTATATTAATTTATATGATTTGCATGCTAAGCAGTGGCCAAAATTACCATGTAACCTACTGAGAAGATACCCCACTCTTTGCCTGAAGACATTATTGTGGAGAACATATGTATATGTATATATAGATATAAATGTATATATAGATTAAATAGATCCTATTTATGCATCTGAACCAAAAATAAAACTGTATGATGTATGGATGAATTGGTCTGTGTAAGGACTGTGCTAATTTATGGTGACCTTTTTTGTGGTAACAATGGAATCAATAAAACCAAATTTACTCCCAAAACAAATAGCCATTTTCAAGTTCTACAATTGATACTTTTTTTTTTCTTTAACCAGGGATAAAACATCTTTCTGAGCTGTAAAAACTCAATTGTTTGTAAATATCCTAATCATCTGCCAACGCAATTCCCATCCCACATCATGTAATGTGCAAAAAAGTTGGCATTTTATGGGCTGTATGGAGAACTAATTATAACAACTCACGGTAGTCTGAGCATGTAATTATATTTATTGACTAAAATAATGCCACGATTTCACTTTGCAGTGCCATTACACTGGTACAATTAAACAATTCCTGTCAAACTGTGTAAACCGGAGCGCCGAAGAACTCCCTTAAATGGATCTGGCGATGCAACAGGTGGCCTAATTACTCTAGGTAGGTCCATTACAGCCAGATTCGGGGAGGAGAGGCTGAAGACACTAGTAGGGCTACAACTGACTCTGACAGAGGGAATCTGGACAGCTGGGAGCCCAGTCACCAGCTGTTTGCCATGAACTGCCACCTCAGGAACTGGGGCTCGGGGCGATCTCGCAGTTCATGTTCTGTGTTGCAGCCCTGGAGAGTGGAGAAGTGTTCTGAGGGTCTCCCTGTCAGCATTCATGGAGGCACCAAATTGTTGGACAGTTAAATTGCAGAAGTCCTGTCTTGATTGGCAGGGACACGGAGTTACTCCAGAAGTGCAGTTGGGTTATGCTTGATTGTCCCTGAAGTGGGTGACCTGATAGGGTGGCCCTTTCACTGCAGGCAGGGCTTGTAACAGCATCTACTGCTATGGCTGCCAGGCACTTCCAGCCCTTAAGGGCTATTTTCAGCTGTTCACAACTTTGTCAAAGTAGCTTTTCAACTAAATTTTTCCATGTTTCATTTGGTGTCTGCCTCCGTCTGAATTCTCTTCAGAAGGTTTCAGCCAGAACAGTTTAATGTCTTCCAAGAACAAGACTAGAAAAAAATACATTGTTTTTCCTATGCTAAAAAAATACTGGATTTTTTTTTTTCCTGAAAAGACATAATTGTCCCACTCTGGGAGATAATTTTTATTTAGCCCTGTCAGGATATGTAACTCTTGTTCACATCAAGAAAATTATGTAGCTACCTACCACAGATTCAAGGGGTACAAGATCAGATACGATGTGAGGAAATGAGGATAAGGAAGCTGGCAGGGAAGTAAAAGAAATTATGGTGAGGTTTTAGCTAAAGAGAGTAAGTGGGCCATGCATAGTTAATGAAAGGCAAGCCGGACTGCACCATGTAGGAGAGAGCATTGGCTCCAGGAGTGAGTGAGAGTGGAGACACTAATGAAATTGGGATGATTTGGACAATCAGCAGATGAGACAAAAGCGGAGTTGGAAATATATGACCTACAACATTCTATGATTCTATGACTCAGGAGGCTGACTTATTTAGCAAACTGCTTTGAACTTGGAATAGAGAGTTCAGGAGCTGTCAGAGGGATAAGAACTGGATAAAACATTTGCTGGATCACTATACCTTTAGAATATTGGTATAAATCCTAGAACCTAGGTAACATCCTTCTTTTTGGCTGTCAGCAAATTTCTGGTTTTGCTGGTGGAGCATTTTATGCTGAGCATCTACTGGGCTGTATTAACAGGATGTGACGAAGTTGAGCACTGACATTAAGACAGTAATAGAATTAAGGATTTGTATGCAATTTTTGCTTTGTTCCCCGAGTATCATGGCAGCTTCTTTTGATCATTTGTTGCACAGGGCAAAGTGCTCTGGGACTGAAGCTTGCAGGAGCAATGCTTTGAATATCCCAGAAACAGAGTGATAGTCTATGAAATGCAGAGCTCTAGGAAGACTCAAGTTTTGAGTGCAGTGATGAGGAAATTAATTCTTTGTCAGTCGTTGAGTTCTAAACAAAAACACTTAGAGATACTTATTCTTTGCTTTGTGGCTGTTTACCTGAAGATCCTGGGCCTAATTTGCTTATTTTGCTGATTTGATATTTGCCTTTGCCAATCACCATAAACTCCAGATTATCAGTTTAACCAATAAATTAGTACCAGTTTAACAAACTAACAACTACACTGAAAATCAAATTTTGAGAATCTGAAGTAAGATGTATAAAATAAGTAGATTCAAAAAGAGGAATTCTTCTGTAGTTTGGTTTTTTAATCCATATTGAGATAATGCAGATATATGCAAAAGTGTGAATCAACATCTGCAAAACACACACATTATGGAGGAAAATTAGGAGGAAATTAGTAATTTCTACAATGTGGACAAAGTGCTGATAATGAAGAAAGCATGAGAATTTATAAAGCAACCACTGTCCATCCTGTCCAGCAAATGGGGCAGGAGCATCTAGGAAAAATAATCTCCTTGGCAAATGAGTATAACAAAATGGAGGATAAGTACCTTTACCTCCCTATATGAATTAGGAGAAACCAATACTTCCTTCTCTCTAAGGTGTTAGTGAGTGTCCAGATATGTGTAATTAGTGTCCAGACCCTTTTCACAGTTGACTATCCCACAGATGTGGAGCTTCCAGCTCTGAGATGTGAGTGCGCTGGGTGTGTGAAGAAATTAAAAAAATATATTTCGAATGAAAACACCCACAGCATTTAGGTAGGTGTGGGACACTTTTAATTTTGTGTGTTGACCTTAGATCTCCATATTGCGTATGAGCGGTACATATCTAATTTTTTTTTAAAGACCCAGGTGAGTTTGAAACCTGGATCCTATATTTAAAGGAATACTTGAAGCTGTGTCTATAGCTTTGAGTTTAAACCCATTTCCTGACTGCCTTCCCTTTGAGAATTGGCAGTCTTAAAACTCTTCAATCGAGTTTCTAACTGATACTTATGAGGTGGAGAGTCCCTATTTTTCTCTTTCAAGAACACTTTTTTCTTTACCATAGGTTTTTTAAAAAATCCATATAATTGGTGCTCTTTTCTGGGAATTATTACCAAATCATGAAATCTAGAATTAGTTGTTTATTCTCCCTAGTCATTGTATGAAGACAAATTCATGGAAGAAGGCTTCCTCAAGTGTTGTTAAGTGCTGGAAGTTCTTATGCTACAGAGTGCTGAGAGCTGAAAAGGGTATTAAAGAAGCATCACTAAATGCTTATCCTATTCTTACTCTCTTTGAAGATATCCCCTGTCATTATGATGGGAAAAAGTGCAGAGTTAGCTGATTCTGTGGGGTTCTTCCCTCCTGGTCCAGGACACAGTATTTCTCTTTGCATTTGAAAAACAAGAATCTGTCCGTGATGGTACTTAGAATAGATCACTGGGACAAATGTTTTGAGAGGGTTGGAAGAACTGGCTTCAACTCTCGGTGTCCTGGACAAGGCAGTGCTGTACTAAAAGGATGCAGAGGAGGATGGCAGGGATATCTGGGAGCTGCCTGCAGACACGTGATTCCCACACTGTCTGTGCTGATCCCAGAGCAGGTACTTCCAGGAGCATCCCTGGTGGTGAGATAATCTGGTTTTGTGTCTTGCTCCCTTGTCCCTTTCCTTGGCAGGCACTTCAGACTGAACACAGCAATTTCCAGTTTTTTATTCCCTGCAAAATGTCTCCCACCATGCCTACATTTAGAAGGGCACAGGGTCCGGCCAGCTAATTTGTTCCTAGGCAGTTAAACTACTTCACATGAGCTCCAGACCCTGCAGCAGGTTTAACATACTATTTAAAGAATATGTGAGCAGTGCTGCGTACAGGGACGGATCTGTGTCTGTCTTAGAGCGATAATCTAGTTGGAAGTACCCCATTGTGTAACCCTGTTAACATTTTAGACTATTCTGGGAAACCCCATGGCCCAAGTACTATGGAATGTAGTCAGGAAAAACAGTGTTTTCTCAAATATTTCAGATGTGGAATATTTATTTTGTAGCCAGAGAAACTTGTCGCCAAGCGACTGACCTTGAGTAGGCTCCACTGCCAACTTGAAAAAAAAGGAAAAAAAAACCTGCTTACCTTTCCTCAGGCTGCATGTGAGAATTACAATGCAAGGAGGAGAAATTTATTACAAAATATCCATCTGACAGGATTAATCATTAGTGGCCTCAGATCAGTCAGGTCTTTTCCCTTCACCTGCCCAGAGTTATATAATTGACAGAAGCCACTAGTGAAGGTGTTGGTGCAGGAAAACCAGTGATTTCAAATTCATCCTGTAGGAGAACACAGTATGGGCAATGTAGAATATAATCTTATCCCCCAATGAGTTGCAGCTGGACCCTGTTACTAAAGATTAGGAACAGACTGGATGATAACAGGCAACACCTGTAGCCAATAAGAACTAGTGGCACAAAAGAGTGGATTGGTGGGAACTGAAGTCAGAGGAGTGAGATGGCTGTTGCAAGCACCAAGAACAGTCAGTGCTTAGAGGAGCCACCTGTGAGAAACATGGAGGAGGTATGAAAATCTGGTGCTATGGAATTCTTGCACTACAATGGTAAAAGAACTCTTGATGTATAAGATGACATATAATGATAATAGATCTGTTGTAATATATAAGACAACACCATCCCACTTTGAAGACTGCGTTTTCAAAGCCCTGGGTAATGGAGTTTGATTGTGCATTGTTTGCTGATCCAAAATCAGACAAGGACCCAACTCAGAATTGTGTTTCTGCTGAGATTATTTTATTGACTATATTAATTTGCTTGAGTAGGCTTCCAGAGGCTCAGGTATTATTTGTTTTTAGAGTTTAGGTACCTAAGCTGTTTTTTAGAAGGAGCTAAAGACGCTCAGCCTGCACACAATGGATGAAGTCTAAAATGGGACATAAATTGCTTTGAAGGAAGCCTGGATCAACGTGGTGGTAAGTGTTCCACACAATCAAACCATTCCCTACTGCATGGATCTGTTGAATGGGGAGTGTCTGACTGGGGGGTTCTTGGTAGCAAAGCTGCCCATTTCACTGGATGCATCTGGAGCAAAAAAGTCATTCTGGATTAATTCTGATGTCATGGAGATTCATTCCCTACGGTGGGAAGGGCTGTGGTCTGTGCTTCCACCTCTGCTTCTGGACTCAGGCCTTTACCAGCCATTCTAATGGGGGAGAATGTTAATTAACTGCTCTTTTGAAAGATAAATAGCCTGTTTTGCCACAGGTGGGCACAACACAAAATGCTACTTGCCTGGATAAAGAAGAAGAGGAGAACATTAATCTTGCTTGATACAAGTCTTCTGGAGAAATGAGTCACAAAACTCTAAAAAGAGCTGTGAATTTGTAGGGTTTTAGAGCAATCTCAGTGATGTTTCAGAACTTTTCACAAGATGCCTGAGCGCTGTTTCTCAAAGCATGGATCTTTAGGGGTTTCCCAGAGACACCCAGGAAGCCTCTGTTTATCCAGTGAGTCTTGTTTTATCTGCTCTTTGTTGTGTGGACAGTGCACTTCCATGCTTCACTGCCTACTCTGGAGATGCTGCTTGGGTTTTTCTCCTAGGAGAGGTCAGATGTCAAATTCTTTCTGTTTCTGAGCACAATAGGAGCTTGCCTGTGAGGCTGCTGCTCGGCCTCCCAAAGCTTCCTCTCCAACCTTGCCTCTTCTTTCCACGTTGTCCCCTTCCTTCAGAACAGTGCCTGTCAGTTGACCTCATTTAGCAGTCAAGGCCCCACATGGTGGCATCACCTGTTCTGCAGCTTGTTCTTTAACTGCTGGTGGAGAGTGTGTGCACACATGGTGGCTTGGTCAGCTTCAGTGACCATGGGTGATTTTCAAATTGCAGTGTTGCATCAGGCATTTTTGTGGCTCGCAGGAATTAATTGGAAAGTTCAAGTGGTGGATTACTTTAAAAAAAAGGCTATTTAAAATATATTTCCATCACACAAGAATGATTATTCTTCAGTAAGACAGGAAAAGATTTTTTGGACGTGAAGATAAAGATGTTTACCAATTTTCTGGTGTGCTTGGGGGAATTAGTGTCTCCCCCAAATTCTACTCATTATATCTTTCTCTAGCTAAGAGTATGTGTAACTTCTATGCTGATTATCTTGACATTTTAATTAACATGGTTGTGTTTTGGGAAAAAAAATGGAGGTTTCAGGCTGGATTCCAAATATGTAGAGTTAATCAAAATATTGTTCTCTACCTTAAAACCAGATAAATTTACCTTTGGTGCAAAATGATTCATGATTATTAGTGATGAATATCACTAATAATTCAGTTTCTGTCATTTGCATGTTAGAGTAATACTCTTAACAATATACAGAGAATGTATACTGAAATGTATAACCTTTTGGATATAATCATATATAGAAATGGATATGTTCTCAGCAATCTGTGTCTCTATCAGTGTCTCTAGATCAAGACTATAGAGACATGTTTGGGAAGTAAAAGATTTTTTTTCTCATAAATATTAACATTTTTTTCAGGAGAACTGGGGTCATGGTTCTTCCCAAGTACTCCCTCAGCCCATTACCTGGGAATTTTGTCTCCCAGAAATTCCTCACTGACTAGGATCAATGCTGCTTGTGCTGTGTGTGAAAGGGAGAAACATTTCCTGGATGTATGTTTCCTTGTCTTCAGATCACCCTGATTTAATTTATAGGTGAGTTGGAAATCCTGACAGTTCTTAACTCATAGCTCATTGCATTCCATAGGTGAGCAAAATTACTAAAATATGTGGCCTCCTCAGTTGTCAGTTACTTCTCAATATTTGCTTCCACCAGTGGAAAACATAATTTTTTTGTTTGTTTGTTGACTTTGTTTTGTAGTACAGGGGATATAATTTCCCAAATTTAGTCAGGTGTTGACATGCCTACGGTTTGTATCAGAATTTCAGCTTAGCCATTTAACACCTTGACCTCAACAGAGTGGATATAAAGTTTGGATATCAAGTTTGCACTTGATATGTATTAATTAATGAACTTGCTTTCTCCTTTTGCATAAAATTTAAAGTTAAATGAATGCTAAAGAACACAAAATCAATTTTTTTGATGATGTGGGATTTCAGTTTATTTCCTGCAAACTTTTTTTTAAAATTACTAAGTATGGCAGAAATCTTCAAAATAATCTTCAGATTTTGCCTGCTTAAAGATCCAGTATGGAAATACCGTTCTGTCATTTTGTTGGCATCACAGAGTAGTGTGAGGAGGGAGCAGAGGCAATAGGATCTGGTTTTGCTGTCCAGTCATAAACAAGGGTAACAGCTGATGAAAGTATGACCCAGTCCAGTGCTTTTCCCAAATCTATGGTCAGAAGCATGGTTGCACATTTGTTTTATTTTAACAGCTAATTTTGAATAACAGATAGGACAGGTTTTTGTAAGATTGGGAGCCACACATTTCCTCTTTTGATCCCAGCAGCCACTGTACCAGCTGAAGCTTTCCCAGCTCCAACAGAGGCACAGTGGCTATGGTCCTTTGTGCATTATTTTGTTTGTACTTTGTGCTCTCACTACATGCAGTCGCTGCACACAAGGTCCTCATTACTCATCCTGGCTGGGGCTCCTGGCTCTGCTGTCAGAGGTTTTGCTCTGGATTTGCACCACAGAAGTCACTCTGTGAGAGAGGCAATCCTCTGCTGCCCCTGTCTTCCTGTGCTCCACAGGCTGCAAAGCCATGAGTGTGGTCAGAACATCCCAACAATGCCTGAAACCTGGGCCAGCTCTGAGCCCCTGACAGCTGATGAAAACAGGGCAGCTCTGAAGATGCTCTGCTTTCCCCTGAGGTGTGACCTGGAGGAGCCTGGCAGTGTGTACCTGCCCTGGCTCCACTCTGGGCTCTTTTTGCATGGTTTGAATGCTGCTCAGAGCCTGGCAGTGTGTACCTGCCCTGGCTCCACTCTGGGCTCTTTTTGCATGGTTTGAATGCTGCTCAGAGCCTGGCAGTGTGTACCTGCCCTGGCTCCACTCTGGGCTCTTTTTGCATGGTTTGAATGCTGCTCAGAGCCTGGCAGTGTGTACCTGCCCTGGCTCCACTCTGGGCTCTTTTTGCATGGTTTGAATGCTGCTCAGAGCCTGGCAGTGTGTACCTGCCCTGGCTCCTCTCTGGGCTCTTTTTGCATGGTTTGAATGCTGCTCAGAGCCTGGCAGTGTGTACCTGCCCTGGCTCCACTCTGGGCTCTTTTTGCATGGTTTGAATGCTGCTCAGAGCCTGGCTCAGTGGGTGTGTGCTGCCTGTGGCAAGGCTCATGTTTTCTGAGTGCCTTCTGACTGCTGGATGCACTTTGCCTGTGACTGGGGCTGCAGTGGATGTATGTATAAGCCACATCTGGTAAACAGGAAAAATAGAAGTGAGTCAATCAGCAGAAATGTCTTTTCGTGCTTCTCTTGATTTGCAGTTAAATTTTGTTTATTTGCAATAAAATGCCTTGATGCACCTGATGCAAAACCAATATAAAATCATGTGTCTGCTGAAATGCTGCTTCTGCTTTTTCCAGGATCAGAAAGTACTGAAGTATTTTTTATTCTTCACAAAAGATAGTGTTTGAGGGTGGTGTTAGGTCATTGCCAGATACTTATAGTTGCTTTTTTGTCCCCTTTTTATTTCTTCTGTCTGTCTTGAAAAAATGAGCTGTGCACCTTTGGTCACCTGTGGAATATTCAGAGCAAAGCATAATTAATCTGAGGCTTCACTTTCCCAAGGTTTCCTGAAGGAGTCTCTGTTTATCATTCAGCCTGCAGTGCCTGTATTGAGTTATGCCAGGAATGTGGAAAGCTATATGGGAAAATCTGTCAGGCTGTGAAAAGGTCTCAGGCTTTGAAATTTTATGGAGCATGCTGGCTAATGCACATTCCATATTTCAGGGTGTCTGGCTCCCCTTGCTCCGGGTAAGGATGTGACGTGGAATATGTGGGCATGTTTTGTTACAGGCACTGCTGAGCTGATAAACAAGGCCATGGAGCTGGGAAAGCACCAGAGAGGAAATCCCATGAAGGAATAAATTACAGTGACACCTACTAGTGTTGGTACTGCTAAAGGTCAGTCCCCATTTACAAAACATGATCTCTAATATGCCAAGGAACGCTGGTGTAACTCCTTTTCCTCCACAGCCTTCCAGTAAAATCCCAGTTTAAGAGTGGGACCGCATTTTTCCTATAAACAAATATTTGAGAGACTCATCTACAGCTAGGAACTTCAGCTGCTGTAAATCAAAGTCATGCTTATAAGAGGGTTTCCTTTCAGATATTTCAGCAGGACCTAAATTTGCAAATTACCAAGTGCAGTAAGTGGGACTTGGATCAAGTGTCGCGAGTTGTGCACGTGTCAGAACAGTGTATATTTTGTGTGCTTTGTAAAATAAAATAAAAAGAAAATTCTTTATCCTTTGTACACACAGTTTCAACAGTCTAAAACTGTGGATTGTACTGAAGTGATTTTTTTCCACTGATTTTTAACTTCAAAATGCCTTGTAAGGTTACCTGTGAACCCTGGTATGATAATTTAAAAATAAGACAAATCAACATCTTGGGAAATGAAAGGCACTTCCAAATTAAAAAACTACAATGAAAAACCTTTAAACACTATTATTTTCCCCCTCTCTGCTGATTGTAGTTGCCAAGCAAATCAACCCTCTTGACTACCTCTTAAAAAAGGTGGGATATTAAGAAAAATCTGTTGGTGTGTGGTTGGCAAATTGAATTTTCTCTGTGCATGGACTTAGAGAAGGTGAGGCACAAATTACAGAACTGCAGGAGTTTGGCTACATCACCACATCCAATACTGGCTCTATAAAAAAAGAGCCCAGGTTTAGAGGTGTGACATGCAGGCAAAGCCAGTCCCCCAGGTGGTGTATCCAAAGCCGTTTGAGTATTTTATACATCAAATCAAAGATGGCCAATCTGGCTTAAAAGGCAGCAGACATCCCATTCACATCCAATCAGTCCTGTAGGTTCAGGGAGAGACTCTATGTTAAAAATAATCCTCCATACATGCACCAAAAAAAAAAAACCCCAAAAATCCTGATTGTCTGCTGTATTGAATTCTGTGGCCTGCTTTGTGCAAATCAGACCACAATGTTGTAATTTGACTGTAGAATGACTTGATACATTTTTTTGAGTAGCAGCAGCTCCTTATTTCAAGTAGCAGTAGTTGTTTAGAAGCTACTGAGGTTTTATTAAAAAAAAAAAAAAGAGAGATGTGCTGGTCTGGACTTGGGAAGACCATCCTTTAGAAAACATGGCCTGGGTTAAACTTGATGAGGGTTGTGAATATGTGATGGATGTGCTCAGATGATTGTTGGCCACACCTAAGCTTGTGCATGTGGATTCATGGATGCACTAAGGGTGATGGGTTATGGACACCTTCCCCTAACATTTGTGTTGTTTTGTCAGGCTTATGTCCAGACCTTAGTAATATTCAAACTTTTTTGTTTAAAATACAAAGCAAATGCATTGTGAAACTGATCTATTTCCAAATACTTTAATCGCCTGGTGACAAAATTATCGTGTGCTATAAACATCCCTAAGACGTTATGGGTGGGAAAATTGCCAGTTTCACAAGTCACATTGCTATCAAAAGTACAATGAATGTACAGTTCTCTGAACAGTCTGGAAAGAAAATAATTTTCCAGCTCTTAAAATCCTTTTATAGCTTTTTGCAGTGCTCTGAAGTCAAATTATGATGATTTTTAAGGACAAAACTGTTAAGTGCCAATGATTTGTCAGTACTGGCACACTTAAATTAATAACATGGTTGGGCCCATGCTTAATATCTTAATTGTGCATATGAAATTCCTTTAAAGTGAAGCTGGCCAGAAAATGCATACTTCTTATATTTAAAAAAAAAATCACTTTTTTATATTAGAAAAAAACCCCTTCAAATAGCTTACACCTTTTTATTTCAGTGTTGCTGTTTCTGCTTAAGATTTTTTGGACTAGGAATTTAAAGAGGAGTCTGTAAGGGTTGACTCTTCTGCCATGATTATTCACCATGATTATTTCCTGGACTTTGAAAATTGCATTGCTCATGGCTTGATCAAATTGACTTCAATTTATAAAAAGTGAAACAGCATCTCTTGAAATTATTTGTTAGCTTTAATAGAAAATGCTGTGAACCTGATGGCTTGGAAATATAGTTGGAGTTCTGAATGTGATGTTGTTAACTACGTCCATTAAGTGAAAGATCATGAGCTAATTAATTGTAATCTTCATGTGGTCAGGAGGATCTTCGGTGCAATGTACTGGGGAAACCAAGTAATAACACTTCACGGCCTGTAATTGCTGTCTGAAAAAAGGAAAAACAATGTAACAGCTTTAATGACCAGTCCCAAAGTAAAACTGTTTGCTTTAGCCTGTTGTTGGTCTTTAGGAACAAGAATTCCAATGGCAATACCCCAGAGGAGGGCTAACAAATTGGAAAAATTTACCTAAACAATTAAGACGACTGTCCTGAGTAATGGAGTTACTCGGGAAGTCCAGCAGGCTGTGGGTGCTGTAGGTTGGTGCTCTGCAGACCCGCACTGGACAAAGTGCTCATGTCCAGTGGGCTCTGAGCAGTCTGTCTCAGCCCAGGAGAGGGGGATTGTTTCTTTCTTCTTCTCTACTGATGTAGGAACAACTGAGCAGACATTGAGGCTGAGTTTACAATCCTGACTCAGAGTTTCAGCCAGAAACTCACTTGGTGGGGCTGATTTGGGGCAGTGGATGAAGCAGGAGAGGCAGGGGCACAGTGAAAGATCCAGCAATCAGCATCCCTCCTCCCGGCCCTTGGTCCATACAGGCATGCTGCATAACTGTCTTTCAAGGTGGATTTTGAATGTTTTCTCAGTAAAATGTATGTTTATAAAATTGAGAGTATTTTCAGACACAGGAAAGACAGCTCCAAAGTTTTTGAAGAGGAAAAGCCTTCTGAAGAGATGGTTTTTTGAAAACAAAGCCTTTGTCTCCTTTATCTTACCTAACCTCTCATTTTACTCTGCTTTGGCAGAGGGAAAAGACCCTCACAATGAGGATCTGCTATTTAATTTAATGCTGCTACTCCTGGTACTATGTTGCACTTCAGGAATGATGTCAGGAGAAATAGATAAAACTGAGAATCATGTAGATATGGATGCATGCTGGAGGATGTTACTGTATCTTGGTCTGCAGTATTTTTGGAAAATTCTCTGTCAAATCTTTGTTGGAAATTGTATGTGGAAAAAACCCAAAGCAGTTATTTCTTCTTTTCTGATGCTTAGTAATGTGGTATATAAATATGACCAAAGCAATGAGCATGCGATTTCACTGCAAGTGCTGAGGGAGTAATAAATGGGAATTAGCAAAAGAATAGGAGGAATGAATGGGGATATGCACTGAGAGTTTATTCTCTTTGAAAGATGATCTCTTCCTGAGTTACTGAATAGCTAATGGCTCATACAAATGGTTGCAGACAGGATAGATTGCCTCAAGATTGATGGCTGACTGTTGTAGGTTTATGTTTTTAATCCAGGCTTCTGCTGGAATGCAAAGTTCCTAGCTCAAGATCAATTATCCAAGGACATAAAGAAGAAAAAGACAGTCACAGTATTTGTCTGCTTCTCAAACTACCAAAGATATGAAACTGGTTTTGCTTGCAGTGACATGCCTGGTAATGCAGTGTAATATTTTCTTATTACAACCCTGTGCTTGCAGTTAAAGATTAAAAAAACCAGAATTTCTGAAACACAGCACCTTTCTTGCACTTTTTGATGCTTTTGGTGATGGTGTTGTCTACAAAGATAAATCCTGGGGGCCTGGGAGGTCACAGCAACAAAGCTGAATGTGCCTGAGTCACTTGGAGGGGGCAGCACATCACCTGAATTCATTTCACCACACTGCAGAAATGCCAGGGTACAGCAGGAGACACAGGAATCATACAGCAAGCAGAGATGGGCCTGAGTAGCTGTGAAGGAGGCACTTCCACAGAGTTTGTCTGAAACCTGTGCCTGGTCTTCACTGGCATTAATGAGACAGGCTGGGGCAGGGAATATGGAGCTGGGTTAGAAGTCCAAACCTTCCAGTGTGGCTCCAAAGCACAAGCTAGATAATGGCCATGAAGCTGTTCTCTCACGTGTAAGTGGTTCCTTACAACAACACCTGTTAAATTTCCTTTGATTTTCTCTTAACTAAATACCAACACGGAGGTACATGTGTAAGGAAGGCTGGGAAAAAGATAGAACTATGACATTTTATGGGGAATTTAAAAAAATGACAACTCCAAAAGAATGCTTGCTATTATTTCTATCTGCTTTTAGGTTCTGATAATCCCTCTGATATACAGAGCATGAAAATTAGGTAAATGCTTTGTGCACAATTGTATGCATCAAATTTTGAAAATGTTTGCTCATTTTTCTTCTGTAAAGAAGAAACCATTTCTACTCAAAGCAAGTGAGACACTGAGAGTTGATAATGTTAAGATGATGAAATCAGCAATAGATACAAATCAGATTAAATTTCCACACAAAATAAGGACAAATTAATTTAATAACTTCCTGCCAATGGTGAAAGTCAAAAAATAATTGAATCAGAGAAGAGAACTAGGTTAATTGAGCACATAAATTCTTAATTACTGGGCTACTTTTAATTGAAATACATGACAATGGTGGTTATTAATTTTAAATGAAAGCTTACATCCAAATATCAAGAGCTGTGACTTCCTGCACTTTCTTAGACAGCCAGCTGTGTTAAGAATTCTGTACAAGCGAGGAACTGAGTTTTTAAAGATGAAAGTGAAAGGATTTAAAAAATTTATATTACTTATTTGTGGCTTCTGAAGAATTCTCTAATACAGCCCATAATGTTGATGCTTTTTTTGTTTTTCTACTTCCCATTATGCCCAAATAAGCCACCACAATAATTTTCTATGCAACATGTGGCCATTGGACTTGGAGGTGATGTGCAAAAGTTTGGAAGTTATCCCTGCTCTCTTCTTGGAAATAAAAGGCACCACTAAAATAAAACCCACCTCCTCTGCTCTCTCTGATCCACAGAGGTTCCTTGACTCATGAGTTTGGCCTATGAGACAGGACATCCTGTGTGATTTCAGCAAGTCCATATGGTTCTCCAGAGCTTTTCCCAAGGTGAGCATTAGAGAACATCAAATGCTGCTCAACAGAGAGAGGAAATCTTGTGTAATGCTTTTGTTCTGCTAACATCTATGTAAAGAGCTGCCTGGGAGTTTTGGAATGGAATCTGTCATCGCTGTAATCCTGTTCTGGAAAATTGTGATGGAGACAACACAGGCAGTGATGTCATTGGCTGTCTGGCACAGCCACTGCCCACAGCAAACTCATCTCCTCCCCAAACTTCCCTTTGTCTCTGACTTTTGAATGCCCAATTAGCAAAGCTTATTGGTGGGGCTTTTTTTTTTTTTCCTCTTTCACAGCTGTGTTAAAATTCAAAACACAGATATGTGAGAAAAAGGCTAATACAGAGGAGGGTCTGTTCAACATTCTCTGCAGACTTCAGAGGAATTTTTGTGCACTCTGCCTTCAGTGTCATATTGCGGAAATTCTTCTTCGGTTCATACAATGCAATAAACAAGCCTCCTGTGTATTAGCTTTTGATTTTAATACTTCTACTCACAGTCTATGGCAAGTGGTAGAACTACAAGAAAGAAGTAATTTGCTTTGTAAGGGTTCTGGCCTGCCCCTTGTTGTCACAGACACCTATTTATTAAGGACCTGTTGCTGTGTAGGGCAGTGGTAGTTGTGTGATATCATGCAAAAATGCTATTCATACACTGTGTGTTAGCAATTGTGTTTGACAATCATTATTATCATTCCATGCCTTTGTAAAGGAAGTGGGAAGAGAGCCTGTGTTGTAACCTTGTTTCAGTGGTGGATTGCCCCTTTTCCCAGGTAAGTTACCTGTTTATAAGGTAATGTTGCAGGTTGTGCTTTATGAATTGTACATTTATAATTGAACATCTTTAGATATGCACTGAGTTATTGTTTTACAGATTATAACTTTACATATAGCAGAGTGCCTTGTGTTTAGAGAAGGTAATCCCAGAATGGCTTGATTTTGATTATGGCTGTGAGTGCTCAGCATCATGGAGGGGGATTTTCATAAAATGCATAAAGAATACACCTTCTCCCTGTAATAATTCTTGCTTGCATGTTGTACAAGTAAAGAACCTACAAAATGTTGGGAGTTGCTAAAGCTGTACATCGGGTAGCTGCTGGTGTTTCTCAGTTCTCACAGCAGTGCATGTACTCTGGCTCCATCACAGCTCCATTGTGGGATGAGACCTGTACCACTCCATCCACATTGTTCTCGCTTGTCACTCTGCTTTCCATAAGCATGAGAGCTGCATGGGAATGGAGAAGGGATGTACTGAAGCTGTGTCCTTGATCTGGGCAACAGGCAATTTGGCTGATGAGTTGGATTTTTTTGCCTTTTGGACTTCATTTTCTGAGTGTCACTGAGAGGTTCAATTTTATTTTCCAACCTGATTCTTCTGTTGCTGGCATGATGTGTCTTTGATTAGACCATTGAGTGACAGCAGAAGTGCGAGGGAGAGAAGCGGGAGTGAAGTGTGACCCATTTGTTCAAAGGACCTTCCTTTTTCCAACTGAAACAAATACTAATAAATGGTCAAACTCTGTTCAGTGGCTGAAATGATGTGGCTCCTGTGTACAATGGGTAGTTTAACTTTGTTCAGAACCCACATATAGTGGGTTTTGTTTTGTGTTAGAGAAAAAGTAACTGGATGGATTGTTTGGATCCACCAGAGCTCCAACACAGAAGGAGAGGGACAAATATTATATCATTACTGCCAGCACCACCACCTGCTGGGGTCATTGCCAGAATCTGAGACACTAGCAAGAGGACTTGGTATCACTGTTACTGCCCAGTGAGTCTGATCAAGTAAAGGAAGTTTATGTGTTCCTGAGAGATGTATAGGTTGGTCCCAGAGGCTTTTTGCTGGAGACTAGGAAAGCTTGGCTTTAACCCAGGTTCAGGCAGCATCCCACATTGTGAATTTGAAAGTCAGCTTGGCTTTGGAATGAAGGTGCTGGAAACTTTGCAGACCTGTGGATGAAAAATGCTGCATCAGCGTTTCCTGTGAGACAAATCTTGGTTATGTACTCAGACCAGAAAATACCACATCACTTGCTGGCTCTCTCTAAGTGATGGAGTTTTTCCTGTGCACAGTTTTTCTGTTAATGATAAACTGTTGAAGCAAGTTCCACAGAAGCAGCTGGAGGCTGAAAACTGAGGTGAATCTCATAGCAAGGATTTATCCAAAGCAGGACTGACTGTGTTTTTAAATGGAATGTGCAGGGAGCAGCAGACAGCCATGTAGTCTGTTGGAAACACTCTACAAGATTTCAAGTCTTTAACTTTTTAACCTTTGCATAATTCCTAAAATCTTTTTATTATTATTTGCTAAAAGTGTCTGTGGGTAACAAATAGTTTTCTTAAACAGCTGTAACTCTGCTTCCACGTGGACAGTGTGTTTTCCTGCTTGGGTTTTGATGCTCTTGGGTAGTACTTCGTGGTGGGGGGGAAGGGGAGCGGAGCTCCCAACTGGGAATCTTCAACACAAAAACTGTTAAGGGGTGATAAATCATTGGAGGCCCAGCATGTGATTCAAAGCTGTGGCCACCAGCAGTGACCCATGGGGCTGGAGATATCCGTGACAGGGAGCAGGGGGAGGTGTTTGGCATTCCTGATCGGAGGCCTAACCAGGGCACCGGGGTTTGTTTATGTTTCTGTTCCACCGACTCCTGTGAAATGCCCTCTGTCTGTGCAGGGAACACACATCGAGTCAGGGAAAGTATCCTTGGTATTTCTTGAAATGTCAAGGCACAGATACTTGAAGGTAAAGTGTGAGGAGAATTATCTGGGATTGCAGAGTGGAAACCAAACACTTGATTCAGGGCTCTGTGATTCAGCAGTCAGCCTCACACAGTTATTGCAGTTTTAGGTAAGCTTTGCACAGATGCAAAGCTTAGAATGTTGTAAATCTAACTCCTTTCCTCTAAGATAAGTCCATCCTAGAAAAATAATTTCTGTTGGACCAGACATGGGGACGTCCAATCTCAGGTTCTACTTTGTTCATGGTTTAACAGCAGATTTTATTAAATAAGAGTTTAAAAAAATGTGGGGAAACACAATGTATGATTAAACCTGATTTGACACACTTTTGAAGCAATAATGATATGTTTTGTTGCTGTGCATCAGACAGTGGAGATACGGGAATATGGTTCTAGGGACATTGTTTAGTAGTGAACATGGATGGTGCTGGTTAAGGGTTGTAATCTCCAATCCTAAAGGACTTTTCAAACCTTAATGATTCTGTGATTCTGTGACATAATTTCTATGTGATATTTTATATATCAGCTATTTCCAACAAAAAGATTTTCATCAGCAAGTGCAGAAAATTGTTCCAGTTGCAAAGTGCTGGCAAGACAGAGCAGCAATGAATGAAAGAATGGGTTTGGAGGGCAGTGAAGGATGTGTGGGAGCTCCAAGGCCTTATGTGGTGAAGGTCTCTGAGTTATGTCAATAGGGAACAGTCTTGGTTTGATAAATGGAAAAAGATCACAAGAAGGATTTGAGCAGAGGGAAAGTCACAACAATGTAAAATGGTAAAAAGGCAACTAAAGCATCTTTTTGCGTGCCATGCTGTTTTGATAGACTCTAACTGTTCAGAGACATCCTTTTTCCCCTGTAAATTTATCCTACAATGTGGAAAATACACTTCAAAGTATTTTAGGGATTCCTTTATGGACATGTTGTTGGATATATTTGACAGCAGGAACCCCAGACTGCTCCAGAGAAAAAGGTAAGAAACCTCATGTCAAGTAGATGTGAAAATACAAGAGTCTCCTTCCCATCCCCTGTACACAGAGCTTGGCTTAAGGCCTGACTCAGAAGATTTTATGTTCCTTCCTGTGCTCCTTTTGTTAGCTTGGACTGGATGTTTTCAGCTGCCATGTAATACTGAACAAGGAAAAGACACCTCACTGTAAGCTTCTCGACTTTTCACCAGCACCAGGAATGTCTTAGAAGTTTCACAGTGCTACAGAAGAACAGGTGATTATTGTATAATTGATGCTGCTCAATTGGTGCTGTGTGGGATAAATGGGGGTGATGCAGGCCCACCTTGTAAAGAGACAACATGACACAAGGAAGTTGGTAATAATTTGATGTAAAAGGACCCTTAGCAAGTTTGGAAACATTATGGTTGCCAGATGTGCTCTTCCAGATGTCAGGATTTCCTATTAAATGCTTCTTCCGGTCAGAAGGAGCGGTGCCTGTGATAGAGTGTTGGAGCCTTTGAGACATGAGGGTTACCTGACCCCAAAGATTAATTCTGTAAATTTTGCAGCAAATTATGCCTGTTATTAGAAAATATTGTGATTAACTCCCAGCAGAACCCTTGACTGTTCAGGAACATGCTGTGCACAGAGGTGGAATTGTCCTGCCAGGATGCTGCTCAGTCAGTGACTTCCAACATTCCTGCTGCATTTGAGTAACCTTATAACATGATATAACCCCTGATGATTTCATACACTGCTGCTGCTTCAATTCCTTCTCCTTGGACTTCTCTACAACTGCAGCCAGATGTTTGTGAGCCAGTTATCACCTGCTGCAGAAGGGAGTTTGCTGATGTGGTGGAACTAAACCGAGTTTTTCTCATGACCTTGTAGCTCCTCCAAATCCTAAGCAGCACAGAATTGCTTTCTAAACTTGCATTTCTGTTTGAGTTACCTCAAGCCATGTAGCTTTGTTAGTCAGTGCTTCTCTCCATTACTCTACCTTGCCCTATCTGAATCCCTGGAGTTGTCTTTGCCTTAGTTATTCACACTCATTTTCCTGTGAAGGCCTCAGGTCCCCAAATCCTTCATGGTAGGGAAGATTTGACAGGCCCTGTCCCTGCTTTGGATTTGACCTGTCCCTGCTTAGTTTGACCTGTCTCAGGCTTTTATCAACCTGAGCTGAATCCCTGTTCCAGGATCAGCTCTGTTCCCTGGGATGCAATGACCACACACAGGGAGCAACCAGGTCTAAGATCTAAGAGTGACTGTAGAGAGATGCAAGAATCACATACAATTCTTGTGTGTCTCACCTCAGTGCTTTATCTGCATAACAAATGAAATATTTGTTAAAAATCTACTTGGTTATTAAATACTTTACTTAGTAACTAATGTATATTAATTTTTAGCTTATATTCCAGTACCTTGCATTTTTCCCCAGTTATTTTTGACTTGAAATGATAGAGAAATAAGGTGGAAGGATCTTATAGATAGTCACACAAATAATCCAGTACTTTTAGGAGCATCAGCCATCCTAATCCAATCCTAGAAGGTGATTCTTCTCCTGAGACTAATTGCTGTATGGACCATGTCCCCTGACAGAGCCACACATTGCTACATGGAGTTCTCTGTAATCACAGGCTCTCATTAATTAATTAGAAAATCAGCCCTCCTGACAACTTATGGGTGTTATAGTAAGGCTTGAGCAGTGTGGAGAAGTGTTTATGGGTTGGATAAAATATTATTATGAAAGATATTGATTATATGCTCTCAGCAGCAATCCAAATTGGATATTTCACATTTTGGCCTGGGCTACTGCTGGAAGCCCACGGTGCTATCTCTTTTTAGATAGTTATCTGTGGCCACTTCACAATTATTTGGCTTGATTATTTATGGAGAAACTTCTCAAAACTCATCTGTTTAAGTGTCAGCCTGTGGTTATGGTAAATGGTCCTCTGGCTTTCTGTGCTCCCTCCAGCAAAGTGACTCAGCCTGATTATGGGTAAAAAGGCAATGATGTTGTGAAATTCAGTTTTTTGTAGACCCAGAGGGTCAGAGCAGCAGCCTGGAAATGCATTGGGGTCACCTTGGAGAGAGGAGAGACCTTTAACAATTACATTTAATTTGACTTGCTATCAAACAGAAGTGGATGACAAAGCAGGAAATGCAATCTTTAGGCATGACATGAAATAGTATTGCTGTCAACTTGAATAAGAAAATCTGACTTTATTATAGCAGCTACATATTTAAATAGCCTGTAGGGTCAAACAGCATTTCCTAAAGCCTTCTGATAGCTGGCCTGATAACAGCATAAACACTATAAATATCCTAAATCAATAATCCTGTATCACTGCTGAAAGCAGACGTGTTCACAAATCACAGCAGATGGGAAGAAAGCAAATAGTATTTGTTTTGCTTTTCAAATTGATTTCCCATTTTTAGTAAGCCAGAGTATGTCTATATGTTAATCAGATTGCTAAGAGAGATAGCTGAGGGCAGCAGACTTTTACTTTACCTGCTTGCAGAAGAGGGGCAAGGAAGGGAGGAGGAAGTCCTCCATGACCCTAAAAATATGTGGCAAGAGCTTCTGCAAATGTGATGCAAAGCCTGTACTTCCCTGGAAATGCCCTCCTGTCCTTCCTCGGGCAGATCAGCTTTACAGGGCTCAGTGAGCAGCACAATCAGACCTGTTCCATGAGGGTTACCTAACCTTCCTTTGCTCTCCTTTTATAGAATGTTTGCCATGATGAAAATTCCAGCATCCTGATGTCAGGCAGGAAGATCCAAGGTTCCTGGGAAGTGCAGAGGCTGCAGCCCCTCTCCTCTGCCTTCCCTTGCCCCTCTGCAGCGCCATGTGTTTCCCTGCTCCTGCACATTTGCACTGACACAGGGCTATTTCAGCTGTGCTGTGCCCTTCTACAGAGCACAAAGGCTGTCCATAATGGCTTCCAAATGCACTCTCAGGTCCTATTATTTTTTTTTCCCTTCAGACAGGAGATTTTAATCAAATTTAACAACAAATAGTTCAGAGATCATTTGTATGCACATAAACTCCGATGATGTTTATGGGCAACATGCAACTGCCTGAGAGGAAATGATGGCACCCTTGGTGTTCTGAGCATATTTTCTGTGGAAGGCATTTAGGTTCCTTCTACCGGTTTAAGTTTTATCCTGTTTATACAGTGTAAAAAATTGAGAACATCGTTTTAATGGACCCTTGGTTGATACCCCTGGCCTGCCAGAAGCTCACATGGCAGCTGCAAGCCTGCAGAAGTTGTTTTTGTGTGTTCATGCCAGCGTGGCACACTGATGTCCCAAATATGAAAATCAACTAAACCTAGGTAACATCTTGCATTTCAAATGCACAATAAGTGTTGCAACTAATTGGCAGTGGCCCAGTTTTCTATAATTTATTGTTTTATGCTTGGCTGATATGAGTTAATACAAGGTGGTACTAGCATCCACATTGAGTCCCAGTTACCTCCTTCATGCTTTTGGCATGCAGGTGAATACAACAGGTGAAGCACTGAGCTTTGAATTAGGAAACTACTTTCAGAAACCTACCTTCTGTTTCATTTTTATCAACTTCCTGGTCTACGCCTTTGTTCCTCTTCTTTTGATGAAGACCTGAGCTTCCTGCCTCGTAGATTTGAAAAATACACCAAAGGCTGGGATGTGGTCAGATCCCATGGAGACACCTGAAAGAAAAGTGAGTGTGCTGAGGATTAGTTTGTTTAATCCTCATTTAGATTGTTTGCTGCTGGGAGCATGAGGGGGAAGGAATGAGATTAGAATGAAGCTGTTCACTTCTTTCCTATGTTCAATGTGCATTGGCCATCCTTGGGAAGCATCTAGGAAGTCCAAATGCAGGGCAGGACCTGAGCTGATCATTCCTTATATTCCTGAACTTGAAAGGCAAATACAGAGTACCACCCATTCCTGCAGTTGCTTTTATTGTTAGAAAAGACAATTTTTTTTAGAGAGGAAGGATGATTTTATGGAGCTGGAAGCCAGATGATCTCACTTCTAATCCTGGTGTTGACACAGATTTTCCTGTGTGACCTTGGAAAAATCTCTTGCTACATTCCAGTTTCCAATCAGTAAGGTGCAGCAGTAATCCTTTGTTATCTCTAAGGAGCACTCTGCAGTTAATGCATAGCTTCCAGACACATCTATAGGTGCACAAAGATGATATTTTCATACCTAGTCATTTTTTTTTGCAGTGTTCCTATAAAAACATTTAAACAAGTTAGGTCTTAACTCCTGTGGCACTTTGGGATCTCTCTTTCTGTCTTCCATCCACATGTAACTTAATCCCTTTCAACATTCTGTCGTGGACTAATGTGCTGGCATAATAGAAGATCTCTAGGAATAAATTCAGCTGTTAAAGCGCATTTTAGCAATTCCATTAAAGAGAAATCATCAGATGTAATCAAGTCAAACTGTTAAAATATTTTAAAGTCACTTTGCTAAAATATGGAATCATCTGGCCCTCTTGGTTGAGAACCAAGCTGCATCTCTGTGCTTGTGCTGCCCACTCCCCACATTGCTGCTTCTCAGGAAAAGAGCACAATATTTTCTTCCCTCATAATTTCTGCCATCATCTGTCATTTTTTATACGCCATCATGTCATCAGTGCTGTGTTTTCTAACACATCCTCTGCCATTCCTTCATACCTAAAAACACCCTCAGCACAGTTTCTGTGTGTTGCTCTTTCTTCTCACTGGGCTTCACAGGAACCAAGGAATCTGTGCTGCTCCCAGTGTTTGTGCTCCCTACATCCTGCAGTTCCTGCCAGTTCAGCTGATCCGTGGCAATTATGGATCACAAATGAGGCAGATATTTTGCCTCACTGCTGCTTTAAGCCGGGTAGTGATGGTGTTCTCTGAGTACCTGGGGTGTGCCATTTCCAAAGAGAATTTTTTGACACCTGCCTTTTTATTTTGCAAGGCATGGGAAATGTTTGCAGTGGATCTCAGCACTGAACTCTATACTGGTGACTCTTTCATGTTGGTTTAATGGGCAGAGCCTCAACAAAGATCAGAACATTTTGTAGAAGCCACTGAAAACAGTCTAAGGGAGAAGCTAGAGACAAAGTGACCTGTCCAAGGTTATGGAGCAGTTCAGCACCCAAATCAGGAGCAGGTTGCAGTCTCCTCAGAATAACTGAGATCTTTATTCTTTTGCTACCAATTTATATCAGGTTCCAAATATCCTAAGTGTTTATCCAGATCCTTACTGTGTGTATAGCTGAGTCATAAAGGACTTTTCCTTTTTTTATCCTTTTCCAAATAAACACCATTTAAAATTCATCACCAGCATTTTTTTGGTTTTGTTCCTTTCATTTACTTGGAGTCTCCTTAGCTGCACATCTGATTCTTGATAGAGACAGGTACTGTAATTTCTGTGCTTTTATCTAATCCATTTATTAGTGTGTGTGGCTGGTTTTGAAAGCAAATAAATAGTAATCCAGTTAGACTTTATTTAAATCCATCCCCTAGGAAAAATTATCTCAAGTGCTACAACTTCTGACATTCATCAATCTAAAAAGAATACAAAGATGTGTATAAAAATATGACCACTGAACTCAAGTGGTGCTTCAAGGGCATAAGAATAGACTCATTCTATTGCAATAAATAATATTATGTGGTTTAAATGTGACTAGCAGGTCTTGATTATGGCCCTTAATATTGGTCTTTAATAAAGAAGGTCTAATAAAGGCACTCTACAAAGGTTACCAAATATTGCAGAGAGTTGCTTTGCTGTTTGCATCACCAACTATTTTAGGTAGAGGGAGAAAATTGTGAAGTGTTGGCTGTTAATCTTGGGTAAATGTAATAGATTCAATTATGTAATGTGACAATGACTTTGTTCTGCTTTGCCTTGGGTTAGTTAGAATTTAAGCTTTTCCCCTTTAGGTTTATTCAGATTGTTAAGTGGCTGCTGAGAAGCTTGAACCTTGTCAAACAAACTTGGCTTTAAATTTTAAATTATTTTTAATCAATATGTGAAGAGGCCAAGCTCTGCCATATGTTACTCACCATCTATTAGTTGGTCGCTGGTCATTAAACTCTCACTAAAGTTTCCTAACTGTGACTATTGTGGAGATTGTTTTTCTGTCTTTCTCTCTCTCTCTCTCTCTCTCTGTAGAGTATGGGCAAAGGGGAGCAATCGTGGCAGATTGCCTTGAGGACAATAAAAACTCTCATGTAGTATGGTTGTTTGTTCAGACACAAACAATAGAGACATTTTGCTATTACCATTTGCCAGCTATCAAGGGGTTTCGAGCCCCCTCCCCCTTGGTGCCTACAACTCAAAACAGATGCAAAATCTTTCTTTTCAGTCCCCTTGAAATGACCTGTGGTGGTGCAGTGTCATTTAGAGGAGAAATTATTGGAGTGAGAGTGGCTGGTAACAATAGGGGCCTTGTGCCAGGCACATGACAGAACAGTGAGGGGGCTGTTGGTGACTTTATTGGGGAGGGGAGCAGCGATCTGGCAGGTGCTGCCATTGTTGAAGGTCCCTGCTCCTAGACAGCGGTGCAGATGAGTTCATGGCACTTTGTTCCAGCTCTTTGCTCGGGTTCAGTGGAGTGACACTGGTCAAGTAGCTGATCCAGCTTTTTTGATCTCCTGGGCATGGTCCCTTCTGTAACACAACCCTTTATTGCTGAGATATGTCAACATGCTTCTGGGCCATATGGCTTCAAGCTAGAGTAACTTTTATGCTCTCTGAAAGGGACATAATAACTTAATGTTTGCTTTGCTGCTGCAGCCCTGGTCCTCAGTCCTGACCCTGGCATTGATGCCATCCAGAAAAACCAATTCCAGTGTGTTGATACAAAATAGATCCCTGGGTTTGATGCTGAATTCGACAACCACCGAGCTGTTGGTCACCAGCTGAAAGCACTGGCTGTATTTAGGTACGTGGTCTCTGAGTGTTTTCCTTTCGATCCACAGAACCAGGATTCTGGTGGTGCGATTGCCGCAAACTGGGGTGAAGAAGTTTCAATTTCCCTGCATCACAGTAATAATGTGAATGATGTTAAGTAGGAGAGGTTAAACACACTGAAGTAAATGGTGTTAAGTAGGAGGGGTTAAACACATTGAAGTAAATGTATTAATGCGTTAATTTTACCCGTGCTGTCCCCTTGCTCAAAGCACCAGGCCACACCATAATGGCTACATCTGCTTCTGTTGTACATATTGTTTAGTTCTAGTTTTTTTGGCTCAGAGAATAGAAACTGGTCTTTCTGTGGGGAAACAAAGAATTTGTTTTTGTAAATTGCCTTTTTTTTCCCTGAATAAATAATGAAAAACCTGGCAGATTGAACAGATCAGCCATATGGAAACTGGCAAATTTTAGTCTGCTAAGGATAATTAAACATGGATGTTATGTGGTCTAATGAGATACATTTTTATGGTACAGGGGAGGACCAAATGAGGAGATAGTGCTCAGAAAGAGAAATTACATCTTTAGGTTTTGAACTGCTGTCAGAGGAAAGATCTGAGGCTGTTTTGAAAGTGGTTAATAGACTTGGGGTAGGCAGGTCTCATCAAAACAGTGGTTGTACATCCAAAACTGGAAGACAATTTATAAAATTCCAAATAAGGGATAGTTGGTTTTTTAATGAACACCCCAGAGCAGTGCTGATACATTAGAGTGAGCAAAGACTTAATATGTGGAGGAGCTCTGACCATGTGAAACCATTTGCATTGTGGATAAATGTTAATGTTCTTATTAGGCAAGCTTGCCTACCATTTGATTTTCCGTATATAACATAAAATAAAAGATAAATCAGTTTGCAAGTAAAGGTCTTGAAAATTTGACACTGAAATGGACCTGTAGATGTCTTTTTTTCAAAATAGCATATGTAAATTACTGTAATTGCAAAGTGCTCTGTTGTGATCAGATAGAGAACCAAAGCCTAAAAAGAACCACTGAAGATAATTTTGCAGGAAAAGAAAACTATGTAACTCTTGTTAGGAAGGATGCTAAATCAAATGTAACAGCTCTTTTGAGATATGCCTCCTCATAAAACGCCATGGTGAAAAGCCTTCCAAATTCCAAGCCTTCCAATTTATTTTGTGGGAACCCTATAAATGTACCACATTTTATCATATATTTTAAATGCCTACCTACAGGGTCTTCTTAAAAGCTGATGAAGTCTTCAGTTAGGATGAACAGGTAGCACAAAAAGGAGAAGTTACTAGAGTAGAACCTGGAGTATGGGCGAGGAATGTGTTAGGAAAAGGCCATGGGGTTTATAGGAATGTTCAGTATCAGTGTAATGGGAAAGGGCTCAAGGATGCAACCAACCTTGTCAACCACTCCATAAACAAACATGAGCTTCTCCCCTCAGCCCCAGAAATAACAAGCAGAAAAACAAACTGAAAACAAACCTAAGCGGGAGCAGAGGAGGGTGTGGCGAAATGTGAATTGCTGAAGAATATCCCTAATCCTCCCAAACTGCTCTACTTGGAGTTCTTGGGTGAGGGAAAAGTCCCTTCTCTGCATGTGCTACTTGCTCACATTCTGACCTTTTGATGGAGTAAAATTCTGCATTCTCATCTGTGTTAGAAGTAGCAAAAGGAGAGGGATCACTGCCCAGGTTTGGGGAGGTTTTCATCTGGTTTAAGAGTGCACTCAGATCCTGTGGATGGCAGAGCCAAAAATACAGAGGGAAATGAGAGCACACTAAGCCCAAAACTCCTCACATTCCATTAAGGTTGTGTGGCCAGCCTTAAGTCTGACTTTTAAGGTTTTCTGAATTTTAATGACTTGATCTTGCCACCCTTTTCACATCTCTGTGTTTAGCCATTTTCATAAGCTGATTTCTATCTCTGGATCCTTAAATATTCTCAGAGCTGTGTGTAAGCTTTCTAATAAATAACAGGCAAAATAATAAAGGATAGACTGAGCTTCATAATGCTGTTAGCAGCAAGAATTTGGAAACAGGTCATCTATGGGTTTTGGTTTATTTTCCACAAGAGGGTTGTGTATCACAGAGGTAATGATGGCAGATTAAGGTCCATCTCACCAGGCTGAGTGCACAGGAATCATCCTTAAGGCTTGTGAAGCTGAGAGTATTTTGACAGTACTCAATAACCACCCCTCATTTTAAGCTGGAAGTAGTAATGAGGCTGAATGATGACACAGTTTACTTTAAGGGCTTCCTATTTAAGCTTTTTTTTGTCAAATTTTGAGAATTTTCCCTGAAACAGAGATTTATATTCATGAGATGGGCTTAGCAGTGATTTCCTCTTTGTCATTAAGTAGACTTGGTTACTGTGGGCAAATAATATAGGAATATATAAGGAATACGTCACTTGTGCACCTATGAAATTATTTCTCTCCATTTTTGTAATATAAAGTCTTGAAATGGTCATGGAATTTGTTTGTGGGGGATTTTTTTGTTTGGATTTTTTTTTTTTGCCTTTGGGATTTCTTGAAAAGGTAGCATCACTTAAATGACATTTGGTGTAATACTCCAGTGTGATGCTGTATTTGAATCCTTGTGTTTTATACAGCAGAAGCTACAATTAGCTCACCTTATTAACTGTAAACAGTAACTACCAGCTATAAAATCTAGCTGTTATATAAATAATATATTTTTTTTAGTATCTTTGCAGAGTTCTTACTTTTCTTTCTTGGAAGAAACAAAGATGTTCTTCCAATCCCTGTCTGCATAATTAACTCAAGAGGAGACACTCATGTAAAAATAAGTTACTTAAATTATTTATTTTTAGGTATATTAGCCTAATTCAATATTTTGTCTCATCTACCTCTTTGAGACTGAAGCCAGAAATTATACATGTGGTACTATGTATTTTTTTCAAATTTATGTTTGTAAATACTTGTCCTGAGTGAACTGTGGTCTACCAAAACACTGAAGTTTATCTCAGTGGAATGAACAAAATGAGAAATTACATGGAAACCTTGAACCTCTCTCTTAAAAATACCTAACCTGGAAATGGCTGTCCTAGAAATTATCTTTTAGGAACATGGCATAAGAAGTCTGAAAATTATCCCAGTATAACTTTATCTCCAGGATAAGAAAATGTGATCAAACCCAAGCATGTCAGCAGGATGGTGCAAGGCACTGGGGGCATACTCAAAGAGTGCTTTGTACAGCAAGAACTATCAGGCTTTTCATCTGCTGGGCAGAAATCTGTATTGAGGAGTATAAAATTATAGGGGTTTTTTTGCAGTCCAGCTTGCTTTCTTAAGCACACACCCCCCCAAAATGGAAAATACAGAATGGTAAGCACCAGCAGACTTTCTTGTGTTAAAAAAGCAGAACTGTGCTCGATCATGTCTGACGAAAGTGCTGATGTGTGACTGGGTGGGTAGGGTAGGTACTTGTTGGGAGCCATGGGTGTGAGCAGCCCCCAGAGATCTGCTTTCACACAAGGGCCATCACTGGTATCTTGCTGGAGAGGGAATCAGGTGTCTCGCTTGCAACATGCTTGTTCAAAAAGGAGAGTTAGAAATACAGAGTGGTCATGGAAGCAGTACATAGAACATGGGAAATAAACACTGAGGAACGTCATCAAAGCTTGTTGCTAATAGAACTGAAAGTGTTCCACAAATTTCTTTGGGCTTTTTTTTATGAATTCAGTGCAGTTTCTCTGTCTTCTGTTGCCAATGGTGAGGGTTTCAGTGGTTCCCCTGCCTGTGAAATCAAATGCTCGTAGGGGATTTTTCCCCTCCGGTTGCATCTTGTTTTGCTGAGGAATAAAACTATACACATGAGACTGAGGGGACAAAAAAGAAATCAGGCCACAACCAAAACACCAGGAAAAGCATTCATAAGTCAATTAAAACCACTGTTCTTATGTAAGGAAGATATTTTAAATGGTTTGATTTATTAAAAAAAATCCTAAGGAATTACTATTAATACAACCAATCAACTATTTTTAAAGACTGTTTTTGTAGCTCAAGGAGAAGAACAGTAGCTCTTTTATTATGACAGGCTAGCACTCCTGGGAATACCCTCTCCCTGTTCTGCTGGGCACAGAGTATGTCTGAAGAGATGATAACAGCAAGGAGCGTATCATAGCTTTATGATCACTCATCAGCTTTGGGGAGCCTGTGAAATGAAAGGCCCCCAGACCAGCCAGGGTTGAAAGGTTGAGGCTATAACCAGACTTTTTGTTCCTGAGACGGCCAGAGCCCTTAGTGAACAACAGACAACTGTGAATAGATGATGGGCATCTTTGCTTTGCTGCTGCTCCCTGGTTTAAGGATACTCTTGTCCTCCTTCTGCCCCTTCTATATTTGACAAGTTTGCTTTCAGCAGATATGACAGGCACTGGTGGGGGTCACTGGCCCAATTCCACATTTCCACACTTGGCTTACTCCAAGTTCACTGGCCTGAACTAATGTCTCCAATGGAGGTCGTACTACTGAACATTATGAGTTTTTATATATTAAACATGCATTAGTGGGTCTACCCTGCTTATCTGACAGCTGTAGAAAAATAAAGAAAATTCAGTTTGAACTTTAAAAAGCAGGGCTTAATTTATGTCTGCTACTTTTGTTCCTCCCCTTTTTTCAATTGCCAATTGCAAAGCTCAAGGGAGATAATAAAATGGAGGAGCTGCTACTTTATACTTCCACGTGCTTCCTAGTGCCTATGCCTTACTGGGTGAGCTAAATCTAAAACTAGGAAAAGAGTTTTCAGATGGAAATTTGATTAAACAATGCAATCATCTGTCTCACAATCTGTTTTTTTATAAGGGGAGATTTTTTTTTTTCCAGGGGGAATTTTCTTTCAGAGGGTTTTGTATGAAAAGGCAGACGTCATGAATACTGATGGGAAGGGCTCAGTGTTTTGTTATTTCTGTTTAACAAAGACAAAATGCTTTAATAAAATCAGAAAACACAGATGTTACTTTGAGTATATTTTGCATCTTCTACTTTTCTTTTTTTTTTAAGGTTGGGAATTATCCCTCCCTCAGACTGACAATAGCAGCTCATGACAGACAAAATTAGCAGCTGGAAACTTAGCCAAAAGTTTAGGCTCTTTAGTTTGTTGTTATTGTTTGGGATTTTCTTAGATGGTGAAAGGCACACTTGAAGGAAGAGGCACGGATGAATTGAAAGCCCTTGTTTCTCACTCTCAGTACAGTTTGACTGGGTTTTAGTTTTTATAAACAGTTTAATATGGGAAAATGCACAACTCTTTGTTTAGAAATTAGCCCATTGTGTTTTTCTCTTTTTTGTGTGTGGGGACTTCAGAGGGGAGTTCATGTGGTTTGATAATATATACTTTTCATACTCATTTAAAAGCATTGTATTTTTGTTAAATAAAAAATCACTTCCTGTATGTCATTGAAAAAAACAACACCTATCCATTTCTCTTAAGTAATCTCTTTTTCATGGGAGGAATTAAGAGATACTGGAGATATCTTTTCACCCAGACTCATAATTAAATGAGTAAAGCAAAATAATTTCCTGTTTGCCCAGGAATTCTGAGGCATCATGGTTGTATAAAATTCTGTGCATTTTAGAGTGGAAAAGGTGGTTATTAGAGCCTTTCCAGAGCCCAGAAAAAAGTCTTCTGTCATGAGGGTGCCACTTCTATCATCTGTGCTTCTCTTCGCTCTGTGCTCATAAAGATGGACACTGGATTGCTCTTGGAGTGCCTGGAGATGGGAAGGGACCATGGCTGGGGACTCCCTCCAAGGCCACCTGACTGCAGGAGCTCCACTTTCCCCAGGGCCGGGAGACCACTGAGTTTACACTTTGTGTGATGTTCAAATGCTTCTGAACACAGTGGAGGAGCAAACCTTCAGAGGGTCCCTTTCCATGAGATCTACCCTAGATCTGTTCAGTGCTAGTTTGGGGGGGAACATGGGTTTTTTTTTGTTTTCATGTACCTTTACTGCATCTTGGATCTCTGTCTTGATGGGATCGTACTTTGGAACATTGGCTGCTTCAGAGCTTTTACCTTAAGAAATGAGATTTTCTATTAAAGATCAATGGATTCAGAGGCAGGATTTTACTCTTTTCCTGGTTTTCTACAGGAATGTCTCTCCTTTGTTCAAGGTGCCTGGGGGTTTCCTAATGAAACTCGACTTCCTGGCATTGCTGGGTGGTCAGTCAGTACCTGTGCAGTGTATTTGTAAGTGGATCTTTCCCCTATGCTCACTGTTGTTCTTTCAGGGTATAATGTATTCAAAGAAGATAATTCTGGATTCATTGTGCCTCTAAGAAGTTGGAGAGAGTACCAGGAAAATCCACTTATCTGCCAACACTGCAATGTAATATGATCAAATGAAAGCATTAGGATTTGGGAGGTTTGCCTTCTCTTTTTTGATGTCATGTGGGCTCAAATGTTCTCCAAGTATGTGGCAATGGAAGGGAACACCTTGTAAGGATTTAGCTTTATTGCAGGACAGCTGTAGCACCTACTGGATGGAGCTAAACAAAACATGTGAATAAGAAATGATGTTGTCATGGGAATGGATCACAGAGAAGAGGAGGAAATGCCGCTGTCCTTATTCCACTGAAAAGGTAAACCAATGTCAGATTCCTATGTCAAACAGCCTAGCTTGTAAACATTCCTTCTTAGAGATTTGTTACCTGAGATGGATATAAATCAACACAACAACTGGATCTGATTTCTAAGAATGTTCCCTGAAATACTCTGTGATTCCTAGTGTGCAGCTGCTGGAATAACAGAGAGCTGTTTGCAGTGGTAGAAAATACTATATCCTCTGTCTCTACCTACTAGATTTAGTAAAGGATCACTTTAATATTCTATTATTTCTAAATAATAGCATTTCTAAAAAAATATTCTAAATTATTTCTAACTCTGAAAATTGTGGCATTTACTTATTTCAGTGTAATTTTCTTTTTTGGACTTTGTGGAAACTTGCTTTCAAAACGTCCACAAGTGCTGCTTCATATGTACACATAATTACTCCCTACCTGTATTAGTGCTTCTGATGCAGGAGAATCTTTCCATTTCAAGGTGTTCACCCAACTCTTAATATGCAGTAATGTTAGAGACCCAGACTCAATGGTGAAAATAAGGTGAGCTGTGTGGCCTATATCCATGGCTGAAAACTGAATTTTCAAGGAAATGGGCCCTTTTCCCTGGGCCTCTGAGAGGGTTTGGAATATGATTATCCACAGACTAACAGAATTCGGGAATGGTGGAGAGAGAGAAGGGGGGTGTTGATGGAAATGCAAGACAAGGAAAATATTTTGCATAGAAAAGCATTTCATATGCAGGAAGGATAGTACTTGGTGCTGTAAAACACTCAGCAATGGGGTTTCTGCCTTTTCACCCAGTTTATTTGTTCAAGGCCATTCCCTGCCACTTCCATGGGGGAGCGCCTGAGCAAGGGCAAACGGAGCAGAAGAGCCTAATTAAAGTTCCAGGGACTAACAGAGCAAATGTTAGTTTAATGATACAATTACAGGTCACAAAGAAATTGGAGCAGATGCCCCAAGTTTTATACGTTTTTGGCAAAGTGAGTGGGAAACTATGTGCTGAAGTGAGGTCAACAGATGGAGGAAGAGACGTGCTGGAGAGGAAGAAAGTTACACGCCCCTGGACAAAATCAAAAAAGTCCCCCAAACCCCAATCAAACAAACAAAAAGAACTAAAGAGAAGAAACCTTGGAAGAAACAGATTTTTAAACAAAGTTTGCCAAATAAGCAAACTTTTTTCCCCCCCTTAGAGCAGATGTGAAGTGCCTTTTCAGTTAATTTTGGATAAAAATAAGTGAACACATGCTGTGCTTTAATAAATCTTGGCGCAGCCACAATAGGGAAACTCAGACCTTGGTGAACAATTCTGTGTTGGAGTTTGGTGGCACTCACCAAACCTCTCTGTGCTCTTTCCTCTCCTTTTCTCTGTGTTCTTTCTCCTGTGCAGAAGCCAATTTCCGCCCTCCTACACAAGGACACAGCCAGGGCAGGTAGATGATGCCCATGTCATCTGGGGAGTACCTGATGTTTCAAAACCTCTTTTCTGAATGTGGGGCTGGGAGTTAGAGCTCAGCACCTCAAAATCCTCACCCTATAATAGAAAATGGTCCTGCTGACTGACACTGGGCAAAAAGTTTGTATTTTCAAAATTCCTTCCTTAAATTCCTGCCCAGAAATTCAGCTGCTAAATTTCCTTCTTAAATTCCTTTTTCAGCTGCAAAGTAATCTGGTTTTCATAAAGCCAAGAATTGGTGCAAGCCTCTGTGAATCTCTGTGTTCCCTTTTATGAAACAGTGTAATACTGTCACAGACAATTTATCCCACTCCTTCTATTTTGGGTTACTATTTTTTTGCTTTGAAAAAGCGTGGTGATGTTTCATAATAAGTTTGCATAACCATGGAGTTCTGTCTCTGGATTTGCTATGCCCTCTTCTCAACCTCCCAGCATTGTGCTGTCTATTGTTTATTCTGATTATTACTGTTTTTTGTTGTTGTTTTTATGACAGGGATCAGGAGCAAAATCTTAGCTCTGTAAAGACCAGTGGAAAAAATCACAGACTTCAGGAGAATCAGGATTTTATCCTAAATCCTTTTATTTTCCTGACACCCTTGGATTAATCATCATCATCATCATCATCATCAGGTATCATGCTCTGATCCCTGCCAAGCATTTTGGATAAAGGTTTAATAGATTTGGTAAATCTGGGGTGTGTTATAATCAGGCTCATAACAAGGACAGAATGCACAGGGGGAAATTATCCTGACTGTAGATGTGTTGACATTGGTGAGCCTTGCAACATATCACACATTTATACAAAGTTCTGAAGTTTAGTAAAACATACAGTTGGCAAATTCCTCACAGTCCATTTTTTTTTTTCCTGGGCTGCCAGAACCTTTTTGGAGAGCAGCTTTAACCCAGAGAAGAGATTTGATGTATAAGTTTCATTATGCTTGCAGCAGCTGGATTTTGTACAAATCTTGTGGTACATGAATCAAAGCTATCCAGATATCCAGACAGTGCAAACAGAGAACATGAATCTTCCTGGTGCTTTCCAGAAAAGGCTTGAAAAATTCTGTTGTGTGAATATACTCTGCAGTTGATCCTGTAGGTGGCACTGAAAGAGGCGTTGCCTTGCTTGAAGAGAGGATTTTTTTTCCTGAGCTAAACATTCTACTTTGCTGTGTTTTTAGGTTTTCCTTAATGGTATTTTTGTATGAGATCATAGTTCACTCTATTCAAACACCTGTGGAAAATGTTCAGACACCTCTTCTTTTGGAGTAACTTGGAACACCCCTATAGATGTCAATGATTGTGCTTGTTGGGGAAGAAGGCTTTGATCTGGATGTAGATGAATAAAAAGTATGGGCTGCCACAGGCACTGTGGCACAGACAGAGCATACTCCTAAATGGAACATATTTTTCCACCTCCAGAATCCTTGGAAAGCTCCATGAAATTCATGTCTCTGGAAACTATTTGGTTAATGTGCACTGTAAATTTACAAATGTGAGCTTGTGTCATGGAAAGTCCAGTCCTCTCAGTCAGTGCAGGTAACCAAACCTGCTGAATTTTGTTACTGTAGATTAAATTGGCCTTGAATATTTTTCTCCATGTGGTACACACAGCACCTGATCACAGATGTGGTGTCAGGCTCAAAATAAAGCATTTCCTGTAATCAAGATCATACTTTGCTGAGAACTGAGAGGAAAAATTGCCTCTTGGTTTCTCCCTATTTTAAATCTGTCAGAGTGCACAACTGATTTGGGAGTCTTTGTGAAAGGTTATTAAGTTGTGACAGAGAATGGGGTGAGATATGATAATCTGAAGGCTGTTTAGATTTAGAAACAAAGTCAGATGTAGTTTTAGAGGCCTGAGTTCTTTCTTTTGAGTTTGTCTTTTTAGAGGCCTGAGTTCTTTTTAGTTTGAAAAAGGCTAATAATTGTAAAATGCTCTTTGCAAGCAGAAAAATACCTCCAGTCCAGTCTCCTGCACTCACATGAGACCATGTGTTTCTGAAACAGCCCTTGGCCCTCATAAATTTCCTACTGAGATTAGTCACAAGCAAGATAATTACTCATTTCTAGGCCAAAAATGCATGAATTGCCTGGAATTTAAAATAGTTGTATTTACCTTAATTAATAGATTGAGTCAACAGAAACAAAACACTTCCTTCTCTGACTGTGATTTTTTTTGTTGGCTAAAACCCCAGCTGTACTTGACTATCTGCACTACTTTCAACCTATAATCAATTTTCTATATTTGGGCATTATCTGTTCAATGTGAGCAACTGCTTGTTTGGTTTCCATTGAAATAGTTCACTCAAGACTGTTTTTTTCATGCTGCATTTCAGACACACTGACACAGAGGTCAGAGATTCAATCCCATGAAATACTGGCAACCGATGGGATGAAATGCAGACTGGATTTGACAATGATTTGTGCCCACAGTGAGCAAATGGGAGGATATTGAGAGGGATTCAGATCAGAGTGAACAAATGGGAGGATACTGAGAGGGATTCAGATTACCGTGAAAAAATGGGAGGATGTTGAGAGGGATTCAGATCACCGTTCTGATAATCACGGGAACAATGTTGTGTTTTTACTCTCGGTTGTCCGTGGCTGAACCGGGCACAAGTGGATGCTGCCTCAGAGATGGATTTTAAAAGCACTCAGGCTGTGGCAGTGCAATATGGAAGTTATGTTTTTATTTACATGCTCCTGATAGTTCTGTCTGGGAACACTTGTGTGTCTTGCCAGCTACTCTGGTACCCGGTAGCTATTCTGTCTTTCCACCAATGGTTTTTGCAGACCTCTGCCAAGTTTTTTCTCTTGTGTTATGAAAGAGATAAAAATAAAATGGGCTGGACCTTGATCAAGAAATTATTTCAGATAGAGTTTGGCAACAGAAGCAGACCCTCAGCAACATTTTCCATTGTACAGGCTCTCTCTTTTTGTTAACTGGGCAGTATGATGAATTGCTAGTTTCACTTCTTAAAGTGCAAGAACAAAGACAATGACACTATGGAAAATAAAAAGGATGTCCAGAGTATTGAGTTTAAATTTAAATCTGTCTCTCACAGAAAGCCAACTTTAACTACAAAGATAGAAACACACCTCAGAGGGATATGGCTGAAGTCAGAGAAACAGAGATATCTTTAAAATTCACTGAGATAAGTGGACTAAATCCTTTTGGTCCAATTTCTGAGGGAGATACCAACATTGTTTCAAAGATCTTATTGTCATGCCAGTATTTGTCACATGAATTCATCTGTGTTCAGTATATTAAATTTTTTATCCTCAGTGATTTTGCTCTTTGAAAATTAGGAGATGTGGATACAACACAGTTTTAAACAAAATGGAATTAATATAAATTTATTAATTATTAGGGATTTACTGAATCAAGTTATGTAATATTGAGACCTCTCCTATCAAACCAGATTAATTCTGATTTTGGTTACACTTCTCAGGGATTTTTTTTGTCGGTGTCAAAATGTATAAAGGTGATTAAAAAATTGCAATGTTTCTTCCTGACAGTCCTGTGGTGGCTGTTGAATCCCTGCTCTGTGGAGTGATAAAAATCTTCCTGCCTGGGTAAGTATCAAAAAATCTTTGTCCCTTTTCCTGCACTTTATCCGGTGGCAAACTCCTGTCAAATTTGCTGCTCGTAAGAGATTTTCTAGGTTTTTGGTTCTAATTGAATAAGGGAGTTTTAGGCAATTTTCTGGGGTTAGAGGAGTTGCAGTGACCATCTGTGGTGCTGAAAGAGTCATTAACTTTCCACGGCCATTCCCACCCATTGTCCTCCTTTTAGGCTATGCATAAGGATTCCAGTTAGCAAACCAAATGGGACTGATGGGTTGGGTTTTTGTGTCATGGGAACACCTGTCCATTAAGGAGAAAACTTCCCACTTTTTCTTTTCAAGTGGATCAGTGCAGGACTGTCAGTTGGGAGCAACATTTGGTCAGGGGCAATCTGGTCCAGGCTGCTCCGAATCCATGGCCCCAAACTGGAAGGAGATGTTTCCTGACCAACCTACTTCTTCAGGGAGAAAGTTTAGGCTGCAATATAATTTTGGGCTGTGAAGCAGCACTTGTTGAACTTTAATTATGCTTGGCTATAGTTTCAGCAATCTTTTTCTAACGGAATTCTCACCTACAAATGATTGTGGGGCTTTCTAAATGAGTGCTTCTATCTGGTGTGGAATTAGGGTGTCATCAAGCAGAGAGATCCTACATCCTGATTTATTAAATGGCTTAAAAACTGGCAAATTCAAAGTGGGAGATAACTTTATTTTTTATAAGTTTTTTTGCACTTCCTATTAAGAAGTTATTTGCTTTTTTCTTAAGGGTCAGACAAGTACTTAGCATTCACTACCTCTATAGATGATCTTTTCTTCCCTCAGCCGCTGGTGTATCATTAGTCAGTTTCTGCCACATTAACAAATTCTTCTTCTCAACTAATCCTTGTGTGTGTTTTATGTGATTGTTCTGATCTTTACTTTTTCCTAAAATGTTGTTTGGTGTCCTGGGTTTATAGGAGTTGTCATCCTTGTGACATCTCCATTTCAGGAACAGGTTTTCCGATTCTTTCTGGGGTAAAATTTCCAAACTGGGCTTGGAAAGTGAAATACAATTGTCACTTTCTCTCTACAGCACCTACATGGTTACAAGTTCTCTATGGAAGTGGTACAAAACCTTTCTTCCTACACAAAGGATTTTTTTTAATTAATTCAGCAACAGGAATCAAAAACCAGTATGGAAAACATGAAGTATTCTGTAGCAGTTATTTCCTTGAAGGACCAGTTTGGATGCACACACATCTTGCCAATGGAAGGATTTTTTTGCAGAATAATGATTATTATTCAACAACTTCAGTGAATGTTGTGGAAATGAATGGTAGCTGAAGTAAGGAAGCAAGTAATGGCTTTCTGGAGCAACTAAAAAGCAAAAAGAGAAAGAAAAAGGTACCCCTGTTTTATCAAATTGACTTTGTAACTACCTGTCTTTTGAATGTTTGACTAAATTAATGAATTTATACTCTGGGACTTTCAGAATATTACACTTTGGTTAAAGGCTTCTGGTGAAGATGTGATTCCTTGTACTAAGGCTCAGAGAGGAACAAGACATTATAGTTAATTATTATCACATCCTGCATATGGAAATTAAAACACTGACTGGGTTTTTTTAATTTGCATTTGGTCTGGTGTTTTAGGTCCCTCATGATAGACTGCCTCTCTGTTGTGTTAAAATATTGCAAAGGTGATGGTTTTTTAATGATCCATCTCTCTAAGTGGCTGTAATTTCATTGCAAGTCCTCTGATATTTTTTCTGGCTGAGATTGGAAGAAATCAGACCTAGAAATTCCGAATAAATGAATACACAATTTCATTCAGCTCCTTTTGGTGTTGGAACCAAACACAAGAGTCTAATTATTGAAATATTATTATTAAACAATGTTTAATATTATCCTCCTTTTTTCCAGCTGTAACTTGTGGTAATTGGTCTGTGAATGGATTTTCTGTGGTGCACAGAATTTGACCCTTAATGCCAGCATTAGATGGACAGTGGAAAGCGTGTGAATTTTCAAGGTCTTCAGCCCTCTGTTGTCACAAGGTATCAAGTTCCTTTCCATCTTTTTCTCTGTTTTTTCTCTGTTTTTTCTCTGTTTTTTCTCTGTTTTTTCTCTGTTTTTTCTCTGTTTTTTCTCTGTTTTTTCTCTGTTTTTCTCTGTTTTTTTTCTGTTTTTTTCTGTTTTTTTCTGTTTTTTTCTGTTTTTTTCTGTTTTTCTCTGTTTTTCTCTGTTTTTCTCTGTTTTTCTCTGTTTTTCTCTGTTTTTCTCTGTTTTTCTTTTTCTCTTTTTCTCTTTTTCTCTTTTTCTCTTTTTTCTTCTCCTTCTCCTCCTCCTCCTCCTCCTTTTTTTTCTCCTTGTTCCTTTCCTGTTTCTTCTCCTTCTTCTTTTTCGTTTGCTCCACGTCTGCTGTAATTTGGCAGACAGCTTTGGATTTCCTTCTCTTTCTAGAATCTGTGGTCACATAAGTTATCATCTATAAAAAGGCCAGAAACAGAAAGCTTGTTCTTGACATACCCTGTGGAATAAAAAAAAAAAAAAAAGCAAACCATTTCCTATGACTTTGTCCTGTTGGTAATTGCTGTTGGAGCTTGCCAGGAGGAACAGGGTCTGTCTTCAGGTCAGGATGGTAAACTCCAGTGTCCTGCCACACTAAAGAAAGCTCAGTTTTTGTTTCCTGCAGAGTCTGAGAGCCAGACTTGGGAGCAGAGGAAGAGCAGAAGGGTGGGCAGGGCCTGTGTCCAAAATGGAGAAGTGCAGCAACCAAAGGAGAGCACCAGGATGAGGAGCAGCCGTACTCTGTAGTTTCTGGTCTTATTTAATGATATAGAGATTTTAAAACTTCAGGTGTGGACTAGTTGACTGATATTGTGTTGCTGTGAGGAAGTGACAGAATCACTATCAGAGGATCAGGAATAACTTAAACACAACAATTTATGAATAGTTTACATTTATTGTTGGATAGTGTGAATCATTCTTTAGAAACATCCCTTCCCTTGTAGAATCATAGAGTTGTTTAGATTGGAAAAAACGTCCAAGATCACCAAGTCCAGTCTTTCCCCCACCATGTTCACCACTAAACATTGTCTCCAGGTGCCACATTTTCATGGCTTTTAAATACTTCCAGGAATGGTGACTCCATCACCCTGGACAGCCATTCCAGTGCTTAACAACCCTTTTGGTGAAGAAATTTTTCCTAATATCCAATCTAAACCTCCCCTGGTGCAACTTGAGATCATTTCCTATTGTCCTTTCACTTGCTAACCTGGGAGAAGAGACCTTCACTGTCCATAGAGGAACCTTTCCTAGCAGGTCTGAGTTTTTGGGATAATGTGTACAGCACTTAAAGCTTGGGCAGACACATTTCAGACATCCCCTTTTTCCAAACCATAGTGAATTTTTCTATACTGTAGATTTGTACACATCAAACCAAAAGAGATCACTGGTGTGGCTTTTACTACAGGAAGTTAAGAATGACTAACATAATAACTAATAAAATATTGGTCATTATATAGGAGTACTTTAGGAATTCTCAACTAATCTTATAAAAACACCAACTTGTAGAGGCTTTTGATTTAAAGAAAAGGCTCACTAAAACTCACTTTGGACCAAAGCACATCAGCTGGTGTTTGGTTGAATGTCACAAACACAAGGAGGCCAAAACTTGTGAGTTAGACCTTCAGAAAGGATGAGACTGACTCAGAAATAGAAAGACTGTATTGTGACTCAGCCAGTTTTTTGGGTTTGAATGTTTTCCAGGCTTGGAAACTTGTAAGGGGTAGTTATTATTGGACAAAAGGCTACCACCAGGAACTCTCAGAAAACACCAATAGCCTCCAACATATCTGTGAGAGATGGCGCCAGTTATAGCTCTGTGTGACTTGTGCAGAAACAGGGTCCTTCCAGGGGGACACTTGAATGATCAGGCTGGCAGGAGTGGCTGCATGGAAAATTGCTCTGTAATTCCCAGCTCTGGGAAGCCTAACTATGTCCATCCAGAGGGACAGGAAAAGTGACTGCATGTGAGTGATTCTGCTTTCACCTTAGATGGTGGCCTCAGGGATGAGAGAACTGTACCACTTACACACAGAAGTTTAATGTTTGGATAATAAAATTAGTGAACTCTGATGGATTAAAGCAAGAGTAATGGGGAGAGGATAACAATCTTCTCTCCTGACAATTTGATACAAGAAGCACTTCTTTCTGTGCTTCCCTGTTTTCTCAAGGCACTTTGTTTCAGTCTTCTTTGATCACTAGGAAATGAGGAAATTGCTTCCACTGCCTGCATTGCATTTCCACTTGGAATACAGAGTACCCAGCTAATGTTGAGTGGTTGATTAGCCCTGTAGCTTTAAGGGAGAATTTGAACTTGCTGAGTTACATTTCTTTTCCCTCTGCAGGTAATGACTGGAAAGAATACAATGAAGGCCTTTATCTTCACATGAGAATTAAAAGATATTTCCAAATTTATCAACTATGTTCTTTGCGACAGCAAAGGTACTAAACTGGTGCCCAGTCATGCTGGCAGGTTTTTTCTTGTGTTTTTTGAACACAGCTTTGAAATGTTTGTTCACTTCAGGTGGGTTGTTCAACACTGAAAAAGTGGGGATGATTTTCAGATGATTCAGTAGCCTTCGAGGGAAGTTAATGTCAATTTAGGTCACAGTCACACAGAACATTCTGTGGTTTGTAGCCTGTTCTCAGCCTCCAGGACTTTATGTCAAATTGAGGCACTCTTGCACAGATACTTCTCTGAACAGATTTTTTTTTTTTTTCCTTTTCAGCAAACTTTTTTTTCAATCCTGCTTTTGGTTCAAATGGCTCCAGTTTTTTCTGTTCCTAAATGAGTTCATAAGTGAGCAGAAAGATCTGGGAGGTTTGGATTGAGTATGTTGTCTCTAGTTTAAACATGAGATTAACCTTAAGCAAGACACCAATCTCAACAATATCAGTAGGATTACTCCTGTGCCCATGTTTAAGAAGGGCTCAGGAGTATCTGAACACCAAGGTTGAGATCTTACATATTTCAGAAGAAACAAGAATTTCCTGGCTGAGGTACTGCAAATTCACACTAGAAACCTGCCACATTCCTTTTAAATAACCCAGAGATTTTTAGATTTTTAATATGTTACATAGTTACTTTATTTTGCTGGTGGGGTTTTACTGATGGGAATCCCAAGGCTGAGCTTCTAAAGAAATGAAATTCCTCTTGCATTGCCTGTTGCTCTTCATTTAGGCTCTGTTATCTGTGGGTGTTTTGGTGCTAGAAGTATGGCATCACTGTGGGTCTACAGTGGCTCCCCTGTGCTGGATCAAGTCTCCTCCTTTTTTTCTTTTTTTCTTTTTTTCTTTTTTTTTCTTTTATAATGGGTGAGATGTGTTTAATTTATTGTAGGAAACTCTTAAAGATGCAAGATCCTTTTTAGAGGCTTCTACAATAGCCGTGAAACACTTATTTAATCCCATTGAATGGAGGGTAGATTTACTAGCTGGGCTAGACATGATTTTTGTTCAGGAGTCATCTTGGAGTACATCGAAGTTTAAAGATCTTAGCAGAAAACCCAAGGAGAAACAAAAGGAGTAAATTTTAAAAGGAACTTTGTCAAGGAGTTTTAGATGTTAAACAGATAGAAAAACCATGGTGGCTTGACTGAGATGAGTGTTGAGTTTGCAGAATCGTTACTGATCTGGTGAGACATGCTAATGAGGCACTTTAAATGCAAGTTTGATGGAAAAAGGGGCAATTTCATACCAAAGTGCAGCAAGGTTACTGAATCAAAGAAGGTACACTTCAGTTCTGCAAAAGGGGACAATGCTTCATTGTCAGATCCTTTTTCTTTTTACTTTAAACATGTTTTAACTACACTACTTACGAAATCGTACAATGTGGCTTGCACACTGATTGAGAATTTATGACCAGAAACAAACCTGTTAGGGGAAAAAAGGAAAATGAGTGTGATCCATACTGTAGCTGCAGAAATAGTTTGAATGAACTTAACCTGAGCACAGTGGGGGGTGCACAAATGGTTTTCAAGCCCAGGGGCCTGGGACCTGAGTTCAAATAGAATTTTGTCTCTCAATAACAATTTAAAAAACAAGGGAGAGTGCTTAGAGACATCTGTGGCCTCTCAACCTGTGTTAATATAGATGTCTCAGTTTTGTCTTGAAAGGCCCCCTTCAGAATTGTGCCTTGTCAACCCATCCACCGTGCCAAATTCCTCAAATTGCATCATGTCTGAAGCTCACAAACATCTTGTTTTACTTCCAGTCATTAAAGCCGTTTCGGTAAAAATAAAGACCAACAACATCAGCATACTTGGTCTTGCTGCCACGAAAAATTGCCACACAAATCTTTCACTTCCATGGAGGAGAATCCAGGCTCCTTCAGGAGATTTATGGAGCAGCTTTTGTGCATGATTGCTGCACACAAACACAATGAAATGGTCTAATTTTTGCCATGCGGTTTGTTAAAAGAATGGACAAAATTCAGTTGCAGCAAAGAGCAGACTTCCTTGTCCTCATCTGGTTCAGTAGAATTGCACTGGATAAACTATAAAACATGTTGCTCTGCCTTGGTGTAGCAGAGCCCCAGCTCTAGCAGTTAAATTTCACTTATAAGCCATTTTTAATTTTTTGTTTTCAAAACTGGAACCTGCCTGTGGCAATATATTTACCATTTCACGTCTTGTGAAAGGTTGCTCAGCTGGGTTCTGAATTTAACCTCCCATTTGTATGGGTTCCCACAGGCACTCCTAGGCAGAGTCAGAAACCACAGAACTGGCATAAAAGCAAAAAGGTCACTGAAAAGGAGAGGCCAAACAGTTCCTTTCTCAGACCTCAAAATGGAATTTATATGAGGTTTCAAAAATTGCTTTAATTGTTCTCCACATTTCTCTGTTTTTTTTTTTTTTTTTTTTGTTTTTTTTTGGGCAGGGGGGGTTGTTTGTTTTTGTGGGGCATTTTTGTTTGGGGTTTTTTGGTTTGGTTTTTTTTGTTTTTGGTTTTTTTTGTTTTGTTTTTTTTTTTTTTTTTTTTTTTTTGTTTTTTGCTAAGATTTTAGTTAATATCTTGGTCTAAAAAGGACTATCTCAATATGAAAGTTCTCTTTTTGCACTTCAAAATGAAAAATATGTAGTACCTCCATGAGGAGTCTGACATTGCAAGGCCTTTCTGCAAGGCTTTGGTATAGCACCCATATTAAGCAGGAAGGTATTATTTCACCATTGCATTGAAAAAGATCCACAGTAAAGATTATTAGATTCTGTGTAAGCTGGCAAAGATCAACTATAGAGCTACAAACTCCTACAATTTATGTTGGATTTTGCATAGCCAATTTAAGTTGGATTTTCACACTTTGTTTATAGTTGGGATTAGTAATATCTCCCCTAAATAGGAATTTCAAGATTGCATTTAGATGCCTGCATATTTTATTCAGTAATAGTTTATCCCTGGTCAATTTTTTCACTATTTCAAGACATCACAGGAGATGGATATGTAGACATATATATATGACTGAAATGAAAATTGTCCAGTTTTATATATGCACTTTTTTTACCATAGAAAATGCCAAAGTCTAGGTAATAATAATAATAAAAGTTGAAAACTAGGTGGCAGTAATACCCAACTGTACAGCCCTCCTGTGAGCAATGACTCTGTTTTCTCAGGAATTCTGGGGGTGCTGCAGTCCCATACTGAATGGCTCAGCTATTAACAGACAGGAAAAATACAGGACCAAGTGTTCAAATGAGTTCATTTACTTAAAACCACAGAGTTAGTTACAGTCAAAAATGCAATAACAAGAAGGACTGAGGTGAATGTCATAGGAGAACTAATTAATGCAACCAAGCTTGTTTAAATATATATGTTAAAAGCAATTTCCTTTCTGCATGCAGTGAGTAGCAGAGGAAGAGGAGCTGTGATTAATTCTGAAACTCTTGTTTCTCATGGTTGAGGCCAGAGGACAGCAAATATTCTAAAGTCCATGAGCAGATTGCTGTTCCTGTCAATGGGATGGGCATTCCACTCACGTCAGAATTAGCTAAAAGTAATGACTGAAATCAGTGGGATCACTCTGTGGAAGGATCATTACTGGCTGTGGTTGCAGGAGTTGGTGGTGAACATCATCATTTATCTTGGAGGTATGGGCTGAGGCTGCAGCCCTGGAAGAATTGGACAGCAGCGAGATTTATTGCCTGACTTCATTGTTTAAATGCAGCACGCTTGCCTTAGATTCACACAATTTAATTGCATGTGCAGAGAAGAATGTGATGCCCTTTTCTGGTGAGCTGAGCTGCCTGTGTGGCAAGGCTGTGCAGGAAGCTTTGGGGAGCCCTGCTCTTCTCTGCCTCACACCACTGGAAATGCCTGATAATAACTTTATTCCTATAAACTGAGTTTTTTTGAAAAAACCGAGCTGTCTGAGCTACCATGCTGGCAGACATTGTAGAGATTTGTTCTGTGTTTGATTTCAATTGATGTAACTCTGTCTCTGACAAAGATCTTCTGATGTCTGCTCCTTTTCCAAAGAAATGGTTTTGTACTTTGCATAATCCTGATGTCCTGTGTTAAACTCAGGATAAATCAATGGCACTCCTGCCCGTAATATAATCCTGCTTCCTCTAGTTCTCAAAAGAGAACTATTAAATATATAATGACTACTTCTTCTGTGCCACATGTTGAGTCTAAGTAGGGTATAGCAGTGATCTTAATGTCAAGAAATATCTTTTCCCAAACCAAGGAATAACAGGAGGGCAATTCATCTTAGCTGTAGGGTTACTGGCAGGTACCAGTCACTGACTGACTTGCTAACCCATAGGTAACTATTAATACTGATGTTTTTCCTCAAAACTAATAGCTCATTTAACTTTCTAAACAATTCTTATTTTCCCCAACCTGTGTTTTCATTCTTCTTCCTTTGCATTGGAAGGCCTATCAGCCCAGGTTTTCTAGTGATTTTTGAAAGGTATGATAAGATTATCTGCCTTTAAAAAAAAAAAAAATAAAATTCAGATTTTCATTGTATTAGGAAATAAATGCTGTGTCTTTTGTACCTGAGCCAAACTGACTCCAGCCTCTCCCAAACCAGGGATCCTGCAGGGATGGGAGGAATTTTGACCTACTCCTAAGGGCATGGGGAATATGATATGGGGTAACTTAGTAATTCTGGGGGTTGTGTAAGTAAGCACAAGCTGTCTGGGGTACAGGCTCTCTTTCGTGATTATCCTCACCTTTTCAGGTATGAAGCCAACTATACACACCTCCCCTCTGCAAGCTGGGAGCTTGCTCAAAAGCACCAAAGCCATCCCCGTGAATTTTTCTCCATATGTATTTTGTAGGGTTAGAGTGCTCTTGATGATAGACTTCTTGTCCTTGCTGTCCTGCAGGAAAAATGTTTCCATGCTGCTGGAAACGTGAAATCAAAACTAAGGCATACATTTGTGGACTTTTGCCCCAGCAACTGTTGTTTTGATGAACAGAGCTAAGGGCTTGTTGGATATGATTCAATGTTTTAAACTAAAAAAAAAAAAAAATTCTATAGCTCTCTATTGTCAAGAGTTCCTGTTGGTTCTAAGAATGCAACTTAAAACAAACAAACCAAGCCATGATAGATAGAGTTATCAGCAATTCAGAAGAGATCTCAGCAATTACTTTTGTAACATCAGAGATCTGCTGAGGGTAATTCACATTGCCTTAATCACACTTTACATTCACATCATAAACAGTAGGATATCTCTGATGGCTTTCATGTCTCTGACTCTGCTTTTGCTTTTACTTGGGTATTAACCAGATGACACTTCTGTCCCTTCATTTATTCCAGCAGCCTCTCTAATGCCAAAGCTCCTGGTGATGGAAACTTTGTCTAAAATCCAATTTTACATTTACTCTTTTTCTCCTTTCTTTGTCTAAGAAAGGAGAAAAAGAGTAAATGTAAAATTGGATTTTTACTTTTTTTTTTGTAAAAATGTACAGAATTGTGTTCCCTCCCATGTAATGATACTGTGCAGAAGGTGATGCTACATTTTCCTGCAGAATGTTGCATAACAAAAGGCAATCAAAAAGAATTCTTTATTCTCCCTGGAAAAGGCAGCCAGATCTTCCATATTTAAAGGTAACTAGAAGTAAATAATTAACATTAAAAATTTGGAAGTCAAAATACTGCTTGGATCTATATATGCTGGGGTACAAAAAGCCAAGTATGTAGGAAGGAAGATATTTTTCTGTGCACTGTTTTCCCAGTCACCCTGCATAAATCAGTAAATAAAGGTGTCTCTGTTTCAGTTAGTTGCACATGTCTGAAGAAAATTAATATGCTTGCCTTAAAATGCAACATATATCTTCACTTTCTGAACCTTCTAATGAGTCCAGAAAAATAATTTCTATGTCTGGAATTCAAAGACAATTTGCCTTTTATCTTGGTGGCATCAGGACCGAGTCTCAGCCTTACATTTCCATGGCAGTCACTTATGCATTACATCAAAAAGAAGGTTTCCAGCAAAAGAAATATTCATTCCTAAAGGAGTCTTTTTTTGGCCTTGGCTCTGTGAGCATGTACAACCATTTTTTTTGTGCGCCCAAATCTTCAGGGTAATAAGCCTGTAAAAGCTTTTTTTAATTACATATGGCATAATGCTAAGGTAATAAACCAGTCAATGCTATGAACAGAATACACTAATTGTGGTGAAAGCCTTAAATATTCCAGGCAGAATTCTATTTACAGAAATGTTCAAGGTTCAACAGCCTGTGGGACACATTCTTTTTTTGTGGTCACTGAACAACTGCTTGCTGTCACTGACTTTTTTTTTCCCCAAGGGCTAGACACAGGTACAGCAATTGTAGAGATCTAAAGTTATTCAGACCCAAATGAGCCCTGTGTAACCTATTTTCTTTTTTGACTGGATTTGCCAGTAACCCGCCCAAAGTATCTTTACAGCATTTACATGCTGTGCTGAGATGCACTGTTTTGTGCCCATCTCTTTCCCTTTACTAGCATTCTTTTGTAAACAAAATCTACAATCTGATCCTGAAAACCTTCCTCACTCCTCCTGGAATCTGGATTTTCAGGCTGGAGGATCACCTTTATAAAAAACCTATAGATAACATCAAGGAAGTCTTCCTTACTCAATCCATGTAGGAAATGATTTTGTACTTTCCTTCTTTTTATTTATTTATTTATTTATTTATTTATTTATTTACATTTATAACACAACTAGATTTTATTTTCTTAGACAACGGTGTCCTTTAGCTTGTAGACCAGTTATGAGTATTTAGAAAGTGCTAAAGACAACCAAAATCTCTCCTTCTCCTCCTTCTCCTGCTTCTCCTTCTCCTCCTTTCTTCTCCTCCTTCTTTCTCCTCCTCCTTCTCCTTCTCCTTCTTCCACTAGAAGGCAATTCCTTTCTCCCCCACACTCCAGTTACATTGAGACCACCAGTTCCCTGAATCTCCAGCCCTTTAGTGCTGCATGTTCTCATATGGCTCACTGGGACCCATTCAGTGAGTGTGGCACTTACAAATCAAACCAACCTACTGCTGTCAAAATCCTTTTAGAGGTGAATACTTGGGCAAAGAACTCTTCCTTTGGAATGTGATGCCTTTCCCCAGCAGTTCCTCTTCCATGTCTGCAGCCACACAACCCTGTCCTGTCCTGTCAGTGTGCCCTTCACACCATCAGAAACTGCCTCTAACTTTAATTCCTGGGCACTGCTGCTCCTCTGGGGCCTGGAACAGCAGGTTCCTGATAGAGCTAAGGTAGAAGCAAGTGCATCTCCTGCCCACACAGCTCTCCCCACTGTTCCCACAGGTGGAAAGGCAGCCTTGTATGGCTTTACCATCACCTCATTGCCTCGGAACGTGAGGTGAGTGGGGGTGAAAGTGGACACGGAGCAAAGTTCTTGCAATGACTCCTCGCTGCACTGTGCTTCCCCTTTGGTATCAACTTTCAAATGGAAAATATTTCACGTGTCACCTCCAGGGAAAGATAGTGCATGGCTGCAGAACATTGCTCCTGAAAGCTGTCGTGAAATAATTGTGTGTAATGAGGTTATAAAAATGGGGTTTGTATAAACTGCCCTCTTCTAGCAAACACTTGGCTTCCTATAATTGTGTGCACTTTTGTTTGAACTTATCAAATATGTGATTGTTCTCCTTCTCTTTCAGGGAGATAAGCAATCCACCTTCCGGATATGCAGAATGATGTTGTTGTAATCACCCTTCAAAGGGAGATCCACAGTAAACAAATGTTGTTAGCCTGTTGCCTCTGCAGCTTATTTCAGTGAGCAGTAGAACTTCCATAAAAAGGCCAGGATTGAGAGGGGAGGAGAAATTTATCTTAAGAACAAGTAGGCAATTTTCCTTTCTTCAGTCTCAGAAAGATCACAATTTGGAGGTCTGAACACCTCAAAAATACTTGCAGATAATATTTTTTTTGAAGCAGAAAGTGCTTTGCCTCAGAATAGGTTGGCACTCTGATGTTTGTCAGTGTTGCTATGAACCACCTAAACTGGGATAGAAAATTATGCTTTAAGGAAAAGCACTTAGACCAGATAATGCTGTATTACAGCAACAGGGTTTCAGTGCACCAGGTACATAAAAATTTTACTGCTGCAGTTACATCTGCCAGAATCACATGGCCTCACTGAATCTGATATACTGGCCAAGCTTTGAATGGCAGACTACAGTTTATAGCTGTGTGTTTTAGAAGTTTTTTGTGGATTTTTTTGGGTTTTGGTTATTTGGGGGCTTTTTTCTGCAAAGATAAAATTCTTAAATGTGATGGGATCATCACTATAGATCCAAATTTCCAGCCCAGTCGTACAGCTCTAGTGTGCAAATTTTCTCAGCCTGCCTGGTGTTTCCCCTTTGCCACAAGGAGTCCATCTCTCAGTGGCACAGCTGCCTCTCTCCACCCTAAACTTTCTGCAGCAGGGACTCCTAGCAAAGCCACCGCTTGTTAATGGAGGTGTGGACACAGAAAGTGAAGCAGGGCAGGGCTGGGCTGATGCTGCACCATAAAGTGCTGAGGGTTTGATTCCTTCAGAGGGCTCCTAGGCAAGGTCAAGGATGATTTTCAGGCTCTTGATGTACCCATATCCTCTCACATGCCTACACCCAACTACTGTGGAAGGAGTCATCTTATTCATAATTTTCCCCTCAGATTTATTTGAGTTCTTTTCTTACAACAGAAAAAAGCTAAAAAAGTAGCTAAAAAAGTGTTGTATATTAAGTAGGGGAGAGGCAAACGTTCAGTGTGTTGTTGTCAGCTCTTAATCTCAGTTAGAAAAGTGCTTCTCTAATTGATAATTGCTGTTCATGGTGATGTATTCATGGATTGCCATTCTGGGTGTCCTTAATCTTAGCATGCTAAAGCCACCATTTTACAGACTGATGGTACTGCACTTTAATTTTGTTATTTGTGCTCTACTCTTGGTTACAAATCTTACCTATGACCAAAACCTGTCAGCTAATACCAAAGGTCTCCTATTCTAAATGACTGTCACTGCCCTCATACACAGATCAAACAAAACCATTCAAAAACCTAAATCCAAGCTGATTTTTCTTGCCTTTGAAAACAAAGGCTCACTTGTCAGAATTGTCTATTATCTCAGCATTTTTGCAGAATCTGCATGGTTTCCTGCCCCTCATCATAGTGCATCCTTTGTTTGATTTGCTTTCATCTTTTTGATGTAGGTAATTTTCTTTGTTTCTGTCCTAAGAAAGGAAGTTTGATTTTTCACCACTTCTTTTCCAGAGAATAAAATGCTTATCTTTAAAAAGTTTCCTTGAATGATAATCTGTAGCATATTAACTGTTAATTTTTGGAAGTTTTGCTATTTTTGATAGATTGTTGGAGATCATCTGAATTCTGAAAGACTGTAAAAATCTAAAAAAGTCTATAAAAATTCTGTTACTGTTTTTCTTCCTGCTGGTGCTTCTAGACACAGAATGCCTTCAAGGAGCTACATTTTCCACTGAAGTTTACTTGCATGAAGGAGCATATGTGCAAATATCCATCCTCACAGAAATTCCCTAGCATATCTATAACCTCACCTGTAGCATTTAAAATTTTTCTGAGAATCCCTTTCTTTTCTTTCTCTCACTTTCTTTAAATACTTCATGTCCATATTTGCAAAATTACCTTGCATAAGTGTTTTATTCAGCATGGTGGTCACAGCTTCCTTGTATCAAAATTCTTCAATTTTCTTCATTAAAGCAAGAGGGGTTTTTTCACAGCTTGAATTTCACATACCTTTTATGGTTAGGTTTGCAGTGCCTTGTTTTCCTGATTACTGGTTGATACTGCCAAAAAAAAAAAAAAAAAGCCAAAAACCAAACCTTGTGAGTACAGGTGGAATAAAATCCAAAGTATGTGGGGATAACCAGCTGGAGTGAAAATCAAATTGGCCAGTCATTCCTAAGAAACAATCAGTAGAAAGAACACAAGTAAACTTTGCACAGGGATATGGTTCTGTTCCAGGAATTCAGCATGCAAATATTTCTATTGCTGTTTCATGCCAGTCAGTGCCCATTTTCTTCTGCTGCTTCCTAAGTGAGGGATGCGTGAGGAGCAATCCATGCTCAGAGAAGTTTTTGGATGTTTCCATGCATGTAAGAAAGGAGAAAATTACAGGTGTACATGTCTTACAAAAACATGGCCAGGAATATTTGTCCCTGGCAGCTCAAAATTCCCAATCTGGGTGCAGTACCTGGCTAGACCTGCTGTAGCCATAATATCATCTGTATCAGCTAAACTCTGGGGTGCTCTGGGAGTTCTCCCATCTCCACAGTCAATTAAGTGAAAAGATCCATTTTCCCTCTTGGAAATAGGATTTGGTTCATATAAGAAGTAACAAGGATGGACACAGTCACCAGGAGGACTTCCTGTTTCTTTTACTGACCTGAACCACAGGGATTCTTTCATTATTTCTTTCTATTCATACAGGTACAATCCTGAGCCAGCCTGAGCTAAGAAAATAACCTGTGGGGAAACAAAAAAAATGCAAGTTAAAACTTTCTAAATTTTAGCTGATGAAAATGACCTTCAGGCCCAAAGTTGTGATATATAGCAATTAAAAGTAATCCCTGAATATTAGAAGATATTCCACTTGGGCCACTTAAGAATTAAAACAGGGATAAAAAACATACTAATGGCCCATATCATGACATGGAATTATGGCTCTTACTGTGGGAGAAATAAGCAAATAATAATAATTTAGGAAGTTTCTCTGTCCTCCATCTCTTACTTGAAATTAGAAGAAACAAATATTCTAGGGCCACGATTTCTCTCCTTCCTTTCACAGAGGTAGCTTGGAACTGCCTCTTGCCACTCAACTTTATTACTCTCTGGGACTTTAAATTGGTTTCTTGTGAGTGAACCAAAGATTGCACTGACCTAAATGTCACTTGAATTAATGTATCCTTGTTCCATTCTTTATTTTTTCTCTTGGAGCCACTTCGACCTTAAATTACCTTGTATTTCAAGGCTGGAAGACAAGGTCACAGTCATGCAAAGAATTAAAAGTATGGGATGCTCCCAGTTTGCTTTCAGTATTTTGAGAGAAATGAGTCTGAGCACAGTTATCCCAGAGTTTGTGGAATAAAGTAACTCCAATGCAACTAATTGCTGTTATTATTCCATGAACCCGCTTGCTTGGTCATGGATCCTTCAGAAAAAGAGAAGGGGAGTGATGAGCCAAGAACAGCAAGTAAATCAGAGCTGGAAAACTCCTTGACCACTCTGTGCTGATGATTTTACTCTAATTTTCCTGGTGAACATTCCTTTCCGTTTGCAGAGACCACAACCACCCCCAGCCCAACCGTGTGGCTGCACAGAACCCCTGGGCTGTCAGCTGCTCCTGAGTGACGCTTTGCTCCAGCTCAGCACTGGGGCAACCATGGCTCTCCCGGCCTGGCTGGGAACTGCCAACAACAAAAGCAAAACAGTGGTGTCCTCTATCCAGAAGTGCTCCTCAGGAAGAATGAGCACCATTATTAAAGCTCGCTCTCTCTCAGAATAACCAAGATGTTCCATTCTGCTGGTTACACAGTCATGGCAATTTGCCTGGAAAATGAAGGCTAGAGGCTCTATTCTAGCAGGAGCAGAGTGTTTCTAAGAACTGGACTCTGATATTTTGTGGGATCCCTTTAATCCTGGTAGTTTTGTGTGTGCTCTCTGCTTTCTCAAAGTGCGTTGCCTTGTTCTCATAGCAGAGTGGTGTGGAGGGTTTTAAACATGATGGGGAAATATTTGTCTGCCTATGAACTATTTCTGAGTCGCTCCTGGGTATGCCATGACTGGAAAATTAGGGAAACTGGAAGCAGGAAAGGGTGTATAACATGGGATGGCAATGGTGGGGGTTAAATTAATGCAATCAATTGCTGTGGTACAGAAGATCAGAGAGCTCTGAACAGACACTGAACAGTACTCAGAGAAAATAACAGCAGAAAGTAAGACCAGACTTCTCAAGAGTGGCCAACTCCATCAGAGCACCAAAATAAATCTTGATGTTTGGGATTTTAGCAGCAGCAAATAAAATCCTCTTGCACGATTTTCATGAACAGAAGCAGGAAGGTGTGAACTTCAGAAGGACAAAACAAAAAGGGAGGGGGAAATTGGTTCCATTTAGTTTCTATATTTAATTTCTGGTTACTTTGTATTTCATAGTTGTCCAATATAATGTGCAAAAGATAAAATGATCCCTAAATCTCTATTTTAAATGTAGTCACCCTCCTTAAATTTAGTAATATAATGTTCCTGCTCATTAAACTTCCAAACAGCAGTGTGTGCAGCTTCAGGAATGTAGAAATGTATTGTAGTATTAAAGCAGGAACTGCTATTCCGCAATTCTCTCATAGTTTATTTTTTTCTCTATTGTCCTTCCATAGACCAGAGGATATATCCTTTTTTAAAGGAGATTTTTACCAGCTGCTAATAATTTCTTATGGCCATTATTAAAGTAGAACATTAAATGGAAAATGTCAAGTGAAGAGATGCCCACTTTTAGCTTAATATTTTGCTTCTTAGGTACTGATAAAACCCAGGAAATTGTTTGAAAAATTACCAGAAATCAATTCAATCATTTGCATGTAGCAATAAAAGATCATTTGCATAGCTGTTTTGAATGGAAAATGCTGCAGTGCTGATAATTCTGGGTGCATTAGGAGAATTGGCTGGACTTATGCTGGTTTTTAATTTGCTGTGTGCCTGAGATCAGGGTCAGAAGGAAGTTGGAGGAAATTGCTCCCTTTAGAAGTCCTGTTTCTTTAGATATTGGGTGGTTCCAGCATCTACCAGCCTCAGCTCTAAAGGGAAGTCTCTTATGTAATGTGCTGCAAATCCTAAGCTTCATCTAAAAAGCTGTGGCTCATCAAACTCATGAGCACAGCAAGCAGGGAAATGTGATGTTGCAATGCACATTACATCAGTGCTGCAGATACAGTACATTTGGTGGTGCTGCTGCTTCAAATTGCTGACTTGTGATTTTTTTTTTTTTCTGGACCAACTGAGTCATCAAGTTCAGTGTATTTGGAGTTGCTTTATTTCCACAGCAATTCTGCTTTCAAGTGGTTGCAGTGAAAATACATCACAATATTTCCTGCATTCCTTAGTGAAAGTCATTGTTTCTAATTTTAGGTTTTATGTTATGTACAGCTGCGACCCTTGGAAAAGGAGAAATTTTCTTTATTCATATCTGACTTGAGCCTAAAAGTTAACAAACACCAGGACCACATTTGACTGCACTAAATACAATCTACAGAAGCAATTGCAGGTCCTTTCCTGTCAGTTCTTCTTGGATGTGGGGTTTTGAAGGGAGTCAACCTCCTGCACCCCAGCAACACCTGGTGTGGCTTCGTCTTCTTTCAAACTCCATCTTTGTTGTCAAATGTTGCTCGAATCCAGAGAGGAGGGCTTGCAGCTCGCTCTGTAACTCAAATCTGTTTGTAGCGTGAAGGATGAGGAGGGATGAGGTCAGGGCATGGCCAAAGGAGCAGCAGCTGATGGCAGAGTTCCCACCTGCACAGAGCCACTTGTGGGTTCCGCCTGCTCCTGTGTCCTTGCCACACCTCCAGGCTTCTGGAGCCTAATCCAACCTTTCCCCTGGGGCAGCAGGAGCTGGGGAAATGTAAAAGGATTGTGTATAACATCAAAAGGGGTACAGCAGAAAAAACAGGCCTGGCTTCTGGAAGTCCCTGCTGGTGCAGGCACAGAGCGTGGCAGCTTCGTGGGAGGAAAAAGGATCACTCTGGACAAAAGATCACAGAAGGAAGTGGAGAAATAGCTCATTGTTTCAAGAGTAATGCAGCAGAGCAGACAAGTCTGCCAATCTGCAGGGCTGAAAAACCACTGATCACTGAAGCATTTTTAGGCAGTTTTGTTGGTCTTTTTGTAAAACATGCATGCAAAGTAAATATTAAAAAAATTCTTGTTTTGCCAAAATGAGAAAGCACTAAAGTTTGGTAGACACCAATCAAGTATTTGAGAATATTCAGAAGTAATTGCAACCTCAGAAATCTCTTAAGTTTAATGAGAGCAACACTAGATACCAACGTGAGGGGAAAAAGACTCTACATTCCCTTGGCAAAAGATGGGAACATATTTGTAAAGATGGTTTAAGAGCTTCTGGCATAGAGCAGAGCATGGGCTCAGAGCAAATATATTCCATACATCACTGGAGCCTAACTCACAGGCTGGCAAGTGTCCTGCAGACTGGGAGTTTTAAGTTTGTTTTTTTGCTTGGATATTACCTGTTTTCATACAGTTGTCTCCCTGCTTTTGAGCATTTCCTGGTTTGTGTGAGCTCAGCTTGTCCTCTCTCTTCCTGTGAGCTACAAGCCCACCCCAATTTTAAGTGTCTTAAATATTTTAGGAAAAGCCACAGAGCTCTTCCTATTTAGTAAACAGGCTTAGAGGCTGAGAGTCTGGTGAGTGAAGGATTTTCAGAGAGAAGAAATAGCCTTCAGATTTTATTTCTATGTATGAAATGAGTCTGAATTCTCATCTATTTGAAATCTGCAATATTTAAGAAGGAAAATGCTCAGCTTAACCACAGTGCCTATCACTAGGAAAAAACTAGATAACACATGATGTGTTATATGTAATTAGTGGGAATTAAAGGCCAGCTGCAGTAATTATGTCTTTGCTTTTGTGGTGTTGATGTTGCATTGCTGATGTTGCATGTTCTGGCTGTTGTCTGCTGCAGAGCAGTGGCCTGGGTGTGAGAGAGAAACAGAGGGTGAGAGGTACCTGAGGAAGGAAGGGTGGGGGCAGTTTGTGCACCCAAAATGGTTTGTGCACCCAAAATGGTTTCCTGTCCATGTTTGGGCCAAGCCACTCGTCCTTGCTGAAGTGAGAGAGCGAAGCTCCCCAAGAAGGACAGCAGGGACTGTGGGGTGACCTGCCTTGCTCCAGCTCTCCCAGGAGGTTCAAGAAGGGACAACAGTGACGTTCACTCTTCCTCATCCTTTACCGCCTTCTGTGTTTTCCCTGCCAAGTATCAGCTAACGTTTGGGTCGGGAAGATGTGGGAGAAGAGCTCTGGACAGAATTCCTTTGGCGGGAGCTAGATGGCGCCGTGGAATAATGCTCCAGCCCTTTACCTGGGTGCTCCGGGGCAAACCCACCTCTGGGCAATCAGTGTGCTCGGGGAGTATAAACCCAGACCGACGGGAATATCCATGTCCTGGTGTCCTCCCGAGCGCCCAGCGCCTGCTGGACATCAGCAAGGAGGCGAAGCTGGAATTGTGCTGCTGCTGCTGGGGTCAGAATCCTTGGCTGGACACCAGGAGCTGCCATGGGCTCGCTCCAGTGGTGGGCTCTGAAAGGGCAGGTGGCTGGGACAGCAGAAACCCTGCACGTGCATTAATACATCCAGGTGGAGAGAAGAACAGCTGTTGATGTTACCAATGAAAGTTGTCCTTTTTTTTTATTTTTTATCTTCTTTTTTAAAAATTTTTGAGGTATTGTATATTAAATAAAACAAAAGCAAGGAACCTAAAACCTCTACATAACTCCTCTTGCAACACTGATATGTATTTCCAATTTTTCAGGCTATTTCTCTGATGATGTTAAAGGATACTCCCCTGGAATCATCCGAACTTTCCACTGAACTACTTTTAAAAGAGGAAAAAAAAAAGGCAAGCACACAATAGAATAAACTAGAAAGCACATCTCTGTGCACAAATGTCAGCACACTGCCGGGTATGGGATTTGTATTCAAACAAAGTTTTGCTCTTTCTTTTTGTGAGGGGAAAAAAGAGTCTTACTTAAAAACAAATGGCTTATAAAACAATGCAAAGAGAGTGGGGAAGACCACTTTATTGTGAAAAACTGAAAATTCAAAGAGCAGCACCATGTGAGAACTCAAAAAGCAGTCAGCAATGGGAGCAGACATGGGACAATTTGGAGGATGATCAGTGGAAGCTGGAAAATGTTTAATGGGGGCTCCATACCCAGCTCAAGCACATGCACTGAATTGTTCTGTGGCTCCTGTGAAGCAAACTGAGAGATAACCAGCTTCAAACTCTCCAGCCCCTCATCACTGTCACTGGCCCCAGCTGCTAGCAGAAGGATGGATGAATGGCTGGCCTAGGAAATGGGTCATCCTTTGGCCTCTAGGAAGGTTGGAACACCATGAGGCTGTCACCAGTCTCAGCAGGGCTCAGAGCTGTGTGGGGTGCCCAGACCAGAGGGGTTGTCTGCCTTTTTCTCTGGGGTATCTGGTATCATATGTGACCACAAGTGTCACTGGTGGCAGACCCAAGTCCCACCATCCCTGGGGAGAGGATGCTCTGCCCTGGCCCCTTCCCACCCTCTGTCTCCTGCCCATTTCAAATGCTCAGCACCAGGCAAAGAGGGGCTCCCCTCCACCCTGTGCTGCCCTGATATGAATAACTGCTTTCAACCTTCTACAACAAAACAAACAAAACCCTCCCCCCAAACAAACGAAACCAAAAATAAAACCCACAAAAAACACCAAAAGACAAAAGAAGAAACCCACAGGAAAAAAGGAAAAAAGAGTAAAATTTAGACAAAATACCTTGGGAAGACACTCCCAAGGTTTGTTCCAGACAAGATTGGAGGTGCGTGCGTCTCCGAATCTCCTTGTTGACCATGTGAGGGGACAGACATTCACCAACATTCTTAAAGCTTTACTTCTTCTTCCTATTCTTTTCCTGACATTTGCTGTTTTATGCTCTCTGGCAGCCAGCAGAGCTCCACTGATGCTGACTTGCAGAGCCCACAGAGATACGAAGGAAATATTTTTCCTAGCAACAAGCGGCACACGAAAACACCAAGAGCCGCTTCCCCTGCTCATATTTCCCTTTGGTTTTTTTGGTCATCTGGTGCTGAGATAAGAGCTGCATGGTGGAACCTGCAACTGCCTTGTGTTTTCTGAGGCACTCTGGAACGGAGGAATGCATGGAATTTGTCTGCAGAGCCACGGTGTTGAGTGGGAATGCTGCCCACCATGCCCAGCTGTGTCAATCCCTGGCTGCTTATCCCTGGCTGGTCCTGAGGGACCCTCAGGTGGCTCTCCAGGGCCCTCAGGTGTCTTTCCAGCCAGGAAAGAGGTGCATGGCATCACCCTAAGGTGGTATCTACATCTAGGCTGTGTGGGGCAGGTCCTTTGGGAGCAATGCTGCTGCCTGAGGCACCTATTCCCAGAGAATCCTTCACAGGTGAGGCTCTTGGACGCTGCTCTAATAAGAATCTAACCATTAATGAGGGAAAAAGGGAGCATGCCCAGCTGCCAGGGCACTGAGGAGCCCTCTCAAGCAGATGTGGTACTTGAGTTCCTGAGCAAGCAGGAGAAACATGGGCACTATTCCCTTTCCTGTGGAAACCTGAAGAGGAAGCTAGGGATGGTGCTTCATCCCTAGGGAAGGATTTTCTATTTTATTCTCTGCTGGTGAGGCAGGGTTAATGTGTTAACATTATTTTACCCAAAATGTATTTTTCTGGGATTTAATTATTAGCCATGTGGGGGCAATGACTGGTCCTAGTGTCTGCTTGTGAGTAACTCCCCCATCTTCCCTGTCCTTGCTTAGCCATCCTGAAATAGCATCCACAGCTGGGAGTACAGAGGGGCTTTGTCAACACCAGCAAATCACTGCTCCTGCCTCTGCAAGGTCAGGTGCTGAACACAACGTGTCCAAGACTACAACTGCCACCAGTGAGGAGCATGGAGAGTCAGGAAGCAGTTGGGAATTACACAAATTCATGGGCAAAGTTGAAATCATTCTCAAGGCAGAGCCAGCCTCTGAATTTAGGGCCAGCCTCACACCTACAGGGTGACTATTTAGTGAGTAACTTCAGCAGGGTTAGGATGGAGCCCAGGAGGTTCTTACTCATCACTTCATGGGTCACTGACAAGAACAACAGCTGCAGAACATGGTCCTGTGTCATCCGTGTGTTTCCTGAATTTGTCCTCTAATATTTTAGAAGAATTTACCCCCTGGAAAAGTTCAGTGGAGTGAACTGAAAAGCTCTGTCTGCAGTGGAACACTTACTTCTGTCGTTGCCTAGAAATTGCTTGCATGAAGATAGGAGCAAGTCTGTGAAACCGGTTTGAAAGCAGCATGTAGGCAAGAGAATACGCACTTCAGGCAGACATACATGTCCCAAGATAAGAAACTGTCCTGCAGGCTGAAACTGGAGATCAAAATCTTATATTTTGCCTGAATATAGATCTACATTACAGTGTGATTCTTACAAACTCTGCTTAGCACTTCCATGGTTCCTGTGTGTGGACGTGGAACTGTTTGTTTTGCAGTGAAACTGCAAATACAGCCTAATGATGATGGTTTTACATGCTCTCAAAGAATACTGAATAGCAAAGGATAAAGTTTTAAAAATAACCCTTCAGGGTTTTTTTAACTGAACTTGAACTCTTAAGGGGTTTCAGATTTGCCAGTTGCTCATTACAATTTATCCGGGAATTGTATTGCAGTGAACATCCTAACGTGTAGGGACCAGATAGAAGACCTAAAGGCTCTATTGTGTGAGGAAGGACAAATCTTCTGGTTTATCCTTCACTTTGGAGAGGAAAACAATGTGAGGAAATGGTGTGTTGATCAGTATGTTGCACACATTGTGCTCTATAGAGTGAGAAACACAGGGCAGTTGCCTTCTACCCATCCAAATAATGTTCTGTGGGCAGATTGGTAAGGTACATACCCTGCTCCATACAGTGCTTAATGGCTTTTTGTTATTTATGTTCTGAACTGTAGCTGAAATATTATAAATATAAATCAGGGTAAATTCAAAAGCATCTATTTTTCTCAAGACAGAAGGGGAAACATCCCCTCCTTGCAGCTAATAATAGGATCAGCAAATTGTTAAACAATTAAATTGAAAAATATTAATAATAGGTGCTTTATGCATGTTAAACAAAACCTCAATAAGCTTTCTGTTTTATTGTTCAACTGTATGTATGAGTCATAAGGAAAGTGTTAATGTCCAGGATCGGATATGAATCACGTATTTGTGAACAATCTTGCAAGGGCACCGAAAGCCCAAACACATTTATTCCTCGTTGTAAAGTCAGCTCTGCACTTGGAAACTGAAAGTGTAATCAAAGTGAGAGTTTATTTATTAACCAGTGGGTGCTGTGCATCTTATTTACACAGATTGATAATGAGGGGTGAAAAACAAGGGAAGAAGCTGGTGGGGCACGGGGCTCTGTGTCCCTGGGGTACAAACCACAAAAGGAACCTGAGCAGCATCAGCACCAGCCACTGAATACTGAAAGGGTTCTGTGACTTTAAAAGGCAATCCCCTAATCATTAAGGCAATCCAAATGGCACCTATTTGAGGAGAAGTGTCCCATTCCCTTAGAAGCTGACTCGCAGCATTTGTTGTTTTGACTGCTTTAGCATCAAAAAGGGTGGGAGAATTCACTTCAAGGGGAACACACAAAACCACGGGAATAACTTGGGTGTTAATTATATAATGCATTGATTTGCATCAGAGGTAGAAAACTGCCATCACTGAACTACAAGCTCTTTGTGCTGGCTGCTTTGGGGCTTGCTGAGGGGACCAGGTTCTCTGTAGGAAGTAATCTCACCTGGTAATTATTTCCAATCACTTTTAGTAAGCGTGTTTCCAATTACCTCTCCTGTGGAAAGGAAGGCTGAGTTGCCTATTCTGGAGGAGGTTTGGAGGCAACTGCCAGAACTCATGCCCAGAGTTTTAGGCTATAGAAGTTTTTTGAATTTTAGCTTTTATGTTTAGGGGAAATATAGGTCAGCCTCTGATGCTGCCTGACCTTGAAAAATATCACTTTTTCTTGTCTGTTTTCCCTAAATAGACCCTAAAATGCATTTTGCTAAGTTGCCATAGGGATTGTCCACTGCCCATCCCATCCTTTACTGAGCAAGCTGCTGCTGGATTTTAGCTGTGCTGGGAGTGCATGATTGATACCATTATGGCACATAGCATGGAGCTGCTTTAGAACGTGACTGAATTGCTGCATGGAACACGACTGAATTGCTGTGGATTTGTGAAGGTATGTCCTCTCCTGCCTAGCTCATTGATGGCTTTCTTGTAATTTTAAACTATACTTAAGTTTTAGCAATAACTGAAGTTTTTGTACTTTTGTCTATCTAAGGTTAGTTTAACACTGCCATTCTGATCTTACAAGACCATAAAAATCTGGCTATCAATGATAATGTTAAAAAAAAGTGAGAAGTAGAACAAATAACTTGGCAAGGCTTTGACTGAGCCTGTATTTGGATGGGGAATTCCTGGCCCTGTACTCCTAGCACCAAACCTCACCTGCAGGTAAGAAATGACACATATTTGCCAAACTTCCCTGCTGGAGAGTCTGAGCAACTGGTTTTGCCACACATGGAAACGTGGCTTGTGCTCTCAGGTGACTGGATGCTTGGAGTCACAGCTTGGCACACTCCTGGCCTTTTTGGGAGGTTACTGCAGCCACCTCCAGGTTTTCCCCCGTGGCATGGCTTTGAATGTTGTGGATGCAAATATGTGTGTGTGGGCTAACTTTAAAGAAAGCAACCATTAGTGTTTTACTCAAAGGAGATCTAATTGAAGTCAGCTTTGGTGATCTACAGGGTGAAATCTACAGTGATTTTACAGGTAAACTTCATTTCCCAGCAACTTCCAAGTCTATTCAGGTCCTCAAATTAAAATTTTTCTTTTTCACATGTTAATATTCACATGTTTAAAGCTAGGCAGATGCACAAGGTTTGCAATAACAAAACCAAATATATAAAAAATTAGAAGTAGTTCACTTTGCTGTTTTGGTCAGTATTCAAGTTCTGATTAAGTAGATGTGGGTTTTTTTGTGGTGTCAGACCTAAAAATCACTGAGACCTTTTGCTGTTGCAGAAACATGAATTGACAGTGATTAGGGATGCTTCCTCCTTCAGCCTGTGTTTTCTTTCTGTCTCAAAGTGGGATGCCCCACCTGCTCTGTTTAAGTAGAAGTAGGGAATGTCTACCTTTAATACATAACCCTTTTCACATCATCAAATTTGGCTTTTTTAAAAATTTTGTTACATTCTGTAGGTGTCACCCGCTTTGAGCAACTTCAGTGGGAGCACAAATACAACTCTGCAAAGCAATGGTGTGTTGATGCTTTATGGCAAAGTCCTTTCTGGATGCTGAAATAAAAATATTGGAATGTACTAGAATTTAACCATCTTATTGCAGACACGTGGATTGGTCTGTCTTGCTGTTCTGACCACACTTATGTTGTTGCTTGGTGTCAGATGGTGTCTCTGGATTGCATCCTTTGGGGATGTATTTATGTCTCCAGCTAGGGTCACACAGGGATGTGCTCAAAGAGCACTTGCACTGCAGCCTAGTGGGAGCTGACACTTTCTCTCTCACTTTTGTGTTTGTCACTGTCTAGAGTGAGAATAAAAATAAAGGAACCTCCCTACAGTGCAAAGCAGCTTGACTTACTCTTGTCTTTGTGCCTATCCTTGTTGTTGAAGCATTCCCAAAACAAAGGGATGAGGGTCATGCCTGTTGGTGTTTTAGTTTGGATGGAGTTTAAAGATATCTTACAACCTTTCCTGTTACCTCTGTGTGCAGTCCATAGTAATTTGGGGTGCAGCCTGATGATTTTCCTTATTTGTAGCTTCAGCAGTGGGTCAGATTTGTTAATTTTTTTTTCTCCTTAGAAGATAAAGTGCATCTCCATCCCTTGTCTACAAGAAGTCTCCCTGGCTTCTGCCTGCCCTCAGCAGGGTCAGCTCACAGGGCCTGCTCAAGGTTGAAAATTTAGGCTTTGCTGCCATGCATTGTCTGTGGGTTTAAAAATGACTGTACTGAGCTGATTACCAGGGAACATTCAGTTTCCTTATTGCTGATGAGAGGGTTGCAATACATGTCCAAATCCCATTAGTGGAAATCTACTCACTGCAGAACTATGCAAGATTTTTCAGAACTCATGTAGTATAATTGTACAAATATGAGGTATGAAAGGGAATAAACCCAATTTTATGAGCTGTTTCTGTGCTATTGCAGTGTTGGTTTTTGTTATTTTTTAAAAATTTTATTTTAAAGTCTCTGGTGGTACAGGGTCAAAAATTGTTCATTAACATTTCATAGTTTGGAGATGCAAGAAGTATCTCTATAAGATGGTAGTTACGCATCTCACAGAGTCCAGACCCTCACAACCAATATTCCGCAGAAACCCAGAGCAGCTGCCAAGCTCTCAGTGCTGGGACTGTGAGTGGAGGTGAGCTAAAAATGGTCCCATCTGAGCTGCACTTTCAAGGTGCTTGTGTTTAGTGGTGCTTGGCTGCTTGTAGGAATTGTGGAGCACCTGACTTTATCAGACCCTCTGCTGCTGAGAGAACAGAGCATGACCTGAGGGGGGTTTTTAACTCCTCTACCTATTGGAAGATACCACATGAAAAATTCGCAAGTCCCAAAGGAGTGTTGAACACTTCTGCTTCTCTGTGGTTACCCAGGAAGAGGAGGAAGGATTGTCATGTCTAGAATGCTCTTAAAGATGCTTCAGCCAGTTTATAAACATCTTCACCTCTGTATCAAGACCTCAAGGGAGGGCCTATATTAGAAGTGTGGGGGGTTTTATCCCAAAATACAAACATTACTGTTAAATGCAATTATTGGGGGATATTTAACTGAACTACCTTAGTGTGAGTTAAAAAAAATAGAGGACAGAATTAGATGTAAATTAGCAGCAGTGGAAAGATACTTAGCTGAGTTTAAGCTTTTGTACACTGCTCTCTATATATAATAAGGAAAAACTGCACAGCAGAAGCATTTATTGGTAGGTTAAGTTAAAAGCTGTACAAACTCCATTTAACTGCATAAGTATTGGCTTTTAGGTATGAAAATAAGTATATTTTATCCTGATAGTAACATTTTATGGCTCACATTCATTGGCTTGCTAATATTCATCCTAGAAATAAGAATATCATAACTACTCATGTATAGCTAAATTATTGCTGTGTTCTATTATGGCAGCTTCAGGAGCTGGGTTTTGTGTGCCAAGGGCTTTTTCAGAAAGTGATTCATTCTGCAGGAAGAGATGTGCAGTAAGAGGAAACAATGCATCCATTAAAAGTTACTGCTCTCCCTAACAAAACAAAACAAAAAACCAAAACAACAAAACAAAAAAACAAAACAACAAAAAAAAAGTGGGGACAAACACAGACCAGAAGGGAGATTTTGTACACCTCCTTTGTTCCATGAGGGATCTTCCCCAATAACAGGAGTGCTCCAGTTAACCTCTAAGCAGTGACAACGTTGAGAAATATGATTAGGATAACAAGTGGATTGTACTTTTTATTTCCCTCTCCTCTGTTTTCTTAACAACAACAAAAAAATCCTGAGTTGGCATTCAACCCAAATATTTCAGACACTGGAATTAGCACACTTGGGTTTACATTCCCATGATTCCCTGTGGTTGATACCTTTCACTGGACTGTTGATAATCACTGGTTTTTGTTTGCTTCTTCCATTTTAGGAGCTCTGTGGGTTGAGTGGCTGTTTGTACAGTATTATTAACAAATGTGCCACTACTATGCACTGTGAACAATTATTTCCTGTTTATTATCAGTCCTTTACAGCCTGCTTGTCACTTTTTGGGCAGGTAACTGTGCTGTGCTGAGCTGCCAAGAAAGGAACTGATACTAAGAAAAGGCTCAGGGAGACTTCATAGCTTAGAATAGTTTATAGGGGCAGGTGTAAGAGATAAAGGAATAATGTCATATTTATTGGTTTAGAAGATTCTAGTGAGGGCCATAAAATCCAAGCCAGAGCATTAGAACAGAAAGTAAGTGGTGTTATTTTTGGAGATTTTTTGATTTGCTGTTTTTCTTTAAGCTTGCTACCCCAAACATTGTAATGCTTTGCAATACACTTGTCTGCTTTCTGATTTTGTTGCCTTCAGATTAACCCAGCCATAACCTTCTTTCTTTAAAACCTAGAAACACAAGCAAACTCCTGATTACTCAGAGTAGGAAGTTAAAAAAATAACCAAACCAACCCACACAAATATTGTGAGATCAATTGAGAATGCATTTTGAGCCAACCTCTTCTTAAACAATGAAATGTCTCTGGTTAAGGTTTATGCTAAATTAAAGGATTCAGAACCATTACAGGGTAGGAAATTGAATTCGGAATTGGAGGACTGGAAGTGTCTGACAGCTGTTTTTATTAGAGCTGTGGAAATCTGGTCTGCCCAGGAAAAACCTCAGGTAGCCAAGTTTAGGACAGTCTTTCTGCCTTTGACTGAAACTGGGGCTTGCATGAAGGCCTTACAGTGAGGCCTTCAATTCCTGAATGGGCATTCCATTTGTGTGTCCCAAAATTGGAAGGGATTCCTAACAAATACCCTGGGTTTGGCTCATTTTTGTTGGAAAGGGCCCCTTAGGAGGTTTGTTGCCTTTGAGTCCTGTCTGGTTGCACTGGGAAATATTTACAAGCCACACTTCCTCACATTTGGAAGTACAAAGGCAAGACTTCTACTCTGCAACTAGTTTGTGTCCAGTCCTTCATCCCCCAGGCTGTGTGAGTGTTATTTGTCATGCCTCTAGAAGCTCTTAGGCACCTGGGTACCTGTTTATCTGAAAGGCATGGAGCAGATGCCTCTGTTTTTTGTATCTGTTCCATTCAGGTTATTTCCTCATTGCACCATGACTATGCTGTCTCAGACCTACCATTATGTTAAACAGAACTTGTAATAATCCACTTAAAACATAACACATTTATCACTTGCCTCAGATCAAAGGTGTGTGGCTTCAAAGGCTCTGATGAAACTGTGGGGATGTAGAACACTGGCTTTATCTGTATGTGTTACACTCTGATGGTTGGGTGGTTTCATTTGGATTTTTTTTTAAAACACGTTGAGTTCAATACTGCAAGACTCTTCCGAGATGTTTCCCATCCTTGATGTCAATCCAAGTGTCTCAATAAATCCAGGGTTTACCATAAATTATTTCCTTTTTCCTGCCTAGAAAAAGTGTTTAAGCAGCTCTGTTTATCTGTGTCATGGTATTCCTGTTCTTCCTTGCTGTCCCTGTGTTCTTTTTTTGCTGTCCAATTCCCACAGCTTCCTTTCTCTGGCATTGCTAGTGCTGTTACTACACTCACTAGTTGTAAACCCTTTTTGAAGGTGCCACAGATGAGAAATGTTTGTGTTTCTGGCTCACTTTTGAAAGTGAAGCTGTACTTAAAAGCTTGTAAACCATTTAGGTCAAAACAAGGTTGTGTGCAGGATCTCAAGGGGTACTTGGGACATTACCTGGAACTGTGTTTCCTTAAACATCTGGACTAAACCTGGTTTAATGGTTTGCAAGGCTTCAAGCAGGGATTTTTAGAGATGCTTAGGAATGGTTATGGGACAGTAGAAGTGTTTTCAGAAAATATGGTACCCAAGATTTCAGCTCTACAGTCCAATAATAATAATAATAATAATAATAAGCTCAGTATTGGGCGCTTGTAGGGTCAGTAGTTTAGAAATAATCGAGACAATAAAGTGAAGATGGAAATGCTCCTTTCAGCAAATAAAATGTCATTTTGATTTCATACTCTGCTGTTGGTGAAACTCTCCTGAATAAAAAGAGGCAAGTTTTCCTTCTCCAGTTCCTTCTTCCTTGTGAGTAGCCAGGCCCATATGCTTCATGAGTCTGTGATGAATGAATCATCACTTGCTTCAGATACCCTTGTAAAATAATATTTTCATATAAGTCTTTTGCATAAAATCTTGAAGCTCCAGTTTAGTAAGCTTGTGTGAGCAAGAAGTGAAGGGTCTTTCAGTAGAAGTGAAGTGTCATTCAGTAGAAATTCAGTCATTCAGTAGAAATGCTTGTGTGTTTTTTGTGAGATCAAGCTCACCAGATGATAAGCTGTGCTTTATTATAGCATGCTCCATGCTTTAGCCTGTAAAAACCAATGATGTTTTGTGATTTTTTTTTATTACTGTTATTATTTATTGGCAAAACCAACTGATATTCAGTTGGAAAGCAGATACTGCATAAATAATTCACTATTTTGTTACATAAAGGGGAAGGAGAGGAAACATACTAATTATATTCTTCCTCACAACACACTCAAATTTGGTATGTAGAGTCTTAAATGGAGCCTAAGTGAGAGCCAGCTGCCTACAGAGAACTCTTCTTTTTTTTTTTCCCCAGTCTTTTCTTTCAGTGCAGCCAAGTCATCTCTTGTTGTAAACTGCTGAGTCAATACTTTTAAAAACTCACCAACTGTTTCTTATTTCTATATAGTTAACTGATAAGAGCCTGTTAAGGGTTACACCCTTCCTTATTTACAGAGTTAAGGCAAACATGGGTATAAGAAGTAATTCCATTTAAAATTAAGGTGTATATTACTTGGTATCACAGCGTTCTTTTGGTGTATTTGATTTAATTTCATTTGTGTGCGTGTGCAAATGAGGCTGGAAGCGGAGGAGCTGCATTCCTGATGATGGATGCAGCAGGCAGCTCCCTCACAGAACCTTCCCTCAGCCTTTCAAGTGACCTAATCCTCGATTCTCGTAGAAATAGCCAAGTCCTTCAGTCCCCTTTGCCAGCTGAAATTGTAGCTGCAGCAAGAAGTTTGCTAGAATGGAGAGACAAATCATACCAGAAATGGCACTTCCAGCCCTGGGAAACAATTCCTTTGCCCCCTTTATGTGTTAGAGTCCCCTTTCTCTCTCAGTGGGAATTTAGGAGGTTTTTAGATGACAGAGGAACATGGAGAGGTGTTTCAGATTCCAGGTATATCATGAGTTCCATGTAGTCAGGGGGGAGTTCTGCTGAAATAGCAGGAATGGGCATCTGTAAAGCTTTTAAAACCCCCTCCATAAATGTATACTATTAAATTGAAACAGAGTTCCTTCCAACAGCTTTTAAAACATTCTGCAAGTTTTTATAGCTTTTCGATAGAGCTGTCAGCACAAACACATTTGAAGCAAGGTAATTTCTTTTTACATCAGAAGTGTAAACATAATTCAGTGCCATATAAAAATGTTTCTGAGAGCTCTAGTTTGGATTCCTAAAATTTGCATGTCAAAGATGCAACAATAAATATTTTGTGGTTTGGGTGTTTAATTGTAAACAGTCAAGAACCTTCACCCCATCATGTCTTTTTGTTTCCTACTTTCATGGATGATGTTTGGCCAAAGCCAAAAGACAGTCCTAAATAGCTCTTTTTCCACACTCCCTCCGTCTCCTCCTTTCACCTTTTGGATAAGTTAAGAAAAAGCAGCTGTTGTGAAGGGTGACAAAACTCAAGAACTATCTCGGGGACAGGGCAGGGTTAAACAGTGTGGAAACATGTCATTTCTGCTTAGGATGAACTGCTGAAGGGAGAACTTAGGACCAGGTTTGTTGTTAGGAAGAAATGTTTAAGGTGGTTTTTTGTTTTGTTTTTTTTTTTTTTTTCCCCAGTGGATAAAATAGAAGATTGGAATTTGTGGTTTTTTTCTTGTCTTCCATCTTCTCTGGTTTCTTCTATCATTTTACCTTTGAGACAAATATTACAGCAAATAAACTAATTTATAAATTATATCCAAGACATTGGTAGTGCAGTTTCTCTTCCTTTTTAAAAACAATCCTAAGGGGTAACCAGTGCAAATGAGTTTTATGAGACAATCTGAGGAAATCCACCGAAGGGGAGATTCTCAGTACAGATTGGAAAATAAAAAAAAGACATAATGTCTGGGCTCAAGCCAGGCTTGGCCGTGACAGGTGGGCTGAATTCCTCAACCCTGTCAAGACTGAGGTCTTTGGTGGGTGATGGTGCAGAGAAGGGTTTTGGATTGATGGCATGTGTCCTACCCACATTTGTGAACCAGCAGTGAGATGACAGCTGAGGTAAGGATTTCCAAGATTCCCAGTCTGCTCCCATAAATTCACTCAAATTCTTGCAGTACTTACCTTTTTCCTGTGAATAACTCCTTTCTTTCCACTGGATTTCGTGGGGAACTGGGTACTCTGATAGCCTTTATGCCTTTGCAAACGTCCACCAATATTTATTTGGTGTATAATAAACATTATGCATCAAATAATTTATTTGATGTATAATGTTCCAAGGCCATTATGAAATTTGATCTGTCTTTAGGGCTTCTGAAAACCGTGGATTATAGAAAAGTTAGTAACATTTTGCTGTTAGCTCATTTGCAGTTTTTTTGCCTGGGCAAAGGGCCGTGTGTTTTTGTGTTGCCAGTGGTTTCTTCTTGGAGTAACAAACTTGGTCTCAATTTTAGGCATGTTACAGTAAGAATCCAGATGTTTCTCAGAATGAGACTGAAAATACATTTGGTTGCCCACATTAAAAATACTTCCGATCATCTTATTTTGGCACTTTAAGTGTGTTGTTGCTTGAAACTTAGATTGAATTTAATATCTAAAATTTGGAAGGATTGCAGACTCCCTGTGAATATTTTTTTCCTTTTCTGCCATTCCTGTGTATGGAACACATTTTTTAACTCGGAAAATAAAAATCTAAGTCACAATTTGGACGTGCTTATTAGGGATTTGTGATAATGCCATTAGTTCATTCCTTGAAGTACGTGAAGTGGTTTTGGACTCTTCAAATCTAGAACTGAATGGGATTTTCCTAGATTTAATTGCAGTTAAACATGGACAACGGTAGGGGAGATTTAGCTCTTGCTCTAAAAGAGGTGTCCCTGCGCAGCAGTAAGGAGCAAACTGGCTGGGCAGCAGGTGGGTCACAGAGACTGGGAATACAAATGGAAACCAGGATCTGGATGTTAGTTTAACAGATTACAGTTTCAGTTAAGGAAAGAGAGCAATGTTTTGTGGTAGGATGTTGAAGGCAAGAGCTGTGTGATAAGAAACCAATGGGATGGTTGATATGGAAGGTCTAAGGAAGGATATGGGCTGGAGGAGAGTAGGACTGCAAGAAGGAGCCTGGTGTCTGGGGACAGTTGGATACAAAACCTAGAGAGGAGCTGGAAGATGGTACAAGAGGAACCAAGAAAGAGCTTTGTGACTGCAAAGAGAGTTGGGGTTTTGCCAGGGCGAGGCTTCTGCATTCCTAAATGGAGAGACTTGGAAATGGATGAAGAAGAGAGGAGAATGGGAACTGGGGTATGTTACTATAAGATGAGCTGATGAGTTTTGCATTAAACCCTCAGAAGTTATTCCCTTGATCAAGGAGCCTCGAGATTTAATCTCCATGTCTTAAGCTTGCACTGGGTATAGCTCTGTAGGAGGATCAAGCCCAGCATTCCAAAAGCAGCAGGAGAGGTGTGGATAGGGAGAACCCCATTGCTGCTGGAGCTGTACTCATCCCTTTGTAACCAGGTTTGCCATTCAGCTGCAAATTGCATCTGTTCCCAGATCCTTGCTCTGGGTAGAGAAGGTGATGATTTGTGTAATGGCTCGATTGAAATGGATAAAGGGCAATCTTTCCATTTAGTTAACAATTGTGGAGGATACTCCCAGGGTCTCTGAGTGCTGCTTGCAGATGCAGAATGATGCTCCAGTGAGCCTGGCTGTGTGTGTGCCACTTCTGAGCTGAATCATCAGTTAAAAACCACATTCAATGCTTTACTCCAGCGCCCATGGTATTTCTACAAGGGAAGTTACAGTCACATAGGGTGGAGGAACCTCCCTGTCTGGCTATGGGAATAGTGAATACAAGGAAATGCTTGCGGTTCTGGACATGATGGCATCATTTGGTATTTCTCTGCTATTTTTTGCACTGATGCATTTCATTTGGCAGTTGAGAATTTCATAGCAAACACTCTGTAAGATGCAAACACTCTGTTCCAATGTTTAATGTTTCTGAATGCTAATGGATTTTATTTTTTTTCCCCCCTCCGTGCTGAATGTTTCTCTTGTGGAGGTATGTGAACTGCATACTGAGGGGGCTGCTGCCTGATGGAGGCAGCCACACAGATGCTTTTAGTGTTTCTGAGCATCATGAGTGGGCTTTTTGGGAGCCACTCACAAGCCCTCCTGCCCAAGACTGGAGGGTGCTTTCCTCTCCCCTCTCTCTAAACATTGTGCAACATGCATGTGATCCCCAAAGTGTTTCTTAAGATTCAGATGAGGAAAATCATTATTTATTCTGGTCAGCAGCCATGTAGCACTGGAGAACAGACAGTGCTCTGCTTTACATTCTGCTACAATTGCCATCTCCTTTTTTTCCCCATCCCAGCATTTTCAGCCAAGGGTGAGAAATAGTTGATGCCCACAGTGTCTGTTCATGTTCTCTTTAACGAGACCTTTGGGATCTGTAAGGAGTATTTTGTGGGACTCGGTAAGTGTAAGTTCCTGTGTATTGTAATGAGAAGTGCATATTACTCAAATTTTTGTGGGCTTAATTGTATTGGCCTAAACTTTGCCCCTGTACCACTGTGACCCAGCTTCCTGGCAACTTCTGAATCGAGGCCCTTTCATCCCAGCTGTGTGATAGATCCCAAGCAGGAGCATGGAGTAAGTGTGGTTTCTTATTCATGAATTAAGCCTTAAATGAATTGAGCAACACTGGTGTATTGTAAAAGGCAAGGAAAGATTGAAAAGGTCTTTTTAGAGGACCAGTGTAGAAGGTGTTTGGATTGAGACAGAATAACTTGGAGGAGTTACAGCTGGGCAGATCAGTTTATTATTTCTTCAGATTTTTAAGGCCTTCTTTCACTTATTAATAAGTTCTAGTTTGCTATCTTTACCTATCTAACTTGGAAGAAAAACAAAAGTGATCTGTGGTATAGTTCTCCTTTCTTTAGTCTCTGTTGATGAAAGAAGTGCTTACATGCAACTTAAATAATGAAGGCTTCCAATGTGCACTATTTATATTCCCTCTTGTCTATACTTATGGTTTTGTGAAAATGAAACGTGACTGAATATACTTTTAATTTCCTCTTCAATATTTCGTTAATACACAACTACAATTTATTGAATTTTGCACAGAACAAAAATGCAGCCTTTTAGTGAAATTAGGCCCTTTTGAATGTGGAATATTAAGACTTAATAATTTTTGTTTTCTGTGTCATGAAGTCTGAGACTAGACAGATAATCTGACTTTTAAAATATTTATGTGTAGTTTGAGAAGTGCTCAATTTGTCTTCAAGAAATAATGAACAGCCACCACCATTCTCTCTGTCTTCAGCTGGAATTTTGGTGTGTCTTGGCTTGGGATAACCAGGTCTCTCTCAAGAGAAAGACATTTATATGCTGACATGTAAGCTGGAGAAACCTGGGATGGTTAAGAGATAAGTGGAAATACAAGAGCAAATGAACATGTGCAGTTGCTCCTGTGCCTGTTGCTGGTACTTAGCTGTTCCAGAAGGCTGTGGAAGTGTTGCTGTTACTGTTCAGGCCTGGTAAATGGATATCTTGAAAAAAAAATCCATAAATTCACTGCTTGTAGCTGGGAATTTCATGTGGTTGATCAATGGGTCGTGTCTGTGATACTTCCACAGACAGGGGGAATGAATGAATGAATGAATGAATGAACGTGGGGACGTGAGGTAGGACTGGAAGATCTCAAGAGGTCCATTCTAATTTAAAAATTCTGTTTGTGCAAATGTCTGTGCAGGCAGAGCAGGGCCCCTGTACTTGTGCTGCTCCACCTGACTTCTCTCCTCTATGAGTGCACCAGAACTGCATGAGCAAATGTGACATCAGTGGGCTCATGCAGGGAGATTTTGTCTTTAGGCTTTCACTGTTGAGGAGCTTTAATCAAAATATCTTCTCTCTTTTCATCTATTACAGCAAATAGTTAAATGATGTGAGAGTTCTTCCCTTGGTCCAGTGTCTCAGCTGAGTTACTGATGTAATACCCTGGGGAACCCTGAGTTTAAAATACACTATTGCTGTCATTAGAGCCTTATATTCCATGTATTTTCATGCTGTTCTCAATCCTTGCCATTCCAGCCATTAATGCCACACAAAGCTTTCCCTTGGTAAAGTGACCAGAAGCAGCCTGTAGCTGACATTGGCAACCTCTGGGAGAAAAACTGAAATGGGAGCTGACTGAAGCACGAACAACTTCTAGATGAAACACGTCTCATGGAAAGTGGGTTACTTTTTTTTTTCCCAAGCAAACCTTCCCCTCTATTGCTACTGCTGTAGCAAATCTTATTGCTAGTGGTACAAAGAAAATAAAATTCATTTAATTCACACAAACCTGACTCAGAGCTTGCTTTTGCCAAGTGAAAACATAAACACCTGAAAATTTGACTATGTGATAACATAACAAACCAGTAAAACTCAGATTGACAGCAGTAACTCTCCTGAGTGGGATTTGAAGGGACTATTATTTAACCAGGGATTAATTCCACCTGCACCACCCTGACTTTTTCCAAGCAAAGTGCCCTCACCTCTGCCTGTTTGTGCAGTGGTCACCCTGCTTGCTGGTGTTGGTACATACATCCAGGGAGGGAATGCTTCCCGTGCAGTCCATTTCAATAAACCATTGTGTATCAGAATAGATGCCTGCATTCCATGGCAATTTTGTTTTCAGCAGTTTGTCCTAAGAAAAACAGAAGATGAAATAGCGGAAATATCCAACTTCCATGTATCAGGAAATCATATGTAAAAGTGTTGTTATTGCTGGCTTAGCCCAACCTGCTGTTAGCCCTGGATCCTTATTAGTGACCTGATGAGACCGGATTTCATCTCGTCTACCTGCTGGGTGGAAATTCATGTCACAGCAGCAAAAGCATCTGCTTCCTCTAGTTCAAAGCTTTGGCACTGCTGTGTTTCATTCTTAAATTGGTCTCAGAAGTTGTTTGGCAAGGGTGTGCTTAGTCATCTGTATTTTTACTTTTGGTTTGTGTCACTCAGTAGCAGCTCTTGGTTACATTCTTCCATTAAAAATGCACAGGTTTGCTTTCTTTTAAAGTTTTGGCTTTCGGGTTCACACCCTGAACATCTGGGAGGCAATAAGAAGAGAAGAAGCTTTTCATTCATAAAGCTGGAATGATTGATACAAGCACCAATAACTTCCCTGCCTTCTCAAAGAAAAACTTTATGAATGGGTGAGTCAGGTTGGTGCAGATGGCAATATCGAAAATAGTACCTAATCGAGAACAAATATTTGAAATTACTTTCACCTGTGAATAAACACACCAGCTGTCTTCCAGCAAACTGGGTGCTGTGACAGCCCGGAAGATGTGCAGCAGAGTGATACCTGCTCGCTTTCTCCATCTTGCCAAGTTTCAGAGCTGTGTGCAAACAAAATACCTCACCTTCCTTCTGCCTGTGGTGATGATACAGTCTCTGACTCTTTAGTATTTGGGCTGTGTGTTCCAGCTGATGGGCAAGGCTCCCTCTAGTAGTATTTGTGCCTCTGGAAGGAGCTGTTTCTGGTTTTCTAGGCTTGTGAGGGTTCTTTTGCTCCCAATGCCTGGTACAATAATAAGGATTTATAGTCAACTTTATATGAAAAATAATGCATGACTGTTTTGAAGAGAGACATCAAAACTAACCAAGTCAGTAATGGAAAAAAAAATCTAGCCCAAACCTATCATGTGTTAGGCAACTAATGTATATTTCTGTGGCCATAGGTAAAATTCAGAATTCAGTGGAATTGTTTCTGAAAAGTGCTATTTTGTAGCTAGGAACCACCTGACACTGACATGACTAGCTTGGCACCCTACACTGTAAAAATATTTGTAGTAGTTAAAAAGCACTAGTAACTTTTGTGAAAATATTATTTGCCTTCTCTTTTACCTTGTATCGTCACCCTATTTCCCTGAGCCATCCTCCAAAGGAAAAAAAATGTAATTAGAGTGATGGGGTGAACTCACTGGGTGTAGATAACTGACCTCCCTTTGATTCTGCTGTCATATTGTGCACATGGTCAATCATGAGAAGCTTCATCTTGCCTTGAGAGATAATAAGGGCCATTGAACTCCAAAAATGAACTCACATTAAAAGAATGTGTTTGTACTAATTCCTGTTAGCTGTGATGCCGGCGCTGTAAAAAGTTTCTGTACATTTTGCACTGGTTTTATGTTTTAGTTGTGAACACAAGACTCTGCTCATTAGAGAAACAGGGATATCAAAACAGCACTTTGAAATAATTTTGGAGGAAATATCCATGGAATGTACTAGCCCTACATAAATAACACTGGTGGCATTATTCGTCCTGGCTTTATTTCTTAGCAAGAAATTATCTCTTGAACTCTATAACCAGGAAGGACTAAAAGGTGTTAGGGTAGAAATGGCTGAACTGCAAAAGGAAAGATAATTCTTTAAAAAGAAGCTTGCAGCACTGTGAGAATGGTAACACAGTTTGGCGTGACCCTGAGTGTAATATTTGTGAATTGATAACTTGCATGTGAATCTTTTGAAGTGTTTTTGAACAGCAGCTAGAGCTGCTTGTGTTTGAGTCTTCTTAGCTGCCCTGTCAACCTGGCACCTTTCTGGGACAAGAGATTGCTGAAGGATTTGTGGTGAGGAACAACGCACAGCTCTTCAGTAAAATAGTGCAGACTGAGGTTTCCTCACAGGTTTGGGCTGTTGCTGTGCTATTGGAAACCCTGATTCTGAACAGGATGTAAAATGGAACCCCTGAGCTGGTTTTGGTTCAACTGCAAGGCTGGGGAGAAATCCTGCTGCTTTCTTCTGGGATAGGAAGTAAATGATCCCTCTATGATTCTGATAATTTGGAGCTGCTGGGGAGGATCCAGCAGGTCAGACCTTTGGTCTGCACCTCATAGAAATAGGTACCTGATAGCTGGACCTAGTCACTAAATCACTTTTCTTAGGAGTCTTCAGTATGTAGGAAAAAATAAAAATAGCAGGGTTACGTAGGGTGGAGACGGTGGGAGGATGGATTGTAGGAGAATAGAGGTAGTGCTGAAGGCAAACTCACCCCTGAGGAGTTGCAGCTGTACTAATTACCAAAGAGTAGGAACAGCCCTGCCCTTAACAGGCCACAGCTGTGTCCAATAAGGATGGATGTTATAAAAGAGTGGGTTGGGTGGTCAAGAGGAGAGTTGGAGTTTGTTGGTGTGCTGTATGGAGCAGTAAGTGTTAGGTAGTTGTGCAAGGGACAGGAAGGAGTCAGCTGGACGTGCAGAAGAAAGAGAAAAGGAGTCAGCGTCACAACGAGCTGCCTGTGGGAATTCATAGAGAGAAGTTTTACAATAAGATAATAAACTGGTGCCAAGCACTGACAGCAACAATTGGTGGCCTGTATGAGGATGAGTCCCAACAACTGGTGACCCTGACATGATGCAGTGGTGATTTGGGTAGAGAACTGCAGAGTGAGGATGTGATTCAGGTGGAGAACTGCAGAGAGAGCAATGAGGATGTGATCCCCTGGTGATTTGGGCAGAGAACTGTGGAGGGAGCAGTAATGGTAGAACCCAGTCTAGCAAAGAGCCTGAATGTTTAGATGACTTATGAAGTCAGAGTTATGTTTCTGTACAGTTACACGTGCTGATTATGGGCATGGATACTTTCTTCTGCCTTTTTTTTTTTTATTCAAGGACCCCAGTTAAGCAGCTGGGATCCTGGAAAAGGAGACTTAATATTCAAGTGAAGGAAAATTCATTTTGGACAGTTTGTTATGAATTTTGTAGAAGAAGGGTGCTGCGTATGAGGAGCAGGCTCTATGCACTTTGCTTATTTGATAGAAATGTATTGAGACCAAATGAAGAAACTCCCTTTTTTGTTAAAATGTGAGAGAGATATTAGGAAAATGAGTACAAAACTTCATGAAGAGAAGCAGCAAACAGAGACAATGCTTCAGCAGATAGAAGAACTGGAACTGCAAGAGATGAAAGCAACAGAACTGAAAGAAGAACAAGGGAATTTATTAAAGTAACTGTAGGAACTGCAAATTGAGTAGTTCTATTATTCAGTACAATATGTTTATTTGCTGGTGAAACATACGAATTACAGCTAATAATTTTGTTATTATCCCATAAGCACGAGTGTAAAGATTTTGATGATAAGTACTCTGAATTTGGAGAATGAATCAAGTTCAATTCACAGATGCGTTCAAGGTTTAAAAGGAAATTACACAAAAGATGCTTGTACTGTGTTTGCTGTCTGCTGCGAAGGGCCCTGCAGAGAACAGTAAACACAACATTAGTTTATGAAAAGCCTTAGGTTGATGCTCTATACTGTGAAAAGCAAAGGTAAACCAAAACTTAGAAATATATGCTCTTACTGTGAAGTGTTGCCTGAACATTTGTGTAACTGTAAGTCCTAAGTGAAATATGTGAACGTGTCATAATGTCAATTTACTTGAATGTGTCTTTCTAGAGAGGCTGCAACTCTGTAATTAAAAGAAAAGGGGGGATTGTGGGAGGATGGGTTTTAGGAGAATAGAGATAGTGCTGAAGGCAATCTCACCCTGACGGGTTGCAGCTGTACTAATTACCAAAGGGTAGGAACAGCTCTGCCTTTAATAGGTGACAGCTGTGTCCAATAAGGATGGGTGTTATAAAAGAGTGGGTTAGCTGGTTGAGAGGAGAGTTGGAGTTTGGAGCAATGAGGGTCAGTAAGGGTTAGTATGTGCTGTGAGGGTCAGTAAGGGTTAGGTGGTGGTGCAAGGGACAGGAAGGAGTCGGCAGGCCATGCAGAAAGAAAAGGAGTCAGTGTTGTGAGGAGCTGCCTGAGGGAATTCACAGAGAGAAGGTATGAAAGTTTTACAATAAGATAAACTAGTGCCAAGCACTCACAATTGGTGGCCCATACAGGCATGAATCCCAACAGAGAGGATGAAGAAGATGTAATTCCATATGACACAAGCACAAGCTGGAAATGGTGGAATCTTATGTTTCTGCACAGCTATAGGTGCTGATTATGGGCATGGATATTTTCTTCTGCCCTTTTTTTTTTTTTCTTTTCATCCAAGGCTTTATTGTTTCTGTTATTAGAGTTGTGAGTTGTTTTTTGTGGTTTTTTTTTTTTTTTTTAAATACTGGAGCACCTTATTGTGATGTGGAATGTCTAGGATTTCCTCAAAATTCTGCATGACTCCAGCATCCTGCTTTCTTTCTGAAGTCTGGCTAGCCCTGCTTTAGTGACTTCTTTGTAACTGGCTGCTAATGACAATTCTTATGGAGCAGCTAACAGCTTACAAGAAATTAACCACCTTATTCTTAATATTCAGGCAAAGTTTTCTGTTTTCATGAGTTGGAAGAAAGAGGGAAGTCACTTATAGCCCTTGTAATAATTTTTAGAGTTACAAGTGCTGAAATAGCCAGCTGGGAGAAAAGTACTCATAAGGGTGTTTATTGAAGTTGTCCCCCTGCTACATAGCTTACAAGTTAATCAGTGTTTCAGAGTTCAAAAGAGAGGAACGTCAACATGGATTCTGATAAAGTTTATCTCACGTCAGTAAGTTCAGAGGCTGGAGAGGGAGGATGTGAAACAATTCCCAAAAAGTCAGGTGAGGGGATGCAGATCCTCTGGACCCCTGGCTAGGAGCTGCAGTGGGTCACTTATAAACCAAAAAGCATTGCCCAGGGCTGTAGACCCGGCAGTGTATTTTATTTTTATCCTTGTTTTCGTTTCCAGTGTAATTCCCTCCTTCATTTTTGTGGGCAGCCTCCAGAAGGTAAAACACGCGTGGCCGCACACACAATGGGGACCGCAAAGCTTTTGAGTTAAATATTCAAAAGTCTTTATTACTTCTGAAGTTAAGTGGCTTGCCTAATTCCAATGAACTAAGCACCATGGCAGAAACAAAAACTGGTGAAATTCAAGGCCCATTAAAGCCAGAGGAATTTTCCCAGGCTTTTGCTTTCTCCACTCACAAATATTCCACCTGACTTGATTTATAGCGTCGAGATTCTGTTCCTGATTTGCTCTTGGTTCAGAATGTGGTATGCAGCAGAGTAAAAAGATTGTCCTAGCAAAGAAGCAAAGTCTCCTGGCATCAGAGGAGATCATGACTGAGAAGTGGCTTTTAGATGCAGCAGGAAATGCAGCATTTTAAAGGCCTTTTTCAACCTTAAGGGTTCTATGATTTTACAAAAAGATGTATCCGAAGATGCTGTAAGCAAAGCCTTGCATTACTTGGAAAAGAGACCTTCAGAAAAATATGATCTGTTGGAGTTTGGACATTCAGTGCTGGAAGTTGTCTTGACAACAAATGTATTTCCCAAATGATTTTTTGCCTTTTTTTTTTTCTAGCAGGAAATATAGTTGATACAAAGTCAGAATGATGTCAGAAAATGTGGAATGTCTGCTAGTTAACCCAGAGTTAAGAGATTTGATATTTGCTCAGAAAGATGAATATATGTAATAGAGACCTCCTTGGACTGGGGGTGAGGGGGGATGAGTCTGGGACATTGGTTTTGGGGACGTAAATAGGTTCTAAAAATATTTTTTTCTGTTTTTTTGGCCACATGTGGAAGAAAATGCAGTTCATTAGGGATATTGATATTGGCCTGTTCTGTTGGAGGTACTGGCAAGTCTGTCTTCATAGTTATACTGTACATCTCCAGGTTTCCCCTCATATTTTTTTTCAGAGCTGTATATTTTCCAGCTAAATGTACATGATCAGCTAGTTGTTGAAATAATCCAAAACAGATTTTGCAAGGCAAATGCATGAGTCAGGATTTTAAATGCACTTACCCCTTAGTAAATAACTGTCCCATAGAAAAACATTGGTTTTATTTCACTAACTGGAGATGGTTTTATTCCTGTTAAGGTGGGTATTGCTATAATTTAGCTTGCTCTTCTGGAGATATATTGGTCAAAAATAGATTTTTTTTTCTTTTTAAATGCCTACTGAAAAATGTGTTGACTTTTCATTAGAACGAAAAAATATGTCCAACTCTAGCTGAACTCATTCACAGTAGCTCCTTGAAAATTTGTCTAAATAGGAAAAAAAAATCTTCTCAAGTATGAGTTTTAGCTTGCTGTCAGCATTGTAGATAGCATTTGCTCAGGGCTTGTTTCAGCTGTTGCTCTGTGGTTACTGGGCTGTTTGTGTTTGCCTTCAGGAGATGCTGCCTCCAAAGCTGTGTCTTGTCCATTTGTGCAGCAGGGGGAGGTGGATTTGGGCAGAAGTGGGTGGACCTAATTTAATGCTGATCCTCTTCCATATAACTCTGAAAAGGAGGGATCTTTAGACCAATTTATTGGGCACACTTTCCCGCAGAATTCCTCTGAAACACCCCTTGTCCCTGAGCAGAAACAGTCGTTGCGTTGTGGAGATTCTTCTCTCTAGCCTCCCTCACACAGAGCTCTTCCCATGCAGAGTTCCGTCACTCCAGCCCGCAGTGGGTGATGGAGCAGCATGAGGTGAGCACCAGGACCTCTCCCCAGTAGCTCCTGGGCTGGGCTGAGCCACTCCGCGGGCTGTGCTTGGTGATTTGTGGATGCTTTTGACACCGTGTGTGCAGCAAGGTGAAGTTCCTTGAGCTATGTCTGCTGCAGCTGCATTTATCTCTTAATAGCAGTGGTAAATAAACCTCAGGTGGATCCCTCTAGTCAGGAGAATATTTGAGAGATGATCCCAAATCAATTTTTCTCCCTGGTACACTTTAAGCCTACCACAGTCTCCAGAGAAGGTTGTTCTACCTGCAAAATATTTTGTCTGGTTCTCAAATTCCTTCTACGATCCTCTTGGCATTCCTAAAGCCATAAAGTGTGTTTTCCCCTTCTGTTTCCTTCTGTAGGCAAAGATCAGGGCCAGCCTTACCAGTAGGGGTCAGGGAATGCCTGAGCTAATCATGCCTTCAGCACACAAGGAATGGTGGTGGTGGAACAAAACTAGAGACACCTAAACTTGCAACTATTTTTTGGCACAGAAATGGAGAATTTTTGTTGGATTAGTGTTTTTTTTTTTTTTTTTTTACTCAGATATGGGATAACTGAGAGGTGTTTTAAAAACCTTTATTCCATTTTCAGTCTCATGCGAAGGGTGAGACAATTCAGATGTTATAATTCATAATTACGATACATTATAAGCATTTCTTGGCCTATCAGCTTTTGCCACACTGTGTTGTAAATGTCTGAAAGCCAATCATCTAAAATTATCCCTTGTAGGTCTTACTATAATGCATCTTTCATAGCTCTATTTCTCTAAAGTATCTAGTCTTTTTTTGCAAGGCCATCCTTTGAAACTTGTTTGTAGTTCAATTTCTCTCTCAAAAATGTCTGTCCTGTTCCATGGCATTTCTAAGTCAGCATTTCTTATCTCAAGGTATGCATACTATGTGAGCCTTCTGTCAGGTTTTGAGAATTTTATACAAATTCATTCCCCACATGTTTTCTGAAGTTGTCATGTAATTCAGCACTTGCATGGACTGTGCACAAAAATATCTAAATTCCTGTCTGCCTTTAATGGAGGTGCCTCAAGAACACAGAGGCCCAGAGTTTATAAGGTGTGAAGGTGTGTTTCTTTAAGAATCAATACCAACCAAGCTTCTGCTTAGGTTTAATTCCACATATTACATGGCTGTGGAGGACACACATGCAATGCTGAGTGCATGCCATATCTCCCCAGTAAAGAAACTCATTTTGCTCCACCCACTAATTTTTAAGAGACAATTTATATTCTGCAAGCAGGTCCACCTCTCAAAATCAGTCTTGAGACTCAAACTATTTCACTCTTGGATGTCAAGAAGTGTGCCTAGGCCATGCAGCAAATGCATTCCATTGCTGCCACATCTTTAGCTCGTGCTCCCTCCTGGAACAGGAGCTGTGTTGTGTACAGATCCATCTCCTCAACCTGCACTGGCATCTCAGGTGGAATGCAGATCTCCTGGGAGTTACACAGCCCTGTGCAGAGGTGCAATAAATCTTTAAACATCATTAAGCTTGAATGTATGTGCACACACATACAAGTTCATACAGTGCAGCAGGTTATCAGTCACTATCTCTCTTTGCTGGGCTGCTTTTATTTTTTTTTTCTTTCCCTTCTGCTTTTTCCTTTCTCTCTCTCTTTTTTTTTTTTTTTTTTTTCGTTCTTTTTCTTTCTTAGCCTTCCCTCAGGAATTGCTTTTGAAGGTATTTTGATTAGTTATGTAATTGGCCACTTGTACAATTAAAAGCAAACTTTCAGGTCACACATTGTGTTTACTCTTCGGCTTTAGGAGAGCTTCATTCAGAAGAAATTGCTATTGTTTCTTTGCCTTCCCATGGGAAAGCTTTAGTTTTGGAAACCATTCAACAAATGTAAGGTATGCAAAGAATACTGTAAGGACAGTTCTTGACTGTGCCAACTTTTTTTTTTTTTTTTTGCCAGTAGTTACCAATTGCTGTCTTCTGTATAAAGGCAGAGGTTTTTCCAATGCTGCCATGGACTGAGCTTTGATTTCTTGATGACCCATGGAGCTGATAAATTGTCAGTGTTCTCTCTTCCCCCCCAGATTTCAGGAGCTTCTATAAGGATAGAATGGCTCATCTTAGCTGATTCTGAGTCATTGCCTCAGCTATTATTGAGAAAAAGTGACCATCAGTGATAGCATTATCTGAACTGATAGATTTTTACGCTCAGATCTGCTCATATCTGTTTTACTTCTGGAGAAATGAATATATATTTTTACTGCAGATAACTCCTTAAAACTGGGAATTCATTGGAGGCCTGAAGATGCTCATGAAGGACTTAACATAGTTTTTAATCAGGAAAATGTTCTTTAGCTCTCTAGCCCATTGTGCATTAGTTATGCATCATATCATAATAATCAATTTGATTATAGATTTAATACCCAGCTGTTCTGAGTCAGAAATGCATTGACCATATCCCCATCCCAAAATAAGCCTTTCAGAGTGACTGAAGGATTGATCTGGTTTGCAAAATCTGACATTTTGGTTCAAGTGGATATATAAACTCTGGTTTATTTTGGTTCTAGGGTGGATTTCTCAATTATTTAATCTCATGTTATTATAGTGATAATCTCATGATAATCTCATGATATTATAGTGATTCCTAATAAAAATTCTGAATGTAGTTTGTGACGATAATTGTTGAACACTTAAACTGTGGAGAGATGCACTTCTCACCTGAACATGGTAGATATTTTTTTAGGCATCTCTTACATTACATTTGTGGGGAGGACTTGATTTTTAACTGACAAAAAGAGGAATTCCCAGTGAAATGCAACAACTTATTATGTAGTTTTATGAAATTAATGAATTGATGCTATCAGCTTATCTTTTTGGTAAATATCTGTCTTCTGAAATCCAGCTGTGCTTTTTTCTAAATGGTATAGTGGAAAAGCAACAGAAACTTCTAAATGCTGCATTGATTTGTAGAATGAAAATTTCTCAGAGTGATGTTGTTACTCTATTATAAACCACAGCATGAAAATAAGTTTGGTGTTTGCATCTCCTGTTGTAAAACATTAGAAAAAATCCATCAACTATTACACGTTGTACCTTACCTGTTGATGTAATTGCAGTGTGACTAAAAAAAAAGCCCTTAAAAGCAACAGGTAACTCTTCCTAACCTTGATGGTTTGGCTGAGAGAGACTGTCATGAGGAAGCACTTGGGCACCACGGTTACATAAACTCTTTTCTGTTTAAAGTCTTGATGCTTGGCATAACTGTCATGCATGGCATGATCTTTCCTTCTGTTGCTGTGTTCAGCAGCTGGACTTTGACAGCTTGCAAGGGACATGGCTGCTTGCTTGGGCATTCACCTTTTCTCCTTCTTCTATGCACTAAGAAAAAAAAAAAATCTATCAGAGAAGAGCTGCCCAAACTCTCAGGAAACAAATTTGTGTCTGGGTGAGCACAATTCAAATCACTATTGGCATTGCTGGAGCTGACTGGAATACAGAATCCAGCTTGTTCCATGATTCATTTTCTCTCTGGCTTTTTGTCAATGAACACAGGTTTTTATGGACTCTCTTGCCATGGATCATTTTAATCTGTGTCTAAAACTAATAGCACTTTGGAGTTCAAAGGGAAGAATTTCTGCATTATTGAAAGCACTGTTCTCGAATTGGGCTGATCTGACCTGGGTTAGCTCAGAAGGAAATCTAACAGGACCTTCTACTGGGAATGCAAAGCCATTGCATCTGTCATGCTCCTGAAAGCTTCTGCTTGTGCTGAGTGGAAGACTTTATAGCACTGTGGCTTGGAAAGAGCAACACAGGGTTAGCTGGGGGCAGGTCTGTGCCAGCCAGGCTAGGGTGTCTCTATTTAATAAGGCACACATAGCCCCAGAGCAGGTTTGGGGGTGGGATGGGTTAGAGGGCTGCCAGGCAGCTGGGTGGCTTCCTCCTGCTGCTGATCCCTCTGCTGATGCCTGGGGTTTGCATTGTTCCTGGCGTGAGCTGTGCAGCCACGCTGAAGCACCTCGGGCCATCCTTCCTTATCGCTGGGACGGAGGGAACTGCAAGCCCCGAGGAAAGTAAAGCACAGGGATAATGAAGGTGTGGGTGTTTGTATTTATACAGCAGGGGCTCCGTATCAAATGACCCTGGAGGGAAGCTAACCATTCCCAGGCAAAGGCGTGGTGGGAACTCAGATAAAGGTTTGTACATGGCCTGCAGGGAGAATAGCTCAGTGTGAAATCGAGTTTATTTAAACTCTTTCAGAGTCTTGCAGCCCATGGTGCTGTGGCAGACGCTCATCTGCACAAGCCAGGACTGCTTCTAGGTAGACCCCAGTGGAACTGTCAGGAAAGAGGCGCTCCATGCAGCAGAGACTATGAGAACTATGTGGGCGTGTACATGTCACATTTTCAAGAGTGTGCTGGTTATGTTAATTTCCTTCATTTCCTGCCAGCTTGTGTGTGTTTCAAGGAGACCAAAGGATTTGTGTCTCCTGGCCTTTAAAACACGTGCTTGGAGATTTGCTTGCAATATATTGATCTTCAGTGTCAGAGCCTGTGCCCCAAAACAGAGAGCAATAAAAAATGAAGCCTTGAGATAAATTTTTGTGAGGGTCCATTTTAAGCATTGATTGAGGACATCCAGTTATTCTGAAGATATCTTTACTCTGAGGAAAATAGACCAGACCGCCTCCTCTCACCTGCTGTTCTACTTTTTATAAAATGCTTTGCTTTAATCATGACTAAAATAAATAAACAATTTATCTGTGAAACACTCCAGATACTGCGAATCACATTGTAATGCAGTAGTTTAGGAGGTGGAGCAATAGAAATTTGTTTCTCCTGCTTCCTATTAAACTAATTGTTACCAGTCCTCACAGGATCATATTATCCATAGGTGGGGCTGGGACCAAAGTGACTGAAAGGGCTTCTTTGGCTATTGCATTTCCATTTTGACAAGTATAAAAACTGCTCATGCAGATCTTTAAATCGATATCTTATCTCCAGGCCCTGAGATACCAACTAGAATGAAGTGCAGCAGGGTTATGAATGGAGCCACATAATGGATTTGGTTGTTTGAGTCTGAGAAATTATGTGAAGCTGCTGAACTGGAATCGCAATAATCCAGAACATGCATTGAGTTTCCTGGTGTCATTAACACTGAGGTTCATTGTATTTGGCTGCACACAGATTGGGTCAACAGTTTTTATCTGTGGCATAGTAGAAGAGACGCAGCGATCCCTTGGCCTAACAAAAAAATCATTTATAAATTAAATCAAATACCAATGGTTAGTGTGTAGGAAATGTTTTCTGGCAAATGGGAGGTCATAGTTCAGTGCGCTGGAATCAAGCAGGGAGGTGGAAATGAGCCTGATTTTCAGCAGAGCAGATGACCACCAAGTCAGTGGTATTTGAGGCTGAGGTACATTTGATTCTTCCTTTTAAGCCTATCTCATTGTAAATATAAAGTTATCAAGGAAGCTGTGTGGATTTTAAAGCAGGAATATGTGTCCTTTTACAACGATGCTGTTTAAGGAGTCACAGATTCTAACTTTCATCCCATAATGTAAATATTTGAAGTAGATCGGTATCAACATGACAAAGTGGAATTTCTTTCCTTTTCACTGTCCATCATCCTCCCCTCCAGAGCCATCATTGTTATGAAGGTTAAAAGCACAACCAGGGAAGGTTTGGTTGGGGTTTGCTGCAAGGCAGAGGTAGGATACCTACCACAGTCACTGCTGAGCAGGGCAGCAACAGGAAAACACAGGAAACGAAGGTATTTGCTTGGGTCATGGGTCCACTAAATTTAGGCTCTGATGGGCTAGAGGAGAGAATGAAAAGACCTGAGTGTTTTCATGACAGAATTGATGAATGCACTAAGCAGCTCCAATGTTTAGTAGCTTTGCCAGTCAAACCCTCAATTTTCTTTGCTTTTTTTTTTTTTACAATGGACTGAAAATAGTATCTTTTTTGGAGTCTGACACTTGAAGCACAAACATTTTATCATTGTTTTATCTGGAGAAATATAAAGGTAAAAACTTTGAATGGAACTGATCTATTTATTGAATCACTAGCCATACCAAAATACCAACATTTCATGAAAGTCCATGACTTCATATAACTTCATTATATCAGTGTGTTGATAAAATGGACTGTTTGTTTAAGACACCTCCTAGGAAAATGTTGATGAGTTAATTGAAACTTACAGGAGTTAATGAAGATTCAGGCTTTGGTTTTAATCTATTCAAGTTGTCCAGCAGGAGTTTAAAGTGTTGAAATTCAAACGTCTAAATTCCTGGGGTCCAAGATGTGTCTACAAGTTGTGAGCAGAGGTGCCCCCAGTGAAGTACACTGAGTCTGGTAGTTGAGGAGAAAAAGAGCATGGTAGGTGTTACAGTGAAGCACAATTTCAGAATGTTCTTCTGAGTGCAGAAACAAGAAATATTAGAAATTTAATCTCTCCAAGTTTTCTACTTTTTTTCTTTTGAACTTGCACACATAGATCTGTCCTGTGGTGAGGAATTCCCTAGGTTAAACAACACTGTATGAAGAAATATCTCCTTTTATCAATCTTAGATTTGTCACCTGCAAGATTCACTTGCTAGTTCTTGTATTGGTAGCTACATGTAGTAATTGTTTGCTGTTCATCTTTTGCATGCCCATCATGACCTTGGAGATCTTAATCCTCATAAATCCCTGTTTTCCAGGCTGAGCACTCCCAGACTATCTTGTTACTCATTGTGTGGAAGGTGGTATATTCCTTTGACCATGACTATGACTTTTCTTTTTCCATTTTACATTTTATAAGATGGGGAAACCAAAATTGCGGTATTTGACCTGTGGGCACATGATGGGCTGTTTAACAGGGAATGTTGTTCCTTTCCTGTCTGGTTCCTGACAGTATCTGCTGTCTGTTTGTTTTCAGACTGTACTGGTAGAATTCTAGTGCCTGTGTCAGGGCTGATGTGCTGAGATGAATTCTCTACCATGTGTTGAGATATTTAGGAGGCTCTTCCTACTCTTTACCCTAAATAACCTTGTGCATCTCTCTTTCCTAATCCAGTTTCCTCTGCTAATAACTCACAGTCCTGCACTTGGCCATGCTGCTTAGAAAAAGCACAAGTGCTATTGCAAACTTGCTGTTTCCTGTGCTGAGGGTGTTTGCCTGCAGCTAAAACAAATTCCTAAACCCGTGGGACTGATCTGTCATGCATCAAACTTTGTGCTGCTTTCTCAGCTTTCCCTTCCTCTGTTCCCTCCCTAGCTCTGCTCATTCCCTAGAGCAGGGAGCTTGCCTCCTCTTTTAGGCCTGTAGCCACAAAATAATCAAGTAAAATGTAAATTGAATGGGTAATTAAGATGGACTAACGTAATCCTGGTATGTGGTACTAAAATGAATGAATCTTTTGTAATTAAAAATGATGACAGGAGCCCTGTATCTGTCCCCTCTATTTGCCAACATTAGTTTTTGCACTTGCCAGTGTCATTCAGAATGCTGTGAGTAGAATAAGTCATTATCACCTTAGTTATCTTTGCTCAGGTTGGTACCAAAAGCCACTTTCACTGTGAGTGTGGTTAATTGCCAGTGGGAACTGGCATGAACCTAAAAAGTTGCTTTACATAATTCAGTGAATACCTATGCTAGCTACTGAGACCTTGACAGCAGCTTGGAGATTAAAGGGTGTATTGTCCATGCAAATTTCATGGTGGAAAATAATTACTTAATGATAAAATATCTGGCACTTGCTCTTGCAAACTATACCAAATGTGCTTATTTGTTGCTCTTAAAGAAATATGTCTTGCAAGCATCTTCCCTGCTCTTTATGCATGAACACACAAATGCACCATGCAGAAACAATTCTGAGATATAATTATCTATTAGTAACTCCATTAGATTTGCATCTCTTTGAGGGCAGACTTACTCTAAAATGAAGAACTGCATGAGATTCACCTTTATTCCTTCAGAGAGCAAGAACTTTTAGATACCACAAGGAGGGGAGAGAGTGTTACCTTAGCACACAGTTGCTCACTTGCTCTCTCCTGATCCCCATCTCCCTCTTCCTCTCCCCTCCTGCAGGACCACATTGTTCTCTGAAATGTAGTTGTGTGATTTTGCTGCAGGCAACTGGTTGAGTTGCAAGTAAATTGCTGCTTTCTCCCCTACCTGTATTTCAGATGAGTTCACAGAGCAGATTAAGATAAACAATGGAGGCTTAAGAATGAGAGCCAGGAAGGATGGTGAGGGGAAATCACACAGAAAAAAATGGCTGCTTTTTTCCCCCACCTTATCTCTGTTACATCTTGTGATGGCACAAAGATATGCAAGAGACATAGCACTAGGTAAGTGATGAGAATATTTTCTTAATATTGAGTGGACAGTAGTTATTTTGTTATTAAATATACTTATCACAATTAATCCTTTCAAGAGGTTATCATTTGACCATCTTACTCCTAGAGATCTCCATGAACTTGTATGCTTTTCAAATTATTTTTAGTCTTTTGGAAAGGGAATTGTTGGAATGATTTCTAGGTTAAAAAAGAGAACCCTTAAAATATTTCCAACACTAGCCCAGAGTATTCTTTACTGGTCTTTAACTTTTCTCTACATAAGCATCTGATGCATATTGGTGAATTTAACTTTCTTATAATGTTAACTTAACCCCACATTTTTTTCCTTTGCTCCACTCTCCATTTCTGTCTGCAGCTCAGTCAGAATTAAGAATTTGAGGTAGGTAACAATTTGAATTTGCCATTGAAACAGAACCTGGCACCTTGCAATGATCTCTTCCAGTGTAAGAAATTGATCTCGTGGATCCCAGCATTAAAAAAAAAACCCAAACAAAATTAGTTTAAAAATGTCAACTGTTTTATGGCACTTTGCTACTTAGGATGAATGATGTTTTCAAACATTAGTGAATTCTCACAAAGGTTCTGTAGGAGGGAAGTTATTTCAGTTATTGGAGCTGACAGAGGAAACCTCTGGCACAAACTGGAAACACTCCCTGATCCCCAGTCTTGTCTAGCAGCCATGAATGGTCCTTCACCCTGCAGTTCCTTTTCTAAGGTGAAGAAGTTGAGATGATGAAAAAAAGACAAGCTAATAATAATAATGATAATAATAATGTGCTGCAAATTCAAGTTGATGGTAATTATTGTGAGTTCAGGCTGAACAATGCAAGTATACTTTATGGAGAAAACATGACTGGAAACGTGTTATGATGATGTGGAGCATTGATCAACAGTGTCTTGAGCAAGCTCCTTGCAGGATTAAAATGCAGTGGACCAGCTGGAAGCTCTGATTAATAAGCAGAAATGTTTGTACTGGTATCCCAACTTCAGGGCTCTACCTATGAAAATGACTTTGCTGGGGTGAAAATTGGATGGCACCAGGCTGCTCAGACTAGTTATGAACATTTGGAGCTGAAGAAAGTGACAGAGTTTTCATTGACAAATGAGATGTGTGTTCTTAATTTGAGAGGATAACCACTTTCCACTTATGGGGTTTTTTGAATCATTCTTTGAAAGGAGAAAAATAGATTAATCAAGAAATGTAACCTAAACCCAACCAAATCTAGCATTCATCCAAAAATTCCTACTGACCTAGAACCCAAGTTCTAATTGTCAAAAGAGTTGCTGTTTGATTTCAGTATGTATTGTGTTAATGAAAACTCCAGAAACCATAACCCAAGAGGTTTGCTTTTGTCCTCATTTCCCTTTCACTAGTACACCCCTGTGACTAAAAATGGTGTGATTTAGAGTTTCCCTGCTACCTGCCTGGCAGCTGCAGGGGTGCAGTTCATGAATTTAAACTCGCACATGGCCTCTCCTTTGCTGCAGCTTGTGGTCCTATTTATTATAGCTGTTGTTTTGGAGTTTTTTTGGAAGCAGAATGAGAATCTTGACAATGTGTCTGCTTGCAAAGGCCTGCTACAGGCAGGAGGGGCATTCAGCAAAATGAGCTGCAGCTTTATAGGCCCAACACAGGCCAGTAGCAGACTGGGAAAGGTCCCTTCTGCCCAGGATCCAGGTGGAAGAGCTTTGTCATGTGTGGCAGGAGTGGTCAGTGCAGGCTGCTTTTGTCCATGCAGAGCCTGTGCACATGGAAAGGGCCTCTTGCTTTCCTTTAGGGACCTATTGAAATGAAAAAATGAAACCTAGAGGTAATAGTTTCCAGTCATAAAGGAGCCTTACATTTAAATCAGGTTTTCTAGTCTGTGCTGCAGTAGTTGAAGTTTATTCATGCTGTTCTTCAGGCACCCAGAGGAAGGACATGTTCATAGCCAATATTTTACTGCAGTTATGTGTCTGCTTCTCATACTCTTTATTTTTGATGAAATTTTTTATTAATATATTGAAAAAAATATCTCGAATCAATAATTTTCCCTTTGAGTTTCTCAATTCTTGGTCTCACAATGATAATTCCAAATATCGTATTGATGTTCGTCAGTAGATTCTGAATACTCTGAACAACATGCCTCCTGCTTCAAAGTTCGTGATTTAGAAGACCAAAAGTCAGTGACAGCTGAGAAGGGCAGAGCAGAAAGGATTTGCTCCACTTTTGAGCAGTGAAAATTTGTCTTGCAAGGTCGTAAAGCAGGGGTAGCGCACCAGTTGCTTTCCTTGACGATAAATTAGAAATAACTCATGAGACTGAGAGTTTATTTTAAAGGAAGTAGATGTGCTTTTTTAGTTCCTCAGGCACTTTTTTCCATAATCTCAAATTCTTCAATAGACTCGGAGACATTCATATGGTTAATGCAAATTTAGTATTTTGAAAGGTTTATTCTAATGGGATTTTCATGTATGTGTCCATTTTTCACTCAGATTGAGTTTCTTGTAAAGTTGTGTGGTTGTATGTACTTGACTTCATTTCAGAAGTTATAGTAACTCAAGCAGACAGTAGATATTTATGAAAAAAAATGCAGAAAGTTAAAACTAATGTCTGGCCCTAATATTGGATAATGAAAATGAAAGAATGTCAGAATTCAAGAAGATACCTATGAAATTCTTTAATTAGAAATGCTATTAATTGAGTGCTACTTCAATGAGGCCTGTGAACCCACACAAAGACAAATTCTGGAGCATAGATTGAACATCAGGATTGCTGGCTGGATTTTCAGACTCAAGGTCAAGCACTGCTCTGGATTTCAGAGGCTTGGGGAGGAGAGCAGTGCAGTTTTGCTGTTAAACATCTCTTGTGGCTGCATTGGACCTACCTGGAAGTTCTGCATAGCCACAGTGGGATTTTAGGAAAAGTGATGTGTCTTTATCACCTAAGGAAAACAAGTAAGGAAAAGCCTGTCCCTGTTAACATATTTCCCATTCACTGATGTGTTTATTTTGTTATGTGTACAACAAGTCCCATTTAGCTTTCTGGTTATTGGGGATATGGTAAAAAGTTTGAGAGTGTGGAATTCTGTTCCTTGGATAAAGTTCACACCTCAAATAGACCTTAAAGAAGGCATAAAAACTGCTCTGGGCTCTCAGTTGGGAGCTAAGTGGAACTTAAATGTAGCATAGACCATAGATTGGCAGATAGTAATGAATTTCATATATAGCAGTAGCTAATAGGGAAATATGAATTCTTTACTTTGCACTCAAAATACAATTTGGGACACTAATGGAAGGGATGCCTATGGCATGTTTACTTGAAAATTGTGGGGGATGTATGGCATGAATAGCTGCCTGAAATGTGGCATTTTCATTTTCACCACCAGACATCTGCATCCCATGGGACCTTCTACAAATAACACCAAAAATGTTCTTCAGTGATTTATATTTATATTTTTAGGAAAAGATGAAGCCCCCAGATTTTATTTAGCTGACAATTTCTTTAGGTGACTGTACAACAGCATGTGAGGCACAATAACACAAGCCAATAATTACAGGAAAAGGCTACACCCTTTAAAGGGTTCCTTTTTTTTTTTCTTTCCTTTTTTTTTGAACTGCAAACTCCTTCTGTAGCAAATGTAAGCATTGTGAAGAGTGATGATGGGTGTCCCCTTCCCTTTAAACTCCTTCCTGCAGAGGGGAAAGCGTGAGTGTCTTACAATGCCTCTTCCTTCCCTGCCTCTCCAGTGAGAGGTGAAATTCATCCTTATTGGGAGCACTCAGAGACCTGTCAAGGCTTTGTTTCTGTGCATGAAGGTGAAATCACTCAGGCATCTCTTCCCCTCAGCATGATGAGCTGTGAGCATGGCCAACCACAGCACCCCAATCCAGAGCTACAGAGAAAAGGAGACCACAGGGGCAAAGTGCTCTGAGGCTGCTTTTGAGCTTCACCCTTTCCAGTGGGTTAAGTGAGTCGTTACCATGAGGTTATTGCAAAACCCTGTGAAATGCTGTTGGTAGCTGGGTCTCTGGCACCAGGAGAGAATTCTGCCAATTTTTTTTCAAAATTCTGGCTCATGTTACAGTGGAACTGAGGATAAAATGACTATCTGTCCTTGCTTTTATTTTGCAAACCCCTGAACTATTTAGCTTGCCCACGCATTGTGGTCCAAAGCATTGTGTGTTTTGGATTGTCTAGATTTGTATTTTGGCTTTTTAAAAGGTGTACTATTTATATGATTTAGGATGCTTAGTGGCATGCATACTAATCGTAGAAAAATCCATCAGATATTACCCAGTAGACTAGACAGGCTCCTTCATGGCTGTTATGGTCCATCAGGTAAATACACACTTTGGAACATGTACTAATGTCAGAAACCATGAGTTATTTACCCAGGAGATGCTGTTCCAGCATGCTGGGCAAATGTGTATCTAGGGTGGGGTTTTTTCAACAGCTGATTTTTAAACTATTTTTTTCCTAACTGAGAAGGCTATATCAATTTTGAAACAGCTGCCATGACCATTTTTTGGAAAAGTACACACATTTTCAAAGCTAACACATGCCAAACTGTGTGCTGTTATTTAATGTGCATTTATACAGCTCTGTAATGTGTATAATGGGCTCTGGAACCATTTTCCTAATAAGCCAATATATCCCTGTGGTTCTTATGTAATGCTGGCTTTGTCTGGCTGGTAATGGAACAGATGGATTGTTGTTGCTCACACCCAAGCACTTGGGTAGTCAGACCAGTGCCAGATCTCCATTTTAATTCCTCAGTGTTGCCCAAGTCCTTCTAGGAGTTCAGGAACTTTATAAATGCGTTACATACCTAATGTAAAATGTGTGTTTTCTCCACATTAACCACTTCATCCCTGTAGCTAAGGTAGCTGTTCGCTCTTCAGGTTGTTTTATAGCTGAGTAATCTTGGGATATGGAGAGAAGCAGTAACTTGTCCAAGTTTAACCAGCTGGTCCTGATGTGAGGACACAAAATGTTGTTTTCTAATAGTAAAACTTTCTGGGCTTTCTGTATATTTTGTCTCACTCTTGTTTTTCTAAATAATGCAAGCAGATAAGGAGGCAACATTTTGTTCTTGTTATTGATCAGAAAACACTTTCTGAAAAATCAGGAACACAGGTCTGTGGACCACAGCATCATCTGAAACACAAAGCTTGATGCATTTGAACATGTCCTCAGAATTTGGATGTCTTCTACCTGAACATTTTTGGTCTGCCTTTCAAGACCAGATTTGTGGGGATGCAAGCACTCTAAATTCAACTGTGTAAGTTGAATTTAAGTGTATAAGTTGAATTTGTGTGTGCCATAATCTTTTTCCTCTTTGATTTTGCCGTCATCCCCTTCTCTGCCTTTTCAAGGAAATGCATCCTAACTTGGCATGGTATTTGCAAAGTTTCAGCATGCAGTTGCAATGGAGAGGACAAGCTGCAGCCCCAGGCAGGGCAGTGCAGGGAGGGGAAGGGGGTCCATGGCAATCTTTTCTACAGGCGTGCCAACATTAAATGACACTGCAGTAAAGCCAGAAGGCCATTAAAATGGTCTGAAAATGCCTCTGTTGCATGGTTATCTTTATAACTTAGTCGTATCTGTAGCTTGGAAGGACTTTGGCTTTCATTCATGTGTGAACCGTGTACTACAACAATTAAGATACTACACTCATAAAACCCTGACTACTGCATGTGTGTGCGGCCCGATTGAAGCTCAGCAGATGAGATTGTGATCACAGCCCTAGCTGCAAAAAGGGGAAGAAAAAAAAAAAAAAATCTGTGATATTTGGGGTAAAAACCGAGGCTGATGGTGGTGTTATGCTCCATGTTCAAAGTGTCATTGCTGGCTGGTGATTTACATTTTGCTGAACAGCCATTCTCCTCCGTGTTAGTTTGGACCACAATGCATTTTTTCATATGGGAGGAAGCAACAAAATAATAGAGAGAAATTAACCAATCAAAATCATGGTAAATAAAAGTCTCTCTCTCTCTCTTTCTTTCTTTTTAAGGCTCAAGAGGCAGCTGGCACTCTCAGGCTTTGTTATACTGAGGAAAGAGAACAGCAAAACTGCATGCAGTATAGAGTCAGTGTCATTGAAACTAATGGCATGAATGATCTCACACCATTGTTGTGAGACGGAGATTTACTGTGCTTAGTAGAGAACCCATATTATGGAGAAAAGCATCGATCTACTTCCACATTTTATTCACATGAATGACAAACAAGTTATTCACCACTATGCAGTCCCATTCAATCCCTCAGTGTCTGAGTCACAATGCCTCCCAAGTCCCTCACACTTTACAGCTGTGCAGAGCACCTAGCCAATAATTATTTGTCTGCACTTTGCAACCAACAGAAAAGGTTTATTAGCCCCTCTTACTTGACCAGTTTACAGTTTAGACTTGTGTTTGCTGGATAATTTTAGCCACAGTGTTTGATGCCTACAATAACACATCCATTAATGCAATGTCCTCTCTCTCTCCCTCTTTTTCATGATAGGCATTAGGCAGGTGGAGCCAGAAGCTGTGGTTACATTGCCAGCTTCACTTTTTGGATGAGATTTTGACATTTCCATGGCCTAGGTGTTCTGCTTCCAAGGCCTCAGTGCCTGTTTCCTATGGAAAGAGTACAAATAATGGTAGGCTAAAATAAATGAAGATAGGCAGGGAGAGAGATTAAGTGCAGTATGGATGCTTTGTTCTTGGTTTTTCTGTATTTATTGACTAATGCCACCTGATAGGGACTTTTTCCTTTGTTTACAACTCTTAACTTTGGTACAGTAACGGAGATATCATAGTTGTAACTATGGCAAAAGAAGGAAAATGCTGGCAAATTGTTTCAGTGAGGAGAGACTAAATGATGGTGAAGAACAGTCCAAAAGCACACAGTGCATTGCTTTAATTCCCTGTTTCTTTACGTTACAGCACCTGTGTAAGCTGTCCTTAGCCATGAGAGGATGCTCTTGGTACAGGAACTTTGGATGATCCAGAGTCCCTGCCACAATCATCCTCATAATTTTCAATGTAGCCTTTGGGGCAGACTGAAGATCTGACAGGGAAACCTGTGGGCTTTGTGCTACCACCTGACTATTCTAATGGCCTTCTGGGAAATGTGAGACTGATTTTCCAACAGGAAAACTCACTTTTGAGCCCTTCCTCATCATGATGGTAGCTCTACATGTGTAGGACTCTGCAAGTCACCTTGTCTTTGTAAGCTTTGTTGCACACTCCTTAATTGCTCACATTTTCTGTGGTCTCAAAGACTGCAGAAAACTGTTGGTTCCCAAACTTAAGTCACATCAGATCTATAGCTACCTGTTATCATACAGTTTTTGTCATTGATTCTTCACTCTTTTTCTTCATTTGTAGTTCTTAGGGAGTAAAAACACATGAGCTTTCTAATTGCTAACGTTTCATAACATTAAACGATTTGTCCCAGAGGATCTGGTGGCCAAGTCAGGAAAGGAATTTGTCTTCTAAATGCCTGCTCTCATTCTTAAAGGACACTCCCTTGAGTTTCTGCATCCCCTTGAACTCTGAATATAGTGTGGAATAAATGGAAAAAATGTCTTAATATCCTCGCTGCTCTAAGGAAAAATTAAATTCTGCATTTCTGAATGTGTCTTTTTAATGCATATTTCTGGTTGCCTCTTATAACCTCCTTCTCAAAATGGGATCAAATAACTGTAGGATTTTGACTTTAAGAAACATTTTTTTTAAGGTTGTCTTCCTGCTGGGATCTTAGGACAGTAATTTCAGCATTAGCAAGATAGGCTGTTGAATTTCTTGCTCTTAAAAATCTATGAACTTCGCTGTTTTGAGTTTCAGGTCTTAGAAACCCTTGCAATACATTGTGGCTGCAAATGGAGGGAGTGGGAAAGAATTTCCAGTCACAGCTGATTGCACAATGACCTTATCAAATAATTCAGTAAAGGAAAATAACCCAAAAATAATTCCTGAGAACGGAGCTCTAGACACACGAAGTGCTTTTGGCTTGCCCTTCCTGGGGGAAAGGAGGCTTTGTTGTTTTAGATCTGCAGGGAGGCAGGAGCAGAACAGGCTGAAGAAGCTAATTTTTGAAAGGATGCCCTCACACCTTCCCCCTGTGACTGAGGCAGGAGGGGCTGATTGGTGCATGGAGACCCTCCCTTTGCAGACACACCTTTTGTGTGCTTAAATCTCATCTCTCATTTGTGCCCACCTTGGAGATTTAGCTGGGAAATGCGTGGCTCATTTTCCCTTTTCCTGAGGCAGGTGAAATGGGATAAAATCCAAGGTGGTTTCCAGACAAAGCCAAGCCCTGTGCAGGCTCCTGGGGGGTGACACACAGGGCATGTGTGGCAAGCAAACATTTGCCTTCAATTCCACAGCAGCTTTTGGAGTTCTGGTTTCCCCTGGCATTTTTATCTTTTCCCTTGTCTCAGTTAATCTGTGTTATTGTCTCTTGCTAATTCCCATCCAAATGTAACATGGAAGTTGCAATCAGTTAACAATTTGGTCTCAATTATACGATTACTTTTCCTTCAGTTGTTCAGATGTTTTCTGTGATTCTTTGTTTTCCCATTTCCACACCTTGGAAATGAAGAAAAATAGGATTGGAAGAAACCTCAAAAGATCTTCTAATCTATTCCTCTGCCCCAAGGTGGGATCAATTATATCTCCATTGTTCCTGGCAGATGTTTGTCTCTTGCTTTTAAAGTCTTCCAGTGGTGGTTATTCCACCATTTTTCCAAAGCATTAGCTCTTTAAATTAAAATGAAAAGTCCTTGAATGTCTGGTTTAATTTTAAATCAGCACTGCAAAGGACTGGTTGTAAATGTGCTGTGGAATATGACTTAAATAGGAGATAAATTGACTGTAACCTTTGGGTATATAACTGAAATTAATCTTTGTGGGGGGCTTTATGTAGGACTTAATTAAAATTAATTTAACTCTGCTATCATGAATCTTTCACAGCTTTTGCAATTCTTTTAAACATGATAGTTCTTGCCATTTGATTACAGAAATTAGTTTAATTATAGATTGATGTCAAATGCATAAGGAAACACAAATATACATTCAGAAAATTTAAATTCAAATTCTTTAACCTACTCAACACAAACAGATTCCTATTTGATAAATGCTTGTTTATAGGAACTGCCAATTTTATAATTCTAGTCTTAATGAGAAAACTAACATACCTGTGTGTCAAGGGTTGGAATATTCTTAGCTTCTGTGTACTTGGTATATTTTGCATTTATATAGAATTTGCTACTAGAAGTGTGCCATTGCTGCTGGACTGAAAATATATCCAGTGACATGAAAAAAACCAACTTTTTAAACATTTTAAGCCCTGGCAATCTTCTGCAGCCACCATATGATATTTCTGTTGTTGAGGGTCTTTTGAATTTCTGAAAATGCTGTAAGGTTTCTGATAGAAGTGTATTAAAATTGTAGTAGATCATAAATTGGTCAGCCATTAAATAGAAAGTTCCTGGGGTGTACTAATCCTGAGAAAATCCACATTTTGTGAAAATCTCAGACTTGGTAAGGAAGCTAATTAGAATTTGGGTCTTTATTTACAGCTTAATGTTATCCAAGATCCCTCTCTGATGAGGTGCTCAAATGTCCAGGATTTTTACTTATTATTAAGATTTGACAAAAATTTTTGTAGTTTCAGTTGCAAAAAGTTGATAATTAATAACGACCTCATCTTGTAAATGTGCATATTTGATTAGAGGTTTTCTTTTACAGGTTGTTGAGTTAGTTCCAAATTTTCCATACCATTTCTTTTACCTTTCCCTCCTTCATTTATGGGGTGTTTTCTGCTTTCTGAAACTTAAGCTCCTTTTTTTTTTCCATTTTTTTCCTTTTTTCCCTTTTTCCTTTTTTTTCTTTTGTTTTCCTTTTTTTCCTTTTTTTTCCTTTTTTTTCCTTTTTTTCCTTTTTTTCCTTTTTTTCCTTTTTTTCCTTTTTTTCCTTTTTTTTCCTTTTTTTCCTTTTTTTCCCTTTTTTTCCTTTTTTCCCTTTTTTTCCTTTTTTCCTTTTTTTCCTTTTTTTCCTTTTTTTCCTTTTTTCCCTTTTTCCCTTTTTCCCCCTTTTTCCCCCTTTTTCCCCTTTTTTTCCTTTCTTCTTTATTCCTTTCTTCTTTATTCCTTTCTTCTTTATTCCTTTCTTCTTTATTCCTTTCTTCTTTATTCCTTTCTTCTTTATTCCTTTCTTCTTTATTCCTTTCTTCTTTATTCCTTTCTTCTTTATTCCTTTCTTCTTTATTCCTTTCTTCTTTATTCCTTTCTTCTTTATTCCTTTCTTCTTTATTCCTTTCTTCTTTATTCCTTTCTTCTTTATTCCTTTCTTCTTTATTCCTTTCTTCTTTATTCCTTTCTTCTTTATTCCTTTCTTCTTTTTTCCTTTCTTCTTTTTTCCTTTTTTTTTTGTCCTTATTTTTTTTTCCCTTTTTTAAAATTTTATTTTATTTTTCAGGAAAGTGTTTACTCTCATTCTGTGCTTGGAAGTGAGGGTCAGGGCTGCCTTCCATCCTCTACCTTGCTAACACCGGATTTACCCAAGCCAGGGAGAGGATGGAAACTCTCTGGAAAATTGGGATATGCGTACGCTGGGTCAGGCAGTGGCTCTGAAGCTGCTCCTGGGTAACACCTCAGGTTTACTCCAGTGCCTGCTCATCGTCAGCTTGGGAGAGTTCAGGAGGTCACCTGAAATCCACCTCCTGCCTGCTGCTGTTCTCCCTCTCAGAGCCCTGAGTGTGTTAATGGTTTCTCAGCAGCAGACGAAAGGAGCAGGAGAGATAAGAGGGGCGCAGGGACATGATTCAGCATGGCACTACACGTGTGACTTGTTTTCTCAGGCTATCACTTGGCATTCATGCTGTGACACTGTGCAGGAGGGGGCTTGGGATGGGCAGGAACCAAGCAGCAGCAGCTTGGGGAGCAGTGGGTGCTTCAGTGCCTCTGGCATTTTTTGGGTTCATCAGCCAGAACAGGCTGGCTGATGGAGACCCTGAGAATGGACCCTGAAATTGTGCCTCCCCACTCCCTCTTCCCCAGTCCTGTGTTTAATACCACTTCCAGCTAACCTTTACAAAAACGCTCGCAGAGGAACGGGAAGAAGAGAGATTTTGCTAAGATATGAAATGCGTTTGATGTGCTAAAAGAGTGAAAAACTCTACAAGCAGAGAGTGTTGACATATCTTATCTCAGTTGTCAGAAGTGGCTTGTGAAATCCAGTGAGATGAAATCCATGCTCTACACATGGACAGTACAGGCATTTCTTGAACTTATTCTAACTTCTTTAGGCAGCCTTCATACTCACAGAAGGTGCCTGCCTTGACAAATAGAAGTAGGTTCTTGTCTTTTTTTCCTTTGTTATTCCTTTCCTAACACCCTCCCTGTTCTCCTGCTCTGCCTCCTGTCTGACAGCCTGATTTTGGTGCCTTTCAGTACCTGAAATGGTTATAAGCTGATGAGAAAAGTGGTATCTTGTATCTTCCATGTTTTGTTATTGTTTCTGACTTTTTCCTTTAGAGAGTTGGGGAGTGTCTGAACACAGAACACAATACCCTTTCCAAACAAGTATTTAAGGGTGGAAAAGCAGATAAAAGGACAGTGACTATAAGGGAAGTAAAGGAACAGAGAAACTAAAAAGAACGTGTTAGGCATGGAAATGTGAACAGTGCCAGTTAATGAGTTTCTAATAGGGTATGCAGATGCTATCCTGGAGGGCTCTGCCTGGAGGGAGTGCAGGTCCTAATATGCATCAGCAACTTCATGAAAGAAGATGCAGGAACATTTTTGTGACAAACGGATTGTTAAACCTGGTAGAGAGACAGAGAGAGCTCCTTTCCCTCCAACATTTAATTAAAAATGCTCTGCTTGAGTAGTCTCCTCTATATGGGAAGTTTGTTCTCCACGGGCAGTTTGTGCTGTGAGATGTAAGATATTGGCCCCAGTGCATGTGATAACATTGCATCAACAAGGAGCCTGTTCTCCCGTGTGCCCAGGCAGATCTTTCATTCAGGACAAAGGAAGTGTGGTTTGCGTTAAAGATATAGTTCAACTTTCATAATGAAGCAAGTTGTGAATGATGAATGAAAGCACTTATTGAGCTGAAAGTACACATACCAGATTGAGCAATCTTGATCTTTGTGCAACAATCAGCTGAGTAAGAGAAAACAGGGACTGCATTTTTGACTGCCTCAGTTTGACCTTCATTTTGTACTTTTTTTAGCTGCAAATTAACACATCCAATTGTCAGCCAAATGATTGTTGAAATTTTTTGCCTGTTACTTGGTGGTGCAAAAAAGATAGATATGCAAATTGCATTCACAAAAGGGTAGGCCAGTCCTCTGACAAGACAAGCAATAAAATCCAGTTGTATAAATTGTTATGCAATCAACATAGGCAGTTATTAAAATTGTTCATTCAGAGGGAGAAATACCATACGCCCCGGCTGATTCTGAGCCATTTGTCCTTCCTCTTTCATACCCTCCCCTCTTTATTTTTTTGTTATTTTTCCCGCAAAACCAAGCACTGCCTTTTTCATAGATCATTCACCATGAAGAAATACCTTGATTGGAGCTCGAGCTGAATCAGATTTTAATTTGCAAGGAGTGTTTGAAACAGATTTTCAAATGGCGTAGCAGCACAAAGGTAATTCACAGAGGCGTGTGTTTAAAATAAGGGGCTAGGTTATAGGAAAATCCGGAATGTGGGGTGGAACGTGTTCCAGAATTCCACCCTCTTGTCCTGGCTACACAAACAATGTGACCCAGGCCTGCCAAGAGTTGTCGTGTTTAAATAGAGAGAGAGAGAGAAGGAAAGTGGCAAGAATTTCCTCAGCACCATAATCCCTGCAGCCCTGCTACTTGGCACTTTTAGGAGAAAGGCGGATACAGGGAACAAGAATAAGACATAGCACACTCCATCTCTTCTCTTCAATAAACACTGCTTAGAATTCCATCTCATCTGGGAGAATAAACATTTCTGAGGCTGTTCTCTGAACATTTGATCACAGTGACTAGAGCAGCTAATTTTATTTTTTTTTTTAATTCCTTGCTATTTTTCTAACTGTATGCTTGCAGCGTCAGCTCTGCACATTGTGCACTCCAAGGCATAACTTGAAAATCAAATCCTGGGATTCTTAATCAAAATCCTACAAACTTTAACAGAATATTGGCTTTAGGAAAAACCTGGCAGTGTAGCTGCTGCTTAGTTGACAATTAGAAAGAGTTAAAGAGCATATCACTAAGGTGATGACCGTTTCATTGGGAGATCTTAAGCTAAATTGCTCAAAAGACAATTGGGATTGATGGGCTTTTATAACCACTTTTAGGCCAGGAATGGATGCATAATGCACTGGCACAAAAATGCCCATCCCACACAGAGATTGGCAGGTATTCCTGTCCTTTGAGGTAACCATTTTTTTATTAACTATCTGCCTCATTTCCAGTTGAAATGAAAATTATGTTTTTATGGTCTCCTTTACAAGTTTTTGTCAGTTTATTTGCTGCCCTTTAATGTTAGGAAAACCGTGCTTGGGGGATGTGGCTGGAATTGGTTTTCTGGGCTGTGGCAGTACACACCTGAAGCTTTAGGAGGTTTGACATTTTCCTTTTCATGCTTTGCAAAAAGATACCCCCTGATTTTCCACCTATATGGCAGGTTTCCCCCCTACTACACCCTTCACAAAATATTTCATTAACTTTTCCATTTAATAACGTCAAGGTCCTTTTCAGACAGGGATGTACTGAGGGGTCAGAATAATCCTATAGGCTGGAGTTATTAACAAAGAGTGTCCCTTGAGAGTGAGCATAGAACTTTAAAATCATGTAGGGAATCTTTCATCTATGTGATGAATTCATGTAGGGAATCTTTCATCTTTAGGTTGTTGCTGTCTTTGAAAATATTCACCTTTCTACATGTACTGTTTAATGAAAATACAGGAGGCTGAAGAGTCTGTGGAAGCTTTTACCCTAGATTTATTGTTAGAACAGGTACTTTTGCGTTTGTTTCACCTACAAAGTGGGAAAACTCATGCTCAGCTTCCCAAAAGTGTTAGACTCAAGCAATTAATACTGTAAATTATGAGAGACACTGAGTAAAAGGCAGCTGGTATGCTCAGCACTGCACAGCTATAATCTCCAGGCCAGGTTTTTCAAGGAGCTGAGCACTCAGCAGTTGTTGTCAACTTCCAATTCAGGTCCTAAAGGAAATGCCAAAATAATCAAAACTTCTACTGGAGGCCTAGTGCTTCAGGAAATCTAGTCATCTGATTTGGAAATGCACGTGGGCAATGGAGCTCTGTTGAGTATCCAGGCCCTGATGGCTGTGTTTAAGGCTAGCACATCCTTCTTGGGCAACTGGCATATTAAATATTTTCAAAGGCTGTGCTTTCACTTTTTTCTGGAAACAATGTTTAAAGCACAAGCCTTGAAAGGTATTTCCTCCTCATTTTTCTCTCCGTGAGACCAAAGTCTCTTTATTTATGAACTGCATTACAGGCAATTACAGCCTGCCATTCCCCACCCGGTGCTGACCTGGGGGGTAGGAAGTAGTTTGTTCTTTATTCCCAATCAGTCTTTGGCTTCTCTCTCTCCTCAGCTATCAAGACGCAGTTTTTCTCATGCAATATTGTCAACTAGTAACCAAACTGAAGCAGTTAAAAGGCTGTGTGCAGTTATCTTGTGGTAGAGACTTCAGATTGTCGAGTGAAAATCTCCAGAGTCTGTTGGCAACATTTGGAACTAGTTGATGCCTCTCAAAATAACTTTAGTCTTTGTCAGTTGATTGTGTCTTAGTCTTCCCTTTTAAAACCAAAGCACAGAACAGAGCAGTGTTGTATGTTCACTGTAATAAGCGTTTGAAAACTAGTTGCCATTCATAACTTGGTCTCTCTCTGTTATATTTATATACAAATGTTGTTTTAAAGGACCAGATATTTTTTTCCTCCTCAATTTTGCTGATGTAAATGGAGCAACCCGGATGAATATGCAACATGGAACTGAAACCGCAAATAGACTATTGCCTGTATTAACTTCGAAATAGTTTGGTTTTGCCTTGGAAAAATGTACATTTCAAATGATCATACCCTCATACGTTTGTTAGGAAGAGCCTAAGTTATGCCTGTCCTCAGTTGTGAAAGCACTTCATGCTTTCACAAAAGTTGTCTAAGAGAGTGAACTATGAAAGCTATGACTGATGCTGAGAAAGGAGAACAAGTCCAACTTGTTCTTAAAAACTCCCCTGTTCTCCTGGGATATTAGGACCATTGCCTAACATATGGGAAGACATATAGCAATATACATGCTGCTGTATTACCTAGATACAATGGAATGAAAGGATCTCCTACCCCTTCTTCCTTTTAATTTCTTGTATTCTGACACATTTTTTTTCGTAGAGATTTATATGGAGCAGTATAACTTACCATTCTCTTTGCAAGAGACTTCCTTCCTATATTTAATCTTCCCTAAAACTGCTCAAATTGTTATGTTAGGCATACCTGCTACATTCATGTTGAATGCACAGAAAAGGGGCAGCTGCTTTAACAGTTGTCCTTTCTGTTACAGCCTTATCAGAGGAACTGTAAAAATGTGGATGTCTCTTCCTGTATGCATGATTTGAATAAGCTCTGTGCCGTGCCAGCTCCTGAGAAAATGAATATTGCCACCGCAGGGCTCAGCGTTGCCAAAAATGTTGTTGGTGCACACACGGGAGGGGGAAATGCCTCGAGCGAGGCTCCCTCTGTGCATGATGCGCCCTTTAGGTGGTGCCATTGTGTTTTTTTAAGGTGAGGCAGGATGAAGGGAAGGATGCGGCGCACAATGCATCCTCCTGCCCGGGGTGACTCGGAAACATCTGAGCGCGCAGAGCCATCCCCACGCACAGGATGTAATGCTGCTAGAGTAAATATAGAACGGCTGCTGTCAACAATGGGGAGGGCAAGAGCTGAAGGAATGGCAACTTGAGACATCCTTTTTTCTCTTCTTTTGTTTTCTTTTTTTTTTTTTTTGAGGGGGGGTGGCTTTTGAATATCACAAAAAGCGAGAAAGCACAGGGAAAAGACACTTACTAGGAATGGATGTGGTCTATGGAGTTTAGATTTAAATTACTGCTAAACTCATCCAAAATAATGGAAGGGTTTGAATGTGACAGTTGGGTTCACGTGGCTCCTGGTTGAGAATGAATCATGAAGAATCTCAGACATATGCACAGAGAAATGTTTAGGGTGGGTCTCAAAGCAAAGGCGAAATGCAGTTTGTTGCTAAGTGGACAGGAAATTTTGCCTTATGGGGAAGAAGGACCAGGGAAATGAGGAGTTCAAACCCTATTTTTCATAGGCTGACCAGTTTCTTACTGTGCTGCTTTCTTTCTTTCTCTCTTTCTCTCTCTTTCTCTTTCTCTCTCCTCTTCTCTTTCTCTCTCTCTTTCTCTTCTCTTTCTCTCTCTTTCTCGTCTCTTTCTCTCCTCTTCTCTCTTTCTCTCTTTCTCTCTCTTCTCTCCTCTTTCTTCTCCTTTCTCTCTTTCTCTCTTTCTCTCTTTCTCTCTTTCTCGTCTTTCTCTCTTTCTCTCTTCTCTCTTTCTCTCTTTCTCTCTTTTCTCTCTTTCTCTCTTTCTCTCTTTCTCCTCTTTCTCTCTTTCTCTCTTTCTCTCTTTCTCTCTTTCTCTCTTTCTCTCTTTCTCTCTTTCTCTCTTTCTCTCTTTCTCTCTTTCTCTCTTTCTCTCTTTCTCATCTTTCACTCTCTTTCTCTCTTTCTCTCTTTCTCTCTTTCTCTCTTTCTCTCTTTCTCTCTCTCTCTCTTTCTCTCTCTCTCTCTCTTCTCTCTCTCTCTCTCTCTTTCTCTCTCTCTCTCTCTCTTTTTCTTTCTCTCTCTCTTTCTCTCTCTCTTTCTCTTTCTTTCTCTTTCTTTCTTTGTCTCTTTCTTTCTTTCCGTAGTCTAAATTATCTGAGCTGCAGTTGGAAGCAATGTTCTTGAACTTACTGCTTCAATATATTTTAGATGCTTTGAGAATGCTGAATTGAAGGGATCACATTGCACACAAAAGCATTGCTGTTGTTTACATATTGTTTAGATGGTGTTTTCTTCAAATCAGGGCACCCTCTGTCCTGTGTTTTCTCACTGCATACGGGTCAGAAAAGCACAAAAGTACTGTATGTCTGAAACACTTCCAGCAGCTTCCCTGACCTGCTTCCAAAGCTCATTGAAATCTTGTTAACAGAGCACTCTACCTCCCCCTGATACCTCACACTGCAAAACAGCTTTGAAGGCCTAGGCTGAATAATGAAGGAAACAAGGGCATCTGGGGTCCATTATTTACCCCATTTCATAAGGCACTTCTACAAAGTCTGCTGCCTGCCTTTTCAGATCCATGACAGAAATAAATACAAAGCCTGGAAAGAGCGAGCAAGTCAGAATCGTCTGCTGCCCTCTCCACTGCCCCCCTCCCCTTTCCTCCTGTTTCACAGGACACATTTGTTTCATCTCAGCTACATGGCGTTCTCTTTCTGCCCAAGACACTTGTTTCTCCCCCTTCACAGATTGTTTATTCCAAGGAGCTCTTTCTTTTTATTTTATTTTTTCTTCCTTGGGAAGACATCTCAAACACTCCTGGGTTTTGAAGAAGACTAGCATGAAGCTGCTCAGAGATTTTTTTTTTATTTCACTTTTTTTTCTATTTTCTTCTTGAGCTGACAAAGACTTGAAGGCTTGAATTGCAACTGTGGCTTCATTAAGAAAACACACGTGAAATGTCAGTGGGGGTGATTCCCATCTCAGTGTGTTAATTCACAGGAGGGCATTTCAATGTAATGAGGGCAATTTGAAATGTTAATGCATCCCAAAGGCCGGAGCTGCTGCTGGGGGACCAAGTTGTGGAAATTTTTGTCAATTCTAGAGTGTCTGAACCTTTTTAAGAGGGTTGCCCAAAGTGCCTCTACAATTCTTGTGAAAATAAACGCTCAGCAGAGCTGGCTTTCCAGTGAAACCCTTTTGGAATGCTCAGTCAACACTAGAGCACTTTCTCCAGGCACTTAGCACCCCTAGTGTAGATGAAGTATCTGAGTGGCTACACCATCACAGAGCAACTGTACCTTGTGGGAGATTAATTTTGCACATTTTTTCCTATTATTATTTTCTGACTAGATGGTAATTTATACCAATTTGTTAGTGCCCAGTTGGTAGCTGTCTGTTTGGACGTTTGCACCTGTGGCTGATCCACAAACTTTTGGGCATTTATTGAGACGGTGGCAAGTATTTGTGAGCAAAGCCCTGCCCTTGTTAAAGTCCTTTACAAGAATGATCACTAAAGCCCCATAGATTCTTAAATTTATTAATTTTTTTTAATTTACCCAGGTAGAGGTTGCATTGTATGTCGCTTCTACTTTGATTGAGTTTGAGCTGACAGTTCCAAATTGAATTAATTTCTTACATAAATGAGTGTCTGCAATCCATCTGCAATGGACTTTCCTCTTGCACAGTTCAAAAAGCAATAATGTTATTAATGTGTCAAAAGAGGGCTAGAATGGGATGAAAAAAATTAGGAGACCTTTATTTAGGGAGCTCCTAAAAATAATCCTAATAATCCTAATAATAATTTATTGGAGCATCCTAAATGAGGGTTCAGGTCTAAATGAAAAGTGCATAATCCTGAGTTTTAAGGCTGCTGCAGCCTCTGCTGTTTATTTACAGCCATCCAAACCATTTTCAAAATGAGGTACGACTTTGTTTCAATATCCCCTGTCTATTGTTCAAGGAGTAAATGATCTTGTGTTCTTTAGGTTGGGGTCAACTTTACTGGACTTATGTGCCTGAAACATCACCTGGAATCAACTCTGAGGTGCAGAGGCTGTTGCTGATCTCTTTTAAGTGCACAAATCTGCTTCCTGGTTAATTTATAAAATTAGTGGGTGACTTTTTTCCTTTCAGAGAAAATGATAGATCTCGGTGTTCACCAGCATGTGTTTTCATGGGCAGTTACCAACCTGTGATCATGTGCATATCATCTCAATAGAGGCAGAAAAATCTCCCAGAAGCAGCATGAGTACTATTTATCTTTCTACCATAATAATCTTAGGTTTAGCCAACAAAGTATCTCACAGGATATTTAGCTGACAGCTCACACCACCAGCCTCTGCTGAATCATTGTTACACGTGCCATTTCTTTTTCTTATTGATTTTTTTTCTTTTTCCTTTTTTTTTTTTTTTTTTGTTTTAGGTTTAGAGAGATTGTTTTGCTGCTATAGTAACTGCCAGGCAAAATAATGAGCAGTCAAAAATAATGAGCAGTCAAAAATAATGAGCAAAAAAGAAGGCAACCTGAAAATGGTGGTTTAATTCAACCATGGCATCTCTTGGTTGGCTGTGAATTGCTGCATAAAGATTTGCCTGTTTTCAGCCACCTACTCCCTATCAGTCACTGATTCTTTTAGAACAACAAGCCCCAAAGAGACCCCTCCAAAATGTAATGCTTTCTTCCACACTATTCTGATGCTTAGGTTTTCCTGCCCAGATGAGTGGAATGCTTACTGAATACCTGATTTAATCAAAAGCTTTTGGTTGTACCTTTGCTACTATTTTGGAGGTGTTATGTGAAGGCCCTTCATGCCAGGAATGTGAGGTGGGTTTTGGACACTGTTAGCCCAGTTTTTGCCACAGAATTTAGAAGGATGCCATAGATTGCAGAGCCAAAAAGTTAGCACTTAATGTGTCAAAAGAGGGCTAGAATGGGATGGAAAAAGTAGGAGACCTTTGGATAAGTAGTTATTTAGGGAGCTCCTAAAAATAGTCTAATAATAATTTATTATTAAGAGTGTCCTAAATGAGGGTTCAGGTCTAAAGGAAAAGGACAGACAGTGCATATCCTGAATTTTAAGGCTGCTGCAGCCTCTGCTGTTTATTTACAGCCATCCAAACCAATTTCAAAACGAGGTAGGGCTTCTGTTTCAATCTCCCTGTCAGTGAGGTTGGCTTGTGCAGGGACTGTATTGTCCTCTCATATTTGCAGGCAAATTAATCTCATTTTCCCCACGCTTCTTGTTGAGTAAGGAAGGCACATGACAACCAGTGAGAGCAACTGTAGGAAAAGCTTGTGGAGATGCTAGGCATCCTCTGCTTGACCAGAACCCCACAGACAGCCAAATCCAGTTGCAGTTAGCTGTCATTATGTGCTTCTTGCTGCTCTGACTTCTCCCCACGCCTCCCTGGGTGCAGCAGTTGCTTGTTGGGCTGGGATGGTGTGGAGGTGGTGAAGCACTGGTGCTGCTGTGAGCTTTGCAGACGTCACTGGGTGGTAGCTGCAGTTGCTAGACTTTGAAACCTGCAGGGCCAGCAGCTCTGAGGGGAGCTGAGGGTGTGTGGCATCCTGACCTGGAGCTGCCTAGGTGTACGTGTGCTGCAATCTCTGTTAGTTTAGATTTCCCTGTAGCTCACAAGCCTCGCACTTCCTTGTGTGGTTCTGCTTGCATTATTCTTTCTGTGCATTTAACCTTTCTCATTGGGTTTCAGTATGATACTTGCTACTTTCCTCGTATTTGCTGTTGTTTCTTTCGTTTCTTTCTTCTCTATTAATTTTAAAAACACCTGGTAGATTTTGCAATTCAAGCCTGATTTTCAGGAAAAAAAAGTATTGGTCTGCTGAGAGTTGTGCAGATCACAGGCATGTCAATAATTGATTCTGTATAACCATAAGGTGTAAAATGAACAAAGAACAGCAACAGACCTAAAGTCTGATGGCAGCTGTCTGTCTTGCTTTGAGGAGCTCATGTAGGAGCAGCAAAATTATCAATTGCTGTGGTCAGAGAACAGTGTTCAGAACTCATTTTGTCTAAATCCCTGCTTTGGGAATTAACCTTCCCTGTGGTGTAGCTAAATTGTTCAATCTATTAGTCTTAATTTTCTTCCCTGTAAAATGGAGGTAATACTAATTGTTTGTGTATCTCATGGCATGTTATGAGCACTAATTAGTGCTGGGGAATGAAAGCATGTTGCTTAAACAACCCAGGGACCAAGAGAGGAAACGGTGACATTGGCTGGGTTCACCCCAAAGTGATGGCTGCCTGCACTTCTTCATGGTTTTCTGTGTACTTTCATCCTGGGAAACGCTTGACTTGCCAGGTTACTTACAAATCTTGATGCACCCCAGTACAGGTGGATGGATGAAGGGTGGGGAGAGCTGGGGAACAATTCTGTGTTGTGGGCAGAGGAAGAAAGGAAGAGCTGCCGTCCATCAGATTAGGAACACAGAGTGGTTTGAACAGTTGCCCATTCTCCTCCTTTCACAGTGCACCTGATCTGGTCCTGCCACGGTGATATGTGTTTAAAAACCCCACAATTTTACACTTTCTCTTGTCCTTCTCCTCTATGGTGTGTCTGCCCTTTTCCTTTTATCTCAGCCTTCTGCATCTTTCCTAACCACATACACGTTACCCACATTACAGTTTCCCTTCCCTTTTGCCCACATTCCTGTTCTTCATCCTCCTTGCAGCATTTTCCCCTTTTAAGGGACAGGTTTATCTTATGGCTCAAATCATCCCATATTTCCTCACGCCTCTGTCTCCTGTTTTCCTTGCAGAGTTATGTGGTGTGATGCATTTATCATGCACCCCTAATCTGCTGTTTGTCCAGTGGTTTAGGCTTGCCAAGACAGCATCTGATTGTTGCAGCCTTTGAGATATTGGATGCAGGATTAGCTAGATGGCTGAATGATTAATGAACCAGGCTCCCCACCACATCTTGTTAAGTTTGAGGTTATCAAATCCATAAGGGTGTTGTTCAAATTCACTATTGTGGATCATTTTTCCTTTCTTAACAAAGCCCCCACCCTCTCTGCTTGTTGCAAAAATATTTATTACCTGGTCATATCCTACCTGGTCTCATGTATCTTCTTGGTCTGCTTTAATGGCCAATTTCATCATCATGCCTGTCTCCCTCTTGAATTATTGTGATTTCTTTACTCATCTTTAGTATGGAAAGACCTACAACATCTTGCTCTAGCTCTGATAATATCTAGTTCTTTTGCAAATCATCTCAGGCCTATTTCTTTGCTTTTCCATCTGCTGTGGTCTCCCTCTGCTCTTTTCACTGCCTAATATCTGTCATGGCTCAGACCTGCCTTGTTCCTTCTCTGCAAAATTTCTCATTTTCTCAGTATTGCTTTGGAATCAATACCTTTAAAATTTTTCCTCCCCCCATTTCATTACTCACCAGCAACCTCCACAAGCTTCTTTCTCAGCATTCCTGTGGCATGATCTGCCTTTTATTCCTGCAATAAACTCTTGCTCATGTAAGTGGTTCTAGTAAATGTCATCCCCATGGGCTGCAAGATCCTGATGCAAAGAACTGATTTTGCAACACATGTGCACATATAAAGTGGCTGTGTACATTTTTTGCAGGTCCTGGCCTGTATAATATTGTTAAATTCATGGGCCTAAGCATGGCCTAGTCCCTGCCTGTCAGACACAATTCCTGTGAGGATTTAGTAAGGGTTTGAGCTCATCACATGTGAAAGTGCCCTTTAGTTCCAAGGTCTTCATCCTTGAGGTAACATCTACGTGTGTGAAAGGAACAATAAACTCAACTGTGTTGCCATCATAAACCTTTTATCTTTCTTGGTGTGTTTATATAGAGACAGTGAGCACAATAGAGGGGAGGGAGGACAATTATGGACCAGAAGCAGCGACGCTCTCAGGTCAGAGTCCCTGGAAATCCACGTGGGGATTGCCTGGATGCTCAGCAGTACCAGGGAGGCTGTGCAGAGTAACCAAATATCAACATCTGGGACAGTGCCTGTGTGTGCCATCCGTGCAGGGTGACAAAGGATTGCACTGCAGCAAACAGCCCCTACCTGCAGTGAATCTGTAGGAACCTCGTGGCCATCAAGGGTTTAGGCAGGTATGTGCAGTGAGCAGGTGTTTTCCTATAGGCACATCTCACATGCAAGCATGTGTTACTGGATGGACCACAGATCTGGCATTTTTCTTAGCTTGGGAGAAGAATGAGGTGGAAAAGGGAGGGGGAGCAGAAACCAATCAAAGAAAGCAATACTTTTTATCAATCATATTTGATGCTATTCTTTCTCTCTCTTTCATCACTTTGATCTCTCAAATAAAACTGATACTTTGGCCACTTTCCAAACTTTTAGCTGTGCAGTCTGAGAGGGCTCTGGGTTAGCTGCTGAGGGTATGTGTTTGCAATTATGCATTTGAAAGTATTTTCCCCTCCGCTGAGATAACATTCTTTTTGTGTTACCACACACTTCTGCTGTCTCGTTTTTCTTCTCCCATGGCACTGCAGGCTGAAAGGCCTCACTGCGTTCCCCCTCCTCCCCCGATCTTTGCAACTGATATCTGAATAAAATACTTTACTCTGCTGGTATTTAACCTGCTGAGCCTTTCACTTTCTAGCTGTGAAGCACACAAAAAGGGTATTGGGCAGAAACATCCCAGCAGTCTCACTTCTTAATATGCCTCCAAGGTAAGGCAAGAATGAACAGGGTGGGAAAATTTATACTGATGTTGGGGATCTTCAGTGCTTTATTTATAGGTTAACATTCACTGAGAAAAGCTTTACATTTACTTTTCCAATCTCCAATGTTTTTTCCACACAAGAGAACAAATTTGAATATTCTTCTTTGTTGTTCATCTGGCTGTAATTCAGTTTGTATGAGTAATGATCTGTCTTTTATAGGATAGGTAGGTTATAATTTTTTTAGCTGATGAATTTTGGCTTCACAGTAATGAGTATATGGAATTACATCAATTATTAACATGAGAGGATAGGCTCTGTATTCCCTGACAAATTGCCAAGTTCCTTGAGCTAAAAGGCAAAAATCTGTGTGACCTTATGAGCCCTTCACACTGCAACCTGTTCTACCACGTGTGATTTTTCTGACCTTGGACTTGCTCATTGTGGTCCAAGAAGGAAATACTATTTCTTCAAAAAGCACACTGCTCTCGGTACTACAAGAAAGTAGAATTTATATATTCTCTCTAGAGTACAGCACTCAAAAGGCTTAAAATGATGGGGGTCAATAAGAATAGGAAAACCACTATCTTGGGTCTGCTGCTGTAGCTTATCTCATGTTAAGTCTGTGTGAAAATTAAACATGTGGGGTCCAATGCTGTGGTAATCCTTCCCTCCCACTGGTTTAGAAAGCTGGTTGGAGCACTCTCTCCCTTTCACACACGCGTGTGCTTGCAGCCACATGCACCCACACTCGGGACTCTAGGAGAGGAGTTGCTGCAGTCAGAGACAGGTCCTGCCTCTTTGTGTGTCCCAAGAAGGAATCCTATAGGATTGTGCTCAGAGAGAACAATTGTTCCAGGTGTTTTACGCTGAGCATTCTCCGGCTAGGATAAAGCTGAAACCTTTTGAACATCTCTCTAGTTTTCAATATAAATCGAGGAAGGTTTTTGCAGGCCTGCAGATACCTGGGACAGGACATAGATTTCTCCATTCTTTCTTTTTGTATAGAACCATCTGGGCAGCTAAAGTACTGGGTGAAATAAAAGTACTAGTCCAAATGAATTTCCCTGATGATAATGGCAAGGCATATTCTAAGTGAGAGCAGCATTCTATGAAACTAAGACCTAATGCCAAAATTTTATGCTAACGATCTCCAAATTTCTTTTACACTCATGATCAACATAATCTGTTTCAAAGATCCATATATACCCTTACATCAAACTTTACACAGAAATATTAAAAAGGAAAAGCTAGTTTTGCTGGTTTAGTGGAGGTCTGCAGACCAGCTTGGTGTAACAGTCTTTATGACTTGGACCGAAACCCAGTAGTTTAGGGTGGAGAAACCCAACAATGAACTTGTAAATGAATAGCAAAATTGCCTCCAAAAGATTTGTAGGACATGAAAAAGGTGGTTAAGTGAAGTGTAAATGTTTTCTTGGTCATCTTTCTTCTGCTACTTTCACACAAGTAATTTCCAGCTTCATTACTACCAACATCTTATACTTGGTAGCTGGGCAACTACCAAGTTCTTGCCCAGCTGAGTAAGATGAGCCAAAAAGGTTGTTCAGAGAACTGAGAATGGGCTGACTGGGTCCTTGGTGCCAATGTCTGGGAGGTGGACAGTGTGTTCAGCAGACACTGACATTCACAGGAGTGTATCCTCCTTGTACTGAAGTCCAAAGTTGGTTTAATTGCCTTAAGGAAAGCACAAGGGGCTGTAAAGGAATAAATAGTGCTGGCTAGGGAAGGGTTTTGTGAATGAGCATCTCTTAGTTTCTGTGTCACTCAGTCTTGGGTGAAAGTGCAATACTGGATGAATAAATGGCTCTACAAGCACCAGCCATTTTAAATTGATATTTCACAGGGCTGGTTGGTCACCTCTGCTAAAAGGCCTGGGCTTCAATTGCTGTAAATGGGGTTGGTCACTGACTTTAGGGAGTGAAGGGTCTGCCCACTTCCATGAACCTGCAGCCCATTTCCTCTTGGTCTCAGCAGTGCTGCAGTAGCATTTACAGCATGGCACATGACAAAGGATACCATGCTGGGTATCACTGAGCCTCCCCTCCCCCTCTTCCTGACTAATGTCTTTTCCGTGTGGGACCAGAATCCTGATACGCGTGACACAAACAGAGTACGTGGGAATTAGTTCCATTAAAGCCATGCCATATGGCTCGCAGGGTGCTCTGTGATACCACTGTGCTGCTTGACAGTCCTTCCCTATGGATGGGATCAGTGCATATTCCCTGATTTGCACTCTTTTTTTCAGCGTATCAAACAGGGACAGACTTTTAATTAAAAATGACATCATCACGCTGCTGCCAGCTCGTTGCAGGCAGTCCACATATTAATGATGCTTGTTTCAGTTTTCAATGATCCTATTATGAATTGTAACCTCATTACACAAACCTTGCTATACAGTGGAATTTCAAATGGGGTTTTGTGGTTTTTAGAACTTAAACAGCTAGAATAAGCACAAAGGCAGTTGTGGTCAGGCAGCTTCCTCTCTTACCGCAGCAGTTGTGGAGATGCCATTCCAGTGACCACTGTTTCTACAATGAGTCAGTTTCATTTTTAACAATTTGACTCCGTTCTCTTCAAAGGGGGCAGCATGTTATTTCTGCATTATTTTTGTGTGCATGACTCTCTGCAGAGGGGTCAGTGCCAACTTGAACCCCTTGGGGATCCGGCCTCTTGGAGCAGCATGGATTCTCCAGGTGGTGGGAGGTGTGCTCCTTGAATGCTGTAGAGCTGGGGCTGCTGGCCATACATCTGCTCTGCCAAACATGCCCTGTGCTTTCAACCATCTGAAAACACCATGTTAAACACAGCTCCTTCTACTAGTGAGCCAATGCTCGGGGTAAGCAACAGTGCAGCCTTTGCAAAAGCCCCTGCAAGGAAAGTGAGGTTAAACTGTTGCCTTCCTGAAATGAAAACATGAAATAAAAGTTCATAGATGCTTCAAAAAGTAGTGGGGGGGAAGTATAAATAGGTTAGGCAGTGGCAAGAAGTAGTCCAGTTGTTTCTGTGCACAGTGAATTGTGAATCCCCAAACCCCTGCAAATGACTGTCAGTTACCTTCTACAACCAATGATTAAGTAAACAGGAATTTATGGTAGTTCAAGCTTTGCACAGCATTCAGCTACAAGCTCTTAAAGAATCATTCATGTAAATTTTACAAACAAGGAATGCAGCAGTTTTCAATCTTAATGAAATATAAGAATGTCTTTTTCATTCAGTATGACTCACAGTTTTGTTTTGAAGTTTTTGAGCTTCTCCTAAGGTTATGGAGTGGTCAAGCGAAGCTGAACAGGGTTTTTGAAATCAGGAAGCCTGGACGCTGTTTCATTCAGAGAAAAAAAAGGGGAGAGCAAGAGAGGGAGGGAGGGGAAAAAGCCCTATTCCTGTGTTTGATTGAAAAATAAAACTGCTGCTCTCAGTGAACCTTTGAAGTCCCCCAGCCCAGTAATTGTTTCACGACATTTGCAGCTTGAGGCAGCAAGAATGTTTGTGGTTGTTTTAAAGGCATCTGAGTGTGGATTCCATATGGTTTATTTTTATTTTCTTTTTTTTTTTCCCTTCCCCACTTGGAGCCTCAAGTTCTTGCGCATTGCCTGATACCAGGTCCTAGCCTACTCTATTTCTGCATGAACTGTTTGTGAAAGAGCTGAGTGAAGGCATTGTGGCCCTAAGATTCAAGCGTGCTTAATTCAGAGAAAATCTGTGAATGCCTGTTGAGGCAATAGTTGATTTTAGCCGCGCTTTATCGATCCTATATTTGGAGTGTGGCTTACTAAACACTGTACAGTTTGCTTTCCTGAACAAAAGACCTCTTCATATGGCCTATACTTAGGGCATGATACTCCAAACGCTCACTATAGAGCATAGTGCTGGCTGTCATGCTTTCAATAGGTAGTTTGCAGTGGGCCTGATAGTGAGCCATTGGAGGCAAATAAAGGGCCTGATTCACCACTGTGTTCCTCTGGTCTCAGAGCAGTGAAACGGTTTTGTTCAAGCTGAATCAGATCCAAGCATTCTGAAAATATGTACTGTAGGAGCGAGGAAATCTAAAGTCAATTTAAGGCATGCAGACTTGAAAGTGCTGTGTGTGACTGCAACTCTCCCTTCACCTCACCCCCCAGAAAACACTGCACATTGTTTATAACACTGATCATGTGAATCACTGCAGTCCAGTCCTGAGCTTATTTAAAAGTGACCACAAGAGAGTCATCTGTCTTTACTTTGCAAGACAAAGTGCTGGAGCAAGTTATAACCAGCCAAGTGCAGAGTTTGCAGCCTGGGCTGCAGTTGTCTCTGATAACAGGGGAACTTGCTCACTTACAGTCAGGGAAGTTCTGCTGAAGACCAGCAGTAACCTTTTGGTCTGGTGTGAAACCAGCTGTAGCCACAGAGGAATTGAACCTACTCAGTTACGAAGAGAGAGTGAGACTAGAGGGCACTGCAGACTTCATCCAGAGTGTTCCTTCACTTGCTTGGAGAGACTAAATGACTTCCAGCTCTTGGAGTCTGATAATCCATGCAGTTACAGTGCTCTCACTGGGGTGACACCAGTCCCAGGGCCCTGAGTGCCTTAAATCCCTTTAAAAGGGTTTAATGGGAGAGTCCTGCACAGGGAGGTTTCATCTATGCTTGTGAGTAGTGCAACCTTACAGGAACAGATCTACAGAGCCAACCAGCAGGTGCCAACGTTCAAGCTGTCCACTCTGCAGGCTTTGGACTTGGGATTGACCACAGGCAGGAATCTCAGTTTTGTTTGGCTGAAAGGAACTGGGCTCCTGCTCTCAGTCTGATCTGTGATGGGAATCAAAATGTGGTAATTGGAGATACTTGAAGGAAGAGGTTCCCTCACAAGCAGGATTCCAACATGACCAATAATGCTCCAGAAAAAGCCGATTTTTACCAGTAACCTTTTAACTTTATTGAAGCAACCTGGGTGAATAAAGGGTAGGCATTTTCTAAGGGGGAAAACGTGTCACAGGGCTTCTATTTATCAGGAAACAGCACAGCTCTGATCAGTATTTCTGTTCTCTTGTGGTCTCACAGTGTTGGAATGGCCCCTGGCAGGGTTTGGGCCAACTTCTGCTCTACACAATTCCTCAGCAAGCCAGGGAGTTACAAAGAGTTAACCAAAGAGACATGAGCATGAAAGCTCCTTGAAAAAAAATATTGTAAAGGCAAATTGACATCTAATATGATCCATGTCTGTTATGTGGCTGTCTCTTAGAGAAAACTCTGCTGTTGTTTTATGCTTTCACAGTATGTTATCTTCATCCTTGTTGTGTTGTCTTGTTTAGCGAGGCCTAGTGGAAATTTAGTGAGGTGTAGCAGAAAATTTAATTAGAAAATAGTGGAGGAGCCTCTTAGACAGAATTAGGTGCTCCTCAGAATCAGTAGTTGTGGCTGGTCTCCAGTGACAAGCCTCTACTACAGTAAATGGTGCTTTCAGGACTTTGGTCATGGGGCTAATTTCTAAGTGCAACCGTAGCAGCTGTGGGTCTGAGCTGAAAAGAAAGGAAATTTTGAAGGGGCAGCTGAAAAAAAAACCCAAACAAAACCAAAAGGTGCAGGAATATCAGTTTTGTCCACAATATCAGCAGGAAGGACATCTGTGCTAAAGAACTTGGTCTTTGAGAAACAGAAGTCAAAAATTGTCTGCTGCTTTTTATATGCCAAGCCCACAATTCACTGACCTCTTCCAGCCTTGCCTTCTGAAGCCAAGACCAAAGCTGGACTAAACTCCTGAATTTCTGTGAGCTCAGGGCACAGCTTACGCTGATGAGAGGTGTGGAAATGAGGCAAGTCCAAGCTACAATCACAAAAGCTGTGGAGCACAACAGCAGCTGGAAATGCTGCCTGAGAAGTACAAATATTTGGAGGGCCAGCCTGGGCTAAGCTTCACACCCCACTGCTAAGCAGTGGCTGAGGCAGCTCACTCAGACCTTGCCCTTTCACCAATTGTCCTTGCAAGGCTGAAATTAGACAGACAAACAGGGTCTGAGAAATAGATAATTAACAGACAATTGGAGTCCAAAGCATAATTAATGGGTTTAATCGTCATTACGAGGTGAGCACTAAACTTGTAACTCAAATTGCAAGCATGGTTGTCCCAATGGAAATGGAGTATTTGTAATATTTGCTGAATTCAGAAAGTTCTAGGAAAGAGTCCTGTTTCAGCAGTTCTCATTCTATTCATGCCAATCATGCACTTAATAAAAATTATAAATTACAGCAGCATTTGTGAGATGTGTATCCATAAGGGCTGAAGGGAAAAGTCTGGTGTCACCACAAATGGCCTTTGTCCCATTGGGATGCTGCTGAAGAGATACCAGTTCAGTGAGTGGGTGAAATCTTGAAAACTATGTTAGTTTGCTGAAAGTTTTGCTAATCACAGGGCAACAGTCTCATAACTGTATGTCTGACCTTATGTCCAAAGGAAAAATACACATTTTGTAGAATGGTGTGGTTTGGAAAGGGCCTTAAAGATCCAAAGTTCCACTGCCCACTGTTGCTATGGGTAGAGGCATCTTCCACTAGACCAGGTTGCTCAAAGCTCATCCAGCTTGGCTTTGGACATTCCCCAGAATGCATGGGGCATTCACTGCTCCTCCTGGGCAACCTGTCATGATGCCTCAGCACCCTCACAGTAAAAGAATTTCTTCTTAGTATGTTATCTAAACCACCCGCCCTCTCTCAGTTTAAAGTCATTCTCTCTTGTCCTGTTACTCCATACCCTTGCAAAAAGTCCCTCTCCAACCCTCTTGTAGTCCTTTAGGCACTGGAAGAGGCTCTGAGGTCTTCCTGGAATCTTCTTTTCTCCCAACTCTCTCAGCCTTCATAGGAGAGGTGCTCCATCCCTCTGATCATCTTTGAGGCCTCCCCTGCACTTGCTCCGACCGGTCCATGCCTTCTGATGCTGGAAGCCCCAGAGCTGTATCCAGCTGGGGTCCATGGGAGCAGAGTGAAAGGGAGGCACCACTCCCTAGACCTGCCAGCTGTGGGTGTTTTGGTGCAGCCCAGGGCACGGCTGACTTTCTGGGATATGTTACTTTTAGGTTCTGCAAGGCTTGGAATGAGTTAGTTAGAGAGCAAGGAATTAGTTAGAATGAGTTGGTTAGAGAGCAATGCTTTAGAGAAGAGCCCTTGAAGTTTACATCCATTTTAATTGGTGTGGTTTAATTATTTTGCTGTATTTGAGGATAATCTAACTAACCCTGTAGAGGAGATCTGAAAAAGTTGTGGGGGCTGCACTGTGGTTGGTCAAGCTAGGAAATGTCTTACAAGAGGCACCCTGTATCTGACAAGACTAGACTACATTCGCTTGGTGTTTTAAATTCCATGAATTTTTGCATGCCTTTGAATTATTGATTCTTCTTTCAACATCAGAGGGGAATAGAGGACGTTTTTACTTTTAACAGTTCTGTGCTGTAATAATTATTCCATTTCTCCAATGACACATTCCTTAAGGTTTTGAAACTGCAAAAGGGAATCCAGCTAAGTGTAGTTTAATACCTTTGGTTCTCTATTTTCTGAAGCTGGGTCAAGTCCTGCAGGGTGCTGTCTCTATGTCCCACTGGTTGCACCTCAGATTGATGGGGAGTTGAAGACAGACACCTTGCAGAATCTGTCCTTGGTGATCCTTGCAGAGGCTGGTTTGCCACATGAGTTGCAGAAATGGGTTCCAATAAAGGCCTTGGACTACAGAAGCCCTGACTCAAGAATTTTGGTTTTACATCCAAATGTCATAGCTGACTTCTTTCGCTAAAACTGGCGAGGCAGGATGTAAGCATTTTCTTCAGCGTGGGAAAGTTCAGTTCCAGTTCACCTTTCACGGTGCAAACCCAGCCCTCCTGAATGGTGATATTTTTTGCCCTTCAGAAACCGTGGTGGTTCATTTATGTGAAACATTTTGATGAAAAGTTAGATTTAAGGTGAGTCTCTTGGGTTTCATGGAGCTCTCTGTGGCTTAGTCTCTCTGCACTTGGCATAGCTGTGCTATCCTTTTCCTCCAAAGCTGCTCACAAAATTTTCCTTTCAGTTACAGTTTCAGCATCAGTTTCTCCTAATCTCACTATGAGAGGGCTCCAAAAGTGGCATTTAGAGACTTGGGGAAAAACAACATGATTTTTTTTTCTCATCTGCATGTTGATGGGAACTTATGTTACTTCATCTGCTTTAAGTCTCCTGTGACACTTTCATACATTCTCTAGTTCTGTATCCCAAATGAAAGCAAAATTTATTAAGAAAACAAATCCAATTTCTAATCTGAGTCTGCAAGTCCTTGGAAATTAAGAGTGCTGAACAGGTTGTATAAATAATGTAGATTACTTAGATAATCTAATCACATTTTTAATTAATTATTTGAAATAACCTTGCAATATAACACTGCAATATTCAGGCATATCCATTTTATCCCTTGAAGCTTCCTTCCACAAGAAACCTCATCTCCTCAATTACCCACTGCAGTTTTTGTGTTCTGGGCTGCTCACCTGGGCTTCCCCTGCCTCTTTCTCAGCCTTTGTCCATCTCTGGGAGAGCCATAACCTCATGTCCTTGTCTAAGATGGCTTTTACCTCCCTACACCAACTCCTCAGTCTGTTTCTGTGTTTGAGAGCTCACGGGGCTATCTGGGGACTCATTTGTTCTGATGTGGAGGGTTTGGGAGGCAGCAGGTACTGGCTACCCTTTTCCTGACCTTGATCAGTCTGGATGTGAGAAGCAGGGTCTGGGGCTTCCTGCCCCTGACAGCTGCACCCTGGACAGCAGCAAAAAGAATGATAGAGCTGGAGAAGGCCAGGGAAGGAAGTCTATGCAGCATGGAAGAGTCATATCCTGAGGAAATTTGAGTGCAGTATGTGTGTATAATTATATAGGTAAATATAAACTTTTATATTTAAGGAATTAAGAGCACCAAGTAGAAACAAGAATAGGTCTGATGAGGGAGAAGACGTAAGTAACAATGGCAGCATGCCCAGGGTCACTTTCTGAAGACAAGGAGATGACTGGGAACAGGGAATTGTACAGAAAATGCAATTCTTCACATTTTGGTTTTTTTTTTTGAATCTTAAACCAATTTGCAACCATAAAGTCAAGTGTACTACTGGCCCGTATTAACAGTGGAGTTAATACACTTAAACCAGTTTTGTTTCTTCTCTTCCATACCCCGTTTTGATGTGGGTGTAATCTCTAGTTAAGCCCTGAACCTGCTGCTTGGTTCTGTGTGGGGCCCTCCGATCTTCAGCTGGGGCTGGGGTTTCTCCATGTGGGAGCACAGAGGAAAGAGGAAGGCAGAGTCTCTGCTGCACAGGTGCATGTCTCTCTGTCAGCACGGGCTGCCTGAGCTCTTTAACATCCTCTCTCCAAAGTCCAGCATGAGGTCATCTTCAGCTCTCCTTCCCAAACTCACAGCCCACACCTGTGCCTTGTGCGCTGCAGAGATTTGATAATGCAGAACCACTCGCAGGCACAGCATCCACAGGCCAAACCTGGGGCAGTCACAGCAGGCAGAAAACAACCCCAGGTTTTGTGGCATAAGGAGTTAACTCACATGCGTCCACAGAAAAGTGTGGGATGGAGAAGGTCAATGGGAAATGTGGGTCCAGACTGGGAAGTGAAGGAAGCTGTCACCAGAAAATCTTGTTTGGCCATCATTACTGCAGCTGGGACTTGCAGGTTTCTGGGTTGCCTGCAAAGTTTTGAGTGTCCTGCCTAGGTCCAGGTGCTCTTGGAGGCTTGTGAAGAATCCTCAAGATACTCAGCTTGTGCTGGTCTGGGGTCAGCATTAGGTGGCTTTGCACACTGACATTTAATTTTAGCAGTTCTGAAAGAGAAAGAACAAAGCTAAGATCACTGTAATTTGGAGTCAGGTCTACCCAGCAGTAGGAGTTTATTCCTAATTCAGGGGAATTTTTCTATATTGCTCTGCTTGCTATTTTAGAGGGATTTTTCATAATACTTGACCTGGGGTGTTGTCATATGTGCTGTTTCAGGATGGTGTCACTGCCACTACTTAGATTTTTATTGTTCTTTCTAAATAGCTAGATGGAACAGGTTGTTTGCAGAATTTGGTGGTGGTGAAGCAAAAGAAAATTTCCCTGTGTAAGTACCTGGGGAACAACATTTTTGATGTTAAATTTAAGCCTGAACTGATGCAAATCATGAGTAAATGCACTGAAGCCATCAGAGTTCATTCAATGTAAAGCCATAAGGTAGGGTCATTGTCTCTGAGTGGCTGTGTACGTGCCAAAAGACAACATGATCTGAGTGTGTCTTGCACTTTTTCAAGAAAACATTTGAAACTGTAAAAGTTCTCAGAGAAAACTGCTGAATGAAAATAATTTGAGGAAGGAAATCTGCAGAGCAATTTACTCCTTCATGGTTCCTTTTCAATTAGAAACACTTTTGACTATCTGGGGTATTCATTTCCAAGGATGCATTTTTCTCTGTCTGATAGCTGGTTCTGAAATTTCAAAAGTGAAATACTATGAGTGGGAAGGCATGGGAAGACAGCAAAATTGTTTTTAAGTGTGGAGGAACTGAAAAGGATTTCAATGGTCTTGTATCATTTCAGCAGTGTTCTCTCTCTAAGGATACCTTGGAATTAAAGAAAGGAAATATTTACATTATAATTATATTTCTATTTATTTAATTTATTTAATTAAGTTATTAAGCAGATCTGGCATACAGAGACTCCCCTTAGTCCTAATTGTTTCTCCTAATGCTGCAGTTACAGCATTATTGAAAGAATTCGGCAAAGAAAGGCTGAATCTCTGTCAGGGTGCAGCAGGAGGGCTGGGGGGGATTTGTTCCATGGGAAAGAGAGGCACTGAAACGGATTGCTCAGCTGCCCCCTCTGAAAGACAGCGAAGCAATTTCACAAAATGAGACAGGAGTCTGCAAAGGGGGGTGGGGAAGGCGGCTTCCATCCGAAAACTCTCCCTAGTTACTGAACAGTTTACATAGGCCTGTGTATGAGGAGATTTTTTCCAATCTTTCCACAAAGCTTTCTAGAACAGTAATTTTTATGTCAGGATATTTATATAAAGAAGCCCGCAAAGCCACAGTCAACTTTCCACACATGTAACTTACATGGATCCATATAAAATACAGCACCGACCGCTGTATTTACTGCTTGGGCTTTAGTATCTACTTAGATATTTGTTTCTTTCTTTGTTAGGTTTTCCTTTTCCCATTCAGGAAAACACCATAAAGATGACTGTAAGGATAAAGAGCAAAAAATATATATATATATATATGCACAAGCAGTATTTCACTTTTTAAAACCAAATTTTATTGCCTTAATGTGTGTGTGTATATATATATATATATATATATATATATGGATTTTCATTTATTTTATTAATTCTGGACTGAAGAATTGATGTGCTTCCCCTTTCTTCTTACGGCTCAAGATCTCTGAAATACAATGATGCATGTATACTTGTTTGTCTGTCTATCTGTGTATTGCATTTGATCAAATCAGTTATCCTCATGCTCATACTAGAGTTTCCCATGGAGTATTCAAAGTTATTAAAGGCTTCTGGTTTAATGTTAGCTTCCCAACTTATCAGAAGAATTTATGTTCATTTTTGTTTCAGTACTCAACTGATGTGATTTACCAGATAGGAAAAAAATGCTTTTGAAGGGTCCTTATTTAGGAGGAAGGTTAAAAAGATTAAAAATCTCATGGAAGTCTGCATGTAAATGGTATGACTTACAAACCCCTTTAAAAATTCCCACTTGGTGGTTGCTGGGGGGGGATGAGGGAAGAGAGGAATTGACTTTTTGAAATATCTCCAGAAAAGTAGATTAATGATTAAGAAATAAGGAAATAGCAAAACAGAATGGATGGGCATATGGGCATTTTCCAGTAGGCAGCTGTGTTATTTTAGAGAAGAAATAAAAAGTTTCTGGTAACTTCTAAGGGCTCACTGAAGATGTGCAGTGAGCCATGAGATGCCTTTGGTTCTAATACAGGAATCTTTTAGGAAGGCGCTGATGAAATCTGTTGAGTGTCATGAATAACATGGATTTTTTTTATTCCGCTTAGGCTTATTCCCCTGCTGGACCAAGGGTGGGTGAAGTAGGGATCCATGAAGGGATTGTTAAATAGTTTTCCTGACACTTAGGCAGGTGGCCAAGAGCCATAGCCTGCAGAAAGCCTTGGTGGCGCCCAGCAGAGCTACCCCATGGGGTGATGGTGTAGGACAGGGGATTAGACCTACCTCTGGTAAAAGTGAACTTCAGCCTGTGTCAGACCTCTGCAATCCCTTCCCAGGTGCAGGGCACTCTCGGTGTCAGGGGTGGGTGCATATCCAGTTACATTCTGATGGGAGATGATCCATGCTCCCCCTGGACACATCCAGGCTGAGGAAGGTGGAGCCAGCCACTTTGCCCATCCCCTCACCTCCCAGTCCAGTGCCTGTTTATTAAAACATCTTGGCAGCTGTAATGGTAGCAGATTAAAACTCCTGCATGGTTTAAAACCAGCAGTGAAAATCATCACAAGACCAGGTGTTAACTTTGTGAAGTGGAGATTGCTGCTTAGACTTGAGGAGAACTTCAGCTTCTCTTTCAGTGAGGCTGAGACCATGGCCCTGTTTAGATCCAAAGAGGGGCCAACAGAGCTTTTTGTCCCAAAAAGCTGCACCTTCCTGGGCCTCCAGCTACTCTGACCTGTGAAGGATGCAATAATATGGAGAGGGGATTGAAAACAAGTGCAACTGCATTCTTCTGGGACTGAGCTTTGCTCCCTTTTCCTGTTGTGGGGCTGTTCAATTGCTTTAGGGTGAGCACGAGGGGCTGGATCTAAGGGTTTCCCATTTAAGCAGCTCTACTACCACCCAAGTGACAGCTGCCTGCTTGGCTGGGAGTGTGGCATCCAGTAGTAGGAGAAACTTCTTGTTCCAGCTGGCACTTTCTTATCTAACAGTCAGAGCTTTGTAAGTGTGGACAGCTGCAGTTTCAGAAATTGGCTCTATCTGTATCAATTGGATTTGTGGAGTCAGTGAAAGGGCATGAGGCAGATTCATGGGATTTCCTGTTAGTATTAGCAAATGGAATCTACTGCAGAATTTTGAAGGAACAGGAGACTCAGTCAGTGGTGCATAAATGAGGCCTGTGGTTAGGGAAAGCTACCAAAGAGAAAAACCAGCGGTCAGTGAATGCGCTGGGCATGATTTCCAGGGACCTTAGATACTCTTGAGACTAGGGAATATCTCCAGTGTGTGTCTGTGCATGCTGGTAGGCAGAGGGGTGGTTGGGAAGCAGGTGGTGCCTTGAGCTGGATGGTCAGCCCGTGATGCAGCAGCTTCACCTCTGGAGAAGGGTGTGCAAGGAATGGCAGGAATGTGGAGCCTCTGCCGGGACCTGCAAGTTCCCCTCCCACCTCTGCCATGGGTTTGTAGCCCTGAGCAAGTCACATACCTTTTCCCAGCCTCCTGTGGGCTTGATGCTGCTGGAAGCAGGAGGAGTTGTGCAGAGGCCCAGTTATGTAACAGCACAGGAATAAAAAAGCCTCTGCTGAACTTCCACTCCCTTCTCTGCTCCTGTGGGATGGGGGAGGGAAGAAATAACTCAAACGTTCCTGTTTACTCCTTAAATATTTCCGTGGGTACTGTATAGGATTTCCCCAGGCTGCCCCAGATGGGCTATAGAGGGAAATCATTGGCAATGCTTTGGCTTAGCTGGGGGTTTCCTAAGTTTCAAAATTACCAGTTTGCAACAGTTTTTCTCATCATACTTGCTTGGCTGGGGCTGAACTGCTGTAAAGGCAACACCAGATGTTGTTCATACCAGCACAGGTATGTTCCTGGCTTTTGCATTTGCTATCTATATGTCTGTCTGTGAGTAAGAAAGTTTATTCAGCCCCTTGAGATATTTGCTCCAAAAAGAAAAAAAAGAGAGATATCTTGTACCAGGAAAGTCAAGTGTTAATTTTAGCGAGATATTTAAGGTGTCAGTTTTTTCCTCCCTTCCATTACTCCTAAAAACCATGGCAGAGGTTCATCATCCCTACCCAGGACAGCAGATCAGGGGTGCACCTGCACACACGAGCAACAATTTGGGCACAGGTGTCCTCCACCAGTGATGGGCAGTGGCTGAAATGCTGGAGGAGGAGGTTCAGTTCTCCTGGGAACATGGCACAGGTGGAGAGCCAACAGCATGGGTAGAATAGTGTCCTCAAACTATGGACCAGGCTTCTTTTTGTGGCTGACATCTCCCAGAGCCCCTGCTTCATAAATTAGAGGTGAGGACAGTCATTTGAGGGAGGGAAGAAACCAGCTCTGGTACCATGGCTGAGTTTTATTCCCTGGTTCTGCCCTTTTATTTGGAAAATGTGAAGCCCCTAAATGTTAAGGGCAAAAGTCTCTTGTAGCTGCAAGCCTGCTGCCAACAGCAATTGCAGAGGGATTTGAAATGTGCCTGATGTAATTCTGCCTCTTTCTGTCCATTGTTCGATCAATTTAACAATTTTGGCACTTCTTCTGAAACCACATTATAGAGATTGGGATTCTGCCTGGCTTTTTACTTCCTAATAAGATGACACAGCTGCTTCTCTGGGAAGTCACAGCCCATGGTGGATCCTGGCTGGCAGCCAGCGTGGCCCCTGTGTCACCTGAGCAGCATTGCTGGGGTTTTCCTAAATGCAACAATGTGATTTTTTTTTTTTTTTCTGTGTTGATGTTATAAAAGCCATCAATGGCACTGAGCTGACAGACAAGCTGGCCTTTTGCTCTTCTCATAGCAACAGAAAAGGTGACTTTGAATCACATGATTAAACAGTGCTGAGAGCTTTAAAGAACATTAATCAGCAAAGAGGAAGTTCTACTATCATATGCTCTACTTTGAAGAGCTGGATGGTTTCAGAGGACTGTATGTTCCTCTTGTGTGTGCAGCTACAGGATCTGCAAAATGGCAGCTTGGAAAGTTGCTGCACAACATTCCCAGGGCTGTAAAACCTGCGGGGCATGGAACCCTGAGCTTCTGATGTCTGCATGGTTAAGATTCTTTTCATGAAGGGATATGAACCTTTCCTTACAAAATCTACAGTGGACGTGTTAGCACATACCTTTAAGCTGGACTGAAACCTTTCAATCATCGACTGAAGCATAAAATCTTATCAATATCAGCTGAACTTTCTCTATACAGGAGGCCTCTGACACATTTATATTTAGCCCTCGTGGCATACATGTGATTACCATTTGCATTGCATTTCTTGAGATAATCTAATCATATATAGGACTTTTCTGACCAACATTGTCTATACCATTGTCTGTACCCCACCATTTTTCTCTTCAAAAACTTTCTTTGGCACGATACCAAGCAGGAGGTTTCCCACTGTTTTGCCTTTCAAGGTTGTGTTGGGAAGTGAATATATTTTTCTTGCAGCACAGTGCTCTCAGGGCTGCACTACAGTGGGAAGGCTCACTAAAAAGAGCAGCCACTTGCTGTCAGAGAGATTTTTATTTTGGAATCATTAAGGCCAGAAGGCAGAGAGAGCAAAAGTGCGCATTGGAGAAGAGGAATTGGCATGGTTCTTGTCTCTCCACCTTGGTGCCTTGAAACAAATGACAGCTGCTTGTGTGGCTATTAGACAGAAATTTAAATATGCAGCGAAATATTAGATATTAGATAGATATCTGTCTAATATCTGTGGATATTAGACAGAAATTTAAACATGCAGCATATGGAAAAGAAAATAAGTGTTTTGTAGCTACATCCACGCTGGGCAGGTGGCTAGGAAGGGTTGCTTTGTGTATCACGTGTGCTGCATACATCCCAGCACTGCAAAACTTTTATCCTGAACATGCTAAGGTTTGTGGCACGTTCTTTACATGCTCACATTTCTTTGCTTGAAGGTGTGCTAATCTACATTTAAAAGCATCCTGACGATATAGCTCTGATCAGCAGGGCCCTCAGCACTCCTGGTTCCAGTCAGACCCAAGAGTTAAAGGCATGATTAAATTTAGATCAATTGAATAACTTATAAAGTTGAATTTCAGAGCATGTGTAATTGCTCTGCCCAGGCCAGAATGCTGAGCACCCATTGCAATTAAGTTTCTAAAAACTTAGGATGCCATTGCTTTCTGTAGGCAAGCACTGGCTCTCAAGAAGATGCTACAGGACCAGCCCAAACCGTTCCTTCAGTCTCAGGAGACAGTTCACAGGATTGCGTGGAAATAATCCCTATACAACAATAAATCTTATGCTCAAAGTTTTCCCTCTAATGGATAGATTTTCTTTTTATCTTGTTCGAAATTTACCAGAAATAAAAGTTGGCCTGTATTTGTTTAAAAGTAAATACAGGGACAGTCTCAGCAGTCAGATTTGCAGCCTTGTCTTCTGAAAAAAAACATGGCTGAAATTTCGTTTGTTACAAAATTCAGTGCACAAAAATTTTCATATTTTGGGGAGCCAACATCTTGCATAGATCTAAAACCAAATCTTAGGTGCTGCTCTGACAAAGCTTGTGCTATTTATTCCTACATTGTATAATATTGACAGTGGTGCTGGGAGCCTGCCAGGCAGACAGCCAAGTGACAGTTGAGCATCTGATGTTCTTTTATCCAGTAATGGGTGTTTTGGAGGGGTTGTTGGGTTTGGGGTTTTGTTGTTTTATTTATTTTTTTTTAAATATGATCAGGGAAGTTCCTCTTTGCTGCTTGCTTCCTCTGCCTGAGTGCAGCCCTTGGCTGCCTCCTGAGCTAAAGTCTGCAGCTAACCAGACCCTTTTTTTTTCATGTTGAATAGCATGTCTCAACGTTTTCCTCTCAACCATCATGTAGGTCTGGTTGCATTCTTGATTCCCATTACATGTCTGCTGGTATGTAAATTATTTCAATTCCCCCACACCCCACCCTTCTGTTCTTGTACTTTCAAGGAGTTTAATCCGTGAAGGGGACTACTTCAAAGCTCTCACAAGAAACTAATTTCTTCATGGATAGAAGGGCCAATAAAATGAAATAAGAGTTTTATCTCATTGTCTCTATAGGAATGAAGAATAATAATTATTTCAGGCAAATACATGTTGGAGACAATAATTAAGATCTCTATCATGTCTTTAAGGACAAGCAGATTCTAAAATAAGCATTAGTAATGGGATTAAACATTATTGCAGTGCTCCAGATCTCAGCCCTGCCAAAGTGCCTAGCACCTCTGAGTGGATGAAGCTTGCTCACTGAGAGAAAAAAGAACCAAAATATAGCTCTGCATTTGCAGGACTTTTTTGGCCTGTGTATTATTTAAGAGGTGAAGCTCCAATCTGGGGAAGAAAAAAAAAAATCTTGTGTGCCTGAAGGAAATGGGAATGGGGTGGGATTTGGTATCTGTGTCATCCAGAAAGTCTGCTGGCTAACAGGGTAGGTGTCAGCATTTTTACAGCAAAGTTCCCAGGGGAATGCTGCTCTGGGGCAGAACTGCAGCTTCCCAGCAGGGCTGTGAGCTTTGCCATCTCTTTGGGATTCAGGAATTGGCTGTCGCTGCCTCGAAGTCTCTCAGACCAGGTTAAACACAAGCACCATGTAAAGTGTGGCACCTGTAAAATATTTATCCCAACCATCTGGACCAGGTTTGTGACAAGCTGACCCCCGGTGCAGCAGCTTCCCAAGTAAACTTTGGAGATGGACTGTTTCTCTTCTCCAAAGATTTGTTTTCTTTCTTCTTTCTTTCCTTTAACCTGCCTGTGGCAGTTGTCTGTGTAGGCTCTTTTCTGTTCTGTTCCTTCATACAATTCCCTCCTGCCTGTTCTCAGTGCCATTGCTGCTCTTGTCAGACAGGGGTTCTGGCCTGTTTTTGCATATGTTTAATTTTTTTTGTGTGTGTGTGTGTGTAAAAATGTTCAGATTGGCCCTAATTAATTTTAGGCTAATTAGCTGCTCAAAACTGAGAACCCTCCTGTGGAAAGACAACAGACTGTTGTGCTCTGTTAGTGCCTAACACTTAGTACACAAATTTGAACCATCTGGCTCATGGCTTTAGCTTTGATTTATGGTAATATATCTTTACCATTCCCAACACCTAGGATTTAAATGTGAAATAAGGGAGGCTTCCTCAGGCTTGCTTTTCAGTTCTTACTGTAGTTTTCTTTCTTTCTAATGGAATTCTGTCACACCTTCGAGAGCAGGTACCACCTGTCATCTAAAAATCTGGCTTTCTAAAATCTGCATCTATTTTAGTATTGTTTTCTAAATATTTTTTATTTGAACTAAGAAATTTCCTTGATCATCAACAAACTGTAGGCAACTTTCCTGGCATGCTGTAAAATATAAAATTCCTGGGGCTGAATTAGTTCCTAAATAGCTCGGGACAAATTAAGGGAAAAGCAGCAAATGCAACTTGGTTGCCCAGATCAGCCAACTGATCCCCACTCTTAGTTTCTTTTTCAACCAGATCTTCTCACAGGACAGAAATAAAGAAATGCGGCTAACCAGCCTGATCTGCTGTCCAAAAGTACTCAGTGAATTTTCTTCCAAATTTTGTAAAACAAATACAAGCCGTAGCAGCAGGCAAAGCTCTAATTTCAACACTCACATCCGTCAGCAGAACCTGCTACTTTGTCTAATATCTGGCTTGTTTAGAAGACAGGTAGGGCCTAGGGGAAAAACAGGGGTTGGACTGACTCATGACAAAACATAACATTCTTTCTGTTCTGTGCAGATCTTTGGAATTATATATTAAAAAGGAGGGAAGTTTGTTTGGCAGGCTGGAGAAATCAGTGCAAGGTGGCAGCTGGAGCAGCCCTGCTAAGCTGGACCTCTGGCTTCATGTCCCTGAATTTCCTGACCTTTGTTGGGCTCTGTTCTCTGTCCAAGGTGGTATTTGTTTTGGTTCCTCCTTTTGTTGCTCCTTTCATACCAGCCTGAGGATAACCAAGGTTTAGACTCTAAACAGTCCATTTAATTGCCAAGCAGGGCTCTCTGGGACTTGGGCCCAAAAGCAATAATAACAGAAAGTTTACCACATGCAGCAGGTAATGCTGTCCTTCTCCAAAGTGTGGTGCAAAAGGTGAGTGTGCCAAATGTGTTGTTTCACCAGGATCACTGCTGCCTTTCCAGAGGGGGTTCTTCCATTTCTGTACCTACAGGATAAAGTGGAATGGAAATAACAAAGTATTGGTTTCTTCCAATCTCTCTACCTAACTTGGATAAGAAAAAAACTTGAGTCAAGCTGTGTGAAAGTTAAAGTTTTTCTGGGACAATTTTTGATAATGTCAACTTGTACCCCTGTAAGATAAGTAAAAAATACAAGATCTCTATAAAGAATTTTGCATCCTATAAAAGCCCACACAGCTTAAAAATACTTTCTGGATAATCTGAAAAGCTGTTCTCAAGAGAAGCATAGAAATACCCTTTTGTTTGTTGGATGATAATTCCTAAACTTATGATAACTTCTCTTTGGCAACTTTTTAAACTAGCCTGGTGGTTATATTAGCAAAAGGACGGGTGTATTCAGCAATTTGAGTGGACAAACTGCAAGCAGAGACCAAGATGCAGCACTTGAGCCTCACAGTTCAGAAGCTTCAGAGCCAGCAGCCTGCAGGATTTTGTCTGCTCTGATTTACAGGTTGTGAATCCTGAGTCACTTTGAATGTATGAATGGGGTAGGACTGGCAGAGCCAGGGGACTCCATGCGCTTATGAACAGTGGCAGGAAAAGACCCCTTCCCACGCGAGTAACACTCCATTTTCCTCTGCCACCAGTGCAGGATAAGAACTGGCTTATTCCTACCTGTAGCTGACTTGTTAGTACTGTAGGGCTGTGTTCATGTGCTGTGTGCCAGCCTCTGAGATGGGGCAGAGAGTTTCAGTCCAGTTCCTGACAAGCAGTTCACTGACTGAAACCCACAGCCACAGATTTGTGCTTGTTACCTGTCCTGTTATGAGGAGTCAGAACGGGAGAAGGAACCCTCCTCTCCCTTAAGTAGGAAGTTCTTCCAAAAAAAAAAAAATTAATCATATTGAGCACAATGGGGTGATTTTTGAAAGCATATCTAAAGGTGTGTAAAATAATTATAGTATTGATAATGAAAGTAGTTAATCTGATTTGAGCTTATATTAAAAAGATATGGGAAATATCACTGAGTCCTCAAGGATAATTGAAGCACATATTCTGAACAAATATTTTTTCTTGACCTGATGATGACAACATACAGTGAGTTCTAAATTTACTTTGGAAACCTTTTCCTTAGTTGAAAAAGGAGAAACATAACTTATTTCTGCTTTTGCTCTGTCTGGATGTAATTTTCAGGCATTCTGAAGAGCCTCTGTAATAGCTGATTTATTTCCATGTAAATATAATTATGCTCCATAATTAAAGCCTCTGTGGCATTTCTTTCTGTGACACAGGACCGTGCAGACTGAACTCCTTAACACCCCTCTCACCAAAGGACTTTTTCTATAGCTCGCTGGAGTTTTAGGGACTTCCCACTGATATCAGTGAGGTTTGGACTAGAAAATGGCCCAAACAGGGCTGTATGTGAATGAAGTCTGCAGAGTCAGGGCCCTGATGAAAGCATCTGGCATCCTAATCTCCTGGTTTGGTATCAGATCTAACGGAGCTGTTTCATCAATACGCGCTGACGAGAGCTGAAAAGATTTGGTTGTGCCTTTGAACATATTGAGGATTTTGAGAGGACGAAGTGGGGGAAAATAGAGACAGCTGGAATTTGTTTTGTTGTTTTTGTTTTTTTTTTTAAATACAATTTAAGGTTTTTGTTTATTTTTTTAATAGCGTGAATGTAATGCTTATGAAAACGCTCGCTATACACTGAAATCTTCTATGAATCAACAAAACATGTACCAGCAGTACAAACTTCACCTTGCCTAAACAATGTACATCTCAATTCCGACTTGAAGACTTGAAAAGACCACCTGTAGGGGAAAAATGTTAGTTCGGTATCCAGGGGCCATTCATTCCTTTGCCACTTTCCTGAGACTGCCAATTAGTGCCAACTTGTGGTGGCAGATTTTGTGATGTAGACACATGTTCTCTGGAAAGTGGGCTGAGATATTCGACTCATTTCACATAGGGCACAAAGAATTATTTGCTCTGTGCTATACAAATGGGAATTGTCCAAAGCTTTCCTCTGTGTTAGCCTCTGTACGCTTACTGAGTGTAAATACAGGGGAAATTGGTGTTATTGCAGGGACAAATTAGCACCAGAACTGAGCTGTATTTTTTTAAATGTGCTGCTAATTGTGCCCAATTTGTGCTGGAGTACTCACTCAAATGCAAAAGCACAAAACCAGCCGAACACATTTCAGGGTGCCAAAGAGAGCTTGCACTTTTCTCTTAGCAAATTATCCTTCTAGTTTCACACTGCAGCAAGCACCAATTGGTCCTACTAAAACCTTTATCTGGAGTAATCAAATTAGCACTGCATGTTAGCAAATTAGGCTGCATTTACAAAGGTTTATATTTGCTGCAGGTTTGGGCATTAAAAGAAAGCATTTTCTAAGTTCTGCTTTAAAATTTCGTATATGAGTGACATTAATTCTGTGACATTTAAAAAGAGGGAGCTGCTGAAATGGAAGAAATGAGGCAAAATAGTTCTTTGTATTCCACTCCTGGAGAAATGTGAATTAGGAATTGCAGAAGCTTCTAAACTGTGAGGCAGAACTGAGAAAGCTGGAAGAGGTTTATTCTTGTTTGCCCAGTAAGTAGGTTCATTCTTCCCTCAGGTACACAGAGGGCCAGATAGGTGCCACTGGTTGTCCCCAGGAAATTACTGGGGCTGCACAACTGCTGTGAAAGGCAGTGCAGCATCTGGAACATCACGGGGTTTGCTCCTGCCAGAAGGTGTGCCACTGACACAGGGTGGGAACTACAGAATGCTCCCAGGATTGCCCGAAGGAGAGACAAGAAAAATTGCAGGCTAAATTTCTCCCTGGCAAGCATCCACAGAAGTCATCAGAGTTTTATTGGGGCTGAGTTTCAGCCACTGAGATTAATTTTTTAGTGTTTGTGTTATATGAAGATTAACAATGTAATTGTTAAGTACTATTGAGGCTTCTGCTTCCAATATTGCCTTTTGTTTGAAGTTTGCGAAACTTGCTCAAAGCTGGATTATTCCTTTTTATTTCGAGTTGGTTGTGGGAAGGCAGAGAAGGGCAACACACAGAAGTGCATCTGACACTAGGCACCATCACCTTCCTGCTTTCAGCTGATCACAGGGGATAACTTCAGGAAATCCTGTGGCAAACCAAGGCAGAGGAATTCCCAAACCAGTTGCAAACAAGGCTATGCCAGAGGCACCGCTGTGCTGGGATACAAATAGATAACTTCAGCACACAGGGGCCTGAGTCATTATATTTCAGTACTGGCAGATGCAAGAATTTGGGCAGAAAATTCTGTAGGATCTGTCTAGTCCATGTAGAGAGTGCAGAGCCTGAGTTTTGGCCCTAGTTTTGAGGTCTCAGTCGAGATCACTCATGCCTTAAGAAGTTTGTGCATTTGTGATTTCTAGTCAGGGCTGTAAAAGAATAAATCTCTTGTAATGGATTTTTTCAAGCAGCTTTGTAACAATCAGGCTGTTGATCTGCTCTTCACAGATCAATATCTCTGGAAAATGCTGCTTTATTGCCTCAGATGCCAATCCAGGATTCAAGGAAGGGGGTGGAGGTGGCAAGAAGGGCAGGACCAAAGAGGCCTCACAGAGCACTAAATGATCATCCATCACAGTCTCCTTATCAGAGCCACAACGCCGTGAACGAGCTATTGAGCACAATAATCCAGAGCAACATCTGAGTCAGGAAGTCTCTGCATCTTTAATTTCCAGAAACTGAGAGGAAACTAGGGGGCAAATAAAAAATACCACTTTCTCCATGCCCTGGTTTTGGTGTTTTGTCATAGGTTGGCAAGGAAGTGAGTTTTTTTTGGATGTTAGAGGTAAACTAATTAGTGGTCAGATTTAAATATTGACACTTGATGGAACTACTGGAGACATGGATACGCTTCTGAGAACACAGGGGGTTAAAAGCAGAAAACTCTCAGAGGAAGTCTTTATTTTTTTGTTTCTGCCAGTGAAGAGAGAAAGGGGGTGAAGGGAATGGAACTGGGCCAGCCTCTGCAGGACACAAGGGTGGAGAAACACTGAGATGTCTTGGATAGCCCCCTTCAGAGAGAAAGAGAGCCTGTGCCTGTGGAAAGCCAGGGCACTGGGAATATTTCTGTGTCTGCTCTGGGGTGCCCTGACCCCCAGGGCAGCACTGACTTTGACCCTCATTCATGAAGAAAATTTCCTAGACTTCAAGATAGACTAGAATGCACAAAAGTGTGCAATAGATTATAGAGAGCAGTGTAGGTGTATCTCCTACAGAGAAATTGAGGTTTTGGGAGTTTTAGTATGCTGTAGATGGAAGCAAGATGGAGGGCACAGGGTGTTGTCCTGGGTTTCTTCTTCATGCTTCTTCTTCCTTCTTCTCCATGGGTTTGGGTGGCATTTTGTAATTGGGCAGAAAAGCCCCCATTGCAGCTCTTTGGGATCAGTTATTGGGTTAAAAGGGAAAATAATCCAGGTGTCAGTGCTTAATTGGATAGTTTAGTCTTAGAAGACCTTGTGACGAGAGATTGTTGGCCATTTTGTGCCTTCTAATGGAAAGCTGCTGAACTCACAGCAGTGAGACTGTTTCACTGGACAGAAGAAGATGATGAGGGTGTAGTGGTACCCTCTGTCTTCAAAGAAGAAGAAAATCTCTGTTCTCAAGACCCTCAACCCCAGGGGAGGTGAAAATGGGGGAGACTGTTGTCCCAAAATGAGCAGTTGTTGTTTCTTAGCACTTATTAGAGCATCCTTTAAAAGAACTAATAAACAATTTTACTCCATAAACAGTAGTAAGAACACTATAAATTAAAAAAAAGATGTCACAATGGCAGATTTTCTCCATGTGTAGCATGAAAACATAAGAAGTTTCAACTGTGTTTCCTGTAGTAAACTATAATACAGAAGAAACTCCTCTCTCCCTTGATAAACTAAAAATTGACTATCTAAGAAGTAGTAACTTGCCTGAGAATCCAAAGTTTTGTCTCGCTGTACTTTAGTAGAAATTAAGTAGGGGGAGGAGGAGTGTTTTAGAAAGTTTTCATTCAAATTTTTGTGTGTTCCTTTTATTATAGTGTAGCTGGATAAAGTTTTTTTTCCTTTTTTTCCAAGTTTAAGCCTACTCTGCTCTGTTTCTAGTCACATCTCCCAACGGTCATTTGAGAAAAATATATTTTCCCGAGTACACTAACACTACACCAACCCATAGCATGCTCCTTGGTCAAGCATCCTCCAGTAACAACTGGATTTGGGGCTGCTTATGGCTTTGGTCTGACCCAGAGTGGTGTTTATGTTCTTAGAAGATACTGTCACTATCCTCCCCTGATTTCACCCACAGGAACAAAATCATAGATATGGAAACCTACCCTACAAGTAAATAAGTCCATTAACTTTGAGGAGCTAAACTGACACTTCGTTTGCTCAGCTAGATTGAGAATTTAAAAACCCCATTTTTTTCAAGCAGTCTCTGAAGTTAAGCCCCCTTCCTGAAGTTTATTGCATGAGCCAAGAGAGGGAGACTGTTCTTTCTAACAATGCCCTTTCAGCTACTTTGATGCTAAAAATAAAAAATGTTTGATAGCTATCCAAGCAAAGAAGGTGAAAACAGTAATTTCCAGCTTTTCTAAAGCTCTTTGGCTATATAGATTTGATAAAAGCCCAGCAGATGAAGTCAGATTGGTTTTTTTCCTGTTTTTTATGCCTATAAACTCCCTTTCACTTCTCTGAAGCCTGGACAGTTAGGATTGAAAATGTCTGCTCATTAACAGACTTGCAGAGCAACAGTACATTTTCAGCAGAGATAATGCATATTTCTGATAGTTACTGGAGTTTATGATTAAGCTAAATTTATTTTGTGGCTGCCAGAAGAGTGCCTGTCTGAGGACAATAGCTAGAATTAATTTCGTAGCGTTGCCAGTCACGCGTTACCCATTTAAGATAAGGCTGGGGGATAAATCTCATGGCAGCATTTCACCAGAAATGAAAGCAGATTCCAAGGAGAAATCATATATAAATCATATATATTGATTTATAAAGGTGTTTCTCCTTGGGATCTGCTTTTGCAGCACCAGTGACAGGGTTGAAATGGAACTTGAAACTCTCCCGAGTTTGGTGAAGCAATTAAATCAAAGTGAACTTTTTTATTATTGGAACCATTTCTTTTGTTAGGCTTTGGAGAAAGGAATTTTTTCAAAGAGAAATGCATTTTCAATTCTGCTGAAGGACAGAATTCTGAAAACAGAAGTGTTGAGAGCCCTGCATTCAAGCACTGTCATTTCTAAAGACACACAGTTCTCCTTGAATCCCTGCATCATCTTCCAGGAGACCTGTCCCAGACCTCTGTTCCAAGGACTATTTCCACAGTGTCTGAAATGTCAGTTTTTCTTTGTGAGTAAAAATGCATTGTTTTCTGTAATGGAAAAAAAGAGAAGGAAAAAAAAAAAATCAACAACCATTCCTGTTTTCCAGGCACCTCTATTTTGATAATTTCAACTTCTACCAGTTCCATACCCTTTTATTAATATCCTCAATGGCACTGATGCTCTGAAAAAGAGCCCATGCTGGTGCAACAGGCAGGGTTTGTGATTCTCTTGCTGACAGGCAAGTCTTCAGTCTCTCCAGGCTAAAGCTTTTCCTGCCAGACCAGTGCTGGCTGCTGCACTGAGGCTGTGAGGGGTGGGTGATGATTAATAACTCGTGCTGACTGGGATGGAGGCTATCACATTTGGTTTTCCTTGTTGTTAAGTAAGAACTTGAACCCGAGGCTCTGGGAGAAAACTGCTGTGTATTTACCCTGTTACCAAGATCTCTTTTTCAAAATCCGGTGTCAGTGGCAGGCAGTGCAGCCAACACGCTGATTTGTGAGCACATTTCTCATCTCCAAGAGATTATGTAGACTCTCTGTAGGTAATATACTGCACCTTAGAAGGAAGACTAACATGGAGAAGTACTACAGCATTCCAGAAATATCTAATCACTGCTGGTGAATTTTATTTGCCACTTGTGTGTGTTATTATGACAGATTCCTCCTTAAAGCTGAGGACAGTTGAAGTCTACACAGGCCAAACTCAAAGCCTTCCGTGTTTTGCTTCACACTTTTGTTACTGGATGTAAAAGTCTTAAGGGGGATGCTTAAACATTAAAGAGTATAAGCAAAGATTAAATAAAAAGGTGTATTTTGCTAATGAATGAGGATATTTGGCGTGATTTAGTGAGCATTTTTAAGAGGTTTAGGTTTTAAAGTAAAAAATAAGTAATTTTCAAAAATACAGAAGAGAAGTGGTCTTTTGACCACCTCACCAAGGTGCTCTGCATTGGGAAAAGTGGGAAACTTAGGAAAATTAATTCCCTCTCCATTGACTGGAAAGGAAATATGGAAAGAGGAATCAACATGGGGTAGCATTAGACACATGGTGTCCTCCTCCCTGCTAGCATCTACAGTTCTTTTTTCAGCCTGAGAAGTTCCTTTTTTGTACTGCTCACTTCACTTACAGTCCAACTGGCTTTTGGAAATGAAATGTAGGTGCCCAAGTTATTCACATGTCTAAGTTATTATTTGTCCTCTTTACCTTGTCATAGCTTGTTCTCTTCTGGAGACTCTTTGGAAGGTTAGGGAGCTGGTGGGATTAGAACAAGCCATGGCATCAGGGAGATGAAATCTCATTAAGAAATTAGCTGTGGTTTTCTAATCCCTCCCTGTGAGTCTTGCTCATAGCCAGAGCTTAGGCTGAATGAAGCAATGAGTAGACCACAGACTCAAATTCAGATCAGGAGTTTGAACCCTTCAGGTTTACTCTCCTAGGAAAAAAAGTGGCTCTGAATATGTGCTGGCCACCTGCTGAATGAATGACATCTTCTCTGAGGGTCATTCAGGTCACCTCCAAAACCTTTTATCATACATGGGCAAGGGAAGAGTAAAAATGTGTTCCTTTTATTTTCAGTTTTAAGTTTGTATATGAGTAGGGTGGGGAGATCCTTTTTCATTTCAATAGCAGGAACGGGAAGAAAATGAGATTTAGATCAAGTTGATTGTTGACTTTCTTTTTCCCTTCAGATTTCAGTGCCTTAAAAGCCCAAAACATGTTAAGAAAACTTACATGAGAAAGTAAGGTTCACTTCATTGCAGTTATCATCAGTGGAGCCTACTGATGTAGCATTATCTTTAATGAGGTTAGTTTTAACAAAAAAACCCAACCAAAACCAACAACAGCAACAAGAAGCTGTTCTGAGCCTGATTTAAAGGCACATATTAAACTGTCCCTCATAATGGGGAAATTATGTGGATGGAGAAGTGCTCCAGAGCTCCTGTACTAACTCAGGTCGGCTGTGGAGGCCTTGGAGCAATCTAAATGTGCTCTCTCAGCCTGTGATAACAAACAAGCCTCACAGAGGAAAGCTTAAAAAAAATCAGTCTCTGATGAGAAATGCAAAATCTTGTTGGTTTGGGAGTAAGCAGAGGTGGTGAGACTTTTGAGAATGTTCAGGGAAAGAATATCATATTATAATCCAGTTTATATTGTGTTGAAACAGAAAGCATGAGTTGGACTGTTTCCATGATCAGCTCCAAGCACTGTCTCAGCTCATGACAGGATGGATCAGTTGATTTCCATTTTCATCCTCAGTTTATATTAAACAACAGTTTTTTTCAATCTGCTCATATTTTTCAACTGCTTTGTGAAATCCTGGTAGCAAATCTGTTCTGAGTCTTCCCTCCCACCCCCTGACCCAGCCTACTCTGCTTATTCAGGAAATGATCTCTAAAGCTTGAACACTATTTACATTATCAAGATTTACTTATCTTTTCTTTTTTTCCATTGAAACACTAAGCAGCTCTTACATCAATGTAGGTGTGTTTGAGAATTATGAGAGCCTTCAATTCTCATACCAAACTACACCCACACAAGTCAATTCCAGTTCCAATGACTAAAGGTCATGTGAATGGCAAAAAGTAACAGGTAAGAACCTAATTTTGCTATTAAGAGTAACTGAATTTGCAGTTGTGGTTTATTAGTGAAGGAATTAATGCCACAAGGAGTAAATCCTTTCCCTGCCTTTTGTTGGTGTTTGTTCCCACTCTTCCCACTATTATTTTTAAAGACAGTTCCAATGGAAAAATAGACTTATGATGTGTGAGAACACAGATTTGCCTTTTAACGCACCAGTGAGACAGAGGCAGTGGTGGGCTAGCTCCTTGCCAAGAGGTGGGTAGCACTCAGTACCCAGCTCCTTCTGCAGGATTTGCTAAAAGCAAACATTTGAGTGCTGGGAATTGTCGGGTTCCCTGAGGCTGATGGCCCCTCTTTGTGCATTATACCTTCCCCAGGGAAACATATTCATATTTTTTAGCTATGACTGAATTCTCACATTAATTTAGTGGTTCTAGTTCTTAGCATGGCCCTTTGTCTTCTTTCAGCCAGATCCTCCCTGGGATAGTGGTCTCTTTGATTTGTTCTTCTGCCATACCATACCTGGTGTTCATTGGTGCTGCCCACCTGAGCCAGTTGGTAATCTACAGGCTCTGAAGTCCAGAGGGGGGAAGATTCTGCAGATCCTCCCCCCAGCTTTACCTTTTGTCAGGGTTAAAAGGTGGGGGCAACATGAAAATATCCTCCAGGAATTCAGGAGCAGACCCAGTGGTTATGGGGACTCCGTGTGTGTTAAGGGACTTGGCCAGTCTTGCAAATTACTTTTAGGAGAGTAAGTTTGAAGAATAGGAAGAAAATCCCATGTGTGGGCATACTTCTGTAATAAAAGCCTCTCTCCCTGGAATCACCTCTTGACAAGACAGAACCTTTGATTCAGATAATGAAAGACCTGTAAACTCTCAAGAAATTTTATTCAGCATATCAACACCCTTGCTTTCTTTGGTCTCTCTCTCTTTCTTCTGCTTTTAGCTGTACACTGGAGGGAAGGGTCAGTGGCATTTGAATGGTGTGATTGATAGTGTTTCTGTGTTTCCAGCAAAGTGATCTCTGGAACTCCCAGGCAATGGTGCTCCATTTCTCTTGAAATTGCAGCCCCCAGACCTAATTTTTCCTTTCTAGAATAAAGTAGGATTTGATGTGAAGAAGAACATATATAATTATCTGGTGCGTCTCAACCTTGTTGTTTGTGGCTGCTACAAAGCTCAGAGGTCAGGGGTTTTTGTTAGGTTTTTTTGGTTTTTTTTTCCTGTCACAAACTCACAGCAAGTCAAGCTGGGTATTTAGGGTAATTGTGAGCAGGTCAGTGCCATCTAAGCAAATGGACAGAGCTTGTTTGACATGTGGTTTTCTCAGTTGCTTCCTGCTCTATCTGTCCATCCTTTTCAATTTGTGTTGTTGAGACATGTGTGAATATGTTGACATATTGAGTATATTTAATGCTGCTACAAAATTTGCCTAAATCCATCTCTGATTCTATTAAATGCAAATGGTTTTCATGATGTCCATAACAGGGAGGCTGAACATTCAGACTGGCAACGTCAGGAAAGTACCTAAGGGACATCAGGGTAAAGAGGGGTGGCAGAAAGAAACTGAGAAAGAAGACTAGGGAATGGGAAAGAATTCTTCTACCATGATTTGGCTGGAGCAAATTTTATAGTGCATTTTGCAGCCAGTGGTGGTTTTAACAAAGGAGTAACCCTTAAGTGCCACTGTAAGTGCAAGGTTACCTGAAGCCTTTTGAGCTAGCCTTACATCTGAATTTGTACCATGGTTTATTTGTTAGGATCTACGGGATCTCTCTTTGTGTTTAATTGGATTTTGCTGTCCTGCAGCAGCAGAAAGCTTTCAGGTCCTATTTGCAGCCATTGCAGAGTATTTTCTGTGCACAACTGTGTCTTGTTGTACCTAAACAACATCTCATTTGGAACACTTGGATGCAAAGTTTCCAGCACAGTCCTCAGCCTCCTGCCATGTTTATCTACACTTCCTTGGTGGTCTGGTCTGTGCTGGAGGCATGGAAACTGATAGCTCCCAAAAGGCTGCCAAATCCACTGCCCTGATCTCTGCTGGTGTGGTGCTACCAGCAATTGCAGTTCTGTCCTAAGGCCCCTGTGCTCTACTGACACAAAGGTGAGGTTGTTGTTTTGAAAGAAAATAAAATCAATTGAATTTTTGGTTGGAGCAGACATTATATTATAAACTGCCTTCAGCTGGCTCATCAGTAAATATTTAATAAGATTACTACTTAAACAAGGGCTGATTATACTTTCCTAGGGAAAAGCAATTCTTTACACTTCAAAATTAAGTGGAATAAGGTCTACAATTTTTCTTATATAGGACATCAGGATGAAAGATCATGCTTCTGGTCTGCTCTTGTCTTTCATCACTTGACCCTTCATGGACCTGCCTGGTTATGTGGCTCATGCTTTGAGAATATGCGAGGGTCAGGATGTGTGTGGCAAATGGATCTCAGGAACACCATGGCTGACAACTTTTTGTCAATGTCCTGACAAAAATTTGAGTGCCAGGATAGCAACTGCAGATAAGGATCTAACTGATCCACTGTGCTAGGAATTTCCTCCAATGCTCATCAAATTTCTAGATTTTAGCTCCCCTGGCAAAATTGCCTGATGCCTTCCAGCTATACTCCAGAAAGTCCAGAAGTGGGAAGGTCACCTTTCTTGGGACTCTTGTGGTGTCTGAAGGAATGCAGTGATTCAGAAATTCTGTTTGCTTAATAATTCATAAGTTTCCTGTTAGCCTTTAAACAGTGGGAAGAGCCATGGCAAAATACTTAAGATTAAAAGGCACAGTTTCCTCTTCAGATGAAAGTAGCATTCACTTTGAAATGCTTGGTGGTGACTTTGATTCATGTCTTAGATGGACCTTTGTCTGCCAGAAGCTGCTACCTTTGCACAGCTCCAGAAAAATTGCTGGAATACACTATGGGGCCAGGAAGAGAGGAGAGTTCAAATGTGGACCAAAGGAGAGTGATAAATCTAAAATAAAGCCACTGATCCAGGCAGACTTCCACGTAAGACAGAAGATTTAATGCTGTTTACTGGTGTAATTTTTCAGAGCTCCAGTTAAATGCAAAACAAATCACAGATATGTTAAAATTTTACTGTGTGGGCTGGACTGTTGTTTTGAATGAGCAGTGGTAAAGCCCCTGCTGTGGTTTCAGCATGGTTAAAAGTCCTATTTTTGCTGTTCTCAGTGATTAGAAAAATAGCACGTTTTATATGCTTTTGAGTTATGTGAATGCTTCTGTTTTAAATCATGATCGAGAAAATTGTTAACAATAGGTTAATTTTTTGTTTGTTGCTCAGATGGGATGCTTTAGTCCCTAAAATTGAATGCTAGTGTAAATCACTGTCTCTGCAGCATCGCCACATTTGCTTTCGGATGGATTTATGGAAAGATTTGATTTCCCTTTTCTTTAATCTTATATTGGCTTATAATGGAGCCCACACCAGAGCCTTGTAGTGAAGCAGGGAAATAGAGCTGTCTTCTAGCTCATGCCTCTGCAGCTGCGAGGTACTGGCACACAGCAGAGGAGCTTTGTGCCTTGGCTTTTTGGATTTCATTCAATCGGCTCCACTTTGCATATTTATTCATAGCAAAGCACCATTAGCTCAAGACTAATAATTGGGATGGCGTGGAGAACACTGCATAAAGAAATGCAGGCCACTTGGCTCTCCAGAGCCTGATTTGACTGATTCTTTACGTCAGGAGCCTCTGTGAAGCCTCTGAATAACGTATTAATGCACATTGCTGCTTTTCTCATCCTCTCATTTAACATATTTCAGTTCAGTTGGGTGTTTCTCGAATTATACTCATGCAGCTTAAATCCTAGTCCACAAGCTAGGTAGGAAGCCAGTTATCTTTTTAAAGAATAACTAGAAAAAATTAACATTTCTGAGTTCTGGTTCAAATGTCTTCGTCAATTTCAAAGACTGAAGCTGGCAGTTTTATATCTGCTACATATTTATTTGTAAATGAAAATTGAATATCAACATAAATATGTTTCATTTTACATACACCTCCATTCAAGCTGCTTTGAATTGGTAGGAGCCTTTTTCTTTACAGATGAATCACTGCAAGAGCTGGTCCTTCAAAGTTTTTTATTGAAACAATCTTACTTGTCTTCCTACCAAGCCCTTTGGGCTTTTCAGATGGAGAGCATGCTGCAATGGGAACTTACAGAGAAAGAAAAAGATTATGGTTCAGGGTTTTCTTGTTTGTCAGTGATTCTGGCACCTGGAAAGCATGGGTATATCAGAAGCTGATTGGAGTAAGAGGGTTATGACTCAAATGTCCCAGCAAAGGTCAACATTGTGATACTATGAGTGAATTACCCCTGATTCTGGAGGGACATTAAGGTGTGTATTCATTTTTACCAAAATTTGTGTCTGAATATCCAATTGTTAGACCTTTGTTTGTTGAACCTCTATCTGAATGGCAGAAAACAACAGCAAAAGAAGCCATCCCAGGAGCCAGCTTTATTCCATGGGGCTCCGGGAAGGGGTACCAAGTGTTTTAAAGATGTGGCTTGTATTCTCTGCCTGCTGAAGCTCAGAATCCTGGGGATTTTATCATCTGCTGTGATGGCAGAGACCTGTTTATAGAACAACACTGAAACCACTGCAGGTCAAGAGATGAAAGAAATGTTGTGAGAGCCACTGACTGATTAGGCAGTCTGTCATCAATAATGGATTCTGAGGAAGTGGGACAGTAAATATGTCTGGGAGAGGAAAAATTAACTCAGGACTGGACCTGTACTTCAGACTGAGGTACACTCATAAAGCAAACAATATTGTGCTGTACTTCTGGTGTTTTAATTTATGTGTGTAGATAGGAAGAAGTTGTTTCTGTTTCCACTTGGAAAATGGACATTAGACTCTTAATGCACTTTCTGAGTTGAAGTCAAATAAGTGAAAAGTGCCAAGCTAGCAAAGAGACCTCTATTACGTCAATTAAGTTGTGGCTATTTATTTTAGAGCTGATTTTGGCTAGAGTATTGTGCTGAATATATTGCATTATGGAACAATTTGACTGTGCTTTAGGTTACTGCTCTGCAGTATGTGGGGAAGCTATTAATGTACAAATATATTAATACATCAGAAGTATAAACCCACATGTGGTTAGTTGCATCCCAGGAAGGTTCCACGCTGCAGGAACACCAAATGGGTCTGCAGGCTGCACAGCCAAAGCCTACTGTCCCATGCTCAGCTCTCACTGAAAGTGAATTTAATGCTATTGGAAAACACTTTTGCATGGTGTGGCTTTACATCAGGTGTGTCAGTGAAATAAGCCACTTCAGCAAAATATAGTTTTGTGTGAGCATAACCCTATATTTGTCCTTATGGAAAAACTAAACCAAAAAATGGCACCACTAAATGATCAGTGCTATAACAGCAAAGGCTCCCACGGTTAACCTGGTCTCAGTCAAATCTTTGGTGATGTTAAAAATCACAGTGGAATGGACCTGTGGGTACCTTTCAGCTTTTTTCTGGGTTGAGAGGTAAGTGAAGCAGATTTCCCACCCAGCCTCATTTAAAGCATGTGGGATATCAGTATCCATATGGAATGCTTCATGATTAATCATCGTGGAGATTTGTCTCTGTGGAAGACGTTTCGTTCAGCCCAGGACTGAAAAACAAAGGATATGTTACTGCCACACTAATGAAAAACACAGACAATCTGCTGTTCATATGTGCCAATTGTTGCTGCAGCCTTTACATAAATCCACTTAAAGATGAGAAAAATAATTGCAGGCAACCATTCTGCAGAAAGCTCACAGGAATATGGGCTTTTTAGGGGGATGCTTTCAAGTGCATAAAAAGCCATTCACAAATTTAATTCTTGTTCCTGAGTTCTTCTTTGCGCTTGTTGTTGGTCAGTCCATCAGACCACAACACCTAAATCAAAAAAGTGCCAAGCAGAAAACTAAATTGTAGTCAGGGGATGTGAGAGGTCAAGGGAAATTTCAAATTTTAGGTAGTTTTGTGTATAAGACAGCACAAGCACAAAACCTGACCTGAAATCCAGAGAACCTTCTAAGGATGACCATGATAGGTAGAACTGTGTACATATTGGCAATCCAGTCAGCTTCTGGACGTTTTTAATAACAAAAAAGTGTAAGTAATGCAAAATATTTATATAGAAATTGTCACTTTCTGTGGGCTGAATAATGTGCTGCCTGTGAGTAGATGATACCTTTGAATAGATCTGGATTTGCTCACCAAGTTTCAAAAGGTATTTTGTAATATTATTGGTAAATAAGATTGGTAACTGGTAAATATTCAGGCTGTTGCCCGTCTGAGGTTCAAATCCTTGCAGTATGAATAGGCAGATACTTCTGCAGCCACAATCATCATAAGAATTGCGGTGTTCCCTTGTCCCAAACTGTGTGGCCTGTGGCCCTGGAGTATTGGAGAGCTGCCACAGTGTCATTCTGTAAGACCGTACTCCACCCATGTGTAGTGCTGGCCCCTCTGCTGCAAAAGAAACAAACCCCAAAACTGCAAAAGGCCCTGGAAAGGGCAGAAAGGATGACCAAAGGTCTGAGCAAGGAGTGACTGCACCTCCCGGGTTGCTTCAGTTCAGAATATAAGGGAGTAAGGTGGGATCTGATAGAAGTATACAAACCTCTAGTGGCATGGGTGGGTGGATACCTGTTGCCATCGCTTAGGGTGCAAGAAATAAGGGCTGTCAAATGACCTTGGCAGGAATCATGTTGAAAACAAACTTCTAGAAGTAGACTTCCTGCCAACAGATGCTTTAGGTGCAAAAAGTGCCTGCATGGCTCTGAGGGGAGACAAGGCAAACACCTGGAAGGGACAGCTCTGTTGGGTGCTCCCAAGAGGCCACACCGGGCTCAGGAAACATTGGAACATAAAATAATTCCAGGACTGGGAATGTGCTCAAAGAAAGTGTCATATACATTTGCCCCTGTTCTTAACTTAGACATGAGGTTTGCCTATGGCCATTGTTGAAGACAGGATGCTGGGCCAGATGGCCATTCTGCAGCTCCTGTATCTGCTATAGATAGGTCTTGCCAAGATGTTTTAACACTTGGTTAACAAAACGTTGATGGTTTGGGTGGTTTTTCTTACTTGATCAGACTTTCAGGTCCCAGATTTGGTCCAGACATCGTTCAAATCATCTTCCTCATGGTATCTGGAGAATTAATGCTGTGGATTTTAGTATGATTAGAACAAGACTTTTGAAACAGAAATTCAGAGAGCTTCTCTCTGTTTTCCACCCTCCAAGTATTATTATGGAAATGACTGCATCTTCCTTTGTTTCCATCTGTTATTTCTGTGGCAGTAAGTTCCCAAATATGCTGTAAAGAACTGTGGGCTTGCTGTATTGGCTATTAACCACACATTGCTCTGCTACTCACCCCCAAACACATCTCTTCAACTATCTTTCTCTGAATGTACAAGCCTCAGCTTCCTAGCCAAATTTCATTTAGTTATTTTATCACAAGTGCTAACCACCAGTTTTGGTTGTTGGTTTTTCTGGGATGTTTCAGCCTTCCACAAAAGCCAGAGAACACCACCATTGGGACCCTTACTGGCAAACTTTTGATCCACAATATGTGTGGTACAAGAACAGTGCAAGTCTCTCATCTTTGTCTTTGGTAGAATGCAAGGCAAGTACCTAAAATACTTCCTTATTATAATGCTTAGTAGTAAGTGTTGCTATTAAGTCATCAGCTAATTTCTGATTCTGTGAAAGAAGCATGTTTTGGGCAGAAATTTTCCAGACCTAGGTTTGTTTCAAAGTAAATGGTTTGCTGAATAAAAAGCTTTTAAGCAGACAGACAGCTGAAAGGCCTGAAATTCAACAGTTGCAGTTTGCATGGAAATTGTCTTTATTGTGGAGTTGTCTATAGGTTTTTTGTTTTTGCCTTCATTTTCAGTTGTCTCCTTTGCTTTGCCACAGCCATCTTGTTTAGTCTTTGCCATTAGAAAACAATCAGAAAACCAGTGTTGCCAAGTAAAAATGCATCTCATTTTTAAGGTTCAGCTGGGGCTTTTTTTGCCTTATGTGAATTTTACACAGAGACTGCTGCATGATACCTTTCAAAGATGGCCAACTCTGCCAAATCTAGCAAAAGGAGCATTTTGGTCAGATGTTGTTGTTGCTGCCATTGTGAGTTCCACCATTGCAAGACCTTCTGGGTTAGAACAGCACAATTTTCTGCCTTCATATTTAAGGGGCTGACTGGCACAAAAGAGAAACCTTGCATTTGTCTAGGTTCATAGCAGAAAGGAGCAGGTGCACGTACAATAATGCAGAGACTGTACAGGAGAGGTGCAGCTTCTCTAGGGTTTTCAATATTGTCTAAAAAGCCCTCCAAGAAGAGCTGCAAAGTAGCTGCAAAATAGATTTGTGATAAGGAGTAGAAGAGATTTAGTAGATTATCAGAGACCAAAAAGGAGAAGTCAGTTCTGTGTGAAAAACTCAGCCGGGCTGAGCAGCCAAAGGAAGGTGGAGGTGAGTACAGAAGTGTAAAGACCTGATCAAAGGTGTCATTGTCAGCTTGAAGGCCAGAGATTAGTAACATTTTTAATTCTAGTTGTTTTATTCCCTATTAGAATGCTGGAGCATTCGAACAAGACACGATGCTGGAGCTTAGTCGAACAAGCTTACTTGAAATAACTCCTGTCTTAAGCCATCCTATAAAACAGGCTTCTGGAAGGGCTTTTGAAATTGATTAACTTTGTTCTCCCACCTAGTTTGCTTTTCGTGAATGTTCTGGTTTCACTCAGGGCTGGAAATGAGACTTGTCAGGAAGGCGACGGGAATTTTGTGGCGTACGAGGAAGCACAAGAGCTTGCCCGTGGAAACCTTTGTCTGGTGAGATTTTGCTCAGAAAAGTGTGTCCATGCAAATTCAAGTGCTGGGCTGGGCAAGTCCAACTCCTCATTCATTTTGTGATGGTGAGGCTGTGACAGGACAACCTGGGCATGACACAGTGGGAGATTGCAATCAGGCTGCATTGTCACCAGCTGGCTGGGAGACACGCAGCCCTTCCAGCCTTTGCATCCCTGGTTTGACAGCAAACTGTGGAGCTTTTAGTTGGCAAGGTGCATCAAAACATTGCAGATCATATTTTTAACTCTTTGCATGTGCATTTTGGGGAGCTCCATTCTCTCTTCCTACCTCCTGAAGGCCACAGCAGTATTTGTGTTGCTAATATTTTTTAAGCTGGCAAGACATGCTTTTTCTTTATTGACAAACTGGTGAAATTTCTCCCAAAGGAAAAGATATGGGGAGATTATTTTGGTTTTCAGAGCTTCTGCTAATATTAATTTTTTTCCTTCTCTGTGCATATTTTGTACTCAAAAGAAAATGTGCTAAGAACTCAGAGCCTTTTTTTGTAGCATTTGTAAGTGAAAGTGCAATCCAGCTGTTGGCAAACCATAAGCTCATTGTTTTGGCAACGCTGTTTCATTTACTTTTTTTTTCTGTTATACTAACTTGTTTGCTCAGGTATTGGAATTCAGAGTTTTTCCTTCTTTTTAGAAATTCACACCCTTTCTGGCAAGGTCTGAGCTGTTTTTATTGCTTACAATTATACCTACAGGTAAAATAAATACTTTCCCACGGATGCCCTGGAATCCGGTATGGTTTTAAGCTGATGTAGCTGGAAGAGCTGAGTTGTACAACAAGTAGTTCTACTGCTCTGTCTTTTCCCTCTGATGCCTTTTAAAGCCGCAGGGCTTGAGTCTGTTCTTGCTCTTGAGTTATTGGGGCAGTTCTTTGTAAAGGTGTCAGGGTCTCCTCCACACAGATCCAAGTGACTTGGAGATAACGTACCTGTGAGGGAAAACCTAAGCTGCCTTTTCAACATAAATATTCCTGTGGCCTTCAGAGCACAACAGAACAGAGCTCTAAGCTGTGCACACAAAAAAATGGTGTTGGAAGGGCATTTTGATGTCACAGAGAAAAGCACGGAAAAGTTAGGAAATGCCCTAATTAAAGCTGCCTGTGTAATTCATTATGATTCATTTTTTAATTATCTGATCCCCATACTATTTTTTCCGCCGACGCCTCTTACCTCTGTGCACAGGATGTTCGGAGGCCTCTTAATGAGCAGCTATTCAGCAGTTTGTTTCATCTTCATTGTTTCATGTGTGGCCCAAGGCCTTATTTATCGTGTGCTATTAAATCCTGTTTTGAGGGCTAAATCCAGAAAAAGGTTTTGGCCTGGTGACCTTGTGTGCTGAAGGATCTGACTTTTCAGCCCCCTGCTGCCTGGTGTTGAGAGGTAGGGTTTATGGCCCAAGTGTGCTGCTGCAGCTGTGGCAGAGTGGGGCCAGCTCTCCAGCCTGGCTCCTTGGTGCCATTTATCACCCTTGGCTCAGGTGATAAATGATATGGAGCTCAGAAGGCTCCAGGAAGCACATTCTTTTCTGTGGCTGCAACCTGCCACCCAAAATCCAAATCACCATCTCCCTTCCCTACAGAGTTAATTGGGAGCCTCGGGTTTGTGACTCATGCATCCTGTTTTCAGCAGTGCCACTTGCATGGTGAAAAAGCCCTTGAAAAGTATTTCAGCAAAGTTGTAGCCCAGTTTTCCTCCCCATAGAAAGGGAATAATGTCATGGACCAAACTGTCTCACAGAGGTGTTCTCTGGCTCCAGTGTTTACAAGTCCTTTGGAGTCTTAGTTATTGGAAAGACAATGTATTTCTTCTTCATCCAAAACTGAAGGTCAGAGTTGTGGAAACATCCCCTTGTCTCACTGCCTGAATTAGATTTACAGAAGAACTCTTGGTGAACCATTTTCTAACACACAAAAAAACCACAGGCTGCTTCCAGTGTTCTTCAAACTGGGATCTTCCAAATCACCCCAGAAATTCCACCAACGTGTTCTGGAGAAGTCCTGAGTGATTTATGGAGAGATAGTGAAGCAAGCAGTTTTCTTCTCAACTCAGACTGTCAGGATTGTGTCTGTAGCAGAACACAATGAGCCAGGGATGGTTCTTTGGCCTGGAGATCAAAGAGCAGGGCATGACTCAGCCATGGGGCTGAGCTCACCCTCCTCCCCTCCCAAAGAGCCAGGACACTTTGGCCATGCTGCCTGGTGGAAACAACTGACCTTTGCTATCTCTCAGATCATGCTGAAGCAGATCTGAGAGAGGAGAAGCTGGCAAGAGCCAAACCCCACATTTGTGAGCAGGCTAACAATGGTGTGGGCAGTGCTGACCAGGCTTGTGTTCTGCTCCCTATCATTTATCAATGCAGACAGGGCCAGTGCAGGGTGTTTGGCTTTCCCTGAGAACTCATCACAGGGAATGTGGGGGAATCTTTGGGATCTGCTGTGTTTAATTTTCCTACCTCTGGGTGGTTTAGGAGGGTCTGGGTAGTGTACATCCTGTGATGTAATGGCAGCTAACCCAGCAGTCTTTGGTGGAGCTGTGGGAATGTTCCAATTCTGATGTTTTGTCCAGGAGAAATTTTACAACATTAGATTTCTATAGGTAAATAATTGTCCTTCTGGAATACTGCTGGGCTTTATATTTTAGAGAGGGAGGGTCAGGAAGTAGCTACTTGAACCTGAATCTCTTACAGTTTAGGATAACACCCAACCTTGGAACCACTTGCTGTATGGTTATTTTTCTTGTTTTATGATGTTTGGAGGTAGATGTGACAGAGGTGGTAATTTTCTCTTTCTGGGAAAAAATGCATCAAGAGATTACTGGAGTTTTCCTTAATGGGGTTTTGATGATGTTTTCAAGGGCAGAGGAACAATTTGCTGCTTATTTCTACCCCAAGGCCCTGCCAGTGGGACCTCATGTTCATTTCCAGCCAAAAGCTGCATTGATTTTCTTTCATTTACATTTATCCTGAACTCAGAAGCATGTAAATGATACCTCAATTGTTCCTTCTGTGTTAACATAGTGGAAATTTTCATCACATTGACTGGGACTGTCCTTCCAAGCCCATGCCCTCACATAGCACCTCAAATGGACCACAGTTAATATGTGTAATAAGAACAGAGCCACAAGGAGAGGGCTGCCTTGGCCAAAAGGAGCATACACTTCTGGAAACAAAACTTTCTTTCACCACTGAGGGCCTGATTGCTCTTTAGTTCAATCCTTGGTAGGCCAACACATGGGAAACAAGCTATGGAGTGGGGAGCAACGTGTGTAACTCTGCAAATGCAGCTAGGCAATCTTGCACATGGCATAGCTGATCTCTACAGGAGGGGAGATTTTTTATTTTTCTTGAATCCAGCAAAGAAAAAAACTAGCCAAAACTCTAAACAAATCTACCAGGAAATGAGGCTCAGATTTATATTCAGCTTGTGTCATTTCTCTCTTTAATCCCTGGTGCTTTGCCTCTGACACCTTCCTTGAGCCTGATCAGGAGATGGATTTCAATGTTGCTGGTGCTTCTCTTGCCCCTGTTGAGCAACTGCTTGGTGAGTCTGATTTTGGGACCTACTTAGATGCTTGGTGCTATGATACTTTCCTGATCTCTGTCCAAACCCTTCTGAAGCTCTCTTTGATTCCTGTAAATGCGATAATTCAGCTTGGCTGGATCCTTGTTGAAGGGTATGACACAACTTGGGTTAACTTCAGAATCAGCCCTGCTGGCAAAACAGACTTTCTTGTGAGATTTATGGAGCTTCCTGCTTCTTGCTGGGCTGTGAATGGAACAAGAATAGCCTTTCTCAGAGTGCCTTGGCACTGCTCCTTCTAGAGACAACCCAGAGCAGGACACAATGCGAAATACCAAACTTCCATAGACCAAAAAAAAAACCCCAAAAACCAAATGCCTTTGCTTTTTGTTGGGTTTGGTGGACTTTTCTTGTGTTAATATTATTTTAGGGAAGTGTATACAGCAAATATATGAAGTTATGACTCTGTGGATTAAATATAATTCAAGTTGACTTGAGAAGGTGATGTTTTGGCACTTCAAACTCTTAATCTCAGCAATTATTTTGCTTTCCTTACTGTTTCATTTGCACTGTCACTTTTCTTACCATTGAGTTGAAACCCCTAAAACAGGCAGTCTCTGTACATCTCTCCGAACAGAATGAAGGGCAATGAACATTGAAGTAACCTGCCCAAGACTGCAAAAGGGGAAGAAAAGGGAGCAGAAAATCAAGGATTGCCAAAATCTTCTTTCAAGTTGAAAAATCTATTTAAAAGAAGAGGTTTCTTTATTATTATTATTTTCATAATCATTATTATAATTAATCTTCATGCATGACTTTTCTCCCATGCAACATAACTTTCATGATTTTGAATACAGGCAGCAAAGATTTTTACACCCGAGCAGGAAGCTGGGATGACATGCATCATAAATAGTTGCAAAATAATATGACATAAAAAATATGCTTATTGTAGCTAATCTGAATTTGTTTAAAAATTGAATGTGCCACCCCCATATGCATGTCATCAAAAAAGCCCAGTAACTAAACGGGTTAATCAAAATCACCCAAGACCCAAAGTCCTCAAGTTTAAAACCTGCTGACACTAAAAATACCCTCTTCATTTCTTCACCTGCTAGAGCAGGCCATGTAAACAAACAGACCTTGTCTAATAATAGTTGCAGATGTTCAAAGCCAGTGTTTATATTTACAGTCATGAGCCACAGATTTCTGTTCACAAGTCACATGCTTTCTTTCTTGATGCTTTGCTACACATATATATTTTTTAATAAAATCTTTCTAAAGATTCTGTGACTCCTGCAGAGCTCCAGCTCATTTTAATATAACCCAAGCTCTATCCCTCCTCATTCTGTAAGATCTTTATAGCTGCAGGTCCATGATTAATGAACTTTAATTCATTTAGTTCTCCTTCCTTTTTTCCTTTTGCTTCATATATGTGTGTGTTTTTCCTTGCCAGCAAGAGAAATGGTAGTAAATGACTTTTTGTCTGATTGACAAAAATTCTTTTCTCTTCCTTCTCACCTTTGCATGTAATTCTTTAATGGCTCAGTCTTCAAATGCAAATTCATTAATTACCTTTATTTTATAACTTTGCCTACCTTGGAAAGCCCTAAAGCTCTCCCTTAGTCCATTTTTTTGCACTCTAAAATGAGAAGAGAAACTTACATGTGAAATGGGAGGGGGGATCCCAAATGAGAGCAAACATTCAATAAAAATTCAATGCAAGAAGAAGCACTTGCTTTTAATGTATTTTTCCTTCAAAAATGCCCAGATGGACAAATATTTGTCCCGTGGACCACTACTTGAGCTAGGTGTGTCACAGTGTGCCTAAGCCATGCAGTCATGGTAGCAGTCCTTGATGTGCAGTTTCCTGCATGAATCACCTGTTTCCTGTAGCTCTCCCTTCAGCTTAAATACTTCAAGTACTTCTTTACCCACCCTGGTTACGCTCAAGGTGATCCCTAAAGGAATGAATTTGCTCCAAATTACAGGCCTGACAGTCACTTAATGTTATGCTTGTGAGTGGGCAGCAAATGGATGCACTTCAGAGAAACTGATATAAGTGGACTGCTTTGTGATTGTTATTACAAAAGGAACAAAATGCTTGTTTTATTAGTTTTTAAATCTAATGCAATGGAATTGTGGTAAGGAGGTGGCAATTAGGAGACACTCTGGTTGCATGCACATAAAATCCCATGTTTCTCTCTCAAAGTAATAGGAATGGAATCAAAGGCTGTTAGAGCTGTTTGGAGGTAACAATAACATTCAGCCCTGCTTTGTAACTGCTAATGGATTTCTTCTTCAGCATGCCTCAGAGGAAATTATTTTCCTTCCTGAGAAGACACTAGAAAGGCTGGGAAAATCTGTTTGTCTTTTCTCTTACCGAGATACAAATCAGCCAGATCAGCCTTCGAGCCAGCGGAGTTTAAGGCAGGTTTAAAGTGCTGCTCATGAGATATGAGGCTTCACAGACAGTGATGCAGCCGCTCTGGAGGGTCTTCATCCTCTCTGGGTGCAGAGCAGGCTGAGGAGCCTCCACAGCAGCCAGAGGAGCCCTGAGCAAGGCTCCTGGTCCAAAGCAGGGCTCTCCAAGCTGTGATGTGCATAGCACTAGTGGGACACAAACCACTACCAGAAGGCAGAGGAAGGAAGGCAGCTCCTCCACTCCTGTGTGGAGCTGCTTGTAAAGCTCCGGGGTGAGTGTTTCCACACAGATACTGGAAGAGATTCCGTGCCTTTGTGCAGACTCAGTTCCTGCCTACAGCCACTGACTGGCAGTGTGGAGGTGCCCACCCGAGCTGCGAGGAGCTGTCTGCTGAGGGTCTGTGAGAAGAGACTACTTTAGGGCAGCTTTCTGGACATCCCTTTGCAGATGATTGAGTAGCATTGCACAGACTATTTATTTTCCTCCATTGTTTTAATTGTATTCATTTTCTGATCTTGCCCTGATTTGGTGATAATTGATTATTACAGTGATTCTATTCTTTCAGCAGAGAAAGAGGCCACATGGTTCTAACCTTTGGGAACTCAGATATTTCAAAGACAATATTTTGCAACACGATCTGACACAGAAGTGATTTATTAAGAAAATACATTTGTTTCTGTAGAGATGCAGCAGCCTTGCTTGGTGTGTGATGCTCAATGTATGCACAAGGAAATGTAGAATGTAATCAAGTAAATATTATTTAGCTCTCAGTGAGGGTTTCTTTACCAAAAATATCTCTGGACCTCTGGTGATCATCAGGATCTGTTGTTATCTTATTGTTAGTATCATATTTCTAAAGTCCCATACTGTCGCAATCATATTTCTGTAAAGTGCTGTACCTTCTTGGTGATATTTCTTGGGGGCAGTTCTTCACAGCACAGACTACTACTACTACTACTACTGCTGCTACTACTACCACTACTACTACTACTTCTTCTTCTTCTTCTTCTTCGTCGTCGTTGTCTTCGTCTTCTTCTTCTTTGTCTTCTCCATCGTCTTCGTCGTCGTCTTCTTCTTCTTCGTCGTCTTCGTCATCTTCTTCGTCTTTGTCTTCATTGTCTTCTTCGTCATCTTCTTCGTCATCTTCTTCATCATCTTCTTCTTCTTCTTCGTCTTCTTTCTTCGTCTTCTTCCCCTGCCCGTTGCTGCTTCTTAGTCAGGGCTCCTTCCAGGCTCTCCCTACCTGGCCAAGCCCAGCCCCTTTTATCCCAGTTATCTTCACTGGCTACAGCTGCAGCCCAATTAAGGACATCGCAGCTGCAGCCCATCAAAAACAACCAGGGCTTATCAGGGCAAGGCCTATATACAGATATTCAATATACAATACAGATATTTTACTAAGACTCCTACTATAAGGATCTTTGTTTTGCATCTGGTTGGTACATTGCAACCTGGATGACACAGATCTCCCATGCCACTACCTTTTGGCCAAGCCTGTGGAAAGTTACTGCTACTAAGTATAGTAAAGAGAATGACAATAATAATGTATTTTTCATTATGGAAGAGAGTTTGTAGTTAATAATTTCTATTAGTTCAACTCTGCCTTTCCATTAGGGCGCTAAATGGCTTCTTTATATTTCTGATTTCTTTCTTCTTACATTCATTTTAGCATTCATTCTATATTCATTCCATCTTTTATGGACAAAACCTCTGTGTGTGTTTTTTCAACAACCTTCACTGGAGCAGAAGGAATGGTTTATAGGTGATCTTTTGAAATGCCCACATGGGTGAATGCAGGGACAATGCCAATGCTTGCATGTATTGCAGCAGAGAAACTTGACCTTTTAAAATGCAAACAACAGCTATAGACTCCCAAGCTGTCAGGAAATCCTTGGAATATGGAAAAACAGACATATTTTTTCCATGCTGTTGTGAAGGTCAGGAGTCCCAGGCTTTTCCCTGCTCTGCAACCTCAGAATTTTGTCTCATGCCTCTTCCTCTCAGTATTGCTGTTGTTGATTTGGGGAGTGGTAATCTTTACATTCTGGGCTGATCATTCAGAGTTCATGTCAGTGTTCAGCAGGTAATGTTGTTTGAGTGTTTGGAATATATGAAATCCCATATTCTGAGAGGCGCGGATTATAAAGCCAAGAGGGATGGTTGCTCATCAGGACTGTGACCCATTTAATTGGAGATGAGCCCAAATCTAGACGCTGGATCAAACATACCTGAACCCTGGGGAAGCTCAGTTCTGAATTCAGATCTGGGTGTGAGCTCATTCCCATCTCTGTAAACACCAGAGACAGGAACACAAACAAATGATTTTAGGGAAAATCATATATATATTTAATGATTGAATCCAGAGCTGAACCACATTCCAAACCCACTACAAATAGCTTTCCAGTATCTCCAGTTTCATAACTCCAGAAATTAAACTTTTCTGGCAAAGCTTACACATCAGCCCAGAACATTGTCCTCTGCAAGGTTACAATGGCAAGTTGTCAGAGAATTTGATCCTCAGGATGCTGGTAGAAACCTGGAAAAGCTCCAATACCTTTTGTGCTGGAGATTAGGATCTGGTTTACTGTGTCTCTCTCCTGCTGTCTTTTTGTATCTCCTGATTTTAGTAAACAAGAGGGGAAGGAGAGAAAAGGAAGGAATTCATCACAGGCTTTGAATGATGCAAACAGTTTAATTAGGAAGTAATGTTAAATACAGTTTCCCTTCCTTTGCTGTTTTCCAGGCAGGATGCATCCTTAGGAAACAATAATAGAACTGGGGATTACAAAGCCTTTGCAGGCATTGCAGCCAAGTGGCAACACAGGAAAGTGATCCAGGGGCAGGCGCTTGTGTAACGTGAGTGGAAGTTATTCAACATTCCTGGAGGAAGCACAGCACCAGCACAGCCCAGTATCAAGACAAATATCCCTGTCAAGCTGAAAGGGAAGATAATGCTGGTTGCCATTTTGTATTGTTTCTCTTTGTGAAGTTTTGCTGATTTTGCTCTCCCCAGCCTGGCTTTGAAATAACAGCACAACTAAAAATAACCTCACATTTGGGCCTTAAAATGTCTCCGTGACACAAGGTCAAACAATAATGGGCATTTCCTACTCTGTAACCTTTGTAGCAGGCAGGAGGAAAAGTGTTCAAAAGGGGCATTGCTACAGGGGTCAACCTGAAACATTTGACCCTGAACTAGTTCAGTTGCCAAATTCTCCATCCAGGAGAAGGTCTGTGGAAGCCTGTGGGACACCAGTTTTCTGTGAGCTGAATTTCCCTCTGTGCTATTTATAACTGTCCCCATGTTTCACTGTGTAATAGCAGTGTTTGCAAATGCCTGTGCAATTAAACCCTCACCAGCTGTGCTCCGGGAGCCAGGTCCTGGAAAACAGAGCCCATGATGCAGAAAGGCCTCATCAGCCTGGAAAGTTTTGGTCTTTTAATTGCTGATACCCACTGCAGTGGCTGGGAGTCAGAATGCCTGTGGTCTGATCCTGCTGCTGGGCTGGCTGGGAGTTAGAGGGACTCACTGCACTTGTGGACCTCAGTTTACCACCAGGATTCTGAAATGGTGGGAAATCTCTCTTAAATGCACATTTCTCATAATATTACACTGTGTCTCTGTGACGGTGGTCACAGGCGTCTTATGTTGAAGGAAGAGATGCGAATGTTGACTCCATGTTTCAGAAGGCTAGATTTATTATGTTATGATATATATCACATTAAAACTCTACTAAAAGAATAGAAGAAAAGGTTTCATCTCAGAAGGCTAGCTAAGCTAAGAATAGAAAGAAAAAGAATGATAACAAAGGCAGCTGTCCCAGACTCTCTGTCCGAGCCCGCTGGGCTGAGATTGGCCATTAATTACAAACATCCCAGATGGGCCAATCACAGATGCACCTGTTGCATTCCACAGCAGCAGATAACCATTGTTTACATTTTGCTCCTGAGGCCTCTCAGCTTCTCAGGAGGAAAAATCCTAAGGAAAGGATTTTCATGAAAATATGTCTGTGACAGGTCTCTTTGGAACTGAAAAGGCATTGAGGAGTCATTCTGTTCTTCTCTTTTGGGGGTACCTACCACATATATTTTTCATACACTGGTCTCTCATCAGAAATTAATTGCAGGAAAAATGCTCTGTTATACTCTCATGGGTACATTCAGTACCATTCAGCTCTGGCATTTTCAAGTGGTTCCTGTGCTTCTTTTTTTCCTGCTTCTGACTATGGAAAAAATGAATTGAAGGATGATATTAAACAATGCACCTAAAACACTGATTTTCCCCCCTGCTCTCTGTACAGAGGCCTCTTGAAACGAAAACTATTGTCTGCCCATTCTCTCTCTTTAATCTTTGAGTGCTGAATTTCTTGGTTCCCTCAATAGTATGCACAAGCCTAACTCCCCAGTCTGCCCACAGCTGCTGCCTTTGAGCCCTTCAGAGGCTCTACCTTCAACCTAGTCTTTTACTTTGGAGACCCTGCATGACTTGGAGATACTCTTCCCTCTTGGCTTATCATAAAAGTGATTCTTCCCACTCATTCTCTTGTATTTTCTTGCTCCTTCATCTGGAATGCAAATATGTACCAGGAGCCCAAACCTTCCTTTGAATTCCCCAGTATCTCACAAAGGGTGGTCAGAATTGGTTTTCAGTGGATAATGAAGTTTTTGGCTACTGACATTTTCTGTAGAAAATGTGAAATCTGCATGGCTTCATCTTTTACATGAAAAACTAAGAAACCAAAGAATGAAATTCTTCTGGGCCAGAAAGAGAAAAAACCCCAAACAAACCAACAAACAAACCCTTGAGGTTTGGAGGGTTTGTTTCTTCTCCAAACTGACATTTCTTTGCTTTCATGGAAATGTTTTTTCTGTCTGTATTTCTGCTTAGACTTTTACCTGTGTGGGACAGGTAAAAGTCTAAGTAGACTTTTTCAACATGTAGTTCAGGTCAAAAGAGAGTCACTGAATAATCTGCATTTCTGCAGATAATTCTGTTTAACTTCTTGGTCACTATGTGTGCCAGGATGTGAATTAATCCATGCCAAAGCACTTTGGGTTCCCCGAAGTGTAAAAGCATCCATGGGAATCCAACCTTTCCTGTTCCCTGGTGGTCAGCGTTGGAAAGTGCAAGGAGCCTAGTGGGATTTAAGTGATTTATGAAATACAAGCCCTGTGGTGTGTATGGAACACGCTGTCTTAGTCTTGGGAGCACGAGGAGCACAGCTCTGCGTGTTTTGGCAGTGCAAGGAGAGAGGGATGGAGCTGATCCCCAGCTCACCTCCCAGACTGAGATCTGCAGGGCTGTGGGGAGCAAACACTGAAACAAGCAGCCCCTCCAACAGCAGGGTGAAGAAGAGGCTCCTGCAGGTGCAAGCTCTTCTGTTCCTGACTCTGTGTGGGGCACTATGATCTTGTTTTGCTGGAGACTCCAAAGACTCAAAAGTTAGCTCTGTGCAGGGCTCCCAGAGGTTGAATAAATTCAAAATGACATGCCCTGCATCCTGAGGGGTCATGCCATTATGCATAGCATTTTGTGCAGAACATTCATTTCTGATGAGGGCTTTTATTGATGGCATCATTAGAATCGAAAGAGAGAGGGAAGATTGATTTGCTTTGACAGAGCATCAAATATTCCTGTTAGGGTATAAACACAGTTTGTTAGCCATGCAGAGAACTGTAGAAAAATTAAAAATTAAATTATATAAAAAGCATTTGTTAAAAAAGTCAGAAAAATTGCTTGGAGCCAGATCTACTCAAGTTGAAGGTAAGTTTGTAGTTTGGAGCACAAAATATTGAATGAAATTGTTACACTGGTTTCTCACTCATCTGGTAAAAAACAATTCTGATACAATTGAAAAAAGAAAACCTGAGTTTGTTTCAAATTGTTACCACCTCATGACAAATGGGTCCCTCATGGACTCCTAAATTTATCTTTGTATCATGACAGGATGAAGGCTTTAATATTTGTGTTGTGACAGCAGGCTTTTCATCCTACTATTAGTAGTTTGAATAATTTGGTTCTCATCCCAAGCTGCACATCAGAGAGTCAGTTTTTCTACATCAGGATCTTTTCCCATAATTTCCAAGCAATCTGGGAGATGGATGAGGTGAAGTGAGGAGGATGTATATCTGAGATGAGAATATCAGGCAAAAAAATTATGTACATTTGCTCTCCCAGAGCATAACCCAGATTTTCTCATCAGTGATATCTGCTGTAAAAGCTGCAGGGAAGGTGACTGCACAGTTTGATTAAATATGAGCTTGAAAACGGAATTTCTACATTTGAAACTGGGTTTCATGTAAAGCTTCACCCAGTCCTGTTGATCTTATTTCACAGATTTGCATTAGGCAATGACTCAAATAGTTCAGGAGACCTTGGGCCTGACACTGAGCTTGCCCTGAATTATCTTTTTTGCCTTGCAGTGCCAGGCTGGAGTCTCAAAGCCCAGTTGCTCTGCACAAGCTGATAAAAACTCCATGGATTTCATGGGTCAGATTTACCTCAGTAGAGCAGAGCAACTTCCAGATTATTGTGCCTAGATTTTGTCCTACATTTTAAAGGAGCTAACTGAGCTGGGAGAGTTTTCCTTTCAGTCACACTGTACAGAAACACCTGAGGCATTCAGGTATGCATGCCCTGGTTATTTTCTGTCAGGACTTGTTGCATTAACATCGAAGGACTATCCTTTAACATCAGCTCCTGTTTTTCCCATATGTGAAACAAGGAGAACTCCCAGTCTTTTGTAATTCTGGATTTGGGGGGTTTATAAGTGATAAATTTCATGTAAATAATGTGAATGAAAGATTTAAACTAGTGTGGAATATAATATTCCTCTTTAAAAAAAAAATAAAAGCTCTATTTATTTAGACATGTTGAGGCAGTTGTTTGGGTTGTGAAAGAAATTGCTGTCTTCAAAACTGGATTAATGGCCCTTGGGGCTACATAGAGAGGATGGTGGGGAGGTGACAGGGGGTATATGCCAAGACTAAGAAAAATATACATTAAAATTGTGCTGAAAATGCCTGAATTGATGTTTTCATTTGTTCTGCCAAGATTCCTCTGGGATTCAAGGAGCTCACATAACCCATGCTTACTTGAACTGTCTATGGGCTGAAGCCATGGAGTTATTTTCACCACATCTCTTGTCCTGAGAGAGCTGCTTGTTGTTTTGGCATGGTGCTGATAAACAAAGTGAGGGCGTTTAGCAGGTTTTGCTCATGATGTTTTCTGGTGGGGGGGTTACCTTTTTGGGGAGAGTCTTTTATTCATGGGGAAATCTTCTAGCCAAGGCCACCTGTTGACTCCGACCTGTTCTCTCCCAGTCAGTCAGATCCTAGGAGATCCTGATTTGCTCTGCAGTGGCCCTGACACCTCTTGGGCCAGCAAGAGGTGAGGATAAGCAACACCAGTCAAAAGATCCTCAGCACACTGCAGTATCAATGCCTCTGAGCATATTGGATCACAGGTTTGATTCCTTTGTGAGCTGCCAGTGAAACCTCACCATGGCAGTTTTTCCTCAAATTTTATATTAAATAGCGTGTATCTCATCTCCTTATCTCCCTGTGAAACAGAAAGGTGGAAGAGTGTTCAGGATCAATCTTGTGCTTCATGAAAATGACCTGGCAATGCTCCTTTGCCAGATCATTCTTACGTGTTTCAAAACAAAACCGAGCATAAACTCCTGCCAGTGAAACACTTAGGCTGAGCTTATCCCTGGGGAGACGGTGAGAAACAAACAACACGTGACAATTGCTAATCACATTCTGTAATATATCACTGGGAGGCTCTGAGACACTACAGCAAAGGGCACAGCATTCAGAGCGGAATAGAATGGCTTTGATCTGAGGTTCATTTTGGGTTATGCTGTGGAAAAAAAACCCCAGCAAGCCCCAAACAAACCTTGTTCTGTTACAAAGATATGACTAAAGCATTCACATTGAATTTATGAACAGGCAGCTCAGTAGATTCTAGGAACATGCAAAACCTGAGTAGCAGGGCTCCAAGCACATGAGTAGTATGATTATGTGCAAGAGTTGAAAGCAAACTAGTAATTTGCAAACTCTCCAATAGTTTATTGCACATTAATTATTATTTATTTTGTATGATAAACTAGATTAGTTATTAATTGCCCATATTATTATTCATTAATTCATTTATTACTAATTCATTTGAGGCTAGAACAACATTTCAGGTGCAGTCAGTGCACCAGAGCCAATGAAAACCTTCAGGGACAGAGTCTGAGAGGGACAGAGGATGCTGTGAGAAAACCCCTCTTGTTGTCTCATCCCACCTCCTTCTCAGAGCAGGTCCAGTCACAGCAAGATGCCCAAGGACTTGTGCAGTTTTTAACCTCTCCAAGGATGGAGAGCTGCCAGCCTTTCTGGTCTCTGGTGTATGACCACCCCTATGGTACAAAGTTCTTTTATCTTGTCTAAATGTCCCATTGATTGTTTTTTTTTTGTTTAAAAGACACTGACTTTTCCAGTTTTTGCCAGTCTAACACAACTTTCTACCTTCTCTTCTTTATAGCTCTCCCACAGAGCACTTGGTGAAGCAATTATGAAGCCTATAGGAAAGCCAGGCTCTGGGAAATGACTGATATGTGCCACCTTTCAAGGCTGTCTGCATGATGGTCTGTAGCACACAGATGAGGATTCTCCCTCTAAATCACTTTTATTTGAATTGTTCTAATGTGAGTGCAGTTGTCATGTGGTGATGGACTCCAGTTAAGTGATGGATGCCTCACAAACAATGTTATTCTATCAAACTACTGGTTGGGCCAGCTCTTTCCAAAAACCAGTGATGTTTTTAAGATCCTTAAAATACCAGGAACTGTATTTTTTTTTCCTAAGGATACTTGATATCCTTAAGATACCAGGAAGTCTCTTTGGGAATTTCAGGCTTTTTCTGTCTGTATTTCTACTTAGACTTTTACCTGCATGGGACATCTTTTTTTAAGGCTTCAACATATAGGTCAGGTCAAATTGATAGCAAATATTGATAGCAAATATTACTCCTTTTTTCCTGCCCTGTGATAGTAGCTCTTGATCTTCAGATTCATTTGTGGTCAGAGGTTTGAAAGGCTGAGTCCTGTAACACCTTTGGAAAATGTGCTGTTCTCTGAAGGAGGTGCTGATACAAGATTATTTATCAACCACCACTTTCTTCTTTCATTTCTCTGACTTTTGGATGCTCAAAGGTGGAAAAACATGCAGAGATAAGAGGCTGTGGCAGCTCTCAGGAGAGAAGCCCTGGCCTGGCTCTCTGTGCTGGGAGATGGATGGCAGCGCAAAGTGGGAGGAAGAAACCCCATTTCTTGCTGCTTTCATTTGATCTGCTTCCTTTCTCACATCTCCGTGTGTGGGGCAAGGGGGAGGGCAAGGAGGGTGAGGAGAGCAGGACAAGGGTGGGAGTTTCCTTCATGCTTCAGCAGTGGTGCTGAATGTGAGGGAAACAATAGTTGGTCTGAATCCAGGCATTCCCCTGGGCAGGGGCTGCCTGGGGAGTGAATGCGGCCCTGTGATTCTCACAGGTACTGCTGCCAGTGGCTGGAATACCTGTGAATTGGGAACCGATAGGAAATTGGAATTGGGAACCGATAGGAAAGTGATATGCAGTCAGAGCTCCGTCCTAAATTTCATCCTCTGAGTTTGCAGGGAAATAGATTTTTCTACCTCTGAATAATTTTCAAGATAAGGCTCAACATTCAGCTGTCAGGATGACATGTTCTCTTCTCAAATGACAGCCTTTATTTCATTTGAAGTACTGGAAGTACACGTTTCACTCACTTTCATGCACTCAAAAAAAACCCCCCAAACCCTGAGTATTGTCACAGGAAGAGACAGGTTCCACTGCAGAGGAAACACATGTAATCAGCCTGCTGGTAGTTGCACCACAAACCACCTGAGCACCAGGCTGCCTTCTTTCAGCTGTGATTAAGAGGCCTGAATTGCAGATAATTGCTTTGGAAAAACACAGGGGCAAGCATCTGCTCAGCACTGCAGGCAACAGCACCCAATGGTTCTGCCCCAAAAATCATCTCTGCCCACTTCTGCCTGCAGCAGGCAAGGTTTTGATCAGCTCTTCTCTTCCATTTACCAATGCTTTCATTTCTCAGATAAACAAGCTTGGTTCTGAGGGGTGGGTTATGATTCACTTGGGGAACGATCATGCAAAACCAGGTTTTGTTTTGTAACATCTCAAAATAATTTGAAGTGATTGCAGTTTACATTGGTGAGGGTTTACATTGCAGTTTACATTTTGTGGTGAAAATGATTTTACAAGATCTATATGTGATTTTTCTCTGGCTCAGACTTGAACACAACAGTCTGAATATTGTCAGAACTGATTTGCACTGCCCAAGCAGCCTGTCTGTCCCCAGCAGAATGGGCTCAGGTAGCTATTGATGAGCTGTGTCTTGAGATTCCAATAGTGTCTTCCTCCTGATAAGAGAGAGATTAAGATTAGTCTTCTCATGAAGCCACAACCTTTGGCTCCATCTGGCATTGTGATATACCAAAAACAAGAGCAAAATCCTAGATGAACTTTATTTGGACTCTTCCAGGTTTCATTTGGGTCAAGTTCAATGGCAAGTCAAGCTATTTAAGGCTCAATTGTTTGTTCCAGACATGGACCAGAAACACAGGGTGGAAAGGAGCTGCACCCTGCTAGCACATGGCTGCTGAGGAGAGACATTTCCTTTCTGAGGTCCTGCCCTTGTAGAGACTGATTTACACCTCTTGCATCCCTTCACAGTCCTTGGTGCAGCTGTGCAGACCAGCCCAGCCTCTCTGAGGAATAAGCTTCTGGAATGTTTGGAGGAGCAGTTCCTCTTCCACCCCAGCTGTAAAGCCTAACATTTTGTGCTAGGCCAGTCTAGGAAGCCCAAAGGTAGGAAAGAAAGTGATTTCTGTTCTTTCCTCCCAGCCTCTACCTATGGCATGATTCTGAATGAGTGTGAGTAATACTGCCCTTGATTTCTATTGTTTGGTTTTGGTTTTTTTTTCTTTAAAAAGAGGCTTTTTCTTTCCTTCCCTCTCTTCTACCTTCTTGCTATTAAGGAAAAAGATGCAGGAGAAAGGATGTGGGTAGAAGAATGTGTAATGCAAAAATCCAACTCTAAGATAGCTATCTTTTTTGGAGGGGCTTGTGAGAAAAAACTTAAAAAAAAAAACAAACATGCAAAACACTGCCTTTGTTTCTCTTGGGGCTTTTTGTAGGATTTGAGATGAATGTTTTGGCTCTGTTTGGGCAGGATAGTCTGTGTCTGTGTGCGCACACAGATCAGGGGAGCACATTACGTAGCAGCACAGAGACCTTGCCCAGCCGTGGTGCCTGCTTGCACGAGAGAGTGGATTCTTCAGCTCCTGCATCACTCCCAGCTCAGTCAGACATACCCTGCAGACAGCAGACTGCCTCATGTGTTGCTGTTGTTTTGGTTTCAAGGCTCTGGGGCCTGGCTCTCAGCTGCCTTGGACTGAACAGGACAAACAACAAACCCAGATAACTCAGAGGATGCAGGAAATAGAGGACATATATGTAATTTTAAGGATATGGATGATGGGGGAGGAATTGCTGATATGGCTGTGAACTCTTGTGATATATTTAGAACCTTGGAGTAAAGCTCCAGTTCACTGAAGTCAGTAAAAATATTGCTGCTGAATTCACTGGAAACAATTCTTCTGTCCTCTGTCCCAGGAAAGTATTAGCTGAAAATACACAAAATATACATCAGCAGTGCTTTCACATCTGTGTTTGCAGGGAATAAATGGCACTGTACTTCCAAAATGCCCATGTGCAGGCACACAGCTTTCTAAAGATGCTGTTGTGAACCCTGAAAGCCCTTGTCTTTTTTCAGCTTCCAGGTCAAGTTCTGGGTCAGGTCATAGGTGTTACCACTGGGGAGGAAGAAGGAAACGTGTCCTTCTCACTCCAATCCAAGCAATTTTTGTGTAGGAGTGAAGTGTTTTGGGCTTTTCTTTTCTTTTCTCTTTTCTTTTCTTTTTTCTTTTCTTTTCTTTTCTTTTCTTTTCTTTTCTTTTCTTTTCTTTTCTTTTCTTTTCTTTTCTTTTCTTTTCTTTTCTTTTCTTTTCTTTTCTTTTCTTTCTTTTCTCTTTTCTTTTCTTCATTTGGTGGGGTTTTTCGCAATGAGTTGTGTTTTCTGTTCTATTTTAAAAGCAAAGCAAAGTGCATGTGAGTCACATACACAGCCACCTTCAGCTTTACTGAAGCGCTCTGCAGCAGAGGAAAGGCAACAATATTACAAATGAGCAAATGGTATTTTGGGATTTTTTATAAATACCTGAGTTCTTTGGATCTTCCTGAACCAGACTCTAGGGATTGGTGTGTTTCATAACCAATATCAAAATAGTTTTAGTATCAGTCACTTGGATGTTGCACTCTACTCCAGCTTTGTCTCCTGTGGTGTCATCTTGGGAAATATTAACTGAACTGACTTTGTAATTTTTCCATGGCTGCTCTCTCTGCAGGATGTGCCCTGTGCCAGATGGTTGACTTGAATGAATTCTCTTTACGTCGTTAAAAATCACTTTCTTTTATTATTCATGACTTGTTTCTTCCATCTCTTATGTTTCTCAGTTTTCTCTCTGCTTCATAGATGGGCAGTCATGCCAGATTGAGATCAGGCTGTTAATTCATCTTATATTTTTTGCCCCATGTTGGGCAAAAAAGCATGTCAGAATGACATAGGGCATTTTCTCAGATTCCAGCTATGTTTAACTCCCAGTGCCTGTCTTGTAAGAAAATGTAGAGAGCTGGTTTTCATAAAGTAACCATACTGTCACTTTGAGGCTCTCTGTGAGAAGTGAATTTTCTTTTTTGTCTGCAAGAAGTGAATAGGAAATTGAAAATAAACTGCATGGGAATTTAAAGTATCTGTAATATTTTCAGTTAAACTGTTGAGCTGTGTAGAAGTACTCCCAGCATATATGAAAATCATAATGGGTCAGTGTCCTTCAAGATGCAGCACCTACATTGATTAGAAAGATCACAAAGCTGGCCTGATGAAAAGGTTATGCACTCAGTTGCACATACAGTACAACTAGGTATTAAAAATCAGACTCTGAAATATTTGTTAAAAGCAGATCTAACCCCATTGATGTCAAATGCACTGGTTTTCTTTGGACAACGATCTATTGCTTTAAGTTTATATTCAATATAAACATCATGTGCAATAATAAATCTTAGGAGCACATGCTCAGATTATTTGATTTATAATTTCATTTAGTGTAAAGCTATTTCATTTCATTCCATTTCATTCCATTCTTCTGTTTCTCGTTCCTCTGTAACAACCTTGTAAATGTGACAGGGAAGCTCAGATCTTTGCCCAGCAAACAATATATATTATTTGCTACATGAAAGTGGTGCACAACTCTCTTAAATGTTCCCTAGCAGACTCCTATTGCATTCCACAATGTGCCTGCACTTGAACCACCTCCATTCATATCAGAGTCTTTTTATCCCAGCACACACTGAGCAAGCTGCTCTGAAGCTTAATTCTCCTGACCCTTCAGTGCAGTCGGATATTGTCACCTAATCCCCTTTTTTTCCTTCTGTCCCATGTGTGGTTTTGACTTCTTTCTCTTTTCAATTCCTTTTTCCTCTTCCCTTTTTCTTTCTTTCTTATTCTATAAGCCTCTCTCCAGGCTGCACATTCCAGAATTCATCCTTGCATTAGGGCTGCAATACAATGCTCTCCCAGTGTTAAAGGATTAGACATTAAGGAGACTGTGGCAACTCCGGGCTCACTCGGAGCACAGGGGGAACATAAGGGGATGGAGGAGCTCCCGCTTAAGAGGAAGGAGGCTGAGAAACAAGGGGGGGAAATGGCATCTCAGCAAAACCAGAGTGGGTGACAAAGAGGTTTGTGTGATTAAAAGTAACACTTTCTGCCCGGTTTAACACTCTGGGTTGTTTCTGGAAGACAGCAAACCAGTTAAAAAGTAAAGTGCTGCACATGACACAGGCATTGGTACGTTAAACGCAGTTTTTATTTTAGCATCCATCTCTGAGAAATGGCCAGTTTGAAGTTTGTCATGTGGTGGCATGTCATTCCAATGCATGAGGTGACACTGTGGTCTGAAGTGCCAAGGTTAATCAATAGTGCATAGATCTTTTTTTTACATAGATAATTGTGCCTCTGACTCACAGATTTCCAAAGTTCATTCTACTCTCAGAGGAGGAGTCTGGGGTCTTAACTTCCAAAGATTTCCTGCAGATTGGTTTTAATTTGTTTTCATTTTTCTGAAGAGTATGGTCTTTGTTAAATATCCCTTCTTGGATTGGAATGGAATTGGAAAAAAAGTGCAATACTTTTCAGTATACACAGGTTCATAACAGTGTAGAAACCCTATTTTGATGAAATTAAGGTTAATTTCTTTCTTCTTCACCTCTTCACCTCTGCAAAAGTAATTCTGTAAAAAGCAAATCTAAGGATATAACCATGCTTCATTTAAATCCATCGATGATCTCCAGAAGCTATTAAAGGATTAAATTATTGAGAAGAGGGTCATTCCCAAAGCACACAGACCTATTAGCAGAGCAGCAATTGTCCATTAGAATCTGTAGCACGGCTCACAAAACCCCACAGAGTGCTTCTTTTTTCCAGGGAGGTTGTTTTGGTATTTGTTGATGGGGTGGGAAAAGGAGTGTGAAGAAGCAGAGTTTTGCATTTTGCACGGGGGAGCTGGTGGTCATCCTAATCTATTACGGAAGTGAGGCCTGCAGCCGTGGGCCAGCTGCCGAAAAAGTTTTGTCACCCAGACTCATGAGTCTCACCCTTGTGCCTGACAGTTTCATTGTTCCCGAGGAACGTAAGTGTCATGGGAGGTCATGGTTGCATTATTATTATTCAGCTACATTTGAATAAATGTACTTGGCTCTGTAAAGAATGCTACAGGGCCTACTTACCCCGCTGTACCCCACGGGCATGTGGTGAGGCTTAAAGATTGTAAAGTGCTTTGAGTTCCTTGGAAAGAAAAAATAAAAAAAGGCACTACATGAATGCAACAGATTCCCATTTGTTCATACAGCATCTGGTCCCACATCAGTGATGTTATGATATACGGGATCAGACCCGCAGTGCTGTACATGTGTTGGATTATTCACAAACATAAATGGAGATATGGCCCCAACCCCAAGGTCTTTGCAGTGTAAAGAGCTGACCTGGCAGCCTACCAAACACACCTTCTGCAAGGCACCAAGTGGGCTTTTTAGCACCAAGCAATTAGGGGTGAGGATTGAGGCTTGGAGCAGACAGGGGAAAAAGGGCACAGGCTGAACACTGGGAGGATGAGCAAAATCCATGCCATAAGAGAAAGATTCAAATCTTGAAATTAAGGGTTGTTTTGGGTGCAGCTGTGATGTTTTACACTGTACTTTCATGCTTTACATTTTCTTGTGGAAATATGTTGTGAGATTTTGATGAGAACAGAAGGAACAGGAGCAGTAGCAGTGAGACAGCATCATTTTAATAATGAGCAAATACTTGATTAAGTTAATAATTTTGTTGGCTAGATTCTCACCCCTGGTTTCTGGTGTTTTCTTCAAGCTGTAGATTTTTATTTTTTTTTTTTCAGAAAGCAAGTAAACTTTGGAGCTAGACAGAGATTCTTGCCAGTTGCACACGGATATTCTTCTCTCAGCAGGATGCAGTTTACTGCCTACCTTTAAGGCCAAGCTATGATATTTTTATTTTGTTTGCTGCCTACCTGTTTTAAGACCAGGCTATGATATTTTCCATCATCTAAACTCTGACGTGTTTTTCAGTCTTTCATCTCTAAAGCACCCAGGAACTGGAAAATGGAAAATAGGTAAAATCTGGAATTGGTACTAAGATAGCACGTGCAATTTCTCCGCACAAGGAGAGTGAAGACTTCTGGTTTTGCATGTAAAGCTTGTGTTCTTCATGGTTAATAAGAGAAATTCCATGTTGATAGTGTTCACAAAAGCTACAAGAGCACAGACAGTGTGTAACAGCCCAAAGGAAAATGCTTAGTGTGACACTGTAATTTTCTCCACCTGTTGCCCAAACTGTCAAAAGGAAACACGTCTCTTATTTCACTCTGAATAAGATGTAGTATGTTTGTGGTTTGGGAAATGATAGCTTGATTCTCTGTCAGTTGAAGCAGCTGGCTGGCCCTCACCCAGAGCTGTGGCTGAGACATCCATGTACCTGCCTTGGCTCTCAGGCTCAGGCAGAGAAGGCTTTGCTCTCTGCAGTTGGATATTTAGCAGTCTAACTGGGCAGGACATTCGTTTGAACCCATTGTAACTTTGCACTGACAAATGTGAAGGAAAGATATAGTTGATGAGAATTCAGAGATAAAGAATAGAGGAATGAACAGGTTGATATTTTTAAAGAAACACATGTTTATTCAGAAATTCCTCAAAAGTGCTGTTCCAAACTATTATTGAAGAATTCAAAAAAGTCTATGCAAATTACTTTTTTTTTTTGGTGCAAAAATCTGAGCAGACTCATCTCCCATTTCTTCGCACTGCTGGTAGCCCTCTATCAACCTCATAAAATTGTTTCACATCTTCCTATTTGCCTTCCCTACCCAACTCTTTCATCTCTTCATTCTCCTTTACCTACTTTCTATCCCAGATCTGCTCCTGTGAAAATAATCCCAACTCTGCAGACATTGGTGACATTGGGTTAAGATGCTGGAGCAGTTTGTCTCCAGAAAAAACAACCTGCTGATGGTGGTGGGAAGCATGTCCAGGCCAAAATCCTGCCTGGCAGAGGCTGCTGGTGGTGGAGAAAGTGGATTCCCATTTTCCAAGGCTAAAATGAAGCCCTCTTGGGGATCAGTCATGCTACCTGGTGGAATTTGACAAAGTTGCTTGTTTTGTACATTTGGAAAGCCAAAATTGTATGGCCTCGTGAAAACAAAAGTGGAAGGTGAATGATTGGGCAAGGAAGGCTAGATTCTGATTTACTTTAAATCTTCTACATACAGGTTTCCAATTTTCCCAGTTTTCCCAAGCTGTTAAAATTTTAGAGAAAAAAAATTAAGATAGAAAATGAAGGAAGTGTCTGAAGCCTTTGCTTAGGACCTAACCATTCTTGAAAGAACTATTCCTACATGAAAAAAAAATCAACAAGCACTTAGGCCCCGTTCCAGTTAAGACTTTTTTTTTGTGCTATCTTCCCAAAACAAGAAAGAAAGAAGACAAGAAGAACAACTAGGTGCAGAACTACTCCTAGATGATAATAAACTGACTGAAAAAAGTTGAGAACAAGCTGGATCAACCCTCTAACAGATGGGAGTCTTTACTGTTTTACTCTTAAGAGACACTGGTAAATAATTTGGCATTATTAAAGATACCAACCACAAAAAGGATCTGTAAAAATACATATTTCCAACTTTTCATCATCTGGGGTTCTGTAGTTGTTAGTGGTCCGTGAGTCACTGTTGATATTTAAATGCTATATGTTCATTTGGATAGGTGCATAGCAGCAACCTCCAAGAATGAAATAATTGCCATCCATGTGAAAAAAAAGGTGGTTTCCTGTGCTGGCATATGTAATCAAAACATCTTTTTGGCTGTAGTCATAGATATGAAGCACAGTAGAAGTATCAGATCTGCCTCACCACTGCATTAGCCTGACTTTATTCAAGTGCAACTCAGATGAAAAAAGCTGCAGTTACACCCGCATAAAATGGAATATTTTGCCCACTGAGACAGCTCTGCATTGCCTCATGCCCTGCTCATCATTTGCAGCACACCAGGGAGCTGCACAGAGCTCTGTGTCTGGTTTGGATTGTGGGATTTGGGTAGATGTTTGTGGTACTTTAAAAGGCTCCTCAGTGTGGTTGGCAGCAGAAAACTCATCCCACCATCTCTGTCAGATGCTGAAGCTGCTGGAGGGTAATCTGTTGCCTAAAAGTGGTATTTGCTGATGGAGATGGACTAGCATTTCTCAGATAAGTCCAGGTATTTTCCAACATGTCTCTCCTGGTCAGCATCTGGAATTCAGGATTGAGACAGGTCTAAAGGCAGCTGTTGAAATAAACATGAACAAGGCATTAGAAAACATGATAATATAGTTTCTTGTTTTGTGACTTTTGGAAGCAGAAGTTAGCAGGCAAGAGACATAATTTTGTATAATAATTCCAGTTCAAGTTCTGATGAGTAACATTTTACTTGCTTTTGGCAAGCAGAAGAGGAGTAGGTTCCCACAAAACTTTGTGTCTCCCAGTTTCTTTACATGTGGGTGCCATCTGTATTTGCTCCCAAGTAAATGGCCAAAATGGCATTTCAGTGGCTTCCTGCAAATGTCCAAAGTTCCCAAGAAAATTCTTGAACCTCAGAAAAAAAAAAAAGAAAAAAAAAAAGGAAAAAAGAATGGACAGCTGAAAAACAAATTAGATGTCTAGAAAGCCAGAAGTTGATTCAACATTTCCTATTTATGCACATAAAAATGACAGCTTAATACACTTTTTCCCTAAAGAGGCAAGGGTTTAGTATGTAGTATCCCCCTAACCACTCAGCACTCCCCAAGCATAAACTCAGCAAAACTTATATAAACTAACTACAGAACCTCACAGCTGCTGCAAAATTTTGTGGGACAAACTCCTTTGGTTTAAGTGGGACCAAAAACATGAAGGTCAAAACAGGGACTCAGTCTGACCCTTCCATTTCCCAGATAATGTATGGAGCCTTTCTCTTTGCCTGATGCACTAGGAGTCTTCAGAATGAAAGTGCACCACATCCCTACCAAGTTAAGTAGTTTATAAACAGAGAAACACACCATTTTATCACTGAAGTGAAAATGTATGGGGGAATAACTGTTTTGAGTTACTCCTAAGCTGTGAGACTCCTGACTGATTCTTTCAGTCTGAGCTGGAGTTGTCAGCAGGTTGTCTTATTGTTCGTTTTGCTATTTAACTTGAGAGACTCCATCTAAAATGCAGTGCCTGTGTGTGTGCATAAGCTAGACAAATAAATATCAATCATCCCCCAGATGGTGATAATATGCCCCATGGGAATGGAGTGTAGACTTGCTCTGACACTTCTGCCTGTGTTCTTTGCATTTCTGAGCTCTCCAAAATCCAGTGCCCTTTGTTCATCTCAAATTGTGCACTCAGTCACACCTTTGCTGGTGGATTTCCCTCGTTTGTATCTGTGTGTCTTCCTCCTCAGAGCCACGTCTTTCAGATTTTGGAACTTGCTGGTTTATTTGATTCTATTTTTAGGCAGCTTTTACACATCTAATTTTGAGTCTGTGATCCAGGACTTTGAATTAGGCATCCCTGCTGCTTGTAAAACGAGTGAGGAAAGCGAGCTGCCTCAGACTGGGCCTCATGGTGGTGAGATCCCTGAGCAGAGAGACTCCTTTGCTGGTCAGCAGGAAATGACTTCAACTCTGCAGCTCCTTCTCCTGCATTTAAGTGCTTGCCTGGGAGCTGCAGCGAGGTATTTCCCTGAAACCTTTCCGGGAATAAGGTACTTATGTCATTTTCTTGGAAACTACCACCGAGATCATTCCTTTCTTTTAAAGTATAGCCAAGAAAGTGCTGCCAAACCCTTTCAGGCCATGTTCACAACCCGAGAATACGAACAGGCCATTCCCTGCTCTCTTTGCTGGATTTCAGGCCCATATGGCCAAAGAGCCCTGAGGATCCCTTAACCACTAAACCACACTTGGAGCAGTTTTTATCCCTTCTGTTGAAGCCATTTGCAGAAAAGCCTGATGAATTTTCTGGGCTAGATAAGCCAAGAGAAGGCATGGCAATGGTGAAAGTGTCAGTGGTCAACGGCAACACAGGTTCCTGCTCCTGCACTGGTTCCTACAGCTCATAATGAAGAGTTGTTGGATGGGAATTCATTGAATTATAGGCCACTTTTCTCTTAGGCAGCGTCCTAATCCTGGACAGGAGACTCTGTCTCAATATTTTGGCCTCATGCAATAGTCTCAATAGAAAGCTCTAGAGTTTTGACACACGAAACTTGGTAGATGGCTACCATGACAAGAAAGGCCATGAAAGAGCTCATCTTTTACCTTTTATCTCATCTTTTACCTTTTACCTCATCCTTACCATCTTTTACCTCTTACCTTTGTGAAATTTTGCATTTGTGCTTAACAAGTTTGAGCCCTGAGGTCTGTTTGTAACATATAAGAGGTAATTCTTACAGTTGTTCTCCCCTTTCTAATGAAACTCCAATGTGTCCATAAAAGGATTATTTATCATTATAGTTCATAAATATGAAGTAAAGATCAAATACAAAATGTGTGAGACAAGTGAGCATGGAGAAGTTGTGAAATTTTTTCCTTCATTGTTGTTTTTTGAGAATACAAGGCTGGGAGCAATATGTGCCTCAGTTTATTATTGTTTGTATGTGACAATTGACTGCATAGGCAGGAACTCACCTGGAAAATCCACTGGGGCATCCATTGCACTGATTTTTCCCTAACTTGAAGATTAATGTCTAAGATGCCTTTTGCCATAAGGAGGAAGTTAGCAATTCTTTTTCTCTGTTTTCAATAAAACCCAAGCTTTTGGATTATACAAAAGGAAATATGTTTTCTACACTTTTTATGAGAGATTATGAAATGTATTTCTCATTATCTAGATCATTCAGCCATCCTGTATTTATGCAGGGAGATGAAAAGGGAAGATTAATCAGCGAATATAAAGATACTTAGTCAACAAACCTTGAGTTTTATATCTGTGTTAGTAGCTCTGCTACCAGCTACCAGATTTCTTTTCTATTGTATTTTCTTATGTAGAGGAAACAAAATTGTGTGCTAGCTAATAATTATTTTAAGAGAAAACCAAAGCAAGCTGATTATTAACATAAAAGAAGCAGCACTGCCTTTTAATTTTCATTGATAGGTCCATCTTTCAATGCATATAAATGACACAGCTCAAGAGTGAAGCTGTCCCAATTTCAATCAGCTGAGGACCTGGCCTATCACACATTATCAAGTAACATATGACTTGCATTATAATCACAACTGTAACTGACCAAAACTTTTTCTTTTTTTCCCTAGTTTGCTACATAACTTGAATGTAAAATATGAACAGAGTGCTTACAAAGAAAAAAAGAGTAGCCAGGAACTGCACGCAAAAAGAGACTGCAGGTAATAAAAGTTGAAATAGAAAATAAATTTCCGTCAAACTTTCTGCACAAACACCTCCTGGAATAAGGAAAATGGTATCTAGCTAACTTAGAAAATATTAGAAATCACTGAAATGTTGTTGTTGTTATTATCATCATTGTCATCATTATTTGGGAACATTGATGGTTTTTAGCTGCTTTGGCTTTGCATTTCTTTTGCTCTCGTAGGTGAAAGGCAGAATAGATCCCTTAGGATAGATTGCATTTACTCTGCTACTTCAGAGCATCTAAAGCATTCTGAATCCAGTGGAAACTAGCAAAGTGAGGATGGGAGGAGACTCCTGAAAACAGATGAAGCTGATTTGCATGTAAAACAATAGGTGTTTTTAGTGGCACAGTACTTGTGCCACCGTGCAAGGGCTACTGAGCCTTAAGGCAGGACCTCTCTAGGGGTTCTGCCAACAGCTCTGATTCCTGAGAGGGCTGGCCCGGAAAGGAACATGAGTGGGATTCATGTCCCAGCCATTTATTCTCTTTTCCTTCCCTGCTTTCCTTATTACAGGTCACTGTTTTGCCTGCTATAGAATCATATAGATGTAATATTTTAATGGGTCAAAAGAACACGATTAACTCTTTCCCTGGAGTTTTTCAGTGCAAATGACCTTCATTTTATTCTGTTAGCCTTGATTGGTGATATAAGGCAACTGCATTTGCTTTGTTTTCATTTTAACATGCGTTAGAATTATTTAAAACCATTGATAAAAACACTGAAAAACTTTGATTTGGGGGAGTCCCTAAAATGTCATCAAGCCAGTTGTGATTCCCCACTGACGGATTTTTTAAAAACTGTCTCATCTCATTCTTAATGCTTTTACCATGTACTTTATTGTCATCATGTGGCACTATTTTTAACCACAGTGTTGTACTGTACATCACATCTGCAGAATTATAGCAATCTACGCTGAGAATGAAATCAGGTTTGTCTGACACAACCTGTTTCCTGTTAAACACACTGAATGACAAGAATTCTCTTTCCTCTCTTTATTAGCTGACTCCTGCAGCAAGTGAATCATTCTTTCCTCCAAGACCTAGGTCAGCCTCACTGACCTGGTGCTGCCTGTGTCATCCTGCCTGCCCTTTTTAAACATAGTGCTCTTCTGTTTCATGGGAATCTCCCTAGTCTTCCAAGAGACATTAAAAATGTGCCAGAGATTTACTTCAGACAGGTCTTTTGGATGGTTTGGGACAAAATCTATGGCCTGCCAGGTTTAAAGTCCTTATTAGTAATTGATGATTTTATCCTCCTTTACTATAGCAAAGACTGGGAAGTACTTTGCTATCCTCAAGTGAGAAAAGTACTTTAGCCTTTTTTATTCCAGTATTTACTAAGTGTTTACCTCCTCTCCATCACTAACCATGTTATCTTCTTAAAAAAATATTAACCATTGGAAGCTTTCTCAGTTTCTGAAATACTTCAGAATTTATTTTTTTCTCATGTTAGTCCCATTTCTCTCAGGTAAAGAAATGTCTCTGATGCTCTTAGCTTCCCTTTTTCTCTGGTTTTCATTTGTTAAAAGATATGTGTTGATTGCTATCTAATCACTGTTTCCTTTATTTCTTTATTTCATTCCCTTGGAAGCTACATTATAAATATCCAAAAGAAACTGTAAACACATATACATATACATATACATATACATATACATATACATATACATATACATATACATATACGTGTGTATAGATATACATACACATATATATGTGTATATTTATACATATACACATATATGTGTATATATACGCACATATATATGTATATATATACATATATATTTTTGTGTGTGTGTGTATGTATGTATTTGAGTAAGGTGTCCTTGCCCCATTTGAATGTTGCATTGAAACACTGCAAGTCTTCACATTTTTCTGAAGGCATGCAAAAATTGGAAAGATTTTGATCCCCAGCAGTTACTTTGGGCCATTGAGGGATGGAGAATAAGCCTCCCACACTGAATGTGAGTGGAAGGCACGAAGGATATGAGAAGGGAAGGTTAACACTAACTTGTCTGTAAGAGAGCCACAAATGTTTCAGCCACAAATGTTTCAGTGATTTTGGACTAAGTTACTTGGATTTTGCTTGGAGAGTGAGACAGCTACTGTTTCATGTATCTGCTTCATTAAGCTTAGACTATATTTGTCTCTGTTTGCTTTCCTACTTGTGCTTGGAGTGTATCTATCTGTGCTCTGTTTCACAGAGCCTGGAGTTTATTTGCCTAAGTTTGCTTTCCACTGCTTTTGGACTGTGTTTGCACTGAGCTCTGTTTCATTCAGCCTGGACTGACGGCCCCAGGATTGTTCCACAGCTTTTGGGCCGTGTTTGTTTTGCTTTCCAGAGCCTGGGAATGTGGCTGTGCACAGCCTGCCACTGCCCAGAGTGTGTCTGTCTGTCCCCTGCTTGGCCTCAGAGCTGTCCTGGGACACCTTGGCCCTCACCCACCTTGCCTTGCCCTGTGCCTCCTTGCTTATGGAGTCTCCCAGTTTGCAGTAAGGAAGGATCTGACATAAAATGAGTTGCCTGGCATGAAGTGTTACTCCAGAGCAAAATTTGTCCCAGATCTGCTACAGGCAATTCAAATTTATGTGGGGCCAGAGAAGGAGGGCCACCAAATTCCCAAACAGCCAAACACGGACATGCTTAGCTTGTGATATATTTAATTAAAATAGAAAGGGGAACAAAATAACCGCATCCTGTAACGCTTACTTTTTGAGAAGGATGTTAACTAGAAACACAAATGCTTCTCTTGATTTCCAATTTTATTGTTTGGTTGGGTTTTTTTCCTAAATCTATTTTTCTGAATCTTGACTGGTCTGTTCTCCAGTGACCACATTTCCACAGCTGGAGATGAGCATTTGACACACAGGTGTCCTTTGAGAGTGCTGTCTGGAACATCTTTGGGTAGTTAAAGACAATTTCTTACTCCCCTGAAAAAAGAGATGTTGTTTGCTTTTTACCCACTGTGAACTGATCTCTTGCAGCTCAAAGAACTCTGCTACAATAATTTCAAGCATTTTGTTGGTTTATTAGTTATAAACTTATATGATTTTTCCAAGGTATGGGCTCATGTAAAGCAATAATTTCTAGTGTGTTATTTGCTTTTCCCAAAAATTAAACACAACACTATTTTAAAAAGGAAAGGTTGGGTACCAATTTGGCTGCAGACACCTGGGGGGCAAAGTACCAGAGCCACCCTTCAGCCTCCCACTTTCCTCATTTTGGTCTTCCATGACCGAGCAATGAATATCTCAAATATTGAATTTGAATATCTCAAATATTGAATTCAAATATTCAAATATATTCTGATCAATTGAATAAATAGTTCAAATAAATATTCAGATGTATTGAATTCAAATTCCATGTCGGAAGGGAATGTTCTCCACCTCCTGTGATGTGGAGAACATCAGTCTCTGCCTGCACATTTCATCTCTTGCACTGGTCACAACTGTTGCGCTGGTGCTGAACAGTTGAGCTATTCCTCCTGCCCCATTATAAATGGAATATGTACACAAATTTGAAGCAAAGCCATGAAATTAAATATGCAACCCCCTTTTATTTCCCCCTTCACTGCAGCTATTTACCCAGAAACAGCAGAACTAGAAATAACCCAGAGAACTACTTAAACTAAGGAGAGGGTCAGACTGAATAAAGTGAATTATGGTGTAGTCAGAGTTACTGACAGAGGCTTCAGGGTTAACCAGGGGCAATACTTTTGTAATCACTGAGGCTGAAGACAAGCAAGCCTCCAGGTACAGAGAATGTGTCATCTCTGTGGGTGTTTAGAAACAATCTGTCCCTCCTAATGACCAGGGGATGGATTAGTCAGAGCCTGCCTCAACACACTATTTTTTTGTCTATAATACAGGAAGATAGGTGTGATCAGTTTTATTTGAAGAAAATAACAATGCCGGGAAGGCAAATTATTGTGTTGTGACTTTAACATTTGGATTTAGTTGATTTTGGCCTATGATGTGTTTAATCTTCAGGGATAAAAATAAAATTTAAAAAAGCTCATAAATGAAAGGGGTTATAATACATACATTATCTATTGTTTGGAAGATTGTAATATATTAAAACGCTAAAATTAAAAATAGCAGTGGAAATCTGCAGCCTTCACTGGACTGATCTCCAGCAAGGTCTCATGATCAGCTTTAGGTGGCTTGAGTCTGGAAAAATAAAGGGGATTGTGTTCCATACAGACAATTTAAAAATGTCAGAATTCATGTTTTGCATGCATTAGGTAAGTTTTTCATGTTACGAGAAGCAGATAAACCCAGTGTAAGTATTCAGTAGATTTATTGTAAGACGAACTAAAAATCTTTTAAAAGTAGGTGAATGAGAGCTTCCTCTTTAGAGAAAGGGAATGTGAATTCCTCCTAACTTCAGATATCAGCTCAGCTAATAAAAACTTGCCATTGCTGCAGTATCACAGCCACTTACTGTAGACACAAAAGCAGAATTTTACCAGCCCTCAAAATTACACAAAGGAAAAATGAACAACTGCAATGAGACTAGTTGTGAGAAGATGTTATTTTTCAGTATTTCTGTTGTTGTGGAATCCCCTGTGTTTTCCACTAGTTTGCCATGAAATCAAACTGGGGAGGGATTGGATGGATCATTCCTCTCCTTGTCAGTGCAGGGACTGCCACTTATCCAGGGAAAGGATGGGTAGGGAACCCCCTGCTGCATCTGGAGAGGAAAAGAGGAAGGACTTACCTCTTCTTCAGGCTTAGGACCCACTACTACTCCTGTCCTGGACTCAGGGTTCCCAATGTCACTTCAGAATATTTTTTTCAAGCTTGTGGACAGTGCAGTTGAATTAAATGCTTAGATGTGCTTGGTTACCTTCAGATTTCACTAAAGGAATCACTGGATAAGAGAACTGTTAAGAATGTCTGCTTTGGGAAACAGTGGTACTTGTGCTTAGCAATAATTAGCAATACTGCATCTCAAGTTTTACCCCTATCTAAGTGTGCTTTCACTCTATCCAGAATGTTTCTATTATGGCTGTTTATCAAATCTTCTCCAAGTATATCCTATAATCCAGTTTTGTTCACACTTTTATTGCAATCTCTTACTCAGGTGATAACATTTTTTTCCTTGCCTTTGGAATCTCAGTCCTCATAGCACTGATTATTATTCATCAAGAATAAGGTTTTAAGCAATTATTGACTATGTAAGCCCAGTCCTGCCTTCATTGCTGAGGTTAACACCCACTGACACCAATTATGCACATTTTATTAAGGACCACTGGAATAGATTCAGTGGGCAGACAACACTTAGTTTATTTTTTGTATTATTTTATCTTGGCATGAAGCTCAGAGGTTTTTTTCCAGGCCTGTATCCAGCTGTAAAAAAGAATTATAGCTATGAGACTCTCCAAAAAATGACCAGACAACCTAGGAAATGTGGGGAGTCCTATGGCTACACTCAGGGAAATGTGCTGTGGTGCTTGCATCCATGCTGGATCCAAAGGGGAGCAGAGAACAGCTGGAGGTTCATATTTCAGGTCTCCATCTTCTAAATAAAGCCGCTGTGTGGCTGTGGCTATAAATCAGAGATGAAGGCAATTTGGAAATGTTCTTAGTGCCAGGGTAGGTGAAATGCAGCCCATTGCTAGCATCACCAGAGCCAACATTATCCTTGGGTGTTTCTACTGCAGCTTTTCTATGGCTGAGCTGGTGGCAGGCACAGGGCTCTGTCTGTTTGTGCCATCCCTGCGGAGACACTGCAGAAGGCTCCCTGTTCATGGCCAGCATTGGCATTAATTCAGTTGCTCACACCAATGATCCCAGAGATCAGCCTCTTATCTAGCAACCGGGAAAATGCCACAAATGACTGAAAACGAGGAATTGAAAGTGGGGGAAATCAGTGTTGGTGAGAATGTGCAATACTCAGGCTGTGTTTTTTAGTAGTTTCTTATGCAAAGCGCTTTACAAACACATATTAAGACATATTCCCTCACTGGGTGCTTGGAAGGCAAACAAAGACAATTATGATATTCATTCTGCAGAGAGGAATTAAGGGTTTAACAGAGAGATTAAGAGAGCTACCCCAAAGCATGAGGAACATCTGAAATCATGGGCAGAATCTCCAGCCCAATGCTTCAGCCATTATATTTTTTCCTTAGCGTCTATGCTTTATTTATAATCAGACTTGGGAGTCTTCCCCCAGCCTCAAACCCCAGGGACGACTCCACTGTGGACGTTTGCTATTTCACTGAAAAATCATCTGATTTCTGGTTTTCAAATAGAGAGCAAGTGCTGCCCAATGGTTTTTGTATTAGGAGGATATTCTTGTTTTCCACATGCTGTCTGGTCCTGCTTGCTGTTATGAGATGTTTAGGTAGTGCTCTTTGAAATGAAAAAAATGAAGAAAAAACATCACAGGGGGCCAAACCTGATGATAAGTAAGACCCAGAGTGATGTATGGCTTTTCCTCAGCGCTTTCAGTCATAAAGAAGCAACAAGTTACGTGAGATCCTGACTTTTTAGAGCCCCTTGGCCAAAAGTCTGAAAGCTACAATTTGTTCTGTGAGGGGCTGGAGCTGGGAGATGTGTAATGGGCAGCTCCACCCAGGGCATCCATGTGTGGGCATCCATGTGTGGCTTCTGCTCTGTCCCAACAGTCTTAGTGTGTGCCGTTCAATGATTATTAAGTAGGATTTGCTGCTTCTGTATGCAAAACCGCTTGGTCTGGGCAGGAAGCAGTGGCTAAACATCAAACTGAGGAGCAGCACACACAGCACAGACTTAATGTCAGTAACTTACCCTGTTTCTGTAGTTGGGCACCTATGGTAGTTTAATCTTAATTTTTCTTGGCAAGATCAAGCAGCTATCTTGACTGAATAGACAGAATGGGACAACCTATAAACTTTTCAGATTTCACAGGGGAAAAAAAACCCTTGAACTGCTTATTTTTATTCCTTTTCTTTAGTAATTTATTTTTATTGCCACCTTTCTTTAAACCCTTAGACTCAAATAGCTATTGGTTGGGTTAGGTGAACTAATGGTCTAATGGGTCAAAGGATCAGAGACCTTCTGTAGGGCTCAGACCACCCACCCTTCTCCTTTCAGATCTCACAAATCTTAAGATATATTTCTTCAGGCTTTGGAAGGTTGTTTTCTCAACTCCCAAAGCTAGGAAGGTCCTCCTTCGATTGACGCAAATTATATCCAAAATCCATTGAAGAATCCTGAAAAACCTGAAACATTCAAGTATTTTTTCTTGTCAAATCTGATGTGTGCTGAATATATTACTTTGTGTGTGCCAATATAACTGGACAAGGGAAACTATAAAAATGCCCTTTGCAACTGGTAAGGATATTCAAAGGGCTATGCAAGTTAAACTGAAATCCAGGATAGTAAAATTCCTGTTGTTTGGAGAGGTTCTGTCTAACTTTTTTGTCTAGAGAATGTTAGGAACTTACCTATGGTACCTAATACAACTTTAATTCCGGGAGAGAGAGAGACATATCTAGAGAGTTAGTTTGTCCTGCCTTAGGATTGATGAGGAGAGATATAGATATATAGATAGACAGATAGATAGATAAAGATACAGATTAGATATAGATATATATATATATGGATATATAGATAATATATCGATATATGAATATATATGTATATATAGATATGTCTACATTAAATTCAAAGAAAACCCCTGTAATTGCCCATCATGAGACATGAACAGGTTTTTTTTTAATTTCCAGCCTTAGAAATGTAGATAAACTGTTCACTGAAGGGGGCAAGACTGCATCTTACAGGTCTTGACTCTTATTTTACGTGATGATTCACATCCAAAAGTAAACTTAAATCTCTCTACAATTCTATGCTTTACAAATGTTTTTAATTCTGTGCTTTACAAATTTTTGTAATGACTCATCTTTTTATTGGGGGGAAAATTATTTGCTCATCCATGAAGAAGAGAGGAAGAGAAGCAGTGGCCTCAAAATATGGGAAAACTATGACAGTTTTCAGTTTCTTGGATTACAGGATTGGGCTTGACCACATATCATAAACACTTGCTCCCCTGAATAGATTGAATACCAAGTCCCAAATACTCAACCTTGAGAGGCCACAGGAATCACAACCCCAGAGATGGAGTTCCTCTGGCAGAGTAGCAGTGTAGCTGCGTTTAGACTTACTCACATCCATTTTTTCAATCTATAAGACCTATATATATATATATATTTAATCTGTAAAATCTCTCTGTATAAGGTTTTTGGTGTTCTTGAGGCTTTTTCAAACATTAAAGCAGTCAGACATTGTTGCTTATCAATACATAAGATACAAAATGGACATAGATTTTCTGCTGGGAGTAGAAATTTACATGAATTAAAAGTACTAATTTACAGAAGGAATTTTAGATACAAGAGAAACACACACAAGAGATCACACTTGGGGCTAAGATTGATTCCATCATGGATGTAGAAATTTTTAATCCAGATGGACAGACAAATAACACTGAATTGTTGCTTCAGAACCTTCCCTGATGTCCCAGTAGATCACAGCAGCTCTGCTGCTGCAGCACGACTCCCACTGCAGGACAGCAGATTACTTCATTGCCTCCAGAAGAGCATCACATTCACCACTTGCCCACCCAGTTATGCACCCAAACCAGCAACCAAATGAGGGAAATCCCAGGCTGACTCCCACTGCTCTCCCCTCTTTTGGCTGAGAGCTGCTATTTCCTCCCTACCCCTGGTGTAGGGCAGAGTACAGCAATAATGAGGGTCTTGCTCTCCTTCCAGCAGCTGCACCACAAGTGCAGGAAAGAAAAGGTTGTTAACAAACTTAGAAAGGGTTGGAAATTCAGATTGCAGGAATAGATAATTGAAAAAACAAGATGGGGAGGTTTCTTCCACACCAAATAATAAACATCACCCCCTTGAATCACTTGATTATAGTATCACGTTGTATTTTCTATCTTTTTTAGTCAGACATTATTACTCATAAACTAAATAATATGATCATTTTTTAAGAGCTGAGATAATGCCTAGAAATTGGTCCAAACATGACTAGACATTGTAATCCATTTTTTTCAAGGTTTTTGCTAGCCAAGAGCCAACATCGGTCCTGAAGTGGGAAGGATTTTAGAGAGGATGAGTTGCTCCTACAGAAACTGTTGTGTCATTTTCAGAATGATGCTGAAATTAATGAAGGTGTGCACAGCCTCCTTTCTTTCAAAAGAGATCATCAGGCTGTGCTTTCCAGTGTGAAATGTAAGGATGTAAATATGAGAGGTTAGCTGTATTTTATAAGAGAAAAAAGCAGAGATTCGAGGTGAATTAAGCAACGTAAATTCTTCTTTTTTTGGACTGGAGGCCTTTGCCACTGCAGACAGCACCTCTCAGCTTCCCTAACCCTGAGCACAGTTGAGGTTTGGGTCATTTGTATGCTGCTGAAATGCTTTTGTGGTGCATTAAAGTGGTTTCCTTTAATAAACGTGTAGACCTCCTGTTCCCCTCTGACCAGCACTGCTGGGTCTGGAACCAAACTGGACTTGTGTGTGCACAGCCAGGGGACTGGAGCTGCTCCAGCACCTGGTCTGGAGCCATTCTAACTCAGGCCTGGCTTTTCCAATATGTTTTTATAATCGTGCTTAATTATGGGCATGAGAAATAACTAATTACCGAAGCGCATGACTTTCTTCTTCCAAGATAACATGCCATGGCTCCTTTGCTTATCAAATTTTGCAACCCATGCAACCCCTGCCAGCAGAAAAGGTGCTGAACATCGAAAATATTATTTCCTTCTCCCGAGTCTTTAGTATAACAATATAAGCATTGACCGTTGTGTACTTTGGTATTATTTTCCTTTCCTGCTTGTAGTCACTTCTCATGTTTCTCCATCATTTTAGGCCCCTAATAGGGATAGGATGAACCCATTGATGTCGGCACATGGAGGCCTGCTAGTGGCATGCCTTTGGTTTTAGTCTCCTAGCAGCAGCCATTCATGTTATGTGGGCTTTCATTTTTGGGCATTGCCCACCCCTGAATCTGACTTCAGGCATTTTTCACTGCCTGTTCTGCATGAATAGCCACAGGCCTCTTGCCAATTGTCCCCCCTCCTTGAAAGCCAGCTTCAGCCAAAGGCCTTTTCAAGTGTGATCCCAGAGTGCCACACAGGCTTTCAGGGTATTGTTGTCGAGATGAGGGCCCTGCACTGGAAAGTGGGGTCAGAAGAGAAAGCACAATAAGGGGTGATGGAGGCTTCATGCAGTCCTCAGATGCTGGCCTGTTTATTAATTTACAAAACTAATGTCACTGTCTTTAGAGGAGAGATTGAGTGAAAAAGATGCCCTTTGAAGAGAAGAACTGCTTTTGATACATTACCAAAACACTGCTCCCCTTATTAAATTGATTTTATGGAAGAAAGTACAGCTAATAAAAGTTCAGAAACACCAATAAAATACTGAAGGTCTGGATTCAGTGTTTTCTTTTTTCTTCATCAGCTCAGACACAATTCATGTTAATGGGTTTTACAAGCTGTCCTAGGGCAAAAAAAAATCCTTAAATTTGCAAATATCTGGTCTTCCTTATGCATGTCACACAAACTATTAGTCAAGACAGCACAATAGTGAAAGCTCTTTAGCAGAGCTCTCCTCCTACATAATGCAATGAAATATTCAAGCAGAATTTGTTTACCTCTCAGTGGTTTTGGGGGGATCTGAAAGGGTAGGGGTTCATGAACCTTGAATATAAGGTACAAAAGTGGCTTGGCTTGTGAGAAGATTCAGAGCTGGGCTTGAGTGTTGCTCCTGCAGTCAGTGTTGGTGCAGATTGCTGGATCAGGGCAAGCAGTTCTCTGGTCTGTCCCTGTCGTGTGAGATGGATTCCTGTTGTCTGGTGGCAGTTCAGGTTTGCCCTGCAGGTTTTAATCTAAAAGCAACCTTGGGAATAAATGTGGTTTGTGGATTCCTTATTCCTTACTTTACCTGGTCAAAGGCGAGGCTGGCTGCATTCCCCTACAGGCACGCTCATGGTGGTTTCACTCTGCTGACCAGTGCCACTGCTAACTGTGAACTCCATCTCCTGCCTCCCAAAAAAAAGGGAGATGCTGCTCTCTCTATCTCAGACCAGCTCAGGAAGCAGTCTGTCAGACCCAGCTGAATCCTCTTCTCTTATTACCTCATGAAACCAACCCAGGAACAAGTGGCTTCATCTGTAGAAGCCCCATCACTTCCACGAGTGACAATGATCCTCATTGTGGGTGTTCCCAGGATTGAGATCAGGGAATTCTGAGGCCACAGCTGTGAAACTCTCCAGCTGGAACTGAGGACAGCTGCCATCAGACTTGTATCCTCTGCAGAAGGAAGGCATTCCTGTCTGACCAGTGGGTTACAGATCGATGCAAGATTAGAAGTCAGTTTTAAACCTGTGGCTGTAAATGTGTATTGAATTTTAACTGCTTTCAATTAATGTAGATCAAAAGAGGCTTTTGTAGTTGGACAGTCCTTCAAAAAGTACCAGACTTCAAGCATAAATCTGTCCAGTCTGCTTTTGTTTTTCATAACTTGTCTTGCCATGTTTGTTAATTATGGAAGGCATTTAGGACTTGCTCTGTCTCATCCAGTTTCTTCTCTTCTGCAGTGCTCCAGCAGTGAAGTCAGCAGTTTTACAATCCACTGCCTTGGACCTGGAAAGTCATTTATGGCCAGCAAGTGGGTGTAAATTGTTAATGGCAACATTTTAAGTCTACCCTGTATGCAAAGCAATGGAGATTGATCCATGGAACAAAAATAGTTATAATCTACTCACCTTCCTAGTAGCAGGAAATAATTCAAAAGCTTCTTATCTCTTTTAAAAATGATAATCCAGGGGAAATAAGTTTTTGATGAGGAATGTTCTTACCTGAAAGCAAATACCAGAACATCACCCTGTATGATAAGTACTGGTAACGTTTACTTGTGTATTTATTTTGGTTTTCAGCTCGGCTGCAGACAGATTCACAGATCAATATGAGTTCAACATTACTCTCCATGCTTCTATCAAATACATGTTTTCAGATTGATATATTTGGTAATAAATATAATAATTTGAAGCATAAAAGTGTTGGTTTTTCCTGAATAGGACACTATTATTTGCTATATATATATATATATATATATATATATATATATATATATATATCGATAGCTAATTTACTACAAATTCTTTTTGTTTGAGGAAGGCTTGGTAGATTTTCAAACAGAGAATTCAGTGAAGAATTAGGAGACTGGTTAGTGAATTATTCTGTGACTTTTTAAAGACGAATTTAGTATCCTTTTGTCCTTGCAATTGTTGGTATGAAGATACTGCACACCGTAGTAGAAAGGTGTGAGGGCCTTTTGCATACTTTATTCTCTCATTATAATTAGCTAATTTGAAAATTAGGTTAAGAAGTCAGATCACTCAGCCTTTTACAGTGCTTTTCAGGCTCACAGTCAAGGTAGGTAAATAGGCCAAATATCTTCTTTTAACATTGTCATGTCTTTTTTCTCTTTATTAATTAAGAATGTAAAAAGAAAAGGTTGCTTAGTTGACATTGCTTCAGTCAAGGCTGAAAGCTACTAACTGTGCCTGAAGATCCTCTAGGAACAGAGCAACTTTGCAAAAAGTCATACCTGGGGTGCAGGAACAGGCATCAAACAGCTCTGCAGTCTGTGGTGATAAATCCAACACCCCCAGACAGTCTGGAACTTGCCTGTACAAGATCTGTTTATTTTAGCTTTGAGTGGAGGAGAGGATTTGTCCCCTATATGTAAACTACCACACATAACGGGATGTCAATGAATGTATTTCAATATTTACCTCTTAAAAATTAATCAAATTAACCGCAGAAAAGCACTGAGAGAGAAATATGACAGGTACCAGTAAGGTTCTCATGAACTACTTCCCTTCTCCTTCGTTATGAACAGCAGCAATAAGTAGTTGGAGTAGCCAGGAAAGCTGCTCTGGCAGGAATAAACACAGCCGTGACCAGGTCAGGGAAACCCGGGTGTGGAGAGAGGTTTTATGGTGGCTTAGAGGCACTAATGGGTAAAAAAAAAAGGTCACTGGTAAAGAGAGGGAGCTGAGTAATCCTCAGATGATCAGCATTTTGGTTCAGATAACAAGCTGAACAGTTTATCTGGAGTTTTCTGAATCTCACTGAGGTAAAGCTCAAGCAGCAATCTTATGAAAGCAAGGCTTAATGTGACATTTTGAACTTCTGCTTCTGGTCCATTTAAAAATCAAACAAGAAGAGCACAAATGAAATACTTCCTTAAAGAAGAAGTGAATTCAACGTATTTTAGAGTTACCTGAGTTTTGAATTGGTGAAGTTCAGATGTTGGACCATTTAAGGCTTATTTTAACCATTATCTGTCCTGTAAATAGTGGGGGAAATTTTTCTATCTACCTGGACAATACCTATATCAAATTCCAAACACAACATGAGGTTAGCATTAAGTGGAGTTAGTAATGCAAACTTTCACATCCTTTTCTTTTTTTCTTCTTTTGGAGCTCTCTTATTTCCTTCACAGCTCTTTATCATCTGAAGGATAAAGGAAAAGAGAGAATGGGCAAATCAAAATAAATTTTGAGAAAACAAAACCAAACAAATCTGTCTTCCCTAATCAGACACCGTTTTCTTTTTGCTCCACAAAATAGATAACCTGATTTTCTCAGGCAGTTTAAGTGAAGAGCAGTGGTATTATGATAACTGTGGACAGGGACTTCAAACAAAGTGGTCAAGCTATGAGGAGAAGACACTTGGTGCTGTTTTGCAATGGAGAGAGTACAGAGTTGTTGTGTTAGGTTTTGGAAACCACGTGAAATCCTTCTGCAGCTTTCTCTGCAGATTCTGCTTTTGCTAACTAAAAGTCTTGCTGTTATACCCTGGGTGTAATGAATGTGAAACCAGCAGTGAGCAGGAATGTCCAGTTCTCACCACAAAGCACAGCCTTGCTGCAGATGTGGAGTGGTTACTTCTCCACTTGTAGATAATCTGGTATGGGTTGAGATGTCTCAAAGTTCTCTGTAGTATCTGTTTGCCTTTCTGCCTCCTTTCAGTTGTTTTATGATTTTAGCACATGGCTTTTGGAAAGGCTCAGCTTCCTGAAAAAACCTCAAGAGGCAGATGAATTTCCAGAGGGAAATTTGGAAATCTTGCAGTGGGAGGTCACAGATACAGAGCGGTCTGTAAAATTTATTTACTCAAATGAGAGCTGTGCTGTTTTGAAACCCTCACCTCAACAGTCATGCCTGGGAGTCTGAAAAAATATCTTAATTCTGCTTTTGAGTCCCTTTAATTTGCCTCTACTCATGGATGTCATCTCCTGAATCCTACCTGTGTCCTTCTGTCTGTCTTGCTCCCACTGAGGGAGTGCCTGAGCCTGGGTCTGCAGAGGGACTTGGGCAGAGTTTTGTTACCTCAGAATCTCTCCTGCATGAATTGATTTCATTGCTTGAAATTGCAACAGTGAGCTGCTTCATCTCAAAGAAACTTTGTTTTCTTTCTTTTTCTTTGCAGAGTAATCTGAAATGACCAGAGGATCCATCCAGGGATGGAAGTGCTCTGAAGGTAGGAAGGGATGGTTTTGATTAATATTCAACTTCGGCAGAGTCAAAATGTTTCACAAAAATGCACTAATTTTGGCAGGATTCAGGCTTTAAAGTTCAATTTTGGTTTTGGCCTGAGAGAAATAGGGCATGAAAACCTGTGGGATTTTTTAAAAGAACACAAATCAATTTTTAAAATGTTTGAAAAAATTTTGGTTTCACTTTATCGCGAAACAAAAGCAATGCTGGGGATTCAGAAATAATGTAGGAAGAAATTTGGCATTTACTGTCTATTTCCTTGAAATACAAACATGGAAACAAAAGAACCCATCTGATACCTTGGTATTATTGCTGTCTTCCAAGCTCTTCCACTCTGGAAGTGTGACTGATCTATGAGGCTTTAAGTGATAATAAAGTGTTGGGAATAAGATTTCTGTGTGGCCCCTGTGCCAGCATCAGAGAAAAGATCCAATGCAGCTAATCTGTTCAAGTTTAATGAATGTCCTGCTGACTTTTAAGGGAGCTGGCTGCCTGACTACCCTCTGAGACTTTAAAAATCTCCTCCTATTTTTGTAGAATTTTGTCAGGAAACCAGATTGAACAAGCCCATATAGAAAATGCTATTGCCATTCCTACAGGTTTCCACATGATATTTGACCCCTCCCCTCCCTTTCTTTCTTCTTTTTATACCTCTCTGGAATGCAGATATTTTGGTTAATTTTCTCCAGCTGTCACAGAGTCTCACAGGAAAATGACCTTGCAGAGTGACCACTTCTGCTATTCCTTGACTTAAGTAGATTTTTTTTCTTCAGAGCTTTCACCACATCATTCACATCACTGCCTGGTGTCTTTCACAAGTCAGGAAAAAAGCAAAAAATAATTTCCACCCTCTAGAAAAAAAAAAAAGGGAGCCAAATCAGATCAGTTTGGGCTGGTTTTATCAATTTGCATTGGTATTTCAGAGCAGTTAGTGCAGCAGAAATTTAATATTACCTATTCCTACTAAAAGGTAGGGAGATATTAATATTTGGACATTATTCTTCTAAGAGTTATTTTGGTCACAAAATTACTTTATTCATTTAGTAATGACAATAGTCTCAGAAAGTTGGAGAGTCAGACCTCTTCGTTCTTTTGTTCTTTTCAATATACAACTCAGAGGGGAAAATTTTATTTTTATTTTTATAATTTAGTTTTCGGAAATAGTATTATTTGGGGGAAAAGCAAAGAGGAAATCCCTGTATGGTAAATATTTATGGCTCATGAAATATGTGAATATGTACATGAGATGCATATATATCAAAAGCTAATGGTTCGTTAAGTACCAAGGACCTGTTGTTAAACATGACTTTCTTCTTCCTTCAAGTTCCTCCTCTGTTTTTGGGGATACCTGGTTGGAGCTTGTAAAATACCAAGGATTTCTAAGCACAACTTTTCTGCACTGTAACATCTCTTCATATCCTCTATCTCATGTTTTGGATGAGTATCCCAAAATCTTGGTGTTTTCTGTAGCAGTCTGAGAATTTTCCTCCAGGACATTGTAATTAACATGTTCCTTTCGAGTGTCCTTGTGTTTATATGAGTGCTTCATCAAGACTGCACAAGGTGAGTAGGTTGTAGCTGAGCCCCATTTCTCTAAACTTCCAAAACTGGTATTACCATATGTTATTTTTGTAACATTGATTTTGCAATTGTTTAATTTCAGAATTATGGGATTGATATCTTGGTACAAGCCCCAGCAATTTAGGTGTTTTATAAAGAAATTCAAGATTGATATTCATGGTTTGTGGTGTTAAGTAGGCCATCTGGTCTAAGTATATGCCTGATAAAGGTCTAAAAGCAGGTTACTCGTGTGCAGTGACAAGATTTGGGGCTTTTCTGTCCTGCGTGCAGAATATACACCTGAGAGATTTGAAAGATTTGCAGCCTGAGGTGCAAAGAGCTAAGTGTGATTGTGGAGGTCATTGCAGCATGAGCCTGGTATCTCATGGAATTTGGGTGAATGGGAGCTAGAAAGTAAGATTTTGTCGTGTCTCAAAGGCTGCCATGGAGGACCTGAATTAGGTTGAATTAAATGAGCAAAATCATGGTGTTACTGATGAGCACTTGGTTTATAACCCTATTGATGGTTCTGTTGTGTAAAAACTATAAATCCTTACTCTCGCTGTATTTTTGAGACTACATTGCAGGGATGCATCAGCCTTAAATGGGATCATCCTAGCTTGGAATGGGGCTGTGTTTTCCTCCTCCTCATAGCTGCTAACATGTGGGAAAAGCAGCTTTGAAGGTGCCCTCAGCTGGGTCCCACACAGGAGATTTCCAGCACCGCCGCCCAGGTTCCGCCCATGGGCAGATGTTCTGCTGATCCACCCTAACCACTTCACTAATGCCCTAAAACCTGGAAGGAGGCTCTGACAAAAGAGGTGGCAAATCCGAGGAAGTGGGAGGGAAGAGGGATGGTGGCACAATCTCTGCAGGAATGTGGTGGGTCACCAACTCCCAGCTGGAATCAGCCATGGCCAGGGCTGCGTGTCCAGCTGGGCTCTTGCATGTGCTGAGCCATGCGCTGGTCCCACTCACTGGTGATCCCATCTCAGCTGGGAATACACGTTTGGAGCAGCACTCCAAGCTGTGAGCCTGAAAGCTGAAGTGGCCATCTCGACTATATTATAACTTGGGAATAAGGGAGTAGGAAAATGACTCAAAAATTGTGCGCAGCATTCCTTCTCCTGTATGTATGCTGAGAGGCCCGACTTTGTGAACTATCCCATCTATTTCAGTGGAAATTCTTTCAGAATAAGTTTTGGCTGAGATTAGAAAAAGTGATGGCATCTTTTCCTAAATTATTCTTTTTTGCCAGAGCTGAAGTTTAACAGCTAAAACCTTTGGAATTTAAGAAATCTGATAAACTGGTTTCCCAAGTCTTTCTAATTTTAATCACAGAGGTAAAGGAGAATGTTCTAATGGTATAATAATCTTATATTCAAGCCCTGTTTCAAATGCTTGCCTTGCACAGGATGGAAAATAATAATAATAATAATAATAATAATAATAATAATAATAATAATAATAATAATAATAATAATAATAATAATAATAATAATAGGTGTAATATCTATTTTCTTGGAATTAGTACCTGTCAGATAGTATGGCTTGATTACTTTGCTTCACCTCTCTAAGAGACACAGAAAATTTCCAACTTGCAGATTTTTTTAAAGATCTGCCAATATAAAAACAAGTGATCCTAGTAAATTGTTTAGCCTGGAAAGTGACCACCATGTTTATGATATTAAAAGGATTTCTTTGTACCTGCTGTACACATATAATTACATAAACATCTCCCTGTTAACTTAGATGGATTCTTTACATTTCAGACTCTGGAAATTCTAGGGGTAAAAGAGGGGATGAACCAGAGAATGAATCCCATATTCCAACTGATCAGTGTTTCCCCACATGTATCTGTTTCACAAAAAGACTCCAGCGCATGTTTAGCCTTAGCTGTGCTCAGGTCTCACTGGGTTTAAACATGCACTGGTTGAGGATGCTTTCTTAAATGGAAGCAATATGTTATCCCACTGAAATGCACTTGATTTGCCAGCTACATCCCTCCTTTGCGCAGAGGTGATTTCTACAGGCATCTGTAAAGGCAAGGGAAGCTGAGGTCTTCAGAGCAGCTCGTGCCTCCAGAATGGATTTAGATCTCTGTGGTACAAAGTGCAGTCTTCTCCCAGTGCCAAAGCCTTTTCCTATCAAAATAAACTTAATGCAGCTTAAAGGGACTGCAGGCTTTCTATGTGAAAATAATAAATCACTTATTGGGTATTTTTGAACTGTCCCTTTTTCCCCTGTCTTTCCCATCTGACCATTCTCTCTAAAGACCAAGACTGCACAAATGCAAGAGAGGTTGTTTTATTTTGAAGGGGGAGAATCAAAGGTGTTGAGAGTGACTGGGTCATTTTCCCGTCAGTCTCCTGCATTTGGGGTCCTTTCAGCTTGGTTTTTGGTGACAAACTGCGCAGCTGCGATGCCTTACATTTACCAGCCTGCATATATGAAGGATGTGTAATGTTAACTAAGCTCTTTCCCTCCCTCATGGAAGACCACCCTGCCTGCAAAATCTCCAGGGGAAAGCACGGCATGTCCTGATCAAAAACTGCCTTTATTGGCAGAAGTACAGCATGTTGCATTAACCAAAACAGCATTTTTAAAAACATTTTTCATGGTGGCTGCTTTCTATTTAAATGTCCATTTTGCTTGTGTAAACGGATCTCATTTGGCCTTTACATCCCAACATCCCAGGACTATCTGAAAGCCTTGTTAACATTTAGCATTGGAAATAGTTTCAAGCCTTGCACAAAATCCTCAAAACCTGATCTGCTCAGGGCAGGAAAAGGACTGGATTCTCCTTTGCAGTTCCCTAGACAGCAATTTTCTCTGGGTCAACCTTTCTGGTGATGCAAGTTTTCCCTAATCTCTCTCTACCACTGATAGTGCAGTTTTTCTATTGGGTAGGAGTTGTTGTTAAGCAAAAGTCGCTTTGAAAACTTGTTTTACTTCTCTTAGGTTGATTTGTCTGTGCCTTCCCTTGTTGTTGTATATTTCCTGACCGTGAATTTATCACTTGTCTCCTAAATAGCAGGTGATACGGTCCCAAAATTCTCCCCAAATTTCAGCCCCAAATTTCTCCCCAAAAACTGCATTTACCATGGAAATGAATGACATTGTGCTGGACTTAGCTACTCACTGGCTGTGAACACAACTGTGACAAGATCCTTTGGTCTCCAATTGGACACTGAAAGGGAAGACCTGGGCTAATTGAGTCCAGGGGAGTCACTGTTCATTTGGGCATTTAGAACCTGTCCCTGGGAAACTCATATTGACACCACCAGCAGCATATCTGAGGGTATAACAAAGATACCTGAACAGTATCCTTCTTGTTCCTGCTAAAATCATGGATATGAGGCTTCTTGCTTCAACTGTTCCTCTATATACATGTCAGCATAGCATAAAATGCACTGTCTGGGCAGGCTACTTGAATTTGCAAGGTGCAAGATTTGTAGAACCAAAACCCTTCTCTCTTCAACACCATTTCAGCAGTGTAATTTCACTCAAAACAAATAAAACAAACCCTGGTTTGCCTCTGAATAACCTCAGGGACACTTGGCTAATCTCAGGGTGTTGGGTTGTATCCTATGTGAGGAAATGAAAGCTTGAATTGGTGTTTTCTGACAAGTGATTTACCCATCAGAAAGGTCTGGGCTGTAGTGCCAGTGGTGACAATGAGCTGCTTCTTTGCTGTGTCCCAGTTTCCCCAAGTGTGTGATGGTTGTAATTAAGTTAATTTACCTGTCGAGGACACTGTGACGAGTAAATTGCAGGAGGGTTTATAAAGGGGTATCACATGTGTGGTTCTAGATGTGAAATCTCCAGGTTTAGACAGCTACTTTTGTAGGTCCCAGGAGGAGTGTCTACCTTTTCCTGCCCACCATTCCTTCATTCCACAGTGCATGGAGTAGTGGCCATCCTGGATCAAAACCCTGGCTTTTTTTGTGCATTTGTCTGGGGTCTTTCCATGGTGAGAGGCAGCACACTCATCTTTCTAATTCTAAAATACTTTTCCACAAGAAAGGTGAATATTGATTTTTGCAGTTTGCAGATGAAAAGACTGAGCAGGGAGGTCAAATCCTGTAGTTTAATAACAGACAGAGATAAGAAGCATTGGGAATAATATGGATGGGCAGAAATTTCAGGCCTCTGGAAGGGTTCGGGCTCACCTTGCAAATTCACCTCAAGGCTGAGCACTGCTTTCCTGTGCATCCAGAATTATCTGCTTCCCTGTGCGTCTCCTTATAACCTGAAATAAATCCTCACAAAGCCATGTGCAGATGGCATTATGGTAATAATGTTACAGGGCTTTATTAGAGCACATTTTCCATCCTGATTCTAACCCACTCCAATGTCCTTGGATTACCCCAAATTTTCTTTCTTGTTGTGTACCTCTCTTCCTATGAGATTTAGGACCAGTTTTTGGATGTAGAGGAGGTAGCTGGCATCCTCACCTTATACTTCCACTAACTTATATCTTCACTGGGAGTGGAAGACCAAAATCTGCCAAGTTTCTTGAAAATTTTATGGACTATGAGAATTTTGGGTTTTTAATGGTGGTGATGATTTTCAGAAAGGCATCACCTCCATGCCTTTCTGTGTGCAAAGCTCAAGAGATTTTTTCCACTTTGGTAAAAGAAAAAAAAAAGTGTTTATTTCATCTACTTCCTGTAGTAATGTCGTGTACCAATGAAGCTAAAGAGAGAGTCAGAGATGGGATGACTTTCATTCACTTGGCAAATAAGAGGAATAAAACTTCATTAGCATAGCACACTCTGTTAGGTCCCATACTTTTACCCCCCCAAAGGTCTTTGTGTTTCCTTGTGTTTTGATAAAATGGCTGATAGGCTGCTAAATTGCTGGGAAAGTTAGGAATAACATTAATTTAATGAGGGAGTTAGATTAAAAAATACACCATAGAGCTGGACTGCTGCTTTTTTAAGTGCTTGGCATTCCTGATGCTGGGTCTTGGTTTCTGTAGACATGCAGCATATGAATCAGAGAGAACCCACCCTGTGCTTTGGCGTAACTCTTAAAGCACTGACAGTTCCTCTTTCTTTGGCAGTAATTAGACAAGTAAAAACTGGTTAGTTTGGTTAGCAAACATAAATGTGGAAAATATTCACAACTACATATCACTGGGTGTGTGTGCCTAAGGAATCTGGATGAGCTGTGGTTGGACTCTCCCACATTCTTACAACAAAGGTGCTTTATCCAACAAAGCAATCTGGCCAAGGTCTTTTATTTCAGCTAATTCATGTTCTCTTTTTCCTTTGGAAGGGTTGGAGGTTTGCTGATAGCACAGTCCAGTGCAGCCCTTAACAACAGGAGGCACTGCTGGGGATGGGACTCTGCAAGGGGAAAAATCAGGTGAAACCAGGATGAGACAGCCCCTAAAACTTAGGCCAAGCATATCCTTAATTTCCTTAATTTTTTAATTTTTTTTCCCCCACTTACTTGACTCTCCCAGTAAGTCTGGCTACCACAGCTCATGGTTTGGGTGCAATTGTAACTATGAAAAGGTAACTATTAAAATTAACTAATAAAATCAGTCCTGGAGTGAATAACCGTAGTGATGCCCATGTGTTCATGGTGGCACAGAGAGGGAGACAGGCACCTTTCAAAACACAGCTCAAATGAGTGCAGTCAGACCCCAAGGGGCTGCCTAAACACTTCCACCTTTTGGGAGGAAGCCTCAGTTATGGATTAGCAGCATTTCCATGTGCTTGACAAGGGCTTCTTGGAGCTTCCATTCACAGCCATGGGACAAAACCACTCCCTTTGCCTCACTGACTCCTCTATAAAATGGGAATAATCAAACCACGGTTTATAACTCCAGAAATCCTTCATGAGATGACACTTAGTGCTCACCTTCGCTACCCACTTTCTAGTGCAAGCTGCAGAGCTTCCTTGGATTAGCTCCTGTCAGAAATATTTAGGAGCAATGTATTTTACTGATTTTAGCATTTCTGCTTGAACAGTTGAGATGCTGACAATATTTAAAGTAATAATGAGCATAACTCTCATCTAAAAGAGGCAGCCTGTGACTGATATGTTATATTAATTATATTTAATCTAATATTAAATGTTAATATGTATATATAATACAAAAATTATATATTTAATATATTATATTAAATATAATTAATATATTCTATTAATTATATATTGTATTAATTATATTTAATTAATATAATATCCCAGCTGTCAATACTGAGGTGAGGAGACAGGACCTAATACTTAATAATTGAAACGTAGGCTTTTTAGTCTAGTGGTGTTTCATTTCCAGTTCCAGGAATACCTATGGCAGTTACACTGATGATCTGCCTGTTGCTTTTTCTGTTTCCCACATTTGTTTTCCCCTAACCTTCTCCTTGTTAGGTTGATAGTGCACTTTCCTGATTTTGTTACTTTTCAGTTCTTCTCATGGGTCTTTTTCTAACCTCTACTCTCCAAAACTGTTGGTACAACTGGCACCTTATCCATGGAATCCTGCCTGGGTCAGGCACAGGAATGGCAATGACAGAGGTAGATGAAGCTGCTCATCATATTGGCAGGAAAATCTTGTTGGGCTGCTTACCTAGTAATTCAGAAGTTTGTAGAATTCATCAGGCTTTAAACCATTTAGTCCTAGTCTGAGTAAGGGCAGTTTTGGTATTTAAAAAAAATTTTTTTTATCAAAGTAGCTTCAGTTTATCCCCTTGGATTATTTGATTTTTCTCAAATTACCCAATTCATATTTGCCTCCTGCAGGGTTCTCTTTTCTCCCTCCTGTTTATTACATGCTGAGTTGCCTCCTCTCTAATTTACCCTCATGGTACAAGCCTACTGACTAAAGAGGAGAAATTCCTGCTTTGTACCAAAGTAAGCAAAAGCAGAATTGGTGCCAGATTTTAACTTTGGTGAGCAAAGCTTGCTTCTCTTTACCTAGAATCATACCACAACTGGGAGCCACAGCCAGACATCCAAATATAACAAATATTTCTGGGTTTGCATGTTATCCTTTCCTGCTCCTCAGATTCAGGCTGGGAGGAAGAAGATTAGGAAAGAAAATGGAAAGAAAATGTATGCATGAATATTTCAGCAATCTGCTGTGTTAGGAAGGAAAAAATGTAGAGAGCAGATGACTGATTCATGGCGATTTAATTGCAAACGTTGTAGCTTTTAAACATTGCCTCAGTGTGGTCGGGGTGCTTATGGTAAATACATTTCACACCAGATGTGGCCTCAGCAGTGCACAGCTCAGAATTTCCCTGCACACAGTAGCTGCCAGTTCTGGGAGCCTGAGGTTCCCTAGGTCTTGGAAAGACTCTTCTTGTTGTAGCTGTCCTGCCCAAGGGGTGCCAGCAGAATGAGCACAGGGGTTGGGGAGGCTGCTGACCCCTAAAAATCTCAGGCTTCAAATAGTCCACAAAACATAGATGCCAGTGTTCTGCTCCCAGGAGCTGAATAATGCCTTTTGTTCCCAAACCTGGTGTCTCTGCACTAGCAGGAGCGGGAACCATTAGAAGATGTGATCTTCCATCGACCCCACAACATGCAAGCTTAGAAGAAGGGTCCATAGGACATTTTCCTTTCTGGAAATAAATTTATTTTTAAAAAGGGATAATACATACATTGGCTGTGTCTTTGTTTGGTGCAAAAGTAGAATGGGGGACTTCAGCTGAAAAGGTATCAACTGCCTACTATTCTTCTGTGAAATCTCTGCAAGTGATGTGGACCAGAAAAACATATATTATGGTTTCTGCCATTCACCCGGTATGTAGGATTTCTAGAAATAATTCAAAGAAGTTAAAAAAAAAGAAAATTTAAAAAGGAAATTGTTGATGAGTTGGATGTGGATATGAAGTTATAGCAAGATGCTGAGTGTGCTGAGTATACTGAAAATTTCTGAGTCCATTAGTATCAGCAGAGTGTCTTGCCAAGGGTGTATTGCTTTTGGAACTGAAGCTGGAATTAGGCTTGAATGGGGTAAACTGGGGGCTGATCTCGTGCATATGAATGGGCAGCTCCAATGAGACCTCAGGAGGAGCCTGTGGGGAGCTGCTGCTGCTGCTGCAGCAAATGTGGGGCTCTTTCAGTGCATCTGCACAAAACTCGTTTAAATGCTAGCAATGCAAGAATCTGAGGAATAAAGGAGTATTATTTCATAATATTTAGCATATCAATCCCACTTTTTCTCCCAGCGGGACTGAGTTTCTGGCAGTGCCTCAGTGAGCACCATCCTCCCAAGCTGCAGTCAGGTGTGGCATTGCAGGATGCCCTGCAGAGCCAACGTGGCCTTTGCAGCAGGAAAGCTGCAACACCTTGGGCTTTGGGTGAGACACAAATGGCATTCCCTACCTGAAACCAGGAGCAATTATTTGTCTCTTTGCCAGCTGAAGCCTGTGGTGCTCTGACCTCACTGCAAGCTTTGAGCTTGCAGCCAGTCTGAGATCCCTGCCTGTGCTGCAGCTGTGCCTTGCTGTCACTGAGGGGACAGTCCAGAGGCTTTCCATCATTCTGAGCAAGAGCTGGCCCAAACCTAGATGTGAGTCTTGGCTGCCCAGGTCCCAAAGAGCCAAATTTGTGTTCACAAAGCCATAGGAATGAAAGGATTTAATCATGTCTGGATGCAATTTTGGGTAACTGAGTAATTGACGTAATACTGGTCACAATATGTTGGCTGGTGAAGACCACAATAAACTGTGCATGTCAGCTAATCATGATTAAACACTGATGAGGCCAGGCTAAAACTGCACTTAGCTGACATGTGCTGAATGCTATTTGTTCTTGTCTACACCGATTCACATGGTATTCAGTGCAGCACAATATAGGTAAGCCCTTTGGGGAAAGTGTAGCTCTGGTCAGGCCTCAGCGTTCCCTGACTGGCCAACAGCTGCTCCGAGCAGGTTTATAAAGGGACCACTTACCCATCCTTTGATGGAGAGATAAGCCACTGTAATGTAATTACAACCAGGGAGATGGGAGAGGGGAAAGAAAAAAAATATGCCAATCATGAAGGGGGTACAGGGAGAGCCTCAGATTCCTTCCAACCTAAACATTGTGGCAAGGAAAGAAGTCTTAATTAGGAAACGTGTAGGCATAGAACAGGAGCCCATCCTAAATGAATTGGGGTGTGATGAGCATAAAGAAAATGCTTTTTAAAAAGATCTTTGACTCCCACTGAGTGCTTGTTTCTTAGACTTCCTTGCCTAATAATGTCAGCATTTAAATGGCCCCAACTCCCAAATAACAAGGCTTTGAAGTTAACACCTCATTGAGGTATAGAGTTCATACGTTTTCTATTCCTATTATTTGGCTAGAAACCGTTTTCTGCATGGCTAGCTTAATAGGGCAACAGAATATTAAGTTGTATAGGGATTGAGAAAGCTATTCACACAAAGGAAAGAGCTACAGACTTCATGTATTTGAACAGAACCTGACAATTAAGAGAAAAGAGCAAAAGTCTGGGAAGTGCCCCTAATCACATAATTGCATGAAATTTTTTCATACCTGTGATATTTCCAGTGGCCAAGCACAAAAACGAGGGTATTTCAGCTTGGACTGTGTTAGGGAGTTGTTGTTGTAATTAAGAGGGGAGACAAGGTGTTTTTTCTGTCCTGCCAAAGTTTTAAAGCTTCAGAAAGTATTCCTTTCTTTAACAGGACAGAATCAAGATGGCTTGGATTTTTTTTCACTGAAAAAGGCAAAAAAGGGTGTTTAAAAATGATCTGGTGCTTGTTGGGCCAGTTACTTAGGGAATGGGTGATCCAGACTCAAGTTTCCCTCTGTTGTTTTCCACCATTACAGAGGAATGCCTCAGCCACCAGGCTATCACCTAGTTTAGAAACCTTTTCTTTTGGTTTCGGTCCCAGCACCCATTAGATCTCTAAAAAGTTACTTTTCCAAACAGCATCTTCTCAAACACACCAAAAAATGGCTTTTCATTGATCTGCATTTTTGGCCCAGTTGTCTCCACTTCTGGTAATTTGCTGTGGCAGAACAATTATCCCTGCCCCAAAACAGCTATTCTAAGTCAGAGTTATCTGTGCCACAGAAAAGCCCAGAGCCTGCAGTTAAAGGCAGGGCTCTTTGGTATTTGCTGCCATATGGCAGATGTTTTCTTACCCTGAAAAATTCATGAATAATTTGAACGGAGCAATGGAGAGAGTAAATGATGTTATTAAGCTCATTTTCAGGGGCAGGAGGCTGGACCATAATGTCACATTTCACCAAGGCCATGCAGGAAACTTTGCAGTGCCAGGATTGAACTGAATTGATGAGATCTCCCAGGCTTTGACCACAAATAAAGATGTCCTCTAAGTACACCTTTACAGAGCATAAATTAGGCATTAGAATGATACAGAAGTTGAAATGGTTTAGAAAAGATCCTTTTGTTCCAGTGCCCAGCTGAATAACAGCTTCTACTTTTTTAATTTCCTATGGTTTTTACATAGGAAATAAGTAATTTTATCACATGGTGATAAAATTGTCTTGTGTTTGGGATTCAGGAGATTTCTGGTCATTTGTGTCACTCTTTCACTGGCACAGGCTAAGCTTATGCTTTTGAATATAGATATAAAATCATCTACCTTTTCCAGGCTTCAGTGATGGTAGGATTCCACCTTCATTCCTACCTGGTGCAATTATTTCACATCTATTTCACTGCAAATACCACACCATAAGCCACATTTGGCATTTGGCTACAAGCAACTGGCATCCATGATTAAATTAGACAATTATTCTGTGTGTGCAGCCAGAAGAATCTTCTGCAGAAATTTCTATTTTGACTCTGTGAGCCCTCTCAGGGCTTGGGGAGCGGATTGAAGGCAATCTCATGTGTTTATATTAACTTGCTGCTGAGGATGAATCACAGTTTCCACACAAATCCACTGAAGTGTTAATGGCATCTGTTCATTTTGTAGCAACTTATGGATTTAAAAATGGATGAATGGAGAGGCAAAACATCCCCATCACCCTGGTGGTCCTGTGTCCAAATGCCACGTTGTGCTGAAGAGCAATACTTTTTTTTATGCTGCTTCTTTAAAGAAAAAACACCCTGTTGCACGTGTAATCATTGTTCCTGAAGCACTGTGTCCTTCTAGGCTGTAAAATCACAGTGGCAATAATTGCTCTGAGAAACAAAAGAGTCAGATTCCTCCTCTGTTGTCTGACAAAGTGGGGGATTGACACAATGGGCAGCCCAGGTGCCTAAAGGCTCTGTCCCCTCCACCAGCAGAAAACTTAGGTTCTCAAAATTCCTATTTATCTGCAGACAGACTTAAACTGCTTAGAGAGTTTAGGTGCCTTCAGCCCATAGCCCCCTGAGCTGATCTTTAATTTGGGAGGCAGGAGATGTATTTCAAACAAGAGTTGTGTGTGTAACCTTGTAGTGATGCCATTGTTTGGGGAGGGGGAAGGAGAAGGTGGAGCTGCAGTCCCCACACCAAGGGCTGGAAAAGATACAATTGTTGGATAGCAGGAAGAAGTTCTCTCTCCATCCCAGCAGAGAGTGAAAGAGATTCAAGATGTAATTTTGTCCATCAGCTTGGACACATCTGTGATGGGAAAGATGAGCTCCTCAGCCTCTCCATCAGCTGCTATGAGAAGCATAAACCATGGCATTGTGTCATGAGGAGGGACTGGGCTCCCAGCTCAGCGTCAGTGACAGCCACTTCTGCCACTGGTGCCTCTTTCATTATCTCCTGCACTTAATATTGCTGATGTTCCCATGTGCAGTGTGACAGCTTCTCCCTTGGCTGGCACAGAGAGGTTGGAGAGTCACAGGGGTGTGTTGGTACTGGGGCTGCAAGAAAATGCAGTAAAAATAAAAGCATAAGAGTCTTACTCGCCTCTATGTATTCCTGGGTCTAAAAAACATTAATTAAAGGTGGGAATAGAATCTGGCTTGCATCTCCTGTGTCAGAGGCACAGGTTACCTTCCCCAACAGCCAAGTTTCCCTCTCCAGCCCTCACCCCAATCACTGTCTCATGCAGGTCCTGCTTTCCTCTGACCACATGCTGAGGCAATTTAACCCACTAATCTTGTGGAAAACTATATTTTGATGGATCAGTTTTTCATTGGGTTTGTGATTAGAGGCTCTCACTATCCAGTCAAATAAGCTTTAGAGCTTATAGAGGGGAGAGACTGGAGCAAGAGGAAATAAGGGGGAAGCAGTAAAGGGAGAATTGTCCCCTCCTGGCAGTAGGGATGCTTTAGATTAGCTCAGCCATATCATTTGTCTGGACTGTGAGAGTAAATTCTGCTCTGTTTTCTGTTATTGCTTGCTTTATGCTTTGTTTGTTTTGGTTTTTGATAGGAAGAAATGTAGCTGTATATATTTGGGAGAGGGTTTTGGGCAAACATCCTGGTCTGACATCTGTTCAGAGCAGCTTGGACAGGGATTTCTAGACCCCCGACCCCCTTAAAATTTGGATTTAAAATGCTTCCCTGTCCAGCACATCACAATTGCCAGTGGCCTCCAGGCTATTTCAAGAACACTGGGATGTTTAATTCAGCCCAGGCTCTGTGCAGGTCACCCTGCTTGTGGCTTCTTCCCACGGTGCCAGCTCCTGCTCCCAGCCCCTTTGAGGAGTAGCTCCAGGTCACACAGAAAACCAGGGCAAAGCCAGGAGTGACATTCTCCTTTCCTATGTTACAGTCTGGTATCTTAATTATTATTTCAGCTCTTCCTGTTCAGTGTGAGGGTCCCTCCCCTCCTCTCCTATATTAGTGTGTTTCTTCTAAGTGTCAGCAACAGAGGAAAATCATCTGCAGAAATTCAGCTCTGGGAAAAAAGAGATAAAAAAAGCTCTTATAAGCATTTATTCATTCATATTTAAGAATGAGTTTTCTACAGCTGTGACCTCACTTTATTCTGTTAGGAGAACTGCTAGGTGAATGTTAGAGCATCCTTTTTAAGATGCCTTGTAAAGTTTTGGGGTCTTGTTCAGAACATTATTTTGTTCAGCCAGAGCATGAAAGGGGATTAAAACATTTCATCATCAAAGTCCTTGTGGTCTGCTGGAAAAAATGATATGTGTGAATATAATATTTCCCTCATTTCTGCTCATTTTTCTAATGCCTGCCTTGTTTTGGGGAACCTAAGCTGAATAAGCAGGCTGTGATTTGTGATATTTGTGTCAGAGGATCAGGCCCTGAAGTTCTTTGCTTCTGAATATTAAGCTATAACTGTGGAAAGGTGCCACCCAAATGTAAGAGAGGAATGTTGTCAATCTTCCTGTCGTAGACATTTGTTCCTTTGTCTTGATTTAAAATGTTTTGATATAAAATTCTCCTCTGTTCTTATTTCTTAAAAGCTTCTCTAATAACAGCACTTTGGAAATCAGCAAACCTGACATCATATTTAATGTGCTTCCAGAATTTCTTGATCAGAGCTTAACTGCTGTAGGATAACAGCAACAACCAGCACCAGCACCACCAAATAATGAAAACCAAATAAGCCAGAGCACTGCAGAGACCTTACATGTGGTGGGTTTTGTGAAGGGAATTAACATGAAAGAGGGTTCACTTTGGGGGTAGAGGTCAGGGCAGATAAACTCCTGTGTTCTGATACATTTCCTTAAAGTGGGAAGTGCTTTAGAGAGCGGGGCTGTGGGAAGAAGCTGTCAGCAACAGGGTGGTCAGCGGTGTCAAGGGTGGTGGCCTATGTTTTTCTTCTGTTGCAGCCTTTCATCCTCCATCTGTCAAGCTCCATAATTTTCAAGCCAGACAGTCAATTTTTAATACAAACCTTTAACTTCTCCCAGGTCTGAGGCGCCCCTTTTATCTTGGATTCAAGCAAAACCAGCAGTAAGTGGGAGATTGTTTAGAGTCGGTGGCCCCGCTCGGGTCTCCTGGGGATGGCACCAGGTTGCCACCTGGGCAGGGGGCTGTGCCCTTGGCCCCTGCTGTGGTTTGTCCCTCCACAGCTGTTTTCAGCCCGTGGATCCCACAGGGAGCTGGGAAAGGAAGGATGCTTAGGCCAGAGAACACCTGGGACAGACGTGCTGGTGGGGCACAGCAGGCTCTGTGCTCGGGGAGCATGGCTGTGGCACCAGCCTGGCCATCCCTGCCCTGCTGACCCACTGACCCAACTGATGCCTTGTTTGCCCAGTGCTGGCCACAGGGAATGGTGTCCCCAAGCAGGCACAAAGCTTGGGCTGAGGAGCAGCACCAGCCCAGGCTCCCTTCACACCCCGCCGCATTCTGGCGTGTAGCTTGAGCTGACATCTCAGCACGTGTCATATAATTTCAGCATGAACAAGACTTGGCCCACACTCAAAATACACAGTGGTTAAGTGTTTAAATTAAGGTTTAACTGACTCAGACACTGAATCTAGCTCCAGCTACTGTGTTGCCACACTATTAAATGCTACAAACTGGAATTCCTCCATTCATATGCAAGGATTATCACAGTAGAGCTGGCAATAAGTGAAGCATCCAGATGAGTTAACAAGGAGAAACCCAGTGAAATTGGTAGGAATCTTTCAAGTGGCTGGTTTGAGGCCTATATTTCATCCAACCATCCCAGCTGAAGTTCTCCCAAAGAGGAAGCTTTGCATAATCCTTTATTCATTTCCTAACACCAATACACCCCTTAAACGTCCAAGGCACAGCACTGAAATACTTTCAATAAATAGATGAATGTTATAAAATCAGCCTGGAAACATGGGGGGGGGGGGGGAATCCACTTTTTAATATATATATAATATAAATCCACTATATATATATATAAATATAGTATAATAGGAATCATCTTATTTCTTTGAATCTCAAGGCATAGCTGCTAGTTGGACTTGCGAGCTCCGCTTTTTTGTGGTTTAACAGAAAAAACATCCTGTTCTGTTCTATACTTGCTTGCAAGTTGTGAATAATGACTGAAGATGTTTGGAGAAGGATCAGAATTCCCCTGGCAGCTGGAAGTGTTTGGACATGAGGTTATTATCTCAGGTCATGAGCCTAGAAAGCCATGGAAGAGCCCACACACCTTCCTCTGGGAGAGGAGCATGAGGAAGCACAGAAATGCCATTGCCCTGCCCATGTCTTTGGCCATCACCATTTCCACATTAACTCACTGCTGCCTTCTTCACTGGTGTTGGGGAGCAGAGCCTTGGAAGCATGGGAAAACAATCCCAACAGTGTGCTTCAGAGCAGGACTGCAAACTTTCAGGGACTAAGCTTCCTAATCACTACCGTATGGCTCATAAAAGGAGCAACATGATACCGTGTACCAAGAGGTTGTTATTCCTCCTTTCTCCCCTGTCCCACTCCAAATGTTAGAACAATAAATACATTTACCTCTTGTTTAAGATCGCTTAAAATAGGTTGTTTTAATTAAACCTCCTGGCAATCTATCTGCACTAAGTGATTAAATGACTCTTCTTTCAGTGAAAGGAGAAAGGATTATCACAGGACAAGAGTGACTGAATTGTGGACAGAACTAGGACTGGGTAAAGCTGCTGAATATTTTCCATCAAAATTCATGTGAAAATACTGTGAACTTTCAATTTGTGTGGTGTTGTTCCACTCAAATATTTCTCCTCCTTTCAGACCTTCTTTCCCTCCCCACTGTCCGAGAGTCAATGAAATAGTTCTTTCCCTCGGGTTAAAGTTCAGCTTTGAATATCAACTTTAAAAGCTGCCCAAGAAGAGAGCTTTCTTTTCTCAATGGGCATCATTTTCAGGGAATAAACTTAAAGATGGAAAAACAGCAATTGTGTTGATGAATTATAGCTATTTAAAACTGAAAAAAAATTGAGTTTGCATAGCCGTCAGTTATTTGCAGCTGCACCATAAAAAGTGTTTGCAGGCGTTGTTATGCTATTTTTACATTTTAACTTGAAATATCTTGTGTGAATTAAAATTGGGTAATTATTCTTTCAAACCAAGCTTTTTACATTGCTCTTAGCTCAAGAATCACACTGGCGAGTTTGTTGTTTTATTGCTGGCCATGTCACTTTCGGGATGGAGAAAGGGTCACAGTAAAAGGCTCTTTTATGTCTTGTGATGTGTCTTGAGATGGTTATGGCAGCATCTCGCTTTTAGCCCCCCTACTCTGTTTTGTCTCCCAGTTCCCATCTTTCCCTGCTCTAGCCCTGCTCTGGTTCCTGACATGATGGATGGGATGGGAAGCTGGAGCAAAGTCTGGATCCAGGCAGGGCCCAGGCACTCTGGACAAACCGCGCTGCAAATTTATTTGGATTCTTTACCTGCAACCTCCCCGCTGTTTTAGTGCTGGGGCCTCTCTTGGGCAGGGCCAGGCCAGTGTGCTGTGTGGTGCTTTTATGGCAGTGGGGACAAATGATCATTAGGGGCTGGCTGGAAACCCTTGGATGTACTGGGGGCAGGAGTGGTATTTAAAGGTAAATGCATTAACAGCACGCTGCCACCTCCTTTTATCTCAGCCACCAGCGTAGGCAGGCAGGATGCCACCAGGCAGGATGCCACCTCGGGGACTGAGTGCTGCCATTTGCATTTTATAACCCATCTCCAAGTGCGAGTGAGAGGGGAAAAGCAGCCAAAATGTGGGAGTTTAGCTGTAGCTGCAGAGCTGTCCCTGGTTTTTAATTCCTCCTGTTAGCTGGGGAGGGCTGGGGTGTGTTAGGCTGAGTGGCTTGGGCTCTGATTTTCACTGATGAGCAAAGGAAAGAGGCTAAAATGTTATTTCCACTCTACTTCCACTGGGTGGGAATTGGCTCCTAGTTTTAAAGTACTCTGAGGTGAACAAGACACATCATCAGTCCCAAATATTGCTTTTTTTTTCCTTTGTCCTATTACATGGCATTGCCAGCTCTGCAAAAATTCAGAAATCATCTTTGATCTCTTTCTGTGGCTTTCTGAAACTAAAAATAAAAATAAATTAACCTAGGGACTTTTTACTGTGTGGCATCTCAGAATATATGTGAGTTCAGAAGGAGTGAGATGTGACTGCTCTGCTTTAGGGAGATTCAGTGGGGACTTGAGCAACTGAGAGAATCTTCTGTCTGCCCCCCTGGGCAGCTAAAATGAATTTTGCATTTTTCAGCAGAAGATTGTGGTCATTCTGCCTTTTAATCACACGTTATGAAGTTTGTGTCCTGCATAATTACAGCCAAAATTTGGTCTTCTCAGGTCAGGTACAGAGCTACATGCAGAATGTTCTGCAGTATAAAAAATTACGCTTATGAGAGTCTGCCTTGCAAATGAGATTTACTTGTTTTTGCTAATTGCAAAAAATTAAGCTTTTATTTAGCTGTACCAGTAGGGATTGATGTTTTTAAAGGAAAGGAATTCCTGAAGGGATGTTTCATCTGGAGAGTGAATTAATCAAGAAAAAGACAAAATAAAAAATAATAATAAAAAATTTGAACAATTCCTCATGCATATTTTCCAGTTCAGTTGACTAAAATACATGTGATATTCCAGCTACATTTTCCTCTTGCAAATCATAGAGGGTTTTATTAGGAGAAGTTTTATTTTATTGCCTTGTTTTCCTGTAAAGTCAACAAGTTAAACCAACAAGATTTAATTTTGGATTGGCAGGCCAGCTAAGAGATAACACATCATATTTGCCCACTTTTATCTTTTTTCTTTTCTTTTCTCCTCCTGCTTCCTGGTCTCCTGGAGGTGCTCTGCTCTGCTGCTCAACTTATTGGCCTTAAAAATAAAATAAATTGAAAAAAATCTTTTTTTGCAGGTGATTTATAGAACCCAATGGTTATTGTATGGCTAATGATTCATGGAACTTCATTAAATACCAAGTATGTGCCTGCTTACTGTCTGTGCACACTGCATATTAGAACCTTTGCACTCCCCCTTGCAAATTGCCCCCATTAAATTCGCAGACAAAAGGTCCTCTCAGTAGCTTACATATTTTCCCACATGTGAGAGAGCAATTGGAAACTTCCTCTTGATAACTAAAAACTTTTGAATTAGAATTTATGAGAAGGGTCTTTTGGTCTCGTTGCCTAAGGGCTGAAACAGATCCCAGTGTGTACAAGCGTTCCTTTGATGCGTGGAGCTGCACAGGGTAACATTTTTTAACAGGATCAAAAAGCCTAATGCAGGAACAATATGTGGAGGCCCTAGCTCTGACACAAGGAGTCATAGCCTGTGTTTTTCCAAGGCTGAAAATCCAAAAGTAACTGTCCAGGGCAGCAAGAGCATTTTATATTCTTTTTAATTGCGGTAAAGTCCTAGATAAAATAATGGCAGGCAGTGTTACAACTTCCTTTTCTTTAATGTTTCCCTAAAATGCTTTGAAGCAAGTTTAACCTTTGGGAAAATACTGTATATGTGTTAAGGGAAAACATATCAAAAAGAAAATAAAGGACCTGCTCTTTAATTGGTGGAAATCAGCATGGCTCTATTACAGGCATTGGAATTTCTCAAGCTGTGGATCTGGCCAAAAACTTTCTGTCATTTCTTGCCATGGGCTAATACATTTGGTTGGACCATCCCAATCTGAGTTTACTATTGACAAAACATTTCCCAGAAACATTTCTTTACAAAGGCAACAGAAGATTTAATTTTCTGGATCCAATTTTCAAATGGTAACTATTTCCCATTATTTCAGCTGCACTATCCAAGGAGGCACTGGCATATGTAAGGGCTGATCCAAAGTGTCTACAAAAAAAGTCTTGATAACTGGAATTTTTCTTACTTAATAGCAAAAGGAAATGTCTCAACACTCATTTAGGTGTGTATGCCCTGTGTATGGTATTCCATTATATCTTGCTTCACACTGTCTGCCTATGTGCAGAGAAGAGTGAAAAAAAAGGAACCTCCTCATGTAAAAGGGCCAACATACTACAGGCATCATCATAAAATGACCACATTACCCCCACCTTGTTGTTGCATCATTACAACAGAGATGGTTTTGAGACCATTATTTTCTGCATTCACACTGGCAATATTTGTAAAATCTCTCATGATGTCCAAGTCAAGTATATCAGCTAAAAGGGATGTTTTCACCAAGAAAAAAAAAATCAGGTATGAAAACCTTGATTTGTCTTTAATGTAGCACTCCAAATTATTACTCATTCTGCAGCTGATAAATTAAATGTCCCTCCTTTCACATCAGTTTTAAGTCTTCCAAATGAAACAGAAGATTTAACCCCTTATTACCTCTGTGGTCAGTTAAGAGCCAAGCAAACTTTTCACTATAAATTTAGCTTGTCCTCAAAGCTGAAAATCTTTCTCTTCACCAGTGAAACACTGCCAGAGTGTTTGGATGTCAGTGGTGACCTTTAGAGAGCACAATATATTGATTATAAAAAGCCCAGAGAAGTCACCATCTGAAAGACCAGAAAAACATCCCACATGAGTCAGAAGATCTAATGGAATTGGTGGTGAACAATGAGAAACTTCCTGGGGATGGAGGGTCTCTGCTTTTATGGGGACAGTATCTTCTTCTAAATTTCTTTTCTTATATTTGCTTATTATTAATATCTCTGACTAGAAAAGAAGACTCTGTCCGTTCCGGCTGTTCGTCTCTGCACGGTCACGCGTAGGATGGCCTTGGGACAGCCTGCGCTTCAAAGGACGAGTCTGGACTCTTCAGATTTTCAGTCTTCGAATTGTTTATTATTGCTTATCTATAAAATTTTCTTTCAGCCCAACAGAGGTCTGACCAGCAAGGCAGCCAAGGGCACTCTGACCTCCCACTGGGCGGTCGTCTATTTTTTTACTAAAAACTACATACACCATATTTACCTTTATTTCCTTTCACCCATATTAGCAAGTGCACCTTCACCATGGAGCAATCCCAAAGTGCCAGCATCACCACAGAAAATGGATGACAAGAAGAAGAAAGAAGAAGGACAAGACACGCCCTGATCCCTCCATCTTGTCTCCATTACCCCCCGGTACCAAAATCCTAAAATCTGTATTTCACCCAGTAAATACATCATTCTTACACCATTCGTTCCCACGTGACTCTCTTGTCCTCAAACAGGTGGCACATCCCTCGAAGGGTCAAAGTCAAGCCACCAGGCGCTTCTGGCAACATCCCAGGATTTAGGAGCCCCCCAAGGGTTGTCTCAGTAACGCTGGACATCCGGAGAGGTGTGCTGAATTCCCACAACAGTCATACATCATATAATTTATAAACATATATGCATGTTTGCTATATGCCATATCATCATCTTACTTTCAGGGCTGTAATTTATTAATTTGGCCCCGACCTTGTCTAATTTTGGATGTATTAAATTACAACTCCAGTACATTTGGGCTGCTAAGCTGAGAAAAAAAGATCCCTAATGTGAAACATTATTTTCTTTCCACATGGGCAGAGTGTAAAGCAGTGTCTTGGTCGGGGTCATCACTTCCTTCAACTGGGGTGTCCCAGACTAAAAATTCCAGTACAGTAAATGGGGAGAAGGATTTTCCCTTGTGAAACGGTTTTGGAAGTTTTAAATTGAGACATTTCACCCATCCGCAATAAAAATCCCCTGTAATTATTTCATCAAGATAGGTGTAGAAATATCTGGCTGTTGGATCAATAGAAAATAAAGCATGTAATGTTTAGAGCAAAACTAGGCAACAGAAGAGGAGAAATATTAAGTGTAGGTAAATATAAAGGATTTGTTTTGCTACTTTAGATAAATATTGTCATAGTGGGATAATAGCAATACACTTGTTATTGGACTAAGCAAGAGGTTTCTCTGCTCCACAGGTGGAGTTGGCCCTGTGTGTGCTGAGATTTCTTTTGCTGCCTCTCTTCTCTCAGCAGCAAGGTTTTGTAATTCTTACAGGGAAATCTGGGACAGCAACATTGGGAAATGCTGTGGATTTTGAAAGCTCAGTCAATTTGGGTGACATTTGGCTTTGTGTTTTTTTCCTTTCTGGTGAGACAACATTAACCTTGCTTACTTTCTTGGCAATAACTAAGAACACTACATGGTTTTTAACTGCAATATGGGGACCTCTACCAGGATGACTTCAGGGCAAAACAGCTGCACCCAGTCTTCTCTTCCTCCTCTTCCTGAGTTTAATAAAATCTGGTCTTATCTGAGTATGCACCCAGAAGACTGGATGGTTATTTAAGTCCCAGTTAGGGAAGATATTTAAGAATATGTCTAATTTTAAGCATGTGGTTAAATCAATGGGACTTAAGCAAATGCTTGAAGTCAGGCATGTGGTTGAGGTGTTATCCTGAATGTGGGTCCTAATCCTTTAACAATAGCAAAGCCCAGAGGAAAGGGCAAGCTATCTGGGTGCCTTTCTTGGCTCTTTTGTTGCTCGTGTTATAGTCTATAAAATAAGGATCATTATTCTTATCCCTCTTTGTGAGGCACATTGAAAATTATCAGGGAAAAGCACTCTGAATACTGTTATTATTGGCTATACTTCTTGAGGCTGAAAAAAAAATAATTTAGAGACAGACATTCTCAGTGGATTTCTGGTTCTTCCTCCTTTCACTCGGGCAGGAAATACCATGAGAATGGAAAGAAGGATGCGTACCCATGATCACAAATAATCTTAATCTCCTCCTTTTCACCCCTGCTGTAAATAATTAGATATTGCTACACTTTTATTTCTGGAAGTTCCCACAGTGCTGCAGCCTTGCTGTGTGCAGGGGTACCTGCTCCTGGCGCCATGGGTGAGCTGGAATCTGTGCTGGGAGATAATGGCACATAAATGGGGAGTGTTAGGGGGGGCCCTGAGCCCACATAATGGCAGAGAATAGGGAAGAGGCACAAGTTTGTGTGAGTTTGTGGGGAGCACATGAGGGTGAGTCCTGGAACACCCAAAAAGTGCTGCTCCCACCAGGGAGGTGTTGAGGGACCTGTGGTGCTCAGCTCCCGTGTTACTGCTCAGCTGGAAAAGCTGCAGAGAGCAAAGGCTCTGCTCCTGATGATAATTCAGAGTTCCTCACATTCTCACCACCTTAAGTCAGCGCCGATTCCCCAGCTTCCATGCAAAAGGGCCCGGAGCCAAGGCCATGAGCCTGTGTGTATGTGTTCAGGACAGTTAATATTTATGGTGCATCTTACTGGGAAAATTAGTATGAAGCTATGTTCCAGCAGTACATTTATCCCATGACCTAGTTTTGTGAATAACGTGCTGAAACAGGGCCTGCTTGATTTAAACCTTTGTCACCCGTTCTGATGGATACAGTGCCTAGCTTTGGCTCAGGCAATGCAAGCCAGGATTTGTGCAAAAAATGTGATGTACATTAGTGCAAGGTAAACAGATGGTAATGCTTTTGTTCATACCAAGTGCATACAAAGATATTTATCAAAGGACCACATGTAAGGTCCATAGCTCTTGGCAGAGATCCCTATGCTGTTACATCAGCTAATAAGAATAACCATTTTATTGCATTACACACAGTTTTTGTGGGGTTGCTTTAGACTGTGCAGGCAGCTTCCAAACTTGCCACAGTTCACACACCAAGATTCTCATTCTGAATGGTGTTGAACATCTATAATACCCCATTGTTTTTGTTGTTATTTTTATTTTATTGCCATGACTCTTGGCAATTCTCCAGCTCAAATCCCTTCTAGGGAATTCCACTGCTGCTTAGCAGCTCTGAAATGAGTGTAAGAGAGCCAGGTGGTGAATACACTGAAATGCTGGAGGACAGAGAAATGGCAGTGGCAGAATTCAAAGGGAAAGAGGTTGTATTGTAAAGATTTGAAGGGAACTGTGACACCACTCTGGCCACCGAAAAATGCAGGAAACTCTGCAGAAGCTTCTGAAGAAGTGTGGCTACACACAATTTATATCATAGAATATATTGCATCTGAAAACGACAAGGCTGGCTGAGGCTGGCAGAATTTCTTCATCTGATTTACGTTCTCCCATCACCATCAGCAGCAGGGATTACTTTTGCAAAGTCCTGAGGAATCTCAGTCCCTGGAACACTGGCAGTGCCCTGGGGGTGTAACTAGGAACTCTGCTGAATGGGGAAAGGAACTCTTCATCACTGCAACCACACCATAAGAATTTTGTCATCCCTTCCTGTCCCCTGCGCTGTTCTCACTCGACAGCACTTCATCTCTTAAGCCGGCAGAGCACAACGGGTTCAGTTGTGAACCAGTCATGAAACAATCCAGAAATAACTCTGAAATAATTCAGAGAATCAATTTGGCTGAAAATTGACATTTTTTTACATTTTTTTCCTGCCAGGTTTGTTTTTAGCCAGATCAAGTTTCCTAATCTGTTTTACCTTTGCACTGACTTGTACCAGGATGAAGAAATGCAGCTCAGGAGAAGGAAAAAGCAGATGTGGAAGAACAGAGGGGCTTCTTTTAGGTGACAATGCTGGGCCTCATGGACTTGAAGTATTTCTGCAGATATTGCAAACCCACCTGGATGTGTTCCTGTGTAACTTGCCTTGACAGAAGGGTTGGCCTGGATCATCTCCAGAGGTCCTTCCCGACCCTAAGGACTGTGATTCTGTGTAGGACAGTTCCATGGCGACATTTCTGTCAAACATCCAGTTCTTCACCTCACTGCCAGCACTGGGGGAGACCTGGATCCCCTTATTCTGTGGGACTTTATTCCATAGAACTGAAGTTATCAGATCCTCATGAGTAAAGCATCACCAAAAGATGAGAGGATATGGCAGTGGGCTGTGGTACTGTGGCACTGCTTCTATCTCTAGGATAGTTTCAGGCCAGACTTCCAACTCCTTTTCCCCTGGAGACTTTCTTTCAGCAGATGTGGTTGCATTGACTTTAGAAATCTGATTCTGAATTTTCCTCAGAGATGTAAGATCCTCATGATCTGGACCTTATTTATTATTATTATTATTGTATTATTATTATTATTATTACTACTATTACATTACTACTGTTATAATTATTATTATTTGACTATAAATAATAATATCCCTGTAAACAGTATTTTTATTTTTATTTATTTATTATTATTTGTTATTTATTAATGTAAATATTATTCTTATAGATATTATTTCTATTTTAATATAAGTAACAATATTCCTGTCATTGTAAAGATTATTTACTCTTTCAAAGACTAATTTATAGCACTACTTTAATTCTGTTTTAAATAGGTAAGAAGTAGGGGGTGAAAAAAGGACTTCCACTGCAAAAGTATTACTTAACTCAAGGGGATTTAAATTCACCCAATTCAACACTGCTTGGGCAAATTCTGAATTTTAAGAACTTCAAATGTCTTTGATTTTGGAGCACTGGTGTGGCACAGAAGCAAATAGTGTTACATCTGCTCTTGCAAACATTTTCCTGGGAATTTTATGTCAGGATTTTCAGAAGTTAAAATCCTAAAATCCAGCCCCTGATCATGGGGACAGCTCCCAATAAATGTAAGCAGGAGACACATGGCAGCAGAGCATGTGCTCTCTTCAAATCATTTGCCTGCATGTCTACAGCAAAGCCCTTGAAACCAGCCACCTTCTTGGTCTGAGGTTTCCTTTACACATTTTCTGTAGTGTAAACATTCCACTCAGATTTCTCCTGCATTGTGGCAAATGCCAGGATTCAAAGGGCTGTCACCAGCTGCCACCATGGCCACTGCCCCTTCCCTGAGACAAAGAAAGCTACTGCATCCTTCCTAGGACTGCATTCCTGGAGGCAGCTTTCCATCCCTACAGCTTCAGTTTTCTTCCATCTGATGTATTTTGTCCCCCAGAATTTTTCCAGTTTAAAGCCAGGCTGAAGAGACTCTTGGTGGGCTTAAAGCAGTTGGGAATGAGGTGGATGAGAAGTGAGTGAACAGAAAACTCCAGAAAACTGGCTGTTGCTCTAGGGTCATGATCAGTTTTGGGTCAAATAGGAGCCGGGGGGATGGATCCCGACCTGCTTGCAACTCCTGCCACTGGAGCTGTGACATTCTCTAGCAGCTTTTGGCTGGTTCGATTTCTCACATTTTTGTTATAATTTTACAAGTGTTTTGGCTACTTGCCAGAAGGTGTGTCAGGTGTCTTGTCTAATTTTTTTTTTTTTTCATGATGCTTGTTTCCCTGCGTGCCTCAAGAAATCATTTAAACCAGGAAAGGGTCCAAAACAGCAATAGTTTATAGTCATACAGCATTGGGTAAAGTTTGCATTTCAAACTAGAAACTTAAATTTCTGCTAAAATTGCAACCAGATCAGAACTTCAGATCCATTTTTTTTCCCTCTAAAATCTAAATACGGGTAGATTTTTTGGAAGCCTGAGTTAGACTGTACATCAATCAGATGCAGGTTTATATCCATCCCTACCAATTCCTTCTTGAGTACCTCATCTTTCAAATGCAGTTGGCTGCACCTTTGGAGACCAGCGAGAAAGTTGAGGGTTTAGGCACTAGATAATCTCTGTGCCACAGCACTAAATTAAAACAAAGCTATCTGAAATAACTGTTTATAGAACTGATACTGCCAGGAACAGTAGTGGGCATGAAATAACTTTTATTTCAGGGCTTTACATGATACATGATTGATGATGGAGCTGATACTGCACCCAGGATGGCCAAGGTTCCACTGTGGTTTTTCCAGTTTGTTTGACGAGTTGAAATATGGATCAGGATGCCACATGGAAAAGGAAGGCCTTGATTATGCTGCCCATTTTCAGATGAATGTTCTCATTTGGTCAGAATGGATCATTTGTGTTTGTTGGACCTGCTTTTTATCTCTCAATTAATAGATAAAACACTGCTTGTGGAAATTGAGTGATATTTCTAAGGCAATTGATAATTTCTGCAACTTCATAACATGACATGCAAGTTATATTATGGATTTGTTTCCATTAGAGTGCCACGTGCTAACAGGAGTAGGGGATGGAAGAAGAGGATGCTCTTCCTGTGACATTTTAGAAACATTCCTTTTGTTAAAAATTATTCCAGTGGCCCTGGGGCAGGGCAGAGGCAGGGAGGGGATTTTGTGTTCCCAAGGACAGAATGTCGAGACTTGTGGGCTCCTCTGCCTGAAAGAAGAGCAGAAAATGGTTTGTGTCAGTGGGGCTGCTGCCTCCACAGGGGCCCTGCAGCGCCAGAACAAACCTCTGCTCCAGCAGTGGTGCCCCTCTGCTTCCTTCCTCTGGCTGCACTGGAGCTGCAAGGTGTTTGAACACCCAGGGGGGGCTCACTTGGTGTCACATTCCACAGGACTCTTGTGTAAAAAAAAAACCAAACAAATCCTGCAGTCAGAGGGCCAAAATTAGCTTCTCCTTAAAAGCCTGGAAAGGCAAAGTGGAGATTAAAACCTACGTGGGTCACGGTAACCCTCCCAGAATGAAGAGGCTGATACAGAATGCTGAGGATGAGCTTTCTTTTTCTATTTCCAGACCAAAAAAAAAAAAAAAAACAAAAAGAAACTCCAAAAAACAACAACAACAAAAAAAAAAAAAACCCCAACAAACAAATAACAACAACAACAACCCCACCCAACCAATCAAAGCAAAAAACAAAAAACCCAAAAAGCCCAATAGGTGCTTCCAGGCTCTGTTTTTAAATGCAATGGCTCTGATTCCAGGTCCAATGCCATCTGTTTGTCTGGACTGTCTTATGTCAAAATGAAAACCTTTATTAGGTTCCAGCCCAAAATGTAAATGAATTATGAAATTCAACTGAGCCAGGTAAAACCTGAGATGAGGAGGAGGAAATTTGTGGTGTCAAAAAGAGAAAGAGAGAGAACATTAAAAAGCCAAAATTCAGAATATTTTTGAAAAGCACATAGGAACCTTTAGACATAGAGAGATGTGGTAAATTCATCATGAAACAGCCCCTTCCATAAGCTGATGTGGGTTAGTAGAGAGTGATAAACTCTCTTACCCAAGTACCCAAGTTGATCAAATAATTTAGCAATTAGGAAGAGAATAGATGAACATTTACTTCACAAGCACTTGGTGTGGTTTCTGCCCCTTTGCTGGTGGTTAAATGCCTGTTTAGAATAACCCAAAACTTAAAAAGCTTCTTTTAATAGAATTTTTGTGCCAGCATAATGCTAATAAAAATCTAAATATATGTGCCTTAGGAGTACAGCTGTGCAAATACATTTTCTGTAAGAACCAAAAGTGGGGAAAGAAGGAGAGGAAGGAATTGGGTGGAATGAAATGAGCTTACAAGCAAGAAATGGGAGGGGAAATGCTTTTCAGACCTAATGAGACATCTCATTTGGAGGATACAATTTTTTTAAAATAGAATTTAACTGAAGATCCAAGTGAAACTTTTATGCAAAATAAAAATTTGAAGTATCCTTTCTTGATAAACTGTGAGAGAAATAATTTATATTTTCCAGATAAAACCAATATTTGAAAAAATGTTCAACACAAAACCTTTTGGCTATAAAGATTCATATATAATTTAAAAAGCACTTGACTGAAAATTTCATTAATTTCTTGTTACACAGATACTTTTCTCATGCCAGCATTCAATTGATTGACTCTGGAATATAGATATCAGAATTTAGGGACTGGGGTTTACACCAATATATACGTATTATTTTATTTCCTCTGGTCCCTGTGTACTGTATACCTTGGTGTAATAATTTTGGATCCCTGCAATATTTTTTTATTTTCTTTTTCCTCTAACCAGAGTCATGAGGTTGATATTTCTGTGATTGCTAATGAATTCCAGTTGTACAAAACACATTTTATCTTTTCTCTTTCTGGACAGGATAAGGCAACTACACCAATATAGTTAAATTATAGTGCAAATTAGGTGGGTAGAGAGTCCTAAATACTGAAGCCACTTAAAACTTGGTGTTGTCTACCAGCTGCACGAGTTATTGCCTTCTCAGCCAGGATCTCTGCAAAGAATGTGTGTAAGTGATTACAAGCAGTCTCTTGATATTTTTATTGAATTGTCCACATTCTGCTTCTTGTCCAACAGCAGTAGGCACCTAAAAATAATCATGCCCTGCACAAATCTCCAGAATGAGCACACTAATCCTATTCTGGAATACATCAATCCCTCATAAAATACCCAGGGTGAAAAGTGTTTCCTAAATTCTCCAGAAGAGACACGAGGGAGTTTGATAGGTGAATGGGTTTTGGTGGGAAAAAAAAGGTACTTTCTCCTTCAGAATAATTTGCTTGTGTGATTTTTATGTTCAACAACTTCTTTCTCTTTTTTAAAGAGAAGGTTTAAAGAGAAATTAGATTAATTTTAAAGAGAAATTAGATTAATTTTCGATGGGAAAATGTGTCAATTTGCCCTAATAAAGACCCTTTTGAGCTCTGACTAATGCTTGGACAGCAGGCCTCTGATGTCAGGAGATGGAGTAGCAGCATTCTTCTGGCTGAGATCAGCATCCCAGCCCCAGTGCCTTACTGGGCTCCTGGAATTCCTGTCAGTCAGATTAGATGTGAAACCCAGGGCTCAGTCACAGAACATGCATTGCCTTTTTCCCTGGGCTTTAAAGTCACAGCCAAGTCACTTGGATAGTTTGATCTTTGGAGTTGTGTGTTCTCCTACCCAAACTCCTGTTACTATTTCTGTTTGAAATGTCAGTATTTACTCAGTTTCTGTCCATGCTTTTCTGTCCTGTTTGCCAGCTGGAGCCCTTTTTATCCGAGGTGATTTACTCTAACTGGAAGATAAAATTATTTGGTCTGAAAGATTTCTGTGCAGACTGCAAACAGCTATTATTTAAATACAGGGTGTACAAAGCCACCTTTTATAATTAAGCTGGCTTTTATATGTGAAACATGCTGGCTGTATTAAGAAGAAATCATTTTAAATTCAAAACATGCTCTCCCTCATTACAGAAATATATTCTTGGGGTTTTTTTTTTTTTGTTTGTTTTTCTTTTACTGTTTTTCTTTTACTGTTTTTCTTTTTCCTTTTCTTCCTCCCCCCTCCTCAGTTCATTTAAACAGAGAGGCCATTCCTTTCTCCATCTAAGTCAAATACCACAGTATCCTTTTCGGCAGGCTTCTAAGCTAAATCTAATCAAGCTGTGTCACAGCTCTGTCAGGCAGGTTGCTCTTTCTTTGGCCTTGAATAATTGGAAGAATGTTGGCACTTGTGCCTGGGCCATGAGAACGTGACCCGAGTTGATATTTAATCTACTTCAGTGCTAGGCTGCACTAGGACTGGGGTGTAAGCCAGGCCTGGGGAGCAGTGTGTTAGCCATCAGCAGCACTCATTTTACCTTGAAATGGATTCCATTTGATGTATCATTACACCGCTCCGGGAGAATGCTTTAATGAGACAGATACATGCGCTGGAAAGGATTAGATTGTTGTCCTTTAAACTCCTTTTTTTTCTTTTTTTCTTTTTCTTTTTTTTTTTTTTTTTTTTTGCTTTGCTCGCCTAATAGCTACAAGGTGCTGGAAGTACCTGGGAAAGGCAAAAAGGTTACAGGGGAGGCCAAAAATAGCTAAAACTGAAGGTCTGACATCCATGGATCTGCAAGCACTTTGAATGAGTGGAAATATCTGGTCCACCTCTCTCTTTCACAGCACACAGAATTTGGGGTTATGTTTTCACCTCCTTCCAGGGAATCTTGGTACCATTGGAGAATATCAAAATTATTTCACCTATTTGTGACTTGGAAGCGCACAAACCAAGTGTTCAACAGCACTGAATTTGGGGTTATGTTTTCACCTCCTTCCAGGGAATCTTAGAGAATATCAAAATTGCTCCACATGTTGGCGACTTGGAGGCGCACAAACCAAGCGTTCAACAGCACTGAATTTGGGGTTATGTTTTCACCTCCTTCCAGGGAATCTTGGTACCATTGGAGAATATCAAATACTAGAGAATATCAAAATTGCTCTGTGCGTTTGTGACTCTGAAGCGCACAAACCAAATGTTCAGCATCACTTGGAAAGTTTTCGTTTCTCTTCTCGCAGGCTTGTAGAAGCTCTAGGAGCCCCGAGGAAAGACGAAATTCCTCTCTATGGGATCCGTGGGTTGCTCCTGCTGGGCAGCCCGGAGTCACAATGGATTTCATTCGTTTCGTTAACACTTCCATGCAGGTTTCAGTGGGAGCCTGTGAGGTCGGCGGCGGTGGAGGAGGAGAAGCAACCGGAACTTTTTCCAGAGAGAAGTGTAAATTGCCCTTTTCTTGCCTCACAAGGAAGTCTTGTGCTTCCAGTGTGTGCCTGAAGTGTTTGGGAATGCCTCGCACTGGGGTCACACACCCGAGCATCTCTTTGAACTCCGCCAAACGGAGAGGGGAGCGCGCCCACCCTTTGCAAGGGAGTCTGCGGCCACGTTTAATTTGCATTTTAAAAAAGGGTGATCCCCGTGACCCTTTGCCTCTCCTAATGAGATGTATCCGTGTGGACACCGCAGCCGCCAATTTGCATATTAAATCCGCCTGACAGGGCTGTTTCTCGCTGTCCCTGGAGTCTCACCGCATCCTCCGAGGGATGCCAGCAGTGCGAGAAAAGATCTTCGTGGTGGAGCTGTGAGCCGCTAATCAGGTGTGTTACTCATTAACTCGGCCTCCTCTGGAATGCCAATGACTCCTTTTCTGCCCGGCTACAGAGTTTAGGGATAGAGCGTTTGTCCCTTTCGCAGTCCCAATTTCCACTGATATTGTCAGCAGAGCCCAGCACTTGGTTTTGAGTCATTCTAGCCCCTGATTGTGCCTTTTACATTCTACAGTGTGTGAGTCTTGGTAAAAACAAGCTTCAAAATATGATGCTAACTATAAATTTTCCTGCTCTTGCTGTGATAAATCATTCTGTGGTCTTGAGAGCCACCTCCTGAAACCTCTCAGGTCAGGCTAAGGATAGTACCAGCCCTTGAAGACAGCTGATAAAACAGCCTTCTGAATTTGTGTTTGTATTCCTTGGAAGAACCCGGCTTCATTAGCAGAGGTAATGCCTTTTTATACATCTTTTTGTGATTGGATAAAAATTAAAAACTTCCTGTAGGACAGACAAGAGCGCTGATGGTTGCCCATTGCCCGCAGTTTCTTCTCTGTTTATTCTGACTATGAACCTTCACAAGACTAGAAAGTCCATTCCTTGCTGGGAATGTTTTCTCACAAGTAGGACAGCAGTGTCAGACTGACCTAAAGGAAGTTGTTCTCTCCTACATTTCCTTTGAGGGTTTTTCTCTACCTTGAAAGTCACTTGTTTCAAGTTAAGTGAGGCCATCAGAGATTATATTCTGTCACTGTCAAAGTGACAGCTACCATATTGTCCTGTTACTGAATGTTCTGATTTTAATTTCACCTTCAAGCAGTGCCTTTATTTCATCTGCAGACCTTTGGGAAAGTGTGTACTGATCTTATTTGTGCCATGGATTTTCCCCGGAGTACTTCGATATCCCAGATTTTTGAATAGTTGAGCCACACACTTCTGCCACACCTTTGCCATTATTATCTTCATGCTTGACAGAATCATGATTTTTTTTCCTAAATCTTGGATTACAAACCACCTGCAACCCCCCACCCCCCATTTCTCATTGAAATAAAATGTTTGGGACCAAATTTTCAAGGACATAAGCAGACCAGAAAACAGAATATTTGCAAGAGGAAACATTCCTCAGTGAGTTATGGTTAGAAACACAAAGAAACTCTGCCCCAAATGCTAGAAAAATTATCACCTTTCTGACCCCTGTCAGATCACCAATGGATTTCAGTAGAATAAGAAATCCATGGAATTCAGAGCCAGAGGCTTCTACTGCTTTATTTCTTTTCTCAAACTTTGTGTATAACCTTAGGCAAGATATGTCTCTGCTTTCAAAATCCCTTTCAGATTAATAACCTGGGGAATATCTATTCTCTAGCTGTGTGACATCCATGACCAATCAAAATCACACATTTATTAATTAAATTTATTGCATGCATTGATTACAAACAGGAAATTAGTATTTGTCCTGCTCCCTGCTAATATGAGGCATTATTTAATAATTTTGTTATGTAGAAATGGGTTTTCTCTTGGACTGTGACAATACAGCTGGCATAGGTAGTGGTTGAACAATTGTCACTTAAGAATCATTTGCTAGATTCCTTTTGTTGGAGCTTTGTGGAAAAGTGAATTAGGGAAAAGTGAGATATGGCAGAAATGGCCAAAATAATTCCTTCAGCTGGGCAGCAGCTGAACAGTCTTCAGGCAAATGTAAAAACATTGCTGGATCCTCTGCACAGCCAGAGAAGTATAGAGAGAGAAACAATAATTTATTTTTTTTTAAACAGAAAGCGAAGGAAAACCAGAAGAAATGTAAAGCTTGGAGTGCTGACAAAGGCAAAGTTGAGGGTTTCCCTCTCTATGCTGCCATTTTTTATTTGGAGCTTGATAAATCCTAAACTCAGGAATTTATCTAATGGACCAGATATGGCTGGAAAAACATTTGCTCTGACAAAGCAAGCTGAAAGAAAATGTGCTTTTTCACAATTTTGTTTTATCCCAAATCACAAAATGCTGATATTTTTGACAGAACTGGAAGACAGTCAGTTGCCTGCTACTGGGTTTGGGGGATGTTGATTTCATTATGCTGCGGAATAGTACTTCAAAATAAATATTCATAGCTTTGTGCTTAACTTTAAACAGCTGCTTAAGTTGCTTGAGTTCATGGACCTGGTCTTCATATGTCAAAGAAATGACCAGACACGAGCAAAGAGCAAAAGCAGGGTTTTCATAAAGAAAAAAAAAAACCTTTTCTGTGGCATTTTGGAAAAGTCCAAAGCATATCTCCACAGCTTTTGAAATTAGATGCTAAATGCAGTGGCTGGGCTTAGGAGAAACAGAAGAATTTCCTCTGGTTTGCACAGTTCTGCCTTTTGAGCTGAATTTGATTTTGCAGTCATTATTTTCAATATTGAACTGCACAACTCCCAGAGCCTCTGGGGGAAGTCTGAATGGGAATTTATTCTGCAACATTCCATAGAGGTGGAAATGCAGATCAATGGTCTAATACAGCAGAATGAAGCATTAATCTGCATTTCCGGCACTGCTGGGAGTTGCTGCCCAAGTGCTTCGCATACATCTTGCTTGCACTTAGATTCAGATTTTTTTATTTTATGTAAATGGGGTTGGCTTGTTTTTCTAGGGCAGAAAACAGAACTGCTCAGTAATACAGACTTCTCTTTTTTCCTACTGTAAATGGAAACATCTAGTGTGTTTAGAGCTTGGACCCAATGCTCTAAGCTGTCCTAGCAAATAGAGCCAATCTGAACAAATAGCCATTGGATTTAAATTAATTTTAAGTATTTTCTCTCATTCTGGTGGCTAGGCATGAATTTCAGTAGCAAGTTTGCAAACCAGTTCATTAGTGCCTGGCAATGTTAATAGGTGTGATGGCTCCATCCCTGTATTTTCACACCTGCAATCTCACACGCAGATGAGAACTTTGCCTTTGAAAATGTGCTTCTCCTTCCCTTTTTTTTTTTTTGCTACTATCTTCTTTGCTCTTTCACACAGTGGTGGAGTTTTAAATATCTACTGTCCTTGGATACCCAACCAGTTCCTTAGTGTGGAAATACTCCTTTTAGTTGCAAATGACCCTTTTATCATGCACAATATTGTTGTCTTTTTTATTGTAAGAAGTTTTTGCAATTAAAGGAGCAAAGGACTCCTGAGGTCATCTAGGCACATTGATGCCAGTGCAGGATTGTTCTCTGCAGAATGCTTGATCACTATCCAGTTGTGAAAGGTCCCAGGGATGGAATGTCTTTGGGTGGTTATTCTTTCCAAATTCTTCAAAATTACATAGCTGGAAAATTCCTGGAAAATTCTTTCCAACTGCTTCTGGCTCAAAAAATCCTTTTCTACTACTTTGTCCTTCCTCATATCACCTCCTGTACCTTCCTTGAGCCCCTTCAAACTCAGCCTCCTGAGCAAACACATGAGAAGTGTGTTTGTCCTGTCCTGTGGGGAGGCAGAGGAGTCAGGATGAACATTGCTTAGTCAGCCACTTCCACTGACATTCCTTGTTTCTTTTTAGTTTGCTGACCACTTTGTGGGAGAATCATCATCCAAATCCCAGCCTTTCCTTTCTCTGTGCTCCAAGCTTTACATTTCTCCTGATTTTCCTTCACTCTCTGTTTGTTTTTTTTTAAAAACCATGAGAAGCGTTTTCTGAAGATAGCTGTGCTCCACTTGGTGTCCCAGCCTGTTTCCATGTTCATGTGTAGCCAGAGAATCCTTAAATCATCCTGTTGTCAATACAATCAGGGTAGGATTCCAGCTTCCCATGGTTTTCCAGTCAGTGTCCCATCCCCACAGGAGAAGCACTCAATGAAGACAATTCTGTCTTTGCCATGGAAGGGACATCTCCAGCAGCAAAGTGACCAAGGTGTCACAGACATCTTTTATGAAAAATCCTTTCCTTAGGATTTTTCTTCCTGAGAAGCTGAGAGGCCTCAGGAACAAAATGTAAACAATGATTACCTGCTGCTGTGGAATGCAACAGGTGCAGCTGTGATTGGTCTCATGTGGTTGTTTCTAATTAATGGCCAATCACAGTCAGCTGGCTCGGACAGAGAGTCTGGGATAGAGCCTTTGTTATCATTCTTTCCTATTCTATTCCTAGCTAGCCTTCTGATGAAATCCTTTCTTCTACTCTTTAGTCTCTTCCCTCAACCTGAGACCCCTGTGAACACAGTCACACCAAGGTCTGTGGAAGGACCAAGAGTTCAGCACTTGAAGCACAGCAGTTTTAAGGAGAATGCCTGTTTTGCTCCCTCCTTTTCCTGCCAGTGGGAGTGAAACAGCAGGACAGGAAGGAGGCTCATTAATGCAAGCAGGAACTCAGAGGGGACACCAGGAATGTCAGCTCTCAGCAGCCAGAGGGGACCCAGGAGGGTGAGGCTGGATGCAGAAGCAAAGGGGCTCTTTGGGAGGACTGGGTCAGCAGCAGGCTGGACATGCAAAGCCACAACAGCCCTGGGAAATGCATGACGTGGGACATGCTGGGGACGCATGGCTGCTGATCCCTGTGCAGGGGTCAGGGCTCAGCTTCTTCCTCTGCCCCAGGGGACCCAGGCTCCAGTCCTGCCTCCCAGGAGAGCTCTCTGGCCAATGAGCAGGGCTCTGCTTTGGGTGAGGATGCTCCCTGTCCATCCTGTCCAAGCTGTGCCACTCAGCAGAAAGGAATTCATGCAGCCAGAGGAAGGATACAAGTGAGCTGTGGGGACTCTGGGAGAGGCACACTGGAGTCAGAGCAGGGTGATGGAAATACAGCTCTGCTGCTGTATTTATGTGAAATAAAATCCCCCATGCCCTCTGCAGAGCCATTCTTCTTCTTCCCGCTTGTCTGAAGCTCTCTCAGCTTGGCACAGGCAAGGTGTGACTATTGATCACTGTCCCATCTCCAAAGCTCCCATCGCCAGGAGCTTTCTTGTTCTAACAAAGTGGAAATCTTCAAAGCTATGTTTAAGGAAAACATTTCAGCACGCCAGGAGGAAAAAAAAGGATAAGGAGTGAACTGCATGAATGTGGTGCTTCTGTAGGCAGGTTATTAGGACAGATTGGTGTATCTCTGCTTTTCTGTAATAATTTCAGAACAAAAAAGATTAATTTGCAGCTTCAATCAGCCAACGTTAAGAGCTCTATTTCTACAAGGAGAAATATTTCAACATGGAAAGAGTGTCTTCTAAATTGGAGATTGTCTTATTTTGAGCTGCTTCATAGAAAAATGGCACGTATAGTTTAATATAATTTCCAAAATCATTGTTTGGGGAAAAGAAAAATTGTATCACAAAGCTTAAATTTTACTCCTTAATTTGGTATCATAGAGTGATCTTGTCTTTGAGTCACACCTAGGATTGCACTTTTTCTTGGGGTGCTGCCTCACCAGGGATTTAATTATTTCCCAGTTTCCTGCTGACAGGGCTCTCCATTTGAGAGGTTCTGATCTTCAGTCTCAACACTAAGGGCAAAAGGCAGCCCCTGATGTGTACAATTGAAATCCTTTCTCTCAAGCACGGGTTCCTTGAAAGTGCTTCTCTGCAAAACATCTAAATGTTGGGGTTTTACCCCTCTCTTATCTCATTTTGGAAAATGGGAAAGTTTCAACAAAAAGCAAATGTGTAAAACAGCCTGAGGTGAATACATGGAAAATGGCAGGCCAGACAATTAGAGTTGAATGAAGTAAAAAATCTAGAAGTCTTTGAGAGAAAATTTTAAGTAAACATGATTGCAATTCCTAGTTCCTCCTTTTTTTTCCTGACCCTATTTTTACTTTCACACATTAAAACAAAGGAATTTAGTGAAATATTTAAATGAAATGTTTAAATCAACTAAAACCTGGGCTTTAAAAAAATTGGTTGTGTGAAATACTTGCCACCAAACATTAGGATTTCACAGTATCCTATTGCTTTAAGGCATTATTCAGAAGTCTTTTAGGTTTTATCTTTCTTATTGACAGTAAAGTTTACTATACAGTGAGGTGGCAAACAGATTAGGAAAAGCCCAGCTCTTCCTCCAAAGCTGGGTGAGGAAGCAGGGCCTGTGCACTCTGTTCTCAAGACTTCAAACATGCCAGATTCTCCCCCCATCGTTTTTTGCATAATCCAGTGGAATCTGACAAACAAAAGACTCTCAGAAGTCAGATGGCATTTAATTTGAGTAGCAGGTAATCAGTGAAAGAGAGTATCCTGGAGAGAAGGCAATTTGTCTTGAGCTGACAATTTGAGATGGGTGTGCTGGGGTTATCTGCCGTGTCAGTTCAGTCAGAGATGAACTGAACTCCATTTCTCTGGCTGGAAGTCTAAATCAACAGAGACCTTGGAGATAATGAGGTATTTAACGGGTTCCCTCTTTTCCTTGCAGGAGATCTCATCTTTCCTCGAAGAATGAGAGCTTGAAAGGAAAAGGAAAGGAAAAAAAGGAAACTACAAAGGGGAAAATAAAGCAGATGTAAAGGGAAATTTGCTCAGTAAATTAACTATAAGAGCTGCATTAATGCAATCTAACTAATGGCACATTTTCCTCCTCAGTCGGAACAACAAAGTCAGATAAACCACACCACCCTCTTGTCTCCCAGGCTGTGGTTCATGGAGAACTGGAACACTACAGAGGGCTTGCTGGAGTCCTTGGAGGGGTGCAGGATGTTTTCTTTACAAACTACAATGTTTTGGGCATTGCCTAAAATAATGTACAGTGGATTTGGCCAAATCTGAGTCTTTCTTTTGAGATAGAAGCCTTGTTATTTTGACACTGAGCCCAGTCCAGATGAACTCTGGCCACTTCAAATTGGGATCTGATGCCATCCAGTTTGAGTTGAAATTCTTACATGCTAGTGGGAAGAAATCAAATAAACCCCTCATTTTAAGAAATAGAATGCCTAGAGAAACAGAAATACTCTTGAGAACAAATGGCTAATGATGTTACTTTAAAAAATATGTGAAATTCATTTAGAAAAATTGACTATTCTTTTCATTTACTTGTACTGAGGAATGACACGTCCTGGAGGGGACAACCTTTGACTAATGTGAACCTATAATTTGTTCTATAGGTCTAAATCAAGATCAGCACTACCATAGCAAAAAGTCTCAAAAAGCTTCAAGCTAAAGGTCATGGCTCAAGGAAAAAAAAAAATCCTGCTCAGGAAACCACTAAAATATGATCTTAACTTCAGAACTTTAAAGTCAATAGCACTGAGACATTTGCTTGGTATTATGCACACACTTAAATATCTGCCCTGAATGCAAGCACTGAGTAACAAAAGAACTCAAAGAACACAGGGTGGCAGAAAGAAAGAATATTATTAAACAATGTTCCTTAAACAGCATGGCTTTAATTTTTTCTGTAAAATATGCAAGACTTTCCAAGAATCTGGGATTCATTTTTGCCTGTCTCTTTGTCCCAGTGACTGGATGTGTATGAATATTCCTATCGATAATTTGAGACTCTGTCCTGCAGCAGAGTCTGTTTTCCTTCAGAAAAGCAGTGTTCAGGTTTCAAAGTGGATGAAATATCTGCTACTAACAACTCAAACACTTATTTAGCTCCTTGTTCATACACAGATCTTTGCATTTATACTCTAAAATAAAAAGAAGCAATTCATGTTTTCCTTATGAGTCATAGATCATTCCATTTCCTTATGAATCTCAGAAGTTTTTGTACATTGCTGGCAAACAATTCAAAACAAGATCTCTCTTTTTCAGTGTTGCTTTAAATATGGCTGGCCAACATGTTTAAAATCGAAAGTTTTCCTTAAGAAATGATTTATTGTTATGAGTGCAATATTTTGCCATTACAATGTGTTCGAAACTCATTTTTTGCTATAACTCTGCTAAGGAAAGTTTTGGGGTTTTTTTGAGCTCTTCTTTTCAAGACATATTGTGGGGGAAGATTATTTTCTAACCAGAGCTATATTTGACCTCTTACATTTTTCCTCATAAGGATTCTCATGATTTCTCACCGGGGTGGGTGGAAGGAGTTCCCCAGCAGACAGCTTGCATGTGCTCACAGCCAGGGAAATTTCTGCTCCTTGGAAAGTTGGTCCCAGTGCACTAAGCCTGAATGGCCAGCCTAGGGCACAGTTTCCCTGACTGTGGGCTGCAATCCCCCCTGGGCCACAAAAGAGTTCAAAGGGGGCTCTGAAGTGTTTGAAAAAAACAGCGCTGGTCAGCAGCTGCTGACTTTTTCCTGGCTGGAAGAGTGAGGCTGTGGTTTCACAAGATTAAGTCTTCAACACAAATTCTGGCTTCTGGTATTCCCTTTCCAGCCTTTTCCTACTGCTTGTTTCATCTTCCCTCCTGCAGTGCACGGGCCCCTCGGTCCTCCTGCAGTGTTGGTTTGCGGCTGTGCTGTGAAACGGATCAGGAATTTGATCCAATTTGGAGGAAGACACATAAAGACCAAGTGTTTCCCTGCCAGGCTATTTTTGAGCTGGACTTATTCCCTGCTGCAGTTCATTGCACAGATGCATCCATGGCTGCACTGGTGGCATGGTGTGACCACGGAGCAAGAGATGAGGAGCAGGAGCACAGAGCTGGAGGGCTGTGCTGGTGAAACCACAGCCACCAGGGATAGTTAATTACTGGTGGCAAGAGGTTTTGCTCTCTAGAGAAGGGGGAATTGCTGTTCAGAGCCTTAATTACTGGCAGTCACTCGGCTCCTCCAGAGAAAGGGAGTGAGCATTTATTCCTAAAGCCAAAATCACAGCTGAGTCCAGCTCTCCTCCGGCCCATGGGCCATGAGAGGCTGCTGGCTCAGGGGGCTGCATGGAGACAAGAGCTCCAGAGAGACTGGCCACCTCCTCCACGTGTTTGAAAGCGCAGGCCTTGGAATCCCAGTGGAATTTTTCACTCTGGGTGCTCATGACTGATCCAGCCCATCCTGCTGGGGAGCACACACTGGAGCAGAGGTTGGCTGATCTCAGAAGGACAATGTCTCATGGAGTCACTCACCACTGACTTTTAATAACTTTATGTTGGTCCGCTTTGATTCAGGGAAGCCACTTCATGGTCAGCCCCAGCTGATGCTGGTCTTAAAGAGTTTCAGCAAAAATAGGGTTTGTTTGGATTGCCAGGCTTATAATTAACCTGAAGACATTGTTACAACTTAGCTGAGCTTCATGAACACAGAGTCAGAGTTCCTAGAGCATTGTCTTCTCTTGCAGAGCTTTAGTGTTGGAGTCAGAGAAAATGAGACAAGTAAAATCAAATGTTATGTGGTCCCACTCAATCTGCAGTGTAGGCTACACAATTCATTCTGGTGGTAAACCCAGCTTCCTTTGTGCTCATGGAAAAAAAATACAGAAATATTGCTTCAGTGGGAGGAGAAAGCAAGCTAGACATCAGCTGTGACTGCCACTGCTCTATTTTTGCTGATGGAATTCTATCACGTTTTAGGTCATGGCAGATAGTCCAGATGAATTTCATTGTGATGATGAGGGAAACAAGAACTGGTTCAGCCCATCAAACAAAGGGCTGCATTTTGAAAATATCAACAATACCCAGGAACCTTCCTGAAATCAATTAGATTTATTGCCTAAGTCTGCTAAGTTCATACATTCCTAATATATGTGCAAATCCCTTTGGAAAAATAGAATTTATGCTCCCACGTCATTTATATGCCTTTGATAATTTACCAGGAGCTGTTTATGGACCAGAGCTGAAAGGCCAAGACTCTGAGCATCACATTGGTTTTAAATTGAGAAGATGTTGTATGAAATCCAGCTTTATCACCCATGTGCAGGCAGAAGAAAGGTAAAGAGCTGTCTCCAAGGAGTGGTGACTCTGCCCTGCTGCCTTGTTCACAGGCTGTGCAAGGACACAATTTCATTTCATGAGGAAATTTCATTTGGGCCTGTGGAAAAACCCCATTTCTGTCCTGTGCCCAGGTCAGAAACCCCTCACACTGGTTTTGTCCCAAAGTCTGTAATCTCTGCAAGTGTAGGTGACCAGAAATAATACTAATAATAAAGAAAGAAAAAAAATTACAAATTTGGAAAAATCTGACTTGGATTCCAGTTTCTGAAAAGCAACTCATAAAATTTACAGTGGCTAAATCCAAGGCTGGGGGTTAAAATGTAGCTTCACAAATGCTGCTGTTATTATGTGTGATGCCTCTGGCCCTGCCCACATGAGCACACACCCAGAGCTCAGAGGACAGCCTGTAGCCTCCACCATCCATCACTCTGACTTCACAAAAACTGCAGCCATGACCAGAACATGTCAACAACGTGGGCCACAGCATTTAATGATGCTGGCGGTGTCATCCTCCCCTCTTAACAAAATAATAAACACTCATTTGCTGCAGGAATTGGGAACAATTTATTAATGGCATGAACTTTCTAAGACCTTGTCCTATGGAGGGGCTGTGTTCTATTTTTCTTTGAATTAATCTATTACAGCCACTTCCAAACGTGCAAATTTCATGAATCAGACTGTCTAGAATAAAGGGGTTGGCTTACCAATTCAATATTTGGAAAAGGAAAAACAAAAAGAATGGATGTTGAGTTAGCTTTTCAACGGTGAATGTGGACCATGTTTTTTTATGGCAACACCGAGGCTAAATAATTTCCTTTCAAAGGTGAATGAAAGCTGAGATTCTTAGATAATCTTGTATTTTATAGATATTTGGGGGTTTTTTTGTTTGTTTGTTTTTTGTTGTTGTTTTTTTTTTTTTTTTTAATTTTCATGCTTCCATCCATGTGGAGAAGGAAATATCTGTGCTATCAGCTGCACCTATAGAGGGTCCCTGTCCCTAACAGGCTCCAAGTTAAGCTCTGGCTGAGAAATGTTTACACATAAACAAAAAAAGCTGTTTCAAGCAATCAGTGTTAGATGACAGTTTCTTTTTCACAGGGTTATTTGTGAGCATTTTACCTGAGAAAGAGTTGAATAAAAGACAAGTCCAAAGGGAGGGACTTTACAGATGTTTATGGTGAAAATATAGAGACAAAATTGCTTCTTTGTGTGTTTTCCTTACTGGAGAGGAGCAGCAGCATCCCTGAATGACTGAGGAAGCTGAATTGCAATAGAGGGGACAGAGGGTGAGATTTGGCTGGACCAGGACCTTGTCAGGACTCTGCTTTAGCCAAGAAGGGTTGAACCAGATGTGATGAAATATTAAATGAGGAGAGTCCTTTTGCAGCCCAGCAGCACTGCTTGTATATGGGGCACTCAAGTCCTGTCCCCTGGATGATTTTTCCCTCCACAAAGGATGCAAAAATCTCTACCACAAGCAACCCAAGCAGTGGGGTTGTTCAGAAACAGGATGTCTAGTGATGTTTCTTTTAGAACAATGCAGAGCTCTGGTCTTGCCCACTCAGTCTGGCTGCTGCTTCTAAAAGAAAAAGAAAACAAAAAGAGACACAGCACAAGAAAAAGAAGCCCAAACTATGTGACAGGCAGAGCCTTGCTGACAGATATAATGTGGGATGCATTGTTTTCCAAATTTCTTCACCTCACCTCAAAAAAATTATGTTTATTTTATGGATCAGAAACGGGAAATTTTTCTTCTGACTGTCAATCTTGGGCACATTCTTTGGTACCTCCTTCACACAGCCTGAACAGGAGCCTGAGCTGTTAATGATCTGAGCTCTTCTAATTTACACATACCAGTGACTTAAAAATTCCTGTGTACAACTCTTACTGCACCCTGTTCCAGTGCACTGGGGCCAAACAGCCCCATTTTCTCCCATATGTTTCAAACAACAAACATAAAAACAGGTGATTAAACTCCATAAACAAACAGGGTTTTCCCAGCAACAAATCAACACCTCTCCACGTCTGGTATTTGTGGAATTTGATAAGCTACCCACTTTGCTCCCTCCCCATTCTTGTTATGTCTGTCCTCAGCCTTGTTCATCTTTTATCCCCACCCTGCTTCACCCAGCCTCCAAAGGCAAAGCATTCATTGTTAATTAACTGCTGAAACAGTGCAAGCAGCTCGGTTCATGGGATTGAGATGGGAATGGGGTTTTAGCTCCGAGTTTAAACTGTTTTGAAAGGCCTAAAAGGCATATTCTCTCACTCAGGAGGAGTGAGGGAAGCAGGAAGGAGGAATAGAGAAGAGAAGGGAGAGTTAGGGAATGCAACTGGAAAACCTCAAGCCAGTAAATTGAGACACATGTCTTAATCAGTTTGAATGATAGGGGGTTTTGAAAAATCAAAGGTTATGGTGTTTCTGGTACTTATGTGCTCACAGATGTAATTACTTGCCTTGTATAAAGTTTCTGGGCCAGAAACTGGTCTCAATCAGAGCGGTGTAAATCTGGAATTATTCAGGATTAGTAAACACTGCCTTCATATAGGAATTATGATGGCATAACAGATTAGCTGTCTCTTATTGTGCTGGTTTATCAAGAGCATTTAAAATTGCAAGAATGACGAAAACAGAGAGATAGTTAAAAGCTACTGCCCATCCATTTTCAGTCAATGTATGCTAAATATCTTGCCTGGAACCTTTAGCAGTGGATGGATAATTTGCTGTATTCCTCCCACACACAGCAGTACCCATCTGCCTGTGCTGTTTTAACTCACAGACTGTGTTTTCTTTTATCAACAAAATGAAGATATTAAGTGAGTGTTCAGATTCCATCTCTACATGCAACAGGCTGAGTACTGAGTAACTGAAATGCTACCCCTATCTGTTTATTCCTGTTAAATATGCTCAATCCAGTGGGATGGCTTAGAGTCTGACTTGAGGTTGTCCTCTCTAATTTTAGATGCTGATCTTGGTAAGAAACGTTCTCAAGACTTGAGGGCTGATATTTCTGTTCTGTATGTTGAGCTGCATCCACAGTAACAGCAATGGGTCAATATTCCCATTGTATTCTGCCTAACTGGAACATGATCTGTAGTTGTCCCCAGAAATCCTTAATTATTCTGCTTATTTAACCTTCATATAACCTTAATAACTCTTCCAGAGAGTATTCTGCAATGTTGCAAATACATTCAGCCTGTGTTGATTAGAAGTGAAAGTATTTTATTCCATAAAGAAATTAGGAGCTCTACTGCTGTCAAATTCAGCAGTTAAATGAAGCAGAAACAGTTCAAAGGCCAAGTCCTGGAAGCATTTTCCTTTGCAACATTCCAAGAAGCAATGCTTCCCTTTTGGGATTGTCCCGGAGAACATGCCTATAAACTAAATGCCAAGCTGTCTTAACAATGATCAATATTTCATGTCTAGGAAAAAATATGGAGTGTGTGAGTTCAGCATCACAAAAGCTGAAAATATAGTCAAAGGATTTTTTTTGCTGCACTGTCTGTCCTGAGGGAGGGCTCGGACATGAGGAGTCCAAATCTCTCCTGTAAGTGATGAATTTGTGATTTCACATGATGAAATGAGGGATTCTCCTCCTGTTCTCTCCCTGAGGCCAGTTATGTCAGTCCTACAAACTCCTGGCCACACAAAATAAATAAGATTTGCAGGGAGAGAATCAGGTTTCCCACAGAAGCTGTAGCTGCCCCATCCCTGGAGGTGCTTAAGGCCAGCTTGGATGGGGCTCTGAGCAACCTGGGACAGTGGAAGGGGTTGGAATTAGATTATCTTTAAGGTCATAAATTGCTCGATGATTCTCTGAGAGCAGCTCTCAGAGGCCTCAGGTCTCTGCCCATCACTGCTGTGGGGCACAATCCATTCCCCCAAGCAGCAAAACATCCCCCAAAGCCCTTCCTGCTTTTCCTTTCCCGCCCCGGAAATTCCTCCTTCTCTGCTGCAGGTGTGGAGCACAACACCTGCATCGACCCAGGAACTTCAGGAATTGTTAAATGTGAAAAAGGAAAGGAAAGGGGAGGAGAGGAGAGAGGAGAGAGGAGAGGGGAAAGGGGAAAGGAAAGGAAAGGGGAAAGGAAAGGAAAGGAAAGGGGAGGAGAGGAGAGAGGAGAGAGGAGAGGGGAAAGGGGAAAGGAAAGGAAAGGGGAAAGGAAAGGGGAAAGGAAAGGGGAAAGGAAAGGGGAAAGGAAAGGGGAAAGGAAAGGGGAAAGGAAAGGGGAAAGGAAAGGGGAAAGGAAAGGAAAGGAAAGGAAAGGAAAGGAAAGGAAAGGAAAGGAAAGGAAAGGAAAGGAAAGGAAAGGAAAGGAAAGGAAAGGAAAGGAAAGGAAAGGAAAGGAAAGGAAAGGAAAGGAATTTCTGGTTCCTGCCTTCCCGGCATCTAATATTTTGACCCAGGAGTGCAGATGCAGCGGGTAATGGGAGGGGTTTCTCTTGTCTCAGGCGGGAGGGGTTTCTCTTGTCTCAGTCAGAAGGATTTCTCTTGTCTCAGGTGAGCAGCGGCTGCGCTCTGCCTGCGGCTGCTCCCCGGCCCCGGCGCTGTTCCCGGCTGCGAGGGAGCCTCGCCCTTATCGGCAGCATCTGAAACGTCCCCGGGATCTCTCAGCATCTCCTCGCCAGTCGGGAGGGTGTTTTTAATCACTCCCGACAGGAAATAGCATGCTGCATTTAAATACTGTATATAATTATCATGGGAAATATAATTAGGAAGTGTAATTAAATGGGCTTGAATGTATATCAGGCTGTTTCTTGATTTTTCACTCGATCCAGCTGTTTCTCACAGGCTCTTTACTTTGAGCACTGGTGGTCTGTGACAGAACCTCTGCACAGAATGGAGGAAGAATTACTTCTTTAAAGGCTGTTCATTTAATCTAACTAGGCCAATTTATTTAAATGCAATAATGACATTTTCCAACACAGCCTCCTTTACTTATTACTTTAGATGCTTCGTTTTGGAATGTCTAGATTCATCCAAAATATTCCAATTTGAAGGTTTTATAAAACCCCAAGCATACAAAGTCACCAGTGGCATGGGCTGGCTGTTTACTATGTGTTTGTTCAATGTGTTGCACAATGTGGGCTTGATTCTTGACTGGATTTTCTTAAGTGCTACCAGGATATAAAAAAAAAATAAAATAAGGGTGATAAAACAAGTGTGGTTCATTACTCAGTACAATGCTGGTTTATGATTATTCCTTTTCTTCCTGCTCAGAAAAGAAGAATTCTGAATTACTGGAGAAAATATTTTGTCTTCCCTCCAATAAAACCATAAGAGTGGGAAATGTTGGCAAGGAGGATATGTTGAGAAAATGAGTGTAATTGCACTAAAAAATGGCCCCTTTTTTGTCCCAGTGGAGAAAAATCTTTGGATTGAGTCATGTAGGTGGCTGAAGAACAGTTTGTTGCCAGTGAAAGAGGCAAATCCATGCTCTCCCCTTCCTGAGCAGGACACAGCACTCAGGCTGGGGCTGGTGCTCCTCAGTGTCACTATGGGACATGAAATGACACAAGGCAGACACACAGCTCTTCTAAGGCAAAAAGAGAATTTTTAATTTCTGACTCCAACATTTACAGATTTCTAAAAGTGACAGTGCATTGGAGCGTGACAATGTCACCTCTCCAATGGCACTGGACAAACCAACAGTCCATCAAATTTCTCCTCCTCCATAAAAGAAAGCAAAACAATAAGGTATTTACATAAAGTGTGTGAGAAAGTTCATTACAAGAATGTAAACATCAGAAGGCTTAGAAAAACTTAAAAAATCAAAGTGACACCTTAGCAAGCTGATTCAGATTCAGCTCCCTATGCCAGCAAATAACATCTTAATTTTATTTTTTTCTTTTTTTTTTTTTTTTTCCCTGTGGTCCCTGAGAGAGTTGAATTGGCTCCCAGAGGGGTCAGGTGAGCCCTGGTGTCAGAGCCAGGATCCATCAGTGATGGCATGGGGGGACACCCTGCTCCCTTTCAGCACGAGCAGGCGCCTCTGTGGGCCCAGCAGCCCCGTCTGACTCTGCTTATCACTGCAGTCATGTGCTGCAGGGAAAGGCTATCTGCACATCGTGGCACGGCATCCCCACAGCCAGGAATGCTTGAGATGTTCCCATCCCACCAACGGGTTTTGTTGAGTGACACTAACTCTTAAAGCAAAAGAAAACCCATTGCTTCGGGTTTTCTGCTTAGGGTCAGTTGTTTTGGACCGTGCTCACAGCCCTTTTGGGATGTGTACGATTTCATTACGTGGGTGTAACCAGCAGCAGAAAATGCTTTTTCAGATTCTCCAGGTCTCAAAAGTTCTGCTCCCTGCAGAAGCCATCAGTATCCCTTTTTCCAGGGAAAGAGGGGTTAAAGTAGCAAACAGGTTCCTCATGGTCACTGGAGGAGCTGGGACTCCACATTTGTAAACATCTTCACCAAACCAACAGCCTGTGCAGTATCCTCTGAGCTTAACAAACATTAAATACTTTATGTCTTACTGAACATAACATAGAGAAATTGAAGAATTTATGGCTGACATACCAAAATGCCTAAACCTAATTTCCAAGGTGATAGAAAATTCAAAGTTTAATTTCTGGGCATATTGAAAGGATTTTTCTATCTTATTTCTTCGTGGCAAAAGCTACAAATGCTTTTTTGTTCCAAGTGTGAAGAATTGACTAAACAGAAGCAGTAAAATCAATACAAAATTCCTCCTGATTCAGAGATGGCAGAGCTTTTCCAAAATGTGGCTCAAGTCAGCATTTCCTGCAGTCCAGGGGGAGAAGCTGGCTGTGCACTTTACAGATAATTAGCTGAAGAGGACGTGGCTGAAGCTGAGAATTGTATTCCCTTCCAACAAGAGATGCCTGGCTGACCTGAGAACCACACAGCAGCAAATGGCAGTCAAGAGAATTAGGGGCCCTCTAATTTGCCTAAAATGCCAAACCCCAAATTCCACGGTTTCTTCTCTAAGCATACAGTAGAACTAGTCAAAACAGCTATAAATACTTTTCCCCTGTATCTGCACATTCCATAAATAGTACAAATATAATTTTATAGGAATAACAGAGACTGGAACAGTGGGATTATCTGCTTGGATCCAGATACTTGTACAGTTTAACTTCTGCCATTAGAGGTTGAGCAGGTTATGAGTATAAATAAATTTTTGATTTTGCAACACAGCCATGTACATGTTTGTTTGTTTCGTGAACAGGCAGAAAACTAAACTTCTGAAGAGCAGGGATCATTCTGCTTTCCCTGAAACCAGTGATAATATTGTCCCTGGCTTTGTGGAAATGGTGACAGCACCCTCTTTTATATACTGCTAAAATTACTTTCTTTCTGCTTTTTGTTGTATTTCCTTTATTTCTTGAGGAATAATTCGCAAATTTTTGTGCGTGTGTGTGCGCATGTGTGTGTGTTTACTCCTTTGTAAGGAGTTGTAGCAGGTTAGGTTTTTTCAGGTTCTGAGAAACCAGAGAAATTAATTTTCCCTGAGATTGTGTCCATTGAGGTTGCACAGCAAGGAGACACCAGAGCTGCGAGAGGAACAAAGGAAATAAAGGGAAGACAACTGAAAGGAAATAAAGGGAAGACAACCCAAAGGAATAAAGGGAAGACAACCCAAAGGAATAAAGGGAAGACAACCACAGCAGAGGGAACAGCAAATCTTTCATTCCCTTGGAGGGACCCTGCTAATCTCGGGGACTTCTGAGGAGCAGCACCAGCATATTTCAGTGACCAAAGAGATCCAGAGCACCAGTGCAGCCCATCACTGACCCAGCTCTGCAGGATGCTGCCTGCTGGAGGAGCAGGACACTGGACAGACGTGGAATAGCTTGTCCACCGTGGCCATAGGTTTTATTTTATGTTGAGTGAGGGATGTGTAGCACTCTTGGCCAGCGTCCAACCTCCCCACTTGTTGATTATTCTCTGAAGCCATCCGTCACTTTCCTGCTCCCTGCAGCAGGAGCTGGATGGAGTTTTTCCTGGCAGTTTCCAGCAACCATTTTATCTCTCTTCTGTCAGCGCTCAGTTAGTGCTAAATTGGAATTAAATAGGCAAGGACAGAATCTGCCCTGTAAGAGAAACGCTGTGTTTTCAGCAGCTTCACTATTAAGATGCTGAGGCTGGGGTTGGTTTGGTGTACAAGTGCTGGGATTGAAGCCATCCATTTCTGATCTGCTTCTAAGTTCCTTGGTGTCAGTGGCAAAGGTAATCCAAAGATGGGAAGAAATAACACTTGTGTAGAGTGTAAAAACAATACTCATTTTTTGGTCCTACCTTGTTAAAAAAGGCAGACATGCAGAAAATATTTTGGGGAATAATAAAAGTGCACCCTAATATATTTCATTAGTACTTTTTATGGCATAAAATTATTTCCTGAGATACTGCCAGAGCTAAAGCAGCACAAAACCTTAAAAGTCAAAGGAGTGCATTATTAATAATAATATTATTATTAATATAATTATTTATAACATCACAATATTAATTAAATTATTAATAATTAATAATATAACTATATTATTATATTAGTAACAATATAATATTATCATACATAATAAAGTATATTATAATAAATATAATCTATTAAATTGTATATAATAAAGAATAAATAATAAATAATTTCTATATAATGAATTATAATTATATTACATATATTTATTATGTATCATAATTATATGCGCTTATTTATATTAGAGATACGTATATTTGAATTATTATATTATATATACATATATAATACTTATATTTGAATTATTATCTTATATTATACATATATAATACTTATATATAATATAATATAATATAATATAATATAATATAATATAATATAATATAATATAATATAATATAATATAATATAATATAAATTGATTAATAATTAATATAATTAATCGTAATTATATTGTTGTTATTAATAATTGATTTTGAAATGTATCTCCATTATATCAAATCACAGTAATTATTGCTTTAAATAATCGAGCTAATTTTATCTTAATCGTCTGTTTGAGGGAAGTAGCAATGTTTATTTCTAAGAAAAAATGTATGACACAGCAACAAGTGTTTGCCTGGAATCCCTTAAAGCGACATTCCCTGTTTTTCGTGTGTCCACCCCTTACTTCTACCCATAGAAGTGGTCATGTTAGTGGAATGATAAAAAATTATTATGCATTCAGACATTCTTACAGTCCAAACCCTGCAGTGATGGAGCCAGTGGATTTTGGGCTTTTTCCACGCAAGGTTGGTTTTTTTTCTCCACTGTAGCAGTTTTTTGTCTCTGTGTTTTTGTGTCTCTGCGGTGTGTGCGCTGACACCACGCTCTCCGTGCAGGCACCACAAACCTCTCCCTGCCTGGGCAGAGCACGGCCATGGTTTGGGAGTATTTCTCCCCCAAAGCACAGGGGCAAATTAACTGGGAGGCTTGGACCCGGCGTTTTCGTGGATGTCCCCGCCAAAAGAAGGGCAGCAGAGAGGGATGGACGGACATCCCGCGGGAGCCATCCCCGGGGGATGGATGGGATCGGGGTTTATTTCCGAATCCGCGCTCTCCCGGCAGGTGCGGCATCCCGGGAGAGCGTTCCGAGTCCGGCGGGACACCGGGCCCGCCCCGCATCCCAGAACAGCGCTGGGATCAGGGCAGGACGGCGACCCGTGGGAGGGCACCGAGACGGGACGGGACAGGGACACGGAGGGGACAGCGAAGGGAGGGGACCACAATGGGACTACAATGGGACGGGACAGGAGCAGGACGGGACACGGACGGGACAGGGACGAGACAGGACCGGGACAGGACGGGATAGGGATGAGACAGGGACAGGACGGGACACGGACGGGACAGGGACAGGACGGCACAGGGATGAGACAGGGACAGGACGGGACACGGACGGGACAGGGACAGGACGGGATAGGGATGAGACAGGGACAGGACGGGACACGGACGGGACAGGGACAGGACGGCACAGGGATGAGACAGGACCGGGACAGGACGGGATAGGGATGAGACAGGGACAGGACGGGACACGGACGGGACAGGGACAGGACGGGACAGGGATGAGACAGGGACAGGACGGGACAGGGATGAGACAGGACCGGGACAGGACCGGGGTGGCGGTGGTGGCGGAGCGACCCCGCCCCGGCAGCGCCCGCGGCGCTGATTGGCTGGTTCCGAGGGCGGCTCTGATAGGCCAGTCCCACGGGCGGCGCTGATTGGCCAGTCCAGTGGGCGGTGCCAATAAGGGGGCGTGGTATCTGGCCATTCACGATCCCGTGCTCGGCTCAGTTCGGCTCAGTTCGGCCGGGCTCGGCTCAGTTCGGCCATGCTTGGCTCGGCTCGGCTCGGCTCGGCTCGGCTCGGCTCGGCTTTGCTGGCCTGAGCCCGGCTGAAGGCAGCCAGGGGCTCGGGGAGAAGCGGAGCTCTGGCCTTTCCCAGCCATGAAGTCATCCCCCGGTGCTGATTGAAATCATCTGTTTTCAGTTCTCTGACAAATTAATTGAACTTTCCTCTGACTCAGGGGCCTTCTGACTTTTGAAGCAGATTTTGTCTACATGCCGTCTCCCAGACGAACACAATTTAATTTTCTAGGCTTTAAAGGAACTTTATGCTTCCAGAAAGGCAATGAAAGAGGCATTTGTTCAGCGATAGCGCTGCGACTTACTACAAATACGGCACAAGAATAGAAGCCTGTAAAATGTTGATTTTACTGCCGCTGATAACCAGCCCCAAAACGTGTTAGATCCTGAGATGCCCGGGCCTGATAACAGGGCAGGCCAGGAGCTGCTTTCTTTCAAGTGTATTAAAAGAATTCTCCTTAAATAACTGCGAGCCCCTCGAAGGGCAGAGCTGGGTTAGTGCCGAGCCCGTGCCCGGTTGCTGTGCTGATTGTGAAAAATGTGTATTTTATGATCGGCTTTTTGCAAATATTAAAATGAATGTTATATGTGTTGTGTTAGAAAGTAATGCTGTATTAATTCTCTTAAATGGTGTGGTAAATATAGTTTTCGGTAATAACAAAATGTTAAATTAGAAACTATGCTATGTAGGATACTTCTTTTTCTAAAGAAAGGACTTGCACTGAGATAGCAGCCTCAGGACACCTAAATCTTTCAGAGAAAAGGAATTTATTGCTCCATTATCAGAGAAACGAACATCTTCCTGCCTCTCTCAGTCCTGAAGACGCCGTCAGGATTCAGAGGAAGAAGCTGACACTGACAGAATCCTGCGTTTGAATGGAATTTGTGCATCATGTATGAGGTGTATGAATATGCAACAGGCTGTTGCTTTTAAGGGTTAATCCTCTGTTAATGTGTGTCCTTTTTCAGGCTTATTTTGCCCAGAAAAAGGTACCCTGACTGTCTGTAACTCTTTGTCTCCATTGTCTTATCCTGTCCTAATTCGAATTGTTCAAATTATTATTACTCTAATTATATCACTATTTTTATGACCATTTTATCATTATTAAACTTTTAAAATTTTAAAAACAAGTGATTGGCGTTTTTCACACTGATCAAGTAACTACTGATGGAGCAGTTCCAGTTCACGTCCTCCACCTCAATTGCATTTCGCTTGGCCAAGCAGGAGCTGTGAGGTTCAGCTGGAGCCCAAACCCTGAGCCCAGCTTTCTGATCCAGGCTCCCCAGTGGGATGGGTTGTTCCCCCACTGTCTCCCCATCATTTAAAACTCACCTTTCAAACATAATGAGACAAATTCTGCTTTCAGGTGCCTGAGAGCTGCTGCCTGGGCATACCCAGAGTTTGCAGTGGCTGATGGAGGAGCGCGGAGGGGTCAGACTGCCATATACTTCACATTTTTGAGTTATACCTGTGATTTTCCCTGTTGTAAAATCACCAAATCACATAATTAACTCTGGGGGCTTCTGCTCTCATTTACTGGGGTAGATTTGATCACATGTTCACGTCCTTTGCTGAAAACAGAATGAAGAAAATCAGCTGTTTTTCTTGGCCCATCCGAGTTCTTGTTTAATTTTCTCCCCATCCACTCTAAAATCCAAATGATTTGTAAACAAAATTTAATTAATTTATCTTTGAAATAATCCCGGGAAATAAGGATGTTATTTGTGCTTCTTCATAAACATCAGAAAAACAAGTGATATGGAAAGAATTTTATGAGGCTATCAGCAATCAAATCCAAATTTTGTCCCATATTTCCGCTGTGGTCGCCAGGACCTCAACTAGCTTGAAGTTACTGCAGAACTTTCCTTGTGGGCTGAACCTCACACCATTTCTAGTTCTTCACCATCTAATTTGCACTTGCTACTTTGAAAAGTCACCCAGAGAGCACTGAGCTGATTGAAAAATCTCTGTTCCATTGAAGTGCTAGAAAAGAATTAAAATATAGATAGTAAAATCATAAAAATAGGTGCCTGCCATTTCAGCAGAAAACCTCAGATCAAAACATTCCCTAATTCCAAGGAAATATGTAAGTGAATCCAGACTATTTTAGGCTTTTTGAGGATTGTCATGGAAAGGGAGGGTAATATTAGTCTGGACCACCTATTCCTATCCAGTCTTTTAATTTTATGTACACTGAATGCATGTAAATCAGCTCTGTAATTTCACTTTCATTCAATTGTGGCAAATTCCAGGTAGAGGAGATTTTTTTGTCTTTTTCAGTCAAATTTCCCACTGACCTTAAATTTCTCCTGGTAGACTCTTACACTTTTACTTGACTCAGTAGGAAGCACGAAGGCCATTAAGTTGAGGAGTCATTCTTATGCCCTGGGTGAAAGCTGCTGCGTGATCCTGAAGGTTTAAGCAGGCATCTTTACAATGTTTTATAAATATCTAGTTCTGAAGTGTGTGAAAAGACATTGAAATGTTCTCAATGATCCTGATGGGTCCCTCCCAACCCAGCACGTTCTATTATTCTGAATATTGTGTCAGTCTACAGCAACCTGTTAGTCCTTAGTAAGATTCCATCTGCTGCTGTTTAAACTTTCAGCTAATTTCTGTTATCCCTGATTTTTCAAAGTATTTATCTATTATGCAACTGCACAACATAAATTTATACTTTAGTATAATTTATGTATATATATATATATACTAAAATATAGTATATAGAATTATATATAGTATATATATACTATATATATAACTATATATAATTATATATGTATATGTATATGTATATACTTTATTGTAATTTATAACCAGAGGAAGGACAGGTGTGCAATAAATGTACACACAGCCAATAGATATGACCCAAATGCCACCCAACAGTGGCAACTCAGAAGAGGATGTGAAAAAAAAGGGAAAAGCAGTGAGGCTGCCTCCAAACCATCTTCTTCCTTGGCACAGGAAATCTGTGCTGAGCGACTCCAGGGAAGCACAACTGGGAGTGGAGCCCTCTGAAGAGTGCAGCAAAGTCCTTGATGATAGCCAAGGAATTTTACAACAATAATTGCTTTGAACTGAGAACCGTGCTTTGGAATATCTGTGCAGCTGTGAGGGAGTGAGGAATGAGACAAAATTTGTGTAACTTTAAAAGAAATGGTTTTTGTCCTGTTTGCATGGGTTGTTGGTGCAGAATTTGCTCCTGTTTTATTACAAAAGCTATGGAACCAACTATTACAGGAAGTTTGTTTTTTCTTCCATCAGCATGTGCCTTTAGCTCTCCAAAACACCAGCAGAAAAACAGCCTCCTTGGGTCACATCTGTCTTATCTTTATCATGATGGAATAGTCCCCCCAACTTCAGTGCGATTATTCATGAGTGAGAGCAGTGTCCTAAGTCTCCTGCAAAAAAAGGAATTGAAAGTACCCATGATTATTCCTCATGACATTGGCATTTCTGCAGCAAAACTTCACTTTTCTAATCTAAACTGAGTAAAGTGCTCTTAGGATGACAGATAATTAGGGATATTAACTCAGAGAATCTTGTTCTGGCTTTTAAATAATTTCTCAGCATTATTCTCCTTTTAATTTGGTTTATTTGCAAATGGAGCTTGTTCAGGAAGGCAAAGTGTTGATTAGCAGCCAACACTTATTTAATAATGGGACAAAATTAGTTTTGCAGTGAAGGAGAATTCACTTCAGGAAGAAACAGGAGTAACTTGTAAAGATGAAATCAACCAAACAGGAAATGGAATCAGTCCCGTGTGGTTTAGGTAGTCTGATTGCAATGCCAAGGCTGTGAATTGCCAAGCAGCTTTTGCTGGCCTGAGCTGCTGCTGGCTTTCCCTTCCTGCTGACTGCTCCTTGGTGTCCACCCTGCCTGAGCCATTCCCCTCCCATCTGGATCCAGCCCCTGGGCTGCCTTCAGGGCAAACGTGGCTGGGGGAGAATTGCTGGCAGCTGCTTGCACTGCTTAGTCACCACTGCCACCAAGAACCACCGCCTGAGAGAGCTGAAAAATATTTGCAACATGTATTTACAAACAATTGCTAGACAGATTTTGTCTGCCCACAGCATTTGTCAAACAATTTCGAGCAGGAAGTAAATACAGATAAATAGATTCTCTTTTGACCAGGGAAAAGCAGATTTTATATTGTCTAATATGGCTATCATCATGCTGCCATAATATTAAATTAAATAAAGGCAATGCAACTGAGATGTAGCAGGATGTGGCTTTTTTTTTTTTTTCTTGGGCCTATTCTGATGATGGATTATGTCAGTTAAACATTTTAGGAAACAGAAGCCACTTCTCTATAGGAACTTAGCAGCAGAACTCCCATCTAAACCACAGACAGTGCGTGTTTGAATGGGTGCTGATGCCAGCCTCGGGTGAATGACCCTTTTAAAAGCAGCATCATGTAAATGTGTCTGAATAAAACAGGAGCAGATTGGAAGCAGTTCCTGAGACTTGAGTGGATGACTTTTCTTGCTGTTGACATTTCCAAATTTTTTGGCAGACTCTCCCCTGACCACTATATTTCATTTCCATGTACCCCTGTACTTCCCAATTCCGGTCAGGAGCAGAAGCAGAAGTAATAAAATACCACAATAAAAGCTATTCTTGTGATATTTCCGCTGCTACTGGATGCAGCATCAACAGGAAATCTCATGAGAAAGACTTGTCCCTTCACAGTTTCCAGGCCCCACTTTGGAAACCCAAGTGATTTGGTGGGAATACACAGCAACTGAGCATCCTCCAGCTTGGATGGTTTAAACTTCTCCCAGCATTTCTGGCCCAGTCCCTTCCACTGCAAGGTGCACAAGCCTTGTGATAGTGGCAGGCACAGAGAAAACTGTGGATGCCTTGTGACAGTCTGAGCCTTCCTTTCTGTCCAGTTATGAGAAAGGAAGGGACCTGCAGCCCTCTCTCTTGTAAAATGAGTCCTTGAGAGCTCACTGTGCCTCAGGATTGCAGCCTTGACCTCTGCTCGTGTCTGATGGTCATGATCTGCAGAAAGGAGGATGTCCCTCTCCCACTTCAGCCTGCTCCACGAGGATTCCCAGTCTCCCAAGACACTAAGAAGGTAGAGAGGGAAAAGAGCAGGGAAAAAAAAAAAAAAAAGAGACATTCAGGTGATTTTCCTCTTTCCTTTCCTGCTGTTTCCCTCACCCCTCACTGCTTTGAGCCTTGCACACTTTGTGCGGGAACGGGAAGGAGCTGTGCCTATTTTGCCCTAAATGTTAAATTTCAGGCGGTAATTCAAGCAGTTTGGCCACATGCTTGGAATGTTTACTGCCACTTCCAAGTCCAAGGGTTGCCATCTAGTCCTCAGCCCAGAGGAAGGGGACCTTTCCTTCAGCAGGGCAGCTCAGGAGGTCCATGGTGGTCCCAGGCCTTAGGAGTTCGCTGCTGGCTGATGGACACACATGCTGGCAGAGATGATGACTGAGATGTAAACTCTTACTGAAGTGTCACTCTGTGTCTCCAGAACAAATGCCTTCCCTCAGATTGCATTTGCAGTGTTTAAGTAACTTTGTTTAAGCCTCCAGCCCAGCAGAGCGTGGGGCTCTTTGTTTCCCTCCCATGCAGGTCTCCAGTGATGGTTGATACTCAGAGCTTCTGGGGTTGGAATGCAGCCACTTAAAGCTGTTTGGTTTTGTCACTTTTGGATTTGCTACACAAGGCTCTGTTAATACAAATGGGCCTGTTTATAATATTCATCAGACAGTGGAAGAAATTCCTCTGATGTCTGCATAATGCAGCGAGCAGACTCCCTGATTATTAACATACTGATTGTGTACTCTTATTTCAGATGTTAGCTCAACACTGGGGAGAGACAACTAGGGGAATAAAAAATGCAAGATGCATGGCATGCTTGGGATTTGGTCAGCAAAACTGGAAAAAATATTTACACGCTTAGGTCGTGTTTTTTATGTAATTCTTTCCTTTTATGTAACATTTGGAGAAGCCGCTGAATTTTCAGTTCTTACCCAAACGAAGCCACACCTCTGAGCACTGGAGCAATCGCTGCAGGAGAGGGAGTGGGAGAAACACGTCCCCATCCCTTCTTAATCCTCTCATTGATGTGCTCATTAGTGTTGACTCGGGGATGGGCTGATGCATCTCCTCCCTCCCCCAGCACTTCCTTGAGCTCGGCATTTCCATAGGAATTTCCAGCCGGGGGCCGGGATGCTCCAGTGATCTTCCCGACCCCAGTTCGTGGCTGCTGAATGCACCAGCCCCTCTCACCACGTGTGTCTAAGCAGACCTTCACTGCCAGCCCTCAACCAGTGCTGCAGGAGAAGAAATCCTGCCTTTGATTGTGCATGAAAATATCCCCCGGAATAGAAAAGTCTCAGCAGTCAAGGTGCTTAATGTTGTCTCAGCAGCAATAACTTCGGTGGGCATCAGCTCCTGCATCCTGTCTTACCCATTATTTCCAGTACTTCCATTTTTAATGAAGCCTTTTTGATGAAGCCTTAGTAATAGAAAGTACAGCAGATTTTTTTTTTTTTTTTTCCTGACTCAGTGTTTTCATCCCTTGGGTATTATATCTTCTCTTCATTTACTGTTGTTTTGGTGGAGGAACTTTCACTTTTGGTTGGTTTCAGAGCCCACCCTGCACATCCCCTGGATGGGCTGAAGTACAGTAGATAGGACATTAACTCCTATTAATGTGGAAATTTAGAATCCAAATAGAACTTGTCTTGTTGCCCAACAATGAGTCATTGTCCTTTTTCTCTTTTTAGCCAACAGCAGATTCAGAAGCTGTGAGACAGTTTCCTGCAGATAAGAGATAAATTGAAGGGAAACCTGGCAAAAAGATGATGGTCAAGCTGCAAGATATCATTTCCTTCAAAGCCCCTACATGCTAATTAACCATTCCAAGCATATTTTCAACAGCATTTAGGGATTTCCTCATCAAAATAAACTTCCTCCCATGTTATCTTCATTTTTGACATCCGGTATTATAGTCTGACATAAGAGTCAGGGTTAAAAATCCCTAATATTGGGCTGTGTGTGTATTTAAGCACAAGCGTGCGCACACGCACTCGCACGATTGAAGCTGTGCCAGTATTACTGTGGAATTTTAATGCCCGATCCCAAGTGCTCTGCAGTCAGCAAGAGATTTTTCTGTTCACTTCAATAGTACCAGGATCGAGCCTCTGTCCTTCTGCATCCAGATTTTTTCATTTATGTCTTGGTACTTGTTTATAACAAACTACAGATGGGCTTGAGTCATAAAGTTTGGAGTATTCGGTTTGGAGGCTTTGCTTTGGGCCCATCCCTTTTATGTACTGCTTATTCCAGACCTGCCTTTTAAAGAGGAAAATATTGTCAGAATGAAAGTGTATGTGCAATAAACAAACTTCTCATTTCCTTCCCCTTAAGTTTTGGGGTTTTTTTCCCTTTTGAAGCTGATTTCTTAACTGGACAATTAGTTTTAGAGCTGCAATTGAATGCAAACTTGTCATACCTGATTTGCAGCCCTTTCTGTTTCAAGTGCTATCAATTATTTTCTAACTAGATGCTCCTGTGGGATCAGCTGTCACTAAGAGCAAATTTGAACACAATGGGTTGCTTCCTATTTCCAAAAGAATCTGAAGATTGTCAAAGCTTGACAGGCAGCTCCAGTTTTAAGATGAAACAGATAAGTTAGGTTTCCCTGGTAGGAGCTTTTGAACACAAGCAGATAAAGGAAGTATTGTTTCCAAAGAGGGGATGCCGTTTATAGTGCAAATTCACCCTTATTAAGAACAAACTGCAGTTGCTTTAAACAGGCAGTCAAATCCATTTGCACTGCAGAGGTAATAAAATACTTATGAGTCTTTTCAAATATTTCTGTAAACCCTGCACTTACAAATTTGACTTTCATATTTTTTTTTTTAATGATGGACCAAGTAAACTGAGTAAACCATTAAAAAGATCAGTAGATGGTATAATGTAGCTGTTGTGTAGATCAAATACATGAGGTGTTGATTTTGTAACTGGGTTCACCAACAATCAGCTAGAAATTAAATTTATGTCACTTTGTTTTCGAAGATGCTTCCTATATTGTATGCCCTGGTAATTACTTGTGTATGTCACACATGGAGTACAATTGCATGTTATTTTAGACATGTCACAAGTGAGAAGTGCCCCAACTTCAGGCCTAAGGCAGCAGTAACTTTATTTTGTAAAAGTTACTGCGGTATAGTGGTGCCAACCTCATGCAAAGAAATGTGAGCGTGCCAATGAGTGTGGACATAATATTTTCCCAAAAAAATATTATGGGAGATGACACTGGATGGGTGTTGTGTTCCCAAGGTCTGAAGTATTGCAGTTATCCACAGAGAAGACTGACTGTGTCTACTGGGAAAACTCATGGCTTAATGCAGGAAGGAAAATTGTCCTTTCAGCCCTTTTCATTTTGCAAAGCCCGTCCTGGCCATCTGGGGTGTCTACAAAGATCCCATCTAATGCCAGGCTGTGGTTGGTCTGTTGTGTGTCACTATGAAGAGGGTAAAGAACTCAGCGCAGAGCCCTGACTTATCCAGGTGACTGATCAAATGCCCAGTGACTTCAGGAATTAGTCCCACGCTGCTCAATCTGCTTTTGTTCCCAGTGCCTTGCTGAATGGAAGGCTTGCCACAGTACCCAGGGGTTGCAGAGCTCCCCGAGTGAAAACTGGCTGAAGGAGAATTCTTCCTCCCTCAAAAACCAGAATCCACCATGACAGGAAATAGGAAAAAAAGTGACCACGTGTTTCTGCCATTTGTAGCCAGTGGGATATTTTGAGCTTTCTCATCTTGAAAATTGTCAGTGGAAGCCGACGTTGAGGGAGATCAAATTTCATCCAGGACCACGACAGCTGGGGAAAACACCAAGGAATGGGAAATATTCTCAGCCAGGGAAGGCCTGTATAACCTGAGCACCGCTGCCTCTACTCTGATGGACTGTACCCAGCATGGATCAAAAGGAGGAATTTTGGCCACGACAGCAATCCATGCAGTCCACCAACGGGGGAAAGGCAATGTTATTTCCCCTTGCAGAATCATAGGGCTTCATTGCCACACTTTCACAATCACCAAATTAGAATCAGGTGTTAATTAGCACTTGTGTTTGGCAAGCTCACTTTATTAAGAACATTTGCCTTGGTCAAACTTTGATTATTTTGGCTCTGAAACCTGGTTTACATTGATTTAATCATTAGAATACCTTCTTCTAAGGCTTTCAAATGATACAATTAAGTGCAGATATCACATTTCCTGCACAGCAACAGGAATCTGAACAGTTATGACAAAGCCAGGAGACAGCAATAAGTGCAATTTTTTACCTTTTAATGAAGTCTAATCCTGTAGGAGAGCATGTGTCATATATATATATATATTGCTTGTCCATTACTTTACTCATACATTGTAATTCTTGCACATCTTTGTATCATGCTAAATGACAATGTTTTCTAAATGAAATGTTTCTAAATGAAAAACACAGTGTTTATTGTATGGGAACATGACACTCCTTACTCAGTTTATAATTCCAACCATTTACAGAAAAATCTCAGTCTTATGGTTGCATCCAGGGAGCAAATGGAGGCTGTGACACAAATGTGATACAAACGGGTCAGCATCTACCAGAATTCCTGACCTATTCTCAAAACTTCCATTCAGAAATCAGTTATTTAGGCTATTTCCTTTTAGAAGGTGCTTATCACTTAGCCATGTGTCTTCTGCTTTGCAGCAGTATTTCAGAGAACTTGCTTGCACATCTTTGTCATGTGCACTACTGTGCCTGTTTGGAACAATTTGCTGACAATTTAAAGCTGCCTATCTTTTAATTAGCTTTTTTTCCATTTATAATTGTCAGTATTAGGGTATAAAAGTATATCAACAATGAGGCTTTGTCTGCAATTAAAAAAGCTTCCTCTTGCTCAATGTGGTAGTGAGTAATAATTTGGTGTTGTCAAGTTTTTGTATGAGTTGAATCAAGCAGCAAATAATACAGGAAAATCAATGCTTTTGCTTCTAGAATTATGCTGAGTCATATATTGTTCATTGTTACACTTCTGTGCTGGTTTCAAGTCAGATAGGAAGGGCTTTTATAACTTTTCCTCACCTTGAGTAGTACTTTACTCACCAGAGATTCCAATAACCCACTAACAGCAGCACTCTGTGCTTGTTTGTAATTTCATTCCCATACGAGCCATGAAAACCACCCTGACCAAAGGAAGCAATCTCTCTGAGGAAGGCTAAATCTATTTTTCCCCCTTCCTCCTTGAATAGCTGAACGACGGGGATTTTCATCAGATGAGTCATCTGCCAGGTTCCATGAGTCTCATGCTGTGGATCCATTAGGGGTTTGTGCTTCTCTCCATGACAATGAACTTGGAGGGAGTGATGAGGAGGCAGCTGCTTAGATCAAGTGGCAATGTCTATGCACTCCTCAGGCTGTAGCCAAAATCAACAGTGTGTCTTTGCAGTTGATCTAGGGAATGTTGTTACAAATATGGGATGTTTGCACTAATGACTTAGTCAAATACATCTGGAGCCCTTTTCCCTGAAGAAATGAAACTGATGTAATAACACAACACAGTCTCTTTATTATGTAAATCATGAGGCAGAAGGCTGGGGACATTATTTAAAGCAAACTGAGGAAAGCTGAAGATTTGCTCAAGTAATTTCCCGTTTTTACCCCATATGAGATCTTGCAGATGGCAGGAAGGAATAGAAAAAGCAGCAGCCTCCTGACTTCCAAACGTGAGACAGCTCTTGCCTCACAATAAGAGTTTATACTACTGGAAACCTGGGGTTTTCCACAATATAAGCATTTGGACATGTTGTAAGAAAATGAAACCAGACTTTATTTACACGTTCTGTGTACAGAGAATAAAGGAATAATGTAGGTTGTGATTTGTGATAGGATTTTTGGAGGCATGAATTTGTCTCAAAAACATACTATGGTTTTGAGTCCAGGAAATCTCTCTAGATTGCAAATAGAAATTTCCATCTTTTTGCATTAACTGAAACTTGGATGCAGTGAAAAAGTAGGAAAGAAGCAACTAGAACATTTTCTGCAATTTTTGGCTAATCATGCCAAAAATTATTCATCTTTACTTCACATAAAGTTCATGTTCAAGTCTTTTGCTTATTTTATTCAAGTAATTTGGGATCATGATGTGGTTTGATCATTTTTCTTCAATGATTTGTTTTTTCTGAGGCATTCAGAATGTATCATCCATAGATAAATGTGAAGCTTCATGGGCTGCTGCTTGTGGATGAGGAAAAATGAACCTTGATGCCATTTCCTTTCACCCTTAGCAAAGCCAGGCCAGTGCCCTGTCACAAAAAATAGTTTCGCTTTTCTGGCACAACAGGGTTTTCCTAAATAGAGAGAGCAGATCTCTGCAAGAGACAACATTTTTGAGGGCATGACTCAGACACAAAGTTCTCTGGGGAGTGCACGCCATGGAAGGGCTCCCCACCCTCTGCTCAGCTGTCCAGGTCCACCCTCTCAGATTTCATTTGCTGCTAGAGGAAGAGATGCAGGAGGTCTCAGTGCATCACTGCTTGGTGCACTGCTGAGAGAGCTCAAACACTTCAGGCCTGAGTGCATGTAAAGATTTACATAAATGGGAACAAACAGGAGTTGCCTCAAGACTCTGAGGTTTGTTGTAGACAAATCATTACAGTGTTCTCCTACGCTCACTGCCCTGCTGAATGTGCAGGGGATGTTCTGTGGCTCATTGTTTGTGGCTTACGTATTGGTCAAGGCATCAATAGCTTTCATTAATTTTGAACCAATGTGACTTTTCTCATGGAAGAATAAAATTTTGCACCTTTAAAATCTGCTTCCCACTCAGTTTCTGATTTGTTTTCATCCTTTTTAATTTTCCTTCTCCTCGTTAGGGCTGTGAATCCCCTCTCTGGGAACCTGGAACTTCCTATGCATGAAGAAAAACTGTTTACATGAAAGAAAGCTGTGGGGAGAGATCAAGAACCATGACTGTAAGTAATAAAACAAGTAGAGAAGGAAGAATTTTCATTCTTCACTTAAAAAGCCTAGGATTTCATTTACCTTCTCAATACCAGCAAATCATCACATATTCTCACTTTCACCTCCCTGGCCCTAGTGATCTGCTTAGGGCTCCAGCTGCTTGTCCATGTAAATTAATTTAAATACCCATATAGAGTACAAAGGCTCAAATACTACTTATAAATTTTAATTGTGGTTTAAGGCTATGACATGTTTGTGTCTTGCACCTTCAAATCCTACAACCTTCATTAATTTCCAAGATCACATGAACATTTTCCTCCTGCCTGTGTGAAGATTCACTTGCCTTGCACAAACCTTATTGCTGTTAGAGCTATTTTAATCTTTTTACTTCCTATGAGCCAGATCTACTGGGACAGTGTTTCCCCTAATGTGGAGTTTTAGTCTTGAGTGTTTGTGTGGATTGCAATTGTTCTGCTGGAGACAGAAAAGTCCTTCTTCCCATGGGTGCAAAATCCTTTCTCTGCACTGATGAGATCTGGGTTCGAGCAAGAACTTATTATTTCTGAAATATGGAATGCATTTGCTCTTGGAACACATGTCCTTTTTATGCCCCCTGGTTCATGAGCTGGTTGCAAAGCTACAAATTTGCTATAAAATTCCTTTTAAGGTGCAGCGCTGCTAGAAATTTGTAGAATAATAGAGATCCTTTCATCCTTTGTATTTAAACATGCAATTTGCTCTAACGGGGTCTGACCAGCCATTAAAACCCACTCTGTGTTTTATGTGTCTAACAGAAACCACACTTGCCCAAGTAAAACAGCATCTATTGTAGCATGCAAGGCTACAATAGAACCATTTATATTGAACCTGTAATGAGGTTCTGCAGAACTCCTTTTGTCCGGAGGGGTTCAACAGCCCTGCCCCAGAACCACCAGTGGAAGGTGGAGGAAGGAGGGAAAGCTGCAGCACAGCACCATGCAGGTGTGAAGTGGGGGTTTTGGTAGTGTTTTGGGGTGGCAGTCCCAAAGAGGGGGTTCAACCCCCACAACAGGGATGCTCCAGCACCTTGGTGTGGAATCTGAAATGCTGGATGTCTCTCCTGTGGCACTGGGAATGAAGAAGTTCTCAGCATTCAAAGCTTGGCTGGAAGACTCAAAATAAAGGTTGGCACTTTCCTTTTAAAGCTGACTGATTTGCCATAGAGTTGCCTTTTTTTACAATGAAAAAAAATGCAATTTCTCATGTATTCCTGTTTCTTTTGCTCAAGCATGCAAAGCTTCGCTCAGCTGAAGGCATCAAGCAGGCATCAAGCCAGAAGGGAGAGAATCCTGGCTTGCAGTCCAAAGGCTTTTCCACAGGTAGCACTTTGCCCAAAATCCCATCCCAATTTGCTTTTCTCAAGATAATTTTTTGTGCCTTCTGGCTCTGTGTTCAGCCTTTTTTTTTTGTCCTTAATGCCCCATTGTTTTCTCTTGCTTTTTTCCCCCCCAAACCCACAAAAACTCAACAACTGTTAAATCTACTGAACTGTGAGTCTGTAGGTATGCGTTGGAGCTCCCATGGTTTCAGCTGTCAGACCCTGGGAAGTTATTTACAGAAGGACATAATGGCCATAACATTAGTGGAAAACCAAGAAATTAACTGCCAGAGACACTTCAAAGATGTTTTCAGTCTTTGCAGCTAAGAACTGATTACTTCTTTGTTATCAATATTTTTCCATAAAGTTTGATTCCATTGCTGTCATGAACTTCCTAAAATGAAAGCATCAAAATAAATTTTTATTTTGGAACTACAGAGATCAAAAAATCCCAATCTTTATTTTGAAGATTCTTCCATGCATTGAATTTGTCGTATCAGAGCTGAAGATGAAAATTTAAACAACTTATCAAAACATTTTGATAGCATTTCCATCCTTTTAAGTAGTGAATTTTATTTTTTTTCTAAAGGCTTCATGCATTCCTTCAAGGAAAAGAAGAGGTTGATTACTTTTTGCATTTGAAATATCTTGTGACCATGAACATCCCAACCTTTCCTGTCAGTTCAGCCAGGACTGCAAGTCATTTAGTCACCATAATTTTTAACATAGTAGTAAAATCTCCAAACTCCTGGGTTTTACATGTATTTATGTTTAATGCTAAGGATTAGATCTGTGTAATGAGTTTTAAGAGACTATTTTACCATGGTTGTCACAAAAACTAGCACATAGCAGATTTGTCTTCTTGTTGTTTTTCAAAGCCCAAATCTTTTGGCTGACCAAATAATCCCAAGACCTCTAAAATATTCTGTGATCTTTCTAATTGGATGCACTGATGTCTGCTGGAAAACAGATGTGATCAACTGCAGTCATCTGTGAGCTGAAAGAAAATACAGCATGTTTTTTTCAGGAAAACTTTATCAGTAACTCTACCTCCTTCCAAGGCATAGATGTAATCCATAAATAAAAGAGTTGCCATTTGATGAGAAGGAGGAAATTCTATCTTAGTCAATGACAGGGAAAGTGAAATGTGGTCACCCAGAGTTCCTGCAGCTCAAAGCCAAATCATGCCCACTTTAATTATTATGATGTATGTTCCTGTTCAGCTTTAACAGCCCTGCTTGTATGAGCAAAGGATCTCAATTGCCAGGGTCCCATTTGCTCCACTTTTTTCCTCTCTAGTTTGGAGTTAGAAAACCTGCAGGAAGGACAAGCATCCTTTGAGAGAACCATCTGTTTTCTGGGCTCTGCCTCCCCCAGGGGAGCAGCAGAGCCAGGGTGGTCAGTTTGAGTAGACCCCTGGGGAGCAGCAAAGTAAGGAAGTGAGGGGAGGTGGGAATGGACTGGCCTTGTTTTCCCCTGAGAAGCTGTGGGATTCAAAGCCAGAGCCCAAGGGTGTTTTTGGAGAGGACTGGTTTAGCATAGGTCGGGACAGGAGAATCTGCCACAGGAAACCAGCGACTCTGGACAGATCACTCAAGGAGGTGACTGCAATAATTGTTACATTTTCATGGCTTTAAGAACTTCCAGTTTTAGCTTTAATTTTGCCACAGCTTTTTCAATCTCATTTGAATGTTGAAAGCAAAAATTTCAGAGGTGCAGTCAGGAACAGATCTACAAAGTAGATGAAACTTTTTTGAGGGATTGGAGAGGATGGAGATGACAGGTGCTAGTTGCTGTCATTACTGGAGGATTTGGTACTGTTGAGAAGTTTAAAGAGTTTTGATTTTGTCCAAGCTCTTCAGACTCCAGATGGGTTGAGGCAGTCTGAGGCTTTGGCAGTCCATTTGGGCAGCACCTCTACTTTGGTGAGGTCCTCCACACAGGAGCTGCCTTCTGTGTCGGGTTCTCTTTGGAAAACACTGTTCCAATCAACCACTCTCTGTCTTTGGGCAGGGTGTTGTCTGCCTGAAAGCTCCAGGCAGGGACAGGGAGGCTCCTGTGGGACTCCTATGGGGAATGCTGACAGTGGGAATCACCAGGCTGCCTCTATTCCCAGCCCATTAACAGGACCGGCTCAGCTTGGACACTCCAACATCCATAACACCATTAAGGTGGGAAATGTCTTCAGGCATTATTTACCTGTGAGGGCTAAGGCATGCCTTGCTTTAATGTGAAAATTTAAATCTTGATGTCAGCGTGGGGCTCCCAAGCTGTGATTGAAGCCAAGAACCTATAAAATATGTGCTTTTATCTCGCTGCTTTCTAGCACAAAAGTCTTGCAGACATCTAGCATACGTAGGTGCATGTTTCATTGCAGATTTAAAACTGATTTTATTCACAGCAATAGTGCCAATCACCAAACTGAAATCAAAGGCCAGTAAGAATTTGATCTTAGACAGCAACGTCAAACCTCATTCAGGATAAATTTTAAAAAATTAACAAATAAATGACTGAAATATTTTTTATCTTTTCAGAGGACACAGGCTCCCAATTTCCATGAAAACTGCTCTGCAGCCAGCTGCTTCTGCAGCTGACATGTGGTTATTGAGCCAAATCCATATCTCAGGGCAGACCAGAGGGAATGTGTCTATTCTGGTTCCTGAGAAACAAAGCAGACAAGGGCTATTTTTAGAGACCTTTCAGGTCCAGTGTGGGTGGCTGAGAACTTTGAATCAAAGTCCTCCCTTTCAAACTGAGCCCAGTGATATGAATTTTGAACAGGGCTTGCAGATTTAAACCTTTAATTTGTCCTTTAATTTGTAAAGGACAAATTAGAGACTGCTTGTGATGAAACAAGCAACTCTGTTTCTCGGAATATTATCTTCAAGAGACGAGGGAAGAAGTAAATAGGAAACAAACTCAGAAGAATGAATTTAAATATTAGAGGACACCAAAATCTAGGGAAAGTGTCTTGGCTCGTTTTCTTCAAAACATTTTGATAGCCTTCTGATAAACTAGGAAACAAAAAATAAGTTGTCAGCTTGGGCCAACAAACAAGAAGAAATGCTGACAGATGTGTGGAACACTCGCGTTCTTTTTTTTTTTTTTCTTCTTTACAAAGTTCTACAATAAAATCCAACCAGTGTATGTGACTATGATATTAGGGAGGAGAGAAGGATGGGAAGAAGGTTAAAGACTGTCAAACCTGTATGTTTAATGCTAGGTCTCTAAATCTGTATTTCTTATACAAATAATTTTGAGAGATGCATCTCTCATCTCATGCATCTCAGAACTGCCCTCATGAACCATTTAAGGCTGAATTTTCCTTTTGAGATGGTGTGACATGGTGTTCTTCATTCAGTGAAGGAAGCACCTATGAAATATTTCTTTTTTGATTTGCTTTATTTTTGAATCCTCACTCACCCTAAATAAGATCTGAAATTTGGGCATGAGAGGGTGAAGGAGCAAAGGCTACCCTGTATTTCTCAAAGGCAGTCTAATGATAAACAGTAATATATATTTGCAGTGCTAAGAATGGTAATGTGCTACAGCTTTAGAGCATTTTAATAATATGTGCAGGCTGCAAAGGAAGAGGTATTTCATTTTTTGTCCAAGAGTAGCCATTCATAAATTGCTGAACAATGGGAGCTGCACGCACTCGTAATGCCTGGACTTAGGGTGAACCATGGCATTCCACAGACTTGTAGAGCTCGGCATAAAGTGCTGCTGATGGGAGGCTGCATCCCTGAGTATCTGCTCCCTTAAACCCCAGGGTAGAGGAGAAATTTTCATGGAGCTTATAGTGATTTATAATGGGAATCATAGGCTTTTTCATAGACATTGTTCTCAGTGACAGTGTAAAGAAAGAGAGCACTAAATCTCTTCTCATCATAACTAATGATTAAGTCAGCAGCTTTTTTGGCGAATACAGAATGCCCTTCTACAAAAACAAAGTATTCTATTGTGATGTATTACATTTAAAAAACTCCCATAAGTATCCCATAAGGCTATTGCAATATTTTTAACTAGATCTTCCCTCTTTGTCACCATATTGAAATAAATGGAATGTGTCAGACTGAGTAATGCTCTTTCAATAAGTTTTTAGGAGCCCACTTAGAGGTTTGGCAAAATATAAAGAAGCGAGGAGAACTTTCTCAGGATCCTCTCTGGCCTGAATGAAAGATCAGTTCATTAAGGAGAAAAGCTTATGCTGATGCTGACACTAATAAATGGGACAGGGAAGGATATTTCATCTTAGTTTGGGCTACCTTGCTCCAAGTTTGCTGCCTTAAATTGCCCTGTGAAATAAATCAGCCAGCTGAAGATGATTCATTGCATTGCAAAGTTCCCATCAATATAATGGGGAAATCAGTTTTGTGTGGATGTTCAAATGTGATCCATCCCTCAACTGTTAGAGTCAAAGGGTCAGCAGTTGCTGAAAAATTAACTCCCCTGCATCCACTACTTGGACCTGGATTTGAGCTATGCAATGCCTCTGCCTTCAGAGGGCATTTCTGTTATTCAGCCTGGATAGTGAACTTGCTTGAGTATCATACTTTATTTAGAAGAAAACACCATCATTTTGCAAGGTTATTCCTTCTCCATTTCTTTCATTTCACGTGATCTCAGTCCTCATGAAGTCAGTGATAAGACTCCTACAGCCATCACCAGTTCAAGGCTTTTTTAATCTCAATTTTCACCATTAAGGAAAATTTTTACAAGGTGGGCCTTCACAGCTCTAGCTTGGATTTTAAGTCTGTCTTGTAGGGAATATAAATACATTGTTTTTTATAAATTTGTTCTCTGAACAATTTTCTGCATCAAAACACTTTAAAAAACAACAACAACAAAACCCAAACCTCAGTACTGCTCAGATGGAGAAATTTGCAGTAGCGTGGCAATGAGAAAGAAATTAGTTTAATCATTATCCCGCAGATAAAGGTCAGACTTTAGGGGTCCATTGACATCCACGTTGCAAGTGCCATATTTTAATATCTCTGTCTTTCGTTCTTCAGGAAAAAAAAGATACATTAATGAGAATCCATTTCCAAGAGATTCTTCTTTTGTGACAATGAACCTAGGGTGTTCTTATATGACTTTGTTTAAACATTTCTGAAATGTTTGGAAATCTTGCCTATTAAGTCCTCTTTCACTTCTTTGCAGTGCAGCATGTCCTGAGTGCCACATCTGGAATCCTGGCCACGATTCACAAAAGTTATGGTAGGGTAAAGTGGGCCCTCCTCAGACTTGAGAATGCTTCAGTTTTCCCTCCCTTCCTCCCTCCCCTCTGCCTCACAAACGTCCTAATCAAGACTGGGATAGAAGGAAATCCCATTAGAGCCTAATAATGCTGCTTCTTTCCAGAGGGAGTCACTAGAAAGTAATTTATTTCTTCTTCAGCGTGCAACTGGAGGTACTAATTTTTCACAGGCCTGTGCGCACTTGTGCTGCGGCCTTCGTTATCCCGGGAACGGGGGGCTGAGGTGGTGACCCACAAAGCCTATTCTTCTGCCAGCCTGGCCCTGTTTGTTCCTTCCCAGCTCAGACATCACACCCAAGTCCCCAGGACGTGTAGGGCTCTGCTGACGGCCGGAATCTGTACAGTGTAAGGTACCAAGCCCGCAGTTGTGCTGCCTGCCCGTATTAGCGTCAGCGAGGGGCTGCGGTGAGAGCACCGCTGTCAGCTGCATTCCCCGGGCTCCTGGGCTGAGGGCAGCTCTAATTTTCAGACATGCTTTTCTTCCCCCTGCCCTGCATTCCCCTATTGTTGTGTCTTTCCCATCAAGGGAATTCACCCTCGAGTTCAGAACACACACACTTGGGAGGGATGCGGCGGAGAATCGGCCCTTTGTGAGCGTGTGAAGGATGCTTTCCTTGACCTGTCAGGGAACATATTTTACCCGATGAGAAAGAATGCTGGGCCAAATTCCTCCCTACTGTAAGCAGGCTGCTGGAAGTGGCTGTCCATCAGGCATGAGCATGGCCTACTTTGGCTGGTGGATGGTGTCCTCAGTAGATGACACTGTTTACAATGTGTTGGCTGCTTTTACTGCTCTCTTAAGTGATGGTGAGTGTTCAGCCCAAACAATGCAAATAGGAAGTCATTTGTTTGTGAGGGCCTAATCCTGAAGCCCTTATTTGGTGTTTACTGAAGTTAAATTCAGCCTTTACTCAGATAAACTCCAGTTGAATTCACATGGAGTTTGCCACAGGGAGGACAAGAAGAGGGCTGTGGGAGTGCTCTGCTTGTTTTTGGCCCCAGCACAAAGATACTTTGGGTTCAAATACACGCTGAGGGGACGAGAGGCACACACAATGACTGTCTATATACATGCAGCACTATACGTGTGCACATGAACACAATTGCACACTAATCTAATCAATACATTCATTTCTTATTAGAACATAATTACACATCCCAGGAGGCTGGAACAGAAAAGTCCCATTAACCCCTCATGCCCTTTTCGGCTTTCCTCTGCCTTTCCATCTAACAGACCTCTGTGTCACTCCACTCATTAGCAGTTACTGTCTATGACATTGTTACATAAATAAGGATGTCGACCTGTCAGAATGGGTCACCCAATTCAAGGGTGATGATAAATATCTGTCCCTCTGAATTAGGCTAAAGACACAGAGTACAGGACAGCTACTGTTGATTATTGGATAGTTAATGTATAGAGGACAAAAGGTGCGGAGGCCTGGTCACTTTTTGGATCATTAATATGGATTTAGGCCTATTGTTAAAAAAAAAAAAGCACACGCACACTCAAAACTAGGTTAGCAAGAACATGCATAACTTTCAGTTTGGGGTAGAATGTATGGATGGTGGGTACATTCATGGTGCTGAAGGTGTGGGTGGGTTTTACATCAAATTCATGGCCCTTTTGGGTAAACAGCCAAAATATTTTGGGGCTGGGCTGAAAACAGTTTGTGCCCCCCTTGCTTATAAATGCAGGGGAAGTAAAAGGCACATGGATGCCTTTAAATCAGCAGAAATAATTCCAGGAAGGGGAATATACAGTTAAGGATATTCAGTTCCAAGGCAACTAGAGAGTGCTGAAGTAGATCTCGTGGTTTGTACTGAAAATCAGTAATTATCAAGATTCTTTTCTCAAATCCTGCTCTATTTTCAAAACACCTTTTCCTACCTAAATAATGAAGGGACTGGAGAATGTCTATAACCCAAAATCATTCATTTTGTGATTGCTATCTTTTGGCATTAGTGATAGGTTATTCCTTGCAGGTAACACTGAAGTGTGATGCAACACACTGCTTTGATTTTAAGAGCAGATAATGTAAAAACATCAAGACAGCTTGTAGACAGAGGCTCTTGCCATTCCAAATAAGAATTAAGACTCTTTTAAAAAGACTCAACACTGTAGCTCACATGAATGAATTAAGACTCTTTCCAAAAGAGTCTCACTGAAAATGTTACACACTGGTCACAACGTGCTTTAGGATCTGTTTATCTGAAAGTCTCATCTCAGCACCCACAACTTTTCCCGAATTCCATGTCCCACAGGATCAGACAGTTGTATCACTGTCTAGAATTTATTACAATGACTTGCTCTGAGTGGCAGATCCAGTCTGGGAGGGAGCCAAATGTCCTGTGAAGAAGTTGGGGTAAGTACAGTGTGTCTTGGCAGACTCAGGCCCCCCAGCTTCACTCCACTTGCCCCAACCTCCATGCAGTGTTACATCCTGTACATCCTGCCTCTGAGCTGCAGGAGAGTGCCTATAGCATCAGATATTGGGAAGAAATCCTCCCCTGGGAGAGTGATGAGGCTCTGTCACTGGTTGCCCAGAGAAGACGTGGCTGCTCCATCCCTGGAAGTGTCCAAGAGCAGGTTGAACAGGACTTAGAGCAACCTGGGATAGTGGAAGCTGTCCCTGCCCATGGTGGGAGGTTTGGAATTTCATGATTTTTAAGATCCCTTCCAACCCAAACCATTTTTGGATTCTATGATTTTTCTAGAGCAAAGATCTGACAGAGGATGCTTCAGCCCACGCACCAAGTCAGTTGTGCAAGGTAGCTGCAATTAGCTCTGTTTCCCTGTTCCTCATGTCCTCCACCCTCAGGGAGCAACTGATTCAAGAAGTATCCCTGTCTTCCCAGCACACTGATCTGTGGATGCTTGGCTGGTTATTCCAGTCTGAAAATGCAATGGGGTGCCAGACCTTCTGAGCACAAGGGGTCCAACAAGTCAACTCAAGGCTGCTGATTTGAGTGGACACTGTGAGTTCTGGCTTGCTGGGAGAACATTCCTATCTTTGTCCAAGTTGAGCTAAATAGAGCTGGGAAAAGACAATGCAGGTTGATCATAAATAGGAATTCCTACAGCTCCTGAATTTGGTTTGCTAGAGTCAGACTCTGGCAGCCCTTTGGGAAAGTGTGTTCGTGCTGAATCAGTATTGGGCACAGGAAAATCTGAGCAGATGTGGTTGCACTTTGGGCTCAGTTGGGTCTTCCTTTCCATTTGACAAATAATTGGCTCATTAAAAGGTATGAAGGAAGGAAGGAAGGAAGGAAGGAACAGGAAGAAACAAGCTATGATGTTCACTGGGTAAAGCACCTGTGTGTATCCTCAGGTTCAGAATCCGGAGTGTGGAGCTGTAGTAAATCCATCCCAGATGCCTTTTGATTTCAGTGGCAGAGGAAAATGTAAGCTTTCAGACCCTCTCAGACAAAATAGCATATAATCAGAGGATCATTAAGGTTGGAAAAGACCTCTAAGATCATTGAGTCCAACCATTAATGATGGTTGAATGCTTTCTGCAATGTCCTCTGCAAACATGACAATAGATTTGTAAGAAATGTAACAGGACTCTGGCAACATGGGTGTTTTATTTCCCCATTCAAGCTGCAGTCCCACATACCTTTCTTTTTAACTGCACTAGATTCTACTATTTTATGATCATTATTAGTAAGATTCATGCTACTCCATAAAATAAAATTTTAGAATTGGTTTTGCAGAACAGGTTTGTCTATAAAATAATCTGCAGACGTGTTTCTGCTGGAATATACATTTTCTCTCCAGGTTTAAGTTGGGGGGAAAAAAAAGCCAACATTTCAGTATCGTTGTAGTAACTACTATTTGAAGATATTTCAATCTGAGATTTCCTCAAGACATATTCTAATATGTGTTGAAGATGATGTTACAAGAAAGACAAGGTTCTTGCATGTCTTGGAAGTGCAGGATGCAGTAAAGGTGCTTGCTAATACTTTTGTTTCTTAAAACCCTGACCATCAGTCCATGTTCTGACTGATATCAGCCACCCTCAGTTATCAACACCTATTCCATTGAAATGACAGATTTGATAGTCTGTGGGAAATACATAAAAACCATAATTCAGAAAAAAACACACTAAATTACATTATTTCTTCATATTTAGCTATTTCATAAATATTTTACAGGGCTGGCATAGCTCTATTAGCTTGACAGGGGAGAACCACGTCAAAATATAAGAATGGAAATATATTTCTTTCCTTTTTAGGGTTGATTGTAAAACCCTTGTGCATACACACATGCTGCACATATATATTATTTATATAAATAATTCCTAACACCCACTAAAAAAGTCTAATCATAATATCTCAAATATGTGGCCAATATAGATGGGATTATTTTGCAGCAGTGGCTTAAGCATATTGCTGGCACAGAGCTCTGGGCCATGGTGATATAAATTCACAGAAACAGTGCTTGCTAATGCAGTAAATGACGACAGCTGCTGTAGCTGCTGGACTCAAAGGGAGCTCTATCCAAGAATAATGAATATTTCCCGTTGCATTTCTGAAGTGCATGCTTTGCACATGTGAGGGTGGGTCGTAACTCAGTCAGCTCCGTGTAGCCCTGCATTTACTGCATGGCAATGTTGAGGGGAACTAATCAGAGGTCCCAAGTTAACTGTGCACATACTTGGCATGAGAATTCCAGTGAGGCACCCGAGGGATCCAATCCCTTGGCACAGCCGTGGGCCAGGTACCCCTGGCTCAGCCCAGGCAATGGCATTGCAGCCATAACCTGCCCCGGATGAGAAATTCACTCTGTGTCCACTGCACCCCACGAACAATCCACCCATCTGTGCCTGTGTTTTCTGTGCTGTGACAACCTTTCCAACAGGAACTGGACTGAGATCACTGGCTTATTCCAGTCTAGCCACTGAAAGGCTGCCTGTTTATTAAAACCATACTCTCTGTGAAATGCATCTTTGTCTATGAAACGGCACAGCCATTACATAATAAGTTGGTGATTTATGGTTGTCAGATAGTGTGTTTGCAGTAGGCAAAGCTGTAGGCCATGAGGGATCAGGATTTGTTAGCCCAGGGCTGTCCATCTCCAGGTGCTTTCATGCTTGTTTGCTTCACTGAAACATAATAATTGATGGGAATTAGCCTGTTCAGCCATGAACAGAGCTGTTCCTGACATTGGGTGAGGCAAACCCAAACCAGCAGCTATAGTGTAAAATGTAAATGTAGTGTAGAATGTATCAGAAGCATCTGAAGCACCTGGACACCTTGTCAGAGTGACATGAGAACCTACCTGGGCTGTCTCCAGAGCTCAGGAATTGGGAGCAGTCTGCCTGTGGCAGGATGGAGCACCATGGACATTAATTTACCCCACTGAGAAGTGCTTGAAGCTGTGGCTTCACAAACATTCTTCTCTGTCTCACTTTTGGCTCCAGCAAGTCACGCTGCTTGTGGCAGTCCCTGCACTTCCCTCTCTGTTCTTCCTGGGCACGGAGGGGTGGTAGGAGCATGGGAGCAGCAGGGGAGAGCCACAGTGGACATCGCCTGCTGGTGCTGACTCCACATCCTGAAGAAATGTGTGTGTAACCACAACCCAAAGGCCAGGATGAATAAGCTTATGTGAAAGTCTGTGACTAAATCCTTCTGGAAAATAGGCTCTGGGCTCTTTCAAAAGTGCTACCCACTGCTGGTAGGACTGGATGTCTCAAAGAAAGGCAAAGGGCTGTTTTATCTGTCCCTTTAAGTGAATATCACCATCTAACAAGGAAATCACTGGAAGATGTGAGATTTCTCAACAAGTTAGTGATGGCAATAAAGATTATACTGCCCTCTCTAAAGTGGTTCTTGGGGTTAATCTAATCAGTGTCAAGTACAGGAGCTGCTGATCTGTGCCAAGTCTCTCCCCTGTTATCTGGGTTAAGCCTATTCCCTGGGAGTTAAAGTAACATTTCATAAGTATTGAAGCTGAAACAAAATATGAAGAGCAAGTGTGTTACAGGGCAATAGAAGAGAGGGCTGTTGTGTCCATTGTATCAGTTTATCTGAAAATTTGGATGGCAAAACATTCCTTGCTCCTTTGTGTTGTCAAAGGGGTGTGTGCAATGCATGGGAGCAGCAGAGGAAGCAGAACTGCTGTGAGTGGATTATCCACAACGAATTACTCAACAGTGGAGTTACAGATATTCATATGCAATGGTATGCATGTCACCAGGGTGGTCCCAGCTGGTGTCACTTGGGTGTGATGCAATAAATTGCCTAAATGGCTCCATGCACCATTAGAGGGTGAGTGTGACAAGCCCCATCTGCCTCCAGCTCTATGAGTTGCACCTTGAAAATGTTTATTTGAGAGTTTGTCCCTAAGTGGCATGTGCAAAAACCTCCACTCTTGCCCTAAATCCTGCAAGTTAACGTAGGAGAATGAGGTACAGAAGGAAGCAGACCTCCAGAGGCAAGTCCTCCAAAGGCTGATGCTTTATGAGCCTTTTTACACCCCAAATTTGCTATTTGCCATCAGAGTCCCGGTGACAAGTGGACTGTTTGTCTGCCTGGCTAACCTAACCCCAGGACCACACCAGCAGGTGTGGCTGGGACAGGGTCTGGTGGTGCTTATCCTGAACAGGGATAATCCAGCCAGGAACATCAGTCAGGAGCTACATCCCAAGTTTTTGCCCAAAAAAACCCCCTCAGCTCTCTATTGACAGAGATGCTGGAGCTTTTGTAAAGCTTAGAGCCCCACACTGTGATCTCATCAGATGTCATGTGCTAACTCAGGGCTTCAATGGAGGCCTTTTACAGTGTGCATGGGAGGCTCTGCTGGTGAATACATGGCACCTTTTCTTCTGAATATGCCTTAAAATATGCCTTAAACTCACTACAGTGTCCACCATTGTGGGAACCCAGGACATCCCTCTGGCTGTCCTGGAGCAGCCAAGACCTCTGCCAGGGGGCTCAGAGATCCTGGCACAGAGCCCAAGATGCCTGTGGTTTTGATTGTGACCCGTGGAACAAGTTACCAGCCTTAGGTGAAGATCTGCAAGCCGTGACAAATTAAGTAGAATGATAGTGAATTTATCGCAAGGTGAAAAAGTAGATTTTGGGGTTTTTAGAATGGGGATTCAGAGGGGCAAGATGGAGGGATCTGAGCGTGTCCAGCCTTTCTCCTTGTTCTTCTTGGGCCCCATCTTCTGCTGTGATGTTGGTACTTTTAGATTGGTTTAGAGTAGAAGCTCACTGTCTAACATAGATGATAGGTATTGGAAAGTAATTGTAAATATTGTATACATAGTTTTTAGTATAAAGACATAACACCACTCTGGGGACAGGGAGAATGCCTCAGACGGTCTTGCTGAGTGGACCTCAGCAGGACAGGAGAAAGAATTTTATAGATAAAATACAATAAACAACCTTGAGAAAGAGAAATGAAGAGCTCTGATTCCTTCTTCAAGCACCAGGCTGGGAAAAAAGACTTTCCAACATTTCTCGGGGTCACTCTGACCAGCTAAAGATCCCAACATACCATAGATACCTACCCCAGTAATAAACTTGCTCTTAACTTCTCCTCTTCATGTGGCTGTTTTTCCATCATTTTGGCAAAGGTGCATGTGATATTGTAGTTAATGGCTGCCCTTCTTCTGGCAGTGAAAGCAGAGTGGTGCAGGATGGATCTCACCTCCAACAGCTCAGGACTGAAAGCACAGGGATGTGGTGTTCCCCAGCCTCAGGACTGAAAGCACAGGGATGTGGTGTTCCCCAGCCTCAGGACTGAAAGCACAGGGATGTGGTGTTCCCCAGCCTCAGGCAGTCCCCATTCTTGGCTGGGGTGATGGGAAGTGTGACGATGAGAAGAAAGCAGGGGCAACAGGCATGTCCTGAAGCCGTGGTGGGGACAGGGTGTAGTCAGAGTGACTGATTCTCACTGTAGGAAGTGTGTGTGATAGAATCTGAGCAGGTCAGCAGTTAGAAAACAAGCAAATACACAACCTGAGAAAATGCAATTTTCCAGGCTACAGAGCCAAGTTCTTTCAGGCACTAATTCCATTTACATCCCTGAGAGAAAATATCCGCTCACACTGAAATGTGGGATTTCCACTGCTGAATCACAATTCTCTACACTCAAACATATGGCCCATGTCCCCCTGACCCCACCAGGAACAGTTCCACAGCTTCTGTCACTGCTGGCTTGCCATGCTGGCCGGGCAGGATTTCCAGATTTGGGACAGACAGGTTCTGCTCCATGACCCCATCTTTTGGTACGTTCAGGAGGACATCCTTTCCCAGCAGCCATTCACACCACTGGAACTCTCAGTAACTCACTCAAGGGCAGATCAGCCCCTCAGACTGGGGTTTGTCTGGGCTAATTTTCATGGGTACAGCACAGGCCTTTTGCCAGCAGGTAGGATGGACAAACCTGCTGGGTGTGAATGCTCATGGCTGTATGAAGGGACTGGAGAATGTCTATAACAGCATTGGCTAAAAAGCAGCATTTTAGATTTATCTCAACTGCCAGTAACACTTTTAACCCAGCTCTCACAATAAAGGCATGCACAGCCCCATCTATCAGCGTCCTTCTGGACCACCAAAATTGAAATTTTTGAAGCATAAAGCATTTTTTAAATAAATGAAGAATCCTATCCAGTTATTCAGCACCATCAGTTCAAACTTTATTGATATTTTCCTGTGGTTTAAGTTTGGTAAACTTCCAAAAGGTGTAGAACCAGATATGGAGACATGCACAGATTTATGTATTTGTGGGGGGGTTTTTTTGTGTGTGTGTGTAAATATAGATATCTATATACATTTGTAGATATCTAGGTGTATAGATGAATAGATGTATAGATATATAGATGATTTAGATTAGATTAGATAGATATAGATATAGATATAGATATAGATATAGATATAGATATAGATAGGTAGATATACACACAAGAAATCAGAAGAAACTCATACTCTACTGGATTTCAGAGTCCTGACACTGAATTTACTCTGTTTGTACTGGGATCAGATCTGACGAGAGCTTTGCCCTCAGCGCTCAGTTCAAGGTCCCTCTGAAGTCCCAAAGATGTAAGTTGGCTTTCATTCCCATTAGTCCTCATTTTCACATGCTTGTTCACATGCTTGTTCTTCCAGGTTCTGGAAGAAGCTTCCAGAGGAAGTGCCAGAATCTTATTAGGGAGAGATTGTTGTGCTTTTTCTCCCTGAGGAGGCTGATGAGATGTGAAATCAGAATCATGCTGCTGCTGCTACAGGAGGCTCAGAGGTGAGGGAAGCAGAGAAGATGGGCAAGTTAAAAGGAAGAAGGAAAAGTGCAAAAGTAAAAGAGGTACAACAAGTTAAAAGAAAGAAGGAAAAGTGCAAAAGAGGTACAGTGCACAGGGATGTCAAGAGAAAGGAAATGGCAGATGAGCAGAGTGAGTCTTCTCTGGTTTGCAGCATTAATGATATCCTTGTCTGCATTTGTCACATCATTTAACAGTGACATGGAAATGATTATTTTTATTGCATTTATGCTTTTCATCGCTTGTTGATGATTTACAATGAAAGCTTAAAGAGATCACAGCTTGATTGATTTTTTTTTTTTTTTAATATACTCATTGTTGCTGTTCTGTATCTCAGGCTTCCTGTATACACAAAATTTTTGCCAGCACAGCTAAATTAGTTCAGATGGATCCTGATATGTTACTGTACAATCCTTCTCCTGCAGCAAGCCAAACCCTCATCAGCCTCTGCTTTGGTCAGGGCAGTCATTTTCAGTAGCTCTTCTTTCTGTCATAAGAAATGCTCAAACTGTCCAAACTTTTGCTGGCAGACAGACTTTCAAGGTGTCAGGAAGATAGAGATGAGGGAAGTGGAGAGTGGAATTTTACAGGCAATAGTTACCTGAACTAAATAAAAAATGGGGCAGAGGATTTATTTCCCTGACTCGATTCCTTTTGCAGTTCACCTCTAAAGGAAAATTCCTTATTTTTAATACATATGTACTAATGTGTTCATGTTCAGTTGTAGATTGTTGTATAATTAACAGGATATTCATTACATTTAAGCACATTGAGCTCACAGGAACAGCTGGAAAAATATTATAATCATTCATTATGCAGAAGTTAGGAAATAAGCATGGATATGTGCGTGTTTATGGGCACATGTGTATTAAACTCCACACAGCACATTATATCTGGGAGAGGGCCCTCCCAAGGACATGGATCACATACAAGCATGATGGATTTAAAATAATAGAGCAAAAGGTGAACATAAATCCAGAGATCAAACAGAAAAACAGAAGAGAGGATAGGGAACAAACTGAGACTTCTAGGTTAGTGAAGGGGGAAAAGAAATATTCTGTTTGTATATATTTAATTCTGGCTCTGAAGAAGAGAAAACTTGTAGCAATATGTATGAGGGAAAAGCTTAAAATTGCAGAAGAATAAGGGAAACATAAGGTGAGAAGGCAGACCTGTACCCACCAGGTCATTTTTTAATATATTAAGAAGAAAACCTGAATGATACTGATCTTCTTCACTGGTTTAAAATACAGTAAGATAAAAAGGATAAAACTGACCTTATTTCAGAAAAAAAAAATTCATGTCTTATAATTGTCCTTAATACGGATCCTTCAGTGTTTCCTTTCCAAGAGTAATTTAATAACTTCTAACAGGAGCTTATTAGGAATAAACTACTGCAATCAGAGTTAAGATCAAAACATCCCTATATCTGTACCCAGGAATTTTAAAGTATCTCAGAGATTTTCTGGAGTGACAGTAGATACTTATTGGATATAAGCTTCCAAAAACATTAAGGGACAGGTGCCATCCATGACTAGGTGAAAAGGAAGCTGGAAATAATTCTGCATTTCTCTAGAATAATATAGTGGAGATTAATGTGGGTGCTGCTTTGCTGAAAATTTTGAAATCAGAGAATAGAAACTATATATATATATATATATATATATATATATATAAATCAGTTTAGGATATTCTATGGAATACACTGAATTGGAAATAGAGCTATGGGACAAATGTACACACACTTATGCCTTGACTTGCTTTTCTCAAAATTCTACTGTGTGAAGTGGCTTTTTAGTCAATATATTGAAATTGCTATGTCTTGAATTTTTAATTATGGCTATTAAACACTTATTTCCTTATGGCTTGTATTGCAAGGCTAAGCTCTCCAGCTGCACAGCTCCACAAGACTGTGACTTGTGTATCCTCTGTAAATTTTGTCTTGTGTGAGCCACATGCAATCTCTCAAATCTATAAAATTCTACATATCATCTTTGATCTAAACCAGTACAAGCTCAGTAAGGGCAAACCATGTGGTTATCTGTGGGTCAAAAGATGGTGGTGGCTTCTTTGGCCCTTCCCAAAATATGATAATTGAGACAAAGAATAGTTACTGTCTCTCAACTCCTTCCTCACTTCCTTGAATGCAACCATATTGATTTTTAAGTAGCTTGAAACATAAAATTATTACATGGAGACATCAGGAAAATGGGGATCAGACATGTACAGGTAGAGACCTATAGAGCATGGATGTTATTGGTTAAATTGCATGAATTAAGGTTCCTAAAGGCTTCTGATAACCTTTAGAGAAAGGGGAAAGAAAGGCAAAAATACCATTGTAAGGAGATAAATTTAAATGTGCAACAGCAGAGGAAAGAAATATTGTCATTAATTTAGTGGTATCTTCATGGATTACATGAATTTGGGTTAAAAAGCAAATGTTTCTAAAACTAGAGCTTTTCCTTCATATCTGCACGGGCTCTAGGTTGCCAGATAAATAAGATACTTCTCAAAAAACTCTTTTTTTTTTGAACCTACTGTCTGTCAAAACCCTAGGGGAGTTGAAAAACCCCTGAGTAACCCGGAGATTGAGTGTGAGAATTACAGCTGGCTGCTCCAGCCCCTGATTGCCTGGTGTCCTTTGCAAGAACAAACACAGAGCCCTGTCATTTGATACCTCCAACCAAAACCTGTGATAATCCACACTCTTTAATCCTTTGTATAGCTGTCACTGTGTCATTACAGTTTATTTTAAAATGGTGTTCCTCAGTACTAATCTCATTCCCAATCATTCATATTAATGTTAGAATTAGAGTGAATTAGGGCATCATTCGCCTCATATGTGACACTTAAGCACTTATAAGTAATTGCACAGGGGAGAGGAGAGCATTAAATGGGAATGGCACATACAGTATGAAAAATTGAAGAGAACAAATATTAAACTTTTAATAGAAATAACTCCAGCAGAACTTTCCCACAGGCAACAGAACTCTGATATTTTTAGCTGGTTGAGGCCAATGTATGTTAAGAATAGCATTCACTGCAGTGGGAAAATACACAATTTCTATTACGGGGCAGTCAGAATAACAACATACTGATGATACACTGGTATAAAATATGTAATTATCTAGCATGCAAAGAATAAATCACATAAACTGTTTACAGTAGGAATTGTGAAGGGACAATGACACATTGTTGTCTTCTTTGCATAGCAAGGATAAAGTTTGGCTTCTAAAATTACAATTTTTAATTCGTGGTGTTTATGTGACTTCCTGCAAGAAGGCTCTGATAAGATTTTTTTTTTTAATTCTAGTAAATTAGTTTAGATATTTACTTGGTTAAAATTGGAGATAGAAGTGGTTAAAATTAGAAAGATGTCAGCTTGGATAGCATCTTGTGTTTCTTCATGTTGTACCATTAGTCTAAAATTACATAGAATAATCCTCCTTTCCCATGCAGTTGCTGATAACTGCAATTTTTCTTCTAGAACCAAGTATTGTGGTTCATCCAGTGCAAAATTCAATCATACCTGGAGTGAAGCCCAGCTCTTCGAGAGCTGTGCTTGGAGTGATTATTCTTGTTACAGAACTCCTAGTCCATCATATTAATAATTATTAATAATGCAGAGAACAAAGGCATTGAATGTCCTCATCTATCATCATGTATAAAAATAGTTTTAATGATAAGCCCGTCTGTTCTGTGTGCAATTATTGTATCACTATAAATTGTAAAAATAGGGTGAAATCAATATTTTTTGTCTGTCCTCCTTGGTAGCAAAGAAAGACCTAAGCTTCAGGATTAGTGGGCAGATATGAGGAGGATTTCTTTCTTTGTGATACAAATCTGTATTAATTGATTTTTCTTGATGTGGATTAATTGCAGCTCTTTATTAGGAATAATATCACAAATAAACTATAGACAAGTATAGATTGCTAAGCCTAGATTTCAATTGAATGAGGCTAATCAATACCTAAGTCGGTAATTTAAAGCAATTCATTAGGGCCTCAGGAAAAGCTAAGTAATATACGTGAGAAATGTCTCATCTGGAGCCTTCCAAGAGTTTCTCCCTAAACAGAATAAATACATTTGCAATATATAATTATTGCAGATTAATCTTGCTCAAATGCTTTTTTTTTTTCCTTGCCAGCTCTTTGCTCTGAGGGCAAGGAGAGCACCAGAGCCCTGTGCTGTGTTTGTCATGGGCTGGGCAAGGCAGGAGGGGAGGCTGGGGGAGAAAAGAGGGTTCAGGGGGGACCTTCTGAATCTCCACAGTTCCCTGAAAGGAGCATGGAGCCAGGTGGGATTGGGCTCTGCTCCCAGGGAACAGGGACAGGACAGGAGGAAACTGCCTCAAATTGCACCGGGGTAGGTTTAGATTTGATATTAGTGAAAATTCCATGGTACTTCCATGGCAGCACCATAAACCAAAGCCTAAACCTGAAGATGTATGGAAATGGGAGGGCATCCAGGACAGACTTCTCTTGCATCCGACAGCTGAAAAAGCCAAGGGAATAAACACCATAATAAGTCAGTGTGCCCTGTCTCTGGCTTAGATTATCTGAAGGCCATCTGAATAAACTCTCAGCTGCAGCAGGAAGCCCTGGGACTAGATCTTTCACCTTCCTTTGATTGTCATTTTCCAATTGTTTTCATTTTTCAGTGACGCCAGCACACTCGCTCATTGATGTTCCATTCTGGCCTTGCTCTGCCAGATCCACCCAGAGAACACTGAAGCAAAGAGCAAATAGGGCCCTCAAAAAGATGGGCTTTTCTTGAGGCATCCTCAGGAGTAAGGTCCTGAAGAAGGATGCAGGCAGTGCTTCAGTTTTGTGTAAGTGTTTTGAGTTCATCAGGCTGCTTGAATAGGTGGAAATGCCATCACATGCTCAGAACCAAGGGTACCAGCCACAGAGATATTTCTGTTGCAAAAAAAAAAAAGTCCTTTTTTTTCCTTTTCTGAACCAGAAAACTATAAAAGGAGAGATTTTGTTCCTTTTCTAGTCTTTGTTAGACTGATTGAGCCATGAAAAGTAGCACAATGTGGCAATGCAACAAGTTCACTGAGAATTCCAAGCTGGAACTGACCCACAAGTATCATGGAATCCAACTTTTAAGTAAATGGCCCATATGGAGATTGAGTCCACTTTGGTGTTAGGTTAGTTTGGCACCAACTGAGCCAATCTCAGTTCCTCTCCTCTCCTCTCCTCTCCTCTCCTCTCCTCTCCTCTCCTCTCCTCTCCTCTCCTCTCCTCTCCTCTCCTCTCCTCTCCTCTCCTCTCCTCTCCTCTCCTCTCCTCTCCTCTCCTCTCCTCTCCTCTCCTCTCCTCTCCTCTCCTCTCCTCTCCTCTCCTCTCCTCTCCTCTCCTCTCCCTCTCCCTCTCCTCTCCTCCCCTCATTGCCCAAGTACAGATGTGTATTTGAGTATTTGATACACAATTGTCTATCACCAACCAAGGAGAGAGATAACACCTCAGCAAGTCCAGCACCATGATTCCTCCTCTCTCCTGCTTGTTTTGGCTCATTGCTCATGTGAGGTGAAGGAGAGAAAGATCCACACTCATTTATCCTGACCGAAACTCACCATTCCTCAGGGACAGGAGTTGGCACGAGTGTGAAGAAGGCTGGACTGTCTTGACCTTCCATGTGCCCTGTCCATTTTAGGCTTGGGACCTGGCTGGAAGGAAAGCAAACCCCAGTGCATCTGTTCTCCTTGTTTCAAGCATTTCAATTTGGCACTCAACATTAACATTAAAGCATAGAGGGGGAAAGCTGCTCTGGAATGGCCCAACAGGGGAAAAGTCATCCATGTATTTACACTTTACAGCTGGTAGTGGCGCCACATTCAGAGCAGCTCCCTGGTCTGAGGGTGGATCTGCAGGGCAACTACATTTCATTTGAGGTTTCATTTGAAACAGAAACAAAACAGAAAAGAAGCACCAAACCGCAATTTTAAAAATAGGATGCTCCAAGATGTCTCCTGGAAGTCACAGACTGTCCTTATATCCTTCAATTTTTTGAATTCTTCAGAAGTGAGAACAGCCTGGCTTGTCAACAGAGGGCTGTTCAGAGAGGCAGGCAGGAGAGTGAAAGAAGGCTGGCTATTGTTGGGGATGTGGTGTAGGCTGCAAGAATGCCTTGAGAATGTCAGGCAGAGAGAGAGGGCTTTGTGTGAGAACTCTGAGGCAGAGTGTCAATCATGTAGATAACCTCCATCTCGTTTTTTTATCTTGGTCCTTGTCATGACACTTCCCTGCCTGGAGTCCATATGGATAGGTGTCAGTTTCCTGGAACATGCTGCTGTCTAATCCAAGCTGTCCAGGAGATCTGACCTGCCATGAGGTGGGAAGGAGTGTTGGGAGCATCCCACCTTTCCTGTGTGCTCTGCTTTGTGCCACTCTGACACAGCCTTGAGCATCCTTTGTGGTCAGGTAACACACAACCACCCTGCTTTGCTTTGGTTTTCCCTAAAACCGGAATGCCTTTATCATTCCACAGAGCAATGCACATGATTTGGAACATTCATAACTGGAGAAGGAAAACATTGGGTAATAGAAAGGAAAAGCTACACACTCATGCAAGTATAAAACCCTTGCTTGATCTGACAATGGTGCACATTGTGTCTGGGTGCAATGATGTCAGAGCACTGTTATGAAATTCCTCAAAATCCTGAGTGAAACAGATGCAACATGCCTGGAAAGGGTCCATCTGTGATTAAAATAATTTTTGTCTTTAAGCAAATTAACGTTTGAAACAGAAGCTTGCTGGGCTGGGAATAACATACCTGTTGTGACCTGAGTCAGAGCAGAAGTCTCCCTCCTCATGGGTTGGTGCTGCTTCGTGGTGCTTGAGGCAGACCCAGCTTTGAGGTAACACTGCCAGCAGTGAGAGGAGATCCCACACTGATAAAATCCTCCTCCCTCTGAGAGGCTGGGCTGGGATTTCGTGAGCCCACACCATGCTGGAATCATAATAGCTCTGTTTCAGTAGAGCTAAGGGCCAAGAGGAGCAAATTCGCTCAGGCACCCAGAAGTGAGAGCTGCCATGTGGATATGCAGGAGGAAAGAGGTCCTGACAGCACAGGGTGCAGTCCTACGCCACCAAAGTCAAAGAGAACTTTCCCCAAAAGTTAAGAGAGCATTAAGAATGTGGATGTTGGGATAAACCATGTTACATGGCCTCCAACATGGTTTATTGGGTACAGTGAATGAACGACAGGCCATATAAAAATCTGTTTGTTTAAACCAGTCAGTTCAATAGGGCTGTGGTGATTTGTCCCAGCTGAAGATTTATTTTCATCACCTCAGGTTTCTTCTTCACTTTTATGGCAACTGTAGCTGTATAGCACTTAATAACAGCATCTTATTATGTTGGAGTTTTCCATGATTCATGTAAGTACACATTACCACTTGTACTTAGAGCTTAAATGCTGTGCAGATAATCATCTTGATTGCAGAAGCAAATTTTATTTATGCATAAAAGTATTGTTTATTTGGCCAAAACTAGCAATTTCCAAAGTTTGCCAGAACATAGAAGGCTACAGGATGGATGTACCATTGGGAATGGCCAGTGACTGGAGAAAGCCATGTATTGTTTCATAAAATCTTAAAATATGTTTTTCAGATTAACCCATGAAAAATATTCAGTTTCATTCTAGAGGGTAAAACCATTTTGAGAACAATTTTACATCTCTTTTATTTTGGTTACAAAAATAGCATTTTTCCTCCCCCCCCCATTAAAACACAATTCAGAATACATTTTTAATTTGAAATTCTACAAATCTCACTGAAAAAAAAGTTGTTACAATTCCTTGGGGAAGAGGGAAGTGTTGTTTCTTTTGCATTTGTCTTGTGCTGTGCAGGCATGAAGAGGAAAATTTCTCCTAATGGCGATAATTTAGTCGAAAGTTATTTTAGAAAGAAATGCGATTTGACAGAGATAGTGGCCAATTCTTGTGTTAGATTTTTTAGCAGTGCACAAAGCAAACACTCCAGTTGGGGTTCCAAACTAGAACTACCAAAACTCTCTGATGACTAACTCTTCCTGGCTGTGCTTCATGCTGGCTTGGAAAGAGCACGACGAATTTTTGTCTAAGCCTGTACCAAAGTTAAATAAAAAGTCTGTGAAAAAGGTTGTGCAGGTCCATCCACAAGCATCTGTCTTTTGCACATGCTTGGGGTGTTTTTGCTCATAGCTTTTGGAAAGTTTAATTAAATCATTGAGCTTTACTCCAGCCATACATTTCCCCCCTCCAGCTGGCTGTTTTTTCGTGCAGGAATTTGCTGCAGTCCCAAAAGAAGAATGAATAACGCATCCTATCCTGAGCACAGAGTGATCTGATGGTGCATGTTGTCACTGGACATTGAGGAAGAACATCCATCATCTACTCTGGTCTATGTGGTGGGAAATTGACATCCCCTCGCTCTGAATCAGGCTGTGACAAGAGACATTGGTGCTAATTAAAATTAATGTGATAATACCCACCCCTCCAAAACACCATGCAGGCCATTTGGGTGTGTTTAACAAGTTGTTTGACCCTGAAATGAAACACACAGAACAAAGATAACAGCTGAAAGTACAGGCAGCACTGAGCACATCTGATTTTTCTGTAGGAATCTGGGTCCACCAACCCATGGACTCAAAGCATCATGTTAGGAAATAAAGACCAAGGGAGAGAGCTACATGAAAATCCTCTTTTTGCTCAGAAGACATTCTGCCTTCCCATTCCTGCTCCCTCCCTTCCATGCATTTCCATATTTTACTGTGTCCCTTTTTTGCTATTTGTGCTTTAAAAAGTGGTATCTGCATTTGAAGAGATCATCTTTGATCCTTGCACTGCCTTTGTGGTTATCTTCATTCTTATACTCCAGATCATGGAAAGTCCCTGCAGGCTCCCTTCTTTATCCTCCCTCAATTTTCATTCTTCTCTAGGGTTGGACTATTTTTTGTGCAGGTTATCCTCAAAGTGGAAATTTCAGCCGAGTTCCATGACCTCAGCACTTTTTGCATCTCTGCTTCCTCGGCCTGCATCGCTTGGGCAGGGCTGGACCGAGGCTCACCAGGAGGAACTTCCCCACCAACAGCTGTGGCTGCTGGGAAGTGAGGCAGCAACTGAGCCTCACAGGAGCTGCCTCTAAAGCCCCTGGGTGAGGGAAACCTTGGGACACACCTCTCAGGACTCTTTTCATCCTTTGGCACCCCTACAAACATGCTCCAGCCAGGGGTTGTGCTGCATCTCTGTGTACACAACTCTTGACACAAAGAGGCTGCTCTAAAATGACTGCTCTGTTCTAAAATGTTGCTGGCAAATTGTTGTGAACATGGGAAAGAAACAAGAGTGTTGAGAGCTCTGGGTATTATTGAAATATTTAAATATTATGTATGGTGATGCCTCTAATTCAACATTTGCTGTGGTAAACACAGCAGAAATAACTGTAGCAAAATGTTATTCCATATTCTAAGCCAGATTCTTGAGGTTTGTTTTATTTATATCACATGTGGCTGGGGAGAAATAGTTCTAGGAAGGCTCAAACCATATATTTTCTTTTCAAGTTGCCAAAATATCTTAGAGAAATCAATTGCTGGGGACTCTTCTGTGCGGCTAAAGATTTATTTTTAACCTCTTGGTGTGCCAAAATCAGGAACAATTATTAATCTGTCCTGAAACTGCCAATACAACCTGCTAGCAACAGATGGTGTGAATGAAAAGCCAATGAAGTGGCCATTTTTAATATTCAATAGATTAAAACAATCTTAGTTCTCTAATCTTACCTAACCTCTTGTGACTGAGGGTCCACAGTATTGACTAAAAGACAATATCAATAGCCTTGATTTGAGCCTGAATCAGCCAGGGAACTGAATCATCTGAGGCACTTTGTACCTCTGAGTGGTGCTTTGTGTTCCCATCTCTGCTGGCCTTGGTGGGAGAGGAGCACTGAGGGTTCCCCTTTGGGAACTTAAAAGCCAGAGCACCCTGTGCTGCAGGTATGGCTGCACTCCAGGGGCTCTTGTTTAGGTCTGAACTTGTATGGTAGTTAAGAACAGCTCCTGTCAATGCCAAGGGATGCAGGAGGATTACATTACTAGATATTATCTCGGGCTTGCTGTATTTATACATTTCAATTACAAAATCAGGAAGTGTTGCCAGCCATCCTTTGGATACAGCTGGCACAAACACACACACACACACACACACAGAAAGAAACAAAAATAATCCCATACTGTGAGCCTGCTTGATTTTTTTGATTAGTTAAGGAATTGTGGAAATCTGATTCTTGCAGCCTGTGGTGACCCTGTGCTGCTGGGGAAACTGGGTTTTGTCCCACGTGTCACTGCTGGGGGAGGCAGGAGCACAGGATTCCACATCTGCTCAGGAAAGGTGGATCCCAGCTCCAGACTTGCTCACCTCACCCAGGAGAAAAGCTGTGTCTGAATCCCAGGTTTGGGATTGCTCATTGTTTGCTGCAGTATCTCTGCACCCCCGATTTATTGTGTGAGCAGCAAAGGCAGGGGGGACTCAAACCACAACAGCAGCTCCTGTATGAGGTAGTGTAGGTGAGAAACAGCCAGGAAGAATTCCCCAGGTCAGGTATCCTGTATTTGCTGAGCAAAAGCAGCAGATGTGGCAGGAGGACGAACTTTGCATGTTGAGCTCCGGGACAGACAAAACCTTCTGTACACCAAGGGCTGCAATTTGAGCAGCCTCTCCTGTCTCTATTTTTAATGCTTTTGTTGATAGTTGTGTGCTCAGACCCCGTGTCCTGGTGGGTCAGCATCTCCTCAGCCACAAAGCCCAGCTCTGCTCCAGCCTCCCTTGGCCCCTTCCCGCCCACGGGAAGCACTGAGCACGGTCAGGCTGGCATTCCCCTGACAACTGGGGATGTGGGAAAGCTCTTCCCGGGCGAGCTGCAGCCTCTGCAGAGCTCAGGCCAGGCAGGAAAGGCTGATGCACCAGGGGGAGAGCACTGGGAGGACATTGCAGCTTCCTGATGAAGGAAAAATGAGTTCTCCCCCATGGAGTTTTCTCTGGAGGCTACGAGAGCGAGTCTTCGGAATTGGAGGGGAGGGAGAAAAAGAAGGAAAGATGAGAAAATAGCCTGCTAGAGGGGTGTAACCTTAATTTGCACATTGGCAGGGATGTAACCTTAATTTGCACGCTGATGGCAGGTACTGCTGTGGAATGGAAGGTGCTGGGAAACACCAGGAAAGATAAACTTCAAGATCAAGTGGTCTTGGACAGCAAAATTTAGTGTGTCCAATGGAGTGAGAAAAACACCTAAGGAACAAGGGCATAGCTAAACTATCCCTCAAGGATTTCTGCTGGAAAGAAGCAGGGCCTGGGAGGCCTAATGATCTGAGTAGATATCAGCAAAGTATTCTTCATTTCTACTTGTGGATGTGACACTGATCCCCTTCCTAAATTTGGATACGTCTTGCACCGAGAGTGCATTCACTTGTCTGAAAATGGGGTTATGCAGTGATTACTCATGTCTGTAATATTGTTTCACAACAGAAAAAATATTAAAATGCCTTCCTGTGACAGCAAATTTCTGCCAGCTCTGAGATGTGTTCCTAAATATTAATTTCGTACTATCAGGCCGTGTTTTTTCTTGTGATTGTGTTGAAAGTCTCTTTGTCTTCCTGGTTTCTGGGAGAATTTCTGCACTATTGGCAGTGAATTAACTGTGAATATCAGAATATATAACTGTGCACGGGTTTCCTTAATGTGAAAATATTTTGCATCCTTGCAGAAATAGCTTCAGCACTTCTGTGAGGGATATAGTCTGCAAAGCACAACCAGCCCTTGTAATCACACCACCACAATTCAGAAAAATAAATGAGGAGTCTAAGACATGATGTGAGATTTTTTTAGTAATGGAAATGAAATTATTTTTCTTTTTTTTAATTGTTTTTTTTACTTTCTCTGTGTGTGCATAATAGTTCTCATTCTTACTTCTCTCAAGGGTGGTGGAAAAACCTACAGCTGTTTAGCTTTATAATATCACAGAAAATAGCCCAGATTTCTGCTCTGCCTCACTTGAAGACTCTCTTTTAGGTTGTTTTGTGTTGTTTGTTCTCAGAGAAGAGAGCTTGCCATTTGATATTAACATTAACAGAAAAGTCCTAAACCAAATAAGCTCTTAGAGCTCAGGGGGAACATCTCCAAATTTTTCTGCTGTCTAGATGGACTAATCACACACTGCAAAAACAGAGAAAAAGCCAGGGAACTGGAAATTATATCTTCAGGGCTGTTTTATTAATCATGTTTCAATCCACTTTTTAAAATGTTTCTCTTTCTTTTGGTTTTACTGTTTAAACAACAACAACAAAGTATTTTCTTTTCTGTATAGGGAATCACAAAAGATGCAGATTATATGGAACAGCCAAAGTTGGGATAGAAAGGAAAGTCATCACTTTACAGGACTGAATCCTAAGTACCATCAGAACTCCTGACAACACATAAAATAAAGAAAAACCTGCAATAACTACACCTCCTTTTTGGAATGGGTGCCTGGTGCTGGAAGCTACCATTGACAAGAAAGGCATCTAAGGACACTTAGCAGCAGCCAGGTAATATTCAGTATCTTCCAAGATCCAGTGCCTCGGCAGGCAGGCAGGAGCAGAGACACAGGGGTTTTTCAGCATCCAAAAAAAGAAAGGTGAAGGGTTCATCTCAGTCCTAGGTGGTATTTGAAGGCTGGTGTGGTTAAGGCATGCCCAGCACTGCTGCCAGCAGCTTGAAAACCATTTTCTTTTGACTTTTCCTGTCTGAAGAACAAGAGCTGGGATTAGGGTGAGCGCAGAGCAAGCCTCAGGCTCACCCCTCATTCCTTTCATCATCAGACCATTTGGATTCTCTGCATAGCTGGAAAACAAACTCTTCCACACTCCATGTAAATTCCTCTGTAGTTCTCTTGATACAGGTGAGTGAGGACTGACACCAGTTGATGATATTTTCCTCCATTTTTAATGCTGAGATGAAACATTTTTTGCAGCAAAATCAAAGTGAATTAAGCCATTTTTGGCAATGACTGCAGTCAATGACTGTGAAACAAAGCCAGGAGCATTTATAAAGTTATCCACCTACATTTATTTTTTTAAATTCATTTTTTCTATTTATTTTATTTATTTTATGGAAATCACATACATTTGCTTATTTATTTATTTATTTATTTATTTATTTTGAAAATTTCTGCAGCCCACTTGTCAGGCTTCTAAAACTGGTGACAAGATGACAGATAGGTGAGAAATAAGGACCTTTCAACCCAGAGATAATTTTGTCTTTATAGTTAATGAGAGTTTATTTTTAACAAGACCTCTATGAAAATAGAGAAAGCTGGGTTACTCTTGATTCACATCTCCTCTCCCCCTCAAAAAAAAAGTGGGTATATATGCATATATAGATATTGAAGTAGTCTATATAACGAAATACATGAAAGGTGTAAAGAACATGCGAGGTATAAAAAAGAACATTATGAAAGAAAGACTATGTGTATGACTGTTTAGTTTAATGACCATCAGACCCCTCATGTCTTGGAGTATTCAGATAGACCTAATCCTATATAACAGTAAATCTACTCCCTTTTTTTAGCACTTTAAAACAACTTTGTTCCTTTGAAATTTACAGTGTGTTTTTACTGGTCTGCCTTCAACAAGGTTCAGTGGCCATTTGTGTGATGTGATTTACCCTCCATTAATTTGAATTTTTCTGGTAGGTGAAAAACCACCACAAAAAAGAGATTGCAAAGTTCTGGCATTATTCTATCGGTATTGAAACAAAAGAATAATTTCAATTCCAAACACTGAGCTGGTAGAAATAACTAGCTGCAGGAGGTAAAACTAAAGGTAGTGTTAAATCTGCATGTACAAAACAGAGGTCTGCACACACAAACTCACATCTGCATGTGCAGAATGAGTTGGTTCTTGCTCAGGTGAGATTTTGCCAGTGTGAGCATGCAGGAACACTGGGTCAGTTGTTAAAATGCTGCACACACAGAACTCACAAATTCTGTTTGATCTAATTTGTGAGTCTGAACACACAGCAACAAACGCTTAAACCACAACGTGGGGTAAAGAAGAATACTGCAATAATAAAATATCTACTTTTCCATCATTGTTAAATTCTCAGATGTTTAAGTTTTGGATCTACACATCTTTTTACACTAACAAAGCACTTGAATGGGAATTTGTCTATGTGGAATGACATTTCTATTTCCCCTTATCAGCAAGATGTTTAGCCATTCTTTTTTAAATATCAGCAATACAATAAAAATGTATTGATGTACAGAATATTTGTCACAGATTCTAGACTAAGTATGCTGTGAGGGTAGAATGTAAAATGCTTCATTTATATTTTGCAGTTTTTTGAGAAAATGTTTGTGTCCAACACACAGCCCATTGCAGATCCAAGTGCATCCACCCTACTGGGGTGAGTCTCATGTAGATTCCAATTTTCCATTGGATGGAAAAGCACTGTACTGTTGAAGTTGAAACACTCCATTTTTAATAGCTAGGGAAGTAACACAGTGTCTGGGTAATAAGTCCTATCACACAGGCACATCCCTGTGAAAAATCCACTCTATTTTTACTGGGAGACCCTCTGCCATCAATTTGCTGCCTGACCCAAGTTCCTTAATTTTCCCTGCAAGTAAAGTGAGAATACTGTCCTTTTTGGGATAATTGTTCCTTTATTTCAGCAATATGTGCTATGATGAGTATTAATAAGCTTGTCTCCAAGTGACCAAAAAATTACTTCTTTAGTTTTTATCAATGAAATATGGCCAGTCATACAAAAATGTACTTCTCTGGCATACTCTCCACTTACCATAATGAGGAAGTATATCTCAAGAAATATACAGTTAGAAATAATGCTTTTATGTTTTCTATATTTTGTTATTTTTGCCTGAAATCACAGCTCAGTTCAGCGTGATCTGACATGGTTGAAATACTGAAACCCCCCACTCCTCCAAAGCAGTGTTTATTATAGAAACCACAAACTTAACCTAACCTAGAGCAGCTTTTCCAGCAGTGATATAATTACAGTAGTTATTGTTGCAATAAACCAGATGTTCCTGAGCTGGAATGAAAGCACTTCCCCCGCACATTACATTTGTTACGTTGCCTCTTTTCAAGTTTCACATCAGCTGTTCGGAAAGCGCTCTCTCCGTTGAGTGTCACTTACAGATTCTTGCTGGGTGAGTCTTTTAGGGCAGAAGAATGAAATGCTGGCCAGGCTCTGAATTTTCACTGCTCTCCTTAAGGCCTCCAACATGACAGTTTTCAGTGTCACCAATTCTTGCCTTGGTTTAAAGATTTAAATTTTTTGTCCTTTAAGACACTTGGCTGAAAAAAAAACAAAAACCCCAACACTTTGGAAAACCTGCTTATTGAAAGAGTTCATTGTTCTGTGTGAAAGGGAGTGTTCCACTCCTACAAAATCAATGGAGTTTGGCACAGACTTCAGTGGAGCCACCATTTTAGTCACTATTTTGAGCAATTTAGTTATTGGGTAACATCTTTTGAACTGCTTTGTCAGCTGTGGTTGCAACTCCGGACCATGAACAACCGTTCAACCTGAACCACGAATATCCAGCATTGTTCCAACATTACACATCTTGTGTTTTTTTACAATGTGTTAGTCAACACATTTCTAATATTTCCCAGCCCAATCAAGTCCTAACTGCAAAAATGTGTTGCCAATAAAGAATTGGACTGTGTTTAAACTGCCAGGATCTTAGACATGAAAGTTTTTGTATATATTTCATGTGTGCAAGAAACCTGTCTAGAAACAGCCACCACGAAGAGTCAAGAAGTCAGGAGATTGCTTTATTGCACTTACAGAGCCATATAATAATACAATAAAGAAACACCAACGAGGCTTGGAGTTTTGTTTACTCATAGGTAAGTTCTCATGAAAATACACGAACGGTAAGAATTAATTATCTTATCAAATATCTGAACAAGTCACGGCAATCCTGGAAGAAACCTTTGTAATGGTACACGTGCTGCTCTTTTTTCTGCTCACTCGTGGTAAACTATTAAGTCAACCCATCCCCGTGGCAGCTGCAATGTGATGAGGGAGGAATTCACCCCGTGGTCTGCTAAATTTACACTTTGTAAAAATGTAAATGTTTCTTATAGAAGGAATTTACATGGCTCTGAAACACAGTCCAACTTTTCACTGATGTGGTAGGGGATGCAGACGTTGTTGGCCTGGTTTTACAAAAATCTTTGAAAATGGGCCATAAAATAGCTGAGGAAACCCAAGAGGCACCCACACATTGGGAAGCAGATTATAAGAGAGCTCTGCTGCTCAGCCACAACCAGCTCCCTGCTTTCAAAAGACATGGTATCGAATTCACATTTTTTGCTCTCCTACAGGGAACGTGTCAGAGCTGAAATAAATAAATAAGCAGGGCCCATGTCCAGGGAACCTTGACGTCTTTCCCATCACCAAGGCTGGGAGGCCCCTGTGCTTCCTCCCCTGGCTGTGACATGCCCAGCAAATATTTCCACCACCCACACTTGATTCATTCTTAACTCTCCTCACCCACTCATCGTTACAGCTGTGCAAAGCATCCATTATAAACCCTGGAGCCATCCAAAACCTACCGTTGTAACTTCGCTCTGCGCTTCACACCCAGCGGGGATTGGTTGGACTTTTGGCTGGATTTTTGAGACAGTTAACCCCCAGTTTCATGCAAATCTAGGCCCAGGTTAAGGTGAATGATTTATGGGTTGCATAGTTTGAAAATCACTGAGAGGGTTTCACATCACCTCGCTGTGTAGATCTTGGTCAATATTCATGGAAATTGAAAAAGATGTGTGCATAGTACATTGCAAAAGGGAATAATAATAATAACAGTGGTCAAATCCCAAATGAGCTCTGTGCATTGCAAACAATTCCTGGTCTGAAGGACCTGAGCAGGGGGGGAAAGGAAAAAAAAATCTTTTTAAGTCTTTAACACTCTATTGCTTCAAAGTGTAAGTCACTCATAAATTTTTAATGACATTCCTTTATTTAGCACATATGCATGCCACTAGTGGTTCAATTAGACAAGAACTCTGCAAGGAGTTGCTGTAACAATGCTCTCTGGCAGGAAGTACAGGGAAACTCAGACTCCAAAATTCAGATGGAAAGTTAGATTTTTCTGTAGTCAAAATGAGAGATTTATTTGTTGGTGGCAAAAGTTCATGTCTGCTGAGTTTGGGTGCTCACTAGGATTTTGGGCAGCTCAGTTAGCAAAATTAAGCAGTTAAAGGGAATCTAGATTATGGCAACCCTACTGAGAGACATCTCACTCTGTCACCTTTCAGAACCGTGAGGCAATCTGCTTAAAAGCCATTGTCAGAAATTACAGACAAGCAAGTTTTTTAAAATAAAAATTGGTGAAGGACAGGATTCAATTTAGAAGGCTCTGTGGCTTTTTAGACAGGATCAAAATTTGTTTTAATTTCACACCTTAATTTTTAAAGGAAGCCCAACCACTCAAGGCAGAAATACCAAACACGTCACTTAACATGTAACAAAAGAACTTCCTTGGTTTCTGTTTGCAACATGACATCTTCTTGTTTGAAAAAGAATCCTTCTCTATCATGAGTGAGCCCATGCGGAAGATTGTGACCACCTCACCAGATCCCAGCTGTGGAATACTCCTTCGTGCTGATACAAAAATATTCATTTCAGTGAGAGACAGAGGGACAGCTTTTAGTGTGTGGTCAGTGTTGCTTTGTCCTGGGGTGACTTCAGTTATTTTCTGAAATCCTGTGATGCATCCATTTATCAAAATGCCTTCAAGGTTTGGAAATTTGTATAAATTGCAAAAAAATGATGGCTTGAGGTGGAGTTACATTGTGCTTAAGGTTATATGAGGAAAAGCAGGCACGGCGTTCAGCTGAGCAGGGGGAGACTCACAGTGCAAGCAAGTGTCTGAACCGGCCACCATGGTGTGCGGCACTGTTGGCTCTCAGTTCTCCCAGATGTCTGGGACAGGTAAGGTGAATCACAGCCTACAGGTGTCTGGTTTTCCCATTATCTCCACAGCAAAGGGGAGTGACTGTGCTGGGAGTGTATCTCGCTCCACGTTAGGTGAGGAGAGCTCTGTTTCCAGTGTCTGGTGAATCCACACAAGGTGGAATTTGGTGAATGAGGAAGAGAGAAAAGACAAACCTTCAGTGTTTTATCCTGCTCTGCTGAAAGCAGAATTCCTGCCTTGGTCAAGAATTATCAAGTAAAAATAGTATGGAAAGTTCATAATGGAAACATTAACAAATGACAGAATCAGCGGCAGTTCCCTGTGAAGAAATGAGCCACAATAACAACACGTGGGCATCCTTGGATTGCAACAGCAGAACCCCAAAGTGCATTTATAACAGCCCTTAGTCACCACCTTCACCATGTCCATTTGTCCTGGCTTGGAGAAGTGCTGAGCATCCTCATCCCACGTCAGCATCAACACATTGAGCACTGATACCCAAGGGCAGATAAAATACGGCACATTAATGTTTCCTGCCACACACCTGGGGATGGCTGTGAATCAGGGGAAACAATTGCTTTCAAATAAATGATGTGAGACTAGAAAAGTGATAACATAATGCTTGATTGGAGAGCAAAACCCCTTTGGATTCACTCCAGTAAAAGAGTGGTGCCACTAACAGCGCTGTTCTGAGGAGTCAGTTGGCATTTCTACTGATAATCTTGATTCTTGGGATGGATATCTGTCATTTCAGCTCAGGCCGAGTTGTAACTTAGTGTGAAACAGAAAAAGAAATTGCTGAAATTATAGGATTTCTCCCTCCCCTCTCTCTGCATCAAAACAAAATAAGATTTGCTTTTTATGAGCTATTTGCCAAACCTCACATCATAAACATCTTCCTTTTAAACGGGTGGATAAAGGAAAGGAAGACAAATGAGATAAGCTCAATATTTAAGAGATTTTCTCAACATAGACAGTCCTTCCTTTCCATAAGTTGCTATTTTTTCTTGTTAAAAAATGAGAAATACGTTACAAACTGCATTTAATAATATGAGGGGAAAAAATGCCAGCAATTAGTAGTGAATGCTCCAGTAAACATATCTGTTGCAAGAAGAGGTGTCATAAAAAATGATAGAACTGAGATTTACTGCCACTGAAGTCAGCAACAGCATTTCCATTGCCTCCAGCTGGAGGAGGACTTGGTTCCTAGGAAGTTCACTCCAAAGACAATTATCTTTCTATCAGCAAGTCTAGGAGCAGGGGCTCCATGGCCTTCGAGGTGAATGCTAGAGGGAATAAAGGGCTGTAAATCCCTGTTTCTGCAATGATAAGCGTGCTGGCCCCAGCTGAAATATACAGAAATAAAGTACAGTTATATGAGTTTGAAAATCTGACCAAAAATCTCTGAGTAACCACATCTGCAGTCTTACCACAGGTAAATCTTCCAGAGCTCTTGTTACAACTGTGACTTAAATAAGCAGTCTGGGGCCTGTCTGAGTGTTTGTTATCAGATTGTTCAAATATTTCACTTACATTTATTAACTAAAGAAGGTCTCAGATGCTTTGTTCCAGCTGTATACTGAATTCACTGCTCATAGTCTACATAGTAGAGGCTGAATTGTCTGGGAATTTTCAAATAATCTTGTTCAGACTGTGACTTTCAATTAATGTAAAAATGGATCTGTAAGGGCTTCCTTAAACTGTCTCATTTTTTGGCCTAAAAAACAACAAGACTTTCACAACTTTGTAATGGCTAGAGGTAGTGACAAGGTATTCTGGCCCTGCTTTCCAGGAACACAGGCACGCAAATCTCTTGATTCCACTTTCTTGCGTGCTTATCCCATTTTTTTGTTACTTGAGACTACAATTGTGTGCAGCTTTGAACAGGCCTGAATTCACAGCTGCCCACTTGTGAACCACTGCTAAATCACTTTTCCTCTCTCATGGAAGAGGAGAAGGTTTGGTCCTCTGCCCAGGAAAGCTCGGGGACTGAAATCCCTCTCTCCCAGCACAGCTCCTGCAGGCTGCCCACCTTGCTCTGAGCTCCATCTCTGCTGCTCAGCCTGCTCTGCCTTTTTCCCACATGCATCCCTGCCCAAAACAAACTCTGCAAGGTTCCCCACCCAAATCTTTGGAATTCCTGGGCAACCTTACACCTTTGTTTTGGGCAGGAACATGTGCTGAACTGTCTCCTCCAGCACCGCTGAAGAGAAGGGCGGTGGTTAAACCTACCATTTTCAACAGGGCTTAACCCAGCCTGCAACAAAACCCTGGGTGAAGGTGCAAGGTCACAACCCCCTGTCTGTGTGTGTGTGTGTGTGTGCTATGTGGGACAGAATTTGCAGAGAAATGGCCATTTTCCCCAGATTTTCTGCTGGAGAGGAGCAACAATTGGGATCAGGTTCAGCTGAGAGCTGTGTGTGGGAAAAAGGCTTAGTTCTTAGCATTTGGTTGCCCTTATGGTTTGTACTTCAGACTTTGGGGGACTCAACAGATGTAGAGACAGTTCCAGTTCTTTAGTTGTGAGCTGAGCACCAGTTTGGGCACCAGGGAGGCCACTCTGGGTGTGAAGTTGGGCTCTACCTTGCCCAAATCCCAAGCCAAAGCTCTGCCTTCATGAGACTGTGGAATTGACTGAAATGCAGAAAGCACTGCCACATGTGTCAATCCCAAATAATGCTGCTGTAGATGGCCTTGCTAAGACAGGGCTTTGTACCCTGGGAAGACTGATCCATAGGATGTTCTCTTTTCCCTGAGTGGGAAGGAGGTGTTCTCCAAAGCAGTGTTGTAGCCATTGGCAATGGAATGGGCAGGAGGTGTTCCATAACTTGGCATCCTCTAAAAGACAGCATTTGTGTCGAGGTGGGTTATCACACATAACCAGCCTTAATCCCTTTTAAATGAAGGCTCTGTTTATGGCACATCAAGGTCAAGACTGTAAATCCTGGAACAAATCACCAGGTATAATGAAAAGGAATAATGCCAATTATATTATCCAGCCATTTTTTAGTACTTGAAACGTGGTCTCTGTACTCCTTGGACTTCTCTCAAGGAAGTACAGATGGTATCTTTGTGAGGTAATAGTAACCTGCTTATTACAGTTTTTACCACTAAAAGCTGGAAATTCATGCCATTATGAAACATTGTTATATGGCATAACAAACCAGGTCATTCTTCCAGTTTTTCAGCGACACGTTCAACAGAGCTCTGGAAATATTTCCAAAGAAATCTCCAATCTTTATTTACCCTTTGTAGATCATTTCACTTTGCTTTAGTCACATTCTTTTTGTGGTCAGTTTTTAGCAGTCATTCCCAGGTCACCAATGGGAATTTCACAGGAATGGAGGGTTCTCCATACATGGCACAGAAAATTTTGGAAATCAGAATGTCTCCAATCTTTATCACATAACTTTGCAAAAGAAAATAGAGTCTGAGAGATAAAGTACTTCTCTCAAATAGAGACAACAAAACAAAATGTTTTGTTGCAGGTGTGGTTTTGGTGCAGAAGTAGCACATGATCCGATTCCTTACAGGAAATTACATATAAACCTTTCTGTTAAAAGGCAATGTCTTCATATTAAATTGAATACTTTAGTAATTCTTTTTAAAAAAATAACTAAGTTTAAAAAATATCTAGAAGTTTAATGACAAGAAAAAGAGGAAAAAAAATCTGTGGCTTTACTACAGTTAACAGGGCTGTATATATTCTCTCAGTACAGCCAATTGTAGTTAAACCAGCAGTACTTAACTAGAGAAATTCTGCCTAGTTGAAGTGTTGGCTGTGTGACAGAACATGCATAAAGCACAGTAAATAGTATTACTGTGTGTAGAATTGTTTAATTCTCTCAGTTACAGAAGTTTATCAAGTCCAGTATATAATCTTGGGCTGGAAAGGAAGATAAAGAAACTTTGCAGGTAAGGAACATTTTCCTGACAGGATCCCAAGTAGTATTAATAAATTGGGATACTATTTTTTTTTTAATATTTTCCACTGAGGTGTAAAGGGAAAATAATAGAGAGTTGGTTTTTCCCTCATTATTTAGTGGTCCTTCCTTGAAACTTTCCAAACCAAAGCCATTTCTCACATCTGGTTGAAACACAGATCTTTAAGACATTCAAGTAATTCAAATCAGATGTAAAAAGCTAAGCTACACTGTATGAAATTCAAGAACAATATAGTTACAGGGTTAGAAAAGTCTGCAATATGGCACCTCTTTTAATCAATACCAGCCTGAGTTTCGGTTTGTCTGTAAATACAAGACTATAATTAAGAATGATCTACTGCATTAATTATTTCAATACCCAGTGTAGCAACTTACTAGATTAGTGACACTTTGCATTTACAATATCATTAACAATTTGTTTTCCCTGTGCTCCGGGTGAAGTCCACAGCAACGTGGCCTGAATCAGATTATAGTTCCAATGGAAAATATTGAAGATCACTAATATCAATAAGCCCTTCCTTACCCCTGCCATTTGGAGCTGCCTGTATTGACTTTCGCCGCATTCCAGCAGTTCTGCCTGTACCCAAACCCTAGTTAGTCGTTAATTTCCATTAACTAAGCCACCACTAAACACCATTTAAATTATTTCCAATAAATGCTCCATTAATGCCTGTTATCTGCATTTAATTCCCATTGATTCCCAAAAGCTACTGTGGAGCTTAATTGCAGCCCCAAGAAGAGCAGCTTCCCACAGGTGTCATCGGGCTTGATTTCTCTCCCTGCTACACCAGGCTGCCATGCAAATCAATGGCTAAAAACCCCAACAGCTGCAGCTGGACTTGACCAGAAAACACTGTTTACCTCACCAACAAGTGCCTGCTCCTCTAGGATACCATTTCAGTTGGCCAGGAAATATTTTAGGGCTTTTTCTTAGACTTAGCCTGTGCAAATAAAAGTGACGCAGTATTCTGGCTTGTTCCACTTGGGTAAAAAAATACCATCTGATAAACAGAAGTTCTAGACCCAGGGAAAAATAAGGGCAATTTTTTAATCCTTTTTCTGATCTTTATTATAATTTCATCCATACAAATGTTTCTGACCAAGGAAAAAAAATTCCAAATCTTTACCTGTAGGACTCTTTCTGGTATTTTTTAGATTGTGTAGATTCTCAGCAACACTTTGAACTCCTTGGGATTACATCACCTTTTAAAGATATCTTTTGGTATTTAACATACAAATCAGTTACACTGAAACTCTCAGAAACTGCCAATTCAAGAAAACAAAACATCTGCCCAACAGTGATGAGCTTGACTAATGTTCCTTTTGAAGAGAAAAGCAAAAGAATTGGCTTGCTGAAAATTGAATGTTACTGCGTTTTCAAAAATGACATTTTCAATTTTACATTGCAAAACATTTCCCCCTATTTTCCATACTATTTCAAGTTGACATCTAAATTAAATATTTAGCTTTTATTCAAACAAATCACTTTATTGACCAACAATTACTGTATTCATAATCATGCTTTGTAATAGCTTTCTGGATTGTTTTGTTGCTTTCATTAGGAGTGGAAGTAAAACTCAACCATAGGACATTCCTTGAGAAGGAAAAATCTGGACCTCATGGGGCTTTGGTTAGAGCATCTTTTCATTAGCTTCACTTTCTGAAGATGTTCAGTGCATTATCCAACAGGTCCCTCCAAGCTAGTCCTGTGCAAAAGTTGCCACACATCCCACATTGTGCTATGGTCAAACCTCATGTCCATTATGAAATGACAGCAGGATATGACTTTTCCTAGAGTTTTGTTACAGCCTGCTGTTCTTTAACAGCTCGGCATTCACACAGCAAATGCAACACATGTTCATTATCTGCCTTTGGGACTGCATAGGCATAAATTACCCCTGGACCTGAGGCTCCCAACATGAAAGCCCAGTTGTGTAGCCATTCCTCCATCTGCACTGCATTCCGCAGGCTCTGCCCTGCCTTGGATTGCTTCACTGCAGCTGAATCTCAAGGTGACAAAGTCTGGGGCAGCAGTTCCCCTCTTTGCATCTGAAAGGCACCTCCAGGAAGCAAACCCACATGCTGGGAGTGATGGAGAGAGCAGAGCCCCCAGGCAGCCCCGAAATGCATCACCGAGGGATCCCCTTCCCCTGCAGAGCCCTGGTGTTGTGAGAGCTGCTGAAAGCGCCAGGACAAAGGAAACCATTTGCAGGGCACGAAAAGAAGGAATTCTGTTGGTTTGGGAGAACTTATCTCCAGAGACTTTATCTATTAACTATCTGCACAGACCAGGTCTCGGTGGTGAGAGACATTATCTGCACTTCCTTTTGGTTGCTTCCCTCTCCTGCCAGCCTTGCCTCTGCCTGGTCAGGGCTTAGCCCTTTAATGTTTCATGTAAATCCTTTGTGATAAACAGAGAACACATAAAGCAAGAAAAGATGTGTTTCTTTCTAGTCCTAGAGCTTTTTGTGTGTTTCAACACGTATTTCTTGGTGGAAACCTCTACATATGCTTGAATCCCAGCCTGCCTCCTTGTAGGACTAAGACCTTACTGCTTTTGAATGTCCCAGACATTATTACTGTAGTTGCTATTGTTATCATTTTTATTTCTGATTTTTAATTTAAATTATTATTGATTTGGATTTTTGGATTTCTCACATCCTTTGCAAGCAGCAAAGATGAGATTTGTCTCTCTTTTTTCCTCTGACAGTCCTGATACAGAAGGTGTAGGGAAGAGCATACTACAAAGACACAGAACAAAATGAAAACAAAATATGATGAATATTAAACTCTCCATTTATGATGACATAACATGCATAGCATCTCCTACTACTGCATTTTCCCAGATAATTTAACTACAAAATCACAGACTGTGACCAATATTTTACTGCACAGCACTAGGTAAGGTCATACTTGCTTTTCCTCCAAACTCTCTTATCAGAGTTTCTCAAATCCTCTGGAGATTCAGAGGAAATTTTGCCCCACAAAACAACCTCCAGAGATATTAACGTCCAAAATTTTACCCTCCATTATGCAATCTGCCGTTTTCTGGGCTCTGCAAGCTGGAAGCCAAGACAGGGTTACTTTGGGCAGTTGCTCGTTCTCACCGCAGCTTCTGCTGTTTTCCTTTCACACTCAAATTATCCTGGAAGCCCTGCCCAGGGGGCAGGTGCTTTCAGGAGATAAGGAGTAGCATGAAAAGTTTGGGAGCTTATCCCAGTGCACGATAAACTTGACATCTAGTCTGCCGCTGGGGGCTGTAACACACGCAGCAGAGTTAAACTAATTGGCCACTGCAGCCCCTGCAGCCCTCCCAACACTTTTCCCTGGTTATTCTACAGCAGCTCCAATTTACTGCAGCTAAAGATTTTCCCTCTACACGTTCTTTTCAGTTTGGCACATGCAGGCATTCACTCGGCTCTGGGCAGTAAATTCAGAGCACAGTGGCATTGGCATGGAGGATTCCTCTCCCAGCTGGATTCCTCCACCAAGGGAGAACTTGGGCATACACTGAATTTTATCAAGCTTCAGGTGCCCTTGGGCGTGTGCAGGACTTTAAAATGCAGAGGCTTCAAACAGGGGGTTTGGGCTTTAGTTTTAGTTTACAGGCATAGTACCTGAATTTGACTTCTGTACCAATTTATATTCCTAAATCTGCTTTCTGACCTAGCCCTTAATGACTGAGTGGCAGAGATTAAAATAACCACCCTTGGTAATTCACTAAGTTCCTAAATTAAAAGCACTCCTCTGAGATACATAAATGATTTACCTGTTTCACATAGACCAGAAAATCAGGACCAAAGTCCAAGCAAAAATGACATATCAAAACACCAGCTGAAACAGAAGGTTCCAGCTGTTTCAAATGCCACTAAACCACAATGATTATTGTTAACATAAATAAAACAAAATCTTAATCCAGTTTTAGCAAGGAGTTACTAACCATATTTCTCAGTTCTTCCAGTGCTTTTATGAGAGTGCATTTTCATAAGCAAGGAGAAGGATGGCATATTGGGGACCACTTTCCCTTGTGCTATTAAAAAACCCCAAACAGCTCCAAATGCCTCTAACAAACAAGTGAACTTGGTCAATTCACATGGAGTAGGAAAAAAAAAACTGTCAAACCAAGGTCTAAATTATGTCCTTGCTAAGTAGCTTGACTTGTGGTGGGGATTTTATTAGACAGTGTCACTTCCTTGTGACCACCACAAATGATAACAGTTGCCAGAGCTTTACAGTCGCTAAACCAAAGGAATGGCTGGAATTTTGGAAAAATCTTTGCAGCACCAGCCCAGGCTGACATTTTGTACTTTACAAGCTGTCTTTAAGGAGCTAAATAGGTGAGAGAGCACTCCAGAAGCTGGCAAGACAAAGGAAAAAACATCAAAGCCTGCAAATGCCAAGCTGCTGCACTTTTGCTGCCCTCCATGGTTGTGGTGAAGGGTTTGGGTTTTTTCATTTGCAGACTCGTGGCTCCCTTCATTCCAGTAACAAAAATGCCAATAGCATTTCTAAATTAAACCCAGCATCTTGTCCCTTCTATTCAGGACAGCTTTTTCACAATGCCAGTTCTCTCATACCATCTGTGTAAACTTCCCTCCACTGCTTCCAAAAGTGGCTTTTTTTTTCCACTGCTGGAATCCTCCACTCAAGGAGAAAATGTTCAAGATGAGCTCAGTGTAAGGAGAAAATGTTCAAGATGAGCTCAGTGAGCAATTTTTTTTTTTTTTTTTTGCTAGCCAATTAAACTGATCATAAAAAGTTCCCCTTCAATTTTTTTTCTCAATTCCCACCATTATGATACTCTCCAAAATGGTCTCTGAGGACTCCGATTCTGGTTCTGAGGACCCTAATTCTGGTTCTTCACAACTGTGCATGGGGGAGGAAGAGCACTGAAGTTTGATGCTGTTTGAAGAATCATTGCAATTCCTCATCATTCTAAAAGACTAATGGCTAAAGGAAGATATTTTTGAGGACACCAAGGAGAACCTCTGCAAAGGGAAACCTGAACTTTCTGGAAGTTAATTCACTTCCATTGAAGCAGACAAGCCACAGGCACATTCCCTCCAGGAATGTGATGCCTCGATAAAAATGTTCCTGTTTTGGGGATCCACAGATAAAAATGTTCCTCTTTTGGGGATCCACAGATAAAAATGTTCCTCTTTTTGGGATCCAGAGTTGGATCTCTCCGTGGCAGCTAACGGATGGTGCTTTGAATCCCAGTGATTTTCACCAGGACTTGTGCTTCTACATCTTTGAGGAGATTTTGATCTATAGCCTCTAGATGTTTATGCTGGCATTTCTCTGCAAAGTTTGTACCACTCCAGTAGCTACCAGGAGCTGCTGGGAACTGGCATGGGGACAAGTTAACAGGGTGCCAAGGGCTGAAAATGCAAAAATTACTTTTTTTGCTGGACTTGCAGAGGGACTTAGGATGACAGATTTCTACTGGAGAAGTGAGGATGACAGTGCATGAGCATCTGGGTGAACAGCTGGAACACACTGTCTCTCTTCCCCCTCTGCAAAATACAATCCCTTGTCTTCAGTTAATAATTGTAATGCCTTGTTTTCCCATTACAATCAGTCTACATGCTTATGTTCAAATGACAAGGTAGCTTAGAGGGGGAAAAAAAAATTTCCAAATAATTGTTCTGCAAACAATATTGCTCTTTCATATGAACACAACAACAGAGTTTTGTTCACAAACTCCCTGTTACCAATACAAATAATTATAAAACCATAAAGAAAAATAAATGCACACAATAACCAAAAGTCTAAACCCACCATGACTAAACAACACTTCACAACTGTGGCTCTGAATTATTACTGCCTCACCAGCACTTCCACAAAATCTGCCTTCATAAACCCCTCCACTTCACAAATTAAATGGATTAGATAATTAAGAAAGTCTATGTTTAGTCCACAGACTGCAACCACCATCACTGTAACATGACAATGAACCCACATTTTCAAAAAATGGCAACGTTTTCATACCATGGAGTGGGAATGCATGATCCAAGCTCCTTGCTCCCTATCCATCCCACTGGGAGCTGTGTGTGTGCATGAGCACTCCCTGCCACTCAGCAGCGCTGGGGATGCCTGGGAATTGCCAGGAGCTGCCCTTTGCTTGCTGCTCCCATCTGCAGACAGATCCCTGCCTCTGTGTTCTCCCACCTTGTGCCAGGAGATATCTGCTACAACTCCCAAAATACGGTTTTGGCTGTGGGGTGCTGCCTGATTAGCTTAGCCCTATAAATAGGACACCACCACACCTATGGGGATGATGTAAGGGAATGTCTGTGTTTCCCTCTGAGCAGCATCTCCAGAGCAGCATTTCACTTGTAACATTTCAGCTTTTGCCAAGAGGATTTTCTTCCGCCCTCTCTGCAGATGGCCAGGTGTTGTTATCACCCCACCCACGGTCCCGCTCATGGTCCCGCCCCTGGCAAAATTCAATCTTTGCTCATTTCTTGACCCGTGCTCATCTTTGCATTGCTTTTTAATTAATCCACGCTCTGCTGAAGCTCCTGCCATAAATCAATGATTTCCTTTCAATTCTTGTTAAAGATTTTTTCATTTCCCTAAATTTGCAGCACGTTGCTCCGGAGCTGTTAACAGCACACTTTTCTCTCATTATCAAATCAGCCAGGAACGGGGGCAATGAAGCAAAAAACCACAAACCCAGCACTGAAGACCTTCAGGCTTAAAGACATCTCTATCTGTTCCAGGCACAGTGAAAATGAAAGCATGTTCTCTTGCCACCTTGGGAGCTACACGCCAGATCCTCCCTGGGTGTGAAGCACCAGGTTTTGGGGCAAAATTTCCTGATTTACACAATTTCCTGATTTACACCAGCAGAGTATTTGGCAATTACTCTGTCTACTCTCTAGCTGGGGCAAGAACTGTCTGTGAAACTGCCCATCAGGCAGGAACCACTGGAGTTTTCTAAATGCAAATTTTCATACCTTTTTATTTTGGCAAGCAGAATGTGGAGTTCTTCGGGGGATGCTCACGTTGAGGATGCCTCTTTGTGCCACTGCTCAGCATCTCTTAGCACTTTTATTTAATAAAGTTCTAATCATCAGGGGGTTCCATTTTCATCCTGGGGTTCAGTTTTCATCATGGGGTTCAATTTTCATCATGGGGTTCAGTTTTCAAGCCACTGGCAAATGGAAAGAGCCTTAAAAATCCCCAGACTTCCTAATAGTGTTTGCTTTGGAAAGACAAAATGAACAAATCACACAAATGAGAGTGGGGAACATATCTACCTGTTTTCTTAAAGGGCATGAGAGGAAAATCACTATTTGGTTCAGTGAAGGAAAATGCAAATTAAACCCCATTTTAAGGCAGTTTGTCAGGGTGACCATGTGCTCAGCAAGGTCTGTGAGCTGCACACACCAGACCTCAGCCCAGTTACAGCATCCTCAGTGGCTCGAGCCCATGCTCACCAGCCATGTGAATCAAATTAAACTTTTAACTTATTTTCTCCAGTTACCCTTCTGTGAATTTGGGTCTGAATCTTCAGTAAAATTGCACGGGCCGTTCCCACAATTATGCATGTAATCAATTAGTTATTTATGCTCACAACTGCTGTGACCAGGTATGCAAATCTCCCAGCAGCAGCTCTTGCCATTTCCCCACAATTTAGCCCTTTTGTCGTTTACCCACCCACTTTTGTTGGAAGCACCAAGTTCATGGAAATTTAACTCATTTGAAACATATGTGTAGATCTATAGGAACTGCCCAAAAGCGTCACAAAGAGAAAGGATAACCTTGTTGTTAAGGCAGGAGAGCGCGAAATCTGGTTTCCATTCTGAGTTCTGCCACACATTTCCTGTGTAACCTTGGGCAAGTCATGAACTGTAACCCAGCTCAGTGGAGCTGACCTACATGGAGAAGCAGACAGAGCAGTCCTTACTCAGAGAGGTTATTGAGGCGTTTTTGTGGGTTAGTAGGCAGGAAAAATATCAAAATAAGTCAGTGGAAGGTGCTAAAAAATTATAAGGTATCAGCAGTGGTAGATCAGTAATGAGAGATGATCTGTGCTCAGTGAAAAAAACCAGCAAGTGAAGGGGCAAATTGAGAACTGAGCAAAGAAAACAGCAAATTCAAGCAGGGAGATGAAAGAGAACCAAATGGTAATAGTGAGAAAGAACAGGCATGTGAGTAATTAACCTTTATACAGCAATTTTTACTGTCCTGCTTGGTCTTGTCCTTTCACAAAGGGCCACAGTGTCAGGAGATATTTGAGAAGAACTGAGCTGGTTAACATGGCACTGGCCACCTCACAGGCTGCCTGATTGGCATGAATTACTCTTCATTAATCAGGGTAATCCTGACAGGGTTATTAATGCCAGGTATTGACCAAAAGCTGGTGGAGATCATTGTGTTATTGAAGCAATTACTGTAGCTGTGCTCAGTTAGAGGGAAACTTGCACTCTTTGTTTCCTCATACACCAGAACAGAACAGAGCTGCAAAGTCAGTTCTCTTGGCTGCCATTGCTTCCTCCTTTTTGGATGAAACACAGTTAGATTTGCACATTATTTCACTAAATGCTTGGGGTACAGCCTTGTGGGAGCCCTGCAAATCATAACATATTCTGAGAGAATGCATCTCCTGTAAAAAATCACCTGATTTTGTAGCTGACCTAGATATGGCACTCACACTGACACTCACACTGCTCACAATCAGTCTAGGGCAGACTGATTGCAGTATCTGGCCCAAATTTTTGACTTAATACAGCAAAATGTTCATTATCCTCAGATTCAGCTGGGTTTAAATGTTACAACTGCGGCTCCATGTTGGAAAGTTCCCCTTTAAATGACAAAAATAAAATCCTTTCTGGTGAGAAATGAAACCAAGTTTTTGGAACATATTAAAGATTGTAGCTCTTCACCTCTAAAAATAATTTTTAGTGGGTCTTCATTTCATTCACAATATGCCTTGGAAGAATTTGGAAATAAGAAAAATGAACATTTAATGATCAAAGAGAATTCTGGTACGTTAATTTTAAGGATTTCTGAGCTTCTGGCAAACTTTTGACAACATTCCTTGACACAACCCCCTAAAGGAATTGTGATCCAGCCAGTCTGGGGGCAATGGAGCCTCCCACTTCATCCCATTCTGTTCCTTCACCCCAGCATCCTGCATGGAAAATCCACAGTGGCTCCCATTACCTGCTTGGAAGTGAGAGGGCTGCAAGGGATGGGTGCGGGTGCCTCAGCCTCCTGAGCCCCCTGGAATCAATCCCTGTTTGATTTGGAGCATATCTTTTGGAAAAATATATCATCTTGATTTAAAGTGTTCTACGGAGGGAAAACAGGGGAAATTATTTTAATGGCTAATTAAACTCAATTTTAAAAACTGTGATAATCAGAAAGGAGCTTCACAGGAGTCCTTATCACCTACAGAGAAGGAGCCCAGATTTATTTGGTTTTTACAGGTCAATTGCACTTGTGTGACATCGCTTATTTTTTTAATACAAAAACACACTGCAAAGCCCTGGCCAGCAGAATGATTAGAAGAGTCACCACCCCCTTCCAGATCTTGAGAGGTGTCTAAACATGATCTGAAAAATTGAGATAACAGGCATGTGCTGTAGGAGCAGTCCCACCATGCTTCAGCTGCTCTTCATTCCTCCATCTGAGCTGAAGTCACTGGAAAAAAACAGGCACTTCCACACCATGATTCACTGGGTCTCAGCTATGCACCTACCTTGTGTCTGGAGGCATGAATCACACTTGCAGTATGTGTGGCAGTTAAAATCTGGGTACTGAGCAACCAGAAAATTTGGGTCATGTGGAGCAACCAGGCAAGGGGTGGATGGAGCAGCTCTGCCTGATGGAAAATGCTCTGCCAGGCCCAGGGGGGAGCGCCTGGGGACAGAGCCTGACACACAGGAGGGATCCAAGAGGGATCTGCTTGGGTTTCACGTCTGCTTTAGGTGCTGCCTTCCAAGCAAGGCTGCGGCTGATGGTGTTTCTGATGTGGTAGAGCCAAGCCAGACCAGGCTGGCTTGGCTCTACCACACGTTCATGTGCACTCATTTCTCTTTCTTCAGACAAATTATCGCGTCCAGCACAGCAGAAATACCTACCTCCCTCCCTGCCCGGGTTTTTGGAACCCCACAGGTTTTGTAAGCAGTCACCACTTTAGAATTTGATCTCCAGAGGAATTCCTTCTGGCCCAAATGGAGTTAACTCTGGGAATAACTCTCCTTAAACTGCAGATTCCTTAAAGGGGAGCTCCACCTTTCATTTTCTCTCAGTGCTGTGCTCACCTACAGGCCCTAGAGGGTTAATGACCGCAGTACAGAGTTACACAGGTGGAAACTTAAAACAAGGGGTTGGATGGGAAACTCGGCTTTCATCCATGGCTGGAGTCATCACTGGAATGCAAAGAGATCATTTCACTTATAGAAGGCCCAGTAATTGTAGAGGGAATATCATCTACTCTCTTCCCCACTCTCCAAAGAAATTACCTAATAGTTTCCAATTGAGATGGCTTTTAAAAGAATTTGGGTTTGATTCAGCCATCATCTCAGAATAAGGAAAAGTATTTTATTCTTCAATTGTAATTTTCATTAGTTGCCTAATGCCAGTTGAAATTCACACCATTCCTCAGCCCAACACATGCTTCTTAAATTTTCACTTCCTTTGATAACAGAATAGTATACATAGGTGAAAGTAAAGAATACATAGGTGAAAGTAATAATCTGCTGTACCTCTAACCCAAGATCCAAAAAGTTCCTTAAGAAACTGGATTTGATTTCCAGGCAGAGAAGATGAGCTCCACGGCTTTGTCTGGGATCACACAACAAGCCAGAAACTGACCTGGGAATAAAATCCAGGTGTGCTGTTTAACTTCCATGTGCCATCCTCTAACCAACACTACCATCCCAATTCCTTCTCTCTACAGTTATATCTGATTTTAGCAATGTTGGGAAAGTGCAATTTTTCTGCAAGTTTTCGTAGAAGAACAAGTTGTCTTACCTGAACCTGTCAAATATTAAAATACCGCTTTATTTTGCTTTTATGGGTAAGAAAATGTCTATTCCACCTGCCAGTTCCTGCCACAGAAATAATAACTGACAAACCTCAATGCTCATGTCTGCTATCAAAAGACCTGGTCACTGAAAAGATGAAAAATGTGGTTTAGAATGGAAAAAACATTCAGCAATTATGACAAATATAATCGAGGTAGACTTTCTTTCTGAGTCCCCTGATGAAGCCTTTAAAATGTTATTTGTTAACTAAACTAAATTTGTCTTGTTGGTGTACACATTCAAAGGTAGCACCTAGGTCTGGCCTAAGGAGGAAGGGGTTGGTTCAGGAGGGTAAGGCCCAGCTACAAGAAGCAATAATGGAGATTATTACTCCCTTTGAGGACAGGGGATGCCTGCAGAAGCCACAGAGATTTCTCCTTTTTGTCTCCAGACAGATGACGAGGACCAGGGTTCTTTCACACACAGAAAGAAACAATTGCTGGGTGCTTGAAAGAAATTCAGCTGAGCCCCAGATACTGTAAACTACGGATCTTTTGTGAATGCAGCAAAAAAAATATGATGGTTGCAAGTCCCACATATATCAATATTGAGTTGTTGGGGCTTTTTTCAAATAATTAGGCGAAAGTTTTCTCTTTTTTTCTGGGGTTCCTCCCACGAAATGCCTTGGGAACTTGCTGCAGATCCCAACTGCCAAGCAGTTGCCCTTTTTGTTCGGTCTAAAATACATCTATATTTTTCTCCTCCCCTATTAGATTATCTTTACTTCTCCATTCACCTCGGGCCTAGCTGCATCACTTTGACCTCTCTGTGAGGCCTGGGTAAATCCTGGAGGTGCTGGGCCACAATTCTTAAGAAGGAAACTTCAAGTTCTTTCCGCTTCAGTTGCCCTTCACATGTGTGAGGCAGTTAGGGCTGCTGGCCCATAGTCTGCGTGGCAGGGGCTGTGTGCTGGCTGTGGCACCCATTGTCTGCATTTTTCCTCTCGTTAGTCCCCTTGACCTTTCATTGTCTTACTCCTGCAGTGTCAGGTCAGACTTACTGTAGGTCTGCCTTCACTAAGGACCCCTTTCCTTTCGTGGATCACTAAGCAGGACAATTGCTCTATCCATCTTTTCAGGGCCTATTGTCGGGCCCCCCCTGAGCTGAGAAAGGTTTGATTCACTGGGAAACCATTTTGGTCAAAGGGAAACCTGACTATGTGTCCTTTTAGGAACTCTGTCTTAATCACTGACTTTTTTATCTGGGATATGAAGAGGATTCAGGAGATCAAAAGGTTTGGGAGTACATGGGTTTGACCACATTTTTCCTGGAAATAATGGGAAACCTCCACTGAAAAATGAGCTCCGTTACAATGGGCAAACAAGAAGGAAAGCCACATAGTGTTCCCAGAGCATTCTGAATCGTCAGACCTTCAATAGCTTCCATAGAGAAGGGAAAAAGTAAACAAAAAATGTAAATGGAATGTAATAATTAATGGGCCTAAAGAAACAGACTCATTTGATTTGCGCATAATCGCTGCCTTTAAAAAAGAGATAAGTCAAAAGGGATCCCCAGAGCAGATGGAGGAGGCTGAGGACTGGAGGTCCAGCCTGGCTGGGTGTGCAGAGGGTGTGTGTGGGGCTGCTCAGGATTAGCAGCTTGTCTCACCTCCACCGGTGGTTCCACATCCAACAGTCCCACGTCCTTCCCAGGATGGAGATCCTGCTGGAACATCACCATGGAACCGTGATGGGTTTGAAGGGCCTGCCCTTGGTACCAGGCATTCAGCCAAAAATCCTTCAAAAATGTTGGATGCCTCCAACATTTCCTCCTGTGTGGAAACCCTGACCATTACCAGCAATTATGAAGCCATATGATATGAGACAATCATGAAACTTCTACACTTTTCAAGATTAGCAGCTTGTCTCACCTCCACCAGTGGTTCCACATCCAAGAGCGCCACGTCCTTCCCAGGAAAAGCCCCGGAGATCCTGCTGGAACATCACCATGGAACTGTGCTGGCTTTGAAGGGCCTGCCCTTGGCAGTCCTGCTGATGCCTCCAACATTTCCTCCTGCATGGAAACCCTGACCATTACCAGCAATTATGAAGCCAAATTATATGAGACAATCATGAAACTTCCACACTTCCAAGGAAGTTCACCAGCAGCGACCGTTCCCATCCAGGCAGTTCTTGAAACAGAGATGTAGGAGCCTCTTTATTTTCCAAATATCAAATCATTTACTTCAAGGACTTACTGAAAAACAGGAAGAATGAAAATGCCTGTTTTCCTGCAATGTGGCTGGAACTCTTTTACCTAATTGTGTGCCAAAATGCCTTTATTAATGAACATTTAGCTCTTCCTTCAAGCAGCCATTACCTCTGCACAGAGTCAGCTCAAGCCCCTTCAATAAGCAGAGCTGAAAGTTGCAGTGTAAGATAAAACAGAGGAAATGGACTGGTCTTGGGAAGGCAGGCAAGCAAAGAGAGGAACTTGGGCAGAAAACCTTGGAGAGCTGGGTTTATATTCCTGATATCAATAAGATGAAAGAAAAAAAGTAAGCAGAAGCCAGTGACTCACCTTTTCCCTTTGACCCAGGCAAAGTCAACAGGGAGCCAGGTTGTTTGCCTTTCTCCAGGGATCTGCTTTTCCCAGCAATTTTCTGAGCTTCTCCTTACATTTTGTCCCCAAAATTTTTAGCAGGAGCTAAAATTTAGGATTTTGCTTTGGAAAGTATCCCAATCTGAGCTAAAGTTTGTATTTAAACTTCAGTACATGCTGAGATCTTTACCTGGGTAAGAGAAAAAATGTCAGTTGGATATAGTGAGGACCTTTGCACTGGCTTTTGGATGAGGAACTACTGCTGGCCCCAAACAAGGAGATTAAACAGATTAAACCTTTCTTCTCCAATTAAAAAAAAAAAAAAAAAAAAAAAAAAAAAAAAAAGAGAGGAAAAAAATCCTTTCAGAAAGACGGAAAAGTCAAAATAATAAAAAAACCTTTCTGCCATGAAGAGTAAAAAGTGGCAAGACCTACATCTGTGGTATTTCAGGTGTACATAAGTGTAGAATTCAATGGATATGAACTGTTCTGGTCTTCTACACTGAAACTGCTGAAGCTGGCATTTCTTGGATGAAACACAGACATAATCCTTGTGATATTTACATGAAGTATGATGAGGAGAATTATTTTTTTTCTTTACTGGCACATATTGCCATGGAAGGAATGACAATATTTACAGTAACTTCAGTGTCACCCTTATTTGCTGCTGCCATTTGATTTCCCAGGGTCAAGCGATCACTTGAGGTCAGCAGTGCCACTTTCTGCCAACATTACCAAGTGGAAGTGTCCAGGATATTAAATATGCTTGCATTTACATATGAGAGGAAGGGGAAAAGTGATACAAGCATTTCCTGTGCTGTAGAAACACCAAAACATCATTTCAGTCGAGCTGTGACTGGCTCACTGACAAAATTCTGCTCCACAAATATCTTTAGTCCTGATCCTTAATGACACTAAATATCAATTTTCTATTAATGAGGTCACAAATATAAGAGAGAAAATAAGTGATTGGTGAAGGAAAACACAAGTATTTCTGCTGATCTGGTGGAATCAGTGTAGCTGCAGCTTCAAATTCCCAAAATCAGAGAGAAATACTGTGGGATATACTCCAGCCATTCCAGGGAAGTCCTTGGCAAAATGGAAGTGCCAAGGTGGTTAAGATTATCTGGAAATAGTTAAGATTATCTGGAAAACTGTTGAGTTTTATTGCACACTTTAAGCTTGATCAAGAGAGCTTTGCTGAACAGGTCTGAGGATCTAATGACTGCCTTGTGTATTTACAGAAACTTTGTCCAAGAACATCCTGGAGGAAATACCTTTAAGTGGGCATGAGGAACTGTTTTCCATTTTCCGGGTGACTGCCCCTCTTTGCCTGTGGAAACAGCAAGTTATCACAGGTACCCTCACAGCTTGGTCTTTCCTGATGAGCTAGCTTGGGGAAAATTTGTTGCAGCTCCCAGGAGAAATTAATTCCCCTAATTAGACTCAGAATTTAACTTTGCAGAGCAAAGTAATTTGCAAAGTTTCATTTAACTCAGCACAGCTAAGTAATTTCAAAGTTTCAATTCATAGATTGGTGGAGGCAGGACCTCCAACAAAGCCGTGGCAAAAGGAGGAGGGTCACCTTTTCCATGTGCTCAGTTGGGTCAGGAAGAGGATGATTTACCCTCCCCATCCTAAACTCCTATGGAATTGAACAGTCCTGTTCCTCACAAAGGACTGCTGCACATTGAAGTGGAATGGCAATATGGTCACTTGCAGAGCTGAAGACACAAGGTTTGTAATACGATTGAGCTAATTGCTTCCGGAGGGAAAGAAACAGAAAGAAGCCATAAAAAGGTGTCCAATATTTGAAAATCAGATTTCCCCAGCTAATTATGTTTGCAGAGCTTTAAATGTCAGGTGGAACACAAATTATTAACTATTTTTCTTGTCATCACATGCATTTTTTGTCTTTTTAAAAATCTTTTTTCTCTGCTATTGGCTTATGCTAATAGCTCCAATAGTAAGATACACTACAGACAGGTGGGCAAAATTCTTTTTTAAAATCTTTTCTCTGCTATTGGCTTATGTATAGCTCCAATGGTAAAATACACTACAGACAGGTGGGCAAAATGAGTGTGCACTCTGACTAATTAGATTCAATAAGCAATAAACTACTGGTGTTTTATTCAACCTTACAATCTTCTAAATGAGACACTGAGTAAGTGCAAACTTATATTAATTCCTCTTTGGTAACAGCAGGGCCAGTAGCTGGTTAAAGTCACAGGAAAGATTCCCATTAAATTCAGTGTCTGTGAATCAAGCTCTTGATATATATAGAAGGCCCCTGAAAACAGAGTTTGTTTTTTAATGTATTGTCTCATTTGTTGAATAGCATGGCTTGCTGCCCAGTGTTATGGCAGTTCACAATGACTATTCTTCCCACCCATTCTCCTTCTCCTCCTTCCATTAATCAGTGATGGGTCAAATTCAAATGTTTTGGAAGTTCTGTCTGGTTTTGATGTGACGGTACATAAAAATATGCACAAAGTGGTTATTAGGGTGCTTGGTGTGGCTGCATTTGTCCCGGAGAAACCTCCCCCTCCTCTCTGAGGGCACCAGCCCATTTTGTGGCAAGGTTGGCAGCTCTACAAGGTCTTCTTTGAGGCAGGCTACACTCCCTCTGCCCCAGTGGTACATCCATCATTTTTGGTTTTCCCTTCCAAAAATGCTTTTCACAAAAGTCACTTCCTCGTTTCGCATTACTGCACGCTCTGTGAATTCAGACTGAGACATGCTGAGAACCAGATCCGTATCTGGGGTAAATCAGCATCATCCTGCAGCTCTCGGTGCAGCTGCAAAATCCTGCACCCATGGAGCATCCTGCCCATGAACTTTCTGCCCAAAGGGGCAGTTGTGGTGGAGTGAAAATGGGTTTGTGTGTTTTGCAGGGAGATGTTGGCAGGAAGACCAAATTGCAAATCTCACCTAAACCATAGGGTGTTGAACTTCACAACAGATTTTGACATCTCTGTTCTGCCTAATGAGATGATTTTTTTTTTCTCTGAAAAAAAAAAAAATATTGTCCTTTTCTGGATACTAGAAATTGGTGCAAAGCAAGAAAAAAAAGAAAAAATAAAAAAGGACCATGCTGATGAGAGGTCAATTAGCATCATAAAAGAACCCTGTATAAAAATATATTTTGCACTCCCTTTTCCCTGTATAACCCACCACCCCAAGCACTTTTTTAAAAAAGTTCCTCAAAGTTTATTCAAGGATGCATTTTGGTTAGGTTTACAGGATTTGCCACTAGCTGGCCAAAAGTGACAGAAGGGATTTCAGTGCGCTGCTCTTACCCTGGTGACACTGCCTTTAATTTGGAGTAAGTGATTATACATGTTTGACTGTCAAATCACTGCATGCAGCTTTTGTGGTCGGGGGCTTGTTTTATCAAAGAATTCTGCTGAACCTCTTCCAAACCAGAACTCCCATGTGTATAATTATATTGTATTTTCATTATATAAACTTTATTTTTAAGACTGAAAACATATGAAATGATTATGGGAATGTGCTTTCTACATGACACCACCACGTACTTGTGGGGAGAGAGGTTTGTAACAGAAACCAAATGTTGCCATTAATATACAGGTACAAGATACATCCTTGTGTCTCAGGAAACTGAGGGTGGGATAGAGAAAATAGGGGCAATTGAACTTCAGATTGAGAGAAAATCCTTACTTCATGTTAAATAGCACCTGGTACTCTCTGGAAGTACATCTTAAGGATCCATAGCCTGCAGCTGAACAGTATTTGTGTAGCAAAATTAGGTTCTTCAAAAATACCTTTCAAACTGATCCTTCAAAAATTGTATTCCTCCATTAATGTATTTGATTGGTGCAAACACTTCTCTGTTAGAGACCGGCTTTGTTCTGGGACAACTACTTTGGTGTTTTGCCCAAAAACTGTACATTTGCAGTTACATCTTTAGTTTAATTTCATTGTCTTATGTCACAACCCAATGAGGACCCAATTTCAGTTTGAACAGGTACCACAGAGACCAACATTTTACAAGATCTTCAACGGAATATTGTTTAAGGCAGGATCCAAAATTATCTCCAGCAGCAAGGTCTGGCTGGGAGGGATAAACTGGGTAAGTTCTGAGTAAGTTGCCATCACCTTCATGTCCACAGTCCATATTCATTCGTATGGATTCATAGATTTTATTTTGTTAACAAGGCTGTTAAGCTTTGTCCTCCTCTCATAAACAAGGAACTGACTCATCACGTAGATTAAACAATTTTACATACTGAGCATATCCACATGATTCAGCACTTGAATTTCCACTCTCCTGCACCCTTATCCCACTGTCCTAAATAATAAACTGCCCTCTATTTCAAATACTTTTGGTAGTTTCTTTCTGTCTGCCTCAGTAGTTTTTGCTTGACTAACAGTGGTTCTTTAAAAAACAATCCCCCACACAAATCGAAGGCTATGTCATGAAAGCAAACCAATTCTTTTGTGTATATATATTATATTTATGGGCATATATGCACATGGAGAGCAGGAGAGATGCACTAAGGACAATCCAAAGCACACCTCCATCATCAGAGCAATCTGTGAGTCACCTAAGACAAATGCTAACTCCTCCAAGGCAATCCTATACAATAGATCAGTAAACAATATCTTCAGGCTCTGGCTGGGAATTCCGACCCAGTCATTTACAAGCCAAAAAATAGGTCAAAGAATAATGCTGATAACTTGCCTTATCATCAGGCAGGGTGTGTGACAAGCTTGCTCACATGGCCTCTGATTTGTCTGTCAGGGTGACAGCCCAGGAGCCATTGGTGTCACCTCAGTGCTGCAAACCTGAGTGGAAAATCAGAGACAGGTTTTAAAAAAAATGCCTCTTACAATCATGTATAATTTATAAGGTAAGATAAAACAAACTTTTAAAAGGACAGCAAAAGCAGAATAATACCTGAGTACAGGGCTTCTTAAGCACCAGAGAAGCCACCTGAAGAGAGTTTCGCAGCTCAGTGTGACAAATTCCTGCACAGCACTCTCCAAGTCCCCAGCCTGAGCCACTTTGGGCAGAGAGAGTTGGGAAGCTGGGGAGTCACTGCTGAGCAGCAACGTATGTTTTCATAATCTTCGCTTTCAGGAATGTCCATTCAACATCCCAGCTATTGACCAGTTGATAAGGGTGCAGATGGAATGTGGTTTCCACATTTGGAAGCAGGCTGGGGGAATCTGCTCCTGAAGTGTGTTTATGTTTGAGGGACTTTGCATGCAGGCTATCTCCTCAGCAGCCTGTTAAACTCTGCTCCCCAAAGGCAAGAGTGCAAGAGGCAGTGTGGAGGGGGAGAAGAATCCAAGAGGATGGAAAAGCTTCAAGACACATTCATTTTGGAACACTGAAACTGCATTTTTCAAGATTTGAAGAGCCTTTCTCATTTAAAGGAAAAACAACAAACTCCAATAAACTTGCCACAAGTGATGAAGTGCTGGGGGGGTCTGGAGCTGTAAAACAAGACACTGTCTATTCAGCTATCTCCACAATGAACATAATTTGACAGAACATCACGTGTTCAAACACTGGAGTCTCTCAAAATGTTTGCAGGTGATTTTTGCAGTTTTCAAAGCTCTCCTAAATTTACACCATCTCCTTCCCTCTTTCCATACCTGCGTGTGGATGCTGTCACTTAAAATTTGTCTCTCACAGCCTCATTTTTGAGGCAATCATTTTTGGTGTAAGGGAAGGGCTTGCCAGCATTCTGTGGCATGGCATTTAGGCTTGGCTCCCACTGTGTGCCTATTTCCACTGAAGTCAATCAGTTCACATCAGGTGTTCTGCAGACCCAGCACTGCAGTTTCTTATCATCTGTCGGGAGATTAGAGATAGAAACTTAACCACTGGCTTGAAGATGACACAGAATTATCCCCGGATTTGCTCCCAGACTCATGTAAATACCTTCCCCGCTCCCAAAATAACTCCCGAGATACCTTTCACCCGCCTCGCACTCCTGCATCCCCCCGCACTTCCCGAGCGGGGCAGGGGCGTTTCAGAAATAGCCATCACAATGGTGTTTCCACTGCGAAAGAGGAAACGCGGGGTGGGAGGAGTTTTGAGAGGAACAGAGGAAGCGGAGCCGTTTCCACATCATCCCAGGCTGCGCTTTTGCAGCAAAGGGCTGGGAAAGCCTGTGCGCCAGCGGAGCCCCGAGGATGCACAGCCGGGATGCGCCCGCCGGGAATGCGGCCGGCCCGGAGCTCGCGTGTGGCTCCCGCATCACCCAGCCCAGCTGAGGCTGACAGGCAGCTCCGAGCTGCTGAGCAAACTGAATGGAGCGAGGCCAGCCCCCGGCATCCCTCCCTCCCGCCCCGGCTCGCTGAGACGTGAAAGGCGCTGCGCGGCTCCTCCTCAGCCGGCGCTGCTCCGTCACACGTCCTGTCAGCCGGCCAAGGCTTTCGGCTCCGCGCTCCTCCGTGGGGCCAATGGCGCTGCTCTCTGCCTGGCTCGGCCGGGGCTGTGGGAATGCTGTGTCGAGGCAGGCTGTCCGTGCTCGGGGATTGCTTTCATGCGTCTCCACCTGCTGGCTGGCATTCCGCTCATTGCAGCCGCCGGGATGACAGCGGGGACCGGGCTGACGTGGGAAATGTCGCTCGGTCTCGCAAGGAGATGGGCGGACAAGAGCGACAGGAGAGCATCGCTTTCTTTATTTGGCAGCGAGCGACATCCTGCATGGCAGGTGACAGGTAGAAGGCCCCTGAGATATTTCACTCCAAGCTTTTGAACTTCTTCAGCCCCACTTGAAGGCTTACTGCTTATAACCAGTAAGAAAGATTTTTGGGGGGAAGGAATTCATAAAGTGTAGAACCATCAGAGTTTTGTTTCCCAACCAAAACCAGATGCTGAGAATGTTAACGTGCTTTCATTGACACAGTGAAGGAGGGAAAATGTTTATTAATATCTGGAAGCATGAGCATTCTGGGGCTCACAACTTAGTTGCTGTGCGGTTAGAAAAAGCAGTTACTTAGCAAATGCAGGCAGGCAGCTGTTTCAAATGGAAAGGAATAGAAATGATTAATGACTTCTATGCTTTAAAGAAATGAACCCACAGGATTTCTTTCTTTTACTGTGCTGTCCCACTTGGCCATTTCTGTCATGTGCCCTGGGACTTCCTTTGGAAGTTTTCAATGGTCTGTCGTGAGCTACTCTTTAGAAACTTACTGGACCAGATCTGGAGCCAGACAGATGCCAGCTGTGGATGTGACCCATTTGTACATACATTTACAGACTCTGAGCACAGATTATCAACACTTGATATTCCATGAACTTTGTCCTGCAGCAGCAATGGGATGTCCTGCTTTCAGGCACTGCAGTGATGAGCACAGCACTGACTCCTGTTCAGAGCAGGATCAGTGTCACCTTTTCCCTCTTGCAGCTGCATTTTATCCGGGTTATATTGTACAAGGGAGCAGGCAAGGGGCACTCTCAGGAACCCAGACAATACAAGGAATGAGCCTTTCCTTTGTTAGCCATGTCAGATATCAACATGGATTATTGGTATTTCACCATCTTCTGCACTTCCAGCAGTGGCTTTTTTTATCCTTCATCACTCTGCCTTACTCTGGTTCTTAGGTCTTCTCTGTGTGGCATCATAAGGCAGAAAAGGCTAAAAAGGGGATGAGGAAGAGAAAGAGGAATATGGAGAAAAGAAAAAGGAAGGGTATACAAAACAGATAATATTTTCACTGAACTGTTCACAGTGAATCATCCAGCCAATTTTATGATGTTACTTATTAAGGAGAGTAAGTTCTCCCCTGACTTGACTTAATGGAATTATTTTGAATTTACTTCTGTTCAAAAGGGAACATAGCTTGGTCCACTAATTGTTCTGTTGCCATATTTTTGACTGAGTATGTGTTCAGAAATTTGAATGTTTGCTCTTCCAAAGTATTATCCCCTGTCAAAAGGGACATGACTAAGCACTGAGAACAGGATAGATACTACAGAGGGTGGTAAAGGTGCCTACTGCATATCTGTATGATTAAACACATCCAAGCACATGTTTAATCATATCTGTATGATTAAACACATCCAAGCAAATTTATTACATACCTACACAGGCAACACTCCTGGCAGGTCCAGTGTATCCCATTTTTGTTAGCACCAGAGGTATCACCAAATCAGCTGGCTGTGTGAGCTCAAACCCACCCAGTAGTTTAGAAGCTGTATGAGCTTAATGCATCCTGAATGTGCCTAATAACCTGGCTGAGCACAGGCAGTCAGCTGAGGGGGGTTCTCACAGATTAGTCTGAGAGCCAGCAGGACTGGAAGGTGATATTTCCTTGTCCACGAGGATATCGCTCTCAGGTCATCGCTTCAACACAGGAAGTCATCTGCAACCTGGGGCAACAATGTGCACCAGGACACAATTAGCCTGCTGTCTGATGATATTTAAGAATTAGCCACATAAGGCTTTCTTACAAAGCTGTCAGAAAGGCTCAACTGATTATTTTAACTAAGCCTGTTTAAAATACCTGAATAAACCAATGCAAAACAAAAGCAACTTTTTGCATGTTTGAACTGCAGGCTTCCTTTACATCATTTATTTTTGGTGCAGGAATAAAGACCAGCTCAAATGAATGGTGTTTTTCTCTCTACATCTCTCTGGAGATCTCTGTCAGGTACGCAGGTGAATTAGCACTGATGCCATTCAGAGCTGACAGCAGAAGGATGAGCTTTATCCCTGTGGGTACCTCAAATCCCACGTGGAGGTATAAATTCAGCTCCATGCTTCAGTCCACTTTGCTGAAAGCAGAAGTTGCTCCAATAGCCTGAATCTTCTTTCACGGGCTATTTTTGAAACTGATATAACTCAGGCAGGAAGTGTGTATCTGTGCTGCTGAACACCACATGAGGGCCAGATCTGTTTTCTGAAGTTGATTCTTGCTCCTGGTTTTGCTTCGTTGTTTTTTGTTGTTGGTTTTGGGGTTTTTTTAACTGCAAAATACTTCCTGAAAACTTATCCCTGGTAATCCTACAGGGTTTAATAACAAGGTCTTATTCCTAACTGGATCATCTAGCTTTTGTGCATATGGATAAATTTCTCTCTTGTTTTCCTGGCCCCTTTTATCTTGCAGCATTTAGCCTGTGCTCTCAGCTGACGCTATCTCAGTTACCACAGTATTTTACTGCCATATTAAAAATTCTTTTTAAACAGTGCTCAGCTGAAGATCCCTCCATAGCACAGCATTTCTGCCATTCAGGAAGAAGCACATTTAAAATAGGCTGTGAATTCTTTGATTGTTGTTATTATTATTTTATGTTTTTCTCCAGAGCACGGTGATGCTGAGCAGAACGTCAGGCAGGTGAAAGAGTCACGTGCATCATTTGCAGACAGATCCTGCATCACTGGATGTCCTCAGGCCTCAGAGCTGCACTATCAGTGAGGAAATGCTGATTTTGAACATTTTCACCAGGAATGCCCCAATCAGTGTTTCTGTTTTTTATCCCTCTTCTTTCTGTCCTGCAAGCTGAGGCTTGTGAGCACCAGGGGAGAAGCAAGCTTCAGTCTAGCAGCTCAAAACCCAAAGTAACTTACTTCCCTGGCTGGAACAAGGAGGAAATGTGGAAGGAATTGCAGTTCTCTGAGTCATACTTCCTCTTTGGAGTTTCTCTTGGAGTAGTGGAGCCCTGCACCATGCCTTAGGCTGACTCCAGAATCAAGCTTGTCCATCACAAAGTGATAGAGAAGAGGAAAGACAGTGAGGCACTGGGTTATCATACCCTCACATCTCCCAATTGCAGCTCTAAATATAGCCAAACATGTAAAAATCTGTTTCTGGAAATGGTACAACTATTTAGCTCTCAACCCTTCAAACAACATACACACACACAAAAAAAACCCAAAAAAAACCAGAAAACCAAAACAAAACAAAAGCGCCACCCCAAAACCCAAACCCCAAAAAGCCCCAGCCATTTCTCTCCCCCAGCCAAGATCCTGTGTGTGGAGCCATGTTAAGCACATTCTGATCTCCAGCCAGCAAGTGAAAAATTCCCAAATGCCACACCTATCCAGGGTGTGACTAGAGACTATCAACCAGTTTATATTTGCACTTTGATATAGAGCACATGCTTAATATCCTATGGTGTATCCTTGGAAAAAAAGTAGCAACAAGTTTCAACACAGAAATGGTGTTAGATTAGGAGGCCAGAATAAATAAGAGCCAATGAGTTGTACAATGACTTGTGGTGGTGTACAAGTTCTCATCTTAAAAAATAACATGAGGGCAGTACCTTGCAGATGAAACACAGAATGAAAAAAAAACATTCCAAACTCCTCACTTGAGAATAGATTACAAATAAAATAGGCTCGGGCATGCCAAGGGTAAAATCTTTGATATGGAAATGCAGTAATGGTTAAATGAAATAGGCTGAAAATCTATTTATCAACAGTGTGTAATGCCTACTTGGATCGTCCCATGAGAAAAGCAAATAAGGAGTAGTAGGAGAATATACAGACACTGTTAAAAAGTTTACATACCTCCTGCCTTCAAATCTCACAACACAGCCCTTCACCTGGAATGGAGATTTTGAGAAGTTACAAAGTTGGTAGGAGACCACACCTCAAAGGATTCAGGAAATATGCCCTGAGACCCAGATTTCTGGGATTCACCCACTAGGTTCAGGGCATTTAAAAGGACGTGCTCTCTCCACAATGAAAAGGAGCCCTCTGGCATCAGGCACCCCATGAGCATCATTCCCAAAAGCCTCAACCCAGGCCAGGGCGCTCCACAAGGTTGTCATTGATGGAAACTGTGAGAGGGACCAGCAGCCCGTGCTCCCAGTGACACCACCCGACTTCAAGGGGCTCCTTCCTGTCCCTGCTACCTCGGGATCCTTTCCCTTTGTGTCCCTTTGTGCTGGCCCTTTGCTCCATTATTGCCAATGGGCATGTAAGTCATTACTGCGCCTGACATGTGAATCACAAACGCCAGTGCCATGGAAATTAAACTCCCTGACCTGCTTGCATTTTTCTCTTTGATGTCAGCCTGAATAGGCATTTTTGACTGGAACATAGTTTTAATTTTGAGAGCTGGCAAGGCAACCACAACTTTTTCTACAAGGGAGAATTCTTTGTTGTTCTTCCCCAACTGCTTTCCTAAAGAAAGAGTGTCTGGGCGAGCGGCGCTGCAGAAGGCCCCGGATCGTGCTTGCACTGCTCTCAAACACAGGAAACAGAAAACAGCTCCTGTGTTCCTGTTCAAATGCACAGCCCCACACTGCACCAGCCTGAGCAAGTTGCATAATTTCCATTCATATGACACGGGGCTGGAAATGGAAAGTATCTCTCATTCATGGCTCTTCGCAGTGGCCCCCAGTGGGTTTAGGGTTATCGTGGGCAGCTGCATGCTCCAGGTCTGAGCACCAAACCACTGGCACAGGCAGAGGTGTTGGGACCTGAAGGAATTTTGCAAGGGCTCCAGAAGCAGTGCTAGATTTCCCTTTGCAATCACAGGCTGCTCTGCTGAGAGCACTGTGTGGTGGGCGCCTGTTTTGAAATCGCAATTTCCCACCGCGCTCTCACTGACCTGTCTGAAAGGATAAAACCAGAAGGGTTTCCAGGATGGGTGACACTGGGGCCAGGGACCAAAACTTCACTTGAGCCTCTAAAGGCTTTTCCATGGTTGGAAACCTTGTTCTTGCTTCAGAGAGCTGGTTTGTCCTTCACTCTCTCAGCCAGGAGACCACCTTTGTCTTCAGTTCACAGCAGGATTTCAGGTAAATAAATATTCCAGAACTAGGAAATAAGCATGCATTCAAATATATATCCATGATATCCAAATGAAAATTTTGTTTCAGACGTGTGACTATCTGGGAAAAAAAATATTGCTTGATGCACTGTTCTGTAATTTGTCAGTTGGAACTTTCCTAGAACTTTCAGCCTGGCAAAGAGGCAGAAAATAATTTTATGGCCAGGAAGATGGCATGGACATTGACTTGTTGAAGTTCCAGATGGACTCAGTGATTCACGTGAAGTCATATTTTATAGCTAAACTGCTGGAAACAGAAATATGCATTACAGAATCACTACAAATACTCCATAGTTAAGATTACAAGAAGAACAGATTATTTATTTCAAGCCAATTTTTCAAACCTCCTCAGACCCAAACGATAATTGATTGACTGCAACATGAATCTATCAAAGTCTGGAATACAGATCTGAGGTTAAAGAATAGTACTTTTGAAACCTCAGATTTTCAGCTTTCTTGTCAGGTTTTTTTCTCTGCAGAAAAAGGAGGAAAGAAACATTGAGAACCATGTACTGCTTTTCTGGAGAAGAAGATGAAATTCTATATTAAATTAAAGCCATCACAATTTTATCATTGATTTTGAAAGAACCAAGGTTGAGAGACAGTAGAGGGAGAAACACAAAATTCTGTAACACCTGAAGATGCCACTATAAGGTTTACAAGACGCGTTTGCTCCCCTTGCAGTGAGATTTGCCAAGATTTCTCTACAGAGCTGATTTCCAAGTGTACACAAAGGAGGCAAAGCTGGACTCCTGGGTTTAAGGAAGAATATGCAGGAGCTCTTGAACCAAGTGTAAGCAGTCAGCAGACATGTGGCAGATCATGGATTTCTGCATTTGAGGCCTTGAAATTTTGCTGAAAAACATAATTTTAATAGGGAGCAGAGGTGTGTTTCACTCTGGTGAGGTGGACAGGACACAGGCTCATCAAAGACCTCAGAAACCAAAAGCTCCTGTTGTGCTTGAAAAGAGTAGTAATGGAATGTAAAGAAACAAGAGTCCAGAGCTGTTTTATGCCTGAGCAGCCTCCTGGATATAAAAAAAAAAAAAAAGAGTTTGTGCTAGAGAAAGGGAGGGCAGACCCGTGAAGTGGATACTGATGTTCCCCATTTGCTTCTCATTCCTGCCAAATAATTCTTATACAGTGTTGGGCAAGACAATTCAATTTTTCTGGGCCAGTTTTTCTGACATGGAGGCAATAAAGAATGATTTCTGTCCCCAGTCCTTTGTTCCTTTTGTCTATATGAGCAGCAAGCTGTTCAGGATCAGGGGCTGTGTCTGGCTGGATGTATTTTCAGGGCTTAGCATAGATGTCTCTCAGTCTCAGATGTGACCTCTAGGCACCATGGTGCTACAAAATTAATTACCTGAGCCTGTGTGTTTATGTAGCTAATTGTAATAACTTCCATGGGGATACTGGGTCTAATTTTAGCTCAGTGTAAATCAGTTCATATCCATTGATTGGCCTGTCTCTCCAAGCCTATTGCTTGTGAAAATATTGGTTCACAAGCAGGATGTCAACACACACAGGGACCTTTCTATTGTTTGGGGCTTTTGGTTTTGTTTTTTTTTCCCTGTGAAATGAGCAGGTGAGGATGCCTTACTGCCTGAAAGTTAACAGACTTAGGACATATTTCAAATACACCTGATGCTAGTCAATTTGTGAAGATGCAGAAGGGTACAACACAACTAAACAGCTTCAGGAAGAATGCCTGAATTGCTGGAAGGTATGTTGGATATGTGCTGAATCACCTCCTGTGCCTCACCTCACTGTCCCTCTGTCTGCCCTACTGGCACAAAACCACACTTTATTATCCCAGGGAAAATCGGGTCAAAGTGCAAAGCATTCAGCACCCAGTGAGGCCAAGCAGAATTATTTCCTTGATGACAAGAAGCACAAGGATTTTGAAGACCTTTCCCATGGCTGCTGAGCACTTTCTCTGGAGTCCTGAGCATCATCAGACTCAGCCGTGGTTTTGTGTCTTAATGTGTGCTCAGTTCTCACTCCTGACACGCATCGAACTTTTCTGTCTAGTTCAGAGGGATCACTGAAATGTTTGATCAGAGAGAGCTTGATATCAGCACTGTTGTCCAGAATGCTGCCTGTGAAGCTGAAAGAATATAGAAGCTTCAAGAGCAAATTATCACCATGATTAACAGTAGGTTTATTACACGGTTGGTTCCTCACAGCATTCCAATTTGATGTTGCATCAGACTTGCTTCTTTTTTGGAAAAAAAAAAATCCCAATGGATTTTCCTCTCCAACATTGTTCAGCAAGCTACAAGTTCCACAGAGACATCAGAAGTCTTTAATGCAGGGTAAATGAAACCTTTTTTTCGGTGTGGTTGCCTTTGTAATAACAGTCTTCTTATTTGTTGGATACTTATGTAACATAAGATGAAAAGACATTTTATAGCCTTCTGGCAAGAGGACTGAAAATTAACAGCATACCTGTGGCTGCCCTAAGCCGGGGAGGGAGTCATTTTCAGGCCATGGGAAAACTGCAGGTTTGCATCCTTCCCTTCTCCTGCCTCACCGGTGTTCAGTATTACCATGGACTCGGTTCTCCATGGAAGCATCACTTTAAAGAGAAATTAAGTAGTTGGTTGTGATGCAAGAGCAGAATACCAAGGTGGCAAGAGACAAGAGTCACCCAGCAGCGCTCTCCCGAGGAATGTGGTGCTTTAACTCGTGTTTTGTCTCCTGGCTGGGCTCTCTGCTAGCTCTGATTTCCCCTGGCAGCAAAGCCCGGCAGATGCAGCCCATCCAGAGGGAGGAATCCTCGCCATCCCGGTGCCTTTATGGGTCATATCCTGCAGGCAGGCAGACCCCCTGGATCCAAGGGATGCTTTACAAAACAATCAATGGCTTTTCGCACCGACTCCCTCTCAGCGTGCGGAAAGGAAAACCACAAGAAGATAATGATCTGGGGTTTGATCTCACCCATCCCGGGCTGACAGTAGGGTAATCCCATCGACTCCAGCTGATTTATTCCAAATGACTTTCACAGGCTTTGGGCTGGGCCTTTAAACAAATGTAAACTTGATCAGAACCAAGCCCAATCACATTCATGCCCATTCTTGCTTTGAATATTTGTCTCCCCTAGCACGTTTTCACCTGGAACCCGAATGACCTCAGCGCAAAGCCTCCTTATTCAACATTAAGTTGACAACTTATTTTCAAACAAGTTAATTACTCTCATTATGAACGCGGGGCGCATTTAATCCTCAAAGCAGCGATGCTGGGAGATACGCTTTGCTGCAATCCCCATTGATTACCAACAAATAGATCCCAAAGAAAGGCAGGCGTGGGTGGGGCCGACTGTGGCCAGCAAAACCAGCCAGACTCCCGGAAAAATCCTCGGGATCCTGGCATGTCCCGAGCTCTGGTGATGCTGCTGTAGAGCCCTGTGCTGGCATTGGAGAAGCCCTCACCTCTGGGCAGATAAAGGCAGGCTTCAGAAGAGTGGCTGAGGGTGATCTTTGGCTTCATCCCAGCGCTCCTGGGGGGGTTGTGCTCTTCCCGCCCAAAACTCTGGAGGTGAGGGATGCTGCAGCCAGCAGAGCATGGACAGAGCATCAGGAGGAGGCTGTGATCCTGCCTGGAAAACCAGCTCTGCTCCCACCAAAGCCCCGTGAAAGCTGTGCATACCCCAGGAGGCCAAGCCCCCGGCATTCCCAGCTTGGGGAATGTTGCCTGGCATCTCCTGGGGATGGGGATCACCCTCAGACAGGCCAGCACTCCTGGCTCTGCAGCTCTGGGGCTGCTGAACTGCTCCTCTGGGCAGCACCATTGCCCACATCCCTGGGATGGCAGCACCATTAGATCAGAACGTGACTCACTATGGAGCGAGCCCTGTCAAGCAAGACAAACACAATTTTGGTTGTTAGCTAATCTATTTCTGTTTGTGTTCCCAATGCATCCGAGGCACTGATTGCATTGCAGTCTGCCATGCTGGCAGGAGGCATGTGCTGCCACAAAGCTCTTTGCTCTGTAAGGAGAGCATTTGTGAACACAATTGCTGTATTTGTCTATCAATATTACATCACTGCTGACGTACCCTGCGCCAGATCTCTGGGTGCAATAATATTTTTTGGGTTTCCAGGATTTACGTTATGGAAAGGCAATATTTAAGCTGAACTAAGTAACTAGAATTCTCATCTAAGGAGCACTTCTACTATCTGTCACCTTCATCTGCCAGCCCTTCCTTCCTTCCTGCATCTCTGTGACTGAAGTTTTGTGGCTTGATAAAGTGAAGCTTTGGACTTTGATCTAAGAAAGCAGGCTTGACGGGGGCTGTTTCAAAGAGGCCTTGTAGGATGCTTCTGCACCTCCACTGCTCAACTTCATCAATGCAAGCAGCTCTCAGGGGTGCTCAGCTCCTCCTGAAAGAATACAAGCTATGCATTTGGGTTATTTCTGCACATTGTACTTCCTCTCTGTTTTTTAGTTTTGTAGTTTTGTTTAGCATTCACTTAGACTTCAGGATGGCTATTTATGGAAATTTAAAATTTTCATGATAAAGAAAGCAGTTTGCAATTAGAATGAGGAGAAACCAGTGGTTTTAAGAACAGACAGGGAAACTTTCTAGCTTGCATGGTTGGCATATCCATTACCAATTGCCAAACTTTGAAAAGGAGTAAACAGGCAAAGGTGTATGGCAAAAAGGAGGCGAAAAGCACCATAAAACCAACACGCTGTCTTTCTCCAGGTGATCTTAATGTAAAGTAAGTTGGCATACCAGGTAAGGCATTATCTGTCACATTTTATAGAAGTCTTTTCAGACTCAAGTAAAAGACCTCACTGCAATCACTTCATGATCAAGTCTTTTTCTGAGAATGACAGAGAGATAACTGATTATTTGTGGAAAGAGAAAAAACTGTGGCTTTGCAAAGCTATACACATAATAGGACTACAATTATCAAGATTTCTGCTGCTTTTCCTAAGCCTGACTGCAATATATGTGAAAAAGATTGAAACTAAAATATTAGCAATGAATTGACAGCACTTTGGAACCCAGATAGCTGTGGGTAGCTTTTCAGGAGAGCCATGAGCAGGCACTGAGGGTCCATCACTGTGTTTGCCCTCACAGTGGTCATTCAGGCTTTCCACTGCATTTTTACTGATTGTGGGAAATTCCTGTAGAGCCTGCTGGTTAATCATGATAGGTTAAACAAGCTGTTAAGTGATGTGGGAAACCATTGCAAGGATCCTCAGCTGAGGCTGCAAGGCTGAGCCAGGCTGTGTATCACCCCTCTCCATCTGATAGTGCTCTCCTGGTGCTGTGGGCTGTGTGGGAGCCTGCAGCTCCTGTCAGCCCAGCCCAGTGCTTCCTGCCACATTTCTCATGCAGATGGTTCTGCCTCCCGGATTTAAGCCCTAGGCTGGGATGGAAATGAGTGAAGTAACTTGTATTCTCCCTCCTGAGTATGTAATACTGCATTGTGCTGCCTGTCAGCCACCTTCTGAGACAATAGCTAATTTTCCTCACATATAGCATAAGATATTATCACCATTATCGTTACTATTATTGTGTGATATCATTTAAACTAGTCCAAAATTGCATGCCTGGGTGTAATTGCATCTTTCTCCTGATCAGCTGAGCCAGACATATGAGATAACCACACCATGAATGGAGCCAGAGCTGGTTGGGCTCCCTCAGCTTGGGAGCAAAGGTGCCAGAGAGGGTTTCTAAACACTGTTCTGTCAGAATAGCAGGAAAGAAGATCCAGCCTGAGCTGAGAATCTGGTTTTCCTGCTAAGAAGATGCACTGGAGCAGAGGAGAGCTGTTTGTGGCCATGTTTCTAGCCAGGTCCAATGGAGTGAGCGCTGGAAGTTTGGCAGTGCTGTCTGAAAGAGCCCCACAAAATGCTGAGCTCAGAGAGGGGGACAGAGCTGGGCCCTGATCCCTGCCCTCCTCCACCTCCTGCCTTTCCAGTGGGGGAATCTTAGCAGTGACTTTTGCCCAGGGTGACTTGGTGGCTTGTAAAAGGGTGGATGTCTCAGGGGCTGCCGGCAAGACAAGCAGTGAAACCAACATCTGTCTTATCCTCCTTATCTTCAGGCTGATACCATCAAAGGTCTCAGTCTGTCCTGGCTGGGGACTGATTGTCCCTCCAGGCAGCGAATGACTTGTGAAAGTGGGTGAAGTTTGGGTTTTTAGGTGGGTTGAGGCACTGTGACGGCACCCAGTCCCTTTCCATCCCCCTGTCCCATGGTCATTCCTAACTGAGCCCAGCCACCAAATCCTCCTCAGGACAGAAGAACTGAGGCTCCCAGCAGCTCTGTGAGGAGCCCTCCTGAAGCACAGCACCCACCTTTCCTTCGGCTCCCATGTTCAGAACTAAACTTCTCCCTTTGCCATTCTGCGTCTTGATCTTCCGAGGACATGTCTCAGCAGAGGTGGAACTGGCTCCTGTGGCTCAGGATGAAACTGTCCTGATCCACCATGCACTCTTGAGGTGGTGGTTTTGGTGAGTTTGTGAGGTGCAGTGGGATCCTGTGTGAGGAAGTTTACCATAAACTGCCTGGGCAGTAATCCTTAGACTCAGCAGTTTTCTGTGGAAGAAAATCCCAAGATTTCAACCCAAACACATTTTTTCACCTGCATTTTTTTGCTTTCCACTGAGGTCGTTCCAACTGTGGAAGCATCAGCAGGGAGTAATATGACTTAAATTCCTGGGAAGTCTTACAGCAAGGAGAAATCACTGCAAGACCTTTTTTAACAGCTGGACTTGATGATTTTTCCAGCCTAAATGATCCTATGGTTCTATAAAGTCACACCAGCAGAGCCACAATCAGGACATAGCCAAGTCCCCAGTCTTTAGCAATTACAAGCTTAATTAAAGGGTAATATAATCAAGCCAGTGATGAATCATAAACTTTTTATCAATGCAAAATGAAAGATTTTCCCCACCAGAGACTGCAGCTCACATTTTGCTATCACTGTAACTTCATCAAGCCCATGCACTGAATCATTTCCCACCTGAGTCAAAAGCAACTTCATGGAATTATACCAGGGCAAAACCAGCCCAAGGAGATAATGGCAAGGCAATAGAATCCCTTCTTTAAACCCCAATACCTACAGAGAGCCAAACAGATGGATCAGAACCCATATTCCTACCGGGTGATAAGGGATTTTTATGGCACAAGCAGTGCATTGCTTTGTAGATAAACTGCATGTTCCTTAAGGACACTGAATTCATAATCCCTGAGGCAAGGGAGTGCATTATCCTTGCTCCCAAAAGCACAGAGAGTGGCATGAAAGACACGGGGAACCTCATTCTGCAGAATAATGCTGTTGCTATAATAGGAGGGAAACGGAGGGGGGATGCTTTGCCACAGCCAGCAAGGATGAAATGGCCAGCAGTTTACATATCCAGCTTCCCATGAAAGGAAAACAACAGCCTGCCCAATCCCTTCCTACAGCTCTGCTTGTGCCACTGCAGCAACCCCACTGCCAAGCTAAGCCAGCCCCCGTGCAGGAACATAAACACAGCCAGAAATCAGACTTGGCAGCAAATAAAGCCCGGGGTGGGAAATACCTCTCACTTAAAGTATCTGCTGCTCTAAGAGGGTCTCTTTGTAACAAACTCCCACGCTGCAGCCTTAAAGCTTAATGGTCTGTGAAAGTTATTATGCAACATTTTTAGCATTTGATTCCGTTCTGAGGGGACTTTATGATCTGTATTACAGGAGAACGCTGTTAAGCCAATCATGCCCATAATGAATCTTTGTAATAGAATAGCTTCTAACATTTTGACTTTTCAGAAATACAGAAACACAAAACTGTCACTGATGTTATTTTCCCCCTGCTTCCCCAAGCCCATCTGTTAGAGCTGCTAAAGATCAAGGGCCATCATTTCTTCTGCAGACTGAATGGTGGAAAAGGCACTTGGCTTCCAAGGGCCTAATCCTGCACTTTTTTATTCCCAGGCACAGACTCTTCAGGCACTATCAATTTGCCTTTTTCTTTTTAAAGCATGCCTGGTATAAGTCATGTCTGAAATATAATTCCTTATTTCTGCTACTGATGACAGCTTAAATGATTAAAAGGAATTTTTAAAGTTCTTTGTAGGTTTCTCATTTTCATATTATTGTTATTTTCCTTTCTGCATTTCATTCAGTTCTGGTGGCAGAAGGAACCTTACTGGAGTCACTTTTTCCTTCTGTTCATTAAAACTAATTCCATACCGTTTGCTTTTGATGAGCAGTTAAAAGAAAAGGAAATAAAAACACAGGTCCTAAATAGACTAAAACACTCACCAACTGCGCCCTACAATGCAAGAAGGGCCCTTTAAGCTTGAAACAGGAGCAGATTCTTTAAAACTTTCCCAGAGAATAGCAGTGACCTTGCAGATCAGATAACCCATGGTCTCCAAGAGTTCAAATATGTCATCAAGACTTTATTTTACTGCTTGATGTTCCTTGGCCTAGTTGCTTCAACCAGGCTAATTGCACCACTCCCCCACCCAAAAACACCCCCTACAACAGGAGTGCACAACCAGAACCAACGTCAGCAGAGCAGAGCTGGGCACATGGCAGGGACAAGGATAAATGGGACACTGTGTTGTGGAAGGCTGGAGTTCTGCTGAGTGACCCTAATCTGATGGGTGCAACATATTAAAGCCAATGGAAACATTTGATTAAAAACCTGCTAGATCTTTTTCTCGGGGTCTAATCACAAAGCCCTCACAGGCAGGCAGGCAGCCAAGTGCTGAGCAGCAGCACAAATGGTCCATGGAGGAAATCCACAGGCCCCCAAGTCCTTCCACAGAAAACCTGCCTGAAGGATGCCTGGGCTTCTCAGACCTCTGCTGCCTTTCAGTGTGTGCAGTGAGAGACTGAGGTGCGCTGTCACCACCCTTTAGAACACAGACAGCTCTGAGAGCATCATCTGCCCCAGCCCAGACCTCTTGGGCTGGGTCCAGGAAGCCTCAGCCTCTCCAAGAGGCCACGTGCCTTTGTGTCAGGCCAATACCCTTCAAACTCTGTGTGTGGTTTTATTCCAGAAAAATTCCAGTCAGGAATTTCAGGAGACGGGGGTGAGCATCCCAAAACTCCAGCACCTCCTGCATCCTGCTGAGAGGGGTGAGCATCCCAAAACTCCAGCACCTCCTGCATCCCACTGAGGGGTGAGCATCCCAAAATTCCAGCATTTCCTGCATCCCAACCAGAGGGGTGAGCATCCCAAAATTCCAGCATCTCCTGCATCCCAACCAGAGGGGTGAGCATCCCAAAACTCCATCATATCTTGCATACCAGTGAGAGGGGTGAGCATCCCAAAACTCCAGCACCTCCTGCATCCCACTGAGGGGTGAGCATCCCAAAATTCCAGCATCTCCTGCATCCCACTGAGGGGTGAGCATCCCAAAACTCCAGCACCTCCTGCATCCCACTGAGGGGTGAGCATCCCAAAATTCCAGCATCGCCTGCATCCTGCTGAGAGGGGCAAGCACCTCAAAGCACCGTCTGCTCTCACTTGATTTGCAGCCAGTTTGGTTTCACTGACACATTTTCCCTGCTGTTCCCTTCCCCCCGGGTATCCCTGGCAGGATGGAGGAGCCCAGGAGCACAGGAAATAAAAGCATCCCAGCCGGTGTGAGAACTGCTCCCCTCTGTTCTGTCTCCAACAGGCTGGAGCTTGTGAAATCAAACAGGGGCTGCGTGTGAGCACAAAAGCTGACTCCAGCCCATCTCCATAGACTTTAGCATTAACTGAGACTTTTACTTTCATTTTTATGAGAAATGGATGCTTTTCAAAGCCGTTGAGGAAGTAGCTGTTATTGTCAACAAGCTGCATTGGTTTTACTCCAGGATGGGCATTTCAGAGAAATCAGCCAGGAGAAGAATAATCACTTTCAGCAACAGCTACTGTCTAGACTAGTTTAGACTTTACTTTAAACCGTACCCTTAGGCTCCAGTTTAGCAATGTATTTAAACATATATTTAACTTTTTAGGCACATGTAAATTCCAGTGTACTTACTTATTTAAATTTAGGCACATGTTTCAGTCTTTTCCTGAATTAGCTTCTAAAACATTCACAATTTAGCCTCACTTCCATCAGTGCAAGTCACTGTGCTACATCATTTGATTACTGCAGAAGTAAGAAAAAATATTCTTGGCAATTTCTTGAGAAAAATTTCCTGCTTTTATAACAATATTCTGCTGGGGGGTTCAGCTTTTTTAACCAGTTTCCTTCTTCAGCCTGAACTCAAAAGCAAAGGTGGGATTTGATGAAATACTTCGGTTGAGAAGGGAATATGCTCCAAGTATACACAGATTTTAAAGAGGAGAGATAAAGTGGGGGCACAGCTTTATTGGGCATTTCAAGCAAAAAATGCAGGTGCTCCTTTTCTCCAGACCCTCCTTTTTCCCAGCTCAGTGTTCTGGGACATTACCTGTTCATTTCAAGGCACTCTGTGGTCAGCACTCACACCATGACACCACCAGCTTGTGGCTGCAGAAGACCTTTGTGTGTATTTTGGGTTGATGTAGTTGCTGATCAAAACTGAAATTCATATTTTATTTTCATAATTTTTTTTTACTTTAATTCCTTTGAAATGGAATGCACAGTCAGAAAGATGATTCTTCATTATATTTTTCTTCTCTGAAAAGAAAAGCATTCACAGTCCAAGGTTGCAAATCTGAGCAGTCTGGTCAATGATGTAAACACAAATGAAAATTAGCCAATAATGAAATTCACTTGAGTTAAATAGGAGGTTGTTATCATACCTTGCATCCTCTTCTGTAACTAAATGTAGAGTGAGTCAGGTAAAGCATCAACCAGAGGGGACAAAGCAGCTACTGCTGTCACTGGGCAGTGTTCCAGACACAGCAAAAAGAATATAAAGTAAATAGGATACAAAGATGTAATTCTAGGATTATGTGTTTCCCCAAAAATATGCTGTTCCATACTCATTTTTAACCAAATCAGACTGCACCTCAAGTAAATAACAAAACACCAGTTGCCACAAAAAACCCAAATTAAGTATAAATATTTCTGAAGGCTTCGCTAAGACTATCATCTCACCCCTCAAGGTTATCAATTCTTCACTTCCTTTACTGATTCCTGGAAACAAGTGCGGCAGATTCCCCAAATCTTGTCACCCTGCACCATTAATTATATTTTCACCAATCTAGCACAAGTGCTACAGATTTGAAATGGCAGCACCCCGAGTCCACTCCTTTGGCACACACAGAGAAGTGCACACACACACACACACACACACACACACACACACACACACACACACGAGGCTAAAGGTGGTAGAAAGCCCGGGCAAAGTGAGTTTATTTGATTGCAGTCATTAGTGCTGTACATTAAGGGCTCAATCCTGCTCCCTTTGAAGTTGGTGGAATTTCTCCCACTGAATTCATGCGCTCTGACAAATGCCTGAGTTTTGCAAATTTATCATTTTTGTCATCTACGCTTCAGGTCAAAACTACAACCGAGTGTTTTAGGCCTGGTTCTGAGCCAAATGATTTTTCCTAAAGGTTCCAAGAACACTTGTCCTTCAGAGAGGCGCCAATCCACTTTACAAGGAAGGAGCAGGGGGGCTGAGGATCTCAGAATGCTCTGAGGGATGCAAACATCTCGCAGTGACCACAGCAAGCCCAGCTCCCAGGGTCTGCCCAACAACAGCACCTCACTTTAACTCAACAGGAAGGATGAGAGACCATCCTTTGAGAGAGCACTTCTGCAGTGGGTGTGATGATCCACACTGATTTACTGCCATTTATGGGGAATTACACCTAAAATCGCTACAAAGCATCTCCCTGTGGTTTTGTTGCTGTTTCTTCTTGTTTGGTTGTTGTTTTTTTTAAAGACAAAAAATAACATTGTGCTTCAAAACCTTCTAAATAAGCAATTCAACAACAAATTTCCAATGGCATTTTTTTATTTATGTGCCTCTGGGATGACAAGGAGCGAGTGCCAGTCTAGGGAATAGAGAAAATGTTTCTTTACATTGTAAATCAAATGTAAATGCTCTGTGTGGTCAATATGTGCTTTTTCCTACCTCACATATCCATATCAAACCCCGGTGTCTGTGCTGGCCATTTTCATGCTGATATATTACCAAAACATACTGCCAGCTGAGCAAAACAGCAACTGTAGCTGCTGGGTACAGAATCAAAATATTCTTCACTCTAAAACACTTTCGCTTTAGGGATGCTGGTGCTTAAATACATTGTTTATTTCACCTTGTTACTCTCTGCCAGGCTTCCTGTGGCGCCTCTCCCCCCGCTGGCCCACTTCTGGCACGGCCTAACAGGAGGTTTTCCTTGAAAGAAAGAAACAAAACCTCGCTCCCTGCTTCTTTCCCCCCCCCCCCCCCTTTTGCGTTTTCTTACTCCCCCAGTATAAATTTGGGCTGGTTTCCATTAGCTCGGGGTCTGTCCCTGCTTTTTTGGTCCCATCAGTGACAGCTCCTCATCTCAGGTCCCTCCAACCATCTCTATCCTCCTTGCATCCCCAGCTTGGGGATGGTTCCCCTACAGAAAACCTCTGTGAGCTTTGCTCCATCGAATTCCTCATTTCACGGAGGGATTCCATGGAATGAGGAACCCCACGGCTGCTCTGGGGTTTTGGGCACCACAGATGACACTGAACCCCTCCAGGTGGGTTTGGGATGTCCCCAGAGAGACACTGAACCCCTCCAGGTGGGTTTGGGATGTCCCCAGAGAGGGAGACCCCCGCCCTCCTTGGGCAGCTGTCCTGGAGCTTTGCCACCCTCGCTGTGAAGAAGTTATTGAGGTGACGCTTCTCGTGTTTTGTGTTTAGGGCCATTGCTCCTCAGCCTGCTGCTGGGCACCCACTGAAGAGGCTGGCACCTTCCTCTTGGCACCGCTTGGAGGTTTTTGGAGTCACGGATGAGATGCCCTTGCAGTCAGTCTTTCTCAGCCTCTCGTCTCAGGAGAACTGCTCAGACCCATCTCCATCTGCCGGACCCTCTCCATCCGCTCCTTCTCTTTCGGGTCCAGAGGAGTCCGGAGCAGGAGCGGGTTTATTTTTGGGGGGGAGGTGTTCCCTTTCGCGGCCGCCCTCCCGCCCTCCTCGGCGGCGTTCCGGGGGCAGCGGCGGCACGCCAGGAATGCGCGCTCCCGCGGCGGGGCGCGGCGGCGCGCAGCGGCGGGGGCGGGATGACATCATGAGAAAGTGGCGGCGGCGGCCGGGCCCAGCGCCGCGGGGAGGGGAGCGCCGCCAGGCAGCGAGGGGGAGAGAGAGAGAGCCGGGGAGGGAGAGCGGGCAGGAAGGAAGCGCCGTCGGAAGCCCCCGGGGCCCAGAGCGGCGGAAGCGCCCGCATCCCGCATCCCGCATCCTCCATCCCGCATCATCCCGCATCCAAGGACGGGCGGCAGGGAGCGCGCCCCGCGGCTCCGGGCAGGCAGCAGCGGGCGGTGCCGGCGGCTCGGGGATGCTGCCCGCACCGGGGCGAGCGGGGGCGGCCCGGCTCTGGCGCTGCCGCCCGGCCCGTCCCCTTTGTGTCGGCGGGAGCGGCGAGATCTGCCCGTCCCGCCCGGTAACAGCCCCGCGCCGCCATTGGCTCCCGCGCCGCCGCTTCCTGCGGCCGCGCCGCCCCCGGGGGCTCCCCGGGCCCCGCGCCAGCCCCGCCCGCCGCCGCCGGCACCGCCCGCCCGCCGCGCTGCCCGCGCCCCGCCGCGCCGCTTTTATGAATGGAGCGGCGGCCGCGTGCTCCGAGCGCGGACGGGCTCCGCCGAGAGCCCGCTCCGACCGGCACGCACCGGGAGCACGGGACCCGTGTGCCCGGGCAGCGGGGCCGGGAGACAATGATCAGGAGGAAGGAGCTGGCGCGGTCCAGGGGAATGCAGCCCTGCTCACCAGAAAGGTGTTGGGGGTGCAGGGTTGGCACTAAATAGGGTCCCCCTGGATGTGCATGGAGGCACGTCCCGTTTCGACCCAAGAGCGCGGGGTGCTCCGTGCTTCTTCATTTAATGTTAAAACCTTCCCGGCCAGCTAAAGTTGTGGAAACAGAAGTGGAAGTCCTGTGCGTGAGGCACAATAGACAGACAGATGGACAGGGGGACAGGGGACAGCTTCCTCACTGAGGGACCCTCCAGAGTCGCCCCATGGGCTGTGGCGTGCAAAGGGAACTGAGAGCGCGGGGCCTCCAACATCCTCCTCCTCCTCCTCCTCCTCCTGACAGAGGACACAAAATGGAGACAAATGGTCAAGCAAACGAGTAAATGAGAAAAGATGGGCAGACAGTCCGTGCAAAGAGATTACATAAACACACAACTGTGCAACAACATGCCCTGTGATCTTTGGCACTGCTCTCCCTGCAGGAGAGATGCTGTGTCCTCCATGGCCAGCAGCCCCTGCCACTAGCTGGAGTTTCTGCCATCAGTGTTGCACCCCTGGCAGGTATTCAACACCCAGGTGATGCTAAAGCACCGAGGCTGAGGTTAATCCATGCACCCCAATTTACAGCCTTCCTGCTTCTCCCAACACCACTTTGGGGCAGGACAAGGCACTTCTCCCAGGCATCAGCCTCACCTCCAGTGCTCCCCAGCAGGCCTCAAGCTGTGCTGCCAGCCCCCGGCAAAGTGAGGCTTTCAGAGATGCCCCTTTTTAACACAAACAGCACCAAGCAGCTCAGGTACAGGAGGCTCAGCCAGGGAGCGGGAGCTATTTACAGCAGGGCCCCATCACGAGTGGACAGAATGTCCTGGAGACGCAGATGATGCCCCTGCAGGCTCCAGCACTTCCCTCCCTCCCTCCCCACCAGCTCATGTCCCCAGAGGTGCTGGAGGGAGCCCTGGCCTCCATTGTGCTGCTCCACAGGGATATTTTTCCTGGGTGGCGTGCCGAGTGTGGCCTTCCCAAGTGTGCAGGATTAGCTCCCCTGCCACCTCCGTGCCCCTCTGGGAAGGTGAAACCTTTAAAGTGAATGGAAAAACAAAAAAAAAAAAAAAAAAAGAAAAAAAGAAAAATAAAAGAGAAAGGTTGGGAAAAGAACCATCTTGGCAGAGCGGTGGGCACCCCAATTGTTTAAAAAATTTGGTGTGCGGTAAAACCATCCTGGCTGGGAAAAAAAGGGCTGAGGAAATGGGAGAAAGGTTTTCCCTTGGGACCAGCTACAAAGAGGAGTCGGCATTCAGGCTGGGAGTGCACCTTTTTAAAGGACAGCACGGCAGCTTCGTGCCAGTGACAGCACTAATAATAATAATAATAATAATAATAATAATAATAATAATAATAATAATAATAATAATAATAATATTGATAGCAAACAGCGAGGCACTGGTGCTGCTCCACTCTGCTCCCCTCCCTGGCGCCCCCGTAAAATAATACAAAGTCTCCTTGCATTTCTCTCCCTGATGTCTGTGTGTGGCCTTAGCCCCATTCATCATTTGGCTCCCAGTGCAGAACTTGCTCCATTTTTAAAATTATGCATGATCCACTGAAGAGACAATTTGGGTTTCCCCCACTTCTGCCTTGCCCTTGAAGAAAGCGAGCCCTTGTCTCATTTGCATTAAAACCCTGCTCTCTATAAGCTAAGCAAAGGGGAAGGACTTGAAGCCTATGGGATGGCTTTAGGGCTCTGCCCCTTGCTTTTGGCTCTCTCCCTCTTTCTCATTCTCTCTCGTGCTTTGATCTCTGCTTAACAACAGTAACGTCACAGAGACTACACCAGGAGAGTTTTGTTGGAAGTTAGAAAGTTTTTCAGCCTCCAGAGGGCTGTAGCGGCAGTAGCAGAAGCAGCATCCAAGGGACTCCTGGAAGGGGAAGAGAGAGAGAGCGAGCGAGCGACTGACTCAGTCCTGCTGCAGAGAACTGACTCGAGGCGACGAAGGCAGACATGGAACATCAGCTGCTGTGCTGCGAGGTGGAGACCATCCGACGAGCCTACCTGGATGCCAGCCTCCTCAATGACAGGGTGCTGCAGACAATGCTCAAGGCGGAGGAGACCTGCTCGCCCTCCGTCTCCTACTTCAAGTGCGTGCAGAAAGAAATCTTGCCATATATGAGGAAAATAGTTGCCACTTGGATGCTGGAGGTTTGTATCTTTCGGCGACTTTTTTTTCCTTGCAACCTCCGGCCACCGAAACGAATTAAGCCGGGGGAGCCGCTGCCCCATCTCCCGGCCCCCCTGCCTTTCCCCCGGGATCGCTTTCCCGGCTCGGCACACGTTGCCTGCCCTCGGAGACGCCCGCGTGGAGCGAGGGGACGCGGCCCGAGGTGGCGGCGGCCGCCGGCTCCGCGTCCCCGCTGCGGCCGCCGGCTCCCGGCGCTGAGAGGCGGCGGATGAGCCCCCCCCCATCCCTGCCCGGTGCCCCCGGGGCTCGGGGGGTGCCCGGCGCCTTTCCCGGCCGTCGGGGCTCGGCGGAGCCGGGGCAGAGCCGGCTCGGGGCTCCCCGGGCCCGGCGGGGAGCGGCTCCGGCCCGGCCGCCGAACCCCCGGCCGCGCTGCCGGCCCCTGCTGCCAGCCCGTGTTTTCTGGGGGATTTTTATTTTAAATTAATATCCTTGTACACGTATGCAGGCGGCTGCCCGTGCCAGTATTATGCGCCATCTTTGTTCTTTTATTTGCAAAGCAAAAAGTGTTTATTAATCGGGAGAAAAACGAAGAAAGTCCCGGGGAGCAAAGCCAAGGGTGTGTGTGTGTGTGTGTGTGGCGGGGGGAGCGGGGGAAGGGGCCGGGGGAGGAAGGTCGGGGGCCGGGGGACCCCGCTGGGGCTGCGGGCAGGGGGACCGGCCCGAGGGGCTCCGGCCTTTCTGGGGGGAGCTGCAGGGTGAAAGTTTCTTTGTTCAGCCTGAAGACAGGCTGGAGCTGCGGTCACCCCTCAAAGGCACGCTTGTGCTGCGGCAGCAAGCGGCAAGGTCGCCTGGGAAAAAACAGTTGGAAAGGGCCCGGTCCCTGGCGAGACACGTCTGGGGGGGGTCCCAGAGGGAGCCCCAGGAGCTGGGCTACATTTTCATGCCTTTTCGGAAGCCGTGGGTGCCCGCGATGTATTTTTAATTAATTTTTGAAACCGCAGCGCCCTGCCTTGCTCTGGGAAATGTCGCGCCCGGCTGTGCTGCAGGGCGAGAGAGGGAGGCGGTGGATTTCACTTCGGGGGATCCTCCTGGAGCCCCCCAGCAGCACCAGAGGCACGGGGCTCGGTAAAGGACCCCTGCCGCTTCATTTTCAGCCTTTTTTGAGAGGTCGAATAATTTTTTAAATATTTTTAAATATTTTTTGAAAAGATGACGTCTGGGGAAATGAGGCTGGACGCCACCTTTGTGTCTCGACCGGAGGGGAATCGGCAGCACAACGGCAAATTAGATGAAAAAATAGAAGCGAAATAAATAAACCCGGGGCCGAGCCCGGCTCTGCACCCCGTTACCGACCACGGGGGTTAGCATTTTCCTCCGCTTTCCGTCTTCTTCCCTTTTTAAAAATTTGTTCTTAGGGGCTGAAAAACTGGGCACAGACCTCTTCTTCGATTACCCTCCTCCCCTTTTGCCATGAATCGCCTGCGGGTTTCTAACGCAACATTTCCCCCCACTTTGTCACTCGTGACTTTCGTTTTCTTTGATGCCTCTGCTTTTCCCATATTTATCCATTTTCCCCCAACTGCGTTTCCTCCTCGTCTCCTTCAACCTTGCCCTTCAAAGCCTGGGGGTGAGGGAGGAGGGAGGGCGAGAGCAGCGGGACAAGCCTGTCTTTCGCCTCAATTAAATTATTCTTCAACGATCTCTCTCCTTCTTGCAGGTTTGCGAGGAGCAGAAGTGCGAAGAGGAAGTTTTCCCCTTGGCTATGAATTATTTGGACAGATTTTTGTCGTTCGAACCCCTCAAGAAAAGCCGATTGCAATTGCTCGGAGCTACCTGCATGTTTGTGGCTTCAAAAATGAAGGAAACTATTCCTCTGACCGCAGAAAAACTGTGCATTTATACAGATAACTCCATTAGACCCGACGAATTACTGGTAATTTCACGTTCAGTCGCTTCAGGAATAAAAAAAAAAAAAAAAAAATCGATGCAAAAAATTTAAGAAAAGTATAAAAAAAAAAAAAGCAGGGGAAAATGACGGCAACGCCGCACGTTGGGAAGCGGCGGGCGGTAGCTGCGGATGCGGCGCGGGCCGGGATGGGGCCGGGATGGGATCGGGAGCGGGAGCGGCACCGGCGGCCGGCCCGGCGCTGGGCGGCCCGCGGGCTCCCCCTGGCGGCCGCGGCGGGCGCTGCCCCGGCGCGGGGGGGCCCGGTGCCGCTCCCGGCCCGGCGCTGCCGCTGCTGCTGCTGCTGCTGCCGCCGAGCCCCGGCAGCACCGTGTGCGAGCGGCTCTAACCACGCTCCCCCCACCCCACCCCCTGCTCCTTCCGCTTCTCTCCTTCCCCTTTCCCGTCCCTCTCTCTTCTCTTTGCAGCAAATGGAGCTGCTGCTGGTGAATAAGCTGAAATGGAATCTGGCCGCAATGACCCCCCACGATTTCATTGAACATTTCCTCACTAAAATGCCTCTGGCAGAGGACACCAAGCAGATCATCCGTAAACATGCTCAGACTTTTGTGGCTCTGTGCGCTACAGGTATGAGCCCTGCACGTTGCGCAAAGCGCGTTGCTCCCCGACACCATGCGCCCACCCCCTGGCTTGTAAAGCTTCCCGTAGCTGTTGGTCTCAGAGCTGCGGGGAGGTAGTTTAAGCCCCGATTATTGCCCCTTGTTTGCAGAAGGTGGATTACTTTGCCAGAGGTAAGTTTTTTTTTATTTTCAGAAGATATTTCGCCTCTGAGTCGGAGTTTTGTGTGGATGTCAGGGAGGGGGACCCCAAATCACTGTCTGTAGCTCAGCACGGTGTGATTTCATGATTTCATGATTTCCTCGCCTCCCCACACCGGGTTTATGTGGGTGCTGCAAAAGGCTCACTGCCCGTGCAGGGAATCCCTCCCTGTGTGGATTCATTCTCTAGGATGAGGCAGAGGGAGATTTTGCCTGTGAACGGCACTGCGTGGGGGTTTTAAACCTTCCCTCTTCAAGCTGCCTCTTCCCCCCTCCCTTCCCTCCTCGGTGGCCGGTGGATTGGAGGAGGGCCACGCGGCACGGAGGCTTTTCCTGGCACAGGACCGAGCCGCTGCCATCTGCACCCTCGTGACCACGTGCTGTGCTGGAGCCGTGAGCAGGGCCAGCCTCCAAAGACGCCCAGGAGCCGTGGTATCCACGCTCCAAAACCTCGGCGGGACGGACGCGCGTGGCCGGTGGCACCCGCTAGTGCCGTCTGGCTTGTTCTCCAGAGGCTGGATTTGGTGTGAAAAAAGTGGAAGGAAGATGGCAGGAGCTCAGAAGGAACAAAAAAAACAAAAAAAAACCCACAAAGTTTAAAAAAAAAAAAAAAAAAAAAGTTTTATTTCACAGAACCAGCCCCGCTGCGAGGCCTTAAAGGTAGAACAACCAAGCCATAAAAGAGAAGTTTATAAACAGTGGCGTTGCTCTTCATCTTGGGTCTAAAATCAGCGTAAGGGGCAGCTCGTAGGTGAGGTTGCCTGGAGTAATGCTTGGTGCTGGGAGCACCACAACCTTCAAACCACCGGCAGAAACATTTTGGGAAAGTCCAGTGTTGTCCCTCCATGCCAGGTTCTGCCAGATCCGAGGCTGCTGCGACTCTGGAGGCATGATTTGCTAAGTTTGGAGCTAAAAAGAACAGCCACCCGGGCTCCCCTTTGGATGTGGGGATGTTTAACCTAGGTTGTTGTGTTGGCAATGACAGGGATGAAAGCAAGAGTAGTTCAAAGGTTGGAGACTTGCTAAGAGTCCAGTACTTTGATCTACTGTCGGTGTTGTTATGTTTCTTTTAGGAAGCACATCCAGAGCCTTTATTTAACACTGCTGCACACCACAGCTGGAGAATGGATCAGTAAATGAGAACCATGTTCTGGGAGTTTTACTGAGCTTTTAAAAAAAACAGTGCTGAGCTCACCAGTTGGGGCCCTCTGCAGCTCCCTACTGGAGCTGGGAATATTGCCTGGGGAAGGAGCACTCAGGAAGGCTGCCACTAGGCTCTGTGTTTTTATTGTTATTTTTGGATATCAGGGCTTTCTCTACCTTTTTGCTTTTCTCATGACTTCTTTGTTGGCTAGTGAAGATCACATGTGGCTTAAGCAGCATCTGGACTTTGCTTTGCTGTTGCTGGGTCGTGCTGCATTTCCCCTTGCCAAAACGAACCTAGATGGACTGCAAATGCCTTGTGCTGCCTGGATGCTGTGGGGCCTGATCCAAAGTCCACTGGGGACACTGACAACTCGCTTAAGTGGCCTCAGGGGCAAGTGCAGTCTCTCCTCTGCCTGTGTCCTCTTCTGTAAAGGAGGTTCTCCTGTGAAGACACTGCAAAATAATCCTTGCTTAGAAAACAAACCCTTGGCCAGTTGGCTTACCAAGGTGAAGCCTGTGGAAGTGTTTGTAGATGAGTGTGTATGTGTTTGCTCCAGAAAAAGAATGTTGCACTGCAAGGTGAAGTTGAGGGGAATTCCTCCTAGGCTCCCCCTCCAGTTGTCTGGTTAGTAGAAGCAGAAGTGGATTTGTTCGATTTGGTTTGGTTTTGAAAAATCCATTTTCACCAAAGGATGCCTTTGTGCTGTGGTAGGTTTGGGAGAAAAAGCGAAAAAGAAAGAAAAAAAGAAAAGAGAAAAGAAAAAAAAATTACCAGGGCTTGTTTGAAGTTAACACATAATTGAGCTTAATGAATGGGACTTTGGCATGGCAGAGCAAGGCAGGGAGAGCTCAAAAGGAAGCAGGCCTCTTTTGGCCCAAGTTAAGACCGGTGTTGAGGGAGAACTGCAGCTCTATACAAGCATAACAATGAATAGCAACAAATATTGGAGCTTCAGCATTTCATTATGTTCCTCTGGTTATCAAAACATACCAGGCTTGTTATTATTATTATTATTATTATTATTATTATTATTATTATTATTATTGCTGTTATTATTGTTATTGCTTTGGTCCTCTCCAAAGGAGAAAGAAGGATCTCCCTTTGAAATGAGCACGTTACAATTCTCCCATTCTCCGGCCTTTATAAAATTGGAAGTCTCAAGGTATGTGACCAGTTGGAACCTGTTGCATCTTGCAGCAAGTGATTTATGTTCACAGTTTTGATTTGCCTCAATGAAAAGATTTTCATTCATAGCCCCCAGCTCTCCAGACGGATGGAATTGCTGCTCCATTTAAAAAGGAAAAGGGGTGACTCGCCTTGTTAGGAATTTTTTTTTAAAGCGCTGCAGCGCCTATATGCCTGCTTTGTCCTCCCTTCAGGGTGGCTGGCATTCTTCTCTCTCCTCCCCCTCCTCTCTCTCTCCCTCTCTCTCTTTTTAACAACGCTGAAGTTGTTTATTCTTTTTGGATGAAGTCTCAGATAGGCTACTGGGGATGTGTGCTTCAATTGATGGGGCCCCCTACCCCATTGTGGCTGTGTCAGGTCTAATTCATCTCACCGAAGCCCCCTTGTTCCTGAGTGCTCAATAGCGCAAGATGAGGCGATGGAGGCTGACAATGATGCCACACTCTTCACTTGGGGGCATCCAATTACAGGCGAGAGGGGCCCCCTGATTAATATGCTGAAATTAGTGGCCTCTGCCACAAATAATTCCTTGTTGAGTTGCAACAAAAAGGCAGTCCATGCTGCTTGTCTGGAGTGGTTATAGGGACAGACACAAACTGGTCATTTAAACTTCATTATCACTTTTCCACCTTGGAAAGAATGAGGGTGTGACTACGAATTCATGTTCTTGTTTACTGCTCCATTTAAAAGAAGAACACAAATATTAATCCCAAACGTGATCCTGTCAGGACAGGCTCATTAGAGTGACACATTTTGGTCATGTCCTGTTTGTGGAGCATCGTAAACAGTGTCGGGAAGGCACTGCCACTCTACCCCTCTGAGCAACCCCATCCTGGTGGGATCCCTGCTGGGAATCCCCCATTTCCAAAGTCCACCTGCAGTTCTGTGTCACTATTTCAGTTCAGGACTGGCTTTGGAATGGCAGAGCTTTTAGGAGTTTTTTTGGGAATGACAGCAGCTTGCTAGAAGGTGGATGTGTTTACATCTGCCTGGAAACAGGTAGGTTAGGAAAAAGGGGCAAGCCAAATTTATTTTGATGTGTTTATTTTAACATAAACGAGATGACTTTAGCTCAGACTTGCCTTTTCGCTGGCAGTGCATCCCCAAAGCTTGGCCAGAATTTCATGTATCAGTTCAGTTTTGGAGGTTTGCAGGATGCTGGGCCAAATGCCCCTTTGAAGGTGGGTATTGGTCAAGGCCACAGTGGAGTGTCAGAGGTGTCTGAATAAACAGATTCAGAGCCAGGACTTCCATGGAGTCCTGAAGGCTTTAGTTCCACTGGTAAAACATTTACACAAAAGTTATTTTATCATAATAAAGGAGATGCATGATTTAATACTTAAACAGTTCCACTGAGCCCTCTAAGCTGTCCATTCCTTTGATTTCATTCAGGGCTTTGACAGATGGTTTATATTTTTCCAACCCAGAGGAAGTTGTGTTCTGATAAAAGCTGAAGGAATGTATCTCAGGTTCTGGTGTACATTGCAGTGTTTCCCTTTCTCCCTCACAAAACTGGACCTTGACTTGTGCCACTTGCTTCCTTTGTTCCTGATTCTCCACCAAGGTGTTCACTGCCACAGATCAAATGCATTCTTGCTCAGCAGAAAAGAGCCTTATCATTAAAATGTAGACTATTATTATTATTAAAAAAAAAACCAAAAAAAAACAAACAAAAAAAAAACCTAGAAAAACCCAAACCAAATCAAACAAACCCAAAGGCAAAACATGCTAAATGGCAGAGATAGCCCCTTAAGGGATCCTGGGAGTGGCTTTGTGGAGAGACCTACAGCAATGCAGTCTGGAAGGGGGCCCAGCCTCTTGTCAGCATGGTGTCACATCAGAATGTAACTGATTGTCCGCCAATTCTTGGGACCCCCGTCACTTAGTTATGCCACATTTACATTAAATCCCTGTTGCCAGGATGGATGGCAGCCACTGACAAGAGACTAGGTTGAGACAAAGCATTTTTAAGATGAAACCTTAATTTAAATATGGATTATCTGCCTCCTGACAGGGTTAAGCAGTCTTTCTCTTTTCTTTCTTTTTGTTGATGTTGTTGTTCATTAAAGCAATATTCCTTTGCGTGTTAGAGCAAAAGTTTCTGCATTGAAGGGGCCCAGGACTCGTTGTTAGAGTGCACCTTGGGTCTGACCATGCAAAACACTGCAGGATGTGAACAGGTTTTCTCAGATGTGCAGTGCCATTGACCCCCATGGCATTATTCACAGGAGCAAAGCATTTAAACCTGGACAAATGGGGGCCCTGCTTATGATAAAAGTGCCTCCGAGTGATGAATGGCCTCCCAGGCCCAGTGCTAGGAAGGGCCACTCTCTGCAGAGCAGTTGCTCATGTGGATAAGTGTTTGCAGGTTTGGACCTGTAAGAGTTTTACAGCAGGAGGCACCTTTCTGCTCACCATTCTCACTGCCTTTTTGGATGCAATAGTTGGCAGCTGAAAGCCATGCTGGTACAAAGAGTGTATGTGTATGGACAGGCTTCTCCTAAAGCAATCATTTCAGTCTTCTTTTTTTTCTCTCTTTTTTTTTTTTTTTTTTTTTTTTGTTTCTCTCCTTTCTTCATACAGATATTAAATTTATTTCAAACCCACCCTCCATGATCGCAGCTGGCAGCGTGGTAGCAGCTGTGCAAGGCCTGCATCTGGGGAACACTAACACTTTCCTCTCCTATCAATGCCTCACACATTTCCTATCACAAGTTATCAAATGTGACCCGGTAAGTGACTCTTCCTCTCGGTTGATCTCCTGCATTAAGGGTTTTTTAAGAATGAATGCCTGCTTGCTGCATGGGAGCTAATCTGACAGTAAATCTTGGGAGAGGTCAAGCCTCAGAGTGGGGGTTCTCAATGTGTTCTCTTGCTTGTTTGGCTGTTGTGATGCCCACTGTGATAATCTGTGATGCCCAGTTGGGAATGGCACATCCAGCTCTGGTGTTTGGGACAGGAGGAAGCCCTGCCCCAATTTAGGATGTGTTTGGCTGGGAGTAATTAAACCAGAAGCCCCTGTAAAACAAAACTTGGGGAATAAGACCAGGAAACAGTTTGCTGAGACCTCGTGGTAACTCTGACCTTATCTTTGACCATTCTTGAGGCCTTTTATTGTGCCAAGTGGTGTGAAAAAGCTCTTCTTAAAAGAGTTCTAATGATCTAATTTGGTTTATTACTTGCTGGACCTTCACAGTAGCTGGTATTGAATTCCTTTTTGGAATGAGTGCTTGTCCCACGACTTTCTGACAAGGTAGATGGTCCTCTCAGGACCCTTCATTTTGCTCTGCAGCTTCCAGGAGATGCACATCAGTAACTAGTGAGCAATAAACCTTTCATGAGTGAATGGGCCAGGAAGGGAGCCTACAAGGAAGACCTAAAGTCAATGATCCATGTCATAATGGTGTGTGAAGTTGGGGCAGAGTTGAGCTTTGTTTTGTAACAATGTGGAAGACCAATAAATGGATGCTTTAAAAAGGTTCTTGTGAGGTCTCCAAGAGCCGGACAATGAGTCAAATAAAGACAACTCTGTGGTTAGGAGCAGAATCTTGGAGATGCTGTTAAATTATTTTACATGTTAATAATTTAAATGCGTAGAAAAATGTCCCAGTCCAGCCACGCAAAACTGGGTTTGTGTAATTGGGCTTTGTTGATGGGATTGAACAATTTCATTGCAATTAATTATTCTCAAATGAATATTTTACTTTATATAGACTGTGTGAAACAATTGTTGTAAATGCAGTATCTCAGCTTGTAATTTTATGTTTTATATAATTTTATCACCTGAACGGTGCCTCAGTATTGAGCACGTTCTTTTTGCCACTTACCTCACTGCAGCTGAAGTAATGCAGTGTGGAAGTGTTAAATGCCCTAAGCACCTGAAATGCTGAATTCTCTAAGAAATGCTGAACTAATGGGCTGCTCAGTTTGGTACTCACGTGTGGTGCTTTTAGTCAGTTTGTGAACAATGCAGATAATTCCAGTGTGTGGTTGGCCTCTGTCCAGGGTGAGATGTTTGAAGCAGGTACTGAGGGAAAATGCTTGCTGTCTGTCCAGGCAGCATCTTGATTCAAGCAAGATGATTTAACCATTCCTGATACTGGGCACTGAAGTGGATTCTCTCACATCATGCAGAACAACTGCCTGTCCTTATGTGACTTGACTTAGTTGATGACAGAGCTCTTGAAAAAGAAAACAAAGTTGCTTTAGGAAGAAAAGAGGATTTTTAAAAATTATTTCATTTTAATTGTCCTGAGTCATTGCAAGGCCGCAATCTGACCTGGACTTGGTTAACAGCTTGAAAAGGGAGTACCTCCCCTCCAGCTTCTAGTGTTAAATATATTCAAGTGTTAGGTAGAAATAAGGATTTTTGTATGGATTGCTACAGAAAATTAGCATCACAAAGTTCTGTGTATGCACAGGTATATTGTTGTGTTTGGAATGGAATAAGGGAACAACAACTTCCACTGCAGTTGTTCTGGGAGAGAAATCTGCTTGGTTTCGTACAGATTTCGTATGATTCCCCTGCAGGGAGACTTTCCCAAAATTCCTGTCTGTGTGACCCATGGTATCAAATGCCATTCCTGCTATCCCATTTCACTAGGATTTGTATGGAACCAGTGATGGTTCCCCTTGTCAGGGAACAGGTTTTATGTTGGATAGTCTTGGAATGTTAAGAGCAGGGCTAGTGTTCCCCCTGATGATCTGTTAGCTGGAGCACAGGTCTGTTGGATTTCAGGTTACATAATTACACTTTTTTACCTTCAGTCTCAAAGAGAGCTGAATCTAAAATAAAATGAATAAATGAATATCACCTGATTGGAATTCCTTTATGGTTCATGTTTATGTGTTGGTAGGAGTCCAATTTCCCATTTTGCCTTTGATCAGGGGTAATTAGAAGTCAGATAATCACAATTAGAAGTCTTGGGCTGTCTTCCATCATTCTATTCTTGACCCCATCATCCAAACAGATGGAATTTTACCTGACATTCATTTCCAGGCCAGAAATTTGCTGAACTAGATTAGATTGGGTCTCCATGCTGTCTGTTCGTGCACTGGAATTTGCCTCCTGCCTGCCCCTTCTCAGAGGCACCTTCAAACATGTGCTTGTTATCCACAATGGGTCAGGCAGGAACAAAGGATTTCCAGGCAGTTCCTTTTTTGTTGTTGTTTGTTTCCTTTACTGTGTGACCCTGGAGCCTGATCATGTCCACTGTGTCTTAAAAGTATTTGACCACATCAGTTAAGCTAGCAAGTTATTTTTTTCTTTTTTTTTTTTTTTTTTTTTTTTTTTTTTTTTACTGAGGAGCTTAATTAGTCCAGGAAGGGTTTATGACCTTGAACAAACTGTGGGCATTGAAAATTTGGGTAGTGAAGCAGAAAAGTTGTTGGGAGAAGTTATCAGAGTAATGCACAAGTTTCGTATTTGCTTTTCAGTGTTGGGAAGTACTGAGAATGAAAACAGCTTTGGTGAGGTCGTTCACAGTGAATTTTATGTTTTGCAGTTGTTTTTTGCTAGCTCTAATGCATTCCTACAGGCAAACTATTTATCTAATAGCCATGTTAATAAGACATGGACAAAATGCCTTAAAGAGTAAAAAAAAAGTTTTCATTCAACTGTAGCTTATGGCAGTCTGTTCATAATATATTGTAAAGATTGTTTTTAAAAAAAAACAGTTACAGCGTGCTGCACTCTGAGAATTTTAAATGAAAAAAAATCTCTGGACAAAAAGTACCTTTAAATTACATAGTCCTATGTAATTATTCATAACTGGACTCCAGAGGGAGAAGAATAGGTATTTATAGAAATTCTTTTGAATGGTTTTAGTTTTCAGAGCTCAAACACGATATATGCAAATGGTCAGGACTAAAAAAAATCCCCACAAAGTTCCCATCAAAACTCACCATGAAATGTACTCCCACCTGAAAAAAAACCCCTAAAACAAAACCCAAGACGATTCATTCTGCTCTGAAAAATTAAAATGCTTTCAGTTTGGGCCACTGAACGTGCTAAAAGAGAATTATCCCCAGAGGTGGCTTTGTAAAGCCAGGATCACCTAAAGCTGGTGTGGACTCTTTACTGTGCCTGTGGTCCAAGGGGGAGCCTTACAGTCAGGATTGATCCATCATATCTGGAGGAGGGCTGGGTGCAGGGACTTCATAGAGACCTTATTGTGGAGGCCAGAGGTATGCAGGAGCAAAAGGCATGATGATGACTTTAGGATATGAGGCGTTTCTTTTTGTCATTTAAAACGCTGTGTGTCTCTGTCAAGAGGAAATATTACACTAGGCTTTAAACCAGGAAAGGTCATAGGTTATGTGTTTTCAGTGAGCTGTAACTGATGGTCTGATCTGCTTAGAGGTAGGATTAACCTCCCTCTCTCTCAGAAAGGACTTGCAGAGAATTGTTTGCTTGGGTTTCTAATCTTATTTTACCCCAAATGCCATGTGCCCTTATTGGTGGCAGAGGAGATTCTTGTGGTAGTGAAATCAGTGAAAAGCTGGTAGATCACACAAGAAGCCTCTGAATGAAGGCAGAATTGAAACTGGGAAATAAAGAAAACAGCAGGCAGGTCACCCTCTCAGGAAAACAACATTCATTCTCAGTCATGCACATCCTAACACTTTTGACGGCAATTTATCATGGAAGACTGGGTTCACCGCAAGGGCTAACACATGTCATAGGTTAAATCAGAAAAGGCAATGCTGAAAGGAAACTTCAAAGTCCTTCATGCACAGAGTTAAAGATGTTGGGGGGAAAAGCTTACCGTGTTTGTTATAAAGATAAAGGTAAACAGCACACTGGATGCGTTTTGGCAAAATGCTGAGGGATTGTTTGGGCTGTTTAGGGCACCATTTCTGTGCCACTGCAGTGGGTGTACAGGGCTCCACAGCCTGCAGGAAGCTGTGCAGGTTGAGCTAAAAGGCCTTCTCCAATTCTGCTGGCTGGGAATCTGATATCTCTCCTCATGGTGTGGCATAATGCCTGGGGGAAGTTGCCTTTCCCCACCACAGACAGGACCTTCCTTAGTTCTTTGCAGTTTTTAAATTCCCAGCGAGGCCTATGCAGCCTCCTGAACCCTCAGGAGGAGTGTGTGCACATCCAGCTTGGAGAAGGCGCTTTGGAAGTGAGGGGGAAATGTCTCACAAGCAGAAATGAGAGGAAAATGTCTCACCCTGGCTGAGATTTCCAGGTGGATGTGGTAGCTTGGATGGGCTTGGTAGTGCATGGTTAGGGAGGCGCTTTGTGGTGCTCCTGAGAGACCTCTCCCTTTTGGGGTCTGGCAGTCCAGTCCAATCTCTGGAGATGCTTTCAGGGTTAGGAGTTTATCAGCTGCCCACAGCTGGACATTGCAGCAGCTGGCAGGCAATCTCAACATATAAATGGCATTTCTGTCATTGGAATTTAGCCCTGGGAGGAAAGTCAGTGTTGGTGAGCATCGCTTCTAGCAAACTCCACTGCTGAAGGGTTCCTGGGGTAAAAGCAGAAATCACAGTTGTGAGCAGTGGGCTTGTAGAGAGCTGTAAGCAGCACAGGCAGAGAAGCAGCAGTGCAAGGTACAATCTGCAAAAAAACAGGCTTGCTCAGCCAGTCCTTTCACTGTCGGGTGCTTCTGCTCTTCCCACCCTCCTTTCCAGCCTGCTGCTCTCCCAGATAACCTGGTGACATTTCTCTTGCTTTGTCAAGAAACCAGTATTTTACCCTGTGATCTTTCTAAAGGACTCTTGGGTCTCTCTCTCTCTTTTTTTCCCCTTTCCATTGCACCCTCCTGCAGGATTGTTTACGAGCCTGCCAAGAACAGATTGAGTCCCTCCTGGAGTCCAGTCTACGCCAGGCACAGCAGCACAACGTATCCTCAGAAACAAAGACTGTAGAGGACGAAGCAGACCTCTCCTGCACGCCTACTGATGTGCGAGACGTGAACATTTAAAGAGGACTTCCTAAATGGATTTGCTTGGCAAGAAAAGCAGACAAAGAAAGGGCATCTGAGATGGAATCGGCGTCAGGATCTCCCCCCCAGAAACCCTTTTCTCCAGGACGTTTTTATACCAGAAGGGAAAACCAGTCTTGTTATATTTTTTTCCTCGCTCTGTCTCCCTTCCATCTGTGACTTCAAACAAACAAATAAACAAAAAAATACCCCAAAAACTGTCTTAAAAAAAGAAAAAATAGTATTTGCATTACCCCCAGGGGTTTGTGCTACAAAAATAGAGGATTTTATACAATAATAATCAACTAGTTTTTATATTGAAGTGTTCTTGTCTGTATGTTGTAAAAATAGGCATTAACACACAAAATGTCTCCAGGGGAGGTATTAGATTTGATTTCTTACATATAAAACAAACCAACCAACCATTTTTAAAGTAGAAGAGGGTGTTTTTTTTTTTTTTTAGATAGTAAATGAAATATTCTTTCTCTTTAAAAAGCATAGCTTTAACGCAGTTCTAGGCTTTTCTGTATCTTGCTTGCTTATGCATTTAGTCACTTTATAATTCATCTGTAAATGTTTATTTTATTTCCTTAGGTTTTTTTTTTATCCTCTTCACCTTATAAATGGTTAACGTAACCCATAAGTTAGTGTATATTAGTATGCAGCATTATTATATGTTAATCTTTTTTTTTTTTTTGTGCCTGTGGATTGCCTGTGCATTGAGGCATTTGTAGGGTTCCAGCTTAGCGTGGTTGGGAAAGGCCAATGTACTACTCATACAGGACCCTATTATAAAGAGAAACCGAAATAGTGACATAATATATTATATTTTTGTAATCTTCCTATTTTTGTAGTTACCTGTGTAAAAATGCTGTTCTGACCCCACAGATATTCAGCCTAATTATGGTCAGGTTCAATCCACAGTTCAGTCTTTTTTTTTTTTTTTTTTTTTTTTTGTTTGTTTGTAATATTCTAAAACCATTCCATTCAAAGCACTTTCAGTCCATTAGATATAGGAAATACATTCTTTTATTGTGTGGGAATTTTTTTTTTGTTTGTTTGTTATTTTTAATGGAATGGTTTGGAAATATATAAAGTGCTTGTTGGCAAACTTGGAATTGCAAAGCAAGTGCATTTAACTATGGTGTTAGAGGAGAGGTGATTCTTTTTTTCCGAAGGTTGTGTTCCAGTGAGAGAAAATTGCATTCACAAATTGCCAGGATATCTTCCTTTCCTTTTCTATAGAAAAGTTTGGAGTTTAGAATCCTTTGGTGCCAACTCATCTTTATAAATTAGGGGCCTTAAAGGTTCACATATAGGACACATAGTTTTAAGGATTATCACTAGATGTTTTTACAACTGAAGGTTTTTAAACACTAAAATATATAATTTATAGTTAAGGCTAAAAAGAATATTTATTGCAGAGGATGTTCGTAAGGCCAGTATGATTTGTAAATTAATGCAATTGCCCCTTTTGAAAAAGAAAATCTTTCTACCCTTGATGTTGCAGTTTTAACCCAGCTTATTAAAGCAAAAAAAAAGGACACGCTTCAAAGAACAAACCCAAAACCAGGCAGTCTATTTGGCCCCTTCCTATACATTTTCAAAAGCAGTCTAACCATGAAAAACGCCATAGTTAATAGATATGAAAATTGGAGTACTTGAAAGAAGTTTTTATTCCAGAATATGCCCCATTTTTGGTTGGTTTTTTTTTTTTTTTTAATTTAGCTACAAATAGAAAATTTGCACATCTTGGCTATGTATCTTTTTATTATTATTTTAGAAAGTAGCTGAAGGGACGTGGACATAGCTGTTGAAGTTGATGCTCGAGGAGAATGTGATGGTGAGATGTATGTGAGAAAACTGCCGCTAAGGTGTTGATTGTAAAAAACAACAACAACAACAACAACAACAAAAAAGAACAAAAAAAGGAAAAAATATAAAAAATTCAAAAGATAAAAAAAAGAGAAAAAGACAAAAGAAAAGGAGTGGATGCTCCGTTTTTATTGAGCTGCTATGGATAAATTCCCAGCATGGTTTGAAAAAAAATTAACATTGCTTTTCTGTATCTTTGTCATTGTGTTTTGCTGCTATTTTGTGGATCAGTTTTTTTTTTTTTTTGTTATACAATGTCATATACTGCCATGTAATAGGTTTTAATTTTCTCATAGAAAATTATATTATTGACATCATTTTTTTTGTAGATTTTTTTATGTGATCAATTTTTACTTAATGTGATTACTGCTCTATTCCAAAAAAGGTTCCTGTTTCACAATACCTCATACTTCAGTTACCCGTGTCTAGACCAGGTTTTGATGTTCTTACAGTGCCTCATAGTTCTACTGCAAACAGAAATGCATCAAACATTGCTCTGAATGGGTCTCTGCATTAATTTAAAAACTAGCAGACATTTCAGAAGATCAATTTATGTCAAGGGTTGGTTGTTTTTATTTGTTTTTTTTTTTTTTTTTGTGTTTTTTTTTTTTTTGTTGTTTTTTGTTTTTTGTTATGCATTTTATAAAGCTGGATACTTTGTCTGATCTGGGGTTTATTATCATAGTAGTTTTAAGTTGTGTTACTAGCCACATTGATATATGAAAGGTGCAGTATAATATAACTCTTGTGTGCCACCTGATGTGGTTCTCCCTCAGCTAGGACACATCATTTGGTATGATAGGTTATCTTCTGGAACTCTAAGTATTTTGTGTGTTTAATCTGTTATGATATACTAGGGTTTTTTTGTTTGTTTTTTTTTTTTTTTTTAATAATTATAGCATAATGCTAATTTAAAAAAAGCCTGTAAATCTCATAAATAAGCCAGCTAACAGAGTTGTATGCTGAAGAATAATCTAGCTGTTGCCTGTATGCTGCTAAACCAAAACAGAATTAGAACTCATTTTGAGGCAAATGCAGTTAAGATCCTACATAGTGCATAAATAAGCATTGCAATGCTACTAGCAGTCGCAGGACCCAGGAGGACTGGATACATTCTGTCCAAATTTCAGGAACATTTCTTACTGCTTACCTCATAAAACACTTCTGTTTGTGGCATCTCTGTGTCCCTGAACCAAACATGATTCTTGAGTTTAGTGCTTGTTGGTTTTATTATGTGTTACACTGAGTGGTAGTGTGTACTGCAAATTTTTTTTGAAATATTGTATGTACTGAAAAAGGCCAAATCCAGATAAGTGGGTTCACGTGCCAACAGAGATGCTTTATTTGTCACGTTATTATAACAATCTGTAGTAAGCAAAAGCAATTCAGATTTGTACATTTTTATATTGTACTTATTGGCATCACTGGTCTGAAATGCACATTTTCACCAACAGACCTGTAACAGACAAGTTTCCAGCAAAAAAATCTAAAGTCTAGAAATAAAATTGGTAAAACCCAACTGTTGTCGTCTTTTAATTTACATTTATCTTTAACTGCCTTGAAAATGCTGAATGGTTGTAACTCCCTGGTGCTGTGAGTAAAGCACGTGACATTTTCTAGGTTTGACACATTTGAAAAGCTGAGGACCTTTTGTTGATATTTTAGGAAACCGTGGGTGTTTCGAGCCATGGGTAGGTAACTGCCTGCCTGTCACACCAACGTGTCTTTTTAATGAAGCAAATTTTTTTTTTTCCCCTGCCTGAAGACTTTATTTTTTTCACATTAATTAGTCATAGTAAAATGGCCTTTGGTGGTTCATGTGAATAAAGGGTAAAACACAGTAGGTGTTGGATGGTACAGAGTGCTTGCTGGTATTTTCTCATCAGGGGAAGGTTTTGTGTCCCACAAGACCTTTACAGAAGACAGTTGGTTTTAAAAGCCAGTTGGTTAAGCTGCCTTCTTCTCTGTGCCTTCCCTCAGACAGCTTTTACAGCTAAGAGAATATGGAATAAACCTGAAAAACATTAAAGCCAACTAAAAGAATGTAAAAAAAGAACTGGACCGAGGACAGGAATTAGATACTAATACAAAATAAAATGAGAAAAAAATTTATAATCTCTGTTCCAATACACAGTCCAAAATATCTCTTAAAATAAGGGCTGCACATTATCAATTATTACTATTACTATTATTATTACTATTATTTTCAGAGCTGAACACAGCAGAAGCAGCTTCTTTTCAGTGAAGATGGTCAAGCTTATAACCTATGTATTTGATTATTATCCTGTGAATTTTTATCCAGTAAAATATATCCTGCATTTCCTTAAAAAAATTATGCAAAAGGCCAAGTGCTTGTCCTCTCTGCCACAAATTAGAAATTTGGTATTTGCCTTCTGAGTTTCCCACTGACTAAACTTCACGTTACAACTGATTCTGTGCAGCAAGTGCAGCACAGGAAATGAAAAATGAAACTGCAGAGCTAACTTCTAACGTGTTAATTGTTGTCTAGTGCAGAAAAAGCTCCTTTCAGGGCAGTTACCACTAGATGGGAAACCACCTGCATCAGAAGAATCCCAGATGAGTCTCTGTGAGCTCGGTGGTTTCCCAGTCATTTCAGCCAGAAACCTGAAGCCTGTGCGGCCTGCTGCAAAATCCCAGGTCAGGTGGGTGAAGTAAAACCAGTACAAACGGGGTCTGGTTTGTTCCTTTTGAAATGGGCAGCTCCTCTGTACGGTGAGTTACACTGGGAGGCGTAAAACACTGAGAGATGACCTGAACTAAACTCACAGGGACTTCAAAAACACATCAAGCAAAAGCTTAAATTGGTCTGGGCCAAAAATGATTCCTTTTTCCCAGCATAAAAAAACCCCAAAAGCCCAGAAAGAACAAATAGCTTTCTTTTGTATGGCTGATGGCTCATCTCTCTGACCTCAAGTGTGTGAAAACCAAGTGAGGACACACTTCGGGGATCTCGACTTCTGACAAAAATCTTGTGCTGATAAAAACATTACAGTGATTCAGTGAGAAATGTAAACCTGTGTTTGGTTGAATGTGTTAAGTGCGTTTTGCCATTCCCATCTCTTTTATAAATGCTGTTAAACTGACTAAGTGTTTGTGACTTAAGTAGGTTTAAGCCCACATAGTCAGCTCTGTTATTTACATTTTCCTTCTCCTGAACATCATCTCTCCTAAACTCCTAAACTTGAATGCTGGGTGAACTATGACAGTATTACTCACATTGCAAAGGGCAGAAAGACAAGAATGTAGCAAGAAAAACAATTTACTATAGGCTGTAAAAAATATGCATGTTCAGCTAGACTATGTTGTAGCTTATTAAAGGGATAACTACTGTATGTTTTTGTGTCAAATTGAGACATGTACAAAGAAAAACCTCCAACAGATCTCCCAAAAACCTTCCCAGTTCCATTGCTGAATTCAGGCCATTTGACAATCTTGGACCTTTTATGAACACAAATTCAAATGCTCTTTATTAAAAAATAAACAAGAACTAGCAAATGAAAAAAAAATTAATCCACTTGCATTCAAGCACAGCTGGCATTTTAAGTGATAGAAAACTCCAGAAGATAAAGGAGAAAGAGAAGGTTGGAGCTGTTTTTAAGAGTCACAGGAATGATCCATGCACGTGAGCTACACACTCTGAGATTCCTACAATGGGAAAATGGCAGTAAAGCTGTAAATGATGGCATTTCAATGAATTTTAATGAATTCCTGTTGGCATCATTTTATGAGAAATGTATCTCTTCAGATAAACAAGGTATTTTTATGATCCCACAAATATAATTTCTCATAGTAATTGCATTGGCATGGCCAGCATAGATTCCCATGTGTCTTCTGACTGAGTCCCACACCATATTCCAATAAAGTGATGAGAAAGGGAATGCAAACTAGTCAGTGGGATTGCACTGATAATGGGACATTTGCCAGACTTCTGATTTTGTTCTTTATGGCCAAGCAGGACCAAATGCAGGAGGAAGGCAAAAGTTACCCATTTGCTTTTTGATTGTCATAAACATTTAAGAGTGAAACCAGAAACAGTTCCTTGCTGATCCTATAGCACCTGCAGAGCCCTACCTAGACCTGTCCTCCTTTCTGCCTGTGAAGACCAAAGGAGGAATTGTCACATGCAGGGGCCAAGCTCCAAGGCAGGACCTGCCACACGGACTGGCCAGAGAAGGAATCCTCCTCTGCACCGTGTGGGGAACAGAGGTCTAGAGCTCTGAGTCGTGCTTGTAGTGTGTGCATCACAGAAAGGAAATTGCCATGCACTCGCCCTTCCCTGCTTTAGATTCTACATTGCTGAGTGGTTTTGTTTCATCCATCCCACGTGGCAGCAGCTCTGTGACACGGCTTAATTCCCCCTGTCTCCTGTGACAGCCACCACGTTTGTGGCTGGGATGTGATGGGACAGATCCTCACCCAAGGCCCACGAAAGCACCAGCAGGGCACTGTGACAGCACCCCTGAGCCAGCCTGAGGCAGTGACCTGGTGTCCTGAGCCACTCTCTGATGGCAAACTGTCTGCAACGGGCAATTGAGCTTTTTGATGTTTCATCTCTCCCCTTTATTAGATTGTATCACTCCAGATTGTTCAAATACAGGGCATTATTTTTGAACAGCTTTCTTTCCTCCCTGAACATCCACAGACCAAAGTTCTTTACATTTGGCTATTTTAAATATGAAGAGTAAAGCTTCAGCCAATGGATGCTGTTAAATTTCCAGAAGACATCATAAATGATTTACTCATTAGTAAACATTATTTCTTCTAAATGTAATACGTTTATTTTGTGGGTTTGACTTAATATTTCTGTAGCCATTTCAGTCACTCACTCTGACCATTTAATTCCTTTTAAACACATCCATTAGCCACATATTTTTTAGGTTTCTCTTTCCATGGAGACCCTTGGACTGCAAAGGATCAGAAGGGTTCTTCCCTTATGGATATGACATTCCAATGTCAGGGAAAGAAGTTTCATCTGCCTTCGCTTCTGCATGACAGTGCTCAACAGTGCTGCAGAGCCAGACAATGCAAAGCCTCGTGTTTGTGGATCATTTCTCTCCTTCACAAACAGCTCTCCAGACACCACAATTCAGCCCTCCCAAGGTTTTAAATCCCTCTGTAAAACTGCTCAACATGTCTTCAGGAATCCCTTTCCTCCATGTTTCTGCTGAAGGAGTATTTCAGGCAAATCACAAGGCAAGGCTCCTTGAAAAAGTGTCTCCATGCTTGCTAACACCATTTCTTTTTTTCTCATTGAGGAATAATGATGTTGGAATTTTCTGAAATTTGTCCTCCTCCTAATGCATAAGAGAGCTTAAAAGAAGACCAAGACATAAAACTGTAAAAAGCGAGGTTCTCAAAATGTGGTTCTAACAATGTACTTATGGTGAAGGAGGTTAATGCAGTCCCAAACTGTGCTCCAATCATTCTCTACCCTACTCAGGTGTTCTGGCTGTGACACATAAATGATGCCACAATCCATGTGGGTTTAGATTTCCAGTGTCCTTGACTACCTGCCCCACAACCAAGGTCTCCTCAAGAAGGAAATGCACTGCAGATATAACTCCTAGCTCTGCTAAGAAATGACATTCTGTTCTGTCTTGCTCTTAGTCTCAGAGTAATTTGCTTTTTAACTTGTATTTCAGAAACTGTCAAGTGCTTATTAACAATAACTTCTGTATGTGTGTGTGTTTTTAACAGAGGTAAATGGGGTCTCAAAAATTCAATGTCTGCACATACATGGCAAAAAAAAAAAAAAAACAGGCCAGTTTAGAGAACAATGTAGGCATGTGTTTTTAAACTACTGTTCGTGCAGTCTGGTCAGGGCTGTGTGACACAGTATACAGTGTTTTGTCATCCAAGGAATGTCTTTGATCAAGAGTTTATGCAAGAAGAAAAAAAAAGCCATGAAACCCTAATCCGTTCCCACAGTCCAGTAAACGTGAGCTGGACAAACAGTGGACAATAGCAGCAAAGCTTGCTGCTGGAACAATGGCTGCAACTAAAAAAATTAAAGGGTTGCTGACTCACAGTTCCTACTATCAGGAAAGATTCCACACAGTGTTGATTATTCCCCAGAATCCTGAAGATGCTGAAAGTTAAAAAGTGTTGAGCTAAAGCAGCAAAACAGGGAGTTAAAATCAGAAATGGAACAGTGACAAATGCTGAGTTGATTCTGTCTGATGCACAGTCAGGATGCAGGGACTGAATAATCAATCTCCTTTCTGCTGAACATTTTGCTAAAATAAAACTCCATGATTTTATTAGGAACAAGCATCAGTTAAACTCTATCAGACAGGAGGCCACTATTTCAGATGTCATCCTAATAAATTCTGCACAACTAGAATTGTGTAGCTTTCTAATTTTTCCAAGGCAAAAGGTTTATGCCATTTCTCATTCCTATTCAGAAATCTCCCCAAATCAGATACACAGAATGCTGCACTAGTGCTCAATTAGTTATGGTTATAGAATAGCATAAAATAATTTAAAACATTGTGCAGCAAGCTGCTTTGGAATCAAGTTAAACAATGCCTGAGATTTTTTTACTTTTCATATATTCCATGGATTTAGGAAGTCTCCCACATTTCAGATGAGCTTAGTGACCACGTCTCCTTCCACACAGTAGTGCAGCATTTGACAAGTAGTACTACAGAATTCTAGCACCAAAAATGCTGAAAAAATTTAATTACCACACTTAAGAGAATAAACACTCCAGTGATTAAGGTGAGAGCATTCCCAGTGCAATGTCAGATATTCAGCTACAAACGAACTGACTGTGCAAGCCAACAAAACAGCACACAGAGCTTTTATTGTTATTTTTATTATCACCCCAGGCTAGGCTGGTCCTGCAGTTCCAAACCCTGGGACACACTGAAGTGCTTCAGCAGTGCTTTGCTCCAGTTGGCTTTTACACATCGGTCCCAGACACCACAACTTGCAACTGGGAACCTGCTGAACGCCTCTCACACCTCCCAAATCCCCTTTTTCCTTGGTGATACATCCACTTCTGTGGGAATGTGTACTGTCACAACTTTATCCATTAAAAAAACAACTCTGGCAGACTGTAAAATGAGAATCTTCATGGTTACTTGCCAAACTATGAAAGCTGAAGTTTTAAGCTGCAATTAGACCAGAAGCCATGGTTGTAAGAAGTTGCAAAGGGCACTATTCAAAAGGCACCAAGAATAGAAAGAATTTGAAAACAATACCAGAAATATTAAGTTCTTACTCTAAAGCACACTGGGATATTAGGGTGCAGGCAGACTTTTGACAGATGGATTTCCCTTTATTCCAGTGCAGAAGTTGCATTTCCAGCCAAAGTGTAAATAAGCATTCATAAACACAGGGCAGGCTCAAACTCTCTCTTGCATCTCTTCAAAAACCAAAACCTACATAAACCTTGAAACTGATTTAGTGGCAAATTAAAACTCAACGTGTAATTTCACATTGAAATTATCACAACCTTGTTTCAGAAAAACAGATCAGGATTCAAATGAGCCAGAGTACCTCTACAGGGCTGGTTTTGAAGCAATCAATTGCATACCCAGGTTCTTTTTTTTCTGATTTATTTCACTTGTTTCTGTTGATTATAGATATTCACTCAAAGCTGGAATTTATCACCTTTAGTACAGCTGACAAGGAATGGAAAGGAAGTTGCTTCATGAAGACAGAACAAGAATTGTGCTTGGGAACTTTACCAAATGGTATTCAAAGTTTACCTCTCTGCTGCTGCCTCAAAATTCACTATTTCTTGCACTCATCACACATTGCAGAAAGGAAAATTACAACTCTTCTGGATTGCCATGACTTCAGCAGCTAGCAGTAATGAGCTGTGTATCCACCTTTTAATAAAATTCCATATTCCACAGGCTCAGCTGACAGATGATCACAAAGAGACAAAACAAGCTAGAACTCAGTCCAGGCAAGTCAGAAATTGGTGAGTGAAATGTTTCAAACATTCCTCCCTAACTACTGAGCTGTAAGCAGGGCTGGTGAATGAGTACAGAGATATATTCTGAAGTCTTACTTCTGTGAAATTTCAAACTTTGTGGACAATCAGCACCAAGCCACAATCTCAGTGTCCTGCTTTATTAATAACAAGTATCATAATGTACAAGGTTGCATGTTTTTCTATGTCTTTGTGACACTATGACAAAGACAAATGAATATTCTTGATGTAACCTGGGCTATAAATCAGGCATACCCAAAACCTCAGCTGTAAATCAGGCCTAAAAACACCTCTTCAGAATGCTGGGAAAGTTCCACTGCCACAGCACTGAATGTGACACAAACCCCCACAAATCACTGCAGAAAACAAAAAAAATGGCACCGAAGAAAGCACACAACTGCACATCCAACAGAATTTTGAATTGTACCTCATTTAATAAACTAAATCAGGCCCACAAGGTGTGAAACAGAAGATATGCAGAAAAACACAGACTCATGGAAGAAGAGACTCCATCAGTGTGTCCACACAAATGAAACTTAATTAAAGACCTAATTTAAAAGAATAAAGACCTAACAGATAACCCTAAACTTGGTATATCCCAAACTTGAAAACCCTGGTTGATACAATACTTATAGTATAGTACATACTCATGTATTTATATAATAATTTATTATCTATTTTTTTAATAGAACTAAAGCAATACAAGAAAATTAGCCACCAAACCAATTTTCCAAATAGAGTCACCACCTGAGTGCCAGAGACATTTTCTCTCCTGAGCTGAACAAAAATAATTGTGTTTGATACAATCTCTGGAGCAGCACCTTGGCTTGTCACCCACATGTCACACACTTCTATTAAACCAATGCTCCACCTGGAGCTCTCACAACCCTGCCCTTGCTTTTACAGACATTTTAGCAAATGAGGAAACAAGTAAAAATTCATTCCTGCCTCAGTGTTATATTCTCCACATAATCAGAATCATCATGAGTGTGTACACTCTGTACTATTTTAACCAATTCACCTACACAAGTATTTGTGAGCTCCTACAATCCCACACATCCACTAGATGGCTCTGACACTGCCTGTGGGGAATCAAAATTCACATGTAAGACAATTAAACAAACCAAAAACCTCAAATCTGTCTTTGATTTTCATATTTCATATCAAATTCGTAAGGCTGAACCATGCCATGCAGGCAGAGCCAGACACACACAGGGTACAGGTGGTAAAAGGAATTCTGGAATTCCTCACTGGAATGCAAAGACATCAGCAGCCCAAGGCAAAGCCTGTTACAGGCACTCCTCTCAGCTAACACAGCTGGCAGCATCCAGCGGTTTGGAATGAGACTGAAGTTGTCACTTTTCAAGGCTGGCACACAAAAAGCTGGTCTGTGTGAGAGGTACTGATAAATATAGTCAATGAGAATCACAACTCTCCTGGCAGTCATGTTCATCTCATCCATCATTTAAACCGATAACTTGTAGGGAAGTGGTTGGATTTTGTGGAGTTTGCTTCCTTCTCCCACCAGTCTGCAAAACTATTGGAAAATCCAGGTGCAAATTCCATATTCTAAGCAGGTATCTTCATCCTTCTCCTCTGCATTCTGATCTCCTTTGTCATTCCATCTTCTCCCCACAAAAATGTTTCCTGCTGCAAAGTCTGCAGGGAGTTGATTTTACTTTCCTTCACCCACAGCATGTACACATTGTGTAAACTGAATCATCTGCATACACAGATTTTTAAGTTACAGACATCCTTTAAACAAGGAAAGTGTGCAAATGCTTGTTTTCCTTTTGAGGAATTATCAGTAAAAGACTAGCAAAGAAGTAAAACAAATATTTCTATTTAACAGATTTACACACTAGTGTGTGTAATATCCTAAATAAAAGTTGGAGATAATACATGTTAAATAATACTGCAAGTCCAGTGATTTTTCACTTCCCCTTTAACATCTCTTCACTATTTTGATTTTTTTTTAATACAAAAGTAGATAGACAGTTTTCCAGTTCTGTTAATGTTTTTTTTTTCCTTTGGTCATCCACAATTATCTTCATCTGTTGCATTCAAAATGTCAGTGAAGATCTCTCATTACCGAGTCTAAAATCAGACTGAATATTTAGCATTGAACAAACCTAAAAAGGAATACACAGAAGTGGTTCAAAGGGTCTGTTTTTCAAGAAGAATGTTCAACAAAACTCCCAATTGCTCCATTTATCTTCTTCTGATCCCACTTGTAATTCAAATTGTCAAAGATTATTTCCAACTTGCTTTTTAAAGATTTTTTTCCCCTTTATTTTGCATTTGCTATTGCTTGGGAAATTTTGCAACTGTCAAGGATTTTCACTTCTAGTATTTTGCTATGATTGCAGAATGGGAATAATAACTGCTCCACAAAACTTTGGAGTGGCTTAAGAAACAAAGTTTCTCAAAAATTAATTTATGTGCTAAAATTACAACTTAATCCTACAAACCTGTTTAAATTTTCCTCTGATTTTTTCCAGATCTTCTTGCAGCTTATCATAAGTGGGGTCTTCATATGGGAATTTCTGAATCATCCCTATTAATGAATCCAGAGCCCTTAGCTTCTTGCTAGAAAAAACAAAATTAATCTAATTAAAAGAAAACACAATGATCCTTACACAGGAGTTTTTTGAAACAGTATCACTATGAAAATTACACTGATATGTAATAATCCAGAGCACAAAACCCAGCCCTCCATCCTTCTTTAATTCAACTTTCAGCCCACTGTCAGGTGTGTTCCATATTCTTCAATAAGAAATTATGCAAACTAGGAATTATTCCAAATTGGGAATCAAGCACAACTGACAGATTTAAGGCTTCCATTTCAACTTACCAGTCCAAAGTTGAAAAATATTCAAGAATCAACAAATTGATTACATGACTGGGCAAAATAAAGAAATGCAACCAAAAAGGCAATTCTGGCAGACAGATTAATCAGAATGGGACAGAAAAAAAAGATGTGAAGAGAAGAATGGAAGTCACAGTGAGATGACTTTAAGCCTTTTTAACCTCACCTGTTCTTTGGATCTGTGCATTTCTGGAGCAGACAGTGCCACGTCAGTGCAAACCCAAGGTAGCAGCCAATCTGAAATTAATTTTAAAGAGTCATGAAGGAAAGAAAAAACCACAAAGGACACAGAGCATAGACAGGGGAACAAAAATAAAGCACTACACTGTGTCTCACTCTTTGGGAAAATCAACCCTGGGTACACAAACGTGTTTCCAAGCTGGAAAGGCTGGCAAGTACAAGGTAACCCAAGCCACCCTCTCAGTTGATGTGTTTAATCCTGCCTCCCTCTAGAGCTTTCCCAGTATGAGGAGATCACAGGAATTCTCTCTTATGGTTTGTCCAGGACCATTTTGTACAAACCATCCAGCTCTGGCGACTGCTGTTTGGCATTCTCATCCTGTAGCTGTGACAAACTGGAGAAGACATATGGGACAAGCTGAGGTGCCTCCCCACCAGTGTCCAGCCCCTGAATTCCTAGGAATGGTTACTGATCCAGCTGTGCAGAAGAGGAGCAGTGCCACAAACCCTCACAGAATCACAAAGAGTGCAGGAGACACGCACACCTGCCTCTGTGGCTCCAGATTCCATGATTTTCCCTATGCTGGGCCACAGCAGATGGTACTGGGGGGGCAGCAGAACCTTTAGCCATAAATTTGGGAAAAAATATTACCAAAGCTCCATGCAGCAAATAAGCTGAGAAAACACAAGTGCATCTACTGAGCTCTCCAGCTCAAAACAGCTTTATGGGTCCTCCTGGACACAGACATAGCAGTGAAACACAGCAGGCCTCAGCCTGGAAATTTCTGTGTGGCTGTCATTTCCTCATGACATGTGCTGAAGAGTTTCCCCACTTACCTCTGAGCCCATCCTGGCTCCGTGCAGTGCTCCGTGCCTCCTGCCCTCAGCCATGCCAGCGTGGCTGCCCTCTGCAAGCCCCTCCTGGTAGCCCTCCCCGTGGAACCTGGGAGAGCAGAACCACAGCTTGGTTAATCTCCCCGTGGAACCTGGGAGAGCAGAACCACAGCTTGGTTAATCTCCCCGTGGAACCTGGGAGAGCACAACCACAGCCTGGTTAATCTCCCTGTGGAACCTGGGAGTGCACAACCACAGCTTGGTTAATCTCCCCATGGAACCTGCAGAACCACAGCTTGGTTAATCTCCCCGTGGAACCTGGGAGAGCAGAACCACAGCTTGGTTAATCTCCCCGTGGAACCTGGGAGAGCACAACCACAGCTTGGTTAATCTCCCCATGGAACCTGCAGAACCACAGCTTGGTTAATCTCCCCGTGGAACCTGGGAGAGCACAACCACAGCTTGGTTAATCTCCCTGTGGAACCTGGGAGAGCAGAACCACAGCTTGGTTAATCTCCCCATGGAACCTGGGAGAGCAGAACCACAGCTTGGTTAATCTCCCCGTGGAACCTGGGAGTGCACAACCACAGCTTGGTTAATCTCCCTGTGGAACCTGGGAGAGCAGAACCACAGCTTGGTTAATCTCCCCATGGAACCTGGGAGAGCAGAACCACAGCTTGGTTAATCTCCCCGTGGAACCTGGGAGTGCACAACCACAGCTTGGTTAATCTCCTGTCCAGTCAACACTGCACACAAGTGGCTCCTGGCAACAGAAACGTGCATTGCCTCCAAATCGTAGAAATACCACAGAAAATCAATTTAAATCCCAGAATCACAGGCTTGTTTTGGTTGGGAAAGACCTCTGAGATCATTCAGTCCAACTTTTGAATGATCATCACTGTGTCAAGCAGCCCAGAGCCCTAAGTGTCACATCCAGCTGCTCCTTGGGCACCTCCCGAAGTGGAGACTCCAGCAGCTCCCTGGGCTGCCCCTTCCAAGGCCTGGCAACCTTTTTCATGAAGAAATTCCTCCTTATGTCCAACTTAAACCTCCTCTGGGGCAGCTCCAGGCCACTTCTTTTTGTCCTGTCACTTGTAACCAGGGAGTGAAGTCTGGCCCCACATGGGGGGCTCCTGTCAGGGAGTTGTAGAGAGAGAAGGCTCTCCCCGAGCCTCCTTTTCTCCAGGCTGAGCCTCCCCAGCCACTTCTCATCCAACTTGTGCTCCAGAGCCTGCCCCAGCTCAATTCCCTTCTCTGGACACTCTCCAGCACCTCAAAGTCTTTCTTGTAGCGTGGGACCCACAACTGAGCCCACAATTCAATGTGGGGCCTCAGCGGCGCCCAGAACAGGGGGATGGTCACTGCCATGCTCCTGCTGACAATGCCAGGACGCCACCGTCCTTCTTGGCCACCTGGGCTCGTGTTCAGCAGCTCTCTGCCAGCACCCCCAGGCCCTTTCCCTCTGGGATGCTTTGGAGGGACTCTCCGGCTACCCTGGAAGGCTGCAGAGGGCTGAGGCGGCCCAAGGACCCGGCACTCGGCCTTGCTGACCCTCACCCCGCTGCTCTCAGCCCATCAACCCAGCCTGCCGGCGTGGGTCCCACTGTGTGCGGACACCAATTCCCCTGGCAGCCTGTCCCAGCGTCCGACCATCCCCTGCATGAAGAACCCATCCCTAATACCCAGCCCAAACCTCCCCGCCTCAGCTCCAGGTCGTTCGCGCCGATCGCTCCCTCAGAACGGGCAAGGAGGCGAATCTTCCCCGCCGTCCTCCTCGGGCTCAGCGCTCGCCCTCCTTTCCCTGACGCTCCCCTGGCAGCTCCCAGAGGGAAGCGGAGCGCCGGGGGAGCCCCGTGCTGTAGAGAAGCCGCTGTGGGGCCGCTCCAGGCTGGCTCCGTGCCCCCACCTCTGCTCGGCCATCACGATGCCATCGAACAGGTCGGCCATGGCGGCGCGGGGCACGCCGGGAGCGGACGGCGCGCGGGAGGGGGCGTGGCTCATGAGCATAGACCACGCCCCCCATGGTAAGCCACGCCCCACACGCTACGATGGCGTGCGGCCACCAGGGGGCGCCCGAGCGCCGCCACAGATCCCGGGCCCGGCCGTCCGCGGGGAAACGTCGGTGTCCCAGAAATCCCACCCAGTGTTCCAAAAATCCCGCCCAGTGTGCCAAAAAGCCCACTGTGCCTCCCAGAAATCCCACCCTGCGCCTCAAAGCGGTGTCCAGACGCTCCCTGAGTTCCGCCCTGCCGTGCGGAGCCGGGTCCAGTGCCCCGGCTCGCTGTGGGTGAGGAGCCTTGTCCCGGTATCCAGCCTGAGCCTGAGGCAGCTCCAGGCCGTCGTCCCGGCTGCTGTCGCTGGTCACGGAATGATAGAGTTTGCACATCTCTCTCATGTAACATTGGTGTCTGTGGCTTTCAAGAAGTGTATTTTTGGTGTGTCCCCACAATTGTTCCCTGTGAGGGTGGTGCGGCCCTGGCACAGGCTGCCCAGAGAAGCTGTGGATGCGCCATCCCTGGGAAGTGTCCGAGGCCAGTTTGGATGGGGCTCTGAGCAACGTGGAAAGGTGTCCCTGCCCCTGGAATTAAATGATCTTTGAAGTCCCTTCCGACCCAAACCAGTCTATGATTCTAAAACATAAATATTTTTTGTGTTATTACCCACCCAAACTGTACTGTGTCCTTCTAGGCTGCTCTATTTAAATACTTAGGAGTTGTTACAGATCAACACCAGTCAAAGGAAACATGTATACTCATTTACAAGCACGTGTTTTAAAGTTAACGTATTCTATTTTCCAGAGACTTAATAAAATGTGGCTCTTGGTCACAGTATTCTACCACTCTGCTGTTAGAATACATATATTTTTGAGGGGGAAAAAGGGGAATTTTTATTTAATTTATCAAGTTGCTCTCCGTTCATATGAAAAGTACACTGGCAGAGTAGAAAGAGTGGCCCCCAAATTATCCACTAACAGGGTTTCAATTATTTGAGCAGGGGTAAAATGGATACTGTGACTTTGAATTGATTTATAGGTTTTCACACTTCCTCCCAGTGGAAATGAAGACGCTCAGTAATCCCTTTCCCGCTCCTCTAGCAACTCGTATTTGCACATCACAGCTTCCAGCTGAGACTTCCCAAGGAGACATTTGACACCTGAGCTTTAAAAACGTTTCGGGGCTGTAAAATGTTCTGTTGCAAATGAAAGCACCTCCATTGTCCCCCTGCCTTTGAGCAGCTCTGATGGGCAGGGGATGGGGTGTGCTGATGGGTGCTGCTGCTGGTGTTTACATTCCCACAGAACCAAAGGTGATTTTTGGAGGTTTTGCACGCCCGGCTCCTGACCGAGTCAGGTGTCGCAGGGCAGGGGAAGCGTTTCCCAGCAATCCTCCAACCTCAAGCCGAGATCTTGTCAGATTTTATAAGCAAAACAGCCAGGTTTGGTCAGAGCTGGGATGGGAAAACTCCAACGAAAACTGGAGCTCTCCAGGAAGTGGTGTGGGTTAATTTAGCTCCTGGCATTCTTCCCTCTGTCTGAATAAATATTGAACCAACCTCTAACCGTGCTGTTGCCGGAAAAATCATCGTGCTGCCGCTGGAAGAATGTCAGCCAAAGGTGTCAGCAAATAGGGTCACAAGAGAGCTCAAGATGATGTTCCCAAAATGTAAGGTTGCCTGTCTTTGCACCCTTGAGAAATTTTCACAATGTTACACCCACTTAAAAAATCTCTCACTGGGTCAATCAAACTGTGTACCCTCCAAACTCCATTATTTGCCATGCTTCCTGTCAAATCTGTGCAAGTTTTTAGCAGAAAAGTGATTTTTCTTTTCTTGCCCCAACTTCAAAAGTTCATTCTTATATTGTTTCCTGGCTTTTTGTGTTTTGTTTGTTGTTATTGTTGTTTTTTTTTTTAAGAAAGGTTTTGAAAGGCGTTCAAAGAAAATATAGTGACTGATCAAAACTGGAAATGAAACCCCCTGAAATCTGAAAAGTTTTGGAATAAAACAACCTGGAAATCAGAACTACATCTTCCACCAAACGAGAAGTAGGAGCCCTCCGGATGTGTGGCAGTGGCTCAGCACAAAAGAGAATGGGAAAACACTATGGGAGGTGTTTGCCGGCCAAGAAATCTGCTGTTCCTGTGTCTCACAGCATTTCCAAATGGAAACATTCAGGCTCTTTTCCTGCCAGAAACTGACATCTTTTTCAGGCAAAACTCACACCACTTTTCTCCCTGGCAGCACTGGTTAGAATAGTTCCCATTTTTAAATGGGAGCAGCCTTCTACCCAGAGGATTTTTTTTGTCAAGGGAAGTGGTTGAGTCACCATCTCTGGAGGTATTTAAAAGATGTGTGGATGTGGCACTTGTGGAGAGACAGAAGAGTCAAGCAGATTTCAGTGTTGAGGATGATTTTCTCTTTTATTGCAAATGTACACATTACACTAATGATAATGCACAGAAATTTTGAAATTAGCTAAAATTACAGCTATTTAAAAATTGGCTATTGTTGGCTAAAATTCTGTTGATTACAAAACTGCACAAGATTTGTTACAACTAAATAACCTATATTCAGAAGTATATAAATAGAATCTTGAGCATAAATAACAGTAACAAAATAAACAGATGTATGTATTCAATAAATTAATTATAAATATTGCATTGGCAATGAAGTGCTAGGTCAGAAAAACACCAGTATTTCCAGTAAAGCTTTTTTTTTTCTTCTTTTCTTTCTTTCTTTTTTTTTTTTTTTTGTTTTTTTTTTTTTGTTTTTTTTTTTTTGTTACAGAAATCTCTCTTATAAATGAACCTTTGGAAACAAGTATAATCCCTGAACCATCCTTTTTTTTTCCCCTTTGGCTTCACCTTGGCTATTCCTTCACTGAATCTTTTCAGAGGGAGAACAGAACTTGAAGTGGGTGCCTTGGCCAGAAGTCCTCACAATCCCTTCTTGCAAGGAGAATCCTGACCCAGTTCTGCAGCTTTTATCTCACTAAACCATCTCTCCACTGATTCCCATGGATGCTGAATCAAGCCTGGAAGTGACTTGAAAGAATTCCTGGTGGTTAAAGGTTGAACACAAAAACCTATTTTACAACTGATTTGACCTATACATCCGTTCTCAGTGTTCTTCTCTATTTGCTAATGACATATACATGCTTATATACAACACAATCTTCATTTAAACATTCATTTGAGCTGCTCATTCCCCTACCTGATGAACATCAATTCTAGCCCTGGGCACCCTTCCAACCGCACACTGAATCCTCACTGATTTTGATGAGAACTCTCTGCTGGGTGATTCTGATGCCACAGAGAACATAATTTAGCCTACAAAAGAAATCAATTATCAAGTTTCCCAAAGTATCTCTTAGCAGTAAGGGAAGGGAGAAATTTTTCCCTTTCTTCTCTTATTTTCTAAGGGAAGAAAAAGCACAATGTACAAGCAGATTTGTTTTTTCAGCAGTATGCTTTCCATAGGAGATCTTCCCCAGAATGTTGTTAGCAGCTCTTTAAAGAAGCAGCATTAACTCAAGTTACATCTGGTAGGATGTTTTCCTTCATCTAGTTTTGGTCCAAGTGTTTGAGTTGGGATCTCTGAAGAGGAAAAAGTTTTCTGCATTTGCTTGTATGAGCAGATATAACAGGTGAATATATGTGGAAGTGTAGCTGGTGTAGAAAAATTACAGTTATTTTATCACCACCTATGGAGGAATTCTGGTAAGGTCGCTAAAGTTTTCACATTTAATCCTGCTTTTCCAAACAAAACTATGGACAGGCAATTCTTTAGACTATAGAACAGGCACTCATCTCTTGCAGGTACAACAAGGACGAGGCTGGCTCCATACTCAAACACACAAAAAAGTTCCCAAATATCACTACACAGAAAGCTACAAACCCTACAGTCCTCTTCAATATTTCTGTGAAAACGTGTGTGGGAGCACAGTCAGTTCTGGAAGCTGGGGCTCTTCACTGGGGACAGTTTGGAGGCGATGCCAAAGGGATCCATGCTGTCCGTCTCCAGGGGCGAGGAGAACGCCTCTGGCTCAAAGGCCTGGCTGTAATCACCATATTCACCAAAGTCTGCTGACTCCATGGGCACCGTGTTGATCATGGGCAAGAAGTGAGACAGGGGAAGGAAATCCTTCCCTTTGAACTGCTGTCTTTGTTTGGCACTGCTCAAAGACACTGATATTCCATGTTTTTTTGATCGATACACGTTGTAGCCGTCTGGGCGAATCTCCTCCTCAAAGGAACAGTCTTCAGTGGAATACCTGAGCTGAAAAGCAAGGAATAGTGAGAATGATAAATATGCCCACCAGGCTGGGTGTATTCAACCACAAAACAAACCTTGGATGGGAAAAGTCCTAGTCCCTCAGTGGTGGTATCCTGGCTTTCCCAATCCCAATCCCTATCCCTGTCCTATTCTGTTATATTCCTATTCTATTCCTAATTCTATTCTATTCTATTCTATTCTATTCTATTCTATTCTATTCTATTCTATTCTATTCTATTCTATTCCATTCCATTCCATTCCATTCCATTCCATAACCCCTGAAGTTCTTTCCATGCCCATCCCATCAAATAAGCTTTGAATCCCAGGATGTGCTTCTCCACAGCCACCACACTTATCCTGATTGAGCACTGGGAAAAAAGTCTCAGATGCCAGAGCAGATTTAGATGAATTTGTCCTTAATTGCAGTCTTAAGTCCTAATCCAAGTATATAACTCCTGCTCTGTTAGAGATCTGCCTGTGCAAAGGCTTCAGGATAGAAAGGCAGCGTGGCCAATCAGTAAAACAATGCTAAAAGGTAATTTCCACCTTTTTCCACTCAGAATTTACTGAAATTGCCAAGGACCCTTTTACAAAGTGTCATTTTCTTGTTAACATGAGAACTGTTGAATTAATGCCAGCACAAGTTAGGACTTGGTAGAGAAGAATGTATTTTCTTAGGCATGAATTTCTAGGATTACATTTGCAATGGCCTGTACAAATATTATATACCTGTAACATCTTAAGTTATAAATACGAATATATATATATATATATAGATATAGATATATATATATATATGTATGTATAATATAATATATGATATTTGTATCTTGAACCCATATCAGCAGGTCAGACCTCTCTAGATCTTTACACCAGCACTTGAGTTGTGCTTCTTACAACTCTGTTGCTATTTCAGTCTCAGCTACTGCAGGTGATTGAACCTTGGTCAATAAAAGAGAATTGCTGATTATGTCTCAGTCTGCAGACACAGAAGTGTCCTTACATGAATGTTCTGCCTGTCTGAACAGAGAGCATATTTAATATTTTTGGGCCTTTCTCAGACACCCTCAGTAACATGGAGTAAAATTAAGGATGTGCATTTGGTTATCTTTCAAAAGCACATTTTAAATTTAAAAAGTAATTTTAAAGAAAGTTTTCTTCAAATAAAATGGTGCAATGTTTATCCTTACACACACACATTATATCTCAGAAAAATATGTCTATATGACAAAAAATTGGGGCTGGATTGTTGGCTGTCTTTATGAGTGCTCAGCCTCACTAAAAAGGATGATGAAATAAAAAAGGTTCTTGCTCAAGAAGTACACACTACAAACAACAGATATTGATTGAGTCCCTGTGTCTCAGCTATACCTTTCCCTCTTCACTACACTGGGATTGTCTCTAGTCTGTCTTTTTAAACAAGTACCAGACAGACTTTTTAAAGTATTTCCAGGTTTTTTTTTCCCCACAGGAGGGATTTTTTTCACAGGAGGAATCACAGTATGCTAGTAGATTCAGCATTTCCCCTAAACTACTGACTACAGCACACAGCACATTCAAAAACCAACCCCCGTCATCATTTTTCCAGTGTCAAAACAGGCCAAGTTGCAGGAGCACAGGTTCAGCCCCCAGACACCGTGTCTGCCCTTTTGTTCTCCCAGTCCTGAGCGTGGTGCTGATAAGGCTGAGATCTACCTGCAGAGCTGCCTGCCTGGGCTGTGAGCACAGAGGTGACAGCAGGTGTCCCCAGCACAGAGATGGAACAACACAGCTACTTGCTGTTGTGTTTTCAGAATAAAACTCCAGCCTGCATCTAATACACTACACAAACAAATGCAGTTCCAGTCAACGTGTATGCCTTCAAAATGGTGCTACAGGAAAACCATTTTAAAATTCTGTGATTGCTCAAGTTCAGCTGGTAGCTCCAACGGGAGCAGAATCCAGGTTCTGATTTGTTTTGGATATACATTAAAGAATTATATTAATGTATTTGGATATACATTAAAGCTAATAATTGACCTGCCATGTCATCTGAACCTATGCACCTCATCTCAGCCTCGACTGATTTAAGCCCAGACAAGCAATGAAATCCAGAAAGATAAACTTAATTCTGTGTTCAGCATTCTTAATTTTATCCACATTCAGAAACATCAGTGTTGCTGTTATTAAAGATACCGGGAGTTTTGAGAAGTCCTTTCCTGATTAAAATCAGCAGAAATTTTGCTGGAGTAATCAAAAAAGAATCAAGCTGTATCTTTACTGTGGCTTCATGAAAAGCCATCACTCTGAAACTCAGGCTTCTGTACAGACTAAATCTGAACTGCACTTGTCAAATTCTAGAGTCAAGAATGTATTCACCTGCCTTAAAAACTAGGGTTTATGTCAATGACTAGTTTCTAAGCCTAGTGAAAAAGCTGATCTAGTGGCATCAGAGGGGCACGTAACTCTCCAAACCCTGAGTCCCGCAGCTGTGCTGTTATAGCAGGGCAGAAGTGAGGCAGTGGAGAAGCATCCTTTCTCCCTCAAAAGCCTTTTCCTGTCTGCAGCTTCCTAAGAGGTAGCAACCCATGCTCCTGGGAATTGTATGCCTGGCAGCCAGCTGGCTGCAACTCTTCTCCAAAGGAGCAATCTCTTTTTAACTTTTTTCTTCCAGAATACCTGACCTGAACAGTGAGGAATTACTCATACTCTACGGCAGAGCTTAATCTATTCCTGCAGCAGAATCACAGTCTCCCACCGACGAGAATTTTAAACCGAAATGCAATTTTGCCCTGGGCTGTACTTTCGGTATGTTTTGGCAGAGGACACGCAAAACATCATTTACTCTCTAAACGACATTTCCTTTCTGCCTTCTAACAATCCCCACAGCGACGGTGACAAGAACCGCAGCTCCTCGGGAGAACAGGCGCTGGGGGAGGGACTGCGGCGGACACCTGGAAGCTTTGTTACCCCGTTATTAGAACACGCCGTTATTAGAAGCTTTGTTACCCCGTTATTAGAACACGCCGCTGTTCCAGGGTGTAAAACCCCCCCGGGGACAGCATCGCTGGTCTCACCTGCCCGTGCAGCCGCCCCGCCTCGTCCATGCACAGGTACCGGGAGCTCTGCACGCCCTTGATGGCCACGGTGCGCACGGCCACGGCGCGGATCTCCAGCAGACCTGCGGGCAGACAGAGAGAGGGGACAGCAGTGTCACCCCCGCCGCCCCATCCCTGTCCCCATCCCCGTCGCCATGCCCGCCGCCGCCACTCACTCTGCGCGCTCTGGCTGCCGGCCGCGTCCACCCGGCCGTCGGCGCCGATGCGCAGGAAGCAGCTGAAGAGGCCGTGCTTGCTGGCGGTGTAGAGGTGCCGCAGCCGGATGGGCTCTCCCCAGCCGTAGTTGAGGTGCGGGCCGGCGTCGGGCAGCGGCAGCGGCAGCGCGGAGGCGGCGGCGGCCGCCAGAGCGAGCAGCGCCAGCGCGGCGGGGCGCAGCCCCATCCCGGAGCGGCGCCTCGGGGCTGTAGCGCGGCCGCAGCCGCCCCCCAGCCTTTTATAGCTCGCCCTTATCAGCTCCATCGATCCGGCCGCATCCCATATAGAGCCCATTTCATAGCCGCCTTCGGTCACTCCCCCGAAAATATTAAGCGGGTGACACCCTAAGTCGCTTCCTCCGCATCTCCGAGCTCTCCGCTCCTGCCGGGTCCGGCCGCGCTGCCGGGGCACTGCACGTCCCGCAGCCCCGATGTGGGACGGGGAGCGCGGGTGGGCGTGTGTGCACCCAGCCCACCCAGCGGCAGGAGGCTGCCCCGCTCCCCGCCGCGGCTCAGCCCCTGCCTTCGGCCTGGCCCGTCCTGTGTTTCATTTCCCTTTGCAGAAATCAAAAGAGTTGCTGCCTAAACCTGGGCTCGCCTCTCCAGGGGAGCGGGACAGCCGCTCCCGGTCCCGGCGCGGGTGCAGCCCGGTCCGGCCAGGTACCGGCGGCTGCGGCTGTCCCGGCGCGGCTCCCGGCGGCATCCCCGCCCGGCCATCCCCGCCCGGGTCACTAGATGGAGCCTGGCCCCTGGGATGCGGCTGCCTCGCCTCGGGGAGCCGCTCTGGGGGCGCTCTCCAGCTCCTGTTTGTCCCCACTTCTTACAAAAAGACTGGGGAGGAAAAAATTCTGGGTGAAGTTAAACTGCATCGCCCGATTTAAGCTTCAAACAGAAATTTTCTTCTGGTCTGCGCATGGATTTTTTTTTTTGTACGCGAGCTCCTCCCAGGGAGCTCGCTCAGAGAATGGCCCTGGAAAGAAGACGACACACAAATTTGGGGGTTTTCCACTGTATTTGTATCTCAGACATATTTAAAGGGATTGCTGCCGACTCTTCTGCTGTACATACAAAGTGATCATTGAAGGAATTTTCTTAGATTCCCAAAAAGAAAACTGGTAATTTCATAAAGAAATTATCCCCCCCCCCCCCCAGACAATAAATGACAATTCAACAAGACCTAACCCCACCTCCTGACCATCTTCTCTGAAACACAAAGCTTCGGTCATACTGTTTTTATCTTTTCCTTCTTGTTCGCTTTCATCATTTTGACCCTGCACTTGCATCTCCCTCCTGCAAACACTCCCACAAAAATCTTTGCCCCATAAGCAATCTTAGCTCAGTGGGGATAAGCACACAGACAAACCACACAAAAATACAGAGGCTTGTAGGATTATGTCTTGCACTTATTTTCATGTGCAATTTCAGGTGTATTTAACTGGAGTTAATGACATCAATCAGTCCGTATTTTGATGATCAAGGTCTTGCATAACAAACTCATTGGAAGCAAGGGATTGAATCTCATCAATCCCTTCAAAAGCAGCTACAACTTTTGATTAGCTTTGGGCATTTTTTTGGTGACCAGTTTGAAACACCCAGAAAAGATCCTAGTTTTCCCTGCATGATTGCTGAATAATTAATAAGGATTAAGACCACTTCTCAGTCAGATGTCTCCTGCTGCATCCTCCAAATCATGTGTGGGCTTTCCTACCAATTCTGGTCTTCCTTACATCACGGAAGTTCACAGTATTATAAGCCCAGTAAATAATACGAAGGCATGCAAGTCCCTAATTCTTTTTTTCCTCTGCAATGTTATTACATGGCTGCTACAAAGGCAGTTCCTGCCCTGCAACCCTGGGCCCCACAGCAGTTGTGCATGTAACTCATCCTGGCATTCTTCAAGGTACTGAGCACCCGCCACACACGCGGAGGTTATGGTCTGAAATTAATCTGGAGGGCTCCTTTAGCTCAATTTTTCTGTGCATCTCAGTGAATAGAAGCTGGTTTATGACCACTGCTTCTGCTGTACTGCAGTGGGAGCAACAATCATTATCACAGGTTTTTTTTTTCCTCATCAAGAAGTTCAGGCTTCTTTCAAGCAGTAAGGAATTGATGCTTGGAACTTGTTCATTCATCTCTGTGAGGATCAAAAATTGAGGCAGAAAGGACAAATCATTTGCACTAAATGATATTTCAAATCAGTGAAAAAGCTGGCTGTAAAGGAGAATTTCCCAAGAATTGAAGGAGAGCCTTTAAAAATTATTTTCACTGTTGCTGTTGCTGATGTTGCACAGGCTGATGTTAAAGGGTTCGTGTCTTATCAAATTAAAACAAACATTAAGCTCTTAACTAATTTTTTGGAATGGCCTTTCTTGTTAGGGGAAGGTTCCAACCTAAATAATTTGTCCAAGTCCCCCTGTAGTCCCTGACAGAGGTAAGTGTCTGCAAACACTTAACTAGACTGAATGGTGCCAATCCTATCACAAAACAGCTGCTGAAATATGGGTTGAATATACCCAGGAAGTATTCATTTTCTTATTCAAGTAGAAGTATTCAATTTCTTATTGCCTCTGTAAAGAAAAAAAAGAAGCCTAGATTATTAACTCAGATTCAGGTAACTTATTTTTAGCTAGAAACTGAAGATAACTTATTTTTAGCTAGAGATAAATGAGCTAGTGAATGTCACTGAATTCAAAATGCAAGAGTTGCAACACATTATTTTAATTTCAGTTCCTGTCTGTGTCACTGGACTTTATCATTTATTGACATGTTTTCTCAAAGTTCAATAAAAAAGGCACATGCCTTTGCATGTTCCTACAAATGCACTTGCAGGAAAAAGTATATGGTTGCAGAACAAATGTATTGTAGGGTAAATTCCACATTCACTTCCAGTGCTGGACCTGCTTCCTGCAACAAGGAAACCTGGTAGTGTTAGATTTTCTGCTTTTATGAGGATAGGAAAAACAACCAAAAACCCAGGCAGAAAGTCTTATAGAACAAAAATACCTCCTAACTAAACAGTTCACAATTCGCAAAAGCGTTTTCACCTGTTGCAAAGGATCATTTATTTCCACTGCACTTTCCAATGTCCCAGTGCAATTTCTGCAGAACGAGAAGTCCAGATTTCAGCAATAATGAAGTGAATGTGTTTTGGAAGAATAAAATTAGCTATAATTAAAAGTCAAACATCCAGAGATCCCGGAACACACCACAGAGGTAACAGAGGGCTTGTACCATACTGGATAATGACATGATTGAAACCAACTGAAAAGAAACTAAGGAAGGTGGCCACAAAAATTGGTGAGGAAATAGGGCAAGAACCACCCATGAGTCAAAGTTGGTCATAGCAGGCTACTTGGTGGTGGAGATCAAAGAATTATATAGGTGAGTCACTCAAGGCTGAGTGAGGGTCAAAAATGTGATAAACTGGAGGTGTTTAGGATGAAGAGACATTTTCTCAGTTACGGAATGTCTTTGGAATATGATGGTGAAAGCTTTGGTTGTACGAGTCACTGAAGGAAGAGGGAAATACCACAGAAACATTGAAGACTTTCTGCTTCCTTTGGGCTGTCTTTGGGATCTCCTACAGATTTTGGAGTTGGGATTGCACCAGTGTGATCTAATATTACTTTTGTGAAGAGATCTGTCAGTCTTCCCCTCTTTTCTCTGAAGTCAGAGGTGGGAGAGTTACAGAGGCTGCAAATACTCTGAGGGCAGTGAGGTTCCAGGCAGGGCTGGAGATGTCAGTGCTAATGCCGCCAGTTTCTGGTTTCTGCTGTGGTTCCTGCCAGTCATCCCAGAAGTGACAGAGAAAAGAAAATTATTTTACCCATGGCAGAGAGCCAGCAGAGCAGTCTAGCCTTTTCTCTTGCTTCTGGTGGAGAAGAATATGTCAGGAGAATGAGGGAAGGCAGAAGTGAAGACACAGGACACTGCGATACGCAGCTACTCGAGCACGAGCTTGTTCTATAAAGAGCCTTATCAGCACAGCACCAGTTGAAAAATCTGCCTAAGAAGGAGAGGTTACTCCACCATATGTCAGGGACTGCTCTGCTTCCCAGCTGCTTCTGCAATCCAAGAGGCATGGAGGTGACAATATTTCTCCCCGGGCTGTGAATGAGTGCAGAATTGAGATTCCACAGCTCCCGCTGCGTGCACCCACTGACAGGATGTCATAGGATGGGACGAGCACTCACTGAGCCTCTTCCCTGATACCACAGTCCTCAGTGAATTTGTAGGATTCAAGTGCATGAGAGACTCATAGATTTCCAAATGATCCACTTCCAGAGGGGTTCTGCTTCTAAAACTGCTCTGCTAAGGAAGGTCAACATGCTGGGGAGATTTTTGCTACTGTAATTGGTGTGTGTTGTTGCTGGTTCTTTCCAAGGAGCACAGCCAGACAACCAATTTCAAATATCTCTCACCATTCTGTTATCTAATGCTTCCTCAGCTATTGCTATCAGTCAATGCATTCCAGAGAGCAATACTGAGCCTGGAATTGACTTGGAGCTTGCACAGTCAAATGATATCTTCTGGTTAGGTCTGCTCTAAAGCTCACAAAATTCCCACCAGCTTCAAATAGCCTAAATACTTTTTTTTTTTTTTTTGTCATCACTGCAAGCCATTATTTCATGTTTTAGAGGTATCTCATCCACCCCATCTTTTCTGTGTGCTATCAAATCCTTCATAATTCTCCTATAGAAGAAACCTTACTGATTTTATGGGATCATATTTGGTACTGTGATTCTCCAGCACTAAACCAACAAAAGCTGTGTTTTTCTTATGTTTTTTCTTATGTTTTGAGCAGATCTTCGTCCTGCAACAGAAATGAATAATTGCAGGTTTATTTGCCAACAAATTATATTTTGATTTCCAGCTTGACCTAGGGAGTAATGCCCCTGGACTTTGTTTACACAACGTGTTCCTGGAAGCCATAAGGGAAGCTTTTCTAGAAGAGGGTGACTCTAGACCATCAGCTTCTCAGTCAAATGTGGTATCCTTGCAGCATTTACCTGTATTCTTTTCCTGACAGTGACTAAATAATGCTGTCTGCATGACAAGTTCCAGCTTCACTGGAAATATTTTTCCTTTAATAGACAGAGAACAGTAGAAGAAGATATACCAGAAATGCTTCAAACTTGCAAGAGTGCATACTTGGACCTGTGGTCCTGTACAAACACATCTGGACAGAATTAATCAGGTGGTTTTATTCAGCCTGATATAGTGACAATTCCCACAAAATCACCCCTGAAGAGCATAGTAGGAAGCCAGGACTTGCAAAGACTTTGGCAACAAGACCAATACAGGCCCGTTAAAACAAACCTGACCCCAGAACAATTTCACTGAGTGAAATGTGGGATGAATTTGTCCCACAGAGGTCTGACTTTCACTGGAGGTGCATTGTTAAGAGGGACACTGATCCAGGGGTGCTCAGGTGATGATTTTTTGGGAGTCAGAGGTAAGAAGGAGAGGTATGAAAGGGTTTTAGCTCTGCCTGTCTCTTTGGTGAGACACTGAATCCCTCCTTTCCCTTGAAGTTAAACCACCTCAGAAATGTGATTGTACCTTTGATTAAAGGCAGATGTTTTCTCAAAAACACCTATTATAATAATCCTGTTTTGTTGTAAAATTGATACTCCAAAGTCTTCTAGTCATGAAGATGATAATGAGTTACATCACTGTAGGTATTTATTATGTTCATGACCATCTAAGTGGTGTTCTAGCTAGAATCAGTTAGGCTTGACTGAGAAGTGGTGGGAGAATTGTTATGGCTTATGTGATGCCAATAATCACAGCAGCCTACTTTTTTTTTTTTTTTTTTTTTTTCTTATTTGGGCTTCAAATACTTGATGAAGATCAGAGAAAAATGAGTGTGTGCTGAACACATTACAAAAATTTCCCATATTGTGAAGTAAAAGAGGTAGAAAGGGAGTTAAGGAAGCCAGCTAAGTCTCAGAGTTTTCTTGCTGTCTATATTTCATCTACACTGCTGCTTATCACTACTAAAAACTCCAAGGCACCAACAGAACTGTATAAATTGTTAAGACATGTAAATGATTATCAAATTCAGCCCATGAGTGCTTACTGACCTGCTGTCATCACCTTTGATTATGATGATACTGCAGGAAGGACTGAAACTGTGAAGCTCTTTATGAAACATTCTGAACAAATGTAAACCCCAAAACTAGTACAAAGTTTCCTGATCATTTAAGACTGTTAATATTTTGCACACAGGCATATCCTCAGCTTCTGGAAAGCAAAACCATTCATCTGAGTCAACAGATATCTAACCTTTCACTCCAGCTCATACCATAGGCCTAAAACTCTGGAGAAATATCTTAGAAAAAACAAAATTCTCATGCAGCTACTCCAAAATCTGTTTAGTACATGGAATTAAAAAGTGCAATGGTATTTTGCCTCCTTTCTCAGAAGACCTCCAGATTCACTCCTTAACTTTAGTGACAACCCGGTAGGAAGTTTTACAATGGCTTTGCTCAAGAGAGAGGAAGATTATTAATAAACTGTTCTTCCTCTTGGAGGTCATTGTAAGTAATTTTCATCTGAAATGGAGCATAAAGCATAGCCTGGGTGTAGCTGCACAATTTGTTATGAATTGGGAAACGGAGTAACTTTCTCTGATGTTCCTTATTGCAACTGGTCCCCTTTGCTGCCACCAAACATGGCTGTGGCACATTTGGGGTCAAGAACTGAAGGGCAGAGGTTACTGAAGCATCCTGCCAATGCAGCTAAAAGTGACCTTTAGCTGACAAAGCAGAAATGACACGGGATCTAAAAGAATGGCATTCAAATAGCCAGTCCATCCAAAGCATTGCATTTGGATTGATCCTAATCAGCCATAATTTCCTACTTTAATGGCCAATTAAAAGGCCATTTGAAAGTAAGAGAAGCAGAACAAATCAGCATGGAAAGAGCCTGCATGGTCTTTAGAAAGTAATTCAAGTTTACTTAGATTTTACACATCTGACTAGTGAGGAAACGAGTGAGTAATGGATGTTTTACTCCAAAAGTAGTTCAGCTTCATTAAATAACTTGTTTCAGCAAGACATAAAATCTGAAACACCACTGGAAGGTAAAAGGAAATATCTGCATTACCACAAGGTATTTAAACCTAAACATCTACCTAAACATCACAAATATGGGAAGGAATGTAGAATCCTCCACTATCTGGTTATTGTGTGTTCTGTACGTTGACTTGCTATAAGAAGCAGAATTAAACTAAATGTTTTTTGTGTACACTTACAACTGTAATCAGACATATAACGGTCAGAAAAATTCTATTTTACCATTTTAAAATGCTAAATATTTTTATGTCAAACACATTTTCAACTTGTTTTCCTTTTTCTGGAAACAAAGCTCCTTGAACATTTCAAGGTGAAAGTGAGAGCCCCATTGCCTCTGGCTCTTTCATGTCTGGAGGCAGCAGGAAGATCCTTGCACGACCAGAGGCAGAGAGCCCTCAGTTGCTGAAGTAAGCAAAGCAGACAGATTTGCTGGGGATGGAAAGGTGGAGTGGCTCTTTCGCATGGCAGCTCAGCATGCAGTTCATCCACTCTGGGTTGTGGATCTGTGGATTTGGGCATTGCCTTTGCCAAGGGGGCTGTAAAGACAATCGCACACCACACACACACACCCCAGTTAATTCAGAATTCAACCTAGTTCAGAACGTTTACAGAGCAGGGGAGGAATCCTTCTCTCCCTGTGGGGCACTGAGGTTTCAATCAATAGCAAAGGCTCCCCGAGACCTGTCTATTGCTCTTTATCAGAGGCCTCCAGCAGATAAAGCCTGTCACAAAACAGCTACTGATCGCTGCCACTGCAGCCTCGCTGCAAGGGAGAGCTGCTGCTGCAAGCAGGGAGATGCCCTTTTTCCCATTGCCTGCTCTATCAGGACACAGATTGCCACCAGTGTGGTTTGGACTCAGCCAGGCAGATGTTCCATCAGCTGGATAACAGAAGGAAGGGAGCAGCCAATGCTAATGACATCGAGAGCAGCAGAACTGTAACTGATCCCTGCAGAAACCCTTTCAATTCATGGCTCCAGTGGCAATGCCAGCACCTTTCTCAAGAGACAGTAATTGCCAAATTTATGAGATTTTCTCACATACACAGGCAGCAATGACAACCCTTTGCACAGCAAGTAGCAGATATAAAACCCCACTGATTAATCATTCAATCCTCACTCCAACTGACTCACTTATGTTCCCTGTAGAGCTGCAATTTAAATTAATATTTGTAGTTTAGTCCTGTTGAGGCTTCATGAGAATGAAGGCTCCATTTTGCCTCATATCTTTAAAAAAGAGATCAGAAAAAAAAAAGCAACAATATCATGTTTTCCATTCCTCACATAAAAAAATGCACAAGGAGTGGGTTTTGTAGACCCCCAGACTGCATATTTATTCCTCTGGAGAGTCTTGCTCCCATTACAGCTGTGGACACACACAGCTCCAGCTTTTCCAATTTCAGATCAATGAGCCACCCAGCAAAGAGCACAGAGTTGGCAGGTCCTGAATGAAATGAAAGGGAGCTCAGTTCTTGGCTCCAGTTTTCTGTCACTCCATTGTCATTCAGCAAAACGGACCAAAGAGAAAAGCGATCAATCCATAAACTCATGAAGCCTCAGTCTCCAGCTGTCATCAGCTTTGAGCCCCCTCCACTGATCTTATCTGTTGCAGAGTGATTGAAAGTAATTTGTTTTGGTTGAAAGTAATTTGTTTTGGAGAGTAATTAGATTATCTCTTGGGGGGCTTCCTACCTGGTGACTCAGTGTTTCTCCTCTGCCGGCTGCTCATTAACATCAATTACCATAGAGACACTCTTCAAAGGAAGGCTTGCACTGCCCAGGGTGGGGAACCTATTAAGAAATATGCTTCTCATTCCTGCTAGGAGATAATAAACCTTCTGGTGTCACACAATTATTTGTGGTCAGACACATATGATCCCACTGGGGCTTAAACCTTCTGTGTGAAATGTTTAGCAATTAGGAAATGAGCTGGATCTCTCTGTAATGGTGTATATTGATTGGACCAGGCTCAAGCATAATATCTGGGAACATTTCCTGATGAATTCTCTGGATGAATATCCCACCCTTGCAGAGGTACTGGGATGGTGTATATTGATTAAAACAGGCTCAAGCATTATATCTGGGAACATTTCCTGACACTGGGTGAATATCCCACACTTGCAGAGGTACTGGAACAGCAAATAAAGTTCACATCTTTAGGAGAAATTGCATAGAGGCTCAAAAGTTCATACTCTGATTCTTGTTCCCAAAATCACCTCTTTTTAACTGAGACAATTTATATGGTTATGTAAGTGACACAGCACTGATAAGCATCATCAAACTGATATCTATTTTTTATTTTTCTGCAAAAATGTGGGTGCCAAATGAGTGAGGCATTACCTGACTGGGGCATTTACTGGTAGCGATTGTATCATTGCTACTGTTCCATTCTGCAGAACAACACAAAATAAAGAACCATTGTGATCCACCTTTTGGACTGGGTCTCTTTTCAGGCACAGCAAGTCTGAGTAATAAATGCTCTTGGTTATGCCTTCATTTACCAATATTCAATCCAAAATTTTCTCTTGTTGCATCTGATTTCTGTGCTGCTCAGGAAGTAGAAAAACACATAGAGGGAGGAGAAATTATCTCTAAAGGCAACGTTGGCTCGTGTACATGTTGTGTAGAGGTCCCAAAGTCACCGAAAGCCCCCGGTTGTCCCTGGGCATGCAGGATGATCTGGTTCTGACCACAAGGAAACTGGGGGAGAAAGGTGGGGAGAACATCCTTGTTGCGCAGCTCATGGTTACCTGGTCGGTAGGGAGAGGAGTTTAAGTTGGGACAGCCTGAGTCCCAATGGCTGAGAATCATCACCAGTGCCTGCAGTCATCAAACCCCACCCTTTGAGATGATCCTGGTTCTCCAGGTTTAACTCCCTACCAGAGTCCTTTAAATGGCTTTTCTGAAAAGCTGCTAAATGCTAACGTCTGAAGTAAATAACTGCCTCCTTTTTTTTTTTTTTTCATTTGTCTTGTTTGAGTAATTAGGTCATTATATCTGAAAGTGATTGTTTCATGCGTGCTGAGAGCGAATAATGAAGACCTTTGATGAATCCAGCGAGCAGCATGTAAATGTGGGGGAGGAATGCAGAGGCAAAGGAATGACCTTTCTGGAACAGAATTTCTCCCCGTGCCACAATTTTTATCCACATTAAGGTCAGTTACTGTGTTTAGTTTTTCCTGCTGTGTGTATTCTTCATTGCTTCCTTTTCCTAATAAAATGCACATTGTCCAAAGGCTTTGCAACGTCCTTTAAATGGCTGCTGCTGGCTTGTTTGTGAGCCAGCCAGTGGCTGCTTGTACAGAGCTAAATGTTACCTCTTTCCACAACTTTCAAGGAATGCTTAGAACTTAAATATTTCATCAGATTGCGTTTATATAATGTTGATATTAATGCTGAGCAAGAAGTGATCTGTAGCCACCTCTCCATGGTGAGATCCTAACCATGGAGATGAATGGAGGCAAAAAAGTAAACTGATTTTATTACTCATTCAAGTGGTAGTTAAAAAATAAAACACAAGGACCAAATATAGAAAATAAATAACCTTTTGCTTCTCAGGACTGATCCTCACAGGTAAGGATGGATTGACTTATTCCAGTTAGCAGCTCATGTGAGTGACTGTGGGGAGTCTCTCTACAGCCCAGTGAAACTAGAATTTTGTTTCTGTGCAGCAGAAAACAAAAGGTCTGTTTTGGCATCATTTAAGCTGGAGTCAAAATAAATGGTTTGAAGGAAAAGACTTCCCTCCTTGCCGAGCTTCAGTTTGCTTTTAGGAGCAAGTGGCACTGGAGCATGTGGGCTGAATTCTCTTTGGAATAAACCAGGCCTGGGCTTGTGCTCACTGACGTCCCCTGACATGGTGTTAGCCCCAGTGGCCACTGAGTCCATGGGACCAGGTTAGACCTTACCCAAAGCAACCCCCTCCAGCCATGTCCACTGTGGATGCCGGGTCCTCATGGGATAATTCAGGATATCCACACCATCTTCTGTCTTCTTAAAGAAATACTTTATTTTTTTTTCCTATGGCATACAGCAGGTGCAAAAATTCCAAATCTAGATCCGTGTTGCTCTGATTCTGAGGAGTAGGTCTAAGGAATAATGAGGTGATTATCACTGACTTGAGATTATTTACTTGTGGGAAAGCTAGCAAAGTAACAATGCAAAGCAGGCTGTTGGGTAAAATCAAAACCAAAACGTGGATCAAAAGAGATGAAATCTATGGCAAAACCCCTGAATTCCCTATGGGGAAAATAACAGTTTTCCCAATGAGAAAATTGAAAATTGCTCTAAGTCGTAACAGGGGCATGGGGCAGGTCACATATCTCAGAAATATTGTGGACAGATACCCTGTTTACAGCTGGCTTACAGTTTTGAGTTACTTGAGGGACTACAGAATAAAGAAACAGAGTTTAAAGAGTGAGCCTCCCTTCTGCAATGATTTGTAGCAAGTAGGAGCTAATTCGAAATTAATTTCTCAACCACAGAACCACAGGACAAGATACTTTCTCAATACTTTTGTTAGACCTCATGTGGGTTTTGTTAAGGCTCTTTTGGGCCTTAAATCTCCTGTCTACAGAAACACTCCATCCCTTCTTGATTCTCTGCTACTGTAGTGTAAGAAAGGAAAAGATTAAGTGACATAGAGCCACCCATTCACATATTTTTACCCGCTGCATTACTGACCATTACAAATGTAATGGCCATACTATTTTCTCTGCACACCCTGGAGAAAAAATACTGTTTTTGTGGGTGGATGATCAGACACTCTTTAGAAGCACAGCACAGAGCCTTTTTAAAATGTGCAGATTATTCACCCAAGGCAGAAATGCCAGGGTGTAAGTTAAGGATCCAGAAGAGGAGGAAATACCACGTATGTGCACATCCTGAAGAGAGAAATTTCAGCAGTTTTTCTCTTTGAGACAGGTACCAGTCACAGACCTGGGTTCATATTGGAAAGTTTCTACCTACTGCTGTTTGAACAAGCAAGTACATGTTTATTAATTAGTCAAAGTAATCAAATCTCTGTGGGCAATTTACTAAATCCTATTTGTTGCTGCCATGGTACATCCAATCTCTCTGAGCGAAGAGGTGACTTCTTAAACTCCAGAAAACAGCATAACCATATTACAGACTGCCAAATGCACTTCCAAATTACAAAATGCCAAATGCACTCTTCGCACTTGCAAAGAGTTTGTCAGCTCATGCTTCCCCTTATCCCGAGATTTCAGCCTGGCCTTCTTCCAGCATGTCCAATTCACGACCGTGGCTTTGCCCACTCTACCCTGTGGTGGCTTTGTTGGCTCTGCCTTTTCCCTCTTGATGTTGCAGGATAACTGGGTGAATTCCCCACAGGAAGAAGAGGGTTGGGAGGGATCCTAGCAGAGGAAAATAAAATGCCAGCACCCTCTTTATGTGGCTGACACGAAGGTCCTGTACAATCTGGTTCATTAAAGGGATGTCACAAGGTGGTGATTACAGGGAAAGTTCAGCTGGTTTCCCTTTGAAGTACAGAAGGGTGGTGCTCAGGTAATGGAGGTGAACATCAGTGCTTTTGATGTCTGCAGGCTTTGCACCTGCACATCTGGAAGCCTGCACACCTTGCTGCCACCTCACAGGCCTCACAGCTGGCTCTACAAAAGGCCAGCAGGATGCACATCACTCTCAAAGGCCACTCTCCTTCCTCAGCCTGCCTCAAATTGTACCTTGTTACCTTGCTTTGGCGATGGTGCCATTCATTTCCTCCTCACCTTCAAAGAATCGGCAATCTGGCCCCGCAGGTTCTGCTGTGTTGCTGTAGGGATGGTCCAGCATTTGTCCTTGGAAGCCCATTCCAGCCCCACTGAGGAGCACAGGAAGGCTTGGCTCTGGTGCCAGGTGCCCACAGCCCACCATGAAAGAGCTGAGGAAATCAAAGGAGATGGGCTGGGATCGGTGTGGACAAAAATCTTACAAATTTCAGTCTCTCTACCCCTGTATTTAATTACCTTTTACTTCTAAACTCAACTTCAGTGTATAGAAAGAGTGACAAAACATCATTATCATTCAAAAACTCAGTTATAGAAGCAAATAATTTTGTGTCATAGCTCAAAGGCAAAATGCATGTTCTCACCAGAAGTGGGAATGGCCATCGCTGCTTTTTTAAATCTTGGGGGAAAAATGCCATTGCATTTGAGACACTGTTTGATTTAGAGAGTTGGCCACCTCTTGCCTGGTAAATGCTGTTTTGGTCTTGCTGCCTGGTGCCAGGTCCCTGCCTCAAGAGGTTTGAGGTCTTAAGATTGCTGTGTTAAACATTAGAGCTTACTCCACAGGACATCATTTTCCAGATTGACAGTTTTCCTGATTTCCAGTTGGGTTTCATGTAGAACCATCTGATTTAGGGATTGGTTAAATACAGAACCTCGGTGTTCAACATACTTCAGATGTTTTGCTGTAACTGGAAGAGTCAGTCTGGGGAGATTTGCAAGGACCTAAGTTTGGCTGGAATGAGCCAGGTTGAAGATGAGTTTAGTGCAGGATCATGTCAATTTGGTTGCAGCTGGCTACAGATAACTACAGAACAAGACAAAAAGGAATGTACAGAGTAATTCTTCAACTTTGGGCAATATTTGTTAGTGGGTCTTTTTGAAACAAAGGTTACAGTATTTTCTTTTCCATTAGGGTTTCAAACAAGGTATCCAGTGCTAATTATTTCCTGACTTCAATATTTTTTTAATAGCCTTACCTTGACTCCTTTTGAAAGCGGGCATCACATTTGCTCTCTTTTGTTCCTCTGATACTAAGGCTGGTCAAGAAGTGTCACATCCCAGACATCAGTTCAGTGAATTCACACCTGAGCTCATCTCAACTCTGCTATCCTTTGGTCAAGAGCCTTGTGGTTAATTACTCCATTGGATTTGCCCCAGGATGGAAAGAAAATACAATGGATGGACGCTTAGACAATTAAAACATTATTTATATGCAAAATGTGCAACAATATTTCATCAGCTCATCTCTCTGTGGTACTCAGGGTGATCTAAAATCTCCATCTAAATAAGACCTTTAATACTTTTTTTTTACATTGCTTACCCATTGCAATTTTTTTTTTTTTTAAGCAAACACATAAATGAAAGAATCTCACACTTTCTCTTCTAATTTTTGAAACATAAAGAAGAGGAAAGTGCCATATGCTTGTTTAGCCAGGTTTTCAAGCTGCCAGTTCCCATCCCAGTGTGCCCGTCCTCCCTCCTCCTTTTCCTTTTCCTTCCAGGGAGCACATTCCTGCAGGAGCTCAGCTGAAGGGGCTTTGTTGTTTTCTGGTGCCCTGGCAGCCTGCAGCCCCTGCCATGGCACAGCATTCCCCCCTGTGTCTCTGGGCTGTGCCACTCGGAGCTGGCATTTACAGAGTGGCATTGATGCCGCCCCAGACCAGGGCCCTTGCTGAGTGCCGAGGCTGCAGGTTTGAGAGTGGGCTGTGGAGCCATGAATCCCAAAAGGAGCTCCCCCTCCCCTGGCCGTGTAGGGCTCGTTTTGCCGTTTTCTCTGAAATGGTGTAATCCCAGCAAGATGAACGCCCATGGGGTGGGGGACATGGATATATTTCCTTCCCAGCATCTGATTTAGGGCTTGACTTCAGTGAAGGCAGTGGAAGGATCCCTACTCATTCCAGTAAACCTGAATCAGGGCTGCAAGATAAACTGTTCTGCCACTTACAAGGTATAAAAGCATAAGAGTATGTTTGTTAATTAATCGGTGCTGTCACATCTTCGAATTTGCAGCAAATGCTCCCTTAAAGCCATCACAGGGAAAAATTTTCACAACAAACCATCCTCTCTGCCAAAGGAGGCTTTTGCTAATAAAGGCTTGTAGGTGTTAGCTGCAAAGGAGAACTAAATAGTAAATGTTTGCTTTCTACTTAGCGAATGTCTGTCATAGCCCTGCTAAGTAGCCAGAAACAAATTATGTGTGAAACTCAGTATCCCTCTCTCTCTTTCTCTCCTGTGATTGATATTTGCTTATGCAGCCCAAGTCCTTAATTTAATTAACAGGAATATGCTTATTTTACAAATTATAACCTTGTAATCTCCTTAGCAGGAAAAAAAGGAGTGTTCTTACCACTGACTATTCTTTGTTGCGCATCATCTTATTACCAACATTGTTGTGGCCTTCTATTTCTTAAAAAAACCAACTGTATTAGACTTTCTTTTTATTTCCACTAACTTCTAAGTGGATTTTATTTACAGAAATTTTGTGGGAAAGACACAAAAATCTCCTGAGGCTATGTGTCCCTATACAGACTTCTAGAACAGCTCAATTTTTTGAGTGCTTGTGTCAAATATAAAATGAATTAGCACTGATTTGTTTTTAACATTTTCTTTAACAGAAATATTGAGTGGATTTGCCACCATTTTGAAAAAATTCTGTGAACTGCAAACTTCAGTGAAATGTCATAGGTGAAAAAGGAATAGGTGTTGATAGGTAGCAGAGGTGTTTTTAAGTGGGTGTATGTATATTTACATCTACAGACACATTCACGGGGCTGTGGCTGTTTGCATTTTTGTGACCCTGTACAAAGAACCTGTGCTGCATCTGCCTTAAACATGGATTTATGGTTGCCAGTTCATTCACTCTTCCCTTTTATCAAGGAATGTATCCTTCAGTGCACTCCCACCACCAACACAAAGAAATATTTTTATTGATGGTCACGTGCAAAGGTAATTCTGGTAATGCAGCACCCTGTGCTGTGAGTGCCCAGCTGTCCCTGCCAAACCTGCAAAGGGCTCTGCACACTCAAGGGGACAGCATGTTTGGTGCTCCTATGAATAGAATCAGAACAAATTGGCAAGGCAAATGCATGTTTGCTTCTTTATTTTTCTTAATTAACTTCTGGAGAGTGCAAACAATGAATAAATGCAAATTTATACTGCGTCATCTTCCAGAAATCTGATGGAAAGGAACCTCAGATTTATGTCACAAGGGGAAGGGAATGTGGTGACTTTCAGTCTGCAGCTCTGACATCCACATGAGCACCCACAGCTTTTTAATAAATGTATATCTGGTCCTTATTTCTGCATCTGCTTGCCTTTCTGTCAGAGTCAGAAGGCAATAACAGTAGAATGTTTCCATGACTATTAAACTCTAATTCAGTGTGGGCCATTCAGTGCCTTATTTATTTTCTGTCATCATTAAGCAGAAGAGCATAACTTATTTAGAAACTGAGATTTAAACTAACAATTTAATAAACTAATAATGCTTCCAAGCAGATGCCCTCCCTCATTCTGTGAGGTCACTACCTCACTCTCACCTGACTTGCAAGCACAGAATACCAGGAGTTCCTTTTTACACCAGATCTACCTGAATGGGTATTCAGTGATTCTTCAGCCTTTATGGGCAAAGTGCTTTAAATATATTTATTTTTCCTGTTGTTCATTTTGCTGCACACCTGTGACTAAGAGTAAGCTGAGGCTTCCAGGGTCCTGATTAAATCCAAATGATATGTGATAATGATTTTATTAGAGTCACCCAGGTTGCAGAGGAGGACTTTGTTTAGAAGTGTGGTAATTACAGTCTTATTTCTAATGTGAAGATTGCCATTGTGGTATTTATTTGATAATAAAAAATGTAAAAGCTCAAGACTGAAATGAAATGTCTGAGTTTGTAACCTCAGGGAATATTTTGATAGACTTTCATCACATTAACCTTTGTGCTTGTGTTTACTCCTTTAATCCATATGGACTAAGATATAGTCCAAAATCATAACATTTACTGAATAAGCTCTGAGGAATAATCACATGGCATCATCTTATTCCATGAAGTCACATTCTTTGCTGTTCACGAACCATTAATCCACAACATCAACTCCATGAATTATTTGTCAATGTTATTTTATGGCTACAATACCCATTAAATAATTTAAACTGTGTGTCTCTGTTTATATGTATATTTAAATGAGCAAAGTAAATATCAAGAATTCATTTAAAATAAATCACTGCCTTGGATGTGGCTCGTATTTCTAAAGATTTGCAGAAGATGCTAAATTTATGACCCTCAAGGTCAAAGACCTTGTAGTAAGAGTTTATCTTACTCTGTGATTTCTTGGGTTTCCATTTATAGATCTGACTCCAGCAGCAATCAGATTCTTTCCCACACAATCACTATCAATCCCTATTGAACACAAAGCCATGTGAGGTGGCCATCTATGTAGGTATGTTTCTGATGAAAGATATGATATAATGACTTTCCTGTCATCATTCCATGGGGGCATGCCTCCTCTGCAGGGCATGAGACTATCACAGCTATATTTACAACTTACATATCTCTAAAGCACTTAAGTGCTTTTCCTTGACCACCCCAAGCATGCTGAAAAACCCTGTGCTGAAATGCCCATGCTGTGATTGCTAAAACAGATACAGCCCAGTGAATCACATCTGATAGCTTATCAGAGAGCATGAACAACCTGGTTTTTATGCCCTTCTGGCTAGTAAGCAGACACTGGGTGTTCTAGTTCCCCTTCCATCAGGGTTCGTGACTGGTACACCCTTGCTCCTCACAGGGATGTGTTGAACTCCTGGCAGGCTGAGCTTGGCTCAAAATTGGCTTGGTCACCTCTGCAGCCCTGAGACGTGGGGAGAGAAACTGCAAAGGACTGAGGGGAAGGAGATACATGGGCCAAAATGAAACAGGGGCAAGTCAGAAGCTCCGTGCTAAACTGAAAAGGAGAATTTAACGCAGAAGATTAAAACTGAGGGCAGATACAGATACTGACCAGAGCAGAAACAAAGAGTTGTAAACTTAAACAAGCTAGATTCAGACTAAATATGAGGAGCAACTTCATTAAAATGAAGGTGGTGAAGCACTGGCACAGGTTGCCCAGAGGGGCTGTAGATGCTCCATTCCTGTCAGGGTCGACAGGGCCTTGAGGAACGTGACCTTCTTCAAGATGTCCCTGCTCATTGGACTGGATGACCTCTAAAGGTTCCTTCCAACCCAAACCATCTCATGAGCCTGTGATTCTGTGAAAACAAACCCACCCTGACAAGAACATAGCAGGCAGTCCATGCATATTAACATCTGCAGGAACAAATCTGAGTCACGGGGCTGGATGCAGGTATGAGTCGCTCCCACGTTGGCAGAGTTTGCATCACTGCTCTTCTGACCCTGCCTGGCCAGCAGGCAGGTCCAGGCCAGTGCTTGGGTAAAGCTTAAGTGTCTTTGTCCTTGATTGTCTTTGGCCTTAACATGGTGCATAAGGTCTCCAGAATAAAATCTACACAAAAGAGTTCAAGGTGTAGAAAAAAATGGGAGAGGCGATCAGAGAGAATGCAACTGAAAACCATCAGGAAAGGTGGTAGAAAATCAAAAGAGGAGTGTGTAAACGTGTCAGAACAGGATGTGGAAGAAGGAAGGGTGTTGGCTCGGATGGGGGATGTTTCTGGGCTCAATGTGAGGAGGAAGCTGGGCACAGGCAGGGCTTCTGGGGAAAGGCAGTACCAGTCACCCTGCCCTGGCAGAGGAAGGTCGCAACCACGGCGAAAAGCAAGGTAATCTTGCCGAGGAGGTGTGGAGAAGCTGTAATAAATTGCAGCTATAGTTCTGGCTGTTGGCAGGTCGCTCCTGCCCAGGTTCCAGAGCACACCGCAGGACACCTGGGGTCGTTACACGGGAGTAACCCCAGGGCAGATCAGCCCTTATCTCAGAGCTCATTGAAGGAAAGGCACCGACAGAAAGACACCCTGGCTCCAGAGTGAGAGCACACAGGGGAGATAGGGAGCTAACTGCCCCGGTTAATGTGTAACTCCTCGTGGCTGAGCTCCTGCTCACGGCAGCATCAGGGTGCCTCGGAGCGCGATTCAGGATGGAAGGTGAGCACTGAGGGGCTGTGTATGCCCATTCCCAGAAAGGGGACAGGTCTGGAGCACAGTGGTCTCCCTCCCTCCAGCAGGAGGAGGAGGAGAGAGGTGTCCCAGCCTGGCAGAGCAGTGGTACTCATTCCTGGTGGAGGAGCTGAGTCTTTCCTGGCTGCTGGGGCTGTCCTGCCACGGGGCCAGGAGGGGCTTGAGATGGGAAAAGGCCATCACAGGGCTGGGTTTTAGTGTTGGTACAGGGCATGGGGAGGCTCTGGAGCAGCCTTGGCTTGCTGATGAAGGAGCCCTGAGAAGGGCCTCCATCCCACTGTGCTGCTCAGCCATGGGACCATCCCCACCCTAGACAGGGATCAGAGCGGGGATCTGGTTACCATCTGGCCAAGAAAAAGACTTTATAAAAGGTTTGTCCACCAAAAGGTCCAAAATGCTCCTCATGGGTGAGCCCTCCAGCTTGCCAAGCAGCCCTCACTCAGAGGTGCATGGCTGGACATTGCTTCTAATCTCCTTTACAGCGATCCCCACAGGACTGGGGGAAAGGCTGGCATCTCTCCCGTCTCTAAGGGATGCTTGTGGTGCTTCTCATCCCTTTCTTCTCCCAGGCACCCTTCCCCTCAGTGACATTCCCCAGCTGTATGGGCCCCAGCCAGCACTACAAACACCTTTCCTGAAGGCACTGCAAGCAAACAGATGTGGCTGAAGAGATAATGAAAAAGTATGTAAATAGTAGCTCCCCAGAAAGCACCGAGCTTTACCAAGTGGTTTTGACACTTGCCAAATACCTTTAAGCTGATAAAGATCTGATTTGTACTTCAGAGGTAACCTGATTAGCAACCAATTTGAGTCTGGAATATGGTAATTGGTACAAACATCACTAAATCACTTTCTTTAACCTATATGGAGCAGTGTGAATGAACGATAGTGGAGGTCAACACAGCCTGGGGAGCCATAGAGGATGGGTACTCCTGTATCTACCCACAATAAAATAGTATGGTTACTAATAAAATGCAATTGCATGTACACACAGAGAATGACACTAGAAGTTACCCGAGGTCAATCCAGCACTCAGAATTTAAGAAAAACTCAATTAAACCTGCTTTGAAACTAAAATCTGTCATGCACCACCTTTTTTTTTTTTTTTTTTTTTTTTTCAGGAGTCCTGCCTCTTTCAGTGCCCAGTATGGAGGCTGTTCAATAAATGAGCACCAGTTCCTCATTTTGTTTTGTTCAGCCTCAAGCTGACTGACCCAGAATCTTCATGTCTTCATGCAAATTTTGATGTATTAATGAACATATTTTGAAGACTATGACAGCTTGGAAACAAGGAGCTAAAAGCACAGGGATATTAGTGTCAAAAAGTTGAATTAATGTAAACTGCCCAGGTTCAAACCTTCCTGGCACAATTTTTTCTAGTGTTTGTCAATGTCAGATGTTTATACCCACCACACAGCCACAGCTGATTTAAGTTTTGGGTGCTCACCATCCTCGTCACACTTGGTGGAATCTGGTTGAGCATTCAGGAAGGAAAGGCTGGACCTTGCTGTTGCTCCCCTTGGAGAAGAGAAGGTTCCAGGGAGACCTTAGAGCCCCTTCCAGTACCTAAGGGGGCTTTGGAAGAGATGGAGAGGCACGTTGGACAAGGGGACAAGGTGGCAGGACGAGGAGGAATGGCTTTAAATGGAAAGAGGGCAGGGTTAGATGGGATACTGGGAAGAAATTCTTCCCTGTGAGGATGCTGAGGCTCTGGCACAGGTTGCCCAGAGAAGCTGTGGCTGCCCCATCCCTGGAAGCGTCCAAGGCCAGGTTGGAAGGGGCTCTGAGCAACCTGGCATGGTGGAAGATGTCCCTGCCCCTGAGATGGTGCTGGGCTGGGTGGTGCTCAGGAGCACAGGATCATGGAATGCTTTGGGTTGGAGGTGACCTCAAAGCCCATCTCATCCCACCCCCTGCCATGGGCAGGGACACCTTCCACTATCCCAGGCTGCTCCAAGCCCCATCCAACCCGGCCTTGGAACTCATGATGAAAATTGTGATGTAAGCAAGCAACATTGTTTTGCATTAAGTAATATGTGGTAGACACTTCTTGGATGATATTTTTAAGTAATCAGATTTTTAAACCAGACGGTTCAGGGAAATGTTTCTTGTCTGAAGTCTGGAACTCATGACTCATATGCAGGGAACAGAAATTGTGCTGTGTCCCTCTTTTGCACGTTGCATTTCCTGATAGCAGCTTGGCATGACGATTTTGCACTGTGCCATCCCTTTTTAGATTATTTAGTAGAAGGAGAACTGGGGCAGTTTTGTTTTGGTGGGGTTGTTTTGCTTTGTTTTTTAACTCCACACTGGCTTTTCCACGTTAAAAATCTGTTCTCATCTGTGCTTGGCAAGCAGCAGCATAGTGTCATATAAAGTGAGCTACAGCATTTGAGGGAATTCCTTTCAACTCTCTCGCTGCGGTGCTCACTAGTCATTATTAAAAGCCGCCTCAGCCCTTAGCAGAGTGCCTTTAATTGGCCACTTGCCTGGTCAGTTCACAGGCTGCGGTGGAAACCAAGTGGTAAAGTGTGAACAACCCGCTCTGGCACCATAAACTCGGTGACCGCTCTGAAAAACCCGTGGCTATTTATATACAAGGCAGTGTTTTGTCATGCTGATTTTTACTAGGGCAGATCAGATACAGACAGCTTGGGACATGTCGCGGGTGAGTCACAAAATGCTCAGCACGGGCTGGTTAAAACAGGCAAAGCTGCAAAGGAGGGATGGGGTTGGAGTCTCTGTCCTTTTCCGCGGTGCAGGGGTTCCCTTTTTGGTTATCCCACAGGCTGGATCATCCCTGGGTGGAGAGGAATCTGCCTGGCTGGCAGAACCCATCCTCAGGACAGGTTTTGGGTTGTTCCTTGCAGGTAAATGTTTGGTGGGTGGCAGGAACCTTGGCAATGCTTTCAGTTGTCTCAGAAACGTTGCAACCCATGACACATCAGTGCCTTCTTTTGGAGGGTTAAAATTGATTTTTACCTTTAATGCCTTGATTTTACTGCCTCAAAGGGTAATGTGAGGAAAGTTTATCCCTGGAAGTGTTCAAGTGCAGGCTGGATGTGGCTTTGAGCAGCATGGTCTAGTGGAAGGTGTCCCTGCCCACGGCAGAGGGTTTGGAATGAGGTGGGTTTTGAGAGCCCTTCAAAGCCAAACAATTCCATGACTCAATAATTCAATGATTCTGTGATTCTATGATGATTCTATGGTTCTATGAAAGCTGGCTTAGCACTGAAGCTAAAAATGGGTGATGCCAGAGGGGGAAAGTTTCTCCAGAGTCCTCTGTGACATCTCAAGCTGCTCCATCTCTGGTGGCCCTTGTGTTTTCCTGTGGGTAGGACACATGCGCAGCACCAGTTCTCCAGGTCCTGTGAACCTGCAAAGCTACTGCCCTGAAGTCTCACCTTCCTAACAGCCAAGCCTTGGGGTTTATCTCCAGTCTTAAAATTGTAATTGATAAAATTTCATCCCCAAGGCTGCAAAATTTTTTTAGCCCTGGCGACAACTTTTTGTTATAATTTTGGCCATCTTGGCAGTGATAAATTTGTGTTTGTTCTTTTTAGAACGTAGTAAACAAAAAAGTTAATTATGAGAAATTCTTATGTCTGCCTGCCTATTTATTCTGGCTCTATTCATAGCAGCATTAAATACACTGCAGCTATACTTGTGCAGTTATAAAAACTCCACCTGTGCCACGTATTTATAGAGCCTGTACAACTTTAGAGAGAAATTGCCCTTGTTCAGAGAGAGGGCACTGGACATTCCCAGCTCATCCATTGCCTTCCCCTTGCCAGGAGCAGAAAAAAGAGCATCACTCAGTAGGAAATGATGTGGAGAAGTCTGTATGATGGGATCTGGATTTCTGTTTTGCATGGTCCTTACTGAGCTGGACAAATTCTCTTTGCTGTCAGGGTGTGGAAAATCAGAGCTGAGTTTTGTCTGTCCCATTGTGAAACCCTTCCTAGTCATAGGGAAGGGGTAAAACTGAAAGCGTGGGAATTGGACATGATGTGCACATGTGTGTGCAAGTGCACCTGTGTGAGTATTTACAAATAAAAGTTGTGCCAAAGAATCACAGAGTCATTAGGGCTGAAAAAAACTTCCAAGATCATCAGGTCCGACCTTAGACCAGACACCACCACGTCCCCTAAACCACAGCACAAGGCGCCACATCTACTCATTTTTTGGGCACTTTCAGGGACAGTGACTCCACCACTTCCCTTGGGAGCTTTGATTGCTCTTCCAATGAATAAATGTTTCCTAATCTCACCGTATGATGTCACACAGCACTTCAGATTTCTGTACATTTGTATTGAGTATGAACACAGTTTATAAAGATCCCATCCCAAACCAAACAGGTTTCTTGCATAGGAGCTGTCACACTTCGCAGAGAGAGCAACCAGCGCTCAGTGGAGCCAAAACCAGGCAATCAGGCTTGTTTGCAATGTTAACAATGAGCAACAAAAACCTTGCAGCTGGTTTGTGTCCCTGACCATTAATTTTGGATGCTGCCATTGTTAATAACCAGGGAAAGGACACCAGTGAGAGCAGCAGCATGTGGCAGATGCAAGAGTGCATATCTGTTACTGAGCTTGGAGCTGAGCTTTCCTGGACAGCTTCCAGCTTTGGCAGGGGGAACTTTAGCTGAGTAAGAAATCCAGGCTGTCAGTCCTGGAGTAGCTGGCAGAGGTGCAAAGGCTCCCCAGGCTTTGGGAAAGTGAAATAGCATTTTTTTTCTTCCTTTCCTTGCTGGATGCCTTCTGTTATAAAGAGTTAAAAATCAGTATCAGGGTGTCATGCATTGTAAACGTTCATCATTTATTATGCATTTAAGTGTGCACAGCACATACACCACAGTCTTGAACAGCACCTGTATAAAACTACAGACAGATTCTGGTAAATGGTGAAAGCTCATACCATGTAACATTGTTAACAAGGTTGCATCACAATATTTAAAAGTTACAACAACTACCTCTGAACATATCTCGTGTGAGGCGGTTGGTTGTGGATTTAATGAAGTGAAAAGTGGCAAAGAACCATTCCCAGAGAGAACCTTTGTGGTCTGATTTTGCTATCTGAAATCTGGAACAAAGTCATCAGTTGTCAGAGGTAGTGGTGATAAATACACAATGATTACTCACATATAGAAAACACAGAAAGTACAGAAAATTCCCAGTTTTACATTGAAAACAAAAATTAAAAACTATTAGGCATGACATTTCCTTTTCCTTAGTTATTTTTGCTACAAGGGCAGCTGCCTTAAGGTCTGGTCCTGGTCTGCTCTGATGTTACTGAAATTTGGTGAATAGAGTTTATCTTCAAGGTCATGTGTAAGCAGAGGATACAGGCAGGTCTATACCATTACAAAGGAACCAAGGCTTTTGTGTAGGAATGTAAAGAGGAAAAGAAAAAAGCTGAATCAAAGATTTGTGTGTAGTCAGAAATAATTAATTTGGATTGGAAGATGATCTGTAAACATCCTCTAAGTCATCAGACATTGTGGTTAGTCCTGGTTCCCACTTAACATGTTGATGCCCCAAAGGTGAAGGATCTTTTAAATAAAAAATTAAAAAAGAGGGAAAAAAAAGAAGGAAAAAACAAAGACACATGAATCCTTTTAGTGATTCCTCTATAATCAAATCTATCTTTTCCTTCATCATGTTAGAGACATGAGTTACACTTGCAAAATATATAAGGAAAAATATAGGATTACTTCATCACCATATAGTACTGCAGCCTGACAGCTGCCTGCAAATATTTTCACCATGATTACCCTTACTAAAAGTAAACCACTGGGTAAAGATAGCTCAAACGTGACAAGGCTCAAATAGGATGCAACCGACTCTATCCTGAATACTTTTGGCTACATATGGAAAAAAGATAGATTTGGGATTATGATTGTTCCCCCAGGCCCTCCTCCAGAACTTTAAGCCCAAGCAGGAAAGTGGGCACCTTCCTGCCCACTTGTTTTACAAGACTGGCTTTGAGAGTTAGTGAGGTAGAAATTAATCAACTTCGTCAGGGAATGAGACAGAAAAAAAAAAAAAAAGAAAGCAGCATATTTCTCCTTCCAAATACTGCAGCAAAAACAATAAATAGCACAAACCAACCTCAATTCCTCATCATCAATCTAAATTCTTTCTGTGGAGCTTGTGTTTGCTACAAAGAGTGAATGCGGAGCTTGTATTTTGCTACAAAGAGTGAATGCTCTTCCCTTGTAGAAAACTTTGGAAGGTTATAGAGCTCCCCACAATTTGAAAAATTAATATAGTGTCCAAATGAGAAAGGGAATTTGGTTAGAGTGAAGCAGAGCTGGTTCACTGTCCCATATTCCACAGCACGTTTGCTGAGGGAAGGATGGGTGTTATATTTTAGCCTGATGACAAGCAATTGTGCCAAATAAAAGCTCCCATTAAGGGCCATGGTTTATCTGCAGAGAAAACGCCATCCCCAGCCCCGGCAGAGGCATTTCAGCCTCTCGGAGGAGCAGAGGGGCTGCAGGGCAGTTCAGAGTTCAGCGCTGGTGGATCTAAAAACAGCTCTGCGGGGTGGCTGCGCAGCTCCCGTGCCGGGTAAAGCGATCCTGCTGCAGTCAAATAGCACAGGGGATCGTTGGCATTGTGTGTGGCTCCCTGCTGGCACCTGGCATCCCACCCTGGCATCCATCCCACCCTGGCATCCCACCCTGGCACCTCCTGCTCCCGGCCGGGAGCCACCGGCGGCTTGGGAAACGCTCCGGGGAGGACAAAGCCACCATAAAACCCAACCAAACAAACACACAAAGAAACAAACCCACACCTGTACAGCAATAAACAACAAACAAACAGTGCAAAACGTTGGGAGAGCGGAATTGGATGTCACCTGGCTTAGGACATGGGGTAGCAGCACACCTGGGATAACTCAGCTGAATTAAATAAACCACCAAGCAGAAGACTTCTACTGTTGCACCATGAAATGAAAGACCTTGGGTTGGAGGTTTGTTTTGTTTCCAGAGATTAAAATTTAAAAAAAAAGTAACTATAAATAAATTTTGTGACAATATATACAGATTTAAATAATTAACTTAAATATCTTACACCTACTCTTGCATAAAACTCTCCAGTAAAAGTGCACCATGTTTCTTTTCCCCAAAGATGCTCTGTTCTGTGTCTTCCCCTGTGCTGAGGTAGGTCTGAAGGGAGATGTCTCAGATTCTAGGAAGAAAATGTGTCACTGTCATTGTGGGAGATACTTTATTGCCTTTCTTTGTTCTTCCATTTTTGCTTAGGGCTATGTACATCCCGGGATAAATCCTGGATTCATAAGCATTGTAGTTGTTTGGCAGGAGAATCTCTTTGAATTTGCACTCATCATTGAAATGGGCCTGAAATGAAAAGGAAAGAATGAGAGAGAAGGAATTTTAAACATCAGGTGTGGAAATATTCTTGCTGCCAGGTGTAAGAAGGTGTGTTGTGGGCAAATGTGCAGGTGAGCTCCCTCCACTTAGTAATCTTTTGAAGTGGCCTCTGAAGCTTCAAACAGGACTCAGGAGGATCAATTAGGGATGCTGTGCCTAGCCCAGGCACATAGATCTAAAGGTGGGAAGGACACCCATGGAGGGACAGGGTCACCTGAACAGAGCTGAGCTGGGTAAGGACTAAGTCTGGTCCCAAGCCCAGTCCCATGGTCCTGCTCATTGAATTGCTCCTGGTTGTCTCATCAGCAATAAATTGCCTGAGAGGCTTCAGAAAATCCAGAATCCTGGCACTTTCCTGTGTTGCTTGAGGAGAAAGAGGCATTTTAAAGCCACTCATCATGGACAGTATTTTTTGCTTCTTTAGCTTTAAAATCAAAGGTAGAGTTTGGATAACTTAGGTCAATGGATCAGGAAAACAGATCTAGCAGCAGGCACCTTTCAGGGCTGTGGTTTCATTTGCAAGTACATACAAAGAGGGACAGGTCTTGCAAGTGTCTTATCTGGGAAGGGACAAATGAACTCATCTCTTACTGTTGGGCAAAAACCTCGGGGCATGTGAGAGAGGCCTCAGCCTGCCAAGCTGAGCACTGCACTAGGCATTATTCTATCCAGGACACCAAGGCAGCAGTAACCCTAAGAAAGGATGTATTTTGGTGACTGCCTCTGCCTGGCTTTTATACAGGGCACAATCCTCCACAACAGGACCAATAGCCCAGAAAATAATTCTGGATACCTCATGCCTTCATGTGAAAATGCCCCAGTTAACTCTGACATGGTTTGGCTCTTCCTCAGCCCAAGTTTCTTCACTTGGGGAACATGGCATGGGAAATTCATGGGTGAGAAAGGAGACTTTAAAACTATGACTTTAAAACTATGCTGATCACAGTCACCTGTACAGAGCTGAACTCCAAAGCAGGAATACAGCTGAACATGAGCAGAGATACACCCTGTTATTGTCCACCTCAAGTATATTCTACAAGATGTCTCTATCTTTTCCAAAGATCCCACGTAAAAGAAGGTCTGTATTGCCTTCCTAATGGAACTTCCTTCTCCTAAGCAGAAGTTCAGACCCCAAGGATGCTGAACTGCCACGGGAACTGTCTGTCTGTTCAAGAGCATTAACAAGGAGTGGTCAATAGGTCACTGACTGATCACATCATAAAGGGTCACTCGTGGGGCCTGGCTGGGCACAAGTCCAAGTGCCCTCTGAGAGATGGGGCGATTGCCACACCTGCCTAAGGCTGTTTGTACTCAGATATAACAAACAAATGGACTAAGCCTGGCTTGTGGTCTTGCCACACAGGTGACTGATCTGTTGGTCTACGGGGCAGGCAGGATGTGCAGCCATGGTTGGGTGACTGCAGTTTTTGTGTGAGAACTAAAGAAGTGTGATGCAGAAGAGAGGGTTTCACTCCCAAAGCTCAGTGAGCAGCAGAACTGGGCAGCACACCTTCTGCTGGCAAGGCAGGAAGGGCTGCTCTGTGCTGCCCAGCCCAGGAGAGGCAGGGTTGGAGCTTGGGCAGCTTTTAGCACACATCTCACCCCAACTGATCACCATCCCCTCCCCAGGCACACACTCGGTGGCTACTTACAGATCCATAGAGTTTGCCTTTGCTGTTCATGGCCACGAAGAGTCCGCTTTTGACACCAAATATGCTCACCACACCTCTTTCCACAGGAGAGATTTCCAGCAGACCTGCACAGGAGACACAGAAATCAGGGGGACAAAAGGGTGTGCCCTGGAGTGTGTGGTGACAGTGCCATGCCAAAGCAAGATACAAAACCCACAGGATCCCCACATCCCAGCACTGCCGTGGGTGTCCACAGAGCCCCACACCCCACACCTCATACTCCACGTGCTGTCCCATGCCCCATGCTGGGACCTCTCTTCTTTTAGCTAAGTATCTATTTTTATTTTGCCCTCCAGGCATCCTCTTGTGTACGCAAGGTTAAAATAAGCCAGAGTATGCTTAGGGCAAATGAAACATTTGTCATCATGCAGCTTATATCCCCGCTCCTGGATCTTATTGTTTCAGTTGGATATCAGAGCCATGGGGCCGCGGGGTTAAGTCCCCAGCAGATGCTTTTCAAGTTTGGGGGCGAGCTGGGCTCACCCCAGCCCCTGATCGGAGTGGGCGGCCCACGGCGCTGCGGATCCTCCAGATGTTGAGGCAACCCCGACACCTGATGCCTGACGGCGGCAAGGGGACAACGGGGCACTGAGCAGCGCCGACGAGCCCTCCCGAACGCCCGACGAGCTGCTCCGGAGCTCCCATGGGGTGCGGAGCTCCCGTTGGGGTCTGGAGCTCCCATGGGGTGCGGAGCTCCCGTTGGGGTCTGGAGCTCCCATGGGGTGCGGAGCTCCCGATGGGGTCCGGAGTTCCGACGGGGTCTGGAGCTCGCATGGGATGCGGAGCTCCGATGGGTTCCGGAGCTCGCGTGGGATGCGGAGCTCCGATGGGGTCCGGAGCTCGCGTGGGATGCGGAGCTCCGATGGGTTCCGGAGCTCGCGTGGGATGCGGAGCTCCGATGGGGTCCGGAGCTCCCGATGGGGTCGGTGGCCGCCCCGCTGCCCCGGGCTCCCGCCACCCTCGGGGGAGCCGAAGGGCGCAGCCCCGCGGTGCTGCCTGCGGCCGGACTTTTTGGGAAGCTCGAGGTCTGCCATGCACCCACCCTCCTTTCGGGACATGCCCCTCTCCGGGGCAGCTCAGTGGGTCCCCTCCCGCAGAACTGCCCTCCGGCCGTCCCGAAAGTCTCGCCCGCGGAGGTTGTCTCCGGCTTACTGTATCGATTCTCGCTGTGAATGCCGTCGATGCGGCCGTCGGGCAGCACCTGGATGTGGAAGCCGATGCCCACGTTGCAGTAGAGGCGCCGCAGCCGCTTGATGCCCAGCAGGTAGTCGCCGTCGCGGGCGGCGTCGCGGCGCTCGGCCGGCAGGCGAGCCACGGAGCGGGCGAAAAGCGCCGCGTCCCAGCGGCGCTGGCGGGGCCCGGCGGGGACGCGGCCCGGGGCCGAGCGGGCGCGCACCGCCCCCGGCCACAGCAGCCCGAGCAGCAGCGCCGGGAGCAGCGCCGCGGGGAGAGGCATCCCGGTCAGGGGCGGGGAGCCGCGGGCCGGCCGCCGCTCGCTCCCAAAATGCGCTCCCACTTTATGCTGAGGTCAAAGAAGGGGAGGAAAAAAAGAAAAAATAAAACAAAAAAAAAAAAAAGAAAACTGACCAAAAGCCAAACAGAAAAAAAAAATTTAAAAAGGAGGAAAAAAAAAGCAAAGCGGAGAGGGAGGGAAGGAAGGAGCTTAGTGCTCAATCCCCTGAGGATCTGCGGTTTCCCTGGGCTGGCTGCATGGAGAGGAAATCCCGGGAGCAAGAGCTTCTGAACTTGATCTCAACTCCAGGAGTCTTGTCTGAAGTGCTGATCTTCTTCTATAGCTGCTCAGCCATAGCGCTTTAGCCCTAGCCACGATATTTATATATCCATGTGCGTTGGTACCTATTACATCACCACCTACTGCTGTCTGCTGCAGCCCTCCGGCTTAGCTGAAAGTCAAATTATCACCCCTAGATGCTTAACAGCTCTGAAGCGTCTTGAAGGGAAAGGGTGAGCAGCACTGGTGCCAAACAACAGGGACAGCACAAACTTTTAAAAAGGAAAGGTCATTTTTTACGTCCATCACAGCAACTTTTCTTTCTTTTCTTTCTTTCTTTCTTTCTTTCTTTCTTTCTTTCTTTCTTTCTTTCTTTCTTTCTTTCTTTCTTTCTTTCTTTCTTTCTTTCTTTCTTTCTTTCTTTCTTTCTTTCTTTCTTTCTTTCTTTCTTTCTTTCTTTCTTTCTTTCTTTCTTTCTTTCTTTCTTTCTTTCTTTCTTTCTTTCTTTCTTTCTTTCTTTCTTTCTTTCTTTCTTTCTTTCTTTCTTTCTTTCTTTCTTTCTTTCTTTCTTTCTTTCTCTCTCTCTTCTCTCTCTCTCTCTCTTTCTCTCTCTCTTTCTTTCTTTCTTTCTCTCTCTCTCTCTCTTTTTCTCACTCTCTCTTTCTGTCTCTCTTTTTCTCTTCCCCTCTCTTTCCTTCTCTTTCCCTCTCTTTCCCTCTTTTTCTTTTCCCTTTTTATCTCCTTTCTTTATATTTTTCCCTTTCTCAAAAGCCTACAAATGCCAATGCAAGATACAAAACCCAAAGAGCGCCCAGCACACTTTCCCCCAACACAATGTACGACTGTGTAAACCTGTGGAATTTCAGCTTTTTGCTGTAACCAAGCGACATGGTTTACAGTTTGCTGGATGCAGAAACAAAATTCCCTTCATTAAAAGCCAAAAAGAGTTTTGGAATGGGAGGTTTAAGAAATGAAAAATGAAAGAACTTGCAAAAAAAAAAACAAAACCAAAAACGAAACAAAAAAAAAAAAAACCCCAACCACAACAAAACAAAACAATAAAACCCAACCAAAAAAAAAAAAAAAAAAAAAAAACCAAAAAAAAACCCAAAAAAAACCCAAAAGGAAAGGACTAAGCTTTTAATAAAGAGGAAAACATTTAAAGAGGCAGCAAGTGGCAATAAAGTTTTTGGTTCTAAATATCCCTTTAAGAAATGTGGAGTACCAGACATGTGGAGCTCCCTCTTGGTCACTGTAGTGACGGGGGCTGTGGTGACACAAGTTTATTCCAGAGCCCAGAGGTTGCCCACTCGTTCAAATATTGCTGCACTTTTAAACAGAATGGTTAGTTTTTAATCTTTACTTCCATGCTGCTGCTGCAGCTGCTGCTGTGTTTTACTGATGCATTTATTCTTAGGTAATTGCTTCATGTGGTTGAGGTTCCTGGAAATGAAGCTTGGCATTTAAAAGGAGAAGTTTTGAGCCCATCAGTTTAGAGCTACTTTGCTTCGAGCAAATCCCATAAGTTTTGTTACATCCCACAGCTTAAGCCTCGGCCCTCCGCAGGTTTTCGGCACAAACAGGTGAGGAGACATTGGGACAATTTTGGAAGGTCCTGAATTAATAGGAAAGCGTGTGTTTCGGGGGGAGGGGGGAGAAAGGGTTTGTGACTCAAGTCCTTTACAGCCCGAAGCCAGTTTAGTCTTTCACGCCGCTAAAGCTCTCCCGCTGTTCCAGCAAAGGATGCGAGAGAAAAGAGAATTGCCCCGAGGCAGATGACAGCTCACCTAGGTGCGAAAATCTCTGACCTTCGCTAAACCTGAGCAAACTCAGATGATGTGCTTTTATTTCTTCTTGTGAGGTGCACATGCCGCTGCTTTGGGGGCGATTGCAATCTCCTCGGTGCAGTTTCTGTCCCAGCCTCAAGCAAATTCACTCCTCCGTGTGCGTTCAAAGGCAGCACAATGCAGATTTTTCACTGTGAAAATGCCTCATCCCTACAAATGTTCCAGGTTGGACGGGGCTTTGAGCAGCCTGGTCTCTAGTGGGAAGTGTAGCAGGGGGCTGGAATGAGATGATCTTGAAGGTCTGTTCCAACACTAAGGGTTCTGTGACTCCACGAAATCCACTGATATGAAATGCACAGGTATTTGCCACATTTTTATTTCCATCAGCGCCATCCAGACCCTCTCCTTGCACCTGATCAGCTGAGTGGCTCAGCTGTGTGTGCAAAGGCAGTGGCAATACTGGGAATAACTTTTCCCTCACCACCATTCCAGTGCAGGTATAGTTTCTCTCTGCTCACTTCCAGCACATCCCACCATCTTGTACAAAGCTATTTTCTGTTTGGCAGGGCTTTGAGCAAGCAGCCAGGACACAGCCACCCCTTGTTCAGAGAAAGAGGGCATCTTTTTCATCTTTTTTCAGGCAGAGAGCAGCTGCTGCCAGGCCTGGAAGCTGCCCTGCTCTGCTGGGCTGGGCACTTCTCCTTCCCCAGGCTCCTCAGGATGCTGCGATCCCACTCTGAATTATTTGCTCTTCGCAAACAGCAGCGGGTGGATTTGGGATTAAGTTTATTTACCTTCTGAGGGATGAGAAGAAGGAGTGGCAGTGCTGCTGCCACACCTCCCCAGCACAAGGGTGGCTGGTGGCCCAGGGCTGGCTCTGCTTGGCCTTCCTGCCCAAAGCAGTGTGAGGTCTAAGCATCCTTCAAACTTGAGTTAGGGATGTGCCCTGGAGGATGATTCACCCCTTTGAGAAGTATGGAAATGGGTCCTAGGACACCCTGTGAGGTTCCTGGTCCTTATGTTTGCAACGTCAGGTCCTAAATGGTTGCACAGGGAATGCAGAGCATCAGGTGGCATTGCCACAATGTCACAGATTAATAAGGGATGCTTCTGCAGCTCCATTGTTCAACCTGCCAAAGGATTAGACATCAGGCTTTCCATAAAGGCTCCCAGTGAACTTTTCTGAGAGGAAAAGCAGTGAGTTTCCAGCTAAGAATGAAACTGTGAGGTGTGGGTTTGCTTTCAAGTTGTCTATATCCACATGTGTGTGAGCTTGTGTGCAGGCTGCCTGTGAAACAAACCCTGGTGCTGCTGCTCCAAAACCCTCTGGTTTTTATTGTTTGCACCTGGGGAACAAACCCCACAGGGATGGAGGCAAAGCAGAACGACAGCGCTCTCAGCTTGCACCAGGTGTAAATGACAGGTGGAAGGTGCTCACCTACAGCTCTCGGTGCTGTAACACAGATATTGTCAGTCAGAAATTATTGGCACAGGAAACCATTAAAGCAGGATATTCCCCATGGAAGCCAAAAATCAGTGTCAGAATGCCCAGGGCAGAGAGGGATTGACCCTCCAATGTGCTGTCAGCTTTCAGGCAGTGGAGCTGGGTGTCTCCAGATCATCCCATAATTAATTCTGAATCTTCCATATCCTGCCTTGTTCTGCTGATATGTGTCCCCACTCCTGGTGGACACTTTCTCAGCAACAGTTTAGATTTTAAACCAGCTAAAATGTGTCCATCTCTGTATTGGCTCTCTTCCCTAAAAAGCCTATGTGGATGTCACAGTTCAGACAGCTCTTGTTTCCAAATTCCTCTAGGTTTAAAGTATAAGAAAGAAGGAAGGATCCACAGAATTCAGGTCCATACCCATGTCCAAGCCCCATTTCATGGATTCTGAAGGAAAAAGGGAAAAGAAGAAGGAATCATTACAGTATTATTTTGTACTGTACTGTACATTATTTACACTGGCTTAGCAGCCATCCAAATCAGGCTCTGTGTCTGCCTTTCTAAAGCGATCCAGGTCCACAATTTAAAAATCAATTTACATATTTATTAGCTCCAGTAAATGTAAACGACCCTGAAAGTTATTGCTCATGAGCTTTTCTCCTGAAGGCAAATATTTCACTGGGACCCTTTGGTCTGGAAGGATGGATGGGCTGTACTGGAAGGGGAAAAACGCCTTTCACCCTCTTTGCAAGCTATGAAAATGTGGCAAAAAGGCACCCCGGCTCCCCCTTTGCCTGCACCCCTTTTAATGGCAATGCTTTTGGAGGAGAAGCACCCAGCGCTGTGCAGAGGGGCAGTGGAATATAGCAGAGGGCAGCCACAGTGCCGGGCTGTCAGAACCCAGGACATTCCTCTGGCAGCCCTGGGTGATTCCAGACCCTGGCAAGGGGCTCAGAGACCTTGGCACAGGGTCAAAACCACCTGTGCCTTCTATTTTAGCCCATGGAAACAATTACCAGCTTTGTGTGAGGAGTTACAAGCCATAAGGGTTTGAGTAGAATGATTGTGAATTTGTCACAGGGTGAAAAAGTAGAATTTTGGGGTTTTAGAATGGGGGTTCAAGAGGCAAGATGGAGGAATCTGGGTGTGTCCTGTCTTGTTCTTGTCCTCCATCTTCTGCTGTGGTGGTGGCACTTTTGGATTGGTTTAGGGTAGAGACAGACTGTCTAACATGGGTGATAGGTATTGGAAAATTATTGTAAATAAAGTAGAGGTAGTTTTTAGTATAAAAAGCTAACACCACCCCAAGGGAACTCAGTGTGCCACAAACCAACCTGCTGGACACACCTCAGCAGGTCAGAGAAAGAATGTGTTAGATAAGAGAAAATGAACAACCTTGAGAACCAGAGCTGAGGAATCTCAACTTCTTCTTTGGTCACAGGGCTGGGAAAAAAGACTCTTTAATACCTCAGGAGCCATTTCAGCCACAGGAAACCCGAGATTGGGCAGGCAATAAAGGCAGCAAAAGCCTCCCTCTGGTGTGTTTGGATGGATTCAGGGAGGGGACGGAGCATGGCTTGGTTTGGGATGGGTGTGGATGCTTCCAGCAGCCGCTGCCTCTGCTGCTGGGCAGCTCCTGCAGGGCCACGTCCCCGTGCCAAGCAGAGAGGACACAGCTGTGCCCATCTCTGTGGGCTCCTGTAGGCTGCAATTCACACTTCCAGCTTGTGTCCTCATGTGGGGTACCAGCCATTGGTTTCTCTGGGTCTGGATTGAAAGCACTTGAGACAGTAATTCATGTTTGGACTCAGGTGCTTATTATCTCTTATCAGTAAAACAGCTTCACTATTGTGAGTTCTGCAGCTTTCCATTAGAAGGCACAAAATGGCCAACAATCTCTTGGTACAAGGTCTTTTAAGACTAAACTATCCAATTAAGAACTGACACCTGGATTATTTTCCCTTTTGACTCTATAACTGATCCCACAGAGCCCACATTGGGGCTTTTCTGTCCAATTACCAAATGCCACCCAAACCCATGAAGAAGAAGGAAGAAGAAGCATGGAGAACAAACCCAGGACGACACCCTGTGCCTTCCATCTTGCTTCCATCCACAACATACTAAAAATCCCAAAACCTAGATTTCTTACCAAGTGATACAACTACACTGCTCTCTATAATCTGTTGCATACTTTTGTGCATTCTAGTTTATCTTGAAGTCTGGGAAACCTCCATGAATGAGGGTGAAAGTCAGTGCTGCCCTGGGGGTCAGGGCACCCCAGAGCAGACAGGGAAATATTCCCAGTGCCCTGGCTTTCCACATCCTCACTGCTCACCTACACCCACTGCTGCAGGAGATCAAGGCCCAGACCTCTGGCTTCCTGGGCACTCCACTCAGCTCTGTGGCAGCCCTTTCTCAGCTGCTGTGCTTGGTTTGTTTGTTCTGTGTGGGTTGATCTCCTTCAGCATCACGGCAGAGGTGTGGGGTGGCCGTCTGGGAGACCCAAGGGCACTGACAAGCAGCCTGATGTGGTCCTGCCAAGCCCTTTCCTTCTCCTCCTGGCATGTCAACAGCTCTGGGGTGAAACAACACGTCTAGACAATTACTACATCTTCTGCTTCTCAACCTGTTTCCCAGGTTGCAGCTTTGCTCCATGCTTTCCTGTGTGCTGTCCACAGCAATAAATCCCATAAATAAATAAAATAATGTCACTACTGCTCTGTGTTGCCAGCAGTTTCCTTCACCCAGTGGCTCTTGCTCCATTATCAGCTGTTCTGGCTGCACGTGCTTCCTGCTGTCCCCTGTCCTCTCTTTTTTCCTGTAGCTCTTCTGCTCCCCTATTCCTTGTCAGGACAAGCACCCTCCATGGAAGCTGCATCCCCAGCCACCAGCCAGACCTGGACTGAGTGCTGGGATGGGTGGGGAAGGTGGAGGAGCCCCCAGGAGCACCCCTGGAGTTGGTGTCCCTGAGGAGCAGGGTTCAGTGGGATGGGACAGTGGGAAGCCATCAGTCCAGGCAGATCATTTTGGGGGCTTTGTCACACTCCCATGTCCCTCATCCTCATGTAGTGTGAACCAAAGTTTGGGAGGGAGGTCTGCTAAGAGCACAGATGGAGAAATATCAAGCTCAGGAGGCTCCAGTTACTGATGCTGGTCTTTGGAAATGTTTATTCCCAGCCAGGCTCACTCTTAGGCCGAAGCTCACGTGCTGATACTTTCATACTCACTGCTGAAATTTCTGCATCTGCTGTTTTGTCCTTCCTTGTCCTGTATGCTTTGCATCTATTGAAACTATAAACACTTTACAACTAAAAATATACATTTTTTTCCTTTTGTCAGATGATGACACACATACTTGTGCTGATACATTATGTGGCACTCTGCCAAACAAAGCTGGAAAAAGGAAACATAATAGAAAATGAGTTTTGAGAATCAGAGTAAGTGTTTGTTAAGCTTATTTTTATTATTATTTTTGTGGGAAATAGTAGCTTGAGTTGACTTTTTTTGTGTGAGAATGTTTTAGCTGACTTTGAACGTGGCATAATTGGTTTGCACCAATCTGTTCAACATGTGGCCTCTCTTGCATGAATCATTTTTTACCCATGGCTAAAGTGAAGAAAAACTGGCTGCTGTAAGCAAATGACGTGTATTGCTGAATTTTCTAACTCCCCAGCCAAGCAGCACTCAGAACCTGTCAGAACATATATGGACACAGATGTACAACCCACAGCCTCCCTGAGCACGCAGGAGCCCAGCTCTTCCAGCTGACCTTTAGTGTCACAACTGTGAAACAAATCTTCTGCTTTCCTGATGCCACCAGTGGTATTAGCAGTGGCAACTGCTTCATCTTTCACTCTGGCACACAAAAGGCCCTAAGAACAGGTATAAAACCAGGGCAGCACGACGTTGCTCCTGATGGAGCCAGCCAGAAACATCTGTAGGGTTTTGATGGGTGAGTTTTTGCGCAGCAAACTGCAAGCCATGAGCTATGCACAGGTAACAGCTCTAGAGCTTGAGGATCAACCAGCATGGAGGCTACTCACCAAATTCTGTCTTGTTTGAGGGCAGTGGCAGCAGTAACATGCCAGGTAAAATGTGTTTTCTTCCCCTTTATCTGGAAAGCAAAGCTGAGGAGGTGTACAGCTGAGCTCTGCAGTGGAGGAGCACATTGCAGCAGGGTGTAAAACAAGTTACCTGTCAGCAGACACGTCAGTCATCTGTCAGCAGACCTGTCCAGGGGATTTGCCACAGGTTTTGTCACTCACCCTCTTTGTGCTGTTGGGTTACAGGCCAGGCAGATCACAATGGCAGCCAGTTCTCATTCCCCGTTCAGATCACACGAGTTACAAGTAAATAAGGTTTGGATGAATGATCCTTGCCCAGAAAAATCCCCTTGACACCAAGAAAGCAGCAGAGATGGCATGGCTTGATTTTTCATTTAATCATTGAATTCCCCTTGCTATTCAAGGCCCAAGAGCAGCTTTGTTCCAGTCAACCACTTCAATACTATTTTTACTCCCATCTTTCTCACTTCACTCATAAAGCTTTGAGAGCTACAGAAGCATCAGCATTACAGGAATTAATCCATGCACCTTAAGAAAAGACAAAAAATAAAACAGTAAAGGCTGTTGATCTCCTTTTGGATGATTCCTCATGCTGCTCTGAGAGCACATTTCCCACAGGGTTTGCTTTTGCTCCCAGAGGTGAAAGAGGGAACAGGCCCAGGCTCTGAGTCATTTTGCTCCATGAAGCCTCCTCAGCTCTCAGCCATGAAGAGTGAAGATTATGAATTTTCTTGCATTTTGAATATGTTTATCTTTGGAGCAGGAGAATGTACAGTTTCCATTCTCCTAATGAGCTCTGAGGGAAGAGATCCCCAGGGAGTTAGTTCAGACACTTACCTGACTTGGGACTGCTTATTAATAAGCAGAATGAGATAAATGCAAATTAGAAATTACCAATTTGAAGATTGTCTTGAGGAAAAAAAAAAAAAGGTCTTTAATGAGGCAGTCAACAGCAGAATGAAGGTTTTGGTATTTTTAATAATTTCCAGGACCAACCTGTGATTCCCTCCATTGATTGGAACTCAGCCAAGTGTCCCTCCTAAATGTGTGTGTCCTACAAATGCTGAGGGCAACAGCATGGCCATCTAGAACCTCTGAGCTGCCACATCCCAGCAGCTTTTCCCTGACATTCTCCCTTTGCTACCACACACCTGAAATAACAGGTAAATTACTGCATGAAAATGTGCCCCTGAGCTCATTTCCATGTAACTTCCTGGGATAACGGAATAAAGCAAATGAAGCTGTGGCTGCACAAAGTCTGATTCTACCAGAGACACTGCTTTTCCTTCACAGCACACCCACCGAGGATGAATATTTTGACACAAAACTCCACGTGGGTTATTCTCAATATTGGCAGGGACGGAGGGTGCACACGAGAGCTCCTGGAACCAGGAGAGCAGGATGGGAAGAACACACAACCGAGGGAAAACTCCCTGCCCGGGGAATTCAGACAGTGCTGTGCAGTCACTGCTGTGCTATTTGCCACGTGCTATATCCAGTCACAAAATATTTCACTCGGTGACATGGCCAGAAAAAGCCCTGTGAACCCCAAAGTCTTGGAGTCTTATAATAACCCCTGGAGCACACCCTCCTCCACAAAAGGAGCCCAGCAGTGCTCCCAGTGACCTGCCAGGGACACACTGCATGCAGTTTGTTCTGTATTTAAAGAGTCAGGCAGCAGCCACAGGGGCTGCTTTCAGTGCCTTCATGGCCATCTAGCACTGCTCTGCAACAGGGAAACAAACATTTTTGCTCCTCTAATGAGATTCATAACGCTGGAATTAGGTGTTACAAAACTATCCGGAGTTTTCAGAGTATCCATTTATTCCAGTGGTTGAAAGCTGAATTCAGATACCACTATTAAGTAAAAAAAGGATTCTGTCCTTAAAAAAATATATATACTTTCAAAATTAATCTGTCTTCTTTCCTTCTCTCCCTTCTTTCCACTTTTTAATTTGCAAGTTTATGTTCCTGAGAGCTGCTGGACCAGCACAGTAGGAGGCTACTTGTCACTTGAAGTTCAAATGCAGGATTTTAGAAAAAGGGAAAATATTGGAGTCTATATGAGCATTTTTTGGATTGGAAGAGAAAGTATCATCATAATGGGACAATAGTTCTTACTGTAAAATGTAATTTCTGTTGCCTACAATACCATACATATTATCACTATCATCTTCATTATTATTTTTATGGGCAGGAGGGAAAAATCAATCTAAGACTTCAGTCAAAATCAAACCACAAACAGGATGGAAAAAATCAGCTGCTGGCTGATTTGTAGAAGGAGGGCAGCTGAGACAGGTCAAGACATCACACCAGGACCTCTGGGAACTGGAGCTCTGTCAAACCAGAGCCAGCCTGGGAGAGATCAGAGCAATCCTCAAGGTCCTGTCAGTGGAGGAGCCCAGGGAAGGTGGGTGTTTGTTGGTGTGGGCTCCACCTGGGGCTAAGAGGGCGGATGGAAATCCTGGCTCAGAACCCTTTTTTGGGGGGTGAGGGACTGTAAAAATCCCACTGCCTGAGGACTGGAAGGTGTTGGAGTGAGCAGAGCTCTCCTGTTTGTTTGCCTGAAGTCCTCACTGAACTGCTGCCAAAATAATTCAATAAAATGTTAGTTTTGGTGGCAGTGACAGTTTTCACTGTGAGTACTGAAGAGGCAAGAAGTGTCATCCTTAACACCAGCATGGGGATGTGTTACACCTACAGTCAGTTTGCATCTTTTCCCTTCCCCCCTGAAACTTCTCTGCTCTTTCTCCCAATGCTGGGGCCACTGCTGGAAAATTAGGAAGATGAAGGAGAGAGGGGAGAAGAGCTGTGTTGTCAAGTGTTGTTATACAATATATTTTGAGAGAGCTTAGAAAGTTTCTCTCCACCCCTCTCTATCATCACAGTAGTTTACCTGAACTGCAGCAGGCAAATTGAGGAGTGTATATTCAAAAAACTACCCCCAAACTCCCTCCTGTAGCAGCTTTTTTGTAGGTGCAATCATAATTCAGAACCATGGGAACAAACCTCACACACGCTGTTGGGGATTATTATTTAACAGCAGCAAAATCCCACTATTTTTTTACCAAGCCTGAGGAATGGTTTGCAACCCATTCTCAATTTTCAACTCAACATGGACACAGGCTGCAGGATCAGTTCCTAAATACAAGGGGTGATGGCTAAAGTTCTTAAATATAGGGGAAAGTGGCTTCAGGAACTCTTTTCTTCCCTCTTGGGAATACTCCTGCATCACCAACACTGTACTTTGTCATTTATGACAGAGTTGCATATTACTTGAAGTTATGTATTACTAGAATTTGAACAATACTGTACAATTAATGCTACATAAATTGAACATTACTGTATTTGAACAATAACACTAAGTTACATATTTCTAAAACTTCTGTGATGATCAGGGATAAGGGAATGACATTTCCATCACCTGCAGAGGAAAAAATGCAGGACACCTTTTCTCATGGACTAACTGTACACTGCTGAAGGAGCTGCAGCACCTCAACAAAAAGGTCACAAAGAAATGTGCCAGACACATTTAAAGAGCAATTTGGAATCACCAAATCCCAGCCAAATATATCTCGCTGTTGTTACAGCATAAATATAATGACTGCTATTATTAGTAGCAGCAATAGTCACTATTAAGGTTATTATTAGCCATAATTTTTACTGTGGTACCAGTGAGGAATTCCCTGTGGAGAGCAGGGTGCCACTGCAGCACGCCCTGTGTCCCTGTTACCATGACAGTTCTGCTCTGTTTGCCGGTGTGTTTTGGCTGGAGAGCCAGCTGCTGACTCGCTGTGCTCCAAGTTGCTGAGCAATAAATCCCACACCAAATTCAGGACCAGATTTCTGCTCCAAGCCTCAATCCTGTGATTTGCCATGGAGGCTGCTCCGAAATTCCAAGTCCACCAGGTCTCTCTGCAAAAACTCCACTCCCGCCAAGACTGGTGGCTCCCAAGTCAAGCTTTTGAAAATACATGTTGCAGGGAAGCACAGGAGGTGCTGCTGGTGAGATTGATCCTAGTGAGGGTTATTTGTGGGAAATGGGGAAGATGAGAACTATTTCTTTGCAGTACAGGCAAATAGAAGAACATTATACCAAGAGGGAGATATTTAGTTAAGCAGGATGAGACCAGCTTTGTGAAATGCTACATGAGCACAGGTGAGATTTCCCTGGCAGATTGTGTCAAGAGATCCATGAACTGTTGTCCTGGCTCTCAGCTTGATATTGAATGTACTAATTTTGTTAATCCTTCCGAGATTTGACTTTTCTGTCTTCTAGCAACACGCGAAAATGGTCACTGCACATGGAGAATGAATTTCATTGTGGGTTCACTCGCAGGTTTTGTTCCCCCTTAAAACTTCCATAGGCTTCTGGGCAGGGGGGTATGTGTCATCCACTGATCCAAAAGTGCAGCAGAGGTGTGTGGGGTGCCTTCAGCTGCTCACAGACACCACAGAGGGAAGTTCAGCAGCCCCAGGACCGTGGGGTGACAGAGTTCTCCTGTCCCCAGAGCTGCAATCCCTTAGCATCCACGGTGGTGTGTGCACTAATGGTTCCAAACCATTACCTGCAGGGTTGAAATCATTATCACAAAAGCACCAGAGGTTGTGATTTGCATCTCCCCAAGTATGGATGGGTCCAGTGATTTCTCCATCTGTCATCACAAGTAATCTCTCTGTGTAATCTTCCCGGTACCTCTGTGCCACCAACATCCCCACTATAGGTGTTGTGTTTTCTAATGGTCCACTTAGCACATTCAGAGCTCTTCCCAGCATTGTTTGATTATGTCTTTTAGGGCTAAGATCTGATCAGTGTTTGCACACCCTCTTCTGAAGCTGAGCTGACTTTTCCTTAAGCCTGCCATTCAGCTGGGCCCGCTTTCTTGTTCACAGGCACTCAAGCAGAGGGATTCACAAACACCGCAAACAGCCTAATGCCTCTTGAGTTTTATACTCCTTCCTGCCGCCTCTTTTTCTTTCTCCTTGGCTTGTTGTGAGCCCAGCTGAATGCCAGGGACGAGTCCTTCTGCAGTTTCAGAGAGCCGGGGGGATACCTGGCCGTGTCCCACGGGTGACGCCTTTGCTGCCAGCACAGCCAGGAGGGTGCAGGGCCATGTGCCACGCCAAGGGCTGCATCCAGGGAGCCACAGGGATCTGCAAAGCCACTCCATGGATTTTGGTCTCAATTCATGGCACCTATGTCTGTTGGCTTTTCCTTTCCAAAATTTCCCATCATGTTTTGGCAATGCTCTTTCCAATGGATTTACACTCTCGTTTCTCACTTCTCACCTAAATTCCTGCCTTTTTCTGTCTCCCTTGTCCATAAAATCAGATTTGGAGGGATGAACCATCCTGACAGGTTTGTGACCATTTGTGTGGGTTTGTGACCCACTGTGTGTGTCCCTCACCTGCCAAAATACAGAGATCTCTCTCTCAAAGGACCTATTTAGAAATACAGATGAGTTAAAAGTACAACTGGAATCTCGGTTTAAGTCCTAATGTAACATACTCAGCCTTTATTCAGGCTAATCACAAAACTGATCTGTCTCTTCACACTAAACTTTTTATGTTGATGGACTTCTGTCAGATGTTATCTGATTAAATATTCATACAGATGTACCATGATACAGGAAGGCAAAATGGTACATTTATGTAAAGGATGGTGAGCATTCAGAATTACCTGTTGTGATCAGGTGAAAACAGCAAACAAAACTACTACCAAAAAAACCCCAAAAAACCCAAAAACAACAACAACAAAAAGATACAAGGAAAACAATTCCTAACATTTCTGGTTGTTGAAACACTGCAGACATGGTGAGAGGCATCACAAAATCCTGCAGTGTAAGGCACTGCTCTGAACAGCTCAGAAGCTTGCTTGGTGCTGATGTACAACAGCCATTTCACACATTTTTAACAAAACAGTACTGCTCAGGGCAAAAGTAAACCCATTACAAATAAATAAATCCAGAAGATATTTATGCCAATCAAAAATAGTCATGTTGGTGTTCACATCATGGCATTTTAATGCTTGAACCTGTATTTTGTAAAAACAAAGAAAAAAATTTAAAATACATTTCACTAATAAACTATTTATATCATGTGGAGTAAAAATATCTCTGGACCACGAGGAAAAGTTTGTGATGTTTTATTTCAGCTGGAAATCAGTGCAACAATTAAAGCTCTCAGCTCAGGTTCCAGGGAGGCATCTTTCTTCCACTGCATTTTTCTCTGTCCCTCCTATGCCAACTCTTATAAAACAAGATACCACAGGATTTAATTCTAAAAATCTAATATTACTGCCTTGTGGTGTACTGAATACTACAGATTCCTTCTTGATAATAGTGTCTCATGGGATTCCTGCATGGTAACAGAATCTCCTGGGATTCCTGTCTGGTAACCATATCTCGCTGGATTTTGATAGTATTTCTCCCATTGGATAACCCCAGTCCTACCAAATAAGCAGTCATAAACCTCACACTCTCTTTATTTTACATTACATTGTTTTGCTAATATCAAATCCTGGGGTTTTTCCGCCACTTTTTTTTACCAAATTGGAATCAGGACTCTAAGAGAAATGAATATGATGGAATATTTGGTTTGTTGGACAAGAACAATGTTGAGATATTCCTTTAAAGGAGCAATAATTGGAATGCTTCATGGCTTCATTGCACTTAGTCTTTAGCCATACATGGACTAGAAAACTTTCTGTTGTTCTGAAAGTGAGCTATGGTGAGAGTTCTTCCTCTCCTCTGAGAGAAACCACAGCTGAACACTTTCAGAAGGAATGCACTGAGAAAGGTAAAAACCTTGAGAAAGGTTTTCACCTGAACCATGGAGCAGCTACCCAGCCTCTCTGTCCAGCTGGTTGTTCACAGCAAGTTGACTGGGATAAAAATCATTGCAGCAAGTCCACCACCACGCAGAATTTTGTTCCTACAGTCCTGCCTGGTGTTGCCAGAAGCTTTTCCAGCTTCTCACAGGATACAGGGCCACCCTGGGAAGTCAAACTGGGAGATTCTGTCAGGAGGATTGCCCATCTCACAGGGTTCAAACCTGTTCCATCACCCTGCAGCACTGAAAGTGGTTCAGGAGAGATCTGCTCTGTGCTGCTTCACCCTGTGAGATTTCCAGCCTCAAAAGTTTTGTCTTCAGCTTTTTGATTTATTTCTTGTCTCTAATGGCCCACTTTTGAGAAGATGTGGCCTGGGGTATCACCACCAGGGAGGGATTGCTGCTGAGGTGGAACCCAGCCTTGCTCACGGGAGGGCGATTCCAGAACATTTTCCTATTGCCTCCCGGAGTATTCAGTCCCAAAATTGTGGGTCAGATAAAACACTGTTGGGCCCTGCAAAGAATTACTCAGTAGGATCTGTGTTGCTGAGCTCTTGGTTGTGCCAACAGGCATCTGGGCAGGTTTTGACCTGGTGGCTTTAGCAGAGCTCTGTCTGCCCCTCTGGCTCAGTGAGAGATGCTTACCAAGGCTTGAAGCCCCGTGAAGGTGCCTGAAGAACTCAGACGTCAGAGATGAAGGAAGGTAAACAGGCAACACCTATCAAGGTGCTGTGTGTCCTGCCACGTGTTCGGACAAAAAAGTGGACATATGCCATTTTTCCTTTTCACAGCTGTCTTTCTGTCCAAATATAACCCTCACAACTCCAGAACTTGCAGCCATTCCAAGCCCTTTTTTGAATCCAGACCAGGCATCAACACCAGTTTTTCTCTGGTCCTGCCCAAGTTGTTGAATCTCATCACACTTGGAGGTACAAGGAACTGTGATAACAATCCCTGGCAACCTGATGTTATTTTTGAGAGGATCAATGAGGTTCATGAAGTGCTTCCTGAAGGTGAAAAAAGAAAACATGCCACACTTGATCATGCTTGATACCAGATCTGCCAGGACACCTTCATCCCTAAACCCTGGCATTTCCATGATGGTTATCATACCATACCACTGGAATTAGCAGGCAGGTGAGCAAGTGGAGGTCCTGGCTGGCACTTTGGCAGCCCCTGCAGTGTTCTGGCTGTTCTGGCTGTTGCTGTAGGCTGGGATAACCAGGAATGGTGTCAGATCAGGGGCTGCATCTCTCCTCTGCTGCCTTTTAAGTATCAACTCTCTGCTTGGACAATGATCCGAGAGAACTGCGCCGGAGCTTGGGACAACAAAGACCTTTGACCAGGGGGCTTTTGATGGTCTCTTAAGGGGCCATTCATGACTCTGTGGTGAGTCACCACCCCAAAAATACTGCTGGGGCTATTCATTCAGCGGGGCAAGCTGGAAACAATCTGGGGAACTCTCATCTTCAGGTCAGTGGGGGCTGGCAGCTCGGCCGGGGAGCGAGGGGCGAGACGAGAAGGAGCACGGCTCCCAAATTGCTCTCGTGCATGCTGTGCCTGGGCACTGGCCCTGCAGCAAGGGAAGGGTGTATTCCATGCCCAGAAAGCAGAGCTGGGGGTCCCTGCTTTGCTGGGATGAGTGTTTCTCTGCTTGGACCCCTGGACGAGCTGCAACAAGGAACGATGGGGCTGGGGAAGGTTTCTGTGAAACTGGGATGGAAAGGAGCTTGGGGGAGACACATGAAAATTCCTGCCATCCCACACTGCTGGAAGGGTCAGGGAGAGACTTAATGTTTATCCTGTTTATAGCCCACAGGACCTTCTTAGGGCCTGAAGCCCTCCTGCTATAAAAATAGGGGAGAATCCATAAAATCAGCAGCAGCATCTCACTTATATAGCACAGCTCCCTTCTTACGAGATAGGCAAGGAGCTAAATGCCTTAATTAGAAGTTCACTGAGTTATTTTTTGTGAGTTGCAGCCAATGACACAGAACAGGGACTCCTGGTGGAATACCAAGGCAGTAAATCAATGGAGGGTCTTTGCTACCGTTCATGAAATGCTCCAGCTGTGCTCCTAAGGATTATAATGTCAACAGAACCCTTGATTTGAATCACAGCCTTGCCTTCACTCAGGGGCTGTGTATGAGTCTTGAAAAGCAGACAGACTTTCATTGCTCAGGGAAAGAAAAAAAAAAAAAAAAGAAAAGAAAAGAAACAGAGAATTGCAGAGCTGAAAATAAAATGGTGATGTAGGGGAGGAACACTGCTTTGTCTCTGCAAAGGAGACACATGGTGACTTTCAGTAAAAACCTTTAGAAACGTAAAGTTCATTTTTCATGTTTGGTTAGGGTAAATTTCACAGCTTAAATTTGGAAAATTTAATTTTTCCAAATACATTTAGACAGTGCTTAGGCACCTGATTGAGTGCTCAGCTTCAGCAAAGCCATTACGGCAATGCCAGCTGACTTCAGCCAAAGATCTGGTCCTTACTCAGAGTATGAAATACATCAGGAATCCCAGGAAACAAAAATGGACCATTTCAGACAGTGGTAAGTTTGTCTGGAGGGCAAATATGTTTGAATACCACTCGTGGCTATGTTTCTGCTTTAGGGCATGATCAAATCATAGAATCAGAACCATAAAATACCCTGAGTCAGTGGAGACTGTGCTGTATTCCATCAGGCTGAATTCTCAAAAGCTGTGTAAAAGGTGCAGTTTTGCCTTAGCAAAACACTTGAAGATTCCCAGGAATCTTTTGACATTCAGCAGGTGTTCTCCAGCAATGATTGTAATAAATCTTTAACAACCCACGAGTAACCGGGCGACAAAAAAAAGCTGAAGGATTTTCTAAATGATGACCTTGAAGTTGTTGACGAGGTCACAGTGGCAGTGTCATGCTGCAGTTTGCACATGTTCTTTCTTTCTTATTCCTACAGGAATCAGCTGCTGCCAAAGTATACATGATACAAAGTAGAATCTTGATTATCCAAAGCTCAGTCATAGTCTCTGTTGCCTATAATACAGTTCTATCCCTGGCATTTATTGCTTACACTGAAAAGTATCTCAGTTATTCAAAACCCTGGTGACTCAGATTCAGTGGCTGAACCCATTAAATCAATTTGCAATTAATTCACTTGGCTCAAAACCATTTCCCCTCTCACAAGTGTACTGAAGCTATGCAAAGATTTGCACAAAAATCACTCAGAAAGGGAGAGACCTACCTTTGCTTTAGTTGGAAGCAAAAAGGAGAAAGAAATCTCACATAACCCCAGTAATCCTGGAACTGTTGTCAGGTTTGTACCTTTGCAGGAGCAAGAAAACCTCGTCTCTGAAATGCAGAATTATTTGAAAATGTTGCCTTGTGCTACCACTAAGGTTGAAGAGCAGCTGAAATGCAGTGGGGTTGTAGAGCTGAGCCAATTCCTGAAATGCAATCCTGGTTTTACTGCACTGTCATGGTGTGCAGCCTTTGTTCTTGCCTTGCCATTTGGTTTATTCTGGTTTATTTTAGCTCCTCACCAGCCCATGTGGAGCCTGTGCCAGCTCCTGCTCCCTCCAGCACCTGCAGGAGTGCCCTGGGGCTCCTGCCCATGATGGCTCCAGGAGCCTCATCCCATCATTTCCTGGGATAACGTGAACTTCCCTTCCTGTGGTGCCTCCAAGTGCAAGCACACAGGTGCACCCAAAGCTGAAAACTTGGGTTTGCATCCACTAAACACATCCCTGTTTTGCTACTGCCCTCTGGCCAAATAGAAACTACGAGTTTGTTTCATAAATCAGTGAAATTGAAGGGTCACACTGACAAGGGGATGATGGCATTGGTGTGAGAAGATGCATTTTGTTTGTCTCAGATAAAATGCTTTAGTTCTGTAAGTGTGTGCAAAATAAAAACCCACTGGGCTTCACCTGGCAGGGTTCTCCAGGACAGATTCTCTTTTTTCTTCCCCACCTGTCCCTGCTTCTTTTCCTCTTTCTCCTCCATCAGCCCTATGGAGGAAACAGCCCCTCAAGAGCAGCTCAAGGTGTAAGAGTATTTTTCTTCTCTCTCTTTTTATTTTTACCTGTCCACATCTCCTTTCCTATTCTGTTTTACCAATGTTACATGGAAAAGAGGCACAAAGTGTCTTTCAGTCTTCCCATAGCTTTTTTACCAAATGCTTCACTAGTTTCTAAAATAAAGAATAATTATTCCTTTGTTTAACCAACAGGTTCTTTACATGGAACATAACCTAGATTGTCTCCAAGATTTATCAAGAAAGCAAACTCTTGTCTAACCTCTCTAAGGGCTTGTTAGACATCTGTGATTCACTTCTGAAGAGCTTTCTTTTACCACCAAAGACAAAAGATAATTTCAGTTTTCATGGCTACTTTTGAACACAATTCCAGTAAAGCACTTGAAATACGGCTTCATTCTTCATTCTGGGGAAAGAAAGAGTTAATCTGACCCGGAGGGCTTTCTCTCCATGTGCACTACTGAAAATGGGTAACAGATACTTGGAGCAGACAGGCTATGGGACACAAATAAACTCAGTTTCTGCTGCTGTAGTTTTAGACCCATGTTGCCATGAAAAACTGTCCAAGGATTTAAGAATAATTTTCAGTTGGTTTCACGGTCTGAGCAACACATGCCTGTGAGCCTCCAGTGTCTGCAGTGCAAACCAGGCACGCAGGGTCACACCACAGCTGTGCTGTGCCCAGTGTCACCTCTCCTCTAGGGACACTGTCTCAGGGGACTTCTTTCAGACTGGATCACTTCTGGCTCCCTAAAGAAACATTTGTGTGGCTTTTCCTCATAGAAACACAAAGGGAAGGTGGAGCCGTGACCTGCTGTCAATTCTTTCTCAATGAAGCATCCAAAGGCACTGAATTCTGGTCACACTTGGTGAATGAGCCCATTTCTCCCTCCAAAATTCATGCAAGGGGTAATTTCTAGAAATAAGAATTGATTTAAGACAAACCATTGTCTGGTTATCACATATGATGCATTATTGAACAAAGTAACCAAACCTACATGAAGTGCTTCTAACAGAGGGTTATTTCCAAATTTTAAAAAAGGGTATTTTTACCCTTTTTTTCAATTTTTTGAATTCTTTCTTAATGAAGCATCCAAAGGCACTGAATTCTGGTCACACTTGGTGAATGAGCCCATTTCTCCCTCCAAAATTCATGCAAGGGGTAATTTCTAGAAATAAGAATTGATTTAAGACAAACCATTGTCTGGTTATCACATATGATGCATTATTGGACAGAGCAATCAAAGCTACATGAAGTACTTCTAACAGAAGATTATTTCCAAATATTAAAAAAAAAGGGTATTTCTAAATGAAACAGACATTCATCTCAAAGTGTGAGACCTTGTGACACTATCAGACCTAGTTTTCTTTCTTTTAAGACGAAAATTTGCAAACCAAGCAGCCGATTCCAGAGATATTTCCAAGCTGGTGGAACTGCGCATCCAACAGGGGGCTGGATCCTCCAGGAGGTCTGAAGCCACCCCCACTGTCCTGTGTTCCTTACACTTGCATTAGCAGCAGGATGTCTCTAAATTCTCCTCGGCATTCTTCAAATCCACATATTTCAGCAATAAAGACACCCCAGCATTCAGGATTGATGCCATGAAGAAAAAGAAATATTTTCTTTAACCGTAAAGTGAAGCCCTTGAACAAAACCCCTGATTGTTTTGTGGCAAAAAGGGGATCTTCCCTGGATTTTTAGAAAGGCTTCCCTCCTGCTATGCAGTGGTGGCATCTGAACAATTGCAGGACTAAAACGGGACAGTTCTCTTCAAGCATCTAAATTTGGAGGTGGCCCCAGAATGCTCACAAAGGAGGGCAGTTCGCATCAACTGCTCTGTAATTATAGATCTGCTTGTTCACCTTCCCAAATCCTTCAAACCTTCTGAAAGGAAACAGGAGACATTTGAACTTGCAAACTTCAAAGGACTGTTTAAGATAGCTTTAAAAAGAAATAAAGACCAATCGGTTCAATGCATTTTTCTTGCTAAAATCCAAGGAGGAAGAGAGCGAATCTTTAATAGAAGAGGAGGCAGATATGTGGACTAAAGGGCTGCTACCTTATCCAGGCTCCTCAGTTTTGTTGTATCACTTAGTTCCCACAGAAGAACGAGTTTCCAAAATTTCCCTAGGGTTTCATGCATGTTCTCACTCTCTTTTTCCCTCTGCTTTGCTAATTCATGCTGCTGAAATAATCTTTTCCAACATCTTCCTTTTGGGCAGTGCTCTTTGCTGAGCACATCCAAAAGAGCAAGGCACCTTTTGCTTATAAAAAAAAATATTTTAGCCTAAAATTGGAGAAAAATAAGTCAAATTCAAGTCAAATTTTTACACCTAGATATTTTTGTGTCTGTTTTTATTCATGAAGTATTTTGGGGTCAAAATTTTTCGTATTTTAGGAGCTGGTCACTTCTTTTTGCTGTTATCTTAATAAAATGGGCCACAATAAAAAGGGACATCTGCAGCTGGCAATGTTTTCTCCCTTGGGTCTGTTTGTGTTTAATGGTTGTGTCCACATCATGGAAAAGGGTGAGAACTTCCATTTCCCATCCCAGGTGCCTTCTCAGGCTATGTACGAGGGTCAAATCCTTTCCTGACCCAGAGATGGGGCGATTGAGAGGTGTTTTAAAAACTTCTGTTTTCAGTCTTATGTGAAGGCTGAGACAATACAGATGTTACAATTCAACTTATCTTCAAGTTTGTACACAAATACACGCTATATAAGCCTTCTATCAAACTTTGAAAATTTTCTACGGATTCATTTCTCACTTACCACAAAGTGAAAAACATGAGAAACAACCACAGAGGAGGAGACCTCCCTCACATTGCTCATCTTGCAGCTAAATTTTCATGGGGACAAACCAAGGAGTTCACTGCTTGGAAAACCCCCCCTGGCAGCAGCGAGGAATCCATGATAATTTTTTAAAATGCCATTAATGGAACAGAGGAAAACCAAGAATTCTTCAGTCCCTGAAGATCTGTACAGACGAGAGCAGAAGCAGCTGAGGGGTGATTGAAGACATTTCACATCCTCTTGTTCAGCTCCAGAAAATGCAGGAATATCTGCCAGGATCTGGCTCATGGGGAGATGCCCTTTGCAGTCTCCTGGTTTGGCAGGTTGGCATCCTTCCCCTCTGCCTCACCTCTCCACAGAGAACCATGGAATAATTTGGGCTGGAAAGGCCTTTTACTGGTGTATTTTCCTGTTAAAAGATATTTCTTTTGTGGCCAGTAGAAAGATGCTATATTTATTACCGAGAAAAATATTTTGCATTCCAAGAAGGAGAAGAAGAAAAGCTGTCAGTGAGGTCCCTCCATGCACAGATTATTTTGATAAGACAGATCTCAGCAGTTCCTATCAAAATCTTTTTTGGCAGAGTAACAAGCTGATATCCTTTCTATCCTTAGAAAACAATTCTGCACATCTATAATGCATAAACAGCTGTCCTAACTGAATGCCTCCCTTTACAAGGCCTTCAGCATGTCACTGGTAATTATTAATATTGAAATGAATATTGAAGCATTTCAATTCCAGGAATGTAAAATTATGTGGAATCTCATTTGCTTTGAGTCCAAAGGTGTAAATGCCTTTGCTGTATCAATGTGACAATCGGTGATTTTGTTACAACTAACCTTAGAAAGGTTTGGCTTAATTTGTCTGTATTCATTTTTGGGGAGGTACATTGCAAACTTCTCTCTTTTAGTGCCCTTCCTCAGCTTTTGAGGCAGAAAAAGGATTCCTGATTTTTAATGTTATACATTTTTTTCCAGAGGAAAATTCCATGTTTCTGTGAGATACACGGGCATCCAAGTATGAAGAATCTTGTGCTTTGCATCAGACACAAATGAGCACTAAGATTCAAAGTTTTCATTGTTGTTGTTAACAGCTTTATTTTCTGAGGTTATTGTTTAGGTCTGAAGGAGATTTTGGATGTCAGTGCCCACTGGTGGCAGGGTGCTCAGGGGAAAGGTTTTCAATGCAACTCAAAGAGATGTTATTCAAAGGCATTTTTCTGGGATATCTCATATATTGCCCTGCCTTGCTGCAATTTCAATATATTTACTTTTCTGCTCCTCTGAGTTCATATTTACAGATGAGGCTGCGAATCAAAGTTATGATGGTGAACATCAACTATTGTAACAGCTTTGTTGTAGAGATTTTTCTCATCCTGAGCTGCACTGGATGGGAGAAAACCTTCTGAAAGCTGGGGGTGTAACCACATCCTTGCTTCAGACAATTACAGGACACACTTAAGCCTTGTCCACTGAATAGCTGAACTAACACCAGCCCCACTCCACCACCAGCCCCACGAGCAAGCATCCAGAGGGAGGACACGTGTGGCCAAAGGGATTTCTTTGCCTTTTGTTTTCCAGAGGGTTGTACATCTGTGGAAGAAAAGCAGAGAAGAAAGTGGAAATGTCAGGAAGCAAAGCAGGAAATCCAAGAGCTCACAAAAGGACTTGGAACAGAGAGGGTTTTGGGGCTGGTTAGTAAAGAGTATGAACAAAACTTCCCTTCTAGCATTATTTTCATGCTTGTGGTGACTGAGAAAAACAGATTTTGTACATTCATTGGAATTAAATAAGATTACCTTGAGAAATGTTGAGGGAATAACTGTGAAGCAGTTTCCAAATAAAAATGGATTTCACTGCTGCTGTTGCTGAGGGAAACAGGAAACAGGAGCAGGGCTTGTAGAAGCCAATAGCAGACCTCTAGAAAGTGGTGAAGCAAAGAGCCAGAAATATCACAGAATTACCAGAATATAATCTCAGGATGACAAATTATTGATGGTCAAAGAGAAGGGAAATCCATGCTTAGAAAGTGGAGAAAAAAAGGTGTGAGTAAATTGGGTAACAATTCCTGCCTTTTGGCTTAGTTCTTTGGCATGGGGGAGCTGTTCATGTTTCAAGCACAGCTCTTGCTTTTTACCAAGAGCCACAAAAGTCCCAACACAAACACCAAAGGCCAGGATATTTTACATGAGGTTGGTGAACAGAGCTATGATGGGCTAAAATTTTTTTTAGAACTAAAAATCTGCTCCAGATATAAATCAAGAAGTCACAGACCAAGGTGTGTGTCTTCTGTCTGGAAGCAAGTAAATGAAAATTTTGCCAAAATCCCTCAATTCACTGTCCTTTACCTCATGAAAAGATAGTGACTTGCAAGCCCTGTTTGAGTAATGTGTTAGTGAGTGGAAAAGTAAAAATAAATAAATAAATAAATAAATAAATAGCATAATTTTTACAATTTCTGCAGAAAAATGTTTTTTAAAAGTACAAAACTCTGAGGAAATGGTTCTACAAGTGCTAGAAATGGCACAAATGGAAAGATTTTTTGCCATGGGGAGGAGGTGAAGGGGATGAAGAAGAGGAACCTTGTAGAGTGTGGGAAAGAGATGATGCAGAAGAGCAACCTGAAAAGACAATTTTTGGAAGTACATACACCAGCTGCTCCATTCTTGTTCATACCTTCCAATTGGGCAGCTCTACTGAATGGGGAGGAAGTGAATTCAAGGGAGAGAACAGAAAGTTAGTACAGCAGATGGTTGGAGAGGGCTGGAGAACTGCTGATCCCAAACTGAGCAGCCTTGGTGAGTGGAGAGATATCAGAGGGGCTGGGAGAGGGAGCTGGACTCCAAACCAATAATCAGTTTGAATTAAGGACAGCTGATCACTGAATCACAGACAGGTTGGTGGGTGGGAGCCCTGGAGGGTCCAAGGATCCAAGCAGGGTCATCCAGAGCAGAAAGGGATAAATGAAATTGTGGTGAGCATCCTCTCCTGGCACCAGGGTGAGAACAGCAATAGCTCTGTGCTCTGAAGTTTGTGAAGTTTGCAGAAACTCTGGAGCCTCCACAGGGGTAAAGTTTGCATCTTCCTCAAAAAACACAAAAGAAAAAAAATCCTGTACAATGGAAAGGTGTGGATTCATTCAAGGAACTTTTAAGAGAGGAGATACTTCTTGATGTTTTAATCCTAAGGAGAAAATAGCTCAAATATACTTCCTCTTCTAAAGTATCCACTGTGGTTCTGGTCAAAATGAATGAAATGGGATATAAAATACTACTGGGATCATTGTCATGAATAGGATTTCAGGCTGTCAGTGTCTGGGAACTGTGGAATTCAAGGTTGCTAAAAGAATATTAAGCAATGAATGTCTGTAATGAAAAGCATTTCAACAAGAACATTAATGTTTCTTAAAAGATAGGAAAAAAAAAAAAAAAGAAGCCAAATCCCATAGCCATCTCCTTTGAATTGCTGCAATGAGACTGAGCAAAGAAAAATCCTAAGAATGTGGATGAAATTGTTTTAGGTTGATGTGAAAATCATCACTTACCTACAGTAGTTAGAATGACATTGTGTCCAATGAGTTAATTATTTTTTCTTTTGTCTCCCTTCTCCTTTCTTTTACAGTGATAGCATTTTAGGCTTTGCTGGGACAAAAACTAACACCGAAATAAGAATTTAATTCATGTGTTAAGCTTAACTTTGTTGTGATTTCCTATGGGAAAATTGTTAAAACAGTATTCCCACAAGCATGAAATACAGCTCTAAACAAAGGCAGGAGTAGGAAGGTGTTTTGTAATTAGTGATATTCCTGTATCACCCACTGCTGATCCTTTATGGTAGGGAGCTGGGCCATCTGGAAAAGAGAGGCAGGAGAAAAGAACAAGGGGAAAAATGGTAACAGCAGAGGTGCTGCAAAGCAAGGGATACAGCTGGCACAAAAAACCCCTTGCCCTTGAGAAAAGCTGGGAGCGAAGAGCAAAGGTTTGATAGGAAATGGACTTGGAGCAGGGGTGAAGATGCATCTTCGTGTCACGGGAAACATGAGTTTGGTCATTTTCTTCAGACCATCAAAAACATCTGAAGCAGACAGTAGTCATTAACTTTACATTAACAGCAATTTTAGGGGAGAGAAAGCTGAGAATGGATTGTGCTTTTGCTACAAGTTGAGGTCAAGTAAATCTGAGAGTGATCAAATAAATATTTTTCGTTATTTATTTAGAAATTACACCTGAGGGAAACAGTGTCTCTCAGCCTTCAGCTGTATGTGATCTTTTCTTGCTGACCCTTTCCTTCCCTTGCATTTTGCTCCTGGAGCTGGAGAGCTGGGAGGGCTCCTGCGTCCCCCTTTCCTGCCCAGTCATCTCCCACCTCCAGTGGGAAGTGCAACTGGGAATTGGACAGGGAGCTGGCAGAACCAAGAGTGTCCCCAAAACAGCCCTGATGCCCAGGAGGCAAAACTTAATTTTCTTCCCTTTCAGAAGGCACCTTGCATCCTGCAGCAGTTTGGGTCCCGTGTAGTTGGCAGGACAGTGAACAAAGAGAAAACCTGGATTTTTCTGCTTCCTCTTCAGTCTCTCTGTTTCGTCTTTGCACAGTGGCTCCTGACATGAGGCTGCCTGGTTAACTCCATGAAGATCCCATCACTACTTTTTGTTATTTTGCAAAAACTATGTTTTGTTATTTTGGAAAATTTGGGAGCCATGGGTCATGGTTTTCCCTGCTCTTCTTTAAACCTAGGTCTATTCTGTGTGCACCGTTATTTAATGTACATCATTGAAAGGGCTTTTTACATTATTTTAGTATAAAAAAGAACAGAGATCAAGGAACTTTGACTTTCTTATGGAAACATACTTTCCTCCTTTTCTTAGAATTTTACAGAAAAGATAGGAGGGTGGAAGGAATGGAACACATTATTTGGTATAGAAACACCTTTCTGGTTTTACCTTTATGGAGATGTAAGCAGTGACCAAACCCAGGCTTGGTCACCTCATTCTGTGAACTCATCTTACTTCTCTCTCTCACAGATTTCATCTCCTTCTGAAAGGAAGATTTTTCCCTACCTAGTTTTAAATGAGCACATTTAAATGGGTCCATTCAAAAGCAGCCCACAAGAACTCTTTTTTCAATATGACCAGGAATGGGATTCAAATCTGTCTGTTTCTCTGTAATGTCAGATTTAACTTACAGATCTTTTGTTAAATTCAGATGGAGCATTTATTTCATTGCAATCTTTCCTTTTTACAGCTCTCAACTATTAGGGCCTAACTCTGGGAAATGAAGAGCACAAGGCCAAACATAATCTGGTAATGTGCAGGTCTATTGAAGTGTTTGAAGTAGCTGACAGTCCTACTTTTCTTGGACAGTCTTGGAAAAAGTATAATTGACAATGGGTGGTCATAAAATAAAAATAAATATATGTAAATTAAAAGAAACAAACCACCAGTTTTCTAACTCCTGTATTATGTAAAAATAAGAATGTAGCCTCTCAAGGCCAGAAGAGCCATGAAAGCACTGTATCTTCTCTGTGGACATGAATTTGGTAAGTGTTAAATATCCATATGGTCTGGGAGGGCAACACCGAGATAATAGCCTATGGCAGGTTAGAATGAAAATACTTTTGAAATGAATATTGAATGTTTTTTTTTTTTTTTAAGAAAAGAAAACATGAATGTCATTGCAAAATTATTACACGCAGCTGATTTACCTTTCACTGTGACTCAGCTTACCTCCCATCTCCTTCCCCACAGGTAACAAACCTACAACAGCTACAAGCAAGCGATGTGGGGTTTGGTTCTATCACAGAGTGTATAAAACCTGTCAGTGTTCATGCCCCTGGTACAATCACAGCTGTGAGTCCTTTGGTAGCTCTCTGAAGGCTCTCAGTCCCCGCCAGCCCCACCAGGAGCTCCATCAGTGCCCTCTCCTCCTGCGCTGGTTCCTGCTGGGCGCCCTCAGGAGACTCTCCCGGAATTTGGCGCTGCCGTGGAACAGCCGGACCATCTCGTGGTCTTTGTTGTCCAGCACCCTGGGCAGAAAGAGAGAGGATTTCTGTGTCCTGCGGGTCTTGAAGCCCCGGCGGGGTCGCCCCTTGCCGTTGATGGAGAGGTACCAGAGTCTCTCTGCGCTGGCTCTGCGCCGGCTGCCCACCCGGCCGGGCACGCTCCGGTACAGCCGCGAGGCGTACGTGTTGTAGCCCAGCTCGTGGATGCGCTCCACGAACTCACACTCGGCGTTGTAGCTCTCCTGGGGAGGAAACATGGGGGAAAATATAAATATAGGGGATGTTTGCACCCCCGACAAAAGGGGAGAATGATGAGCAGGACTCCATCTTATAGGAAGGGTAAATAATTACTTTATTATATCATTATTATATTCTATCATATATCATTATATATTATATTATATATAAATATCTAATATTAAAAAGTAAATATATTCTATATTCAATATAGTATATTCTATATACTATATATTATATACTATGTTTTATATTATATACTATATACAATGTTATATATTATATATTATATATTATATATTTATTAATCAATTACTTTATAATACTATTGTTATACATTATGATATATTATATTATATTATATTATATTATATTATATTATATTATATTATATTATATTATATTATGTCGTATATCGTATATCGTATATAGTATCATATTATATTATATATTATTATAATATTATATTATTATTCTATACTGTATTACATTACATCTAAACTGAATCTGCCAAGCACTCCACTGCACAGAATCTCGTGACTGTCCCCCAACAATCCTGACACACATACACACACTTGGCCCTGACAGGCCAAGGAAACAAAACCCCATCACTCTGGATAAACAATCTCCAAGTTGCACTCTACTTTGGCACAAACACAGGCAGAGCAAATGAGATTAAGAATTGTTTTTCCTTTCTCTGAGGCTCAGAGAATGTGACACCCAGAAATATTCTTGGGAAGAATTGTGCCTTGCTTTTCTCTGTGAAGAGAAATGTGGTGACAAAAATATCTTAAGCCAGACTCTCCTCAGTTTTAGGACAAGGACAGCAACACACTTGGTAAGAAAACCCCAGAAGGCAGGAGGGAAGCACTGAGCCTGAGCAAGGTGATCTCTGTCAGCAGTGTGAGCACTCTGTGCACCAAAGACCATCGGGAGCAGCCCCAAACCAAACTGAAAACAAAAAGGTGGCATGTGGATAGGGGTGAATAGCTCTACTGATTGTTCAGCTGTAATTTTTTTATGTGCTTATGAATTTAATGCAGCTGTGAAACTGAACAGATTATTTAATTGCTGCCTATCAACCTCTGCCGTCTATTGAAAAGGTAAAATCCTACAGTGTAATGTAAAGTGTGTCTCTTCAATTTGTGTATTAGTCATTAGATACACTTGGAGTCTGTTCCATCCAGTTCAGGCTGGATATTTGAGCAGTAAAACATACCTTTATGGACCTTCTTGAAATTTATGAAATTGAAAGCACACTCTGCCTACCAGTGTGCTCCTCCAAAATGCCAGGCTGCTCCTTCATCACAAACTGTAAGGCACAATATGCACCCATCCCACTTGCTCACAATTCACGTGATCTGCCCAAAATTGCCCCTTTTCACCTGCTCCTTGACTGAGAGAGCTCTCTGCAAAAGCCTGGCACGAGGAACTCTTTCCCCCTCCCTGGGAGCAGGAGAACCTGCACAGACAAAGGAGCTCCCACACTGCCCATCCTTCCTTAACTCCAAACTCATCCTTGCTCCACCTGTGGGATTGAGATTTCAGCATCTAAAATGCGTGAAGCACAGAGGCAGAAAGGAACCAGCCCAGTGGGATTTTATTTTTCCTTGTCTGGAGGGCGTGGAAAGGGCACAGATAGCCTGAGAAGCCCTAGACCCCATGAGCAGCTCGTCTTTAGTGCTGCTCACTCCCCAGAAACACTGATGGGGGTTGAACAAGGTTTTAAAGGACTCCACATGTCCTGGATTCCCAGCTGTGCAGCGGAAGCGCCCTCCCTTGCGAGGACAGGGCTCTCACATGCTGTGGGGCTGGAGCCCACACAGCCACCAGATGTAGGTGGGTTTGTCCTGCTGCCTGCCTCCCTTCTGCCTGGGGAGGATTTATCACACAGGATAAATTCTGCAGACTCTGTTAAACCCATCTTGTTGACATGGGAAAATCGGTGAAGTGAGGGGTAATGGAGTTATTCCAATTCCATTTCATAAAATGCTCCCTGGATAATTATCCCTGAATTAGTCAGGTTTTTTAAACAGGGGCCTTGCACAGGGTCTTGGGCTAGTGATGGCAGTGAAGTCAGGCAAGCAAAGACAAGAAGTTTTTCCTGAGCTGAGCCCTCATCCCTTCCTGCTCCTGTGAAAAAAGCTGGAATGGAGCATCATTCCCTGAAACACAAGCCTGAATCAAATCTCTCAAACTTGAGCTGGAAGGGGACAAATTATCTTTTCAAGTTACACAGAAACCTCCCATGGCTGATGTTCTTTGGCACATGACAGATGAACAAACCAGAGAATGAACAATCAGGAGATGGCCTGATGCTCCTACCACCAGAAAGAGAAATCCAGGAAAAAAGGAGTCTCAGAGCTGTCCTGCTCCTGGCTTTTCTGCACTTTAGGAGAGGAGCTTTTTGCTCAGAATTTGTTTAGTCTTATTTTAATTCAGTGTAAATAATCAGAAGGGAAAAACCCTATTTTGAAGAAGAAAGAGAGAAAGATGAGAAAGAACTTGAAAAAATCATCCTTCCAAATAATTTTTTTGCAGCAGATGCTGGCTCTGAACTGATGGAGGAGGTTCATTGAAAAATATACCCATTTCAATCAGAATATTAACTTCTGCTTAATATTCTGCCTTAACTTTGGCAAGCAGAGCTACCATGCCCTCATTCCTCTTCAGCTGCATTTTCCTTTGCCAAAATCATTTGCAGTGTGGGTCTCTACAGTAGCAAAGAACACTCATCTTTACACACAGCCCCCTTAATCAGAGAGCATCACATGAGGCACATTAAAGAAACTTGGAGGTAAACAGTGCCAGAGCATTGCTGAAAAGCTGGAGCTAAAGGTGTCAACCTGGGGAGGGACAGAGTTGATTGTGTCACCTAGGCTGGGTCCTCATGGGGAAAGATCACATCCCTCGAGGGTGTGTCCTGCTGCCCAAATCAACAGAATTACATCTAATGACTTCTAGGAGGGAGCAAATTTCACCTCAGCCATATTTCCCCTGTTCAAACCTGCTTCCATGCGCCAGGATTCATGGGGAAACTGCACAGTTTGGGCTGTCCTGCCCAAAGAGAGATCACAAGATTGCTGGGATGTAATCAAAGACAGTGGAAGAAATTCAAGCAGGGAGATAAAGTGCGTGGCACACACTGACAAAACATGCCCTGGTATGTCCCTGAGTGTGAAGAAGTCTAAGATGAAGTATTTTATTCACTCAGGGGAGATACTGTCTGGGTTGAGGAGGCAAGGCTCCCAGTTATATCAGCACACCCCAGATTTTATCTCACAGATTAAGGAAAAAAAATTAGGTTAAAGGAGTAAAATAAGGTGTTTATTTTCACATTTATCTTCTAGCACCTTCTCCTGTTTGCTTTCCTTGCATAGCCCTGCCTTTTAGTGGTGCAAATTCTTCCACTGCCCAGCCATAAGCTCTGTGCAAGGAAACTCCCATCAGGAGGCTGCTTTCCTGCAGCACCAATGCTCAGTTCCTTGTGGACTCTCTTTACCTGGCGTGTCTCTGCAGGCATCCAAGATCCATATAAAACATGGACCATTCTGACATTCCACATACCTGCGGCTGTCCAGGCAGTAAGAAGGTAAGAACACAGCTTTTTCCCCACTTTTAAGAATACACTCACTGGTTGCCTGTAAGAATTCCAGGCAAAAACCTCCTGTAGCTTTACTCTTCTCCAGAAATGTGGATTTATAAGAAATCAGTGCTCCCCACTAGACCCGTTCCCCCCACAGGAAATGACAGGCACATGCCAGGCCTCAGTAAAACTTACTGATGCATAAAGTCTGCCCCTCTTGTTCATGGCCAGGTATCTGCCAGAGAACAGGCCCTTGATGGCAACGATTCCAACATCCACAGCAGTTATCTCCAGAATACCTTGAAACAGAATTAAGAGATGTGTTGTTGCTCAGGTGTAATTTTTTGAGATGCATTTGCATGGCTGCTTACCTGAGGAGTGTGATCTCACAGCTACCACTTGCTCACACAAGAATCAGGGCAATCACATGAATGAAATTATTATTATTTGAAAGAAATTATTATTATTTGAAACAATACAAAGCAGGGATGATGTGGGAATTGTTCAAGACAAGGTGGACAAGAAACCCCAAGATGTCTGATTGAGATTGAACTCTTTCAAAAATGAAAAAGATCCGACACTGAACTAGAGGTTCACTTAATCCTATATGTGCATAAAAAACTTTACATCCCTTTTAATGCTTAGGAACACAAGAGCTCTTGACTTATTGGAGCCAGTCACAAAGCTGCCCATTTCAGGACAAAGCCCTTGCTGAGGTCTCCAGAGGGTGAGCCTGAGCAAGGCTGCCATGAACATAGTCATGAAAGGCACTTGAGATTTAGGAAGGCAGCGCTGCCCTCCAGACAAGGGCTGTATGACTGTCTGAGACAAATTAAAAGGGAGGACGTTTTCAGGCCATCCAACACGGGATCCTGCAACACCAGAATTGGTGCAACACCTGCCCAATGTCCAGCCAAAGGTGCCAGGACACCCATGGAGGCACAGATGACCCAGAGGATGCTGTTTTATGTGCATGGCTCTCCATCAGGCTTGCTCAGACCCTGCTCTCAGCTCTCCAGCCACATCCTGATGGCTCTGTGCTTTCTATGAGTGCTTGACCCTGGCACCCAAACCCCCTGCTGCCTTTGGGAAAGCCTGAAGGCAGAGCTGGGTTCCAAGTCCCGTGTGCAGAGCTGGATTGCTGGGAGCTCTGGGAGAGCTGAGCTGGGTTGGGCACAGCTGGTTTGAATCAGGCACCGGTTGGCTGCTGAAGGATGCCTCCTCCGGGCCGTGACAGCGAGGGGGGACTTCTCTAGGAAATAGTGGTTTTCCTTTATGGACTTCAGACGCATCCCTGAGGTCTCCCTACCTCTGTGCGCCATCACCGGGCGGGATTTGAGCATCCTGGGGCGGCGGGGGCTCCCCCGGTGCTGAGCCCCGCTCTCCTCCCTCCCGCCGCCCTCGCACAAACCTCCTCGCTCCCGACAGATCCGCTTTCATGCTAATTACCGCCGCTGCCCGGCACATGTCACGGGAACAGATGTGATTTAGCCCCCGCGGGAGCCACGCTGGGACGGGACGGGGACCCGCGGGCAGCTCCAGAGGGCTCCGGGATGGGCCCGGGAGATGCCGGGCAGGGGACAGGGAGCCCCGGTGACAGCTCGGCCGGGCTGCGCAGGGCAGGGTCGCAGTCTCCGTCGGGGAAATTGGGGCTTCGGGGGTCTCCTCCTGCACCGCGGGCATCGCCGCCCTGGGCCGGCCGTCGGGCCCCCGCACCCTGCAGGGCGTTCCCGCCCGGTTCGAGGGCCGGGGGTGCTGCCAGCCCCGGGACAGGGGAGCCGCGCGTCCGAAAGAGCCACCGGGGCGGCCCCTGGGATGCCGAGGCGAAGGGAGAGGAGGGGAGGGGGATCACAGATGGGAGATGCCCAGGTGCCCGCCGAGGAGGCAATTGTAATTTTGTACAATTAATCCCGGGCAGCGCGGGGCAGGAGCAGCTTCGCCACCGCCCCGTCGGTGCCGTCCAGCGGCCGGGGCAGCGCCGCTGATGCGGGCGAGGGATCCCCATTCCCCAAACCCAGCCAGGGGGCAGCGGTGCCGGGCCAGGCGAGCGCGGTACTCACTGAAGGCGCTGTTCTTGTCCAGGGTGCCGTTGATCCTGCCGCTGGGGTGGATCTGCAGGTGGTACCTGGTGGCACAGTAGAGCTTCCTGCGGCGGGGCGCTCCCCCGAGGTGCTCGTAGACGCCGCCGCGTCCCCCCGCATCCCTGCGCGGCCGGGGCGCGGCTCCGGAGCGCTCGGGCACGGCCGCGGCCCGGCCCGGGCAGCGCGGCTCCTGCAGCAGGGCCAGGAACAGGATCCAGGTTATAACCATCGTGGCATGGTGGCCGCGGCGCCGGGTCTGCCGGGGAGAGCGAGGCTCGCAGCGAGAGGCACCAGGGCTCCCATTAAAGGCGTCTTGCCAGCAGCGCTCCGGAGATGCCGAGCGCACGCTGCTGCGAGCCGCGCAGCATCGGCGGGGCTTTATCAGCCTCGATCCGGGCCCTTTTATCTGTCTCAGATTTACTTAAATCAATAGACATCGGCAAAGGGCACCGAAGAGTCCCAGCTGTTTGTGTTACACGCAGCTGCCGTGATCAGCCTTCTCCTTGGATTCCCAGATAGACAGACGGCATGCGTGAGACAGAGAGGCAAGGAGGGAGAGAGAGAGGGAGGGAGGGAGAGAAGGAGGGAGCCGCTGAATTTCGGCAGGAGACTGCGGGGAAAATAGTTGATCGACGGAGCATAGAAATAAAAGGAGCTTCCTGCAACAATAGCCTGATCTACGACCAATTGATACGGAGCAGAGAGGAGGCAAAAGGTATCAGTCTCGTGTGAACTCCCAGAGTGCAGCGTGGATAAAATTACACAGCATCTCCGTCTCTCCCTCTCTCTCTCTCACACCGCACACCCCCGCACGGGGGCCGCCCGCCCCGCGGAGCCTCCGCCGAGCCGAGCATGGGGATGGACGGGGATGATGATGATGCTCCATCCTCGGGAGGAGGCTTTGGGGAGTGTTAAAGGCAGAGGAGTGAGGAGGGGGTGCGGGTCCCGGCTCGCCGGGAGGCGCTGGGGGCAGAGAACCCCCCGGGCTCGCAGTCGGGATTCGCTGTGCGGGTGCGGGTGCCCTGCTCTGCCCCCGGTGAGCAGCACAGACAGCCATTCCCAAATCATTCAGCTCGCTCTTAGGGACTGTTAGGCGTTGTTTAGATAGAGCTTTCACGATTTAATCATTCCCAAATTAACTTAGGCAGAGGAAGGCGAGTGTTCTGATGTACATCCCCGAGCGCATTCGCAAGAAGTCGTGGCTAATCCTTTTCCTTGACTCCTGGAAAGTCTCATTAGCTGGCGCGGAGCTGCCCTCGCTACCCTGTCGCTTCACACCACTGCCTACGCTTTCAAAAGAGGATGGAGCTACCTATAAATAAATATAAAAGAAGGCAAAAGGTTCAACAGCTCCGTGAATTACGCTGTCCCTGCGTGCTCCTCAAAGGCAGCTCGTTAATTAGATTTGCATCTGAAACAGGCAGTAGGAGTTTTGGGGAAGTGTTTGAGAGATAATTAGTATTAATGTGCTCGAAGGGCACACAAATGCACCTTTGAAGTAAGTCACGTCACAATTCGAGCGTTTGACCTTGATCAATATAATTTTTTTTTTCCCGGAACTGGCGAACATGAAGAGGTCTATAAATTTTTTTAAATACCTTCCTATGTAGAGCAGGGGGATTTTCTTACACGTTAAAGACTTCTTTTAAAAGGGAAGCTTTTACTAGCGGGAAAATAAGGGAAGGGGTACGACCTTTTCCTAAAAGGAATGGTAGGAGGACGAAACCGTCTCGAAAGCTACTCCCTGTTTTAAGCTGTGCTTAATATTTAGTAGTTCTTCAAGGCTAAAAGGATTTTCATTATACAGTCGTCTGGAATAAAAGGAAACACACAAAAATACCCCCCAAGCACCCTCTCCGCCATTACCACCCTTCCTCCCCCTTTTCTTCTCCGCAAGTTAAGCCCCAGCCTCACAAGGAGAGTTTGATCTGGGGATGATAAATGTTTGTACAATTAATTCTTTATTGCCGTTCTCCTACAATGCCACTGCCGTGTGGTCCCGGTGTATCCACTGGAAGCTAAAAAAGCAGTGTATGCAAGTAAAGAAATGAAAATCTTAAACGTGCAGGACCCCAGTTTTGGAGTGTATGGGGTGAGGGGTGCTGCTTGCGGGCCAAATCCGCCAGTCTCTCCCAAAAGAAGAGCCTCTGTGGAAAACCTTCCTCTCGGGGATGCTCCGTAAATCGTCTCCTGGGTACGCGTAACCTCTGACGGGCTACGAGACAACTGTGGCAACAGAAAAATAACTCTTGGCGTGCCACGGGTCTCCTGAAAGGTGCTTTCACCGGCACCGCTTGAAGAGAAGATAAAGCGCAATTACTGACAGTAATTACAGCGATCTCCTAAGAGCAAACCCGGGCTCTGTCCCGAGCCTGGTGCATCGCCCCGTGGATGCGCATCTGACGTTTTCCGGCTCGGGATTCGCAGGGCATTTTCATTAGCGCTCTGCAAAAAGCCCCACGCCAATCCCGCAGGATCCTCCTCCCGCCCCCCGCCGCAGCGATAAACCCCAAAGACCGGTGGGTGGAAGAGTAACACGCTAATGACTTTGGCTCAAATTGTTTCCATCTTGATCACATTTTCATAATTAGCGCCATCAGCCTCAAATCTTTCCGCCCTGGGCATCTCTGGCTTCCCGAGCGATGTGGATTCCGCTTGTTAGGGAGGGGAACACTCACAGGTCCATCATTAATGGTCCCCTTTTCCAATGAAACCCACCCGACCCCCACGGAAATATCAAAGGGCCCTAACTACCCCGTCCCACCCGGAGCAGCGCTCCCGAAGTCGTTTCGCTCCGCTCAGACATCTCTACAATAAAACATAAGCCCAACTCTTGTATATTTTAAGTTTGTCTGGTGACCATTTCTGAAAACAAAAAGGGTCCCTTTGATGTGGTCTGGTTCTAACAGGGCCTGCGACGTCAGATGTGGTCCACCGACTCTTTCTGGAAATATTTTTAATTATGCCCCCAGAGCTCCCTGTAGCCCCAAAGTAATAATCAGAGAGCGGTTCGAGTCTGTCACTTCACGTGGTGGGGGGAGAAGAGGCTCTAGACCGTACCTAACTAAATCAGAATTACGGCTGATAATGATCTTCTAATTCGCTAGAAGTGTGTGATGATAAATGGAGCGCGGTAGGGATCTGATTTTTTTTTTTTTTTTGTGTTTTTTTTTTTTTTTGTTTTCTAACGGAGTATTTTGAAGGCTTCTCTCAGTTCAGCCATAAACCAAGAGTTTCTCCTGCAGAGCCATTGGGTGAAAGCGAATATTTGAGACAGAGGCAGTTTTTGTCCTTGCAAGCACGCGAAGCACTCGTACTCTGAGCTAATTGCCCTCTGAGAAGGAATATATTTATAAAATATATGTATGTATGTATATACATATATATATAAAATATATGTGTGTATGTACGTATATACATATATATAATATATATGTATATATATACACATATACATAATATATATGTATATATACACATATATATTATCTATATGTATATATACACATATATATTATATATATGTATATATACACATATATATTATATATGTATATATACACATATATTATATATAATTATAATATATGCATATATATAATTATAATATATACATATATTATATATAATATATGCATATATACTATATATAATATATATTTTATATATATTAGGATATATTAAATTCGGAAATATATATATATATAAAATATTTTATATATATTCGGTCGTTTAAGATCTTTATGGAGACACAATTTTTATTTAAGTATTACCTAAGCGTAAACATTAAAAAAAAAAGGGCAAAACTTTGAAAGCGCCAACTTTAAGCTGTAATAAACTCCCCAAACACCCATCTCGCAGCGATGGGGCTGTAAATCAGGTTGTGCTGCTGCTCCTCCGCTCCCAGCGCTGATTTACGACCGGCCCGTTACTCGAAGGAGAAGGAAGTCACAATTTGTAGAGCAATAAATACCGAGGCGGTGGGTGGAGCCCCCAGCAGGGAAAAAAAAAAAAAAAAAAAAAAAATCTTCTCCTTCTCCAATTAAAAATGCATCCCGGCTCCGCGGCGGAGCGTGGGAAGGTCCCGAGGAAGCAGGCGCGGCGCTGCCGAGGTGCTGGTTTGGGATGCGCTGATGGCATCCTCTGAGCGGGGCTCTCCTCCCCGCCCTGCTGCGGCCCCCGCACACCTGCTGGCACCGGGAGGAGCCCCGAAAATCCAGTTGATTTCGTTCGGCCGTATTTTGTTTTCTTTGTGCTCTCCTGGCGGGGTGACCCTGCACCCCGCCAACAATATAATCTTGTTTAAATGACTTTCCAGACCACACAGCATCGCGTTATCCCGGTCCATAGGGGCGCGCAGTGCTCTTTATTGTGTTGGGCGCTGGTGGCTCCCCAAAAGCAGGATGCAGGAGGAGGAAAGTTCCCGAGAGGAAATTCACAGCTTCTGAAGTTCAGGTTGCTTTTCCAGGTGGGGAGAATGAGATATAGGTAATTTCCAATGAAAGCGCGCAGAAAGAAAGCCCTAAATGAAATGTTAAACACATAAAATATTTTTCCCCTTTATCCACTCATATGAAATGTTTTTCACTTTTATAGTAACTTTTCTTTGCACTTCATGAACAAACTATCTGAGGACTTTAGGATGACACAGCTGATTCTACACATACTACATGAGCTAGTGCTATATTGCTCTTCAGACAGTAAACTAGTTTACAAGTTTTGATCTTCTGTATTTTGGTTAAAACATTATATAATTGAGATCTATTTTTGTTGTTGTTGTTGCCGTTATTAATATTTCAATATGCAAGTGCCTAAATTCCTTACTCCTACTAAATTCCTACCAAGGTTGGTAGGAATTTTTTCTCTGTCTGAGGACCAAGGGATTAATCCTTCATTCAGTCCATGGAATTCACTAAGAGCCTTTTCTTTAACGCCAGTGAATTTAGGTCAGGCCCAATCTTATTACCAAAAAATTATTTTCTGTCGTGCTCTGATAATCTCTTAATGGTTTACTGAATGAAAATATTCAAAACAATGAATGCAGCAACATTAAAGGAGGAAAAACTTTTTACCCTCTATTGCTTACTCCTTTTCAACACAAGCCACAAAGGAAACAGTAGAAGAAATTAACAGAGAAAAATGTGCAATGGTGAGGTTTAGATGACTGTCAGGTGGCTGGGACAGGTCTGGGGCAGGCTCAAAGCAGGCTGCAATGGGGATATTCAGACTCATGCAGAACTGTAAACTACAGCCTCGAAAACAACCAAACACAAAGATAAGGGGTAGTCCAGAAGAAGAGAAAGGGAGTGCAAAAACAATAGAAAGGGAATTTGGGGGTAACCTGGAGACTGTGTCAGCATACCTGCTTCACACCTTTGATATCTCAATCCTCACTTAACGGCCTGAAAAGCTTAATAGCCAGGAAAAACTTTACTCCCTTTTTTTTTGGTAACACAGCACAGGTTTTTGAAATCAAGGAGTTTCTTCTGCTTTACACAGGAGCCTGGTGTACCTGGGGGAAATATCTGCCCCATATCCACGATGGAATTGCACTTTGTGCCTGAAGGACAGATCTCAGACAAATCTCCTACTACTTTTAGAGTTTATCCCCCCGTTGCTTTCGCAAATCAGAGGTTTGTTAGGATCTCACTCAGCCCTGCAGATCCTTGGGAATTGAGTTACCTGGACATAAAAGATCTCTCTCTTTCTCCAAGCTGTGCCTGGATCAACACTTGGCAAAATCAGATGACAGGCACAGGGGTCAGGCCTGGGATAAAACCTGGAAGTGGCTGCCTTAGGGAAATGCCATGGACATGGCACGGACAATGGCATGGACATGCACGGTCCAAATGCATGGACATTTGTCCCTGGAGGAGAGAACACTGGTGCCAAGAATGATCCACTCCACCATGAAGATCAGCATCTGCTGCATTTAAAATCTTCTGGGAAGACCTCTTCAGATCAAGGTTTGCATCATACACCTGGGGTTTTCCCAAAAATCCCACCCATGGTTATATGCTGTCCTCAGAAGGCCACGATGCAAAATGTCTTAAAGTTCCTCCTATCTCCAAGAGGCCAAGGAATCAGGAGAAATACAGGCTAGGAAAGGCTGTGTGATTTTAAAATCTAAAAAAAAAGCTGATGGAGAGAACAACAGAAACAGAAAGTTAGTAGCTTAGATGAATTTCAGCAGAATTCCTCTTTTCCCACAGGGGAAGAGGTGAGGAAGTCCCAGGGGAATGTTCCCAGATGTGTCCCTGCACCACACAAACCAGGATGCCACAGAGAAATGGTGAAAGGGAAAGGTGCAGTGCAAAGAGGAACAAGCTGAAAGGATATTTCCCTTTTGTGCTCCCTGCATTTATCTCTCAGAGCCTGGGTGGGACACAAATTGGAGCCATGAATAACTCCTGGGGGTACAAATATGGAATTTTTCTCTGGAGCCCATGTCCCTAAGGCCTCTCTGGTTATTACTGGGTTTATCACAGTGGCCATGACCCCTCTGTTCCACCTCTGGGGCAGGTGGGAAGTGCTCAGGACACACCTGGAGAGGCTTGGGATGGAATCAGGGTCATTCTGCTCCTCTCCAGAAGGTCTGCAGCCAAGGAGAATGTGGGATGAGGCTCTGGGGCTCAGCCAAGCCAGCAGGAAAGTGGCCTCCACTTGATATGGACCCTTCCCACAGGGGGCATTTAATCCCACAGGGGCATAGAAAATCTCTCTTGCTAGACCTGGAACTCCATAGAGGAAATATGAAAATGTTCTTCATGAAAATGAAACGTGTTTTCTTCTGCTGAGAAAAAAACATACATTACCTGTCTTCATCTTTTTTTCCCCCCAATTTTGTGGCAGCAGAAGTCCTACTACTTAAAAGAACAAGTCAAGCCAACAGTGAGGAATTCACCTGTCCTGTTCTGCCACTGGTGACCCCACGTTAGCAGGTGTGGCCTCAGTTCCTCTGGTGCTCCTCTGCAGCACTTAATTTTTTTTCATAGCAGTTCCATTAATTACTAATTACAGCACTAATCAACTGATTAATACCATGTTCTAGATATCCTGTACCTAAGACAGTGCATCTAAGAAAGTATGGAGTAGATAAGACAATTTGGGTCTCTTGTTTCAACCCAATTCAGCCTCCTGAGCTGCTAGAAGGTGTATTTTTCACCTGTAACATAAAGAGGGAGTTTCAATAATTGAACAGTGTGTTAGTGCACTTTCTAATCTGAGACAGTTTTCTCCTGTCCTCAGAAAAATATCATAGAAGTGGTGACCCAAATTAGCAAAATGATCAAATATAAATATAAATATAAATATACAGTGAATAAAATGTAAATATGAATATATTGTATAAATATAAATATATTGTAAATATAATGTAAATATGAATATATTGTATAAATATATTGTATAAATATAAAATCTGCTTTCTCTCCTCTAGCTGGGATGGATGAGTGGTAAGTAAAGTTGATTTTTTCTGGAAGAAAAAAATAAATCAGAGATTCCCAGGATAGAGGAGTTGCATCCTATAGATGTGGCATGTTAGAGAGCTTTACTAAGACTTTTTTTTTTTTGGCAGGTATGTACAGAGCAGAGTTCTTCCTGTAGCTCCCTTAGAAAGAATTGATGCATCTGTCAGAATCCATTCTTTAGTGAGTTACAGGAGGCAGAGTCAGCACTTATTTGTGTTCTTTTGTGTCTTTATGTTTGAGCACTGCTTTCTCCAATGGGTGCTTTTTGCCATGAACATCTCCCTGGTAATCCAGTCATTTGGCCTTAATAGACCACCTCAAAAAATTAAAAAATACAAAAAGAAGGGAAAAAGGGTCTGTGGAAACTTTCAGGTTTATTTTCTTTTCTGAAATCACTTGTCCTGTGATTTTAACACTTAACCACTAAACCCACTGACTGCCTGCACAGACCAGTTGAGGTTCCCATCCCAGGAGCATTTCTTCCTCCTGCCCCATTCTGATATTTTATTGTGTGAAGAAGGGTAAATTGAAATGTGAAGAAGTCAGATCACCCACTTGAGGTCCAGGGCACCATCACCTGTTTGTCTCAGGAGCATTTTGCCCATTCATTTATGAATGATGATCCTGGGGCTGTGCTCCAGCTACATCTGAGTGCAACATTGCTCCTTAAGAACTGATACCTGTGGTACCTCAAATGTGAATCTTGGACTATTTTTCTGAGATATTTCTTTGGATAACTTTGGTTCACAGGGCTCCTCTGAGATAAATCAGTGAAGTTATTGTCAGACAAACATCTGGACTGAAAGAGAACAGTGGGTTTTATAATCCCCAAATTTTCCTGAAGCAGAATGCACACAGTGATAAAGAATTATTTGCTTTTTTTCTGAAATTTTGAGGTTTCAAATGTATAACATTTTTTTCAGGTCACTCATTAAAATCTCTTATTTGCCCAGAAAGGACACCCACCTCTGAGCAGACACACAAACACAGACACAGGCACACCTGCAGCCCCTGCCCGTGTGTAATGCCCGAACTTGCAAACTCTTTGTCATGGAAGTAATCTTTATTCACGTGAGCAGCCCCACAAGACTATTCATGCAATGGAGAATTACTCACATGAGTAAAACTTTTGCAGAATCAGGTCCTGGATCTAACAACAGCATTTTAATTACAGACAATCCCCGAGCAATGTGTACAAAAGAGTTTTTTTCCTGGACAATAACAAAGGTTATTAGCCTGTTCTTTTTTCCCCCCTTCTTGCTCTTTGGTTTGAAAGGAGGCACCAATAATCCAAACCAAATAAAACTGACCTTTGAACCTTTTTTGCTGTACTTTTTCTCATGCCATGATTTCTTTAGTCTGTTAGTGATCTGAAGGCTGGTTCTGGGCTGCAGCCACTTTCCCAGACAGGACTGCCTTTCGTCCCCTGACAAATCACTGCTGAGCCCCTTTTGTCCTGCACCTCTTTGATCTCACCTGCCTGTCAGGCAGAAAAGAACTCCCGTACAGTCAGAATGCATTGCAAACAAATTGGCGACCATTTCATTCCTGTGCACCATTTTCAGCAGAGATCAAGATAGAGATAGGGAATTTTTAACCCTTTCTTCGACCTGCAGGACTGCAGGAGTGAACGCTCAGTTATGGAGGGTTGATAAGGTAATTCATTAAGGAATGGAAGGATTAATAAAAACAGTGGGAAAAGCCCCCAAATCTCTCTAGGTCAGAAATACATGGCATGTTCTCTCTCAAAAACAAAGGAGTTATTGCACAGTGGGCAGGGCTATGCTCAGATACAAGTTTTGTAGAAGATCGATTCCCTTTAATTGGACAGCTGCTTAGGCATAAACTAAAGAAACATAATAGGTATTCTCCAATGTGAATGAAATTAATCCTATTGTAAACAACCATTGGAGTATTTCAAGGGATATCTGAATCCTTTCCAATATCCAAACTTAGCCATAGGTGAGTTTCTTTCCCAGTTTAATCTCAGTAACTTTTAATGTTAACTTTTTTTTTTTTAATTTTACAGCTCTTCATCAGATAAAGTTTAGAAAAGACTTTGTGTAGCAATTGGCAATGACTCTCTGCATTTCACTCTGTGATATTGGAGGAACCCGGCCCCTGAGCGTGGATTTGCAGGACCATAAGTGTATTCCAGCTGTTTTCCATTTATCTTCCCCCACGTGCCAGCCTCCTTCCACAGCAGCAGCCCTGTTTACCCAAAAGGAGATTTTCATCAAAATACCTCTCCACCTTTATTTTAGCCTAGCAGTACATGTTGTACTCAGAGACAGGAAATTCAACACATCCCTCTCTTCTATTTAAAATGATTGAAAGAAAAAGTATAAACTTTTGGAGAAGGCAAAGCCACACCAGTGGTGAAAAGGAGAAAGAGCGTTCAAATCTGTTGTCAAACATACATATGAATGAAACAGTGGCATGCTGCACAAAAAATATTTAAATTACATTTTATAGCTGAAAGGTCAACATTTTTATTTTCCTGCCACACTTGTCTGATACAAACAGTAGTGATTATAATATATATATATATATATATATATATATATAAAAATAATATGTATATATGTATATGTATATCCCCACATATTTGTTTGGTTTAGAGTGTGTAAAATTTTTCTTTCAAGTGTTACTCTGCTGATTCCTCCACAAGGAGAGAATCCTTTATTTGGCAGAAAAAATAAATCCTCTGAAATTAAAAGGAAAGAAGCTGTTTAAGAACTGGTTATAAATGTTAAAAGAAAGCTATTACCAAATCTCAGCTTTGCTCCATTGTTCTGATGCCCTGATAACGTTTAAATATATGTGAGATAAAAATGCTGTTAAAATATAAAAATGTTGTTAAAATATTTGAGATAAAGTGCTGTTGCTTCTTGACAGTGAAGCATTGGATTTTTTTTAATTGACCTAAGTACAGCTTCATGTTCTGAAATCCCAGTTCCCAAAGCATGAGAGCAGAATCTCAGTATCAGCTAGATTTTGCTGGTTGGGAAGAAACTGTTGGCTTGTTTACATGTATCATGGAATGATGGAGTCATGGAATGGTTTGGGTTGGAAGGGACATCAAAGTTCATCCAGTTCCATTCCCCTTCCCACGGGCAGGGACATCTTCCACTAACCCAGATCTTCATCCAGCCTGGCCTTGAGCAACCCCAGGGGTGGAACATCCCCAGGAGAATGTCCTTCAGTGTGCTTCCATACATAACAAAGTCACTCCACCAGTCATGGTGGAGGGGTTGAACCACCTCCATACCCTTGGAAAGTGGACAGGCTTCTGCATTTTCACCTCTCATCCCCAAACAGGGTCAGGATCTCATCTGAGGGATCCCCTCCTATCCCACCTTGCAGGTCTTCTGCAAGGACATTTCACGCCCACCCTTTTTTTGGTGATGCCCTGTGTCTCCCAACCTGCACTCAGCCTTCGAGAAAAATCCTCGAGAATCCTCTCCAATTTGTGCAAAGTGCAATTTTGTCCCACCAGCTGTTCAGCAATTAATCCTAAATTGCACAGTTTTCAGCAGGGAATTCTCTGTAATGGAGCTCAGTAAGTTTGGAGTAAGGTTATTTTTCATGGAATTTCATGGGGATCTTGGTTGTGGCTGGGCCAGATCATCTAAGCCAGCTCTGAGAAGGAGCAGACCCAATAAATATGAGGCACACATGGTGATGCTGCTGCTGCTGTTAACCCAAGCTGAACTGCACTGCTGCAGGTACATTTACAGGGGAGATGGTAACCAAAATTCTCTAAAGACAACAATCTTTACAACCACTGGGAATAAAAATTCCAAGGAGATGTTGCCAAAAGATGCCAGGGAGAAGCTCCTTCACCATAATGTTCTCCAGATATCTTTATGGCTACCACTGACGTTTCTGGTTTAGCCAGTGTAAATTAGAGTCTTTCTTAGAGCATTTCTTTGTTCTTATGAAGGGAAAATGCAGCTTCTGTTTGACCCAACGTGTGCAAAAGCCAGCTCCAAGTTACCTCTCCTATCAATTGTTTTGACTGACATTCTCCCCCATGTAACTCTACACACAGCTTTCAAACTAGGTTTGAAAACCTTTCCCCTGCCTTTTTTTTAACCTGTTCCCATCAACTATTTAAGGTGCACTCACTTCTTCTCCTTCTTTTTTTTTTTTTTTTTTTGAGCCTGATTATTTATAATTAGTATTTTCTGCCCACATGCAATTGTGCTCTAAACTCTTTCACATTGGGTTAATTCCCTGACTTTAAAATCTATTCATTGACATCCAGAAGAAGAAAAAAAGTAAACATGTCTTTAAAGGATGGCATGAATGGTTGAATCAAGATTAGGTCCCCCCTCTTGTTAGTCCCTGATTTTCAGGGAAGCCTGCAGTCTTCAAAAATCAATTGTCTTCAAAGCTCCAAAAAGCAAAGGAATGAGCAGGGGTCAGACTCAAGAGCATCCCTTGTGCGCCGAAGTTAACGTTACCTAAGTACTTTAAACGATCACTAATTAGTGCTTTCAGCCACCACAGGGCTGAAATATCTTATTTGGCCATAAGCAATTGTGTCAGGCAGACCGGGGCAGCGGAGCCAGCCTCCTGTCCCAGCCAGGGAGAGCTCCTGGAGCTGCCAGCACAGTCCCCTCTGATCCCAGCTGAGGCGGCCACAGGCTCCTGCCTGGACATGCAGCTGCATTTCCCTGCTGCATTCCGTGTTCAACACAGCCCTGTTTGCCTTCCAGCAGGAGCAGGAATGCCCTCCTGTAGGAATTTGGGAATCTGGCAGAGAAAACAAAAAACGTCAGTGCTGAGCGTTTCAGAAAGAACTTGGAAAGATCCTTACAGTGTTCTTAAAAATAGCAGCAAAAGCATCAGTAAATTTTTATTTCCTAGCTGAGTTGAATTCAGTAAAGCTCAAGTTTACTACTCACTGTTGCATTTAAATGGGACAGGAATATCTAAAGGAGCACAAAATTATCATTAAATACTGCTTATATACCTTGCAGTATTGATTTGAAACTCAAGCATCCATACCTTGCTGGATGCTTGAGTTTCAAATCAATATTTGAAATCAACAGCCCTAAAATTTTCAATTACACACACACAAAATGATCCTCAGATGGACAGGTAAGGATTTGACATATAATCATTTTTTAAGAGTTCATTTACAGATACCAAATATCAAATTCTCGATGGAGGTATCATAAATAACTTTCAAAATGAATGCAGTGAAATAATGAGTGGGAAAAATGAGCGCACACAAAGACAGGGCTCACCATAGCAAACTGGCATTTGAACAGCATTTATAAAAGTGGGGCTTCATAATGACTTTGCTTTTTAAAAAACAGCAAACATTTACAGTTTATTCATTACTGTAAAGTGAGATGAGGATACTTGGCAAGAAGTCAGCGGAGGTTCCAAAATATCCGGGCAAAGTTTGACTTGGATCTCAGTCTGGGGTTTGCCGTGTTGTACAAATTAAATTTGTGTTTCTATCACAGAATCAATTAGGAGCCACAGAATCAATTAGATTGGAAAAGACCTCTGAGATGATGGACTCCAACCTTTGGCTGGTCCCCACCTTGTCAACCAGACCATGAGCCACATCCAGTCCTTCCTTGGACACCTCCCTCACATAAACTGCATTGCACCATGAAAAAAAAACCTTCTGTGATCATTAAAAAGCAATCATCAGGAAAAAAGTGGGGCTGTGTCTGTTATAAAGATGGGTAAAATCCTCTTTGTCCACCAGAAGACAGTGTCTGAATTTACAAATCAAAAAAATAATTGGGATGTTTTGAGTTTTTTATTAAAAATAAATTTAGTGAAGACAAAGTTGTTTTGAAGATGGAAACTCTGAATTCTTCATATCAACAATGGCAACAAAAATTCATGGAAAAAAATCTGCATAATACCAGCAAAAATCTTCAAAATTCTACTGTGGCTTCTTTGTCTTTTCTTGCCTCTGCCTGAATTTCACTCCTTGTGTTTTACAGCACACTTTAGAGGACGAGCTTCATTGTTATGTCTCAAAGACAAATAAACAACTTTCTAATTGATCTTGTCTGTCAGGAGTTTGTTTCAGATTCCAATACTTGAACTGCAGCCACCAGAATGCTGATTTCTGGTGTGTCCAGCACTGATTTTATCAAGTAAAACAGCTTCAGAGATGCTGCCAGTCCATCCTAGAGACAGTAAATAAGTTATGTCAGAATGACAATTTACGACAGAAAATAAATTCTATAGAAATGTCATTTCTAAGGTTAATATAAATTTTGCTAACAAACTTTGGATTTCTCAGATTTGATGATATTACCCATTCTTGGGATTTTCAAATGAAGGAACAATTTGGAATTTTTTTTTTTCTGGGGGCTGTGTTTTAGCACACCATATTCACAGATGAATGGTGGCAGCGACGCCTTGAGAAGGCTGACCTAGAACAGAGGCTAGATGGAGTTACAGAATGAACTGTAACTCCATCTAGGAGTCCATCTAAATAAACTCCATTAGGCCTTTATCAGAAGGCCTCAATGGATCCTCCTTGGGCAGCACCAGAGCCCAGCCAGGGCTGCACCCAAGATGAACCAAAATGGCCCCAAAATGCACGAGCCAAAATGCACGAGTGCTCCCGGGCTCTCTCCCTTGGATCAGTGCTGCTCCATTTGCACCTTGCAGTTCATTGTGCCATTCCAGCTTTAGCCCAGGCACTCCCACCCTGCTTGTTTTTCTCTCTCCAGCCCACGGGGTTTGTGCTCCTGGGCTGAGATTTGGATCATTTGTCCTTGGTGCCCAGCTGGAGCAGGAATTGCTTTGTCTCCCTGCTCTGTGCACAGAGCTCACCGTCCCTGAATGTGAAGCCCAGACCCACACACTAAAGCAGCACAGAATCTGAAAAATACAAAAAATTTTATTTATGAATATATAAACCTGAGGCATCAGCAGGGCTGTTTTTCAGCCTGAGCAGAGCCAGGGGCTGCAGGGGTGCAGCTCTCAGGGCAGGGCTCAGCTCTCCACTGCAAACCCTCGATTCTTGCCCCTTTCTGCACGGGGCCATCAGAATCAGGCAGGGCCTGCCAAGCTGCAGCAGGGCTTCAACCCAGCTCTGACTGAAGCATCTCCATGTGCAGGTCAGCTCAGAAGGGCCTTTAATGTGAGAGTCACAAAAGGAGGAGATGCAAGCAATTGTTGAAATGTGGAATTTCCAGAGCAAGTCACACAAAGGGAGATGGGAGTTTGCCTCAGTCAAGGCTCAGTTTGAGGATGATCAATGTTTTCTGAAAGTCTACTATGTGTGGAAATGTTCAATTTGCACTCTTTCAATAATCACTTAGCTTAGAAATGGATAAAGATTGCATCTTTGGTGCAATGCAATCAGCATTATTTTACTGAGGCATAAGACAACCAGAAACTAAAATTGATTGCTAAGAACTTGAGAATAATTGACTTTTCAAGCAAGAAGGGATGGTGTCACATAAAGTCTTTGTCGTTTCACATGTGCAAACATCAGCACAGTTTGGATTGTAAGGATTAAGGATTGATTCTTTAGGAAATACTCCTTTCCTAAATCTTCCATTCCCACTGATTCCAGTGGGATATAAATGCTTAAAGGTGTTCCGTGTCTCTGTGCCTTGTGGTCATTGCTGGCAGAGTCCACAGGTGGCACAAGGGAAAAATAAACCAGAGGGTTTTGCATTTTACTGCATCCCTGTGGTAATTACCTGCTTGTGGGTCAACCTGAAGTTTCTTTTTTTTTTTTTTTTTGCTGAAGAAATCCAACAGCCAGAGCTTTGAATTGACATAATAAATTCTGCAGCACTTGATCTTCTGCCTGTTAGACTCACATATCTTGTCTGTTAAAATTATTCTAAATAGATTTTTCACCTGCTTCATACTAACACACTGAACAATTTGAAGTGTTGGAGCAGAGTCATTACTCACAACTCATAAAAGGAATTATTTAGTAAAATTTTCATGTTATTTATTTGGCCTTGCTCTGCCTTTGTAAGAAACAGTTTTCTATTCCAATTTTCTATGTTTCCCAAGTATGTTAGCAGCAGAGCAAGAGCAGAGCCAGATCCTCCAGAAATCTCTCTACCATGGGGTTTTTCACAAAAGGATTTGTAAAATGAAGGTGAGCATCACTGTGCACACAGCACAGGCTAAGACAGCAGTTGTGCTGCCTAAATGTGCTCTTTAGAGTTTTGATTCACCAGGAAAACCCTCTCAGAGAAATTAAATAGTACTCATGGGAAAGGATCCTTCTTTCAGCAGGTTTTTCTTGGGACTTTCAGGGCCATTAACAAGCCTAATACACTGCATTACCTTTCCAGTCACTTCTGTTTCCCTTTGTTGTGATACCTACTTAAAATATCAAAGCTGTGAGAAGTTCAATGAGATATTGAAAAGTGAGTAACACAGGTTTTATATGACAATCCCAAATCCCTCCCTCTGTCTTTTTTTTTTTTTTTTAAGTTCTTTGCCAGCGTCACTGGATGAAAAAGAAATAAAAAGTCTGTGGGTGGGACACGAAGGACTGACAAGGTAAAGCCAGATCAAAAAGAAGCCTCCAATAATAAATCAAAGAGGCTAAACAAAGGGCAGGACAGAATAAAAAAAGAGAAGTATTTTGAATCCTGTAACCTAGATGTAAACTGTCCCAATTCAGCATTATTTAGCAAACACAAGATTAATTCTTGGGCATTCTAACCTGGGGAAGGGGGAGCAGTGAAGCAATGTTCATTGGAAAAATGGCAAGGCTAGGAATCAGTGGGGAAAATCATCATATAATTCCTGGAAACAAGGAAAGGAAGGAAGGTCCAGCCCTTGATCTTCCCATTAAAGGTTAGTATTTCTGGGTGTTCAGGATACACAACTATTGGTCTAATAAAGCTAAAGAAGGAAATTGGGAACAAAGGAAGGGCAGATGTAGCTCTGAAAATCCAGAGAGACAATTCATTAACTATCACTGGACAAAAAGAAATCTGCAGAATATGAGCTGGGGAGGAAATGTCTGTTGTGTGTCATGTAACCAAAAGTCAGCTCCAGATTTTCAGAGTCAATTTGCCATCAGGACCTTCCCTTTATAACTGTTAGATCAGTGGCAAGGTGTGGCATGCAATCAGTGAAGCTGTCAGAGCCTCCGAGCGCAGAGGTGGCTGAAAACCAGGAAGAAGTTTTGGAAGAACCCTTCATAATTCTGTGCTACCACCCAGCATCTGCTCCGTGCTGTGCACAGCTCTGTGGTCCAGCAAGTCCATTCGTTCCCTTCAGTCCTGGTCCTCAAAAGTCTTTGTCAAGGTTTCAGCAAATCCTGAATTCAGAGCAAGTCCTGACTTCATTTGATGCATTTCATATATCTGATTTTATCCTGAGATTTTCAGTATCCAACCCAAACCTGATGGATTGAGGACTCAGAACCCAGAAATCCAATCCAAATTGCACTACAACAATTGCAGTACAGTTGCATAAAGCTCCAAGGAGTCAAAATTGATTCACGTAAGCATAAACATACAGAAATTAGGATGTATAAATATGAATTACTGACTTTTTAAGAACATACAAATACAAAATAAACATATTTCCACCTTGCTGGAACTGTGGAAATGCATTTTCTTAATATTACGTGTTTTAGAAGAAAGTTGGCAAGTGTTCTCTTGCTATTGAGACATTCTGAGCAGTAAATCTTGCCAGGGAACATGTGAGGCTTCTGCAGGGCATTGCTGTTTGCATTCAGACAATCAAGCCTGAGAATCCTCAAAACTAATATAATTTATATAATCCCACTGAATGGAAATGCAGAAGAGAAGATCTGGTAATCCAAATCCAGGCATTCCAGGTCTAACTTTAGAAATGAAGTTTCTTTAATCACAATCACTTTTTAATTAAGGTGAATTAAAGGGTCTCGTTGCTGCAGAGGTCAGCACCTGCTGGGCATATTTCTAAAGATCCAGGTAGGAGCATTTGCAAATTCCTTTTGCTTCACTTTGAACACTCTCTAATTTGACTGGTTTCAATTTGAAATTGAAGCCAAATCTTCTATTTTCCATCAATAATCTGCCTACATCATTTAAAATAAATATTCTTTGAACACACCTATCAAATCAGACATCCACTCTGGTATTTTAACAACAAAACATTTTTTTACCTGACAATTTAAGGTGGACTTGATAGCCCTTAATCCCCAAATACTCCATAGTCTTTTCTTTTTTGTAAAGCGCCTTTAGGACAGCAACCTAGACCTGTCTTTGATGTGGGTTTGTCCTTTATTTACTGCAGCTTCTGAGCACCTTTGATAAATTAATCTTGCCAATAGAACAGCACTGGGTAACTCATATTTGGCTGCCTGCTCTTGAGGGAACTGCTGCTCCCTGGGCTGGAGGTCCAGGAGGACTGGAGACATCCTCATTTACCTGTTCTCCTGTATCCAGGTGAAAGGGACTCTGTGTGTGTGCTGGAGAACCAGTTCCTCCCACAATAAATCCATTTACTTGTACAGCACAGTTTACTGCAGCTCTCCATCTGTGCATGTGTGATTCAGCTTTTAGAAGCAGTGGGTTCTGGGAGGTTATAAAATGTATGTAAATCATGATTACAATAAAAATAGCCATAAATAAGTGAATACAAATGAGGGTCTGCGCCTGTGTGCATGCCCCAGCAGCCTTCAGGGGAATCTGGAATAGTCCCATCTCCCTGGAATATTTCAAGGGGAGCTGTTGTACAGCTCCTGACACTCTGTGAGCTGACACACATCACATTAATCCTGCATTTAACTCTGCAGAAATGAACTCAGATTCACATGGCATATGGCACACAGGCAAACTTTGAGGTGTGAAACCAGAGGCACTGGCCTGACTCAGAAGTTGAATCTCTGTATTTATTTGAATTATACCAGCCCTGCCATGGTAAATTGTCACTATGAGGAGGCAGGGTGTATAAACATACCCACAGCAGGTGCCAAATCACCTTTTTATCAGCCCACCATTGGCAGTGGACCTTGGGATGGCTGGCCATGCCTGAAAAGGACACCACAACCAGGGCTTTTAACAATTAAACCCAGTGCCCAGAGCATGAGAGCAGAATCTCAGTATCAGCTAAATTTTGCTGGATGGGAAGAAATCGTTGGCTTCTTTACATGGAATGATGGAATCACAGAATGGTTTGGGCTGGAAGGGACATCAAAGTTCATCCAGTTCCATTCCCCTTCCCACGGGCAGGGACATCTTCCACTAACCCATATCTTCATCCAGCCTGGCCTTGAGCAACCCCAGGGGTGGAACATCCCCAGGAGAATGTCCTTCAGCGTCCTTCAGTACATAAAAAGGCCAGTCATGGTGGAGGGGTTGAACAATACCCTTGGAAAATGGACAGGCTTCTGCATTTTCACCTCTCATTCCCAAACAGGGCTTGTAACAACTAAACTAAAAACTGACAGTGTCAGCTTATCTCTCTGCTCATCCACAGAGGAAAGATGCAAAAGCGTCAAAAAAATGCAAACAAAAAAGGGAGTGTGAAAAGCTTGGCCTCAAGATGTTGTTATGTTTATTTACTCTCAGAGAAGAAAAAAAGATAAGAAAAATATACATCTTGTAATGCCTAATCAGTACAAATGTTGGTCATATCAAGCAGTGAATTAAGGGTGATTTCTGTTTGCATTTGATTTAATCTCTTTGCAACTGTAGGTATATAGATTATTATTTAGCCAAATTAGCCAAGAAAAAGATATTCTGGTGAGATCACATATTTAGACAACTGATAAATGCCAGCCAAAGATGGCATCAGCAGGAAAAAAAAAAAAAAGTCCCAAAAAAGAACATTTGAAAGTATATTCTATATTTATTTATTTATTTACTTTTTCCACATAGGAAAAAAAAAAAAAGAAGAAATGGTTAGATGGAGGCCCAACTTATGTCTTCATTGATGATGATACAACCCCAAAGCTGATTCATCCAGTTCTGGTTTCAGGCACAGTTTGCATCCATGGCAAGCACGTGATGGAGTGTGGGATGTGGCACACTGGTGCTGTCCGTGGCCTTCTGCCTCCCAATTTTACATGCTTCAGCTCCAGAGTTACCACCTTTACTTTTCCTAGAGAGGCTGGAGAGAAAGAAATAGAGTTTGTGATTAAATATCATTCTGAAATTAGTGATTTCAGCTGGAAGTAAGAGAAATGCTGACACGATCATGCCTGGTTTTCCTTAATCCTCCTAAATCATGGATTCAGATGAATGAATGTTTGCTGTGGGCACCTGAGGGAGGGTGAATGGAGCCTCACCTTCTGCCCATGAATCCTCACATTCCCTGGAGCAGCTCTGGAAGCAGGGGAGGCTCCTTCATGGGGCACTCTGGCCATGTCTGTCTTTCTGGAGAACATTCTCCATGCAAGGAGCCCTTGGTGAAAGGGAAGACTGGAAAGTCTGTGATCAACTACATCAGCAAGATAAATCATTTATGAGCCCCAAATCAAATTTGCTGCATGATTTAAGGGCATCATCGCTGCCTGCAGTGTTGTCATTCCTTGTTAGTTGTAATTTCCTTGTTATTAATTCTGATTCTTGTCGCCTCTCCACTGCCCATGCTCAGAGGGAGAAGTGCTTGGCCTTTCTATGCTCTGTTGCTATGTAATGTGATATAAAACAAGTTTGGAGTGGCTCTCTGGATGCATGCAACCAAAACTAGGCCAGAAATCCCTTCAGCTGCAGCTGCTGCTCATTAAATCACAGATCTGCTCAAGGAGCCTTGTGTCAAACTTCCTGCAGGAGGACCTGGAGGAGAATATTCACCAAGAAATCCCCTGGAAATGGTGTGTGTGCATCCTCTCCATACTCCTGGATGCAAAAGTCTTTTGGCTTCAACAGAACCACCACAAAATTATGAAGGGGATCTGCATTCATGTGTATTTGAATGTGCAGAGAGCGAGAAGGGGATTTAAAAACAATTACTAAAAATAAGAATTCTAGAAAAAAACTGAAAAAAAAAAAAGATTGAAATTCCACAAATTTCTATTATTTCACCACTAAGGTTGCTGCAGATGAAGCAGGTTGTTTTTCTCAAATATTGATTTTGTGTTGTATTCTAGAACAAATGGGCAAAATAACATTGTAGATAGCATAGTTTTCAATCTCAGACAGTGTAATTTTGAGCACACTATTCATGTGGTTGTTGTTTTCACTTTAGTCAGCAAGTTTTCCTGAGATACTGAAAACTTTTCCATTGAAAAGTTTTGCAGAGAGTTCAGAGTTTTAACAACCACCTGTAAGACTCAAAAAACATTTGCTAAGATTCAAAGATATTTTCACCAGGCCTCACTTCCTGAATACAGAATTCCAACTTTCAAAGTCTAAGGGTTTATTCAAACACATTTCACACACAGGGGGAAGTGATTTTGATATTGAGAATGGCACATGATTTTTCCTAATGCAGAAAAAATCATAAATAATAATCCAGTGTCTTTTTTTTATCATGGCATTACGGAATGTTTTGGCCAGAAAGGGACCTTAAGGATCCCCTCAGTGCAGGAATGAGGGCACCTGCAGAGAGCAGCTTTGGTGCCTCTCCAGAGCTCTCTCTTATGATGAGGGCTCTCATTTTCCTTCCCAGTTATGATGGGGGCTCCCATTTTCCTTTCCAGATCTAGAGCCATTATTTTTTGGCAGGTCCATGCTGCTGACATGAATCTCCCTCATCAGGATGTTTGCTTGACTCAGTTAATGAATTTGGAGATAATTAGAAGTTGCTCCATAACTGAATTACAATCCCTGTTGTCATCTGCAAGATTTTCACCACCGCCTTCAGCAGGGAGAGAACTTTTTGTACAACAAAAGCCCAAAGAACATTTTTTTTTGATGTTACCCAAGGAGTAGAGCAAAAGTGGGACAACTCCAAGAGCTCTTTAAGATGTCACAATCTCGACCTGCTATTGCCGACCTCCCACTGCTGCCAAGCAGAATGACCAAGCCAAGGCTGTTTATTTTCCTGCAGATCAAAGGGAGGCAACAAAAGAGATCCCCCCCAAAAGGTGGCTGGCTGCAGAAGGCAGAGCTCTTGTTTCCCTGTGTGATCAGCAGATTCCTCGGGCCTGCACTGACAGCCCCTGGGTGCTGCTCACTCAGCCCCAGCCCTGCCATCAGTCTTGTGGGACAGGGTCCCGGGCTGCATGGGAGAATAGCAGGGCTGCTCTGCCACAGCCAAAACACAATGCCTGCCAGCTGCAATATAAAGTGGGGGAATTCCTCACATGCCGTCCCATTTTCATGGACTGTTGGCAGAGAAGAAGGAGGGGGGGAAAAAAAAGAAAGAAAGAATAGGGAAAAGGCGCGCTTTGGCATTCAGCCAGATATTTCTTTCGTTTTTCCTTTTAACTGCCTGCAGTCACTCCACATTGTGCTGAGCACGACCTCTCTCCCTTCCCTCTGTCCCTCTGGCAGCCCCCCTCAGCCCCAGTGGCACTGGGGGAGCACCTGGGCACCCCATCACTGCTCTTTGCTGGGATGCAGAACAGGAGAAATCCCACTGTGGAGCAGCCCCTGGGCACACCATCACTGCTCTTTGCTGGGATACCAAACAGGAGAAATACCACTGTGGAGCAGCCCCTGGGCACCCCATCACTGCTCTTTGCTGGGATGCAGAACAGGGAATGCCCCTGTGGAGCAGCCCCTGGGCACACCATCACTGACTGCTCTTTGCTGGGATGCAGAACAGGAGAAATCCCACTGTGGAGCAGCCCCTGGGCACCCCATCACTGCTCTTTGCTGGGATACCAAACAGGAAATGCCCCTGTGGAGCAGCCCCTGGGCACACCATCACTGCTCTTTGCTGGGATACCAAACAGGAGAAATACCACTGTGGAGCAGCCCCTGGGCACACCATCACTGCTCTTTGCTGGGATGCAGAACAGGGAAATGCCCCTGTGGAGCAGCCCCTGGGCACACCATCACTGCTCTTTGCTGGGATACCAAACAGGAGAAATACCACTGTGGAGCAGCCCCTGGGCACACCATCACTGCTCTTTGCTGGGATGCAGAACAGGGAAATGCCCCTGTGGAGCAGCCCCTGGGCACCCCATCACTGACTGCTCTTTGCTGGGATACCAAACAGGGAATGCCCCTGTGGAGCAGCTCCTGGGCACACCATCACTGACTGCTCTTTGCTGGGATGCAGAACAGGAGAAATCCCACTGTGGAGCAGCAGCTGCTCAGCCACCAGCACTGTCAGCCCTGATGTGTGCCCCAGGACCTCATCCCTGCCTTGGGAATCCTTGCTTTGGTGGAAATCAGGCTGCAGCAACCTGTGCTGGCTGAGGGTTATTCTCCTTCCCTTGGGGAAGACCAAGGTCTCTGCCTTTAGGATTTAACTGGATTCCAAATCCCCACTGCAGCTCCCAGGACAGAGCCAGTCACCCAAACCAGTCCCCTCTCTGTGCTCTGCAGGGCTGATGGGATGTCTCTCATGGAGCTTTTGATAAAACCTAGGAGCAATTTGTGCTTTTTAGGGATTAGGGTGGGTCTTGCAACATTTCTGTCCCCAGTGAATCTTATTTAACACTTGAGAAAAGGCAGAAGGTGTGAGAAGTAGCACTTGTTATCTCTATTCAAAGAACACAGCAAATTTGTTAACTTTTAAAATGATGTTGTGGAGCAAAGCTCCCAAAGACCTCAGGTGATGTACTTTAAAAGATTGCTTTTCTATCATAATTTAATGAGAATGTCTTTAAATACTCATAAGGCAGCCTTTGCTTGAAAACCTTTATATGAACACTTGGACATGTTTGTGTAACAGCCATTTCAGGACAGTGGATTCACTAGGGACCAGGTCTGAATATCTTGCAAATCAAGATCTTTTTCCCAAATTTTATCCAATAAAAATATGTCTACTACTCAAACAGGCAAAAGCATCTTTGCTGGAAACTGGGGTGAAAGCCTATTTTTTAAAATCATATAACAATTTCAGTTTTCTAGGGTTACTCTGTTGTGAAGTTGTGAAGAAGTTAAAACAGCAGATTTTGCATCTCAAGGAAATGTTCTGGGCTGTGAGAGCTACAGGGATTTCAAGCCTAACATCCCCATGTTTGTCATCCTGATTGTCAGCTGCCAATTTTCTGTCACTGAATGTTGTGGTGGTGATCTTCTCTGCGGGAAAAGTTGTAGCAGAATGAAAGGGAAGAAGAGGAAAGAATGGAAATCTGCCCATGGACAGAGGGAAGTGTGAGACTCTTGTCAGGAAATAAAAATGCAGAAGAACGAAAGCAATGAAATATTGCTGATGGAGCTTATACTCCCTAAAACTTCAAGAAAAGTGAAGGTTGGCCAAAATATTTGGGGTTTTTTAAAGATTATTACCCAGGTTCTTACTGAATATGAAGTCTCAGTCCAGTCTTAGATGAGAATGAGCAGCTTGAAATGAGAAGGACAAATGGAAGCAGCAAAAATGGGAGACGTTCAGTTCTACAAAGAACAGCTCCAAAGGTGACAGAGAGAGTTTGGAGGTTCAGCAAGTACCCAGAGAGGGTGAAATCTCAACAGCCCTGCAGTGCAGGGGTGCTCAGGGCTCTCAGCAAGGGCTCCTGTCTGTGCACTGCCTGTGACTCTGATTTGCAAGCACTTTTCATTCAGGGATCTCATCCACCCCTGCCAGAGCCACCACATCTGCCAGTGGATGGAGTCAGCTCTGGAATTCCATGAAAAGCAAATGCTGCCTAATGTTCCACTTTTTGAGCACAAATATCAAAGAGAGGGGGGAAAAAAGAGACAGTTGAGGGGCTGGGGAGGAGGGAGAGGAGAGTCAATTGCTTTTGCAGAAGCTGCAGTTTCTTTCAAAAAAAAAGCTGTCATTGACATCTTTGCCCAGCAAACATTTTGTCATGCACATCAGTGTATGACTCTAAGGAGATCAATCTAGCGAGGGAGTCAAGCCCACAATCATCGTGTGACAGATTTTCAGACGGTGTTCTCATCAATCACGCTGATAATGAGGTGGCAAATTGCTGTCTTATGGCAAAACTAAAAAGACAACTACCCCAGTAGGTGTCAATGAATATGTCAAAGGATTGTCCCACGGGGAGCCTGAGGAGGTTCTCAGAAACCTTTTTGTGAAGCCTGAATGCAGAATACTTTATTGATCACCAAAGAACTTGCACTGACATGCTATTTCCCCATGACATTTGAACCACCAATTTCCTAGCCCGTGGTGGGTACCTGACTGGAAAACACTAAGGGAATTTTCTCTCACCTTTGGCAATACTAAAAAAATCTTGTTTTAATTTTTGCTTAGCCTTTCAGCCTTGGGAGCACCACAAAAGCAAAATCTTACAAATTTTAACCAAGCTAAATGTCTGAAAATTTTAAAGGCCAATACAATTTTGAACCAGTTATAATTATTCAGAATTAAATTGTTTAGATTATATTCTGAACATTATTCTGAACTTGTTTAGACTATATTCTGAATATTTAGATTATATTTTAAATTTGATTAGTGTCTTATGTTCTGTTTTAGCAAAGCAAGTAGACCTCTTAATGGAGTAACCTTTTATTAATCTGCAGAGCAGGATTATCAGTACAGTGACATTTTGAAGATAAAATAGTCCTTTTGTTCTCTATTTCCAAGGGCTCTTAGCATCTGAATTGGAGCCAAAAAAGCTCCTGCAGCTCAAGGCCATGCAGTGGTGAATTGCCATCACTGCAGGCCGTGTTCTAGAGAGTGTTGATGGCAGACAGGCTGCTCTGAAATTCTGCATGCTTTGTTTTTCCCATCTCCAACCAATCATGATCGTGCTTCTTTTCTCCCAGTTTTGTCAGAGTGCCAAACCATGGACAATCCTTTTCAGTGCTGAGGCAAAAAGTGTAATAGTAAAATCTTCATGCGCTGCTTTTATTGCTCTTGGCTCAGTTGTCAGCCAAATTTCACAATATTTCCCTCAAAATTTACATGGAAGAAACTTCTTCTGAAATAATTTGAAGAGAGTTTGTTTTATGTTCTCAGTTGTGGTAAGAAATGATCATGTGAACAGGTGGAAATAAAAAAAAAGAATTATTGAAAACACTTTGATAAATATTTTTATTGTATAAATCCCATTTATAATATTGAGCTTATGCTGAGAAACATAGAGTTTATGCTGAGAAAAGGCCATACTTCAACAATAAATATTTTAACCCAGACATTTTAATTACATTTGGGTTAGATGGTGCCAGGTGCATTTCCTGGCAGTTTTGAGATCAGTGATGGAGAATCACACCTAAAATAAGTTCTCCAGTATCTCCAGTGTCCAATATCTAGTATATTGGACTTGTGTGGCTGGAGAGAGAAGAGTTGAGGACACAGCCTCACCTCTGCTCCCTTCCTGGCTGACAACCCACAGTGTTAAATGCTGTAATCTCCTTGACGCTGCACCTCCTGACAAACCCTTGGTGTAAAACCCCACAGGTTTCACACCTGCAGCTGCCTTGGACAATATTTAGGCACTCCAAACCACATTTGGTTTGACAGCCAGCTTTTGTTCTGTCCCACTAAACACGTGCAGGGCACGAGTAACAATTGGAAATGTAACTGCAATAAATAACAGAGCAAGGGCAAGTGATCTGTCCGTGCACAGCCCTTGCTGGCGAGCTGCTCCTGAAATGAGGTGAGGCATCAGCCTAACCCCAGGTACATCCTCTGTCAGAAGCCCAAGAAAAGCCATCCCAAAGGTTGTTTTGTGGGAACAGTGTCTGCGATTGTTCCTGCCTCCGACCTCTGACACTCCATGAAACCATATCCTGGAGCAGAGCTCCACTGCAGCGCTGGGAGTGATGGCTTCCGAAGGGCCCATGGGCCTTATCTAATTCCAGTGGAACTGGATGGGAAAATCCCCAGTGCCCCACGGCAATGGTGAGGGTTGTGCTGCTGGATTGAAGGGGAGCAGCTGTGAAAGGAGCTCTGTTGTGTGAGGGGCTCAGAGGAGCAGGGGCAAGCTCAGATGCCCAGGAGCTCATGGTCTGGGCAGACAAGACAACCCCATGGGGAGGGAACAGAATAGCCCAGGAGCTGAATGGCATTCCATTATCCCATCAGTAACTGAGTCATATCAGCATTGAGTATCTTGGATCCTAATCTCCCAATTAATACAATTGGCCTCAGAGACTTGAACTAGACCAATCCCAACTGCACCTTCATTGGAGATTTTTTTTTTTCTTTTTTTGGGTTTGAATTTCTGTGGTATTTGGGGCTCTGTTCACATTCCTTTAGATCCCTACCTGGATATTTAAGACATGAGCAGGTGTATTTTTCCAAGGGAAAGGGACCACCAAGGCCTGAGAAAACATGTCAGTGGCATCTGCCTTGGGACATGGAGCAGCTCTCTCTGCATGTAGAATAACTCAAAGAAATCTGCTGGGATAGGCCTGCCATGAGGCTTCTTCCACCATTCCTCTCCTGGAAGGCTTAGAGTGGGCAGGAGGAAGGCAAGGAGAATTTCAGAGGCTGCCATCCTGAGCCTGCATTAAAGCTCCTTCATGAGGTCCCAGTTTGAGGATTTGTAAGGACCCTGGTGCACATCCCACAGCTGCTGCTCACACCCTGGGATGAGCTCTGCAGAGGACTGCCCTGGAGGACGATGTGATCCCTGCCCGCCACCCCCTCGCTCTGTCATTTCCTAAACTCTGATGTGTTTCACACCAGCCCTGGCTGTTAAAAGAGCACATGCACATGTACACCCCTGGAGCAGACTGCAAGCAGGTTTTTGGAGCATCTATTTCATAGGTCAGCCAAAAGTATCTGGATCTTATTGTAAAGAGGCTCGAGGGAACACGAGCCGTTGGTTTCTCTTCACACCCACTCTAGGAGGTGGCTACAGAATCAATTTAATCATGGATGGAGACTGCATAACTCAGACAACAAGGTCAAAAGTCTTGTGTCCACAGCAAAAGTGCACTGGTTTGACTCCAGGCAGTTTTTAAATCAACATCATTAAAGCTTGGTTAAATGATTGGGTAAGTAGATAAATACCACTTCTAATTTAATTTAGAGCTAAGCTAATTTAAGACAAACTAATCACTGTTCTTTTATGCTGAAATTAATATATTCCCACAGGAGTTCTCACTGATTTCCCTAAATCAATTAAATTTATATCCTAGGACAAACCAGTGCAGCTTCCCCATGTAACTAAGCCTTAAAAAGAGTTTTTAAAGACAGCTCTCTCAGTTAAACACTTAGGCTGCAGTGTGAATCCTCTCAGAGTCAATGCTCTGTGCTGCTCCAAAGCTCCTCTGGGTAATAGCTCATCTCTTCCACCCTCAGTCCTGTGCCTGAGCTGGGTCCTTATCTTTCCACAAGCTCATAAGAATTGTATTTAAAACCAGAGCAGTACCACTGCTGCTCCCGGCAATCCCATTTGGGATTTGCACCTCTTCCCCACGACAGCAGGCCAGCTCTTGCTGGGTGTTTGGGAATTCTGGTGCCCAGCTCCTCCACAAAGCACTGACAAAATGTTTTCACCCACTGCAGGCCTCCTGGTCAGGCACTGAGAACATTTTGTGTTCAGAAGGAGCAGGAAGGGTTGGGCGCATTGGAAGTGGTGCTTAATTCATACAAACCCCACAGCTCTGGGTGTAGGAATCAGACCTTGGCAGCCCAGAGGTGAAAAAGTAACTTTTTTTTTTTCTATTTAGTGCAGGGAGAAGTACTCCAAACAGCATCAGGGACTGTCAAAATGCAGATGAGCTTGTGGTGCCTTCACACCTGCAGCTCTTTACACTTCCCTGGGGAGTGAGGCCACTGCACAAGGAGGAGAAATAGATTCCCTCACCAGCTGGATGGCAAATGTTGGAAACCTGGAAACTGGGAATTTCAGACTTTCTGTGCTGGCAGGCACTGACCCCCAGGAGAAAACCGCATTTCACCTGAGGCTGTGGAGAAGATTCCAAAATGGAATGACAGAACTGGGATTGTGGGTGTGCAGTTTGAATAGAAGTGTGTGATATCACAGGATGGGAAACTCAGAGTTTAAGGGTTTAGAATATAGTAATACATATAAAGCAAGATGGAGGTTTAGGGCAGTTGCTGGTCCTTCTTCTTCACCTTCTTCTCCTTGGGTTTGGGTGATGTTGTATGGTTGGATAAAAAAGTCCACACTGTGGGGCATGGGTGGTTGGTCATTGTGTTAAAAGGAAAAATAATTTAGGTGTCATTTCTTAATTGGACAGTTTATCCTTAAACGGCCTTGTAGAGAGAGAGATGGGGCTCCATTTTTATTTTGTCAGAGTGAAGTGCTGTAGAACTCGGGGTTTGTGAGACTGTAACAGGTAAGAACTAACAAACCCCTGAGCCTGAACAAGAAATTCCATCTCGCGCATTTAACCCCAACCCTGGCGAAAAAGAAGCAACGAATCCACAGGCAAGCTGCTGGCAGGCTGCTGTGCCTGGGTGGCTGTGTCCGTGTGCATGGGCAGCTTTTGGTAGGTGCAGTGGCTGCTCCCAGGCAGGGGAGCCTGCAGGGATTTAGCCCTGCTCCCCTGCACCCTCCTGTCCACTTCTGCACTGTTTTGCCCAGGTTTGTGTGGGCTGCTCATGTCTTGCAGCTTGCCAGGACTCAGGTAAATGTCACCTGGATCACTTTTAGCTGCACAAGACCTGAGCGCATCACACAGCACATTTCCAGAAATGTTTTTTTGTGTGTTGACAAAAATCAAAATCAGCTGTGTTTCAGTTCATTTGGATCACTCTCTGGGTGTTCCTTGGCAGAAATAGATATGAATTTTAAGCAAATACTGAAAATGTGCCAGGCTGTGATTTTTCAGTTGTTAAATGTGAGTTCTTGCATTAAAAACATGCTTCTGCTTTCAACTGTATTACTGGGGTTCTAGCAATCCCTCTTAAATTATGGATCTCAACTATCAGCAAAATACAGCTTACAAACAGTTTACTGGCTGCCCATCAAATCACAGACAATAAAATCACAAAAGTAAGACAGAACTTGGTGAAGAAAGCAACAATGTGCAAATTATTCACCCAGCTCCAGATGACACAAACAATCCATTACCTTCTTTTGAACTGGGTATATTTATATTGGTGTAAAACAGTTATAGAAAACCTCACCATTAATGAAATAAACCTCTGCATGATTCAAAGGAATGGAGCTATGAAACGTAATCTGTAGCACATAAGTTTAGGTAACTCCTGGGGAGTGGACAAATAAATAAATTTATTTTCAATAAGAATGCAAAGTACAGACATAGCTGGCAATGAATTTGGTAAGATTATTCACTCTTTTAGGGAAAAAAATGCTTCTTGAATCTGGTCTCCCTTGTACTCAGATTATCCAAGTGAGAACATGATTAGTCCCACCCATTCTGCCTTTTGAAAATTATTTTTTTTGCTATGACTAAATGCTGAAAGCAGCATGCTGGGTGAGTTAGGGGTTTTTGCAGTGTAGGTGACAAGTTAAAAATATGTAATGAGCATATATGTCCAGAAGGGAGGAGAATACCTCTAATTCTATCCCAGGGAAGTCAAGCTATACCTAATCTGGTTTTCTGCAATGAAACTGAATTCCCAGTGATGGAATCTCCAGTTTCATGTACAGATCTCTCAATAATGTAAAGAAAAAAATAAGAGGTTGTTTGTTTAAATTTCTAAAAACAGGCTTGGAGATCTTATTAATTTTTATTAATTAGTTTTTATTAATTTTTTGGTCAAACATCTTTGCTTGTATCTACTACTCCTTAAGGCTTTGATCATCTCTTCAGAATGATGAACAATTCTACTTAGGCAAAATTAGATCTGGAGAAGGAAAAACCCTGAAGAGAGCTTTTCAGTACCCTAAGTATGGCACTTTATCTGCCAGAAATGTTGGCCCTGATGGCAAAATAAAATAAAGAGCTTGCAGGTGGTATTGACACTTTCCCCCTTCAGGTTGCCAATATTTCATACAGAGAATAAAAGATGAGGAAAGTTAAAAAATTCTCTGGGGTCAAAGCAAACTGACTGGGTTATGAAGGTAAATATGTGGGGAGACCAAAGGCAGGATGGGGAAATTTTGTCTTATAATTTCAAGGGTTTTTTTTTTTCTCATGGGAAAAGTAACACTTCACTTTAATAAAAGAAAATAACTGGTTACAAGCACAACCCATTTGCTGTTTGATGTAACAATGTTATCTGCTCCCTGGACTTTTTGTTGTTGTTGTTTCTGTTCAAGGCATAAAATAATTATTGTAGAGGGCCATTTCATCTTGGTGGAAGAGAAAAGTCCCCTTGCTAATTGTCACATCAAATGACCAGGGTCCCCAATGGAAACCTTCAAATGACTGTGAAAAAATTCAGGCTGTCACTAAACGTTGGGCACTTGGGAGGGTTTTTGGGTGTTTTTTTAAAGTTTTTTTGTGTGTGTGAGATTTCCCATTGCAGATTAGGTTACTTGGGTGTGGGTTTATCACACAGGAAAGGCCCAGCCCAGATTAGTTCTGCACCATTGCAGGGCTGTTATGCCAGCTCCATCCTTGACCAAAGCAGTGGCCAGCACCTTTATTGTATCTGGGGACAAGGAAGAACACTGCCCTGTCCAGGCAACAAAGGCAGCAGCAGAAGGCCCACTGTGTCTCTAAAGTGTTACTTCTCCACTTTTTGTTATGCACCAGTGACATGAGTGCCAGGTCCCAGACTTCAACCCCACACAGAGGCAGAAAAAAGCTGTCAGTCTCGGCTTGTTCAAAGACAAACCCTTTGTGCACATCAGACTGAAGTGGCATGGTCCATATACTCACTAAAGCATGCCAAGGAGTCAGAAAGTCATAATCTGCCTTTGTACTTCTGGCCAGTCCCATTTTCCCCCCGTAGCTGGTGCCCAATTACCAGCTCTGTAATTTTTCCCCATTGTTAGGGAGCCATAAGGGTTTAGCTACCACTTATCCAATGGGGGTCGTGACCTGATGTATTTAGGCTCTGCAAATATAAGTAACAGTTCCCTTATCAGTGTCACCAGGACTCTTTAACACTTAGCAGGCAGAAAGATAAATATACTTGGCAGATACAATTTGATCCATTGCTAAGCCTTCCATTTTACCACTGACCCATGGCACTCTGCTATTCAGGGGGATGTTAACTGGGATCACCCTATAACCCTCAGCCTGGCTCACAAACCTCCTCACTTGGGCTTACAGGAAGGACTTACAGGTGACAGCTTGTCAGCCTGATCTAGAGCACTGGGAAACCTGGGATGTGTCTGACCTGGCTCCCACCAGTGCTGCTTTTAGAAGAATTAGGCTCTGTCTCTGTCCAGTTTGCTTGCAGGAAAAAACCAAAGCCAAACCTCATTTATGCATTACTATTGTTTGAAGCATTGCTTTTTACTCGTTGACTTTCTTTGTTTAACTGGCTAATTTAAATGTTGCTTTATATAATTTTACAATTCAAGTTTGTCCTGAAAAGTTCTGATTACTTTCCTTGCCTCTTTCAGATCCTTTCTAAGACCTCTGCCAGGCACAAGGTCGGCCAGCCAAGGGTCTGGCTTCAGAAGCTGCAGAGTGCAGATTGTCCTGTTCATCTCCCCCTCCAGCAGGCACTGAATTAAGTTTTCTGGGCAGGGTTCTGTTTAACAGGCACTTATTTAAGAAGGGCTAGAGATGCAACATCAGATCTAGAGAAGCATCTCTTTCAAGTAGAATAGGGCAAGAATTCAAGTGTGAACCACAAGTGTGAAGATCCTATAATAAATAGGCTGGAGCTTTCTGCTATCTCAAAAATGAATCTTGATTGACTTGAGGTCTAAAACTTTGAGGCATTTGGTTGTTGCCTCTTCAACAGCACTGACTCCAATCATGAATAAATTCAATAAAGTGCTGTTGTCAGTGAGATTTGATTAGACATAGAGCAACACTGGTGAATACCACAACCAGTACTTGCACTAACCATGGAGATTTTACACCTTAGGTGCCCCTTTAAAAATTGCAAAGTTTTCACAAGCTGTTTTTATTTAATTCCACCATGTGGGAAAGTTTTATGACCACTACAAATATCTTCTGTCAAAGTATCCTACTCCATTAGTTGTGATCTTCTTTAATTCTCCGAAGTGTTTCAATGCTAGTTAACTGAGATAAGACAGAAGATAACTTCTTTTAGAACAACCTAGTACTTACAGGAGAATCTTATCCAATCTATAAGGGTGATTAAGATGCATTATTATTAAAGTGGCTTGGTCAGAATTATTGGCCGGGTAGCAGCACCAGCTCCTTCCAGGGCAGAATCAGAGAATGGTTTGGGTTGGAAGGGACCTTAAGGATGATTTAATTCCAATCCCCTGCCATGGGCAGGAGCACCTTCCACCAGCCCAGGCTGCTCATGTTTGCAATTGGATCATGACTGTCATCATTTCAGACATGACTAAAACACAGAGCCTGACTTCCCACTTGAATACGTATCTGTGCACATAAACAAAATTTCCTTTAATCTCATTAGAGTTCATGTCTTTTGGAAGTGCTTTATGGAAGCTTTCTTTTAAAGTGGCAGCTCTATGGGACTTTAAACAATGATATATTTCAGGCTATGAGCCTTATCTGATCTGAGGCGCCCAGGAGAGCAGGAGATTCTTTTTTGTTGTTGTTGTTTTTTAATGATGTGTCAGGGCATGGGGTTTCCTGAGCATTTAGCAAAGGGGTGTCAGGGTGAAACAGCTGCACATGTTAAACCAGCAGTGAAACCCAACTCCTTTTCATCTCCTGGGTTATACAGCTCTTTGTGAAATTATTCCACGGGGCAATGTGTGAATAACTGCTAACTAATGTATGAGCAGCTCCATGTTAAGGTGGTGCAAATGGGGCTGGCTGCATGGGGCTGAAGAAGCACTGAGAAAACACCTTGTTGTAAACTGATCCAGGTTAAACGGCCTGATTCTGGGCTAATTATTTTATAGTTCCTTGACATCCAGCAAATGTGAGAACTGCAGACCTTGCAGCCATGAGGTGCCATGAGACAGCTGTAAACAGAAGGGCTTTGATGAGACAAATGGCTTGTAGGGGCACTTCCATGCAGGCATCCCAACACAAAGGCTCCCTCGCAGGGCTGCTGCCAAAATAAAAAATAAATCAAGCCAGAACAGCTATTCCAATCCTGCCTGAAAAGCTCATGTGAAGGAATCTGACCTTACCTTTCCGTCACCAGCTCCTTGTCTCCACTCTATTTACACTTTACAAGGTGTTCCCAGAAAGCGTGAAAACTCTTCGTTTACATCAGCATAAAAGTTCAGCACTCCTGGAAACAGACATTGTAATCAAACACCACCTTTTCATTTAAAAGAAATATTAAAAACCTTCAAATGTCTTGCAGAAGCAAGAACACAGCTTGTTTATACACACACTTAATTCTCCTTCAGCAGCAGACCAGGTGTCCCAATTGGCAGCATACTAACAGTCCCAATTGGACTGATGATAACAGTTGATTTTAATGAGGTTTAAAATCAAAAGAAAGATTCTTGACCACATACAGAATTTGTATGAAAGACTCTGATCTTTTTTTTGTGCTTGTTCTTCATCGTTTTCCCATTCAAAAAGGCTGTTCCCTCAATAAAGCCTCCTTCTCCTTTTTGTTTATCAGAAAGATTCCCTGTGTCTCAAAACATTTTTTTCAATTTGCACTGCCTAGTGTGTATTACTCATGCACTACTCAGGTCTATCAAGCTGCACTTAGATGAGATTTTGAAACCAAATAAAACACTCAATATTTTACCAAAATTCTTCTCTAAATACAAGTAAGAAAAAGACATTGTTTTACCAAGATAGGGTGTTGACAGATTCTCAGATAAAGAAGCACTTTATCTCTATGTTTTAAACTTAAGTGATTGGGTTTTGATCACTGTAGAGCAGAATTTGAGATTTATTATGTACCATTTCTCACAGTCTCACTTTATTCAGGGCTGGGAGGGGAAGACAAACTTCCAGCCCCTGAGGAGCTTCTGAAGTGAGAATCAAGTGGCCATTGTACAAGATTAATCAAATACACCTAGATGAAAAAGTTTAATGGTGCAACAAACTCTGTTTAAAGAAGCTCACCCAGCAACCAGGTCAAGGTTTTGGCTTTTGTTTGAAATGTCAGCAGCATTAATTCACTGCTGCCAGAGAAGCTGACAAAATATCACAGTGCTGATCACTGATCAGAGGGCCTGACTGTGGAGATTCAAAAAGATCAGGACCCATTTGTATTATTATTTTTATCAAAATCCAGTACAAGCCCAAGAATTTTATATCTTTCCTCCTACCAAGCTAGAACTGCTTGAGATTATTTTGTGATGTGGTTTAGAACTTCCTGAGGGTCAAGGTGTAGGAAATTCACCCACTGCCAGCACTTAAAAAACCCATGAGCATGAAGTGGTTCGCTGTTAGAGATTTCAAAATGTCAACCAGACATTTTTTCTGTGGGACCACTGAGGTCTCTGGGGGCTCTTTTTGCTTTTTGGGCCACCCATAGAGGTCAGATCTGAGTTCCCACATCTCTGTTCACGTTCACATCAGTGTGGTCACTCATATCTAGAACCTGGAGCAGAAATGGTGCTAAAAATGCATTAAATTGCCAATGATGATCATTCAAGTACAGTAATGGGGGAAAAGATTTTACATTTTGCCACAATAGTTAGGCCAGGATTGAATATCCACACGAAATGGGATTTGTTGAGGAATAAACATGTATTTCTTAGACAACTCCATGTGCCAAAACCCACTAGCAAATACAAAAAATTCCTAGATATTTCTCTTTTTTTGCTCCTTCTGTTTTCCTCGGTTTTTCCTTGCTGAAAAATTATGAAGTGTGAGAAAGAAGTGGAAAATGCTTACATTAAAGTGCAAAATTTTGGGAAAAGCCCAACACATCTTTACAGGATTTTCAGCCCTGTCTTCTAAACAAACCCCAAAAATGGTGAAAGGAAGTTGGGAAGGATGGAAGGAAATTTACTTTCTCCTGCTCCTGATTTGAGTTTCCTCATTTGCTTTGCAGCAAATCCACTTGGACTGAACAGTATTTCAAAATTGAAGCTATCAGCTTTGTAAAAGGATTTGCCCAACCCATTTAGCTGAAAATATTTGTATTTGACTTGGTGAATGATGCTTCCCAACTAATAAAATAAAACCAGCTGTGCTAGAAATGTGTGTGCTGATTCTACTCCCAGCTCTGCTCATGGATAAATATTTCAGAGGTTCCTGTGTTTGAGTGCTTCATCTAAATTAACTTCCTGAGAACCCTGGTGGGTAACAGTATCAACACAGAGGGGCAATTAATTAGAATAATCTTTATTTCCCAGTATTAAAATGCTCATTATTGTAGGTCAACCACACATTTCTCTCTTATAAAGAAATCACTCAATCACTTAAAAGGAAGCTTCCTTGCTTCCTTTTAAAAACATATTAGCAATAAACAGATATCTGGAAATTATAAATAAATATTACTTGCTAGTCCTATGCTTGTTGGCCAAAAAAAACCCCAAAAACAAACAACCTAAAAATAATGTTTTAAGCAGAAAAGCAAGTGACAAAAATTAGTATTTGACTCTTAGTAACCTTCTTGCAAAATGAATATTCATTCCCACAGGTCATGAGTCAGTAGAAAACATTTCAGACTATTAAGGAGTGGGAATTCAGTGTTGCGCTTGGTCCCTTCAGTGGGGCACAGGTCTTACAGAATTTGGGCTGTCAGTCTATTGGCAAGAATTTGGCAGAGGAGCCCAGGCATCAGTCATGAAGGGCTTCTGCAGTTTAGATATAAATAGCTGAGGTGAAGCTTTAGGGTTGTTTATAAAGAATCCGTGAAATCTTCTTTTAATCTGTTACTGACAGATGGAAATACCACAGCCTGTTTTCAGGCCAAATTCAATGCATGCAGCCTGAGCCTCTTTGGAATATAAGTGCCAGTTAACTGGCAAAAATACAGGAGAAGAGCACTTTTCCATGGTCCTGATGTGGGAGGGAAGTTGTTTGAGGACCTGGATGAGACAAACTTGGTTGAGGACCTGGGTGCCTGGAACACGGGCTCACTGAGCTGGGTCTCTCTGTGTAACTCTGCAATATAAGCAGCTTCTGTGCCTCAGCTTCTGAATTACTTCAAAATTAACTAACTTTCCCTTTTGTCCACTTTATCACCTCATTTTCATGGGGAGTTCCTCAGAGCAAGAGGCTGTACTCTGTACATATGTGGTGGGCTGACTGGCCATTGTCCAGCTGCTCATCCTGCTCAGGGACATGGGGAGAGGGGAAAAATGGGATGGAATAGCTCGTGGGTTGAGATGGGGACAGGGAAATCACCCAGCCTTTCCCAGACTCAGCTCCACTCTGGTTCCTCTGCCTGCCCATCCTCAAATGTGTCCCCTCTGCACTGTGGTCACTTTGAGGGCAATCCCTGCTACAGCCAGCACCTGGAGCACCTCTTGTTCTCCTCATTCTTCCCTGACCTGGGTGCTCCAGGGCTGTTCCTTGGCTTTTACCCCTTTTCCCCTGCCTGTCCAGCATTTTTGCCCTTTACTGCACTCCTTTCCTGGAGGTGCCACCAGCCCAGGCGAGGGGCTGAGCTGTGCCTGGGTGGCTGGAGCAGCCCTGTCCTGCTCAGGGCAGCCCCAGGCTCTCCTCACAGAGCCCCCCAGCAGACAGAGCCCCCCAAAATGTCTCCCTGTCCTTCTAAGTCCTTCTAAGCCTTCTGATGTTAACGTTCTTGTAACAACACATTCTCACGTGCTTTCCTCTAAATAATTATTGTTCAGCATTCTTTTATGGAGGAGGAGAAATTTGATGGGCTGTTGGTTTGTCCAGTGTCATTGGAGAGGTGGCACTGTCATCCTCCAATCCACTGTCACTTTTGTAAATCTATAAATGTTGGAGTTAGAAATTAAAAGTCCTTCTTTTCACCTTGGAGATTCCGGCGTCCGTGTGGTTTTATTTCGTGTCCTATAGTGACACCAAAACAGGATTTGGCAATAAATGGGAAAGGGGACCCCACAGTAGCTGTTACCACCTAGGACAGGCAGCAGACAGGGAGCCCTGACCCCCAAGAGCAGCTCCATGAAGGGCTGGGGTGGCATCTTGAGCCTAAGGAAGGAATTTTACAGCAAGACAGTTGATTTTCATCAGTTTCTTGCTGTGCCCTGTCGCTCCTAAGGCAGCTTTGAGGGACCTGGTGGGAGGGTGAGGTCTGGGATTGTTCCAGGTTCAGAGGTGCCCTTATTTGTTGCAGATCACAGCAAATAAGGAGTCACACAGGCTCCCATGTCCAGGGAACTTCTCTTGGGGTTGCCATCAGTGCCAGGGCCAGGATGTGCCATGGTCCTGGGCAGAGTTATTCGTGGGAATAACTAGAATAGTAATTCTAGTTTTAGAATTTAGAATTTAGGTTTTATTCTAGGGAATAATAGCACAAGAGGGAGGCCTGCGCAGGGAGCCTTCCCGGGGGTCTGGGATGCCATTTTGGAAACCCCAATTGTATCTTTCGTTCAGCAGAATGTTGCTCTGTGCTAAAGGATTGGCCCCAAATAAAAGTGTTATCACATTGGCAAATGCAGGGTATTTCATGCTCCCAGTAATCACATGAATATTCTGTCACTATTGGTGGTACCTTGCTTGTTCTTCTGAAAGGCAGGAGTCAATTTTTTATTCAATTCAATTTATTCTGATAAAAAATTGACTCAAAGTACTGCTTGGTAGATAACCTTCATGTTTGCATTTTGACCTTTCCTGAACCTTTTTCCAAGCCCTTTTCTTCACACACATGATGAAGAAACTCACTTTGCAAAAGCCAGGAGAGCTGCCTTTCTATCTGACCCGTGCCAGCACAGAAACCTCAGTTTATGAAAAATAGCACTACAATTGTCATGCTGCTCTACTTTTACACCCAAACAATGGAAAATCAATTCCACTGGCACCCCCTGCCTGGCAGGGTGAGGCTGTGTGAGCTTTCTCAACAGTGCATGTGTTTCCTCAAAACCCAATTCTGAAGCCTGGCACTTTAGCTAAGTAAATAAGTAAATAAATTCACAGATATTATGTCTTTATCTCCTCAGTTACAGCTCACAGATCATTGTGCATTTTATCACTGGGACACCTGCTAAATGCTGCACTAAAAGCACATATTCCTGGGGTCTGGGCCTTGAGGAAGTCCACAGATGGTGACACTTGCCAGCAACCTCTGCAGATCAAGGCTGCACAGAGTTAAAAATGTCTGCCCCATTCCTTTCCCCATCACCCTCTCCATTCTTCATTTTCACATCTTGAGAGAAATATAGTATTTGGTATTAGGGCTCACTTCTGTAAAGGATTTTAGCAGTCCCCATTTTTAGAGATGGAGTCTCCCAGGTCAGGGAAGGCCTTATTTTCTGAATGCCTAAGGCATAGTTAAAGGCTGATAATAGCATGGGATAGCTCCAAGAATGTTATATAACTTACTGAGTGTCTACTAAAAAATAGAGAGACTTTGTCATCTAAAAAAAAAAAAAAAAAAAAAAAGAAAACAGGAGCCTGTGAGATTCCCACCATCTGGATGGAGTCTTTTTTCTTCCCAGATGAATTAGTTGTCAGGGGAGGAATTATTTTAGGCATCAAGTAACCCCTGATTGTGAGTGACAGGCTAACACAGGAGCAGATGCAGGGTTAGTGCAGCCTGCCCATTATGTGGAAAGGAGAGCCCTGCATGTCCCACTCACTCTGCACAGGGCCCTGGGTTATTAAAGGGGTAACTGGAGGTGGGTCAGGCCTGGGAGATGTCTCACACTTCTCACACAACGCCAACCTTTCCACTCAAACAGCCATCACTGTGAGAAACTTCCTCAGAACCTGAATTCTGCAGAAATCCAGTCCCCGTGTAACACCCTTATTTGAGAGTATGCTGACAACATCTTGGTGAATCCAGATAAACAGAGCCAACGAGGAACATTCTCAATACATCTTAAGATAAAATCAGTTGTCACCAGCTCCTGTTTCAGCTAATGGGAATGTCTTTTTTTTTTTTTTCCCAGAAATATAGATATCAGTAAATCCCTTGGTTTTGCAGACAGTACAAGTCAGTTATGAGAACATTTACCTACTCAGTAATGTCATATTTATAAGTTTATGCAGCAAAACCTTATCCTGATGTCCAATCTAAAAAAAGCTTTATTGTAGTAGAAGTGTGTTAAATGCTGCCTAGAAACTTGTGTGCCTGATTTCATTAGGAATTTAAAACTCAAAGCCTTCAAAGCCTTGACAGAGCCCCCCAGATTTAGCAGAATATCTGGATTAGTCCTACATCTAAAACATTTTTCTTATTTAGTGGACCCAAAGTAAGTCTGATCTGGCTTGAGAATGAAAATTCAAAAGTGAAGTGGTGGGCTGTGAAACATTTTACAGTCTGAAAGGAAAAGAATATTTGCGATCAATAAACACTGAAAGCCAAAAAAACCAGCAGATTTTCACATCTAGCATAAAGACAGCAGATGGTCAAAACAAACAGGTACACAAAATATTCACGTTTGTGAGATCTGATCGTTTTCCATTTAGAGAGCATTGTGGAACTCAAGAGGACTGGACAGCGTCAGATGGGAGGAAAGAAATAAAAAACAGTGACATCTTGTGGTAAGGAAAACGCCTTGGAAAAAGAAACTCAAATTTCTTTACACCCTCAAAAATCTAGATGTTAGACTGCAGCTACTTAGAACTTGCAGTGGTGACTTTGCAAGTCTGAGTTGTTTTTTGGGGTTTTTTTCTAGTTTTGGTGAGCCCCTAAGTGCTGCTGTTAGAGAAGGAGCTGTTTCCACCACGGAACAAGCAGCAGCTATATTGAACTTAAATAAAGACATTCATGTCTAGATATTCATGTCTATCTAAAAACAGATATTCATGTCTGTGTTTATCACAAGTCACTGGTCTCTGCATCTGTGTTACTGAAGCAGAAGGTGAGTAATCCTTGGCCCCAGTGTCTCCCTGCTGAAATATGGGGAAGGTCATGACAAAGAAAAAGGGAGAATTTTCTTAGAAAAGACTCCTAAAGTGACCCATTCTGCCCAGGCAAGCATCTGCTGTGGGGAATGGAGATGGGAGTACCAGAAAAAGAACTCCTTGCTCTAATTTCTGATACCACAGTTTGATTAAAAATAAACCCAAAGCTTTATCAGGCAAATTGACTCTGGCAAAACAGTTCTTAAACCCCACCAAGACGACTGAAATCAGCAGGAATTCTTGTCTTTGACCTAATGGGAACAAGACTTCAACCTTTTATTATTATCCATCATTTTCTGTCTTACTCCAGAGTTTCGTCTTAAGTCATGTGATTTCTTTGCCAGGGCAAGTGGCAGTAAAAATATAATAAAAGCTTGATAATTATTTTAGGTGCCATGGACTGTCTGGTACAGTATCTCCCAGTGAGTAATAAATGCTCTGAAGTTACTCCATTAGTTTGTTCCTTTTGATTGCTTTTGAGATAAGAGAAGAATGTTACGGGATTGGGGTTTTTGTAATTAAAAATTAATTTCGGGAAACCTGTAAATAAAAACTTTCAGATTTCTTGAGATCTGCCAACCTTATTTCTTGACAATAAAAGAACGATGTGAAGAAGGAGGCATTTTATGGGATATTTCAAAGATCTAATTAAGAATTCTTGGAAACTTAAAATGGACCTTAAGGTTAACACAATTCCTGGTTCTCATTCAAGGGTATTATTAGAATTAAAAATATTTGTGTGCCTTTATCTGCAGTGTGTTCTTCATCCTGAGCAATAAACACAAGCCTTTGCCATAAATGGTAAGCCTACAGTATTCTGAATGTTGCCAAGAGGAAAGAGGAAAACCTTTTACATCAGGAAAAAGTTACAGGTAACTTCTGGCAAAACCATGACTAACCCGATATCCATTCAGATTCAAGTCTTAAATATACAAATATTTGCTTTATAATAAAATTGAAACTCTTTATTTTTAGCAAAAGCACATATTTAAAACCAGCAGACTGTAATTTCTATTTTACTACTTCTTTGCCACTGAAAATCTTGGCAGTACACAAATTCAACACCTGTCAATCATGTCCATGCTTGGACCTAAAAATAGAAGTTACACAAAATTATGATTTTTTTTCTGAAAACAAAGGGCAAAATATTTGTTATCTTCTGTTGTTATTCTACATAGAAAAACAAATATTCTACATAGAAATTTTTTTTTTTTTCTTTGTAGGTGACTGGGAGAGAAGCAGTTCAGTGTAACTCACGATATTTGTGTTTTCCTGTTTTTGCAGAGTCAATTCTTTTCTAATGTAGCCAGTGAAAAGCAACAGGTTGCAATTCCAGGCTTCTGTAAGACAGTGGCCACCTTGTGGAGAGGCTGCTGGATCCCTATAACATTTTGAATATTAAGGATCAGGCTTTGCATTTGACAAAGAGCGTTGGAGTTTATTGGAACCTGCACTGGAAATTTATTGGAACCTCCAATAAACTTTATTGTTTATTGTTTATTGTTGAAGTTCATTGGAAGCTCCATCAATTCTGGTGCTCAGAACATCACAACAACCATTCCAGTGATGGAGGGAAGACCCCAAATCTCCCTCGTGTCCCTTCCTATGCACTCTCTTAGTGACTAACCAAGATCCAGCTGTGCTCCCCATCGGCTCCATAAAAACCCCCATGGTCAGCACTGCTGGAATCCAAAGTGTAGAGAACTCTCAGCACTTTAAGCCTGTAAACCAAAGCTTAGAATTAAACATAAGATTTAATTTAAAACCTTAGGAAAAACTTCCAAACGTAAGTACTAGAAAGAAAAATATAAATTTATAGTTTAAAATCAAAACATATAAAGTTAAACAAAAGTTTAAAATAGAAAAAAATAAAAGTGATAACAGAAATAAAAAATGTAAATACAATACTATAAGTTTATATATCATAACATAATTAACTATAAAAGGACACTGTAACAGAAATCCATAAAACAAAATATTAAAAAATTAGATCAAAAACATTATTAGCAATATTTTATTAATCAATAAATCATTAAAAAATCTTATAACTAAAAACCTTATTACCTTCTAAATCACACAATAAAAATATAAACCAAACTCACCCTTCCTATCTATATAAAAATAAAAACAATAAATCTCATCATCTAGCAAACTCATACATCCCATCTCTAAATCGTTCAACATTCCTTCAAAAATCCCCACTCAGCATGTGACCTCAGGGTGCATAAAAACCTCCTAATGGAGGAGAAATGAGGAGTATGTTGAGGTGTGGCAATGCTCAGCAGCTCCTGGTCTTTATTCAGCAAGGGCTCCCCAAGTACTTGGGACTGCTTCAAGTGAAGATCAAATTGCTTTAATCTGGATTTTTGGGAAAGGTGGTGTTGTAGCCTCTGAAGGATGCAATAAACAATACAATAATCCACTGCATAAAAATAAATGTACCTGTCTATGTTTAAAAGCAGACCCTATTTCTTAGGATGATGTGCAAGTTTTAGTTTGGCCTGAGTAGAAACATTAATTTTGTGTAGTGGTTTTGCTTTGCTAATTTCAGATTTTTTGGGGTGTCTACTAATGAGTGTGGTGGGTTTCAGTGTTGGTTAATTACTAGTGTGCTTACTTTTGTTGTGAGGTAGGATTAGCAGAAAGGTAAAGTGGTTTAAAACTTTAAAAGGGTATAAAGAAAAATTTATTAACAGTAATTAAAAGAAGGAGTAATAAAAACTCAGAATAAAACATTTAGAACACTTCTCTTTTTCCTATAACTTTTTCTTCTTGCTGATAATGTAAAGAAACAAAATATAGCATTTTAGTCAGTTTACTACTTCTAAAACAGTTTTTCTTGAGTTTACTTAGGGACAGAAGTTGATCTTGCTGATGTCATGGAGACTTCCCAATAAGGAAAAAAAGAATTCTTTAATGGTTTTCTTATGAATAGCAGCCACTCAGGAAAATCTGTGATTGTGAAATTTCTCTTATTTTCTGTAAGTTTTTCTTACAGGTTGGTAAAATGCTGTTTGGCCAGAAATTGTTCACCCCTTAAGCTGTTGCCTCTCTTGGCTGCCTGGTCTGTGTTGAACGTGCCTTACACCATTAAAGGTGAGAGAACTGTTTAATTGCCTCGTTGTAACCAACCTGCCTTTCCCTTCTCCTGTCAGGAACGTGGTGGTGTTTCCCAAACAGCTAAAATGAGCCATATTTTTCTCCTGAGCACTTCCCCAGGGACTGAAATAAGAAGACGTCATGCTCTTTGCTGATGGGAATAAAATCACACATCGAGAATCAGAGCTCAGCTGGAAGAGCATCAGGGTGCTAAAAGAGCAGAAATGAATCATTATTTTACTATTTCTAACCTTGGTGCTGTGAAAATATTCTTCAGGCCCAAACCACAGGGGCCTTTAGACTTTGGTGGATATTTATTCACTTGAACACCAGGAAATATTTGATCATGACATCACTAGGGGAACTGATGTCAGCCTGTGACCACAGCAGGTAAATGGGCATTTTACCAGTGTACACAGGCCACTGCAAAGATTAGCAGCATTTAAGTCACATTTAGGTCATAATTGTCCAGAAGGCAATGGTCTGAGTCACAGGAGCTTTCTTAGGAAAGCTAAAGTGACCTGTTCGCCTTCCAAACTGAGATTCTGCCCAAATCCATGTGCAAGGCGTGAAACAGACCTTTGTCACCTCTGACTGACTTAGTCTTGGTTTTATTTCTAAAAACAGAAAGCAAACCTTAAGGAAATGTTTCAAGTCAGGCTTGCACAAATCTGGGGACATGTTCTCATAAAGTCTCCTGTAGGAAGTGCCAGGATCTGCAAACAAAATACAAAATCACTGGGGACAATTGAGGATCTACGAAGAGGTGAGAGATGCCTGGGACGAAAGAGAGCAAATGGGCTCCCAGTGCAAGCACAAACAGATTTATGGCTTCTCTAACCTGCTTTTGGAACCCAGAGCTCCACAGGGCACTATCCTGCAGGCTGCAGTTGCCAGATCACATCACACTTTGGCCCCAATCCCATTTTATAGCTGTAACAAGCACTGGGGAGGTGGGCAGTGGCCTCGCAGAGGATTTGCATTTCAGTGCTCTGTGAAACACTTGCAAGGAGGCTGAGGGTCAGTGACAGGCTGGAAGGACCATCCTCACTGGGGCAGCTGGGACACTTCCATACTGAAATGGGGTGTTAGCACAATGCCTGAGTGGATGGAAGACCTGGATTAGAGTTTTCCCTCTTTGAGGGATGCTCCAGCCCCTGTGGCTTGCTCTGTGTGCTCTCTGTTTTCCACTAACATTATTCTATTCTTAAAAAAAAACCCAAAAACCTCAAGAACTGCCAAGCCAAGGAAACTGCTTTTGTGTGGTTGCTTCCTCTCGTTAGCAGACAGAAAAGGAGAGCCTTGAAAACTGTCCCTTCCTTGGCCTATTTTGCATTAGCCTTGTTAAATGCAAACCCCCTCCCCCCATTTTTAAGCCCCCTTCCAACCCAAACCATTCAATGATTCTTTGATTCTATGAAAATATCCTGTCCACTAGTGGAGGGGAGACCAGAATCCGAATTTTCCACACCTTCAATGAGTTCCTTAACCATGATTTAACAGCACAGGACAACAATTCCCATCCTGAGAATTTTGAATTCTTTCCTGAATGCTGGCACAGCTTTACCCTTAGCTCTAGTAGATGGGGTACTTTACATGAAAACCAGACATGAGAGCTGATCTCTCCTGTGGTGACAAAAACAAAAAAACTAAAGTTGGGCTTTGTGTCCAGGATTCTCCTTCTTCCTTCCAAAGGTCTGAGAAAAGCTCTGGATTTTAAAAAAGAAAAACAAAACAAAGACACAAAAAACCCCAAACCACCTTTGCAGCCAGTTATCTACAATTTCTTGACTTTCATTTTGATCTGGAAGCTCAGAGGAGCCAGGTTCTCTGCAGATAAATTTGCAGCTGCTGTTGACAAGCTGAGGTAAACAATGCAGACTCTGCAGGTACATAAACTGACTTCCAAGTCAGTGGAAATTCTTCCAAGTTCTTCCATCTCACAGGAGGGGCATGGCCCTCGTGGATGAGCTTCATGCATGGACTGACAAGCCCATCAATTAGTTAAACTGGAAATATTTTATCAATCAAGTTTAAACAAATGGTGTTTCGGGGAGTTTTTTAGGTACAGTTGCTGTACATGCAGAATATGGACCACAGACAAGCAGCAGGATATATCCTAAACACATTTCTTATCCCTGAATGTTGCAATACTGGAGTCAAGGTAGAACCTACCCTAGGAAAAGCAATCAAAAAGATGACCTTTTATGTAGGCAAGGAGTACAGAGTTGCGTGGGTTTTATTCCTTAATTGCTTTTTCTGGAACATTACCCAGGCACTGTGTTTTCCTAGGCATGTCTCCTTCAGCCTGTTAAGAAGAAGCAAAGTCATCCTGCTGACTTCCTGCTCATTAAAAGAGGAATTCCAACAGATAAGCCAGTCATAGAAAGAAAAATAATTGTTCAAAACAAAACAATTGATGAAATAATCATCAATGATAAACTTCTAATTGTAGGGTTTATCTCCTCTCTGCCTTTCACCACCTGTTACAGATTTGATGGCTTATCATCCTTTTCCTTTTATTACTGATATCCCAGGTGAGTAATACATGGGAGGGCGTATTCCAGGAGTACAATGCAGAGGAATTGTGTGAGCAACCATTTATTGGGATTAATGAGTGCAAGGACAGTAATAGCAGCATGGGAGGGTAGCAGCAGTGTTGGCAACACTCATGGAGAGAAGGACATCTGACACAGTGATTTGATTAAGCAGAAAAAAATGATAATTTATAAATGTACATCCACATTTGGGGCTAAACATGATTGTCTCTGAGCCCCTCTCTCCCCTTGGTGTATGTCTCACACTTTGTAAAATCAGCAACAGTAGAATTTCCATTCATACAAATTTGCTTGAAATGCAGCAATTATTAGCTAGTAAAAAATTCCCAGCTCCGGAGAGGAATAGCTCAATCAATCCAGGTAGTGAAGCTCTTCAGTGTAGTTTGGTTTTGTAAGTGTTTCTTCGGCAAAAAAATCCCCAAAACTAAAAAATCTCAAGTGTCTTTAGATTGTGTCTTTAGCACCTGTGAATTTCTATGTAGGTCAGAGGTGGACTCTGGATTTTTGCAGTGGTGAGGGATGGCTGAAAACCATCCAAGAATTTTTTTTTCCCTCTGTGTGTATCTTTCTTGATCTCTAAAAAATCAGGAATCCTGTACTAAATGGTAAAATATCTTAATTCATACTAAATCACAAAAGATCTCAACTCTAAAATTAGCTGCTGACAGCCACACCAAAGCAAACAAAGTGATTTCAATATTCCAGACCATTTCTTCAGGAAAGTAAATCCTCCTAAATGTGTGTGGTCCAATATGTGATATTTTTTAATGATTAAAGTTTTTAAAATAGTTTCTTCCCTTGTAAATTCTTGTATCATTCCGTAGAATTACTCATAGATGATTACATTATTATACATCTAGAGTGCTCATGTGACAACACTTCAATTTTAAATCACAAGTGACATCTTCTGGGAACTGGGTGCTTCCTCCACAAGGACTTCTTTTAAGACCTAGCTTTTGTCTGTAAAAATGTGATTTCCAGTACTTTGCAAAGAGATATACATAGCACATACAAGTTTTCTTTAATAAATAAACAAAAATTATATATAAAAAGCACCTATGACTCAAAATATTTGCCACGTGATGTTTCAGAAGACTTTCTGAAAGAGAAAAGGAGCTTGTGGCTAAGAGAGAATGCTTGTTCCCAGTCCAGATTGCTGCCACTCTGGGTGCCTGGAAGAACCTGCTTCCATTCTCCAGCAGCCAGACTTTCAGGCTGGGAAGTTCCCAGGGAGTTTTGACCCAGGGTGGAAGCAGATGAAAGCGTGGAAGTGAGGAACTGATATCTTGGCATCACACCAAAGCAGAGCACCAGCACAGCACAATTTGTGGAATGGCCTCAAAAATGTTGGCATTTTCTTCCTGCAATTGTTTCATTCTCTCTTGCTCTGGGCACCTTTCTCTGCAATCCAAACAAAAGTGCCAGGATTAGGCTAAATCCACTCGCTGCTAATATTTTAATCCTTTTGCAGCTCATTGCCCATAGCTGAACTAAGCGCTGGTCAAGTGCCATGTCAGTAGTTCAACGGAATTCAGACTTTGGCACTCTGAAAAAGGCAACAGATGTGCTTTAATGATTATCTAATAACTTGCATTTTGTTTTTCTTCAGTTTGCTGTGCTAATGAAATCTAATCTCGTTGACCCAACAGACAAAACCGTAACAGTAGGGACATTAATGGCAAGACAAGGGATGTGAACAATACCACACTTTGGAAAAGGTCCAAAATCCAAGCCCTGCAAAATGTACTGGGATCAACAGGCAGGTTGACTTCCATTTCCATGAGCTGCTGCAAAAATTTGCTCTGCAACCTGTGAATTAAGGATGGGAAAATGAATTCAACACACCTCCAAATAAATGTTCTGAAAAATCACCACTTTTCCTGGGATGGGGAAAGACCAGAACAAAATTTCTATTAGGAATGAGTAATCATTTGAAGTGTCCAGATCACAGGCTTAACCCTGGACTTCTTCACTAAAAGTTTCATTCTGTTCATGATACCTGATTTTGCACATGAAATTAAAACACTGCAGGCAGCGGTGCATTTTGAGAGTCTTGACTTGTGGTCTCCAGCTCATGCTCAAAGACTGCCAGGCCGTGTGCTACACAGCCTAGAAAAGTAATTAACAAAATGTCATTTAAACAAAACTGGGGCTACTGTTGGAGGCATAAAACTAGGGATTTGCAAATCAACTGGACTGAAAATTTGTTGTCCTTTCCCAGATGCAGCTGTAGCAGCAGGGTTCACTGTTTATCACCAGTGCTGCTCCAGTGGTGTGACTGGGAGCAAGTGCTGAACTCCTGCTGATTTCTTCAGGGATTTTAATGGGATGAAGCATCTAAATGCTTTTGTGGACCTGGTGTGTTTTTTTAAAAATACCAGGACTTGACAGGAAATATTTGCAGCAGCATATAGAACTGTAAACCAGCACTGATTCAGAATTGTCTCCTTAGCTCCTGCTGTCACTGCTGTGCTGGTCTTTGTACTATACAGTAAAAGTCTTGTTTATGAAAAGCTTAAAAAGGCCTTGAGAAGGGAGAAAACAAGCAGCTCTCTAAAGTGCAGCTTTTACTTGAGTGCTGATATTTGTAATATTTTAATATTGCTTTATGATTTATTTTTTATTTCTAATGTTCTTTATTTGTCTCAAAATGTTCTGTGGAGCCTCTCTGTTCCCTCAGTGATTCCTGGCTTTCTTCAGATATGATATTGCACTTTTATAAATATGTTGCTAATCAAGGTGATGAAATGTTTTCTTCAGCCTTGTGCAGCTGGAGTGACTAAACTGTGGTAGACTGTGTGGCATTAAGGAATAACAACAAGCTGAGAATTCAAATCTAAGCACACAGATCTGGCCTAAAGGATCAGAGGCCCTTTTTTGAATTAAAAAAAAAGTATTTGAGTTAAAGGGCTTGTTCTCTCTGTACATTTACTTCCACAAGGGCCATTTTCCTGGTGATCCCTCCCTCCTGGCTGTTTTCCTTTTGCCTTATCCAGGTTGAATTTGATCTGGCTATCTCTGTCTGCAAACCACCCTTCTGTAGGCATTGCAATATCCTATTTATATCAGTGGGACATTAATGGCAAATGGGGCACATTCATAGCATCACAGGAGAGTTGTCAGATGTTGAGGCCATGACTTCTCTTTATCTGTCCAGATGACAGCAAGTAAATATTTTGATGTAAGGGACTTAGATAGAAGTCTTTGATCTTCATGTGTGCCCTGAAGAAGCTTCTGGACTCCAGCAGACATCAGTCATGCTAATAGACAGCTGTCAGAAGAAGCTGTGGCACCTTTAATTGGCAAATTCTTTGACTGCTGAAATTTGGGTAGGAAGGTGGAAATTGTTGTTCTGTCTTCCGCAGGCTTCAAGCCCAGGAAAGGAATAGAGAGGGGGATTCAGCTCGCTTGCACCTCTGAGCCTTTTATCAACTGTGTGGCTGTCAAAGGGGACTGACCAAAAGATCAGAGATGTCCTGATTTACCAGATGCTGGATGTTTTAGTTTGAGCTCTAGTGAAACATATGTGCTTTTGGGAGCCACCAGAGATAAGAGGAGGAAAACACTCAAGAGGGAAATGACCTACCTTGCTGGACAATCCCTCTGGCAGGAAATTTTGATGTCAAGTTAAAACCTTTAGCCCCATCCTGCAAAGCTTTGGCCCATGGAATACCCAAAGACACAGGAAGCCTCAGTGAGAAGTGCTGCAAGCCAAGGTGTGTGATCCCCTTGCTGTCCTTCCTGTGACAAAGGCAGCATCCCAAGTGCCCTGCAATCCATCAGGGAGAGATTGTCCAGGGGAATGGTCTGACCCAGGGTGAGTTCACCCACACTGTCAGCAATCCACAAAAATTCTGCTTGCACAAGTGAATTGAGCTGTGGGATTCAGCTCCAGGGTAGGACTGGGGATGCTTTAGTCTGGTCTTGGTATCATTGTTGGCCTGCTGTGAATGTAAACTTTGGCAAAAAATTTCACCTCTGAAAGCATCCCTTCAGCAAGCTGTGGGATTGCTGAAGTGCTTTCCACTGCTTTGTGTAGAGCTCCTTGCCAAACTTTATTTAGGTAAGGACCTGAGTTGTCCAGAACTTAAATCAAAATAGATATGAACACCCATGTCAGTCTATTTTAACTACCCCTGTTCTCTGTGACTAAAGCTTCTCTCATCAGCAAGCAGCTCCAGACTTCAGAGCAAACACAAGGCTTTTCAAACTCCATTGCATTTTGCAGAGAAAATGTATTTACCATGCCAAAACTATCATGGTCTCAAAGCAATAAAACACTCTTTGCTCTAAATTTGATGCTTGAGGGTATCGCTGGCTCTTGGAGTGTTTGGTTTATTTTAACAAATTCTCTTTATGTTTTTCTGTCAGCTTCTATTTTTCCTGTCAACCTCCAGTTTCCCATCTCTCCATCTCTGCGGCTTTGAAGCTTATCCCTGATAAAAGACAGCACTTATGTCAAAATACACTAATGTCACTTTGACACACAAGTGCACAGTCTGGAAGCCGTTTGGCTTGGCAGAATTATCTCCTTTGGCAGCCTGGCCACAGCTGGCTTGAGCTGCTGGACACTCGTGTGTTTGTCCCACTCTTTTTGTCTGAGGTAAACCCTTGGGACTTTCATCAGCTCACATGAAATAAACACCAGTGAAAATAGCTCCGAAAAAACACACCAGGCTGAGACTTTTTTCTGGGAAATAGTTTCTTGTTAGTTTTGGGGGTTTAATTCAGGGCACCAGGGTAATCCAGGGAAATGATTAAAAATGTCAGAACCAACACTTGCTCCTGTCCTTCCTCTTCTTCTGCTAAAACAATGTTTTTAGTGAGTGAAGGCGATAAACTGTTCAGAACTACTACAGATCATATCATTGATGTTTCTGAATAACTCTGTCATGCTCCTGACTGCAGATCATCTTTTCACTGATTACTTTACAAGTGACCTATATTAATGCCAGTTTTTATTCACATGCAGGAGAATGATCTTGTGACTTGGGTACTGGACTTTGGGTCTAGATCCTCCCTACCCAATCTGACAGGTGGAGCCAGAAATTCTCATACTGGCAGCTACATGAACTGAAGGTCATAGGCCTGGCAGCTCAGTGTGAGTTTTGGGACTTACACTGCTCTCAGTGCAGCTCTCTGGAACACAATGCTGTAAAATGACAGTGTAACATCACTTTTCACCTCACAAAGTCAAAAATACATGAATATTCCTGTTTGTGTTGCACTCAGCTGCTGTAGTGAGAAGCATCATAAAAATGTGTGAGGGATTTGCACCAGTCTGTGAAGAGTGGTGCAGTTCAGTGAGGCCTCAGTGAATGCCTCTGAGTTAGTTTTAGAGTGGAGAAAATTTTTTACATATTGAATGAATTAAACGTAGAGGAAATTGAATTGTGCAACAAAATAAAAAAAGAAGGAAGAATACTTTTGCTTAAATAGTTCAGATCTGAAGCAAGCAACTACAAGCAAATCCCAGCATTTAAAGCAGAGGAATTGCTGTTTACTGCCCTGGAGTTAGAATTCTCTATTACAAATACAGAGTATGCACTGTGTGCCAGTGTTGCATGTTGTGATGTTCACACTAAACAAAGACAACCAGGACAGCAGGTCTTCACAAGAACACAGCATGGCTGAGGAAACCAGCAAATGATATGAAGGCTTAAAATTATCACTGAATATCTTTCAATAGAAACATGAAATTACTTTTGTAATTAGAACAAAAATCAGTAATCACGAAGATGTAACAGAATGTATTAACTCAGAGCTGTTCAAGGAACAGCTCTCTGACCACAGCACAGAGTGGTGATAGAGTTTTCCATAAAAAGACTCTTTTCTGTTTGGATTTAGATCAGTGCTTTGTTCAGTGACTCCTGATATTTCATGCACCACAGTATCTCTAGAAAGAAGAAGATCCTTGTTTCTCTGAGAGCTGGAAACAAGAGATGGTATTAAGAAAACATTTGCAATATCTCAATTCCTCATTGTAATTAAGGAGAGTTATTTTAAAATATGACTTAGAGGACCACAAATATTTCATTATGTTCTCAAACCATGCCCTATGCCTGGCTCTCTGCCTTGTCTTCATCTGCATCAAATGATGTGTGATATTTTACTAGGAAATGGTTGGAGCAATGAATCAACACATTTACAGCACAGAAACAAAACCCTTCCCACATTTTCTGAGAAGATTTTGCACACTGGAAATCATTCAAGAAGCTTTCCTAGATTTAATTGCTAACACAGACTTGGCAAACAGCCCTTTCATAGACCCATGAAATTAGGCATGATCCAGTAACTCAGAAAATAGTGAATGCAGGGAAGGACCATAAAACTGGAAGTGCTATGAGTTCAACTTATTTTGGAGCCTAGATAAGATTACAGCCAATGGCACTAAATGAACACATGAAGATCCTATTATAGATTAGGCTGAAGTAACCATATAATGGATTTGATACTTAAAACACACCAAAATCAAACTTTTAATTAGCAAACGCTTTCTCAGATGAATTGTGATTTCACAGATGGGAATGCTCAATATTGAAAAGATTCAAAACAAGGAGGAGACACTGAGGATGTTTATGCCTTCTTCAGGTTATCTTTGGTAAAACAAGTTGCAAAGAGAAACAGGGAAAACACTTTTAACCAGAATTCTGGATTTGGGGGGGCACATTTCTCAGGAGTGAGAGGCTCCAGGGGAACTTTCACCAGAGGCACAGACACGGGGAGATCTGTGCTGGCGTCCCACCGGTTGCCACGACAGCTGGCAAAATTCAGCTGCCATCAGGGTGGGCAGCAGCAGTGGGGGGCCTTGCTTGTTGCCTGGCCACGGGGGACCACTACTATGAGCTGTCATCGCTCATCTAATGAGGCTGAAACCGGAGCAAAGGCTCCCTGGGCTCGCTTTGCTATCTTTAGGAGGGGTGGCGTGAACCCACGAGTGCTGTGTGTGGCAGGCCCAGTTGGAGGAGCTCTGGGTGCTGATGACAGAGTGTCAGCATCAGTTCACACACTTAATCCCGGGCTCAAGCAGGCAGGCTCTGTTGTCCTCAGAAGCACACATGTGCTTTTTCTCGTTCAAGCTTTAAAAGTTCTTGTGAGTCTCTGAAGCCATGGGGTTCAAAGTAAAGCATCCAACATCCTGATTTTGGAAATGTGTCCTTTGTGTGGCCAGTTTAATTAATTAATTAATTTATTTATTTACTGCTCCCTTTTATGGTGAGATAAACCCTGTGACTAAACAAAGTGTGTTTATAAATGCTGTGGGTTGACTTCAGTCACATACGGCTCAAGGGGGAATGAACGCGGTGCAGTATCAACAATTGCATGATGATTTAAGAACATGAAGTCCTGAGCAATAAAAGCTCACTGAAAACATCAATATCTGCACCTCCAGTCACAGGTTTTTGATATATCAATCAGATTTCTGTTGCTAGAGGTTTTCATCCTGCAGTGAGGAGCTGTGCTTTTGGTGGGAACTGAGCTCAGGGTGGGGGCACAGAGAGCTCCTTCCTTGCCATAAAACAAGACTTGTTGGCTTCACAAGTCCTGTGCTCACTTCTCAACCCTGCCAAGGGATGTGGCAGGAAAAACAGCAGGGGGCAAATACCTGTTTGTTATTCATATCTCAGCATATTCAGCCTCAGGTTCTCCCTGAGCTTCATAGTGAGCTATTACCTGCCTCAGGCTGGTTTGATTATCAGAGCATCTGATTAAAGGGAAGGAAATGAAAAAGAAAATTAGGACAATATTCCTGGAGAACCACCTGCATGAGTACCTGGAGCTCATTACACATTTCAAATCTTACAATTAGCTGTCTCAGATGCATCTCCTCCAAGTATCAAGAAATACTTTTCTTTCTGATACACTCTCCAGAAGCAGCATCCAAGGCCTGCAAGTGTTGACTTGATATCTCTAAAGTAAAAACAAACTCAATTTGAAATTGATCTGGGCATGAATTTCAGGAATTTAAAAAAAGAAATGCACTTGGCTACATAGATGTCTTCAGGATTATGTGTTTTAAACCAGAGATCCTGCACACATACTCTGGATATTCATGAACTGAGGGCTGTACTGTTATTTTCCACCTCAGACTCTTGTGTAAGTGGCATTTGCTGTGAGCTTCTGCCTTCTCATCCAAGGCCTAGGAAGCTTGGAGTAAGAGAAATCTCCTGTTAACATCTGGTAGCAGTAAATGAAGGAGGGCTGAGGCATCAAACTCAGGCTGAAGTTTCTAGTCCAGTAAACCAAATGATTTAAGTATATTCTAGACAAGAGGATTTGACCTAGTGTTATGAAACTAGCTCCAAAATTTGGATTTAGGTACTTGCTACTACTAGAAACCTCACAGGAATTTGAGTCCCTAATTTCATCTCAAACATAACTTTCTTCTCTTTTAGAAGTGACATGACTGTGATGGCAACAGCAGCAGTCAATGCTACACCTAATGTTTCCTTTGCTCTGCTTATAGACCAAGCTTCAGATCTCAAAAATTTTAATCTCTCATGGATTAAAATACTGGAGTTTTAAGCTAATAATTTTTCAGAATTTTTCACAAACAACAAGAAGGATAATGGACACACAGTTCTTTGGAGGAAAAAAAAAAGTCATCATGGAAATGCCTATTCTGGTTTGAAGGTATTGGCATTTTCATGTAAAACTGGGGCAGGAGAGCAGGAGGGCACAGCCAGGAATTCAGTCTTGCAATCCTTGTATAGCTGAGCATTATTTGTTTATGATACTTGGGTCACCTTGCAGTGTAAATAAAAATTAAACTCCATGAATCAGGTAAGGGGATTTGGGCTCCTGCTCTTGAGCTTACCTTTTGTATGTTTGCCTAGGAAATCCTTTTGTAGCCCCAAATTCCATTGCAATTAAGAAGCAGAGGAGCTGATTTTAAAGCAACAAATTGACTCTGGGCTGACTGGCTTCAGCTAGAAATGACTGCAGACCACTGAGAGGGGGAGAAACTCAGGACACTGTGGAGAGCAAAGGAAAAACCTCAAAAGGGAAATGCTGACTAAAGCCAACTTAAACTTCACATAAGAAACCTGCATTTCACCGAAATATGTCAAGGCTGCCATCTGCTGACAGCAGGAAGAGTCTGGGTACCAAGTTATTTCAAATATTATTTGGAATAGTGCAGTTTCAAAGTTAACCTCTTTCAATTCTAGATAGAGACTTAATCTTTAGCTAGAACTGATAGTTTTCTTGTCTGACATGTAAAGCAATTTCTTTGAACATTTAGCTTTGTTGTTTCAAACCAACACTTCAAAGTAAACTTTCTTTTCCTAAACTGACAAAAATGAAGAAAAGGACACAAAAAAGGTGTTTCACTTGGAAATAAAAGTTTGCAATTGAAACGTTTGCTTCTTGTTAGCATTTGGCAACTAGTCATACTATATTTGAAAATGAAAATGGGTTGATTTATTGAAAAGCTTTTGAAGAAGAAAAATATTTATTTACAATTAGTGGAGTTTCTTACAGTCAGAAGAGATGGATTTCCATGTTGGATGGTCACACATCCCAATATTTGGGTTTTTTAGTAATATAAGCATAACTTTTATAAGTACACAGAGGACATGTTACAGGTATAACATGATTTTTTAATATGAGTGAACAATATTGAAATATTTCTACAGCTCATTCTGTTGTCTGTTCCAACATATTGGTGTCTGGAGCCTGCAATCAATTCAGAGCAATGTTTAAATAATTAAAATTGAAGGCATAGAAAAACAATTCTCTTTCTCATTCAAGATATTCTGCAGATTCATGGTAAGGTTTGGCTTTGCCCTAAAATGAAACCACAGATGATTATTTTTAAGGAGAAACAAAGAAAGAAAGCCAAAATCATAGTATGCCCAGCATCCACTGCACTTGCTCCTCCCCATCAGGACAAGTGGGGAACTGAAATTCAATGCTATGAATATAAACATACCTGCAGTATTCTGATCTTGTCTTTTTTAATTAGAAATTTCATCTTTGTCCTGAGAAATCTCTCGCAGAGAAAGTTTCTGCTGAACTGAAAGTTCCTGCTTCACTCAAAAGTAACTTCTAAAAAGTTGACTTGCAAGTTGCTTGTTTGTGTGCTTTTTTTGCTGCATTAGTTTCTTTTATTTAGAATTATTAATTTCTTTGTACAGCAGAATCCTTTTTTTTTTTTTTTTCCTTTTTACAAGCTTTCCTCAAGGGAGATATTAGAAGGAGGATGACGTAGTTTTGTGGGGGTTTACAAGACAGCCTGGGAGGAAGCAGGCCACTGTAAAGTTTGAAAAAGTACCCAGTTTGCAGTGGAAGGCTGCTATCAGGGGTTGCTTAAAAGTCAGAGGTGATTAGAGCTGATGCTTTGGAACAGTTTCAGCCAAATGCATTTCCATCAAAGTATGTTTTCTTAACTGGAGTCAAACATCTCGCATCAGATTTAAAAATCCCCAAAAAACAGAGTGAAACTTCCCAGGGAAAATTTGGCTGGGAAGTGTGGAGAAGATGCAGAGAGAGAGTGCAGGGACAGATTCTACTCCATCCCAATTCACAGGGAAGGGAATTTTTCAGTCTCCAATGTCCATGATGTTGCCTTTCCCTGCTGATATTTCAGCAGAGAACTGGGATAAGCAAGGTACAATTCTAGAAGGATTTCAAGGTGAAGACGAGTCCTCTTTGTTGGATACAGCAGAGATGTGGGATTGCTCACAGAGAGCAGGGCCATGGACAGGGCGGTAGGAAAATAGGAGGGAGCTTTGTGGCAATGCTCAGGAAGGGACAGGTGCCAAGGCAAAAGGGAAAACTGCTGGGGTAACTGCAGGGGAAAGGTTATGCACACTTAAATGTACCCAGCAGAGCAGTTTGTATATTTAAAATATGCATCACCAACCAATACAGCCAAATGTAGGGTAGATTGAAATCCTGTCTGTGGTAAAATTCTGTCTGTGGTAAACCCTGTGATGTCTTACTGTATTAGGCAGAGCTGTCAGAATCCTTGTTTTTCAGGGGAAAGAAGGACAACAAGAAAAACCAAAGAACAAATAAAGAAGAATAAAGATTTTTGACTATTTCTGTATTTTTTCTCTTATCACCCTGCATTTGTTTTGATGAGCTGTCAGGGTACATTAAAATATTCTTGAAGCCCATGCCCAGGTTAAAGATCCCCTTTGGGAGTGTGAGGACAAAGTACTGCAATTCTGTACTTAGAGGGGCAGGAGAGGAGGGGCTTTTCCCCAGTTATGTGTCTTCTCCCACTTCAGAAATAATAAGAGGTTGCCCCCAGCCCTCTGCTTCCTTATCAGATGACCTTAGGCCCAGATTCTTCAAATATTTTTGCCTCTATCTCACACAGATTTCTCTGAAGAAAAATGTCTGATCATGACAAGTTGGCAAGGCAAAATAAAGAGCATAAAGTTGTTTGGATACTGGAGCACTGTTGCTCCCCATATTTGACTCATGGCCTCTCTTCTTTCCAGAGTTATCAGTGCCTTAGGCTGCTCCAGGAAATACTAAAGGAGAATTTTGCTCTTAGTAAAGACAAATTATGTGATTTGTGATACCAATATTTCCCACTGAGCACTCTGAGAAAAATGACTGGAATACTGTCTCAGTGTTATGAAAGTACCAAAATATGCTTCTTTTATTTAGTTTCTTTCATTTTGACTATTTTGACTATTTAAGGGCCTGAGTATTAAACTCAAGAGTCCCAGTTGGTTAGCCCCATTTTCTTGAATGAGATTACCTCCATATTTACAGCTGATTAAAAGATTCCAGGATGCTTAAGGCTGTCAGAGGCTGCCAGAGGCAAATCCTTTATGCATCAGATATTTCATATGACATTAATGAAGGCAGGTAAGGTGTTGCTCAACAGAGGAACAAGAAAAAAAGTAAAAGGCTGGAGTGTAAAATTGACATACAAAGTTACACCTTAGTAACTCACATTGTGTCTTACTCACTTTATGGCCTAGGGTGTTTCTGGAGGAGGGGATCTCTGTGGAAATCTCCCCCAAAAGAGTAACAAACAGTTGCAAAAAAATATAAATGAAGAAAATTAATAGGGCAGTCAAGGACATCTCTGTAAGACAGAGCTCCACAGCTCTGTCTTTTCTCTTGTCTGAGAAAAGTTGTCAGGCTCAGGTGCAAGAAGCACTGCAGGAATTTCAGAGAGGGGTTTTGAGCAAGGCTGAAGGAGGAGGAAGAGTGGGGTTATGGAGTGACATGAGTAAGTCCAGGGCCATGACTTTGCCAAGGATTTTGGAACAGATTCAGGGTGACAGGAGAACATTTGCCAAGTGCAGAGGTGGGCAAAATAGATTTCATTATTAGTGAGTTTTAGTTGAAATGAGTGTTTAAATCAAAACAGGAAGAGAAGTATAGAAAAAAAACCCAAAAATGAAACAAACCCAAACTGAAACACGAAAATGATAATATTTTCATAGTACTTTCAGTTGGCACTTTTGTTAATCTTCTATTGATGGTGTCATAAAATTACATTGCTGTTGCTCCTAAGCTTGAGAAAAGAAGACAAGGGGAGGTATTGTCAATGACCTTATGCCTTGGTATGGGATTTCCCAGAGAAGAAAGATGATTGAAAAATAGGAGATACATTATTGATGTGGTCACCAGTATTTTTCAGGTGTGGTGAAACAAAACCAGTTATTTTCTAATTACTGCATCTATTGAAATTCACAGAGTGGGGACAGAAGGGCCAAGGACTGATCTTGGTGAGATTCCCCTCAATTCCTGCCTCAGGAAGGAGGAAACAATTAACAAGGAGGGAAACTAGCCAGGAGAGGGCAGAGTCAGTAAAGCTAAGGGAGGAGAAGTTTGGAGTGCGGAGCTGATGGCCAACAGCACAAACCACGGGAAAATGGGGAGGGGATTTGGATTTCCAGCTCCAGGCAGGATGAGCTCTGCAAAGTGCTCCAGCAGAAAGGGACCAGGGCAGGATCTCGGCCAGGTGAGCAGGAGTGTCCTGGTGGCAGCTGGAACTTGCACACCCCCCCAGCTGACTTCAACTGCAGATTAACAGGGCTTGCTCGACCTACTTTCCTCATCTTGGTACATGGAAGGCTTCAGCACAGTGGCTTTTTTGGAAACAGGATGCAATTTCAGGCAAGAATGTTCCCTCAAAAGAAATAAACATGAAACGGATGGGATGTTATGTTCTATTAACACTAATCACAGACTTTTCTGATTGTTGAATTTTCTGAGCACCAGATTCCTGTCAAGGCTTTTCCTGCTCTCTCCTTCTTTTTCTTATTTTTTGGGCTCAATGAGATTAAAAATCTATGATGTTTCTTGTTCATCAGTCAGGAAGAAATGCACTTCTTCAAGCCTTTTATATCTTCAATATCTTGAAAGTAATTTGAATTTGTGTGATGTCCTATTACAGAAGCTTTGCCTTTCTGTATTTGAGTTGACTGATTTTATTTTATCATGAATACACAGAATTGTTATGGTGCCCATTTACTCAGTATGACTTTAGCATGATGTATTTTTATCTCTAGGTTATCAAAGGTCCCACCTGACATAAAAATTGTAGGTACAAGAAGCAGTTGCTCTTCTTCAAAATGATCATTGAATTTATTTCCAGTCTCTGAAATTTTACACTTAAAAGCAGGCAGAGTGTATATAAAAAGGCAGAGTATATATATAAATTATGAGTTTGAGGTAAATACTGATAGAAAAAAATCAATTTTGTATCCTTGCTTAAGGGATGAGATTAGTCTCTTTTTACAGCCCACATTTGTTGTTCCCTGCTCCCTCATGCATGGCAGCTGAAGGGAGATCTCCCCTCCCTATTTAATCATTTGGGAACTATTTACAGGTATAAATTGTCCTCCTTGATACCACTGAAAAGTGACTTTCCACAGGTCAGGTGAGCACCACATGAAACAGAGCCCTACAAACATCTCTGGTTTTCTGCAAGGTTATTGTTATTTATGCACAGCCCAGCACCTCATGCAGTGAAAGACTTTTCTCCTATGCTCACATAACTCAGCAAATGTCACAAGAGTTTGAAAATATAGCTGATATTTAAATAAGATGGATCAACATAGAGTATAATGGAATTGGACAAAAATTCTACAAAGACAGTGAAATTGCCTGCTTGTTTCTTGTAGATAGACCCAAAACTCGGCGTGCTGAGTTACAAATTCAATTTAATGCCAGTAGATGGAGCTTTACACTTCTTGGCAAGATCCCATCCCATTAGTACAGCATGGGAATTCTTATTGAAAACAGAAAAGTAATTTTTATTCTTTTCCTTTCAGCTTGATTTGCCATTGTGGGTAAGATTTGTAATGAAAAATACTGTCCAAGTATTACCTGTTGAAAGGCAGGTTCAGATACTGTGACTGTGCAGAAATACAGAGGGGAAGCTTATTAATGCTGTTTTAAAACCATCGTGCCTCTGAATCATTCTGGGCTGTGTTTTTTTGGCAGAACTTTTCACAGAGAGTCAACAGAAGTCTTGTGCTAGTGTGAAACTGAGGGCAACAGGATTTAGTGTGGGGCTAAAGAAGGCAAGTTCTGAAAAGTTCCATTGCTTAAGGATAGAGTTAAGCAAAGCTTTACGTGCTTTACTGATCTTGGCCTTGGTTTGCCTAATTTCTTACTAACAAACACAGAATAACATAGGAATGTTTCTCTCTTGTGGACATGGAAAATTCAGCTCTTAGTCCACATGTTTTAAATAAATCCTAATCAGAAGGGTTGTCTGCCTGAAGGCTGCCTGTCTCATCGTTTTTGTCCTCAGAAACACCTCACAAAGTCTGTGAAGTGCAAACTAATAACACCCTTGCTCCCCCTCCAGAATTAGTAAGATAACATATAGGCTTTCCCAAGTAGAGCAAACTGTTAATTTTCAGTATTCCAGGTACTTTTATCCCAGAGGATGGCTACTTCATGCTATTTTCTGGGTACATAATCCTTCACAAAGAAGTAACTCAGTAGTGTTTAATCCTCTGGACAGCAGCAACTGATTCCAACCAGCGTGGCAGCCACAGCAGTGTGGGTTATCCCTTTGCCATCCTGAAACCGCAGATATTCATCTGGAGTGACGTGGGGATTCATGCCAGGACCCAGATCCTCAATAAAACATGGATAAGAAATGATGAGAGCTGAGGGTTGCTGTGGGAAGCTGTATCTCATCTGGAGGCGCAGCACACGCCATTGCAATTCCAGCAATGGCATCAGGGACCAGGCCGCAGCAGGGACAGGGACAAGGACAGGGACAGGGACAGGGACAGGGACTGGGCCACAGCAGGGACAGGGACAGGGACAGGGACAGGGACAGGGACAGGGACAGGGACAGGGCCACAGCAGGGACAGGGCTGCAACAGGGACTGGGCCACAGCAGAGACTGGGCTGCAGCAGGGACAGGGACAGGGACAGGGGCAGAAACAGGGACAGGGACGGGGACAGGGACAGGGCCACAGCAGGGACAGGAACTGGGATGTGGCAGGGACAGGGCCTCAGCAGGCACAGGGCCACAGCAGGGACAGGGACAGGGACAGGGACAGGGACAGGGACAGGGACAGGGACAGGGACAGGACTGCAGCAGGGACGGGGACAGGGACACAGCAGGGACAGGGACAGGACTGCAGCAGGGACAGGGACAGGGACAGGGACAGGGACACAGCAGGGACAGGGACAGGACTGCAGCAGGGACAGGGACAGGGACAGGGACAGGACTACAGCAGGGACAGGGCTGAGACAGGGACAGGGCCGGGGACAGGGCCGCAGCAGGACGGTGACAGGCCGTGGCAGTGGGAGGGTGGCCACATTCTGCATGAGTCACGGTGAGCCTGCAGATAAAATGCAGTAAAACAGTTTGGCCAGGACAGAAGCCACAAGAAGAGATAAAGTCAAGTGATGCTTTGAAGGTGGTCTGATCTTTAAATATGGTGCAGATTAGAGAGGCTGCCGGAGGGCTGAGGCCTTGCTGAGCAGGGCCTGCATTGTTATTCCTGATTTGTCTCCACATGAGGAAATGGGGGAGCCGAGATCCTACAGATAATGCAGCAGATAATGCTGCCCTGGCCCTTGTGCCAAGGCTTGTCTGGTGTCAGTCATCCCCAGAGACAGCCCCATGTTACACAGGGAAAGTCCTGACCTCAAACGATCCCACTGCAGCAGGACACTGTGTGGGGGACCAAAAATATTTTGGAAAAAATTCTTTCAACTAAACTTCTGTGAATAAGGATGAAACAACATGAAGAAATCCCGACCACTATTAAAGCTCACTTCAGTGATCTTGCTTAGGCTACTCAGCAAGTGGCACCAGTGGGTGTCCTCAATAAAGTTCTCTGCTTCATTTGTAAGCAAATCCACTTTCCCTTGTGCCTTGTCCTTCTCCGTTGGAAAAAATCACATTGGGCTAAGCCCTGTCCTTTACCACTTCCCAATCCCTTCAGAGGTTATTTCCTTTCTTGGTTAGCACACAGGAAACAATCTTAATGCTACACACAATTATTCAGAAGTACATCTTTCTTTGAACAAACCAGTAGGAAATGAACTGCTCATTCAGACAGATTCAGTGACATGGGATCATGGCCTTGCCCAGAAAACCCATTTTCTCATTGTTGTTTTGGTTATCTTTTTATGGTTAATCATTCTCCTCATTTTCTGTCTCTCGCCCACTCAGTGCTACTACCTACCCTTCAATCTGGTGATGACAGGTTATATGTTTGGCAATGGGTTTCCTGCTTCTTTTCTGAAGCAGTTAGGATGTCTTCAGGCTCTGGAGCAAAAATAAATGCTGACTACTCCTTTTGATGCAGAGGAATGTTACAACATAGTCCATTACCAGATGATTAGAGGAGCAGAAATAAACCTTGAGCACGAAGCTGCAGTTCCCTGCTCAAATGACACTAACCCTATTTATAGACACAGAGTAGGCAGAAAGTAGATGAGGAACCAAAACATTAGGGAAATAATTTTCTCAGGCACTACCAGGCAATGACAGAATTATCTCAGTAGTATTTAGCTTTTGATATTGGACAGCAGGAAAGTGTGTGAAGGGCTCTGGGACACCCTCACCAGGCTCTGTGAGTTCCTGAGGAGGAGCACCACGGCCTGGAGGCAGCTGTGGAAAGGCTGAACAGGCTGAGGTGGACAAAGGTCTGAACAGAATGTGCAGTGTCTGCCTTTCCAGGGAAGGGACTGAAATTAATGACATCCTTCATGCTATTTTTAGGCTTTCTCTAATCCCTTACTCTTGAGGGCCCAATGATGAGCAGAGTAGAAATGATCATGATGGGAGAGTGCCAACATCCACAGCTGGCAGATGCTAGAATTGGAAGCATTGAAAGGTTGATGGATGGTACAAGATTTTAAAATACTTGAAATTTTTGGATGAATGTATTAAAAGACGGACATATTGAAGGGGAAGCAAGGGATTTTATTTACTGTCATGCCTCAGGTTTTAGCTTTTATATTTTTCAAATTCTGTGCTGCTTTAGTGTGTAGTTCTGAGCTTCATGTTAAGGGATGGTAATCTCTCTTCACAGAGCAGGGAGACAAAACAATTCCTTCTCTAGCTGGGGGCCAAGGACAAATGATCCAAAGCTGGGGGCCAAGGACAAATGATCCAAATCTCAGGCCCAAGAGCACAAACAACGTGGGCTGAAGAGAGAAAAACAAGAAGGATGGGACTTCATAACCTAAAACTGTAATTGGACAATTAACTCCAATATGCAAATGGAGCAGAACTTTTAAAAGTGAGAGACCTCGTGACTGGTTGTCCATTTTGTGACCATTTGGGTTCATCCTGGGTGCAACCCTGGCTGGGCTCTTGTGCTGCCCAAGGTGGATCCATTGAGGCCTTTTAATGAATCCCTACTTTATTCTTTAACTCCATCCAGCCTCCGTTCTAGGTCAGCCCTCACAAGGCATCAACTGATTCCATTCAAATGACACCAACACATAAAACACGATCCTTGGAGGAGACAAGAGCCCCACTTCCACTGTAGTCACAGACTTGCAGAATGGAAATGATATTAAAATTAATGGATTTACACCAAAGATGAAAATATTTTGTACAAAAATATTACATTCAGGGCTCAGAGGGACTGACTGGGATTTGTAGTGAATTGCCATCAAATGCTGTATCAGGAGAGGGCATGAGACATACAGCAGGTTATGCTATCACGCAAGCCAAGCCAGTCTTCTGGGTTTTTGGTAAAGAGAGGGTTTTTACATGTTAGCTCAGACAATTTATCAGGCTGAACATGTTTTCCTATAAAAATGTTACAATAAGAGCAAGAACACTTTAGAAGTTGGCCTCTTTTCTTCTGAAATTGCATGAAACTCGTTGCTTGAAAAGTATAACATAGGATGGATAGGATAGGTATTTGAAATTTATTTCCTTTGGTTTCAGTGGTATTATTCAGGGTTTATGTAGACTTAAGGGACAATAATCTGCAGCCTGGACATAGCATCTGTTTCACACATCTTTAGAGGAATTAGCCTTTTCCAGGAATTCTCATTGCTACAAATCAGCCAAAGCCAGGGTCTACGCAGGGAAAAGGAAACAAATTAAAGAGAGAAGGGGGGAAGAATCAGATAATTTATTTCAAGAAGAGAAATTAATTCACTGAAAGAAAGAGGTTTAGTTCTACAAGTAGTGAAAATGTGTAATGAATCATCATAAACCCGAACAGGAAAGCACTGTGAGAATGGCATATGCAGAATGAAGTTGGAAAATTAAGGCCAGACTGGGAATTCAAACTCTGAGCTCTCACCAAGGTAGTAAACACAGGAGTAATTTGCCAAAGTGAGGTTGTTAAGGAAGAAAACTTGGATAACTTGTGGGGAGGACAGATGTTCTGTACTTGAGAGAGTGGATTTAAGGTTTTACTGGCCCTTCAGGAGCACAGAGAAGAGATAAACCTAAAAGGCTTGTTGGACTTGGGATACTTTTCCTTTTCCTGTCCAGCTCCTGCCTCTGATGTGCTGCTTCAAAGACAAGCACAGGTCAGGGGAGGACAGTTCAGTCAGGTGGGGAGCACAGCCAAATGAGGTCTCAGTGTAAACCCACTGAAAGGAAGAGAAGAAAGCAAGCTGTGTCAGAGAGGAGTTGGAATTGATTTGTCATTGTTCTGCAGTCAGATAACACTCTCTGCAAATGAAGGACGTAGCATAGAAAAAATGTCAATAGCTAAAATCTGTCACCAGAGTTTCTTTCCAAGACCAGGGACAGGGGAAGGAGCTTCCCCCCCCGCCCCTGCTTCCTTTGGCAGTTCCTAAAAATGTTTTTAATGAGGGGTTCAAATCGGCTATGGACAGAGTGAAAGGTGCTCAGGCAGATATTTACCTTCTCCATAAACCCATTAACTGAGAGCTGGAGGGAGGTGGAGGGTGGGTAACAGCAATGGCCATGTCCCATGACAGGTAGGGGAGGAAGAAGGCAGGGAATACCAAGTGGAATTATTGGCCAGAATAAACCCTGTGATCCTGTTGTGGGGGAATGTGCTGAATTCAGCACCAAGAACAAAGCATCAAAGTCTATCCCAGCAGCTCTCTCTGCCGTGGGGAAAGGCAAAGAGCCCAGGGAGGTGTAAATCCCGTGGGGAAGCCAAGAGCATAGCTGAAGGAAGCTGATGAACCTGACAGTCAGGACAAGCCAGGTACCACAAGCTTTGAACCCTGCAGATCCTTTAAAGGTGGGAAACTCAGGGGTGGTCATGATGAACCATCACAAAAAGAGAGATTTAGGTCAAAGGGGACAGAAAAATAACTTCCTTTTTTTTTTTATTTGCTTATTTTTGATTTTTAGGGAAAGTTTGTGTATACAGTGGCTCCCCAGTGACAGAGAAAACTGAAGGGTTCTAGAGCTCACCTGCACTGCCTGAGGAGGCAATCAACACTGTCCTCAAACTAGAAATTCAATCTGTTTCAGTTATTATTGGTCACTTCACAGGAATATTTTCTGTCTGAAGCCCTAGAGAGCAGTCATCTGTAAATAAACCCTAAAGAGCAGTTTCCATACTGCCCCGTGACCAGAAGCTGATATTTGACAATAGCTTTTGCTCAATTTTTATTTTCACTTCATAATTTTATTCCCCCTCACGGAGAAAACAATCGTATCCTTTAGTCTCCCTGCAGTCTTCTTTCTTCTGATTTTCTGGACTGCAGACCAGGACCAATTTTTCAGTTTGTATTTAATTTTTGGGGGGAAATTAACTGCAACTTTCAGTACTGATCACTTTGAGCCTGTGACCTCCTTCACAGTTGTCCTGTGAAAAGGACACTTCTATGTTCATCTGGTTGTTTGGTGCAGAAGAAGACATAAAAGGTGCAAACATTCTCTGAGATACCAAATTTCACACTTTTCTTTTAGTTTTACCCTCATGGAACCTTGGACAGCAGGCTGGGGATTGCATTAGGCTGCCCCTTTTCCAGTTAAAGCTCTCACTACCAAGACTTAGCAAATAAAACTTGAAGCTCCAGGGTTCTGTTTTTTCACAGATCCCCTCCCTACCTATTTTCTCATCCATCCCTAAATACTATGGGAAGAGTCATCACTATTTCTTACTGTCCTTGGTGTCTTATTCATATGCCTGCTTAGATTTCTCAGCCCACAAATCAATTTCAAATCTCCATCTCAAAGGACCAATAAATCTACTATTTTGTGCATTCTGGCTCTCATTTCTCCTCATGGGCTTTCTTGCTATTTTCACTCCATTTTATACTTCCCATCAAACCTGTTCCCATCCTGTCCTCTGTTTTGCCTCTTTTTCTCATTCTCTGCTTGTTTTAAAAAGATTTCTCCCTATAACAGACTTTCAGCAAAGCTTTCAGTGATGGTCCCACCCACATGCCTTAATCAAAGCCCCATTGAAGGCTGTGGAAAGGTTTTCATGGACTTTGGATCATGCATTAAAAGTGGTGCCTTTGTGTTCCAGTCTGAGGAATAAACTAGGGGAATATTTAGTGAACCCAAGTTAGTTTTCTTCCTGAAAACTAAATTTTTGGTGTGTTTAAAGTACACCTGCTATTTAACTCAATGTAACTGGATGTATTTGTTAATTTAATCTGAAAAGGAATTAATCTTGGATAATGTTCAAACCCAGAGATTGTCTAAATAAGGAAAGGATTGAAAAGAAAGGAAAACACCAGGAAAGTAATGGATTGAGAGCTTCCTGGAGACAAGAAGCAGGTATAGCCAAATGCTGGAGCTGAGGATTATTTAAAATTCCTTTGACCAGTGTACTTCTTTGTGAGATGGATCAAATACTGTTTCTATTAGATGACAGGGGTTCATTTCCTTTCCTTAGATAAACACTTTAAGGTGCCAGACTCCTCTGTGAGATGATAAATGACTTCCTAGACGTCATCATAAAGGAAGTTGTTCCTTATAACTGTTCTAAATCTGTTACATATCAAATTTCCTGTGTATGGCTGCCACTCTGCAACGCTTTCCAAACCGTATTTCACAAATGCACAGTGTGTCTTGTAACACCAAGACATTCATTTCCCAGCTCCATCTTTGGCCCTGTTCTCAAAACACAGGAGGTCATGGATTGGATTTAAAAGTCAGCATAACACATCCTGCCTACCTTGAATTACAAAAAATACACAATCTGGATGAGTGATTTATGAATTCTAATTACAGATAGGACTGCTCTGTTTCAGTTCAGCCTGGTGAAGCTGAGAGCAGCAGAAATCTGCTTATTCCAGTGATAGGAAATTCAGGAAGAAGGTTATTGCCCTCTTTGTTTTGGAAAATGTGAACAGTGGTTTATATGTCTTACTGGAAACAACAATAGAATCCGAGATTGTGCTTGTACTCATGTACTTTTAGATTGCCTGATAGACCAATAAATATCCTGCCAGGCCTTTTGGTCTTCACCCATTTCCACTGGCAATAAATTGTTAAAATAAGCCTCTCTTTTTGGGGCACTTGACATTTGAAACCAAGTGCTCATTGTCAGAGCATGCGTTGTTATCAAATTAATTTCTCCACTGTCATAAAATAAATTTGCAGAGTCATAGAAAAGTAGGGAAATTGTAGCAGCTGCATAGGCAGAGGTACAAATACCTGATGTTTGTCTCTGTGGTTGTTCATCACCAGATATTCTTTAGGTTGAGATTTGAAGCATGTGTCTGAAAAAAACCCCTCTTTTTAATGCAATATTTTTATTTATTCCTAGTCTCAAGACACATGACAGACATTTGTTTCCTTTGAGCCCCAGCCAGTTTTTTTCCTGTCACTGGATCTGTGTGACAATGTCCTTTGGTGCTCCTTGGGCCAAGATTCAGGTGGACTTCAGGTGCCTAAAATTGCCATCACCAAAAAGTCCTGAAAGACAAACACAATTCATGTGACCTTTTCTTCCAACTCCCAAATTATTCCAGTTTTCATAGAGTCCTTCTCTTGGTCTGATTCTGTAATCCCCTCATGAAACAACACAGGTTTTTAAAAATGCTTTCTCAATTAACGAGTTCACATGCAATTAATTCAAAGCACTAAGACTTAAACATGTTAAAACATAAACCTGAGGCACAGAGGCAATCCCATGGAAGGCAGAAACTGGAATTACTTGCATTACATAAATGTTGGGAGAATGTTTCAGAAGAGCTGGAACAGCAACAAATGTGTGTGGGATGGTGAAAGGAATGGTGAAAAAGCACAAGTCCTTGACATATGTATTTGTATTGCTGCTTTTGTTTTAGCTTTAGAGATGTTTGGAACATAACGTGGTCATTCCACTGCTTGGCCTTCCAGTGACAAATCTGAAGGTCTTAGAAAATAATAACTCAAGTTATTCCAGGCTGGTGTGTATTAAGCAACCTTTGAAACACTAAAGATATTAAATCCCAATCTGGTTTGGTCAGGAAAACCTGAGCAAAGAAAAATGTGAGCTAGCACAGAAAAACATGGAGCAGTACTGGGATCTACCCCAGGCTATTATGAAGTCATTGAACAGGAGGGCTGAGAACCACACTCTGAAATAAAACTGTGCAATCAAGGCACTTGTTGTATCATTTTAACATGAGGATACATGCAACAGCCCCTGATTTAGCACAACACAGAGGAAACCACCTCCAGCACTTTCATGCATCTCCCAGCTCAAGGAGAAGCATGTATTATTTTTCTGCACATATTATTTCACTAAAGACTTCACCAGAGAGGAAAAGACAAATGTATGATTCATATTCTAAAGAGTGTTATCAAGCTTTTGATCTACTAGTGAGCTTTTGAGAGGTGAATTGCAATAACATCTATATAAATGCCAGCTTGTCTATTAGCAGGATAGGATTTTTAGTTGTTTTGGTGACTTCAGTGTCCCTAGCAGAGGAAAGAAAATTATCACAGTTCACATGGAAAATGGGCAGTTTCAATATTTCTTTAGTGGGAATTCAATCACCTGGAAAGGTTCTTAGGCTCAGTATGTGTGGACTGTTTATGACACTGACTTAGCAAAGCTGTGCCTTCAAATCCATATTTTACTGGAGAGAATAAAATGCCCATGGCTCAGTATCAGATGCTGAGGGGGACAGCAGTTTGCAGTGAGTTTGCAACTCCTTTGTCCCTACAGTCTCTCCCAGTCTGCAGGACACTGCCAGGCAGTGCAGTGTACATTCCTAGGCAGAATAAAGGTATTTGAATACAGATATTTGAGCTGAGCCTTACAGTGTCCATCAAAGTGCTCAGGGAAAGCCTCAATGCTTCAATCATCTGAAGAGATTGGTAGCTGTAAGATCTATTTTCTTGTGGAATCATCACTTGGATGATGATGATCAGGAGACTGTTGCAGGGATATGCAATGTTTGTATTGATGCTACTGTAGCCAGTAATTATTTCCTACATTTATTTATTTTCCTGACAGCTTTCAGAGAGATGATTAGTGTTGGTTTAGAAATCCTGGCCTCCTTTAGCTTTTACCAGTGAAAAATTCCTTTTATTTCCGTCCTTCATGCTGTACCTCCATTCAATCCTTCAGCACGTCCCTGAGAAGATCCTGCTTTCCTCCTTCCAGATAATGGGGCTGCCACTGGCCTTGTTCTTCATGCTGAAGACATTCTCAACATCAATTTCCACTTAATCTTCATTTTCACATCACTTTAGAGAGCCTAAAAATGTCAAGGTGTCTGAGAGTGGGGTCAGGACCCTGTGACTAAGATTGGCCCTGTATTTCTCCATTTTCACACTGAATGGGCAGTATTTTAGCATTGCCTTTTCTTTTCTATTTTGATTATAAGCCCCCTGTCAGAGGCAAATTTTCTGGGCAGGGGTAGAAGAGTGACTTCCTATCTCTGCAGCTCCCAGGATGAAAGAGTATTAGATGAGGACCTTTTCTGACACCATAATAATTCCAAAATATTTACTTTGATTTGCATGTTTTGCAGATTCTGGCCGTCCCCATCAAAGACCCCTCTGGTGATGAATTGTAGCCCTGGGTTCAGTGCAGAAAGTGCAGAAAATGCCTTTCCTCAAGAAGCTGTCAAGGAAAACTCTCCCTAATGTGACCTTGCCTGTGAGCCTGGATGTACTCCAGCACAGGGGAGCCCTTTGAATCTAAAATGTATATAAACACAAGTACACAAATCCAGCAGCAATACAGAGCTGAAAAAAACGTCAGGACACTGTCTCTGCAATAACAGCTCCAGAGCAGGACAGCTTCTCTTGGCTGCTCTGCCTAAAATGGGAAGCAGTGAGCAAGAGCAGCCCTTGGAAGGAGGCACCAAGACTGGCTGGAGCCTTGGGCTGTGTGATGGAGCACCAGGGATGCTGACACCCATGGGCAAACTGAGAGGCTGCCTCCTGCTGCATCCCATCTGATAGGGCTGCGTTGAAAATATCCTTCATTTTCAGTGTTGCAGATAAGGCCTCTTATTTATGAGAGTGAAAACTCCTCTGGCAGCCAGAGGAAGCACCTTGGTGTCTGCCCTGAAAGTCATCGAGGTCTCTCTCAATGCCCTGAGAGGGATTAAATACAAACATCTGCTAAGCCTCTTACCATGAGATATCCGTCTGGGCTTGTACCTTCCCTTCTTGTGTGCCCACAGAGAAAATATACTCCACAATTAAGCAGTGCATTTACTCAACACCAAACAGGATGTGAAATAATAACACTTAAAACGAAGAAAAAATGTCTGCATTTCCTGCTGGCTTTATTAACTGACAGATCTCCTGCACTGCAAAATGTATCAAACACTTCCCGTTTGAAAACTGATGTAGATAATGGCTGACTATGAGCACTAATTGTACCCTGTGATGTTTGGGAAAACTCAAAAGGACTGGAAGAACAGCCAAGAAAAGCTGAGGAATCACTTCAACAATTGATTTAATGAAGTGATAAGCTGTATATAATACTCACTGCTTGCAAGTGAAAAGACACCTCTGCTGGTTTTGATTTGTTGCCAAGAGTAATAAAAGATACAACAACTAAGGAAACACAAAAGCAATCAAGAATGCAACCCATCTTTATGAACATTTTCCTGAAATAAAACACCTTGGAAAATACAGAAGCACCAGGCTCAAAGTTTAGAAAAACCAGCTTGTACATTGGTTTGGATATTGCAGCATGAAGAAAAAGGAATAGGAAATTATTTTTCCACACATGGTTATAAATTGCATAATTTAAAATCATTTAACTAAAATCATATGATGAAAATTAAAGATGGTGACAAAATTTGAGCACCAGACACTAAAAGGCAGCAACATTAACAGAAATTGATTGATTCATTTATTTCCCCATGGTAGAGATTACTTACCCCTGGAATTGCAGCTCTATTTCTTGCCTGTTGAGCTTCCCTGTTTTCAAGACTCACTTTTAGCTTTACCGAAATAAAAAACCACTTCAAACCCCCAAAATTTTGATTATGCAAATATTATTTCTAGCCTGGTTTTGGGGAGAGTGCCCTTTTGATTTAATATTATTTGTATTCCTTATTCTCTTTGACTTATTTCCCACAAAGAAGAATTCAGAGCATTTCTGGAAATAATTTTGCAACATTCAATTTGCAAATTCTGCCACATGAGCAATCACTTCTAATATGTTTTTACGTATCTTCCTTTGCTTCTTTCACACCAGGCCCTAAAATCTCACAACAGGCCCTGCCACTATGCCAGAAAAAGCAGATGTAGCATTTTTAGCCATTAATTCTTTTGGCTCAATAAAGTCCTTGTGTAAAACTCCTATTTCTAGGAATTTCATCCAAAAGTGCATATGCCTGAAAGGTTATTAAATATTAATATTGGGAAAAGGAAGACTGCTCTCTCTTCTTCCTCTTCTAAAGTCCTCTTTTGATTTACTGCTTTCTGTAGACCCAAATGTAAATAGTGTCACAGCAAATAAGTGTTTAGTGTCTGTGAAGTTTATTCTATTTGAGTTCTTTAGTCTGAGTTATAATGTATATAAATTAGTGGCCAGTGAGTGTTGTTTAATTATCTGGAAGCCTTGTCATTGACAAAGTGACCTGCGCTGGCTTTCTTGCCAGAAGGAATTGAAGTTGTTATGCTAAAGTCTGGACAATTCGATGTAAATATTTACCCACTCAATAAAGAGGTGTTAAAGCTAATTCAGCTTTAGGATGTTAACTCCTGGAGATCACACAAGCCCCCTTGGGAAGCCCGCTTCAATTCCACAGGGAAGCTTCAGATCCTGCTTCAGGGAATTAAAAGATGCTCTAACAAGGTGAATAAGGGTAAGTTTGGGTTTGATCATGAGCATGCCTGGGAAAAATGATCTGCACACCAAGAAGGATCCTCCTCTCTGTCTGTGCTTCCCTCCCAGTGCCCATCACTGTGGATTTTGTCTGGATTTTTTAGTTCTGAGTGAAGGTCAGTGCAAAGACGAAGATCTTGATGTCCCCACAGCCCATCTGAGATGGTCCAAAATATCCTGCCTGTCTTCTGCCTGGAGTGTGCCCCAGGCATGTCCTGTAAGTCTTCCAGAACGTGGGTGTAGGGGGATAGAATACAAGAAAATAAAGATAGTGCAGAAAGTAATCTCACCCCTAAGGAGTTTCAGCTGGGCCAATTATCAAAGATTAGGAGCAGGCCCGACTTTACCAGGCCACGGCTGTAACCAGTGAGAAGAAGATGCTATAAAAGAGTGGGGTGGCTGGGTGAGAGAGGAACTGGAGTTGGTTGGCTGCTTTGTGAAGAAGGAGGAGTCAGTGCTCTGAGGAGCTGTCCATGAGAAACACCAAGAAGGTGTGAAACTTTTGTGCTAAGGAGACAACAGTATGGAACCCCTGCAATAAGGTGATAATGTGGGTGTCTTAGCAAGGCTGGGGTGGCCCACAGGGTGTGAGACAGAGGTGTGTGAGCAGCTGAACCAGGTCCTCACCCTCAGCAAGTCAGAGGAATGACCACCAGCCCAAGGGGCTGTGGTTTTGGTCAGTTTGGAGAACTTCTGTCAAAATCAGGGTAGCACAGAAATGGTGATTTTTGCTTTAGAGGTTTGGTTGTGTATCCCTCCTCTGAGAGACAATCTGACACAGCATTTTATGGGATGAGTGATTTTTAGTACTTTCTTTTTTCTTCTGAGGGTTTCACAGGGTTTGATGCTCAGGACAGTGCTGGATTTGAGCGTGTCCAGAGGAGAGCAACGAAACTAATAAGGGGCTTGGAACACAAGCCATATGAAGAGCGACTGAGGGAGCTGGGGTTGTTCAGCCTGGAGAAAAGGAGACTAAGGGGTGACCTCATCACTCTCTACAACTTCCTGAAGGGTGGCTGTGGTGAGCTGGGGGTCGGCCTCTTTCTCCGGGCGACAACGGATAGAACAAGAGGACACAGTCTCAAGTTGCGTCAAGCTAGATGTAAGTTAGAAGTAAGAAGGAAATACTTCACAGAAAGAGTGGTCAGAAACTGGAATCATTTACCCAGTGAGGTGGTAGAGGCATCATCCCTTGAAGAATTTAAAAAAAGACTGGATGTGGCACTTGCTGCCATGATCTAGTTGAACAGTTAGAACATCGGCTGGACTAGATGATCTTATAGGTCTCTTCCAGTCTTGAAAATTCTGTGATTCTGTGATTTATTGGCTTCACACGGCTCAGAGTGTTTGTCTGGACAGCCATCACTTGTGACCACTGGAGCAACCAAATCTGTCCCACACTGCCACTGCTTAACCAGCAGTTAGTCAAACTTCTGGGTAGGAAAGGGCTTTGTGGCCTGTGGACAGTAGGGCATCTATTCCTGGTCTCCCAACCCAGGAGTCAGCCAGCTCTGCCCCTTGGACCTGCACCAGGCAGTTCCGAGGCTCTGTAGCACAGCACAGAGCCCTCCTGCACTTGCAAACCCAGGGGGCTGCTGCTGGCGGAGGTTTTTGAACTTCCACACCATGGGATTGAGTCCCAGGGCCCCCCTCTGCATCGTCCTGGGTGGAGCTGCTCCCTCAGAGGCAGAAGAGTCATCCCTGTCCCCAAGGGAAAGGGGACAGCTGCTGCCTTTGGATCCCCTCTGCTCTTTGGCCTCTCTGGTCAGTGAACTCCACGGAGATGTGGCTGTTAAGCATGACCAGAAATTATTTCATGCAAACACAGGGTAAAGGATTTCTGCTTGCTCCATGTTGCCGCCCCTGTGCCATCTCCACGTGCTGGTTGAACTTCATGTGCAGAATAAGAGCAGCACAGGGCTTGCCAGGAAAGGAGCTCCTGAGGAGATGTGTCAGGAAAAGCAGCACATCCCACCTGGCAGTGCTCAGAAAGGCTGCAGAGCCCCACAGGGACAGGACTGACCTTGGCTAACTCCTCTGGGGACTCTCAGGGTGTCCCACAGGCAGGACAGAACAGAGCCAGGGCTCTCCTCTCCATAGCTCCCACTGGGAAAAGCCAAAGAGGACCCTGGAGAGTAACCCTCAATGTCATTAGATATTGAGCATGAACTCACACTCTCCTTTAGAAGCACAGGCTTGTCCTCAAAGCTCTTTTTTTTTTTTTCTTCCCAATAAAGAAAGTGGAGACAGAGAAATTAATTTTGCCTTCCCTAGATTACAAAATTTATCTGTGTATTTGGCATCTGATGCAGATCAAGGACCAACACTGTCAAGATTATAAGGGAAAGGATATTTTCTCTTCATTTCCAGGACAAAACGTAGACAGAATTAAAGCAGATCTGCTGAGCTTAAGTTGTTTTCAACTTCTTCCAAGAGAGGAATACCCCAGTTTCCAATTTCATCTTCCTAAACCAATGATACTTGCAGAGAATTATAGTGAGCCTTTTCCTAGGGTTTTTGTAGGATTCAGTAGTAACTTGAGAAAGAAATGACCTGACAATGCCTATGTATACACATTTGGAATGCCAGAAACTGCTTCTCATGGGTTTCAAATAAGAAGTTGGCTGTTCCATACACCCCAGAACTGCCACTTGCTGCTCATACAACGCAGAAGTGTCTGTTAAAATTGCAGGTAAACACAGCCACAAATGACAATAAAGGAGCAGGGACAGGTTTTCAGCCTATGTACACCAGTGCTGTTCTTGATTTGGTTCATGTTTGTCCTGAAGCCGAAGATGAATGTACTCAGTAGAAATTTGGGGTTAGGGGTTAATTTTGCTCCCTCGTTAATTTTATGACATAAAATGCACTTTTCACAAGATATCAAAATCGTAAATTGGCATAACCAGGGACAAGTTTGTTTTGCTCCCAGAGACTCTAGCTCCACGTGTCCCAGACTGTGCACTCTGACACTCCTCTCTCCTCTTTCCCTTGCTGTTATCTCCCTTCTGTCTGTCGGCTGCAGAGGGGAAACCAAAGGCTCCGACCACCCACGGGGCCTCCTCAGCAGCTGTGAAACAAAGGTGCCAGGAGCCAAAAATGCCTTTTCTGCAGCAGTGCCATCTCCTGTGGCTGGGCCTTGGGTTGGCACGGGGGGCCAGCCCTGGTGTCAGCCAGGGAGTTTCTTTGAAAAAGCAGAAGGAAAACATCTTTGCAGTGCTTCCCTCAGCCTGTTTCCTCTGGGGAATTTGCTACCCTGTTGGATGTACAAAATAGGATTTTTGGGGGGGGCTGGGGGGGTGTGGAGTTGTTCTCTGTTCAAGGTCCAAATGACTTGAGTTGAGCATTGTCAGCGCTTTATGGGAAAAGAGCCATGGCCCACCTTGGCTTTTATGGGAGAGGAAGAATGTGAATCAATAATTAAATTCATGTAACATTGTGGGTGGCCTCCCCTGCTATGCAGAGTATCTTTGTGTACACTCATGTCTGCCATGACTTTAGAAAAAGCCCTTTACTTGCATGGCAACAAACTTGTAAGGCAGAGTGTTTACGTTCCTGAGCGCTATATCATATTTCCTGACAGAGTTAATGAAACAAATTAAGCAAAAACTCCACACAGATTCCTGTGTTCCCAGAAAACTTTGCAGAATTCTTGCAGCTCCTGGTTGTGGTGGTAGCTGAGTGTGCTGAGCCTTATTTTCCATTTTCTAAAATATCATAAGCTGCCTGGCCTAGTCTTGACATTTTTATCTTGAGGAATGAAGGATCAGGTTAAAATACTCTTCAAAACTACATTCCACTTCCTTCAGAGGCTCCAAAGTCAGTTTTCAGAGTGACCCAAAGGATTGGTCAGCTTCATGGGGACCTGACATGTGTTTAAAGTTAAGAAAAAGATTGATGACAGGGTACTTTGAACACACATTTTCCTGACTTGGGTCATTAGGCAAATGAATCACTCAATTAATGCAATGAGAAGGCTGCAAAAGCATAAATATACAAGTGTTTGCCATGCTGGGTTTTTAATGTGGTGTCCTCCAAAGAGCTATTATCAGGTCTTTGGAGATGCCAGGGAATGGTGTACAGCAGAGCTCATTCAGAGGAAACAGGGCTGCCCTTCTTCACTTATTTGATATTTCTGATCAGTTTTGAAACGTAAAAACAATGAAGTGTCCAGATTTGCAACTAAAGAAAAAGGTTTTTACAAAATACAAGTGGATTTTGGCTTTCAAGCTGGTTTTCCACACCCATTTAATGCAGCTTTAGACTGGCTATATTTTCACTTTGGAGGTAAGGCACCACGGAAGGCATTTCAGCATATAAATGGAAAAATATTGCTCAGGAGAAATGTCCAGATTTACCTAATCATCCTTCTGCAGCCAAAACTTTCTTCAGGAAGGGGCCTCAGGAAGTTCCTCACCCATGAAGTCCTGCTGACTGTAATGGAATGGGCAGGCATGAATGAGTAAGCACCCCCAGAGTGTAAAGCCAGCTCAGAAACCAGCCTTTTGCTACCAAAATTCTTTAGGTTTTCATTTAAGGGTTTCATATTCATGCAAATTTCCTATGGTATAAAAATTTTCAAGATTAAAACTGTGAATGTAAATTAAGATTAATGCCATCAATTGTATACAGAGAATAAGATTAATATGCTATTCTTAAAAAATGTTTTAGATAAAACGGAAGTTGAATATTTGGATCTTAAAATATGGATTTTCAACTATGCCTTACCCCTGTTTTCTGTTGATTTCTTATATATATAGATATATATATCTATATATATATATATATTCATTACTTAATTTACTTACCAAAACTTGAATTGGCCACATAGCTATTCTTACTCCAAATTCTCCAATCTTCATCTAACAAAAAGTTACCACTCTGCTGCAAATTTGTTGAAAACACTGACCAATATAAAATGACAGGAACATCATGTCTTTTAAAAATATCCCTCCAAAATCAACCTGCATCTCTCAAAAAAGGAAACAATTGGATTCTAAACTATGCATAGTTCTAAAAGCTTACTCTCAAGCATCCATTTTTAGAAATACAGAATAATTCCTCTGGCTTTTTAAATAGCTGAGACTTAATATGCCATAAAAACATACTGTAAATATTTCTGTTGCTGGAATGGTGTCTCTGTTACCCCAAGGAGTTGCTAGGATATTATCTGTGTCAGGAAGTTTGTTGTGCCTTCATAAAGGAAAACTAACAGTCATTTTGATGCATTATGCAAATAATATCCTGTTTTCTCAACAGATTCCTTTGCAGCAATCAAAAAATTCCTCCCAGCCTTTGGGCAGATTTCTGTACTCTGCTGTCAGCTTCCCTGCAAGGAATAATTCCATTTTCCCTGCAGTGATTGCAGTAGTAAATAAACCTGTGCCTAACTGAATTTAGTGCTTGAGATCATACTGCAGACACATCTCAGCAAGCCTTTCGAACTCAGAAACAGGAAATATGTTTAAAATGTTTAAAATAAATAATTTTTGTCACCAAAATTATGTTTAGAAACAACTGCTAAACTGATGCCTCTGTTTCACTGATGGTTATGAAGAATTGTGTGTTTAACAGAGGAGTAAAGTCATGAAGTTGATCACTGTAAAAGAGAAGTTTGGGTGCAAAACTTTTCTGGCCCTCTTGTTTCTGATACTTTAGAAGAACCTGTGATAGAATGAAACATGATTAGAGTACTTATAATAAAAAGAGGAAGTTGTTTTCTCTTTAAGACACATAATTTATGCTTGACTTGTCTTTGACATTCTCAAGGTGGTTTAGGTTTTATTGGGGTTTTTTTTCAGTATCTGCAGGAGATCACTTCAGTCTAACTTAACACAGCAAGCCACAACTTTGCTGTGCTGAGTTTGGACCTTGCTGCTTATTTAGGTGCTGTTTTAAAGGGTCCTTTAATTCCTCCCTCATTCCTGGCTGTGATTTTTTTTCTTTGTTTGAACAGGACTGAATGGAGGTTAAAGCCTCCAAATTATGGCTACAGTTCCTTGTTAGAGAAAGCAGCAGCAATGGTCTTTGATTAAATGTATGGGATATAAATTGTAGGTCCAAAATCCAACCAAATGTACTTAAATTTTTTGGAGCAGGCCTTTAAGTCTGTGTTAATTGCTTGCATTGCTTGGTGGTGGTCAGAAGGGAAGGCTTTGAGCTGCACCAGGACATTTGGTGCCCTGTTTCTGACCCAGCAGGGCAAGGAAATGTCTATGTGATGAGAAGGTCTCGGGAGATCTGCAGTGTGAATTCCAGGCAAAAGTTATTCAAACAAGCACGAGGTGGATTTTGGGCAATCTATTTTCAGTTTGACTCGTTACTGGTTTGGGGTTTTGACCACCATTGAGAAATTGAAAGGATGAAAGGAAGTGTTTTCCTGAGAAAATCAAAATGGAACCAATGGTAAACATGGTTTCATCCAGCACTGGATTTAAGGTTGAGCAATAGCACAGTGGACTCATTATATTTGTTCTTTAGACAAAGGGAGCTATGAAGAAGAATTAGACACCTTCATAAGATTTTTTTTCTGAACAATGCAACAGCAAGCCAGGAAGAAAAATTCCTGTATCCAAATATATGGGTTTTTGTTTAATGTCAGGTGTAAAAAATTATTTCCCTGTTTTGGCAATATATGACTAACAATGATTGCTAAATCAGAATTATTTGGGTTTTAAAGCCACTACACGGGACCCCCTTTAGCAATGGAATAAAGTTAAGGATGAAAAGAGAGAGATTAATTATTATTTCATCAAAGGAAAAACATTCTAAATGTATTTAGCATTTATATCGCTGATATATTCGCAAAAAAGTTAAGTATGAAGTATTTATTTTAAAAAATACATAGTAATAAGAATGGAACTCTGAAGCCCTCACATAAAGCTATTTTTCTTCTATTCAGCTTTAAAATGTTGGTGGGGTGGTAGCAGGACTGGATAAAATATAATACTGCTGTATTTAAGCAAGATATTAAATCATAGACAGGGAAATTAAGTATAAAAATAGATATTTACTATGATTCAGATGGAAAAGCAGTTCACATTTGCAAAGCAGTTTGAACAGTACACATGACAACACCATTATTGTAGCAGGGTTCACACAGCAGGTAACTAATTTTAGCTGAGAATATTACAGACAACTATGATTTTCTAAGCCCAAAAGTTTTTAATGAAATCATTTAACTTGAAGAGTTTGAGAACAGGATGTATTTTGAAGGATTGAAGTGGGGCAATAATAACATCATGCTGATGATGATTTTCAGGGAGTCTAAGCATTTCATCACTGCTAATTCCCACACAGTACCACCCATTACTTTTAAATAAATGGCTTTTCATGATGTAAAGAATTAAAAATTGAGGAATAACCTGGGGTTTTCTTCAGGTCTCCTGACAGAGGTGCATTTCAGCTGTTTACCATTTAACTGCTCTCAGCAATTACTAAATACCAGCCCCAGCTCTGTTTGCCTGACTTTCTCCTTCTACCAAGATTGCTCAGCACATTCATTTTACTTTAAAATGTGTGAAATCTTAATCTGAATCCTCTCATTTCTCTAAATGGCTGAAACAAGTGTCCCAGTTTTTGGTGATACCAATTCCCATTAAAATAAAAAGCAAAAAACCAAATCTCAGCTATCTGCTATGGGGTAGAGGGACCTCACTGATTTTTCTGTAGTGGAAGAGGTGTTGATCCTTTCTGAAAATGAGAATCCACTTGGAAAGCAAAGAGTGTCAGCAAAAACTCAGTTTGTTTTGGGAGAGCGTCTGCAGCGTGGTGAGAGGGACTGCAGCTCATCACCAGATCAGAACATTTCCAAAACACAGTTCTGTGCAGCCTTTTTAAATTAAGTAGATACCCATTCTCATTTCCTTGGGGAAATGCACTTAGAAGGAGGTCTCTGCAGTGGGAAGAGAAGGGCATTTTCTAAGGCTCAGAAGAAGGAGAGGAGGGAATAACAAGTGCCACCTAAGCTTCAAATGGAATTTTCCTGTGAAATGGAGTTTTCCTGTGTGGCAGTTTGCTGTTAGATTTGTTGAATCCTGAGTTTCTGCTTTTGAGCAAAAGGATTACCTGTGGGGTAAAAACTCTTGTATTTATGGGGTGATTTGAAAACAGACTCGATGTCAGAATCTCCTTCTGCCCCCCACCAGTATGTGTGTAACAATATCCAGGAATCCATACCTGGACAACAGTTCTGGCAACATTTTAACTTCAGTAAGAAATCCAGATTGGTAATTTTGTCTGTCATGGATGTAAAGTGGAAATCTGACCTGTGTAAAATTCTGATAGCAAAATAAAAAAAAAGGGATTAGGTTTATCTAATGTCACATTTTCTCACTGTCTAAAAAGGCGGACTTACAAAAAAAAAAAAAAAAAAAAAAACAAAAACAACAACAAAAAACAAAAACCCAAACAAACCGAAAAAAAACCAACAACAACAAACAAAAAAAAAAAAAAAAAGAAAAAAGAAAAGACAAACCAACAAGTTTAGAAGCATTGGTGAACCTGAATGAGGTTTTGAATTCCAAAGCTGGCTTGTCTCCCAGGCTTGGGGAAAAAAGGTGCAAATCAGTGTGCAAGCCTTCAACCCTGGGCAAAACTCAGTCCTACCCAGGAGATATGAAACTGCCTCGTGCCAGAGACTCTGCCTGATCTCCCCCTGTTCCAGGTCCTGCATGTAGATAAATATACTTTGTTAGGGGTCTGTGCACCACAGAACTCCAAATCCAACTAGGCAAGACACAGAAATTAAGTAAAACTCCTTGTTTTACTAATGGGAAGTGGAAGTCCAGCTAAATACCTGGTGAAGTTCATGGAGGAACCTTGTGCTCCCCCTGAGAAGCGAACTTAATTTTCCCGAGTTCTTATCCAAAGTACCTACCTAGTGACCAACTCCCTTTTCAAAATTAAGAACAGTTTTATTGAAAGATGGCAGTGATGATGCCCAAGTATGATTGGTGTTTCTGAGAAGGTTCAGTCTAAGCAGACCAAGAATAAAGAAACAGGCACAGAGAGATAATAAAGTGAATCATGCATTACGTGAATAACAGGAATTAGGTCCTCTGAGTACAACTACCCTGCTGTGCTTTTATTTCCCTACAGCTTTTGCTGTACTTTTGGGATTCCTTGGAGAATCAAGACCTGGGAACTCCCATGGACCAGCACTTTGAGGAGAGCATAAGAATCTTGAGTAGCCTGAGTACAAAAAAGGCCAGGTTTCTTACAGTTTCATTCTGAATACTGACCATATTTTATACCCAATTCCTACAGATTTGATTACTTTTATTCGGCCCATTTATACTGTAAAACAGCTCCTCTATTGATTTATTTCAGCCCATTTATACTGTAAAGCAGCTCCTTCATGTGCATTGGTTTCTGGAACCTGGGTGTTCCCAAAGCACAGCTCATCTTATGTGACAGAAGTCATAAATGACAGAAGTCATTTTAACACCCTTGGTTACAGGTCTTACAACTGGTGAGTCAAGCCTACAGCTTGCCTTGGCTTCAGAAATGCTCCTGGGCTTTCAAGACCAACCCTCAATCATCAGCTGCTGTCAATAACAGAAGAAACATCTTTTTCCATGCAGGGTGATTCAGGGTCCTCCCCTGTGGTAGAGCTCTACAATGAGGGTAAAATTCATGTCCTTGAACAACTCCCCATCTCCTGGTGATCTCCCAACAGCTGGAGACCATCCTAAATGTCACAGCCCTCCAGAAAAAGTTCAGGGAGCATGTCTGGGATGTTGATCTTCCTCTAATTTATATGCAGAGCTCTGAGTGTCTTTGTGCACATGTTGGTGGGGAGGGTGTGTTATGAAACACACTCCACTGTTCCCACTTCTCCTGCTGGCAAGGAGAGGAGGGAGCAGGCGCATGGCAGTCCTGTTGTTCAACACTGCTGAAGGCATCTGGGTGAAGTAGTAGTAAATGGGGTACAGAAATCCATGGAAAAGTGTTGGAACCCTGGAAAATGAGAATTTCAGACTTTCTGTGCTAAGAGGAACTGACCCCCAAGGGAACACTGCATTTGACCTGAAGCTGTGGGGAAGGCTTCCAAAGTAGAATGACAGAACTGGGATTGTAGATGTGCAGTTTGAAGAGAAATGTGTGATATCACATGGTGGAAAACTTACAGTTTAAGGGTTTAGAATATAGTAATACATATAAAGCAAGATGAAGGTTTTAGGGCAGAGGCTGGTCCTGCTTCACCTTCATCTTCATGGGTTTGAGTGGTTTTGTGTAATTGGATAAAAAGTCCACATTGCAGGACACAGGTGGTTCGTTACTGGGTCAAAAGTAAAAATAATTTAGGTGTCATTTTTTTAATTGGACAGTTTATCCTTAAAATACCTTGTAGAGAGAGAGATGGGGCTCCATTTTTAGTTTGTTAGAGTGAAGTGCTGTAGAACTCAGGGTTCATGAGACTGTAACATAGATGAGAACTAACAAACCTCTGAGTCCAAACAAGAAATACAGTCTTGTGCATTTAATCCTGACCTTGGAAGAAATAAAAAGAAAGAAAAGAATTGGCAGAAAAACTCTATTTCTACCTCGGAGTCTGCCCCGATGAATCCTGCTCGTGCCACTGACTCACACGCCCAGGCAGAGGCTCTGCAGTCAGAAAATGAGAAAGAAGAGACCTCAGAAGGAAATGTCAGGGTAGTCATTTTCTCACAGGACTCTTCCTGGCAGCTGGGGCTGGTGGCTCTGGGACAACACGTTGGAGTTTTGCAGGGGGATTCCTGCGGAACGGAAACGTCCTCACAAGGATCATTCCCCTGGCTGTGCTCAGTCCTGTGGGAAACTCTTACCCTATGACGAGTTCTTCTAAACTAGATGGGATTTATATTTATTCTTAAGTTGTCTTTTATTTTTGGCAACTCCCCCACTGCTGGCTTGACATCTCAGAAACGAGACCCTTCAGATTCTCAGAAGCCAGAAATGCCGCTGACAAAACTAATTCAGAGCTGTCCTCATCAGCTCTACTCCCTTTTCTTTCCATTCACTTATTCCCTCCTCTGCTAATTCTGGAACAGTTTTGGTGCACATTAAAAGTAATTAAGACCATGTTGCTGGACATACATAATCCAAATTAAGAGAAGAAAAGAAAAGACCTATCTGCTCAATCTGATTCTACTTCTAGTTCATGAGGTTTGGATTTTGCATGGTAAGACTTAGAGACAAGTGCTGGACAAACCTTGTAAAACAACCAAAATTAGGGGCCATAATTCTGAATGAATTTTGGGTTTTTGGGGGGCATCTTAGATTTGTATCTAGAAGATTTTATTCACTCCCCTAAATTTCAGTCATAATTTATCTCAGCTATGGTTGTAATGGCTCATGGGGCATTGAGTTGTTTGTTATAGGCTTCTCTTATATGTTTCTCTTTTTTTTTCCCTTCCCCTGCAGGTGCTGCAATCTCAGTCTGAGACCTACGAATGAGCCTGGATTCATTTCTAATTGCACAGCTTCATGAGAAAGAAGAGACTTGCCAGCTTGCCCAGCATCTCCAGTGATATTTCTTACTCTCATTAATCCCTGGAACTCTATTAATGTGATGTGTACTCATGCACGAGACCATTCTGCTCATTATGTGCAGCATATGGAGAGATTTTACATCAATATTTTCATTTTTCTGACTGTTCCCTTTTGGCAGGAACAACAAAGGGTAAAATCTGCCTCTCCTATATGGAGTGATTCCACACACTGACACTTTTCCAGACATTCCAAACAGAAGCACAACCGAATATTTTGCTGTATTGAGTTCTCTAGTTTCCACCCAAGGGTGAGAATTTGGTGACTGCAGGTGTTAAAATCCCCACCAGACTCTTTAGTTGCATTCAGTACCAGCTAGAGAAAAATTAAAGGACTCTTTTAAAATATGAAGTTTAATTCTATCCAGAGTGATAAAGAGTGCGTTAGGAGCTCAGAATTTGGAGTTCAAATTTATTCCAGTGGTGGTCTGGATTTTTATGCCAGAGATGTGTTTTCTCATGCCTGTGAGTAGAACAATTAAAACAAGTTAAAATCATTGAACTCTCTTTCCTACTGCAGTTGAACTTGGAAAAACAATGCACAGTTTTGAATTTTTAAAGAGTTAAAGATTATTTCTGTTTAAATTTTAAAGTTGTTGGATGGGGTTTTTTTGTAACAATATTTAATTACTTGCCTGGTCTTGTCAGGCACTTACAGAGCCATGTAATGTCTAGTATTAAAAACCTCTTGGTAGATTTGATCCCATACCCCCCAAAAACATCCAAAAGTGAGAGTTTTAAGGGAAAAGACAGCCTTTCACTTGGTCAGAGCTTGCCAGAATGTCTCTGTTTGGGGTGATCCCAGACCATCTGTGAGGGGAAACAAAGGGAGTAAATTCCAGTGCCTTTCTGCAGGGGTCTGAAAACTGTGAATTTTCTCCTTTTACAGTGAATTTATACAGGCAGACCCTCCAGCCTTGTTTTGTGCTGTGACAATGCAGTTGGATTGTCCCAGCCCCTGTGCTGTAACAGAGGCGCAGCGCGTTCTGCCTCGGACGGAGCCTGGGTGGGCAGAGGCTCTTTGGGCCAATCATCTCTCCTCCATCTCCCACAAGCCTTTTGTCTGTGAAAACATTCACATCTGAAACATTCAGGACAGTCTCATCCAAAGACATTCCTGCTTTTTGATAATTGAGCACCTCTTGGAAGCAGAACCCAGCTCGAGGGCAAGCAGTGGCACAGTGGAGTGAGGACAACTCCTTCCTCCTGAATAAATGCCATTAATGTGTGGGACAGTGAGGCGGTGATTCATGACTGTGGGCAAGCACAAAGCGTTTCAATGCTAAGTTTAGGCTAAGATTGCAACAGATAACCAACCTGGAAGATGGGATGCAGAGCAATGTGGGAATTCTGACACCACAGACTAGACTTCCAGTCACTGGATATTGCATAACCTGAGATAAACAGAAATCTTTGTTGTGAAGATTAAAAAAAACCTCCTCAGGATGGAATGCTTGTTGAACATAATGCTGCCTAATTTTGACTCTGTCAGCTGTCAAATTCATCTCCTCATTTAAAAGAAAAAAATGTTAAATAAACCAAAGTTTATGAAACATATGTTTGCATTTAAAACTGTTTTGCTGTTCACTCTGAGAGGACTTTGGAGACATGGCCTGTGTTATAATACCACTTCCATTAAACATTGGAAGCTCAACTTTTCTTACAAAAAAATTCACACAAACATTCTGCTCTTAATCCAAACAGAGGGGTTATGAACTGAACCTTCAAACAGAAACTTTCAATATTTGGCTTCTCAGCTCAGTAGCACCAATCTGGGATGCCAACCAGCATGCCCTGTCATTAATAATTGTTAAAAAAGGTCCTAAAGGCAGAATACCCAGTGCATATAGCTTGTCTGCTTTTTTAACCAAATAAGGGAACAGGGCATTTCACTGTTTATAATAGCAACATGAAATACGATGTTTCAAACTGTTAAAGAAAACACTTTTAAACTTTTCCTGCCCATTTCCAAGTTTCTTCAGCTTCTAAAAAAAATAAATTTAAAAAAAATAACAAAACTGGCTACAACCCTCTGGCAGATTTATAGAAACCTCAGTTTTTCACTTTTCAAAACATTTTAACAAAGCTCCAGAGATGAACAACATATCACCCAAGTTCTGGCAGCTATGCCAGGATTGTACACACAGTTCCCAAAGAGTAAACACACAAAAATCAATTCCAGGCAATGACAGAAAGCGGAACTAATTAAAGACTCCAAAGCAAAACAGATCATTTTCTAAGACAAACATGTCAATATTTATCACACAAGTAAAGCTGGTCCTACAGTCAGTCTGGTGGTATTTATAAACATACAGCTGGCACAATAACATCTTGGTAATTATCAAATGAATGTTAATAAAATACACATAAATACTTAAACCCTACACTAGGCAACTCTTAAACTGCTGCTTTAGCCTCTTACCAAAACTTAAACTTTAGATTGTCTGACAGCATCCTGAAGTTTTTTAATGATTTGTTACTATCCCCTCTTACCATTAAAACTCTTGACTTAGCCAGAGTTCCTTTTGATCACCCCAGTGCAAGGAGGCAGATTCAAGCCACAAAATCCTCATCACACAGTGAAAGGAGGCAGATTCAAACCACAAAATCGTCATCACACATCTCTCTTCCCACGTTTTCATCCCCCTGCGAGCCCAGGAGCTGCTGAGCAGAGCTCCCCTGGGCTCTCCTGCTGGTGGTGCCATTCCTGCCCTGTGCTGGCCACCCCTCCATCCTGCTGGAGGCTCTCTTGGCACCAGAGCCAGGCCACAGCAGCTGAAATACATAAAATACAGGGGTTTATTCCCTGCTTCCAGTCTGGGTTATGATTGAACTGGGACTTTGGGTCAGCAGGTGCTCACTGCCCAGAAGCGAGGGCAATGCTGTGCAGGTAGGAGGAAAGGATGTTTTCCTCCACCCTGACCAAAACCAAGAGAGCTATCAGCATTTCTCCAGCTTTGCAGGGCTCAGTGTGATGGTGGTACAGCTCTGCCAGATGAGGTTTTTCTCATCAGCTGAGTGTTTGATGTTCAAATCAGCCATGCACCCCCAGAGTGCTGAAACCGCTGCTGCACCTCCCTTTTTCTCAGCCAGGTTCCTTTAAGGCAAGGAGTGTGTGTTTATCAGGGCTTGGTGCTGTTTCTAGCACAGGGTGCCACTGAAGCAGAGCCACCTGAGCAGGAGGCAGCTCTTCCTTCCCTCTGTCACTGGAAATGGTCTGTGTGCTGGTGCCAGGTGGGAGGAGGAGGGGAGAAGGGATGGACGTCGGAATGGGGATGAGTTTCATGAGCTCTGTGCACCTCTCCACCCAGGTTAGCTGCACTTCCATCTCCCTGGTGGGTATTATTCTCCAGTATGCCCAAGATTTCTACCTCCTTCTTCGTTTTGCATGCATCAAATGCATTCAGGAAGCACCAATTCCTTTTAAAGGACAGCTCCAAAGCTGATGGATGGGAGCCAGCTTTGCAGATCAAAGTTCCTTTTGCTCCTCAATACAAACAGAGTATTGCAAAATGAAGGGGAAATCTGCAGCACACCTGCACAGCACAGAAAAGAAACAGCACCATGGCTCAAAAGCTTTACTTTTCAGCTTGAGTTTTGCAGTTTGGAGAGGCTAAGGCACAATTTCTTCCTATTTTTTTTAATATTATCTTGGGTGGAAATTTAAATGTAACAGCAAGAAAGCCAGGTTGTATTCATCATTTGACTTTATTTCTACTTGGTTGGTTAGTAAGAGAATTTCCTGTCTGCAGGAAAGGTTTGTGCTTTGGAAAGAACTATTTATTTCAGCTTGATTGAAACACTATATGCTGGATTTGACAGAGTGAATGAAATAAAGTTCAGGAAGTTTTCATTGCTGCCTGAAAGGAAATTTTATCAAACCTGACATTCATGCTGTTAGAAGTTTCAGTACTCACAAAGGGCCATGTTTTAACTTTTCCGACTGATTCCAGTTCAGGCTGTAGTGCCACATCCAGCAGCATGGTTATTTATGATTTTATAAGGAATTATTAGCCTTTTTCTGAGCTGCCTCCTGCTCTGGGACATCACTAAAATGTGTGTTGTCATTGAGAGATTGTTTGAGGAACTGGCTCAACTGAACAAAACCTCAAATCTATCTTCCTTCCTTCCTTCCTTCCTTCCTTCCTTCCTTCCTTCCTTCCTTCCTTCCTTCCTTCCTTCCTTCCTTCCTTCCTTCCTTCCTTCCTTCCTTCCTTCCTTCCTTCCTTCCTTCCTTCCTTCCTTCCTTCCTTCCTTCCTTCCTTCCTTCCTTCCTTCCTTCCTTCCTTCCTTCCTTCCTTCCTTCCTTCCTTCCTTCCTTCCTTCCTTCCTTCCTTCCTTCCTTCCTTCCTTCCTTCCTTCCTTCCTTCCTTCCTTCCTTCCTTCCTTCCTTCCTTCCTTCCTTCCTTCCTTCCTTCCTTCCTTCCTTCCTCCTTCCTTCCTTCTTCCTTCCTTCCTTCCCTTCCTCATTCAGTAAGTTATCTGGGTTGTTCCTCAAGGGCTTCCAGAACCACAGTTCAGAGGAGGGAGTGAGTGCAGCAATAAATGGCTCAGCATGTACAGGGAGAGGGAGGGATTGAGCCAGAGCTGGCACCAGAAGTTGTTCCTGTGGAGCCATAATCTCTGTCTGATTTCATTATCAAGTATGGACTACCTTGTTTCATTAAATCAGTGATCCCAAATGTCCAGAGAGGGAGATAAAGTAAGTATATATCAGTATATATACAGCTCTGCTTTGACTTAAGGTTATATTAAGTATTCTGGGTGGATAAGAAACAGACATTTGGTGGGAAGACTAAAAATCAGTTTGGGTAATGCCAGAGGCTGCTCTGGTGTCCTTGGAGAGCTTCCCTGGGGCTGTGCCTGGTTTGGATACTCTTCAGGCAGGGATGCTGAAGTCATGGTTAACGTAAGGCACCAAGCAGAGGCATCTCAGCACTTTTGGGCAAATACCTGCAACTAAAAGAGGCAACAAATGAAAAGAAGGCAAAAAGAATAAAACACATTTATGTGAGGGGAAAAAGAGAAGACAAACCCAAACACAACTGCAGGAATAATGACTCCCAGTAAGTCAGCAAAGCACACTGAAGACCTGAACAAAAGCATCAGGTGATGGTGCTGAGTTTCAGTGAGGGAGCTGATTGCTGAATATCCCAGCAGTGTCAGACAGGAGCAGCTCTGCCTGAAGAGAAGTTGTGCAGCTCAGCACAAGCGAAACTCCTGCTCTGGAACATGCAGGGATTAATTCTGCAACCAACACACACACACACAGAGAAATGCTTGGGGCATAATGCAAGCAGAACCTCTAGTATTTTTGTAATTGAGCAAAAAGAGAGAAAAATTTGGATTAGGCAACCATTGGACACTCCTAAACTCGCCTGCTCCTCACCTCTACTCCATCCCAACACTGAATGAAAAACCCCTCACACACTTACAGACTTCATTAAGTCCCAGACTCCCCTGATTCCAAGGGCTGGAAGTGCAGTGGAAGCCCTGATGCCAAGGTTGGACAATCCAGGCTTTGGTACCAAGTTTGCAGAAGTGATGGGGTTTGTCAGAGCTGGGTCTGCTGTCAGTAATGCACAAGGGAAACATTTATTTACACATTTATGTGAATACAGCACAGTCAAGTTCACTGACTCATTTTCACAAGAAAGGTAATGGTGGGTAAAGGATTCATGTCTTATGATCCCTTCTCCTGTGTTTTATCCATAAATCCATTTTTGAGACAGGAGATCCTGCTGTGTTTGTGATGAATATCATCATGTCTTCAACATATATATATATATATATATAATATATATTTATATTTATATCTATTTATATAGTTATATATTTGTAATTTTAAATATATATTTTGTATATATATTTACAAAGCCCAAAGAGGTTTCTCATTTTGGAAACCACTGATAAACAGTTTTACCTCCAATAAGCAGGTTAACAAACACAGCAGCGAACAGGCAGTTCATAACCTAGATGAACACAGAGAATGGGAAAAGCAGCCCTGTGCAGGTCCAAACACAGGCAGTTATCAGGAAGATCTCAACCATGAGATCTCTGTCACTGCAGAACCATTTTCCCAAGCAGAATTACAGGAGCTTGAAACCTTCATACCTGGACCATCATCTCATGGATGGAATAATCCACCTCTGTATGCTCTGACTACACAGAAAAGGCATTTTAACTCCATGCAGGGCTCACCTGGGATTTTAAATGAGTTAAAACAGTTTAACACTCACAAAAAAAAAAAAAAAAAAATCCTCCTTGTGATTGCTACCTGCTGACTTAAGGAATCCAATCACTAAATGAGCTCTCAGTGAGGGATGTCTTCCTCAAGACCTCATGTTGACCTGGAAAGTGTTAATTCCTTTGAAAACTCGTTGTACCAATGTTTGTTTAGGCTGGGAAGAGGTGGATAATTACATTGAGAGTTAGGAGGACATCAAAAAATCCAGGGAGAACAAGAGTTCACCTCAGAAAGCAGGAAACTCCTCAGGAGGAAACCTTCAGTATCTGAAGCTTTCGAGGAGAAAAAAAGGAAAAGTTAGGAAGAAAAACACTCTGCCAAAGCCATTCCCTGAAGCCCAGAGGAGCCTTGCTTTCATTCAGTGCTCTTAATGGTGGCATTCCTTGGAATTCTGCTCCCCTTTCTGAGCAGCAGTGGGAGGAGGAGCAGCAGAGATGTGTCACCCAGCGAACCCCGCAGCTTGCGTGGGGCTGGAGCAGCCCAGCAGAGCCACAGAGGGGACGGAGCAGGGCTCAGGTGGCCCTTTCCTCACAGCACAGCTTTGCTATCAGGGTTTGCACCGTGCTGGGGCTCCTGCTCTCCCCCTGCGCTGGGAAAATCCCCTTGGTTTTGCTGTGCAGACACCCAGATTTTAATACGGGATCATGATCCATTCAGAACTTTCATATCTTAGTCTAAATGTCAAAACTCCCTTTCTAGTCAGCTTAATCATTGATTGAAAAAGGGCTGGAAATTTTAGTAACACAAGCATAACTGATGTTTCTAGAGCAAAAAAAGAATCAAAAAATCAAACAGTCCTTTGTCTCAACTTTGTATTTTAGGGGCTATTTGGCATCTTTTAGCTTCCTTTACAAATGAATTCCTCCTTTATAAGACCATGGATACAGGATTCCTCCTTCCCCAAGAACCACGTGTGGTGGGAAATAGTCCAGATGCTAGCTAGTAAAAGAAATGAGGCAGTAAGAGATGCGCATGGCAGGGATTACTTTCCCAGTCCTTTCAGATGAAGGGATGATAAAACATTGATAAAACATTGCATTGCTTTCCTTTCTTTTTCCTTCAAAATCTGTCTCACTTGACAAGGCTATCAAAAGTTATAACAAGTTGGTTTGTTGGGTTTTTTTGTTTTGTTTTGGGTTTTTTTTTTCTGATTTATTGTATGGGAAACGTTTTTATCTTGTTCCTCTGGCTTTTTGGTGCCCCCTCGTGTTTAAAAGAATGTGATAAATATCAATTGCATCTGTGTGTCTTTTAAGATGCAGGATTCATGGAGAACTTAAATAATACTGCCCGAGAAAGGTGTGAGAATTAGGGCATAGGGAAAAAAAGATACTTTAAAAGCTTTTTTCCAGAATTGAAAACAGAGTTTTATCTTGTAATTTTTCAGGATTGTTGTTACATATGTCCAGGTGTTCTCAAAGCCACTGATAAATTAAAGTTACTTATAAGTTTGTAAAAAGTGCATTTTTTAAAGTATTTTAAAATATTCAGAAAGAACACTGAGATTTCTTCTCTTTATTCTGTTCAGGTTTATTGTCCATATTCAATCACAAAATAATACTCTTTGTGATCTGATGATGAAAGATATCTGAGGACTTGTTTTCAGGTAAAAATATTTTAAGGTGTGTGAATTGTTGGGTGTGCAGGCTTTACGTGGGAAGAAGGAGAGAATGAGCCACTGGAAATTCTCCTGTGTCACTGGTCCCTTTCAGACCTTCTGCCAAGTCCCTCACCTCATAACTGCTGATACCCTCATCCTCAGGGTATGTGCTGGCATCTTCCCAGAGGAATTCAACCTGCTGCTAAGATAAAAGAATTTGTATATATTAAAAAAAAAATTAAATAAAAATATATGTGTGTGTGTATGTGTGTGTATGTATATATGAAGTATATATATAAAAAATAAATATAACAGTATATATATATGTGTATATATATGTATTTATATATATAAATATATATATATAAGAACTTGGTTTTTATCATTGGAATAGCTGATAACATAGGCCATAGAAATATTACATCTGTTGAAAACCCTGTGTTTTGAGAGGGAGCATTCAAGAGCTGCTCTTGAAAAGAAATTGCCAGAATCAGCAGAAATTTGTGTGCATTTTGGTGTCTGTTTCTCACCTTGAGCTACATAAATGATGCACACAGAACTTCCTGAACCCACTCAAATCCAGTTTTCATCTGTGGGCTGCGGTGGTGGGAGTTCACCTCTGAGACAGAAAACTCCTCCCTGCGACTCCTGGATCGCAGTCCTGACAGAAATAGCAGTGGAACACCCTTTCTTCTCTTCTTGACAGTCTGGAGGGGAGCTACCAAAACATTCTCCCATGACAGATTCACTCCTGAGCGGTGCAATTAAAAAGATTTATTGGGATTCCATGGAGAAGGTGGCACTAGAGCTGAAGGAACGGCCTGGATGTCACAGGAGCCAAGGGCTCTTCAGAGGGGGTTTGACTTTGGGTAAGTCACACTGAATAAGACACAAACTTTTTTATCATATTTTTCACACAAACTTTTTTATTACATTTTTTTATCCCTTCTTGTCCAGCCCTCCCCTCTTATTACTAAACCTAGCCCAGGGCTCTGGGCTTTTGTGTCACCTTGGTTTTGTCAGCCCCTCTGGCTTTGTTTGCCTTCCCACCCTGATTTTTCCTGGAGCTGTTGGGATCACACAGGAGCCAGTGCTGGCTGCTTGCTTTTCAAACTCCAGTGTTTGCTGCAAGTGCTGCATTTTTATGGCACCTTTGTGTACAGTAACAAATGGCCTGGCTTTGTTAATCCTGATTACCCATCTGGATATAGACAGGCTACTTATATTTAGAGATATAATGCAGGAAGGTATGCAGGGCTCAGCCTCACCAGGAAACAATCACTGCTGCATTATTTTATTTATATGGATCCAAAGCACAGTATAAAAAGGTCTATATTCTTTCCTGGAACCATTTGATATTCAAACACGTGCATGTGAGGACACAGCCATACCTGATCACCTCACCAGGACTCAGCTGCTGCAGGTGATGCTCTCTCTTGCTAAGATCAGTCTCAGGGGTGTGATTTCATATTGAAACATCCTTCAATTTTGTCTCTGCTTTTTCTTTTCAATACCTGTCCTGCAGAAACACAGAGGTCTGAGGCTGAAAAAATGAACACAGCTGCTCCTTTAACCAGCTCACCATTCTCACAGTTTCTCAAGCAGGCCATAGGTATCTCTGCTTTGGAAAACATTGGTGAATGTCTCTGAACCTGCCTCTGACTCAGCCCTGGGCTGGATTCTCAGCTCATTGTCCTCTTGTTTCCAGGGAGTCTTCACTGAGATCCTGACTCAGTTCATGATTCAGGTGTTTAGACCACAAACACCTTGGAGATTAACTGTGGATATTTAAAAAAAAAACAAACAATGAAACACACAAAAAGATGTAACCCACAGTTGCAACTGAATATATGAAAGTAACAAACTTAAACCTACATTTCAGTGACAGTCTTAGGTGGAATTTCATTGGTGATGTCTCAGGGACAGGCCTTACAATATTTGTAGACAATTGCTTTATGCAGACCACCAAGAGCTGCACTGAGTAATTCAAATCAGACAAAGCAGATATATGAGTGAAATATTATCCAAATACTAGAGCAACAGGTTCTTTGTAGTTATACGACAATCTGGTGCTGTTGTAGCTTCAGGTCTGCACTCATTTACAGAAGCACAAATTTGCTGCTTTTTGTGACATTTTCAGGAAAGGGAGATCCGTCTGAGCTCCTGGCTCTGAGGAGGTGGAACGGACAAGGAGCAAAACCCCATGGGCTGTGTCTCTGGGGGTGATCTCTGCCATCCTGGTGAGCAGATGGCCTCATGGATGGGCTGAAGAACCAGCACCTCCTTTGGCAAGTGCTGTCAAAACTCTGAGCTTTAGAGAGTCTCTAATCTCCACTGGATAGCAAATCTTGGGCAGGTTTAGTGGATATCTGCTGATAAGGAAGGAGAATATGAAATATTTAGTTCCTGGCATGTGAAAGCCATCTCTGCTGATGGCAAAACTCCCTTCACAGTTAATGAAGTGTTAAAACCTTGTCTCTCCGTGGGCTGCAGTGCGTGCTTGATGCTGAATCTGCTGCAGAATTACTGCAGCACATGGGGCTGCAGCCTCCCAGCACCCAAGCCACTTAAAGTATTAACCTGACTCACCGTCAGTCCCTCTTTGTATTTTACAACAAAAGGATTTGCTGCCTCAATTACAAATGGTGAAACCATTGCAGGCTCAAAATGAAGTTGCAGTAAACACCTGGACTAAATGTGCATTGAGGGAGATGATGCCTCCTATAAATGCAAAGAGTGGCAGGTGGAGTCACAAGTAAATGCTTCACCCTTTCTTCCTCCTTGTGATTCAAGTGGCTAAAGCTCTAAAGCTCTACAGGTAACTTCTGCTAAGTGGTTTTGTATATTTTTTTTTTTACTTTCATTGCTGAAGACCAAAGACACAGAAGTAGGTTGTAGCATGCTGGAAGATGGAAACACTTGTGGGCTGATTTTTGCTTTTGACTATACAACCTAAGAAAACAACAAAACAAAACAAAACAAACAAACAAACGCACAAAAAGGGAAGGGAAGGGAAGGGAAGGGAAGGGAAGGGAAGGGAAGGGAAGGGAAGGGAAGGGAAGGGAAGGGAAGGGAAGGGAAGGGAAGGGAAGGGAAGGGAAGGGAAGGGAAGGGAAGGGAAGGGAAGGGAAGGGAAGGGAAGGGAAGGGAAGGGGAAAGGAAAAGGAAAGGGAAACGGAAAAGGAAACGGAAAAGGAAAAGGAAAAGGAAAAGGAAAAGGAAAAGGAAAAGGAAAAGGAAGGAAAGGAGAAAAGATTAAGAACTATTCTGATTTTTTCTCTCATGGTTACCTGAAGATTCAGTTTGAGAAGGGAATCAATTTGTGCTGCTGTTAGTCACAAAGATCAAAGAGCAGGGAACACACACTGCTGTGTCTGATGGAAATGACCACGGACCAATTGCCTTGCCTATAGCAAGAAGTGCTTGGGATTAGGGAAAAATTTTCTCAGTGCATGGATAATTTTAAGCACAGCAACAGAATCCCACAGGAGGTGGAGATGGATGATGGCGATCTCACCCAAAGGAAACTCCCATCAGTTTGGCTCGGGTTCAATCAGCTTTGGGACTGAGAGGGCGGCTCGGTCCCGTGGCAGAGGGTCTAAAGGAGCCGGGAACGGGCCCCGTTTCCCCGCTGGCCGGCGCAGCTGGGGCTCGGCTGTCAGACTTTCCTTCCCCAGCAGCCGTGACTCAGCCGGGCTGGGTCAGAGCCGCTTCCCAGCTCGCAGCATCTCCCAAAGCCATCCCAGAGCCGCCGGGCTCTCGGCTGCGCTCCCCTCATCTGCAAATGCACAGGCAAGAGTGGGAGGTGCCTCCAGCTACGTGTGCAAAACGACGCTCGGAAAGTTCGGCAGCGCTGATGGGAAAACCCGCGGTGTTTCCCAGATTCGTGGCTGACAGCAGCTGGTGAAAGCATTTAGCAGGGACCCAAGGAAGGGAATAGTCCTGCTCCTCCTGGACATTACGTTTTACAAGCAGCAACATGTTTCCCACTGAGCTTTGCAAAATGTTAAATCATACGAAAAAAAGAATTTTTTAGAAACAGCAGAGACTGCTCACAGAAGTCACAGACCTAAATAAGTTCACAACAAACAGAATCGTCTGTGCTTTAGGTACTTGAGCTCTACATAAATGCTGAGTGCTATAGAGCCAAAAGAACTTGCCATAATCTGAGGTCCACCTCACACTGTCTGTCAGGGGTAAGCAGCATGGAAGGATTAGAAACAGAACATCCCCACAAATGTCTCTCCAACCATCAGAGCTTTGAGACCATATTAAGCTGAAAATTACAGCCAGACTCCTTTGTACAGTAGATGTCTTCAGAGCATTTTTTGGTAAATATTTCTCATCCTTTTTCAAAAAAAAAAATAAAAAAAGCTTTTGGCTTAACTTGTATCTCATGACAATGCAACAGTGTTCTGTATTCTGTGTACAGTTTTGTTCTATTCGCTAGTATATAGTAATTTACTTAATAATCCTATGGTTTCAGTGCATTACATGGCAAAAACACTCATCCTATTTATTTAATCTTGCCACCTGCTAATTCCTCTGGGCATGCCTTAGCTTCCATACCGTGACTTATCACTCACTCTCTGTTTACCTTTCCTGCGTTGCCTGCGGTTTTAGGGCTCCCTGGAACCTGATTCTATACAACAAATCCTCTTTAATTTCTGCCTGTGAGGCCAGGGCAGGCAGGGAGCATGCTGTGTGCGGCAGGGAAGGTGAGGGGCAGGGGCTGTGCTGCTGTCACAGCCAGGGCTTGTTTCACCATCATGTGATTGTGTTCACGCTGCTCCCTGTGCCTGCCAGGGATTTGGGCTCTTATCTCTGGCTGCCCCAGCTGAGAGCAGAGCTGCACTGGATCCCTGCCTGCTCAAAAGTGTAAAAGACTTCAGAAAAATAGTAAAATAGTCCAGAAGCAACTCCAAGGCAGAGGGGTGGGAGGTTGGTTTGCCATTTGGGCTGGTGGGGCAGGTGCCACACACAGGCATTTCCCCAGAGCACACAGAGCCTCCCCTCCAGAGCACAGGAGCCCAGAGCTGCATTATTGTTGTTCAGAAGGCACACAATCCATCTCACAGACTGTAAATATTTCCAGCAGGAGCACTGGCTGTGGGTGTGGGTGCCAAGGCCCGCTGTCGCCTTCCTCGCTGCTGGGAGAGCATTTTTGTTTTATTGTGCAGACAGAGGGTTCTCCATCCCCTCGCCATCCCTCTCACAAGTATGTGTTGAGATGGCATGCTGGGTTTATCACAGGCTGAGGAAGAAAACTGGAGCTGGAGCCTCTGCTTCCTGTCATCCCAGCAGCCTATTTTAGCTCGTGGGGCTCTTGAGAAGACAAATCCTCTGCGCCTGTTGGAGCCTGAGCAGTCCCACAGAGCAGCTCTGTCGCCTCAGGTGAGTGGTCCAGCCCTTGTTAGCCAAATCACAAAGCCCTTGTGTCCATGCAGAGGAGGGAATATTGACAGGAAGGGTCAGGGGAATATTGGCAGGTAAAAGGAATGGTGTGGGGAAGCAGCAGAGGGAGATGGAGCTCAGGCAGGCTCCGTCCAGACTCATGGTTTCCCTGTTATCTTTACAGCAGTTCCCAACAACGGGCTCCTCCAGAGAAGTTAAAGGATCTGCCAGAGCTCATCTAGGGCTCTGGGATGGGAATCTGTTGTCCTGCCTCTCAGCACTACAGGGTGGAGCACAGGTTCCACACTGCGCTGAGATTTTTCCATTTCCACTCAAATCTGGGCAATGTCAGCCCAGGACCTTACAAAAAAATACCAGGTAATTAATGTATTTTAATTTTCAGGACACTAAGATAAATTATTGCTCATTAAGACTTAAACACCTCAAATGAGGCAGTAATGTCAGCTTTTTTTTTTTTTTTCAGGTGTGAAGCTGGAATACACACCTGAAAACACATTTTAATTCTCAAAATCTGACTTATCAGACAAAAACTTCCTAAAACCTGCTACAAAATGATGTCATCAATCAGCTGATCCACTTCTGGCTGGGCTTTGAGTAGGGAAAGCCTACTTTGCACCAGGAAAGGTGGCACTTCAATGATGAAGGCCCTGTGCATGCATCCAGGCTGAATTCCCACCCCAGCTCTATCCAGCAGACGCTCACGGAGCTTGTGGTCATGATGAGATGGGATGCTGGAATCCAGCATGATTCCCAGATCTCTCTTTGTGTCTCACATTTGTAAAACAAATATATGTGTTGGTCCCGTGCCCACATTTGGGTCTGTGGCAGATCTCCATCCAAAATAAATTAGTTACAGGCAGAGGGAAAAGAGCACGTTCCCAAGTGCCTTTGATCTGGGGGTTAAGTGAGCTGCTGAGTGAGGCTTCGGTGCAACACAATCTGCTCACCCCTTCCCCTGCCAAAATTAAACCCACTGATGTGCACTTCAAAAATAGTCCCACCCAAACTGTCCCAAAACCAGCCCAAAAGTTAAAATGGAGGAAAAAAGATAGCAGATGTAGCCTGAAACCATCCTGACTCAGGGCCTCTAGGGCTCATATTCCATGAAGGGAAACTCCATATGCATGGATTCCCTTGTTCATGGATTTACCAGAGTTTTCCACACTGTTCAGGTATTTACCACACTGTGTTTTCTGCCTCTGCTGTCAAACCCCCAGCCAACTCAGGAAAGGTGTTTTTACAGTTTTCCAAATAAACAGCCCCACAGAGATACCCAAGCCATAACCCGCTGCGTTTTCAGTAGCAAAGGGGCATTCAGAGTGGAATTAGAACCATGATGTGTAGCTTAGGGGTGAGTGCCACCAGCAAGATGCCACCTTGCAATTTCCCTGGATGCCAGGGGAGCAGGAAGGGCCTGGGCACAGCAGGAGCACGGCAGTGAGAGGAACTTGCAATGTGGGACACTTGGGGGCTGCCTGCCAGGAGTTGGGAAGCCTGCTGAGCCTCTTTGCTGCTCACAGAGCCCTTGCACACTCCTGGCTTTGCATTTTTGAGGGTTAAGTGCTGGTCTGAGATTACAAATAAAATTAAAAAAAAAAAAAGAAAAGAGAGAGAAAGCAGTCAGAGAATGGTGCAGATAAATCTGTGTGAGGTTTGCCTGAGTGGGTTTCTGCAGCACAGCACGGGCTCAGGCTGTAACTTTGGAGACAACCAGGGAATCCCTGTGGGGTGCTGAAAATGGGAATAGCCTGAAATCCTACTCAAACCCCTGTATAAACACTGCAGCCACCCAGCGGGAGGTGTAAAAAGTGAGTGCCAGCTATTTTATGCCTCACATTTCTAGATAAAAAGTTTACAACATTTGTTCTTTGAGGGCCCGAGCTTGTTGGTGTCTAGGGCTACACTCAGAGCATCCCTCCTGGACCAGACCTGGGAGAAGCAGCTTTCCCGGGGGTCGGGACGGAGAACTTTAACCCCGCTCTCCCAGCTGGCAATCTCGTCACCTTTCCCACCGCGGCTGTGACAAACACGGGCAGCGTCCAGCCCGCACTTTGTGCAAGAGAAGAGCGAACCCGGGGCTTCAACAGCAGACCCGGCCTCGCTTTTCCTTTTCACCGCGGCAAAAACGGGAAAGTGCGGGGAAAATAAAGAGAAACCCAGGCCGAGGAAGCGGCGCGGGGGTTCCTCGGTGCGGGGCGCGCTGACCTTTCCGCGCTGTCCCCGCCCGCAGCTGCCGCCGTCGCTCCGGCGCCGCCGCCCCGCGCCCAAGGTCAGCCCCGCCGCCGCCGCCGCCGCCGCCGCAGGTACGCGCGGGGATTGCGCGGGGATTGCGCGGGGATTGCGCGGGGATTGCGCGGGGGCGGCCGGGCGGGGAGCGCCGCGGCGTCACCGGCAGGGAAGGGAAGGGAAGGGAAGGGAAGGGAAGGGAAGGGAAGGGAAGGGAAGGGAAGGGAAGGGAAGGGAAGGGAAGGGAAAGGAGAAGAGAGGGAGGGGAGGGCAGGGCGGAGGGAGGAGGGCCGGCTCCCCGCGGAGGGCCGCGCTCCGGCGGGCCCGGCGCTCGTATTTAAAGTGTGCCCGGGGGCGGCGGGGCGCTGCGCGGAGCCGCTCCCGGAGCAGCCAGGGGGGAACGGGGAGGGAGGAGGAGGAGGAGGAGGAGGAGCGGCGGGGAGGAGGGATCCTGGCAAGTTCACTTTGGTACCAAGTGGCAGGCGGGCTGCGGAGCTCGGACGGGCGATGGAGAAGGATGAGATCCACCTGCGCAGGCTGCCGGCCGCCGCGCCCTGGGGACCGCGTAAGTCTCGGCCGCCGCTGCGCTGGGGAAGGCGCGGGATGGGGGCGCGCTCCTGCCCGGCCGGGGACGGGCTCAGCGCCCCGGCCGCCCCGATAAGGGATTTATTATTAGCGTTTCATCGACTATATTTAAAAATCCCGAAATAATCGCCGCGGAGTAGCGGTGAAATGAAATAGCTCGTCTCCCACCTCCCGCTTTCCCCCCGCCCGCCCCCCGAAGCGTAAAGCGGTGTAAAGTCCTTTTAACCTATATTAATATCATAATTAAAAGCTCGTCTAACGGCGGGAAGCCAATCTAATTATGAAAAATTGCCGGAGTACGAAGTATATGTGACAAATCCTTGAGTTGATGATTGCTGTTAATTCACACCGTGCTGCGGAAGACGAGCTAAAAAAAAAAACAAAAAAAAAAACAAAACCAACTTGCTAAATGAAATGGATCTGTCTGAGATTGTCAGTAATGTTTTTACAGAACTGACTAAATCATGTAGCTCGCTATCATTAACTAATGTGCTCAGCAAAATAAATTATCTATATTGGAAGGGGAAAATACATTCCTTGGCTGAGAAGTTGCAGAATGTTTGGAGCCAAAGAGCAGATCGTTTAAATCGTAGGGGGTGGGAATTTCCTTGGCTTCCCTCTAGAAATAAATCACGGCTGGGTGTCTGTGTGCATGCATGTGCACCCACACGCGCATTTATATAAAATCTCTGTATAGAAAACCTCCTGCACACGCACTGGGACACAAATTTTGCAACCACTATTTACTGCGCGCATTTTTCCTACCAGCTTGGAGACAATAAAACCAGAACCGAGATGCTAACCAGGAACGTGCTGGAACACTTCTGATTATCCGGCTGAATTGTATACAAATGAAGTAAATTTAGCATGGCACCATTTATAAATTCCATGCTTTACAATCAAAATTCCAAATCTAGCTGTTTGCAGCTAAGAATAGTGCGGGGAGCCCTTTTCTTTACTCCCACTTTTTGGATTCCCACGAAAACTGTTATCCTAGAGCCTGCTCATTAAATAGCCAAATATTTCACTGGAGTTCAGCCCATTTGTAGAAGAAATGCTGTTTACTCATCAAATCTGGGCCAGAATTTAAACTTTTTTCTTTGATGTCTGGCAGAAATTTAAACTTTTTTCTTTAATGTCTGGCAGAAAACAGGTGGGATTTATATGTGAGGAGCAGGGGACAGGGTTTCTGCATGACACTGTTTGTCCCACCTTAACTTTTTCCTGGAAGTAAGGAGCTCCATCTTTGCGCAACAGCAGTGGAAGGCAGGCAGATCATGGGAAGCTGAAGCGTTGTGGCAGTACATAACAGAGATATCAGTAAGAGGACTAAATGATAAAATGGTACTGGGAACTACCATTACTCATGGGGCAGGTGGCAATTTATCACAAGGTAATCACAGTGGTAGGGTGGTGAGAGTCCTGAGAAATCCTTTGAGTGACTTGCTATCTTTGAGAAGCACAGTTTTTTACAGTGACATTATTTAATTTACTTAATCACCCCTTAGCAGCATGAACAGGTTCATTGATGAGTTCAAGGAGCAGTGTTGTTCTCGGCAGTGTGTGTTTGTATTTCTGTTGATAACTTACCCAAAAGAGCTTGTTTGTAAAAGCTGTTTCTCAAACAAAGCTCCTGTCTATTGACATGGCAGCATTTGTGGCACAAATTCACTTTGGAACTTGCTGGAGAGACATGTGAAGACCCATCCTTGAAGTTTTTGCACTCAAAAAAATCCTCCTGCAGACAGCAAAGGAAACTTGCTTGTTGCAAGGAGTTAGGAAAAAGTTGGGCACAGTGAAGGGATGATGGAAGACAGGAAAGCCAAAGGGAAGCTCTGCTCCCCTGGGCTCTGGGTCGATACTATCTGTTGCCCGAATCCAAAGTACTGTTTCAGTTATCACTACCAAGGAGAAAAATGAGCTCAGCACATTATTTTTGGCCCTGTCGGTGGCATGAAAGGACAGGTGTCCCGAGATACATCTGTGCCCTGAGGAGCCACAGCTGATGCCTGCCAGCTTATTATGGTGCCCACTCCTTCTCTGTGCATGGGGGAATTAATGAGTGCATCTGGTGAGGGTCACCACTGGGCTGGGCTCTGGGGCAAGGCAGGGCTGTGTTGGCTCCTTAAAGGACGATGGTGATATCCTGTCACTGCACAGAAAAACTTGGAGGCTCCAGGACAAGTGCTTGGGACTAAGCCCAGCTTTAGAAGTCAAGTCTTTACCCCTTAACCTTTCAGCAGTCAAAAATCCCCTGAGCAAACATCTGCCCCCTTTGAAAACAACTTTAAATGCTGTCAGACGAGTGCCCCCAAAAGTGAAATGTTTCTTCCTCTCTTCTCTGAAAGACCTTGATCAGCCCAGAGCTGGGAGTTCTGGTGTGCACAGCCCCGCTTCCCCTGGTAGCGCTGCAGCTCTTTCCATTAACGGTGAAAATGATGGAGCATATTAAGCTAATAATTAATCAGAGATGACAAGGGACTAATAACTGTATTGATTTAATTAGGACTTCGTTTCCAGCTCTGTAACTTGCAGTCATGCACATCATTAACTTAATATTTTAATTTGTCGTAATAACTTATTAATTCCTGGGGTGAGCGCGCGCACGGCCAGGGCAGCGGCTCTGGCTTGGTGCAGGCATGTGCCAGGGGAAGCATTCCCTGTCCTGCCCCAGGCTGGCAGCCCCTGGGAGCTCTGACAGGGCACCAGGGTGTGGGGAATGGGGCACGGTGGAGCCAGGTGTGGTGGATGTGCTGGCAGGAGGGTGGGGAGCTCTGGGGCCACATGCTGAGGCCGCACGCGTGTGTGATGTGAAATATGGGGGAGAGCACTGTGCCAAAACAGAAGGCTGGCAGCAGAGTAACCCTGGGAAGCAGCAGTGTCTGTTGGCATGGGGAAGGGAAAAATGTCCCTTCTGACTCGAATTGCACCCTTTGGGTTCTGGCAGTTTTGAGGAAAGGAAACGCTTGGGGATGTGCTGTGGTTGGAAAATAAGGCTCACTTTTAATTAGGGTCACTTTGGGCAGAGGAAGAAAGGAAGGGGCTGTGATAGGCATGAAAAGCTTGAGGATTTTACTGTGTGAAAGGCTGATGAAAGCCAGGTTTGGCCCCACTCCCGTTTTATTGGGGATACTTGGCACTAACTGGGCCTGGTTTGGCATCTTACACAGCTGGGTCCTGGGTGAGATCCCCTGGGATCTCAGCCCTGAGCAGAAACCTCTCCAGCAGGAAGGAGCTGTTCTCACCAAGGTCATAGTGCTGAATTGCTGCTTGTATCACACTGTACAGCAAGGTCTGTGGCTCCTGGGGAAAGAGACACAGGGCTCAGCAGCCTGCTCCCTCGTCCAGGTACTCGGGAGTCTCTGCCCTGTGCCTTTGGAAGGCTGATTCCTCTGCTAATATCCTCGTTTGCCACAGAGGGCAGTCAGCACAGGGATGAGATCTGGGAAGCCTCTCCAAAGTCCTTAGCAGTGTCCTCAAGCAACATGGTTGGGAATTGGAGGTATCCACACTAACAAAACTTGCATTTCATGTAGAATTGTTGGGTCACGGCGTAGGTGCGCCACTGGTTCAGTGAGCTCCAGGAATGGAAGTCACCACTCTCCTTATTTCTTGTGAGTGTTTTCAGGGATTCTGACAAAGCCCTTCTGCTCACAGCCTCGCATTTTATTACACAAAAGCCAAGTCAGCAGAGTGGGATGAAAGAGCTGTGTGTGATTTCTGAGACTGCAGAAGGTGTTCAGCTGGCATGGTGTTATTCACCTCCCCGACCTCACCCATGTTTGCAGCCAAGCTGGAGATCAGGACAAGACTTGTGGTTCTGTCACAGATACAAATCCCAAGGGGAGGGGGCTTTACAAATGACAAATTTTCAGGGGTTGGCAGCTTTGCTGGGGCCCTGTCACGGGGTTATTTTCAGTGGTGCTAAGTCATCTTGTGCCAGCTGCTAGATGTGAGCAATGCCACTAACACTGCGCCACTTTGTTCTGGTGCTTTGAGAAGAGCACAGAGATAGTGGTGTCTCCATTGTTCCTGCGAGGTAATTTATGGTCAGTGTGGGCCTTTTAGCAACAACCACAATGTCTGTGAGGCTCGGGATGTGCAGGAAGCAGAGCTCCTCTGCTGGCCTGCTTTAGTCACCAGGCTGCGTCCTGGGCGAGCCCGCATGCCCTCGGGAAAATAGACTCTTGTTTATTTGGTTTAGCCTTTGATTTGTATCCCTCATCCCTCTATTTCTGAAAGTAGTACTACATCCTGGTGGGAGGGCCAGCCCTTCTCCCTGCCCCCTAACCTCCCTGCATCCTCCAGCCTTTCTCTGCAGCAGCTGAACCGTGTCCTGCTCCGTCCTCACCTCGCCTTTGTTCCGTGCCCTTTGTGCTGCTCCGTGCGCTCCATGTTCCAGCTTCCTTTGCTCTTTCCAGTGCCTTGTCCCTGCTCTCCTCTGTGGCTGGCCCACATGCCAGTGTTTGCTGTCTTCTTCTGACTCCCACAGAGTCACATTTTTTGGACCTTCTGCTGGCAGTCCGTCCTTCCAGCCATTAGAGAAACTCTTTCCAGATTTGAACTGATGGAAAGATAGCAGTAACACTAGACCCGGTGCCATTCCTCTTTAATATCTTTGCCTGCTTACCTTATCTACATATCTGATTTATTCTTGGCAGCTCTCTATCTGTGCAAGGACCTGGATGTACATTCTGGTTCCTATCAGTGGTATATTAATAATGTATACAATTACTGAGATGGCCTTCCAGACTGCAGCTCTGAAAGGCAGAACCTTTTCTTTTTTCAAACTGACACAAGCATCTATGACTTTTTCCACAAAACCCTAAGTGCTCTGAGGGAGTTTTAAAACCTGAACTCTGTTATGAAAACCCTAAGTGGTTAGCAGGCATTAACTGCTCTTTTCATATCCTATAAATTTTTGGACTTCTATTGTGACATTAGTGGTACACAACAATCTGAGTTATGTATTCCTGGCTCCCTGTCCTGCTGGTTTACCTCTCCCTCTATTTGTATCCTGATGAGTGCAGACTAAAACAAGAAAAATCTCTTGTTTTCTAAATGTTTTCTAAACATGTTGCAAAATATTTGGTGCCCCTTGTACATCTTCACTGACGTCAGCTGATATCCTGCTTGCAGAACAAGCTTGCAATGTGCAATAGGGATCTGTGTGTTGATAAGTAAGGTTTACTAAGAGAAAATGTGCCAGGGAGAGAGAAATACATTTCACAGCATTCAATTAGTGAAAAAAGGGAAAAGTCTAGCTACTAAATTACATTTTCAGTGCAGATTCAGGACACACTGTTAAAAATTGAATAGAAAAAGTGAGCAGATAGTGACTTCAGTGGCATCATGGAGGTAAAATAATGAACTCTGAATACATTTTAAAACTCTACTTTTCAACATGATACTGTAGGAGTTCTATAATTTTTCTTTAGAAGTGGAAAGGGAGCCAAAGTGGAAGTTTCAGGACTAAACATCATTCAAAGTTGTAGGGTTTTTACTACTTTGAAGTAGGGGTGGTTAAAGACACTTGTCCAGAGCAGCTCTAACAGTCAGAGAAAAACCTCCTGAGTATTTGTGTCTGACCATTTGCACTTTGGCATCTTGGCTGCCCACGCACCACACGACATGTCAGTGAGCGTGCCTTGCAATTCTTCCCGGATTTTGGAAGGCAAAGATTCAAAATATGGTGTGACTTTATGATTGTGGTATGACTGCCCAGAAGAAAAATAACTTCTGCAGGCCACAAGAGATGGAAGCTTTTATGCAAATCCCGTTAAATTCAGCCATGAGTGCGGCACGGCGCTGTTGGCCCCAAAAGGTTTTCCACTGCTGGATTGGTGCTGTTTTGGCAAACCTGCAAGAGGAGGGGAAGCAAGGGGTGTGTGGGTGTCCTGAGTTCATGCAGTGTTTGGGAGTTGAGCATCCAGATTTAATCACCTCCTTGGTTTTGATTAGCACTGCCACGGTCACAGAATCCTAGGGTGGTGTGGGTTGTAAAGGGCATTAAAGATCATCTTGTTCCACCCCCTGCCATGGGCAGGGACATCTTCCACTATCCCAGGATGCTCCAAGCCCTGTCCAGCCTGGTCTTGGACACTTCCAGGGATGAAGCAGCCATAGATTCTCTGGGAAATTTGTTTCAGGGCCTCACCACCCTCACAGAGAGCAATTCCTTCCCAATATCCCACCTGAACCTGCCCTCCCTTTTTGAAGCCATTCCCCCTTGTCTTGGCACTCCAGACCCTTGTCCAAAGTTCCTCTCCAGCTCTCCTGGATCCCCTTTGGGCAGTGGAAGAAGCTCTGAAGTCTCTCCAAAGCCTTCTCTTCTCCAGGCTGAGCAGCCTCAGCTCTCCCAGCCTGGCACCATGGATGGCTCCAGCCCTTGGGGAGTCTCCATGGCCTCCTCTGGAATTGTTCCAGCACATCCACATCCTTTCCATGTAGGGGCCCCAGGGCAGAGGGGAAGCATCCCCTCCCTCACCCTGCTTGCCACGCTGCTTTTGGGGCACCCCAGGACACGTTTGGCTCTCTGGGCTGCCAGCACACCTTGACACCCCAAGCTGGGTTTCCCTCGAGCCAGCAGCCCCAGTCCCCTCCTCAGGGCTGCTCTCAGTCCATTCCCTGCACCTGGGCATTGCCCCAGCTGGGTGCAGGACCTTGGGCTGTCCACCTGGACCTTGGGATGTTTTCCTTGGTGTTTTTGACCTGCTGTGGGCACTGCTGATGGGAGCTGTGTGGACAGCACTCGCCCTCCTATCCATTTCCTATTTGTGATGGACCAGCTGGTGCCAAGGTGCCTCTGGAGGGAGGGATCCACTGCAGGAGCACTGGGAGGGGAGAGCAAGCAGCTGTAGGCTGTGTGGTGACAGCCCCCTCTCCTGCTAGTGGAAACTACTCCATTACTGTCTGTATCCTCTGCTCCTGGCATGGAGTCTGGGACTGGCCTGAAGAAGGCAAATGCTTCTCTGTGAGCAGTCTGAGCGCTGGTATGTGGTCAGCAAACCCCATCCAGATGCTTGTATCTCACTGCAAAACTTTTGGATGTTCTTCTTCTGATGAATGGCAAGAACAGGTTTCTAAAAATAAATTAATGGTTTTCCCTTTTTACTTCCTGTGACTTAATATACTTTATTTATCTATATAGCTACTAGTCATCATCATTCTTCAGCTCACAAGAGTATAAACAGAAATGAGCCTGAGTCACAGAGCGAGGATGTGGAGCCAGGCTTTTTCCAGGATTTTCGCCAGGTGTGGGAGCTGCAGCTCTGGGGTCAGTGAGGGAAAGGGCTGGCTCTGGGGCTGTGCCTCAGGGTCCCACATGTGGCATGGGCAGCATGCAGGGGAAAGCTGCTCTCTGCATCTGCCTCCAGTGTGGTCAGACCTTGCGGCTCTGTGCAAAGAGTTTAAAAAAAAAATAAATCATCAGAAGTGGAATTCTTAAGGTTAATTGATCACTAAAGTAATAAAAGACTTTGAGATTCCATAAATAATAAATAATAAAAGTGTGCGATTCCAGTCAATTATTCCTCTCACACTATCCCTAAGGTTCGTCAGCCCAACATCCAAAGCAGCATTTACTCTTCTTTAATCAGCTCAAGCAATGTGTGCTCCCAAATTTATTCTCCTAGGGCATGCAGTCAGTTCATCATGCTTCTGCCCCAAACCAACCATAAATTTGAATTAAACAGATCTGAAAATAAATTACTGTTATCAGGAATTTTAGGTAGAGGTCTCCTTTGGGTGAAATTTAAGGCTGCCTCTGTACAACAGTAGCAGGAGATGCTGTGATTTTGTTCACGCATTAAAAATGGTGAGTAATCTAAGTTAAAAGATGCTGAGCATCATTTCCTTTGCCAGGATATATCTTGGGAGTACCTCTCTAAGTGGCAAACAGAATAATGAAGAGTGAGTGTCCACATAGTCAATTTTTTTTTAATCAGCATAACTGATTGTACAGAGGGTGTGAGTTGAGTAATCCTTAATTTTCATTTCAAGGTTTCTGGGGTTTTGGGACTCAGCACTGTACCAGCAGGGCTTTGTTTGCAGGCTGCCACAATTTGTCTTTTAGGGTATAGCATGGGCACTGACAGGGACATAGATTTGAGATGTTATTTCATCTTTGAATCTTTATTGCTGTCAATAATCCATTTGCCAGAAAGCTGAGGCCAGCTAAAGGCAGGAGAGAGCAGCTTGAGGTGCCTTGCCAGGACACACTTCAGCTAACAGAGACAACTCTTCCTGTGCCACGGATTTCACATTCTGGCATTTTGGAGAAATATTTGACTTTGTGTGCTCTGAGGTGTTAAATGATGTTTGGGCTTTTGGAATAGGAACAGATCCTGTTTCTGAACACTTGTACTCAAGGATACACAGGAGATCCTCCTTTGACTCCCAGGTTAAGAGGCTGGACACCAAAAGCGTGTCCCAGCCCTTTTGTGCATGCTTTAGAAGGTATTTCTGTATCCACAGGTCTTGGGGGACTTCACAAACTTTAGGGAGACATCATGATAGCCCATCACTCCATTTGCATTGCATTCAAGTTTCAGAACTTCTGGCCTATGACAAGAATGAAAATGTTGAATTTATGGGTTTGACAGGCAACAGAGAACGAGAACTGTCATTTCAGTTCCCTTGAAATGGGTCCAGCTGAGAGAAGAGAACATTTGTCCAGGGTGAGACCCTGTGCACTGTGTAGGTGAGGGAGAAGAAAAGTGCTCTGTGTCTGGCCCAGATCACACAGGGTGAAACTGTTCTAGGTGCTCCTTTCTTCAGAAATGGAGTTTGAACTGTCAAACTTATTCACTCTGCTGCTTACTTTGTAGGGGACTGAGGAGTGCCATCACACTGTAAAAATTAAATAGCTCAAAATAAATTAAATATAAAATAAATATAAAATTAAATAACTCAAAATTAAATAGCTTATTTTGTAAATTTGCAGCTGATTATTTTCTTTTGAGAATGAATCTGCTCTCTCAAACATGCTGAAAATAAAGACAAGTCATTGGCAGCAAGAGAAATTGTGCTCTGTTCTTACAGTGCCATAATGACTTGTCTTTTGTGTGTTGTGATAAAGTATTTTTGAATAATCTTAACCATTTAAGCTCATCTGACAATATAAATGAATAGCTGGATAATGAAAACCAGAGATCGTCTACTAATTATCAGAGGAAGAGCAGAAACAGGTTTTGGTTTAGATTTTAAACATGGTTACATACCAGAGGCATAGAAATCAAATCTAAGCCTTTTAAAGCTAATAGTTCCTAAATGGCAGGTGAAATAATTTAATTTTTAAAGCTTCTCTTTGTAGCATCTTGCTAAGAAGCTCTCAGTTAAAAGAACCAGATTGTCGTTTCCAAAACAAGATCTCTGTTGTCTTGATAGTACAAATTAACGAAAACTTTCCTTTTTCTCCCTCTTCAGTAGATTTTCTCAGAATAGCTCCTGAGGGCTGTGTCCTGCAATTCCCTGTGCCCTCTGGCCCTCATCCAGACAAGCACTCAAGTGCACAAACAGCCCTGGTTTTGGTGGCAGCTGGGCAGGAGACCCTCGCGCGTGCCTTGTGTCCATGCCCCTGTGCCCAAGGGAATCTGCAGCAGCTTCCCGCCCTCCACAGAGCTTTCTCCACCTGGCAGGAGCAGCATTTGACACCCCAGCCCTGCCCCTTCACTCTCTGTGCCTCTGTGTCAGGGTTTTTAAGGATTCTTTGGTGGAAGATCTCTGCCTTTCGGGGATCTTCTCGTCAGCTCTGCTCCGGCGGAGGCTTTGCCATCCAGTTTGGAAGCAATGTCTAATGGTGGCTGAGGGTTTCAGCTTCCCATCAGTCACAGCATTGAGTCTTTAAAGCAAAACCCAGCTGAAGCAGTTCCTGGGAGCTTGTGATTGATTTCAGTCCAGCAATTACTGGGTATTGACTGACTCGGGTGGGATTTCCGCCAGGAGCAGAGTTGTTTGCGGGAAGTTTCATGTTTTTCCTGCGGCAGATAAACTCAGGGACCCTATAAACATATTTCAACCTCAATGTGAACGATCTGATGTTAAAAGGAAATAAAAAAAAAAGCTTTTAAATCCCATGGATTGTATGTGTGTAGTCATTTAATAACGTTAGTAGGCAAATAAATACTTCTCATGACCAGATTATTACAGGGGAGTGTCTTTCCCCTGAAGTATGGGGTTGCTGTCAGAGCAAAACAGGGAGCTAATTCCAGCTTTCACCCTTTTTTGAGTGCTCTTTCTGTTTCTTCGCACCACAATTTTTTTGCCACTGCTTTCTTTGTCACTTTGTTACTTTTTTTTTTTTTAATCATTTTTAAGATTTAAAGGTAGGAGAAAAGAGGATATTAGAGAAAAAAAGACCAAACTGGGTAGATAAAATGTTTCAGCTATCCACAGGCAGGAAATCTGAGCTCCTCTGGAACCTGAATGAGTCCTGGAGTAGCCCCGTTATTTATATATATATATATATAATTTCCCTGTTCAACTGTTCTGCCTGCTTTTCCCACGTTTTCATCAAAGTGGCCCCAGAAGGGACAGTTGTGAAACAGAAACTCTCTGTGAGCAGAGGAACAAAAACAGAGCTTTTGTTAAGCTTGGTTTTAGCAAAAACAAACAGCTTTAATTGCCACAAGTGTTTGCAAATGTTGCTGTTCTCTCCTAAGTGTGTTTTAATATGGGAGGGAAAATCGGGAAAGGCAAGGAGAGATGTTGGTGGCAGCTCCATCTCATTGAAACTTGGATTGAGCCAGTGATGGTGGTTTCTGCCTCTTCCTACCCTGTGCCCTGGCCAGGCTGCAGATAGGTTTGCAGCACTGAAGGAAAAAATAGTTCCTTCCCCTGGTTCACATGAACTACTTTGAACTGGAGCAGATGTGGATGTACAGAACTGTCTGCTCACAGCGACTGTTCCATTTATAACCACGGCTTTTCTATTCATGTCCCTTTATCATTTTAACTTATTTTCTGTTTCCACGTGCTTTTCCACAATAAAATATTCTTAACTAAATGGGTTTTCAGCTCAAATCCAAAGCCTTTGCCAGTACTATTCCTTGCTTGGACTTACAGTGCCAGCATTATTGATCCGTGACTTTTTGCTGATAGTGGTGCCCAGTGGAGGAAAGGTTGAGTTTGGGCTTGTGGGATTTGTAAGATGGGGTTCAGAATATCACTTTATTCCCAAATCAGGGCAAAATCCAGAATCTGATGGTATTAAAATCTTGCAAGAGGTGTTTGTAATATCCAGCTTCCAAATGGTGTTTTTGTTGATTTTATGCTTTGTTGAACTGTGTTTGACTCTGGTGTACAAAATAAGTTTGTGTGCAGCCCAGACCAGAATGGTTTCAGTGAGTACAGATAAGAGATTTGGATTCAACCACAAAAATCCAGTCGATGATCTTTGGTTTGCTTTGTGTTTTCCATGAACTCGTACTCCAGGGTATGTTCATTCACTGTTTGATTTAATTAAATGCTCAATAATTAATTCCACCAATGCTCTGCTGAGTAAGAGGTGAGTCCTGCAGTTTGCACAGGAATGTCCTGGGATGAAGAGGAGATGAAGTAAGAGATGAAATCAGTGTTGGTGTTTGGGTAAAACCGATCAGTTTTGCCCCTCCAGTTCTGCACTCATTTGAACAGACCATGTGGCCTTTATTACAATACCTGGAATTCATTTTTTTTAGAGTTATTTCAGTTTGTTCTCTGGTTTTTCTATGGAAACAGCCAGTTGTTTGTACATTGGAGACATGTACGTGTGTCAAGTTCTTTGTTTTAGTTCACTGCTTTTGGTTGACACGGAAAACAAGACTTTCATCAAAGCTGTGGAGACAGATAGGATTTTAATCTAAACCATATTAAAAGGCAAAACCCTCTGTGACCAGGGTTTTCTTAAGGTTCAGTTTTGAGCTGCCCCCTGCACTTCCTTCTGGGAAGAAGATGGATTTTTCTTCACTTCATGTTTGAAGGCACTTTTCTTTTCTGGTTGACTCAATAGCACTGGGTGATGGAATCCCATGAAGCAGTGCTGTGTTGGTGTTGGGATGCTCTGAGGAGCAGTTCAGGGAGGCAGGAAATTCTGGTACCCTGGCCTATGGATTCCTCACAGCATTGGGAAAAAAAACATTTTGATGTTGTTGGGTTACCATGACATCACTCAGGCTGCATTGAGGCAAAAGCAAATAAAAGTAGATATTCATGGTGTGGAAAAGAGAGTTTCAGTTGCTCCCCAAGAGGAGGTAATGAAGAAACAGAATGGATCTTTGTGCTGAATCTGGTCTCAGCAATGTTAACAGGTAAGATCTCTCTCTCTCTATCTGTCCAGCTGATGTGGTGTAGACTGGTTTCTGACACACAGTTTGCTCTTGCTCAGGCTCCATCTCCTGTGTACTTGCCCTCCTGGGTTCACCTTCCAGTGTGAAGCATTTCTCCTGCTCTTTTCCCCTTCCCATGATCCGTACACTTTCTATTTCAATAGCTCTAGCCTGCTTTATTTGCTCAGTTTAATTTTCATTTAAAGTTTCTCCTCAGAAAAAAAAGTACAGCTATTCATCTGCAAACAGTTTTTAAATCCCTCTGAATGTTTTTGGTTCCACTGCAGAGGAAACCCTTTCCAGACTGCCCCCAGAGCAGCACTTCTCTCCTGAGCCCTCCCGGTGTCCTTGCTCCTCCCTCCCGCAGCTTTAACAAGAATTGAAACTTCATGGGAACGTACCCAGTGCAGAGCCACATCAAAGCTGTGGTCAGAGCCCAGGTTTCAGGCAGAGCTGGCCGGGCCTGGTGCTCGGCTCTGATGTGAGATGTTCTGCAGGGGCCCTACGTGCAGGGCTGGACACCAGACACCGAGTTCCCAAAAGCTAATTGCTGTCTGGGCTGAGGCCCCATCTCCTTCTCCCCTTTCTGTAACTCGTCCACATGAGTTGTTCCATCCCCTCTCTCACCAAAACACCACATCATTTGTCTGCTTTTAATACTGACCAGTAGTAATTCCTCAATGTGAAGAATGTGCACAGGAGGAAAATTTGTTTACAGTTCTTTGATAGATCAGTTCCAGTTTTGTTCATATTTGCCAGTTTTATTGACTTTATTTTTAAGGGAAAATAATTACACGGAGTCTGGTTTTAGTTGAGGACTCCTCTGGTTTATGTGAGGAACAGACAAAGACCTGTCACATCAGAAGGGTGAAATCAGGTGGGGGAAAGAAATGTTCTTTCCCTGCAACAAATAAATCAAGAGCTCCCACCCTGCGAGAGTATGCAGTAATGTAACACGTGTGGGCACTCAGGATAAGCAGACACATCAACAGAGGGAAGTCTTTGACAAGTTTTAGGTGTGTCACTTGGTCATGGGATGTGTCTCAGCAGACAGTCTGTCACTTTTATTCCCTAATAACTTTTTGACAAGAGACAGATAATACCACAGAGTTTATTTTAAGGTAGATTGTTTAATTTTGTGTCTGTTCTTTTTCTTTCTTGGTTCCTTTATTTTTTTCCTTTTTTCTTTTCTTTTACTTTCTCATTTTCATGAAAAAGAGCTTTTTTTTTTTTTTGTGAAGTTTGGGGATATGGAGTAAGTAGCTGGTTATGTTTGGGAAGGAAGCAATGGATGCTGTTGGAGGGTCAGTTCCTTGGATGCAGGAGATGTACCCCATCCCTGTGCCATGTGCTGTGCCCAGGAATGTAAAAATCCTCTTGGACCCATGTGGGAGCATCTGGGTGGCCCAGAGAGGCTGCTTCTGGGGGGAAAAGGATCTTTTTTTAAAAAGTTCTTGGAAGAGGGCAGATCTGGGTGATCTCTCTCTTTTCCAGCTTCTCATCTTGCACAGCCTGATTTGTTTTACATCCGTGGCACGGTCCACAGGTAATTTTTATTTAGGGAATATTTACTCACTCCATTTGGAGGGCACAGAAATTCACTGTGGGGAATCAGTGCATTCCTCCAGGCTGGATCTCCAGGCTGCCTCCAGGTGTGACTGAGGAGAGAGCAAGGAGTCTGACCCAAGCAGAGGGAGGATAACCTAGCCCCGAAGAGTTTTCTTTCATATCCATAACTTCTGGGTTCCACACTGGTTGGTAAAGTGTGGCTTGAGAGGCTGGTTTGTAAAACATGAGCCAAAGTGTGTTCTGAATGCAGCACACTCAGCTCCAGCTGGTGTCTTGCACTGAGGGTTTGTCAAAATTTCTGTGAACAAGTGTTTCACTTTGCATTTTCAGCGTTTTAGTGGTGGTGCACAGCAGTGTGAGATAGGGTGAAAAAATTCTGTGGAAAGAAGAGGATAAGAGCCACCTTGCTTCACTGAATTTATACAGTAAAAGGATGAACTTGGCCCATGAGGGTGATAACTGCAGCATTTCTGAGCCCTTGCTTTGCTTTCCACTGTGTGTGGTTTCAGGAGCAGGGACCTTGAGCAATACCTGCTTTAGCTCATTAGGAGATCTTGCCCCACTCCTCAGCATTCTCTTGCTTCAACTCTTGATCAATCACTCATTGATTGAGTCTGCTTCATGCAGCCTTTACCTTTCCTTGGACTTGGCAGTGCTGTTTCGTTCCACCCTAATTTACTCTGCAATCATACACCTTAAAACTTCAATCCTGTCGTTCCTTCCTCTATCCATGTAAAACTTTAACCCATCAAAAACTCCAGATAAAAGGGAACCTGGATGACTAAAACCTGCTAAATCTTTCTGAAAGCACTTAGCCTTTAAATGCTTTTTTTTTATGAGGGGATAACTCACAGCCCCACCAGGAAAAAAATTAAATTCTGCCGTCAAGTAAAAATCAGTGTGGAGTAAGTGAAACTGATAGTTGACCAAAGTATGTGTTGTAGTTTGGAAATGCCTGTGAGAGGCTGTCACTGAGAACAGGCCAAAAATGGAACCTGGGGGAAAAATTAGAAAGGAGGTGGAATGTTATTAAAGCTATAATTATAAACATAGGGGCACTCTGATATTGTTGCTCTTCTTTAACATTTCCATGTGAACAGAGCTTGCTGCCTGGGAGTTTGCTGCAGGGGCTCCAGGAATCATTTTTAGGGTAGAGGAGAAGGTGCATGTTGTCTCAGCAGATTTAGGCGTTCAAATAATGAATTTGGACCTTAGGAATTATGAACTGTAGGATTTCTAATATTTCTGTAGGCAGTAATTGATTGAAAGAATTACAGGCTGCAAAAATATTTGACTCCCAACTGCTTCAGAAATGTGAAATCCCTGAAATCTGCTGCTGGAATCACACAGTGTGTGGACATGGTCCATCATCCAGCATGCAGATGGCAAGTGTTTTTGGAAAGGGCTTTAGAAAGGTATTCCTGCCTCTGTTTTCCTTGGTGCTGCCTGCTGTTGCACCCTGAAAATAAAATGAGAGCTGTTTCCTTTGCCTCTTAAGGGAAGGAAACCGATGTTTGTGGTGCTGCATGTTCAGATTTCACGTGCTGCATGTTTGGTTGGCTCCAGAAGCACTGCAGGGGACGGACTCCAGCAGGAGATGAATGGTGCGGGCGCCAGGAAGGAGCCACCCTGCAGGTGACACCTGCACCCTGTCGCCCTGCTGTGTCACCTGGGGGGACAGGAGCCCAGCGTGGGAGCTGGGGCAGCACTGGGCCCTCAGTGCTTGTTCCATGTAATCAAACACTCCAGCAGCAGCCATGGGCAGCAGCTGTTTTGAAAATGACATGATGGACACGTGTCAGGACACTCTGGTGGCAGCAAGCCCGTGCATGCCTGCAACTGAGAGCGCCCCTGTCCCCTCTGGAGCCCCACTCCGTGCCCTGGGTCAGATGTCCTTAAGGTTGGCTGGGTTAGTGAGGACCACTGGTTAATCTGGTTAAATTTGAAAAGCTCTACTTCCTAGAGTGTGGATGTAAAAGGGAACATGAGCAGCTTCATCCAAGGCTGTTCCCGTGTGCTGTGCTCATCCCTGGGGCTGTCACACACACTCTTAACCCCCCTTCAGCAAAATATTAAAACCTGGGAGCCATGGGCTCTTCTCCATCCTCCAAAGTGTTTAAATTTAATGGCCAATTTCATAACAGTCCAAAAGGTGCTGGCACATATTGTTCCTGCAGAGTAATCCTGGCAGCACATGCTGTCTTGTAGTTTATATAGAGAGAGTGCTCTAAAAATTTATCTTTATGTTAATTTTTTGGTGGACCTCTTCCAGTTGTGTTCTCCATGCCCCCAGATGGGACTTTCATAGGAATTTTAAACTTCAGAGCACAGGAAATGTAAATGGGAAATATTTGGGGGGGAACACTTTTTGTTGTTAATAGTATTTCTGAATTTTCATGGTATTTGGAAGATTATTGTGTGTTTTTTGATGCCCAGCAAAAGTCACATCATGATACTGAGAAAATCCACGTCCCATGGCTTGGCTGTAGAGAGTGAAAATGAAGTGTATCACATGGACATTATTTCTTGTGTAAATGGATGGATTGATGGTGCTGTTGGCATGGTTCTTTCCTGCCCTGTGGTGGCTTTTGTCTTCACATATTTCATTCAGCTGCAGTCTTGGAAAAACCTTACCTGTCTTTTTAGTTGTGCTTTTAGCTGTCTTTTTAGTTCTTTATGTTGTTTCAGGTGACTTTCTGGTGAAGGGTGTTACAGGAGAATATTTTACTGCTAAATGGAAACGTAAGGAAGTATGTTTAGGGAAGCTTGAAAGTCTCCAAATTTCTGTCCTTTGGCTTTGTGTTCCTCATCCTGTCCCTACTTATGCTTTTGGGAACACCTTTTCAGCTTGGTCCCACAGCTTAGGCAGTAATGAACCAGACCTGCCCATCCTGGGAAATCTTCCTTAGCACCAGCAAGACAAAGGGCCTGCTGAGATACCCACGGGTTTGTGCTCTCCCCCATCAGGACTGACACGTCCTGCCCTCGGTGTTGTGCCTGCCGGTGGGAGCAGGAGCTGGCAGTGTCACCCAGGCTGTGCCTGTGACTCAAATTGCACTGAGTCAACAGGCACCCCAGCCAATCCAGCCTGCAAACTGAATTATTAATTCAGTAATTCAGATTTCAGTCAAATCTGGCATTTGGGTTTAGCTTGTGTGAAGGAGAAGTGATTTTAAAGCCTCTTCGACACTGGAGATTTAACTGAAGAGCAGAGGTTTGGGTTTGCTTTTTTTTTTTTATTTTAATCCATGTTTGTGTTCTGCTCTACCGTGTGTTTATTTTAAAATCTACTTGTGCATCAACACATTCTCAATCTGAAATGTAGATCTCAGACTGACATGTTTTAAATGTTTGAACTGCATCCAATTTTAAAGTACCACAGTTATCTAAGAAGTACATCAAAGTTTCCTGCCGTGTTCATTTCTCATTATTATCTGTTCTGGAGCACTGATTGTTTTTCAGTATAATTAGTGTAAGTTCTCCTTTTGATCTCCATGTCAGATGTGCTCTCATGTTTACAGAGAAGAATCTCCTCCAGGTTTACTCCTCCTAAGTTTTACTGTGTAAAACCCAAACTTCTGCCCTGATTCCACAGTTTTAGGTATTGGATCTGTGCATTGTCAGGCCACTCAGGAGCACTGGTTTCATTTGCTTTGAGTACGGTCACATATGGTTTGTATTTCCATCAAATTCCTCCAAAAAAAAAAGCACCCAGAGGGGTTAATGCCAGCTCTGTTCCTCTATGCCAACTTTGGGCTGGACATGGCAGGACAGTTGATAATAGATCTAAAATAAAGCCTGCTGATGTCAGATTGCCCCACCAAAACTTTTCTGAAACTTGAACCAGCGAGGTCGGTGCCTCCCCCTTCGGCTTTTTGTGTCTGTGGAGGTTTGGATCCCGTACCAGCAGCCCTAAATCTTGCATTGTTAAAGCAGACTTGTTGTTGCTTATCTTCCTGGAAAAGGATGTGCTCCCAGGACTGGAGATGAGAACCAGACAAGTGCAAAGTCTCCATCTGGGCAGGGATAGTTCCATGGCAGCTCCTCAGAGAAGGGTCTTGGACTCATAAACGAAACATAAATCCACAGTATCTCTGTGCAGGGAACATGTAGTAATGCTGCTCAGGGCTGGAAAAGCCTGACCTGGAGTACTTTATCCTGTTTCAAGCATCTTTGCACAAGAAAAACGTGTAGCATACAGCCTAAAGCAACAAAAATGAAAAGAAATCCAGAGAAACATGTCTTGGAAGAAAGTAGAGGAAGAGAGGCATCTGTCCAGTGGGGTTTGCAAAGTTCCCTTTGGGTTTCTGGATGGAGTTGTTGGTTTTGGGGCAATATTTATCCTTCTTGTCCAAGTGTGAGGTGCCTTATGCTGATGCTGAATTCTGTTTGTGACTCAGAGGGAAAAGCCCATCCTGAGAGGAGAGGGGAGGGCACAGTGGGAAACCCTCTGTTCACCCTCTGTGCCAGCTGCTCTCAGGAACTCCTGGGGTCACCATGTCCAAATCTTGGCTATTTCGGGCAATCACATCACAGAATCCCATTCATAAATTTCTCAAGTACCATTACAAAAATAGTTTTCTTTTTCTTTTACTTTTTTTTTTTTTTTTGCCACTATTGCCCTGGCATGAACCTCTGCTTTGGAACCTCATCTCCAATGACTGCTTTTGAGTGTTTTAAATGTTAATTAATCACTTGTGCACTTTATTTGTCCTTCATTACCCTTCGTCTTCTTGACTATCCAGTGTAGGAAGGGGAAAGTGAGTAATGAGGGGGTAAATTTTTAGTTCTTTTATTGTGTCCTAGGTAGAGCAGCTCCTTCCTCCATCACTGCCACAGCCCCCTCTGTCATTTTGCATCTGTTTAAATTTGAGTTCCTGTGTCTGACACAGTGGGTGGTGTGTGCTGCAGGCAGTCTCCCCATAAAAAGCTGCTGTTGCTTGTTCATCTTCGCTGGACACACCCTAAATAGTAATTTTCCTTTTTCTGAGCTGTTTCTCACGGAGGGACAGTTGTAGTGACACAGACTGAAGGAATCCCGAGGCACCTGCAGTGCCAGATGGCACTGGCAGGTGACAGCCCTGGAGGAGATTGGGGGCAGCCTGCCTTGAGCAGAGCACTTCACACCCTGCTGGGAGCTCTGACGGGCTCCTGGAGGCTCTACAGTCATGGCAAAGATATTTCTGTGGGTGTTCCTTGGAGCAGAGGAGCCGTGCTGTGTTTGGGCACAGGGCGCGCAGTTTGCCCTTAAGGTGTTGGCTTCCTCTTGGCTGGACGCTGCTTTCTGCACTCTGCTCTGAGAGCTCCTCTGCTACCACTGGTGGATGGAAGTTCTCCACACCAAGTCTCCACTGGGACATCAGCAGAAACAGATTTCATTTTGGCATCTAAAAATTAAGGAGAGAGCAGAACTGTCAGTAAATGGTGCAACCAATTATATCCTTTTCCAAACCAGAAGAGCCTCCAGCTCAAGGGCAGGATGGGCAGAATTTGTAAATCTTCCAGCTGTATGGTGTTCCCCAGTGGTGTTGGTGGATTAATGAGAGATAAATGGCTGTCTTCACCAAGATATCCCTTTTCCCTGCCCCTTTTTTCCCCCAGGCACAGCAGCAGCACAGCCAGTGCCTTTGGTTGTGCTGCTACAAAGTGTTTCCATATTTAAACAGTGCTCCAGATTGTTTATTGACCTGGGTAAGTGATAGAGCATCCGAACCTCTGGGAATCACACCACAAATTTCCCAAATAAATAGGGATCAAGGAGAGAGGCCAAACAGGATATAGGTACTGAAAGGACTCAGGATCAGCAAGAAGTGTGCCTTTCTGTCAAACCAGCAAGACATTGTTTTACCATGAAAAGTAGCGTTTCAGACACAGATTTTTCTGCAAATGGCTGATTTTTACTGCCTGGCTTTTAAAATCTTGTTTCAAAGGTCGTGGGCTGAGTCCTTTCTAAGAGCCTGATGGCTGATTAGCAAGTGTAAGGTTGAGCAGAGAAAGCACCCGATGTTTTGTAGCCTGGTGAGATCCCGATGGAGGCCCTGGGAATTGTTAGGTGGCTGCAATAGGTGTGATGATGTTATCCCACTGGAACATCATGTTCGGGGTGACAGAACAGACCTTGGTCTGTAGATACTTCCTCTGGTGAGAACTGGCACTCCAAAAGCTTTGGGCAGAGTCAGCTCATTCCTGCATTGACACTTGCTCCAGTTTGCAGTACCCTTGGAGCATCCAGCCTTTCGCAAAAGACAGATTTGTGCTGTACCACTGTGGGATGTTTACCAGGAAGAATTGTCTCTGTGCTCTGAGGTTTCCTTGCAGGATCTTGTTGGACTGCCTGGAGGTGTGCTGTGGTGGCATTCCCTGTCCTGCCTGTCCCTGGTCCCAAGGACAGGCAGAAACCAGCCTGCAAGGAGAAAAGGCATGAAGAACTCAAACTGTTGGTCTGAGTTACAAATATTGCCTGAAGGAATGCAGTTAAGAGATGAGAGCCAAGTGTGTGTTGGCTCAGGGGGTGCTGTGGTGAGGTGCCCATCCCTCTGTCCATCCCTACCCTCATGGAAAGGTGCCTTCATCCTGAATTGGGCTGGATCTGACAGCATGAAAACAAATATTTACCCCCTCAAACATCTTTTTTCCACTCTCTGCAACTGGTTCAAATATTTTAAATAATGTCAGTCCCTCAAACACAAAAAATGCAGTATCGTAACAAAATCCAGCCCTTGCTGCAGGCCACAGACACCCAAAGGTCAGTAAAGCAAAGGGCCCAAGGATGTTGCTAGCATTATCTCAGTCAGGTATGAAATCAATCAGAACTGCAATACCTTTGTTTTTATTAAGCTAGTTGCCCTCTCTTCCTTAAAAATACCAATACTGACATCATTGCTGCAGTCAGAACTTTCCTTTCTCTCCACCAGCAATACATTTATTGCACGTTTCAAGGCTACCACTTCAAGATAATTTCCAAAGAGCTTGAATGTTAAAAAAAAACCCCAAACCTAAAATTGAAGAGACTGTTCATGAGACTAGAAACCTAGCTGACAAAAATGTGTTTTGTAAACTGATTTAACACACCCACCAGCATAGAGTATGTGCTATTAAAAAGCAATCAACTTTGTAAATAGCCATTTACAGCATAATTTGAACAAGTTTATGGAATAACAGATACTGTCCTTTAGTGTATCCAAAACAATTACTTTCCTAACCATATTGGTAAAACACAAGGCTTTTTTCTTCATGCAGAGTATTGTTTTTCTAAGTGTTTCAGTGCTTGTAGATAAGCAATATATTAAAGTTTAATTCCATTTTATTCTATTGTTTAGGGGTTTTTAACACAGAATGGATCAACATTTACCAGATAAATGAGCAGCACATTTTCCTTTTTTAAAAAAAAAGAGAAGACAGAAAGTGAAATATTATTCTGCTAACCAAAACAGAAAAAATACAAAATCAAAACTTCTCTTAGACTTATAAACTTAATCACACTTTAGGGGAAAATAAATTCCTTTCCTAAATTCTAGGATGAAACCTTGACCCTGCATAAATAATAAGGTTACATCCTCAATGTCTTTCTCAGGAAATATGAAAACAAATAATGTTTTTCTCTCTTTCTCTCTGGGTTGATGTCAAATGCTTGCTCTTGGGAGGAGCTGCTGTTTCCTTTCTTACCCAGAATATCTTTGGGCAGCCCATCATTGACCATGTGCCTGTGATGAACTTTGGGCTCTTCCATGGTGGAACAGCTGCAGTTTGGGAATTTAAAGAAGATTTGGCTCCAGAAAAGATATGATGTTTGAAAATCTATAATTTCTAGTTTTGCTTGTTTGGGCCATAATTTTGTGGTGCTCAGAGGTGTTTCTTCAGTGGAGGAGGATTCATTTCTAGTAGTAAGGAGAGAGCACTGAGGGTTTGTCATGGGGAGAATGATGCCCCTCTGGTGACACTTGTGATTGTCTGGTGATGCTCTTTCTGGGAGTGATTTCTCAAAGAATAGTGAACAGAAAGATGGAGAGAACAGGAGAATCCTATCTCACAATTTTGGAAATAAAATACTAGACTAGAGTTGCCTTTCATTATTTCTGTTTTCACTAGTGTTTTACATGGTCATCATAATTATAAAAAAGGTCTTTAGGTCTTTTTTTTAGGACATCTCTTTGAGTTTGCCAAGATGTCCATGTTTCTACAGAGGTTGAGCACAATCATCTTTCAAAATAAGTCTGTCTTGGGTTCTTGTGATATGAACTCCTTGGGTTTGTTGTTTGTTTTTTGGGGGGAGCAGTGTTAGGCACCTACTCCCTGATGTAGAAATCTGCCTCTTCAAGGTCCACGCCTTTGGATGGATTCTATTCTGAGCTCCTTTTGGAAAAGTGCTGCAGCAGAACAATCAGGAACAAGTTGGGAATGAAACTGAGATATTTGGATAGAGATTTTGGGCCAGCTGCCTGTGAGCAGCTGTGCTCTCCACGCTCTGCTTCTTTCCATTGTACAGGTGACAGCAATTTCATGGCAATTGCCTCTCCTTTGTTTTTGGGCAGGAAATGTACCAGAGTACCTTTGGATAATCCAGGTTTATTAGTAAGCCTGACTCCTGTTACAAAACCCACAGGGCAGCTGTTTATACCTAGACTGGATCTTGACTGCTCCTTTGATACATTATTAGATAATAGTTGTTGTCAAAAGCTCCTTAAGGAGGAGGTTTGGTGAGCCTGGGCTGTCCTTCTCAGCTTCCCAAACTGCAAAGAATATCCATCCTCAACCATTCCAAGGATGCCTTTCACCTGAGGGCTGTCAAGGACCCTTACAAAGGCCCTGGCCCACTCCTTCCCCTTGCTGGCCCCAAGGGAAGCTGTCTTTGCTCGTCAGCTTTCTGCTCCAAGAATTCCGCCACTCTGGGAATCCTGAGCAGGAGTGTCCTGTTTTTCTCCACAGGGAGAGCTGCCTAGCTGGGACATGGCACCCTCTCAGATCTCAGCTCTTTTCTAAAAACCAAGGAGCAGAGTGCCTGCTTGCATTGACACTTCTTAGGGCTTCTGCCTCTGGTGTGCCTCAGCTTGGTTCCTTAGCACTGGGGAGCACAGGGAATGGCATTCCCCTGGATAGGCAGGATCTAACAGAGCTTTTCCCATCACTGATTTGCATTCCCTTGCTCAGGGAGGGAGATTCTTCCAGCTTACTGCCCCTTTATTCTCTTATATTGGTGTTGTTCCAAGTTCAAACTGCAGGGCCATGAGGAAAACTCAGGAGAGTCAAGCACAGAGCTGGGATCTCAGCTGGATATCTCCCACCTCATCACCCCACCATATCAGCTCCACCTGCCTGGGCACACCCCAAAAATATATAGAAATAGGGTGGAGCTCTGCCCTGTAAACCCCAGCCCCAGTGACTGCCTCTCAGCTCAGATGTGGGAAAGCAGCTCCTGAGTGTGGTGCCTGTGGCCCAAACCCTCTTTATCAGACGAGCAAAGCCTTCCAGGGCATCCATGGCTGGGTTTATGCAGCCCAAACCTCCTCGTGACTTTGCATGGAAATGTAAACACCAGTGCAAATGTCTCAAGATTAGGAGTTTAAATGGGAAAGCTGAGGGATAAAGAGCAGCTCTCCCAGTCAGCACATGTGCCATGGCCTCAGCCCCAGGCCGCAGTCCATGACTGAGATTTTTAGAGTAAAACTGGTAATTTTTGGATCCTCATTTCCACATGTGTGGTATAAAGAGGCTTTTGTTACAGCCTGGTAAAGGAAAATATACATCATATTTTAAACGTATCTAGACATCTTTTATATTTAGACTCTGGTGAGAGTTTAGGTATCCACTGTCCCAATAAATACCAATTCTCTCACCATAATCCGCTTTTTAGTTGGTTTTTTTTTTTTTTTTTCCTTTCATCTCATTGCTCCCATTGATAAAAACTGCCTTCCCTTGGAACATACAAACAAAAATAATGAGAATCATAACCCTGGAAAACCTATTTAAAACGTGGATTCAGTGGCTCTCCCATATCTGGTTTTGTTTTCACCATAACCTTGAGCATAGTTTTAGTGCTGATCTTTGTGCAATCGCAACAGAAGCAAATAATCTTTTTCTGGTGCCTGGCAGAAGAAGAGTGCTTAACTTAGGTGTATAAGAAACGAGTCTGAAAACAGATTGACTTAATAGACCATTAAATAGATGTTGGTAGTTGTGGAGAAAAAAGTGAAATTTGTCTTAGGATGGGAAGAGGCTTTAGGTGTTTTCATAAAATATGAGATTTGACAGGGTCTAGAGAAACAGGCAGTAGTGTTATGGTAGAATTTGTATTTTCTTTTACATGCTGTTCTTCATTTACATACTGTTGAAAATGCCATTTCAATCAAAATATTCATTATCTTTTTAGGCTTTAGGTGGTTTTGCTCTTTGCTTTTACATTTCACAAGGTTTGTGTCAGATCAGGCATGTGTTCAAGCCCAGGACTGCATCCTGCAAATGGTGTAAATAAATCTTTAAAAACAAAAATAGACAGGCATAAATAAAAAATGATGTCATATCTGTGTGTCCTTCTAGCCTGCGTGGAATACGTTGCTGACAATAATAGATCAATAACTTGAAAGCTGCAGCCAGCCTTCCAGGAAAGCTGCAGCCCCACTCCAGAGCCCCAGCATTCTCAGTAGTGAGGAACAGAGCTAAGCCAGCTGATCATCCAGGCAATCCTGCCAGGAGCTGAAGTTTTTCCACCCGTGTGACTCCTGAGTACTGCACACAAAGTGTCTGAATGGGCTCTGCCCTTCAGTGTGGGCTGTCAGCATCAGGTACATCAAGGTCACTCTGCTTTGGAAGTATTCCTCCTCTGCAAAGGAAACTGTCCATGGAAACCAGGATTTATTTCACTGTTTGAGCTTTTTTTTTTTTGTTAATGGATTGGGTCATAACATCGCACTTGATTCATTAAGGTAATCGCCAGCACAGATGTAGGCTACAAGTTTTAAAATAAATGGAAAAGCGAAGGAGATGGGTGAGTTCCAAAGTGTCCTACTTAGAGAGGATGAAAGAGGCAGGGTTCACCTTTCTGCAGGTGGAAGGGCAGGAAGCATCAATAGCCCTGCATCCCTGAAAGTATGGGCAGAAGGTACCAACATCCCTAAAAGGTGGGCAGGAGGTGTCAACATCCCTAAAAGGATGGATTGCAGGTGTCAACATTAAGTTTGCCCCAGGGGAGGTGGGCTCCCTTTTCCTGCCGGGTGGTACCAGTGAAAGCTGCTGCCTCTCCACCAGCAGCACAGCTCGGGGCAACATCTGGCTGCTCACAGCTGGAGGGGCAAGGGGGAATTTACATCCGATCGTGGCTGATGCGGCGCTAATGAGCGCCTGCTGCCAGGATTTGGGCAGAGCAGAGTCCGGGACGTGTGCGGTGTCCCTGGGAGAGCGCGGCGGCTCCGTTGGCCCGGGGCCAGCGCCTCGTAAACAGGTGTCAGCATCCCAAAAAAAGAGCTGCCCTCCCTGCCAGCAGCGGGTATCCTCGCTGGCATTGCAGCCTGCCGGCTGGCACGGCTGGCATTCCCGGGCACGGCTCCCCGGCCGCAGCGCTGAGCCGGGCCGGGCCGGGCCGGGCTGGGCTGGGCTGGGCTGGGCCGGGCTGGGCCGGGCTGGGCTGGGCTGAGCTGGGCTGGGCCGGGCTGAGCTGGGCTGGGCCGGGCTGAGCTGGGCTGGGCCGGGCTGGGCTGGGCTGGGCTGGGCCGGGCTGGGCTGGGCCGGGCTGAGCTGGGCTGGGCTGGGCTGAGCTGGGCTGGGCTGGGCTGGGCTGGGCTGAGCTGGGCTGGGCTGGGCCGGGCTGGGCCGGGCTGGGCTGGGCTGGGCTGAGCTGGGCTGGGCTGGGTTGGGCTGGGCTGGGCTGGGCTGGGCTGAGCTGGGCTGGGCTGGGCTGGGCTGGGCTGGGCCGGGCCGGGCTAGGCTGGGCTGGGCTGGGCTGGGCTGAGCCGGGACGAGCTGAGCCGGGCCGGTCTTGCTCTCCCAGGGCTTTGGCTTCCAAATCTGACAGCCTTGGAGAGTATCAGGGGAAGGAAAAGGGGCAGAGATAGAAGAGTCGCTTGCGAGGATTACGTTATTTTCTTTTTAGGATTAACCTCTGAGTTGGAATTTGGGAGATCCAGGCGGTAAAGAGCTGGGTGAGGATGTGCTGAAGGAGGATCTTGCTGCTAGGGGGCAATATGTAGCAAGCAAAACCCCACTAAGGGAGTTTTCTCTCAATATCTTGTCTTTTCCTCAAGAAAAGAGCTTAAATCCAAAAGTTATCCAATGTATTGCACAAGCTAACATTTTTTTTTCCCATAGAAAGAGTATACTATATTTGTTTACTTATTTACAACATTTACTTATAGGTTGTGTTTGTTTCTTTTACCATATGTATATGTGTGTGTGTGTGTGTGACTTTCTTAATATGCTTCCTTGTTACCTCCATGATTCTTAATTTTCATTCCGAATTCTATCATGGTTTATATAAAGCAAAAAGATAAGGACATGGACATTTAAAAGCCTTGAATCACATGGTCTTGTAACTCTCCTGCTGCTTTCCCTTTTTAACTCAGAGGTCTTTGTGACTTTTTTGTTCTACCACTTTCTTAAACATACTTTCTGAAAGTGAAAACAAGACGAGACCAGGAAAAAAATAAAAAGAAAAGAAGAGAAGGCAGTTTCAGGGACGTTATTGGTTTCAGGTTGAGCAGGGAAATGTTGTTCATTTGTTTAGATGTATTCATGCTGACTTGATGATGCTTATTTTAGAGCTGGTGCGGGGTATTTCTTTAAGAGCTGCATTGCATGAATGCAATTTTAAAATTCATTTTAATGACAAAAATACTTTTTGCCAGGGACTATTCAGTGGCTATGCATGGTTATGACTATAATGTTAATGGTTGATTGAATAATGGAGAAAATGCAGTGGTTTCTACAGCAGGTTTTTGGTCCTGGTTCAGTTGGTCATTGAGTGAAGCATTGTCTGAATGAGGAAAGGTTACAGCACAGTGTGCCAAATTTCAGTTCTGGAAAAGTGATCATTAATTAATTTTAGTGTTAATTTTTGCAAGATGAAGTTGGGAATTTTAACAGCTGCGACTGAAATTTGAACAGAGGAGGAAGTGGTTTTGAGTTTGAGGGACTTTTTTATTAGTTCAGTCTTGTTTCCCATATGGTTCAGAGTGAGAGACTCAAGCATGGGTTTGACTCTGTGCCCCAGAATATTTGGGGACTTCTGCTGACTCAGAATCCACAGGGTTTTGGGATTGGTTTTATGGCTGTGTTGAAATACATTGAGTGCTTCTTCAAGTCTTTGTTGTAGTCTTTTCTGCTTAATAAATAGGAGTGGGTTAGTCAGCATCAGAAGGCAGCAAAGCCAGCAGTTTTCATAATGCTCACCTCTTTCAGCTCCCAACAAAGAGATTACAGTGCCAGTCTAGCTGAATTAGGACATTATTGTTCTTTTTGCTCCTCACCTTTCCTCTTCTATCCTGCCATAAATAATTCTGAACGTGAATTTATTTTGAAATTAAATTATTGTCCAGGTTTAATGTGATTAACATAAAATATTAATGGTTTTAAGTCTTTGAAATGCTCTACTCCATCCATGCAAAAAAAAAAAAAAGAGGTTTTGTGTTCTGCAACAGAAGGCTTTGACCTCTGCCAAATCAGCACAAGTGAACTGCTTGTAATCCCTGGGTGTTTGTAATTGCCAAAGTGGTTTGGATGGCTTTACTTAGGATTAAATCCTGACATCATCCTTAAGTGCAGAAATCAAACTTATTGTAATTGAGATTATATCAAGAAAGCTCTCACAGTTCACATATTTTCCAGAAGTCATAATAAACCAAAATTCTATGATTCATTGTCTACCTAAAGCACTTGTTCTTTCCAATATTGCCAGGCTACTGATGTGTAAACAGGAATGTAAATATCTCCTTGTGTCGGGGGGATTGTTTGGGCTTGCACAATGGTGCTGAATCATCTGAGCAGGTCTCCTTGCTCCGTGCTGGGGCTTAACAAACCCTGCTTGGAAGTGCAGCTCCAGAGCACAGGGAGGTCGTTTGGGCTCAGTGAAGCTTGTGATTTTCTCCTCTGAGCCTATTCTGTCCCAGTGGTGATTCCTAAACTGGCACTTTTCAGTCCACAGCTCCATTATTCAGATTCACAGTCAGTAAAAGGTGTTTCTCTTCTAATACCTTCTGCAAAATTCTGAAATAACTTGGTTTTACTTAGTACATGTGTGAAAAGAAGGAAAAGAAGAGAGGACTTTCACTGCACTTAATCCACTGTTTTTACAAAGTTGTTTCCAGCATCCTTCCAGATAAAAATGCAGGTTGTTGCAGTTATGAAGTTCCAAAAGTTGTATTATTTTGTGAGTATTTTGCTGGCACAGAATAAAGCCTTGAGTACACAGGATTCTGCAGCTGCCCACACTTGTTTCAATTCCCATTGTTCAGGGAGCCTGCCCATATGTGCCTGTGAGTGTTGGGAAAAAGAGACCATGCACACGTAAGGAATTGTTGCAGACATTCCAGCTGCTCCCATGAGCCAGCAGACTTGTGGCTGCATCTCTAGATTACCCCCCTAACAAAAAAAAAAAACAAAAGCTCCTTGAGTTGTTACAACTTGCTGTTCAGGTGGCTCTCTGAGTTTGGTGATGCTGCCCTGAGATGTCACGCGTGGTGTCTGTTCTGGGACAGCTACTGGGGAGTGTTAGACAAGAGCCAGGAGCAGCAGCCCAGGTGTGTGAAGGTGTTAGAGGCTGTGCACGTGAATATGCACAGGGTGATTGCTGCCCAGGTGTTGTGCTGATGTTGATGAGCACTGGTGTTCCTGGGAAAGCAGCTTGGGGCAGCAGATTGCCCAGAACTGAAATGAACATCCACAAACTCGCGGTGTTGGCAAGCTCCAGAGGAGCACAACTGGGAATTTCACCGAAGCACGGCTTTCATAACAGCAATGTTTACCTTGCTCTGGTAAGCTCAGGAAAGGTGCCAAGGCTTTGGTTGCATCCTCCTCCTCTGCCTGTTGCAGGTTGTTGTCCTTGCTGGCTCCTGCCTTGTTCCCAGCAAAAGCCTGATCAGAAGTGTAGTGATTATTGCTGTGCCTTCCCAACATTCAGATTGGGCCAGGTGTGGTCAAGCTCTGACCTTCTCCAGGGATGGATGGAGATTTGTAGCTTCACTGGTTCCTTCCCCATTGTGTGATCACTCTTGTCAGCGAATTGGGATTTTTTTTTTAAATGTATTTCCTTTGTTGCAACTTGTGTCTGTAGCCTCTCACCCTTTTCTCATTCTCCACCTGTGAGAGGAATCTGGCCCTGCTGTGTCTGTACCTGCTCAGTTGGTTGAAGGGAGGAATGGGACCCGTCATTTGCCTTCCCTCCTTTGGGCTGCATAAGTGGGGGACTTCTTTGGCTTTCCATTTTTCCAGCCGGTCAAGACCCCTGGAAGTGGCAGCCTAACCCTCCAGCTTATCAATCCTGCTTCTCAGTTTCACATCATCTGCAAATTTGCTGGGGAGTGGGATTCTCTTTGTCTATTCCCTCAACATTATCCCTGAAGTTCAACCACACCCAGACAGGGTAATTCAGTTTCATGTTTTTTGTTGTTTGGGAAAGCTAATTTAGTATCCATAAATTCTAAAATTCTTGCTTTATCTCCACTCTTTAGACAAGCAACCCCTCCTCCTACGTGGTTCCAAAAAAAAAAAAAAAGCTAGAATGCTGCAGTATTTTATTTCACTGTCAAAATTAATAAAATCTTGGAACACTTTGCCTTCTATTGCTTGCATAAGTGCCCATATGCAAACACCAGTTTGCAGTCTGTAACTTATCTGGTTGCCCAGTTTGAAGTGAAATTTTTATTTAAAATCCTTTAGCCTATCTATATACTTAAACAGGGAATGGAAATAGTTCTGATGACTTCATCAGAAGCAGGTTGAGACTGAGAAACCCTCAGATTTTCAAGACTATTTAAATAAGAGTGGTTCAGTAAATGAGATGCAGGATGTAGGTACTTGAGGGAAAACCCTTGACTTAGTTTTTCATCATGAACAAGTTAAAGGAAAAAATGCCTCCTGAAAAGGGAAAGGCACGATGGCACCTATCCTCACCAGCAGTTTTTCCCTTCCTGCCCCCCCTTTTTCCTTCTCTTGCCAAGAAATACAATCATTCCTTGAGCCCACAGAGTAAAAACATCCTGAGACACCCATGTGGGATAAAAGGTAACTGAGCTCTCTTGCTCTGCAGGAGGAGGAGACCCAGGTAGGGCTGAAGAGGGCTGAGGAAAGCTGAGAAGGGAGGAAGGGAGAAGGGGTGGGGGCCCTGTCCAAGGGCTCATTGGCAGAAGAGGGCAGGAACAGGATACGTTTCAGCTTTTGGGTGGCTCTGGGAGGAGCAAGCTGGGATTAAAGTGTCTTGATAAAATTGTTCCCTTCCTTCTCAGACGGAGACAGCGAGTTTCATGGGGTGGATTTTCTGCCAGAGGATCTCAGTGAGGCTCCAGAGGAGACAGGAATGAGGGTGAACAAGAAGTACTCCTGTCTGCCTGCTGAGGAGAAGGGCATCCACATCATCAACATCCGAGCCATCGAGGACATTGGCTACGACCAGCACGAGAGCACGGTGAGTGACCACGGCCTGCTGCATCACCTCAGCTTCTTTCTCGTCCTTCCCACCCCCAGGATGCTCTGAAATCCCCTCCCTCCATTTTCCCAAGGTGCTGGGAAGGATTGCCAGCAGGCACAGCCCATGCTGGTGTGGTGGGGGTGTTCTTGGATGTGTGAGAAAGGGAAGCTGGTTTAACCTGTAGCATAAAAAGGGGCTGACTCTTCTCAGGGTAAGGAATCTGGCAATGAGGCTGAGGAACCTTTACATCTTCTTGCCAGTGCAGAGAAGAACAGAAGAGAATGTCTAAAATTTCATGCAAAAGGCATTGTTAACATAGAAAACATTAAACTGATCTTCTCCAGCACACAACAGAAATTAATTAATTTCTATTTGCCATTAATTGCTCCTCAGTTAAATTCCTTAACAGAGATTTTAAAGGAAGTTAGTAATATGAATACCCAGCATGATTAGGGCTCGGTTATGTAATAGGAACATAAAAAGAAGTTTATTAAGGTGGAGTGGGCTATACAACAGATTCACTAGGGAAAGAGGTACCAGAAAAAGCAACATGGGATTTATTGTGCTTGTGCTTAAAATTAGGATGGAGCATGGAGGAATGGTTCTGTCAGGCTGTTAAAATCCTCCTGCTGTGGTGAAACTGAAATGTCTTTTCTCTGTCTCACTCACAGCTGAAGAGACATGAGCTTTACATGGTCTAAGTCAATGCAACTCAATTTAAGCACAGCAGCACTGCAGGAGAATATCTGGCCCATGAGTATCTTTCAGCATTTATACCCCATCCTTAAAATAATCTGACCATTAATTTCTTTAAAACAGAACCAAGTTTTTTGGCTGCTTCCTGTTTGCTGTGGGATATAGCTGTTCTCACATATAAGTGAATTTGTTGAGGCTTTAGTGGCAACAGTGGTGGCTCAGCCAGATTTTTCAGCAACTGCTGTTTAATTAATTAGTAAGATCAACACATATTTTAAAAAAATTAAACACTATCCAGTTAGTTCTCATTTGTTAATATTTTGTTTCTGTAGAAATTTGCATAAGTAAGTTGCCTGCCACAAGCAGACTATCAGCTTGCTTTAAAAAAATGTTCTGAATTCACAGGTGCATGCCATTAGCCATAAAGCAATTGAAAAGTAATAGTTATTAGTGGTCTTTTATATCAAAATTATGCTTATGAACTAAATGAGAATATCTGGGTAGGGCATAAACATTAACAGACTGCCCTGAAGAGTTTGACGTGGCAAAATTCCTGTTTTCATGGAATGGGGAATAGATGCAAGAGGACAATGAGTGAACTCTGTGGTGGCTCCAAATGCTGTATTATTTTATTATAAATTTATTAACTTGATGTAAAGGGTTTAGGTTAAATGGGAAAGAGGGATGAGATCCTAAAGGAGAGAGAAGCAGATAGCAAAGGCTATCTAAAATAACTTACATTTGGTGTTTTATGTATGAAATAAACAGGTGTGCAATCCCAAACAGATTTTAGCATTTTGCAACTGATGACCAATTGCTCTCTTTTGGAGCACAATTCCTTTTCCCTCGATGGGGGATGGACATTCTTCTATAAACTTAGAAGCTAGAAAAGTTCCCTGATCACTGAAAAGCCATTCCTGTGTTGGGTATTTTTTGTGAAAACAAATTCCAGTTACTATTGAATTTTCTTCCTTTTTTTTTTTAATATTTTCTGAATCTCCAAGGGTAGAATTGTGAATTATGCATGAGAACTGTTATAAAAGTAGAAATAAATTAGTTGTTAGTACTTTTTGTTTGTTTGTTTCTACAGTTGCCCTGTGCAGTTTTCAGATAAATGCTTGGAAATGAAATTGTGTTTTGATCTGTACCTTTCATGTATCTTGCAACACTTACCCAGCATTAACCCAGGCTGGGAATAAAGCCATTGCCACCATCAGATTGCATAGTGACATAGGTTTTATAAGTGGGTAAAAGAAGTGGTGAACTCAATAAGCAGTGACCCTGCTTCCTTGGCCACTTTCCATGGCGTTTTTGGCCGTGCCGCAGGAGCAGCTGGCTCCCTTCAGTCTGTATCTAAGATGATCTCTTTCTCAGATGATATGGACTTGCAATGATAGATAAGAGAAGTGAGAAATGTTTCCACATGATATTAATCTATTTGTCAGAATTGCAGCATTGCAGATGTCACGGGTGGAAAAGGACAGACGATCTTAGCGGCGATTAACCCCCAAAAGAGAAAACCAAACCCAGCAAGTAGCTGACTTATGAACCAGTGTGCTGGTGATTAGATTAAATCCCAGTCATGCAATCTATTTATTTCTGGCCAATAAAATCCCAGCTGGCTATCAGTAAAATTAAAGGTGTTAACTTGCAAAAATTTTTGGAGTAAGTAGCATCAGGGGACTCCTCTCATCTGCTGGCTGTCTGGAGAGAGGGCATCGTGTGCTCCAGGCAAAAGGAGCCTTGAGAGGAGAGGATGGTCTGTCTGGTGCTTGTGCTCGGCTGTGCATTCATTATTCCTCTCTCTTCTTCTCTCCACATACAGTTATTAAATTCCCTATCCAAAAACCCAGATGCTGATTGCAAGTACGGGCTGTACTTCAGAGATGGCAAGAGGAAGGTGGACTACATCCTGGTTTACCACTACAAGAAGTCCTCAGCCGGGAGGACTCTGGCCAGGAGACCTCAGCAGAACGATGCCAGTGTCCGAAGCAGCAGGCAGGACCAGCCCCTGCCCGGGAAGGGGGTGCAGCTGGAGATGGGGGACCCTGAGCCTCACATGGATTACCACGAGGACGACAAGAGGTTCCGCAGGGAGGAGTACGAGGGGAACCTCGTGGAGGCCGGGCTGGAGCTGGAGCGGGATGAAGATGTAAGGATCCCTCTAGAAGGGTTAGAGGGGGTGGCTGGTGGCCAGGTCCTGGGGGATGCTGAGCTGTCCCGGTGAGCCTGGTTCTGATCAAGGCTGCACAAGCTCAGCCCTTGCAGGATTTGGTTCAGTTAGTGCCATCCTCACCCACTGATTTAGCTGGCTGCACAGGCGTGTGCCATGGTGCTGTAAATGCCCTGAGGAGGTGAAGCTTCCTGACTGTTTTTGGCCAGGATTTGTGGTACATGCACCATTGCAACTCGGCTGTGTTGTGCTATCTGGAACTGAGGTTTAAACTGCTCTGAACACTAATCCCAGTTTGGTGGGTTTACAGTATGCAGTGGTTTGGATCCTCTGCTAGTTCCAGCTATGAGGGGAAAAGAAAAATCAGATACAGGCAGTGTCATTTATTCCTCAATATAGGCTTGAGGAAAATTAAATTAGTTCAGGAGGCTCTGGTCCACGCTCCTGCTGGAGCACATGGGTCTGTGTTACAGTTTGCTCTTTCCATTCTTAGACATGAACAGTACAGCTTGTAACATCTTCCACCTGCACCCTGAAAACAGGATATTCTATTAAAAGCCCATTAGACTGTGTAAAAAAATGATGTATGTGAAGTGCTGCCAGTGTGTGATTAGTAGAAATAGACACAGCAGTATTAATTTCAAAGAAAGCTGCTACAATTATCTGACCCAACCAATGTGCCCCAGACTCCTGAGAGAGAGGGTAAACATTTATGCTGGTTTTATTTACAAGATCTAAAAGTTGAGATCAGCATTTCGACCTGGGAACAGACTGCATAAAAATAAATCTGTCACCTATTACTCACAAATTACAGACATTTATATCTTTTATATATTATTTAAATGTAATATATATACTTAACATGGTACAATGCAAGAAAAGCCCCAAACCTTTCTCCTTTCTGTCTAACAGTGAAAATCAGACTTGCTTTCTGTCCAGCTTGCAGGTTCCTGTAGCACAGAGGGAGCTTGCCTGTGCCAAGTCATAGATATTGACATCCTTTTTCAGATGGGAGGTGCCACCTTGACATGTAATATGATTTCAAATGATGCAGAAGGGCTCAGGGGTCAAGACAGGACTCAGTAAAAGAGAGGGAACCCTGTCCTTTCAGTGCAAAACACCAAACCACATGAGATGAAAGTGTAGAGATGAAAGCAAGATGTGGGGATTTACATCAGCTTCCACAGCCAGCACATCCACATAGAGGGAAAGATCTGCAATCACTTGGGCCTGAAAAGCCACAAAGCTGCATTGGAGACCTCACTGATTCCAAAAGAGCAAAGGCTTCTTAAACAGATGGTGTTTAATAAACCACTTAAGCTCTCTTCAATGAAATGGCTGGATGGTCACACACAGAGAGTTGTGGTCAGTGGCTCGATGTCCACAAATAATTGATTAAAACAAGGCCAGGTTGGACAGGGCTTGGGGCAGCCTGGCCTTTCCATGGAAGGAGTGATGGAACTAGGTGACTCCTGAGCTCCCTTCCAACCCAAACCATTCCATGGTGCTCTGAGTACCCAGTTTCTAGAAAGCCAGGGGGAATACAGCTGTGTGAAAGCTAGTTATTGTAATAACTGAGTTGGTGCAGCAGTAGGGTTAAAAAGATTAACTGAAGTTCATTTCTCTTCTGTTTGCTGAATGCCTCCTAGTTGGGTATCATTTGTCCAATGCCTTTGGAATGGCTGCTCCAGGGGGAGCAAACATGGGTGGATGTGGGAGTGCCAGGAGCAAACATCCATGTCCAGCCCTCTAGGACACAGCTCAGAGAATTACTGGGCTGCAGGCAAACCACTAATATTGCCATTAACTTCTGTCCTCCTTTTGCTTTGTTTGGTGGAGTTCCTCCTACTGGTTTTCCTAACTACAATGCCTTAATGGAGATATTCACATTTGAGTCTAAGGTGTGAGCAGCAGGGATTCTCTCAGCCCCAGCAATTACAGCACACTCACCAAATCACACCATTTTGGCTGGATGCCTCTGCTTCAAATTTAACTGGCTCAGCCTGTATTTGTGTCCACAGTCATTAGCTTTTATTTCCCAAACAGTTTTTATCTGTTTAACCTTGTGGTAATTGCTCGGGGAGACAATAGCATTTTTTGAGTCACATTCTATAGCAGCTCAGCACAGGGAGGTGTTCAGTGTTTGTCCTGTTGTTAGAAACCAACTCCCTCAAACAAATGAGATTTATCATGTTGGCCCTAATGGACTGTTTGTTCCTTAAATATGTATGAATCACAAGGGGTAATGTATTTAATTTCCTCTCATCAGTAACATTTTCCCCTGCTTTTTTTTTTTTTTTGTTTTTGCCTTTATTTTTTTAAGACCAAAATCCATGGGATTGGATTTGTAAAAATACATGCACCGTGGAATGTGTTGTGTCGAGAGGCAGAATTCCTTAAGCTCAAGATGCCCACAAAAAAGGTGAGTCTTGATTTTCTTGTTTTCCTCATGAAGGCGTAGTTTAAACATATGTTCCTCTCAGAGCACCTTATAAATGCAGGCTTCTCTTTCCATGAGTATTTTCAAAGCAATTAACTGATGTGCACCAGAAATGAAAGTCACAAATGTACTTGCTTGGGGCAGCAGAGGGAAAAAGTGGAAGGAAGAATGGAAATTAAGAATTTCCATCTGCTACCACTGTCTGTACATGACGAGAGTGATTTCATCCTCAGTGTGTTTTAAAAGAAGAGGTTTCAATTGATGGTGAAATTTCTGTGTGCCTTTTGGACATTTTTTTCTCACCTGAAGACTGCTAAAACTGAACACCAGGATAGGAATTTGGCTTGCTGGGTTTAGTGACTATTCATATACACAGTCAGTCATGTTTGCAGGAGCTGGGGCCACTCAACCACAAAATAAATTACCTTTCAGAATATTTGAAACATCATTAAAGGAATGACAGTGTATTTTCATCAATTCTAAATCACCTGTGATAGATAGATAGCTACCTGCTCAATGAGCACAGCTCAGAGATGGATTAATATTTAAACACAGACTAAGTGCAGGTCCCAGACTGCACAAAGAAGTCCATAATGGAGCCAGAGACAGTCTCCAAGCCCAGCATCATTTATTACAACACTAAAACCACACTTTTGGTTTGGATTTCATATTAGTTCCCATTATTGCCTCACTTACCAGGGATTTTAATCAGAAGCACAATTATATAAAAAAGTCTTTTGTGATCCTGTGGTTCCCTAACCCTTGCTTTGACGTTCCCATCCCTTTATTTCTGATGATTTGAAGAATGTAAACTTCACTCCTCAATAGTTTATTGTGATATATTTATCTACTTGCTGGTTGATTCCTCACAGTTCACTCTGACCTATGGATAACCAAAAAGCAGTAAAGTTTCACTGATTGTTTTTTTTTCTCCTTGCCCCCTCAGATGTATCAGATCAACCAGACCCACGGACTCCTGAAAAAGATAAATTCTGTGATTCAAAAAATAACGGAGCCCATCCAGCCCAAAGTAGCAGAGCACAAACCTCAGACAGTGAAACGCCTCTCCTACCCCTTCTCCAGAGAGAAGCAGCACTTGTGAGTGATACCTTCCCTGAATATCCACATGTTCCAGTCTCTGACAGCAGCTCAGGCACCAGAGGGTGAATGGGAACATGAACACCAACACTTTGGTGGGCATTGCTGTGAAGAATATTTCCATTTTGCAGTAAATTTACTTTTTGGGGGATGTTTTTTTGGCTCTGTGTGTTTTAGCTGCTGTTGTAGCACATAATGTGCATCTGTATAACTGTACCTGCATAACTTCACCTGCCAGGCTGCCAAAAGGGGATTTATAATGTGATTTATAACAGTCTCTTCTCCACATTAAATAAATTGCTCAGTAAAACTTGTAGCCAGAGATGTGGGTTGATAAATTTCAGAATAATTTCATCTATCTGGTGTGGGCAGCTGACACAGGTAGTGCCAAGCAGGCCTTGCCTTTGAAGTGCTGTGAAGTCAGAGGTGGCTTTGCCATCCGTCCCAGATCAGCAAGAACAGCTGTAAATGTGGGTGTAGGGAAAAAATCACGAGGTAGAGCCCAGCCAAAGCTTCTCCTGCCCTGGATTGCGCTGCTGCTGCTCTTCCCTGGCCAGCATCCCAGAGGAGTCACTTTGAAGGCCGTGTTTATGGATGTGCCAGCTGGAACAAGCAGCAGTCCTAGGGCAGGATCTCTTCCCTGCACCCCCAGGGCTTTGAGGGTTTCATCCAGAGATGCAGAGCAGTGTGTGTGACATCTTGGCCTGTCCTTGGGCTTGCTGGAAATGTCTTTGTGTGTTGGCTGCGTGTAGGGCATTCCTGGAGGTTCAGGGAAGGTCCAGAATATGCTCCTCATGGGTCTCACACTGTTTGCAGGTGGCTTTTCCAGGAACAGCACCTGTGTCTCTGCTGGGTGAGGGGAGGAAACAGAGGCCTCACAGGGAAAATTAAAGATTATGAGGGGAAATTCAAGGCCAGCAGTGGTCAGGGATTCAACTTAAATGAGCATCAACACTCTCTTTTGTGCTGAAAAACCTATAGAGACATAAAACCAGTGAAATGTATAAGCAGCCTCTTTAAATTGTGGGAGTTGGGTTGGACTTGCTTTTTAGCAGGGTTTCTTCTATAAGCTGTTCTTTGATTTGAGCTCTGAGAGATCCCCAGGAGAAATGAAAATATTGAAGGGGTCAACAAGAACAGGAAATTACTGACTTTTTTTTTTTTTAACCTAATGGGCTTCCTTCTAATCTTTTAACAGATTTGATTTGTCTGACAAAGATTCCTTCTTCGACAGTAAAACCAGAAGCACTATAGTAAGTACTGCCTATAAATAATTTATGGTGGATATTGCCTCAGTCGTGGTGTTAACAGCTTTAGTGCAATGCCTGTTCAAGTTTATCTTTCTTAACCAAATGCCAAGGATCTCCTGTGCCATCAGGTACTGAAATGATTCCAGATTTAGTGCTGAGTACTGTTTGATGCCAACAGGTTGCTGCCTTTTGGAAAATAATTTGGATCTTCTTTCTAGGTCATGGTTAATTTTCTTAGTAGAGATATCACCAGGGAATGTTTAGATTTTACCACTCCTTCTGCCCACCAGCTGCCTGCACCCACGAGGGGTTTAACTTTTTGTAAATACACGTTGTTCTTTTTGCAAAATGCTGCTAAATACCCCGAGACAAATTCTAACGAAACAGCCAGGTGTTTTCAGGGAATATTATTTATAGTTTCTGCGGGGACATTCTCTGTAATGGTGGTATTGAAAGTGTTGAGGTTGATGGCTTTTACCTGACTTACAGAACGTAAAGTAGAGCTGGGGAAGAAGGTGTAGCCTCATTTATAGCCACCAAAGGAGGAATTGAAAGGCCAGCTCGTGTGACATCCAGGGCAGCTGGAAAGGGCAGTGCCAAGCTGCCCTGGCTGCAGCACATTTCAGAGGATAACAGGGACTCTTTGCCCCATTCCACTGCTCCTAACTGGTGCCTTGGAATGTGACTGCCAGCATGCTTTTATCTTATATTTAACTTCAGCCTTTTGGGATGCCAAGTGGTTTGCAAAAGAGCTTATATGCCAGTCATAGCTGCCTTTCATTGCTGTGGTGATAAGGGGTGTAAGATATCCAACTTCCCTTTCCTGCTCTGAAATTCCAGCTTATTCCACAGTGTAGTTCCCCACCAGCCTGAAGAGCAGGGGTTTGATGTGAGCACTGGTTATGGGGGTGAGGTGAGCTGGACCAGGGGAGGCAGATGCAGGAGCACAGAAATGGGGAAGAAAAAAAAAAATTGATTTGGTGTATTTGCAAATAAAACATTTAACTTGAGATTGGTGGGGGAAAAAAGCCTGGCTTTTGTTTGTAGGCTTTTTTTATTTGTCCAGATGTATAGGGAAAAAATCTTGGATGTACAAAGAACTCAACAAATGAAGAGTTCAAATTCATGACAGGATGAGCAAGGCAGCAAGACAAAATGGCTCCATGGAACAAGAGGGTGAGCAAGACTGACTGGAAAATGGGGCTGAAGCAGGAGCTCAGAGCAGAGGCTGAGAGGAAAAGGAGCGACAAGGGTTTTTTAAACAACTGAAGGAACACTGGGCGTATAAGAATTATGCTGCTGCTGTGCTGCTTTGTGTGAAATCCCTGCAAATCACCCAGTAATGAAGAACATATTGAATGTTTCCCAACATCATTTTATTCTGTGTGCATTGCTGTTTGTATTCTTCTTTCTTAAAGTTCTCCCCTGCCTTTCTCAAATGTATTTTTGAACCGCAGTGCAAATATTGACCCTTCCACCTACTGCGAAATGAACAAGAATCTAGTCACTACCCATGAGTCTTTGATGAATAGAAACTAAGCCAAAGACCTTTCAGTTATTAAAAAAGAAAATAAAAAAAATGTATTATATAACTGGAAATCTCTCTGTGACAGCCCTTTAATTCACCGGGGTTACAAGACGACAGACTCATATGTAGACTTGGGATGAGCTGTGGGACTTGCCCCGGATGCCCTCACTTGCTTCCTCCAGGGAATTGGGCAAGAGTCAAGTTAGCACATAGATTAGGGAGCTGGGAAACAGTCCCCAGCTCTGCTGGCAGGCCAGGCAGTGGGCAGGAGGTGTCTTTGCTCCAGGTTTCCCTGTGCTGCCTGGTTGCCCTGCCAGAGAAATCGGAACGGCCAAAAGCCGAACCTCGCGGGCAGCCTGCTGAGCTGTGCAAAGGTTACTCGACAATAAGTGCAGTAAATCCCAAAATAAATACATCTGTTTTGCCACTGAGGTCAGGCAGGCTCAGAGATGTTAAGGTCAGCCTGTGTTAGTCCAGTTTGATAAACGGCTGCGTGCTGTGTACACGCCGTGAGCCCAGAGCTCTGTGCGGCTCCTTGGGATGGAGCCAGCCTGTGCCCTGGAGGCCAGGGAAGAGCTGCTCCAGGTGGAAGAACACCCCTGAGCTCCAGTCGATGGCTAACATGAGCAAAACTTGCATTTCTGTTGTGCCAGGGGTAGATGTAACTTTGTTTGCCCCCATCAGTTCTCCTGGTAGCTGACTATTTAGCTAAGCTTTTCTCTCCTGTACACAGAGAGCTCTGAGCCCCGCTCTCCTGAACACCATGACTTTTATTAAAGAGTGATGACTTCATCCACATCTTGGCTTGGCCAATATTTGAGCTGTACACAAAAAGATTGTGCTTGTCACTGGCGGTGTCTGAAGTAACCCTGCCTTTTCTTTTGCTTCTGTAGGTTTATGAAATATTGAAAAGAACGACGTGTACCAAAGCAAAATATAGCATGGGTAAGGAACTTTATTTAGCTTTAAGATCAATATCTTTTTCAGGTATTGAAAATAATTGTATGTTGTAAATGGCTGTGGAGTTTAGTTTTTCCCCCTGGTCTCTAATTCAATGTATGTGGATGTAATTGTTTTATTTGGAAATCTGATTCAATTTATGCAGCTGTTTGACATTTTCTCAAATGTGAATTCATAGATTAAATTAAATGGTAAGTGAGCATGTAGGCCCTGCAGATGTGACTTAGGATGGATGGTGACATAAACCAGCAGATGAGATGTGCTCTGTGTTCTACACTCCCTGAAATGGATTGAGGTTATTTCTGTGAAATTAAATCCAATACCTGCAGTGAAAATCTGTGGCTTGGCCCATTTCATTCAAGTAGGAGCCTCACATTTTATAGTGGGATGGTTTTCCAGTGACTTGAGGGGAATGGTCTCGACTGTCCTGAGGGGAACTGAGATGAGCCCTCTGGAGCAGCCAGGGGCCAAGGCTTGCACTGGAACAGGGCACCTCAGCCCTCAGAGCAGACGCTGCAAGTCAGGGGATGAGAAGTTTGTGCTACCACAACCAAGAGTTTCAGGATTTCAGCCCTAGGGTTTGTGCTGTAAAAATTAAACTCATAATAGAGATGAATTGCAAATCAGGCCACCTTGAAGATTTGGTGGCAGCTGATCCTGCTCAGCTGTTATATACTTTATTTTACACATGATACTTGACTGTGGAACCAAAGTTAACAAATAGTTAATGGTAAATCCAAACAAAGTGAGAAAAGTGCGTAAACATGGAAGAAAATGTTTGGTAACTGATGAAATCTGTTATGGCATGTATTTGCCTACAAAAATGTTAAATAAAACAATAGGAACTTGAATTACAGGTAGTTCTGTTCAATATTGACCCATCAGCTGCTTAGAAAGACATCAAATAATAGAAGAACAATTACGCCACAAATTATTTCCATGCTTTGACTTTTGTGTTGAAGTAACAACATACAACGCACAATTGTTGACTCCTAATATACACTAAAATTTGGTGTCCAGCCAGTATTAACAGAAGTGCGGTTCTCTGTAGCATGGGAAATTCAAATTATTCTGTGACTTTCGAGACCCTTTTTGAGTCTGGTGCTGGATCATTTTCACTGGAAATTACATCTTTGGACTCTTGAAAGAGGAAGGTCACAGAGCTCAGTTTGAATTCTTGCCTTGGAGTTGACTTTTTTTTTTTTTGGTTCAGTAAATGGGAAGCACAGCAGGGATTAGTTGAATAGGGAAGACACTCATGTATGTTAGAGTGTTAGGATTCCTGGATGGTTCTTCTACCTGAGACTGGCAAGGCCACACAATATGAGTAATAAAAATGCCACCAGGCCAGCCCTGCATAACTCAATCAGCCCCTTTGTGTTCCAGTGCTGGAATGCTGGGTTACAACCCAGCAGAGGTGGCAAACAGATTTAAACAAACACTGATAATGCTGCAGCACCGCTGCCCAGCAGGAAAAAAGCAGCTGCCCAGGGGAACACTGCGGCCTTTGTTATTTATTGAGAAAATTTTGTGAAAATGTGGATCTGGCTTCACTTTTAAATTCAGATCTGTAGTAGAAGGGGACTATGTAGCTCTTCTCACAGCCCTAGAAAAATCATTTATCTGCTCACCAGTTGTGTCTGCCAGGAGTGTGGAAACATTTGCAGACAATTCATAGACCTGTATAATCTTAAATAGGGCTTTGAAAATTAATATCAGTATCTGCAAGATACTGAGCACTCCTGGAGCTGCTCTTCCAGCAGGTGATTAGTATCTCAAAAATGTTAATGAACTTGAACAACCCTCATTTCAAGAGCAATCAAAAATTACTCTACAGTGAGCTGGTTCCTGGTTCATAGTCACTGTTCCTTCACACCCAGTCCCACACTCTTTTCTTAGCCATGAGCTGATGGGCAGCATGTAGCTCACCAGAACACCTCATTTTTCTTTTCTTTTTTAAAGTCTTTTCAAATCCTTCCCAATGCTAGTGGCCAGATTTATATATATTAATTTTTTTTCAGTTGGCATTAATCACCATTGCCCTGCACAAAGACAAGTGCTTGACTTAGCTCTGACTGGTTCACTCCAACCCCAAATGTATGTTCATGGGCAATGTGATGCTTCCAGACATGGTGAACAGAATTGGAAGTAGCTCTATTAAAGCCAGCAGCTGCAGGAGGAAAGAACATTAGAGAATTAATGAGTTACAGCCCTCCAAAGGACCAGGTCCAGCCACCTTTGGGGATGGTGCAGCATTCCTCCAAACTTCCACACCAACTCCTCCCTCTGCCCCCTGTTAAGGAGTGACACCACCCCTGGGAAAGGCAGGACTCCTCCCAGTCCCTTGTGCCACAGACATTTAATAGATGAAGCACTAATTGCTTTCAGCCTCATGCATGTCACTAATAAACGGCTGTGTAAACAGGGAAAGGAGAGGGAAGAAAGAAGGAAACTGCCCTTTTAAATAAAAGACGAAAATGTGGTAAATATGGTAAGTATTACGCCAAGGTCTTTGCAAAGGCTTTCCCTACAATTTCTCTGATCAATCTGACACCTGAATTCAACACTTTGCGTGGGTGATGTGTGTGGATGTGGGTTTCCCTGTGCCATCAATTCCAGCCATATTCTTCTTGTGATCCAGCCTTCTGCTACACTTTCAAATCTTCAGGCTTGCCCTTAAATCAAACTGACTTTTCAGAAAATGTAATTTATTTTAATGACTAATTCCAAGTCATTGGCTTCTAATTCTCGATTCTCAAATATATATGACTTCCTCTTGCTCTCTGCAGTTTTCCATTTCATAAAATGAGTCATGTATAATAACCTGTATGATTAAAAATGAAACTACATGGAAAGGAATAAGATGGCAGCAAAATCATTATCTGATCAAATGGCTGTTATTTTGAGGGAGATCTCCTGGAAGGATGATGAAGTGAGGCTGTCTAACCTTGAAATTATAAATAACTATTATGTCTTTATTTTTCAAGGGATCACCAGCTTGCTTGCCAATGGGGTTTACAGTGCTGCATATCCTCTGCATGACGTAAGTGATCTCACAATATATTTTACACACGTCTTCTGTCACCAAGAAATCCCTCATGTGTGACATGTTGGTGGCATCATACCAAACATGACTGACTTTTTTCTCCCTTGTGTCATGACTGCAGTCACTTCTGCATGTTGTTTCCATCCCTCTGCTGCTTTTAAGGAATTCCCCACCTCGGTTCTACCGCCGATGATCATAAATTTGAACGTAACATTAGAAGAGTTGTTACAGTGTTTTAGCAAATTAAATTCTCCTGTTGTTTCCTGACCTTCTGCCCCCAAGACCTCTGACACCAGTGCCAGAAACACATTATTACTGGGGCACCAAGTAGCTGGTTCCCTTGGCCACATCTCCCTGTGGAGGTGTCAGTAGCTGTGTGTCCATGCAACCAGGTAAGACCATAAGCAAGGATCTGATGTCATGTATTCCATGGGGCTGGATGTGACTGGAGACCTTCCTGCTGATGAAGTTTGCTTCTGAGCAGTTCAGTGAGATGTCAAGAGTGTGTTCAGCTATGGTGCTCATCAGTGAGAGCTCAGGAATTCTGGTGGCATTCAAGACAAGCCAGGGACCCCCATCCTGTCAGAGGTGCACAGAGCTGGCTGCTGGTGCCCTTCTGATTTAGAGGCTCAAGGTGCAACTAGAACTGACAAGCACACACTCTTAGCCTGCAGAAAAGCTTGGCAGATGTCACAGGGGCTGCCTGTCACACTGCTCACGCCTGAGCTGAGTGTGAGTGCCCAAGGGCTGTGGAGCCCAGTGCTGGTTTTTTGGCCTAGGATTTGAGGGTGAAGTGTGTCTTCCTGGTTTTCTGTTCCCCACACTCACACTGGTTTTACATGGGACTGTGAGAGCTTTATCTTGGAGCACCCCAGAGCAGAGCAGTGTCTTTGTCTGCCTGATGTTTGTCATACATGTCAGGGCTCTCAAACTACAGTAGTGCTGTGTGGAAATCGAAAAAGTAAGGTTAAATAAACTTCTCTTCCTGTTCTAGCCTCACATCTTTGGACAGCTGCTGATAATCTTGTAAAGAAGTTATTTATTGTCTTAGTTTGCTCAAAAAATAGCTCCAAATTAAAACCTCAAATCTAATCAGCCCTGAGTGTTTGGAGAGTCTGGAGAGGGAGCAGCTCTCTCAGCTGGTTCCTTCTCTTCCCAGTGGACTGAGCTGAACCCCAAATACCATGGCAATACCGCATCCTTTCCCTGGACATTTTTAGGCCACCTTTATCACTTATTCATTCCTTTTCCCCCCATGACAGACACTATTGCTCTCTCCTAATGTGCCCAACGACAGAAGACAAAGTGTGCCTTGACAAATGGGCTCCTAAAATACAGCATTATTTTACAGATTGCTTTTTCTGGTTTTGATGCATTAAGTGAGTGGGAGACGTGGGCATGCAGGATCAGAGCAGTTCTTGGCACAAGCCGCTGGATGACGCAGATTTTTCTCTCTCTTTAAAGGGTGACTATGAAGGTGAAAACGTGGAGCCCAATGACAGAAAAGTAAGTTGATGCACAGGGGGGTTTAACATATTCACAAGAATCCCAGCCTGAAGAGTCACCTGTTGGAATCTGGATGTTTTTGCCAAAATCCCACAGAAAATGCTGCAAAAAGGCACTAAATGCCAAGCAGCTTAAGGAAAAAAGTGCTTTGCAGCATTTAAATTTGCCCAAATGTGGAATGTAGTGTGGATATGTATGAAGTACTCAGCTCAGTAATGATACATTTCATGCCACATTGGTAAGAATATTGACATATGTTCAGATAATGTTATTTCAGGCCAGCTCTGATGAGAGTATGCTCAGTCATATTCTGCTGTCTGTACTGGGCATAAATCCTGCTTCATTCCATGGCATGAGGATCAGAATTGGAGGAGTGGGAGGCAGAGGCAGTTTATGCACATAAGCATGAAAGTGATTGGGAAAGATAAATATTGAATATTTTTTAGAATAAGAGGTCCTCAACAATGTTTTAATGTAGCTCTGCAGCTAGAAGCTGTCCTGTGGGTGTACACTGAGGCATTGCATCACTTTTTGCTGAAGTTAATGCTTTAAATTGTGATTTTATTGTCTGTATATGAAAAACATTTGTTCATTGTGGTAAAACAAGTAGAAATTATCCTAAGGAAGTACTTTTCCTAAGGAACTAGGAAGTAGTACTTTATAGTATGGAAGTATGAGCAAAAACCAAAATTTTCCACTCTTTGTGGAAATGCTGATTTCTTAAATTCAAAGCTTGGTGACTTCATCCTCCCTATCACACTTCCCCAAAGAAGGGGTGGCTTTTGTCTGTGCATCAGACAAAAACTGAAGTGGAGAGGTGACAACCAGTTCTCTCAGGAGGAGCTACTAAATTTGGGTGCTGAATGTGCTGGGGTTTCAGTCCCGAAACTTTGCTTTTCCTGTTTGTGTCATGATTTTTATTTTTATTTTCTCCAGAGATATGCTCTGAACAGTCAGGTCATAGGAAAAGCAGATTTAAAGATCTTCAGGATTTATGCATAAAAATAGGTTCTAAAAATTGATAGTGTGCTGGTCCTTCAGGTGCAAATGGCTCATCAAAAGACAGTGAATGTTATTTCCCTCCCTCTATTGATTTGTGTTAAAAATACCACACATTTGTCTTTTCATTATTAAGCAACACATCACTCAACTAAAAATAGAATGGAAGTCCATGTTTTCTGGAAGTGTCCAAATTATCTTCTGCATTACTAACATCTCAAAGTTCACAAATTGACTAATTTCACAAGTTCATTGTGTGTTTGGAAGTGTTTACCTTGGCTTTTGACTTTAAGTTCCATCAAATAATCTTTTGGTGTGTTTTGGCATGTCTCTTCTGGTTTCTTGAAGCTTTCTTTAATCTTATCCAACACTAGGCTGGGCCTGTGCCTTTTTTAACAAGAAAATTAAAGATTTGAGGCCTAGAAATGAAGTAAATATTTAGGTCTAGTGTGCTGATCTCCTCTAATCATGTCTTTGAAGCTGTGCTTTGAATAAATGTCAGGATAAATGAGATAATTCATTTGTACTTTAGGCACAAATCTGGTTTCAAGTTGCACAAAACTAAAACATGGCACTGATGCAAAATCTTCTCAGCTTAGTGTTTTCCTGATATGGCTGACCAGCTTGTATCACAGAACAGAAATCTAATTTTCAGCATAAACTTAGTTTTAAAGATAAAATTTTAAAAAGTATATATAGAAGGAAGTGGTTTAGCTAGTGCTGCATGTGGATGTTGAGGTGTGTCCCAAATCATTGCTTCCCAGACATAGGCAGTTGGCCTTAAACCTTTGGAAAATGTGGTTGAAATAAACCTAAAGCAGAATAAAAAAAAATTTGCAAGAATGTTGCTGTTTAATAAAGGCCTGCCGTTAAGTTTCGGTTCCTTCCCTTACTGCTGTAAGGAAATTAATAATGATTCATGATTTTTGGTTGCAGAGGGGAAAACCTACATCCCATTTACATTTTTGACGTCATATTTCTGTAAAAGCTGAGAAGTTGCTTTGTTGGTTTTTTAATGAGTCAAGCCATTTGTATAAGTACAGCAGTTCAGCTTGGAAAAAATCTCTGTTAATGGTTTGGCAAGGGAATTCCAAAATTGCTGTAGGAACATGGTTTGCACTGGGACTTCTCTGTGATCAAGTGTGAGCAGCAGGAATGGGCATGGGCAGTGGCCAGGCTCTGGTGTGCCCTTTTCTGTTTGCTGCATGTCACTGGAGACGTGTAGGAGTTTGACAACTGTCAAGTTTCCCATGATAAAATAGCCTGGAGTTTAGGGAATAACATCCTGTTTGGTCAAGGAGCAAGATCCATCCTGTTGCCCTCCCTGCACTGGTACTGGTTTCAGTCTTTGCTCCCCATTGAGTTTCATTTCTTGGTCACTCTGTTGGCTGAATTGAATGAGGGACGAAAGTGAGGGTTGAGAAACACTATTTATATATTTTACAAAATAGGGGATGAGTTGAAGGTCTCAGAGAAACCTATTTTTGTGAGGCATTCAGTTTTGCAAATCAGTAACGGGGATCATTGTTTTCCTTGGCCCACATCCTGACAAAAAGGAAGAGTAGAAATCGTTGGCTTCTTGTGGTTTAAAGCTGAAGAAAAATTTTAAATTGAGGCACCTCAGCCCAGCACCTCTTTCTGGATGCTGAATTATAGTGAAATGGCCTGAGGTTGTGTCAGGGGAGGTTGAGGTTGAGGTTGTGTCTGGGGAGGTTGAGGTTGGATGTCAGGAGAAGGTTCTTCCCCCAGAGGGTGGCTGGGCCCACGGACCACAAAACCAGCACTGCTGTCCCTGTCTCTGCTTAGGTGTCCATCAGTCCCGCTGCTGAAGAGCCTTTCAATATGCTGGAATCCATCTCTCTGTTGGAGCATGCCAAACCATCTCATTTACTTTTAATATTTAATTCAGGCTGCGCGTGTTGGGCCGAAACCCTGGCGTGGTGAGGCCTGCGGGGCCTGCAGCGTCCAAAGCAGAACCTGGTGGTGCTTTAGCTCTCACCTTTCTCGTGCTTTTCTGTCTTCCAGCTCCTGTGTGAGGAGTGGGCGAGCTATGGAGTGTTTTATAAATACCAGCCCATCGACTTGGTGAGGTGAGAGTTCAACCCTGGGCAGAGATGAAGCTCTGCAGGGATGCTCGTGCCCCATTCCCCTGGGTGGATGCTGCCCTCAGTGCGCCCTCACCCCAGGAGATTCCAGAGAATGGGAAATTCACTGGGAGAAAAGGAGTTTTCTGTGAGTTTAGAACATGCTGATATATCCCACACAGTGAAAGCTTGCGGGGGATATATTTTTAATTAATTTTGTTTGCTCGTGATAAGACTCTCTGAGGAAAGCAAGATGCCTTTTTAAGAGGATTCACTCACTGAAGGTCCAGAGATACCAATTTGCACAACAGAAACACAGTGGGGGGGAAAAAATGACCAGTGGGACAAACTTGTTTTCAGGGTGCCTGTATCTCTGGATGGACTCCAAGCATCATGAGAAAGAGAGTCCTCTGAGAAAAAAAAAATTCCCACAGGTCATCTTACTTTCTCCATGCCTAATCCAGATGTGATTCATAATTTTAGCCACATTATATTTTAAGAAATAGGAAACATGTCTCTCTCATTTCTTTCTCTTTTTTTCTAAATGTATTTCAGAAAATACTTTGGAGAGAAGATTGGGCTATATTTTGCCTGGCTGGGAGTTTATACACAAATGCTCATTCCAGCTTCAATTGTAGGGATTATCGTTTTCCTCTATGGCTGTGCAACTGTGGATGAGAATATACCCAGGTAAAATAGATGAATAAATAAATTCTGCTGTTAGAGGGCACTTCAAGCTCAAAGTTGCCTTGCTTTACAAATGTTTTATCAGTAATATCTAGGCCAAGCACAGCTGAAATTGGGGTTTCTTGTTGCTGGGTCTTGTCCTGTGCCACCCACATCCCTTCACCCCAGTCCCCATTCCCATCTGTCCCAGCTGGCTGTTGCAGCAGGATGGTGTGCTCCTAAAACTCTCTATCCTCACGCTTCATCATTTGGAAGCTGTGCTTCAAATTAATCCACCTCCACAGCTTCCCTGATCTCAGCTTCCAGTAAAGCACAGAGCTCTCCCAAGGGCACAGAGCAGCCCATTTCTATCTCATTAGCATTCATTGTTACTATTACTTGGGCAGTTTGCATTGATGTCCTAAAAATAATTCTTGGCCAGTTGCTCAGGTGGTTGGGATTTTTCCCAAACTCAGATCATTATGTTAAAACAAACCAGCAAAATTCTGCTAATGAGGGGGTTTGGTGCTTCAGCACAGAGTGCTGAGGAGGGCATTGTGTGACAGAGAGATGCATCAAGAATATATATCTCTCAAATAAGCTACTGTGATCACGTCAACAAAATCTGGATGTCCTCCTACTTTTAATCTTTCATCAAGTTTTGTATTAAAACATTTTTAAAGGCCTCTGATTTTGCATTATTCGCCCTGCATGCATCATCAGCTGGAGATGCAAATTACATGGTTTGTACAACAAGCACCAATCTTGAATAACAGAGCAGATAATGGGTACCAAAAAATAGATTTAATTGTTTTTGTTGTTCATTAAGACTGCTTTGTAGTGCTTCCAACAGCTGAAGAAAGTCAGAGGGAGGGTCACTGTTGCTATTTCACAGATGGAATACAGAGGAGATAAATTGGTTGAACTCCAGTCTCTTGATGTTCAGCACTTCCCCTGTACCTTATCTATCACTGTAGATAAAACAAGAGTGTTTTATTTTATTTTTATTTATTTTATTCTGTAAGATCTTAGAGTAGAAAGCATAGAGCCTTATGGCTCTGGCGCAGGAAGGAGGGAGGGAGACAGCCTTAGATGAGGATTTCAGCCCCTGCAATGGTGTAGGATCGTATCCAATGATCCTACAGAAGCAGCTGCTGTCTAGAGGAGAAAAGATCACCAGAGCACAAAGCTGGAGCCATCCTGACCCCGCTTTTCCCTTCTCTTGTGGCTTTGTTGCAGTATGGAGATGTGTGACCAGAGAAACAACATCACCATGTGTCCCCTGTGTGACAAAACGTGCAGTTACTGGAAGATGAGCTCTGCTTGTGCCACTGCCCGTGCAAGTCATCTGTTTGATAACCCTGCAACTGTCTTCTTCTCAGTCTTCATGGCTCTCTGGGGTAAGGAGATCTATGCCTTGATGTTAAGCTTTTAATTATTAAAAATACAACGGAAGAAACAGAGGAGATAAAGCAGTATATTTATACACAGGCAGTAAATGATAGAAAGAATTTATCTTTTTTTTCTTCTTCCTTTTTTTTTTTTTCTTTCCCATGAAACTGTCACACCCAAATTTATATTCTGGACTGGAGACTAAAATTCAAAAAGTTGCTGAAGCTGAATAGCAAATGAAATTGTTAAGCATCTGTCATAAAACTGCTGCGTGGTTTGTCAAAATTTCATTAACGGGATTGCACAGCTTGCCAAAAAAAAAAAATCTCTTTGCAGAGCCAGCTTCCACTTTAGAACATTACAGAAGAAATGTATTAATGTACTCTGGGGTTGAGGGGAGGGCTCTGGGGGGAAGTGTAATGGCCTTTAGCGTCTTCAGGACAAACCAACATTGATTCCTGAGTGTTGTCTGAGATGCAATTAGGGTTATCAGCAGGCAGACATCATGCAAGGAGGCTGGGAAGAGGGAACAGTGGTGCAGAGGGATTTTTCCTGGTCCTGATGCTGCCCTCATGCTTTGAGACCTTTCTGGGCATGTCTCTGGCACTAGGGTCAAAAATGAGCCCTCTCATGACATCTTTGTGGGGATGCCTTCAGAAATGGTTATGGAGGGCTTCTCCTGTCCCTACTGGGGGAGGGATGGGGAACCTCCTTACTCCAGGAATGGGCTCTGGGGGAGAGGAGCTTTCATGGCTACATATTCCCAGCAGCAGTGAGAGCAGCACAAGCCCCCCTGTACACCTCACTGTGAATTAATATAACCTGTTCTGGATTATATTTCAGAACAGGTTATATTAATTCACAGTGAGGTGATAATAATAATAATAATCTCTTTCAGTGCATAGGGAACTGTTTGTACATTACCATTCATCTAAACTGATATACGTACATGTCAGCATAATTTAATTTTAATTTTTGCCCAGGATCTGTGTTTGGGGTAGCATTGTTTTAGATGCAGCACTGTCAGGTACCACAAAGGAAAGTCAAGTTCAGCTTTGGTCTCCCTCATTTACCATTAGTGGGAGCCCCACATGGATCTTGGCATGTTATCCTCTTGTCCAAAAAGTAAAAGTTTGCCTCCCTTTCCACAGCAGGCAACTATGGGTCTCTTCATCCAGTTTTTACACTCTTGTGCAAAGTAAGGCAGATTGGCAGAAGCCAGGTTCTGGGCCCTGCACAAAATCTGAGAGGGTTTTGGAGTGGGATGTCAAACTTCTCAAGATCTTTGGAGTCAACACAAAGTTTTATTGTGGTACAATCCCATATAAACCAAACATTGTTTCAAAAATTTCTTTTTCAACTGGAAAACTGAGAACTTTCTCCACACAGATTTGAGTTAGTGACATCAAATTCATGTATGGTTGAAATAGGGAAGTGCAGATGCTCGTGGCAGAGCAGGGATGCAGCTGCCTGGCACTTCCCCCAGGGCTCCCAGAACAAGGCAGCATTCCAGACACTGTCCTCTCCTCTTGCCCTGCTGTAAGTCAGTGCCACGGGAGGATTTCCAGCAGCATCTCGGTCATGTTCCACATCTCTGGCTGTAAATGGAAGCTGCAGCCCCCAGCCAGCGTGAGAACTGTGAGGAGAGGAGAGGCAGTTCCAGGTCCCTGAGACAAGGACCCTCTCAAGACACAGCTCTGGCCACCCTGATTCACAGGAAGCCTGTGGCTTGTGAAGGGGCTCAGCTGTAGCTTTTCCACATGAAAGTTTCGCTTGGAAGGCGAATGAATGTCATGGCCCCAGCCTGGCTCCAGTCAAGAGGGTGTCCTTTCCTCTCTGTTCAACTTTGTTACCCTCTCCCTGCCTCTGTTTTTTCTGGATACAAATGTTTCTGAGCACATCTGTTAATACTCACTGTGGGAAGCTCCCCTGGGAACACCATTTCTTGGTAGACTTCCCTCTTTCATAATCACTTATTTATTATACAACACTGGTGTATTCCCAGCATCTAAATATGTCCTCTGAGAACTCGCTCGGTCTCAGGGGCAGATAGACTGATATAGACTGGGATCATTCATGGGGAATCAGGAATTGCTTTAACGAGGTTTTTTTTCTCTGACCCTTCTCCATCAAAAAGAAAATGGCTGGGTGTCTAATGATTAAAACTAAAAGGCTTCCTCTTTCACACTTTCACGAGAGTGTTTGGGTTTGAGTGTGATGATTAGAGCCAACCACTCTATTGTGACCACAGGTGGATGTAATTATAAAAATGCTTTATCTTTATATCCTTGAGGGAATAACTCTGCCATCAGTGCAAATGAAATCATTCCTATTTTGTACAGATAAGATTCAGGTTTTTTGGATTCACAAATGAAACAATACACAGTTGAAGACCAATAATATTATTAGTCACTCATACAAATATTTAAATAAGTTTGGCTGCCTGGGTTTCCTAGACCCCTTAAAAATTGCAGGCCTCTTCCTACATGGAGCTGTGGATGTAACAAATGCCCTTTTTTCAGCTCACCTGGATAAAACATTGAACAAATGAAACAATACACAATTGAAGACCAATAATATTATTAGTCACACATACTAATTGTGATAAAATATTTAAATAAGTTTGGCTGACTGGCTTTCTTAGACCCCTTAAAAATTGCAGGCATCTTCCTACATGAAGCTGTGGATGTAACAAATGCCCTTTCTTCAGTTCACCTGGATAAAACATTTGGCTCCTGGCACATGAGTGTTTCCCAGCCAGACCTGACTGTTGAATAAAAAGAAGCAGAAATGAAGTTCTGTGGTAATCTGTGTTACATGTTAAACTGTTGTTTCAGCTGCCACCTTTATGGAGCACTGGAAGAGAAAACAGATGCGCCTCAACTACAGGTGGGACCTGACTGGGTTTGAAGAGGAGGAGGTTTGTCCCTTCAGTTCTGACTCTTTGCTTTCTGCCCTGCTGTTGCCCTGACCTTACAGACTTTGCCTCATGTTCCTGGGAGGGTTCCATCCTACAGGAGGAAGGAAAATCCCTATACATGAAGCGTTTGAGGTTTCTGTAGCAAAGGCATGACTAGTCCGGTCCTGTTGCCATGGGAACATAATTGTATAGCCACAAAATGTGACTATTTTTTTTTTCTTTTTGAAGTGTGGGGTCACACCTAGCAGTGTAGGCATGGAATATCCAGCTCAGACCTTCTGCTGAAGTCAGGGTGGCAAGAGCCAAGGACCTCATTCATCACACACTGCTGTAAATCAGAAATGAGTGCATTGAAGCTGATAAAGTTACAGTGCTGTAAAAAAAGCACTGAAAAATTCCTGTTAACTTTAACGATGCAGGATCAAGCCCTGACTTGGAAAATACCTCAGAAAGCATTGCCAGACATGTGGGCTTGAGGCATGGGGAGGGACACAGTGTGGAGGTGGTGGAGTTTTTTGCAGTGGCTAAAAAAAAAGCAATACCTCTGGCCAGGTTTATTCTAAATCTGCTGAAGAGAATAAAGGAGAAAAGGCCCAAATCTGTATGAAGAAAAGACCTTCAAAATCAATGAAGTTTTGGAAAGAGAGGAGAGAAAATCCTCAGTCAGCTAAGAAACTGTTTTCCACCTTTTTGGCTTTGATTTTGCCACTTTACAGAAAATAAAGGGGACACCTTCCCAGAGCAGAGCACAGTCCCAGCCCCCAGCCTTGCCCTGCTGCTGTTATTAAAAGAAGTATGACCTCCCTTGTCATGTCTCTAGATGTCCTAAATAGATACACAACAAATACTGCTCACGTGAAACACAAGCCTCAGCAGCCCTTCCTGGCTTTGACACCCTGCAGCTTGCTGAGCCTGGCACAGCCATGGCTCCCCTCGCCCCCAGAGCCTTTCTGTAGGAATTATCTCCCCTTAATATGTTTATCTCCTCCAAAATAGATTTAGGTGCCCTGTGCCAGCAGCCTCTGCGCTGGTCCATACCTATTTACTGGGGGAGAATATAGAGATTTATTTCCTGGACACTATATGCTCCTTTATTTTTGGTAACTTGTTAGCATCCATGAAAGTGAAGAGGATTAAGTGTATCTTTTCAATGGCAGCTTCATGTCTGAGTCCAGAGCTCTGCACAGCCAAACCAGCACCTGTCAATTCCATATATTTTATTCTGTGTTTTTGGTGGTCACTGATAAATAATACAGTCATGGGTTTTTCACAGGATTTTAGGTTCTCCTGTTGCTGATTTGGGGGAAACTTAAGCTAGAATCACATTGAACAGTCTGGGTTTTAAGTGAAATGCTAAAGCACAAAGTATCTCATTTTCTGGTGTTTTTAGAGATGCCAGGTTCACACAATACTTGCAGTAATGTTAATTAATATAGAACATGAATAGACTGGGTTTTCTCCAATAGTGTCTAACCATCCACTGTATCTATCTTTGTTTCATGTAACTTTTAATATATAAAAACAATATGACCTGGAACAGTTCAGTAATCAAATTTTTATTTATTTGTTTTTTGTTTTTTCTTGTTTTTCGTGGTTTTTTTCTGGTTTCCTGAAGGAGGCAGTCAAGGTTTGGAAAACATTTTTTTTTTCAAATTGCTCCTACCTTTTTTATTCCATGTCTACTGATGAATGCCATCTTTTGATCTCCATTTCTCCTTTTTCAAGCATCAGATTTGCTTTGGAACCCCCACTGATTGCTTTGCCTTTACACCCTTCCCCTCTCCACTTGTTCAGACTTTTTTCAGCTCCGTTCTGTTTCCCATCCAATGCATAATTTTGAATTCTGACTCTTATGAATGCGTAATTGTCGGGAATTCTGAACCCATGAATCTTCCTCAGTCTTTTGGCTGTCTCTTACTTCCAAGTGTTTCCTACACTTCCTCCTGCAATGCAGATAGAGAATCTGTGGATGCTGTCCTGGACAGAATTAGGGGAACACCCCAACTGGCAATTTTATGGGATCCCAAAGACATGTATTTTGCATACTTACAGCAGAAAATTAATCCTCTCATGAGCTGAGGATCACTGAAATTGGTTAATGATGTTCAACTTTTTTAAAAAATAGATATAACTAAAACCCAAGCATCATGAGCTGTGCTGTCTGCAGGTTGTGCTGCATATCTCATATATTAAATGTAATCTACACAGCACTGCACATTGCTGTCCAAATTATTCTGCAGCTGCTCCTGTATTCACAGGACTTAACATTTTTTAATTATAATCAACTATCAATTCACATGAATGACATACCAAGTGAATTGAAATTCAGTTAGAAAACTCAGAAATTATCAGGAAATCAACCTGCAGAGAGTTCATCTGTAGCTGATAGAGAAAATAAATAATCTTGCTTTTTTTTATTAAATATGACTTCTTTCACAGGATCATCCAAGAGCAGAATATGAAGCAAAAGTTTTAGAAAAATCATTGAGAAAAGAACACAAACATAAAGAGGTAACGTAAAAATATTCATTTGTTTCCCTTATGAAAAAGAAGGTTGTTACAGCAGGCAGTGACCCAAGACTAATAAATAGGCAAAAAGTAGTCAATGCTCACTGTGTTTAAGTTCCAGGTGTCTTCTTCCACACATGAGATGCTCGGGGTCTGCCAGGCACAAGACCTGATTAAATCTAGAAATGACTTAACTAATTAGATTCAGGAGTGTGGCTCAGGGAAACTAACAGAGCCTCATCAAAGAGGTGCTCCTCTAACACTAATAAATCAAGTTTGAGAAAACTGTAACAAACCATCTTGTTCTATGCATTAAAAGTACCTAAAGCCTCTCAGGAGAAGTTCTCTGTCTTGCTGGACTTTCTCTGCAAATAAAGATATTAATGAAGAGTACTAACTCCAATTTCCACGCCAAATTCCAGCTTTGGCATTAACTTTCTGCCTTTTAAAACCACAGCTTCCCCTTTTATCCCACTGAACGAGGCAGTGCTCACTTATGCTCTGAATTTACTCTATGTCACTGTGAGAGAGGTGCTGCCTGTCACCCCAGGAGCACCTGCCTCTTGCCAAGGGATGCCACAATCCCTACAAGCAGCTTCCCTGCCCTTTCACTGGAGCTGGAATTCCTTTCCTGTCAGGAGCAGAACGATTTGGGAAAGCTCCTTTTCTCCCCTGCCCACTTATGCCCCCATCCTACCTGAGGTTATTCCCCCTTCACTACAAGGAGTGAGCCATTTGTGTGCCGTGGTTTTATTGAGAAATGTAAAAACTCCAACATAAAATTTGGCAGAATTTCCTCTCTTGTGTCTGTTGCCAGTGGCACTACAACGTGGAACTGTTCCCTAAATTTGGATTTTATGGCAACCCTGTGAAAATACAACTGCAATAACATTTACACTCTTTAGGGGAGCACATATAGATGAATGTTAAAGTAAGTTTATACTTGAGTACCACTGGGCCCCTCTTAACAGATGCTACAGAGCTGCTGGTGGTGTGTTCCCATTAATCTATAGGATGCTGTATATCAGTGGTTCAGGGCCATAAGCAAATCAAATCCCTTTTAAAATCCCTTGCAGAAGAGAAACAATTTGGGTTGCTGCACTATGATAGACTAGGTAAAGGATTTTGGATACAGACTTTACTTTATTCCATTAAAAACCTGTAACTTGCTCTACTTTTGAGTATAATCAGAATTCAAATCTTAAATGTGGAAGGCTAATCAGACAACTAATGAATGGTGGCCCTCTAATATTGGAAAATGGAAGTTGAGCAATTAAGAAAGGATTTTTTTTTTAACCAGACTATTTATAAGTTTTTGGGCTGTGTTCAATTTGGATGTTACTAATTTGGGAAACGTGAGAAAAAGAGAGGTTTTTTTCTGAAAGACTTGGTGGTTATCTTTTATTGGGATCTAGTGTGTTAAAGTTCAAATTCGACAGTTGTAACACTTGAAAACCTTCTTAAAGAAAAAATATCTAAAGCTAAACCAAAATTGCTTGTAGTTTTTCAAGAGAAACCTAATTTAAAAAAAAAAAAAAACCAAAAATTAAAGGAAAAAAAAATCTGCTCATTCTTTACACCTCATAAAATATAAAGCAGAGCACAATCCTATATTAAAAAGGTAATATCATTTGCAGGATTGCCTGATGTTCCCTAGGATTTGGGGCAAGCATTTATCTTTTCTTGCTGATATATTTTATTAACTTAAAGCTGAAACACAAAGCCTTAACCAAGCTAACAGAGCATTCACTTGTGCTAAAGTGGTGTGTCAGTAGAGAATATGGAATTAATTAATGGAATTAATTGAGCAGTGCTTTGTAATTCCATATTTCCCAATCCTTTTCTGTTTCCTTTGATTGCCCATCAGAAGCACCGATATTTTCCAGAAGAGACAGCAAACAAATGGAGACAAAGAGTTAAGAATGTCATGGCTGGGGTGAAATTGGTTCTTTTTATACAAACTTATGAAGAAACTCAAATTATGAGTAATTATGGAAGACACAAATCAATTTGGTTTTGGCTGTCGAACCTTTGTTTAATATTCACATTCAGTTCTGGGTTTCTTCCCCTTCCTTGCCTCATTCCTTCAGCAATTTTTGGGACACTGCTCCATGAGTTGGGAATGGCACTGCATGGCTAATCTTAGATTTCCCATCCTGGATGTTATGTTTTGCAGAGGAGCATGGGCCATGTGCCGAAAGAGCCGCTTGCACTTCCCTGAGACAACATGCATGTCATAAAAATAAAATTTGAGCAATATTTTTACGTGCATTACAACATGTACATCATCCTCTGAGATGTTCCTTTTGCTGTTGATTTTCTGTGTTTCAAGACAATTCCCGGCATCCAAGTTTGTGAAGGACTCCAGAGGAGCAAAGCTCTTCTAAATTAATATTTTGTAGCCAAAATTCAGGCAGTGGCTGATTGATTGGGTTTAGGGAATACAGAGAATATACAGAGTTGTTATATAGAAAATGACAAAATGGTTTGGGTTGGAAAGGACCTTAAAGACCACCTCATTCCAGCCCCCCCCTTCTATAATTCCTATTATTGTAGTCCATTGAATATCATAGGAATAGCCAGGTAAAATTAAAAGTCACTCATATCAAATGGAACTTTAAGTCTTGCCACACATCAAAACCTAATCTTCCCATCTTCCCTGTCAACTGAGTGTTCACCTTGGAGCTACTCTGTAGCATGAATTCATTTAATGCTTAAATCTGTATTTCAGTGGAGCCAGTGGTGCAACAGCAGAGCTGCAAATATTAACTGTGGAAGGGGGGAGGAAGGAGGGGCATTTTTGTAGGGAAAGCAAAAGAAAATATTTAACAGCAAGAGAGACCTTACTTTATGGTTTATGACAACCTATTTGCATGTTTCCTTCAAAAAGTACACAGAAAAATCTGGTTTATTTATACTCCTAGCACAGACACTTGACCAGTCTGAACCTGGATACGGAGTAAACAATTTGCCTGTGTGGAATTGTGCCTGTAAACACTGTGTCTGCATCTTCTAACTGGTTGTGGTTTTGCCAGCCTTTTCTTCCCCCTCTCTGTTCTCATCACGTGTGCAGAATCACACTCTCCTTCTTTATCAAATGTACCTTTTTCTTTTTCCCACCAAAAAAAACTTTAGACGGATAAAGAGAAGCTGACATGGAAGGATCGTTTTCCAGCCTATTTAACCAATTTTGTTGGCATCATCTTCATGGTAAGCATCACCTGGCAAAACCTGAAATTTTTTGTTACTGAAACATTGTATGGAAGAGAAGTGATAGGAAACTTTATCAGGTGGGTGTAGTTCAAAATGGCTTTTTTCCAGTGAAAAAATTCAAGCATTTTATTGGTTCATGATCTGAAATCTTTGCAAGAGCTTGAATTTCTACTTTGCTGTCTTTTTCCAATAAACATAAAAGATTACTAAACTAGGGGAGGGGAAAGTGAGGACACAGAAATGGAAATTCCTACACCATTGATGGGATGAAGCTTAAAAAGTACAGAGAGCCCTCTCAGAAAGTAGAGACCAACATCATTTTTATAGTCAAACTTTAGGAAATAACTGATCTTGCCAGTTGGAATCATAATTGCAATGATTTTTAATAAATCAGTCAAATTTGGAGCTATGCCATCTAACAAGAGAATTGCAAACAGAGCACTTAATTCAAGGAAAATGTAAAATAATGATGAGAACAGCCTTCTTCCATTTGCTGATAAAGCATCAGCATTTAAAACAAATGTTGACAGAAACAATAATAATTCAAGTCATGGAACAGATTGGCAGATATAGTGAAAAAAGCCTAAACCCTTTCCAAAGGTAGAATTTCTCAGACTAAGTCAATTATTTTGGTTTTTTGCTGTAGGGATTTTGGCTTAAGGTTAAGTTTTTTAAATATTTGTATTTTCAGAGAACAGAAATGCAACAAATCTCTTATGCTCAGCTGAAGAATCCAGTATCTTTTCAGAACCATGTTTTAAACTCATTCCTTTATTTAAGCAATGAAAAATTGAGAGAGATTTTACTGAGCCAGGAAGTGTGTTGATTTAATCAGATTTAATTTCACTTTGTGGTTATGAGAGCACAGTGAGCCTGTCTAAGGGATTTGAAGGCTGGCGTGTAGAGTGAAGCTGAAATACTCCATTGTTTAAAATGGAGTATTTGTTTCAAATTTGGAATATTTGTTTCAATTAAACAAAATTTTTTGTTTCTCACAAAGGAAACACCATGTGTATATACTGCTGAAATATACTTTTCATATTAGTATTTATTAATTACAATCATTACTTATATTCATTAGTAATATAAAGTATTTTAGAATTTATTTCTTAGTAATATGTAGTATTTTTTAATGCTGATAAGCGTGGAGTTTACATTTTGGTACCTTTTAAAAAAAAAGCCTTTTGCCTGTGATTGTGGCATCCCAGTGCCATTCTTTTTCCTGTGATTTTTAAGTAAAAAAGGGGACTCCTTTCCCACAGTTCATCAAGGCCTTAATGCAGTATTGGGTGGACTTGGGTGTGGCCCAGAGATCCCATTTTTAAGGTTATTTCTAAATCCCAAACAAAGAATTGGAAGGCAAACCTTTGGTAAGGTTTTGGGCGATTCTTCCTGGCAGGTTGGGCTGACGTTCGCCATCGTGTTCGGGGTGATCATCTACAGGATCTCCACGGCCGCGGCCCTGGCCATCAGCTCCACGCCCTCGGGGCGCTCCAGCGTGCGCGTCACCGTCACCGCCACCGCCGTCATCATCAACCTGGTGGTCATCATCATCCTGGACGAGGTGTACGGCTGCATCGCCAGGTGGCTCACGCAGATCGGTGCGTTGGAACCTCAGCTCGCCACAAGGGGGTCAAATCTGAGCACCCAGATCACTGGGGATCTTGAGTAGGCACATTTGTGCCTAAAATTCCACTGTGGAACTTTTATTATTATTATTATTATTATTTCCAAGAAATTGTCAGTAACCAAAGGTCCAGGAATCTTTTCAGGTCAAGTTTTTCGCACCTACAAATGATTGTCATGAAGGTCAGGCAGGTGTGGAACTAAATTGGAATTGCCATTGTAACGTGTCTGACTGGTGGGATCCTCAGCAGATTGACCACTGACCTCAGTGCAGCCATACTGCTTTTATATATATACATATATATAGCTCTGTACATATATATCCCTTTGTTTAAAAGGGGGCTTTTAAACAAATGATGTGATGATGTTCTCCAAAACCCACATTTATAAGATCTTGAAATGATTCCAGGTAGGATAATTCCTTAACGTTTCTCATCCATGTCCCATTGGTTCCAGAGGTGCCAAAGACCGACAAGAACTTTGAGGAGCGGCTGATTTTCAAGGCTTTCCTGCTGAAATTTGTCAATGCCTACACCCCCATTTTCTACGTGGCTTTCTTCAAGGGCCGGTGAGTGATGGAAAGCCTATTCAGTTTCAGCTTCTTGGAGGCCTTTTCAAGACTAAACATCAGGTGGTCCCACTCAGAGGCATGGAATATGGCATAAATTATTTTAGGAATCAAATATTGAAAGTATAAAATCCGTCTGATGTTTTTAACTCGTTGTGCCCTAGATTTGTTGGACGTCCGGGCGACTATGTCTACATTTTCCATTCCTTCCGAATGGAAGAGGTAATTGAATTTCTATCCTGTTTGGGGTCATATTGGATGGATGGGGTAGAGGAGATGTTTTGACTGACCTCTCTTTTGTTCACCCCAGTGTGCCCCAGGAGGTTGCCTAATGGAGTTGTGTATCCAGCTCAGTATTATCATGTTGGGCAAGCAGCTGATCCAGAACAATTTGTTTGAGATTGGCATCCCGTAAGTAGCAACTTCTGTACTTTCTTATTTTAATTATTGTGCCTGGCAATGCAAAACAACTGAGAAATGAGCACTGAGTGAGCAGAATGGAGTGCTCAGCAAATTGTCTCCATTTCCCTCAGAAAAATGAAGAAGTTTATACGATACTTGAAATTGAAGCGTCGGCGTTCTCTAGACCATGAAGAGCACATGAAGAAAAAGCAGCGCTATGAAGTGGACTATAACCTGGAGCCCTTTGCTGGACTCACCCCTGAGTACATGGAAATGAGTGAGTGAGGTGGAAAGAAGGCATTTTAAACTGTAATTATTGTGACTAATTGGGATGGAGAGCTGAGCTTTTTGAACTGTACATTCAGCAGACAGTGGATATGAGATAACTGAATTATTAACGTGTTCAGTTGGACTGGAGCATGTTTCAGCCAACCCTGGCTGCTGGAGGGCTGAATTGTGCTCTCTGCTGTTTGCAAGCCCTTACTGTAGAATGATATTTTAGATCTTTTGTTTCAAGCCATGTAACATATCACTGTCAAGTTTCAAATGCAAATGATTAAGTGGCATCTACTTGAGATTGTGAGGCATATTTTACCATCGGTTGAACCCTTCACTGGAAGTAAGTTAGTTCAGATTTGATTATTTCCACACCAGAGTCTTTTATCTGATATCTGAACTAAATCTTCTGAGAGCAGTGCTTGTCTGTAGACCTGGTTGTACTTGACAGATCGCATAGAATTTTTTTTTCAAGTAGTATGTCATGTTGAGTGAGATAAATTAGAATATCTGGTGACCTTGATATTCAGAGTACTTGAAGCAGATGGGAATTCAGTGGGACAAACTGAATGGCCATGCTGCCAGTTCCTAAAAATAAGAAAAGATGCTGTTACTGAGATCAGCATTTGGAAGTAACAGGAGAAAGATGGGCACTGGCAGTACCAGGATGAGCATGACATCCATACAAAAAGCAAATATGATCCCAGGTTATAGGAAGCAAGTTATTCCTGGAAGAGGCAGGAATCAGCCATGTCCTTTCCATAGCTTCCAGTGAAGGCCAAAAACCTGCCAGGTGGAACATGGCAAGCGTAGGTAGAGCCAGCATGGTCACTGCCATAATCCCACTCCTTCAGGTGACTCCTGTGCCAGCTTTGCCCACGGAAAAATTGTTTTAGGAGCTTCCCCATCCTTCTGGTTACTATTGCCTTGCCTTTTACATGGCGGCAACTGGGCCTTCCATACCCAAATAGAGCAGCCATCATGCAAACTGTGCCTGACACAGAAAATGGGATTGAGTCTCCCAGAAGTCATCACCTCATCAGAATTTAGGGACTGGCACTGATGTGGTGATGGGTGCATTTGGTAAATACTGACAACAGGCACTGAAATGTTTTCTTTTTCTTTCCAGTTATCCAGTTTGGGTTTGTAACTTTGTTTGTTGCCTCCTTCCCTCTGGCACCTTTGTTTGCTTTATTGAACAACATAATTGAAATCCGTCTGGATGCCAAAAAATTTGTTACTGAGCTGAGGAGACCGGTAGCAGTGAGAGCAAAGGATATAGGTAAGTGGATATTGTTATTGTATCCCTGTTTGTTTATTCCTGGATTGATGGCAGGATATTGTTATGCTCAGCTAGTTTCAATAACAGGGAGATATTTATAGGAAAAGTCAAAACATTCAGCTGTGGCCTACCTGTGAATTGTCATAATTTATTGAGGCTTTACCTTTAAAATAGGAAGACCAAAGCTTTAAATTCAGATGAATATTTCATTAAGTAAATATTACCACTTTTTAAATCAAAATGATCAATGCAGTAGAAAAATATCTCACACAGTTCTGACATCAACAGCCCTTCTTGGCAATGCAGTTTTCGTGCAGAAGCAAAAATTTCCGCATTTAACAACTCTGCACTGGCCTCAGAAATACTCTTGGGAATGAGAGGAGACTCAAAAGCCTGTGGGTAGATGGATCCCTCTGTCCCTGCTCAGCAGGAAGGTCAGAAGGATGCAAACTGCAGTGGATGGAGCTGGAGCTGGGCTCTGTGGCTGTGTGGGAACAAGAGCCAAGTCCTGCCCTTACAGGGGGCTCACACCTATGGGTGTTTGTAATGAGGAGCTGCTTCTCCCAAATGGTGTTTCCTTATGAATCAAAAGCTCATTACAATAAAAATAAAAGTAGAAATAAAATAACTGTCCTTGTTACAGACCCAAGCAGCAAGAGCAGAAGTTTATCTGTTATTAAACTCTAAGTTCATTCTGCTGCAGTACAGGCAGAGTTTTTCTTTGGGCTCATCCTTGTATCCTAGGGATCATCCCAGACTTGAAGGACACATCATGTTTTGCCATGACTTTGCTTTGGGGGTGTTTTGTTGTGCCTCCCTGATTTATGCTGCAGGTTCAGATTGCTGGTGGAATTGATTGGGAGAGTGATGTTGACTTTTTTGATTGTGGTGGGGTTTTGATTATTTTTTGTTTCTGAGGATGTGTTAATTGCAACTCATTGCAGTTCAACCCCATTCTTCAAAACCTGAAAAAAATAGGTTCCAAAACACAGTTGGACTCCTTTTGCTTACAAGCCATTGAATTAACTTTTTATAATTTGTTCTTTTTCTATTTAAAATATAACTAGCTCAGCACAATCATACATGCTCCCAACTCTGTTAACTGCAGATGTAATTTATCTCATTTTAAGGACTAGAACAGCATTTACATGTTTGTCTCCTTCCTCAGGAATCTGGTATAATATCCTCAGAGGTATTGGAAAGCTTGCTGTCATCATAAACGTAAGTAAATCAGCATGACTTAAATTTGAATTCAATAGGCTGGCTGTTCCATTCTGCTCCATTAGTTTTATTTCAGTACAAAATCCCTTCAATCAAGTGAAAGTATATGATTGAGAAATTTTTGGAAATATTTGAGGATGAGTTGCTGTGTTTATTTTCAAGCTGTGATGGCAGGAGCAATAATATAAAGTAGTAAGTAGTCACTGCTGCTTTTTTCCAGAATGTTTTTGTAAAACAGTTCTGTCCTTCAAACAAATATGACCACAGCTGCTTACTTTTACTCTTTTGAAATACTCTCAGTAGCAAAAGATGTATTTTTTCATTTCAATGCTATTTTGGGTAAGGTGAGAACCAGTTCAGCTCCTCAGAGTGCAGAATCCCTCCATCGATCTGCCCTCAAGCTGCATTGCTTCTACTCAGAGAGCTTCGATAATCCTGAAAAAAAAAGGTTTATTTCAACATTTCACAAAAATTTAGCAGGTCTTAATATATTAATGCATGTACTTCTGCACTATTCTATGTGAATAGACATCCACAATGATCATCCTCTTTGCACCTCAGCTGAGGGAAAGATGAAAACAAAGGCCAGCTGAAATTCAACATGTTTGCAGTGCAGCAAAGCAGGGGCTCTGTAGGGCTCATGGCCACATGGCTATGGACTCCCTTGGGTTTTTTTTTACATTATCCAGACTTGAAATCCCTTCATTTTGTCCCCAGGGTTCTGTTGTGCTATGGCAAACCCATTCTTTTGGTGTGCTGCCTTAGTTTGTCTTTCCCATTTCTCCTCTTTTCCTTTGGAAATAATTTCTCTGTTTTTCTCTTTTGTTCTGTGTAGTCGTGTAGTCTTTCCTCGCCAATACTCAGTGTTAGTTTTCCCTCTTTGATCAATGTACTGCTTCTCTTTACCATAAAATAAGTAAAACATTTTGTACTGTTTGTTCCACATGTACATGAGATTTGTGCCAGTGGCAATGTTTCATAATGATGATAAATGAGGAAGGCTAAAGTCATGAGGAACTCAGCCCAATTGACTGCTGTGCCTTTTCCCCACGATATTTTCAGAAAATTTTAAATAACTGGATGAAATGCAACTTCTGTGGCCATAAAAATAGAACTGGGCTCAGTCTCCTCATCCTTTTATCTTGATGAAGTTAAGCACCACACACAATTAACATTTTTCAATGCAATGAGACTTTGAAGAGTCAAATCACCGTGGGTTGTTTGCAGGACGGAAAAGCAGCTGGAAATCAATCAGTTGGGCCTTGTCCAAGGCAACAGGGAGAAGCTGTGACGGGGACACAGGGAAGCAGAGCTGTGGTAGCTCTCCCCTGGTGCTGGGGGGTGCAGCTGCTCCATTTTTGGGGGCCCAGGTTGTCACCCACACAGACAGCTCAGCTGGCGTAGCACTGCTCCAGGGAATACGCTGCACCTCAGGAGAGCGGGCAGTGAGCAATCCCTTGCTGGTGCAGTGAGCAATCCCTTGCTGGTGCAGTGAATGCTCCACTCTCAGGGCCCTTGGGCTCCCCTGAGTGTGGTGTGAGTGGTTTGGGCAAGTCATGGTTGAGGATGTGATGAAGTGAAGCTCTGCCTGGACACCGCGCTCACTCTCTACTCTTGTGGCTCAGGCATTTGTGATCTCATTCACATCCGACTTCATTCCACGCCTCGTGTACCTGTACATGTACAGTGAGAATGGCACCATGCATGGCTTCGTCAACCATACACTATCCTCTTTTAATGTCAGCGATTTCCAAGCAGGAACAGCTCCCAACGACCCCCTGGATCTTGGCTACGAGGTTCAGATATGCAGGTACTCTCTTGAATGATCGCTAATGCCAAGTGTTTTCACAGCTGGCTGAGAATGTGGCAAATTCTTACATTCCTGGGGCAGAGTCTTTGTATTTTCAATACCTTTTTAGCACCTTGCTAGCCTTTTATACAAGGTGGATCCATTGCCTTGAACATCTTGCTTTGCCTTGAACATCTTGCTTACATATTAAGTAACCACAGACCTGAATATTATTTAATGCTTATTTTGGGAAATGGAGATTATTGTTAATTAAATTCAGAGCTTGTCCATGCAAAGATTTTTATTATTATGGATTCCCTTTTCCAGGAACGGAGACAGATAATGATAAACAGCACAATGGTGCTTTAAGGGAAGAAAATTATGTCCCTCTGATGTCATGTCATGATATAATGACCAAGGCCTCTTTTTTTGTCCAGTTCCCAATTCCTGATGAAAGCAGTAGCATCCTTATCTGCACTGGAACTTAAGACTTATTTATAGTGTCATCACACAGGAGAAATTTGCATGCCTGTGACAATTCATATCTATTTTCATGTTTGAAGGAAAATTGTGTTTAACAATTTCAGCTAATACATTCTTAGAATTGACAGTTCTAATCTGACAGTGAAAGCACTTAGACCAGCAAAGCTGAAAAGGGGACAACAGAGGGAGGAAGGGGAAGAGGAGAGTAAGGAAGGAAGAGATATTCAAGGGGAGAAAGAAACAAAGAGGACTTTAATACATGCATAGTAAAAATATCACCATAACTGACCAAGTAAAAAACCTTGCCTTCGAATCATATTATTTTATATTAAATTCTTTATGCATTTGAATAGTGCAAGTTAATATGGTGAAATGACCTCTAAACAGAAAATTTGCTCAGAGATGAAAGCAAAACCAACCCAAGCTGCATTTTCAGTAGCTTTGCTTGCTTTTACTTTCTCCTGGTTTCCTCCTGCTGCTCTCTGGGCAGAGGTTAAGCAAGGCTGGCAAACATGTTTCAGCACAGAATGGAAGTGTTGGCATCATGGTCCAAAGGCAAAATGCCAGATTTATTTGCTTTCCACTCCCAGCCGCTGTCTTCTTTCAATCCCATCCTTATCCCAAGGATTTTAAAATAATTTGAAAATGCAGAGCCCTAATTCTTTCAAAATATTGACAGGATGCTGTGGTTTTGAATTTAATGTATTTTTCTTGGTCTTGTTTATCAACACATAGATTTTCTATGAGCCATAGCTAAGGAAAAATTCTCTTCTCTCCACTGGGCAAAATTTAGCTTCAACCTTTTGCTAATCACATGTTAAACATGTTCTATGAATCTGAGACCAGTATTTTTGTCTTTAAAATTAGTTTGAAAAATATATGTTGCCTTTTTACCTATCTTAAAATAAATCACCTGAGCTGTGTAGTTTACTCTGTGTTATGCAAAATTGATATTATATGTAGTAATCAGAGGGTATTAAGATGAATTAACCTTTAATTTTAAGGCTAATTTGAAGGCTGTGGGAGAGTTTCATCTGTGTCTTGTTTCTGAGAGATTAACACAGTGAACTTTGTTTTAAACAGTTCCATTTATTGTTTGTTAATAACCCCTTCCTGTGCCAACATTTCTGAATTGCACCCCTGATTTACTGAGTCTTGTTTTGCAGGTACAAAGATTATAGAGAACCCCCCTGGTCTGAAAACAAATATGACATTTCAAAGGATTTCTGGGCTGTCCTAGCAGCAAGATTGGCATTTGTGATAGTTTTCCAGGTAGGTGACACTGCAGGCACTTGGAAATAAGTTATTGGGCCAAAGAAATATCTTCTTTCTCAGTTGTTTCATGGAAAAGCCAAAGAAATTTGCCCACCTTCATCACCCTCTTTGTCCCACCCACCCAGGCATTGGTATATCCTCAGTGGAAAAATTCATCCCCAGGGATTCCTTGAGCTGGTTTGATGCAGAACAATTTAATGACCTTAGAGACCAGCAAAGCACAAGGCTGATACTAATTAGGTTCCACCAATTTCTCCTGTAGGACATCAACAATTTCACTGAGGCAGCATAAATTTAACCCAAAATCATTTTTAGAGCTAGCCAAGAAATGAGATTTTCAAAATTTTCCAAGTTCAGGTTTACTTTGTGTCTGAATAAGAGGCCAAAATCTTGTGATTTGTTCTTAAAAGACATTATTTAATCACAGCAGTGATGCTACTTATTGTGACACAGATGTTTTAAGTCTGCCTTATCTGAATAACTTGTTTCAAAACTTTTATTGGGTTTTTTTGATAAAAAATTATCTTTTTGGGAAAGACCACCCTTTCCTTGAATCAAAGTTTTTCAATTAGAAAAGTTTTCAATTTCAACTTTTACCATTTTAACCTCTTGTATTTGCTTCTGCCTTCCTGATGAAAATCTCACAAACCACTCACCAATTGCAAATTCCTTTCGATTTCTAAGTGGCTGCAGTGTCAGGATTGGTACAGAAATCATAGAGGTCAATCAATACCTGATGTATTTCTCTACTTCTAGCATGCACAAAGCAGTTGAAGGGAATTTGGTCCCGTAGTCCAACTCAAATAACTGTCCTTTCTTCATTTTTCCTTCCTAAGTGCCCTCTCCTTTCCCTACAGCCACCCTTTAATTTGGCCCCACTGACACTTTCTCACAACTTCATTTTCAGAACTTGGTCATGTTCATGAGTGAATTTGTTGACTGGATTATCCCAGACATTCCCAAGGACATTAGTCAGCAGATTCACAAGGAGAAAGTTCTCATGGTGGAGGTCTTCATGAGAGAAGAGCAAGGCAAGCTGCAGATGCTGGAAACCTGGAAAGACAAGGACAAGAGAAAAGGGGAAAACTGCAACAACCACAGTCCCAGGCTCTCGAGGAGCCGCAGTGGGAGCTTGTCCTCCTGCCATTCCTATCCTCTGGACGTTTAGGAGAGAGGGAGCTGAGGCTGTTGGGGCATTCCAGAGACAAAAGCCATGGCGCCAAGGGCAGGACTCCGGTACGGACACCCCGGTGCATGTTGAAGGATGTGCTGCCATTTCGCTCCCATCTTTGTGAGAAATGCCCTTCTTGCAAACATGGAGGACCACGTTCTATTTCTGACAATGTTGGGGGTTTTTTTTGTTTTGTTTTTTCTTTTGCACAAGCAGTAATGCAGGGAGTTTCTGTATTTCATCCTGAGGTAGCACTATCGACGTTGGCGTGCATTAAGAAATGCAGGTACTTATGACAATCTTGCTAGAGATATTCTCTGAGAATCTGATCTTAGCCTATCAATTAGCTAATGAAATAAAGGTAAATTTGAAGTCATTACTGCTAGTTGGAACTATTTTTGGAAAGCCAGGTTTGAAGGTCCATGGGGTAGTTTGCTAAATGATTCGCAAAATCAGTATTCCCTAGTATTCCATAAAGCCTTCCAGACTGACTTGCTTCCCAAGGCTGGGTTTAGCTTTGTGAATCTGAGCTTTGGAGTCCCAAAGATGTGGGGGGGACTTGTGGCAGCCTCCAGACCCTCCCTGAGGCACCACTGCCTCTGGAAACATCAGCACAGGGATTCTGGGCAGTGCTTTCTTGGCAGCAGCAGCAGCAGCAGCAGCACAATTGCAGAGATCCTCCCAGCAGGCCCATGGTCACGGAGCATTTGTTGAATGCCCTGAGCTAATGAGCACACAGAGAGCTCCAGTGACTCTCACTGCCCTGCCAAGCACTCACACGCTGCTGTTGCTGAGGAAATTCCCTTTTCCCTGGTGTTTCAGCACATCCCTGCCCCAGCCTGGCTTTTCCCTGTAGCCCTCTGGAGCAGGAGAAGGGAGTGCTTGCCCCGGTGTTTCACAGCCAGCTTTTCCCACAGATTTCCTGCTGTTGGCTGGCACTTCCCAGAGGCTGTGCCAGAGGAGGAAATCCCAAATGCATCCCACTTGCTGTCTTCAGTGGAAGCTTTGCCTGCACTGGGGCTACAGGACCAGACCTTCAGCTAGTTACAGGACTTTTCTTTTGTCTTAAAATCCTCTGTCTTTTGTACAAGGAGCTTTTCCCTGAAGTATAAGTCTGAAATCCTTACTTACCATGACTAGCTAAATCCCATCAGTACAGCTCTTTTTAAGCATAATATGTTTTTGTTTTGCTTTGTTGACCGATAAACTGCACTTCCAAATAATATTGGTGCAATTAACCTAATTTCTTTTATTGCTTTGTCTTGTCCATGGCACTTGCATTATAAAACTGAAAAAGAAAATAAAAAGGAAAGATTTCTTTAAAGTCTAACTACTGTATGGTTTGTTACAAAACCAAACTCTTTTCAAGAGGTTAGTTATTTCTTTTTTTCTTTCTTTTTTTTCTTTGCCAAACTAATTTAAAGATTAATGCTAGAACTCTAAAAAGAATGCCATATATAGCTTTTGATATATTTATTTGTTTTAAAGTATGTGATAAACTTGATATTTTTCTGTAGTCTGTCCAAAGAAGGTACCAAAAGAGAAATTATGTGGAAGAAAGAAAATGGTATTAACCAAATATTCTTGATGCTTATTTAAAATACTGATCCAACCAAAGATTTTTATTAATAAAGGGCTTATATTTTGTTAACTCTTGTTTCTGTTGTATTTTGACTTGCAGGAATGTCACTATTTTTAAAATTTGTAACTTATGATAGCATGTTGCTGTAGGGCCAAATCCTGCCTGGTTTATACCCACATAAATGTAATGCCTGGTTAGTAAATGTTTACCAGATCAGGCCCACTGACTGCAATAGGACTGGGGAGAAATCAAGCAGAATTCTGTCCACACATTTGTTGCAAACCTGTTTTTCCTCTCATTCCTTGGTAGCCCAAAAGATCCAGGAGAAAGCCAAACTACCTATTCTGAGGAGAAATGTTAGGGATCGTCCTCGAAGGGGATTTAATCTGTAAATACTGACCTGAAAGTGTTCCCAACTTAATACTGACATTCCTGTAAATGGTGGAACTATATCCTGAACACATACTTATCTGAATTTTTCATTATTTGCTGAAATCATGGAATAGTAACAGTTGCTTATACTTTCTTTTGTACAGTAAATTGTTTGAAATGGAATTTTGTATATAAAAATCTGTATTACTACTCAGATATCTATAAAATTATTTCATGGAGTCATTTTTTAAGAAAAGCAAATATATACTAAATCTGTTTTATTTTGTTTTTTTCTTTCTTTCTTTTTCTTTGAACACTTATTTGAAATAAACTTAAATATCCAAGAGTTTCTCCTGTGGGACAGGTTCTGTTCCCAGCCCTCCTTGTACTCTGAATGTACAGACATCTCCCTAAAAATGTCCCAGGCAGGTCTGGTGTTTGAGCAGCTTTAGAGACCCACTTGGAGATGAGTGAGTCCCACCAGAAATCCATCTCCAGGAGTACAAAGGGACTTTTTGGCTGCAGAATGGCTCACACTGTGACTGTCACATTTCCACTGCCCTGAGGGACCTGTCCAAGCAAGGCTGGCCTCAGAAACTCAGTTGCTGATTGCAATTTTTCCCTCCTTTTCCCATTTAACTGTTGTGTGAGAAGGCAAAGCATGAGGCTTTACACCAGCCCTCCTTTCCTGGATGGAGAGTATTAATGCCCCAAGTCAGGAAATTTAGTTTGGAAGGGTGGGAATTGTGTCCTGAGAGAATGGATATGGACACCAGAAACGGATAAACCACAGTCTGGCTGGTAACTGTATGGGATTGTCAGTTATTAAAGACAAAATAATACATATGAGCTCATTAGATGTAAGATAACCCAGAAAACCACTTGCACTGTGGTTGTGGTACTTTTCCTGAAAGTTGTTTCATATTTGGGATGCAAAAAAAAAAAGAGGTTTGCTTTTAACAATAGCAAATTTGAGGCAGGATTGTGCTAGAAAGAATTTACTGGAATAGAGGGGGGAAAAAAGGAAACTTAAAACAGGGAAGCAGGGATCTGGAAATGATCAAAGAATACCTGCCTTGATGTGACTCACAGTGACCAGGTTTGATGAAAGATAGCAAAGCAAATATTTCAATTGTGCAAGTACAAAGCTGAATTCTGTGTTGAATTGTATGGCATGTATGACACCACGTCCATGACATGCAGTCAGCCTGTTCTTGGCATGCTTCTGGCCCAAAACCATAAGCACAAAACCATTTCCCAGCCCAGATTTGATCAAAGAAAAGAAAAGTCTCAAACCCAACATCTTAAGGTATTGAAGAGGAAAGTCATGGCATCCATTTGCTTGGTCCAAGAGAAAATGCAGACCACAGGGAAAATTCCTGCTGGAAATGGCTGCAGGGGCCATTTCTGAGCCATTGCTGAATCACTGTTTGCTGTTTGCCATGCAAGGGTGGTAGCAAAAACACGACTTCAGTCGGTGCATCCAAGGAGGAAGCTGCTCCCACCCCAAGGGCTGCCTGTGTGAGTCTGAATCTCCTGGATTTCCATGTCATTGTGTTTCCAAGATACTGTCCTACAAATATTTTGCAGTCTTAAATAGCTTAAGGGTGAATAAGTCTCACATCAAGGCACAGACACATTTCTATTTTTAACCCCCCTACGCTCTCTGGTCCTGAGCTGTTAATGATCTTTTTGGCTGTTGTGATTTCCAATAAGCAATAATAATTTACTTTTCATCCTGATACCTCCGGAGTCTGACCTCTCCTAGAGCTCTGTGCATCACTTGAGTGCATTTATATTTTCCTACGAAGTTTTCAGAGTACACAAGTTCTCTTCCTCTCACCACTGGAAAAAACCCATCTTAAAATTTATATGAATTCCATTCAAACTCTGGTTCAATTCTTTGCACATTTGAGCACTATTTATTCCATAACCAAACACAACATGCCATTTTTAGTATAGCAGAGAAAAACCAAAGTTCTTTTTTTAACCTTCTTTTTTTAGCCCAACAGGCCTTTCTGAAGAAAAAACTAACTATGAATGTGGCTTGTTTTGAATTTTAACTCTATCCTAATTTTTAAGGCTGTGTCAGCCACCTGAAGCCAAAGAAAATATTCCTATTGATTCCCTTCAGTGTGCTTTGCATAAGGTTAAGAGGTACTTATTGAGTGATTGGTTTCACTTTGGATAGAATAAAAACAGTTTTTGTAGGTTACTTTTCTAACCTTCAGTGTTAGCTAAAGCCAACATAAATTGATGCAGATGCGTTGTGAGAGCAGTAAAGAGTTGGGTGCACCATTGTGCTGGTTGCCATGAGGCAAAGGCCTTGGAAAATCCAAGAAAATTGAAGATTCTGAGGTCATAGCTTTCATCTGGCTTAGTACCATCTCTGGAAAAAAATTCATGCCAAAACAGGAAACGTATCTGTTCAGATGGCCATGGGAAACAAGAATCAAAACAGAAAATATTTAGCAGAGTGTTTGTGCTGAACAAGCTTAAGTGTAATAAAGTCCATTTCTCAGAGCAAGAGGCATGAGGTTAAGCAATCTTATAAGAGAAGAAATGGTTATTCCCTGTTTTTACTGCTAAATGAGAAAATAGTTGTTATCTTCTCAGCTGAACTATGAGATGGAGCTAAGGAAAAGATGCACAGTAGGGAAGAGAAGAAGAAAAGGCTTTTGCCTGCTGTTCCCAGACCCAAGTTAGTTTTTCTGGAAAAAGGATGGATTCCCCTTGTAGGTGGGTGATGGGGCAGCCTCTGACAGTGTTCCCACATGCCATCCCAACCACGCCCAGCCAGGCAATGCCACAGGTCTCGTGGGGAGATGGAAGCTGGAAGGTTTTGGTCCTGTGGGAGGAATGGAGCTGAGCCTGGAATTCCCATCTGTCATGGCAGCAGTGTGTAATTACAGGAGCAGCTCACATTTCTCAAAGCATTAATCTCTGAAATACATCTCCAGGTAATGAAGGAAGGCAATTGCAGGTAATTAGCCAGCAAGTGGGGAAGCAATAAATCCCAGCAGGCCAGACTGCCCTGGGTTTACTGCTAGAGGTGGTGTGTGTGCCCTGTGTGTCTGCAGGCTGGTGGGCTCTGACTCCTGGCGCTGTTTGGGCATTTTGCTCTCCCCAGGCACTGCTGGCAGTGGAAAAGGGGAGTTGTGAGCAGGGAAGGAACAGTGAAACTCCTGCAAGCAAATCAACATGAACTCCAGCTCCACCTTCATCCTGTCTTCAATGAGAGAAAGAAGTAAAGTGAGAGGCACTGCTGAACTTCTACTGAACCTCTTCCCTTTTGCCTCTCCGCCTTTGGCTTCTGAAACCAAGTTCCTCCACCTCTTCACAAGGCTTGCCTTAGAGCAGCTGAGCTAAGCTGGTAATTGCCTCTGGGGCTTCTTGGGGATGAGAAGTGGCAATGAATTAATCACTGCTAGGTTTAGGGGCTGGGCAAAGATGTGGTACAGGCTCCCTTTCAAAAGCCTCACTCCAAAACTGGTGAAGAACAGCAAAGTATGGTTAGATGTGCATTTGAGTGAACAGAGAGGGTGAGCTCGGGGCTGGTCCTATGCTACAAGTCATTTAATCTTGGTTGTATCTACACATGGAAAAAGAAAAAACTCTGTGGCTTTTCTGGCACCAAGCTGTGGCATTTGTAACTTCCTCACTTCTTCTGAAGTATACAGACAGCAAGGAAAATAAATAAATGCTATATTTTGTATCAGATTAATCCAGCCTTCTCTCAGGAAGTCACGCTCCCCTTCTAGACTCTTCATCTCTGGGAACAAATGCAACAAGTTTCCCACAAGTTTGTGTATGAAAATGGGCTAAAAATTGTGGTTTAGGACTAGCTGGTATCTGGGTCTGACCACAGCACTGCGGACCAGCTCAAATTACAGCATTTCTTCAGAGAGCAGAAAATAATACTTCCTCCCCAAAGAATCAAGGGAGAGGGATGATGAAACCAGATTTGCTTTCTTATTTATGATATCTAAATCCCTGTGAGTAATTCACCCAGTCATATCCTGTATCACTTGGTGGCCACGTGAAACTATTCATGTTTTAAAAGGAAATAACTGGATAATAAGTGCCCTGGGCTTGAGCACATGAGGCACTCCCTCTCTAATCGGAATTGAGTAAAAAACTTGCACCTTCCAACCTCCAGGACAGTGACTCAGATGGAAAATACTGCACTGGCACGTCCTGAAAAGAATGAAAATCACAGATATATAAAGCAATGCTTGTTTCTAGGAAATAACCCCCACCTCTTGGCTTGTCATTCTCTCCAGTCAAAATAGTGATTTCACAATACCTGAATTTAACTCAAAAATCAAGTAAGTGTGACAGGCTCACTCATTTTTATTTATTAAAGCAAAATTTCAGTACCTTTGAGAGACATTTGGATATTTTCTGGTCTCTGCAGGCTGGATGCAGGGACATGGTTGGGAAAAATTTTCCATTTTTTACCAGGTCCAAAGCAGAGTCTGTTAGTACAGAAGAGATAAGAGCTGAATATTCATACACCAAAAAAAAAAAAAAATAATAAAATAAAGAAGATAAATCCCTGCTGCCATTATTTCAACTGCAATGCTCTTCAGCAGGCAATGGAGTGCTGCTCCTCAGTAAGGGAAGAAAACCTCTCCTTGGGTGGGAGGATGAAGTCCTGTGGCACAGAACTAATTACATGCTTGTAAGAAATACTCCAAAGTGGTGCAAAATGGATCAGTTTTCTGCAAAATAATTATTTTTGTTATCCTAACCTTTATTTTATAGCTGCTCAGAATATTGTATTTTCTAATACAAAGATGGAGAATGAAGAAAAACACCTCAATTTAGAGAAAATAAATGTTACTGTGGTAAGTATTTACCTTTTCATGGTTTTATCTGGTTTAGGAACTAGCAATACAGCAGCTCAGGAAAATAAAGAACAAATTATACATACTCTGCAGAAATGAATCAGTATTAGCTTCCAAGCCTGGCAATCAGAGCTGCTGGATTATTTCCCTGCATGAATAGCAACTTCCAGTTTGGATCTCAATTTGCTTTGCTTTGCCCTCAGCCAGTCACAGAGCAGGAACTGAACTGAACAGAAATAGAAAAGGCCCCAAAAGAGATTTAATGATCATACACTGTTATTTGGGGACATTTTGTCATTTCACAATGACATTCCTTCACAAACAACCCTTGCTCTCTGTCTTCTCTGTTCTTCTGTTTTTCCAAGTCCAAAATTGATGTTGCAGAGCTGAAGTAATAAATATGGTTTAGAGGAATGAGGTGTGCTGGGCTAATATATGCACACAGCTTTATTGACATGTGAAATGTTTGTTTGAATGATTTCATACTTCCATGGTATGATGAAAATTCACTACAAAAATAGGTAAAAAGTCAAGTCAGAGGTTTTTTAGCTGGAGCAAATAAACAAAAGTCTACAATTTACCCTTCCCCTAAAGTTAAACTAACTTCTTCTGCCAACAATAACACAACAGAACTGTATCAACAGAATTATATCAACACTTCTGCTGTTTCAATATTAAGTTCAAGCATCTGTTAACAACTTATTGCTTGTTGTTGTTGTTACTTGGCCAGATTTTTTATCTGTATACAACCTAGTCATGCCAGAGTTCACTCTCTTTTCAGTACTTATTTACTTTTCCCACACTCTGCTTCTAATTTTCTCTCTCAACCCACAATAATTTGACATTTCTTACGGGCCTTTTTGTCAGGGACAGTTTTCTCCTAAGACCCTCAGTCTCTTCACAAACGAGTTTCTTTATCAGAGCACTTCTTTCTAGACTGGATGTTATAGCAACAGAGGGGTGATAGCTGACAAAATAAACGTGTACAGATCAATTCATTCACAAAAGAAAATACAGAAACAGTTTTCTCTTTGCTGAAAATGTGCATTTTAGGGTTTTGCAAAAAATGGGTGAGAGGCATTGGATAAGTACACTAAAAAATTTTATGGAAATCAGTTTATTCAGCATAGGAGTAAAAAAGCAGGAAGCAAACTAAAAACCTCTTGTAGCTCAATTCTGCTAGTAGGGACAGGGTTGAGTTTTTATGCAAAATCTCCTCTTATCTCGAAGCCAGCAAATAAAAAAGGAGAGGTCATTAATTCCCTTGGAAGACAAGAGCAGGTATATTAAAAGAAGTGTACAATCACCTGGGCCTCAAAAGAGAAACAGTTCCTCAGCACAGTCTGTGCCAAGGTGTTTGCCCAACCTGTCTCTCAGAATTGTCAGGATAAGGATTTTAAGTCCCCCTGGGATATGTGCTACTGCATTGCATGGGAAATAAAGAAATTATCAAAGCTGCTTCACTTGAAAACACAGCAGCTCCCAAACACTCCAGTTTTTCTGCACCAGCAGAATGTTGCTTGCCTTGGCTGGAAATAGGGAAGGCTCTTCCCGAGTTTCCACACCAACACGCCTCAGGACAGCCCCGCACTTGGCCATTTGTGCAGTCCCCGGATGGGCGGCGTTGCCGGGATGTCCTGGCGACTGACACCTCCCCGAGGGCTCTGCTGAAATCAGCCTTTCCCCGCTCTCTGTGCCCTGCTCCTCCCGCAAGGACCGTGGAGTCAAAGCTAAGTCCGAGGCACTCCCAGGCTTCGAGCTCCCTCTGCAGTATTTTGCAAGGACTCATCTTGCCTCGAGAAACCTGAGAAATTTGGTTGGGAACCGGATCATTCAGGGCACTTAAATTTCTGGGAAACTTCCACTGAAATCCGAGCTACTCCAATAAATCATTTCTATTAAGTTTTATTCTGACACAGAAGTGCTTACAATCTGTTAGGCTCACCTAATATTTCCTTTGCCAAAACCCCACAAACTGCTTCCAAAGGAAATCACTGGAATAAAGCAATTTATTGCTTGGGGTATTTTCATCGGTGAATGCATCCAAGTCAGGTTCAGACAGAATAGAAGACCCTGCTCAATCACTCTGCCTTCCCATAGGAGTGAGTTTAAAAGCATTTAAGAGTCTTAATTAAACATAGATTTGTGTCTTTCAGTTTCACTTTTGTTACTAATTTAGACACCTTTGGAATTACATAAATGTGCAGTGTCACTTTCACAGTACTGAATCTGACCACCAGGTTTGGATGAACTCATTAAAACCTCAGTTGATGTTGTCTTCAATTGCATGTCAGGATATAGAGAATAAAGGTATAAATTGTGCTGATTTGGACTTCCCTCTCACAGATTTGTCTCTGAATTTGGCTGGTTGCCATCACCAGGTGCCATGTGATTTGGTCCCTGCTGTTTTGTAGAGTTACCTTTGCTGGCAAAATTTAAAAGGAATTTTATTTAACTGGATTTTATACTTCTTATACCATTACAAGGGTTACTCCTGCTTCATTAATTAATGCACACACAGCAAATACATTTCTCCTATGCTACCCTTTTTGCTAATGACTTTCCTTGAGTTTAAAGTATATTCAGGGCAGCAAAAAAAAAAAAAAAAAGCACCTCTTAAATCAGGCACATCTTGTCCCAGCTCAGATTCACAGTGGCAATTCCTCTCACTCTTTCCTTTACCACGAGACCCTGTAACAAGTTAATTCCCTCTAGTCTGCAGCATTTAGGGAATAGACAAAAATATCTAGTGGGTTTATCTAAGGAGGGCTTGTGCCTGTGGGAGTTTTAGAAATGTTTTGGGGGCTTGGTCTTCACGTTGGAATGTGTGAGTGGAGACTGAGATGAGGAAGATGATAGTGTTTGAGTACATTTATCAGTCAGAAACCCTTCTATAATGAGAGAACATAGGTCTGTGAGTGTGCTGTAAGAATAATAAATTAAAGTGTGCTGGAAACAACTTAGGAACGGGGTAACTTGGGGAATCAACATGCCAGTGCTCACAGAAGGAACAAGAAAAATTTCTGAACTATCTACATGTGCTGAGAAGAAAAGCCAAAAGGCACCTACAAAACAATGGAGTGAACTTGACCTTTCCCATTTAAGAAAAGTTCACAACCTTTCACCTTGTGTAAGAGTCACCTCTAAAATACAGGGACTTAACATTTGCCCTATTTCTTGCCTTTTAAAGGTCAGGAGGTGCTTTGTGTCACAATTAATCTTGGTGAGGAACAAAGGCCAGGCTGCATGTCCTGTGCTTCCAGGGAAAGGCTGGGCGTCTCTGGGGGCAGCAGGGGCACACAGGGAGGGCAGAAAGGAATTCCTGGGCAGCTGTCAGGCAGGGAAGCCATGGGAATGGCATCTCTTTGGGGGCAGGGCTCTGCTGGGGCCTTTCTTGCTCTTGGTGGAGAAAACCATTTATAGAACCATAGAACCATGGAACAATTAAGGCTGGAAAAGAACTCTAAGATTATTGAGTCCATTAAGCCATCACTGCCAAGTCCTCTACCACGTCTCAAAGCACCACATCTGTACATCTTTTAAATCTCTCCCGGGATGGTGACTCCACCACTTCCCCATGGCAGCTTGTTCCAATGCCTGTCCAACCTTTCAGTGAAGAAATGTCTCCTAATACCCCACCTAAACCTCCTCTGGTGATTTTCTTCTTGTCCAGCCCCTTTTCCTTGGGAAAAATGACCAAGTCCCTCCCGTCTCCATGCTCATCTCAGTGAGCCAGAAGGTAGCCCCTGAGATTCCTCATGCCCATACTGAACCTTTCATCCTTGTGCTGCTTTTCTTTCCACCTTAAAAAAAAAAAAACACAAAAAAAAAAAAAAAAAAACAAAAAAAAAAAAAACAAAAAAAAAAAAACACAGAGATTAAGTCTTATAGGGGTAGGTGTTCACAAAAAGTCCAATTATTCAATATTAACCAGGAAATCTACAGGTGTGGGTTCCTGGATTCAGGAAGGTCGTTGAGGGGCTGGAGCATGTCCAGGGAAGGGAATGGATCTGGGAAAGGGTCTGGAGTACCAGGAGAGGCTGAGGGAGCTGGGAAAGGGGCTCGGCCTGGAGAAAAGGAGGCTTGGGGGAACCTTCTGGCTCTGCACAATTCCCTGACAGGAGAAGGCAGCTAGGGAAGGTCAGGCTCTGCTTCCAGGGAACAAGTGGCAGGACAAGAAGACACAGTCTAAGCTGCACCAGGAGAGCTTCAGGTTGGATATTAGGCAGAATTCCTTGGCAGAAAAGGTGATCAGACATTGGAACGGCCTGCCCAGAGAGGTGGAGTCACCGTTCCTGGAAGAAGTTTCTTCTGATAAGAGGGCAATAAATTCTTTTTCTCTGAAAGAGGCAGGTGTCCTGTGGCTGCTATCTCACTGCAAGTCCTTTCTTTAAAAAAAAAAAAAAGTAGTATCCTACATAGCACAGTTTCTATTTTAACATTTTTATAACCTAAAACTGTATTTAACACACTACTTAAGAGAATTAATACAGCATTACTTTCTAACACAACATATGTAATATTCATTTTAATATTCGCGAAAAGCCAAGCATAAAATACGCGCATTTTTCACACTCTGATTCAGTGATTCTGTGATTCAGTGGTTCTGTGATTCTGTGACTCTGCGATTCTGTGACTCTGACTCTGTAACTCTGGTTCTGTGATTCAGTGATTCTTTGATTCTGTGACTCTGTAACTCTGGTTCTGTGATTCAGTGATTCTTTGATTCTGTGACTCTGTGATTTTGTGACCTGGCCACGGCTGAGGCGCTAGGGCACCGGGGCTTCTCCTGAAGCACGACACCGGCCGCACTGAGCTCGGCTCCAACACACGCTCTGCATTCAGCAGCACCAAAGAAGCCGGTTCGCCTCGGGAGGGGTTCGGGGCAGAGAGTCCCCAACCTCAGCTGAGGCGGCAGCGGCGGCGACAGAGCGCACACCCTCCCTCCCGGGCGGCGGCGCGGCCGCCATCTTGGGGCGGGAAAGCCGCGGGTCGCGTGAGTTCCGGCCGCCGCTCGGGCCCGCTGGGGCCGGTACCGTGCCGTCCCTGCGGTGTCTCTCCGTGTTCCCGGGAGGTCGCCCCGCGCGAACAGCAATGGATTTCCTCTTCAGAGGGCTGGGACAGGACGCCGAAGTCCCTCCCGCGGGCCGCGGCGCCCTGGATCCTTTCCAGGGCCTGCTGTTCTCCGTTTCCTCGGAGCTGTCGGCCAAGGAGGTGAAGGACCTGACGTTCCTCTGCCGCGACAAAGTCCCGAAGGGAAAGAGTGAGGCGGTGCGAGTCGGCCTGGATCTCTTCAGCATCCTGAGGGAGCGGGGGCACATCGCGCCCGACAATCTGGAGTTCCTGAAACAGCTGCTGCGGAAAATCAGCAGGGTCGACCTGCTGGCACTGGTGGAGCAGTTCGAACAGGGGGAACTTCAGGCCCCTGAGGATCAGCCAGATGAGCATGAAAAAGGTAGGTGGATTATTTTCTACAGAGGGTTTTCGTTTTGTTTTTTTTTTTTAATATAGTTATATCCCCGTGTGAAAAACGCCAATCACTTGTTTTTAAAATTTTAAAAGTTTAATAGTAATAAAATGGTTTTTGAAATAGTAATACAATTAGAGTAATAATAATTTGGACAATTTGAATTAGGATAGAACGAGACAATAGAGAGGAAGAGTTATGGACAGTCCAGGTACCTTCTTCTGGGCAGCACGAGCCCGAAAAAGGACCCACTTTAACAAAGGATTAACCCTTAAAACAACAGCCTGTTGCATATTCACGCACTTCATACATGATGCATAAACTCCATTCAAACACAGGATTCCCTCTGGTCATCATCAACTTCTTCCTCTGAATCCTAACAGCGCCTTCGAGGCGGGAAAAAGTTTGCTTCTTCTGATAATGGGGCAATAAATTCTATTTCTCTGAAAGATTCAGGTGTCCTGTGGCTGCTATCTCGCTGTGAGTCCTTTCTTTAAAAAAAAAAATCCTACATAGCACAGTTTCTGTTTTAACATTTGTTATAATCTAAAACTATATTTAACACACTATTAAGAGAATTAATACAGCATTACTTTCTAACACAACACGTATAATATTCATTTTAATATTTGCAAAAACCCAGTCATAAAATACGCACTTTTCACACCTTCATATATCGCTCCCCAGCAACCCCAGTAAACGAGTACACAAATGTCTTTCGGGGTGGAACTTCCCCCCCTCTTTTTTATCTTTCTTTTATCTTTTGGGATTCCAAGTCTATCCAGTGGCTTCTGTAGAACTCCCAGTATGTGCAGTGCAACAGGAGTAGTGGCGTTTTGCTGAAATAGAACCAACAACTTCTCAACGTTTTCTGGAGTTTCTTAGTAAGTGCGTGGCTGACTTGACGTGCTTCTGCTGTTTCAGGTCTCCTGCAGGTAGCTTTTGGTGTCATTCATGACAATGTTGGGAGGGACTGGAAGAAGCTGATGCGAGAACTCGGGCTGCCAGACGTGAAGCTGGACAAGGTGGAGGTGGCCTATCGATACGACCTGGGGGAAATGGTTTTTCAGGCACTTCGGGAGTGGCAGAAGTGGAAGGGGAAGGATGCAAAGGTGGCTGACTTAATAAAAGCCCTCCAGCGCTGCAACCTGAGATTGGTGGCAGACCTGATTGAAGAGAGGCTCTCACAGGTGAGCAGTGGAACCAAATGAAAACAGTGTAAAACTATGAATGAAAAAAGTCAGAGTGCCTTCTTCTCTTCTGAACCAAATTAACTATCACTGGCTGCCACTTATTTATGTGCCTTAATAAGTTAATTTGTGCTCAGGTGAAACAGACATGGAAACAGATTCCTTTCATAGAGCACTTTGTAGTTTGATGCTTATTTCAAGATATTTTAGCTTTCAGAAGATCTGAACTCCCATTATATAGAAATTCTCACGCTTTTGTTCTGCCACTCACCTGAAAAGATTTGCTTTGCTGCAGACACTTTTCAGATGCATCTCCACTGGAAATACATCCATGGGACACTTCTGAAACAACTGGAATTTAAAATTTCATGGAGATGTTGGATTTTTTTTTTTTATAATGGCCTATTATAAATACAGTGTGAAAGGGAGAAAGAGTAAAGGTTTCAGCTGGGTGCTGGCTTTTCTTTTGGACTAGCAAAAAATAATATCTTAGGAAATTTGTCAGATATATTTGCTCTCCATGAAAGTATATTAAGACAACTGTAACCTCAGACTGCAGTGCAAGAGGGACACTAATTATTGTGGTGGCTTTCTTGGGAAAAAACGTGCCTGGATTTGAAATGGAAGTCAAATGTCTGCACCAAGTGCCTTCAGCATCCTGAAGTTCTCCTGAAACTGTCCAAGAGAAGATGTTCACAGCAGCCTCTTTGCAAACTGGGGATGCTTTGGGGCTCCTTGCTGGGCATCCTTCCGTGGCCTCTGTCCCAGAGGCTGCTCCTGTGTGCTGGAAGGTGTGAGCCACTCTCAGGGGGAGCAGGATGCACCAGCCTCTGTCAGATGCAGCTCTCAGCTTTCATCTGGAACAACCTTCAGCCAGTGGCCTTCACACCTGACCTACAGCTGGAGAAACTGCACAATTGCACAGTGGAGGACATGCAGGGAGATTTCAGAGGGGAGAATCCCATGCTACCATTACTGCTTGAACAGCTGTAGGATCCTGTGTTTCTGCAAACACCTCCCAAGTGCCTGGCCAGATACTGGAAGAGGTTTTATTGTTGCTGCACCTGTGGGATTTCAGCCCTTTCCAAGCTGTTTTTATGTGGTGCCATTGCTGTGAAGGCCGGGTGTCAGCACATAACCTGTCACTGCTCTGCAGAAATGTTGTAACCCTGCTAATTTTAAGTTTTCATTGCACATGGTGCCTTTTGCTCAAATTGCTTGAATGCTGTATTGTAGTTAGTAGAAACTGTAAATCATTGTAAGTTCACATGACAGAAAAATCATTTCAGTCAGGGGTTTTTCCCCTTCCCTGATTCTTTTCTGCATTCCTTGAAGTGCCCAAGGCCAGGCTGGATGGGACTTGGAGCAACCTGGTCTGGTGGAAAGAGTCATTGGTTGGAACTGGATGATCTTTTAGGTCCCCCCCTGCCCAAACCATTGTGTGCTGATTCTCAGTATCTTTCCAGTTTGGTGTATTTAGTATCACTGGTTGTATCCAAGCAAAGGAGTTGCCACCTGTCTGCCTTTTGGGCAAGTTCTTATTCCCTTTACTTGTATCAATTGCCAATTCCTGGCTCCCCAGAAGGAGGTGCTGAGGTGCAGCTGGGTGATAAGCTCAGGTGTTCTGGAGATCTTTGTTTCACAGACATCAGGTGTATCCATGCTGCAGTATATAAAGAAAAGGATTGCTCCAGTAACTTTTCCTTCCTGCCTCAGAGAAATCCCTGGGAGCAGAGGAGTGCAAGTGAGCAGGATGTTAGGTGAGTGCTCAAACACCTCCAAGTCTGCTGAAGTGCTTTTCTTATCCACTTTTAGTGAGTTTTCTGCTTCACCGAGGAGATTTGTGTGAAATAGGAAGAGTATACTGCATACAGGCAGGATATTTTAGGAATCAGTTGGAATAATCTGTTTGTTGTAGCCAGGCACTCATCAGCCTAGCCCTCACAAGAAATATTCTGCTTCAGGAGGCAAAAACCTTGTTTCTCTAAGGATTTTGTACATCCTTTTACTGTGTCTGAAGGAAATGACCTAGACTGCACCCATCTGTGCCATACTTCAGGGCCAATTAAGATCGTTTTTATGAGATGCTCAAATGTTGATTATGTCCCTTTTTACTGGGGGGAGGGATAAAGGGTGCAATTTGTAAGGGAGTGTTGTCTGATCCAGTTGACGATCTTATTTTCAAATTAAACACCTTGAACTCCTATGCATATTTTTATAACTTGAATTAAGATTTTATATTGTATAATTCTGTGTACATTTCATTAAAAATAATTCTTTAAAAAACCAAAATAAATGGAACGGGGTTTTTTTCTTGTTTGATGGGATTGTTGTCTGCAGTAAGATCTCTGACTGGGAGAAAGTGGATGTTAAGGACACTCTGAAAGCAAGGAGTGGCGCTAAACAGGCATTGTGTTACCTGTGCCCTTATTGGGACATTAAAGACAAAAAAACAAAGTGTTTTGTCATCGAGCTTCTCAGAAGTGCTAATCAGGCTGCAGTTTGCCAGCAGCAATGCTGTCACTCAGGGAGGTGTAAGGAAAAAAGGATTCCCTGGCAGCCCTCGGGAGCCCAGACTCGAGTGCCAGTGTGCCTGGGGCAGAGGCTGCCCCTGGGCAGGCTTCCTTCTCTTCTCCTCTGCTAGCCGTGCTCTGCTAAGGATCTTGTATTTGGTTTATAATTCATTAAAAGCCCGGCTTCTGGTTTAGTCTAAGCTTGGCCAGGCTTTTAGAGGACGTGCTCAGAAGGAACTGAGAGAGGCTCGGTGCTCTGTGGAGTGTCAGCCTGCACTTAAAGCCATGAGTGAGTAAGACAAATAACTTAATTGCCCATTTTATCAAATCCTTTAGGATGCTCTGCAAGACTATCTGCCTGTGAGGAATTACTCAAACCTTTTTCCTCTTAGTCTCCTGAGAGTAATCTTTCCTCACAGCCTTGAGAAAACAGCACATCAAAACATGTGGAGAGTTAAAAGTGCCATCTCATGAGAATTCTCATCTCGGAGAATTGTTTTTCCATGTCACTCCTCAGTCCCTTTCAGCACTTGCTTGTGATTTTTGAAGATACCAATTGTAATCACATGTTGAGGTGGTTTCCTTTTTTTAAATTGCATTATTTTCATTACTGAGTTAAAAGACTTTTGTAGACTATTAATTAAAAATCCTCTTACACAAATTGGTTGTTGTGAACATTTCAAATACAATGCTTTGGTTTCCTTTTCTCCATTCTCCACACTCAGGCAGCTGCATTTCCTCCAGCCTTTGTTTCATTCCTAAAATAATTGTCTCCTTTCTGAAATCTAATTGCTTCATTTAATTGTTTAATGCAGAAAGCTTAATATCAGACTGTGTCTCCAAGCTCTCTCTCTGGTGCTCAGCATGTTCTTAATTCAGGCTTTTTGGCTGAGTATTTTTCAATTCAAATTTATTTCTAATCATGCCTTGTGCCCTTCTTCTTCTGCATGAATCACCTGTATCCTTAAAATGTGTTCTAGCACAAATATTTTTCTAAGTTGTCTTTCCTCTTTGATTTATTGCTTTTCTCTGCCAGGGTTTTGGTTAAAAACATTTGAAAGAAATTAGCTCACCGTTTCAACCATAGAAGTAGGAATCGTGGGGGTGAGCTGAGGGTAGGGGAGGTTCAGGAACTTTTGGAGAATCTGTGTTTCAGTAAAAACTGTCACAGCTGGGGATTGCTTCACAGGAGCGGGGTGTGTTGCAATTGTAGGTTCAGGGGAGAAGGAAGCAGGGCTTTACTCGGCTGCTGGGAAAGGCAGAGTCATGCAGCTCTCTCGTGGGAATCTGCTCCGAATCATTAAAAAGTCCCGTCCACAGATCCATTCCTGCTCCTGCCTCATTCCTGAGAGCATTACACATGCCTCTCTTAAAGCAGGCTGAAGTGAAAACAACAGGCTTGTTCTTGTGCAGCGTGATGTAATAGACACCATGGAAATCCCTGAAGCTGGCCATCCTGCTTGGGTTTGGATTCGGTGATTTCTCTGACTTGATGGGTTTGGGGAGCTGAAAGCCTTTTCCAGGTGCTCTGTGTGCTTGTTCCTGCGTGGATGGTGGCTGAGCTCTCCTTTCTCTGGCTTTCTGGTGCTGTGTTGGTGCAGGTCACAGAGCTCCAGACAGTGACCAGCTCCTGCAGGGAAGCGCAGGGGTTTGTGTGTGTTCTCTACTGATAAAAAAATAACAACTCCAAGGGAGCTCTTGAGGCATCTCCAGTACAATGTAATAAGTGCCACGGAAAGCAGCTTAGTGTCAACTTTGTATCCCTGCTGAGTGCTTCAAAAAGCTGTCAGACTGGTATTTTTTATTTGCTATATAATGTTCAAGCCTTGAAAGCAGGAGCTGGTGCTGTGTGAAGTTACACAGATATAAAACTGGACCATTGTCATGGCAGATGTAAAAAAACACCCAACTGGGATTTTCTGTGAGTGAGCCTGGCTTTGGAGAACTTCTACAGAAAGCAATCATGCCATTAAAAATCCTCACAATTTTTGAAATTATTTCTTCTCTATTTCTTAATTCTGCTAATCCTATTGATCGCAGCAGGAGTATTGACTTTAAAAAAATGATTTGCAGAATTTAATCTGAGCAGTTCTCAGCAGGTGTAACTTCTAAAAGGGTTGTAGCAGCTGTTCTGCAAGCGTGGACACCACCTGTGGTAAAAGGGAAGTACAAAGTTCAAATTTCTTTGAACAAAAGAAAATCAACAAAAATCAAGCAACAAAAGCTGATTTTTGTATGCAAACCTGGCACTGGATTTTATTGACAGTGAGCATATAAATTGTGGGAAAGGTTTGACATAAAAATGAAACTGTAAAACCGTTCTTGCCATTAATGTCTGTGTGTGAACCACTGAGCTAAATTTTATCTTTGTTTCCCTCCCAGTCATCTCCTGAGAGGTGCTTTCTGTCACTCTCAGGCAAATTGCCAAATTTTGAACAGAAATTGCCGAGAAAATGTGAATTAAAAGGGCGCAGCACTGGCAGGTCTGTGCCTCACATCCCACATTGTTTAATTTATGTTCTGCTCAGCGTAAGCAGAATTTATTCACAGCTTCTTGGCTGTGAAATCCCTAACGTGGGAAAGCCGGGATAGCCTGAATTCCCCCCAAAGCCGGGGTTGCCATGGCAGTCCGAGGGCACGGCAGTCCACGGGGCATGTGGCTGCAGCCCTGCTCCTGGCCATCCCTCCCGGCCGGCCCTCGGCGCTGGGAGCTCTCACCAGCTGTGGGGTTTGCTGCACTCCCCACTCTGACCACGTCAGGAATCCAAAATGCGAGGGCAGGAATGGAAATGAAACCTCTTGGTGAATTCCCTCAGTTCCACTTCTCCCTGGAGCAAGGCATGTGAGAGAGCAGGGCTAAATTTATTTTATTTTATTTTATTTTATTTTATTTTATTTTATTTTATTTTATTTTATTTTATTTTATTTTATTTTATTTTATTTTATTTTATTTTATTTTATTTTATTTTATTTTACCTTTTTATCCTCAGCACCAGGTGCTTCCATGTCTGTTTCCAGCTGGAATGGTAAAGCTGCAGCTTGCATGTGTCACTGCATGTTTGTGCATGAAGCAGCTAATATATATGCAGATGAATTAAAACTAATTAAAGTCAGCAAAGTGCACATTTCTAGCTAACGGCTGCATGCAGCTCTGTTACATGGCACCTGATTAAGTTATTCACTGTGGACCTGCTAATCCAATTTTCTGTAAACCATGTTCTAATTTTTACAAAAAAATGGGGAAAAAAAAACCCAAAAAAACCAACTTCACGTGAAAAAACTTATGTCTGAATCTTTAAATCAGAATGTCAAATTCCACATCTGGCCTGTGAATTTTCAGGGCTATTAAATGTTGAACTGTCTTTTAGAGGACTCTGTTTATGAGGCACTTCACCTCATGCAGTGTTTTTTCCCCTTAATTCCTGAAATGTCATTGTTAAAGGTCTCCAGCCCTGACTGACTGAACCGTTTCTCACATGACTCAGTGGCTGATGAAGAATTTAAACCCTTTATTTTCACATCAGAGCTGAGCAAGAGGCAACCCCACACCCTGGCCTTTGATGGTAAGAGTAATTCTGTGGAGGGGACCCTTTTTTTCCCACCCTGCATCCAGTAAATAAATATCCTGGGGGATAAAGGGGTTTAGCCAAGGTTCCAAATAATCCCTGAGCTCTCCAGGATATGGAACTGATGCCTGTGCTCCCTCCAGCCTCTGGGGTAACTAAAAGCAGCTGACACATGGCATAAGGTACCCTGATCATGATTTTCTCCCTGGGAATGCCTCCTCCTTCCACCTAATTTGTCTTAAAGTGGGAATGGAGGTAGGAATCCTCATCAGAGATGGAAATCCTCAGCTCTAGAAATTCCTGATTCTTCTGTAATCACTTCCGCTGGATAAGATGCTGAGTGGTGTGAAAGGACCAGATCATTTTTCAGCTTGAAAGCCAAAGGCAGGTTTGACTCCTGTGAATTAAGGTTTACAGGGGTGTCTAGACCAACAGTCTCAGAGAAAATGCCATCACACAGCTACTTAACCAAATTTAATGTCAACCAACACCTTTGAAAATCCAGCGTTTGCTTTACACACTATGCTTGTCTGTTTCCTAGGTTAATATTTCCACCGGTTTATGGTTTATTACTGTTAGTTTGGATGGAATTTATGTTCAACTGACCTTTTTTGAGGGTGATTTCTTTACTAATGGGTGATTCAAGTAGGCTTGAGGTAGGTCTCATGCCAGAAGGGGCCTCAGCAGCAAGTCTGATGTCTGTTCCTCAGGTCTGGCTTGTGGGAAGCTCAATTTGTTTTGTGAGGGCTGAGAAGTTCCCACAGGTTAATTAAGAGGAATTAGAGAAGGAATTATAGAGAAATCAGATCCCAGTTTCCTTTATTTAAAGGGTACCTGGAGTGCCCCATAGGCTTGTACCATTTTCTCCTTTAAAAGGTTACTTTCATCCCTTATCTCCTTCCCACAAACTCATCCCCCAGCTCATCATTAAAAGCTGAATAATTCCAACACTCAGGCCTGAGGCAGGACAAACCCTTGGTGGTTTGAAAAGGACTCTGACAGTTCTTGAATCACCCCTGGTTATTCGGCCAGCCTGTTCCAGTGGTTTTTCATGCATTCAAATAAGGTATGACATCCTCATGTGGGGAAAAATGGGCCCAGATGGAATTGCCATGGCACCTGTAAGCAGCTCAGGGAGTATCCTGGCTCTGCAACATTACCATGTCAGATGTCACAGCAGCAGTGGCAGCCCCCTGGTTTGGTTATTGGGGATTTTTCCCCATGCAAAGAGAGGGAATGGGGGAGCTGCAGGCCACAGGGAGCTGCCAGCTTCTCTCAGTCGTGTATTTTGGTACTACAAAGGTGGCATTATTGAAGGCAGACAAAAAAAGCCTCTAAATCATGCAAGCAAAGTGAACCCCAGGAGCTGAAAAACCCTTCCTTTGTGCACTCAGAAACCTTGCTATGACCTAGCTGGTGTCTGGATACAGAGGCTTTTCTGCAGCATTTTGGCTGTAATTGAGATATGCTATCTCCATGAGCTTTGAAAACTGGGAGCCAGGAACCATCCCCATTGCTGCTGCTAAACATTCTGACCTTGACAAGAGAAAACAACCCAATCCACCAAAGCATTACTGGATTGGACAGATAAAAATTTAAATTATAACTGTTTTGGCTGGCATAAAATTTGATTATTCTGTTTACAGCAAAAATCTGGTACTGCAAAATTATTTGTTATATCACTTATGCCTTCATATTCCTTTATTTGCTGAATATCCACGGGCATGTGGCAGCTAAATGTTGAATATTCATGCAAGGAACCTCACTGTACATGGCTTAAAGATATATTAAAATCAAACTGGTGCCATGTTATTTTGGTGAAAGGAAACTGCACATTTAATTACAGGAGTGAAAGAAAGTATTGGACATGAAAATTAGATGTCTCCCAAATCCTGATGTGCCTGTGTGTGTATCCACATATCTGTGTGTGTGCAGTGTGTGTTTCCTTATGCATACACACACACACACACACTCCTCAGTAAAGTTATTTGATATAATCTGGCAGAAAAGTTATTTGATATAATCTGGAAAACAAGATTTTCTTGACAGGGCTATTTCTCAATACTCCTTCTCCAACTTCTGTCTGTCCCTTATATGCTCTGTACTGCATCTGTAAGGAAATATACCCCTATGGCAATCTCCGAGAGCAGCCAAATTCTGGTAGAAACCAAGGTGGTGTTTCTGGGCCAGCTCATCAATAAAAAGTACAAATTCAGAGCCATCTGCTGATGTCCAGCATCAGCCAGAGCAGGAGTGATTTTGTTTTATTCTTACAGGTTTAAATGCAAGAATTGGCTTAAATCCTGGTGTACACTAGAGCGGTTTCTGTGATTTTCAGCATTTCCCTTCAGTCTAGTGTTTTGGGTCAATACAAAACCCATGATACTGAAATTAACCTTCTGTTCTCTTCCCTGTTCCTTCTGCTTTTGCAGGCAGCAGCTGCAGACACTGAGGAAATTATCTAACAGAAAAAAAATTCAGAAATTTTACATGGTCAAAGTAAAAGGAGTTCTGCTTGTGCTTTTCCAGTGCCCTAAATGATTCCAGCACCAGGCGGCTGAGTCCCTGCCACTTCAGTCTGCGGCTTCACAGGTAACAAGTGCAAAGAGCAAGTTAGTGCCAAGTTCCTCGATGGCTTTTGTGGCAAGGGCAGCACTTCACCAGACTGAAACTGCCAGATTAATCTCACCTTGGCTAGACTTAATACTTCCCATTTGTGCATAAAGAAATGCTAATGATTTCTGGAAGTTTTAGGCATTGTTATTTAAAGTTGTTTGGGAGACAAAGGGAAGGTGTTGTTTGCATTTGGGGGAGGACGTGACCTTTGTTTGGAGTGCTGGATGATTGATTGTAACACAAAAGGAAAAGGTGAGGAGTGTTCTTGTAGCTCTTAGTGCAAAAGCTGAAGTGTGTTGAGGGAGCTTAACTCGCAGACCTGAGCTAGAACCAGCTCCTGAGTCAATATCTCTGTTGACTCTTTTAGATGTGGATTACAATGCAAACAGATGCTGTGGTCAAAGGGTCTTTAATATGAACTGTGTTCAGGAGAACAGGGAATTTAGCTTCAAAATAAATCAGTTATCCTGCTTGCTATGGCACAGATGAATAATATCAGGGCTGCAGGTTTCTGCTATTATGAGTTATTCCCTTCTATATCTTACACGTTATTCTCGCTTTGTTTAAGGATTAGTGTAAGACAATGACAAGGTTTGTTCAGCTGTTTTCCACCTTCCTAGAAATGATGATTTCTAACCAAGAGCAGGAAGAGGACAACCTTTCATAGCTTTTTCTCTTCTTTTGGTTTTTTTCCAAGTTACACATCATGTCACCTTACCTGCAGCAGCTAGATAGTAAATGACTTTTTATTTAGTAACAGCCAGCCTTAATTAATTGCAATTTGACAAAAGCTGTGTAAATACCTCTGTGCAAAGGAACAAGGCATTCAGGCAAACAGAAAAAGGGGAAAGGAACACTAGAGTGACTGAGTGTTATCTCACACAAGGCAGGGACAAACCTTTTGTTGGGAGCTGAGTCAAAAACACGTGGAGACCTCAATGGCAGCTGAGGACACACTGGATGAAACCTCAGGTGCAGATAAAGGCATTCCTGTAGGAGCCTGAACTCGGCGTGACCCATGGGGATGGGTTGAGCAGCACAAGCTGCACACACAAAGCCTGACTCCAGCTGGAGGAGGCAGTATGAGCTGGCCAGAAGTTTTACAGAGGGTGTTTCTGTGCAGAGGGAAGCTAAATTGGGCCAGATTAGTAGCAGACACTCTGCCAGCCAAGAAGGGATGCAAGGCTTCACTGTGCTTTTATTCATTATTAAAATAACAGGTGGTTCTGTAAGGACTTAAGCATCTGTAAACCATTAATCCCAAAACTAGGATATCATGGCAGAACTAAAATTAACATTTCAGACAGAAATCCTAAAACTCCTTTACTTTAGGGCACTGTGAGTCCAGCAGTAGGGATAACCCATATGAGGAAGGCTGTGCAAAGACAGCTCCTGCTCCTGCTGGCATTAGAGAGATCCTGCCTTCTCCACGAGGATCTCCTCTCCACAGCACGTCTCACCCAGTCCATGTACTGTGTGCCCTGGGTTCATGGATTTGCAGGGAATTTGCTCAAAGTTATGGTGCTTTCTTCAAAAGCTGAGGATGACACCACTCACAACACAGGGATAATACTGGGTAAGGACAGGCCAATATAGAAGCAAGTGGGTAAGAAATTTACTTAAAAAGAAGCCCCATTTTCTCTATTTCCATTATTTTTCTTGATATTTGTTTCAAGTCAACTTGAGCACTCTCCCCAAAGGTCTGGGGTTTTTTCCCACTGGCAAATGTAGAGCTGCTTTTTCTGAAGTATTGTCTGTTTTCCCTGAAGGTTTTCTTCTGACTCTGATTGCTTTTAAATGTCACTCTGCTGCTTCAGGCTGCTGGTAGGTGGTCTGAGCTGAGTGGTTACCATTAGCTGGCTTATACCTATGCTCATTTTCTGTGTCAGATCCTGACCTAGTAACCTTCTTCTCCAAGTGCCAAAGGAGAGATTTAGTCTGAAATGACCTGGTTGTCTAGGCGCAATTGCTACTAGTCAGAACAAGAAACAATATTGGGAACTGAACTCTGGCAGCCCTTTAATACACCATATCTATTGGCAAACAATTTCATCTGAGCCTTGGGCTCACCTTGAAACTGGAGATGGTTTTTGCCAAACACACTGTTGCCATTGCAAATGTCCACAGTTTTTGTAATCTTTATCTGTTGTAGTTTGCTTTATGACTTCATTCTGAGGCCAGCTTGGTTTTTAGTCACCATCTCAGCCAATTCATTTTAGCAAATTAATATTCCTAGTAAATACTGTGAAGACAGTGGGGAGTTCTAAAATGGTGAAAATAAACATTTTAACTCATGCATAAACTGGTGATTCACTGAAAGTGTTATTTACATTTTCATTTGCCTGTAAGCTGAAGCTAGTTGCACAAAAGTCCTTCAGCCTTGTCACAAACACATGATTTGGGACTACTACCTTCCCAACATTATTATCTTCACACACTGGTTAATGCTTCAATTCAGTGTGCATCTGAATAATGAAGGTGGTGATTGCTGCAAACAATTTCATGCAGGCAATGTGCATGTAATGAAAGGTATGTTATCACTTGAAATCTAGTCAGGTAAGGATTAAAAATAGGCTTAAGTACTATTTGAGGTCTCTTTATTTTTCAAATGCTTTTATCTACTTTACTACTCTACTAATAGTAGAGGACACTGAGTACATAGAAATTGTGATCCACATTGCTTAGTGCCTACTCCAAAGCCACTTGAAACAGCAGGAGCCTTTGCATAGCAGACAAAGCAGAAAAAAATTCCTTTTTTTCCCTTCAAACACTGATTTACAGGAACAGAAATGTTACTTCATGTGCAAATTCTTTTTGTAGTTGGACTGTTTATAAAGTTTATTAAATATATTATTAAAATAATGCAATCTTTTTATCTTTTTCTCTTACCAGGTCTCAAAACATTCTAAAAGCTGAAGCCTCAATATTGAAGTGATCCAGGTAGAACCTAATGGAAGGGAGAGGAGAGGAGAGGAGAGGAGAGGAGAGGAGAGGAGAGGAGAGGAGAGGAGAGGAGAGGAGAGGAGAGGAGAGGAGAGGAGAGGAGAGGAGAGGAGAGGAACTCAGTGGCTGTAGACTTCCCTCAGCAATCAACCTGTCTGTATACAGACAGGTATTACAATGCTGTTATAAAAATAACAGCATTATTTTCTCTTGGAATGAAGACAGGCTGAGGGATTTGGGATTGCTTATCCTGGAGAAGAAAAGTTTTGGGGAGACCTTAGAGCTCCTTGCAGTACCTAAAAGGCCTACAAGGGAGATGGAGAGAGACTTTGGGCGAGGGCATGGAGTGACAAGGGGGAATGGCCTTAAGCTGGAGGAGGTGGGTTTAGGTTAGATATAAGAAATAAATTCCTTGCTGAGAGGGTGATAAGGCACTGGCATGGGTTGCCTAGAGAGGTTATGGACTCCCCACCCCTGGAGGTGTCCAAGACCAGGCTGGACAGGGCTTGGAGCAGCCTGGGATAGTGGAAGGTGTCCCTGCCCATGACAGGGGGTTGGAACTGGATCATCTTTAAGGTCCCTTCTGACCCAAACCATTTTGTGTTTCTATGATTCTCTGCCCTGAGAGGCTGCCATGGCTCTGAAGCTCTAGGCTTCAGTCTTGCAAATCCAGTAATTGAATTGCAGACCAGTTAAAATTACTGAGACAGACAAACCGTGGGCTGCTAAATCCACAGCAATGAAGCCAGGACCAGCCCTGCTCATTTCTGTGGACAACCACATCCATTTCCCTTGCTTTCCTACAGCAGCAAGCTGTGCTGATCCCACACGTATCCAACAGCCAGGTTCATCTCTTGCTGCTTTAGACATCTGAGCACAGCTCCCACGGCAAGAGTGCAGCTGCCCTGGGCTCCCTCTGGAGCCAATGGGAACAGACAGGCACCTGGAGCAGGTGATTCATGGACCACACCAAAGGTCTGAATCACTCCTCCCATGGAGTGGCTCTCTTGCTCCACTGATTACAGAGGCAAGCCAGGGTAAATGGGTTCATGCTGTAGGTGGTCAGCCAGGTGGAATGTATCCAGACCTGCTCTAGGTAGGCAGGAGCTGCATTATCACAGCTGGTTCTGAATCCTTCAGTTTCTTCTTCCAATATTATTCACAGCTATGTCACATGGATATGGTCTTTCTGAAAAATACTATGTTTTTAAAAATGTTTAACTAAATAATGTGCAGCTCTATTGCCCTGAACTGAATGCACTTTTAGCTTGATACCTTTCATTGTAGCTATAAACTATTGGAAGACGTGCTGAAATCAGTCTACACGGAGGGAATGTACTATGTTTGAATTGGATATTAGGGGTGTACTTCATTTCTGATTGAAATAAATGATACCTGGCTTTAGAAATTCTTTCTAGCTCAAGGGGATTTCTGCTGCTGTAAATCCATACAGAAAAGACAGCAGGTGCAATAATTCTGAACTGCAGATTGCACAACTGAAGCTGAAACTAAGCTGAAAGCCTTTTCGAGTTCAGCAGGTTTGTACTTGAGTGAGAATGTGTGGTTTTGGTTGTGGGAGTGACAGCTAAATTTGAAAAACATTTATGGTCTTGACATAGGTATGATTCCCACTAAAACAAATTGTGTAAGTTCATCTGGTCTTTTAAGAGTCCTCCTCAGGTCTCCAGTTGCATTGTAGAGACTTTTCTCCAGTTGCATTGTAGAGACTTTTCTTCCTAAGTCCAGTCCAAAAACTCTCTTCAGTTTCAGAGCAGCCAATTCCCATTCGATTTACACCTCCCTGAATCCAGCACAGATCCGTGTAGACCCACATGAAATAAATAAAATGTTGATGTGAAGGACTGTGCTGTGTGAAGTGGTGGCTTCCATCGCCCAAGGGCTGACACATTTACTGGTGCACTTATCTTATACATGGGCATAGCCATTAATTACCTCTGTCCTCTTCTCCACAGGCCACCTTCCAGCCTCTTCCCTCTCATCCCTTCTCCCTCAGGCAAAGTGTCTCCTCTGTCTAGCAACCTCTGGAGACTTTTTTTTTATGGCAACAGAATGGTCCAGGTCACGTCTGTCTACTGACAAAAGGATAATCAGTGCTGCTGGCAAAAATCCTGTTCTTGTATCTATTCATGTCATTCTGAAATGCCTGAAATGTGTTCAAAATGCTGTCATTAAGTCATCTGTAAAGGACAAGGAGTAAATAAGGTACCATCAGCTCCACTGGGGAGGGGAGAAAAGACTGCGTGAGCGATCTCGGGCTATTTTCAGCAGAGGCTGTGTGCTGGTGTGGGGTGGCTGTGAGGCTCACCGAGGAAATTTGGGCACAAACGAAGCGTGGAGCCCTCAGTGGGCAGAGCAGAGCTGCGGTGGGCAGCAGGTGTTTGTCCTCAGAGCCCGCGGGCAGGGCAGCCCCGGCCCGACGCCACTGCTCACCCCAGCACGGGCTGGCAGGAAGAGCTGCCTGCTCTGCTGAGCTTGGATAAACATTAGGATCTAATTTATCATGTGACAGGAAAGGAAACCTTCCCCCCACCCCGTTTTTAACAGCCTTTGTTTGAATTTCAGCGTGTGGTTTTTGAGATGCAAAGAGTGGAGAGAGGTTTAACCTGGGTCTCTGGACTGATTGCTGTCAGCTGATGTATGTGGGGCTTTTTCCAGACACATCCACAAGTGTTACATCTCACTAAATGACATGGACAGGGAGCCAGACCTCTTGCTGAACTTACAAAAGAGACATCACACTCATTTAATTAAAAAGATCTGAGCTGCTGGTGCTCTTCATGTCGGATGGTATATCCTGGGTTACATGCCCAGGAAGAAAAAAAAAAGAAATGTTTTTCTTTGTACTACCAAGTAAATAGGACTGAGAAATATTTTGCTGTTTGCAGAGCCTGGGAGTTATCATTCCACGTGTATTTAGTGCAGCAACAGAGCATTATGCAAAGATCTGGTTATTCACTTCTTTTCTCTAGAATTTCAAGTCCTGCCCTTGCCCGCTGATCTGGTCCCAGCTTTGGTGGACTGCACATGGGAGTAGCAATCAGCTTTAAAGTCAGGCCTTTCAAATATTTTTGGGGCACCTCAGAGACTCTGTATCCACAGTCTGTGTGGCATTCACAGAGTGTGGTACCTAAGGAAGGTATCTGCAGTGTGCCACATGGGAGGCACATTCCTTAGCTAGGATATCCTGGCTGTAGATTCCCTCCTGGACTAAGCTGTGCTTTTGGGCGTGAAAAGATACCTGGCTCTTTACAGTGCCCCCTTCTCGTGTAGCAGACATTTATATGCTCTGGGAACTCTGTTCCCACCTGAGGCTGAAACCCATTTCTCAAGAAAGTGCCTAACCACTGGCATTTCCACCCTCCTCTGAAACTGGTGTGCACAGTGATTTGAAGGTGACAGAGATAGAGGTGAGGCTGAGGAGGGTCTGCAGCTAAAACCTCCTGCCCCGTGGATGGGAAATCCAAACACGGATGTGAAGAGATGAGCACGCTGAATGCAAGTGTCTGTGCCTTGTTAACAAACTGGGTGAAGTGAAAATTAATTAAAGTGGAGTTCATCCATTTTTATTCTCAATTCAGGATTGTGTGCTAGGTTCTTTGCTTTCATAATGAAGCAGGATTATAGCATGGTAGAAATCTTCATTTTTTGGTTTTAACTATTTAAGGACAAAACAAAACTTAGTTTCAAAAGAGAAACACATTCCAAGGCATCCTAGACTGAGAGAAAATGTTATTCCATGTTTTAGGATCTACATGAATACTGAGGTTAATTAATTTATTCCACATGACCTGGCTTTGAGATCAGTTAATTGGGCTGGATATATTGCAGTGTCCACTTTGAGAGAGATTATCAACTCTGTGCCCATTACAGTCTTTAACCTTTTGCCCTTTCATCCACAAAGTCTCCATTTGACTCACATGTTAAACACAAATCTAATCAGTCTTTCTACTAACATTATTAATTTTAATTTTTTCTGTGTGATGAGCTGAAGTGGAATGGTGTTTGTTCACACAGCCATGAACTCCACTTTATTTTCCAGCCTTGCTTTGGTATTGCTGGAGCAGGTTATTTTGAAAATGCTGCCCTGGCAGCTGCTTAGCCTGAAGTCTTCCACTGAAAATCTGGATCAAAGCTTATAAATAAAAGCATTTACCTATGTACATGTTAATTCATAGCAATTCATTTTGGAATCTTTTTGCTACTCTTCCTATATAGAAAAGTCAGACCTCAGTTTTTCAGACATTCAGCACGAAATCTGTGCTGATCTGTTTGGCAGAGCTCATGGTTTGAATGTGCCTCATCATATTTGGCTTTTTCCTCAAAGTTCCAGTTCCCATAGTCATGGGATTACATTAGAAACTTCAGGAGGAAAAACAAAAAAGTAATCTAGACTTCACGGCTGTACGGGAAAACTTAAAAAATGTGACTTGAATTCACTCTAAAGGCTCAGATACCAAAGGGAAAGAGCACAGTGTAGTAAACTTGTAAGGAATTTCCTATGTGGAAAAGGAAGATTGACCCATTAGTGATCCATTCTATCCAGTGCTAGGTGTCGAGATGTTGTGTTTACAAATTAATCCACATAATCCAGCCACAAATCTGCTAAACCTTCTGTGCAGGGACTGCTGCTTTTTGGCATGACTTGTCTCTGCCTAACTGGCCCTTGATGCCTTTTAGAGCTTTCCACTGTAAAGCAACAATAGGGTCCAAAATGCAAATACTTTATTCAGGGTGGTAGCACAAATGCAAAGAGAGGAAAGGGAGTTTTCTAAACTTTGCCTGGCAGACCTCAACTTCCAACCCATGGGCATGGTGAAGGCTCCAGAAGAGAGTAAAAGTTATAGAAATGCAAGTGGAAAAACACTTCTATGGTGTTTTGGAAAAATAATAGTCAATGTAGCCAAACCCAGTTTCCTGTGGAGAACAGGCTATGTCAGAGAAGTCACCCCTCACTGTGCTGGGGACCTGGCAGCTCTGCTCCACAGGATCACAGAATGGGTTAGCTTGGAAAAGACCTCTGGGGCCATTGAGTCCATGACCAAACACCACGGTGTCACCCAGGCCATGGCAGTGAGTGCCACATCCAGCCTTTCCTTAGACATGCCCAGCGATGGTGACTCCAGCACCTGCGTGGGAGCTCATTCCAACATCTGATCAGCCTTTCTGTGAAGGAATTCTTCTTAATATCCATCCGAAACAACCCCTGGCAGCTCAAGACTATGTCCTCTTGCCCTGTCACTGGGAAAAGAGACCACCTTAGCCACAACCTCCTCTCAGGGAGCTGGATGGAGTGACAATGTCCCCTGCTTTCGTCCAGGCTGAGCCCCTTTCCCAGCCCCCTCAGCCTCTCCTGGCGCTTCAGACCCTTCCCCAGCTCCATTCCCTCCTCTGGACTCGCTCCAGCCCCTCATGGCCTGTCGAATGGAGGTGCCCAGAGCAGGTCCCGGCATCCGGGCTGGCCGAGGCACCGGGAACGGGCTGGGGCGGCCGGGCCCGCTGCGATCCCGCCCCGCCACAGGCAGGCCCCGGCACGGGCTGCGACTGCGGGGCCGCTCCAGCCCTGCCCTGTTCCAAGCCCTCAGCAAGGACGCCTCCCGCCCCGGGGCTCCGCTGCGGCTCTCCCGTCCTTTCCCCCGGGGCGGGCAGCGTGGGCGGCGGCGGTATCGCTCCCAGGGCACGCAGCGCAGAGCGGGGCTCGAACCCGGGTCCCCGGCGGCGGGGAGCGGGTCAGGAGCGGCCGCGCCGCCCCGCGCGGTGCATTGTGGGTGCCGCACTGATTTATGCGGGGCCGCGGAGCGCGCCGGGAGCGGCGGGAGGCGGTGGCGAGCGGGGCCGGGAGCGGCGGGACCGCGGCGGCGATCGCGGCTCTCCGGGGGTGCAGCGCTTCTGCCGCCCCCTGAGGCCGTGGCGGCACCGCCGGGCGGCCGGCACCAGCCACCCGGCCTCAGCCGACCCCGCGCCGGCCACCACGGACGTGGAGGCGGCGGCGGCGGCGGGCGGAGCCGGGCCCGGCCCGAGGGGACCGTCCCGGCGCGGCTGAGCCGCCGCTCCGTAGGGGCCGGGGCCTCCGCGGCCGCGCTCGCTCCGCAGGGGCTGCGCGGGGCCCGGGCCGGCCGCGCCGCTGGGGCCTCCGGCGGGGAGCGAGCGAGGCGAGCAGCGAGGCCCGGCCCGGTGCTCTCCCTCCGGCGAGAGCCCCGCGTTCTCCGCCCGCAGCTTTGTTCGCCGGGCTCTGCGCAGGGAAGCGCAGCGGCGGGACCGGGCCGGTGCCCACGGAGCTGCCGGTCCTTTCTTTGCCCGCTCTCGGGTGCGGAGCATCGTCTGCGGGACTGGTGCGGAGAAAACAACAGGTCTCGCTCCGTGCTCGCCTTCCAAAGCGACGCCCGCGCCTTGCTCTTGGGATTATAAATGTTTGAACTAAGACGCAGGGAACTGGAAGGAGAGCTTCCCGTTGGAATTAATAGAAGAGAAAAGAAGGGAGGCTTTTCCAAATCCTCTACAAGAAAGCTCATGCTGTTTTCCCCTGCTGTCCGTACTCTGTTTAATAATGCGATTGTGACCTGAGTGGAATTTATGAGCGATGAACTGTTGAAGCTTGTTGCATCTCTGCATCGGACGACTTTGGGGTTTTTTTCGGTCAGCACATGATTCCTCTATCCCAGCTGTTGCAGGACCTGTGGGCCAGTAATAGAGGGATGGGAAGCTGAGACAGTTTATTTTCACATTCTTCTGTGCCGGGGACTTGGCGAGTTAGCTGAAGCTGCTGCATTTTACTGGATCTGCTCTTTCCTCGGCAGGTTTATTATTATTTTTTTTCATGTGCTTCGATTAAACAGTCATTGGACTGGATCTGGATGGGTGCTTTGCGATCCAAAGGGTTTTGGGGGGTAACAGAAAACTGCTAAAACAGAGAAGAATTGGTGCTGCAGGAAACCTGGGGCCTGTTTTCCAAGCCTTTTCGTTTTACTGAGCAAGGTAAATAACGTAGTGGTGAACATTCAGGGCTTATCCTAATCATGCATGAAAATGTTACAAAGCACTTGAGGTTGTTCCAAGTCTTTAAAAGCATGGAGAGGACCCACTGTAAGGCTAAGAATGAGCTATTCTTTCAAAATTTCCAGATGTGAGTGTGAAATTTAAGGCTGAGAACAAAGTTTGTGGTACCTGAGAGGTTTGGGGAGCTGCTTTTCCTGATTTTGCCTTGCATTCTTCTAGGTTTGTGTTTTTGAGAGAGGTTGCCTGAACAGCTTTGTTGTTGGTTCAGTGATTATAGGAGTGAGTTTTTTCCATGGTTTTTAAATCTTCAATGCCTGAGCTCTGGTGGGGATCTGTGAGGGTCTCTCAAAGGTGCTCACTTCCAGTAGTGCAGTGCTCCCATTTGCATTGTTAACCAAATCCATCCTCTGCCTTTAATTACTTTTTGCTTACCTTTACTTTTGCTGTCCCCATTGACAGCTGCTACTACTTCATAATGAATTTTTTGCTTTTTATCTTCCTTTACATGTTTTTATCTCCTGAATTGGACTGTTTGGACTTACCACTCATTTAGCATACATCACTTTCACCACCATAAAACTTTTACAGCCAACACAAGCTCAAAGCACTGTTGTAGATACAATCTTTGTGCGTTTGAAGCAGTGGAAGAAGCAGATAATGTTTCCCAAAATGTGCAGTGTAATCATTTGCTGGGTGAAGTGTATAATTTTTGGTGTCAGGCTGCATGCCTTATCTTTGTTTTTTTTTTAAAAGATCTCAGCAGCAATTTACTCCTCACAAAAACATAAATCCATTAAAATGAAGTCGCAGTTTGAGACGTAGCCTGCAAAAATCTGGTTTTGCAAGAAGTCACAAGATTCTCATTATGAAGCAAAGCCTTGATTAAGTTGACTGTACCTTTTCTCCACTCTTAATGAAATAGTGGCAAACACCGAGGTGCTGGCAGCCTTTGCTGATGCTATCGTGGGGAGAGCTAAGTGGGTATTACGGGCAGCACTCAAAGTTCCTGTTTAGATCCGTTTGACCGAGATTTGTGGCCTTTGTTGTGTCTCTTTTTGTTTCAAGATGATGTGTGAGGTGATGCCAACCATCAGCGAGGCCGAGATTCCCGCCGGGGGAAATGGAGGCCACGGTTCAGGTTCCCCGCTGCAGTCGGATGCAGATTCCCACTTCGAGCAGTTGATGGTGTCCATGCTGGAGGAGAGGGATCGCCTGCTGGAGACGCTCCGCGAAACTCAGGAGACGCTCGCCCTCACCCAGGGCAAGCTGCATGAGGTTGGCCATGAGAGGGATTCCTTGCAGAGGCAGCTCAATACTGCTCTTCCACAGGTATGAGCGTTTGGGAGGGGCTTTGTCAATGATTTTTGTATTCTTTGTTGGCTTTTTGTATGTTTGATTTACTGAAGAGTCGAGTTGTCTCAGGGAAAGATGAATCTGTCCTGAAGGATCTTTTGGTGCTTGCTCACTTTGAGAAAGGTGCAGAGGCAAGGAAAGCAGGGAAGAGCAGCCCTTTCCCTCCAGTCTGCTTTCCCAGTTTCTGGAATTTCCTTGGCTTGGCATAAATGTGGAATGGTATCTACATCCTTTTGTGTAATAGAACTTGATGGATTTTTTTCTGCAACTAGTACTTTTTAATTGCTATTTCTTAATTGCCTGATTCATTCATGTACTTAAGAATTAATACCTGGTCTAGTGGGAGGTGTCCCTGCCACTAGAAACCACTTGGAACTGGTCTTTGAGTTTCCTCCCAACCCAAACCATTCTGGGATTCTGTGAATTCCATACCGACCATTCTGACTCCATTAAAGACTTTGATTTAAAGCCTTGAAGACTGCCTGTGAATGCATGCTGAGTTGTCATGGCAATATAGAAGTCTGAGTGTGTTGTTTAACCTCTTTAGTTATTTTTGAAAAGTTTGGATTTGGTTTTTTGAGGCTTTTTTTTGGTCGTGCTAGGAGTTCCTAATTAGTGCCTTGTGGAGAATGCACGTGGCCTGCAGTGCTGGTTTGTTACGTAAGGAGCATAGTTAGGAAAGGTGATTGGTGTCTGCAGAACTCGTTGGGTTTTATCCATTCCAGTTAAAAATAATACAACTGGACTTTGAACATGTTGAGAAGCATTTGGTTGTAGGCAAAGCAGGGGCTGCTTTGAGGTGTTGGTTAACTGTTGACAGCCTTGTGCTTTCTGGCATGGTGGTTGCTGTCCCAAGCGTGGCACAATGATGCTGTGACTTTTACAAATGTTCCCATATCCTTGAATGTTGTAATTACTGTTTATACCCTTTCAAACAGTGGTGTTAAATCCTCCTGTTTCACTGCTGTCATTACAATGTAATCACTGTATGACTCTCGGTATGGTAATTGGTGCTGGTAATTACTGAGGGGTGGAAATGAAAATGTTACATGTGTTAATCTGGTTCTGTTACAATGATGAAAATCAGAAAGGAGAAGTTTCTAACCTTTGCTGCTGTCCGTGTTAAATCATGTGCTGGAGGCAAACATCATTCTTTGGTTTTTTGTTGTAATAATTGTAGCTTCTCATCCTCTGTGTCAGGTCTGCTACATTAATGGAGGCCATTAACCACTTGCATGACCTGCAGACTGCTAGACCTGAGTTTGTGGCTGAGCAGAATCATGTCAGCTCTCAACTCTGCTGTTCCCCTTTTGCCTTTTCAGTTCTCAGCTTTCCTTCCTAAATCTAGTAGGCTGCTTGCATGTAACCATCACTTTCTGAACATTTATGGAAAATTAGTAAACACTTCCCCTTTTCAAGAATGCTATAATTGCATGGTTTCTTGTGAAATCTTTTGGAAAAGCAAGTCAGTTGAGGAAGAAATTTTACTGCAATTTTATGTAAACGTACATCAGTGTATGGATTTTTGTAGACTGCTGTTGGAAAATACTCTTTTCATCCTGTGGAACTCTGCTGCTTTTGTCCCCAGTGGTGCTTAGCTCAAATGATGGTGGTGCTTTCAAAAATTAGAAATATTTTCATTATTGCTGATACATAGAAATAACTTCTGTATTGGGCAGTTTTTGTTGTTGTTATGGTAGAGTCAGTTACTTCATGGCTGCAAGTTTTTGATGAGGGGAAACAATTTTTTTCATTCTAATATGTGTTCACTGTCAAAACTTTGTAGTGACGAATATTTGAAACTATTCAGACTTTTTTGTTAATTATTTCAAGCTAAGCATTCTTTTGAACTACTGCCTCAAATGCTCTGTTGTTAAGCTGTGAATTTCAAGGAGGGTAAAGTCTTTAAATTTAATAAAATAACAGCTGTGTTGTATTTTTTTCAGCAAAGAATGGATAGTAGTGTAGATTTAAATTTTTTTTTTGTCATAGTAGTTCTTTTCAGTTTAGTGGACCTGCAGGGTCAATTAAACTAATTGCACAAAGACCTGTGTAATTTCATTAATTGCTAAATCACTCTGTAAATAATACCAAAGTATTATTTCCTTCTCAGACTTGGATTGTTACAAGTCTTTGTAGTTGATTTTAGACTACTTTATCTTAACAGGTATTGGATTGAATTGTTTCAATTGTGTACTTCTCCTGTTTTAGATCTTTAGCTGAACCAGCCAGTTTTAGACTGTTCTGATGACTGATGGCAAGTCCTGGTCTAAAAGCAGGAATGCCAGATTGATTTCTTCTGTACCAAAATGCCTCTTCTGGTTTTGCTATGAAGGCAGTCAATTTCTGATGGCATCCCTGTGCTTAATTCCTTACATTCACTGAGTTTTCTGTGTATAAGAAAGAAGCTCACACTGGTATATAAAATACACCATATATATATTTCAAAAGTAAGTAACGGTGGATGTGATCAGTTTCCAAATGGCAGTATTTTCAAAATCAGGATTTGCACCTCTGAGATTCTAAAAGTAAATGCAGTTTTTTCCTGCAGCAGTGATGCACATTTCATGGTCACATTTCTTAGCTGGGAATTCAAGGCATCAAGGTTCTAGCTCCATAAACCTGGGACAATTATTTGGTTAAAAGCAACTTTTGTGGATGTCTAATTCACTGAGAGGAGTGTATTTAATCTTATATAGATGTGCTTTGTCTGTTACATTTACTTAAAGTAAATACTTAAGTAATTTACTTAAAGCTGACTTTTTCTGGGTTTTTAGTGTGGACAGCTGGAAGTGAAATACATCACCACTGCCTTGATAAAATAACTAGATTCTTGGCAATGCTCTTTGTTTTCTGGGAGTTTCCTCTATTACAGATTACCCTACTCAAACTGTACTCTGACCTTGGAAAACGAACTTGAGGAAATCAAAGTGCTGTGCTAGAACTTAATTTTATGCTTTCTAGAATTTTTCACAGAAAAAAAAAAAGAACATTAACTTTTTACTTGAAGAGCTTTATAACATAAACACATTGTTGTAATTCTAATGATGGTCTTAGTGGATTTGATTATGCCCTTTATGTGCCTTTTAGAGTGCATTCTACAGAATTCAAGATTTGTGTGCTTCAAATTCATAAGTTAATCTGTAAAACTGCATTTGAAGGTTAAATTTTGGACCTAAGGTAGATGAGGCCCAAGTTACTTCACTTCTTTTAAAGTGTTGCAGGCCAGGGTTCATTTTGCTGATAGAATTTCACTTAGATGTTTTCTAAAACATGATGCTTGTTTTGGATGGTGAAGACCAGAGTTTAATCTCCAGTGACTCTGGTGCTTATCACAAACAAAAGCACAGTCAGTGAATTCACAGCAGTTGTTATCAGGATGAAAATTTTAATATGTATGTTAATTTTATAAGCTAATAAATACAATACAAATATGAGGCAACACATATTAAGATCCATCTTAATCTTGCACCTCTGATCTTTTGGCCTTAAATTTATCATGCCTCATTTTTTTCTCTACAAGGTAAGCAAAATAGTAGGTTAAAGTAAAAGTTGCTTTCTACCCATTGTAAATATTTTATCACTACTTCACCCTTCAGCTCAAAATGGTGTGTGTCTGTTCATATTTCTATTCAGTGAAGTTCAGGTATGTCCCTGTACAGTGATGTTCCTTAGACAATCTCAGAAATACTCAATGCCTCACCTGTAAGAAATAACAAAACACTTGGCCCAAAGACTGCCCTGGCATTGTCTGGAAGTGATGGACTTAAGGATTTCATTGCTATTTTATGAATAGTGGTATTTGGATTTCCTCCAGACAAGTTTTGAGTAATACAGGATGTCGTAGATGTAGAAATGAGGCTTTGAATTGTACCTAATAAGAAGAACACAGTGGCAGAACACACAAAGACCTGGCCAGACTCTGCAGCAGCTGAAATTTCCTCAGCACTTCCGTGCAGCTCCATTTGCAGCATTCCCAGATGTTCAGCCCTGAGGTGCCATGGCTTGCACTTCTTACTCTGCTGCTGCTGACTTCTGAATAACAGCCATGAATGTCAGAGAGTGCCCAGGAATGCTGAAGTGCCATAGGCTTTCACATGGATGTCAGGGCAGGCACATCCTCCATTGCTCCCACCCAGTTCTGACAGCAGAGATGAACAGGACTCTTCCTGTTGCATTTTCAGACATCTATGTTGAGTTTCAGTTGCTAAATCATACTTGGCTCTTAGTAAATTACTGAACTGATTTGGCTTTACACTAGTTTGTCAGATGGAGATAGGAGTTAACATTCAGAATTCTTCACTGATTGTCAATAAATCTCAGCTTCCCTAGCATTTCTTTGTTTTCAAGACATAGAAACGGATACCTTTTGCTCCAAACCTTCAAAGTATGAATTTGTCTGAAATAATGCCCTGTGTTTGGGCAAAAAGGAGTAGCTCCACTTAAATGATGCAGAGGAGGATATTGAGCACTGAGTCTCCAGCACTGGTTCTGTGTTCTTGGTTTCTCATGTAGATATGTTTGGGTTTGTTTATTGAAACATCCTACCCCTGCCCAGCAGACATCTGTTTGCCTATTGTTAGCAACTTGCTGTTTATACTGTGCTTTTAATTTAGGTTAAATTTAGGTTAATTTAGCTTGATGATAAATAGACCATTTAGCTAGATTAAATTTGGAATTCATTTTGGGTTTCCTTGTATTTGAGGGTGAATTTGACTGCTGTTAAGTTTGGGGTGAAATTTCCTGCTGCTTTACTGCTGAGTGGTGTCCCATTCCTATCCCTCCCCTTAACAAGAAGATTTGGTGAAGTCCGAAACTATTGTTTTTATTTCCCTTAGTTTATTTGTAGAAAGAAGGTTTTGGTGACTGCACAGAAATGCTTTTTATTTGTTTTGGTAGTGGATGAGGCCCTGAAACAGGAGCTAGTGATTTTTCCCTACTCTTGTGCTACTGTGGGCAGATGTCTGTCAGTGGGTTTATTAATGCTTGGCGTGCTCTAGTCCAACCTGCAGCCTAAAAACAGACTGGGTATGAGGTGGAAAGAACTATAATCAAAACAAAGTATTTAAAATATATATTTAGAACCAGGTGAACATCACATGTATACCCTCATCAGTTGCCTGTAGCCTCTGGTGCAAGAGGTAGTGTCTTTTGGTATTTAGAGAATTCTTCCTCTGTTACCTTTTATTTTTTTCCTCTGTTCTTTTATGAGAGTAACTAAAAAGTGCTTTGAAGATGTTTAGTTGCAAGACTTGAAGATTCAATGTTGCTACATAATTGCAATACCAGAAAAAAATCCCTTTTTCTTTTCTTTTTTTTTTTTAAGATAAATATGAATTAAGAACACAGTTCCCTACTCCCTTCCAAATTCTTAGGGTTTTAATGTCCACTAGCCTAAGACTTGGTTTCATCTTTTCTGTAATATATTTAGGAGAGTTGAATGTTGGTTTTATTCACTGTAGGTTTTGATCATGGAATTAGTAGGACACATTGTATTTTAATATATGCAGACCCCTTACAGTTAAAAGTGTTGTCAGAGATCTTGAATTTTTGGAGAGAACGTTTTAAGTGCCTATTAGTAATTGTTTTTCCCTCTCCCTGTGTTACCATTGCATCTCTTAACTGCATGAATGTGCTTCACAGTTGAATTTGGGGATTTATTTTTTAGTTTTCCATTTTTAAAGGAATATGACAGAGGTCTTTGTGTAAGCTGCTTGTGGCAATTTAGGCAGCTTAAGTCACTTAAAGTCTTTAAAGCTGACTGGTATCTGTTGACATATATTAGAAAATAATATAATCTCTTGTGTATATACATCTCAAGCTATAAATACTGAGAAGAGATAAATTTGTGTTGTGTGTGTCAGGTAATCTGGATGCTCATAACTTTCCAAGTGTCTTTTTCTAATAATCCTGCCTGTGGGTTCCCCAAGTGCCTGTGGGTTCCCCAAGTGTAAATGTAATGCAATTCCTGCCAGGAAAAATGTTTTCACATTCTCTGGGCTGAAAGAAAAATTATTATTTTGCTACTGAACTGAGTGAGTTTTTTATTCAACTTGACTTTTTCACAGAGGCACAGGGAAATCATGTTTCCACATTTTGGAAACTCCAGATGATTGTGTAGGAATCCATATCTGTAGGTCACTTGAGGAGATTGTTCTGGGAGTTTGGATATTTAGAATTGGAGGGGTGTGATTACAAATCCAATTTAATGCTCACTTTCATTGCGATGTGTTGTTTTCCTCTAAGCTGATGTGAGTAGTTGTTCCCTTGGTTTTTTTGCCCGTGACCTTTATCTGTTTCAGACTTGCCCTTTGGTTTCACATGGAATCAGCTCCTTTCCTTCTGATCAGCCTGGCAGGGCTCTGTGGCCTGCTCCTGCAGTGGCTGGGGCTGCTGCATTTTTCAAAGGAGAAGCTTTGTTGCTTAATCTCCTCTTTTGCTGTTCCACAGTGGCCTTGAACTTTGCTCATGTGTTTATGCTTCTGTCTACTGAGGATATGGTTTTTGGGGATGGTGATGCAGGTCTTAACAGCAATATAATTTTGGTTGGATCTGAAATGTGCCATGGCTGTTGATGGATACATATGAATTCCTGTAATTCATCTCTCTTCTGGTTATGTTTGCAGAAAGATAAATACCTAGAATTAGTCTTTTGTTTTACAAATTCTGTGAAGTGCACCAAAGTTCAAGTCCAGGCTGGATGGAGCTCTGGGCTGGTCTGGTGGAAGGTGTCCCTGCCCATGGCAGAGGTGAACTTTAAGGTCCCTTCCAACCCAAACCATTCTAGGATTCTGTGATTCCTTAATGAAAATGTCCTTATGTGAGCAGTATTGTGCATAATCTGATAGCTTCAGGACAGATTTTAAATAAGGACTTGTTTAAAGGGCTGCTTGGAAAAAAGCTTGAAAAATTTGATTTGTGACCTTTTGAGTTTTGTTAAGGAGAAAAAATAACTTCTTTTTAGAAAGTAAGCATTTTTTTCTTTGTTGTTATAGGAAAATGGGCAACTCTTGATTTTGTTTTTAAATCTAATTAACATTTTTTTCTTTTTTTTTCCTCTCTGTAGAGCAGTAATCTCTCTTTGGGCATTGTCTGAGTAATGGTGTGTTTTTCTTCTATTACTAGTACAAAGTAGAGTTGGGTATCTAATTGTAGAGAAATATTCTGAAGCACAGTGCTTGGTTTTTTTAATTCTACCTCTTACATAAATGCATATAAAATTTGGTTCTATACATTTAAAACATTGGTTTTGGAGGTGTATTTACCTTTTATATAGAATGGCAGGGTAGATTATGTGGTAAAAATGAGTAAAGCATGGAGATTGTTAAACACTGTACTGTTGAGAGAAGTGAGATTTTATTTTCCTACTTCAAATTTACAGAACAGTGCACAGTATAAGGATTTAATTATATAATCCCATGGAGCTGAGTAATTTACATAGTTAAAAAAGCCAAACAAAACAAAGCCACCTTAAGATGTGCAGTTTAAACAAAGAATTTCTGTGTTGGCCTGTACAGAGTTGAGACTGGCTTGATGTATGGTTGAAAGATCTGTGAATGTTCCTGTGAATAAACTGCCTTGATGAAGTCTATTGATCATTGTCTTCAATACTGACAGTGTCCACTGCTGAGAAATTTGGTTTATTTTGAATTACTTCAAAAGGAATTTTGGCCACCAAAAAGCTAAACAAACATTTTTCAATGTGGAGAGGCCTCATTCAATAATGAGGATCATAAATTCCTGGTTTTTTATTGGTGCTATATCCATGGTTATCTCCATAAATAGTGACCAATTTTATTAAGCTAGTTCTAAATTTCCAAGCACAGTGATGAAAAGGGAGGGAGAGATCTCAAAGTGAAATTGCTCATTTGCCTTACAGAATGTTTGATATGAAAGTTTTTTCACTGTGCAGCCTCAAATTGCCTTAAAAAAACAAAATTGGGCAAAAAGGGAGTTTTGTACACATCTGAAGGGACTGCCAGGGTTTAAACTGTGGATTTGTGGGTTTGAGTTGTGGATTCTCAATTGTCCTATGTGAGCCTGTCACAATTATTTAGCAATATATACTTTGCCAGTAGAATGTTGGGGTCAAAACTCATTTTCTTTGCATTCCTATCTGTAATTGGGAAACCTGTGAGCTAAACATGCTGGGAGTCATGGGACTCTGTCAACCTTGCTGAACTAATAGTACCAGAGCTAAATTCTGTTATTTGCTGTGCTTTTCACAGTAGCTTGTGCTTGTGGATTTGCTGTTCCCAGTGGGAAGCTGGACTCTGTAATTTTATATTCTTAAAGGCTCTCTTGTGTAGGGTATTTGAAGTCCTGGATGCATCTCATGCTTGAACCTCTTGCTTCTACTGGGATTTAAGGCATGGGCTGCTTTGGAAACCCAGCAGTAAAAGAAACTTCTGATCCAAATGAAACATTTAATGAACAGGATTCTCATGTTTGGAGTTCCTCAGTTAATCTAATTTGGACGTAAGGAATGGTGTTGCACTCAGGAGACCCAGGGCTGGAAGAGCAGAGCCCGTGTGGAGGGTGATATTGGATGTGTGGGTGGATCTGGTTGGGCTCTCCACATGTTTCTGCTTGTGTGAGGTGAACTCCCTTCAAAGCTCTCTATTTTCTGTACTACATTTGGGGGAATGACTAAAAGTTTGGTTTAGATAATTTCAGGGATGCCCTGGGATACCACTGTGAATCTTTTTGTTATTCTTAAGTAATCATACAGCATGATCACCTTTTTGTAGTTCATGGGAAAGAGCTTGGAAAGTCTTAACATTCTTCTAACCTTATGTTAAAGAGCACGAGGCAGGTGCATCCAGTAATTTATTTTCTAAAACATGCTGCTTGAGTTTTCAGAATGTCTTTGCAGGGTGTGGTTCCACACCATTATCTTCCAAAAGCTGAGTCTTTGTCTCAAGAAATCTGGAATTACTTTGCTTCATGTAAAATGGAAATGGAACAGCTTTTAGGGTTTTAGCTGTCCTTTTCCCCTCCCAGGGTCTCTTTTATGCTGATACTGACATTGATGTAACTCTGACCCCGTTGGAGCTGCAGTTTGTGGAGACTGCATAACCCTCTCCTGAATTTTGTACAATGGTTATAAAAGATTAAGTCCTGGGAAGCAGAGGAGGAGAAACGGGCCAAGCATTTCTTTGTCTCAGTGGAGTAGGAGGCTGCAGGGCTTCCCTGTTGCATCATCTTTCCCTTGTTTTAGTCCAGTGTGGAACAGGAGCTTCACAGGTTCCCCACCAACCCATCTTTCACTTCAGCATTTGGTAGTGGTAACACCATACTGACAGCCTGCCCCTGTCTTTTATTCATTTATTTATTTTTCGATTATTTACGATTTATTGATTGATTGGTTTTTAAAAAAAAATATTTATTCTCTGCATTATAGCCTTGCTCATCTCCCTGGTTTCTTTCTACTGACTGCATTCAGGTATCAAGTTTAGAACTGTTCATTATGGATTTTTTTTTTGTTTGTGGCAGACACAAAAATGACTTTGAACTTTATTTAAAGCTTAACCCCTCCCCCTAAAACAGCCCTTCAATGTTTAATCTATGTTGCTGATTTTTTTCCTCGGCTTTTTTCTGTGTTTAGATAGCAGACCTGTCAGTTGTAGGACCCAGGATTGTGCTTTTTTTTGTGTGGACTTTGGAATTGCTTTGTTTTGGAGTATTTGCTAAAATGAAGCAACTTTTCCATGGAATGGTTCCGTATAATTTATTCAGAATATCACAGATTTGGACATATTTAGCTTCAGTTAGCCCAATAAATGCACTCAGCCTGTAAACTGGGGTGATAGAATACAGAGGAGTAGGGAAAAACAAAATGTGAAGAGCTGAAAGTTGAATTTCCTGCTGAAGGCACGTATCTGTCCTCAATGAGTATTACTTGCTTAAACAAGTTTGAAATTATAAGACTGAAGTGTTCATCACTTGGCAAAAATAATAAATACATATATATATATAATAGGAGAGCAGTGAGGGGGAGGTACATGCTGCTGCTTGTTTAATGAGGGTGGCTTGGCCAGCCTTATTCAGATATTCCCAAGCATTCCCTCTTAAGAGAGTGTGAAAAATGTACTTTTCAGCTGCTAGCCACAGAACTAAAGCTGGCAACCACAGGCCAAGATGAACGATTAGAATAGGGCAGGGCCTCAGCTGTTGCTCAGAGTTTTTGCAAGCAGGAGTATCTTGTCATTGAAATAGTTGTGCATGATAGGTCTTGTCCTGGGTCTGTTTGTAAAAAACTGTGCAGTGTTAGTCATGTAACGTGACTAGAATGTAGCATGTAGGGTTAAATAATTTTTAATTCATAAAAGTCATAGAAATTTAATATTTAATGCCAGCTGAGCTAGAATTGTGCTGTTTCTTGTAAGTGCAGTATGTTTAGAGTATATTTTTCTTGCCCAGGTAAACTTACAATTCAGTGTTGTTTACAACTTCAAAGATCTTGCTACAGCTGCTTAGTCTCCAGAATGGGGGTCCTAGGAAAATTAGAGAGCTTCTTAAATCTTCTCAGGACATCTTGCAGTTGTTCTACAGTTTGGCATCTCCAAGGAGGATTGCATGCTGTGCTGTCCAGCATGGAATCCCAGGAAATCTTCATCAGCTTTGTGTGAGGAGAGGACAAACTTCAGTGAAATCCCTCTACTCTCATATTAAAGATGGAGACTGCTTTTGGTCCCACACCTTGTCAAACTGGTAATGCAAGATTCTTGCTCTTTAATTAAGTACAAGTGTATTCTCCTTTTGCCATGGTGGGTATGGGTGTGGGTAGGTTTCTTCACTAACATGGACTCCAAAAATGGAGATGCCTAAAGCTACACCTAAGAAGTTGTGCTGCTGCTTTACTGTATTAGTTCCTCATCAAAATAGACTAGGCTGAGGGTGCAGGAATGTGGTAACTCTGATTGTGAAACCCTCAGAATTCATTGATTCAGTGTGTCACTGAGAGGCTGTTGTTTTTCAGACAACCCCCAAGTACTGTAGCCTTATTCTGTGTTATGTTAAGCTGTTATTCTGGAATCTTGGTGGTTGGAGTGGTACAGTATTGGCAAGGATTAGTTTATCAGCTTTTCTCAACAGTTACTGCTCTGCACAAAGTAGCCATCCCAAGTTGCAAAGCCCGTTTTTCAACGATGACTAAAGTTTTCCTGATGCATATTTTAGCTGATTTGGACATTTTTCCAAGGAAAACAAGCTCTGTATGCTTCTGAATGCTTTTGTTCCTTATCTGCCCTTTCAGGGGGCGTATTCCTGTACACTAAGGAGCAGCTAAGGTGGAACTCTTTGCATAGCCACACCACAGTGAAGTGATTGGAAGGTTTTCTGCTACTGTTGCATATGAATAGATGCCAAGTTTCATGCACGTCTGAAGGCTGCTTCTGTATTTCCTGTAATGCTCTTGTAATGCTTCAGCTTTTGAACTTCCTTACTGAGGAGATCCATGGTGTTGCCTGAATAGAGGCAACATTTCATAAGTATTTTTACAAAGACAAGTGAAGAAAATAGCTTCAAACTGGTATTTCAAGTCAGTGCTCAGTATGTTCTTTTCTTGTTAATCCTCTGTGCATGCTGCTAACTTGCAGGGTTTGCCCTCTCAGTTGAATATTTGGAGAATGCCCTGGGGGGAGAGCCAGGTACTTTGGGAGAGTTTTCACTGGTTGATTTGATACACATCTGTAGCTTTAAAAGGGGTTTAAAAGGCTGGCATAAAAACGGGTTGTGTCTGCTCTGGTTAATTGATCATCCTGTGTGATCTGCCCTGCTTTGAACAACCTGTGTTGATATGTTAAGGCTGGTGCAAAGATTAACAAACTATCTGGAGAAATTAGAGATTCTGAATGCTGTGATGATCCCAAGGCTGGTTACTCTACAGAAGATGCAGAACAAACTGCAGGTTATAATAGGAGTGACTGGATGAGGTTTTCTGACTTACTTAAACAACCTCATGTTGTCTTTCCTTATTTTCTCAGACTAGAGAGCAGTTGTAGGGTGCAGCTGGGGCTTGCCCACATCAGCTGCAAAGAGGTTTGTAGGGACCATGTGTTGTGTCACATGTGTGACTTGTGCTCCCAGTGGTGGATGGATGCAGCTCTGGCTGTAATGGAGCAGCCTGGAAGGTTGCCCTTGGTCCCTTCAGTGCCAGGCATGGTGTGTGACCAGGGAATGCTGGCTCTCCAGTGCTGCACAAAGATCTGCTTTTGCACCAGGCTTTGCCCTGTCCTTGTGTACATAACAGCACAGTTCTGCTGGGTTTGGGGAAAATGAGTTGCAGGAGGCCAGGCAGGGAGGGCTCTGCTTGTCCAGGATGGACAGGCTGCAGTTAATGATTCCAGGGCTCTGAGCACAGGGGTTTGCAGGCTCCCACTCCAGACCTTGCTGCTGTGTGTGATGTCTGAGCAGGGATTTGTGTGGTGACAGGAAAACCCCTCATTCTCAGAGGAGCAAGAGGCTGGATCCAGGTTTGGGCTCCAGTTCTTTTACCCCCTGCACCCCAAACAGGCCATGTCTGGAATGTGTTGGTTGGATCAGGGAAGGGCAGTTACATGGAGCTGATGTGTTTCTAGCTCCCTTTTCCTGCTGCTCCTGCATTCTTTTTGCCAAGCTGCCCAATCCTACCTTTCCTCACTTAGGTTTCCTTGTGCTTCCGGAAGCTCCCAGCTCTGAAATCTGGATTTTTGTGCTTTGTAGTTTAAGCTCAGGGAACACTGTGCATAAATTTGGACAACTCACTCAGGATGGTAACTGGAAACTCACTTATTGCCATGAAGACTTGGGCTTGCTGTATAAGCTTTTCCATTTTGCCCTTGGGCACACGTTTGGTACCTGCTGGCTGTGAGTGAGGAGTCCTTTGGCTCTAGGCTTGTCAGATGCCAGGCAGTGGATTCTGCTTGCAGCTCCAAAGTGGGCTGGGAACAGCCAGAGTTTCATTCTAGAGCAGTAACATTATGCAACTGTAAACACGTTAAAACTTAATTGCCTGTTTAGGACTGAGCAGCGTTAATGACAAAGCCTAGATAGGTCAGTCCAAGGGGGACACTTGAAGCAGACCTGCTAAAAAAAAAAGGATGGAATGGTAAGAACTGACTCAGGTTTAGTATTGATCACTGGCTGGCAGCAATATTCACTTGGGTGTTTTCATGCAGTTCTTGACAGAGGAGAACAAAATAGGTTTTTTTTCGAAGAAAATACAGATTTTTGAGAGTTAACCAAAAGTGGTATTAAACCTTTTCTATATCTCAGTGCCACTAGTTAGAAGGGGAGAATTTTTTTAGACCAAAAAGAAACCTGAACCTCTGTTTTGGTGCTTGTGTGTTTTGAGTTATAAAACATCTTATGCATACACAGAAATAGGAAAGGAGGCCAATACACTAATTATGTAATGAGCTCCAGTGTGTTCTCACTCTGGTGGGTAGTTAGCTCCACTTGGAAAAACAGCTACTTTGAGACTGAAAAGCCTTTCAGTGTTCCAAAACACAAGATTTTGTCATATCCATGTTTTAGTATTACTTGAAGTATTCTCTTACACTCCCCTTTAAGTTCTGGGGGTTTTAAGAACAAAAGATAAACTTGCTTCATATAATTAATTATATTAATGTTTGAAATAAGTTTTATGTTTCTAGCTTAGTCATTTCAGCTGCTCAATACTTACTGGAAATTATTTTCATGATGTGAAAAGGAAAATATTTTTCTTTGCACACTCCATGCTTATTTTTCTCTTTCCCATTAGCAAATGCCAGAGATATGGAAAGGTTGAAAGCAATGTGTTTTACTACATGGAACAGGCAAAGCATAATCTGTGTTGGTGTGTGACTGTGTTTTTTTCCAAGGTTGGATTTAATGGTGAAAACAAGTCAGTTCTCCTCAGTTTTAACTCTCAATATCCTTGAACTGTTTCATAATTTTATAGTTCTGATTCTTAGCCTAAAAAATCCCAAAACAAACCTGTGACTTTATAGGTATGAAAATTTGCTTGCTAGGAACTTCCAAATATATTGGGACTCTTGGTCACTGTGTGCTACTTAAACCCCTTGGATTTAAAGTGAATTGAGTGTGAAATACCCTAGAAAAAAACCTAGATATTTAAGTTTTCTTTCTTTGTTTGTTTTTTTTACTGTATATTTGCCATTTCCATGCAGTCATCATTTGGAATAATTGTGATTTATATGTAGTGCAAACATCATGATGGAAACTTCTCTCAGATCCCATTGGTTTTCACCCCTGATGTCCTGCACTTCCCCCAGTTGTTCTTTTCCTGCTCTCTTCAGATTTGTGAGTGGCATGCTTGATATTCAGTCTGCAGACCAGAATGAGAACAGTAAGCCAAAATATCACTTGCAGATTAAACAGATAAATTCCAATCAATATTTGAGTCAGAGATGTTCCTAAAGATGTAACAGTCACAACTTCATCTTCTATTGCCTGAAGTTACTACTTTACAGCATTTAATATTTGATGGATTCAAAATATTTCTCTTTTTTATTGCATATATTTTCATAATTTGTATAAATTTTCTGGCCATGTGATTGCGTGTAATTCATGATTATTTGTGCACTTGAGTGATGATGCATTTTCTTGTGGAATAAGGTTTTTTTTGTTTGACCAAATTCCAAACAAATTTAGTTATTTATAGAGCATCCCTAATACACAACTTATATTAACAGACTTTCAGGAATTACCTCTGTTTCTTTCAAGTGTTCCCCTAGGTTAAATACTATCTTCCTGTCATGTAGCATTTATTGGTCTGTGATGTGCTGTCTGTGAGACCTATGAATTATGTTTGTAATGAGCATGAAGGGAACCTGTTCTCTGAAAGCTGGAATGTTCCTGGATTGGGATCTTGGAGTTCCCAAGTGTGTCAGCTCAGCCCGGCTTGACAGCTCAGCCCTAATGGATCCAGCTTTTGGAAGGATGTTTATATTGTGGCATCTAAATACTGAAGGTTGAAGGTCAGCTCTGAAGGTTGAGGTAGAAGAAATGCTCTTGCTTTAAAAATCCTGGAGCTTGGGGACAAAAAAATCAAACCCCAAAAAATGAATTACTGAGCAAGAACCAACTTACTTGCTCAATGGGACTTTTTGTTGAGAATATTTATTTCTGGCAGTGATGTGTTTGGAATGATTCAGTTGGGTCAGAAAGTTACTTTCTTCAGTAAACATTTCAGTTTAGTGTAGAGTATGGGTGTTTGCCAGAATGTTCTAATCAGCAGGGAGTATTTCCCTGTAAATTCAGCACTCTCCCACCGATCCATGTGAGGGCTCTGAAGTGCTCATTGTGAGTTCCATTCTTGTCAGTCCCCAGTGCTGTGTATTTATTATTTTGATGGCAGCCAGAGACTGAGCAGAACTTCATTCTGCTGCTCTCAGTCCTCTCAATTAGAGAAAAGTGACACAGCTTTGTGGACAAGTGGGAAAGTCTCTCAGGATTCTTTCCTTTTTCTTTTAATTCTTTCTGTACATTCATCCAATGCCAAGGAAGAAATTGAGACAACTGGAATTTTTTTGAGATGATAAAGGTGCAAATAGTTTCTCTGCTTTTGAACTGCTTAAGGAAATCACAAATTGTCTCCCATTGAAGGTAAGTATTAAAACTAGAAAGGACATGTCTTTTGGCAATGTCAGCTGAAACTAAGGACATTCAAATGTTCTTTCTTAGGCAGCTCACGGGACTCAAAGCAGCTCTATTATGTCAAAACAAACAGCACTGGAGGTGTTATGCAATGGCAGCAATCCCTGGCAGTGTGTTTATGCAGCAGCAATATAAATTCCTGTGTGCACTCTTGCTCTGGGTCATCTGACAGTGTGATGGTTCATGTCACAATTGGGATCTATTTGTGCCACAATTTATATTTGCACAGGAGTATGCAACGGACTGGAACTCTGTGTCCTGTAACCATCTGAGGAGTGAATAGCTTTTCTTGAAATACACAGCTGGTTTTCACGTGGGGAAGCTCATACAGATAAAAGATATCCATATATTGATGCTATGCAGCGATTTGAAGTTGAAAAAGGATGATGGGACAGTGTCTGGTAGTCCTTGCTGTGCTCTTCATCCTGTTCTCAAGACTTGAGATAGAGGCAGGAAAAATATAAAACTTCAGGCCAGTGTAATCTGGAGAATTGGCAATTTTTAAATGTTGATGCTGGCATTTGTAGGGTTTTAAAAATTACTCTTCTTATATTATTATTAATTTGGAAGGGGAACCACACCAAGAAATACCAAGCTCTTCTCAGTATTACATAATAATCTAATCTGTACAGATAAGTGGGGACTGCCCTTGAAAAATGGAAGCTTTGGTTTCTGGTTTACCTGAGCTCCTGTGAGAGCAAAAGGGGAATGTGCTGCCAATTCCCTGGGAGTCTTGGAAGCTCCCACAGGTGGGATGTTGAAGGTGCAGGAAAAGCTTGGGTGTGAAGGAGCACTCTGATGGGAAAGCTCATGATAGAGTCAGTATTTCTGTCAGCTCCAGTGAAGCTTGAAGTAGGTTTTTCCTCTCTTGGTTTACCTTGCACTCAGGACTCTTTTGTAACTTGTTTTGTGTGTGTAAAAGTTCTGGTAGCTGTATTTACAGACCAGGTTGTTTTGGAAGTATTTCCTAGCCATTTTGAAAATAATAGGCCTTTTTTTTTTTTTTTTAAGAATGCAATTGAAATACTGCAGTGAAATGTTTATATGAATGTAATAATTGTGTTAGAGAAATAAAATAATTTACAGTTAAAAGGAAAATAAATGAAGATGCTTTGCAGTTTTTTGCTGATTAAGCAGGGGGACTGAAACTTTTTTCCAATGAGCAGGATTTGATTTAGGAAGAGGGATTATAGGGATGGATTCTGCATCTGTGGTGGTTGTATTGCTGTCTTTTTCACAGCAACTTTTAAAAGCTTGATATATTAGTAATTCCAGAGTTCACTCCAGGTGTATATTGTGCAATGTATTTTTGTATTTCCAGTCATGTGTATATTTTAGAATAAGGTTTACCAAATGATTATTGGAAATTGCAGTGTCTTTTGACCGTGTCTGCTTATTTTAGCTGCATGTTAGAATTTGCAGATTGCTTTGTATAACTAATTGGTTGATGTGGCCTTTTGTTTTTAAGCATGTGCATTCTGTCACTTTGAATTTTGCTGCAGAACAGCTCCATCTTAAGCTTTCACTTCATATGCAGCTGCTGGCTGATAAGCAGTGTGTCTTGCAGAGTTTGGAAAAAGCAGAGAAGCAGCAATTGTGTCTCCACTTAGCTGGATATTTGTGTTCACCTTGTCCTGCTAATCACCAGTTCAGCTGTACAAATCCATTGTTTATTAGGCAAGGATCTTGTTTATGAGTGTTTTCCTTATTTTGGAGAACAGAAAGGAGTGTTAATTACTAGCATTTTGATGTTTTCTTATCCAAATGCTCCTGGTGTGTTCACTGGCCACTGGAGTGACTGAAGCATATTTATTTTCTCATTGTAAGTTGCATTGACAAGACATGAGGGTTGCTTTCTTGCAAGGCTCTTTTCTAAAAGGTGGACTTATTCACATTCACACTGTCAATTCTCATTTCTAGTGCAGTTCAGATTACAATTTAAATTTTTCCAGGGTGCATTAAGTTATGCTTTGGGTTTGCTTCTAAATGTGGTGTATAGTTGTACCTCTTGTTCTATTCAGAGTATGCTCCCTGAGTTAACAGAACATTTAAATGTCTTTTTTATTAAGTTAAGTTTTATATTATTTTATTTTTAGTGTGGCTGTTGATAGAGAGGGGAAATGGTTTAGGCTGCAGTGGCTCTTGCAGATATTAGTACAATCATTTCCTGACAGAAACCCCTGACTGTAGGAGGATATTCTTCCATACTGACTGTGTTCACTGCAGTAATAAGCATGCAGAAAGTGATGTGAGTTAGCTCCACTCCTGTTCTTTGTTGACACTTCACTCTGTACTGTTTCACTTTGGTTGGGCTTTGTTTGGTGAAATCTTTATTGAATTTGAAGGATGAGCCTTGTGAGGGCTTTGAGCCCCTGGGCTCAGCTTTCAGAAAATTCTGATTCTAATCCTCAGAGATTTCTGGCAGAACTGTAGGGAAAGGACTGCTTCATTCCCTTTTGTGAGATTGGAAGGAAGGCTTGAATGAAATTCCTGTATTTAGCTGTAATGTGGTATATGTTAGAATTATTCATTGTTGCTCACAATTAAATACTGACTTGAAATAAGTCATGTTTGTTGGTTTCCTTATTTTGCTGTGCTTAGTGCTCTGTTTTTTCGTGTCTCCCTCAGCAGTTGTTAAAAAAAACAACAAACCAAAACTCACAAAACTAACAACTCTTTGAAACTATAACAAAGCATGTTACAAATATGTTTTTCCTTTAGCTTACCAGGGAAACCCCAAGTCAAGGCAAGTATATTGCCTCCAGACACAAGTTTTCAAAGTCCTGGTCAAACATCATTTGTCTTTACAGCTGGCAGCAGAAAGGTTTTAAATGTTTGAGCTGAAGGTGGCTCAGTATGACTATACAGTTGTATTGGCTTTGCACATCTGAAATGAATGCTTCAAGGAACTGTCAAGTGTTCATATGAATCCACTCTCACTGTGTGCTGATATTTGATGTGCTTATATTTCTGTCTGGTTTGTTCCAGGAATTTGCAGCGCTCACAAAAGAGCTGAATGTATGCAGGGAGCAGCTGCTTGAAAGGGAAGAAGAAATTGCTGAACTGAAAGCAGAAAGGAATAACACAAGGGTCAGTTCCTTGTCTTCTCCAAGCTTACCATTCTTAAAGCATCCAGCTACAGGGAGGAAAACAAATGTTGAATTTGAAAAGCTAGAAGTATTTTTTCCCCTGATACTTTTACATGAATCCCCATGGAAGTGCAGATGTGTGTGTGTTGATCAAGAGGGTTTGGCAGCTTGTGCACAGCTCCAAGTGCTGCTGTGCAGAATCAGGAAAAGCTTGTAAGACTGCACTGCTATCTGCCATCCAGATTTCTTGTTGTTAAAGTTTTGTAATCCTGCAGCTCTGGGATCAGAGGAGCAGAGTGGGCAGGTTGTGGTGATGTGTTTGAGCAGCTCACACTGCTAATACAGCTGAAATGTTAAAAACAGTCCTTACACTCCATACAATATCCTTTGTCTCTGAAATTTGATATTTATAACTCTACACTTGCTGTTCTAGGAGGCAGAGTTTTCTGCAGCTGTACAAAACAGGAATAAACATTATTCCTTTCTGTTTTTCCTTTTGCTTTAGCTATTACTGGAACACTTGGAGTGTCTTGTCTCCAGGCATGAGCGATCCCTCAGGATGACTGTTGTGAAGAGGCAAGCTCAGTCTCCAGCAGGAGTTTCTAGTGAAGTAGAAGTTCTCAAAGCACTAAAATCCTTATTTGAGCACCACAAAGCCCTTGATGAAAAGGTAATGAAGTATTGTACCTAACACCTTTTCATCCTCTTTCCTTTGTGTGGGCCAGCCAGTTTTTGTACTGGAATTGTAGAAATCTCTGCAGTGTAACTACATTGGAAAATGCTCTCCTAAATTAAGGTGCTGCACTTAACTAAAGCAAGGTGCTGTGGTTTATTCAAGCACTTCATTAACTGTGTTAATGTAAACTCAGCATGGTTCAGGAGCAGCATATTTGCTGTAGGAATGCACACAGCTGCTTACCTATACAACATCAGGATTTATCCTTTTGATTATCTAATAAAAGAAATAGACTAGAGAGGAATCTGCTTACACTGGGATAGAAATCTGAATTAAAAGAACTCCTCCCTTCAGTTGTGCCTGATATTAACAGCAGGATATGCAACCGCTTAAGTTCACTGTAAATTTTGTTGCCAACTTCCAGTTTACCTGTCTTTGTGACCCTTGTATATAAAATCTGGCAAATAATTTTAAGTGGAATTTTACTTGTTCTTTCATGTTGTAAATGAGCAAACACTGTCTGTGCCTTGCAGAAGGACAAGCAAATTCTGGCTATGTTTAGCTCTTTAGTGCCTAAACATACAGTTCATGTTGCTTATGATAGAAAAAAGGAAAAGCTAGATTATAAAAGAAACATTATTTGGTTATTTTTTTGGTAGCATGTGTTGTAATTAGGACTGACTCCAGATTAAGAAGGTTTCTAAGTGTAATGGAAACAGTGTCATTTATTGTCTGTAAAGGCATGGCATCAAGTAAAATTGATTTTTTTTTGACTTGAATGATTTCAAGTAATTTGAAATTACCCTTTCAGGTAAGGGAGAGATTACGAGTAGCACTTGAAAGGTGTAGCTTATTGGAAGAAGAACTAGGTACTACACATAAAGAGGTAAGTTTGTCTTAAAAGAAGACTTCATGTGTCCGTTGTGGGTGTTTCAGTCAATATTTGTACAGAGTAATTTATTAAGTTTCACTTTCACTTCTTCCTTTTGATTTCTTGCCAGATGGAATAATTGTTAAGTTTTAACTTAGCTGCTTTGAAAGAGCAGGAGAGGAAAAAAACCAAACCCTCAACCTCCTGATACCCTCTCTGCCCCCAAAAAACCCCAACCAAACCAACAAAAAGAGTTCCTGTGCCTTTAAAATAAGGGTTTGCAGTGGCATAAGGTATTTGAGTGCTTGTGCCAGATTTTATTAATACATACCTGGCAGTAGAATCAGTAATTGTTGTTTTGCTCCTTTGCTTTTGCAGCTTTTCCTTATATTATTAGTGAAAAAGGAATTGGCTTGAAACATGTGTCTGTAAACTTTTCTTTCAGTTAATGATTCTGAAAGAGCAAAATAATCAGAAGAAAACACTTCCAGATGGGATGCTGGATATAAATCATGAACAGGAAAATACACCAACTACAAATGGGAAGGTACAGCTATTTACTTGGCTTAGCAGACACGTGGGTTTTGATCATTAACTATAACATTTTAATTTTAAACCATAATGAAATATTTTTGTATGATCATCTAGTTAAAAAATCATAGTTACTGAAATTTCAGCTTTTGCAGACTGTTCAATAATAAAATAATCTTTGCGGAGGGATGCTTACAGGTGAGTAACAATTTGTTTTTCAATCTAATTTGCATCATGCTAATACACTTTTTTTCCTGTTTAATAGAGATCCTCTGATGGTTCATTATGCCACGATGAAAACCTTGCTAAAGTGATTGAACTCCAAGACATCATAGATAAGCAAAACAAAGAGCAGACACAAATGAAAGAACGCCTCACTGCTTTGTCCAGCAGAGTAACAGAGCTGGAAGAAGATCTAGACACAGCAAGGAAAGACTTAATCAAATCTGAAGAAATGAACACAAAGTTACAGAGGGATGTACGAGAGGTGAGGAAGGAACTGTCAGGATTTGGGGAGTCACAAATGCCATTTTCATAAAATTTTAGTTTCACTGGTGCTCAGTTGAACCTTTGTTTTTGAAAGTCTTTGGTTTGATAGATGAGAAGAAAATGTTTTTTTAGGACATGATGGGTATCTGGTTTTTGTTTAGAAGACCAAAGGGTCCCATTGTCCACTTAAAAAAATCTGTCTTCAGGATAAACCTATAACTAACTAGATATTTCATTAATAGATTGGAATTTAGCATTGCCAACTTCAGCATGTTCTGGAAGAGATGCTTGATCCTGTCATACATGCTTAGCTTATTACTCTTGCTTCCTTTTCTAAAAGATGCACTTGGTTGAGGAATCCCTTTAATTTCAGTGGTGTGGTTGACAGTTCCTGTCACTGCTGAATCCCTAATTGCCAGGGTCCCACATATCCTTTTTAGAGAGCAAGGGAGCATAATTAAATCCCAGAATTCTCTGACCACCCCAGCAAGTCAAGATTTGCTCTCTGTGTGCCATTGGAAAGTAGCAGATCTGTGGTGTAAGGTAATAAAGACCAGTGTTTTTTAATCATTAACTGTTTTAAAAAGTCATTTCTTTCCACTTCATTTTCTACTGAGAAAAATAACCTGATTAAAAAAAAAATTTTTGAAATTATTTTATTTGAAATTATCTCTCACATTCTGACTTGTGTTGTGTGTCCTGCCCAGACTCTGGCCCAGAAGGAGGACATGGAGGAGAGGATCACCACTCTGGAGAAACGCTACCTCGCTGCACAACGTGAAGCTACATCCGTGCACGACCTCAATGATAAACTTGAAAATGAAATTGCCACTAAAGACTCCATGCACCGACAGGTTGTGCTTTCAAATGAGATGAAGTACATTTTGCTCAGCGTAAAGCTAATGGAGATAATTAATGTTCATGCTGTGCTCAAGCACTTTGCTTTTAGGGAGATAAGTATCAGCTGTAATGTGCTGTTATTAGTGATTGTTTTTCAGGAGCTAGAGTCCTACATTGCAGAGATTTTTACCCTGGGAATAAAGATGAGACAGCTTTACTGGGAAGGGGAAATGGTTTTGAGAAATTTAGTGCACTTTATCTTGGGCAGCAGGGCTGTTGTCCCTATTAATTGTGGATTTTAAAGTTACTGCCTGTGTATCCAAGCATCTTTAGTTTTGTGGGTGAAAATTACTCATTCTGAGCTAAACTTTTAAGATTTGAATAGCATGTAGTGGTTTTTACAAACTATTGCCTTAGTGGGAGAGGAAGTTTGAGAAATGCTTGACATAAAATAGTCCAGCTTCATAAGCCAGAAATGGCTGTTTAGCCAACCACTTTCTAACTAATCATTTCTCTAACCCTCAACACTTGCTGGCCATGACCCTGTGCAGAGTGAAGATAAGAACAGGCAACTGCAAGAGCGACTGGAACTGGCTGAGCAAAAGCTGCAGCAGACCCTGAGAAAAGCTGAGACATTGCCAGAGGTGGAGGCTGAGCTGGCACAGAGAGTGGCAGCACTTACAAAGGTGAGGTGGTGGCACAGTGTCCTCCAGACTCCCTCCTCCACTGGTGTCCCACTGCAGGAAATCTGTTCCTAGTGTTGGTTTGGTTACATTTGATTTCCAGTTTTCCAAATTTTTTACAGAAAATGTTTATTTCCTACTTTTTTTCCATTCATCTCTCTGAAGACACTCTGATTTACTTTCTTTTTTTTTTTAATTTTTAATCTCTTTTTAAGTTTGTGCTCTTTGGAACTTTAGTGGGTTTTCTGTTAACTCTTCTACATCATAAAAATATCTCCCTGAATTATTATTTTGGTACTTTTTATTAAAATTATTCAATAATAGGCATAGAGTCTTCTCAACATGAACCTAAATTTCTCACACTGCTAAGTGAAGCAAGTGGGGAGAGAGAGAAGTTGTGGTACTACCAAATACCAGGATTTTTAGAGGGCTGCAAATGGAGTAATGAAATCTAAAGCATTATATTTAGTTAACTACAAATGAGCCTTTTCAAGTATGTGTGTGCATGTTTTCTTTCAAAGCCTTAGTTTCATTTTTTTTTCCCTGTTATCTTTCCTGTCCCTAACTGGCTCTGTAGTCTGACCTTTTGTCTCCTGGGAGCTCTGCTGCTAAAGATGCTAAAGTTTTGGAACTTGCCACCAAGCTTAGGAAGGTAGAATTTGTATCTTAGTCCTTGTCTCTGCTTGCTGCTTTCTGCTTTGCCATGATTACTAACAAAGGGTCCCATCGTCCAGGCTAGTGAGGAGAAGCTGAAAATGCACTCAGTCTTGACTTTTTTTTTTGTTTTGTTTTATTTCTTGGGGATATGAATGAACTTTGCTGTTGCAAGCTTGTTTGCAAATAGTTGTAGTTGATTCATGATGGTACTTAGGGGTGAGAGGTTTCATCATTTTGCCACTTCCCATCTGAACTCTTGCTAGGTCCTTTTGGTGACAGAAAAACATCTGTTCTGCATTGTCCTTTATCATAAATGGCAGTTGTGCAAAGCATGTTAGAAATATTCCTGTGCCTCAGTGTTTCTGTGCTTTTGGAGCCTATAAAACCCACCCAAATTCTAATTTTGCTCACAAATTGACAGGCTGAGGAGAGACACGGCAATATCGAGGAGCGGCTGAGACAGATGGAGGCACAGCTTGAAGAGAAGAATCAAGAACTGCAAAGGGTACTGCACATCATTTTGACAAAGATAAAAAGCTGAAAGCAAGAACCTAATCCTCTTTGTTTCTCAGCTTTCAAATAAAGCTAGAGTTTAGGCTGGCTGCTAGTGAGTCACTGTACTGTGGCTATCCTTAAATCTCAAGGAGAATGTGCTGAAAGTCTCCAATAAAAGTTTGAAGAAACTTGGTGAATTAAATGACCATGGAAAAATTGGTTCCTGGGTTACAGATAATGGAATCCATTCTGAATTGTGCCTTTTAATTTTTTTTTTTTTAATGTAGGCTTGGATTTTTGAACTTCTGATCTTGGGTCACTTATTGAAGACTGAAGTGTCCCTTAGATTCCCTTTACAGAGCCCTGGAGGCACATGCAGTGTTCCTCTGCATGTGTGAAAATATTGCTGTTAAAAAAAATGCATTTGGATTAAAGAAAGATTGCTGCCTTCATAACCTGGAAATTGTTAGAGATATTGCAAATCTGAAGTTTTTTCAGCAGCTTCTTTGTATCTCAGGCTAGACAGAGAGAGAAGATGAATGAAGAGCATAATAAACGTTTGTCAGAAACTGTTGATAAGCTCCTGTCTGAATCCAATGAAAGGCTTCAGCTTCATCTCAAGGAGAGGATGGCTGCCCTGGAAGACAAGGTAACATTCCAGTAATGAATGTGTAATTCTGTCATGATTTGTGCCTTTTGCAACATGTCCAAAACTTCAGCAAATAAACACAAACCCCTTATTAGTAAGTAGTTGCTGTTAAGGCTCTTTTTTAGTGTGGATTTTGAAAAATCTTAAAAATAATTTTTGAGATTGTCCCTGGGCACTGCACAGTGGTGTTGAGAAGGCAGCTTTTAAGAAGCTTTGTCCTTTATTTGACTGGTGCAGATTGCATAAATAGGCTCATCCAGTGTAATACAGGAAGCCTAAAGCATTGGAACTTTGACCTTTCCAGTTCAGTTTCTTTGTTTCCCACTGCTTTTGGCTGTACCAATTCCTCTGAAGTCGTTGTGGGATTCCTGCAATTTGCTTTTCTTCTCAGGTAGCTCATTTTGGGACTGGTTATATGCATGTAAATGAGCTTTTCCTGCAGTGTCAGTGCATATATTGGAGCTTTCCCTGCACTCAATTCATCTCTTCTGACACACTTTTCACTCCTTCTCTTCCCTTCTGCTTTTGGATCTAGATCCTTTTGGATTATTCTTCCATGCACAGCTTGAAGTTAGATCCCTTATTCTTCATCCAGCAAAGCCATGTCTTCTGAAGTGACACTTTGCTTGGTGCTGACTTTGAGTTGCTTGGTCTTGGATTAAAATATATTTGGTTTCTTTTACCAGAGGGTGAAATGACCATCTGGGGAAATGTTTCAGGAAAAGCTGAGTGTCTTTGGTTTTAAAGTCATGGCAATAAAATGCTTTGGAACACAAATGGTGTTTCCAGACTTGTACTGAATGTTTGCTTCCTCTTCCTTCATGCATAATGTTTGAATAATAGGCGATGTCTCAGGGTTGACCCTGACTCCCTCTTATCTTCCAAACCATAACTACATTTGCAAATAATGAGGAAAATCTACTTGTCCTTTACTGTAGTTAACAGCTTCTAGAAAAGTGTTCTTATTGAGACTTCCAGCTTGTTCTTTTATGCTAAGTTGGGAAGAAATATTCAGGTAACATTAAGACTTTGTTCTGATCATGTGCTCTTTCTTGAATTACTTTGAATGATTCCATAATTATTTCCTTTTTTCACTAGTTAGACTGTGAAATGGAGCTTTAAAAGGCTGCTATTGCTATTAAAGATTTATGGAACCAGTCCTATTACTAAATCCATTATTTAGCAGGCTGTACACCTGGAAGGATGAACCTTCAACTATAATCAAAGTGAAATGATGGAAGCAATCAAGGATGTGTAATTTAAGATGCATTTGTGTAGTGGTGACTGCATTTTTTTTGATAGTCATCATGGTTATGGTTTAAAAGTGTAAAGCTTCTGAGAAACTTAATTTGTGATGCCTTTAATTTCAGAATTCACTTCTACGAGAAATTGAAAATGCAAAAAAACAAATAGAAGAACTTCAGCATGAAAAGGTAAACTGCATTTCTGAAATATTATCTTGGAACTTAATTGCTGCCTTGCTACATAGCAGGATCAGATTTTAATTCCTCATAAAACTTAACATTTCCTGCTCTGTTTAAGAGAAAGGAGTTGTTATTGCTTATTTTATGGTATTGTGTGCCACAGTTTTAGGGGGACTTTATAGATAATACATAACCTTTTAGTCCAAGACTTAACACACTTTTAAATATGTGAAGGGCCCGGATATGTTGGCAATTGGCCAAAGTTTGGAGGTTGTGTAGAATTTTTATACTGTTGTACATGTAACCTTGAACAGCAAAACCAAATGAGAAATACTTTTAATGTTGGGTATTTTGCCATAAGGTGTTCTCAAGGCATTGAATATCACAAAATGCTTGTACAACTGCTAACATTTTTTAAAGAGTTTTAAGAGCTGTGGAGCAAAGGGAGAAATACTTATTAGTCTTGGCTGCTCCTCAGTAATAGCAGCTTGTATTCTGCTTGTCCTGGAAATGACAAGTCCCTCATTACAAATGTTTACTATCAGCCACTTTTTATTTTATTTAGGCTTTTGTTGGTTTCATCTTCATGTATTTCTCTGCTGTTAAATTCAGACTTTCTAGAGCATGTAAAAATGTCCAAGTTAAAAGTGAATGCTTTTAGATGCTACTGTGCAGAAAGCTTGAACAAATCTTCTTTCTCATCATCACTTAATTATAATTAAACTTAGTAGCATCTGAACTAATAGCTGTTTTTAAAATACATATTGTCATTACCAGAGTCAGGGTAGAGAGGCAGCAGAATTATTCTGGGATGCCCTTTTGTGACAATGCTGTATTGTGTGTAGCAAAACCAATGTTTAAATAGGTAAAGCCTGTATCTTAAAATCTGTTGTTTCCGACTTTCAGAGAAATTAGATAAAAAGCCTAGATGTGAGTTTATAAATTTGTATTTGACACTAATTTTTTTTTAAAAAAGCATATGATATATTTTTTCTATTTATTTTTCCAGGATCAACTTGTATTAAATGTTGATGCATTGAGGGCTGAAAACGACCAAGTGAGGCTCAGAGCCACATCAATTCATCATAGGTACCAGCAGAAGTTTGTTTTTTTCCTATTTTCTTTAAAGTCACTGTGCTAAATACTATCTTGTAGATTATAAATGAAAATATTTCAGTCATAGCTATAAATTCAGTTTTATAGAGCATGTAAAATAATTTTTATACTGCTTAAAAACAACTGGCAGTGGTGGGACAAGAGAAATCCTTTTGGGTGATTTTTTTTTTTTTTTTGCTTCTTTCTCCCTTGGTAAAGATGAAGTGTTTGCTTTGTGTTGCAGCAGAGCAGATTTCAGATTCCCTGTGCCATCCTCCTCTGTGGGGGACAGTCACACAGACTCCTACAGCTCCTCCTCCGTGCTGAGGCGGCCCCAGAAGGGGCGGCTGGCTGCTCTCAGGGACGAGCCATCCAAGGTGAGGAGGGAAAACACAGATAACACAGATTTGTTCAGTGCATGAGCCTAATCAGGTGGGAGGAGGTTTTAGAGTTGGGAGCACCTGGCAAAAAACTCCCGAGTTTTATAGATCCTGTTTTACCAACTCATGAACAGCTGCTGGTACTTTTAATTGTTAGCAAATAGTTGCAAGATTGTGGTTTGGAGCTCCTATTTATTTATTTTTTAATTTTTTTTTTTTTTTTTTTTTTTTTAATTTTGACAAGCCTGTAAAGCACAATTTGAAGCAGTCCTACTTTTGTGTCTGTACACTCTAATCTAACACATTACTGTTCTGCAAGCAGTTTCCATTTCCTTTCAGGATGCATGAGTGCCCATTATATAAAACTGATTCCATAGTTCCCATGGAATTGATAGCAAAATTCTACTGCAATTAAATGTGTGTTCTGCATCTTGCAGTTAAATTAAGTTTAAAGCTTCCTACATTATAGCTTTTTTTTTTACATTTCTCTAAACATTGCTGTCTTGATGGATGCATTCAGCATGTAAGTGGACTTACATAAATGATTTTAAACATCTTGATAAGTAGTAGAGATGTCACGTTTTTTCCATTAGAGCTTGGATTTATTTCTTTAATGGATTCTTGTAGGTTCAGACCCTGAATGAGCAGGATTGGGAGCGGGCCCAGCAAGCCAGTGTGTTGGCAAACGTGGCACAAGCATTTGAGAGTGATGTGGATGTGTCTGACATGGAGGACGACAGGGAGACCATTTTCAGCTCAGTCGATCTGCTGTCACCAAGCGGTCAGGCTGATGCTCAGACTTTGGCCATAATGCTGCAGGAACAGTTGGATGCAATCAACAAAGAGATCAGGTATGGGCTGTCTGCTGTGCAACTTTGGATAAAAATATGCTGAGAAATGGTAATTTCCCCACATTTTTCTGCTAAGTGCTGCTTCTGTTTGCGTGGTCCTTTGTGGTATTTTCTGGGGTCCCCTGATGAGGGGAGGAATGATGAATTTGACTCCATGTTCTTAGAAGACTAATTATTTTATGATGGGGGCACTATAGGATGGGGGCACTATATGAAATTATACAATATGAATAGAGAAAGGGTGCAGACAGAAGGCTACAAAGAATGATAATGAAAATTCATGACTCCTGCCAGAGTCCTGACACAGCCGTTACCCCATGATTGGTGATTAAATTAAAACAATCACAGGAAACCAATCAAACAACCACCTGTTGGATAAACAATCTCCAAACCACATTCCAAAGCAGCAAAACACAGGAGAAGCAAATGAGATAATGTCATTTTCATTTTTCTCTGAGGCTTCTCAGCTTCCCAGGAGAAGAACTCCTGGCAGAGGGATTTGTAAGAAAATGTGACGATGACAGTCCCTGTTGGAATGTCACATCGCTGTGAGGCTGTTTTTCCCTCAGGCTGATCCAGGAGGAGAAGGAGAACACGGAGCAGCGCGCGGAGGAGATCGAGAGCCGCGTGGGCAGCGGCAGCCTGGAGGCGCACGGCCGGTTCCGCTCGCTGGGCTCGGTGGCGCTCGGCGGGGCCCTGGCCGGCTCCTCCCCGCCCGGCAGCGGCCGCTCCACGCCGCGCCGCGTCCCGCACAGCCCCGCCCGGGAGGCGGACAGGCTGGGCATCATGACTCTGGTGGGTAACCACGCAGGCTCCTCCTCGGAGCGCTCCTGTTCTCTAGGAGATGCGCTGTTCTTTCCTCTCCTGCTTACTCAGCTGTATTTTTCCTTTCTCTAGGTTTTTCTACTGCTTCCTTTCAACTTCTATAAAAAGTGTAAGATACATAATGATTAGGAAAAACGTTCAGAGCTCGAGTCTATTATTTGGTCAACATCTCGTGCCTAAGTATTTATTCCTTCTGTTGTTATGGTCTTTCTTCAGACTCCTCTTTCTACAAGAAATAATGTTTTCTTTTCAACCACTTTCTCCATCTGCTTTAAACTTTATTTTTAGCAGTCCAGTATTCCAGTAAACACTCAGCCAGAAAGTGATTTGCATATTAATCTTGAAGACTGGGATGGTATCACTGCTGTTTGAATATTAATGAGTGCTAGTGTCCTGTTTTAAGCTATTAAAGCCTGATAGGTAAAGGAAATACCTGTTAGACCTTGTGGTTGATAAAGTAGTTTAGTCTTAGGTGTTGAGAGAGTAGAGAAAGATGTTTTCCTTCTTTTGACATTCCTATGACTGCTGAGGAAGATTAATCCTTCTAGGAGCTGTTTTATGCATGTAAACACATCTGTAAAATTAAGATACAAATCTCCCCCCTTCTTGTTTTATATAAATGTTAAATAAAACGAACAGTTAAAACCAAGTATTTCAGCTAGGTAGTTTTGCTGACGTCATAAAATTAATGTGCACATACACCAAGAAGTATTTTTTCATAAAAGGGAATAATTTTGCCTTCTTTGCATTAAAATAAAAATAATTGTACTAGCTCTAGCCATATGTCTATGGGCAAGCAGTCTTTTAAAACAAAAAACTATCAAAATTCAGATTGTGAAGTGTTTCATCTTCGAACATTTCACAATTATTAGTTAAGCTAAATACTTCTCATGCAGAAAACCATATACAAATTTAAGTAGCTCTTTTCCCCAAAACTAGATCAGGAGAATTGTGTCTGGTCTGAAATCCAATGCAATTGAAGAAAGTGAACTGTAATTAAGTTCCCTTTAGGTCCTAATTGTGCATTGAAGTCACTTGATCTGGTGTTTGTGCTGTATTTGATGAGTTTTGTACCTGGCAATGATTTGCGAAAGCTTGAAATCAAGAATTAGAGAACAAGAGCTTTCTAGAAACTTTAGGAAGAGCTATCATGGATTATTAGACTGAGTTCTGCCATGTCTTCCAACGTTTTAAAAGAGAGTTGCATTAGGTTTTGATCATGTAGGCAAATTAGTTTAATGCCAGTGGTTATGCAGCTCAGTCAGTTGAAAGCCCCTCATGATTAAAAAGCATCAACATGAGAAATGGTGAAGCCTACAGCTCTCTTGAGCAGTCCTTGTGGGCAGTTCATTCCATGTGGTGAACACTTTCATTTTTATGCTCATCAGATTTAATGGATGAAAGATCCAGTAATGGTAAAATGAGTCTGCAGTGCCTTGTCAAGAACTTGAGGAGGAACTAGATCATCCTTAAAAGTCCCTTCTGTGATTCAGTGAACTTATGGTTTAGTAATGTAGTACTCTACAGTCAGATTGAACAAAACTTTCCATATTAATGCTGCAAAATTTACATGTATTCTAAATAAAAAACAATTAAATGTTATCCTTTGTGGGAGGGGAAACAACATCTCTCCCCGCTGTCCCACTTCAAAGGGGACCAACTTTATTTTTGGTTACAGGCTTTTTAAATAATGAGAGCTATTAAACAAATTATCTAAATTTAACTTTTGTCAGCATCAGTCTGAATAAGCTGTTTGTGTAACTCTTGCTCTGTGCACTGGCAGAGGTGAGCACTCCCTGGGGAGTGAGCTACAGTGGATGGAGGATAAAATAAAAGTGGTGGTGAATTCCTGCTCAAACATTCCAGCACTGGAAAGCTGGAAAAAGAACAGAATTCTGTTACTGTATAGAAATTGGCTATTGTTGGCACTCTTTGACATTATTAAAGTCTTGGCTGCTTTTTGTGCAGTGTAGGAAACAGCTGCAGGAATCCCAGGGTTGTGAGGAGGGATGAGTGCAGATGATTTATTAAGGCTCCTATAGCTGACCTGGAGGTTCAAAGCAAGTTCTCACCTTTTCAAAGCAACACCTTGCAACCCCCACACTTTACTGGGGTTTTTTGCTGCACATATTTTGTGCTAACACACATCTCTGGTACTTTTGTAGATAACCAACTAAGTGTTTATTTTTTGCTTCCTTTTCCTCACTTCAGGGATACATTTACTAATCTGTGATTTAAGGAGTACTTCATACCCAGTATCTCTCTGTGCCATTGTTGTAATTGTTATTGATATTCTCCCCAAGGTGTTTTGTCTGTACTAGTTGTCTTAGTCTGTGCTACAGTTTACAATAAATACAGCTTTTCCAAATTTCTTTTCTTTGCATGCATCTGTCAGCCTAGTGATTTAAGGAAACACCGTAGAAAGGTAAAAATCTTTAGTTTATTTCATGGTGTGCCCCTCCATCTCCCTCCCTGTCCCCAAACTCATTAGTGGATAACAGGAACATAAAGCATTTGCAGGGTAGCTCTGAAACAAAACAAGATTATGGTTTATCATTTTAGCCTAAGTGTGGGTTTGTTTTGTGGGTTTTTGTGTTTGTTTGCCTGTTTTTGCTGGTGTGGAGGACTGCTGTGCTGCTTTCTGTTTGCAATCACTGCTTTGTAGTCTTCATGCATCAGTGCTGAATTTTAAAAGCTGTCAGTGCACACAGAAGTTAGTCTTTCTGTTACTCAAACTTTTGTAGCCACAGGTGTGTAGAAACTGACTTCACAGAGTCAATGATCTTGCTAATAATTCTTTCCACAGGTCTCTTTAGTTTTTCTGTCTTTGCACTTGCTTGAACTGGGGACAGGTATATTTATTTTATGGTGCTGAACTGGGGACAGGTATATTCATTTTATGGTGCTGAAGGCATTACTTTAGTTCTTAGCCCTATAAATGAATAAGAGATAAGTGCTACTTTCTCATTTCATGAATTTAGTAATTTGTCACTGAAGGTAACAAGAAATTCAGAAAGAAATCAAGCAAAAAATAGGCAACTGCAGAATGGTAAGGGCAAGAGTGATCCTTTGGCACTAAAATAAGATTCTTCCTTTCACTGTTTTGTGTAGTGTTGGTATTGCCTTCATGTTTTGGCATTGCCCCTGAAGTTTTCCTTCCTTTCCCATCAGTCTCCAGCTTCCAGAGAAGAGGTACGAGATGACAAAACCACCATAAAATGTGAGACATCGCCGCCTTCCTCACCCCGCTCCTTGCGCCTGGACAGAGTCCAGAAGGGAGCTCTGCACACTGTGAGCCACGAAGATATCAGGGACATCAGGAAGTAAGTGAGCTGGGAATCACTCACACCTACCAGCAATTCAGTGTTCCAGCATCAGGGTAAAACCCCAAACTGCAGAGCTGTTCAGCCTGTAGGATTTTAGTCTGAGTGTTCAAGTGTTTCTCAAAGTCAGGAGTGTGAACACATAAATGGGTGACTTACATAAACGTTAGGAATGTAGATTTTGCTAATGCTTGGAAGTGGCTTCATGGGAATACTTTTGGTACTCAAAGTCTGTATTAAGTCATCTTCATGCTTGGGATATGAAAAATGTAACTGTTAACTCTTGAAGTGTTTATTTAGCTATAAATTGAGAAGTAACTTGCAAAATTGCCACTTTGATTGACAGATCTTTTCAAAGTACTCTTTTCAAAGTACCTAAGTATCTGAGATGGATTCCACTCAAGTATTTTGAATTTTGTCTGCCCCTTTCAGCCAAGAACTTGTGCCATCAACATTTCTTTTCATAATTCATAAAATTAAATGAAATTAAATGTCTTTAGTGAGCTACTGAACTTCTATTAACTTGCACAGAACCCTGAACTTATCTGTGACGAATTTGCTGTACATGGGCTCCTTTATGATTTTTTTTTTTTGGGTACAGTTCAACAGGTTCACAAGATGGCCAAACCAGTAATCCCAGTAGCAGTAACAGCAGCCAAGATTCCCTTCACAAAGCCCCCAAAAAGAAGGGGATCAAATCCTCCATTGGCCGCCTGTTTGGCAAGAAGGAAAAGGGACGACCTGGACAGGGAAGCAAGGAAGCTCTGGGACAAGGTTGGTTTGCTTTTTCTTACACAGTCAGAGAGATGGCCCTGGGGCTTGTGTTTTACACATTCCTGATCAGTAATATTACAAAGCATTAAATTGAGAGTGACTTGAGTTTGGGGTTTTTCATAGGTGGCCTGGGAGAAGCAGATGGTTCCTCTCAGGATGCATTAGGCCTCAGCAAACTTGGAGGTCAGGCAGAGAAAAACAGGAAAATGCAGAAAAAGTAAGTTATCAAATATTTTTAAGACTGTGTTATTCGTGTGTTGCTTTGTTTAAAAATGCTGTGGTTTTATTTTTTAGTTTGGTTTTGGGGGATTTTTGCCTAATATGATGCTATGGCTAATAAGCCTCTGTAGATCTTATCTTTTTTTTACTATTTTTCCAGAACATTAATAGCAGCATAGGTCATGGTAAATTTGAAAGGAATTTAAGCTGAAAACTTACAATTGGACTGCTGTAATGAAGAAATTTGGAGATAGAAGTGGACTCTTAACAAATTCCCCCTAAATTTATTATATTTCATACCTGCATTGGGAGGTATTAAATGTAATAAATTATAAATACCTTTAATTCATATGGGAGATTTCCCAAAGTTGTCCTTGGCTGTTTTTTGCTCCAGATTGTGGAGGAAGGGAAGCACAAGATGCTGTGGGCAGACATCCTTCCCTGTGTATGAATTTGCCAGCTCCTTTCTCTCTCCCTTTGTATTGCAGCTGCGGGCAACTTCTCTCTTCACTAATATTTTCACTTCTGTTTAAGATTGTCTGTTGAAATCTTTTTCTTTGCACCACATTGCCCTGGTTTCTTCAATTTTTTTTTTAATCAGTTGTGAATATTTCTTTTTTTTATGGCACCTTGTATGCAGTTACCCTTTCCTAGTCAAGAGAATTTTTTCACTCTATCCCAGAAAACCTTTAGTTGGCTGCTCACCTTTGGAGTTTCTGTTTGCATGCTTTGTTGTTTCCAGACTTGAAACAGATGAAGCAAAGACTAATCATAGGTGAAAAAGAGACTAATCATAGGTGAAAAAGAGATATTGCTACGGGTAGAAATTCTGACTTGATGCTTATATGGGAATACAGGAAACACTCAAATAAGTAGGATCAGGCATTCCTTGCATTTTTTCTTTCAATGCTGAGCCATATACCTTAAACTTCTGCTGCTTCTGTTCAGCTGTGAAAAAACTGATGAAGGTCAGACTTTCCTTGCTTTCTGAAGACAGACAGTAAATGTTGAAAAGCAAGGGTGCTAATTTTCCCTTTGAGAGGGATTTCTTGCAGTACCTAAGTTCTATTAACTAATAAGAATAATGCCTGGTGGCTGCTAATGAAAACCAGCAGTGTGTTGGTTTGAAAATTCAGAATGGAATGTGGGTTTGTTTGGATAACAGAAAGCTCAGCTGTTTTTCTTCAGACTGCTGCTCTGAAGGCAATCATATATTATTATGATCTGGTATTTTCCCTTTTCTACAGTGCTTTAAAGTCATACCACATCTTGGTTGAATAAATAGTTTTAGTCTGGTCATATCTAAGGAGTGGTAAGGTCTGTTCTTTGAGCAATATAGGTATTTCTCAATACCAGCCACAAGTTTCATTCTCAAGTGAAATAATCCATACTGTCTTGCTTTAAGAAATGCAAGAAGTGCAGTTGCAGATAAATCATGGCTTTCCTTGTAAACATTCTGCTTTTCAAAAATGTGCTGGTATTACTTAAAGTATAATTTATGGCTGCGTGTTGCAGATTGCTTAAAAGGCAGCTGTCTCTATGAAACAAATGAAAACTTTTAGTTTGGAATTGCCTTCTTAGCTCTTCCAAAGCCCCTCTCCATCTCTTCCACAGCCCAGTTAGGTACTGGAAGGGGCTTTAAGGTCTCCCTGGAACCTTCTGTTTTCTACCACTCAATGAAATTAAAACAATCTAGATCTATCATTTGAACAATCCCAAGTAAGATGCTGTCATGCCATTGTTCAGAATCCTGAGGGGTGTTCTGAACATGGGAAGCAATATTATCACAAGGGGTCAAAGATCCCTTGCTGCCTCCTTGAGATGCTCCTTATCAAAAAGAAAAAGTGGCAGAGCTGCTCTGAATTGCTTTTCACTCTGATATTGGAGGAGGGTGGGTTAAAACACATTCTGCCTGGCTGTTTGCTTACAAAACCTTGTATTCAGCAAAAAGAATTCCAGCTACCTGAATGCTTGGAACAACAAGAGCTCATTCTATTTATAGCTGTCTCTAATCCCTATTTGCTCATTTATCTTTCTGATTTCTGCTTGCATGTGCACAAACAGGCTGAGGGCAGTGTTCATTGTCTGCTAACAAAAATGTATTTATAGTTACAGAATTAAATTACAGTACACATTATTTGTCTGGTTTTGTATGCCTTTGAGTTCAGTTTAATCCTAGTTTTATATTTGTTTTTCATTATTTTATTTTCCTTTTGTTTACCATTTGATGTGGTAGTGCAAAATCAGGGTAAGTTTGTATTTGTTTTTATTAGGATTGTTGTGCAAGTATGATAAAACTAGTTTGGATTTTTTAGCAATATATTAAAACCTTTATCCTTTCTTCAAAAAAGTCTCATCATGAGAGGAAATACTAGATTCAAAAGAATATATTATGAAAATGTGTTGCTGAAATAAATCCAGTGTCACCTAGTTCAGTGTGAAAGCTAGTTTGTGTCTTGTCTAAATTTGCATGGTGTGAGCTTTTACAGTGGAAATATTAAACCCTCTTAGATTAGTTTTGTAATCTGGGATTTGAAAGCTGTTTAGCAATAGTAGGTATTTGTGTTTCCAAGGTAGATGTATTTCTGTAAAAGTGTTGTTTGGTGTTTACTAAACCCAAGTGGTTGATAGTGCTGTGTTCATCTCCTGTGTGAGCTGTGGTAGTGACAGTGTTTGCCACAACTGTGTTTGTGCTTTTCTGGCTACAGCACCAGCTTAGTACTGTATTCACCAAAAAGGAAGGCAACCCTAAATTTAAGAGAACTCTCACACACAAAGCACTTACTGCATCCCTGAACTCAGTCTGGAATAGGGATATTAACTTTCCCCTGATGCTCTGCCTATTTCCATCTCATGTTTTACAACTGCTGCTTCTCAGTTTTTACACCCTGAAGCTCTGTCACTTCCATCACTATCACTCTCTTCCCTACACTGCAGTGTTTACTGTTTCTGAACTTCTTCCAAATCAGTCCTCTTCAGTTCTGTCCAAGAAATCTGGGATGCAGCATCCCCCTCTGGCTTTGACTCTGCATGTATCCATTTCCATGCTGTCCCAATCCAGTGGCCAGGTGATCCAGGCTGCTTTATTTTCCCTGTGGGGTGAGCATGTGCTCCCCTGCCAGGAGCCCTTCTGAGCACAGCTACTTCACACAGTCTGTGCACTCTCTGCTGCCCCAGGCACCACCTGCAGCTTTGCCATCATTTCTCACTCCCTGTGACCACAGCTTTTGTCCTCCCAGCTGCTGTGAGATGCCTCTGGAATGTGTCTTAACAGTGAGCCTTCCCCCCTTGCAGCAGCATGTTTGGGCTCCTGTTCCAAGGGAAGCTCAGCCAGGTTTTTTATTAAGTCTCCAGACATCTCTCCCTTGGTTTTGTCACCCAGGAGTTATTCCAGTAGCCAGCTACTCTTTTGGCTCTCTTTTATCCCTCACAGAGCCAGGTTTGTACCAGCTGTTAACGCTGCTGACACCACTGCAATATTTTTTTCCTCACAAAGATTCTGGATTTGGCTCCTATTTCCTAACTGGTGTAAATAATGGTTGGGCTGTGAGACTCAGTTGTGATCTCTCAGGGATCTATCTGATCACATTTTACTGGAATGCAGTGAGTGTCTTGAAGTTTGAAGGGAGTAGTGGGAAAAGAGAACGTCTCTGCTGTAGGAAGAAAACATCAGTGCATCATTTGCAGATGAAACAGCAGCTGCTTCTGAATTCTTCCTATGAGATGTTTTGTGCCTGGGCTACATCTTGAGCTTTGGGGTTAAGGATTTCCTGTGCAAGCAAATTTTTAATCTCTCACTGCATATGAACAAATTCTGCAATTAATTTTCCGCTTCATGGTTGCTTTCCTCTTGGATCCATTGAATAATTTCTGCATAAACTCAGCTAATAAACATTTTTTCTTTGTTTGTTTTTATTTTTATGTGTTTTCTTCCATCACACAATTATTTTCTTCCTACATTACCACCATGAGTTTCAAGTTGGCATCATAACCTCTCCTTAAATTTTTAATGTATTCCTTGTATTTTGCTTCAAAGGATTCACTGTTTCATGGTTACCATGGAGTATACAATGAGACTTACAGAGCTACCAGAAATGACACTGATATTCTCTGAACTCCACACAATACAACCACCAAAAAGGAAGGCCTAGACACCAATTTAGAAGCTAAAGTATTTGAAGAAACTTTGTGTTCCTTTCTGGCAAATACAGTATTAAGCACTTTATTCTGTTCTTACCAAACAGTGTTTCATATGATCTTATAAATTTATTTTTCTAATTTTTAAATCTTAAACAACAAAGAGAAGCAGAACAAAATGTGTTCAGGGCTAATTAATTGTAGAATGAATGTAATGTATTCCACAGTAGCAGGGAAATAGCTGATCCTTTATTCCACATTCAGAAATATGTGTCTTTTTGAAAAGTACAAATATGTCTAAGCTTTTATAGTCTTTTTTGGTAGGGAAATTGAGCTGCTGACTGCTGAACACTGTTCTACCTTAATGGATGGATCCCAAAATGGTACCTGAATGATTATTTGTAACCAGTTGTCTGGCCGTGCCTTCCTTCCTCCCCCTTTCCCATTCCTGGGAAGCACATTTAATTAGCACAAATTACTGGGAGGTTCTCCCAGAGCAATAGGAATTTATTGGTGTGCAGGTGATAAAGCAGTTGCTAGTATATTTATTGCTTCATTATTTCTTTTTAATATTTAGTTACCTCCCAATATAACATGAGGATCCCAAATATGTCTAAAAGAGCTGAATGCTGCATTTCCATTTTGTAGGAGTAGCAAAACAGCTCCTTGTCTGTCAGTAATCACTCTTCAAGGTGCCTTGTATATTTTAATACCTATAACTTCTAAAACTGTTATTACCTTAGATCTCTCCAGTGAGACAGTTCAAAAGGCAAGGAGATTTTAATTGATTGAAATAGTGAGAAAATGGTAAATACATAATGCAAGGTCTTGACTCAGTAATATTGCTGCATATCTTAATTCTACACTTGCAGGCATGAATAAAGAACAGTAAAATCAGTCTAATTAGGTGCAGTTGTTTTTTCACATTTTCAAAGGAGAATGAGTGGAGATTTAACCATATATAACTGGCTTTCAAAGGCAGTGTAAAAATGCTTTTTTTAGGCTTTCTCCATGTTTTTAGCCAGGCATATCCAAGCAGCATTGCATACTTATACCCACAGTGCTAGTTTTTGTCCTTTGGTTTATTAAACATTTTTGGCAGCTATTTATAGGGACCTTGTGAGCTTCCATTGTCTCTGGGAGCTGAATTGTCGATATGAAACTTCAGGCGCTTCTGTTTCAGCACAACAAAGGAAATGGTGTCATCAGGGGAGATGAAAGCTGAGTTTCAGTACACAGCCTGTCAGGATAGAATTGCCAAACACAACTCTGGTTGTGTGAAGCTGTGCCAGACGTTCTGACAGGCTGATGTTCACCAGTGGAATGGTCACTGTCCCAGTGTCCAGCCCTGACAGCTTGATGGACAGGCGTGTCGGATGTGCTCATGTGTGGCCACAGGTTTCAAATCTGCACATGCTGAGGAGAAATGACTGCTTTGGTTCAGCTTTGCTGGGCAGAAAACTGAGCAGCTGAGAATCTGCCTGCCAAATAAGCCTGACATCTTCACTTTGGGCTGGAAGTGTCAGTAGTGACTTCAGAAACTGGGTTCTGAAAGGCAAGATCTACATCTCTGCTGCTCTCAGATTTCCTGCCCAGCTCAGCTTTCATCCCTACATAGTCCCTGTACATGTGCTGTACCTGCCTGAGGAGGTGTGTCATATAAGGCTGGCTGGGAAAGGAATGAGTTAATTATTGGAAAGAAGATAGTGAAGTGAATGCAGTGCTGGAATTGTAGCATCCATTATTATAACTAATGACTATTTCTGTAATTGTAGGCACGAGTTGCTGGAGGAAGCCAGAAGACAAGGTTTGCCTTTTGCACAGTGGGATGGGCCCACTGTGGTGGTGTGGCTGGAGGTGAGTGCTCCTCCCAAAATGAATAAAAAGCCCCCTCAATGTAAAGCCTGTGTGGGTTTGGAGGCAGGAATGTTTTCCACATCCTGTTTACTTCCCTGTGTGTTGCAGCTGTGGGTGGGGATGCCAGCCTGGTACGTGGCTGCCTGCCGAGCCAATGTGAAGAGCGGTGCTATCATGTCAGCGCTGTCTGACACGGAAATCCAGCGGGAAATCGGCATCAGCAATCCCCTGCACAGGCTCAAGCTCCGCCTGGCCATCCAGGAAATCATGTCCCTAACCAGCCCCTCTGCCCCTCCCACCTCAAGGACGGTAAGGAAACGTACTTGTGCACAATAAACAGCTAGAATTTCCCCATGTTTGACTGTAAACTTAGAACTGAACTTGTATTAAGAATTTCTGGAAAGGAACACTTTATATAAATATAGGCTGTTCCTTCCTTTCATGGAAATTAACTAAAGGGATAGCTGCAATTTACTTTCTTGAGGAACAGAGAAGTTTATTTCAGTCTAAGTATGTAATGCAAAGTATTTAGAGTATGTGTTATTTTGGCCTCCAGAGAACTTAAAATACAGCTGAAGTCTACAAGTGTGTACAGAAATTTGTAGGATAGTCGGAGGCTCTTTTAATGTAGCTGTAAAGCCATTAACTCCAAATAATGCAGACTACATGATCTAGGAGGCACCTGTCTCTCTCTAGTAAATTTAGGCACTTAGTGGGAATTTTCTCTTCTGAGTCTGCCTGCTCTGCAGTCTAAAGTTATTCCTGGGGCTATGTGCTAGGCTACAAATGTATTTTTCGGTTTAGAGCAGAGCTGAGTGTTTACCCATTAATGAAATCCTGTCAGCTGTTTCTGCTGCTCAGTTTTGTTAATATCTGTGAAGGAAGTTGATCCCTGTGAGTAGGCTTTTATTGCATGCCATGACTGTCAGTAGCTGTAGCTGACCTAGAGACCATTGCTTTGCCCATGCCTGCTCCTTACATGTACCGATTGCTTATCTGTTCTGCAACCTCTCCTCTTTGTTACTGCTTTCCTTTCACTGGATGGGATTGATTCCCTGTGGGCTCATGTTAGACCACGGGAAATGTCTGGGTAACACATGAAGAGATGGAAAATCTTACAGCCACACAACAAACGGTTAGTTTACAGTGTTGCCACTTCTCTTCCTTAGAGTGCTTTTTCCACTTCTTGAACATTTGAATCAAGTACCTTTTGGTCTTTTTTTTTTCTTTTTTCTTTTTTTTGTTTCCTTCAAATTAATGCACTAAAATTCTGGATCATTGCTTCTTCTAACTATTAACCTTGCAATCTGCATCTTGATAGCTTTTTTCCCAGAAGGGAGGAAGAAAAAATCAATGTTGATAAGATTGTAAACAAAACTCTAATCTGTAAAATGGAGCTCTGACTTGATTGACAAATAGACAAATTGAATTATTGGTGCAGAAATTTCTTCTCTCCAGAGAACTTAATCAGTAGATGGGGTTTGCAACTTCTCATAAGTGCCTTGTGTATAATTTTTTACATTGCATGATGCTTGGTTTATCTAGATTTTTTTGGTATGCAGTAGATTTAGAGTCTTGCAGTGCACCATTAACTTTGACCTCCTTACTAAACTTAACTACTAATATGTGTGTGTTCTTTTGCTTTCCTAACCACCTAACAGGAAGATGAGGAGGGAAGCTGGGCTCAGGTTGGAAACTTTATCTCATATTACAGACTGTATGTAAACTGTCACAATCATTAGAGCATGAAAGAATCTGTTTTTCCTTTAGGCCAGCATCTTTTAATGATTCTGGGTGTGACCTGGGGATTGGGAGAGGGGGAAACTGCAGCCTTATCTCTTTACAATGCACACTTGGGAAATACATGTGATTTAAATATTTTAATGTTTTGGTTGGGGGTAGCTCTCTGAGGAAGCCAGAATTCCAAGAGGAATATCTGCTCTGTGTAAAATGTCCCTGTCCAACCCAGCCACCATCCCAGGTGTGCCACAAGGTACCCTGGGCCTGGATGGTTAAGTAGATTTCTATGCACTTATTCTGTAATTCCCCTTGACTGATTGTTTTGCCTTAAAGTGGTGGCAAATCCTTAATTGTATTCTCAGACATTGATGTAGCTGAGTATGTATACAGGGATAGAAAGGTAACTTGGGATTTACCCATGATCCATATCTTTGCACAGTGTGGACTCTTCTTTCTTGGCTGCTCTCCAGCTTAAAGCTGGTTTAAGTCCCAGTAACTACATCTCAGCTACTCATTTGTTGATTGTCAGTGATAACAAGTCCAGAGTAAGGAGCTCTTTCACTTGGCTTGGAGAGGTGCATTTCCTTGTGGCCTTGCTCCTTTCTGGAAGGTGCTTCCTTTAGAGGAGAAATAAAACTTTTGCCTTTTAACAGAAAAATCTGAATTATTATGCTTTTGAAAAAAGGAGCTCCCTGGTTTTGTTGCCCAAGGAGTGATTAGATGTATGATTACAAACTCTTATTTTTATAGATGTTTTCTCTAAAAAAATGCCTGGTGATTTGCAGATCAAAACTGTAATGAGAAAAATCTCTTTTAGGATAAAGACTAGCATTTAGAATGGCTTGTTCTTTGGTAACAGGGTTTTATCAGTTTCTGAAAACAGCTAACTGTATATAAAAAGGCCCGCAGTTATTTTTCTGATATGTTTTCTTTATAAAGTCACCAGAAAAATAAGATTCCCCCTAGTTTTCAAGGGCGAGAGTATTTACAACATCTCAACACAATGAAATTCTATGGCTTTTGCTGTCCAACCATGTAGATTAGTCTTTCTTTAAAATTTTATTAGCTCTTGCATATTTTGTCATGCCATTTCTTGATATAAATTGAGGCAGTTTTACTTGCTGATGTGAATATCTGCACTTGCTTTTCTCCATGAGGATGACTTCTTTGGAAAACACACACGTAGTATTCAGTATTCTGATGTGCTTATCTTTACAGGCTAAGAATCAAATAAGCAATTTCTTTAAACTGTGCTGTCTAAAACAGCTTTTCTTTTCTCATGTCAATAAGCATGTCCCTTAATTTTTTTTCAAACCAGACACTAGCCTATGGTGACATGAACCACGAGTGGATTGGCAATGAGTGGCTGCCAAGCCTGGGGCTCCCTCAGTACCGCAGCTACTTCATGGAATGTCTGGTGGATGCTCGCATGCTGGACCACTTAACCAAGAAAGACCTGCGTGGGCAGCTGAAAATGGTGGACAGCTTTCACAGGTAACGAGGCTGAAGATGGAGACCTCACCCACAGTTAAGTGATTCCATTATCTCTAAATATTTTTTTTCTCTGCTCCAAACAGGAACAGTTTTCAGTGTGGAATTATGTGCCTCCGAAGACTGAATTATGATCGAAAAGAACTGGAAAGAAAAAGAGAAGAAAGCCAGAATGAAATTAAGGGTTAGTGCATTGTCCTCACCTCAGTCTGATTCTGCCATGTTTTCACTGATCAGCCTCAAAGATCCATAAACAAAGAACAGGCTTTAGAGGGTGGAACCATTTATAAAATAACAAGTGTTAAATGCACAAGGCGTGTCTAGATGTAGGCCCTGAATGATAAACCACATCATTAAATCACTTACTTATGCTACAAATGTGAACATTTTGGAAACTCATACTGCTCTGAAGTTTGAAATGAAATGTTTTAGGAGAATGAGAGTTAAGAACATGTTTGGGGAGGGATGTCCTTATTTTCTTCTTTTCCCCCTGTTGTGACATAACTTTACATCTGCATAATTTTATTGTTGCTTGTGGTTAGTAAATTTTATTGCCCAGCAGTTGATGAAAAAATATCCAAGTGACTTAGGTAATTGTATCTTCCAGATTCATGATGATTCTGGTACAAGAGAGAAGGAGTAAGAGAAAGTAGGGTGGGAATTCATGATTTTCCAAGATTTGCTGTAGTAATTTTGTTCCCTGCTTAATATCAGAAGCATTTTCTGATATCTGAGTCTAAAATCTTGCTTAGAAGGTTCTGTCCCTGCTCTTTCCCTTTCCTTTCAAATCATGGATAACCTTTTGGTGGTTAACTTGGTAATTGTGCCTGAGATCATTCCCAGGAGTCACAACTGACTGGCAGCAAGCAAGCCAGGGTTGTGGCTGGTGTGTTGTTTTTCACCTCCCAAATGGAATGGGTGCATCTCTTGCATATAGAGAATTGCTCCTTGGAATATTTAAGTTATGGTGTGAAATGTCTTCCAGCAGACTTGTAATATGTTTACTTTCCACTTCAATCATCCAGTTCATGACTGTGGATGATTTGGCTCAAAGAAGAGGTGTTGTAATGAGTCTGGCACTATGTTTTTGCCTCCCCAGATGTCCTGGTGTGGAGCAATGAGAGGATGATCCAATGGGTGGTGTCCATTGGCCTTAAGGAATACGCCAATAACCTGCAGGAGAGCGGCGTTCACGGCGCGCTTGTGGCCTTAGATGAATCCTTTGATTACAATGCATTGGCTCTCCTGCTGCAAATCCCCACTCAAAACACACAGGTAACCAAGGATGAGGCACCTTAGGCCTCCTAGGAAGGTTAAAAATGGATGCAAAGTTGTCCATTGTCACACGCGACAAAAACTTAAAATCATGCTTTTCTGATGGTTTTCTAGTTGTTAATAAAAATTCTTATTGATAAATTTGCTTGGGAAAAAAATTGCTTGAATATTTTCTTCACAGCCCATCTTCACAACAATAGTGTGAAACTCATCATTTTTGTTTGCCAGTTTTTACTCTGAAATAATTAAGTTAGAGGCAGAGTCATGAACTTTCATATCACAAATAGAGGACAGCTGTTAAGTTTTCCTTAAATTTTTAATAAGTTACAAATTAAATTGTAACTTTTCAAGTACTGACTTTTCAAGTATGAAGCATGTTTATTAATCTGATAAGAAAGCACTAAACAATTTGGGTCCTATTAAGTTTTTAAAATCATTATAAGTTACTAATTACTAATCTTTTGGAATCAACTTCCATTTCTTTCGTACCACAAACTTCAGGCTCGTGCTGTTCTGGAGAGGGAATTCAATAACCTCCTTGCTATGGGCACTGACAGAAGACTTGATGAAGTAAGTTACTTGAGTTGTTGACCCATTTTATGGTTCTGGAAACTTTATCAGAACTGCTCAGTGAAAGAATTTAGCCTGAACCTCTTCAAGCTTTTGACAGAACAATGACAGAAACTTTAATTTGAAACTCCTTGTCTCTGAGGGTTTCTAAATACAGCAGCGTTTTGTGTATTTTGGTAAGATGACTTTGAATATGAAAGTATTGGGAAGATTTGCAAGTTTGGTTTACTAGCCCGTCTAATAGCAGCACTTTGGGCTGAATCCTCTTGATCTAAAATATGTGAAAATTAGTGACCAGCATTGCAATGAGCAAGCTGTGATAGAGAAAGGCACTTTATCCTAAAGAGCAGTATTTCAAAGAGCTTTGAGTGCTTTCAAGAAATCTTCTGTTAATTGTGATTCATACTGGTGCAGAAGACCACCAGGTGTGTTTACACATCAAAGTAATTTTTGTTGGGCAGTCTGTGATTTTATTGTATAACTGCATTGAAATGAGTGTAAAACTAAGTGTGAAGCTATTCTGTGCACCAACATCATAGAGGAGAGAGTGTTTCATCTTTAACCTTTTAGGTTGCTCAGGTTCAAGCTGATGTTACTTCCCCAGGAGAGCCTTAATTAAGTCCATGCTGCTTCATCCTTGGTGCTGATGAGATTTGATGTGGTAGCACATGTAGGCAAAAGTGTTGCAGATTAAGGCTGAAGTGACAAAACCCTTCTGTGGTTAACCAGCTCAGGAAACCAGTCTCAGAAACATTGGTGCTGGGATGAGGAAGAGGACAGGGGAAGCTCCTGACAGCTCTGTTCCCTTGTGCATCTCTACCAAGGTTTTAACAACCCATCAGAAAGCATTGATGGTTTTCTAAAGTATTTTCCTTGGAGATTTCAAACTGCAAAAGGAGCTTTAAGGCAACAGATGTTTGCTCTGTTCTAGTAGCACAGGGCAGTTTGATCATGAAGATCTCTCCAAATAATGGAGACACTTATCTCCTAATTGTACAAGGGAATAAATCTGAGCATTGAAAGGATTTAGCTGGTTCTAAATGGGAAGCTGGCAAATGGAGCTGCCCAGTGGATACATTTGCATTGACACAATACATTCTCTACCAAAGATGTTTTTGGAAGTGTATTTAAATGTATTTACTAAGTGTAGCATTATGTTTCTGAGGTGGAAATATTGCTTGAAAGATGCAGATATATTAATGGGGGAAGGAAAATGCACTTGGGTAATTAAATTACATTTACCCAAGTGCTTAAGGAAAGCCTTGCTTGGCAATGCAGTATTTAATACACTTACTTTTTATTTCCTCACAATTGCCTTCTTCAGTGGTGATACATTTACTTAAGTTTGTCAGTAATCCTTTTAATGTCAGTAACAATCCCCAATAACACTTTTTGCACTGCTAATGTTGTTTGTCAATATGACAGGATGATGATAAGAGCTTTAGGAGAGCACCTTCGTGGAGAAAGAAGTTTAGACCAAAGGACATAAGAGGTTTAGCTGCTGGATCAGCAGAGACTCTTCCTGCAAATTTCAGAGTTACAACCTCAATGTCTTCACCCTCTATGCAGCCAAAGAAGATGCAGATTGATGGTATTGATTTTGTATAATTTTAAGCATGACGTTCTTTATTTTTTGCCTGAAATTCCAGGGGAATTAAGTCCAAATGACCTTTTTGCTGCATAAAAGCATCTGCCTTGTGCATGGTTGTTTTTATAACACTGTATTTAACCATAGGGTGCTTTGTCATTTCAGGAAGCTGTACTAGAGGTGAAGTTTCTATTTTACATCACTGGAGTAACAAAATGAGAATCATAGCTAGAAATAAATGTAATTTAGGAAAGTAAAATGATAGCTTAGTAGGAGTCTTTTAATCACACAATGCAGAATTTTTGATTAGCAGCAATTAGACCAATATGAACCCCACTTCTGAAATGCAATAAAATGCATTCAAAAATGATGTGAGTAAACCCCCTCAGATAATTTTGAGATGAGTAAAACTTCAGTAACAGGTGCATTACCCCCCCTGCAGTGATCACTTCATTATTGACCAGATTTGAAATCACTGTTTTATTCATTGCTGTGTACTTAATGATCTTTGGGTATATGTGTTCACACACAGATATGAGTTTAAAAAACCCAAACCAACAAAAGCAGACCCCAAAAATCCCCAATGGAATTGGAGGTTGATCACCTGTCACATGAGAGATCTTGTCTGTTTAAAAACTGTACCTGTAGCAACATAAGAACCAATTTTGGCTTGAATTTAGTTTACAAAAGATACACAGAAGCAAATATGAAATGTTTTTTTATTGGAACAGACAGAGTGAGAACACAATCTGTTAAAGTTGCCTCAGGTTCTGAAAACTCTTATTTATTCATAAAGCTCAAAAAACCAATTTTTGCATCTGATGCTCCTGTCAGTATGCTCTTCTAAATTTTAGGTACTGTCACTAGCACAAAATATTTACCAAAATTCATGTGGAAAATTCTGTAAATGAAAGTAGATTAAGCCTTTACCATGTAAAACCACTTTCTTTTTGAAATATTAGATATTTACAAACTACATAAAGTAGTAAATAACTTAAAAAATCACCTTTGCCAATTTCTCTGTGCTAATTGGCAAGCAGATTTTTTTAGAATACATTTTGTTAGCCTATGGAGCAAGAAGTGGTTAATATACAAACTGTGAAATAAATTCTGCTTTTCTAACTTGTAACCTTAGAGTTGGGTGAGTACCAAAGCTGTAATCACCATTGCTGTGGAGGGTTTTTTTTTGTTTGGAAAACTAACATGCATGCTGTGTTCTGCATGTCTTCCCATGCTTCTTGGAATAGGCAGTGTATCAGGAACACAAAGATTGGATTCTGCCACAGTAAGGACCTACTCCTGTTAAAGCCTTCTCCTGGTGAGTAAAGCTGATAGGAATAACACTGAAGCAGCTATTTGTGCAATAAAGCAGCAGGGATTTTCCTACAGTGGTTTTACACACTTAGAAAATAGTCCAGGTTTTCAGGGTAGGTCATTCTATTGGAAATCCCAAGTTTATTTCCTACAGTAAGACTGAGTGTTGAAATACTGGGTTTTGTCAGAAATGTGTTCCTGTGAGGTTTTTAAAACAGCTTCAAAAAGGACCTGTGCTAAACAGTCCTGTAAAAAGTGTTGAAATCAAGGCTGGATGAAGCACAGCTAGTGGAAGTGGGGAGGGAGGGAAGAGACTAAATTAGGGATGAAAAAATCCAGTGTGTGACACTGCAGCTCAGATTGCTGATTTCTCACAGTCTTTGCTTGATCAGAGCTGTCCCACTAAAACATGCTTCAGTACTGAATTGTTACAGGGATAACTGCACTTTCCCAGTTCCTGGACACTCCATACCCCTGTGATTGCTTGGGCTGGCTGCTTGGATTTAGCTACCTGCAGCCTCAATCTGGGGAGCAGTGCTGTTGATGTGTTGTAACACAAAATCCATGTATTCTGGCTTCTGAAAGGGCTGTAGTCCTGTCTTTCTCCAGGATCTGGAATGTTTCTGCAGCAGCCTCTGCTGTATTTTCTCATGGCACAGTACTTCTCTCATTTTGCAAGCAAGCCCAAAATTTTTTTTTTTTTTAATTACAATGAATTTTAAAAAATCAACTCAGTGGCTCTTTCCCCTTCACTGATATCTTTCATGGACTGTAAATTGCCTGTCTTCTCTGCTTGCAGTGTCTTTCTTCTTACTGGTAGCATCCCTTCCAATTCATGTATTTGCTTCCTCAAATTCAGAACCTTTTGCATGTATGAGTTGAGTTCTAAAGAGTTTTTACATGTGAACTGCTGACAGAGGAAACTCCTGCACGTAGCAGCTGAGACCACATGAGTGTCAGTTCATACATAATCTCAGGGGCTCTCTTTAAAGTATTTTTAGTTGCAAGAAACTGAAGTTTTAAGTCTTTCCCCCAGATTCTCCTCCCCGGTTCAGGATTTTCTGTAGTCAGGTGATGTGGGATGGAAATCCTCGAGGCAGAAACATTTGCCCTCATTGCTTTATTTGCATTGCAGCTGGAGATTGCAGGAGGCAATAAAATGATATCCAGCATGGCATGGCAGTAATTCAGTGCATCACTGCTGAGCTGTTTGTGACAATCTTGGAATGCAATGGTGGTTAAAACCTGCTAATGGAATCTTCTGTGTTTTTTTTCTTTTTGTGTGTTGTTTTTGTTTGTTGTTTTTGCAGTTTACCCACACTATTTCTACCGGTGATATGCAGCATTTTGAACATTTGGAACCCTTAACCTGTTAATACTTGTTAAATGGACACTTTGAGATATTTTATTACAGAGTTTTTAATTAGCAAATAAATTCATGAGTACTATAGAGAAAATATTTTAGAACCTAAATGTTTCTTATATTTATGTGACTTGTCATTTATATAGTTACTTACTTTTTCTGTTTCTATTCAGTCTACAAATCAAATCATTGCTGATTTTTTATTCTAATTTTAGTCTTTCCAGCTGAATGTACTGTAATGCTTGTATGTATATGTCCCTATGAGCAATATAGGGTTTTTGTAAATTATGCAGTAACTGTAATTATCATTGTTTTTTAATAATGAAACTGAAGGTGAAAAGGATTTTAATACCTTTGTAAAAGTATCACGACACCGAGCAGTATATATTTTGTCTTTTGGAGCGCTTAGCTTAGATCTGAAAACAAGTCCAGCTTTTTTTCAGGTGAGCCTTTGTTGACGTAGGAGGGACGGTACTCGAGTGTTGTTCTCCTCAGAGCTGTACCTTTCCACACAGAGGATGTGTCAAGTAGTGGCAATTTGTCTTTATTTAAAGTGGAAGTGGTTGGAAAAGCTGGGAGGAACTCCTCAGCCTGCAGGACGCGTTGCAGGAGCAATTGCCTCAGTGCTCACACCCTCTGCTGTGTTTGTGCAGCGCCTCTGCGCAGTGACTCAAAACAAGCCATAAACCGAGGACTCTTTTTGTTTTTGCTTTTCCTTCCCTGAGGAAGACAGACTTCATAATGATTCCTGGTTGTGAGCCACAGGCCACAGAGAGGTTTTTTTTTTTGTCCTAGACCTTTTTGCTTGAAAACACTTGGTGGAAAGATGCTGGTGGAACCAGTTTTAATGGACCAATCCTAAAGCACTGCAGCCTCCTGTCAAATGAGTAGTGAAAGATGAAGGTACAATGGGCTGAAAACTAAAGCAGTGCATCTTCTAATAAAGGCCTTACTTTTCTTATGTAAGTCATCCTATGTGTTTTGTAAACTTGTTCTAAAGACTTGTCTGGACTTTAATTTGGATGGTTGTAGCCATTTTGGACTGTATGAGTAGAAAATGTATCTGACACTTGTAAATGGCATATTAAAAAGCCAGCAAGAATCTGTTCAGATGGTGCATTATTTATTATGCAACAATATATATAGCATGTCTTTTTTCTTATTGTTTTCCACTTTTAACTTGCTTGTAAAACTGAAATTCATTGTTACTGTTCTGTTTTTCTATTAATCTTTTGTGTATTTTCAGATTATGTAACAATATGTACAGTCTACTTTTGAACTATTTTTATCACAGTATTATTTATTGCTTTCAATAAAGTACTGATGCATTTCCACTGCCAATAAAACACTATGGAAAAGCTAAGATCTAATTGTATGCAGGCAGAAACTTTGCAGTGAGTGGATATTGTCAATAAAGCATCTTAATGATTGTTTGCTGCCCTGTAGATCTGGTTTCAAATGATGACCTTTTTCCAGGAGCAAAAATATTCAGTTAGATGATGTGACATTTTCTTTGGAATTGTTCGAGTTCACATGCATTAATATCAGTTTTCTGGAAAAAAAATCTGCTTTATTGCCTACTTCTACTCATCTTTAGAGCTATGATTTGCTTTTTAAAATAATAAACCAGACCTGACACACAACTTCAGTGTATTCTGGTCCACATGGTGAAAATGGAAATGCTGTCCTAGACAGCAGCAATGGTTGCTTTGGTAATAAAATGAAATCTTGGCCATAGTGATATTTGGGGAGAAACATAGGAGTTGAGGGAACCAGTGCAAAATGGGGTCACAATAGGGCTGTTCATGTCAATGTTGATATATTTGTAAACCATTTCATTGAGTAGAAGACAGAGGAATAAAGTTGCAGAATGATGAAAGGAGTAGTAAAGCATATTTCATCATGTCCTCCAGATCAACAGCAGGACGTGGAAGGCCTGGAGAAACACTGCCATGGATGATCTAAACCTTGTTCAGTGGTGCATCTCTGTTTGTCTGGCTTGTCTGTACGAGTTGCTGTCTGTCCATTTGCAGTCTCTTTTATATTCTCAGAGAATCTATCTTTCTAGAAAAAAACTCTAAAATGGAACTGCAGAAGGAAATCCTGACTCACTGCTCAGCTAAACTTTGCTGTTTAGAGAAACCTTGCCTAGGCGTTGCTGGTCACTGATGTGAGTGATAGTAGGTGTTCAAAGTCATGTATTGTTGCTTCTCAAAAGTGAAACCAATGCGGGATAGACTTGTAAAATGTGAACAGAAAATGCGTTTATTATTTTGAGGCTGTAAAACGTTAACTGTTATGGAACAATGGAACTGACATGAGAGGTAGAATAAATGAGTGAAATGGCAAAAGCTTTCACAAACTGGCAAAAAAACCTGTGTGTGGTGACTTCCTTCTGAGTTACACAGCAGAGCTGTGCTGGAGAGATCAGAAAAACGTGTCTTGCTCAGTTTTAATAACTCCCACACACCCTGCTGAAAGAAAACTGCACATGGAAAAGGCACCTGGGTCTGTTACAGTAAGCTTTAGGTAGTGTTTGATTAGATACAATATTTTGTAAATTGCCAAATGTCTTTAAAAGCTTTAGTTGGAAAGAGGGCTGTAAAAAATAAACTATGCATCCTATCTGCATGCTTCAGAATTATCTGAGTGAACTTTAAACTTGCAATTTTTGCATGTCTAAAGGACAGAGACTCTCAAAACAGATGTTTTAACTCTGTCTTTTAAACTGCTGTAGCAGTGTCTTCTTTTGTGGATAGTAGTGATTTATCATGCCAAGATTTGGAGAACAGGTTAATTAGTTCAAAGCAGAATTTATTTTTGGGGGTTAGTAGGCTAAAAATTGAGAGGGAGTGGCAGCAAAATTAATTTTCAGGTAAATAAAAATTGACACTATATGTTTGAGGGTGGTACTGTTAAAAGGAACTAAAGTGTCACTTTGCCTTTAAAAGGAAAGTTTTTCACTTCCCACTGTCAGGGTTATAGCTTTGGTGCACAAGTTACTCTACATTTTGTTAATTTCATTGTTTGTTAATTTCATTGTTTGTTAATAGTAGGGGACTTGGGAGGGAAAGGGCAATTGTAGTTACCTGGGGTGGCAGTACCTTTTGATTTTACAGGAGATGTTGGAACAGATGGGTGAAAAGTGATACATAAATGTGGCTGGTATTTCTACCTGTACATGGAGGGACAGGTGAAGACTCCAAAAAGACACAGAAGAGACAGAAGTAATCCCTAAAGGATTGAAGTTCTCTGTACGTGTGTTCTCCTCTAGCAGACAGAGTTTTCAGAATAAATTCAGCCCTTTTCAAATATACTGTATCCAGTTTTTGGGATAAATCACACTGCATGTAATCCAGGAAAAAGTAATGGACCTATTTATGGCATGAACTGGCTACATTCAGAATTAAGTTGTTCTTGTGTTCACCTGGATTTTTTATCATCTTGCCCTCTATTACAGCTTGAATTTGTGTGTTTATCTGTAGAAACAGCGTTCCTTGGGGTCTTCCCCTCCTTCAGAAGACGCGAACAAACCATCACCTCATTCCACAGTGTTTTAAACCCCCGCAGTTCCCATTTTGGCATCCGTTTCATTTGGATCGGATCCCGGCCACGGGGGAACCTTTTGCCCGCTGATAAAAAGCGATGAAAACCCCTGGGGATGAAGTAGACGCGACTTCCAAAACATGACGGTGCAAAAGTGAGTGCTAAAAAAAAAAGAAGGATGTTCTCAACTGCACCAGCAACTCCCCTGTGGCCATTTTAAAACTACTGATGCTGCATTTTTTGAAAGGGGGGACGGAGCAGCTCCAGAAATAAGCATTTATGATAGAAATAAGCATTTATGATGGTCGGGGCGGCTCGCAGGCCGCGGGGGAGGCGGTGTTCCCGGGGGCAGCGGGCCCCTCCCGGCGGGGCGGAGCGGAGCCCGTCACGCTCCCACCTGGAGCCGGGAAGAGGAAGTGGGAGCTCGGGAGAAGCGGAAATTGCAGCAGCAGCAGCCGCCGCCAGCCCGGGAAGCACCGGCGGGGAGCCAGCACCGAGGAGGAGGAGGCGGCGGCAGAGGCAGAGTAAGCGCGGCGGGGCCGAAGGGCAGCCGGGCCGGGAGCTGCGGGCACGGCCGGGCAGCGCAAGGCAGAGCCGGGGGGCGTCGCGGCTCCGTGTCCTTTTTTTTTCTTTAAAAAAAAATAATATTTAAACTCCAAAGCTGGGAACTTGAGGACAAGCGGCAGGATCTTCCCACAGCGCAGGGAAGAGCCCCCGGCCGCGGTGCCAGGCTCAGGCCGTGGGGCCCGGCCGGCCTGGGAGCTGCTCCCGGCTCCCCTCACATCTCCCGGCTCCCCTGGGCGCTGCTGCCCCGAGCCCGTCCCTAGGCCCGGGCAGCGGGGAGGTGCCCAGGCTGCCGCTGAAGGTGCTGGGTAGGATGATGTGTGCCTGATTAGTCATAGCAGCGCCGGCCAGCGCATACATCCCAGGCATATATATTTAGCTTGGGTTTGTGTTCGAACCGTAGCGTTCGCTCCTTCCTTCAGGAATCGTGACCACGTGAGCCAGTGAGTCATGAATAGATCGTGTTTCTCCTCGTTCTGCCCTGGAATCGGTGCTGGAATAGCAGGCGGAAATCGGGCTGATTCCTCTGGCTGCGGGCTGGGAGCCCCGGCCGCTGGGGCTGCTCTGCTCCTTGTGGAAGCCACAGAGTGAATTCCACCGCTTTGCTCTGTGAAATTCACAGAGTGCGGGGCTGAGCTGTGGAGCATTGGAAAATGTTGGCTTTTGTGGGCATGATTTGTAGAGAATCGTGGTGGGTGCTGGATTTTGCACGGGGGTGCGTGTGAAATCCTTCTTCCCTGTGCTATTGTTTGTGAGAGCTTGAGGAGGAAGCAGTGAAACCTAGACTGAAGGATGCAGCTTTTGTTCTTTCACATGTCCAAGCACAGCTGAATGAACAAAATACATACGTCAAGTGAGCTTAAGAAACGAGTACTTGAGGGGAAAAAAAGTTGTGTTTGGCACAAAGCAAATAGAAATTCATCATACACAGCACCCGAGTCAGCTCTCATCACTTGAATTCCATTCCTAGACATCCTTCACAGCGTGGTGGAGCACATAAGGATGGATACGGAACATCCCCCTTAGGAGAAGTTAGAAATAACTTGGACCCGTGTTGAATTTCATTATTGAGCTGGTTGGGTTCTGCTTTCCAAGGCTTTTGCGGTTTTTTTGGTGAGAGATGGATTTTAGTAGGAAAGAGTAGGACAATCAGACACAATCATGTGAGAGAAGGCTTTAGACAGAGTATTTTAAGGATGACATTAAACCACCTGTGCTGGGTTATAAACTCATAGTCTCAGAAGCTTTTTGGATATGAGGTACTATTATAAAGGTTAGTTCCTTAACTGCCAGAGGAATTGGAGATGGAAGACCTCAAAAAACATGAAGGGAAATGTGCTAATACTGTTAGTATGTCACCTGCTCTGCTTTTACACCCTCCTTCCCAGCTACTCCAGCATTTGCTACCCTGATGTTTGACTGTCAGTTTTCTGGCTGCTCTCACTCACATTACCAGTCCTGAAATTTCTGAAATGCTCCATAAAAGTGGCTCATCAGCTCGTTCCGCCAGGCTGCAGAACGAGCCTGACAGAATAAGCTGTGGACTTTACCCAGGGATTATTAGTTATGCATTTAAGAGGAAGTGAGTTTTCATCCCACCCACTGAATTATGCTTGTGTGAATTAAATAGCCTATGATAATTATCTTTCTAATCTGTTTTTAATTAGAAGGATAAAGGTAAGCGGACAGAATGCTGGTATGTTAAAAAACTGAACTCTAGTTGAATAGCAAAGAAAAAATAAAATAATTTCTCTGAAGTGTATTCTGAAAAAGCTGGGAGAACAGGTAGCTTGTAGTTTGATGTTTCACTTTTGCTTTCTAGAATGTATTTGTTTTGATTTATGTAGAATAAAGGGTGTAAAATCCAGCCAGTAGCACCAGGAAGATCAGGAATTCTGCTAACTAGCTGAACTGTTAGTTAAAAGCATTAACTTGATAATGGGGGAATAAAGTTTCCAGAAACTGAGAGGCCCCAAATCATTGACCTCTTGAAAGTGCTGGGTGTCGTTTCTAGAAGCCATTGTTTGCTTTTTTTGTGAATCTTGCTTCCTGCAGTCGCCCTCTGTTTCCCCTGGAAGCCAGACAAGGTGCTGGGTTTGTGAGCACCGTGTCTCACTGGGGATTACCAAGGAGCAGAGCTCCTGTTCTCTGTTGTTGTTGGAGTTGTGTGCAAATTCTTAGAGTTGTTGGGATTTCTCTCACCCTGCTGGAACTCCCTGCATGGCAGAGGAGGTTGTGCAGGTGTAATGCAGGTGAAGAACAATGTTGTGCTCATCACTTATAACGCCTGGGGGGGAAAATAAATCGCCTATTCCTACACCTTAATTGTAGGCACAGGATCCAGAATTAGCAGCAGTCTTTGGAAGTGCATGTTGGCTTGGAAACCTGTGTGAGCAGAAGTCTTTGAGTGCAGTGACTGCACCAAAGGCACACATTAATTTGAGCAAAGAAAGGTGACTTTGTTCTTTTGAAACAGCAATTGCTCCTAATCTTTTTACAGTGCAAATGGGAGAGTTAAACAGGTTTGTAAGGCAGCTTGAGAAGACAGCCTGAGCTCCAGTGGTCAAACCTGTTTTCACTGCAAGCACAGCTTTTGGTCATGTGGTTAAATAGCATGCTTTATTGGGAATTTTGGATTGCATCTCCTGTGTCAGCTCCTGCAGGAATCACACGAGCTGGCAGGTGAGTGACCCTGCTTCTCCTGCTGGTGTTGCAGATGTGGAAGGCTACTGCAGGCCACACCGTGACTGTCAGCCAGGATGATGGAGCTGATGACTGGGAGACAGATCCAGACTTTGTGGTATGGCTTTGGGGTTTGCTGATCCACCAGGAACTTGTTCTGGGACAGTTCCAGAGGAGCTCTGGGCTGGGGGACGTGGCTTGGCCAAATAAACTGCCAGGAGTGTGTCCCTGGAGTGGAGGGGAGGTGAAGCTGCTGTTCCAGCACCTGTGGCCTCAGTGACTGCTGGAAGCTTTTGCTGTGAGCTCTGAGGTGTGTGTGCCTGGTGATTGCTTTGGGTTTTTAACTCTCTCTTGGTGTGTGTCCTCCACAGAACGATGTGAGTGAGAAGGAGCAGCGCTGGGGAGCCAAAACCGTCAATGGGTCCGGCCACCAGGAGCACATCAAGTAAAGCATTTCTTGTGAAGTGTATTAACAGGCACAGTCCCTGGCAACTTTTAATGTGATCTCAGTTACTTGTGTCTTCATAATTAAAACAAGAGTCCCTGTAGAAGATTGATTGTTTGCCAGATGGCTGGTCTTTCAAATCTGTCTGTCTTCAGAGCTGAAATTAGAGCAGAAGTATGGTGCAGGGACCCTTAAATCTTTCTTTGTCACTGGAAATGTGGTTTTTCCTGCCTCTGTATCTGAAAAGGGGGTTTTTGTGCTGTTTTGGTGCAAGAGCAAGTAGTGCCAGGGGAGAAGCTGAGGGATCTGAGCAGTTTCAGTTTGATACTTTAAGGAAACGTTTTGTCCCTTAATTCTTACACTTTGATTAGAAAACTGCTACAACCAAACTCATAAAAACCCTTGCAAAGTAACAAACTGAGCTCTCTGATGGAAAAGGAAATAAGTGCATCACAGAGGCATATGTGAAACAGAAATGATGCATCTCTTCTGAATCCTGTATTTCTTACAGAAAGTGTCTAGGACAGAACTTTAAAGCAGTTTTAGGAAATGTGTGATGTTGCAAACAGAGGAGACTGAACTCTGGTTACTTCAGGGATCAGTGTTGCTCTGCTCTATTCTGAGGGCAGTGGGAATTCCTGCTGGCTGAATTACACCTGAGGAAGTTCAAAACTCATGTGGGAAGTGCTTAAAGTGCAGATTACACCTTGGATTACTCTTCTTTTTATAGCCTGCACTGCCCTCAGTTCAATTCTGTACATTTTAAGGGATCACCTTGGGAAGAGGAGGTGCAAGTTTCCTTACATCTTTATTTTGCAGTACAGTGCTGTCTAGAATGCTGTGTTAGAATTAGCCCTGATACTACAGGGACTGTGTGATGAGATGATGCCTGTTCTGAAAAGTTGCCATCCAGATAGAAAGTAGAAGAATTGGGAAGAATTTAAATTAGGACACAAGGAAAAAAACAATATGTTTCAGGCTCAAATCAATTCTAGGTAAAGGATTGCTAAAATAGCAAAATTCCCTTCCACATTCTTCTTAAAACCAGCAGTTTCTTTTCTTTTCTTAAACAACATTTTGCAGTGGGACAACTCCAATGTCTCAGAATATGAGGAAATGTTTCATATACTGAAAAAATGGGAAGGGCTTGAAAAATCCAAGTGATCCAGCTTCTCATTAAGATGACAGTTTTGTCAGCTTTATATTTTTGCATCTTTTTGAAGTTGCTTGCTGAAACCTCCTTACTAAAAGTTGCTGCTTTGTTGTCTTTTAAAGTATTCATCAGCTGAGGGAGAATGTATTCCAAGAGCACCAGAACCTCAAAGAGAGGGAGCTGCAAACAGGACCAAAAGCTTCCCATGGCTACGGGGGGAAGTTTGGCGTGGAACAGGATCGCATGGATAAAGTAAGTGTGGATGGGGATGGGGCTTCCTTGGGATGGAGGGAGCAGGGAAAGGAGAAGCCTGGCCAGCAGCACTCCCTGTGTGAGCTGAGCTTGTCCCAGCTTTGCTCTGGGCTGTGCACTGGCCCCACGTGGTTTTGATTGATGCCAGGTCTGGAGATGATTCCCTTGGAGTCGGGATTCAAGTTTTTAAATTTATGTTTCTAAATGAACAAAGGGCTTGGTGCATTAATAAATCCAGTATGATCTTTTTATTTGGATGCTGGGCCAGCTCTTCTATGCATATAGATAGAGACTGCCAAAAAAATGAAAAAAGGATGTGCTGCTGCATTAAAATCAGAGTGCAGCTCTTGTGAACAAACTGTGAACAGTGACAAAGAATGCAAGTATTTAAAATACAGTACTTCAATCAGATGGTAGTTTTTTATATAAGGAGTTGATGGCTGCTTATGTTACACTGTGAAATTCTAATTCTTAGTATAACTCCTTTAGTCATGTGATAAATAGGCATATCAACTTCTGGCTGCTTTCTTTCATGAGCTCTGCTAGAATAAGAATCAAAACATTTCTAAATCAGAAAGTTTTCTTACTTTGTTTTCTGTATTCTTGGTAACTTGACGGCCTTAAATTTTTGCTGGATTCTCATATTCCAGAGTTAATTGCTGTCCAGTTCTCAGCAGGCCAACCTTTGAATCTGAGAAAAGGAATTGCTGAGCAGATTCAGGCCTGTTCTGCTGCTGCTCTCTAGTGTCAGCAGTTTATCCCTCACCTGTGTCTGTGGGAGAATGAAAAAGGAACAAAAGTCAGCAGTGTTTCCCATAGGCCAGAATTAATCGTGGGGAAAAACATGCTGGTCATGCCCATGTGAGTGATGCCGGTGGCAGGAGGTGTTCACAATTTCTGTTTGTAACGAATCTTTCTCCCTTGTAACTGTAGTTCTGAAGCCTTGTGGCTGAGATGTCTCCTTTGCAGGTATCTGTGCAGGTGTGCTGCTCCTAAAGCTTGGCTTTAAAGCTTGGCCATTCAATCAGGGTTGCTGTAGCATTGTCATGCTGCAGGGTTTTGCTGCATTTAGGGCAAAACCTTGGTTCTGAGTTAAAATGAACATTTCCATCACTCTGTGTGCCATACCTCCTGAGCTGGTGTAAAATGTACAGAAAAGTTATGAGGGTGTTTGACTCTGAAATACAGATTACCAAAAAGTGTATTTTTCTAAGGGGGGTTTTGTTGTAATGTTTGGTATTTGGTGAAATGCAGGAAGTCCTCGTACCACCAAGAAAACACCACACTTATACCTCAGTTGGTGTAACAAAAGGGAGATCAGGTAAAACCACATAAAACCTAAAATTTTCAGAGCTTCATATTTTTCATAAATGTAATGGGAAGAAAAAAGGGAGGTGGGAGCCTTTTCTGACACATTTCACAGCTACTGTACTACAGAACACCTGAAAAATGGACAGGAGCGTGGTTGTTTCAGTCAGGAAAAGAAGGAAGCTTTTTTAATGCTTTTGAGCTAAAGTAGTGTCCTGGTATTGCCATCCTTGATCTGTTACCTGGCAATGACTTCATCCTTTGCTTCCCAACCTGCTGGGAATGTTGCCTCCAGCCCCTGTGTGGAAGAAAAAGAGCAAACAGTGTAAAATCCAAGGTGTGCAGACACCTTGTGTCCTCAAATTAATTCACCTTGGCCCAGCTGCCTGGCACAGATGATGCAGTGTTGGGTTACTGGTGAGTTGCAGGTTGCTCTGGCCAGTTGCCAGTGTTGGCACTGGGCAAGGAAAAAACATTTTTACTCGAGGTGTGAGGCTCCAGCATCAATAGCAGGAGCTGGAAGGGCTCCCCAGCACTAGGTCAGTGTAACACTAGCAAGGGCTGTGTGGAGGCACTTCCAGATGTGTAATTTCATATCCCTGTGTCCTGCCAGTGGGATGGATGGAGCTCAGCCTCTGTTCAGCTCAGCTTCTGGGGTCAGGATGCAGGGCTGGATGCCTTTGGCACAGGTGTGGATGCATCTCCTCATGTTCAACACCATTTTGCATGTGAGGAAGATGCCTAATTGTGATTTATGCAGGAGACTTGGGTGCCTCCCTAAACCAATGGCAGCTGGCTCTGGTTGTATTTGTATTGTTGTACAAAAATATTGTTGTATTTGTTGCAGTCCCCTGTCAGCTAAAACAGATCCCTGAATAAACACAAGGCTGTGTGTTTCACCTGAAACTCACTTCAAATTCTGCATGAATACCATCAAGACTCCCTCTGTACCTGTCTTGTTTTCATTCCTGTGCTTTTGAAGTGCAAATGCAGGGCATAAAATAGTTCCCATAAAATGCAGTCACTTCCCTTGCCTAGGCTGGATTGGTAGCATGGCAGCGTCCGTGTGGAGACTTCCCAAGTGAGCAGGAATTTCCAGGGAAGTTGGTTTCAGCAGGAGGAGTGGCAGTGGTGCATGTTGGTAACAAAACTCACCCTCCAGTTGCTTGGTGCAGTGTTTTGTCTGACACACAGGACTGTGTAGAACTGCTCTCTGAACTGCACCAATTTCTTGCAGTCAGCTGTTGGACATGAATACCAATCCAAACTCTCTAAGCATTGCTCCCAAGTGGATTCAGTGAAAGGGTTTGGTGGCAAGTTTGGAGTACAAACCGACAGAGTTGACCAGGTGAGTGATTTCATCTCCTCCTGCAGCCACTCACAGTGGTTGGTTTTTTTCCTTTTGTACATAAAACTGCAGAATTCCAGTGCCTTAGGATGCTGGTGTGGGCTGCTCTTCCTGCTCTTTTTGAAGTTTAGCAGAAGCTAACACTGACTGTTAGGGAGATAAATTGCTGTTTAAAGCAGAGTAGAAAAAAGCCCTCATGGGAAATTGAGATGAATTGAAAAGAAACCCTAAAAGAGATGTTAAAATATACTTTTTTGTGTTCTTTGACAAGGTCAGTATGAACACTGTAGAATGTTTGGGAATGGTTTGTCCTGTATCACAGCATGAGCTACTGGCCAGGATATCTTGTTCCAAGACTGTGTAACAATCCCTGCATGGAAATGCTGGATTTCTGTCATACTGAGTTGCTGGACCTGGCAAGGCCAGGCTGGAGTGTGCTGCTGGCACAATTTGCCTTGGCAAGGGAGGGCAAAACCCTGGCCATGAACACATGCACTGAATTGCCTGGAAATGAATATGGCCCATAAGTTAAAGAGGTATTTGTGCTCCCAATCCAGAAGGTCAGAGCAGTATGGAGAGACACAGGAACTTACTGTACTCTGTGTCAACTGAGGTGCATGCAGTTTTTCTCCTAATGCCTAACACTGTCACAGTTGTCATTTTATTTCTCTTCCAGTCAGCTGTTGGGTTTGAATATCAGGGCAAAACTGAGAAGCATCCCTCCCAAAAAGGTAAAGTGGGGAGGTGTCACTTCGGTGGGCACATCTTCTATAAAAAACAGAGTAGATTCTTTCACTGTGGGGGAAGTACCTCCTTTAGTGGGACCTCTGCATGACATTCCCAATGAATCAAATAGTGGGTTTGGTGGAACAGAGGAGGAAAAAATGAATTTCCTAGCAGTTTCATAAGTTGATGAGGTTTTAAGACACAGAAATAGTGGAGTCGGGAGTCTAATTTTTCTTTCTGAAGTGAGGTTCAGGGGCATGTCAGGAGGACTGGGAGTTGTTCTTTGCTGTATTGCACCCTGTTGGAAATAGGGAAAAAAATTAAAGGGAACCATCATAAGCTGTAGGACTATTGCTTATCTTATGTTTAAAATTAAACTGAATTTTATGTGCTAAAGCCCTCATAATGCTTGAGTTCTGAAATAACTTGTTTTTCCCCTCAATTGCTAGGCTATGCTGTATCCATGACAAGTTGCTTTCATGCTGTTTTTATTGTGCTTTACTCTCAATGCAGACTACTCAAGTGGTTTTGGTGGAAAATACGGAGTACAGGCTGACAGAGTGGACAAGAGTGCAGTGGGGTTTGATTACCAGGGGAAAACTGAGAAACACGACTCCCAGAAGGGTGAATAGTGAATAATAACATGTGTTAGCAGGCTCCTTCCCTAGTGCTGTAGGCACTGCCCATAGCCCATGTTGTAGAATACTCGTGTTTTACACCTCTTGCACTCCTCACCTGCTGAAAGGTAATGCTGGGTAAAATTTATGTTGCTGAAAACCTCAGCTTCTGGGGAAAAAAAGGCCAAAAAATCTGCCTGGTTTTAAGGGATAGTCTAGGGCACACAAGTTTGTCTGGGGGTTTTTTACAGCTCCTTTTGAAAAGCTGTAAATCAAAGTAGTCAGACTGTGAGCAGCCTAATCACCACAGAGAAGTGCTTCTAAAAGAATCAACTGTTGTGGATTAAAACACTTAACAGTGTTTATCTAATCAAAAATTGACCATTTTATGGAAAAATGGTGACACTTCTACCATCTGTTTTCTGTTTGTCCCAAAGAAATGTTTGAACTCTAGAAACACTGACAAGGAGCAGGGGGTGTTTTAAAGCATCCAGGCTGTTGCTGATGTGGGTTTTGAAGTTCACTTCCCCATAAGTGTCTTCAGAATTTTACCAAGGAGTCAGGCAGCTGAACTGCTGGCGTTGCCCAGCAAAATGCTGTTTTATTTTCCATCCTGGAGAATGTGTTCTGAAGGATTTCTGACTTCAGTGTCTGAAATCAAGTTTAGCTGTGGGTGTCAGTGCTTCTTTTAAAACACAGTGCAGTGCTAGCAGCCCTGATTGTCACAGTTTCTCAAGGTGATGGTGTTGTTGCTGAACACTTACAAACAAAACTCTTCCCTCTTATCTCTAGATTATTCCAAGGGCTTTGGAGGTAAATACGGTGTTGACAAGGACAAAGTGGATAAAAGTGCTGTTGGCTTTGAATATCAAGGCAAAACGGAAAAACATGAATCACAGAAAGGTTTTTATCATCTTCTTTAAAAATAGTAGCTCTGATCCTTTTAAACCTGGGAAAAATACTTTGGGGTTTTTTTTGGGTGGGAGTTTTTAGTTTGTTAGGGGTTTGTTTTTGTGGTAAATGTGTGTTTACCCCATGTGTGTGCAGATTTTGGATACCTTTAAATAAGTGAATGTATTATTAACAGGGCAGTTAATCCCCTAACATATTCCTGGGTTTTTTTTACTAAATGCCATTTGCAGCTACGAATTGCAATAATGTTTTCTGAAAACTTCACAGATTATGTAAAGGGCTTTGGAGGCAAGTTTGGCGTGCAGACAGACAGACAAGACAAGTGTGCCCTTGGCTGGGACCACCAGGAGAAGGTGCAGCTGCACGAGTCCCAGAAAGGTACCTCAGCCCTCAGCCCCTTGCTGTCCTTGCTGCCTGCCCTCGTTTTGGCCTCCTGTTGCCTGTGTGAGCCCTGCCCTGGTGTCTTTGGGCACAGCCCACAGGAGCTGACATGGGGCTCCTTTCCTGTGTCCGGTTTTGCTGTTGTTGGGTGAACTGGGTGCTGCAGAGCAGCTTTGGCACAGCTGACACCCAGCCCCTCAAAGTCCAGGCTCAGGACTAAATTTTCCCTTTATGGGCCTGCAAGTGTGCTGGATTATTTTCTTTTTTTCAGTTGAGCTGTGCAAACCACAGGTTAGGAATTCCTTTCCGCAAATAAATTTTCCCGTCTGAATTCTGTTGTGTATATCCCTATTTCCATGCAGGAAGAGTCTAAAATCAATTGCTGATCATTTTTGTGGCCTGTGGGCTACCTGTTCCTGTGAAATATTTGGTTCACAGTAAAAATCCAACTTCCTGTAAAATGCAGCTATTGCTCCTCAGCCCTCTGCCTGTCACTGCTCTTGACTTAATGAAATAAATATTTTTTTAAGTGATGAAATTAATATTGTTCTGTTGGGTGCTCCAGCAGATTTGTTTTGAGATGATTACCTGAATCTCTTTTTTTCTGTGCCATCCCTCATTTTATAGTACATATATATATTTATATAAATAATTATATATATAGATGTAGATGGCTGCTCCCTAGGCAGCAGTAGGGAATGATCAGCTCTCAGCTGAAATCTTTTCTCCCTCAAGCTATGTGGCAGCAGGAACATTCCTCTTTCCTTTAAGGAGTATCTGGGGGGCGGTCTCTGTGGGGCCCATCTTCACACCTCTTTAAAAGTCAGCTCTCTGTACAAATGTTAACCACCCTGATGAGGGAAGCTCATTTGATTCTCTTGTACTGTTTTGGTGGTTTTTTTGTTTGTTCTCTTGTATCTGTTGTTGTTTTGTTTGGATGAACAAATTACCTGTGTACCTGTGTTCATACCTTTGATCAAGTGCAAGTGCATTATGCAGTATGGATGAAAAATGTTGAGAAATGTTTTTTTTCTGTGACTTCAGAATGGTGTTCTTATATCTGATAAATCACCTCAAGTTGAGACTTTTTTCAATTTACTTTTGCAGAAGTGTCTTGATGTATTTCTTTTTTTTCACCATCCAAAATTGCTGATAATTGAAATTATTGCAAAAATTATTTTGAGTGTCTCTGACTGAAGTTTGTTTCCCTGCCTTGGTTTTAACGTATCCCGTGTGGCTTTTTCAGACTATAAGAGTGGTTTCGGAGGGAAATTTGGTGTACAGACAGAAAGGCAGGACCCATCTGCTGTGGGGTTTGATTACAAGGAGAAACTAGCCAAGCATGAATCTCAACAAGGCACCGTTTTCACTTGTTACTTTCTTACCAGTGCAGCCACTTCTCACACAGTCTGAAATAGTTCTCTGAGTAGATCAATGCCAGGAATGTGCAGACACACTATTGCGCTTCTGTTCTTCCATGATCCAGCTCTTTTCTTTATTTAAAATATTACCTCAAGCAAGTCTGTATTCAAGAAACACTCAGTGTTTAGTCAACAGCTCTGCAAAGTCCTCAATTAGTTATAGCTGTACATGCAGGGGAATAATGACATTATTGTTAGTATGATGTTAATGAAATCAGATTTATAGACTAAACATAAAGTTTTGCCTGGGTAAATTCGTGGAAAAATATTCAGATAACAACCATGCACGTAACCATTAACAAGAAATGGGCTGTGGCAAGATCATTTAAAAATGATTGTAGTCTTTGAAAGAAGTAGGGAATGTTTGTTCTTGGGTGAGCAAATGCTGTTATAATGCTCTGTTTATTCATTGTGAAATAGTTGGGGTGCAACCCATGAATTCCTGGTTTTCCATTATCTTAAAGTGAGGAGTCTGGAGCGGGAAAATGTAAGTGTAGTATATTTATTCTGGCTGAAAATACCTCCAAAGCTGAAGAAAATGAGGTTGTTCATTGATAGCTGGCATTTCCCTGTGCTCTAGTGACACATATTCAGACTTTCAGAGCCCCAGTGCAAGCACTGCAATGGCTGGCAGGGAGAGCCAGTGGTTTGGGGGCTGAGAGGAGAAGGGATGGATTCCAGGGATGGATAGGAAACATGGGCAGTGTAAGGGCACATTCCTACAGCTCACACACACCACAAAGAGGGCTTTTTCCAGTCACACACTCTTGCTGCTGCTGTTGTGCTGCTCTGGTGCTCCTCAGACGTTCCCATGAGAGCAGGAACCCCCTCCTGTCTGGGTTTGTTGGTTGTTTTTATCAGTGTCACTGGGAGTGAATTTGGGAGTGTGACAAGTGCTGAGGGCAGCAGCAGCTGGGGGGAAGAGTGTGCAGCTCAGGGCTGGTGTGGGATAGCACAGCCACCTCTGCTGGTGAGTTGCTTAGGCAGCTAAAGCTGGCCTGTTTAATTTCCCCTTTCTGTGTGTAGAGCAGGAGTTGCCACCAACGGCTTTAATGTTCACCAGCTGAGTATCTCAACCAAAACCACTGGAAAGAGAAAATTGTTACATTTTCCTGCCATTCACAAAGAGGGAAAAAAAAGCCAAAACCAAAACACCTCTGTGGTCACTGAAGACTCCTTTGAGCAAAGCAAAATGGCTCAGGCTCCCTGGTCCCTGCAGAGGGCTCAGAATTGGTGCTGTCAAAGGCTGTGTTACAGAAGTGATGCATCAGGAGGGCTCCTCCCTTACTCCTTGCTTGATACCTGTTCTATCCTCAGCTCTGTGTTCACTCAGGGAGTGCATGTGGCCCACAGTCTGTCTTTGCTGCTCTTCCTGAGGGCTCCTGGGTTTCTGTGTCTCTCTGCATCATGGCCAAGTTGCATTTTCTCTGGTGGCTGTCACTGTGGCTCTGCATGAGGCTGAAATGGCTCTTTGCACCTGAGGTGGCTTTTGCATTTGGCAGCAAGGGGGGAGGGATACCCAACTGCCTGCTCTGACCTTTTTTCTCCTGCTTTCAGATTATTCCAAAGGATTTGGAGGCAAGTATGGTGTCCAGAAGGATCGGATGGACAAGGTAAGTTGCTTCAAAGAGCCATGACTTCTGACCATGAGGCAGAACAGCCTGCTTAGATCTGCATTGCTCAGCTCTCTATTTCTGGACACTTCTCCAGTCTAAGGGCAGAGTTTTGTGCTTTTCTAAGCCTTTAAGAAGCAAATTTATACACACAGAGCTGATGCCAGCTTATGTGGATTAGATCAGCAACAGCTACACAATGTATTTTTATTGCCTTCTTTTTAGATCTGATGAGTCACTCATAAACTTTTTTATTTTTAATTAATAGGATTTTGATGTGTTCAGAACTGCCCCTTAAGATTAATTCTTTCCAGCTTGACTTACAGAAAGGATTATTCTGTTTGTAAAGTTTTGATCCTTCCTGATTTGGTTTTGATGTTCTGCTAAAAGCCTTAGGGACAGTACCACAGTAAAATATCTCAGGTTGAGGCTGTGTGAATATCCTCATGAATTTATGGGAGTTTTTACATGTATCCTTTTTGTCCTTACTGATAGAATGCAGCAACTTTTGAAGATATTGAGAAACCATCATCAACTTATCAGAAGACCAAGCCAGTAGAAGCTGGTAAGGCATTGGCCCCAAATCCTTTCTTTGGAGGTGATTATGTCTGGATTATTGATGTAGCAGTGCTGAGTAAAGGTCATCCAGACAGAACTGCTGTATTTGCAGCTCTTTAGTGCCTCAGATATTCTCCTACTTCCATTAGAGGTGGTTTTGCTTTGTTCCAGTTTGTTTTTTTCTCTTGAGGCTCATCAGAGTTAAGGAAGGGAGAATAAAAAGCGTGAGAATAAGGAAGAATAATTGTGTAGGGTAATGGTGGGGCCTGTACCATGAAGGAGAGGAGGGAGAAGCATTACAGAGGATTTTTGGAGGAGAAATGAGATGTGCAAGAAGTTTGAGCTGGGAAGGGAGAGGAAGAAAGGGATAGAAGGATTTTCCTGACTGAACTATAAACTCAGAGGGCAGAAAAGCAGAAATTTGTTGCAAAAACTCATTACAGGCTACTTTTTATAGAACCATGATTTGACTTGAGTTCTTTCCCCTGTTACAGTTGCCAATAAGACAAGCAGCATCCGAGCTAACTTTGAGAACCTGGCCAAGGAGAAGGAGCAGGAGGACCGAAGGAAGGCAGAGGCTGAGAGAGCCCAGAGAATGGCCAGGGAGAAGCAGGAGCAGGAGGAGGCTCGGAGGAAACTGGAGGTCAGTAACATTCAAATCCCATTGGAGCAGCCTGCTTTCAGTGCAGTGCTGGGAGAGAAGGGAATCTTTGAGAAAAGGCTCCTTCTTCCCAGCTGGCCTTTAAAGCTCCAGCTGTGTGTTTGTGCCTGTGCTTCAGCTGTGTCTGACTCCAGCCTGGCCTTTTCCTCCTGTCCTTCTGCCTTTTGGCAGTCCCACATTCCCTTTGGGCACAGAGGAGCTCATGAGGGGAGAGCTCTGGGGTCCCCAGAATGTGAAAGCTGGTGATGCTGTTCCTTTGGGATCAGTGTTTTGGGAGATGGAGGTGGTATAACACACAGCCAGGAAATCAGAAGATAATCTTCCAAATGTCAATTGAATCTTAGTAAGGGAATTTAAAAAATTGACTTTGCATTGGTATGGGTAAAAGCTTCATGATTTTTGTGTTATTCATAAGCAAGATAATTCCAGGACATGTTTAGTCAGAATCTGTATCTTACCTGCCTTATGGAATTTGCATATTTGTTTGTATTAGTTTGTGTTACAGGAGACTAAGGCTTGATGCAATTAATTTGTTTTAAGAGTACAAAAGACTGCCTGGTAGGCTCTCTTCCTCTAAAGAGATTGCTTTTTAAATTTTCTTATTTTTCCTTGTTTCCCCCTTTTCTCTCAGCTTATCACCTATTTTCCCTTCTGGCCCCACGCTGTGCAGTGTGAGCATATGTTCACTGCAGAAATGTGTCACGAGCTGAATGGGAGCTCATCCTCTGTGCATCATTCTCATGCTGCCTGTCCTCCACGTGGACTTTTAGTACCTTCCCCAAACACTCCTGGGGTTTCTTTACTGTGCTGGAGAAAAGCTGGGAGAGGAAGAGGTCATGGAATGGTTTGGATTGGAAGGGACCTTAATTGCTTTGTCTTTTTTTTGTTTAATTACTTTGTTATCTCAGTAATTATGTTATTTCTCTGCTGGTATTTTTGCTGTGAGTGTGGGTTAAATCCAAGCCATTTTGCTGGATTTTTCTTGTGCTTCATCAAAGATTCTGTTGCCTGGACACATTTGAAGATTTTTTCCCCCAAAGCTGGTATTTAGATTTCCCTGTAACCAGATGATTAATGTTCTTACAGCCTGAACATCGCCACGGTTAATTGTGGGATTCTGCAGACACAGAGAGAGGGGGATGAGGTTGAGGGGAGCTGAAATGGCTCTGCTGGCACTGCCCCTTGCTCCCAAGCAGAGCAGGAGAAGGGCAGAGATGTGATCCACAGCATCCACAGAGAGTGCCAAGGGCAGGGATGGGCTCTGACTGGAGTGAACTTTATTTCTGTCACTGAACTTCTTCACTTCCAGAGCATATGTGGGCATACAGCCTCCCACAATGGGAGTGTACATATGGACTGCATTCCTTCCAGAGCCCTGGTTGGTGGCAATCCTTGTTCTGGTTTGCTTTTCACAAATGTCACACAGGCAAAGAGTGCTCAGGGAGCTCTTCTTTGATGCCTGGGTTGAGTCAGTGCTGCCTCATGATTTCACTGTGCTCTGCTGCCTTGCAAAAAGAGGCAGGATGCTCTTTCACATGGAGCATTTCACTATGGAACAAAACCCAGCCTGAGGGAAACCATGCAATTTAAATGTTTTATGGCAATTACATTGTGTCTATCCTAAACTATAATCTGGACTGCAGACCCATTTCCTAGGAGAAATTAGTCAAACTGTTGCCACATTTACTATCATTAATGGATTGATGCTGCTTAATTTGTCCCCAAACTTATGTTTGACTTCTAATACTCACTTTGTTGGTGCCTTTTTATCTTTTCATCTCTAGGATTTAAAAGTGAGGGAGGGTTTGCATCAGGAGAGACTTTTCCCAGAAAGCACAGCACTGAGCTTTGGATTGTCTTCAAAGCTGGCTCTGCTCTCAAGACACACTTTGCTTTCTTTTTTGGATACATATTTTTTTTGAGCTGTGACAAGCAAAGGAAAGGAAGAATTTTTTGCGAGAGTCCTACCACTACATCTCTGTACTGCCATCTCCTGAGAATCCTCTGGGGTGTTAGAGCTTGATGGGCCTAAACTACTGGAGTGCACAGATTCCCATTGCACACATCCTCTCCTCCTTTTTTTCAATGAAAAAGACAGTTTGGCCCTGGATTCATGGTTTACTTTTCACCTGTGGTAAAGAGAGGCAAAATGGAAGTTACCTATGAAATAGTTACCTTGTTTTGTGTCACATTAGCAACACAGGATTTCTTGCATTTCCATGTCCTGCCTCTCTAATGAGTGGCTTTCCAATGATTGTGCAATTGCCCTCACTGGTGGGATGGCACTTGAGAGAAGCATGAAGCACTTGAGTGCCAGAACAGATCCATGTTCTTTGTGTCTCAGAACACAAAAGCAGTACTGCTTTTATTTCTACCACATTTCTTAATTCCTCTGAACATTGGAATCCTGACTGTCACTGTACAGGGCCCACTTTTGTCTGAGCTGTTCAGTCCTTTGCCTTGGCAGGGTGTTTTGCAGACCTGCTGGAGCTTCACAGCCATTTCTCACCAAAGGCTGTTCATCAGTTGTGCCCCCAGAACACGTGTGGGCTTCAGGTTCTTTAAACTCAGCCTGAAATGGGACACGAGGCCCAGCCAGCTGATGAGCAGAATGAATACACTGAGCACCAAAGCCCTGCAGTTCCTCTGGAGATGGGCCAGACAACTCTGGGGCTGTTCTTAAACACAGACATGCATATGTGCCATGGGGGTTTTGTTTCTTGCCTTTTTTTTCCTTCTGCTGTGCTGCATTTCTCAGCCCAGTCCTGTGACCTTGAGCAGTTCATTGCAGGATGTATTGCCTGTCCTTCGTTCTGAAGGGTTGTTTCTTGGTCCCCTCATCAGTGGCTGAGCTGCACTGAAGTTTTCCTTTCTCCTGGGTTTAGGAGCAAGCCAAAGCCAAGAAGCAGACCCCACCACCCTCTCCTGTGGTGCAGGTGGCAGAGCAGAAGGCGCCCTCCAGCCCGGTCTATGAGGTTTGCTGGGATTCCTTTGGGATGTGGGCTTTGATCCTGATCCTGTGATCTCCTCACAAAGCCCTGACAGAGCTCCCCTGTCTCCCTGCAGGATGCAGTTTCCTACGAGGCAGGGTCAGCCTACAAGAGCTCCAGCCCCTCCTACCCTGCTGCCCAGGAGCCAGAGGCTGGCTACAAAGCGGCACAGCCCGAATACCAGGAGGCAGTGAGCCAGAGGGAGGCAGAGTACGAGCCTGAGACTGTCTATGAGGTGGCAGGAGCAGCAGACCACTACCAAGCAGGTTTGTGTCTCACAGCAAGCCCTTTGGAGAGGGATTGTTTCCTTGTGCAAGAGCTTAATGAGCAGCTGTCCTGATAGCACGCTGTCCTGGTTTGCTGAACTCTCAGTCCAGTGAGACTTTCTACATTCCCCACCAGCAAACTTTAATTAGGAAATTAATAAATGGCTGCAGCAAGGTGTTGAAGTTAGTTAACTTTTGTGAGATGATGTTGGAGTAATTACAGTGCTCTCCAGGGTCTCAGTTCAAAAAGAAATTCAGGGGTAACCATTCCCACCCTGCGGAATGTAGCTCAACATGAGAAGAAAGCACTGAGCTAGAGATTAAACGTGCTGCACCAGGAAAAAAATCCAATCAACAATTCTTGGAGTTTGATATTGAAGTGTTGGGTTCTGTTCCTGTGAGGGAGTGGAGTAGGGATCTCTGAAGCTGCAAGAGTAAGATTCTTTTGAATTCCTGTTTTTTTTTTTCTCGCCTCTTCCAGTTATTAAATGAGCTGTGAAGGATGAAACTGCTCTGGTACAAAAACCTGGGAATTTTAAGCAGGCACCTTTCTGCCCCCCCAGCATACCACCACTTGTATTAATTATTGTCTTACACAGTGATCTTGAGCTCAGCTGTCCTGTCACATTTTACAGAAGCAGTACAGGGCTGATTGGTTTTATGTAGTCCCATACTCAGTGTCTCCTGTAAATGCTTCTTTTCATGCTTCAGTTGTGTGTGATTGAGGGAGTAAGTCCATGCAGAAGGAATGTCAGCACTGCTGAAACCTAGCATGGGCTGTTGCCTGCTTCCTGTGTGGGTTAGCAGTGCAACTGAAGGAGCAGCACCTCAGAAAAAAACTGAGGGTGGAAATGTACTTCATGTTTTAATTGTTCTCCCCTCTCCTCCTCTCTTCAGAAGAAAACACGTATGATGAGTATGAAAATGAACTTGGGATCACAGCCATAGCCCTTTATGATTACCAAGCTGGTGAGCAAACCTCTTGTTTTCACCCTTTGGCTTTGAAAACTCTGCTCTGCATGAGATAAATCTGGATTTTTCCTTTGCCTTTCTATGTCTCTTGTGGTGGCAAATGAAAAGTCAGGGATTTGGGGGTTTAACAAGAGCGCAGATTGCAAATTTCCGGGTGCGCGTTGCAAATTACCGGGCGCTGTTTGTGGGGCTGGTGGCAATTTCCAAAAGGCTCCTCCAGCCCGGTGCTGGGGCTTGGTGAGCACTTGGCAGGGTGGGTGCTGACCCCGTTGGGCTCTCCCTGCAGCGGGTGACGACGAGATCTCCTTCGACCCCGACGACATCATCACCAACATCGAGATGATCGACGACGGCTGGTGGCGCGGGGTCTGCAAGGGCCGCTACGGCCTCTTCCCCGCCAACTACGTGGAGCTCCGGCAGTAGGCACCCCTGCTGCTGCTCATGCCTTAATTCCCCAGCCCACACACCACTGCTCACACTACAGACACACCACGAGGCTTTCCCGAGGATGGAGGGGGTATATGCATATGGCTTTTATATTTAATACTTTGCTGATGCTTTTTAAAACACTTAGGCCACAGAAATCGCTATATATTGTAACTGCTCTGTCTTTCACCGAGGCTCTTGGGATTTATTTTCATCTGGGAATGTTTCTTCTCTGCCAAATTAGCCAAGCCTTTTGGAGGACAGGTAGCTGTCTGCTGTAATATTGCATGTTTTACTCCTAAGTGAGCAGATTTAGTCAAGTGTTCGAGTCTAGTTAGTCTTCCACAAAGCGTTTGCAGCTGAGAAGGTCATGGCTATGCAGGCTGTTTGCATTTCCACCAAGTGGAGAGGACTGGGGAGGTGCAGAGTTGGTGATTTTTCTTATTTTCCTTTTTTTCCTTTTCTTTTTTTTCCTTTTCTTTTTTTCTCTCCTTTTTTGTTTTCTTTTCCAGATAGTGCTTGAAAAAAATGAAGAAAATGTTTTACAATTGCAGTTAATCAAATACTGCCCAATATTTATGGAATATTAATGTTATGAAGGAAACAGTCTGGTACTTTTTCCTTCTCCTTTAAAGTGGAGTTTCTTTGGCTCTTAAATTAATTTTTTTTTCTTCTTTGTTAATTATTTTTTCTTGGTCCTGCTCCTCCTGCTTATGTTATCCCAGAGGAGGGCTGCAAACTCTCTAGCACTGATTGTCCCAAATTCCTTCACCCTTTTGTTTTTGCTTCACCCTCCTCTTTTCCCAGAGGGAAAACTTGGAAAAGTTACTGTGCAAGTGTTAAGTCACCCAAAGAGATTCCTGCTTGTTCAGAAGGAAACTGGCATCCAGATCTGCAGGAATATTCCCATTGCTTTAAATGGGAGGAAAAGGCAGGAGGGGTGGGATTGCAGTTGTGTTCTGTGTGCAGTACATCCCTGCTCACACAAGGAAGGAAGGAAGGGCCTGCTGTGCAGTAGTGACATTTTATGGAATCATTTTCAAGTCAAGGAATGTTAATGATTGGATTGGAAACCCATGTAAATGATCCCCATTTTTAAACCAGACAAGAGACTTTTTTTTTGTATGTTCAAGAGAAACTGCCAGTACTGTTCTACTAAACAACACAATTAAACCTTGGTTTGGTTTTTGGGGTTTTTCTTGCCAAAACTGAAATTCCTGTCACTGTAGAAAGCTGACCACTGCAGATTTAGGGTCCCTACCAAAGATAGCAAGTTGCATCCAATAGTGCACATGTTCAGTGTCTGTACTGTCTGTTTCCACCTTCTGATCAAAAGGAAAATGTCAAATCTGGTGTAGAAGCCAAGAGAGAAGGCAAAGACTTCTTATCAGATCTCAGTTTGGACCAATGGAATATGGAAGGCCTGTACAAAATGGTGAATTGTACAGAGTGTCAAGGGAGAAGGCATCATGTTGAACCCGTTCTTGGATGGTTGGGACAATCCTTCATGAATGTCACATGTGTGTCATGATTATTACTATTTTTTTCTCCTTTCCATGGTCTCATATCTGTGTTGTATTTGCATTACTAGGGTTGGGTTTTATATGCAGTTTATTTTATCCAATTTTAGAACACCTCATAGGGATATGATTTTTGTAAATTAAATATTCAATAAACTTTTTGAACCATTTGCATGGAATATTTTTTTTTCATTTTCTTTTGAAAAATCTCAGCATCAGGCTTTTGTTTTACGTGCTTGTTACTTCTGCTAAAAACACCAGAGGGCTGCAGGGTTTGTGGCTGCTCCTGGATTTTGGGAATGCTGGTGGCATCGGGGCACTGGCTGCTCTTGCAAACAGAGATATGGGTTACATCAAATAAACTTTTCCATCCCTTTAAAGCTGTTCTGCTCTTGTTCCTGGCAGGGTGGGTTGTTCCCAAGACTTTGCTCCTCTCAGTCCTGCCAGCAGGAAGGTCCTGCCTTGCTGTCCAGATTTTACCATTCCAACCCTGAACTTCTCTGGGAATCTGGTGCTTGATGCACTGCTGGAAATGTCGAGGAAGAAAATCCCAGCAGCCTTTTTTGGATTCTGTAGTGGTGCTGATGATTAATGCTAGTTGCTGTTCATGGATTGCCTCACCTCCTGGAGAAGGCTGCAATGGAGTGGAGGAATTCTGTCATGAGACACCCATGGCTGTCCAATCTGCTGATCTGCTGCTGGCTGTTGATTTTTGATTTAAATAGATTTTCAATAGCAAGAATCAATCAAACTGGGTTGCTTTTTTTTTTTTTTTTTTTTTTTACTTTTACCCAAGGAAGGAGGAGCAGGAGTCAGGAGAAATCACCAAGTGAAGCTCAGGGAGCACTCCCAAGTGCTGGTTTGGCTTTGCAAATGCAGACTTGAAGCCACCTGTGATTTTCTGAGACAATCCAGTCTGCACCAGGAGCTTTTCCAGTGCAGCCTTTGGATGTTGAATGCTCCAGGTCAGCTCCTGCTGGGGTGCAGTTCAGGAACTCCTCCCCTTGCTGCAGGTGTTTCCTTGTCAGAAAGGGATGTGGAGCCCCCAAAACTCAGGCTGCAGTCCCGTCCATTCTATCAACAGGATGCTCGTGGTGTGGAGCTGGATTTGTACTAAATTTGAAGAAGCTGCTTCAAATTCCTCTCACGTTGAGCACGTTTCTACAGGAGCTGCTGCAGAGTCCCTTGGTGAAGGACAAAGTGAGACATTAATCCCTGGGCAGAGGAAAAGAGCAAGAATTGATCGATCTGGAGGCCAAGTGTAGAGTACTGCCCTGGATCACTTCCAAAAAGGGAATTTGGATTGATCAAAGCAGCTTCACTTGATAGATCTGTCCCAGGATCTGGGAAGCTGGGACAGAAAAAGAGGCACAGCATCTTCCCTTGCTTGGGAAGGGCCTCATGCAGCCTGAAAGGAGGAGTGTGGTGCTTTGCTGCAGCTTCCCCAAAAACAGGGTCTAATGGCCAGGTGGAGTCAGGCAAAATTGATTAAATAATTAAGTAGCCAAAAATTTTAAGTCATGCATTTCAGCTGTTTCTACCAGAATTCCCACTTAAAAAAAAAAAAGAGAAAATGATCCTTAGAGAGTTGGGCTTATGTGACTTCCCAGGCCAGTGATTGCAGTTCCTGATGCCAGGTTTTGGCTTCTGGAAGTTCCAGCCAGCAAAAGTGCACTGTGACAGGGATTGTGCAAGATTTGTTAATTCTCTGGCCTGCAAACCCCACTGCACAATCCTAAGTGAGGAATGAACATCAGGCTAGGAGCGAGTCAGGAGCTGGGGCATCACTAGGAACGTTATTTATTTGGGTTTTCTTTTAGGAGGTTTAGGAAGGCCTAGAGAACCTTTGGAGAAACTCTGTATTTTGCTTTCCTGCCTGCCCAGTGCCACGATTATTGCCACCAGTAATTATTGGCCTTTTTTTGAAAGCAAAGCACAGCCAGAGTGACCATGGGTAGGTCAGTAGGAGTACAAAGACATTCCCAAACAGCTTTTTGTTGGATCTTGGCTGGGAATCAGCCCTGGCTGAAGCTTTGGAAGGGAGGGAGCTGCTCCCTGCCAGATCCAGAGCCAGGATCAGCTCTTTGTTCCGTGGGTGGGTTCACCCTGCCAGCACCACTCGGAGCTCTCCTGTGCCACCCCAGGGCCAGGGACAGCCAGGGGAGACAGGGGAGACAGGGGAGCTTCCTCTGCGGGCCAAGGAGAGGGCAGGAAGGTCAGCCCTGGAGCCAGGGCTCCTTTCCCATGGGCTGGCTGTCCTTTCCCTGCTCATTCCCTCTGCAGGGTGTGCTCATTCCATCAGGTGCACATTGACACTTGTTGGCATTGGTGGCACACCCCTGCTCCTCTGTGCCAGGTAGCCCTGGACACTGGCGCAGCCCAGCCTGGGAAGGAGCTCAAGCTCAAGCTCAATTATTATTGAAATTATGTAGAATTATTACATTATTTAAAAGCCACATAGGTGTAGCACTTGGGGGCATGGTTTGATGGAGGGCTTGGCAGCTCTTGGATGATCTTAGAGGACTTTTCCAACCTAAACAATTTTCTGATTATTCGCAGGCACACAGAGTGCTACTACAGTTCCTGGAAAAATACAAGCTGCCATCTTACCCTCAATTCATCTGTGTGGCAGCTACAAAATAAATTAAAATTCCTCATTAACCGAGCCTCTTATGGCTCTGCCTCCCCTGTGTTTGCACAATAGTGCAGAAAACTTTCATGTGGTCAGCAAAGCGCTGATAAAAATAAAGGCCATCAAAATCTCAGACTCAAACACAGCCTGGGAGTATTGCAAGGTGATAACAAGATTTCTCTATTGAATATTGGGTGTTATTTCCAGTGCAAGCTGGAAACAGATCCTCCAGTGAGTTCATTCTGTGTTCCTCTGCTTTTAAAACTGTATTGCTGCTAATTTGCACTGGAATCACCTTTTCCTTCTGTAAAGCCCAGATATCAGTCTTGGCGTTTGGCTTTTGTAGCTGGTAACTGCAAACAAATCCAAATGTTCTTGTGTTAATGTTGGATATCATGAGGGAAAATATGGAATTTCATCTATCCTCCAGGAAGAACAAGAGATCAGTCAGGAAAAGGAAGGTGTCCTGAGTATTAAAAAAAAAAAAAAAAAAAAAAAAAAAAAAAAGACAGTGATACAGCAAAAATATTCAACAGTTCTGAAACTTAAACCCCAGATAAACCAGGGCTTGCTTCTGTGGGAGGTTTTATTTGTGCCCCTTTTACAGTGCAGGGATAAAACCAAGCCTTCTAATAAACCCAAGAACCTCAAATAATGAGATAAAACTTGTGTTTTCAGTAGCGCAAGTAAGCAATATAATGAAATATTTGGCACAATCCACTGGTGTCCTGACAGGTGGCCCTGTTGTCCTTTAGGGGACAGTGAATCATCCATAACCACACATTTGTTTCTGGGGTTTTTCCAATGAATATTGGTTTTGCCTTTCAAATCTCTGAAGTTCTTCACAGGGTTTCTTGCTGTGGTTAATTAGACAGTTTTTTCCCAGTCTGATGGAACATCCTTACTTTAGAACATTTCCTTTATCTGTTATTTATTAATGTCAAAAAAGAAAAAGGAAATGCATGTGTTTTGCTAAAGATTTTAGATGTTATAGAAACTGCTATAAATTTTCTGGTGTCCTTGCAGACAAGGACAATGAATAAATCCCCCAATGCTCTTTAGCTGTTTTCTTTCTTTCTTTAAAAAATAGAAAAAGAACAAAACAAGCCATGAAAACAAACAGGTAGGTAAGGACTAAATGGCACTTGTTAGCAGGAATATTGGGGCTTGTGCAACCTTGAATTTAATCTCTAAGGAGCTGCAGATCACTGTTTTATTTTATTTGTTTTATAGCATCTATTTTGTGCTGACAAGACCATGGAAATTTTATCTTTCCTGAAGAAACTTTTGCCCCTTTTCCCTGGAGTTCTTTAATGCTGCAGCCAGGCTTTAAGTTTGGCATATTTTAGGTGCAACGTCCCAGGTTTTCTTTCTCTGCTCCAGAGCTTGGTTTGGTGCTTCAGTAGTAATCTAATAGTTCTCTATAGAATCCTAAACCCCTGGAATGGTCTGGGCTGGGAGGGACCTTCAAACCCCTCTCATTCCCCTTCCCTGCCATGGCAGGGACAGTTTCCACCAGCCCAGGGGAGGCACCTGGGCTCCCTCCACCCCGTTTGTCTCAGCCCACAGCTCTGGCAGAAGAGCTCACAGGAAGGTGCCCAGGATCCGCTGTGTGCCACAAGGAATAAATCCCGGGCTGTTTCCTACAGGACCCCCCAGCACAGCCCCATTCTCCTCCCCATTTGGGCTCCCTCCTGGTTTGCAGCCTGAATCCCTCCCCAGCTGGGGCCAGGTCATTCCAGAGCCAGCATTCCCTTAGGTCACCCCCTTCCCTGGCAGTTCACCCTTCACGGGAGGGGAAAAATCAGACAGCTCCTTCCAGCCTCCCATCTTGGGGTTAAACAGAGCGAGTCCTTCCCAGCCCTGCTCCAAGCCCTGCTCCCAGCTCATTCCCACCCTCCAGCTGTGGGCTGACATCTACAGAGGTTTATTCCTTGGGATAAGGAATTTCCATGCCCTTTTTTGTGGCTGGGTATTGTGCATGTCTCTGCCAAGCCAAATTTCTCTTCTTCTCTGTCCCCTTTGACAGAGCGGTCCCGTGGGATTCCTGGCAGGATTCTCCACTCCCTGCATGTGCTACAAACAAATTTTCCCTGTTCCCGTGGCTCTGGGCTTTCCAGCAGGTTTTCCCTGGGATAAACCAGCCTGGCCAGCAGCACAGACAGACAGCACCCAGAGGAGGAGCTCTGCTGGGGGTGGCTCTGTCCCCAGGGGTGGCAGAACAGCACCAAGGTCAGAGGCTGGACCTGTGCCCACGGGACAGAGCCAAAGGTGTGTCCAGGGTCTGCTCCAAATTTGCCTCTGCAAGAAAACTCTTTTCCTAGAAACTGAAAACTAGCTTCAGGGAGTCACCTGCCCTTGCTTTGTGCCCTCTCCGTGATGCAGCAAATGAGACATTTCAGATGGCCTCGGGTGAAGGGTGCACCTGCGAATGTTCTGTTTCTGGGGCACTGAGAGTCTGACAGGTCAGCCAGCTGAGCCTACAGAATGCAGCACACACCAAAGCTGACACCCACTGCTTTGGAAGGAAAGAAAACTGCTGAGACAGAGCAAATGGAGATGGGATGCAGCACAGCTTGGAAAAGAATTCTAAACACAGTAGTATTTCTCTGCACTATTTGACTATGCCCAGATAAAAATGAAGTGATTGTTGTTCACTTGTCCGCACTGCGACAAGTAAATGGTAAGTGATAAATACATCAATAACAGAAATGAGAAAATGAGAAGGGAGCTCTGTCTCAGTCCCCTTTCTGTCGGATCTCTTGGAGCTCTCACCTCGCCCTTGGCACTGCAGGTCTGACCCCAAAGGAGACCCCAGGCTGCAGCACAGGGTCACAACAAAAGGACAGAAGAATGACAGAGCCCCGGCAGTTCCTCACTCGGGATTTTCCAGGGGTGGATTGGGTGGGAAGAGCCAGGCTTGGCCATTCCCTGCACCCAGCAGGGAATGCTCAGAGACATTCAGGTAACAGGAGAACACCAGTGGAAAAGAACCCATTAAAACATGAGGTAGATTTTGAGGTTTCTGTATATTGTATTCTCTTCAGATTTCCAAAGCAAACAGGTACACGGCGACATTGATTCCAGTACAGGTTTAAGCACATGCAACACTGGTGTCCTATCTGTACATTGGTTTCTAAGGCTGCCCAAGGACCTTTACATTGAAAGCGTACAAGAACTCACACACACGTGCACGGATTCCTCCTGGCATCAGTCCTGAGGAAAAAAACAACTGGAATTTTATTGGAGAAACCAAACTTCAGCACTGCAAGCGCATCAGGGAAATCCCCCCCAGCTGTTCTGAACTGCTTCCTAACCTCAAAACTCACTTTTTTGTTTTTTTCACAATTTGGAACTGAACAGGCTGTTGTTCATCAAGTTGTAGTGTCAGAAATGGTTCAAAACAGTCCAAGGTTTACAGTACTGGAGACAAAACCTATATTCCCATTAAAAACCATGCCGGATGCAAATGAAGTATCACATGGAGATGCTGACGTTCAAAACAGAAAACTGAGAAAACATAAGCACAGAGAGACCAGAAAACACATTAAAGACTTCTCATTCATGTATAATTTGTGTAATTATACAGTCAGCCTTTCTGTAAAATACTAAAGGCCTAAATACTCAGGCCAACCTAAATAACAACAATACAAAATTTTCTAAAACGGCTTCTTGTAGAAAGAATGACAGTAGTTGAAAGTAAATAAATAAATAAATAAATATTTTTAAAGGTCTGATATTGCTCTGAGACAGTGTCCATCAGGTTCCACTAGATGTCAGTGGCACAGAACCAGTTTGTGGCAGACTTAATGGCATCAAGTCCGCTTGGTTTATTTATTTATCATCGATATCTCGTCTGTGAAACACAGCCCATGTCAATTGCACCACCCACCCAGGATTTATGGCAGTGAACTGAACCCAAAATAACAGTCTCATCTCATTTCTTTTCCCCCTCTTTCTTGCCTGATTTGAATAGAAGACTTGAAATCAGGCTCCCAATGCCAAAACTGTGGCGAGATAAGGTCTGAGTCACTGCAGCTCCTCAGCGTTTCCTAAAGCAGCGACACGGAGCTCGCTCCAACCCCAGCACTCTCTGTTTGTCAGGTACTGAACACCTTGAAGATAAAGCTTTTTATGTGAAATACAGTGTAGCTGATCCAGGTGGAAAATTATAAGGCACGTACAATTTTTTTTGTTGTTTGTTTTTCTCTTTTTTTAAAAAAAACCACACATTCTGAAGCGTTGTTACAATCGTGCTACTCTGGGTGGCCCAGCCAAGGACAGAGGGGATGAAAATCCACGAAATGCAGGAAAATACAGGAAAAAAAAATACAGAAAAAAATACAGAAACCAAAGAATAAAGCAGAACACATTGATACAATGTACACAATGACAGCAATGATCAACTTTTCTCATTTCTTTGGCCAACAAGCAGTGACAATTGCAAAGCATTCTTTGTTTTCTTTGTTTTGCACTGGAAATACCTGACTTTATTTGGATACACAGATGTTTGCCACAATACCTGAAATAAGTAAATTAAAAAAAAAAAAACCCAAACAGGCTGGTTCTAGTTTATGTTTTTAACAAAACAAAGCTGCCAAGTAATTGTTGTTGGGAAATCATGAGAGAAATAATAACAGGGAGCTACAAAAATGATGAGCTAGAACGACAGCTGAGAAGAGATTCATAGTTAAGGAACGTATGAAACCAAATGGCAACGGTTCTAGGCATTTATTCCAATATCTTAGAAAATAAAAATAAAAAATACTCTTCATTGCATCACCATTTAAAGACAGAAAAACAAATCTTTAACTCAAGCCAAAAGAAGATGAGAATTGTTTCCTCGTTTTTTGTTTTCTTTTTGTTTGGTTGTTTTGGTTTTTTTTCCCCCATTTGCAGCCTTGTTTATTCACAGTACAAACAGAGCCCGCTGGTACAGATTTCAAAGTCACAAGATGCACAAAGTCGGACAAGGAGTTGTTCCCTCCTCCCCTCTGCACAGTTGCTCTGCCCCAGAGAAAACCCAGCCCCAGATGAAAACAAAATCCCTAAACCCCCTCTTCTCAGCGCCTGTGAAATCGCAGAGCAGCAGCAGCACTGCAGCTCGGGACAAAGAACATTCCACACCTTTAGGAATTCCACCTTAAGGCAAAAAAAAAAAAAAAAAAAAAAAAAAAAAAGTAAAATGGGGTAATGCGGTTTTCTACCTGTCCCCTTGAAAGTTTCCTGCTTTTCCAGATTTCAAGCGTGACCCCTGAAATTCAGTAAATGAACAGAACAACATCAAGCATAAGGAATGCTTTAACAAAAAAAAAAAAAAAAGGAATAAAGAGGAAATGCTGTTCCCAACAATAAATCAATACATTTCCCTTAGTTCTATCTACATTTCTACATTTTGTTAAAGCATTTTATGCGTTTTCAATAACAAATTGCAAATATTTTTGGCAACTTTTTTTCTTTTTCTTTTTTAATAAAAATCCAGACAGTGTTCTCTGTTTGCAATCAGAACCACACCCTTAGTGCAATATTATATTTATTTCTTACAGTAATTTTGGTTGCCATACAAGAGTATTAAGGATTGGGGAAAAGTGCAAGTTACAGGAGCTTGATTTTTTTTTTTTAATCAGTCGAAATAAGAGGAATTAAAGCACAAAAATTACAGCAACATAGATAACGTGAACACAAGTTGTTACACAAACTATAGCGAGAAACATATTAGTATCTAGAAAAGAAAAGAAAAAATGTAATGGAAAAATTATCAATATTTGTGGCTCATACACATAATCATCGCCAGATCAACTGGGTAATGCTTTCTAAGAACTGAGAGGAAAAGAAAAAAAAATCACTATTTTTTTATTAACTTAAGTACCACAAATAATTAACTTCTTTGTGATATGTAAATTCTGTAAATCAACAGTCACATCTAGTCATTTTATAATATATGAATTAAACTTAAAATGTTCTCAGACACCTAGGGCAAGGAGTCTGTGCAGTTATACACAATTTACATCTTGTAAGATTTTGGTATTGTATACACAAATATTACAGAAACTAGGCATGTAAATGCAATTTATTTAAATTACAGTATATAAACAAAAGTTGATCCTAAAACCCAGAATATCATAGATCTCTAATGACTTTGTTTTTCACTATCAGAGTAGCATGAAAGAAATGGGTCTTCTCTCCTCCCCCTTGGTGAAAATACTCGGAGGCCACGGCGTTATCTGTTACTATTGCTTTCTTTTTTTTGTTTCAAACCACCCCTCGGAGCTGGAGACCGAACTCGACTTGGCAGAGGTGCATTCTGGTACTCCAAGGAGGTCCCCTCAGGTCTCCTTACCTGTTTGCTTCACAGGACACAAGGTGAAAAATAAAACTATTCCCTTTCAGCTCTTTCATCTGCTCCTTTTCGCACCTGCCCTTGGAGTACCTGAAGAGATGCCCGAGCAGGAGCCACACCTGTGTGAGGAAGGGACGGTCCCACCCGGGAGTCACTGGGTGTGTCAGCCTTGCTCAGGGCAAGTTCAGCCAACAGGAAGGTTGTGATCCAAAAAAAGCAGCTTTAAAAGTCAACTTCTACGGTTTTGTTTTTTTTTTTTTTTTTTTTTTTAGTTTTACTACTGTATTTATTTCCTAACGTATTTCTGGCACGTGTTATAGAGGTAATAGCAACTGTACCCAAAGAAACAAACAAAAAAAAAATTAAAAAAAAAAAAAAAGAGAGAGCATGGCATCAGTGGTTTATTTACTGAATTCTGTTGTATCACCAAATGGAAGACAAAAGATGGCTAAATTACCTTTTCTTTTTTTTTTTTTTTCTTTTTTTCACTTCTTAAAGTGTGTGATGGCCTCAAGTTGCCTGCATCGACCTATCTGAGTGGAACTGCCATTTTCTACACCTCCCATGGAAAAACTCAGCACTCCTCGACAGGAAAACAGACTCAGTGCTTCGTTTTAATGTCAAGGTTCCTTGGAACTCCTCAAATACAAACAGAGCGCAGTAACAGATGTTAAGTCAAAAGATTTGCTGTTCCATAAAGGGGGCAGGAGGCTTAAATAAGTTGATTTTTATGAGTTTCCAATGTGTTGGTAACTGTAACCACTTTTGAAGAAATATTCATCCTCCTCTGTAGAAGTTCTAGCAAAGATAGAAAATATAACACAGCTCTGCTGGTTCAGATGCATCCAAATGAGGTTGATTTTAAAAAGGTCAAGACTTTATAATTATTCCACAGAAATAGTAGTAAACCACAAAAAGTTTTTTTTTTTCTTTTTTTTTTTTTGTTTGTTTTTTTTTTCTGTTTTTAACTTCCTAGCACTGAAGTGGCACAAAGGCTGCCCAGTAGACCAGCCACTTATTTTCTTAAAATATTGTGCTTATAAACTATCTGTACAACTATTTAAACTTGCAGTAAAGAAAGATATTTAAAATGCTAAACTTTATGTACTCATACTAGGGCTGTTGCAGACCTAATTAGACACTTGTTTGTGAGCAAAAAATAATCACAATAATAAAAAAATTAGAGATAGGCTGGACCATATCAAGGACCATATCAAGGAAAGAAAGTTCAGGTACCTTGCAAAATGTAAGGGAACCTGAAAGTTTGGTAGGGAGGCAGTTTAGCCATCCACACCCAATTTACCCACCTTGAACATCTTGAATATTCTGTCCAGAAAGCCCTACAAAACTCACAGATATTCAGAGGTGTTAATTTCAAAGGGGAGTTCAAACATGCAGAGAGAGACTTGTTAACTTGAAAGTTGAAAAAAATAATAATAATTTTTAAAAAAAAAAACAAAGCCGTGTAAAGCAGCCATGGGTGTTTCTCCCCTGCTAACAGAAGTCTCCCGGAAAGTTCTGTCTGCCCCGCTCCCAGCCCCGGGTTCTGGCAGGGTGCTCCCACCTCTCGTGCCAAGGAATGGGCTGGGGGCCAGTGCCCGGCCCTGGGTCCTTGTCCAGAGCCAGTTCCTGCCAGCAGTGACAAAAGGAGAGCCTGGATCCCTCCCCGGCCCTCGCACCCCGAGACACTCGGCAGCTCTTTCCAGCTTGGCATCACCTCTCTGCCTCCTCTCAAGGATCTGAAGCATTTCCATCCTAACAGGCTGAAATCCCTCTCTCACTTCAGATCCTGGCACACTTCCCACTGACTTCAATGGGAACATTCATCTCTCTTCTCTTTCCTTCTCAGCCTGCTGTTCAAAATACCCAGGCACTTACCACTCACTGAATTAAGCAGCACCTCCCAGGGCTCAGCCTCTCTCAGTGTCTCACTGTCAAGTCCCAAAGCTGTGCCCAAAGTTTGTCCTGGCTCGTGGAGTTCATATTTTGACTCAGCATCAGCTGAGCTGGTTGAGAACTGGGGGAGGTCTCAGGTTCAAACTAGCTTCACTTTGCTGTACCTCTAAGTGTGGTCCCTCCTCAGCCTTTACTCAACGTCTGCACCGTCCTGCAGGCCACGTCAATGGAGCGTGCACTGCACTTGTTCTGCCACCTTGGAAGAGTGCTAAATACCACTGCAGAAATAAAGAAATACTAGGTAAAACAGAGCAAGGTTACCATTGGACTGACCCCAGCAGAACAACCAGCTTCACTGCCAACAGATCAGGGAGCTATGCCAGTAAAAAAAGAGGAATATGAACTCCTGTGCCTGCCTCAAAATCCCTGCTATGGATAAAACTGGGTTTGAGTGGTAATGGAGCAACCTGTCCTCTTAAAATGAACAAAGGGCTGGGGAAGGCAGCCTGCTTGGAGACTGAATGTCAAGAAGAGAATAAAATAAAATGCATTTTCTTTTTCTGTCAATAAAAGAAACCCTGAAATGTTTGCCATTTTAAAAGAAAATCATCACGCCACGCTCCCGGCCAAGGGCAGTATCAAGAGTTTTAAAGTTAACAATTGTCTCTCTCTCACATCTCCCCACAGCTTTGAAATAAAATGGCCCCACTTCTTCAGCATCTTTAGGTTTGTGTTTGGGCATGTAGCAGACAGTCTACATCTCCTGAGTACCAGGAATTCATCTGTTTTCCCCCTCCCCCCCAATTTTGCTGGCACTCGCAGACAGACAAGGCATTTGGGGTATGTCAGTACCAGCCCATCTCTAGTTATCAACAGAAGGTTGTGAGGCAAGATAGCTATTCTTATCTGTCCAGCAGCTGCTTCAAAGCTCTTTCTATGTTCATTCTGTGCCCAACTCTAGTCACTCCAAGGTCTATCAGATCTTCCTTCTGTAGATTTGGTAAATGTGTGCCATCTATTTCATTGTCCATAAATGTTTCTTTATGTTCACCTAAGTTTAGACTTTCCAACCAATCTGCCACATCTGGTTTAGTCCACAGGTGGACAGGCTTAGTTGTAAAAGGCTTATTTGAGATTGGCTGTTGTAATATGGAGGGAGAAGGAGACCTGCTGCGCCCTGTGGTCAAGCCAAATAAGTCCCCAGAAGGGGGCTGGCTGGGTAGGCTAAATACATCGGACAGAGTTGGAGAAGGAGATGAGGCTGAAGCAGAAGCAGTCAGAGGAGCAGGCAGGATGTCTTTATTAATCTCTGTTGGTGAAACCACAGGGCTGGGAGCGTGCCTCGCTCCTGAGGTCCTGCTGTCATAGTCTGGGGACCTGCTCTGCAGTGTGATCGGCTGGCTGGCTCCGGGTCGGACAGTGAAAGTGATTGTTGTACTTCGTGTACCTGAGACAGTACTCATGACTTCCGTGCTCCTGCAAGGGCAAACACACAGGCACAGTTAGAGCTGCTGGCCACCAGCACGGCCCCACCAGCACGTGGTCATTACAGCATGGGAATCATCGAGGAGTTTCACATTTTAACCAAAAGTACAAAAGCAGTATAATTGACTCTTTCCCAGAAAACCAGCACTAATGGTAAGCCATTGTTAAGTTAAAGTTAAAGACAAATCATTTGGTTATGAGCAGTCCAGGAAAAAACACCTTCCAGAGCACACATTCTCTCCCTTCTTAATACCTGTTCCCAAATTAACTCCTGGTTAAATGAGAAGTGCTGAGTGGAACAAGCACATGAGCATTTTGTACTCTCAGCAAAGCACAACCAGGAGTCAACCTTCCCTTTGCTACATGGAGGGTTGGAAACTTTCAGTTCTGGCTTTACAAACACTTGATATAGATACTTTCTACTAGATATAGATACCAAATACAAGATATAGTACTTTCCTGTCTTGTAAATACAAGAAATTAAGGTTTTGTATTTACACCCATATACATAACATAGCCAATAATAGTAGTGGTGGAAAGTTTCAGGAGCACTGGATTTTGGATCTTTGGGCTTTCACTCAATTAATTTTGCAGAATGTTTTTAATTTATAGAACAAGCTGCTCTTATTTCCCTTTCTATCCATGCTTTAAACATAAAAGAGTTCTTCTAAGGTGCCTAAAACATCTCAGTGTCTATTTCCTTCCACAGAGAAATTACACTCTGGCAGTTTCACCACAAAATTAAGGAGACAAAATTCTTTTTCCTGTGCATGACTGGAGGTGGTGTAGCTGGGGTCAAGTTCTGCCTAAAGAAAATGAGTTTGAGATTAGGACTGAAGCAGGCATGAACCTCACTGAGAGGCTCGCTCTGATGCCCAGCCTGACAGGGTGGGGGAAGGAACACGACCCTCTGCTTCTGCCTGCTGGCTACAGAAGCAAATTTAGAAGGTTTGGGTCTGTTCATGTCATCAAAGGCTTGACCCCACAGCCCTCACTCCCATGGGAAGAGCCTGCTGGTCAGCATGCACACTTCAGGATGCTCCACAGAGCCCTTGCATGCCTGGAGCTCCAGGGTTCTTCACTTCAGAAACAACCTGCCAACTGGGAAAACCTTCAGACAACTAATTTAAAGCCCTTGCAGACCAAAGGACGGGTTTATTTATCCTGGGAGCAATGCCATGGAGTCCAGAGGACCATGTGGCTGATGCTGCACTGAGATTTGCAGTTCAGACCCTGACAGAAGCCCTCTGTCTCTGAGTTCTGTTTTTGAGTGCCACACTGTCCCCAGGCCTGGCCTGTCCTGCCTGGGCAGGACTGAGGATGCCTTGGTGCATGATGTCAGATGGAAATGCTCCCATTAATCCAGCACAGCATTAACTCTGCACTGCTGTGCAGAAAAGAACTCAGGGAGATGAAGGAAAAGCAGGGTAATGGCAACATGGGGCACTGCTACAAATGGGTTATTAATCCCTGTCTCCCCCAGTGCAGCCCTGAGCTGGAGACAGCGATTCCCTGGCTGGTGCTGCCTGTGGAGAGCCCTGAGAGTGTTCCCTGAGTCACCCCTGGGGCTCTGGCCCTTCACACCAGCCCAGAGCCCAGGGAGGTGCAGCTCTGCCACGCTCACAGCTCAGCAGGTCCCCTTCAAATAAAGCTCCCTGCCATGAGGAGAGCACTGAGAATCACTTTTGGGAGAGCCCACATCTAATTCACACCAACATTCCCACTGATTTCCCACAGGCTGCTCCACGGATTTCAATGGGAACAAGGGGATCTCTTTGGAAGATTGGTACTTCACTTAAAACCCAGTAGGAGCAATGCTTCCAGCACTTATGGCTTTGTAATTTAACACAGAAAGGAAACACTTGGCAAGGTTTTGAGTGTTCCCTGTGATGTTTTTGGCACCTAATGGCTCCCATTGTCTTCCAAGGCTGGAGCTAAGCATTCTTATAAATAAAAAGTCTGTGGCAAGAGACTATTAAATTCTACTAACCAAGGGGAACAAGTTATTTCCACCCCCTTTACCTCAGCACTAGCAGTCTCACACTCATTACTAAGGCATGATATAACTTAAAACCAAAAAAGCCTTCTTTGAAAAAGACTGGGGTAGTGCTATCCTAGTGATGGCAAGAATGAGTTTTGTATAAATAGGGAAATGAATCCCTGATCTTTACCTGCAATCACCCTTCTACTTAACTTTCCTGTCTTGCAAATACTAGAAATTAGGGTTTTGTATTTGCACCCATTGTGGCAGGATCAAATGGATGATGAAAATACAGCTTCTTTTATTCCAGATGATGAAAGATAATTTTTACTGCTTGACTGACAGCTCCAGGCTCAGTGCTTTGCAACTCACTTTTGCTGCTTCTCCTTCAGACTGCTCCTCTTAAAGACTCCCTGCCCAGCCTTGCTCAGGAAATTAAATAAAGGATGTTAAGACAGAATAAACAAACCCCCCAGAAGTAAACTCTGTGCTCTCATTTGAAGTATTCCTTGGCTGGTGTTCCCTAATTTTCTCAGCCCCATGGGCAAGAATAGCCAGGGTGAGCAAAGCATCCCAGGCATCCTGGTCCTTTGCTTCCTGTCAGCCTGGATCAAAGCATTGGCCTCACATGGCTGCAAGCAGCAGCAGGAGAACTGAGAGCATCTTGCTTTTTCCAAGCCAGAGGTTCAGGGCTGATGATTATTAAAACAAAACTCTGAGATAGTGATGAGATTTTTTTAGCTGATTGCAGATGTTTCAACACCAACTCAGTTCAGAGCCATGTGAGTGCTCAGATCTCATGGCATGGGCACAGCCCTGGTGGAGCTCAGGGAAGTCTGCCAGGCTTTCAGTTCCATGCCTTTCACTCCAAGATTACTTTCCCATGTTCTTTTCCCCCTTTTCCACCTGCCCTATCAACTCCACTCTTTTGTGCTGCTCTGCGATTGTAATCCAAGGGGAAAAAAAACCAACAAACCTAAGTATATTTATGTAACTCCTATGCATCCTAAATTATTATTTATGACATCTCTCATGTGATCTGGGGTGCAGACACAGCCTTGAAACCATCATCTGTCTTGCATTTTATGGTTGGTTGGCAGCCTGGTCAATAAGGAGGGAGCAGGTTCCAGCTGGAGAGCAGGCAGGGTTTGTTTTGTTACGGGGTTTCTGGATCTTTAATCATTTTTAATCATAATTTCTTATGCCTTATTTGATCATCTGTTATCCTAAACATGTCAAATCCATATTAAACCTGCCAAACCCCAAACTTCATTTTAAGAAAAAGGTGAAAAGTCAGATAATTATTTTAAATAAATGTTGCTCTGTTGGAATCAGCATATGGTGGTAATTTATAAACATTTGCTGCTGTGAGCCTGCACTGATTGCACTGCCCATTATGTTGCTTCATATTAAAATCAAAATATATAACCTATATGTCACAACCACATGGCCTCCAAGTACAAAAGCCATCAGCACAGCTTGTAGCCAAAAAATTCTTTTAAATTTTAAATTATATTTGCAAGATTCAAATTTACTGTTAACTTAATATCAGAGGCAAATCAGTGCAGCAGCTCCCATGGAAAAATAAAAACCCGATATGATTCTCAGCTCCTGGGAGCTGTTTTAGCCTAGAACTTTCCAGAACACTTGCTGGTTCTGACACAGCTTTTCCATTGCATCAAAGGAAAACACCTTAAAAACCAAGAGGAGTAATAAGTGAAGTCACTGTATAGGGGCGCTGCTGCAAGAAATTAAATTCTTACAGATCTTGGAGGATGCACAAATCCCAGAATTTGCCTTCACCTCTTAAATTTTTACTTTGTTGTCAGAGGCAATTTGCATGGCAGGAAAGTGAGGGAAGAATTGTGTGTTTTGGGGGCAGGTGAAGAGCAAGGGCTGACGCGATGACTGGCAGGATGCAGAGCTCCTCACAGGGGCGTTGTTTTATTCTGGGGAGAAGAATGGAGAGCTGCTCGGTGTCTGCTGCCAGTGAGGCACAGTCAGGGAGGTCTGTGGGAGTCTGTCTGTGCAGGGGCAGGAGCTTCCATGTGAAATGTCTGGAAAGCAGCAGGAAGGGGATGGTGCCAGGCCAGCAGGCAGCCTCAGCCCTCTCTGCTTGGATAACTGCAGGGGAAAGGGAAGCTGGAAGGAGAACCGCAGGAATTCCACAGCTTTCGAGGACAAGACGACTACACAGGCTGGTTTGTCTTTACTTTTGGCCTCACACAGGTGTGTAAAACTGTACTAATCATCCCTCCCCACCCCTCCACCTCCCAAAATCTGGCAGAATCTGGCCATATCTGAAAAGTCCTGCCCCTAGTTTAGGTGCTCAGACACATTCAGGAATCTGGTCTTATGTGCTCATGTTACCAACACATTTTCTGAGAACTCCTCTGATGAGTGTGGCTTTTATTTCACCTTGAGATGACATCCTAGGTCCCATTTTAGGATGGCTACCATTTCTGGATTAGGATGATCTAATCCACACTGCACTGTGAGAAACACAGTCACCACCAAAGTCACTGAAATGCAATAACAATGGGTGAGCATCAGAAAGTAGCAGAATGTACAACATAGAATAGTCCATGCTTTATGGTTGGCACTTACTTCATGGCACTTCAGCATGGCCCTCCTCTGACAACAGCAGTCATGACAGCAAATAAAAATGACAAAATGGAATGACTGAAACACTGCAGAAATCACTGACAAAGCAAGCAATCCTGTGAAATTGGCTGGCAAACAGTTAATGATGTGAAATGAGTCTAATGGGAGAGCAGCAAGTGAAAAATCAAGGCACTTATGTCATCCTCTGCCAAACCCAGACATCCTTTACCATAAAACCAAACACAGGACCACTCTCTGTAAAGGACTCACCACTAAATTCTGTTCTGCCTTACCTGCTTGTGGAAAAATAAAAGGAACTTCTTCAAATAGTCATGAAAAAAACTAATTCATTGATGGCCAAAATGACTGGCTAGTTTCACTTTAAAAACTTGTTCTCCCAGCACAGTGTGGGTTTATCTTCCTAGAGGACTCAATTCCACAGCATCCTCCATAACTCCCACATTTATGATGAGTATTTCCCACCACCAGCAGTCATGCCAATGTGCCCCAGAGGCCATGGGATTGTGCAAACACAGCTGGACAAATACAGAAAAACTGCGTTTCTCCCTCTGGCCAAGCCATGTATCATTTTGGTGTGGTGCTGGTGGAGAGCAGCAGGAGCTGCTGTTCCTTACCCCTTATCAGTGCTCCAGAGGCACGAGGGAGGGAGGATGCTGTGTTCCCTGGGGCTGAGCTGTGTGTCCCTGGCAGCCCCCAGGTTTATCCTGCCTCAGGCCCTGCTCTGAAAGTGAAAGCCCTGCTCTGCTTCTTTCATCATCTGCCCTGTTCCTTCATCAGCTCCTTATAAAAGCCAGGGGCCTCTCAAGTGGATTTATAGCACTGCTGCATTTATTGTGGTTGACACGTCCTGTCCTCCTCGCCTGCTGGAGGACATGGATAAACCAGATTAAAACCTCTGTCACCACAACTGATGGCCATAATTCCTCAAAGTAAATGGTGGCCAAAACTGGGAGTGGGATCTGGAGCTCTCTTCCTGAACCTTGTGATCAAACCTTTTAATTACACTTCAGTTAGTACAAAGTAAGCAAGGGCATCCTCTCACTTCTTCCTCTTTTCCCTTCTCCTGCTGGGCTCCTCTTTCCTATCCCACAGGCTGGCCACTACTACTGAGGATGGAGGAGCAGATGGTTTCCAGCCAAGTGTTTCCACACTCTATTTAAAAATCTTGAAGCTCAGTGTCTCCATAAGAACCATGGGAAAACTATAAATACACCATGGAAAATGATTGATAAACCAAGATGCAGAGAATAAAAGCAAGTTTAGGGTAGTTTCAATGTAATAATTCAGAAATGCTGTTCAGGACCGTAGAATCATCTCTTCCTAATCCCCATTTATCAAAAACACACAAAGAAGGTGTTTTTATGGGTTACTGCAGCCAGTCATTACCCCACTGTCTGTAGTTTAATTCACCCCTGTGCCACCCTAACAGGGCAATTGCCTTCAGTGAATCCCAGTTTTGCATCTACTGGCTGTGCCAAGAGAATTCCTAGTGGGATTTAGGATTCCAACCTGGCCCATAATCCTGTGTATGGCCCCATAAGCAGATACATATTTTTAATATCATCAGGCTGCCTGTGCTGCAAACACCGCCCAAGCGAGCCTGTGAATGCTCTTCCTATTTATAACCCTTCCCAATCCTTCTCCTTGGCTGAAGGATAGGAACAGGCCCACTTATTATCACTGCTCTGTTTGCAGAGCTAACAAGTTGTTCTTTAATTTAGCAGAATCCCTGATTTTTATGAGCCAAAATTCCTTGGTCCCTTTCTAATGCTACCTCACAGGGAAGGGCTGCAAGATCAACAATTGGTTGTCCTAAGCTTTAGATTATTAGGGGGAAAAAAATACCAAGGAACTCCAGGAATTTTACCTTTGAAATTTAAACATTAGCTTTTACACTTGAAATTTTCACAAGGTGGTATTCCTTGGTCATAATATTTGACAGCTTTGTAAAAAAACTGTGTCAGTCGTGCAGTTGGGCTAGAAAGGCTGTAATTTATTTAACTTTCAGAGAGATAAAGCTGGAGTAAAAGCAGTGAAAAAAACCCAAGGGGCTTCTGATTCCACAAGTGAACATCTCCACTTCCATCTCTCTGCCTTACCCTGGTTGAGATGAAAAGACTCTGCCTGCAGCACCTTTTCAAACACACTTAAAGCATCTGTAGATTGCTGGCTCTCTTCTGCTGTCTCCTGGATTATTATCTGCTTAAAAAATAAATCCTTTCCTGGTGGTTTTAGCAGCTTCAATCCAGCTCATAATTAAGAAGCAATCACATCAGTGTGGAAAATGGCAGGAAACAGAACCCAGCCCTCTTGTCTCCTGCTCCCACTGGGAATGCTGTGGAGGTGTCATTTTCTCCCACAGCCAAAGGACAGACAAGAGTTTTGCTGCTCTTTGCCACTGCCACCTCATCCCATTTATGCCCTCATTGCTCTTTGGGCTCTGCTACATCCCAGATCCTCTCTCCAGCTTGCAAAGACGAGTGTTTGTGTTTACTTTTCAGGGAAGAAGCAGGATTTCAGCCCCACTGAAATAATGCTTTGGGTGGGGTTCCCCCACCACAGTTGAGCCTCTATGTTCCATAATGAAGATGCAGTAATTTGCCAAAGCTGAGTTTGAAAAATTAAAAAACCTCAAGGGCAGAAAAAACCCAACATAAATTTGTAACACTAAGTCAGCTCTTCCTCTAAAAGGTAACATATGAGGCTACTTCTGCTTACATAACAGTTTGCTTTTCTCTAGTGAAGTATAGTTTTTCAAGCTTTCCGCACCCTTTACACCTTTAAAAATGTATTTTCACAGAAAAAAAAAATCAATTTACTTCTACTTTTCATTTTGCTCTCAGTAATGAGAGTTCTTTTACATATTTACAGTGCATTGTAGTCCGTAGCCTTGGTTATTTTCTAATAAAATAGGGATGCTAAAGATCTCCACTGTAACCTGGAAATACCTTTCAGTTTAAAAATAAAAGCTGATAAATAATGTTATACACATGAAGCTACAGACAACATGTTCATGGGGCTTAACAAGAAACATGATCAACATCTAGCAAAAATAATGTGGGTTTTTTTCATGTCTGAAAGCTTTTCCTGCAGACCCAACTCAATTTCTTCTCCGTTTAGTCAAGTGCCACTGAGAGGAATTCCAGAATTTCTATGTTTTACTCCCATTTCTCAATTCTAAAAATTGAATTCCCTCACTGTCACCAGTTTGATGACTTCCATCCTGCAGGAAATAATATCTAACTGTGTGATGCCAAGGCTGTGGATCACACTGTTTTCTGAATGAGCAATCTTTGCAATCAGCAGAGACACCTTCCCTTAAAAACAAATTATCTTCATGCTTGCAAAGTACATCAGCTTTCCAAAGCTGATGCTATTTATTAACCACCAGATTAATTCTAATAACATTTACTTAGGTGGCATGTTTTTAAAAAAATCTAAGCCAGCATGGTGGTTTTGCAAGAAGAAATACCTCAGTCTCCTAATGAAACAAATAAAATTAGCTTTCTATTTTTAATAATTGTGGATTTCAGGATATTATGTCCACATTCCATACAGATGTGGTTTAGTAATAACATGGACAGTGCAAAGTGATTTTTAATGAGCAATTCTCTGAAATACTTTATGATTAAGTAGATTAGGAGAGGTCTCTCAGTATGAATCAAATGAGACCACACAGTGAATGCAAAGCAACCCTTGGCAAAAACACTTTTTACCTGTTTGAAGCCAAAACACCTCATAGGACTGAGGAAAAATTAAATTATCACCCCATTTTAAAAGGGAAGAAACTAAAGAGAAAAAAAATTGAAGAGAGAAAAAAAATTAAAGAGAAATCTAAGAAATTCACATCAAAACAACAGAAAGATATGTGCAAAACTTGAAGTTGAAGGCTGAGAAAGCTCTTGTCCTACCGTGTAGGCAACACAAATGTTGACAGTGTAAGAAATCCTTGTTTGACACAGATTATTCGTTAAGCAAATACAGAGTACACTCCTCTTTTATCTATGTGATTTACAGGAGAAGTTAGAAAAGAGATGGCAAAAAAAAAAAAAAAAAAAAGATCAAGCCTTTTTGGAAAATGATTTGGTTAATTACTTTTACCTTGTACTGAGACTCGCAGTTTTCGTTCCAGTTGGCGACTCCAATCCCTCCCCTGGCTTTGAGGATTTCTCTCTGTTCATTTGCTGGAGTATTGAGTTCAATTCACTAATGACATTAGCCTTGGGGCCTGAGAGAATCGGGCTTTTCACCTCCGGCACGTCCCCCCAAAGCTTGGATGTCCTTTGGGGGACAGCTTTCGCCAGGTTGGGCTGGGCACTGATGGGAGGCGGGGGCGGAGCGGGAGGAGGGATCACAAAGCTGTCTACAGTTTCCTCGATCAGCGCGTCCTTGTAAAGTGCATTGCTTTTGTTGATTATGGGCTTCATTTTTGGCTTAGGAGGTACTGGGGGTTTGTCCACCAGAAATGTTTGCCCATCTGCATAGACTGTACAAGTATCCACGTTCTCCCCCCCTTCTGAGGATAAGGTAGAGATGCTGGACACCGTTGAGATAGTGCTGGTTGTCTCTAGGTGATGGTCACTGCTGCTCCGACTGTCAACCTCCTCAATGCCAGAGTCGGCGACATTGTCGAAGCTGTCGGGGGGTGGCAGGAAGGATGCAGGCAAACAGTTTGAGAGACCCGCTTGCTTTTTGCCGTCCAAGGAGTTTGCTGGCTGGCTGGGCGAAGGGGTGCCGTTCTTCCTCTGCGCCATCAGGTCTGTCAGCGCCGAGCCGGGCACCGCGCGGTCGTCGGGGATGTCGAAGCTGTTGGCAAACTCCAAGGGAGGGGGCAGCGGCTCAGTGAACAGGAACTCCTCGTCGATGTCCACCGAGGCCAGGGGCGGCGGGGGGATGCGGAAAGGCAGGATGACAGGGTCGTCCACAGAGCTGGCGGCCACGATGGTTTTGCATGGAGAAGCTGGGGCCTCGGGCGCGGCAGGGACGCTCAGCTCACTCTCCGCTTCCTCGCTGCCCTCCGGCCTCTCCGGCGGGGAGTTCTCAGGGCTCGGCTCCATCTCAGCTCCCTTTTCCTCCTCATCCTCGGGCATATCATCTGACTTCGCCGTATCCACTGTGTGCACCATCAACAAGCCAGCTGATTTTTGCTGCGAGGTATCCACGATGTTTATCAACATGTTCTTCTTCTCCTCAGCTTTCTTTTCTTTCCCTGCATCCATCTCGTACTTGTTCTCAGTCTCCTGCCGTCTCAACAGGCCGCGGGTATTTTGCCTGGTGACAGTGGCAGTAACAGGAAAAGTCGTTTCCATGTTGGGTCTCAGCTTGGTGTCGATGTAAAGCGGTTTGTTAAGGTCGGTTTTGACTGCGTCCCCTTTGCCTGGAATCTGCTGTGTCTGCTCTTTCATGGCTCTGTCCCTGGCAGAGAGTGCAAGGGCAAGTGGAGAGTTTGGATCCAACAGCTTCCCTGTGACCGGGTGGACGTAGCTATCCGAGCTGGGAGCACTCGTGGGCTTGGCTGCCCCCATGCTGTTGTCAGTGCCTTTCGTTTTGGACGGAGCGTTCAATGTCCTTGAGTCGCTCTGGCTGCTGGGCTCGCTGCTGTTAAAAAGGTTTTCAGGGGGCTCCCTGGGGGTGGGGATCGGAGATGGCGACATGAGCTGTCTGAAACCATCCTCGCCGCTGAACATCGCCTCCTCGGTGAACTTGGACTGCCTCATCCGTGGTGTCGGTGGGGTCAATCCAACGTCCTCGTCTCCCAGGTCTGTGGAGAGGAAGGCCGGGGAATTGCGCCTCGCCTCCAGCCTCTTTTCCCTGTCCCTCACGGCCCCTGCGATGGCTGCTGCGAACGGGCTGCTGACTCCCAGGCTGTCGTCAGGCCGGAGCTGTCCGGGCTGCTCCGAAGACTGGGGATCGATCTCCATGCTGCTCCCTTGGCTGCTTTTCCCACTGCTGCTGGTGGATGGCTCTTTGACGATGATGGTTGGGATTGGAATAGAGCAGGTCTTTTCTGGACTGTCCTCCACGTTGGATTGTTTCACCAGCATCCCCTTCCTCCTGGCTGGCTTGGCCGGCACGTAAACGGCTTTGCTAGCGATCTTCCCGACCTCGGAATAGGGGTTTTCTGGCATCTGGCCCCTCTTGCTCCTGAAATTGGCCTGAGCTGCGGCACTCCGGTTGTACAGGTCTTCCGAGTCCAGGGAGTACCGGTCCAGCTCCCGCCGGTAATAGATCCCTTTGTCCCTGATCATCGTCCCCACGCTCTCGGGCCGAACCAAAGAGATCTTTGCACCTGAATTCTGGTTAAATGGAGGTTTGATTGTTCCGTAGCTCCGGGAGGTCAGGGATTTGGGGGAGTTGTACAGAGAGGGGGAAGGTGGCGGTGGTGAGGGAGGTAATGACTGTGGTGGCGGTGGGATATCTTCAGAGGTGTCAGGCATGGAAAGACTCCTGGTAAACTTCAGCATAGGAGGGGCCAGAAACTGCCGCTCTTCCTCCGTTATTCCTGAAAAATCAGAGAGTGCTTTTAAAACATTGCCACATCCACCAGGATCCCTCACAATTTCTCCATCCAACCCAAAATTCCAGGGTGCATTCCCCATGGAATGGGGAGTATGCAAAATTCCAAAAGAGGCCTTTAGGTTGATTCCCATCATAATCATTCTTTCCTGTTGGACATCCCAGGTGCCAGGATTGAAAGGGATGTTATGGAATTTTAATTACACTGATGCATAAGCAAATGTTTGGGGTTTTTGTATCATTAAGGTGGCTGTAGAAAAGCACATTTTCTTTGAAAACTATTGAACAGGGAAGATATTCTGTGCAGAGGAGCTGCTTCTGCCTTGCTCCAGTACTCTACAATGCATATAATAGAACAACTCAGAAACTTAATGAATTTTTAAATGCAATTGAAATTTAGCAAGGGGACTGTGAAGATCCTATTGGGAAAAAACCCCATCATGTTGCATTTCAAAAGATGACATTATATGGCTTTTAACATAAATAAACTGGGTAATACTGGGATAGTTTTGATGCTAATTTTACATCAGCATAATGCATTTCTAAATTGATAAAAGTCACTGCTAAAATTACTAACAAGAACAAAGAAAGCCAAATTTGGTGTGCTCTTTGTTTCTTTGTTGTAAAAACATCTATTGACATCATTTCACATGAAAGAAAAGGTGAATTTTAGTCCATTTGATCAACAGGATGTCTTTGTAAACTACACAGCATTACAATGCTTTCACCTCAATAACAAGGGAAAAAAAGGATCATATTTTGCCCTAACATTTTGCAAAAGGTTTGTACTGACCTCTTTTTTTTTTGTCCTTGTTGGAAGGAACATTCTAAAGAAAATAACCAAATTATAATTCCATACTTGCCAAATGTGGAAATCACATCACCTTACACACAAACTTCTTTTCTCATGAGCTTTGTAAAAAGATTAAACAGCAACTCACTGGGGTAAAGATGTTGGAGGAACACACTTTAGGAAAGAACCAAAGTTACTAAAAGTATGCCATTAATGAACAAAACCATACAAGAGAGGCGTTTTACCTATAGATTTTTGTCTTCTCATTGTACCCCGAGGTATACCCAGAAAAGGACCTTGAGGGCTCCCTGGGACAGTGGGTGTCATCACAGCAATACCCTGTCTCTCATACATGGACTACAAAAGAGCAAACAGAAACCCCAACAGCATTAAAGCATGAAAGTCTCTCCCATGTGGAAATAATGCCTTATCCATTACCCCTTTCACTGAGAATTCTTATGGAAAAGAATGAATCTGGGGTTATTTGTGGGGAGGAGGCGGAGAGAAAGGGAAGGCTGGGCTTTGTTTAGACACTCATGAAAGGACAGCAGCTGTAAGTGGAGTGTGTTGATATTATTTACAAGGCAACAGCTTAAGGTGGGTTATGGAAAAGTATGTCCAAAATGCAACAAAACCATATTTTAATTTTTTTTTACCTGCAAAGTTTTGTAAGATTAAATTCTGCACTTGAATGATGCAATTTCAGAGTTCTGGCATTTAATTTTTAGTACGTGCTATAGTATTAATGTCAATTATTCCCTTACAAAGCATTGGGCATTATTTAATCAAGGAATTAGATACATAAGTAGGAATAAAGCAGTGCTTCGTGGCTCCCACTCACATTCATATCTGAAGGAAAACATCTACTAGAAGGCCGCTGTTTTATAGTTGCCACTCTGGAGTCCACAGTTGCATTGTCTGCAATTCTTGATGGCTTGGAAACTGGCACTATTTCATCCACCTTATCTGTAATATAAAAGCATTCAGTAAAATAAATATCACTTGTTCAAAGAACTGGAAAAGTTAAGTATTGCAAGGTCAAAGGAAGAGATTTACTTTTCAAAAAATGCAAAGAAAAAGTTTTTTTGGCATTTTAACAAGGCAACGCTTGAGCATCATAAGTCGTGCAAGCCGAGCACTTTTTATTGCTGCTACATAACATGCATGCTTTAGTTTTAAGCCTGCATGCATTTAATGTTTACTTAGTGTGACTCGAAAAACAATCCTCTTCTTCAAACCTTCAAAATGTGAAGGGAGAATATCTATATAGAAATGGAAAGAAGACCTTTAGAAATAGTGAATCCGTAGAGCACTGTTTCAAATAGAGATAAGCAGACTGTACTTAGTCATCAGAATTTTCAGTGATATTTTGGACAATAACAAGTACTCCAGAAGTGCTCTTTCATGCCTATGCTCCTTAAATAATAACATCCTGATTTGTTCACACTCTTGGACTTGTAGGCTAGCACTGCTAACTGAATCCTTTGTTTAAATTAAACTTTTATATGCATTTCTGTTGCTTTGGTTTTTTAAAAATTTCTTTTAATAACTGGACAGTTTGGGAATGCATTTAGTCATGGTCAGAAGTAGACCGAAAATAGGCCAAGTCCAAATCTGAATGAGAACTTCAACATTTGGATTTGGGACTCTGATCTACTGCATGATGTGATGGTAAAATACAGGGATAAGTTCAATCAGGATATTCCAAAGCTGAGTGCTGGTGTTAGCCCCATCTCCAACTTTGGTCACAAACAAGGTTCATCAGCATTAAATACAAAATGCTACTCCCTCACATGGAAGACCTCGAAGTACAGTATAATCCACTAATTATTGCCTGACAGCTCCTTTGTTCGCCCCTTCTACTGCTATGAAACCAAGGCACAAAGAAATTAAATCACTAGCCCAAGCCACCAAGAGAGTTTGAGTTTGGAATCTCTACTAGAATCCAAACTGGAATCACACCAACACCTTTCCTTGCTACACCTTCCACTGCATTTGCTTGCCTGCATCATGTTAATTTAGAGTCTTTTCCTTTGAAGTTTCACCAAAACTAGGATTAGTTTCATAGCCTGTGGCATTTCTGTGAGTGGAACACCTCAGCCTGGCTCCTAGGCTTCCACAACATGAGTCAGAGCAATGCTACTTTTCAGCAATTAGCTCCATCTCCCAGTTAATTGTTTATTTGCCAAACAAGGATAGTTACTTCATTAGGATACTGCAGACTTGAAAAATCCCCAGGGTTTTGGTGACCTAGAGCTGGTGTTACTACCCCAAGTATTGTATTTAGGGATTTAAATTTTACCTCTCGCTGGAGAGCAGCACACTCAGAACCCTGGATATTGATATGGATGGGAAAAAGGCAGGAGGAAAAGAGCTTTTGATCCCTCTAAACAGTAGATCTGGCTGATGCAAGGATGATATTTTAAACAGGAGAAGAAGAGAGGGAAGAACTTTTAGCCTTCGGGTTAGGAAGAAGGTTGTCCTAGAAGTGGGTATTTCAGTGTCACAGGGGGTCAGGGAGCAGGCAGGAAAGGAAAGGCTGAGCAGCACCAGTAGGCTAAACACTGCTGAGAACTGTCTCACAAGAGTAGTGTTGATGTTTCTTTTCAACTGAAGTTAGCATTCAAGTCTTTTCATTGGTCTGCTTTTTTTTTTTTTTTTTTTTTTTTTTTTTTTTTTTTTTTTTTTTTTTGTGGGGTTTAAATCATCCAGTGGAAGGAGAAAAGGAAAAAAATTCTTAAAATTGTCACATGTATTCAAAAATAAAAAAAACAAGTTTGTGTCACATTTCATAAGGCTTTTCATAAGGGGATCTATCACCAAGAGCTTCAACTGGGCAGAGATTTCCTCTTAAGGCTCTCCCACCCTTGTTCTCATCCCAGAAGCCAAACAACTAATCTTTGGGATACAGAAAGAAGGAAGCCTTGGAAACTGAAGCACTCAAAATCTGCACATAAGAAATAGAAATACACCACGTAAGAAGTGATCCCCTTTATTTTGAACAGACACATGTAGCCAGATACCCATTCAGACAACAAAAAGCTACAGGGAAAAAGTGATGAGGCCATGACAGACACTTGGAAAAGCATGAAAATTTTTGTTGGGGATGAAACATACATACCCTCCAACTGCACTGATTTTGCTAGACAATCCTAAAAGTCAGATCCTAATTTTGGATCTGACCAAAATATCAGTTGGTACCCATTCTTAAAACCATGAGGGGAAAAAAAATCCCTGTTTTTTTTTTTGTGAGTTTATTGCAGGTTTCTTGTATGTAGAGAGGTTTTCAGTCCTTCTCACCCTAGAGCTGCTCCCATTTGCCACATTTAGCCAAAGCATCCAGAAACGGGAGAGGAGGGTGGGTTAAAGCTTGAGCTGCTTTGCAAGGAACCCTTTAGGGCTTCCAATGGCAGCACTGCACAGCTTTCTCTTGCTCTACTGTCTTTGGATCAGAAAGCAAAGGTAGAGTGGAACTTGTCATTTTGGAGCTACTACAACAAAAAATGTGAGGCCACAGAAGCAGCCAGCACGTGGAGACTGATCCTAAATGGCGGCAGCTACATGGCGGGTCCTGTGGGAAATGTCAAAATCTGAACGCCTGGCCACAACTGCCCAATCCTGCTGGAGTGAAAGCATGACATGAAACAAAAACATCCTCACTGCCCTATCAAACGTGCTCTTGAGGCCGAGGAAATGGACTGTCTGAACCACAGCTAGCCTCACTCAGACTCACCCCAGAGAAAGAAGACGTGGTGGGCCAAACCTCCACTCGCCTGTGCCTTGACAGCACCAGAGAGCAAACCCCTCCTGCATCCGAACCACACATTCCAAATATACTCCTACTGGAATCATTTGTCAGGCTCACTAATTAGCTCTCCTCCCAGTCTCCTTGTGAGCTCAAATACTCTACAGCATGCATTTCTCATACCACCAAGAGGGGAGGCTCACAAGCTTGTGTTGGAAATTCTCTGAGGATAACTTTACAAATAACCCTGACAAAAGAGAGAGAAGAAAGTCACAAAACGGATGCAAAAATTGGCACCTGCTGTGAGGTGTGTAGACAGTGTGGCCCAAAGAAGCCTGCCTCCAATGGGATTTTTTAAAGGAATGCAGCTGGATGAAGGTCAAAAGGAAGGAATGTGGGAAAAGCCTGCACTGGAGGTTGGCCATGCAAGCTGCATTTCCTCCTTGAACCAGTTGTTAAGCAGAGTACAGCCACAAGCACACACGCACACACACTTTTACAGGAGAAGTTTGTGGCTGGCTGGTAGAGTAACAAACTCTGATCTGCTCTGCCTCACTGGAAGACAGGGAAGAAGAGTCTATGTCTCACTAGCCAAAGAGCATGGCTCGGTTGTAGTCACAGAAGAGGATTTTTAAGCCTACGATTATTCCCTGGCATTTTCCATAGAAACTGCTCTGCACCTTCCCGAGAAGTTGCAACGGCTTGTTGAGAGTCAAACACAGGAGCCATGCTACACCTGTGAGAACCTGTCCCCACTGCTCCAGGGCCTCCTGGGAGCAGCATCCTTCCAGAGAACTGTCAGGGATACCACATGTAAAAGCCAGTCTGATGCCTCTGCATGCATATAGCAATTTGAGTGCCACTATATTAAATTCCCCCGAGAGAGGCAGCACCAACAGATATAAAATAATTTATTGCCAAAGTGCATTTCCATCTGCCCTGTTGGGTTACCAATGGGACCCATGCCCTGCTCAGGGTGCCAGCCCTCAGGAAATTGGATGGCCTAAAGGCACAGAAAGTAGTTGTGTTTTATCAAGATGCAGATCTCGTCTCTGATGAAAAGCTCTTAATCACAGACAGAGTAGCACAGTACCCAACAGCATGTCATGACTTTTACATTCTCAAGAGCTCTGGCTGCTAGGCAAGTTGCTTTTTTCTTTTTTTTTTTTCTTTTTCTTTAATAATTATTATCTGCGATAATTACAGGGGACAGTCTCCTCCTAATAGATTTGTTGCAGGAGATGGCTCTTATCCCCATAGAACACATTGCTTAGTGACTCCTGTTCCGAATACCCAGACTCTCTCAGAGGAAAAAGTATAATGCTGCCCATCAAGCCACCAGATCCATCATCAAATGAACTTTGAAAACGAGAGTCAGGTGCCCAGATAGATCTGGTGGCACATCACTACACAGCCCCCAAAAAGAGAAATATGAGGTATGATCCTGGCAACATTACTTATTGTACGACATAGCCAAGACACGTGGATTAGCTCCACCGAGGGTCTTAGGAAGTGAGCTGGTGAGACCCACAGAGGATAAGAATGGTCATGATCCAATACAGGCTATACCCCAACACCTCAGGCTGGCATGCCAGAAACACCAGGCAAAGACTGATCGAACACAGTTTGGGAGGCGAGTATTGCCAAGACCTCTATACTTACCACCAAGTCCCGCGTGCTTGCTCAGAGGGGGTGGGATAATGGAGAAAGAAAACTCAAAAAACAGCTGCCTCAAGAAATGACTTGTATTTGTAAGAAAAGCAATGAATGCCTGGCACAGAGTAAAAAAATGCTCATATGAAGTTAAAGTGAAAGAACAGAGGCAAATGTTCTTCAAATACCAGCAGCACACATCGTTAACAGTGCAAATATAAACTACAAAATGTTAGACTAATCTAGTCAGCCAGAATACAATGTTAGCCAATGTAGGAAATGGTTGAACTCTGCCACCGATGGCCTTATGGCTAAGAATTAAAAGGACAGGCACATTAAAAAAAACCTCTAAAAATCCTATGGAGTGGTTATTTTTTCTTCCCTCCCCCTTTTGCCTGGCGTGGAGGCATGGGCAGCGAGGCCCTCTCGGTTATGGCTCTCTGCAGCCGGCCACTGCGACAAGGCAGGGTGGCCTGCGGCGGGTCGCGAGAGTCGCTCGTCCCTTCGGCCCCTGGTAAGCACACAGTGGAGGATGCCACTGCGTCCTCACCAGTCCATGTCGAGGCACACGTCAACTCGACATGGGGGGTGGCTCTTTGGGAGATGCGCGTTTCGAGGACCTGCGTCCTCGGCTGCTTGAGGAAAGCTAAAATCTCTGACAGGTAGTTATGGATGGCTCTTGTGGAGGTAGCCACAATGCCCAGCTGCAGCTCCATACGGCCCATGGACTGGGACATGAGACCCATGGACTGTGCATGCTCCCTCTTGATATTTTCCAGCAGCTGCACAATCCTACTGTTGGTTTCCATCAACAGCTTCTCTCCCTCTGTTAGCTGGGGCTGCCCTCTCCAACCCCGATCCCTAGGGACAGGCTCAACACCGCAGCGCTCTTCATTCATTTCATCATTTCCCTCCTCCTCAGGAGAGTCACTTTCAAACTGAGGAGTCCTACTGAGTGACTGATCCCCGGGAGACTGTATGTCCATGGTGCACTCTGGAGTCCGCGCCGGTGTTTGAAATCCCTCAAAATCCTCCCCAACGTTGCTGTGCGTTTCAGATGAGGACAGCGGCCACTGCCAGCTCTCTGTGGTCCTGGCTGGCGAGTCTTCGTCAGAGGCAGGCACCGAGGATTCCTGTTCTTCAGCCGGCGTGGACAGCGAGCTCCCTCGGTGATGGCTGGCTTGCCCCGAGGATCCAGGAACCTCCCCATCTTGCTCCCCAGTGACATCTGGCAATCAAATAGAGGAGCAACAACCACTGTATCTGAGGCCAGGCAGATGGAGGTATCTACATGCATTGGACAACACATAGAAATAAGCCAGTTGGGAAGCCAGAGTGTATGTGTTTGGGCAAACGGAAGGGCGGACTAAAGTTTAGTGACTGCATTGGGCACGTGGCAATTGGCGTCATTAAGCACTTTTGGTCTCAGTGCACACTGTCCTGTACCCAGAACACACACAGCCCTGCTGCATCCCAAGGCAGGAGCTACCAAATTCCCCTCAGCGTGACTGTGACAGGAAATGTCAGTGAACCTAGTGAGAAGCTCACCTATGCACTGCAGTGGTGTCAGTCAGAAATCCCTGGGACGAGCTCAGGGCCAAGGGTCCAATTGAGCTTCCTGGGGTGCCAGATGTGCTCCACCACTGGCTGAGGGCAGCCCTTTGTTGCTCTGAAGCACTGCTGGCTATCTTCACTTTTGTCCGACGTCTCACGTCACCCCACCCAAAATCTCTCCCAAATAACTGCTGCAGCGTGACGGTGGCCGTCCGTGGGGTTATCCCGTGAGCAATGCCCTCCCCAACATTTGCCAGATTCTCCTTGCTCTCTTCTCCAAACAGTAGGAAATGCTATCTGAGGGCATTGCTCGCCGGGATCTCTTTGTCTCCTGCAAATGAACTGAGTTTTGCCCTCCCCTGGCTACCTCTTCCCTTGCCTGAGGGTGCGTGGTGGAAATCTGGGTGCAAGTGCTTCCCCATGGCAACTCTAGAGAAAAATGCCCTCCCAAAGAGCAGGAAAGGCTCAGGCTTTTGCACCCACAGGAATCACCAGCTCACAACAGAGTGTGATCTACCCAGCTCTGTCCCGCACCTCTCTGCATTATGTGAGGCTGTGGCCAGGACTCTGTACATTTTCTGTTACTTCAGATAAAAAAATGAGCCCACTTCTTTTTTTTTAAATTTTTTTTTTCTTTGAGGGGAGCCAATTTGGTCATGAGAAATCACCCTGGGGCAGTGTGGCTGAAGGAGGCAGCCCAAAGCCCAAAGGCCAAAGCCCAAAGGCCAAAGTCCTGCATTCCCCACGCTCAGGCAAGGGACAGCTGAGAGAAGCACTGCTCTCTGTAGGGTTGTGACCCAACCAGGCTGCTGCTGGTCTCACCACAGTGGCCTGAGTGCCAGATCAGTGCTATGCCTACTCTCTGGCATCCCAGCCTTGAAAAAAGCTTTTTGGTTTTTTTTTTTTTAAGGATTAATTTCTGCTTTATGAAATACTGCTCTGCAGACCTCAGTGGAAGCTGTAAGCTTATATCTTATATCTTATATCAAGGTGTTGCTGAGGTCATGTTAAACCACACTTTTGGTTCTGTTTATGAATCAGGGCAGGGTTTTGTTTGATTTTTTTTATTATTATTTTATGCGAAATATAATGAAATGAAAAGCTTTTTCTGACAGACCTTAGGATCCCTCCTCCTATATCTCAATCCCTGTCTACCACAGTGTGGTACTCATTATTTCTACCCCTGTGTGCCTACAATATTATGGTGCTCTAAAAGGGATTCTGTGTGACTTCATTGAATCATGACTTTTAAGTGCTAAAATAATGGATATTATTCGTGTATTTAGCATATTCACTACTTCAAAGTATTCACATTCAAAGTATTCATATTCTCTCTGCGTCTGGCTGGACTGTCCAGTTGCATGTTTTATGGAAAGTGAAGATGAAATTGTATTTGTAAAAGGCATGAGCTCCTTATGGAAATGAATTCTAGGGACAAACTATCATGCAATCATTGGCTCTTCCACTCCATGGAGGTTTGAAAGGGACTATATCTCACCCTAACTAAGAACTGGTTCTTTCTTGGATATTCTTCTCCTGCTTTGTCTAATACAGCCATAGCTGCATTCCTTCATTAGCAAAGCTGTCTTAACAACTACAGTGTAGGATCATGAAATGATTTCTCAGCATTTTCCTATTTGAGTACACATGAAAAAAAAAAAAGAACAAAAAAACAGGGGACCTAATTTTACCACACAAAGCAAACACACACTTCAATTAAAGTCTATGGAATCAGAGTGAGGTAAGGGATCATAAATACTCATTCTGGTAGAGCTACTGGTCATACTGAATGTCTTGGCATTTCTTTTGACATGTCAACAGAAAATTCTCCATATTTAAAAACCCATTTAGCTGGCAAGTGTTCTAAACAGAGCCCACCTAACAACTGGTAAGTAGTAGAAACAAACTATACTGGAAGTCAAAAACAGAAGCAAAATGAAATCAATAACTTCCAAACTCCACACTGATTAATGAGTACTTCTGTAAATGGTATCACTGTCTAATTTCTTCAGACTCAGAGGGACCAGAATACCTTTGTTATTTGTGCATGTCTACACATTTGCCAGAGGCAAATTGCCAGAGAAAAATTTCTCTGAAAAATCGCAGTAATAAATTTTTGCAAAATTCCTTCTGTCCTATCAAATGTTACCACTTGCCATTCTCCCAATCAGTCTTTTCAGCCTTTCAGAGCTGAAAGAACAGCATCTGGCAATCGGTGACCAATGACACAAATGACAAAAAAGCAAAAAGTCTGTGAAAACTCCTAGGCAGAAGGTTAATTGTGGAAACTCTTGGCGAATACTTCTGAATAATGAATACATGCACAGGCTTTAGGTTAGGTTGGTAAACTTGGCTGGCAATGAGAAGGAGGAACAACCATCACTGTTATTATTTGTAACAAGGAGTTCAGCACCTCTCAGCAACTCAGGTTTCTGGAAGCTTTGGGAAGCATTGCCATGGGCATGGGGAACCGAGGGTGTGTTACAGGCATGGCCCTCCACAAACTTTCCTTCACTAAGGAGCAATCATGGGAAAATTGCTTGGAGGCCACTGGCTGACACCACCTGGATGAACATGTGAGTCTCTGCCCAAGAAACCCATTCCTTGGTGGCCAAAAGTCACCCTGAATTCTGGGTGGATCTTGGTCAGGTTGGTTACACCAGTGCCTAGGCTGGGGCTGTGGGAGAGGTGTGCCAGGCACAGCAGGGGCACTGCAAAGCTGGCTTCAGCCAGAAACCATCCTTATGTTGGAACAGCTGTCAGGGTGACCTCAACTAACTGCTTTTAACTCCTTAGAAAAGGGGCCACTTCCAAAAAAAGAGAAAGAGAAGGCCACTATAATGTGAAGTCAAAATTGGCCATGGATCAAAGCATGCACCAACATGGCTGACCTCACCTTGTTAATTTGCTTTAAAAAGAAGAAGTCTCTTTCTTTTCAAGCTTTAAATAGAGTGGGTACAAAGAAGCACAGCTGGCTTCCTTGGGTGTGAATCAAAGGGAAGAGGTCAGATTCCCTGATCTTTCTAGCAATTTCCACCTGACACACCATTCCTACATGCAGCATTTTGCTCACAGTGATAGATATGACTTACAGGCAAAATAGGTCACTTCTGTCTTTTCCAGGTATCTTTATACCAAGTGATAGCAGCCATCAGACCTGCAGCCTCCAAGGTTCATGTTCCTAACCTCATGTCCCTTGCTCTGCTGGGGCAGGACTTCCGTCTCCATCCTTAAATGGCTGAGGAAGGGACTCAGGGAGGAGCATGCAAATGTGCTAAAGGGAGCAGAAACATCTGGAAGCCAGTGACCCACTGCACTTCAGCTTTAGTGTTTGATCACTGTGGGTACTGTGCAGCTGTTTCCAAAAGCCTCCTGGGATTCACAGGTTTCTGAAGGCTGTTTTTTGTTTTACCTCAGTGACTCTGCTGTGTTTAAGGAAAAAAAAAAAGAGATCTGCTATTGAGGGGGTCCATGCAATAGGAACTGGTGAGCCTCCACCAAAGTCCTGGCTATCTCCCTTTCTCCCCTGTTGGACAGGTTCTCTGTTTCTGCAGAGGAGCAGAATCTGCCAGACAGATTCTCTGTTCCTGCTGCCTATGCAGGTGATTCCCCTGGGCTGACACAGAGCCTGGTCTGACGTGGTGGATCAGCAGGTGCTCCTGGAGGCCACAGGAGAGCTGCTCTAGGTGTGCCTGCAGGGGAGAGTTGTGGTTTGCCCCATCCTGCCCTGAGCATGCTGATCAAAGCCAAGTTTATTCCAGCCTTTAGGTACATGAATATGTCCATTATTTTGGAGCACTGCTATTCCGTGCTATTCCTTGCACAACAACGTTCATCACCACTGAGAGTCCTTTGTGTTGGTCATTAGGCATTTTTAGGATTGTAGCAATTACTGGGTTGAGATACACAGAGAATTACTGAGTGGTTGATTCTGCTGCAGGGGTAGAGGACTGAGACAGAGGCCAAGAACAGAGCAGGGCTTTGGATATACACAAACTTTAGAGACATCAGAAGTATTTCTTTAACTTTTGGTCACTGAAGAACATTTGAGATTTATGCCTGTGTTGTGCCTTACCTGCCACTTGGACTGGCAGCTGATCCCTCCCCTGAGATGTGCTGCTCTCTTTAAGAAGCCCTCCTTTTGAAATCCCACCATTCCTGTTTCACCTCTGCTACCGGGTCGTTGCCTTTTCTTTCCATTATCTTTCCTTTTCAGCCTGCCCCCCAGCGGAGCTGCACGGGAGGGCTGGGGCAGGCACCGTCTCTTCCTGCTGACAGACAGGTGGCTGGAGATGTCCCTTGGCCACAACAAGGGGGCCAGGAGCCCAACAACAGCGGGAACACAGCGGGGGAGCCTCCCGGGCCCTGCCTCTGCTGCTCTGGACCTGGGCCTCTGTCTGTATCTCAGCATCCCTCCTGGGGTGGGTGCATTTCTCAAACTGCTTAGGTACCAAGGTGATAGGTGCCTTGTAAATACCTAAGATAGATACAGACAGAAACTGTACCAGGCGCATTATGCAACACTTCAGACAATGCCAATGGCACCTCGGTGCTGTAGGATCACCCACCTGGTCCAGCATCTGCAGGCAAATACTGGGCACATGCATTTTTCCTTTGGAAAAGTGATGGGAACACAGGACATTCATTCTTCCTTGGTGGCAACAGGTTTGGGCACGCAGCCCTGAGTGTCAGGCACTGCACATGCAAGGGTTTTGTTCCATCGCCTCCCCTAAATACGAGTGTGCAGGTTTGGTTTAATTTCCTTCGTTGACCAATAAAATTTGCTTCCTTGTCAATAATCTGCAAAAACGGGTTACAGGAGCTGCACCAAAACTAAAGGGGTGGTCTTCACATGTGCCCATTTGAAATGCCTTTTAAATATGGCTGTGGTGCTGCTTTCATCTTTTGGATTCATTTTTTTATCCCAATTTATTTTATTTTTAACTACAAGTAGTTTGTTTTTAGCATGAAGACCAGGAGTGATTATGTATATAATTAAGTTTCCATGTCTGGGGGGAAAAAAAGAACAGCATCTAAATCAAGTAGGTGCAATTATTTGCACTGCATTCCTTTTAGGTTTTTGGCACTTCCCATATATATGCCAAAGGCCTTGCCCTGCTTAATTTGTAAAAGAATAGCTGGGAAGTAACTGGATAAAAACTTCAGGGGGAATGTCTGTGGGTGGGAGAGCTACTAAATGACAATTTGGGCAAACAGTAGGTCTGGGGATCTGGGCAAGGCTTTCAGAGAAGCAGATGGACAAAAATTCTGGACCACCTTCCCAATGCTAATGGGCAGGTGAGAACCCACTGATTTCAAAAGAGAGCTTGGTCAGAGCACAGGAGTTCATTGATAAAGTTGCTTGGCACAGAAGCAATTTCACCTGACAGCATCCCTGGGGGAAAAACAGGCGACTCATGTTTGGTTAAAATGGTTAAAAATGGATCTGTGCCTGCTGAGAACAAATGGCTTTCTTTCCAGCTCTTCAAACAGGATCAGATGTGTAAAAATTCATCAAAGACCAAAAGTAGGTAAAGTATAACAAGGCCTTCAACACATCACTGAGTATTTAAAGACTAGCCTTAGCTGAAGCATGGATTCAGAGTAAGAACATTAAAAGTAAAGTTCAAAATCCAAATTAGTTGTTTATGATCAAAATTAGAGGAAAGAAACAACAAGTTCAGCCTACAGCTATTTCCTGTAAATATATAGTTAAAAATATACAGAAATGGAATGACCTGAGTTTTCATGTGGACAATTAGGCTAATCCTCATCAATCTGCCACCACTATATTTTAATCTGGAATTGCCTTTTTCCAGCCCCACCCCAAATTAACAATTTGCAGGATTGTGCTTGAATCACAATGCCCAAAGCACACATTTAACCATACTGCAAACAACAGGCAGAGAATATTATTTTAGCAGTCAGTAAAATGAGGAAATAATAAAAGCGCTTTGCAATAGAGTCAAACACAAAAGGCACTTAAAACACTTTCCTTCTATGAAAATGAACTAAAAATAATTGTCTGTTCTCTGGGATACTGTAAATTCTACAAAGTACTCTAAAATTAAATAAAATAATAAAATATATAAAATAAATATATAAAAACAAAACATAAAAACTTTAGTTACTAAAATTAATCATTTAACATTGAGTATCTATAAACATCATTACATGATTTATGAAAATGCTCTGTAGGTATTCACAATAAAGAGCTCTCAAAACTTTCTTGAAGGAAAGCCTTATTTGTGTTTCTAGGGCTGAAAATAGCTTCACATTATTACACAAGTCACATTTACACATTATAACCACACCATCAAAAGTAATTTTTAAGGAAGGCAGAAAACGGATATGTTCAATTTCTTTCTAGAGATATAATTTTCAAGTACCAGCTCTTTAACAGCATGTTCATCATTAAGGAAATAATGATACAGGCATTTAAAATACACCTGCAATGCTGAAGCCTTGCAATTCAGCCTACCTTGAAAGAGGAATGGTCATTGTCTAACAGTGGTTTCTGTTCAAGAACAAAAACAAAGCAGAGAATATAGTCAATACCCACTCCTACCCTGCAAGCCAGGTGGAATTTAAATGGCAACTTGATGTTCTGTTTAAGAGACAGCATTTGAAAATTTGGCCTAGTCACAAAAGAAAGGCAACCAAATCAAAGAAACTAAAAAGAAAGTGGAGGATCTAAGACACTTACAGCATTCTCTGGTCTTACACTTAACTCTCACGCTTCCACACCGAGGGGAAAAACCAAACAAACTATGAGGAATTATCTAAAACAATTTATTTTTAATTAGATCAAAATTAATTAACATGGGTATGTGAACATTTGAAGGAAAAAGGAAAAAAATAGCAGCAAAGGGAGTTTTGAGATGAGGGAGATAAGTCCTTCATCTCCCTGGCTCCTGAAAAAGAGAGAGAACACATTAAAAGTGCTGAAAGAGTTTTCCACTGCCCTAACTGCCATATTGGGAAACACATGCAATTTTAACTGTTCCTCAAGCCCTCATGATTTTGAATACGTGCTTAGATATTAAATTGATAATATCTGAGCATAGTCACACTCACATAAACCAACGTATTTAATGTGTCTCTTTGCAAATGCCACAAACCCCACATTTTCTGTAACACTTACAATTCCTTTTCCAACTTCTTTTGTACCATTGTGTTGTTTGGCTGATGCAGAAAGGTTTTGAAAACCTTTTCAATTACAGTCCTGTAGTAAGAAAAACAAGTATCATGACAGGGCACTACATCTCAAGAATAAGCTTATAAATTCAAAATAATAACGGTGTAGATGGGAACACCCATACAGACTCAAGCAGCCTCTACTCAGGATTCCCAGTGTTTCCAAAATGTTAAAGCATCTCATGAAAGGTAAATCCTGGTCTGAAGAACTCTTTAGTACCAGGAGTTACCTGTTAAGTCTGGATTCTGTGGCACAAATTGCTAATCAGCACGTTGTCAAGTTATTTTTTTGTGGAAAACACAGGTTTAGCATTGTTCCCTTTTTGAAACATGCCAATTTTCAATGCTTTGCTCTCACAAAGTGTTTTACAAGTACTTCTATTATAGCCATGGTCCTAATCCTACACTTACACTGCTGTGGACTCCCCAAGTTACACTACAAGCCGTAAAATCTGCAGCCCTGCTGCACCAGCCATAAATGGGGCTGGCATTTCTTCACACAGACTTGACAAATTCCACCCAGAGTCACTGCTTTCTGCCTGAGATAAATGACAACCCGATGACAACCTCTTCCTCATTACTACACTGCCACTTCATTAGAATTTCAAATATGTAATGTGAATCAATTACTTACAAGGGATAACCTTCAAGAATTCTTCATGAAGCCTGATGCCTTTTGCTCTCATCTTCTGAAACAGTGTCTGGCGGAGATCTGAAAACCTTCTTCCTGCAGAGAAGTGCTGCAGGTGCTGGGAGCTACCTCAGGAGCTGCCGTGGTGAGTGCTGTAAAAGTTGCTTTGGTGGTATTCCCATTGTTCCCTGCAGACAAATCTCCATCATCAACTCCACCACAGTGAAATAAAGAGAGTGAGTTTTGAACCCAGACGGCTTTGGGAGTGGTCTCTTCAAACAGAACAGAACACTGTGAGCTAATCCACTGCTTGGCATTCATTTATATGTATTTGCTCTGCAATTTCATTGTTTCAGATGCCATTGGAAGGTGCCACCTTTGAAACAATGGACAACAGGAATGGGATGAAGTGGGAATGCTTATTGCAGACAGAGCTAATAATATTTCTTTTGAATGCCATCAACTGATATTTTTCTATTCAAATGCCGGTCAGACTTGATGCCAGGTAACAATATTCTGTGTAGATGATACCACAGTTACTGTGTATCTGTGAGGTGGTGATAGAATCTAAACCCTTCAAAGGAGAAAATCCTTTATTTGTAGTTGGCACTGCAGCCCACACCAAAGCCCAAAGACCAGGACCAACACACATACTTTATCAGTATATGGTATATATCAATATTTTATATTGATTACCATATCAAATCTAAGAACAAACAGCACCACCCCAGCTCACAACTGACACCCATGTGACACTGCCAGCAGATTATTTACTAATGCAGAAGGATTATTTGTCATTTCCATTTCGCTGTGGAAATTTAACCTGCTCTGTTCTTCACTTTGTCCTTTCTCTTAGAGGATTTTATATTAGGTATTTTAAAATTCAACACTGTCCACTTCAGCTTTCACTGAAAATCCCAAATTACTCACTAAATCAAACCCATTTCCTGGCAGCAAAGAAAGCTGAGGAGCAGGAAACTTTTAAATCATGTATCTAGACATTTACAGATCTTAGCTTATAGATGTGTTCCTTAAGGATCATATAATTTTCAAATTCTCCCCCCACAAGGAGTTATTCATAAGTCAAAGCAAAAACTGAAGGAAAAGCCATTTAAAAGCAAGCTCTCCACCAGCTGCATAAACTTATTATGAACAGAGTTAAAGTTTTAAAATACTAATTTTGAAGCTCTAATGACACCTATTTTTCTGTCAATGATGAAAATTATGACCTCAAATTTTTGCCTTAATTTTTCATTTTCAGAGTGTTTTCAAACCTTCATTTCAATTTGCTGCAGGAATATCCTGGTTACTGTTCAGTATTAATGGAATCACATTTTAAGTGCTGCCTCCAACAAGTTGCTGCTACAACTCTTGATTTACACATTGCCATAACTTACTCATACAACGGTTCTTGGAAAACTACAAGGCACAGGAAAGAAGAACACCTCTCCCCCCATCCCAGGTATCCCACAAAATCCAGAAAGTAATTTGGAAACACAACCCTTCCACACACACATTTCAAGGTTGGAAGCTACCTCTGAGTCAGGCAACTACTGCAAGCAGAAAGTCAGTGTCACAGATGAAGTTAAATTTTAGTTAAATTCATGCTATGTAACTGCAGTAAAATGACAGAACTGCCTATGCCATGCTGATCCAAACCTAAGGATTTTATCACATTTTTACACCCAAATACCCTATCTTCTATTCTGAGTATCAAAAAATACAGCCTATGTCCTGTCCTGCCCTGCCTTTCCCCTGCTTTCCCAATGAACCAGAACTCATCTCCAGAGATAATCAACAAGACCAGTCAGACAAGAACCACAGAAGCCATTATTGTTATCTTAATGCCTCCCTCATCTCTGACCCAGAAAACTGAATTTGTGGTTGACAGAAGACTCTACACAGCAACACAAAGATTTTTTTTTATATGCTGCCAAAACATATTTTTCAGTAGCAATGTGGTTTATTCTGTCATAATCTCTGAACAGAGAATGGCAAATATCCCTAGCTGGAACCTCTGCTAACCACCTGAAAGGAGGTCAGGAAAGAGCAGGAAAATAAAAGAGTGGAAAATAACCCAATTCCATCCTATTAAATGTCAAAAAGGAAAAGCTTCCCTGCTGAGAGAAGACACTGCCTACAGCCTAGATTTCCTTTCCATGACACTGAACCTCACCCAAGAGCAGGACACAGCCTGTTTTTCACCAGCTACCACCCAGGGGCTCAGGGAAGTGGGAGACTCTTCCTTGGGCCAGGCTCCATGAGAAGGTGGAAATGAACAGCCCCTGCTCGGGAGAGCTCACAATCTAGGGAAGCAAAATGACGTACAGGAGCATGGAAAAAGTACAGCTCAACACAAACAAACTCTCTGTACACAAAAATACATTCATGAAAACTGTTAAAATAGCACTGCTATTTCTACCTGCCCCCCTGCCTCGCCATCAGTGCTGGGATGATTGCTCAGTGGGGATCTAGGGAAGGTGGGTCTTTGGGAGAGATTTCAAGGAGAAGGTGGTAGGTGGCCTCATGAATCAGTCCAGGGAGGGCACTCCATGCATACAGGACAGCGTGGAAGATGTTCTACCAGACAGAGCAGCATTTCTGAGGGTGAGAAGCTCAGGTGTGGTGTGCAAGATCCCTGATTCCTGAGCCAGACACAGTGTGGGCGTGGGAGAACGTGTGGCCATTGGGGACACGAGCGGGTCACTAATGTGGGGCTGCACTGGGGGGGTCACTGGCCACTAATTCTCTGTGGCTGCCACTCAGCACAGGAACTGTGAGGAGATGAGATGGAAGGGGTTGGAGAAGAGTCGGGTACAGAGAAGGAAAAAAAAGGCAAGGTGAAGGAAAGGAGACAAAAGGAAGAAATGCAGGGGATATTTTCGAATGTGGTCTTCTGTTTGAGTTTCTTAAGTGTGTTTGCAATTTATTAACTAAATAACTAAAAAAACATATACAATAATTAATGTACATTTGACACCATAAAATAAACTGGACCATATGCCAACATTTACATTGTTTTTATCCTTCACTATGGAAAGGTGAGAAACAGGTTAAACAAGAGACAAAATGCTTCCCCTTACCCTTCTTCTTCCGTACTGAAGCTTGGAAATAGAAAGGGAAGGAACTGTGAATCAATTCTGAAGGTAATTTTTTATATGCTAAATCCTCGTCTGTTATTTTGAGTGCAAACATTATCCTTCCCTCTAAGATGTCAGTCTCTCCCTGCTCATCTCTGCTAAACAGGTATCTTTCAAACCACAGTAGATAAAATCTGCTTTTGCCAAGCTGTTTATCAGGGTTTATGAGGATTTTCTCCCCTGCAGTTATTAGGGATACATGCAGAATTTTTTTTCTAAGTTCTTTTTTAAAAGCAGTAATTGGGGCAGCTTATTGATACCAGGGCTGTCAAACTATGACAACATCAGGCATTCCCAAATCTTTGCAGATTGAAATGGAAAGGAATCATTAGCACACTGCCATCTTTTGGATTAATTAATTTCAAAGAGAACAGCTCAGATGGTCAGCTCTGTATTGTGAAGAACAGAATAGCTCAAAACATGTCAATAAATCTGTAAGTAGGGTTCAGAGCCAGGCAAAGGAAGTGACTCTAATGACTGCAAGATGGATCATTAAAAAAAAAAAATTATGTTTACCTTAGCTAGAAGATATTACAAAACTATGCATTCTAAGGGAAAACAAATGGGGATTTTCTATTTACATTTTTCTTCTACTACATAACAAGGGACAGTCAATAAAATTAAATGCATCACATTCAAAACCAATAAAAAGGAAATACATCTGTACACAGCACATAATTAGCCCGTGGGATTCTTTGTCACTAGACATTATTGAGACCACGAGCTTCTCCAGCTCAGGAAAAAGGGTTACACATAGGTATTGATGAGAACATCCACAGTGCTCATTTATAGGTTCTTCCTATTTGCTTTGCCCATATATGGCATGAAAGGAATGCTCATTAATTAGAGAGTTTAATGGTTATAAAAATGTGGGTGTTCTCATAGCTCTCACAGATGTCCAATATATACACAAATACATAGAGGGGTATATAAATTATAGATAAATACACACATACAAGCTGTGTTTTATGTTAGGAGACAACTTTTAACTGATGATAGGGAGAACACTTTCCCTGTGGAAGCTTGTTCACTTGCTGTGCAATGTAAGAATTCTTGTCCCTTCTGATAATAGCCCTTTTCCAGGACAAATATGAAAATAGGTAGACCACAGATGTTCTTTGGAACAGCAGTCACTTTGTTTGCTAAGGTGGCAAGTGTTCAGAGTGTCACAGGAGTGGCATTTACAGACTTTTTTAGGAAGAAAGCAAATTTCTGCCACTACTACAGCTTTCTCAGGGCACAAACACCTCTGGAACATGGCACAGGACTATTTCTCAGAACAGAAAACTCCTGCCACTGCAATGTCTGCCCCATCTGGATAAAGGCATGAATGGGAAATGCGCTTAAAAATGGAAATTTGTCCCTTGGCTGCTTGTTAAAGGAGTTGTAGTGGTTTCTGCCACTTGGTGAGGACAAAGAGCAGAGCAAGGGCCACAGCTGGAGCAGGGGGGTGGGAAAGCTAAAATAGGACGGTCTCCACTGGGGAAATTATTATTAACAAGCTATTCTCCTCTAGGAAAGTGCTGCTTCTGCTTTAAGATCAATATCTCCTGTGGAGGATTAAAAAGTCAGAGAAATAGAAGAACATCCTCAGCTTGAAAGCAATTGGCAGAAGAGGATAACAAAGGGACAAAAATGGTGCTTAAGTATTGCTGTCCCCTTGGGAAAGGTGGTTGATAAACCAGCAAAGTTTTACAAGCTCTCAGCACTCCATGAAAGAAAAGCAAATGAAAACCACCCAGACCCACAAAGTGTGCTCCAGAAATAATATTTTACATTTTAATCCTGGAAGAAAAATGATGGAGCATTCAGAAGCTGATGATACCTTGAGTTAAGCTCCTAAACTTCCTTGTACATAAAACCCAAATTTTCTGAGACTTGCTGGAGCTAAATACTCAGACTGGGGTGGTTTTTTTTGGTCTTCATTTGGTTGTTAGACCATAGAGAAGACACGACCTACTTCAGCACCACTTTGCTGGGAGACTTCCCACTGGAGTTACGTGACTTGACTCACTAAAGATGGATGGGGTCCATCTGCCCCAAAAAACACTGACTTACAGGGGAAAAAAAGGGGCCACAAGGCTATGATTCCTTTCAGTTGGCCTTCTGATGAGTCCATGTCAGGAAAACCCCAAGATGATAAAATTAACTATTTAATTGTAGAATTACATGGGAAAATGGTTTTATTGTGTGGATTATTATCAGCTATTACTCTGCAGTGAGGGACGTGGTTTGGTTTCATACCTATTTCTCACTTGCTAAACACACTGTTTTACTGTTATAGCCACATAGAAATATGCACTGGGCTTTTCTCTTTTTAGATATGATTTATTCATATTTCCATGTCTTAGTCTAGCTGCAGAAATTCTACCTTTTAATGACCTAACAGATTAAAACCAGGAAGAAAAGGACAATTACCTTCCTCATTTCTAGAAAATGAATACAAATTCCTGAAGAATTATGCATATCTAGAATGTGGATGATCAAGCAAAGGAATCTACAACCACATTTCTCAAAACTAGCAAATAAAAGACTGAATGCTCAATAATTTTTATTACCAGTAGTGAGAGGAATTAAGTTTATATCATGCACAGAAGTCAAAGTGATATCATAATATGCACTTTTTCAGATCAAATGAAACAAGTTGAAGTTGAAGCTGCTTTAACACTGTCAGCTTTTAATAACAGCTTCTGGCAGCTTACCTTTATCCACTAATGAGAGGCCACAGAAATTTAAAATAAAACAATATTAGATGAACTGAAAATTTAGAAAGCAAAGCTAACAAAACATGATACAGCATTATTTTCTTTTGTTCTTTTCTGTTTTTTTTTTTCTTTTTTGGTAGAGGTGCCAAACTTTGATGATGCATAAAATGTATCAACATTCCCTTGCGCAGCAGTAAAGGCACAAGTCTCCACAAAAATCATTCATGCGAGTCATGCACATTTTGAACTCTCCAAAGATGCAGCATTCTTAAAACCTCCTCTGCTCTAGACACTGTACACACTGTGCAGCTCCCTTCATCAATTTCACACAGAGACATATAGATAGATATTTACATCTCCACCAAGCCAGCATGCTTGCCAAAAAACACTTTCTTACCAAGCTCTTCAAGCTCTGAGGTCATGGACTTAGAGCGCAGGGTCAGTGCAGTGGTTGGAGCTCGCTTAGGAGGTGGTGGGGCTGTGCATGGGACAGAAAAACACACAGGTGTCAGCCAAAACACACCCTCTGGAAGCCCTGTGCTCACAGCCACAGCTCCACAGCCATTTAAAAGAATAAGCTCCATGAAATAAGGCGAGAATAAATACCTACATGTGGAGGAAAAAGCCCTGAGATGCTTTTCATGGACTGAATTTCTCCACTGTTTCTGGCTCTAGCGTAGGTTGCTTGACACATCCGCAAGCTTTTATGTAACAGGATACATAGAAACATTTAAAGCTAAATAACTGTGCACTTCTGTTTCCCAGCAGGAAAAGGACTTTCTAGAGAAAGGACCTCGCAGCAGTGGTGCCCCTCTGAGAAACATGCAAGGCTAAAAACCTCCTGGGCACCAGCCAATCTCTGGCAGATGAATTTAATCTTTGAAGAGACTGTTCAATCTGAGAAATACAGGAAAGAACATTCAAATGGATCTGAATTGTTAAGGTCACTCTAAGGGAAATGGGTGATCCTCAGAATATATAAGGTCTTAAAATATCCAGGCAATAATCTAGCACAGAAACTACCATCTGTGCTTTAGTATCCTGGTAACAAATATTTCTGGTGGTCAGAAAAGATAATCTCATTCCAACCCCTCTGCCACAGGCAGGGGCACCTTCCACTGTCCCAGGTTGCTCAAAGTCCCATCCATCCTAGCCCTGGACACTTCCAGGAGTGGAGCAGCCACAGCTCCTCTGGGCACCCTGTGCCAGGGCCTCATCACCCCCACAGCAAAGAATTTCCCACTAATATTTAGCCTAAACCTGCTGCCTTTCAGTTTAAAGCATTGCCTCTTGTCCTGTCACTACATTTTAGGTCAACATGATACATACCAAAAGGCAGAGGCAAAAAGGTTTAAAATGTGTGAACAGTATTTCCATCAAGCCAAATATAATGCAGGACCATGCTGGGACATGATTTAGTTTAATACAGCCTTTCCCCTCCGCCCCACAAGCTGGTCTCACTCATTTTTGCTTTTTAATTATCACTGTTTTTAATAAGCAGTGGATGTGAAAAGCACTTCCAGCAGAGACAGAAAGTTTTAATTTGGTGGAGCAGGAGGGATCCTGCAGTGCCAGCCCCTCACCTGCCCCGTGCTGAAGAGCCAGGTGTGAGTGAGTGAGAGCTCAGGGCACTGTGGCAGCAACAGGAACTTTCAGCAACGTGCTGCAGCTGCAAGGAGCATCAGGGAGCAGCAGCAATCTCTCCTGCTTAATGATAATTATGGGGGCCTAATGACTTCCCAGCATAGCTGGGAAACCAAACCCTGGGGCATCTAAGGTGAAGGAAACAGTGTAAATTCCTTTTTTGTTTCCTCTTTTTTTTTTTTTTTTTTGGTGAAGTTTTCATGGTGGTTTTTTTGGATGGGTGTGTGAGAAACACTGTTAAACTACCCTATTTCAAGGACATTTGAGATTAATAAAAGGTCATCTCTTCTTAGTGCTTTTCCTCTCTCACTAGTGCAAGAAATTTTTCAACAAGATCCTCAAACATATACATGTGAAAAACTCATAAAGATTAATACCAAGCATAATGAGAGAATGTTGCTCTTTAGGCCACATGTTAACATCTAACCCAACAGAATTAAATCACTCCAAATTAAACAAGAGCAGGGCATTTCAAATTTGAGAAGCAAAGTCTAACAAATCAGAATTTAGAAAACAGCAATTTCATGCACATACTTGGTTTTCTGTGAAGGAAGAGCAGAAGAGTCCATTAGGAAGAGAGAAAAATGTACCTTTCTTCCTTGCTGTGTCATCGGGATCAAGATTCCTGGTTACTGTGACAACCTTCAGCACGAGGTGATTGCCCCCCTGTCGAATCATGTTCACCACCTGCCTGTGGCCAACTTTCACTACATTCTCATTATTAACCTGCAGAAAAAGGACCAAAAATGTAGAAAATTTTTGTTCCATCATTTTTATAAAAAGAGCGTGGAAGGAACAGATAGAATGTCTAGTTACTACCTTTTAATGAAAATATGTATTTAAGGAACAGTGCATAGCTGATGTGATGATCAGAAAACAAAACTACTCCTTTGGGAAATGCACACGTAAATAAATTCAATGTAAATAAATTCAACCAAATCCTGCCCTTTACATTTTATTTACAATTACTAGATTTTTTCCTTCTGCAAGTTTCTGGAAGGATCTCCTGTCCTGGAAGCAAAGGCAACAAGGCCATAGGAAGCCCAAAGAGTGTCCATGGAAAAAGAAAAGTTAAATGCATGAAGAGTTAAATACATGAAGTCCTGAGCAGTTACTGTGGTCATGACAATTAAACTTCCAACTGCACTGCACTGCAACATTTAGCTTAGGGGAAAAAAAATAATAAAAAAAAAAAATCTATATATTCTCAGTAATTTCTAGTGCGAAATCATCCTTTTTGCTGGATTTGTCTTTCCATAATATCAATTATTAGACATAGAAGAAAGCAGAGGCATAAAAGCTGTAAATAAGCACAGCTAAAAGTAATTTATTTATTCATTCAATCTATAAGGAGTCACTGAAAGTTATCTGAAATTTGAATGATGACAACATGTAAGACTGAAGTGCTGCCTGTGCTATTTGAACATAAAAGATATTGAGGAATGGAGGAAGAGCTGCTGCCAGGATACATGCTGGGAAGTTGATCTCTCTCCAAAATTCCACTGACTCAGTAATATTTCACTGAGATCACTCAATGCCTCCCAAAATGAACAGTCATTTTCAAAGTAAGTGTTTTTAGCCTCCTCTATTTATTCTGAGGCTGAGCACCTCACACTCTGAAGGATTTACAGTTCAGAGCAGAGTCTCTCATTAAATATTATTGCTGTTTAGCAGAACAAACAGCACGAGCCGCCCCACTCCAACCTGAAATCATTTTCCCATCCATTGTCTGGAAGGAAAACCTTCCCTTTTTTCAGGCTTCAGCTGAGCCAAAATGCATTTTAATGAGGCAGTGCATTGGTAAACCATCTTTTCAGCAGAGTGCTGCAGTGGGGAGCCTCCAGGACGAGCTGTGTGCTCTGTGCCTGAGCTCAGGGTGCTTTTGGAGATGCTTTTTTGGTTCCAGGCACTGTGACGTAGGTGGAACACATGCTGAACATCCAGACCTGTTGAGCAGGCAAAGACGAAGTTCTCTCATTCTGTAGGTGGAGGGTATAAAAGAATATTGATTTAAATAGGACTCTTGCTGGTTTCCTTTATTTTACACCTCCTTAGCATCTGGTATTTAATTCCAAGAGATATTTATTTAGCTGGACCAATGGCATCTAAATTTCATCTGTCTAAAATACTGAAGCAAACGGCGTTATCCATTTACTTCTGAATTCCTTCCAGTATTAAAGCCTCAACCAGGTAATTCTTTTTTTTAAAAAAATCATGTAATTAAGAATTATGGAATGCTTCCACTCTATTTTTACTGGAATTAAATTTCAAGCTTGGAAGCCAGTAAGGATTACCATGTAATCCCTAATGCTGTCAAAAAATAGAGCCCTCCAAATAAATCAAAAGTCAATATTAATCAAACACATGTACACTTCACTAGTGTAAAGTGATAAATGTGTAATATGATAAACAGCTTATGCAGCATCCCATCTGTTCCCATCGTTCTGTGCAATGATATTTAACATTTAGAGCAGGAGCAAATATATACAACACATTTTTTTAAAGCTGCCTCAGAAACAGAACCTGTAAATGACTGTTTATAGCAGCTTTGTTGAAAAGGCACAGTTACAAAAGCTGGGACTGAAAAGATTGATCTGAAAATAAATAAAATAAAAATATTGATAGGAGAGCTGGAGGTTCTTTAACCCAGAGTCCTATGGAAATACTAGGGAACAAAAGAACCATGGAACCAGCAGAGCAGAACCTCATCTTCACAGTTTTTAGCACCTCAGGGGGTAAAACTGGAGCATGCTTACAAAGTAATAACTTGGGAATTGTCAATAGCTTATAAGGTTCATTATTTCTTTTACCCTTCTTCAATATTTCATCCAGAAGCCAAAAGTCTGCAGGAAGGGTTGTTAAGCAGTGAGACACCAGAGTTCAAGCAGGTTTGTCTGACAGTTTTAGTTCGATTTATTCAGCAAAACTTTTCCAGGTGTGAGTAATTTGAGGCAAATCTCTCTCCACTTCCACTTCAAGCTTTGGCAAGGGGGAATTTGTAAACCTGTAAAGCAGGTATCTGTTCCAACTGTGCCAATTCATGTCATAATCACCTGTGTTCTCTGTATGAAATGTAATATAAACTCTTTAAAACACTCAAAAACTATTTTTTTGTTTTAGCAGCTAGGTGTTTGGCAGGAAGCTCTAGAAATAAAGAGTAAAGTTGTTTTGCAGGCATAAATTTGTGTCTTTCCCTCTTTTTCAACCCAATCTTTCTGCATATTTTCTGCAATCTTTCACTGCAAAACCTGAGGTTGTTATTTTCCTCCTACAATTCCACAAAACATTTTTCTGCCATGTCCTTTGCAAATAAGTGAAAATAGATAATAGAAATAGACATGTGAGGAGGCTGGGTCTATGCTACGTCAATGAAATCTGGTCATGCAAGAAACAAAATCTAAGGAAAACTGTCCTTTGGGACACCTCACAATTTCAACAACTCTCCTCTATCCACTCTGGACTCTTGGGAAAAAACCTCAGAATTCTGTATTTTTGAAAATCATCCTTTATTATCATCTGGTTACTGGGTGGTGGGATGGAAATTACTTTGAGAGAATTAATTGATGAAGTAATATGATCTCATGAATGTCTTTAAAAATAGTCTAAACAGGCTGAATAACTTCTTTTCCCCTGGAATGCAGTTATGCAATAGGTTGAAAAATAATAGAATATAATAAAATGTAATATAATATACTACAATATAATAGAATGTAATTTAATATACTACAATGCAATGCAATGCAATATCACATCACATCATATCATGTCATATCATATCATATCATAGTAAAATAACCTGCACATTGTAAGCTGGCAGATGCATGAGCTAGAACACATTCACCAGAGCATCCTTCCTGTAGGAAGGTGCAAAAGGAAAAAAATAACCACTACCAGAGAAATAGACTTTTGCAGACTTCGTTCTATTAATTAAAAAAAAATAATCTTGGTTTCTTCAATGCATCATCCTAATCCTTCCATTACCAAAACATTCCCTCAGTGGAAAAAGCAGTCAATCATTTTTAACTGCAATTAAGTAAACAGAACTCCATCTTTATGCTTGGGCTGCCCATTGCAGAATGGTTGAAGTTGGGAATCACATCCTCCCAGAAGAAGCCTCTCAGAAGTTCTTCCTTATCCACTGAACTACTTGGAAAAAAAAGCCCAACAAACCCCCAAACCCGTTACACACACTTACAACCCCTGCCTACACACTTTTTAAAATTCACCCTTTTTGATAAATATTTCACACACACAAACCCAATCACAATTTGTACCAGCGAAAATAAATAGCTCCCAAGTGATTTTGCAGGCTCAAATGATGCTTCTGCATTTCAAGTAACCACAGATCTGTGCACGTGGCCCTGCCTGTCAGCAGCCAGTAAGAGTTTCCCATCTGGAGACTCAAATGTGAGAGGAAGAAAGACACAGTGACCCAGAGACTTCTGGGGAAGTGATTTGTGCTCTCAGTGCCAACCCAGGGGTCACCCACTGAAAACCAGCAAAGGCTTGTGGTGTTTGTGGCCATACTGGGAGGGGCTGGAGCAGCATTTAGCACAAACCAGCACAAATGTCCCAGATTTGCGCCTGAAAAGCATATTTTACGTCAAAAACTCTATTACTTGATCCTCTAAATTCATTCGAAAGCTGGATTTAAGGGGCTCATGGGCAACACAAGGGTACATAGTGAATCCAGAAAAGTTTCTGAGAAAGTAAATTTGAACAAATTCTGTTGGCAGCAAACTTCTTACTGAGCATCCCAGGAAAGGCCTGAATGCAAAAATAACCACAGATTCAAAGGAGGAGCCAAGTTAAAAAGGTCCAAAGCCAAAAGATGCTTTGGTATCCAAAGCCAAAAGATGCTTTTGTGCAATGACATTTTATATGCTTACAAGATACACTTCATCATAATTGATATCAAGATTCACTGTCTCAAAAAGTTAGCACATGGTTTTAACCTGTGTCTTAGATTAAAATAGAAAGCAATAATATGATATATAAATGAGTCCAATAATAGAAATTAATATGTGAATTTGTCTATGCAAACCCAATTATTCCCATCCCACCACAGAAGCTTAAATAGAGAGAAGCAAATGGCTTCAGTCCACCAGGCTCCAACTATTCATTTATTTCAACAGTTTCTGAAACAGACCTTGAAGAGTCTCTGGAAAATTCCTGATGATTTTCTAATACAAATGGGAAGTTTGTTTACATTCTGATCTCCCACATAAAACATCACTGATTCCCACGGGTGTTTGACCATATCCCATTTAATCTACTCTGGTGTAAAAGATGCTTCAGAGGCTTCATGAACTCTATTGATCTAAAAGGTGCTTGAAAAAGAAAATAAAAAAGAAAAGCAACAAAAAGCTTCACAGAAGCAGGGATACAAGAATGTGGAAATTCCAGCTGTCATCTTGCATTAATGATGTTTTTGCAGTAATCCACTTGCTCAAGATTTGCCTGCCCTGGTGGCCCTACTGCAATGGCATGATGCAAAGATGAAGCCAGTGAGCTGGAATTGGACTAGGTGATCAAAGGAGGCAACTTCCCACCTGAATCCTGTAATTTATGGGGTTTCTCCAGAAGAAGAAATATTATAAGGAGGATTTTGACAGCCTTTCAGAAAAAAAAGTACAGATGAATTAAGGGAAAACCATCAAAATCATGCGTAGCCTTGCTACAGTGTCTTGGCATCAACTCCAATATTGGGGCACACAAATAAGAGATAAGATGCCTGAAAGAAAACACCCTGTGGAGAGACAATGTGCTGAAGTTCTGGATTCCATCCTGTCACCACCTTTGCCCCTGCTGGCACATGGGGAATGTTGTGCCTTCCCTGCCTCAGCTCCCGTGGCAAAGGGAGATGGCACTGCCTGGTGCTCCAGCAGGACAGGCTGGAGCCTGCTGGAGCCTGGGATCTGCAGGGCTGCCCCAGCCAGGCAAAGACTTTTCCCTGGGCTGATCCAGCAGTGGCAGAAATGCTGAGGGATGTGGTCTCTGCCTGGAGACAGCAGAGCTGTCGAGGAAGGGCTCAGCCACTCCATCCCCACGAGTCGCACCAAAGCTGCAGTTGTGCTCAGGAATATCTATTTCTGAGAGAGGCACTGGAAGGAAGAGGCATCTCAGATCATAAACTCCAGACTCCTTGGTTGTCATGGCAACTGCATCACAAAATTTGTTTCTTAACATTTAGCCAAGCTCCATCTTGGAACTTCTCAGTTTTCCTGTCCCTGCTATTCCTGTTAGGCCCAGAACCTATGAGAATAAGTGCGATTTTTTTGTAATTTCTCTCCTGGGTGTATCCAGTTTGCATTATTTTTTTCCTGTGTAAAGCTACCAAAAGCATAAATAGACTTTATTTTCCCCTTACTTTCCCAGCATTCTACAAACATACGTGGGAGTAATGTCTTGCCTTGGTTAAACACATGTTTTAATAATATGACAGAGTTGAAAACCTGAATGGAGCATAACAGCAGTCAGTCCTTCAAAGACCTTGTTAATTTTTTAAAAATGTGTCTAACTTAAGTCAAACCAGCCTATAAAGACGGTCATACATTCATCTGTGTTTCACCCAGCTAAGACTGACCCCATGCCAGTGTCTGACTTCCCTCAAGGGAAATGCACAACTTGTTTTTTTCTAATAAGTACAAACTCACTGGATTACTTTGGGATCAAAACTGATACCCCAAAAAAGCAGCTGGGTCAAGGGCTGCTTTTCTTCTCTTATCCATGGCATGATCTAAAAGGTAGGACTATGTTAAATTAGCACTCTTATCTAAAATTTTGGATTTTGCATACTTATATCTAACCTGAAAGCTGTTGCAAGTAAGTGACTTCCATCCTCATGAGACTACACAGAACATTTAAACATCATTCAATTCCTTGGACCCTGTCCTATTAAAAATAATGGCCTCCATTAATTAGTACCTGTTCCTGTTTTGAATCTTTTGGTTTAAGTCACATTTCATTGGAGAGGTTCAATTAACTTTATTGCAGTTGATTGAATTGCAGTGTTCTGCAATCAATTAAGTGGCACTTAAGATGAATTTGTCCAATGTCTGCCAGGTGCAAGAGGTGGAAGCTTCTCATGTTTGAACTTCTCTCAGGGAAAAAAATATCCAATGAGCCGGGCACATCTGTTTTGCTTCTTTTTTGCTTAAAATAAACTCACTGAGGATAAGTTGATAACTATTTTTTCCCCACATTCCAATGCTCAAAAAAAAATGTACTAGCTTAAAATTCTGTGAAATGAAAAAGAAGTTTGAAGTGCAACAGAGAGTACCTTTACATTATTCATCTTGTGAACATGCCTCTTATACTGAATTTGTTCTCATAGCCTATAAATTATGGTACATAGACAGCACCAAAAATAGGGTACCAAAAATAGCAAACTAGAGGTCACCCATATGGTAAAGAAACCTCTCTAGCATGTCTGCCCTTCACAGATGAAAGCATGCACGACAATCCAAAACTGCTCCACCACTGCAACCAGAGCTGCTTCCATCTCATTCTCCTGGCAAATCCAGTCATCCTTCTCTGCTGGGGGTTGCTCCAAGGTGGAGGAAAGAAGGGGAAAGGGGAAAGGGGAAAGGGAAAAGGGAAAAGGGAAAAGGGAAAAGGGAAAAGGGAAAAGGGAAAAGGGAAAAGGGAAAAGGGAAGGGAAGGGAAGGGAAGGGAAGGGAAGGGAAGGGAAGGGAAGGGAAGGGAAGGGAAGGGACCCAAGCTGCTCATTCAAGCAGTGGGAAAACAAACTCCCAGCCCTGCATGCTCCTCTGCTGCCCAGCCACCCACATCCCAGTTTGCTGCTCCCCCTGCGCAGTAGCTGATGCTTCATGAAACCCTTCTGATAAATTGACTCCAGAGGGGAAAAAATAATCAAAACTTGACAGGATAATTTTGCTCTGGATCACAGACTGTCACTGTGATCTGAGAGCTTGGCCAGCTCAGGGCAGCAGAGCAGGTGTTTTTTCGGCCCCTGTTGCTCCCGTCAGCTCCTCTGGGACAGCTCCTCCAGGGCAGCAGCAAGAACAGGACCCCTTTGGGCAGAGTGCATGTCCAAGCCAGGCCCATCCCTGGAGCCGCTCCATCCCCTCCTGTGCTGCTGTGTGGGACGGGAATGGGGAGCAGAGGGAGCTGAGGCAGCACTGCCATTCCCGCTGTGCCCTCGGAACAGCGCCCACCTGCACTCCCTGCCCCCAAAGGGATGGAGGGCTTCAGACCCCCACAAAACAATTCCCACCCCAACGCTGGAGGAAAACAGGAGGCTGTGTTCCACCCTAAAAATATCATATTTTTTCAAATGGGGAGTTGCAGTGCTGTTATGCAAGCACAGGGAGGACAATGGATCTTTATTTGAATTCTGAATGAACCACTTGATAAGTATTTACAGGAGGTAGAAGCTCTCAGGCTGAGCCCTTCTATTTTTAAAGCTGTGCATACCTACACTAAAGACCATTAGGCAGAGAATTCTAAAATATGGATCAAAATATAGATCTCTTTATGAGCATTAATAATACAGCCCAATATTCATTTACATTAGGTAAGCACCCTAAGTCAGGCAACACAATTTAAAATTAAACCCTGTACATGGAATATAAACTGCCTGGTTTTGTACATTTCAATGATTTTCTGTTAAAACGTTCCCAGAGATTACACAGATATATTGACAGAAAGTGTTGTCATCATGTGTTGATAATCTATATTTCCTCCTCCCACATACAGTCACTTTCCAGAAAATGCATCTGCTCTAAGAACAATATTAAAAAAAATGTATTGCTCATGCATCCCTCTTTATGCAGGAAAGTCTAATCTTAGAGCAGATGGAGATAATTCTTTCTTAAAGCCATGTTAGTTTTAACAAGGCTGCCTTAAACTTGGAATCCCTTGGAAGTTTAATTTGGAGGCCATGGGAATGAGGACTGAAGTCTGGGCCTGAGCAGTGTCTAAGCACATACAGAATAATCAAACTCACATAAAAAATGTTTTCTGCGTTAGATCAGAATGAAGAAATACCCATCAGTCAGCTGGTGATGTGCAAGTGTCCTATTTCAATTTAGAAAATTACTGATTGCACCAACCATACTGCAGCTTTGTGTGTGTTTTATGTCAGACTTCCCACATTGGAGATAAACCCCAAAAAGAGATATCAGGGGTGGCGCCATTGCACAGCACAGTTACATGGAAATGTTTACTTTAAAGCAACCTCAAAAGAGCATCCAAATCTATAGGCACAATTGTAATGTAAAACAGACAGGAGACACAAATACCGTGTTACACAACATTAACTCAACAAAAGCAGCCAAAGACAACTTTCACAGCTCTTTTTAAAGAAAACAAACTTGTTTATAAGAGAAACTTCATTAATTCATAATAAGGCTTTTTGTTACCACTTCAAACAAGCGACGTTCTAATTTACGTATTCTCCACACAGAATAACCACTTTTTATCTTCTCAGGCAAGAGTACAAGTGCAAAAAGCTCCTCTGTTAAGAGGGAATGATTTATTTTGGTGAGTGAACAAGCATCAGAGGAGGATAACAGCAGATTCCTCAGAGCATTTTGTCACAGCGAATAAGAATCATCGACAAACCTTTCATTAGGTTTGATTTTATTTGTAAATAATTTGGAAATAAAAATCTATTTTGGGACGATCTGGTGACTCACAGAGCACGAGGCGATTTCCTGCCCTTTAAAGAGGCCCCACCTTGGCTGCAGAGAGCTCCAGTCCTGAGGGAACCCCCTCCCAGCCAAAGGCAGAGGCAGTGGAGCAGGGCTTTGCCTTCTGCACTGCTCCCAGCCACAGCAGCCAGAGATGCTGCAGCCTCTCCTTCGGGGACATTTGCTCCACAGTCTGGTTCTGTATCCAAGCAAAGCTTTGGAAACTCCTTTGGAGACACTTCCTGCCTTCAAGTGGCCAGAAGGAAGCCAAACCTGTCACCTGCTTCCTTTCAGCACCCGGAGCCAGCAGCACCATGGTCAGCTGGGGGATGCTGGGGGTGAGTCTGTGCTGTTGCACACTGACATTTAATTCCATTTAATTTAATTTCATTTCCCTCAAGAGCTGCACAACCTCGTGCCAACAGAGCAGCTCAGCAGAAGAGTCTTGTGGAGATAAGCATGCCCCAAACCTGAGCACAGGCACCAAAGAGAGGGAGACAAACAAAGCACGAATGCCAAACAAAGCCCAAGCAAGGACAACATAACAGGATTTTCAGTCAGAAAGCAGCAGCTTCATTTGTACCAACAGTAATTTTAGAATCACTTGAAAACATGTCCAAAATCACAATTTTGCAGACTTTTTCTCCTGCCACCTAAATTTTCTCTGCAACCCAACTCCCAATATTAACAAACAGCAAAGCCCCACTGAGTTTGATTCTATGCAAAATATTTTGGAATGTGAACTAAGTCTTAAGCACACAAGGAAAGATCAGAAAAATAACATAGCTTGTTAAGAAGAGCAGAAAGAGATGGTACTGCTCCACACCAAAGGGCAGAAATGCTATGTGCTTCCAAAACTAAGGGAGGGGAACTTTGATTTGAACACCAAATGTTATGGAAATCCCTTATAATTAAAATTAAATTTGTATCTCGGTGTTGCAGAATGGAGTTTAAATGTTAACCAAGCTCTTAGGCTAAAGTTTAAAATTTGGAGGCCCTGTAGAAAGAGCTAATATATCCCACAAAGTTGGAATTGCCAAAAGCTGTGTCAGGGTCACTTGGATACTGCCCTTGAAGGCTGAGCTCAGGGAGACCCAGGAGCCCAAATTCCCGAGGTGCTCACCAACCTGCCTCCCCCTGCACAGCAGATTAAACCACCCCAGGTGTTGGAATTACTCCTGCGAGCCCCTCATGTGCCAAAACTTCATCCTAAATCCCCATCCCAGGAGGGCCAGGGACAGCAATGGATGGAATGTCAGACAGATGGAATGTCACCCACCTCATCCAGCCCCTCCTGAGCCCTGACTCTCTGCTGGGCTACCAAATCCTACCTGGCCAGCACCTCCAAGGGCACTCCCACTGCAGGATTTGGGAAGCAGCAAAGGCTGGGGACCATTTCCAGGACTGGGTGGGCGCAGCTGCCGTGCTTTGGAGCCTGACTCCATCTGTGTGAGAGCACATTGCTCCCTGCCAGCGGCCACACATCCCCCCAGAGAACCTGGAGTACTTGAATTTCCCAGCCTGTGTGAATTCTACATGCTGCAGATAAACCTGGGAAAAAGAACTTTGCATTTTGCCAAACATGCACCAGGTAACCCTGTTGGAGGTTACCAATTTCATTTCCCAGCTAGCAGGAGCAATTCCTTTAGTGCCACGTTGCTCACATGGAGACTGAGCTGTGAGAAGGAGGCAGCTTCTAATGTATAAATTTTAGATGACTTTAAGGTAGTGATTGATTCTCCTTGAGTGCCATCCTCTTTTTTATTCCAGCCTCTGAGCTCTTTGCCTAATTGCCCAAATTGCAGTAGCATCACATCAGATTTCTCTCCAAATACCTTGACCTAAATCAGCTTTGTCCCAGTTACTGGCATCGACAAGTCTGGCAATGGCAGAGGGATAATTTCAGTGCATCCTAATATGCTTTTTATTGATTTCCAGGTGGGTTTTTTTTAGACTACAAGAAAGACAGCCATGAAAGACATGATTTAGATTCTGGAGTCTGACTAAGGCAACATAAAAGCTTCAGCTCCAGGAAACATTCTAAAAAGCAACCTTAGTGTGTGCTACTCACTCCTACTGCTGCGTCCCCCAAATCCTGCACAGGCAGCACTCCTGGAATTGCACAAATCCAGGGCAGAATGTCTTCTGCCACTGGCTTTGATTGGTGCATGACTGTCAGCCTTCAGAGCATCTTCCTGCAGAACGCAAGGAATGCCTGATCCACGACCAAAGCTCCCGACAGTCTCTGAAATTAAAACTATTTTTAGCCACCCTAAATATATGCTGTCTGAAACAGTTAAGTGAGCCATTGTTGCTAATACATAGATCCTTTCACACACATATAGAGTACATGCTTATCACCCAGAGCACATTCCTTACTGAGGGAGCACAATTTTGTCCAGAGGAATGGAGAAAAATAGAAGTGTGTGCACTAGAAATAACTCTGCTAAAAGGCATGGGGACAGAAAAAAGCTGGGGGGTACCAGGGAAGGACTTTAAAAACAAATAAATAAATCAATCGGGCAGAAAAAAAGATGCCATTAATTAGTCCTTCTAATTTCTAAGTGGGGAAGAGCAGCTCTAACCTGATCGAGACTTTACCGACTCCATCAGATGGCCAATGTTGGTACAACAGGCAAGGGCTACTTAAAAATAAAACAAAAGCACGAAGGACTGGGAAAATCATCCTTTTAAGCACAAATTGACTCCAGTTTAAATGTTTCCTCAGCAGAAAGCTTTAAAGCATTTTGCTTATGTCTACATGGCAGTTCTTGCTCAGAAGGAAAGGGCTGGAAGTTTTATGCTCCTGGAGAGACTGAATCTCATTGTTTAATTCAGGAATTGGCTGACTAGTTTTTCCAACACTGGAAAAACTAATTTTTAAAATTCACCAGGGTTTGTATGCCAAAGTTAGAGCAAATAATTTGGGTTTCCTGTTTTTCTGTGCTATTCCTGTGGGCCTGGTGGCTGCTTGTTTGGGAATTCCTGATCTCTGTGGACAGAGATATTTTCAAATAACTCAGGTCCAGAGTTATTTTCAAAGAGAAAAGAAAAGTGTCTCACAGAGCAGTACTTAGAAATTGAGGATATGGAAGAAAGTAGCAGCAACTCTCTGGAAAGTTTTCCTGCATCTATGGCATAGGCATGTGTAGGAAGCTGTGTGGATGCAAGAACTCTAAAAACAGACATTTTGTCACTTTGGTTAGAGATCAAAGACCTAGAAAACAGGATGCAGCCTCCTCAAAGTATCAGATTCTCAAGTTACTATCTAATATATTTCCATCATTCCACAAAAATAAGTAATTTTATCATAAAATCCCAGCACTATGGAATGGTTTGGGATGGAAGAGACCTTTAGAGTCCAAGCCCTCCTGCCATGGGCATGGACATCCTTCAGTAGGTTCAGGAGTTCCTTCCCATAAACCCAAACCTTAGGACAGAAGCAAATAAATGTCTCTGTTGCAGATAAAATAAAGCAAATCTATTGGAACTTTAGAAACCAAGCCAAGATTGCATCTTAGAACTCTATCATTACCTATCTGCACCAAGATTAAACTGATAATAGCTCCAGAATAGACAGGATCTTGGGGTTAGTTGCTTAGCAATTGAAACCTCTCTTTCAGAATCCAAAGGAGGCCTAACAGCACCTTTTGTGATTATAACTTGAAGTTCTCCTTCCTGACAGTGCAGCTGTGATGTTCTTAGCTACAAATCAATCACCTAAACCTTTACTTTATTTTGATAACACAGCTCCTGCTATGCATGGGAAATATTTTCCTGTCTGCCTGGATTCTGAGCTCTAAGAGCATTTCATCAGAACCCTAATTTGGTGCCATTAAAGTCTATTCCCACTGAGGGTGGCTCAGCTTTTCTGCACTGAGACACTTCACAAATTCTAGATCACCCTTGCCAGGCAGGAATGTGACAAATACAAATCTTTTCCACCCACTTCAGTAAAATCAACTAAATAATCAGTGAAACAGGGATGGAGCAAGAATTAGGATCTCATTCATCCTTTAACTATGGAAAAGGTTTCTGATAACACTGAGGAGTTAAGCCACTGACAAAGCATAACTCAGAACTTGGACAGAGCCTGTTCTTTTCAGCCAGAAAGGCACATGCCCAAACAAGTGAGTGAAATGGATAAATTTTACAAGCCAAGAAGGAAGGATGGGTTGCTGACTGTGATAAGAAATCAAGATAAGTTTCCTCCATCTGAAAAGACACAAAATTATCTTTTATTTTTCAAACCAGTGTGGTCCAAGTCAGATATTTTATGGTTTTGCTTCTTGTTTTGTCTTCTAAGCAGAAAATGCAGTATAATTTTGAATTTTTTTATTCAGGTCTGGAGTACTGAATTCATCACAGCTCCAGCCAAAACATTAGCAAAGTTCTCTTAAATATTTCCATTGTGGAATCCTAATTATCAGCTGTGGCTTCAATTGCCTTCTTTGCTCTCCCTGGAAAAGTGACATTCATTTTGCCTTGAAGCATGTGCTGTTTTTATATTTTCCTCTCCATGCCTTTGAAAATGAGGACCACCTCTTTCCACAGCTCATGGGCAGCTTCTCTCTCCCTGCTACTGCAGCATCCCCACCTTGGGTTAATGAAGAATGCCCTCACTTAACTATGCATAACTGGATTTATTTCTCCTTTTTTTTTTTTTTTTTGGCCTCACCCTGGGGTTATCACATAATTTATCAAGAAGAGATGAAGTATTTTGTTTGACATAGCTGCAGCCCATCTGGAAGGTTGCAGGAGATGTAATGTGGCCGAGAGCGATTATTTCATCCCGCACCATGACAGCCAGCAAGAAGCAGCAAACAACAACAACAAAAAACCTCACTGTGAATTATATAGGTGCAGAGCTTTCACTGTAAAAGCTGGATTAGTTAAAAGCTTCCTAGATAATACTTAGTCACAGAAAGAATAAACTCTGGTTACTTATTTCCTTCCCTTTGCCATGCAGCAAGGCACAGATTAAAAAGACAGACACAGGGAGGCCAGGCACTTTGAGGGCTCGCCAGTATTTTGATTAGTGACCAAAGTCAGTGAACTGCACTTTGTCTTGTCTTTTATGTAAGAATAAGGATGAGTCATGCAAGACTAAAATAAACACCTTCTTAGAGGCAGCCTTGCTAATAATAGCAGCTACATCTTTAGTCCTCCCCAGCTGAAACTACTCTATTACTAAAGCAGTAGTATGGAGCAGAGCATGCTCAGGGAGGAATTCTACCTCTGCTGCCTGCACCTTCCTGTCTGATGGCATCAAAACAGACAACTCAGAGCAGACACTTCCTCTGGGCTTGTGTGGCACAGTTTGGCAGCAGGGAGGGCTGGGTGGGTGGCTGCTGTGAACATGAGAACTTGCTGGAAAGTTCTGCTGCAGCCAATGGCAGGATGGGCTCCATGCTGGCCATGGCCAGGCCCACCAGCAACAGTGCGAGCACCTGAGTGAGAAAAAGTGAGAGAAAAAGCTCTGCAGGCCCCCAGGTCAGGGGAGGAGGAGAGGCAGGAGGTGCTCCAGATGCCAGAGGCACTGCGTCCCTGTAGCCCATGGAGGTCCAAAGGGAAGCAGAGATGCAGCTGCTGCCTGTGGAGGAGCCCAGGGGAGGCTGTGACCCCACAGAAGTGAGAGGAACAGTGGATTTGTCTCCACAAACATGCTGTGGGTCTGCTAGATACAACTAGCACTGGGAGATAAAAGAAATAATGGGAAGGATGCCACTGATTGATGAATGGAAAAAGGATATTTGCTTTTACAAATAAACTTTAGGTTTGCTGATAAATGAAATTAGACATTGAAAGATGAAAGAAACGATGGGGAAGAAAAACCCCTAAATTTGTAAGAATTAAAAATTTAAAGGGAGGGTTATACCTTAGAGGGAAATCTTCAGTATCAGTAGTTTTGGGAAGTCTGTACCTCTCAAGTACCCCAGCCAATGGGGAAAGAGAGAAGGGAAATGCAGCTGGGAAATTGGGATAAAAAGGGAGGCTGCATCCTCCAAAAATCTGAGAGATCCTAGGAGAATGCTCCATGGCCTCACCCTTTATTCAAATGAAGTCAAAGGACTCCTCAGTCTCCTTTTTGGACGTGAATCTCTGGTGTTTGTGGATTAATTTTCCTAACAGAAGTCTCCTGCAATCCTGCAGGAGATCCATGCTGGAGTGATCTGCTCCTGAAGGACTCACCCCAAGGACGGGACCCACATGGGCTGGGGCAGTCTGGGAAGAACTGCAGCCCATGGGAAGGACTGATGCTGGAGAAGTTCATGGAGGATTCTCCTCCCCTCCCTGGAGCAGGGAGAGGTGTGAGGAGTCCAGCCACTGAGGAGGAAGGAGCACCAGTGACCACATGTGATGGACTGGCCACAGCCCCCAGTCCCATCCCACTGTGGGGGAAAATCAGGAGGAAGCTGAGCCTGACAAGAAGGGAGGGGTGCAGGGGAAGGAGTTTTAAAATCTGTTTTGCATTTCTCATTACCCCAACTTGAGCTGCTATAAATTAAATTAATTTTTCTCCACATCAAGACTGTTTTGCCAGTGGCAGTATCTGGTGAGGGATCTCTCTCCGTCTTTATCACAGCCCAGGAGGTTTGTGGGGTATTTTCTCTCCCTGAAACACTGGTAGATCCATGAACTCTGCATGCCACTGATACCAAAGGGAAGCTCAATTTCTGACTAGAAAACAGGAATACTTCCTATTCCTAAAACATAAATCATATCTGCAAACTATTCTGTACAAAGAGAAAATATTTTCAACGTATGCATCCCATAATAAACACATGAATTATATTTTGAAACTTTGAGGAAACTATTAAACCATTACATGTCTTTCAGGTGCCATTGGGTAGGAATGAGTTTAACCATTTTTGTGGAGAAAATTCAAAAATTTGCTATTTCTCAGGTGCAGAACACCAGCCAAGGAAAAAACCTTTCCACAGCACAACAAAGCCCAATAAACCCAAGGAAAGGAAAACTTCCCTGAGTTACAACTGCACCATGAGGAACTCTTCCCACTTATCCCAACAGGCAGGCTCTTCCTGCTTGAACGTGCCTCAACAACTGCACTGGATTTATGTTTCCCTGGAATTAAACAGTTTTCAGGTGCTCTCAAGCCTTCCAACCTCTCCACAACAACAATCACCTCCTGTTCTTTCACCTGAGCAGTTAAAACAGCTGCTGGACAATGAGCCTGATATATTGCTGGTTATCCTTTGAGACATTATGGACAAGAATCTTGTTCTGGGTTGGATCAGCCCTCTGTACAGGGAAGACTTATCCCAGTTACAGCCTACCTCTGCAGCAGAGCTGTTTTATTTCAAGATGGTCAGAATGATAATTATTTTAAGCACATTTGATAATTGTTCAAGGGGGGAGAGCAATTTTTAGAAAAACTAGAGAATGCCCTGCAGGTTCAACACAAATGATCTTTCATTTATAAGCCTCAAACTGTCAGGTCACTGAATATTGTCCTTCAAAACTGACAACCAAGACTGGCTCCTATTAGAAAAACGTTGTTGGTGGCTTCTCCAAGACTTAAAAATCCCATTTAGCTTCTCATTTCCTTTGTTAAGTTCTTTTAATTACGAAGCCAAGCTTGGAAAGGCCAAACAACAACAGATTCTTCTGTGGTTCTCACAATCCTCTGGCATTAGGAACATATGTCAGTTGTGTTTTATCAGACACCAAAGGAACATAATCTTGCTTCTTGGGCATTTCTGAATTATTTCTGGCAGAGAGGCATTGAGATTAGAAAGGGAATAGTCTTGGCAGCAGGAGCAGTTTCTCTGCAGCCTTTAAACCATGCTCCCCTTTCCCTCACACTTAGAAAATATTCCAAGTTTCCATATATTTATATAAAACTTGATTCTCCTAAGTTAATTAACTAAGTCAGTGCAGTGAGTTCATAGGTTATTAGAAACTTTTTCACAATATAAGTCTGGATCAAATGGCAATATTCCAGTGGAGCACTACCAGGTGTGCTCTCAGGGAGGCACCTGCATGGCACAAAGGAGTGGGGATTGTATTCCTGGTCCTGCCTTTCCAAATGGCTCTCCCAGCACACCATATGCTCCACACACAGTATCCCACATGGATGCTTAAAGGGTTCATTAACTCCTCAAACCCAGATTTCTGAGGGTCTGGACAGCTCATACCTTTGTAAAAGAGGGAGGGAGAAGTAAGAGCCAAAACCTAAATTAGGGGAAAGGGAGTTAAATTAAGATGTGTGCAGGGATGGTGGGGAGCAGCTCTGAGTTCCTTCCTTTGGATCCAGGGCTCCAGGACTGTCTTGTTCCATTGAAATAATCATCTGTACACAAATGACATTTTAAAACAGCTTCACTCTTGTGACACCAGGCACAACTTTGGAGGCTTTGCTTTGCTCAGAGTTGCAGACTGCATTAGTCATAACATGACTAATGGACTAAGGCTTAACCTTTAAAGGAGCAAATCCATGGCCCACTAACATTTTTGGAGGGAAAAATTTCATAACATCCCAACAGCCGGAACAATCCATCAGGGCCTCTCCAGTTCTCCTTTTTGCTTTATTCTTTGGAGGCACCACTGTCTGCTTTGCCATCCTGGCATTTTTCTCCTGCCTCAACACAGGGTTGTGATGAATAATATTCATTCCCTCCCTCCCTGGGTGTGGGGTCAGATTAATGCTGCATGGAACATCTAAAGATTGATGAATGGGATCCTGGAAACTCTTCCTTCAGGACCTGTGCTCAAATCCTACTGCATTTGGAGGTGGAAGATCATCATGCAAGCTGTCCAACAGAGGTGGAAACAAGAGCTGAAAAATCTAGGAGGAATCAAGCCAAGAGCTTTCCCTGATGTACACATGGAGCACAGAAGGACCTCTAGTCTTCCTCATGCAAATGAATTGAAAATTGCATTTCAGGAAAAACCCCACAAATTTGTTGGAATATAAGTAAAAAAATCCCTTGGTGGATGGCAGAAAAAGAGAGCAAAATTTGTAATGCAGATTTCTGCCTCCTTCTATTGTCATCTAAAATTTTGCTGGTGTTATTTGACCTCTTTTCCAGCTTTTCTCTGGAAGAACAGATGGAAGTCAAGTGAAAAACGTGGAAAGGAACAGCACAGTCTTGTACCCCTCTGAGAACAACAAACAAGTGGTAGAAATTGAAATATTTTCTTTCCTTAGCAATGATTTTTTAATAGATCTTTCTTCAGACACACCCTTTTCTCCACAGCCCCTGTAACTGATAAACCAAAGAAGACAGCTTCCATTAGAACATTTCCTAAATTTCCTTAATATTTTTTTTACCTTGTCACTGACCCAGTGATAAAAAGCTCTGACATTTCACACTGAGGAAGGCACAGATGATCTATAATCCATTTTTAACCTCCCTCTCTGCAGCATCTGGACAATTATTATCCATATTAGAAGCCTCTGGAGTCAAAAAACTAACAGAATGTATCTAATCCATGAAAAAATAATAAAAATACCTATCCCCTGAAGTATTGATCCAGAATTCTGTAAAGTCTGTGGCTCTGAAAGATGAAAAACGTGAGAGATCATCCATTCCAGAAGAACATCTTAAGATGCTCAAGGGGGAATGGCTTCAAGCTGGCATTGGGTGGGCTCAGATTGGATATTGGGAAGAAATCCTTCCTGTGAGTTTGGCAGGCCCTGGCACAGGGTGTCCATGGAAGCTGTGGCTGCCCCTGGATCCCTGGAAATGTCCGAGGCCAGGTTGGACCTCACTGATGTGAGCATTTATCAGCCTTTTCCTGCTTGTCCTGCTTATCCTGTATCTCATGGATTCATCTGATCAAAACCTTCAGCTATTTCTGAGCTGATTTTAATGGGTGATTCTGTCTCTGCCCTAATAATGCCAATGATGGTGCTCCTTTCATCTGAAGCAGCGAGATAACTTCATTAATAACTCAGCATGATGTCATCCCTACATTCCCTCTGCCTGTAGCATTTTTAGACCCTTGTGATCTAAATTTTCTTCTAAGGCTGGCCCCTACTTTTGTAAAAAAAAAAAACACTTAGAAATTTTCTGCAAAAGGTTGAATAATTTTTAAAGTTATTTCTCTTTCAGCTCCCCAGACTTTGAAGCAAGAGGGGCTAGAGGGGATATCAAAATTATTTTTTGAAAATCCAGCCCTTAGAACATACAGATAAGATATAATATACATAAGATATATATATACACAGATATACTTAATCTGTAAATTGTGGGCATAAAACTCAAGTTATTTCCCAGAAACACAAAAGGGATCAGGAGGGCAAAAGTACAGCAACCTCTTCTTAGAGGAGCAAGGAGAAGTTTTGAGGGTCAAAGCACATTAAAAAATTGAAGTCTGTTACTCCAATTAGTGTCTGTGCAGTGGATATACTGGATAGAAATACAGATTTTCTGGAAGTGTCAGAGGTCTGATTTTGACTGCCATCACATTAGGAGGAAATATAAGAAAACACTGTTCAAGTGTGTCAAAGCAAGCCCGCAGATTATAAAATACCATGTATTTATTTGTACCCCATCTCTTGAATATTATTACAGACCAGTCCTTGTTTCCCACTACAGCACATTTGACTTGTTAAACCCCACTTTAGTTAGAAATTAATGACAGCAGCTACAGCAAAGCATGTCATATCAACTTGGCTACATCAGCTTCCACCACAGGAAAGTGAAGGTGTCATTTACAACAGATTAAAAAAAGACTGAAGTCCCTGAGGTATTGACTTAGGAAGTAACTGAAATAATTTGCAGCTTTGTTTCATCTTCTTCCAGAATATGACTTAATCCTCTTTGCAGATAATTCTCCATTTACCAAGCAAGAAAAATTGCAGATAATTCTCAATTTACCAAGCAGGAAACGTTTGAGACCAGGATTATGCAAAATGTGCCTTGGACCACAACAACTTTATTTTCCAAAAGGCACAACTGAATCCAGACCTTCATGGAAACCCAGAAAATATCCAGGTCAGAACTTTTTTGATGGGAATACTTCTGACCTATCTAAATGGCCAGTTACAGGTATGTGCATTTGCCTATTACTGTTTTCAAATATCTGATACCTACTTCAGTTCAGCATTCAAGTAAAAAGGTCAGAAGAAACATCAAGGGAATGTTTGTAGAGACAAATTCACTCAGAGAACCAAGTCAGAGAAGGAATTTATTCCACAATTTCTTGCAGTATATTAAGTAAATAATTTATTAGCTTGAAATTATGAATACCTTGAAAATAAAAAAATATAATGAAATTATAATCAAAAGGATTTTGTTTGGGTTTTTCAGCTAATGAATTCTTAAAAATAAAAACAACAATATAATATTGTCTAGCTAGATTTACTTGGCCTACAGTGATACAGTAATGCTGCATTTACTAAACTCTGCTGGGGAAGGAACAAAAAATTGGAACTTTCCCATGTTGATGAATAAAGTCAGAGATATTCTGCTGAATAAATTGACAGAAATGCAAATAACAGCAGGATTTGCATGAAGGGAACCCTCCTGTGCAAGCACCAAAATGTAAATTTTAGGCTTACTGAATACACAATAATTTCATCATACAGACCTGAATTATAATTATTTTTAAGCAAGAAAGTTCACCTAGTTATTGATATGTTAGGTAGTCATTAGAAGCTGATCATTCTCTTGTGAGTTGAAGTTTGCTAATCCTCTTTTTTAACTAATCTAAATTTAATGAGTGATGGCAAGAAAGAGTCAATAAGAGCTAAAAATAATCTAACAGCAAAAAATTAATGAGGCAATGATTTATTTATCTTCATGCTGATGAAGGTGTGTGGAAAAACATTGAATAAAGCAGCATTTTTGTGGGTCAGTAGCCAAACCAGTATGTGGCCAGTCAAATAGCCCTGGGTTCTCTTTCAGCATGGAATATTGCAGACTGATTATATTTCAGCAGAGCAAAGAATCCAGCTGGTGTATTTTGATTATCCATTTTAATTCAGAAACAGAGAACAAGCTTGGCTTGCTCAACACTTCTTTGATAACTGTGTACCTGTATCTCTATTTAAAAAAATCCCAATTTTTGCAAATTTTTTATATTATGTAAATCTACAGAATTCATATGTCTGCATCACAGAATCATGGAATGGCTTGGGTTGCAAGGGACCTTGGAGCTCAATTAATTCCCACCTATAATTATAATATATATTAGCATTCCAAGAGGATGATGGCAATATTCAGTAATTATTCTTTTCTCTGTTAGCAGTCAGGAAAAAGTTAAAACTAGTACTGAAACCAAATGCTAAGTGCATGACTGAAGCCTTAAGCAAGCAGCTATTAGCTACTGCTATCAGCAAAATAATCCCCTGCTGAATGCTGTTAATTAGAGCAAACAGTAAAACCATGGGAAAATGGAAATGCTCATCTTTGTCACAACAGGCTGCAGTTTCCTTCAGCAATGGTCAGAATCTGGGCCACACACTGAAGCTCCTCACCACTTAGCATTTTCCAGGGGGAGCTGGAAAATCCAGCAGGTGATTCCCCAAACCGTGATGGTTCCCCACTATCACCTGGGTAACCAGGACCTGTGAGCACAAGGATGAACATATCCAAGCTTCCTTTCAAATCCATCAATAGTTAATGGCACCTCTGGCACCCCGTGTGTGGGTTTGAAATTACCCCCACATAAACCAGAGTGCTTCTTTGGTAACACAGACTTTAAAAAACTTCCATTATCCAAAAAGTCTTGGAGAATCATGGGATCATTTAGGCTGGAAAAGACCTCAAGATCACTGAGTCCAAACCTTAGCCTGGCACAAATATTCTCTCTGTTTTCCTCAAAATGTGGGGTTCAGTCATTTTAGGTGCATTGGCTTCTCCAGAAGAACCTCCCTAGGCCATTTTTCAATGCAGTGGCAAGGAAAAAAATCCGTTTTCTACTCAAAACCTCCTTCTGAGATAAGCTGAGTCCAAGGAAGGAGCCCCACCTGACTCTGTCAACACACAAATGCTGAAAGCAGCAGATCTGAGAGAGAAAACAGAGGTCACCCAGCACAAGGGAAAGGGCAGCATAAGAGACAGAATGCAAAAATACAGATGGTCACGAGTGAAAAATACTCAGAGAAGCAGTAAAAGCTGAAGGTTGCTCAGAGGACAAAGCAGAAATGCACAGACAGAGGAAGAAAAGCTCTAAAGTGAGGCAGGAATTCAGCCAGAGCTGCCCAAGGGTCAGCAGAGATCTGGCCACAGGAATTTATCACAGAGATGGGAGGCAAAGAGACAGAAAACCTCTGAGAAGAACATAAAGCCACAACTGCTCATTCTGGATACGAGTCAAGGGCTAGAAAATATGCCAGTCAAGATAAAGGGGAGAAGATTTCTGAATATTTGGAGGTGAAAAACAAAGGTGTTGGTTGGATGTGAAAAAAAGAGCAGAGTTATCAGGACAAAAATATTGACGACACACAGAATTGCTTGAAGAAAAAGACAAAAGACACATTCAATTTGCAGTGGGAAGCTGATTGCATCTCCCCAAGTGAGGATTCAATCCAAGTGACAAAGGCAAAATTGAATATTATTCTGTAACTGCAGCATGTGAATTATTTTAGAGATGTCAATAAAGCAAAGAGTAAACACCAGCAGAGAACATGGGTGTAAAAAAGATACACTGAAATGGAGGGGATTCAAGCAGCGATAACATCTTTCATTTTTGATATTGATTTTTTTCCTCCTGAATCTTATTAAATTAATACTATTGGTCACAAGACATTGATCTTTAGAATCAAAGCAAAAAAAGCTTGAAGTCCATGTGAGGCAGAGGGAGACACAGCATTGGTTTCTTGAGCCCTGGTGTAATGAACACATTTCAAACTGCATTCATTTATTAAATGGAATAAAATAGATTTTTTTTGGTCAAGATTAAGGTCAAGGTAAAATACTAGTGAGATGCAAAGCAGTGATTTAGTGATATTTTGGCAGGAACTCAGCACTAACTTCTAAAATCCAGATCTATAGAAAAATATCTGGGATATAGAATAGTGTGCCATACCTTTATATTGGCATCAGTAGAGGTAAATTTGGGAAATGGGTTATAACAGCCCATGCTGTCAATCCCTCCATCACCCATGGACATCTTTTCCCTTAGTTGATTTAAACAAGAACCTCTCTAAAAAGGCAAATGCAGACAGAATGACCAAAGCCATTTTAGTTTTTGAGATGGGCAATCTATTTTAAGGACTGTGACTTTCTCTCCTAAATTTAATAATTCCTCTATTCATCATCTTAGCAGGATAGTTCCAGGAGAGTCTGTACTTAAAAATTGCTTATATAGAAATCCACAGGGTCTAAAGGGGACTTTCTCCTTTGAGGTCTGCTCTCCCAACAGTCTGAATTTAATATTCCATGCAAAGTGCCACAGGTCACTGTAATTTTCCTTTCCCAAAGCTGCTGCATAGAACATTATTTTATCTGATGCTTAGAGCCTGGTAGATTCACTTAAACAGAGATCAGTCTAATAACAAAAGGCCTAATGCAGAAAACCAGTTTCCAGCACTAAATACAGATATATTTACTCCAGATATATGGATTTTATCCAGATATATGTATTTTTCATCATTCCTATTCTTATCTATGCCTAATGAAGACTTCAATACATCTTAATTTGTGTTGGAAGAAAACAGAAAATAATATATTATTTTTTGTGGAGTCGTCTTGCCCATTGGAACTGGAAAGCACCATGGTAACATGATAAAATACTTGGGGTCCTATTTTCCTTCCCAAATTCCCTCTACTCTAAAACCAATTGATATTCCTGTTGCTGACCCCATGGTATCTGTAAAACAGAATTCAGAGTATTTCATTTCATGTTGACATGACTGTGTCTAATAACTGAAGGTTCTTTAATCCCCCAGAATATGTCAAATGCTTGAGAAACCATCTGATGTCTGGAACAAATGAAAAATATCCTGGTCTCATTTCCTGCCAAGCAATGAACTCCAGCTCTCTGGCAACAGCACCACCAGGTTCAGCATTTCCCCCTGGCTCCCAAAGCTCCCAATCTGCAGAGCTTGCTCTCGTTCAGGAGTGTTGCTTGTTAGGAGGGAATCATGGGCAATTCCTTAAAATCAGAGATAAAAATGCCACAGAACATCAGCGAGCACTTCAACTCCTCTACTGTAATCACAGAATAGTTCACATAAATTTCATTATCTTTATTACTCCTGAAATCACCAAACTGTCTGAAGAGCACTTAAAATATAATTTAAGAAAGGGAGAGGTAGCAATCACTCTCTCACAGCAAACGTGGTCCTTTTAGAATTATTTTTCACCTCAGAAAAGGTGAGATTTTCTGTACAACATACATTTCAGCTGCACTCCATGATCCTGATGGGTTCCTTTCAATTTAGTATATTCTATGATTCTGGGATTTGTAGCAAAAATAATTTTTGCTTCAGCGAAATCATAGAGATACAAGCCATTAAAAAAGCCATGTAAAAATGAAGCTGTGAATTAGTCAGATGTGGAAAAGTAGAAAAGCCCCATTATCCATCCCAGCCAGAGTTTTTCTTCAGAGACAACACTCAGCCTTCCAATTCCTAGCAATACCAGGAAACAAAATTGCTTCTCTAGAAGTATTCACTAAAATATTCCTTCACTTCTACTGTTTATTGATTAAAGTTCCTGTTGCAGTCTAATTTTTTCCAGCACAAGTATTGCTGCCTCATAGCTCAGCAGCTGCCCCGACTGCCTTATCCAGGGGTTTCTCCTCTGCTGCAGGACTTTTGTCTGGCCAAGTCAGAGGAGCCCCCCAAGGAGGAATCATCTCAGTGGCTCAATCAGAAATGAGTTTGGAGAGGCAGGTAATGATTGGGATTAAATTCATTCCTGCTTACAGGCTCAAAATACATTTTAGGCTCATTCGAGTTAAGCACCCAGAGTAAAAGAAAGGGATTCAATATTTTATAAGTGTATCAAGGCCCCAAGAAAACCCAAAAAGGTTTCTATTTTTGTGTGCTGTTGTTAATGTTTTAAGAAGTTCAGTTCAGCCTAATATCTCACATGCCAAGGAGATGGAGAAAACGCCACCTCTGCAACAACTTCCTGCTCCTAACAACTTTGTGCAGCCCTGTTAAGGACTTCCCACAATTTTGTTCTCTAAAACCTGACGCAAAAGCAGAGCACAACAATAAACTTGTTTATTTACAGCTCCAGTGACAATGAACAACTGAATGTTGCTCAATAGCAAGAAAATATTTAATGTTCTGTTTCATCTCTTGTGCTGCTCTCTCTTTCTCCAGCTCAGCCCTGCATCTCTATGACAATCACTACACAAACCACATCATCCTGCAGCCCACACAGGCAGTTAACAATTTATCCCTGTTGTCTCCATCACATCCACTTAGGAGAGCAGCAATCATTCCTGCTTTAAGGCTCTGCTAATATGAATAATTAATTTAATCCCTTAAGTCCCAACACCAGTGTCCACTGTCCCTTTAATTACTTGGACAAACAGATTGGGATCTTTTCTGTGCCTTTTATGCCACATATCTTTTACTGGAATCAAAGAAACAGTCAGAATATTCCCCATTAAATGTAAGTTAGCAGTGAATCATGTCACAGTCCTCCACATCACACACTGCACTGTGAAATTCCAGATATGTCTCAGCTGCTCCACCAGCACCTGCTGAATGTATACTTGATGATCACTTGGGGGTTCAGCCCTGTTAAAAACTCTGCTGCTCTTCTTGTTAGGTCTGCATAAAATCCCACACAGAACATGGACAATTCAACCTCCAGAAAAATCAATCCAGGTTTTACTTGAATTCAGCTTTTTTGCCCTCATTCTCCCTTCCAATGGAAAGATTGAAGCTGTTCCTCAGACTCCCCTCAAACACCAACCTGTCATCTGTCACTGGACACCTTGCCTGGCTTTCAGGCTGACACTGGGATTTCCTTTAAACTCGGGGCCACATGATGTCTCAAAGGGCTCACCTTCACAAAAAGAGAGAATATCCTGTGGTTGGTTTAGCCAAGGTCCCCAAACAGAGGCACAAAAGAAACCTAGGATTCAGATTATCACAGCTCAGGGAAGAAATGATGTGAGCCTAAAGCTGAATTTCAGTACAAGCAAAGCACCTTTGATTATCTCATTATTGGACCATGATTGCATGGGAAACATTTTGTGCCAGGAATAGCACAACAACAGCATGAGTAATTCAAACTCCTCTCCTGAAGTTAATATTTAACCTGAAAAATTCACTGTAATCCACAGAAATTCACAACAAATCCAAAAGGGCTACTTTGTCTCACAAAGAAAGAATTAAGGCATGAGCTGTCTTTTTTTGTTATTTACAGAAAAAGCAGAAACATTCCATTAGATCATTTATGGGCTTTAACTGGGATAAACCATGATGCGTCCTGAAAGGACTCTCAAAGATTCCAAATAGGAGAATTACAGTTTTCTATTCATTATGTCTCCCCCAGCTCACAGAAGCTGCAAATATTATGCTTTCTCACATCTTACTGCCAAAGCTGAACCCCAGGTTAAGTGGATACAGCTTTCTTTAAGAGCTATGCCGGATCAACACTAAAAATTGTATAAACCTAATCCCAAGAGCATGTGTTTTATATGATTTATAAGCTTTGTTTGTGTTTATAACAAATCACTGCAAATTTTTAAAAAACCTCTTATTTTGCACTTATTTTTGCACTAAAAGCAGGACATATGTGTGATGTTGTTATATGATACACATCAATAGCTAATTAAGTCAGCCACATATATTTCATTGTTTAACACTGCAGGTGGTCTGAACAAATCATTTCCAGCTCACATTCCAGAGCCTTGTAGCAGAACTGGTATCTTCATTTCTCCATATGCATTTCCCTGTTCCCCCTCAGAGCTCCACTACAAGTGTCAGTCTCTTTTGAGGGCACTAAGAACTTCCTTTCTTTCATGTATAGGATGATCTGACAGAAAATCTAAAAGAAGTGAAAGAATAAATAATAAATCAGGCTGCCTGAGGCCTCTGAAAGACAGGGCCAGCCTATGCATGGAACAATCCCAGTTCCTCCCATGTCAGTTCAGGGTTTGATTTTCTGTTAATAACTCTGTGGATTTGTGACAGACTAAGAGCATAAAGAGGTCAGTGTGTTACAAACAAGCTGTGAATTGACTTTGTTTGATCATCTAAATATAACCACAATAAATACCTGACAATGAGGTAAAATCATCTGAAAAATCCAATGCACTAAGTGCAGAAATTAATGAACATGCAAAATTCACTTTGTCTGTCACACCTCGACTTCTGTGGAGCCAGGATCCCATCTCTGCACTTTCAGTGACAGGTATTAACCCGGGATCCACGGATTTAGTTGGGTAAAGAACCATTAAAAGGGATGAACTGAGAAGAAAGCCACTTTTGCCACTAATCACCCTATACTCACTGTCAGGAATGCAGAATTTTAAAGATTAATTTGATTTCCAGCAAAATTTTCCCCTGTGCATGTAATCAGCATGGCACAATTCAGGTACATTCATTGGAAGATGGAACGAGGAAGCAAAAAGGAGCTGGGACAACAACTTTTTAAAAGGCGTCATTGATCTTGTTATTTCACCCGGGACAAAACCAGTGGCTTTAAAGCAAGGTGCACAATAAAAGAGGACTGGTATTTACATTTATAAGCACAGGGTGCTTGTGAAGCAGTGACAGTCAGCCCACAGACTTACTCACTTTGCTTAAACAACTGGGAGAGAGATAAGGAAAGTCAGAAAAAAAAGACTTTGGCAGAAAGCATTCTACAAAGAAGCCACATCTGAAAAATCCAGGAGTCACCAGGGATTTCTTGATAGAAAACCCCATATATCCTACAGGAGCTATATAGATTTAAGGGTTTGGCCTGAAAAAATACTATTTTTTTCTGAACTTTCTTCTAAGAGTTTCTAAATAATCTGCAAGAATACCTCCAGTGAAGCTAAATAGGGAATTTAACATTTTATGGTCCCAAACACTTTCTGAGTGTGTGCCAACACACAATAAAGAAAGCCAAGCCCATCAGAAATTACTATTCTCTCTTTTTCTGGGTTAGTACTCCAGCTATTCAAATTTATACACTCATTGTGGTTTATCACAGACTATTATGGCGCAGAAGGGCAAACATAAACTGCATTGATTACCTCACAGTATTGATAGGCAGAGTCAGCAGAAGCTGACAGTGAAAAGGTAATTGGGGCAGTGATGAACCTCACTGTCATGTCTGCCTAGAAATACCTTGCTATAGTATATTAAGAAAACCAAAATTATCTTTCTTTTCAGAACTAGATTCACTTGATTATCCTTTTTTTTTTTTTCTTTTTTTTTTTTTTTTTTTTTTTTCTTTTTTTTTTGCCAGGCCAAGAATTAAAACCCCACAAAATAACCAAAATCAGACTGACTGGGAAAGAAAATCCTACACAAAGGCCAGTTTTGCTGCTGTTGAAATTTTGCAAGGACTTCTTGGTTAGTTTGGGTTAATTTATTCCCTGAGGAACCTGTTAGGAACAGGGATTATGAACAGTGAGGACAAGTACCAAAAGGGAATTGGAAAGCCTGCCACTCTTACCAAGAAGAAGACTAAGAAAAATAAGGATCTTGGCTGTTACAGAAAACAATGTTCAGTAAAATATTTCCCTGTGCCAGCTCCAAAAATGATGCACACAGAGAGGCCAAGTGGCTGCTGCCCATCTTTACCCCCCAAGAAAATGTAGTACTTTGGGTCTCCATCATCAAACCAACCACCAGTTTTTATGAAATTGGTAGGAATGATGATCTTATGACTAATGACTTAAATATAATGACTAGATCTTATGACTAACGATTATATCTAATGACTTCTGGCTCTGTCACATTTGCATTAAATTAACCAATGTGTTGAAAGCAGGGAGGAGGCTGGGTAGTGATAAATGGCTGAGCAGGCAGACATGGAGCCTGCAAAATTTGTCCCCCAGGAAGCCAGGCTAAAAATAATAATAAAAAAAAAAAAAAAAAAAAAAAAAAAAAAAACCAAAAAAACCCCCCACTAACTAGGTGAACAATCAATTTATTTTAAGTTTCTCTGGCAACCATTTCCCTCCAGAGCAGACAACAACTCCCCAGTTGAAGTGTGTGAGCAAACAAAGTTCAATTTACAGCAGTTCCATATCAGCAGGAATTAAGCCAACCTGCTATTTATGAGCCTTTCCACCCTTCCTCATTGCACAGAGTGTCTTACACGGTGCATCCCAAATCCTTTCTCTGCTGAAGTAGGACACAGATGGAAATGGGAAATCTGGACCCTGCTGGAGAAGCTGCTGCAGTGGAATTGCACTTTGGAGACTGGGTAGAGATTATTGGAGGTGGAAAAACACGTTTGGGATGCAGGGCACAGGACTTGTAATGAAGAAAAGATGTTTTCCACTTACCAGCAAACCCTGGCTACGCATTTATCTCTCATACACTGCATTTCATTTGTTCATACTGTCACAGAATTGGGAACGTTGGAAAAGGGCTTTAAGCTCAAATCAAAATGGGTCCTTTGGAATATCTGAATCTACCTGTGAAATTGTAATTCTAATGTAAAACTTAACTAAAATTTTATCTAAATGAAGTAAATTCCAATATTGATGCTTAAAAGAAAACAAAACAAAGAAGTGGAAGGATCTAGATAAAAAAATACTCTGTAGACATCCTCAGTAAGCCTGAATAAAAAGCAGACTCTCTTTTTGCATGAGGAATCTCAGGCATTAAAAATTTAGATGGGAAGCAGAGCAAGAGACTTTCTGTGCAGAGAACTGAACATTGGAGTCTGTTTCTCCAAGGTGATTTGCTCACCAGAGCTCTCCTGTGATGGAAGGCTGTTTCCCCAGGCCTCCATGTGACAAATGCCACAAAACCCCCACTTTTCAGTGGGTATTTACCACGTTTCCTCTGAACCTACAAAAGACGCTCCATGGTCCTGCCTGGTGTTCATTAACACACCAGGAGAGACTCTGGGGACAGACCAAGTGAATGGTGGAAAACTGGGAGAAAGAATGCAGATGTGGGGGAGGCCTCCCACGAAACATGTGGAGGAGCTAATGGCATCGTTAGCACCAAATTAAATGGAGTTTTAATGAGCATTTTCCCCACAGGAGAAAAGGCAATAAAAATGCTGCTTGCTACAAGTAGGAACTATGTGAAGGGAGACTTTTCTGAATCTCTGAGACACGGTTTGTGTCAATGGAATCTTTTAGTAAAATGCCATGATATAAATACTCAGTATTCTGTAATCTGCCAGATTTCTTCACCACCCAGAAGCACAACTTTTTATCTCAATCTCTCCCTGTGAAGGGGCTGGTAAAACAAACATTTGAGATCTATTGTACCATATTCAAAGTCAGGTTGAAAATTGGGGTTTGGATTACATAGCTGAAGGCTTAATTTTTTAAAAATATTATTACTTGGAATTCTAAGCATCAAAAAATCCTTAGTCAGCTATTTAACCCCAAATTTAAAAGAGGAGTCACCAAACTAAAGCAACTTCTCTCCAAAAGTAGTGATAGAACCGACATTAGTTCAGATTGGTTGGATGAAGGACAGAAGGGGGGGGCATTGCTACTGAATTTTTCTCCTGCTGATTTACCTGTGGCTGAGAAAGGAAACTGTGAGATGATCTGTTTTTGGCATGGAAAAGGGATTTAAGTAGTGTCTCAATGCCAGAAATTCAAAAGATACCTACAAGAAGAGTGGCCAAAAATAGCACACTCTAGATGATATTAAGCACTTGGCCCTATCCATGTAGACCTTCCATTAACTGGTTTCTTCAGAATTGAATTTATACTTCGAAGGATTAGATTTTCAGGTTGCCATTTTAGCACAGTTAAGTTTTCTAATATTAATGGCCATAAATTAAATCTGGTTCAGTTCAAAATCTAGTTATGTATTTAATTTCATTAACTTCCTGGCACGGAAAATGTACCCAGACAATTAGATGCTCTGGACACTTGTAACAAACAGCAACATTTATTTAAAAGTGTTTCCTAAAAAAGTCCTGTCTCTTTCCCCAAAACCAAGAGAGTTTAATATTTTTTCCTGGTGCCTTTTCCTATTTATCTCTTTGCTCCAGAACCACAAAGAGTAAAGATGGATGGAGCCAATCCCCGTGTAGTTCTTAGATTTGTCTTGCAGCCTCTTTCCTTTTTATTTTGCTTATTTGAATGAACTAAGTTAAACTTGCATGCAGCTGAGTAGAAGCCCAATCATTTTATGTCTATTCTATTGTAAATTATTAATTCTTGTGACTTATTAATGCATATTCAATGCAGAAACCTTTAGATGCTGAATAAACATTCTGCAGCTGGAACAAGATTTTAAATGCTGCTTTTCTTTAAATGCAAAACAAAAATATCAGTTTCCATGTGGTATAGGAGCTGTGGCATAGTAACAATGGCCTCTTTTTGTGTTTATCTGATTCTCATCTATCTAGGCAAAAAAAAAATAAAAATCACATTACTTGATTTCTTTTGTGAATTAGAGATACATAATTAATCTGCAAATCCATTCGAAGCACTGTGATTTAAAAACACACCCAAGGCACTGGGTGAGACAAATGTTTCAGTAAATTCTGGCCCCTGGACTGTCAGGTAACAGACCCTGGTTGGGAGGCAACCATGCAGAATCCAAACCTGGAGTTCCTATTCTGGCTTGGCAGCACCACAACTTTAAAAGGGAAGTTGTTGTGCTTTCAGTCTTCTTTTGCTCAGAATAATCTGGTTGCACTGATAAGACACTGGAGTTTTAAAATTCACCAAAGAGAGGAAAAATATCAAAGTGATCTCTACAAATTCTACCTTCTGGAGTTAGATTGGTTTTATCCCATATTTAATAAAAAGATTACAACCATCTCTGTGTTTAACACTCCTCTGGCACAACTAGGCCAGTTTTTAAGCTGCTGGAAAACCAAGATAAAGCATTTTAAAATCATAACAGTGGAGAGCTATCATAGAACGTGACGAGAGTAATAAGTGGTGGTACCAGTGTGGCAGAGAAAGGTCACATTTCTTCAGATGGAGAGGAAAAGCACGCACGTACCACTTCAGATGTACATTATTTATTGTTATTGAGGGTGGTTAAGTGAATCAACATGTAGAGCAGGCCAGGCCAGATGCAGGAAAACATAGCACAAGAGATTGCAGCTGCTGCTTATTCACAAAGCAGCATGCAGGTGCTTTTTAGCTAAAATTCTAAAATTCCCTTTTAATTTGGAAGTGATCTTGGCTCAAAGCACTCAGGGACAGCATCTGTACACAGACAACACCCATGCCAATTGCCTCCTGTGAACTCAACCACTTGCCTGGGCTGGTGCTGCAAAATGCACCTTTCATATTTAAAATATCTGCTTTTAAAACCCTCTGTTTTGAAGCAGAGCATCAAAACCTGCAGCACTGAGTTTTACTACAACTGCTGGGCTTAAACACACGCACTGAGAAGGAAAAGGCTCCTTTCTCAACCTTCCCCCTGCAAGGTTATCCCAGACAGGGCAGTGAGACACCTTCAAGCTTGAATTTTTGGGAGATTTGATGACCACTGTATCACACACACCTAAGAGAGGATTCCTTTAAGGTCTCATCTAAAAGAGTTGGGAATAAATGTGCTTTTGTCCCCTCCTGTTGCATCTTCCACTTGCTCAGACTTCAGGAAAAATGAAAACCAGTGCAAACTCCCATAGACCTGAAGCTGTGTTAAAAAAAGGACCCTGGATTGCCTGTCATACACTTTTGCTTCTACTCACATAACATGTGAATTACATCCACACTTCTGATAGCAGGAGAAAGGAAAGGCTGATTATGAAGGAAAAATTGGGACATGGAAGAGCTTATTTTTCATTTAATAGGATGCTCTGAACACTGCAATTTCTGCTTCAGCATCCTTTTAACCTTCAAATAAAGAAAATTATTAGTGGATTATTACTATTCCTCCCTCCCTCTTCCCTCAGAGATGCTACTTTGCAGCTATATTCTATATATTATTTCTAGTATGTGAACACATCCACACACCTCAGAGCCTGAGCTCCAAGCTTTCCTTCAAGGCCTTCAGTTCATTTTCATGCCAAGCTGTTTTATTAGGTACAGTTTCATCCCTCCTTGGGTCAAGGACATACCTCCCTGACATCCACAAAAAAGCTTGGAATTAGTCTCCATTTTTTTCTTACCTTTTGGGCTGGAAACTATCACCCTGGAATTAGTAATATTGGGAATTAGTAATACTCCTCAACCAAGGTGATTGAATGAGTGAGAAGCAGGAGTGGGTTTCACAGAAGTTTCACCAGAATCCCAGAATCATTTAGGTTGGAAAGGCCCTCTGAGATCCAGGAATCCAACCATTAACCCAGCACTGAACCCCAATTCTGTGCCTATTAACTAAAAAGGCACAGATGAGTTCCAGTGTGTCCTCTCAGGCCTGTTGGAGTTTTAAGGTATTTTTCCTGCTTCCAGAAGGAAATTTTTTAACATGCATTGTGATTCTGTGCAAGGAAAGATTACTAACTCAGAGAGACCTGATGAATTATTTAAATTATTTAAAACAACTCAGTCCATCAGCATTTAGGCAGATGAATATAATACAGGACATTTTTGTAGCTTCACCAACCCTGTGAAGTGACCAAGCACTAAAAGCACCTCCCAGCTTTCAAATACCAATATTTAATAGCAGTTTTTAATATGTTTATTCTAGCTAACACAACACTGGGCTGAGAGTCAGTAGACAGTAAAAAAACTCATCTGCATTTATATGATTTCTCAGTTTCATGATGTGCAAAGCACTGGGCTGCACTTCTCCAGTGGCACTGATTGAATAAAATTCCTGCAACTTCACCACACAAGCCAGAACATGTGCCTTGATTTTCAGATGTGCATCCCCTCTCAGAGGCAGGAAGCAATTACTTCTATTTCTTCCCTTTCAATACCACACTTGAATCTGCATAATGCAGTTCTGGAACACATTATTGAAATTCCTTGACACAGCAGCAGCAAGCACACAGGCTGGTTTGGGCTCAGCCTCTCCTGCTGATCCCACATGCCTGTAATTACACAGGAACCATAATTAACCTGCTGGGAAAGATCAGGGATCTTTCAGATTCCCATTCTGCATTTTCCTGGTTTACCCCAGGCTGCTGTCAATCTTGTCACACTGCACAGGTCCAGGAAGAGTCAACAGCCACAAAACTCAAGGGGTGAGGAGGTGAACACCAGAGGAAAAAAAGGAAAAGGAAGCATTCTGTACATAGAGGATATCCTCTAGCTGGTAAATGTTCTCAAGATCTGGGTTTGGAAGCAGACTTTCAACACTTTTTGATAACCAGCTCGATAATCTCACAGATAAGAAATCTTATGACCTTTAAATATTTGTCATTTAGAGCTGAAGGGAGAAATTTAAGGCCACAGCAGCCACATTTATCAACCTAATAAAAGCACCTGAAAGGAGCTGCAATATAAAATTTACAGCCAAAACACACAAATGGCAAAAAAATACCATTTCAATCAGAAAGGTTCTTGGCAGCTAGTATCTAATTTGGGGTATTCAGCCAGCTTTTTATGAGCCTATATTTCATTTTGTCACAGGATTTTCCAAATTGAAAATGGTGAAGAGATCATTTTACATACTACAACAGAAAAAATTCTTGATATTGTTGTTGATTCAACAGTGTACTGGACCCCTGCCAAGACCAGAAGCTATATTCAATTAGTTTAGGAACATATGTCTTCATGTGTTGGAAAGAACTGGGGTGCAATTAAATTCACAAAAATTATTCAGCAGATGGAATCAAATTAATGTGTTCCTGTGTCTCATGTTCACAGAATTGTGTTTATTTTTTGCTTTAAAAAACCCCCAAAACAACCAAAAAACAGCCATAAACCTAATAATTATAAATATATATATATATTATGTCTTTCTGTTGAGATGCAAAGATGAGGATCAGAAGTTGTTTTGAACACAAGGAATAAATTGGTATGGTCTGTATTTCCTCAATTCCAATGTGCACAGCATTATATATATATATATATATACACACACACACACACACATATATATATATATATACACATCTGTATACAATTCCAACGTGTAGAGCATTTCTAGCCAGGGGAAGCAACAAGTAAAAGTCTTTTGAAATGTGCAGGAATAAAGATAATAAAGTTATGCATGGATTGAAACCCTGCCCCACTCCAGGGTTTTTTGCAGCTTAAAGTATTTTAAAATACCCTCAGCATTCAGACCACTATGCTTCACCTGGGACCAGAAAACTGATTAAAATAATTAAGGATAAATTAAGGATGTGTGGCCGCATCCTCAGAAAATAAAAGCAGTGTGTGTCTACTCCAAGTCTGGAGCACGTGAGGAGAGTGAAATGCAGATGGCTGAAGCTCCCCGAGTTTACTCAGAGTTTAAAACCCTTTTGACAAGCTCTGTTGAAGTCTACTGAAGCAGGAGGTGAAGCAGTGCAGCAGAAGCTGGTGAAGGAGCAGACAAAAGAGGAGCAGTGAGTCACCCCTTTTAGAGCATTGAAAGAAAGCGCAGTGTCCCGCTCTTCCCGATGGGAATCAGCCAGCCTGAGAGGGAGAGAGGCAAACCAGCAGAGCAGACAATCTCTCTCAGTCAGAGCTCCGGCTTGCTGACATTCCAAGAGGAGGCTGAAAGCCGGGAAAGTGAATTCCCAGTCTGATAGCAGGGACATTTTCATCCGGGGGAGCAGGGGATGGTCAGCTCTGACTGAAGGAGACCGGGCTGCACTGCACAGGTCCTTCTGCTCAGCTGAGCTCCTGAAGGAACAGGAAGCACACCTGAAAGTCTCTACTTTTATTGCTGATAGGTAAATAGATGATCACAGAAGTGAAATATGTCTGTTAGTGAGTTCCAGACTGTGGGGAGGCCCCTGCTGGCAGCAGGAGGGACCTAAAAACCCTTTCAGGAGTGCTCTGAGGGCTTGTGGGTTTAGCGTTGCTTACATTGAAAGCATATTTTCAGGTAAAAAAAGGGGGAAAAAAAATTAAAAGGTTTTTTTATAGCACAGACCAAGCAACTCGTAGGCCTTTTCTCAGAATGCAGACTGAGAAAAAGAGGGCATTAGGCAGGGCAGAAACTGAGCTGTTTTATGAGGAATTGCTGCTCCCCAGGTTCTGCAGCTGCAGCCCCCCCAGTATCTCCAGCTCCAAAATCTGCCCAGCCACCACCCAGTTTGTAATTCTCATCACTGGGGCACAGCCTTGACCAGTGCCCTGTAACTCTTCCATATCCACCTATCCAGCTGGCAATTCCTTTGTATTTGCCCTGCATGATGAGTTTTTCTCCATCTGAGCAAAATCCTCTCAATTTCACATTAGCCAAAATTTAATGAGCAAACATCTAATAATATCTTCTAATCATGGCACAAAATCATTAATCTCTATCCATCCTGAAAATTGTATTTTGTTCACAGCTGCTTGTAGTTGACCCCTTAGCCATCTTCCTGTGCAATTTTTTTCCACCTTCAATAATCATTTCCCCTGGAATGCTAAAGTAATATTTTGCTTCAAACCAAACAGATTGACTCTCCTGCATTAATCTTGTTTAAAAAAACAGCTAATCTCTGCCATTAGTCTTCCCAAACCAGCATGAAAAAAAATCCATTTATACCAGTTCCTGTTTGCTTCCCATCCATTTTCAGGTTCCCACCTATCATTTTTTAAATGCTGGTTAAAACTTCCCACAGGATGGACCATCAGAAAACCAGCAGCTGCCTCACATTTTCTCTTTCTGAGCACAGATGTCATGTTCACCACTCATCTCTCCTGCTGGCCCACACTCTGACTCCTGTGAAACCCAAGCAGCACAAATGCAGTTTACCAGCTCTGTGCTTGGCTGCCAGGCTCATTTTCAGCAGGCACCTGATCACCCACATGCACCACGTGAACGCCATGGAACACTGGCACAAAGCACTCCTTTTTCTCCCCACACTCACAGAACAAGTGGTCCTACATGTTGGGAGAGGTATGAATGTGTTATATGTACCTCAAATATCAACAGGAATGAACATTTTTTAAAATTTCCCCACAAATCCTACAGATGTCCACAGCCTCCATTGCTGAGTTTCTAATTTTAAATGTGCTTTGCACCTTTAATTTTGATGCCTGATAATCCTGCAGGGCAATATTTACTCCCCACAGAAAGCTGCCATCTCTTCCTCAAGAAAATAAAATATCCCAAGTCTCTCCTAGCAGTATCATTCTTTTACAACTACATTCAAAACCATTTCACAACTCCAAGTTATTTCTCCAGAGGAATCCCACTGAAGTTCACCTAAGCTGCAATGGCTTGGAGCATTTTTCACACCGTGTCATACCTGTTCCAGCAAGACTCTGGCTGTACCACTTGTTCCAGCAGTAATAACAATAAATTGCCTCTTTTCTATTCCTCAAACACAGGCTTGTATTGCCTCCTTTAGATGTCAACACTGCTGTGTAGGTTTTCTCCTAACAAATCTATCTCCCCTTGCCAGGAGCCCCCACTGACTCAGATCTCTCAGGTGGTTCTAAGCCTGTAAAGTGATCCTCAAAACATTTCCAGCTCCCTGTGACTCTGATGCTGGACATATTTAATGAGTTCCCTCTTCTCATCTCCGTGAATTGGTCATTCTTTCCTTCCACACACCAGGTGCTTCTGGTTTTTCCATCTCATTTTTTATAGGAGCAGGACTATTCCATGTGCTCCACAACCAAACACAGCAGCAGCAGCTGCTCTGGAATTCCCACACAGTGGAATCTCCCTGTGCCATTCAAGTGTTTATCCCTGACCAGGAACAGGAGAAAATGGAGGAACGCTTTCTTTGCACATCTCCTGGTCTGTCAAAACAGTTGCTCTGCCTGCCAGCACTCGCTACCTTCACGACTGGCAGATTTCGCTGGTGTCAGCGAGACCCAAAAGCCACCAACTGCTTGGGAAAAAAAAAAAAAATTTAAAAAAAGTATGAATGGAAAGGAGGTTCACAAAGGCAAAACAAATTCTTGTATTTTGCCATCATGTTGAGGCCCATGCAGGAAATCCATGGCTCTGGTGCACTTTTAGAAGACCTGTCAGAGGACTGAGGGAAAAGCCCTGCAGGGACTGCAGCTCTCTCTTTGTCCAGGCCCCGGGAAAATGAGGCAAGAGGCTGGGAGAGATCCCAAATACAGACTAAACTGCTCTCTGCCATTTCTCTTAGCTGCCATTTCAGCCTCTGAAGATACTTCATGCCAAATTTTATCCCAGGCAGTTTCTCATTCTAGAGTCATATTCTTTGCTTATTCTCCATTCCTAAGACATTTTAGCACAGGCTTAGCCTCCATCTTCTGCCAAGTCCCAGTCCTCCCAGTTTATCCTCAGTCCCATTTATCTTCTACACTTACCCCTACTTCCTTTTCTTGGTTGTGTGAGCATTTCACCTGCTCTACTGCTCGTGATGCATCCCATTTCTCTTTATCCATTCTTCCTATTTCTTCCCCTCATTCAGGCTCTCTCCTTCCTTAACTCTCCCTTCCATACAGATATGGTTCCTGGGTTATCCCTGTTTCTCTCCAGTTCCTGTCCCTGTTCCATGGCTGTTCATAAGGCCATGCTTCAGCCCAGCCTGCTTCCTGACTCCAGGGGTACCCACCATCCTTATTAGCACTGGAGAAAAATCTCTGGGATTTCCACCAGATTTTGGAAAGTCAGCTGAGGAAGCAAGTGCAGTTAGAGAAGTGACAAACAGAACCAAACACAGCACATAATTTGGGCATGTTTTCAGAAGAAAACTTCTTTCTCAAAAGCACAGGAGCACTATCATCTTTCTAACCAAATCTCACCAGAATAAGAAAAAAAAAACAACAAAAGGAGGAAAGCCAACTAAAGTAGAAAACATCAGCTCAGCTTCAGCAAGTGCTTAATAACTTAAGCAAAGTTTCTAATAGTGGCAAGTATCTGACAACAGTTTTATCCCAAGCAGTAGAAGCATTTTTATTATCACAGAATGATTTAAGCTGGAAGGGCCCTTCAAGATCATCAAGTCCCAAACCCCCAGCATGGGCAGGGATGACATCCACCAGACCAGGTTGCTCAGGAACCCATCTAAGCTGGCCTTATCTTCTAATCAGGCTTAAGTAAATATTAGTTGTGATTGTACAACATCCATGAGCCATTTCAGTGCCTGAGAATCTCACCACAGAATTTATTAGAGGATGAGCAGTAAGGAAAATGCAACTTGGTTTTTTCCTGCATCCCAAGCACTGAAATAGCCACATTGCCTAAGAGAGTAAAGCACATCCCTAATTAACTGAGAGAACATAATTACCTGCTTAATATACTTCCAATGAATATTTGTAAAGCCACAAGAAAGCAGCTTCTTTATAAAATACAATCTGACCTGTTACTTGATGGTCCTTCAGGAAAAAAGGTGGAGAGGTTTTTGGCATATCCATGGAAGATATTTAATATTTGCTGTTTTCAACTTACCCCCAATTTACTTAGCATGTGTTACTCCATTATGATTTAATTTGGACAAGAAAACTGCATGGCTGCTCAAGCAGTAAATTTAAAGTGTAAATGGATTCTTGGCTGCCAATGGCCCAGTTTCTGCTTCTGTTTCCATAGAAACCCATGTAGGAGTGGCAAGGAGGCATCACTTAAAATATGAACTTAAGGGTTTACTTCTCCCTTTTTCCTCCCTCTCATCTCCAAGCAAATGGGAGGTAGTTTAAATTTTCAACCCCTTCTTTCTCACCCTTTGGTTTTACTCCTGTAAGCATATGAAGCAATAATCCCACTGGCCAGCAATTTCCTCTGCTAAATTACAGATTCTGGGTTGCAGGAAGTGTGTACTTGGAACAGGAGGAGGAATGCCACACTCTCACACACCTCACACGTTTGGTACTGTGCCACAAACTGTTTCTGTCCAATGAAATTCATCCTGATGAAGGGATGTAAATATAGAAGGTAGAAAAATCATCTTTAAAATGAGATGTACAACACTAAGCCTGCATAAGAGGAAACTGTGACTCCTCAGGACAGATGCTACACACAGCTAAATTCATCTGCTAGGTTAATAATAATCCCCTCATTTATTAACCATCACTCTCACAAAACTTTCAACCCAATGTTAGATTTATGAATACCTGTGACGAGTCCCAAATGCAATGTATTTCCTACACGAATATGTCCTGTAACAAAAATATCATTTCAGCAACACAAAACTTTAATGAGTTTGTTCATAAGAACTGGTTAAAGCCCTCAGAATGAGTGATAGAGACAAATGGGACCTGAACCATGATTTCATGTTAAGTAAAATACAAAGATATAGAGATAGGCAGTGTGTCTCAATCCCACCTCTGGGGTTTTTTTATTGCCATCAAGATCCAGTGCACACATTCTGAGCCTGCTTTGGGCTTCACTTCAGCACTGAAACTTTTCAGGCTCTTGCAGAAATGAGCCCCACATGAGAAAAGCAAAGAACCAAATCCCTCCTCCCCTGAACCAAGGCAGCTCAGGCAGGGAGACAGAGGAGGAACCAGTGAAGAAGTGAAGGCCACCATCCCCTCATCCTCCTCAGTAGGTCCTTTCCTACTCCCTAAACACATTTTTTCCTCCTTTCCAGAGAATTCTAACACAGTAACCTACCCCGACATAAAATCCATGAGGGTTTGCAAACTTTCCTTCCAGAAACTCAGGGGGGGAACTCAGTCACAGGGCACGAACCCCTCTTCACATTTACTCCACAGCAGATGTCTGGAGTCTGAGCCACTGGTCTTCCATAAAAAGCACTTGCAAATAAAAACCTTATCTTTTCCTGCTGGTGTTCTTTGGTGGGCAACAAGGCCAGAATCTTTCTTCTCCCAGCATCAAAAAAATTTAAAAAAAGAAAGCAGCAACCAAGGGGACATAATTTCAGAAGCTAATTAAGCTTGCTCTCCAGAACACATATGCCTTGTTATCATCAAACCTGCTGCCACATGGAAAAAGGAACAACTTGAGAAGGAAAGAAATAAATGAAATGTACATTTTCTTTACATGATCCACATTGTTCTTGAAGCCTGATCTCCCTGTTAGACAGGTGTTTGCAAAGGATGAATTACATTTATGGCTCTAAGAAAAGCCGTGGCTTACACCTTGCCTGCCCATTTAAAAAAAAAGGACAGAAACAAATCTTAGTCGCATTTCTCAATATTGTATAGATTTGTGTTGCAACAACATAATATTTTTTGATTCACAGAATCATTTTATCATAAAGCAGCCCGACTGTTCAGCTGAGAGCAGGATTTCTAACTATGTTTTGCCTGAGAATTCCAAGACACCTAAATCTTATGCAGACTAATGGTAAGGATGTATTTATAAATTGCCTTTGGATATTTATTTTTATTTATGCAGTGCCTGTGGTACTTCACAATTAAAGTAAGTGGGGCATCAAAACCTATTGGGGTATGAGGGAATAATTATGCATCAGAATCTAAGGAAGCCAATTAAGCTGCAAACATCCTTCAGAATAAATCCCTGATGCTCCCAGACAAACAGGCTTCTTCCATATTTGTGCAGCCCAAATGAGACAAACAATCCATTGGAAAAATCCTTGAGATGCCATGGCCTATAATGCAGCTCAAGCTAACAACATAACTGACTGTTCAACATAAAAGGCACTTTCTAAAATTTTGGCTAATCTCCAGGTGCTACTTGTTGGCTCTTCTGCTGCTCAGCTGTAAGATAATGACTGTGACAAGTATTTTTTCTTACATCACTAGTCCTAAATAACACAGAGTTGTACAAATCCCTTCCTGTTGGATCCATGCTAATCACAGTGAGGGCTTTGTTGTACCTATTTACAAGCACAGCAAATTTTCTGGTGGCACCTCTAAGGCTCAGGAGGCTTAAAAGGCTGATTGCTGCATTTGGATGTAACATTTTCCTTGGCTCCTGCATGTAACAGAGGGAAAAATGTCCTTTGAACAAAAAGCCACTCTGCACCTCAGATCTAGATCTGAAGGATTCCAAATCTCACCCATCAGCAATTTGCAACTCTATCCAAAGGTTAGATGATAAAGCAGAAAATTTAATATATTTGAAGAAAATACAGTAGTAGGGTATTTATTATCTCATATATCCATCCTACACATTTATTAAAGTGAATTCCACTGGTTTATAAGCTGGGTCCTACATGAAGCTATGCTGAATACCTCACACTGATCACTGAAATCAGGGTTTTTTTGCTAAAAATACTTTGGTGGATACAATAAAATGAGAATTATAATTTTGGTGCTCTTACACAAAGGTTATGACTCATTCATTAAAATATTTAAATTAGCAAGCCTACTGCTAGCTAAGATGGCAGATGCTAACACAGCCAAAGACTCAACACTCTGCATTATGTATGACTAACAAATCTTTGTGTAGAATGATGTGTAAATATTTCATACCAAGCAAATAGGCTTTGTGGAAAGTAGCATGATCTGAAACACACACAGATCCCATCCCAAGTGTATTTAAAATACCCCTGATTATGTCACACTGGCAGGGAAGAACCAGCTCACACACACTGAGTTCAATTCACCATAAATGAGGATTTTTGCCATCCACTGGGACTGAAATTGAGCTTCCATACTGAAATTCCTGTTTGCATCTCTGATTTTGAATCTCTACTGCTATTTGTGTTCTGAAAAAAATACCAAAAAGTATAATATGACCAGTAAGTCATCTAAGAACTTTACATACCCTCAGGAATGCAGATATAAACCAACAGGTCAATAATCAATGTCCAGATATGAGCAGAACTTCAGATAATTCTTTCCATAATTTATTTTTAAATTTGATGGTATGAAAATACAGACTGCTTCATATGAGACCTTCAAATTTACCGCTTGGTTTTTACACTTTTAAGCTTTTCCTGCCCTCATCCTTTCCCACAAAAAATAAAAGCATTTTGAGTTCAGGGAAGGCTTTCCTGCACGCTCCAGTTCACACTCCATTACCTCCTGCACAGAGATAGAAACACAAACCTCTGTTAAACCTATTGGAACAGCAGCACAGGGCAGACTTTAATCTACCACTTATTTACCACTGAGCTGCACTTTCCCTAAAAATTCTTCCATGATCTTCTAATTTCCAGTTTAATTTTGCATGTGTTCCATTACAGGGTTCACAGCGCCAGTGCCACGTCAGCAGAGCCCCTTCAGCAGAGAGATGGGAAATGCTGATAAGAGGAGCTTTTCTGCTGGCTCTGGAGCATCATCTCTGAGCAAACAGCTCAGACTCACTGAGCAAACAAAAGCTCCTTCACGTCAGCAAAGTGGCCACTGCAGCAAAAGTGTGGCTGCTGCATCAATGTCAAGTGAGGGGCAGGACTGTCCCTGTCCGTCTGCTGTGGCCACAGCATGAGGATGCTGAAGGACAGAGGAGAAAATACTGAATTTATTCTGCGGAACACCTTTGACACCACAACGGGCACAGGAGCACCACGCCAGCAGCAGGAGTTTCCTATTCAAATTCGAGGCTCACCCAAGAATTAATGCTGGTGTTTCTACACTCGCTGAGAAACAAGGCTTGGAGCTCAAGCTAATGTCACAACAGTTTTACAAATGTCTTGGATGTGTGGAAGAAGAATCTGGGGTTTTAACAACATCACATGAACAATCCAAACCTCAGCCACTTGAGAATGCTATTTTTTCCAAAACCAAGCTCTTAATGTCTTTCTTTTAAACTACTAGTCACTGAACTAAAGCAAAAAGCCACCACAAGAAGAAATGCCATAATCCATTAACAGAAGTGCATTTCAATAATGTCCCCTACCTCTCAATTTCCCATAAAATGGCAAATAATTGTGGGAAACAAAAATAATAACAAGTTCTCATGAAAAGACCAAGAAAATATACTAAAATGCAGATCAATATTAAATGGCATCTCCAGGATCCAAGGAAAGGTCTGTAAGGTATTTTCCTAGGAAAAAAAGTTATTCTGGAAATACTTGTTTATATTTCCCCCCCTTTTTTTCTATTAGGTGTCAAAAAGCTTTCTGTTCCTGTGAAATGATTTAAGTCAGACTTCTTGGTAATAGGAGAAGCAGAGCTCTTAGCTTCAAAATCTAGGCTATAATATTCCAGAGAAGTCACATGAAATTATGCAGCTGAGTGGAACTATTACTGCCACAGTAGCAGTCAGGTTCTAAGAAATGGATATTAGAAGTAAGCATTTCATTGTCAGCTTCAGCTTTGGGAAATCTGAAGTACCTGACACATGAAGGAATGTTTGATTCCTTTCCTTGGATTAGAAACCTGCTTTAGAGATGGTCTGTATGTTCCTCTGGGCTCCATGCCTACTTAGCTTTTATCAATAAAATCACTACAAAACCCACCTTCAGCTCTAGTAGTTATCCCCCAAAGAAAGAAAAAGTCTGATTTTTTTTTTCATTCAGCAGTGAAGAAAGTTGTCCCAGATGCCTCTGTTTCCTCCATCCTTCCCTTCCTGCAGCAAATATCTCACTCCAGGACACAGAGACAAGTTGTTTTCCCCTAACACTTGGCAAAATGTTAGAAAAGACAAGACCCCTGAACACAGACCACACCTGCCTCAGGGAACAAGTGTGAAACCAACCCAAAAAACCCAGCAATGAAATTCAAACCTGCCTCTGACTGCTGGAAGGAAAAGCTGCCAATTTAAGCTTCCAACACAGTTCCTTTCCCTACAGAAAAATATGAGGCTCAAAAGCTGCAAGGAAATGAATCCCCACAGCTTCAATACAGCAAATAAATGAAGTTTCCCAAAACTCAGCTCCAGACCAATGTCCTGACATTCACTGCTGCTGCTGTGTAAGGTGATGCATGAAACCTGAAGATGCCAATCCTACAAATTCTGCTCTTGCTGAAATTTTTGTTTCCTTAGAAAGCAAAGGCTTGTCTTCCCACCCATTGAAAGATGTTTCTAAGCCATGAATAACATAAATCTTCCCCCCCCCCAAAAAATAACTGTGCAGCCTCTTCAGAAGCTGTAGAGCATCTATTACAAGAAATATCAATCCAGATTGCCTGTTGACTCATTACACAAACCAGGTATCAAGATGATCACCAGCAGTGCAGGTGAGGGAAGAGTAGATGCTGCCAGAGTTACTTCCTCATGTTCAAGATGTACTCAATCATCTGTATTTAGCAGTCTAAATTAAGCCTTTTGCATGTTCCATTTGGAAAACAAGGGTTTTTTTATAAGGAATGACAACAGAAACATTCCAAAACCTCCACATGCAAAACACTCTGTGCATGAACAGAATGTAAAACCTCCCCTGAAAGCAGCACATCATCGATAAAATTACAGTGCTACCTCTTTTTTAGAATCCTTCTAGTCAGTTACAGATAACCATGGAAAGGTCTAGATTTTCAGAAAAGTGGTTTTGCTCCTGTAGCAATTAGTAGGAAACACAATACTTGTAAAATTAGTGTTAAAATGGAGCCGGTGGTGTCTAACTCTGGCAAGCTTCAGTTTAACTAAGGCAGCCATAAAGCTTTGAAGACAGCTTTCCCTTTCAGCTTGTTTGATAAAAATGTGGCAGATCAAAGGTTTCCCCTGTCATTATCTATATCCAGAATATCCACTTTACACCACACCTACAACGAAAACACACTCTGGAAACAATAATCATTTGTTTGCTGCTAACTTCAGCTTTAGGTCAGGCCTTTGTACACTGAATTACCATTAATTTCTCCAGTTATGTGCCATCACTTAATCAAGGTTCACTGCTGCTGCACAGGCATGTACAGAGTATTCAGAAAATACTAGAGGTAGGAGTAAAGAGACAAAAATCTGCGTTGCTATAGCTAAAATATGTGCAGTCTAGAACCACCTCCACTAGGTACCATCCTACTCCTCCAAACTGGAAATATTCAAAGTGTCTTCTCACTCTGTCAAGCTGCACATTCCAATCCCCAGCAAGACTCGAAAGGCAGGTCCATGGGGTCAGCTCCTTCCATCCCCAGCTAGTTACTATCAACACTTTTAGCCACTATCTGCATCTCCCCACATTTAATCCATTTAAAACTCTACTACAAACTGCTGCTCAGGCTTGCTTAAGGATCAAGCCAGCCAAGCTTTGCTAAACATATGCAAGTCTTCAATGGACATATGGTTACTTTAGAAATGCAGCTGGGGCTGTGCTTCAATACATCATCATCTCTAGAAAGCCCTGACAAAAATTAAACATTCAATGACATTTCTGCTTAGGCACAGGTAAAACTAGAGAGCAGAAGAACATAATCATCACCTTTTTCACTGTAAAGCAGTAATGTGAGCACAAATTATCGTCAGCATCCGAATGCTAAAATGTTATTTACCCTGGAAATGGGAATGGAAGCAAACTGGGAAGGCTGTTAAGTAGACTCAGATTTTCAGCCCTCAAACATTATTAAATCCTACCAGCTGTCTCAAGGAACATGCATGTTCTCTCCTGAGAACTTGACATGCTGGAGACTGGGATGCTGTCAGACCACAATCAAAAAGCAAAAATGCTTTCCTACAATTACAGATGAATTTAAACCCTGCAATTTGTGTTGTCTACAACATGTATTGCTTTCTCTGATATATATGTATGCACACGTGGATATAGGAGTGTACTTAAAGACCTATATAAATTATGTTTACCCGAATAAATCAATCCCTTGGTCTGTCTGTCTATCAACCCATCCACATTTTATCAAACATCTCTAGGCAGGAAAGCACCAAAGAAATGCATTTAAAAGCTTGATATACTACAGTGATGGGGGAAAAAATTCAATGTTCATCCCACCAGGTAGTGAATTAAATGCAAGAATCACAATAGCATTCTAATGTTTAAAATAGAATCCAGAAGACTTTCCCTTCTGCCAAACAAGCCAGTGAAAACAAATGAGCTACCCCCAAATCACAGCTTGGGACATGCAAGATTTAACATTATATGATTATTTTTTTGGTGCAAAGAAACCTAAAAAACCCAACAGTTCTTTTTCTGGAAATAGAAACTCTTTTATCACCCGTGTTTTAAATGTGACATATTTTGAAGGGCTGTTATTCCTTAAATAAAGACAGCCTAAAATAATGTCAAAACCAGGGGCTAACAACTGTGGAAATCACAAGTTAAAACTGCTTGAGCATGTGTAGTTTTCCATGGGTGACACCTTTCACTTCTACTTCTTTGGTGTTGTTATTAGGTTGGGATAAGGTCAAAGTCAATACTCAAGGAAAGAACTGCATTTCACACCAAAGGTGGGAAGCGATTCTTTGTGTTATGTGCTGGATGTGGATAAAGGAAATCACATTAAATCCCAAAGTTAAATAATGTGTTTTTAGGCCAACAGAAGACATTTGGTAGAAGTCAAGATCTTTATGAATAAATCTCATTCCAGGCAGCTCACAGTAATATCTATAAAAACAAGTTACAATTTGTATATCCTTAACCACCTACTTAGTTAAGTCCTTCATAGCTGAATGCAGCAAAAGGCAGCCTTTATATTCTTTTAACTTTATTTTTGTGTGCTTCAGCACTGTAAATTCATAATCACAAAGATTAGGAGAACAGGCAGTATAGCAAAGAATACTGTGTCAATTTTATACACTTTTGTATGGAATGGTAATTACAGCCACACAAAATGGTGAAATCCCCTGTTTAGGTCTGAGTCAAGGCTATACCAATGCATTCAGGCACTGCTGTCCTCTGAAAGCGACCTAAAAAGCTTAATTGAACAGTAACAGATGTAACCAGTTGTTCTGTTACATAACTGAATAGAATAAGGAAAAACATCTGCATAAAATGGCAAAGCATTCCAGTTTGGGGGAAGAAAAGGGCAAGAGTTCAGAAGGCTGAAGGTAAGTCATTGTCTCTCAGGAGACTGTGTTCTACCTGCTTGAGCTAACGAGTTAGCAAGATTTGTAGAAATCACCACGAGGAGCCAGAGCTTCGTCCCATCTCCCCTGGACTTCTTTTTCAATGGTTTTCCCCTTGTTCACCCTCAGTCTGGAGTCACTGATTGTTCCAGGAGTTGCATTTAAAGAGGTTTTGAGATTCACCCATGGACCTGTCCCTTCTATGGCCTCCAAGTTTGTGATTCCAGCCTGCAATGATCTGAGGCCTCGTGTGATGTGGATAAGGTGGATTTAGGCAAGCACCAAACCAAAACTAGAGCCTGCAGGGTATCTGCCCTGAGGAGCACGTGGTTCCCAGGTTACAGAGCCAGCACATCCCAGAACTGTCCTGCCACCTGCTCATTGCCACCTGTGCTGCTTCCAACAGGGCCCTGACCTGCGCTAGCTGCACCATGAACAATTCAGTGGCTCTGATTTTTTGCATTCTGGAAAAAACCCCAAACCAACACTCTTAATTCCAAATCTTTTAGTAAAAGCATTTAGAGTCACAGAGTTGATGGGCTTGGGAGGGACCCTCAAGACCATCCAGACCCAGCCCTTTGAGAACATACAGGGCTGATGCTCAACAAGACTCAAAGCTTTTGCAGTATTAAAACCAGGAAGAGAATTCAGGCCTGGCTTGAGAAGCTGAGCTGAACCTGAGGATTTCACTTAGCCTCAGTCACTGTGAGTGAGATCAGCACCAGCTCAATGCACGAGGCTCCTTGGGAGGGCAAATGTCAGCACAAGCTGACACTGCAGCTGCTCCTTCTTTAAGCGGTCTCCAGCCACACACAGTCAGAGAGAGGGAAAATTCTCCAGCCAAGCCAGAGCACAGAGAGCAGCCAGAGGGAATGAGCAATGCTGTGCTATTCCTGCCTTTTTGTTTCTTTTGGAGGGCAATGATCAGGTGTTGGTGTCCTTCCAAAGGCACACAGGATTAAAGCCATGACACTTTTAGTAGTTGTGCTGCTATATTGCAGTATAAGCACAAAATTTCCTTGGGAATGTCATCCTACCCATGTGCAAATAAAGAGGAAAAAAGAAACACCCCCCCCCTATTTTTTATCAGCTACTGTGGTTTTAAACTTCAGCTGCTATAATTTTAAAAATATTATTTTAAAAAATGCAAAAGTTTAGAGAGAATTCCTCCAATTAGCTCACAGGAGTCAACATTTGTGTTCTAGGGAAACAGAAGGGTTTGTGGTTTGGAATTTTTTTAACTATGAAAAGCCACAGCTCAAGTGTTACAATTTTTATTACATTCTTGAGTCCAGGACAGTTGAAGACTAAAGAAAATCTTGTGCCTACTGAGGCCCAGAATATCTTTCCATTAGTGCTTGAACACTCTCCTTCGAGTGAGCAGTTAGTCCTGAGGGCTTTAAGAGGATATTTATGCTCAGGTATCAGCAATTCATCAGCTATTCTATTTGGAATAATCATCTTGCCTATTTACAAAAGCAATGAGTTAAGCTGTATTTCCTGGGAACGCAGCAGAAACAAACAGCAGGAAGTTTCCATACTCAAAAATCCCTGACTGTGCCACAGAGCTAAAAAATTATATTTTAGTCTGCATAACCAGAGAAAAACCTAACAACAGCTGTCTCCAGATATTCTGGCCCCACTGATCTCCTGCCTTGCCATCTTGAACCCTCACCTTCTGTTGCAATGTGCTGCCCCTCTGCTATTTTTGCTTCAGAGCTGAGGTATGAACCTTTTTTTGGGGGGAGAGGGGGCAAGAAGAAAGCCCAATCCCATATTCATCTGTATTTACAACTCCATATTTAATTTTTCTTTGAAGAACTCTTGTAACCTTGCTGAGGTATGGGGTGGAACAAGCTGTCTATCAACAAGAGCTGTTTTCCCTTTTACACGTTTATCATTACACAGCCTCTTGCCATGATTGCTGGGATATCTTTCCTGAGAAAAGAGACTCAATTGCTTCCTCCACTGAGCCTGAAAGAAGGAAACCTGCACAACTCTAAAATCTCTTTCTGAATTTTCTTAAGGACCCTGGTCTTTACTAGCAGGAATTACTGTCTTTTAAAAAGAATTTCAGAAAAAAAACAACCCTGATTTGATTTGGCAGGGGAATTACTTTTCAGGGTTAATTACTCTGGCAACAGATTTAAATAGATAACCATCCATTTAGCAGATTTAATGACTAAAAAGAACTCTTTTGTTGAAAGATGACAGGGAGGATTTTGCCTTATTGCAGTTCCAGGTATTACCAGTAAGTTAACTGGGAAAATAGCTGGGTTGTCACTCCAGTTTGGCAAAAATTAAAAAAAAAAATAGAAAAAAGCACCAGGATCACCATTACAGGATCACCAAACTAATTAGAACTGTGAAGGACAGCAAGCACTGGGTAACCTGGTGGCAAACATCACTGAGCAAAGCAAAAAGAGCTCAGGCAAAGGGGCAGGGAGGGCTGGGGGTGGGAACAGCACAGGGAACACACTCCAACCCAACCCAGCCTCCAAGGAGAAGAGAGACCCCAGATCTCTCCTGACACTGGGACCTCTCGTGTGAGATGGGCCTGAGGGACACGTCCCTGCTCTGCTCTCCCTCCTCTCCCTGCCTGCTGTAGCAGCTCAGAGCAGCAGCTCCATGGATACCTCAGGTTTTAGCTCTTCTATTTTTCAGATTCTGCACTGCTTTAATGTGTACTTCTGAGTTTTATATTAGGGGATGGTAAGCTAAATGACAGAGTAGGGAGACAAAACAATTCCTTCTCTAGCTGGGGACCAAGGACAACAAATACAAGTTTCAGGCCCAAGAGGACAAACAACCTGGACTGAAGAGAGAAAAACAAGCAGGATGGGACTTCATAATCTAAAGCTGTAATTGGACAATTAACTCCAATATGCAAATGGGCCAGAACTTATAAAAGTGAGAGACTCTGTGAGAGGTTGTCCATTTTGTGACCATTTTGTGTTCACCTGGAGCGTAGCCCTGGCTGGGCTCTTGTGCTGCCCAAGGTGGATCCATTGAGGCTTTCTAATGAATTCCTACTTTATTCTTTAACTCTGTCCAGCCTCTGTTCTAGGTCAGCCTTCACAAGGCATCAGTTTCTGATGACCAAGAGCCTGTCACACATGCCAGTCCCCAGCCCGCATTCACGGCGGTGTCCAACCTCAGGGAACATTTCCAGGTTCTCCCAGGGAATCCCCCCACAGGAGTATTTTCAGTGCACACACCTCAAAAGGCCGTCCTTGCTGCAGCTCGTGCTCAGGAGGGAGTTATCCTGAGTGAGAGGGCAGGCTCAGGAGCAGAGTGTCAAACACTCTGGGCTTTGTTCCCCTCGTGAGGGTCAGGCTTGAGCACCGAGTGAGCATCAGCTCTTAGCACAGACACAACCAAGGGAGGATTCTCCAAGGAAAGCGCAATTTTCACCTTAATCCAATTTAAAATGTGGCTTGAGACACGTTCTAAGAGAGCCCCATTTGCTGCCTGCCTCCACCTCAGTGTATTTCAACACAAAATGCATTAAAACAAAGCAGGCATTGGACCACAGGCAGCCAAATAAAATCCTGCTGGGTAGGATAGGATGGTGCTCTGTTTTAGAAAGAAAATATGGGATGCTCCTGCACTCTAGGTTCTCATGGAAAATCTAATTCCTCAGGTAACCCAAGCAGAACACTGGGAACTCTGCCTTTTAAGAGGGCACATCTGGTCTACAAAAGAAGCTTAATCCAGGAGTTATAGGGTAAAACAAACCGAGGTCACCTGTGCAAAATATTTTTTCACTATGTAAAAACTTGTTCAGAGTAACCAGGAGGTTGGAACTTGCATTGTGCATTTAACAGAGCACAAGCTGAAACTAAAAATTAGAGGCGTGTAAATCTCAGCGATATATTTATTTGGGAAAAATACCCAACAACTAGTAATATAGAATTTGAAATAACTATGGTCCTTGGCAGCTCTATGTACTGATCAGGTTAAAAGTAATATCTTACACCATTCTCAACAAGTATCCTTTTACATAAGAAGCAGAAGTTCATTGTTTGACACTTCTGACTGCTTCATCTGATCCTCCCAAAATCTATTTCTTTTTAGAGCTGTGCTTTTTCTTTTCCTTATGCATGTTAAATCTAATAAAAAAATAATTTGATATTTATGAGGAAAAATACCATCAAATCAGGCTTCTGTTGAACTCAGCTACTTTCTCCAGCTCCCTAATAACTATATATAATGCAATAATCATAGGGACTTCATTTGATAGTGGCCGATAATATGATAAAACTAAAATAATTATTAGTGTTAGTGATTGGGAGAATGTAATTAAACCTCTGGATATTTGATCAGATTACCAAAAGAAAGGTAAAGCTCATTCAAATAATATTTATTTAAGTTTGCTTCCTACTGCTATGATATGATGGATGTTGAGTTAAGGCTGTATACATCTGCTCCTGGTCTGCATTCAGATTTAAGGAAGAAAACAAAAATAAAAATGCTTATCAGCATGGAAAAAGCACATCCCATATAATCCCAAGCATGGCCAATATAAACACAAGATTTACATAGCATAATAGTCCCTTACAAATTTTTGTGCTATTTATTCCATTCAAATTATGGAATAAGCATGTCAAAAATACGGCCTGTCCATTCTCTGAGCAGCCAACGTGACCAAGCCCTGTGTTTGGGAGGGAATGATGGAAAAGATCCCTGGAAGGTCCTGGGCCCCCTCCCCACGGCAGCTGGCAGTGCTCTGGGGAGGTGGAAGGGAGAAGAATACAAACAGCCTTGTTCCTGTCACATTCCCCCGGAGCCAAGCTGAAACACAAAGCGAAAGGTGCAGCCTTCCCAGAGGTGTTACAAGTGTGGGAGGCAAACTTTCTAAAAATTAAGGCACTAGATACTAAATAACAGGCTGCACACAGAAAACCAGCGACAAATCCCACTTGTTCATTAAGTGCAGGCTAATTTCAGATCTTGCAAGTGACTTATGGATAGGTCACGTATGTAAGCGCTTACAAAGGACTTCAAATTGATTTTTTCAGCTGGGCTTGGCTATCAACACTTCCCGTACGCCTTGAAGACATTTGTCTTTCACTTCAGGCTACAACCACATTTTGGTCTAAGATCCCACATTTGCTACCCCAAAAGTCTCTTCTCAATTCTTCAGTGGCTGTGGGCCTCCTGTCACCTTGTTGTCAGCAGTTCCCACTTCAACTGCTGTTCACTGAGAGAGTAAAATCATCCAAATGTACTTTGCTAAAGCAAAACTTTCAAAATACACCATGAACTTTTGTGGTCTTTGCCTTCTCCAGTGTGTGGATACAAAAATGTAGGTTCTGGTGAGAAACTTCTATTTCATCCAGGAAAAGCTCTACGAGGTAAAACAGGGTAAATAAAGTTGTTACTACACTGCCTGTCATTGTATGGCTCATCTAAAAATGGTTATTCCACTCCAAAGTTGTGCTGATGACCTGATATACAAATGAAATATCTGCCCTAATATTGTCACAGACCAAGAGCAGCCAACACACAAACCTCAGAGCTCTGAAATAATAATATTGGCCCCTTTGCCCAGCTAATTATGCAGTTAAATGAATCATTTTTTGTCTTCTTCAGTTCCTTTTACACGGAAAACCGGAAAAGAAAAGCCTTATAAGTTCAAGATACATCTAATTTTATTTCTTTTAAAAAGATCTAAGCAGACAAAGCATACACATGCACATAAACTCCAAAATGAGTCACATAAAGCCCATAGAGTTCATACAGCAAGGAGCTTAATTGAATTAATGGGACAACTTCGCCTTCTGCATTTCTGATGTTGAAACAGAAAAAGCTGAGTGTTGAAAAGTAGGAAAAAGATGGAGTACTCAAAGCAAATGCCACAGTACAAGTGTTTCTAGATTATTTCTAGTCACTAATATCTATGAGGGAGAAAAAAACTGAGGCAAACACTGTGTACACTGTGCCACCAGTGAATTGCATTAAAACTGTAAAACAAATGCTGTTTAACATTAAAAATCCTGATAAAATATGATTTTAACAGATATTTAAACTTCTGATAAAGTATCTCTGCCAACCACTGAACTCAAGTGGTGTCTTGCAGTTATCTTTTATGAGGTAGGATATTGCTTATTAATTAGGTTTAATAATTTTTTACACATTTTTTTACTATAGTAGTATTTTCTAAAAAATATTACTTTTTAAATGCCTTCAGTGAGAAATAGTATATTCACAGCTAATGTGACCCCGGTGATAACAGTTTGCTCTGCATTTCACAATTTCACTCAATTGCAAAATTGGTGCTCTTTCAACAAGAGATGTCTATCAGTTGCAATATTTAAAAATCACACCAGGAAAATTTAAATTACAGCAGGAAGCTGAACCTGATATTAACCTAGATCTGCTTTGTGAAAAAACACATGAAAATAATTATGGATGGTATACAGATAATCCTACCTTTCAAGATATTAATTTTTGAGGGTGTTTTTGAATAGTGAAATTTAATTTCATAGATGACTAATTAAAAGAGGAGACATTCAGAAAGTACCTGGAAATCAAGAGTTTGTCTCTGAAAAGCTGAGAAATTTATGTGAATAAATAGAAACTCAGTCAACAGAACAGTAAAATAATCAGAATTCGACTACATCACGTACCACTAAAACAAGTGGTCTGTGTGGAAAAAAATCACTGTTTGCTATGAAACTGGTGGTGAAAGCTGAGAGTCCAAAAGGAAATCATAGAATCACAGGATGATTTGGGTTGGGAGAGGCCTTTAAAGCTCATCCAGTTCCATCCCTGCCATGGGCAGGACACCTTCCACTATCCCAGGGCGCTCCAAGCCCCTTCCAAACTGCCCTTGGACACTTCCAGGGATGGAGCAGCCCCAGCTCCTCTGGGAAATCCATTCCAGGGCCTCCCCAACCTCCCAGCAAAAACTTTCTCCATCACATCTACTCTGAACTGAACCTCTTTTAGTTCAAAATCATCCCCCACTAAGAAATCTGTCCACATCTTTCCATCAGCTCCAGTGAAGCATTGGAAGGGCACAGCAGGGGCTCCCTGGGGCTGTCTCCTCCTCAGGCTGAGCAAGCCCAGCTCCCCCCAAGCCTGCTGCTGAGGGACACTCATCCATTTGGTGACAGCTCCATTCCCAGTGGGGGGGTGAAGCAGGGAAGGAGAGAAGCAGGGGGCTCCAGCTTGGCAGCACCTTCTCCATCGCTCCCTGCAGGAAGCACCAGTGCAGGAGAGGAGCACGTTTGAGTTTCCCCACTGCTCCCTGCAGTGCCAGCCCTGGAGGGGCCCCAGAGCTCCCCCCATCCCTCACAGCAAGGCTTGGGGCACCCCAGGAGCCAGCAGCTTTCCCTCTCCTGCTGCTACCTGAGCTAGAGAGAATGAACTGCCTTTTTTCCTGCGGTACACAGAAAATATTCCAGAGGAAGAAAAGGAGAAAGCTTCATCTGTATTCACAGAAAGAGAATATATATATCTATCTCATATTCTCAGGATGAGGATCTAATCATGGAATGGGTGGGATGCAGTTCAAATCTCTTTGTCAAGCATAAAGAAAAAAACACACACACACATATATATATACATATATTTATTTTTTATATATATATATATATATATATATATTTTCCTAGAATTATAGGACCATCCAGGTTGGAAAAAGATCACCAAGTCCAACCATTCCCCAGCACTATAAGGCCACCACTAACCCATGTCCCCAGGTGCCACATCCACACAGCTTTTAAATCCCTCCAGGCATGGGGACTCCACCACTGCCCTGGGCAGCCTGGACCAGGGCTGGACCATCCTTTAGTGAAGAAAATTTTCCAAATATCCAACCTAAACTTCTCTTGGCATAGCTTGAGGCCATTTCCCCTCAAATGTGATGGGATCATCTTGAAAACATGGATAGTTCCAATGTATTGCGAATGCACCAAATGCTGACTGTGTGCCATTTATGTTGCAATAAAAAATGAACAGAATAATAAAAAAGGAGAATAATAATAATAATACATTTGTACTGAATAATAATATTAATTATGGTCTGCAAGAGGCTAATCACAGGAGCTAGTACTCATGAAGGTCTGTCAGCACATTGATGTTTTTGCAGCATGATCTGCCACATTCTCCTACCCAGAATCTTTTACTTCCTTTTAGAAAATTCCAGCTGGAGAAGGTAATTAAATCTGCGATATAAACATGTTTCAGTGAGTTTGTTGGGTTGAGTTATTCAGATCACTAAAGCAGTACCTCTGGTTTAAATAGCTCTGATGAGTGACAGTACAGAAAGTGTCTGTAAAATGGGAGAGAGTCATCTGCTATTAATGTGTGGTCACTAACACAACTCATTCACTGGAGACTTTTCAGAATTTAGGAAGCAAAAAAGGGAATAAATGAGGAAAAACAAGGCAAACCTTACAATGCATGTCCCAGCATCATCCACAAGCCTGACAATTTAGGCCTGGGGAAAAGAAACAGTGGCAAGCTAACAACCAAAAAGCAAGTTCATGTTTGTTCCCTTTCCTCTCCTCTCTTTACAGCTCTTCATGCCCCCTAAGAAAAGATTCAAGCTTTTAATCTCAAAACACTTTTCAAAATTATAATATCCCAAATCAACAGTCAAACAAATGGCTACACAAATCATACCATAAAAAGAAAAAAATCCTCTTAGGTTACTAGGTTCTGTAGCAAGAATTTCATAGATTACAGTTCCTTTCCACAAAGAATTCCAAATATTCTGCTGGAATTAAACTGGGGAGAGTGGATTGCTACATTCCTGCAGCTTTTAAACCATTGGAATGGGTCCTAAATGGAACATAATACAAAATGTTCCATTAGCAAATAACAAAATTATGAGCTTTTTCAGAAGGACAAGGACTGCAAATATACATTATTACCTTTTAAAAGAAGATGTTTCCTACATATATTGCTAGTTTTGCAATTTGATAAAGCAGCTGGGGAGAAATGATATTAAACATATAAATCTTCTTTCCTTGTTGTATATTGATTGCAGGGAATTAGATTCAATCTACAGCTACTTTGTTTTGGTTTTGAGAGCTTGTTTGGAGTCAGTTGGCTGCAAAAACACCATTTTGCCAAGCCCCACTGGCACAGACAGGGGAGCGGAGTCGCTGAATGCGTGAAGAGTTATTTTGGCAGAATGACTGACGTGGGCAGCCGGCGGCCCAACCCCATCTCCCACCCGCAGGGATTGCTGCTTCCTGCTGGCAAGGGCCACCTCCAAGGCAGCTGGAGCCTTTTCCAGCGGGGGGCAGGAGCCGAGGCTGGGTGGGAAGGGGTGCAGGGCTGCCTGAGCACCCCTGTCCCCGCCGGGCTCCGTATCCTGGCTGCACATCCCGGTATTCCTCCCAGTTGCTTGGAGACAGTTGCTGTGCTACAAGTCAACTGGAGCTGTAAAACAGCACCACGGGCACAGATTGGTGATACTCTGTCAGGGGGGATCTTGTACTTGCTGACTGCTCGCAGCTCTCTCCTTGCTCTTGAAGGTGCAGAGATTTAGGAGGGAATGACTTAGGAAGGTTTCTGTCCTCACTGATACATTTGTGATCCGTGTTTAATACCAAATTATACCTTCTGAAACTGCAGTGATCATTTCCCGGTGTTGAATTTTGCTCACAGTATTTTTCTAGTTGCATGAGAAAATGTGGAGATTGTCATTATACAGGACGAAGGAAATATTTCATACACTTGCTCAATAAATAAAAGGCATATTTTACAAATTAGTAGCTGCGTTTTGTTCTTGCTCAGTATTAGGATATATGAAATACATTTCCCTGTTATGCATATGCATCTATACCATGTGCCAGAGCTACCTGATGTGAAACATGAGGAATTTAATTTACTGTCACCCTTCCTGTCCCTTAGCACCTTATCCTCACTAAAATTTCTGACATCTTTGGCACTTTGCATGCATGTATTTTAAGCCAACCATGAAATAGAGGCAGAAATACATTTAACAAACAGAAAGCAGAAATACCAGGATCCCTGAGTCCTCTGCAAAGCTGCTTTCCAGCTGGTCAGCCCCAGCACATCCTGGTGCCCAGGGGGATTCCTCCCCAGGTGCACTTCCTTTGACATGCTCAACACTGGCATCTCCTGCTCTTCTAGTTAAGCTCCAAATGCTTTACTGGTTTTGAATTATGCCCAAGATCTTGTATCTGATCATTGCTGTACCAATTTAACAGGACAACTCACAGAGCACAGCCCTCAAAAACTGTGCTGCTTTTGCCTGTATTTTGAAATAAGTCCATTTATCTCTACCCTTTATTTCTTATCTCAAGAGGTCCTTTTTCTCTTCCTACACAATAAGCTGGTTTTCAAGCACATCTTTCCCAATGTCCAAATGAAAGCTGAGACTGCCAAGGCAGTTACTCATACAACCATCAATTTATTCCAAAAACATCATTTCCCATTCTGGAATCGTTAAAGTTGGGAAAGACCTTCAAGAGCATCAAGTCCAACCTTCGACTGAACACTGCCATGCCTCTGAACCATATAATGCTAAATTTTGGCTCCTAAAGGCTGGTGGGTTTTTTAATCCTTTTTAAGCAATTCTAATCTTTCTGACACCAGCACCAGCTCCCCAGCTGTGGGAACATTCCTAACTCAGTCCTCAGGTTGTTTCTCTAAGTGTCCTCAGGAAGCAGCCATATCCCAAACTCCCCCATAGATGGACTATGACTAAGAAGTCTCTGTGGTTTCCATCAATAACATTCCCTTTCAACACTGCTGCCTTTTAAAGGTCCATCATCCTTCAGGTCTGCTGACCTCTAGCAGACCTCCCTGTTTCTGGCACATTTGAAAGAAAACATCTATCATCAGATTTTTATGCCTTTGGCTACTTCTTCCCTGAAATCTATTTTGGTGAGCCATACATCAGACTTTTAACTCTGCAGGGTTCAAGTCTTTGCTCCCTTGTTCATATTTCCAGTTTTAAACTAAGGCTTCCTAATTCTTAGTGACACTGTTTAGAAGCCATTTAACAGCACTGTCTCTTTGGTGGCTGCACTCCTAATAGACAAAAAATAAGGAAGGAAAAAAAAATTGCCTATCTTTTGTTTTAAAAGGTGTCTAAGGCAGGCTATGTAGAAGGATGCTAAATTTCCAGTCTCAGAGCAAATAAAAATACTTGGAGAACCAAAGAGAAATCCTGTTTAGCTCAATTCAGAAGATTGCTTTCATTTTGCAAATCAGGTATTGCTCTGGAATTGTTAAATTTTTCATCCTTGAGCTTGTTGTAGCAAGGTTTATCCTGCCACATGCTGGGTCAGGCTTTCTGCAGAGCCATCAATCCACATAAAGTGTATCCAGACAGCTCCTTGGACACCAACCCAGGACAATTTTGAGAGCTCTCAGGAGCTGACCTGTGTCTCTCACTAAACTGATGAGGCAGCACTTCTCTGTGAAGCCAATTCTTTGAAGAAATATTTCTTTTTTTTTTTTTTTTTTTTTTGCTACTTTTCCACATCACAGAGACCACCAATTCAATCCTCCTAGAATGGATGGCTTGGAGCAGCCAAATTTCTTTTCAGACCAAGCAAACCCAGTGCAATTTATCCAAAAGGCCATTGATGGAATTAGGATATTTTAGTGACAAACTGAGTCACAAATGCACGATTCCCAACCGTTAATTTATTAGGTCATATAACAGAGAAGGAATTTGATGGTAACATTATAACACAGCTGTTTTATTTCAGAGGTGGAACGAGGCCAAGGATTGGATAATTGTGCTGCTTCAATTAGTGGTGAGTGGAGAGCTGGTGAAGTGGCATTGTTTGCTGCCAGGCAGGAAGCCCAGGGAAGCTCATTAAGCAGCCCGAGGATGGGAAGGGCTGGGGGGGCTGATCCTCAACAGGCCAGGGCAGCACAGCAACAGCAGGGACCTTCCTTTCCCTGCACACTGAGCACAGTCAGCCTAAAATCTGCATTTCCCAGAAAAAAACCTGCACCTTCCAGCCAAAAGACATTGGGCAAAATTGTCTGCGCCTATGTAAAGATCTCAAAGAATCGTGGAATGGTTTGGGATGGAAGGGATCTTAAAGGTCATTTAGTTCCAACTCCCCTGCCACGAGGGAGACACTTCCACTAGACCAGGAATCTGATGAAGATTCTCATACTCAGCATCTGTGGTCCTCTGTCCATTTCCCTGGCAATTCAATCCCATGTGCTTCTCCTTTTATTTTCATTTCCCTGCATTAGAAGTGTTTATTCATCCTTCCTCTGCCCCACCTTTATCCAAATACAGTCAGTCCTCTCCCCACAGCAGTGATGTGCTGTCAATATTTTAATAATGCTACCATAACCCAGCTGTCCCCAGCCCCCAGCTCCTGGGGCAGGATTAAGGTCCTCTGGAAATCACTCCCTACAGAAGTTGGGAAGGTTTTTGCCTCAGCCAAGGAAAAAAAGCTCACAGTGCTGTATTATATTGCCACTGCAAATCTCTCCCTTGTAGGAGCCAGACAAGGATGGAGAAAAGTTGTCAGCATTAACCACCACAGTTGCCATTCTTATCTGACCTTGGGAGTGAAGGGGAACAGGGGAAAACAACGAATCACTCTCTGTATTTTTCTAACTGCTGGAAAAAAATTGTCAGAGGGAGAATCATATCATTTTCCTTTTTTATATTCTCACCTCCTTAGAAAGCTTATTCATATCCCTGTCTCTATTTAGGCTTCCTAACACGTACTCATTGGTGCATTTGCGGAGGGGCACAGGGAAAAGGGGGGTAGGGGAGGCTCTGCTCCCCAAAATCATCCTCCTGGCTGGCTGAGAAATCAAAGGGTTAACAGTATTATTATTATCATTCCTCACCACTTGCATTACTCAGAAAAATCCCAGCAGGCTGCCAAAGCTGCCACAAAACATGAACAGCCTGAAGAGATGGATACATATGGTGGCTGAGGCAGCTCCAGCCAGCTCAGGCTCCCACTGCCACGAGGGATCTCAGAGAAAAGGGATCTCTCCAGACCACACAGCCCCAGGAATGCCTGGAAAACGTGACAGCCCTTCAGGGAGTTGGACTGGCATTGTTCTTCCAGCTCTCTCAGTGTTGCTGGGTTCTGAAGTTTATTTTGGGATTGAAGTGAGATGCAGAATTTGGACATCGCTGCTTGAACCATGGGGTTATCTGCAGTCCCTGACAGAGGAATCCGAGGAGACATCTGGCACTAACATCAGGATGACAAGGCATGGAGCACTGAGAATGTTACAAATACAATCAATGGCTTCACCTTTTTAAGAATTCCTCCAAAAGTGAGGAATCTAAGTAACCAAAATAATTTTTAAAAGATTGGCCAGGCTTCCCGGATGTTGGAAAATGCTGGATTTATGCTTTTTCCCACAAATAAACAATATGTTACCAGCCTAACTCCCATTTTTTACTGTTGATAATCTCTGAGTGATTCAGTGCCTTGATACAAAGCCATAAATCTGACAATTTTCAAACGTTCAATTTTTCAAATCATGTACTGCCATTGCCCTCCTACTGGTATTTATGTGGAAACACATGGACTGGATTTATCCAGCCCAACTTATATTCCTGCCCACAGTGTCCTCTGAGCATTTGTGTCTCTATCCTGGGACAACCAGTCCCTTGTTTTGTGCCCAGCTGTGACCTGAAGTCCTTAACACAAATAATTTCTACAAAATTTCTGAAGGAAAAAGAAAATCACTATTTTGATTTGCTTAGCTCTGAGTCTTTATTCCTTCTGGAAATAAGTTGCCATGCAATTTCTACCTGGCACAGTAAGTTTAGTAAACATCACGTTTTAAATGAGGTTCTGTAATTCCAAGTCTAAGTCTAAGCTTCTTCCTTCAACCACTCCTAATATATCCTAAAATCCCAAGACAGCCATTCAGCAAAGGTGTTGTTAACTTGCAAATACAAAGTTGATCCTCAGGCTGATATCTTAAATCTTTATTCTGCATCACAAAACATCCCAGTCTGTTAAATCATTGGATCAAAATGTCTCAGCAGGCTGATAGAAAAAAAACCAATTTGTAATCACTTTTTTTCCCCATTTTCTTGTTTTCTCCCCACCTCTTTCAACTTTTGAGATTACATATGTAAGAGTTTTCCTTCCCGATTTATTTTTCCTCATTAGCAAGAAGATTGACAAATGAAGAGAAGCATGCTGGGATTACATTTCATCTATTTTTGGTCTCTCTGCCTGTTTGATAGCAGCTCATCCACTACTTGGAGGTTTTCTTACTCCAAATCAGAATGAAACACTCAAAGCTGAACTTATCAAAAGATGAGCAGAGGGCAGCAAGACTGGATCTTACAAAATCTTGTAAATACAGATTTTCTATACTGAAAGCATCAAATAAAATCAACCCCTTCTTGTGCTAGAAGCAGACAGGGCTTGCAGGGAGCAGGAGCATCCTTTGGGATTGGGTTATTGAGCCTAAGCTTGCACACATCACTCCAAACTCCACATTAAGCAAATTCTCAAGTCCACAGACCAAAGATCTCATTTTATATTTAGTATATGAAGGACCAGATGGGCAGGAACCTTCCCACAAGTACAGACCAAGTGAGTTTTTAATGTCTGTCACTGTAACAGGGCAGTTTTTAGAGTAAACTGAGAGATTTCTGTGTGCACAGGAGAGAACAGGAACCAACGTGAATCAAAACTAATTAAAATAATAATTCAAAAGAGACACTTCTCCCAAAGACACTAATGCAGAACAATAAAGACATTGCTGTGCAAACATGGCATATTTTATTGAAGACAGCATTTCTTTACTTAGATCCCTATGGACTGGAAACCAAAATCCAAAGCGGGAAGAAAAAATGTTCCTTGTCTATAGAATATGATAAAATTGAGATATTAGAAGGGAAAAAAACAAAGCCAAAAAAAGACCAAAAGCAAAAAACAACAAACCCCTGATATTCTCACATGGAGACAAATAAGTAAGAAAAATAGTTTTCTAAATGTGAATTTGCACATTCATGCCAATTTGAAAGTTAAAGCTTAGAACAGGTCATACATCTCCCAGAACTGCTGTCATGTCACTGATCTGTGCTGATTATGAGTAACTGTGTTAAAACTATCTGGGTGGATAATTGCCTGGCAGCAGCAGTTTTGCATATAAGATTGTCACTAAAAAAAATAAAAATTAAAAATAAACAACTTTTACATCTTACTACATCAAAAGGTCTTTAGGAATATGTAAATTGGATTAATGAAATTCATTTGTACATTAAAAGCAGCAAAACAGAAAATATAAAACTGCTTAAAATATCAAATGTTTTTTAATATTCAGAGAGTCAAGCTGAAGCTTCAATAGTAATCCAGCAATTAGATATGGGTTAGAGTATGCAAATGCAGGAGGAATTTCACTCATTAAAAATTCCTCTGTAATGTCAGGAAGGTGGCAATATTCCTGTGTGGAAAACCTATTCTTGGTGACTTTTAGAACAGTGTCAAATATCGTACCAGTTCCATTTTTATGTTCAAAACCCTTCCTTCTTTTCTAAGGTTAAAGACAGGAATTTACCCATTACATAATCCCTTCAGAAGTGGAAAAACCTACCCAAACAATCTTCCTATTCCAGCAACAGTTAATATTAACATTAAAAGATCCTAATCTACCCTAAGTGAATCAAACCTTCATTTCAATCTGCCTTGAAAAAGGACAAGAAAAAGTCAGTGCCTGAATGACAAGATTTAGTGTAGCTGCTTTAGGAGCATTTGAGTAGTTCAGAGAGGATCCAGCCACAGCTGGAAGGAAGATTCACCCACCATGGGAATGTTCTGAATCCAGCTTTTCCAGTTCCAGTGAGGCAGCTGAAACACGAGCACTTGGATAAGGCAACTGCAGAAAGCTGGAAATGCCTCACAGAATCCTAAACCCCTGCAAGTTATCCCAACTTCTTTGCAAGGACAGAACCAGAGAATGGTTTAGGTTGGAAAAACCCTCAAAGATCATCGAGTCCAACCACTAACACAACACTGCCAAGGCCACCACTGACCCACGTCCCAAGTGTCACCTCCACACGGCTTTTAAATCCCTCCAGCAATGGTGGCTCCACCACTGCCCTGTTCCAGGCCCTTCTTTCTGGGGAGATATTTTGCCTCATATCCAATCTAAACCCGCCCTGGTCCAACTTGAGGCCTATTCTCTCTTGTCCTGTCCCTTGGGGGAAGGGGCAGTGGCAGTCATAGCCTTCAAATGGCAGCAGTTGCCCAATTTGGCATTATTTGCTATGATTCAAGGCACAAGCAATTTTCTTTACTGTCAGAGCTGCCAAAGAGAAGCACCAGGTCTCAGGCCTGAGGTTTTCACACCTTTACACATGGAACAAGACCCTTCCAGAGAAAACCACCTTGATCAATCCCTTGGGGAGACCAAATAGGAATGAGTTCAGGCACCCAGGTTTGGGGCCATACCATGAGAAAGGAGCAAAAGGACCAAAGTTCTGAACAGCACTTCTGCAGAGGTATGCTTGGGATACAAAGAAACAGGAAAAAAAATTGCAGGAAAAGGAGAGTTGGAGATGAATATTCCTAGTCTTTGAGTCTTGGATGACAGCTGCCTCCATCATTTCCAGCTCGGAAGAACCACCACTTTTTTGGTGTGCACATGATTTTTATTAAATATCTCCAAACTATTCTAAAATTGCACAGGGAATTATGCAAACAAAAGACCTACTCCCAGACAAAACCCATCTTCAATTTCATTCCCAGTTCTATCTGGTTTTGTACAAGTCAGCTCCAAAATAGGCACAGTCAATAAGGTATATTTTGATACAAAAAACCCAAGAAACTTCCACAAAATTATTACAATGGATGTTTTGCTAGTCATTTAAAAACAATTTCCTCTTTAATTTAGGAGTTAAAGTGAGCCATAATCATCCCCAGTGTAAACAAATACACCAGATGCAGTTAACAACTCACAAGCCTGTCAGCAATGACCATGGCTTCTCACAAATCTATCTGGTGCTGAGAAGTCACAGGTCGAGTCCATTAAAAACAATAGCAGTTGTTTGGAGAACAATTCTGGAAGAAGGAATTGCAGTAAAAAATACCAGAGAGAATGATGTGGTGAAATAAAGGATTCTTGGATTTTGCTGCTTGTATTTTTTTCAAATAAAATACAACATCACCAACACAAGACTTTTGTACCTGCTCTGTAGATTTTTGTATGATATTTGTCCAGAACCAACCCTTTTGGTAACAGGCTGTAAATAAACCCTTCCATTACTTCTTTTTATGAACCTCTATGCTTTCAAATTTTGTCTTCAGCAACAAATAAAGGAACACTTGGCTATGTACTCTTATCCTATCATCCTACGCACTCATTCTTGAGAAACATCCATGCGTTTGCTAGGACAATTTCCAGTGCTCTGATCAGCAAAGCTCTCAGAGAGCTTCAAGTGCAGCCACATCCAGAACCCAAAACCCAGGGGTCACCACTTGGCCATGAAGACAACACAGGAGAGTCTATTTTGACCATAGAAAAATTATGTTTTTCTAACAAGTGAAAACTTTCTACCACAAGATGAGAAGAAGAAATCCACCTCCCCAGACAGCTGCCAGAATATATGAGGCAAAAATGAGGTAATGATAAATGATTATTATTCTTCACTGTCGTATACAAGAGTCTCTGAAGATTGCCATCAGTGGCACAACAGGATGTAAAATGTTATTTCTAATCTGATTGATTTTAAAGTACATTTCAATTTGCTTATTGGATGAATTTGCTGAGCCATACAGTTACAAGGCATTGGAAATGCTTTGAAGGAAGAGAAAAAAAACTAGGCAGGGATTCCTTGGAAAGCCACCTTCTCCCTTACTGGTGTCCTGCAGAGCTGCACAGTAATTTCAGAGGAGCACAGCAGCTCTGAGTGGGATGGTCACCCTTTATTGGGATAACTCCAACACTGAATATCCCCATGTATTTACCATTAGCCATCTTAGCAGGAGAACAGCAATGGGGATGGAAGCCTTCTCCTGCCTTTTTTAAAGTAATTAATGGATTAAATCTGAACCCAGTCTTCTGTAGAGGACACATGCTAGAGATTGGATATAAAAGGAATTTTAATCAAAGGAATGCAGAGCTTCTGCTAGATCAGACCCAAAAGTTCAGAATGTCTTCAAATCAAGTGTTTCTGCAGTTCTTCGCACCCACACAGAAGCCGTGGGGAGCCTGCTGTGTGTACCAACACTGGGGATTTATTTAACCCCCCTGAAATCTCAAGAACAGTTTAGGAACCTCATTCCACAGTAAAGGTTAAAAGGGGATGACACTGAGGAAATCCAACCAAAAATCCTTAAATAAATACAGTACATGTCCACCTACAGAGTGCTCATTTGCTTTTTCTGATTTGGAGATAATAGCAAAGATATACTTTCCTAGTAGGGGTCCATGAGTGAAGCTATTTTTTCAGAAAACTTGAATTTTTGGGGTAGGGAAGGTTACTGCTCATGAAGCCTATGATGATCAGATGTTCCTACTCTTCCTTTTAACCTCTGCACAGACTTGTGGCTCATGAAACACAGCAGGTGAACTGAGCATTTCAGTGTCAGCCAAATTGATTTGCAGCCTCAGAACAGGAAAAAGATAGCTGTCCATAAACAAAGGAAGAAACCATGACACACACACGTGATAGTATTTCTCCTGCTTGTAAGATGCATGCACCTCCCCCAGAAAAAGGAAAAACAAAGAAAATAAAGAAGGAAAAATTCCATATTTTTAGATTAGTTCTGTCCTCAGCAATACGAGTTTGCCACTTCATTCTCCACCATTTGAAACAATTCATCTGCTTTCCCTCACCTGCAGTTTTGCAGGTTGTAGCATGATCCTGCAATTAAAAGAAATGGTATTTTCTCCCCTTAAATACCAGGCACAAGTAGTGTTTTTCATATAGCTCCAATCCAGCAACCAGGTTTCCATAGTATCCAGAGACTAAAAAAAGCCAACGGCCTTCAGGGAAATTAATTTTAATAGAATGTCTTGTGGTAATTGCCCAACCACACCACAAAAATGGCATTTATTTATTTGGTGTTAGTTTTAATACTTAACCCCAACACCTGAGAGCTGGAAATGGAAGAGATGCATTAGTCCTGTGCTATTTGAAGAGAGGCTGGACAGATTTCTGCACGAGTGAAGACCATCCAGAGCTGAGCTTTATGTGAATCACAGGATGGCCAAGGTGGCTGGATGCCACTGGATGGCTTCTAGGTTGCCAAGAACTGGCTATTTATACTAAGCAGCTCAACTTTATACAAATTTGCTATTTTTAGAGGATTCTGTAGTAGAAATTTGGGGAAACAGTGGTTTTCTTATTCACTAGGAGTCAGAAAGCTCCCTGTGGATATCTCCACACTCCACATGCAGTCCCACGAGCTTTGGCAGAATCCCTCAGGATAGGAATGTCAGGAAATTCTGCTAAAACTCTGCAGCATCCAGGCCAAAATGCCTTAAAACTGAAAATGGAGAACTGAATGGACACAGAGTCAGTTCTGCACGTTGCTGCTGTTATCATCACAATTCCTAGCAAATCCTCATCTCTAAGAAGCATAAAAATGAGTTCTGAGTTTCAAAGAGCTATTTGTTGAATTTTGGGGAACCAGAAGCCCAGTATACACCTCATGGAGAGTCAAGGCTAAAGGAAAATGCTTCTCAGTTCTGCTCACAGTCTAGAAAGCAAAGAGCTTTCATTTTTATCTGTTCTCTGTTCTTATTTTTAAGCATATTACTTGCTTGTATGTGAATAACAGATCCTTTAAGAACCAAATTATTTTTTGTCTGCCCATTTCCATCTAGGTCAAAAAGAAAACAGTCTTAATAATGTATTTTAAAAATTAACCAAGATTTGTTCCTCTTTTTAATGAGCACACTGATCACTTCCTATGGGTTAGAGGATACATGGGAAAAACAGAAAATAACAATCAGAAACAGCTATTTACAGTGGGTTTGTGCACATCCAAAGCACTCTGAGGGCACAACAATGTCATGAAGGTGCCACCATCCACTAAAAACAAATTAAGAAAAAAAACAAGCAAACCCAAACCCTCAGTTACCGAATTTAAGTGAAGAGAAAGTAAAACACTTCTCCATTAAGTGAAAAAATTAATTCCCCCAGTCAGATGCTGCACAGATACACCAGGCTGTTCCACACTTGTACCACAGCTGCTCTTTTTCCAAGAGCCCATTGTCCCAGTCCTCCAGTACATCTGTAGCTAGGAGAATTCCAAAAGCAAAACAGGAAGAAAGGTTTTTTTTGAGTCTGAGAGCTTGCATTTTAGGCAGTGTTAGGGGCTTCCTGGTGCTTAATAGACATAAGTTACAGATGTCACCAAGAGGATGATGAGTAACTGGTTAACAGAAATCAGATTTTTCCTCTAATGGTTGGTTAAATAAAACTGTGTGCCATTTAAATACACAGATTCAAAAACAGTGGTGCCCAGCCTGGTGCTATGTACGTACCTAAAGAATCCTAGAATGGTTTTCGTTGGAAGGAACCAAAGCCCATTCAGTTCCAAGCCCCTGCCCTGGCTAGGAACTCCCTCTCCAGGAGCTCCAACACTGCTGCTGCAGCTTTGGCAAGCCCCTCATCATTAAAAAGAGGTTTGTAGAGTTGGTCCAAGCCCAGAGTAGGTGCTGTCTAGGAACAGAGCAGCTCCCAGCCTGGCTGTTCTCCTGCCAAACAGGAGGCTCCCTGGCTGGGCAGGAGCAGCAGCCAAGCTGGCAACAAAAAAATCCTCCTGCAAGACACTGAACCAACGTGGACCTGCCTCTGCTGGTCCCCCAGAAAGGCCTAGGAGTGAGAGCTAAAATCCAGCCCCCAGAAATGTACTGAGAACGTTGGCTTTGCTTTCTTCCTCCTACACACAGCGCTCTTATTAAGCACTGCATGGAGCTGGTGTCCACAGTGCTGGGAGGAGAGGAGCAAACTTTCAGCTGCAACGTGGGAATCCTGGTTCTTACAGAGCCATTAACAAAGCCTCCACTTATTTCCAAGAGAGAAAAAAGTATTATGGTTCTCATGAGTCTGCCCATGAGGAAAAAAAAAAAAAAAAAAATTAGATTTCTGTCTGGTGGTAGAAGCAAGCAGAGTTCACACTAGAAATAAGAGAAAACACACCCAGAGGGTAATTAATGAAGATTATCAAAGGATGGGAAGGTTTCTCTCTTGCTACAAGGATTGGAATCAGTAATAGCAGGCTTTGTAAAACCACTAATTCACCCCACCACTGAATACCAATGCAAGGCATAACATTGCTAAAAATATTAATAATTACTAGAGTTTAAGCTACAACAATAAAGTCTAAAGTTTGCTTCTTACAGCTGTTTTCAAGTTTGCATAAAGTGCTTACTGGAATAAACCCAGTAACCTATTCCTAAAAAGGCTTCATTTGTTTATGAAGGTTTTTTTTAAAAATATTTCAGATTTTTTAAATGTCTATTGCTGCTTCTTACATGCAGTCAGAGGACAGATATCTTTAATACAATGATAAAATAATGCTGTAATAAATTTTTTTCCACCCAAAACCAGTTAAAGAAAAGTTTGCACTAGTAAATTGTATAAGCTTTTGAGGATGAAGCAATGCAGGCAGTTATACTACAGATATTTTGCATGTTTTAGCACAGGTACCAGTTCTGCAGCAAAATGATGACATTTCTTCATATACCATCTCTGGTTTTCAGCCTCAAATTAAACCTTGAATTTTGCCCTTTTGTTTTTATTTTTTAAATGAATAATTCACCAGGTTTATCTAGTTTACACATTAACTGGAATGTAAATAAGCAGCTATGCTATTCCAAAGACAATAACATTTCAATTTCTCTAGAAAAATAAGAGATTTTATGGCACAATAATGCAAACTGCAATGCCTCATTTAGAGAACAAATGCATTGTTCTGGTAAAATATTGCAGAATTAACTTGGCTTTCTGAGTATTGATAGTGTAACATTACTGTTTGTGTGACAGGGAAAATCCCCATGAGCCACATCAGGCAACACCTGCAGAACAGCTGCACACTCATGGGGACAAGAAGAACAGAGAGTTAGTAATCCACTGGGGGTTAATTTTAAAAGACATTCTATATCTTACCACACTAAAACCCTCCACAAAACTCTATTCTGAGGTAAAACAGGCCTTCCTGTTTAATGGGTTTCTTTACTCAAAAATTGTTAGACTTGTTTATGTCACCAAAGCAAATCTCTAACACAACCCCACCTTAAGTCATGTCTCAAGGCAGAATTCACTGAATTTTTCCAAACTTGAACAGTTATAGTCTAGAAATCCAGTCACTGATGAGTTATTAATGACCTACAAAGGAATTAGTGATGGTTGTAATTTTTAAACCCCTTTCTAATGCAGACTGCAGTATTTAGCACTTGGCCTAATATGTTGCTTTACTTTTATCTATCTTTTTAATCAGGCTGATATCAAGATTCAAGAAAACATCAACTAAAATAGTGAAAAATAACACATAGAGCAAGCTGTAAAATGTCAGCTATAACAACCAAATCATAACCATCCCTGTTTTCTGACTGTTCATCAAAGCTAAGGGAAAAAAAAAAATCACATTGCATTGGCATCTCTTAAATTGCTTATGAAAATTCAGATCTATTGACAGCTGCCTCTGCCTCACTCCTTCAGCTCTGAAACTACTCCTGCACTTTTCCAGTACATTTGCCCTGTGCTCTATCCAGGAAAGCCACTACACACTTTACAATTTTTATCACAAAAACCACGGCTGGGCTTGAAGCAAGGAGGAGACAAACCACACACTGTCAGAAATTTCCATGGAGACTCTGTGAGCACTGTTTCCAAGGGCAAGTATAATGCTCATCTCTGAAGTCTCATGTTAAAATTAGTTGTACAGGTTGGACAAATCAGGAGCTGCACATTTGATAAAAACTCAGTCATATGATACAATGCCAGCTGTTCCAGGTTATTCCTACTCCATTTATCTGCTGGAGCAAAACAGAACCTTTTCTTTCTTTTTTGTATCAATCTTTTATTTGTTCTGCTCCACATATATCAACCCCAAACATGAATTATTATAGTGCCTCACAGCTGATACTGAAGGTTTCCCTCCTCCAGAAGACTCCAGACCATAACTGCACACAAAGAAATGATGGCCTGTCCTCCTGCCCTTGTGCTCTGCAAAGAAAGGATCTATCTCCCTGTCAAACCTGTCTTTCCATAGTGAGGTTCCCCTCATCTCCATTACCCTGAACCACCAAACCTCCTGAAGCAAGAATGAAGCATCTGCTCTGCCTCTCATTTTGCCCCCTGCCAAACTGAGCTCTCCCCTCCCTCACACCCAGCGCCTGCCACGAGTGTTAAAAATAGCACTAATTAGGATCCTGGTTGCCCATTAACTCTTTTATTATCCATGTGGCATTTATGATAAATGCCTGATATTACTTACAAATGTTTGAGGTGGCACTTACAGCAGCATAAACTTCAGGGTCATGGGAGAAATAATTTAGCAGCAAGGCAGGCTGACTACACCAGGGCACAGGGCATACAACCACTTGCTGGCGTGTAAATTCAAATCTTTTAGTTCAACACAACAGACAAAGTAGCTTGGCATTCCTGGAAGTGCAGGTGGACTTCTATTTCAACAGCCTTTTGCATCACTGTAAATACCTCTAAAGATGGCTTTCTCCATCCAGCCAGGGCTGTGCACTGCATGTTGGCCATAAAACAGAATAAAAATCCTGCCTTTCTCCAACAGAAAAGTGTCCTGCAGCAGCCAAGTTGTCACTTCTCAGGATTATCACATCCTCTTAATTAAGTTGCAAAATTCAGAACGGAATAACCCCGATGAACATAAATTACACAGAAATGGATTTGATTTGCATGTAATAATGGCTTCTTTCAGAATTAATTACAAATATGCTGGAGTATGGATTAACGTCCTCCTGATTCAGCACTGTATGTGCATGTTTAGCTGCTCTTCTAAGCTAAGGCTAGGAGTAAATTGTCTAGACAATTAATTATAATTCTTCTCTCATTTGCCAAAAAAACAGTAAAGCTTTGTGCAGAATCAGCTACCCAGCCTTCTTCCACCCCTTCAGAGATCTTTAAAAAATCCATGAGCATATTTGTCATTCCATAATGAATTAAATTGCACATTGCTCACCATCAATTCTATCTGTGCAGTCTGCCAGTACAGACTCTTCATGCTTCCCTTGGATTAAAAGCCCAACAAGAAACCCACCTCTAAAAACACAGCCTTGTTTCAAACCCCACCTAAGAGGGACAGGGAGAGCTTTGGCAGGATCCCTGCCCAGGGATCGCAGCAGTTCCATTTGTAAGCTGGTCTCTAACGCTGAACGCTGCTCCTTAAGTAAACAAACAGCAAGGGAAATGTGCTTGAAGACAGAGATAAAAATGCATATCTATTTACTTTAGAAGCCTGCAAAGCCTGTTCTTTCACGGCTACAGCGTGAGGAAGTGGTGCAACTATTTAAATTCAATCACCATGGGAGTTCAAGGCACACTCCAAAAAAAGCTGCGTGTTGTACCCTCTCCTGCATGCAAAAGCCAGCTCTGCAGAAATAAACATTGTAACACCAGAAGTATTTTACCAAACCATACATGGGCCTGAAGATCAAGACATCAAATAATGTTAAATCAATAGATCTTACAGACAGGGTTTGACCAATCCATCCCAAAGACCTATTTTCAGTACCCAATTTCACAGAAGCACAGCATCCCTTTGTTGGTCATGAAGAGGTTGTGGGGGAAAGAAGAAGAAAAATCCCAAATCATGATTTTGCTGTAAACTGGTCAGCAACACTCAAAAGGTGAACCAACTTTTTAAACAATACCTAAAACACCAACAAAAAAATCCTCCAAAATATCAAACATGAAGATATTTTTGGCACGAATGAACAATTTAAATATACCCTTTTTATTAAGTAATTTATACAGCAATAACATTCATTGCCTATTTTTTTGTGTTTCAGTGTAGTGTTGGAAAAATTCAATTTCAAGCCAAGTAATTTGCTTTATTCTCCATAGTTACTAAATGCCACTGGACCATGGATATTTCTGAGAGCAGAAACAATTGCATAAAAAGTCATTAATTTTGATTACTCCCTAAAAATATTTAGAAGAAACCACAACTGATAGCCCACAGTAAATATTGAAATTCATCTAAATTTCAATAACTGGAAGAAGAGTAGAACCTCCCAGATATCTCAGAGTGTATTCCCAAAGGACAAAAAGAGCAACCAGAAAATTCCCAGTCAGCCTGACCATTGTTCTCTGTCACTGCTTTCCTGAACGCTGCATGAAGTTTTAAATGGATCAAGTGAAGCACATCACTGGTGTTAGCCCACAGGACTTGCTGCCCAGAGGCATCCCACACTTTTTCCAGAGTCAATTCTCCACCAGGAACATTACTATTACCCCAACAGAGCACTGAGAATCAAATTTCAGGATCTCCTACCTCGATCAAAAAGTCTCCAGTTCTCAGGCCAGCTTGCCATGCTACTCCCCCTTCATCCACAGATTCCAAGTACTGCAAAGCAGGAAAGGCTGGAGTTGGGGTGAATTCTTCAATTGGTGTGTCAGCTTTAAAAATAAATACCACATTAAAAAAAGAAAGTTATGGAGTGCTTGCAAATATCACTTGACTACAGGCCTATCATTGGCCATTCCAATTTAGGGTTAAAAAATGGTGGGTGCTGGAAGTGAGAGGGATGTGCCTCACGGGAGATCAGGATGCTGGGAACAGAGTGCAACCCCCTGGAATAGCAATCCACAGGTCTTCCTTCCAGAGGGGGAAATACCTGCTCCTTTCCTGGCACAAACCAAATCAAGTTGCACCAGGCAATAGCTGGGTTGTGATATTCCAGGATATTCAGTATTGGCTCAAGTAACCCCTTTGTGTGCCTGGCAGAATGCTGTAACTCTGGCAACATCCACCTAAAAATGAATTATGTGCTGGAGCCAGGAGAGAGCATCTGGCCAAACTAGGGGGATGGGATGGGTGGCAAAGCATGAAAAAAAAAAAAAAAATCAACCAGATTTTTTTTTTTCCCTCCTAAATTTAGATGTGCATAACAAAGAAGAGACCACTTTTTAGGAGAGGAGGCACAGCTGACCCTGTGACAGCCCTGCCTGCCCCTCTGTGTCACGTACACACACAGGCAGAAAAGTCTTTGGGTCTTTCACCTGAGCTGCCCCCGCTGCTACAGAAAAAATCTGGGGGAAACCACTGGGATCAGCCAGAGGGAGTGAGCCCTGCTCAAAGCACTGATAACCCACACCAACACTCAGAGATAAGGCAGTGCCTTGGGCTTCCCTGCTTCAACTCCAGACATTTCATTTGGCTAAAAAACTGGCAAAGCTTTCCCAGCCCTGCAAATCCACAGTGGCACCGGTCTAGGTTTAGGGGTGGGGAACAGGGAAAGCAAAAGCCATGTCCCAAGAATGAAGACATGGAATAATTTTCATGCTCAAGCAAGGCAAGGGAGAACCCATGTGAAATGAGGGGGAGCAAGAGATGGGACATACCATCACACACATATATTCTTTTTTAAAATACAAAGGGAGCAAACTGCACTGCAAGTTAAAAAGCAAAGCATTAAATAGAATGCCTTTTTTAACTGGTACAAATGCCACTGTGATGGATTTTAGCCTACGGAGAAGTGCCGTGCAGCTTAACATATGAACAGCTTTTAAAATGAGCACACTACAGGCCATGCAACATACGTGTAGCTTCTCAAGATATAAAAAAAGATCATATTTTCATACTAAAACTGCACCAATGTCACCTTGCAGAAGATCCACACCTATTTTAAACAAAACATGCCTCTCATGTCTACTCCTATTCACAGCCCTATTCAATCAGGCTGGTGTTTGAAATAAAGCAGCAGTTTTTATGAGGAAAGCAGGTTTCCCCACAGTTAAGTAAACTGCACAGCAGAACAGATTAATGGCAAAATACTACATCCACCAGCATGAGAAAAACACAGGCAAAACTTTCTCCCCCCAAAACGATTATGCAGTGCTTCTCCCATGTAAAAATGCAAACTGCTTCAGAGAGAAGGCACCGAAATCCATCGGAGTAGTATAGCATACAGAGAATCCTGTTGTCTAGCAACCAAGTGCACCAGGAATAATTCCTGCTTATATTCTGAGATGTATAAATTTCTTCATGCCACTGCACATCACACACACACACACTCACACACACACAGAAGCACATACCTTTTGCCCCTCTGAGCACAAATCCAAATCCTTCATTGTCTTTTTTCTGCAGGACCACTGCCTTTTCTTCTATTATGCAGTCACTGTAGAGAGAATTCCGAGGATAGCGACCATTATTACATCCCTTCATCACCACTGTAGTAGCTGCTCCTCCAGTGTGCAGGTTCATCATCATCACAGCCCGTTAATCAAATAATATTGCAGTAACCAAGCATGGGAAAATATAGAACAAATAGCAGCGAGGGGAAGACAAAGACTAAGCTGGATGGTAAAAGAGAACATGACAAAGCAACTTAAAATGAATAAAAAAGGCAGAGAGGAAAAAGAAAGAAGAAGAAATCATGCATGGTGGTTTGTGTTCTATATGAATGACTGGATGAACATGTGATCATGTAATCTGTGGGCTAGCTAGGACTCTAAAAGGAAAAAAAGTAAGTGAACTAAACGACAGTATCATTAATAAACTCCTCAATCGTGGATGTACCAGATGCATCTTCTAGTGAAGCCAAAATGAAACCAACCAGAAGAAAAATGAGGCAGCATTTTAAATTTAAAGATAATAAATTATGATTTTCTATTAGCTAACTAAAAGGCACAAATATATTCTGAAAGCTATGCCTTGCATCAAAAGCCCTTTTTCAATCCTATTGAATGTTGCATGCTGCAAGAATCCCACATGATCATCTGACAGCCTACAATGCTAACAACGTGCAGCTGCCTTGGCGTCATCAAGCACAAATTTCCACAGCATCAAGAATCTGCATAATTGAAATAGTAACAAGGCATGCACAAGCAGGAAAACACATTTTCTAAGGAATATTTCCTGTCTCCTGATAAACAATTAATATTATAAAACAAGGAGATGGTATAAAGGGCTATTTATGTAAGCAGTATTCCCTTAAAGAGAAAGTAGCCTTAGGAATCTCACTGTCATTGGCTAAGATAAAAGTAGAAGGTAGATGAAGAAAATGCACAAAATGCACATTAAAATGGGACCTTTCAGATACAGGGAACGATCCGTAAAAGCCTTAAGGTGTTCAATATCTTTCATTAAACATGTAGCTACTAAAAATAAGCTCAAAGCAAAAAAAGAAAAAAAAGGAAAAATTTTCAATGCACTTTTAGGTAGAATTGTACAGCATGAGTTGCAGGGGTTAAGTTCATGAATTGTCAGCATTGCAAACTATGCTGCTTTAAAATACCTACAGAACTAGTTCAGATAGAAAGGAGTAAGAGCAAGTTTGCTTTCCTTAATTTTTTACTAGCCAACTTCTGTTCCCACTGGTCTGGTACAGAATCCAGTCCCCAGAGCAGTAAATGCAAGGAGAGAATGGATCTGCTTCAGGGCCATTAATAATCCCCAGGGGGAGGAGGAAACTAAATAAAGAGAAATTGTTGTGACCTTTTTATTTAAAGCTCTGAACAAAGAGCGGGGTGATGATATCAGGACACCAATGGACAGCCTCCAAACTCCAGATTTTTCATGCATCACAGACCATCCTTTTGGTGCCTTTCCAACTCTGCAGGATGAAACTTCCCATGGCTGCTGAAGCAATGATGTAAGGTTGCCTTCCAAATTGCAGAGTGTTTAACACTACACATGAATTCAAGCTGCCACAGCAGTGACTTTGTGGGCAAGAGATGGTTTCCATCAGCACCCACAGCTTTTGTATTCTCATCTTATTGTAATTTACTTTGTCTTTCAGACATTTCCTGTTCTTACAGTTAAACTTCTGCTTCTTGAGAAAGCCCAACACCCTGCTCAGGGATATCAGGATGGGATGGAATATGTAGCTCTCAGAGCCCACTGAAGCTCTCCATCAACATCCTGCTGTTCTAGAAACTGACTGCTCCTGCCAGTGCATTGGCTGATTTCCCTCATTTCACCACCACGTTCTCAAGGTGGGTCCCTGTACTTATCCACTGAAGAGTCAACAGCGTTACTTTTTTTAATACTTGGTCAAATTAATAAAACCCATTCCCTTCAAGTTTCCTTGTAATTAATCAATAGCTTAATAGAGCTTAGAAGGCAACTTCTGAGATGCTAATTATAGCAAGAGTTTGGTTCAAAGAACCCCCTCGTGTCCCCTCCCTAAATCCCACCCTTGTGTCAGTTCATTTCCATACAGAATTCAGAAGTTTATCAGCTCAGCAAACTCAGGATCAATTCTCCTGACCTACATCAAAAAAAAAAGTCAAGTCAGGCTCACTTCATCCTAATGTACAGATACCCTTAAGGTATAAAAACCACCTGATTTTCTTCTCATGTACAGCACATCCATTCCATAAAGTACCCAGTTTTATACTTCAGTTCATGTACTCAAAGTGGGGATGCAAAATTGCCAACATTTTACAAAATTATGTGCAAGGGGGAGGTGAGAGGGAAGGGAGGGAGAAGCACAACATGGTTCTTGGTGAGAAAACACACAAACTGATTTCTATTATTTGACAAATACAACTTTCTAATATAGAGTTGCAGTCATAAAGAGAACAGCATCACAGCCTGGAAAGTAAAAGGATAGGCTTGAAAAAAATCAGATGCACAGCATTTCTTCTCATTTACGCTCCCTAGAAGTAGGGAACCTGCAAAAATCCTATGGCTTGAGTAGCTTAAACTTATTCAAGCAACCACAGAAAGCAAATTGATTCTCCCCACACACCTCAGTGCTGCAGAGCAAAGAACCAGCACCAGGAAAAAGGGGGAAGACAAACAAGCACACAAAAAAATGAACTGAATTTACAACCTGGACACCCTTTCTCCCAGAAAATTTGCATTCCCAAGAAAAGGAAGCAGAAGAGGGGCAGGGTTTAACCTCTGACTCTTTGCAGTGCTGCTTTTTGCTGGCTTTGCCATGCCAGGGCTCTCTGTGCCAGCCAGGGTGGACTCTCCACTGAAGGTCTGCTCACAGTCCACCTGCTCCTGGCAGGAAAAGTGGTGCCAAATGTAAAACTAGGTCAAAATTTCTCCCCATGAGCCTTCTTGGCAGCGTCTCTTTGATCCTGGAGGTGTTGTAAATACTCAGCAGCAGAACACAGGGTACAGCAACCAGTGACAAATGAAGGTGGCATTACATTAGGAGCTGCTCTGAGGCCTGAGCTCAAGCAAGAAGAGGAATTTCTTCCCAGGCTCTTTCAGTAAAATGCACAGTTCTGTGTGAGGCCAGGCAGTCCCCGTTATCCGTGATATGCCAAATTTCAATAAGTAAAATCCCTGAAGTCCATTTCTGTCCCATCCCAAACAAAATTCAAAGGCTTCCATTTCAGAGATGAGTCCTCAGAATATGACCAGTTCCATATGATGGTAATAAAATGAGTAATTCTAAAATCAATAGCTCGTTATTTAAATAGGGCAAACGCTGCTTTGACTTTGGGCTGTGTGAGGCCAAGATTCATTGCAGGCAAAGTTAAATGCAAAAGGCATCCTACCAAGTGCAGGACATTTCTGTGTGGAGCACAATCATAAAACTTCAGGTCAAAATAACAGTCAATGTAAATCTCTGCTTTACTCAAGCAGTAGACATTAGAAAACATGCTTATTCATCAGCTCATGTAGTTTCCTTAACAACCTAAGGCTCAAGAAGTGTGCAGAGGTGTACAAATTTCCATAATTTTACAGACTGACCAATGCAGAAAGGGAAATAGAAGGATTTGCCCGTAGTCAGACAGATATGTGAGTTTTGAACTCAGCACTGTTCCACATAACAACCATCATTTGTGTGGGCTTTTCTAAACAGCAGGAATTTCTGCTTTGCTAACAGCCCATTAGGATAATATCTGAGGAAGGAAGGAGAAATGTCAAGTCTTTCATAAAGACCTGTATGAAGAAAATAAAGGTTGGAGTGCAGGTTCCTGCTGGAGGCAGGCCCACAAAACCTGGCTTCCTGTTCTCATCAGGGATAACTACACCCTATCTTAAGGCATGACTTATTCCACAAACTAAAATACTAAATTACAGAGGTGGAGGCTATCAGGACTACAGGATGTGTTTAGGCAAGTTTGTATCAAGTGTTTCATTGCCGATTTCAATCTGAAAAACAGCAAGTAGAAGACAATCCATTGAAAATTATCACCATTATCGGGAAACAAAAGTGGCTATTTGGTATATTGTCAGTCTCCCTCTAAGGAGAGGAAAAAATGAATGTAAAAAGGAATTATTTCCCTGATGCCCTGGAAACATAACCCAACCCTTTTAGCTTCAGCAGCCCACAAGCCCTTCAGTAAGGACTTCCTCTCCCCTTGAGTGAGAAGTGGACCTTGCTCTCTCCAGGTTCACTTCTTTCAGCTGGCCAAGTGAATCTAAATCTCTTAATTAGCCCTTTTTCTTCTCCTCAGCATTCTTGCAATTGCCATCTCTTTGAAAGATCTACTGAGTTCACAAGTAGATACATCCTAGAAGAATAAAGTGTTCTGCCAGGTGCAATAAAAGGATATCTAAATCATTCCATAAATTTATATGCAATGTCTGGAAACAGTCACACTAATTCCTTCCAGGACAAGATGGCCAATTTATGGTGGTTATGCTGAAGCCAGAGAAGGGCATTTGGGAAATCTGTTCAACAGGAAGAGTCCTTTGTGCATTATCCAACAGTCAATCCCTGTTAAAGGCACATCAAAAATATTCTTTCCCTTTTTTTGGGAAGTAACCTGTGCTGATACCACATAAGATGGAAATTATGTCTACAGCAAACCTTATTGTAGGATATAGCAACCTTTCAGTAGGAAAACATTTCCTGTTACTGCTGGAAGGGGTCAACCTTACAATTTATAGTCAACTACTCTAATGGCTTCAGGAAAATTGGCTAATCTTACTAATTAAGGCCTTCAAGATTAATGAAGACACTTTCTGTGATTGCTCAAGTTTCCCAGGCATCAATCATCCACTTTTAGGTCTCACAGAAGAGCTCCCACAGCTCTCCTGTGTCAGGCAGAGTAGCAATCATCACTTGCTCAAGAGGCAGCAGCTCCAGCAGCGAGTGGGTTCTGTGCACAGCAGACAGGGAAATACACAGCCTGTCCCTAAAAAACCCACTGGCAGCCCAAACAGAAACAGTGGGATGCAGCCAACTAAAGAGTGAAACTCACAGGGACCTCTCCCTTCACAGCATCCTAGGATCCCAGAACTGGGGGATTGGCCCACTCTGTACAGCTGAGCAATGCTCATGTCTTATATGACAAATTCAATGATTTTCCTTTAGAACACATGTTTATCTGGAAGTTTATAGCAAGCTGTGTTTGGGAGGAAGAAAATATTTCCAATAGATGGGTCAGTGCCTCAGCACTTTCCTCACGGCAGACAGAACCTAGCATTAAAATAGAAATGCTGGAGAGCAGCAAATTTTAAATTGAAAAATTCCTTACTGGGCAGCTGAAGAGACCAGTCCAAGGAGTATAATCATGGTACAATAATTAAAATATGACAGAGAAGGAATGAAGAGAATCACTTAGAACTAAAAATTCTCCAAGTCATTCTGCTATTTCATTAAAAAAAACCCTGGAAAATCAGGGCTGCATATGGAAGTGCAGCATGGAGCAAAATGTTTAGTACTACCTATGGACTCAGCTTCACAGGTGCTCCCAAAGAAATCCAAGAGCAGAAACTTCACAGGCACAGACAAACAGACAATAATTGGTTGTGTGCCAGTGCCTGACTGGCACAGCTGGCACTCCAACAAAAACCCAGAGAAGACAGACAAGATCACCATCCCCCTGCTTGCACCGTGTTCCTCTCTGGCTTTATAATTTCTGGCAAACAATTTCAAATTGCAACAGAAAGGACATGGTCTAATTTCTCCTTGGTAAACTTGGCATAGCTGTGACTTCCTCAGCTGGCCATGATCAAGCCAGACAAAAGAACAGGAAATAAAGGATGCTCCAGCAATACTCCTGGAACCTCCCCATATCCATGTATTTGTATTTCCAATCTCCTGTAGCAGTGCTGTTTCTCCAGAGCTAGTAAACATCTTGTAGAGCTCTTTGATCATGAGAACAGCAAGGCTGCAGATTTTGCTTTGAAATCTGCTGATGAAAGAGGAATATGTCAAACTGTGGCTGTTTTAAAGACATGGGCATATTCTCCAGTTCTGGATCTGTACTGCACACTGAGGGAATCACGGGCTCCAGTAAAACCTCACAGCACATCTTCCACCTAAAAAAGGTGTTTCATTCACACTTCTAAACAAGGAATCAAGCCATCTTTATTGGATTTTGAATACTTGATACCCTGGGTAAAAAAAGAGCAGTTCTTCACTAAGTCCCCAAACCCACACTAATGTCAGCCAGGAAGGGATTCAGTAAGAAGTAGGAAGTCAGAAAGATGGTGCTGCTTAAAAAAATCAAAAATCAATCATCATTTCAAGAAGCAACCTATCTTAAAGAGACTAACAGTGCTATACACTTCAGTGAGTTTATGCTACAAAACTTTACCAAAAAATATAGGCTTAAAAGAGAAATATTGAATTTCACAACAGAACTGCACAGTAGTTGCACAATTTCTTTATGTAGGGCCAAGGAGAAACTTTGTCTCTCTCTCTCCCCCCCAGTCCACATTCCTTTACTCAGATTTTAATTATGCTTATTATCATGCTATCTAAAGTAATACTCTCAAAATAAATTGATTTGGCTATTGGTACTTGTAGGTTGTTTCGTGGTTGCACCTTAAGCTGCTGAAACTGCAACAAGTAAAATATTGATACAGCAAACCAGGAAGTCACCTTCCTGGAAAGAGAAATCATCCAGTAAAAGTCTGATTCTCTATTATGTAGGAATCTCAGGAAAGGATATGAAGGCAATAAAAAAAGTCAGTGGTAAGTTCATAATCCTAAGCAAATGTATATATAGGGCATATATGTACCATATCCATGTATGAATGTATTTATACACATTCACAAAAACCCAAGTATTTTCGTCTTTTTTAAGAGAAATGTTATTATTCTTTCACATGTGCACTAGTAGAGAGAAAACAAAAAATCACTGTGAGTGAGGAAAGTGGCAAAATGAACTTTAAAATAAAAGCTTAATTTCTCTGTATTAATTGATTTCATTTCTCTTTTAAAAATAAGAAGTCATTTCAAACATCACACATGACCAAGTGAAAAATCAGACATGCAGGCTATGGAACAGGAGAGTTTTATAGCCCAGAGTCCCTCAAACCCCTTCACACAAATGTTCCACCTAGCACAGGAATGTTTTGGGTTCCAACACACTCCACTTGCACCTGATACTTATCAGCAATTTTCAGTTTTATTTATCAAGCATTTGAGCAATGTGAGCCTGGACTGTGGAAATATTAATATTCATTGCTAATACGATGAGCCTTGGGCAAACAGGCTGTCCAAACACTCACATATGTTTAGGTTACCAGGATATTTATCTAATAAACACTTCACTGTTTAGGTTTGTATTTTCCTACCCCAAACCAGCTGCAGTTCCACCCTCAGATGTTACCATCAAACCACAGAGAAACAGGAATTTTCTCCCTAATCATCTTAACATATTTAGATAAAAGGAAAATTAAATATAGATGTTAAATCCACTGGGTTTTAATCTTTTTTTTTAATTCATAATTTTCCTGCTGTTTTTGCTCAAATTGGTCATTATTATCACAGACAACCTTGGTACTAAGGAGAGGAACATGTTCAGGGTTATCAAACAGGACAAGTGACAAAGGCAGAACAAGGGAAGTGACTTGAATCACACCTTGGGTTTAAAAGAAAATAAACAGAAAGTGTTCTATTAACACTTTTTAAATGTGCTACAAGCCCTTTAAGGTAGCAGTTTGACATTGGAAGTCTTTAAAACAATTATTAAACTCACGGTACATTTTGGTATCATAACTCCACTTGCTGCAAGAGAGTCTAAACAAAAATAAGCTACAAAATAGGGGAAAGAAACTGGTGATTTCAGGACAGGTGCCAAATATTAGTTTCAGATTAGTTTTAAGGGATCCCTCAAGTTTTCCATCCCATCCTGTTTGCTACGATGAGCAAGAGGAATTATCACCCTCCTGTCCTGCATTCCTTGGAAAATAAACACAGTCCTGACCACAAGGAGTGTGAATAGCCCTGCCTGTACATTCAGCTTTATAGATGAAACTATTTCACTTACAAGTCTGCATTGTACAGAGGAGCAGTGATTAAATCAATGTTAAACACACTGCAAATTTTTATGACAAAAAATGTTATACTTTTAGTATATAACTTACAAGTAAGTTTGAATTTCTGTCTCAAAACAAATGAGGTCTCACCAATGGCATAAAGTTTTTCTGAAAACATCTTTATTCCTTCTCCAAGAGCTTTAAAACTACAGTGTGGAGTGAGAAACTTTGATTTTCTAGTATTTTGCACTAAAGAGCTGAAAAGGTGACATGAATTTTTTACATATCCCTTTAAAAATCCTGACTAATCACATTATTTCACAGTCTCATTAACATCAGAAAGGAGGTGGCAACTCTACCTTATTTTCTGAAATATATTCTCCCTCTCCATATCTCTAATTGCAGTAAGCTCTTGAGTTATTTTAAGTCTACTCCAAATTTTGCTTACCTGCAAGACAAAATGTCCATCTTAACAGCTCTCCTGCCTCCCAACACCATTATTTTCAGCAATTCTGTCCAAGCATGGCCAGTTTAGCCCAAAATGCTGGTAGCAGTGAAAAAATCACTGACTTTACAATTTTATTTAAATTGGTCATGACTTCTCTTAATTATGTGAATGTTGAACTGGAATCTGTCTTTATTGCCCCCTTGCCTTTCACATTCAGCTCATTGGTTACACAGATATGAATTCCTGGGAATATGAAGCTTTCTCTTTTTGTGTACTGGAGACAAGGTAAAAATATTTGTTTATCATTTCAGATGCATAGATTTTAATGTATTTCAGAGTTTATGGTGCTGGAAGTGGTTGCAGTAGAGGTATAAACCACCTCTGCCATAGGTGCAACTGCTCCAGGTTAGGACATGCTGGTCTAAAGGATCCCACAAACTACTCAGTGTCAGCCCTGGCTTTCAACTGGAGCGCCAAACTCTTAATTCTGTTGTCTGGGCCCTATAAAAAATTAGAGAAATTAGAAGGCACACGGCTAACAGGATTTTTTCCTCCTAATGATGCAATAGCCTCTTTTTCTTAGTGCACATATTCAACACTTACTATTCCTCTGCTCAGAACCTTGCCACGAACTCAGTTTTGTGTAACACTTATCCCTCAAAGCCAAGCTTTTGTTGATACATTTTAGTGCTTGTCAGACATCATCTCTCCAAAAACAGGCTGACATTTTGTGTCAGAGAGAGCAGGGAGCCCCAGCAGCATCACCAGCCACTCAATTGGTGCATCTGCCAATCATTGCCATGGAGCAGCCCCTAACATCCACGAGGATGGAGAGAGCACCTGCTCCTGGCTTGGGGAAAGAGGAACACTTTCAAAGGGCTTGGATAAAGCCCTGCTCTGTCCAGCAGGCTCCTGGCATTCAGCAGCAGCTCAGGCTGTGGATTTAAGTCTGACACACACAGGACTCAGCCCAGACCTCCTTCAGTCCAGGTGAATGCTCCACCACCAGCTACTGTCTGCTCCTTAGCTGCTCCCTCTTTGTTGGGTTCAATTCCATTTCTTAAAGAAACACAGCTCCAGCACATCTGGTTTGTCCCAGGAGGAACAAGGCACCCTCCTCCCACACCTTCCTTTTGCACCACCAAAGAGACTGAGCAAGAAAATCCACCCCTTTCCAAATTTGGATCATTTCAGCTTTCAAGAGGAACAAAACACATTTGCTGCCTGCCAGCCACCCTGAGAATGTTGCCTCATAGATCAAATTCTCCAAAAGCAACAAATATTTGTGAAAATCTGCGTGGAAAGAGAGGGTGAGATGGGGGAAGCGTGGTTTAGATCACTCCCACTGGAGGCAAGCCCACAGTGCGAGTTCACCAGTTATTTGTTCCATTTGGGGCTGCCAACTGCATCATTCCCAACCAGAGGCACCATATGGAGCCTTTGCTCATCTGGTGATGAGGTGACAGCATGGCAGCCAAAGTTGCCCTGGGGCAGGGAATTAAATCATCACAGGGGCTGGGACACAGGAATGGAAAACACCCATTATTAGAAACCTAATCATCCTCCTTTCTCCCCCCTCCCCAAAAAAATCCCACTTGAATCTCCTGTTTTCCTCTGCTCTAAACATGAGGCTCCTGTTTCTAACCAACCTCAAAAAGTTGTTCTGCATCTCCACTCCTTTTTCTTTTCTTTTTTTTCATTTTCTCTATTCTAATTTAAAGAATAAAATCCACTTTATTCCCCCTCATGCACAGGACACAGGCTGCTGCTTTCAGTGGTGACATTTAAATCCATGCTGTCCTCCAGCATCCGGCCGGAGGAGTTGCAGAGGAAATCCTGCTGAGCCTGGAGTACCAATTGCTGTGCAGGAAATGGCACAGCCCCCAAATCCCAGCCCTTGCAAGCAGCAGCTTCTCTACCCCAGGCACACAGTTAAGTCTGGACTAGCACTAGAAGTAGATCCTAAAAGTTTTTCAGAAAGAGCATTCTAATTCTACATTTGGAAAAGGCTGTATATTTTTTCCCCCCTCAGCTCTTGAGCTCTCTTTGCTAACACTTATCGCTAAAAATTTAGGCCAACATCTAGCCCAGAAAATGCATTTTAGTCATTAGTTACCAAACCATTAGCTGTTAAAAGCTGGAATCTTACTGAAGTGGGTTGAGCAAACTTCACTGTTAAGGCTGCAAACAACTTAAAAATGCACTTAGAAGCTAATGGAAACTTTTATCACTCACGGTAGTGTTTTCCATCTTACCATAATTGTATTAGACCTTAATAGTGCAATTACAGTACAGGTTTAGATGGAGAGGCACCACAATTCAGATGCACACACACACACCCTTTCTACCTCCTATTTCAGCAATTCCTTTCAATATTTGCTGTAGCCACCAGCACAAAAAGCTCCATCGTGGCATCACACAGCAGCAGGGGAGGCAAAGTGCAAAGTTGTTTATTAGCAACCAAAGGAATTTCCATTAGAAACTGAATAATTGTAAATTAAAAACTTCACATTTTACATCTCCACCTGCTCCATAGAGGCCACAATGCGTTAATTATTGCTTAAATACATATGTAATTCTTCAAATTGCATCAAATTATCCTCTTCAAGTCAATGAGGCACAAGGTATTAAAATTGCGCTACCCTTGACTTTCTGCCTCATATTAAGAGCAGCTCAGTGCTGTCAGGCTGTTATACTCACAGTTAATTAATTAATTCAGAACAGACAACAAAGGCAAGTCCAACAAAATAACTTTAGGCATCAAGGTGAGATTACATGCACACAAAACATTTTACATACTTTTTCCCCCTACAATTTGGTTGGTGCTGACCATTCTCTGTGCCCAAAAGAACCATGATATCACATCTGCAGAGATTTTAAATTATTAAAATTTCAGAGAGCTTTCAGATGTAACCACATCACTCTCTCACAGGGTTATATTTAATTACAATGATGAGCATACTCAGATATTTTTGTTACCATTTTCTAGGCAAAAACTGAGCTATGTGTATAGGTAAAAAAGTTAAGTGCTGCTGGTTTTACTTATTTCCACCAGAGGAAACCAAGGACTATGTTTAAAATATATGCCTGCAGGTAAAATCAGCTGTAAAATCACTTTCCACTTATTATCAATGTGTCAATCCCAGATTGTGGATTTATTGTTAAGAGTGAGCAGCACCATTTTAATCTCCTTATTCCCATTTCCTTCAAGAGATCTCCTGAACAGTACAAACTTCCCAGGAAACATTAGTACAATTGAACTGGTGATATCCAACAGAAAACAAACAAAATAGCAGTTCACAAAATCCTAGAATGGTTTGGGTTGAAAGGGACCTTAAGGACCATTCAGTTCCAATCCCATATCATCTAGTTCTTACTCCAATTCAGACAATCCCATTTATTTTCCATGTAACAACACTGCTCTCACTGTTCTACCTGGGGCAGAACCAACATGAAAATGTGGGAAGCAGGATATAAAATATAACAACAGCTCTTATACCTTCTCTCTCAATGTTTGTAAGGATCTATTTGCCAGGATTTGGTGGATTGCTGCCAGGCAAGCAGCACTCAGCAAGCACATAAGCCAAATTCTCCACCCCAGGGACACAGGGCCACCATAACCAAGGAGAAAATGCCTTTGCTCCCCATCAGTTTTACATTCCTCACCACTTGCAATGGGCAGAATTCCACTAACACTTTCCATCTGTTTTAAATCTATATTTTATTATTTTAAAATCTATATTTAAAGAGATGAGCAACTGCATTTCTCCAGAGGGAGGATTATTTATGTGAAATATCCACATGAAACCAGATGAAAGTATTTCTGCATAGGACTGAAAGCTCCCACTAAAATAGATGTGGAACACACCTAATGCTTAAACCACCAAGACAGTCCCACTTACATCACAACTTTGGGACAAAGGTATCCAACAGGCATATTCTGTGGGCTAAAAATTAAAAATATAACCAAGCTCTCTACAGCATGCTGAGCTGCAGGGGCAGACAGCTTCAGCTGTGCCAAGGAGTCTCTCTGAGCTGCTCAGGAATAAATCTTATGCTGCTCTATCCAACACCACAGATGACAACAGCAACAGAGAATGGCCGGGAAAGAACTTCTGAGAAGAATCTCCATTTTTTATTAGGTGTTTGTACGTAAATTGGCTTTTGAAGAGCTGCTCCTGTCAGCTTCTACATTTGTGGGACATGGATGTTGCCACCTGACTCTAAGTAGGGACAGTAGGATGAATGAATTAAGCCATTAATTAAGTTTTCTTACAGATTACACCATCCTGTTTTCCTCTTCGTCTTCCTCCACAAAAACAGAACAAAAACCATAAGGCAAATCAATTTGGTCCTGTCATCAATGTGGTGGCAACCAACCTTTGGGAAAGGTTATTTGTCATCACATCCTCTCCTGTGAGCTCCTGAATGCTGCTGGAGCCGTGGGACGTCAAAGAAAGGCACCAGGAAAACTTCTGCCATGCAGGGGTGGAACCAGTTAAAGAGTCTGGAGAAACCCCCCCTGTGAAAGTCAATAACTCTGCGGGGAAAGACACAGAACAGGCAGGAGACCTCCCATTCATGCGCAGATTTGATTACACTGGTGTTGGCATTCAGTTGTGTATTGACTTTTCCTGCTGCCCTGTTCTGCTGGGGGTGAGAGATGATGCAATGAATGCAGCAGGAAAAGTTTCCACTGTCGTGTCCTAAAGTTCCCAAATTCATGGGGACAATGGATCATGTTTTCCACCACACCAAATTTATCACTTTTACATAGCACCACACTATGTCTCATATAATTTATGTCTCCAGAGTATAAAACTAATACAGAGTATAAAACTGTTAATACTCCAGAGTATTAACAGTCTCTTTCCATTTAAAAGGGTGATAACATTTTATATTTGAAATTAACAACTAATTAATTCCACATATTTTCCTGACTGAACAATCCACTGTCCTATCTTGAAAGAATTAATCAATTCCCTCACTTCAGTTAAAAAGCAGATAAAAAATGGTAATTTCTAAAGGTTTACCTTAGCTTTAAGTTTTTAAAAAATAATTTTATTTTTTTTAATCCAAAAATCCATTCTATGCCTTAGCAATACTTTCTACTATTAAACTGGAATTCAACCTTGATAAATTAACTTATTTACACCCTACAAATAATTTCATTTGAATTAACTGCTGACAAATGCAGGGAAGATAGAGAACCTCAGAGATGTGGCAGAGCAGTTCTGCATTATCTCTGTGCAGTTTCAGGAGCAGTTTCTGCTCTTTAGGACAAGGAGTGGGCATTTAAACTGAAAGAGGATAGACATTAAGAAGAAATTCTTCCCTTTTGAGGGCATGTCATCAGCATTTAAAACAGACAATACACCAGACCTAGTAGTTTCAAATAATACATTATATTTGTATGATATTTAGTGACTATTTGCATGGGCAAGCAAGTCTCAGTGCCTTTCTCCACATTACTAAGCATCCTCCCCATTTTCCCAAAGTTAATGTATGGATAACTGATCTCTTATGCAAAGCTGAAATAGGATTTAATGAACCTCCATTACTCAAGCTGCACATTTTCCTCAAGATGAAAAATGCCATGTACAATGTATTTTCCTGCATGTGAATAAGCCCGTTAATATAGATTTCTGAACAGAGTGTTTCTACTCAGCAATTTTTGCCCTTTGGGAGGGAGAAGGAAAGGGAGAAGGGAGCAGACACTTCCCCTCACTCCCCCACACAGTCTCTGGAAAGGAACTGGATCAGCTTTGTTGGTACTTTGGATTCAGAGCTGTTCTTAGCACAGAGGCACAATTGCCTTCTGACAAATGTTTATGAAACCTTTGCTGCCAGCATTAAATCTGTTCTAACGTATTCTACCCCGACTTTGATACGATACGGTAACAGAGAAAGTAATCAAAGCAATACAAATCTGGCAATACCAAAAATTGCTCTCACTTTCACACCTTGTTTGCCTCTTTGAATAATTCCCCTCCCTGAAGAAGCCCTTGTGAGGAATTAAATCTGGATGTACTACCAAGAGACATTAATCTCCAGACTGGTTCTGAAATGCAAATTCTTCTTGCTTTAGCAGCAATGCACAAGCACCAGTGAAATCACCATTCAGAGGTACAAAAAGCTGATTTGCAGCCTCAGTCAGGTACCTGAAACACAACTTGGTGTGTTATTGGTTTCTTTAGTTTTCTTGGTGTTACTTTACAAAAAGCCTAGATTTACCATTCTCTACTGAAAAAATGTCTTGAACAAGTCTACTTTTCCACTGTATTTCTTAGAATTTCATATCAATTCTGCCTTCTCCTATCTTTTCCTCTCAATTTCCACTATTACCCTCCCAAATGGATCCACTGGGTCTTGGATTCTCTGTGGAAACTCAAGGAGAGTTTTCTTCCCAACCTTGTCAGAACTCTGCTGCTGCCCCTCTCTCTACTCAGACAATTAATAGATATCAACTGCAGACACACTTCATAACTAATTTGTATAAGGCTGTACAAAAGTTCATTTTTTTCCTGATTCTCTCTCCTACTCAGTCCTGAATCAGGTAAGATACATTTTTTGAGAGCTTTACTGTTGCACTGGACAAACCCAATACCTCTGGAAAAAAACTCAAAACAATACAGAAATAAACCAACAACCCCCAACCCCCCCCCAAAAAAAGGTGGAAAGGAAGGTTTTGATGGAATTGACATTTTCTAATGAAAAAAATATTTTGTTAGAAAGTAGCAGGAGGTTTCCAAGTGGAATTATTTCATATCTCTGAGGCAACATGCAGCAGATACAGCTTCTCTCTTTTGCAGGAACAACCCTATCCATTCACAATGAAATACAGAGACAAGGATATGGATTTTGTAGGCTAATGATCACTCAAAGAACCTTGCAAAAAGCCAGCTCCTCTCACTGCAGATGTCCCTGGTAACCACTGAGTCTGCTCTGCAAAGCTGGTCTCAGAGCATGGGCTCACAGCTTCTCTTGACAACTTTGCCACCATCAGACTCCCCCAGTCAATCACATCATGTCCAGCTGGGAACTCCCTCCCCAAATTCTCCAACTCACATAGAAGCTATGTCTGAACCTCAGAACAAAGTCTAAGATCACAGAACAAAACCAACAGTTGCCATATTTTTATTTTATTTAGTATTGTGTCACATGAAACTCTGTCATTGCTTTACACATTTCAGAGATTTTCTCCTACAGTAAATGTGGTTTCCTTGCAAACAAGCAAAAAAACCAAACCCAAGCTGCAATTGGACACTCAGGAGAAAAGCATGATAATTTCAGTGTGCCACCAAAACTTCCTCAAAAAGACAACAAAAGCTAACTGAGGTTTTGTGTTTTGAAGATCATCCTTTCTACCAGCAGTCACCTGTATGTTCAAGGTATATCCATGGGGGAGAAGAACCTGCTTAAAATCATGAATTCTCCACAAATAAATAATCTGATTCCTCATTTCCAGCAGCTTCAGTTCTACTCAGCTTCCAAAGTTACTGTTCAGAACAACAAATCTCTTTCACCACTCCCAAAACAAAACAGTGAAACTCATGATTTCACTGCTCCCGAATTTTCTACACCCATCCCATATGAACAAAGAAAACTGCAATAAAAACCAATTTAAAAGTAAAATGGTACCCTCAGAAGTTCTGTTTAGTGATCTGCTTCCCTCTTCCCCTCCAAAGCCTAAACCAAAAGTAACAATTAAATAAAACCAGGGAAGGTTTTGTAAACAGATTGCAACCGAAAGGAAAAATTCTTACCTTGAAGCATCAAAGCTGTCATAGGATCCAACAGTGTAGTGTCTAAACAGCTTCTTTGTTCTATCTGCTCGTGTTTCTGCACAGAGAAAAAAGAATTTTCAATACTTCTGTATTTCTTTATATTCCCTCACAGTGAATAAATCTAGTTTCAAGGCATTTTGGAAAAAATGTTGGCTTTGGAGATATTCTTTATGGCATCAGATACATCAAGTGAATAAGGAGAACTTCTTGGAGATCATGAATCATATCATTCACAAGTTTTAAAGCTCCACTCACATTCTCAGTAGCAAAAACTTTTGTGTCCAATATTTGGGTCTTTTATAGCTAAGAGGCAAAATAGAAGAAGAAAGAATGAAAGAAGAAAAATCTGCAATAGATGTCAGAAAGGTTGGGAAAATAGCCAGAATATGCAAATCAATATTTTTTTTTGCCTAACTACAGTCTGGTCCTCCAATGAAATCACCTTTGGTTTGGCAAAGAGACATCAGAAATCAGATGGGAAATTTTCTGGTTTAGATTATGACCATCAAAGTCTCATCTGCACAGCTGAGGACTCTCCATGGAAGGACAGCCTGACACAATCCCAACAGATTTTATTGATTCTCCAGGCCAGCCAGAGCCCCCAAGGCACAGCACCTCTGTGGCACAGCTTTTAAGGGTGGTACAAATGACTGAGATTGGTGCTGTCTAATGACCAAGGGCAAGCCTGCAGAGAGAAAAAGAACCTCAGAGCAGGATGGAAGGGCTTTGAACACAGCCAAAGAGCAGGAGAAAGTCCTGGGAGGCAGACCTTGGGAGGAAGGGTGGGAAAAATGCCTATTTCCATGCTTTGACCAGTGCAGCTGACATGTAACTGGAGCATGCCCCCAGCTGGAGGCATAAATACAAATACATCCATAATACAGAGAAATTCCAGCTGGATATGCACTTGAAGGTTGCAGCTGGCTAAAAGAGTAAGAAAGTTGTTTCTTCAGAGCTGTGCAGCAATTGGCAAGGCCCAAGAAAAACAGTACTACAAAAAACCAAAAATATTTACATTTATATATATTATGTGGAGACCAGCCAGCCTCCATCCTACAGGATGGCCAGAGAGGGAGAAAATTCCTATTATAATATGAACTCTACTTGATAATTTAGTTTATTTTGTCCCTTTGTCACTCACCTACAACCTGTATTTTCTGCCTAAAAGGCCTTTCCTTTACCCAAAATTCCTGCTCCTACTGCACAAATTGCAGTCTGTTCCCCAGCAAGCAACATTCTTTTTTTCATGCCACTCTAAAAATCATAAACCTGGAGTCCACTTTGAGTTTCCCCCTGGCCTGTTCTCAGAAGTCCATCAGAAATTATTACAAGAAATAAATTATGATAAAGAACATTTTGAAATCTTAAAGCAACTGCTTGAGCCTTAAAGAGCCAGATGTTCCCCCTGCAGAATCTGTTTTCTATAGCATGATATTTCAGTGCTATAAGGAACACAAAGTGGGTGGGAGGGATGGGAAGGCACAGCAAGACAGAGAGCTTTGTTCAGCTCCTCAGGACTGCAGAGCCAGCACTCTCAGATGCAGCTTAGGTCTGCTCCCCTCTGCTTCCCCCCACTCCTCCGGGTACAGTCAGGGATTATTTGGGAAAACAGAAGCCTTGCAAGGTGCTGAACTCGAGGCTAAGTGGCAGCTTCCCAGGCTGCTGTGTTAAGCTCCCTAATTACCCTCTTTCCCTCACCTCACACAGGTCCCAGGCTGCCCTATTACACAGCACAAGCACAGACACCCAGGAGCAGGGGGGAACACCAGGAATCTGCCATCAGAATGAACTGGGACTGAAAAAGGAAAAGGATTCCATTCTCTGACTTGACAAAAGAACACAAAGAACCCATAGGCAAATGCCTAACAAATGCTGTTCTGAATTCAAGCCAAATATAGCACAGTAACACTGTTATAGATATATTTGCACCACAGGGTTAGCTCCAGGTTTCCCTGGATTTGTACCCATTCTTATGTCCCAGGTTTTCTTAAGACCAGAACTCTTTATCAGAATGCTTTGAAGCAAGTTAGGACCACCTAGCACTGACAACCCTATCATTATTTAAGAAGCTTTTACCCACAGAATCTTTTGAGGATTTCTTCTTATACTTGGTTGCAGACAGATTAGAAAGACGAGCAAGAAGATATGGACATGAAGGTCTAGAAACACATTACTTAGCAGTTTTATTTTAATAAAGTCAATTATTTCAATAATACTGCATTCTTACTGAGAGAAATATCTGTAACCACAGATGAAAAGTCACTACCTCACATTGGATCAGTTCAAAAAGTTTTTCTAAGAGGTAGAACAAAATACCAGGGTTTGCAAAAACGGTTCAGTTTCCTTTACATTGACAAAAGACAGAAACGTTGGGCTATCACTTGAAATTTTTACATCTCTTGAGAAGCCCATATTTTACCAGAGTAAATACCATAAGAACACAACATTTTTTTTCCTGGTCCATTTTCCATTGAAGCCTGTGGAACTGCAGCAGAAATAAGCTGTGTGCCCTTGGCAATAGTGGCAATCAAAATAATAAAGCTCCAGCTGTTGCTTTATTAGAATCATTTATTGTTGCAGACATCTCAGTAAGCAACAGGCTCAAACCCTGCCCTTCCAGAATGTCATTTATAGAGTTCAAAGAGGGGTGAGCACTGAGAAAGTGCAGGTGGAAAACATTTCCTCCTTTCTCTACCTCAGAAGCAGTGAGGGCTTTCCTCCAAATAAACATAGGACTTTGTGTAGATTCTCAGTCTCATAAGTGACCACAGGACTCCAAGAGATCTTGCAGACATTATCAAAAGCTGAAAGATCACTGCTATGAAGAGCAAGAGATAAGTTTTGGACTCTAAACCACTCCTATTAGGCCACACATGCCCTATTTCAGCCCACATCACAATTGTGAGCCTGTTCCAGCAGCCAGCCCGACTCCCACCCTGACACTCCTGCTTGGACTAGGCTGCTCACATATTTGATATTGCTTTGGAAGGTAAAGCACTAGGAGGGGTGTAGCAATGTATTGACAAGGTCTAGGCCACTGTGTGCCCCAGCAAACCCTTCCTAGCTATTCTCATCAACACTCTCTGGAATTCATCAAGGTTACTAAGACATGAATTGTGCTAAATTAAAAAAGAAGAGGCTGAGAAACAGAATACCAAGACCAGAAGAACTAGATAAGAGAGACAGAGAACTAGACAACAGAGAGCTGTGAAACAGCTGGACTGAAACCAATCACATACTCTGTGATTGAAGAAGTGCATGCAGAACACATGAACAAGATAGAGACATCAGTCAAGAGATGCGTGATCAGCGTGTGCAGTAAAGTTAGAATGTATAAACAAGTACATAATATAAACAATAAACAGTTTCTACTTAATCATATTAGTTAGTTATCCAAGAGTCCCGATTTCCACAGAGGGGGAAAAATCCCAAAGCAACTGTCTCCACTCCTTGTCCCCTCCCTGCTGCTCCTCGCAGGGCATTTCGGTGCCGTGTTTCCAAGGAAACCGCGCAGGATGCTCTGCCAGCAGGGATGCTGCCAGAGCTGCCAGCACTCTAGGAAAGGTTCTGAGCCACCAGCATGGCCACAGGATGAACAGAGGAAACAGGAGTGCAACAGCCAGAATTTGTGCTGTGATACTAGGAGGCAAGAGAGAAGCAGGCTCTCCCTAGATACCACTGGCATTTTTATCCCCACCCCAAAACATGCAGCTTTTCCTTCTGCCTTCCCTCTTCCCCAGTGACAGCCCTGGGAGATGTTTCACTCCCAACAGACATTTATAGATGCTCTCTGCCAGAGCACAGCTCTCTGCAGGTACAACACCCAAAACACTGGCAGAGTTAAAGGCCCTCTCTCTGCACCTTCCCCTTCCTGGGGGAAAAACCCTTTCCCAGCCATTTATGCTGGGGGTTAGACCAGGAGTTATTCAAAGATGAGGAAAGATAAAATCAGCAGATATTCACTATTCAAGGACACTTGTGCTGGTTTGCAACAACACAGGGCCCCTATCTTAAGAGTTTTTCCTTAAATTGATCCAAACTTGGCCATGAGAAAAAGTTCATGGGATTGAAAACACCACTAAGAAGAGCACGAATTATTCTATCCCAAGTACGTTGCCATCTTATTGCAGGGGTTCCATACTGTTGTCTCCTTATCACAACAGTTTCACACCTTCTTGGTGTTTCTCATGGACAGCTCCTCAGAGCACTGACTCCTCCTTCTTCACAAAGCAGCCAACTGACTCCAGTTCCTCTCTCACCCAGCCACCCCACTCTTTTATAGCATCTTCTTCTCATTGGGTACAGCCGTGGCCTGGTAAAGTCGGGCCTGCTCCTAATCTTTGATAATTGGCCCAGCTGAAACTCCTTAGGGGTGAGATTACTTTCTGCACTATCTTTATTTTCTTATATTCTATCCCCCTACACCATGTATATCCAAAATCTCTGCCATACTAAATGATGCTCTAGAAAATAATCACATTAAAAGATAAAAATATTCTTCATACCACAAACTATGAAGTCTAAGTAACTTATTTTACTTATTCCTGTTTCTCGTCAGAAAATGGAGATATATCAAAACTAGATTGTCTATTAGATATGGTAAATTAAAATGGTGATAAGTGAGAAGATTTTTCCAGCCTATGATATAATTGTTTTACAAGACATTTCTTATTGCTTTCTTTGAGCATTTCATTTGAGCCATAGGAAAGATGAAGTTCAGGGATCCTCCTCCAAATCACACAGAGCAAAATTATGGATTCTAAAAATGTCCCAAAAATGGGATGAAGAAATAGAAATGGAGAATTTCCCTATTACTTGTTTGATCATTGATTCTGATAAAGGGTTATAAAAACTCATGAAAGTGAGATCTGCAGGTATGTACCGCCCAAGAATTCAGAAGAAACTACAATTATCTTTTTCACATCTTTGCAAATTGGTGGTAAAAAACATTGATGCTTCATTTGAAGGGATAAACTGTGAGGACCAAGAGAAAAGAAGCATATGATGAAGGCATTATAAATGGTAAATTAATGAAAACCTTTAATTCATGGCTCACTTTCTTCTCTTTCAGTTTGTGGATGTTTTGGGGTTTTTTTTAAGTCCTAGTGTTTAGTTGATGTGATGTTTTCAACCAATTTTTTTTTCAGTTAAAGCCAAGAAATAGCAAATCTTATGTGGTTTTTGAAGTTTTTCAGATTTGAGAATAAGCATAAAAATGTCTCAAGGACAACTTGAGTGGAATAGCAAATCCTTGGACATTCTTCTGCCTTTCCTTTTTTTCCCCCCCCTACTAAATCTTATTTTCAGAAAAAGAAAGGAAGACAGTGTTGATTCCCTCCTTCATCCTTAGAGGAAGATTAGCTAGAATACAGTGAATTCTTTTACCCACAAAGGATGCTGAAATGGCTGATCAATGGAGTGAATCAGCAAGTTTGTTTGCAAGGGAAACCTTAAAACTGAAAAATACAACCTGGACCTGCTGGAGAGGCAGTTATGGAAGAACAATGTTCCCCGTGTCATCAGTTTTCCCTTTCATTTAAAAAAAAGATTACTTACACCTGAAAAATAAAACCCCAGCAAGTAGTTGTGCAAAGCATTTGCTTCTTACTGGCCTAACAACTTTACCAGCTCTTAGTACAATTGTGGGATTCTGCAGCTCTTCCCTCATTTGCAGAATATTTTCAAAACGTGGTAATGGTTGCATGATCTCACCCTGAGTTCTCCTCTTGGGTTTCTGAGGGTCTCCACTCCCTCTGCCTCTCATTTCCAACCCATCCATGGCAGCTCTGTGCCCATGGCCTCAGCTACTGCAAAGGATTAAGCCACTCTGTCTGGGACAGGCACAGACACAGCCCTGGGTGGTCTCATAAAAGGAAATTCATCAGCAGAGGACAGATTTTTCCCCCTCTTTGCTTTACAGAGTTAAATGCATCTTAAAGCAAAAGAGTGAAGAACTCATAAAAAGCTGGATGCTGGCCTTAGAGTTTCTAGCAGCTGAATATGGCTTTGGTCCACGTGCACCTAGTTTGATCTTTGCTGAAATACCCAGCTTTTACCAAGTCAGGCCAAAACTTGTGGCCTGACAATATGTGTATCTGCCTCATAAGAACCAGCTCTCCACGTCAACCCCAAAGTGCTCCTGCACACATAAATAAAGGCATCTTGTTTTTCAGATTCAGGGAGAACAAAGAAGTCTTGATGAGCTGCCTGCTGGCACTGTCATCTGTTGCAAATGTTATTTATCCTGAAGGTCAGGGTGGTTTGTTCACTTGCAAAGCTCAGGTGGTGTAATGTTCCAGCTCCTTAGAGCTGACTCAGGGTATGAATGTTTTTAATCATAACACCGTATTTCACATTTTTCATCCTCCCAGCAAATAGTTCAAATATTGCCTGCAAATATCAGTGTTCTTACTGATGGCAGCAGCATAACCCAGAATAATGGCCTGTAGCAAAGGGTAGGTGCCAGGTGAAACCTGGCTTAATGACTGCCTTGACAGAGAGTTTGCATTAAATTTAGGGAAATTCCATTAGAGGTTTGTGAAGGAGCTCTGCAGTTGCTTGTGTGGCAGGAGCTGTGGTCTGCTCAGCATGACAGGGATTGTTCCTACCTGAGACATGTTTACAGCCCCACAAAGACAACCAACTGCTTGGGAGAAGGTCATTGAGCACTCTGAGTTGGAAAGAACAGATGGGGAATTATTTTGGGCTGAGTAAGGAAAAACAGGCCCTGGAAAGCCATTCTTCTATTCAATTTCAAAAATCATTAATTTTCATGTACAGCAAGTTTCAGCAAGAGTTATTATGGACTTTTATCATCAATGGTGATACAAATGTTTCCCCTCAATTTCCTCCCTTACAAGAAGCTCCATTCAAGTCTAAATCTTCACCAGCTGTACTCAGGATCAATGATCTGTCAAATTCTCTGCCTTCAATAATAGATAAAATTTTGAATACATAAGAAGCTGCTGAACATGGGAAATACGTGGGAAGTTCCTAGAACCTCACCATCTTTTTCACCATAGCACTGCCTCTTGTTTTTCCTCTGCCTTGATTGTGCGTGTGGACTCCTCAATCTGATTTTCACTGTGGATAGCACAGTGAAAATGACCAAACCCAACAACAGAGGAACACTTCACAACTTCCACTGTAAGGGCCTCAGAATAACTTCTAATTTAATGGTATAACTCCAATCACAGCAAACAAATAGCTCAGAGCAGGATGGTGCTGAGCAATCTGATACCCAGGTTTACACAGGACCAGGGAGGGGAAGATGAGGGTGGAACAGGGAACTGTGGATGTGGAAGTGCCCTGCTCACCAGGAAGAATTCCTGCCTTGCCATGCTGTTGCAAGTGTCTAAAATATAACATTCAACTACAAATCCAAAAATGCAAAAGAAAAATTACTAAAAACACCACATCACTTTTAGCAGGAGTACCAGACTTTAGCAACTGAACTTGTGGTGCTGTATCAGAACATATAGATATGGTTAGGTATAGATGTAATAAAATAAATAACATATATAAAAAATCAAAATCATTTATAGATATGGTTAGATGTACTTTGCATTGATGACTGCCAAGGAACACATGATTCAGAGCCAGGCCACAGGATAATTAATTTTCAAACAGAAGAAGCTATTACCATTGGTTTGAGAGCTTACTCCTAGAGAACCTACACCAGTACTCCAAATAATTAGGATGATTGCAGCAGGAAAGGTGCCAAATCCAAGAATATTCCTACCTTTTAAAAAGGATGGTACACACTTGTCCTTACAGCATTGTGTAGACACATAAGGGCAATTACTTTAAATGAATGCATTTGAAAATCCATGTTGCAACCTTAAACACTTCTGAAATTAGAAAAAAAATGCTGAGAATGCTGAGAATCAAGTTTTCTAAGAAAGCACTAAAAATCAGATATTATATGTTAGGCAGTGCGTATAAAGATTGCACCAGATATTGAGGAAAGCAACAGTACTGTGCAAAGTCTTTAGAAGCAATTATATTTTCCATGGAAAATGTAATTTGATGGAGGTCCTATAAAACCTTTCCATTCCTGCCACTAGCACTTCAAAACTCAGTGATCCTTCATTAAAGCTCTGCACAACACCTCCAAAATGAGCTTCATTCTTGGACTTGGACTTTCCAGCCAGTTTCTCACCAGCTTACCTGGGGTTTGGGTGCTTCTGCATCATCACAGAGAAAAACACCCAGACATTTCATTTCAAAATGTACTCCTTCAACCACACTCAAAAAGTTGAAGCCTATCAAGGAATGCAGGATTTGACAAGCGCTCCAGATTGCTACACAAAACATTGCTGCTACACAAAACGCCCTTTGCAACAAAAACCCCAAACCAAGCTGACCACAAGCAAGCAAGCCTTATTTTACACCAGGCTCAAAGCCCACATCCCTTCAGCTCCATGCTGTACCAGGAGGGTTTTTTTTTCCCTGCTGCAAGTTTCCATGGAAATGCATCAGTCACTAATCTAAATAAGTGCGGCTGAAGGACGCCTGAAAACCTGGAGCAATTACGCATGCCATTAGAGGAACAGAATATGATTCAGCCCAGCTATTAGAAATGTGCCACAGCTATCATTTCTATATTTTGTTGCAGTGTTCTAAAAACAATACTGCTTTATATATTTTTTTTAAACCCACTCTTTTGCTGCTTATGAGAGGGACAAAAAAAAAAAACCCAGAAAATGCAGTGAAAATACTTCTCACGTAACAAGCACACAATGAAGTCAGACAGTAAATGTTGCAAAACACAAACAGAGGTGATGCCACACATTTGTTTTGCCATGAAAATCCACAGGACCTGAAAACGTCTCTCTGGTCAAAGAGACTTCACTTGAGTCATTTTGATGAGTAATAAGCCAGTGAAAGCTTTGATTTGCATTAAAGGGCTAATGAGCCTTAAAACAATTGATGTGAATATAATTTCTGATCAATACAATAGCAGACATCCATGTGCAACCACAGCACACAGCTCAGGCACAGCTGGGTCTCTACTGATCATAGAGCTACAGGATCATGGAATCATTACAGTTGGAAAGGCCCTCTGAGATCACTGAGTAAAACTGTTATCCCAGCACTGCCAGGGCCACCACTAAGCCATGTCTGTCCCCAGGTGCCACATCCACGTGGCTGTTAAATATCTCGGGCTCCACCAATGCCTGGAAACTCTTCCCATGAATAAATTCTTCCTAATATCCAAACTGAACCTACCCTGGCGCTACTTGAGGCTGTTTCTTCTTGTCCTGTCCCTGTTCCCTGGGAGCAGATCCTGATCCCACCTGGCTGGCCCCTCCTGTGGGGGCCAGAAGGTCCCCGTGGAGCCTCCTTTTCCCCAGCTTGAACCATCCCCCCCTCACCAAGCTCCTTCGGGCACTTCTGATACTCCAGACCTTTCCCAAGCCCCATTCCCACTGCTTTGGACTCAACCTCACATCCCACAGGAAAATTCCTACCTCACATCCCACAGGAAAATTTCAAAAGCTGTGGAACAGGGACTGTGCTAGTGATTCTGAACAAATGTTTTTAGAGTTATTTCAGACTATCTGAACTTGGTGTTACCACCCTGTTATTTTTCCAGTCCCCCTTACTTTTGAAGAATGAGCCGATAAAACACTGAAAAAACCACAGCTTTCAAATTCTAATGACAATTTTGTCAAATTCTGCTTGACTGTGTCACATTTTGCAGAAAATGTCTCCCAAGTGGTTGGCATTCCATATAAAAAAAGGAGGTGGCTGAATGAACAGTGCTGCTCCAAAGTCTGGAGCACACACTGGAGATGGGCTGTCTGTGCTACCTGTGTGTACACCAGCCATGGGCAACCCCCGTGCCAAATCTACTTGAAATTAATGCAATTTCTGCCAACAGACATTGCAATTAGACCTCAAACAGGAGAAACTGAGGAGGAGGAAACACATTTGTGCAGGAAAAGGCCTCTCAAATGATTAATGTGGTATTTCTAGACTGCAGCTGAGCACTCTCCATCTATACTGGGAACATCTACTAAAGGAAGCACTCAGGAGTCTGAGAACTGGAGGTTTTACCTGCCTGGGGCTCTCCTTGCTGAAACCAAGCTACCACTGGAAATAAAGTCTAATTAATTAGATTCAAATTCATAGACTGTAAAAACCAAAACAAGGCAGGCAAAAAGCAGAGGAGACATAAGTAGACATTAAGAACACTAAAAGATCATACTAAAAATCAGCCTGAAATATATATATATATATATAATATATTATCCTTTCTGTTAGCTTCTGGTTTGTTAGTTCTTACAATTTCACCTAATGCCTTTTCTTCATCTGCTGAAGTCTTCACAAAAAGGAGCAGAAAGTAGGTCTTCCTTTTCAAATCTGACAATCTTTTATCTACACCTCAAGCCAGGCCCTTTCAAGTTTCATTTTTCACCACTTAGTTGACTCTAGATTAAGGATTTATTTTAAATGTGACAGTAACATTGTTTTCAAAGTTAAGATTTTTGAGTTCTTCTATGACAGAAACTGAAGAAGTTTTATTTATAATACACTTTGAAACTCATGAATGGATCACTAGAAAATTAGATGGCTTTTAATTGTGCACTGCTTAAATTGAAGGGCGGTTTGTCTTGTTTTCCCCCAAATCCAGTGAAGGTTTAAAAAACCTAGTATATTACACATTTTTTGAATAATATCCGAACATGCACTTGTAGCAATGCAAGTGTTACAAAAATTAATCAAAATTCAAATCATGCAATTAGGATGAAATTGCCTAAATAGAATTGAAAATCAACCCTGAAATGGATCACATAAAAGACCAGATTATTGCTGAGGGTCAACATTCATGAAATTTCTCCTCAGAAAAGCTTTGCAATTCAGAAAATGAGGTACCTGAGGCACAGGGAGTGCAAACAGCCTCCCAGAGACCACAGCAAACACCGAAGGCAGGCAATAAACCTGGATTAAAGTCATGCAGCTGAAAAAGCACCTGAGCTTTAAGCTTGTAAATTCAATGATAAAAATGTACATTTGTTTGATTGTTACAGAAATGTCAAAACCCATTTCCAAGGTGCCCAAAGGTTACAAAAGCAGGAATGGCAAAATAAACTTGTAATTTCTAGATGTTTTCCGCAAGCCTAAATTACTAATTCTTGGAAGCAAGCGGTGATATGGAAATGGATTCTCCTAAGACTGACATATTCCTGAAACTCCACTATGTGCCCAGCTTAATGCCTATAAACTAATAAGAAAAAAGGAATCATGCTGCATCTTTGTACTTATGAGATTTGTAAAATGTTATAACTGAAGAAATCAAATAATCTGGGTGCTATTTAAAGAGAAATTATGTAAAAAGCTTGAACTTCTCAACTGACATACAAAACCTCCCAAAATCACTCTCAAACTTGCAAAGTGAAAATGTAAAAATACAGCCTTGACCTGATAGAAGCTTTTATATTGTGGACTTTGTGACCTCTCAGATTTGAATGGAAAAAGGCAAATAAAGAGAAGTGGGAGAGATTTTTAATTTGAGAATTTTTGTTTTGCAAAAAAAAAAACAAAACCAAAAAGTGTCTCAAAGATGGGATGCACTTAATTGAGATCTCTACTTAGCAGGTTTATTCCTTTCTAAAAATGTAATTGAGTGTATTAAGCCCACCTGGATTAGCCATCTCTCTGTGCTTGATAATCACATTCCCACCTTCTCCTCCTGCTCCCTCTCCTTTATCTCCTTCTCACATATAAATTGCATCTCAGCATATCCAAACTTAATCCACAAAGAGGCCATGCAAATCTAATCCTCCAAATATATCATTAAAAAATCCCATTTCATTATTTACCCTAATCCTGCACACAGACAACACAAGACATAATCACCTCCCAGTGACAATGACTTGCACAGCTTGAAGAGTTCTTTGGACACAGGAAGTTCCCACTGGTTAAACAATCACTCATGCATCACTGTCTAATTACTCTTCACAGGACTGCTAGGGCACCTCAATTTATTGTCGTACACCACCACCATTTCAGGAGAAAATGGACAAAACTGCTTTTAGATAATCTCCTTCCTCATCACATAACTTGAACTTGACAACTTGTCACCTCAAGAACATCATAACGTCAAAATTTTAAGATGATATTGTTTAAAAGAAGAGGCCTCATCTAGAAGTGGGTAACAGGAATGTGGCAGATAAAGGTAGATTTGCTATTCACAGTGTGGGATTTAGAGTTAACTGCAGTTCTGCCAGCTTTAGATGTATTTTGATTTGCTTTGTTGGCCTGTAATCACAAAAATCAATTGCAATGTTGTGTGTTGACAGCAGCAGCCCAGCTCCACTGAGGTGTTTTCAGTACTGGGAATCAGGGTGCTCCTCCCAGAACCAAAATATGAATAACACTGATTTTTTGAAGATTTTTCTCCACAAAATGTCATAAACTGAAATACTGCTGGCACACATCAATTTCTAATCCTGTCTCTAGATACAAAACACTCAAAATAGGTAGGAACTAAAACAACCTGCCTTCCACCCAGGGGTATTATAGGTAAAACCATCAATCCATTTTAACAGTGTTTACTTTACTAAAAACACTTTAAAGATCTGAGGGGTTCTTTTTCCCCCAGATGTTGTGCTAAATGCCATCTGCTTTATTCCTGGAGGAATAAATGCCACGATACGTTTTGCATTGAGATAAAGCGAAGCAGGGTGGTCATTAGCCAAAAAAATCAGAGAAATGAAGAGTTTCCTGAATACATAATTAGGGATCTAATGAAATGGACTTCTTCAGCCAAAAAGTCAGGAGATTAGAAAGCAGAGAAAGGCAAAAAAAAAAAAAAAGGCTTCATCAGCTTTGGGGAAAGTACAAAATTTAGAGAGGAGAAAAGCACCCTCTAAATTATATAAATTGAATGTAATTTAAATGTATATTTTTGATTGATGAAAAATCCCAGAGGACACTTCCCAGGCCAAAGTCTCTCCTGTTTTATTTTGATTCTATTTTCGAAACTATACTTATGGATCTATTTTCTTTCCTTCCATTATCAGAGCTAAGAAATACTTTTCCAAACTAAACTTTGATCGAAATTTTGCTCACTGGAATTTTTGCTCCACTGCACAAATCAACATTTCAAGCTGCCCTCCTCTGTAAAGGCATTTACTAAAGACATTTTAGCAAACTACCACGCAGACCTAACTTTTGGCATTCTCAATATCCTGAAGCAGCAAGAACCACTTGGAATAAGCAACAGCAATTAGAGATGATGAGATCTCCTGTCATATCCACACATCAATCTGGAAGCAGAATTTAGCTCAAGATTTATTCAGCTCTGCATTCTGCAGCTGCAGCCACAGACACAACCTCAGAATGTGATTCCTCCCCTGATCACAAGCGAGGTTACAGACACTGGGAAGCCCAAAATGATGCCTTTGATCACCAGAGACGTCAAAGACACTCCCAAGATAATAGAAGGTGATTTTGTGTTATTTCTGCCCAGTCAAGCACAGCAGTGATAAGGTGATATCCCATTCCAATCTGTTTCATGGTTTCACCCAGTCAAAGCTTGTGTCACTTTCTTCCACACTTTTTTAAAGGATTTCTGCAGCAGCTCTTCATTTGCAGAGTTATTTGCCCACTGCACAACATCCTGCATGGCCATTAAGTAGCTATTAGAGTTGTGTACTTTACTTTGGCATTTATGTTGCACATAAAAAGATTAAAGGACCATCAACCACTCTCTTTTCATTTAATTATTTCTACTCCACTGACTGTATTTCCAGTACATTATGCAAAGTGATGGAATCCTACTACATTTAAAAACATATTTATTGCTAGTGGACAAGACTATAAAAAAATAACACACAACTGTTTATTTTACACCACTACAATACAGATTTGCTCTGAGTGCTTCCCAGCACACAAGAGTTTTCTCTGATTATCTCTTCCATGATTTGTCACACATATACAATCTATAACTGGGTAAAACCCACAGAAGTCATCCACTCACACCTTCACACACAGAAGCTGTTGGAAACAACTGCAGCAGCAAAGTTCATGTGAATTCTCACTTTTACACCATCCCTCTGGTATAAGACATTTATTCAACATTTACTCATTTCTCCCAGACATTCTTTGGCCTCATCCTCAGTGGCTCCTTGGAAATAGTTGTATTTTTGCCACATTTTCTCCAAAGACACAGGAGAAGGACAAGCCACAGTCACTGTCAAAAAATCCTGAATGTTATCAAAATCTCCCTTCAACCTGCCCATACTTGAGCCCCTGTGTGTCCACTAACACTGTTAGAGCACCTTAAGCAGCTTATCAGAGCTTTTTGCCTCTGACACCTTCTGTGTTTCAGGAAAACAAGCAACTCCCTTGGCTTTATTTTTAAAAAAGTGTCTCCGAGTGCACTCCATTCACACAAGGGGGAGTGATCGTAGGCTCCTTGAAAGGGGCTGGGAGTGAAGCAAACAGGAGGGAAGAAGGCAACAGGAGTTATATTTAACAGGTTTAGAACTCACACTCTTCTACACCAATAAAGCTCTGCCTTTTTTTATTTTAAATGAACGTATTTTTGTGCTATTACTTTTCAAATAGTTTGCATGTCACAGTTGAGACACCCATGATACACAGAGTATCACCACACAATTTCAGAAAGCATCAACCCACCCAGAGTAACACCTCACCACAGCAGAAGGCTCCAGGTCGGGCCCATCCAGAGTAACATCCTCTCACCTGAGAAGGCTGCAGGGGTCTGCCCTTCCTGTTCCTTAGCCTCAACCTTTCATCCCCTCCTGTTGATGCCCTGCCCCTGTGTGCCCTCTGCTCCCTTTGGGGTTGCTCAGTGCCCCTGGGCACTCCCTGGCTCATTGCTGTCAGTGCTGCTCACCTGCTGCTCACAGCTGCAGCCAATTTAGGGATGAAAACTCAGCCCAGCCCCACTCCCAATCACCACAAACTGTGTGCCTAAATTTGCACACTGCTGGGGCAACAAATCTGCCCTGTAGGTAAGATAAAAAACCAGCATCTGTTCCCTGCCATGACAAACGAGAGAACTGAATCAATGGGAGGTCTCTTATACTGCTGACAAGGAGCATCATGGATACAAATCCAAGGGAAAGGGAAACAGGCAGCTGACACCATTGCCAAAGGATTCAACTTCTTTGGGAAGAGTGCAAGAGGAGATTTTTAACAGCACAGGCCATTTATTGAGTGAGAACAGTGATTCCTGTTCTAAGGATCATCCTATAAGGAATTCAGATGAAAACACTGGGTAATGTGTGAGTGACAGATCCTTCCTGTTGTGTGAGAAGCAAGAAAATAAAAAAAAGAAAAAGAAAAAGAACCAAAACAAGCTCTAGACATACAGACAATCATTTGGGAGAAGTCTGCAAGAAGAACTTTTCTCAAATACATTTAGAAAGTTATTATCACAATTTTACAGAACAGCTACAGATAGGAAAAATAAAGTGTCAATAGCTTGGAGGACTCTAAATAAAAATGCAAGCCATCCTGACTTTGGTTGACATGGAAATGTTTAATAAACACTTTATTGCATTCACATCCCATCTCTGATAGTCACGCTGTATCTTCTTTGGTTTAAGAGGACTGCCACCTACTGAATTACCCTCACCTTCAGCTGGTTTTAGGAAAGAGATCAATATTACCTTCAAATCAAGAGAATTTGGATGGCAGCTTTTATGTTTTTCTATGTAAAAATATAAAAAGGTATCTTAATATGTAAGGATTAGAGTGCTGGACACATTCTTCTTTGCTGCAGAAGTTGTTTTGGTTTTAACCTGGAAATCCTTGCTGGTATCTGATGAATGGTTGCTTTCAGTTTTAAGTGTTTTCAAGGTATGATTTTATCTGGAATATTTCCAAGTGATTGACCATCATCTGTAAGGAGTGTGGAAAAAAACCCCACAAATGACAGATTCCTAGATCTGCATTCATACACAATCCAAAAATTTCCACAAATATTACCTAGAAAAGTATTGCAAAATGTTTACACATAATAGAATTCAAGAGAAACCCCACTGCTCAGAAAGTACAAAAAAATACAGAAAAAGTTTCCTTCCCCACCATCTCCTGCTGCCTGGGCATGTCCTTTCTTAGGTTTTTATACCCAGGCAGAAATAAGAGTGAACTGAAACGAGGCTGAGCACAAATGAAATGTTAGAGATGATTTTTTCCCTAAATTCTATACCCAAAGATGCCATCTAGTGACCACCTCCTGAATGCAGGGCCAGCTCCCGAAAACGCAGCTCAGAGCCCACGTTACACACCAGCTGAGGGGCATGTCCATCGCTGTGTGCGTGAGAGAAGCAGAAGGGTGACATCCTTAGCCAGGGGGGTTTTATTCACGGACATTCCTTTGTCACTGTCACATTTTCTGGAAAAATCCCCTTGCCCAGGATTCTTCTCCTGGGAAGCTGAGAAACCTCAGAGAAAAATGAAAATAATAATTATCTGATTGCTTCTAGTGTGCTTTGCTGCTTTGGAATGTGGTTTGGAGATTGTTTGTCCAGCATGTGAATTGTTTTTACTTGATGACAATCACCATCCAGCTGTGTTGGGAACTCTGAGGAGTCAGCCATGAGTTTTTAAGTAGTTCAACCTTCTGTCTGTATCCTTTCTCTATTCTTTAGTATAGATTAGTACAGCATTCTTTAATATAATATAATATCATAAAATATTAAATTAGCCTTCTAAGAACATGGAGTCAGATTCACCAATTCGTCATCCCACATCTGTCACTCCTTGCGTGCTCCAATCTCTCCATTCCGGCTGTCCCAAGAACATTTCTGGCAGACTCTGTGTGCATCCCCAAACAGCACAACACAGACATTCACTGTTCCCCACCATTTCCTAGCCAGGGAAGGTCCTGTCTGCTCTTGCTACCCATACATATTAATTTTGATTTACTTGGAAAAAAGTTATTTTTGGCTGGCAGACGACAGGATCAGAGCACAGGCTCTGGCAGCACTCAGAACAAGGCTGGGAGAGAAGGATGCTAATCCTGAATTTTGGTGAGCCAGGAATGTGGGACCAAGTCAAAGAAAAACACCTCACTAGGGACGGCTCTCTGGAAAATTTGAGCCCAGTCTGACAGCCAAGAGAAACTCCTCCAAAGCCCTGGCACCCTTGATGATATTGGCTGTTAGGAAATGTAGGAAAAGCTTTTGCACAGTAACAGGTGCAGGGTGGTGACCTTATCCTGAATTTAAACAAGGCCCACACAAGAGCTGTACACACACAGAGCATCCAGACATCAAATCAGAGAGTGAGATTCAAGTTTGGATTGTATCTTTTTAAAATTCTGCTGCTGTAGGGCAGGGTAATTGATTTTCTGTAAGGAAAAAGGTGCAATCAGCACGTTCAGGATGTAGGAAGGCTTTTGAATATTGATACCCCAGATAAAGATACCAGGGCAGTCCAATTTATTGAGCTTCCAAACAGATGCTTGGGGTTTTAGGATACTAATGGAATGAATTGATTTGTGTAACACAATATATTAACTTCAAGAAACCCTGACTTAAACATTGTCATCAAACCATTAGATGGCTCATCAAATGCATTTAATCAAAATTCAGAATATGTTCTTGTTTCTGAGATGCTGAAAAACATTAAGCACCAGGTCATGTATTATGCACATTTGGAAGATGGTCTATAGGGTATCTTTTACTTTTTTTGCTTTAGAATAGCTCAGCAAGAAAATCAGGGGAAAAACCAACAAGGAAGAGAAAAATCAATACAAATCATTGGTGTTTTCATATTCATGTGAAAGTCTGATCATGTAAGCAAAATTAATATTGCAAAATAAGTTAAAACCTGATTTAGGGCATCAAAAATTAATGCTTCAAATATACATGGTAAGTACACACATCACAGGAGGAAAAACACAATATTATATACTGCAGGTTTCAGAAAAAAACCTTTTAAATGTATCTCTGCAAGACCAAGACTTTCCTCAAAAAAAACCACAAAAAATAAAAACAAACAAAAAACCCTTTAAAAACAGTGTACCTTTAAAATTAAACCTGTAAAAGTATCTTCTATCAGCAGTGATGCAATTTTAAGTGTCCTAATGCTTTGAAGCAGCCACATTTCAACAAAAATGCAGAAAATAGCCCCAGAAAAACAACCAGTTTCCAGGAGATCATTGGTCTCTTACATTTATGAATAGCAATAATGTTACATCATAACTCTTCATATGTGTTTGGGAAAACATTAAACTCTCATAAACTCTCACATATTTTAGGGGGTGAGTGAAATGGGTTCCTTATTTTCATGCTCCTTCAAGCAACATATTTGCAACCTTTACTTTAAAGCTTGACTACAGGAGACTAAATGGACAAATTTAATTTACTCTAAAGGTATGAAGTTAGAATAGATTAAAAAAAAAAAAAAAGAGAGAATGACAGGGATTGTAGCAGTTTAAATTCACACCTGCAGTTCAAACTACTTTTCAAGCCAATCACAACCTTTTAGTGACCCAACACTCTTGGTCATCCCAGTCTGTGTCTGCCAAACCTGATAGGGCTGGGTGTGGGCATGCCAGCCTGGGAATTAAATAATATTCAGGCATTAATCACTTCAAGCTGATTGATTTCCATTCAAAACTTTCTGTTGTTGTGGTCAGTGTGGTTTCTCTGTGCTTTGAAGTGAGAGCTGACAATCAAACCATAAATCTGCTCCTTAGTGACAGGCTGCAAACTCCAGAGTCTGCACTATAAAAGGATTTTTCAGAGTTAAGTTCTGGTTTAAAACACAAAACAACCACTGTTCCCCAAATGCTTTCCAGAACAGGATTCCAGCCATCAGGGATAAGTGGTATTTGAAGCATACCCATTTCAGTGCCCGAGTAATCTGTTTGAGCCATCTGAAACAGGAGGATTATTAAGGGAAAATCCTTGTCAGGGTGAATCCTGTTAGGAAGCCCAGATCCTGTTCCCTGTGTGCATGGCAGTACCTGTGATCCTGCTGCCAACTATTTTCCTTCTATTCTACCAACATCTTGGACTATTGGAGGCTTTTTCAAGCTTGTCCCTCATAAATGACACGACAACTTGAAATTTATCCCTGCTTATAGTTGTACTGGAAAACACTGGGAGAATCCCAAAATTACATGTGCTTAATGACATATGAAACACTTCATCAATATTGTTTCCATATAACACAACCTAAGAAACTGGACAGTGTTTTTTAAGGAAAATTCTTAATAACGTTTGATTCTGAGCAGATCTGATGGTAGATTTTACATGTTGCCTTATTTGTAACTCGGGTCAATCCAAAAGAAGGATAATCAAGTATTTACTGATTCTTTACCTTTAAAAGATTCAGTAATACATCTTAAATTGGATCAAAACAGCCTTGCAAGAACTTTCTGAAGTGCTTGGCTGATTAACTTAAGTATTTCCACTTAACTTTTAAATGTGATGAGTTGCAGCATCCTCCAAAGTAAGGTCAGCACTTCAAAAAATTCTAAATATTTAGTTTTGAACAAGAATATTTATGATACATTTCAGTCTTCCAGTTCTATCAACAGGGTATTGATCGAAAACCTCACTGACTCTCCAAATACAGGAACGAGGGTGTAGTTCAACTCATTAGAGTTCAACTGAAGGATTTTTTATATTCAGAACTGAACACTAAAACATCTATCAAAATGAATACTTAAAAACATCTTGGTAGAGGTAAAGCTTCTCATTAAATAATCAGTATCACCTGCATTTATTAGCCTGCTAATAAGACACATGCTAATAAACTCAACACCTGTTTAATGAGGAAAAGTTCAGTAATATTTAACAGTTCTCTTTCTCAGACACAGAATGATTAAATGCAAGTTTGGGTTCAAGGTTACTTAGACTTTAGACACAGCAGCCACTGTTTTAGGAACAATTTGTGGAGATTTTTGCACACAGGCTAACCTCAAAAATTTAAACATTTATATCATTATGTTATGGTACGTATATTATATTATATTATATTATATTATATTATATTATATTATATTATATTATATTATATTATATTATATTATATTATATTATATTATATTATATTATATTATATTATATTATATTATATTATATCATATTATATTATATTATATTATATCGTATCATCACAATAGAAAATATATAATACATATGTATAATTTTATCATATGTATATTATATATATATTATAATATATATTTTTATATAGTTATATATATAAATTTTTTTTTCCCCAGGTCAGTGGCAGCATTAAAAGCAAGGTTGAAAGCACAGAAAGAGAGAAGCTGGAGGTGGTGGCACAGCCAAGCTCCAGCAGCACCTGCAGCCCCTCTGTCCCCAGGTGTGTGCTCCTCCCTGCTGATCAGGCTCACAGACCCTTCCCACCCCAAGGCACTCATAACTCTTGGCAAGGTCTGGGGCTGTCTGGGCTGTCTGTCCTTCCCAGCACTGAGCAATCTGCTCTGGGGGAGTGAGCACCTGAGGACAGCCACTCCTGTGAATAGCAGAATTTCCTCCCTGTGCTGCAGCAGCAGCATCCCACTGCTGGGCTGCTCAGGAAACACAAAAAGTGCATTATCCACCAGGGCAATGATGTATCACCCCTCTGAAAAGCATTTCCACCTCCCTGCTCTCCTTGCCCCCAATAAACAAGACATCTGGAGGAAAATAATAGTTTCCTTTTTCATCTGTCCACCTGCTGCCCAGAATACAGGTAATGTTTCACCAGCTCACCCGGAAAATGGGAATTCATTTATAAGCAAAGCATTAAAACCAGTGAGGAAGACTAATATAAGGGGTTCAAGAGTCCATTTGAAAACAAACTACACCCTTAAGATTTCTTTGCTAAAAAGGAAACAAGATTCTTTAATTTGCTTTTCTCCGGGGCAAGCTCTTAGCAAAAATTGGTAACATTAGAAACATCCTCTGCTCCTTCAAATGAAGCAATTCTGGCATTATTTCTTCTGACAATCTTTTGTTTGCTGCAGGTAGCTGCGTCTTATCCTTGGGCATAAAATCTTAGCATGAAAACTTGGGGATTTTGGGAAGGTGTCTTGAATTTTCCTATCTATATTTCCATTTTTCTCTCAAACAGTGGCCCAGGGCCTCAAAGTCTCCTATGAGATCAGTCCAAAGGAGAGATTTGATCCTGGCAACATGAAAGAAAAAGTGTAATCTATAAAGATTTACAGTCAGGAATGTAACTATTTTCATTCTTTTTAAAGTCTTGACTAACAAATGTTAATATAACTTTTAAAAAATAACTTTATAACTTACCTGACAAACAATATTTGATATAAAGACATGTTATATTTCATTTCCTCAAACTACTAATGTGTTTGTTATACAGGGTACCCAATACAATTACTTTCATTATTTTCAGGAGAGCAGCCAAAATACAGAACTATTTTCAATGTCTCTCTAGACAGCACTAAACTAATTCTTGATGTGTGCAAAACATAACTGCAAGCATGGAACAAAGACTTAGTGAACCCTTGGCTATAAAAAAAAAAGACCCAAACCAATACATTGAAGTGCTTTTTGCTTGTAAGTATGCACAAAATCAGTTTGACTTTTACAGCCACATTTTATATTTGTGAATTTTGGACTGACTGGAGGGTTGAGAAAGTTGATGGACATTTTCCATTTCAATTCAGAAAGCAAAGCCCAAGTTTCAGACTCATCTACAAACACAAACACACTTTTGTATGTAAATAACATAACCAAGTTACACCACCATTTAAAATTCAATCCATTTTGTGAGTTCACAATTGGGAACATTCACTCAGGTCTGTCTGTTTTACCTGGAGACCAAGAATCTATTTCTGACCCCAGAGTATCCTTTTAGTAGTGATCTATAACAAAATGAGCTGAGCTCTCCAGCAAGGGAGGGAAGCAGAAAGCAGAGCCATGATTCCAGAACAGAATATGGATTATCTGATAGCTGCTCTGTTCAGGCATCATTTTCCTGATCACCTCCAGCACTGCCATTACTTTAAGCAGTTGCTCCATCATCTTCCTTAAATTAAGAAGAATTTGATCTCAGTTAACTGGGGAGAGTTTCAAAGAGTTTTCAGCCTCTGTTGTCAGGCCTTTTATCTGAGCCATTAAAAATCAGAAGGGGAAAAAAGCCCCAATGTGTCATTTAGTGCAGCAGAAAAAGATGACTTCTCAACACTTTTGGAATATGTACAGATCTAAGGCTTGCCTTGCTTTTTTTTTTTTTTTCAAAGTTACTTTTAAAAGTGTGAGGTCATTCAAAATGTAATGAGTTAGATTAATTAGGCCATTATATTTAATTCTGATAGACAGCCAGAATGATTTGAACAGAAGTTGTGTTCTGATATAAATAATATTTACACAGGTGCATCAGAGAATCCTGGTTAAACAGAATTTCAGAGGGAAAAAATGGATGTTAAATCAAAGTAAAAGCTATTGCTACTGTCATTTAAGATACTTAGAGAAAGCAAAAAGATCAACTATAGTTGATCATAGGCTCATAAGATACTACAAAGTATCACTAATTAAAAAAAAAAAAAAAAAAAAAAAAAAAAAAAAAAACCCCAAAAACCTATTAGTGTAGAGATGCTATAATTAAAATATATATTCTTTGTGAAATTTGAAAAGCTCCAGAATTCCAGGACGTAAAAGCTCCAGATTTCTGTCTACTAACAGTCATTAAGATCTGCCAGGTTTGTTAAAATTTGAGAGGCTCAAAACAGATATGAATGGCTTGAAAAAAACATGTTATAGGAGTAGTTTCCACAAGAACAACTGGGAATCAAAAATTAGGTATTACTCCTAGGTTTTTAGCATGTTGCAGAACAGGGCTGCTCAAATTCTGCCACAAGCTGAAGTATTCTCTCTTAAACCAATAATTGAGCTTAAATTCCCCAGGAGGCTCCATCATTTCATAAATCATTCACTTCGTAGCTTTAACTTTTTGGTACTTCTGCAGTAATTTGTAACATTAGACATCTCTGATGTCTCTATCTGCTCTCAACTTGAAAATATTCCATGGGCTGTGATTTTGAACAGAAAATGGGAATGCATCACTGGAAGTAAAAGGAATAAACCATCATAGTAACTCCTTTCCTGAGACATCCCTCAGAGTTTGCACTTCTTTGATCCTCTGTGGTGTGACAGATGATTTCTTGAGGAAAAAAAAGTGCAGAAAGAACCAGAAGAGGAAAAACTCCCCACCTGCATGTCCGATTTCACACAGCAGCAATCCCAGATGTACTGGAAATGTTGAGTTTCCTACCATGTAACTCTCATTTTATATTGCGATGCATTTTATTTTTAGCCTATTTCAATGCTTTGGAGAGTTGTGCTGCTCCCTTCCAGCTGATTAGAGTTATTCCTAAGTGGCTCTTAGCAAGCATGGAAATGGGAGTGAAAGGGATGAAGTACATGTCAGCTGAGCAGCCCAGACAGTAAAATAATATGAATTAAAAATTCCTTATTCAGAGATAATTATGCAGACAGGCTTACATTCTCTACAAGCTCTAGACATGGGCTTGCTTTTTTTTTTTTTTTAATTTGAATAATTTTGTTTGATGCTTTCGTTTTATACTGCTCTCAAAACCTTGGCAAATGATGAAATTATTATCATGGAATCCTTTCTTTTACTCTTCCTTCAAACCAGACCTGCATCATTATTTGAGAAATGGGTCGACTCAGTGTTCCCAAGGATTTCTAACAAATACTCCTGTTAGAGTAGGAAATCTCTATTGCTTCTTGCTCAGAAGATGAAGACTGAAAGAAGAAAAGGCTTTTGAAGGCACCTTTGGCCAGGGAGCACGCCCTGCAGGTTGAGTGGGAAGCAGATGGCTCCCCCCCATAGGCAGCCTGCAGATAAAAACAGCTCTCCAGTCACCTCTGCCTCCCCCTTCCCTTTATTATTGAGTGATGATTCATTCCAGAGCCTTTTCCCAAACTGCTGTTTGTCATCACTGGGAGCACAAATGCCTCGCTCAGCAAAGCTAAAGTGCAGAAACTTGCTGAGGTTCATTCTTTGAATTTCATCACTTGAGACAAAAAAGTGGGGTTGATTTACATCCTCAGCTACAGAGAGTTGTCAGAATTAGTTGATTATTACTGCACCAAGCTTTGTGGGCTGCCTTGCCAGCACCTCACATCTAGTTCTTTGCATAGATTTTTTTTCTTTTTTTTGGTTGCAGTATAGTTTTCCCACTGATTGATGGAGGAGAATGCATTTTAAGCAAAAATATGGTATATGGCATATTCCTGATCTTTCTAAAGGATAAATCAGAAACAGAGTATCTTTGTCTATGATCACTGTGTTGTCATCCATTCCCAATTTTTTTTAATGACAGATCTGTCCATGGGAAATATCATGTGGCAGAAAATCACTCCTCAAAAGATGAAATTGTTCAGAATCCCATAAGCCAGGTGGCTGGTTGTGCAAAACACAGAAGCAAGGCAGGAAAGAGTATTTCAGAGGTCAGAGCTTGGATGACATCCCTCAGAGCAGGAGGACTGACTGAACAGTCAGCTTGGGCTCTGGGTACCAGGGTTACAACGGGATATCTTTCAGAGCCTGACTGGGATTAAAAATTCAATATAATATAATACATATAATAAAAATTAATATAATAAACATAATATAATAAAAAGTGATATGATATGATATATGTTATGATATGATGTGATGTGATGTAATATAATATAATATAGTATAATATAATATAATATAATATAATATAATATAATATAATATAATATAATATAATATAATATAATATAATATAATATAATATAATATAATATAATATACATAATTAATATAATATATATAACATAATTAATATAATGTAAATAGGTGTAATATTCATCCCTTGAGCTTTCAACCCATTTGAAATGGCTGCCTTTGTATCTGCATCCCAGAAGAATTTTTCAACGACAAGTGAGGCAATCTTGCCTTTTCAATTTGATTTTAATTTGGCTTTATACTCTCTTGGCCATATTGAGTCCAGCCTGCACTGTTGAGTGAGAACTTATTTCCCAGCTTTCAGAATTCTTCTCTCCTTACACTACTGCCATGATGATGTTTGTGATTAACTTTCCCAACAAAAATATCTTTCCCTCACATATATAAATTTCTTTTATACTTCCTCTATTTAGTCCTTCCAGCTGCAGCAATATTTTGTCCTTAACTGCTGCTGCTCACACCAAACAGTTCAAGTTGCACAATAATTCTGTCACAGGTACACAGGCACCTTCTACTCAAGGTGAAATCTTGTGGAAGGAGAATTTATCAAAAATTTTTATCAAAACCCTTGAGGTGCTCATTTGGTGAGATACCATCTCCTCTGTCTCATTGAAACCCACCTATTTCTAGTGGTTTCCAAAGTTGTGTTTAGAATTTTTCAGAGTGCTAATAATCACCACAACATTTCTATTTATTCTTCAGTCGCCTTTCTGCCTAAAATTAGGCAGAATTGATCATAACAAACCAGGAATAATTTGTTAAACAGGATTTTGCTAATCTGGGTCATTTATAAAAGGTGGGCCATTTAGGCTGGATGAAAAGAGGGGTTTTATTTGCTTTTTTCCCCCTCCACTGCTGTGTTTAACACAGAATCATAGAGTCAATTACATGGGATAAGGCACTGGTTTTACATATGGATATCTATTATGTCTAGGCAGCAAATTTGGGAAAGCAAGACTCCTGTCCTTCTGGAAGGCCAGTACAGATGTCAGCTCCTCAATCCACAGTAAAGCATTTTTCCTTCTTGCAGGAAGGCAAATCCATTTTCTAGCAGCCTGGCTGGCTCGACTGCCTGGGAAGGTGTTGTGCTAATTATAAAAAGGGATGGTGGAAATGAGGAACAAATGTGGTTTTACTGAACGCACGGGGCGTTGAAAACTAAGAATGTGGAAAACAGAAAATTCTCTGCTTCAGAAACAGCAAAAGGATTCATTTTATTAACACAGCTTGGACTTGTTTGGTAACTTCTGGGATCGAGAGGGAATGCTGGACAAGGATTGCTGCCGTTTCTGCTTTTAACAGCTGTGTACAGTTACATAGGTAAAAAAGAAATTTCAAGGGAACTCTGCTATTCCTGGATAATCTGTCACTACGTTTTCAAGTTGCTGGAAACTCAGGAATAAGGGATACCAAACAAAAGCACAGGCACTGTGCTCAGGAAGGGACTGGAGGTGGCACTCAGCCTGGCTGACAGGATGGTCTCAGTGATCACTGAGGTCATAGAATCACACAGGATCACAGAATGACTGGGTTGGAAGAGACCAACCCATGCCCTGACACCTCAACTGAGCCACGGCACCAGGTGCCACATCCAGCCTTCTCCTAAACACATCCAGGGATGGTGACTCCACCACCTCCTGGGGCAGACCATTCCAGTACTTTATCACTCTTTCCATAAAAAACCTTTTCCTAACATCCAACCTTTATTTCCCTTGGTGCAGCTTGAGACTGTGTCCTCTGGTTCTGTCAGTGCTGCCTGGAGAAAGAGACCAACCCCACCTGAGCACAGCCACCTTTCAGGGAGCTGTAGAGAGTGATAAGGTCACCTCTGAGTCTCCTTTTCTCCAGGCTGAGCACCCCCAGCTCCCTCAGTGGTTCCTCACAGGGTTTGTGTTCCCAGCCCCTCTCCAGCCTCGTTGCCTCCTCCGGACACGCTCCAGCGTCTCAACGTCCTTCCCAACCTGAGGGCCCAGAACTGGACACAGCACTCCAGGTGTGGCCTCACCAGTGCAGAGTACAGGGGAAGAATGACCTCCCTGCTCCTGCTGGCCACACCATTCCTGATCCAGGCCTTTCCTGGCACAAATATCCCATGCCTCTGTGCCACCTTGGAGCTTAAAAGGCAGCGTGGAGCCTGGCAGAGCCTGCTGTGACACTAGAGGTCAGCACGGGCACAGCTCCATGGGCAGAGCAGAGCTGGGAATGTGCCCTGCCAGAGCTGCCCCCGGGACTGGCACAGATCTGATCCTGCCTGGAAAAAGGAGAGCTGCTCATGGTCACTGCAGCCACGTGCCTGCATCAGATCTAATCTGAAATAAACTCCCAGCACTCCTACAGCTACTAATAACATGTATCCCAAGGGCACAGGATAGAAAGAGGCACAAAGGAGGCCATGGAATGAAAACTCATCCTAAGAAAATATAAAAAATGAGGCTGGAACTCAAGGAAAGATGCACTGAGGAGGCCAAGAGTTGAAAGACAGCAAGAATCTCTCAGACATGCTGAGTCTGCCTTTATATCAGCATCATTGGTAAAATCTGGGAGTTCTCCAGGCACTTTAGGGAGGGAGGAACAATAAATGATAAAGTTGGAATGTAGCTAAAGATAACTTCCAGCCTGAAAATGAATATTTCACCTCAATTGTGGGCAATCAGATAGCCCTGAATTCTGAAGGATGTGGAGCATAAAATCACAAGTGTAATAGAAAGCATTTATGTAGTAAGTCTCTCAAGTTCATGTAATACCTTATGATGGAAGAAAAGCAAACAGAAACATATAAATTAAAGCAGGAGAAACATTTTTTCAACTTACCCAGAACATTTTAGAAAAAAAATTTAAAAAAAAAAAAAAACCTTTAACATATTTCGGAATAGAAAGACATTTCAAAATGGAATTGGCTCATTTCTGAATAACACGAGATAACTGTCAATGCAGAAAGAGTAAATATGTGACATTTGTATTCTCTGTTTGAGAAGGTAAAATGCAAGATAAGATAATGTGCCAATCTCATCTGAGGGAATATTTCTACTCTCAGAATAATTCTGCAGAATGTTAAAAACTGGCTACAAAATGCCAAAAACTGGCACTTTTTAGAACAAGGTAGCACAAACGTCTTGTTTGTAAGAATTTATTAAAAGCAGAAAAAAGAATTTAGCAGACCACAATAATGATTTTCTTTTCTTTGTTGTTCTTTTTCCATTGGATCTTAAAATGTCAAGGGAACTTAAAACTGGAAAGCAGCAGGTCCTGTGCTGGTGCCATTAGAGGGCAAATGAGACAACCTGGATAATTGGGAGCCCATAGACCTGGCATTGACCCTAGCAAAATAATGGAGCAATTCCTACAAGTCTCAATTAATGGAGGATAAAAGAAAGGAAGTAGAATTAATGCCAGTCAATATGATTTTCTTTGGAAAACAGAACCTGCCAAGCTGGCATGGTATCTTTGAGGAGAACACAGGAACCAGGTGCTGTTCTGTCCTGCCCACTCCCAGAGAACAGTTGGGATTGCAATAAAGTTCCCTAAAAATGGAACTTTCCTTAGAAGGGAGATTATACATCAGCCTGACATGAAACACCTGCCCAGCAGTTTTACTGGGCCTGGAGTGTTTAATTGGAGTTTGTTTTTTCCAAGAACTATTCCTCTTTCCTTCACTCATGGCGTGCAAATGACAAGCCTCTATTAAACACAATTGTTCAAACTTAATGGCAAAGGGAAGCTGCTGGAAGAAATGTTCCTAAATCTTGTTGAGGGGAAAGAACTGTTGCTGTGGTGCTGGTATGGAAAAAGCTGAGTCTGAGCTTCATTTCCTCCACATTTAAATGATCTACTTTCTAAACCATTATCATAAGAAGTTCTGCTGCTTTGCAAAGACCACGATGCAAATTCTTGCAAGAGGCACAAGTTTGTGATGTTTCTCAGCTGATGTTCTTTCAGCAATCCCAACAGACCTAATTTAATTTCTAATCATTTCACCATGCCTAACACATTTTTCTAAATTACTTCTTCATTTTTACTCAGAGGGAATACTGGCTGATTTTTGCTTATAAAGCTTTTCCCTTTCATTCCCATTGTTTCCTATGCAGAGGGAATGCACAGAGCAATTCTGTGATCAGCTGCTTTCACTCCATGCCATATTTCAATAATAATATGGCACGTACTGTGCATTCCATATATTTCATTTCCCTCCCAGCTCCAGCCTCTATCACATTACTCACAGAAGCACTGAACCTCATTCTGGGTGCAGGACATTTTTTGAGACAGCCCAGCAAAATATGGGAGTACACAAGTTCACTGCCAGAGTAAATGTGTCCCTTTTGTTCCTATTTAATTACATTTTCATCCTTTTTAGAGTAGAAGAATGGCATATTTAAAGCCTTAAGCTATGTTAACATTAATATTCCCACTGTACCATAAGCAAACAGGAAAACAATCAGAAAGAAGGCAATAGTTATAAATTACAGTAAATGTCTGGTGCTTTGCCAGACACATGGCATAAGTCTTCATAATTTCATGTCAGAAAATTTGTAACATGCTTCTGTTTATATTCTTTTCTTGCTTCCAGCTTTCATAATCCTTTTGTTCCTCTTGTGACAATTCTTTTCTTAATTTTTGTGTTCCTTTGAATGATCAAAGACATTCTTGCTCAAAAAACAGTCATCATCTATTAAGACAATCCTGTCACATACTGAATTTACCTCCTGAAGAAATTCTCAAGGAAGTCTTTAAGGATTTGTAACAAACACTTTTGGTTACTCTCTCTTCAAAACCACTAAAAAGATGTAAAACTTCTTTCTTATCTTTAAACTTCACTTCATGCCCTCAGAATTTTCTACAGATCTGGAGACAAATGATAGCTCAAATTTAATGCAGGGTTACTGTTCCTACACAGGGCAATTCCAGCCTCAATCTTCCTTTTGTTTAATTCATCGCTATCTCTAAATTCTGACTTTTCTCAAGCCCTTTGAAGAGCTACAGAACTGTTCTCCCTCTATTTTCAGAGCCTGGATCCATTCTCTCCAAATATTAGATCAGGTTTTCCCTCCTCCTCTTTTCCCCTCCCAAAAGGGAGATAGAAAAGGAAGCACAACCTCTCCACACAGGGAAAAGAAAAAAGAAAAGTATACCTTGCAGTTGATAATGACATGCATAAAAGAAAAACATCTGTAAATGAATGATACAATGCATAAATTTTAGTGTATCATCTGTGCAATGCCAGAAGTTCTTAATCAATACAACAGAGATCTAAAAACACATCAATAGATGATTTCAGACTTCATACACTCCTGGAGAACATTAATTATATTCTCAGAGCTCATTTATAATGAGCTTTTAATTAGAGAGGATGTCCTCACATCTTAATTCTTAAAAGCAGAGAAATGATGAGATGGTAGGTAATTCTTAAAATAACCTGCTTTAATGTAGATTTCATTTCTTTTATTATACCAGGACTATAAAGGCTCCTTGCTTAAAGTTACCTGTGGCAATACACATGTGTGATAAAGGAGCATTCCATTTCCTTTGTCATCAGCAGGGATGGGTATGGGATATCCCACTAAAGGATGCCTCCTCTAGCATTCAGGGAAAGGGCAACAGGGCTGTGAACAAGAGCTAAATGCATTGTATGACTCCCTCAGGCTGGGAGATGACTGGCCAGGTTTTATTCCCTTATTTATTTGTCTCATTAGACATTCTTCCACTCTTTAGAAAATAAAAAACAACATAATCCTACACAAAATGTCTGCATACAGCTCTGTGTAAAGGCTGTGGTACTTCCCAGCATAGTTCCTCATGAGAAAGTCTGCTTGCTTGGACAGTAAATACAATCAATAAACCTACCTGTATTTTTTAGCTCAGCAGCTCAGCTTTATCCAATTCTCCCATTTCTAGCGGTGCACAAAGGCCCTGATGTGTCTGTTGGGTCAGACACATAGCATCTGTCACATTAGGGTTCAACAGGGGCTTGATGTGATTACCTGGTTTGCTTTCATTTGGTTTGCACTGAACTTCTTCCACACACTCTGCAGGAAACCAGCCAATATGTCCCCGGGTGCTGCCTTCCCAGAATCCGCCTTCTCCGATGCTCAGCACTAAACAGGGCAGACACAGGCAGTGTTACACTTTGCCTCCTCACACAAATACACAATTCTTGCATTACACCTTCAGACAACTAGCAAACACTGTGCAATAACTAATGCTGGTACCCCCAAAATGGACACAGAGTAACTTTTAAGCAGGACCATCTCTACTCAGTCTTTGTAACCACTCCCCAATTTATTTTTTTATACCAGAAGTTTCCTTGTTTCCATTTTCAGTGTTCTCACTGCTGGATTAATCAAGGATAAATACATGGTAATACCACTACCAAAAAAACCCACTGTCTTGTCTGCTGAAATGAAGTGCTGAACACATTGTCAAATTGCACCCACACTGAAATGGATTTTAATAATACATATTTTGAAATCTCCTGTTTTTCCTGCCTCCTAAGGAAACATGTTATTTGATTTAGTGGGTAGCTCCAGGGATTTGCAATGCAGGTTGAGTAATGTGATTTAAGGGTTTGAATACACAGCAAACACTTGAACCTCCCATAGGTGAGATCTACAATGGAGATGCCTTTTGAAACATTTCAATGATCTTTCTCTCTATAGAAGAAAACAACAATATGGAGGAGAACGATTTGTCAATAGGAGAAGAGGCTTTTATCTGGCACTTCTAATTATCTTGATATTAACTCTAGGACTCAGAAAGGATTGTGACAAAGCCTGCAGAGCAAGAATTGTATAAGTAAGCAACTGGAGGTGAATTATGGTGATGGAAGGACCCTAAAAATACTTGCTATGGTGTTTAAATTATTATTATAGAAGTTCCTGCAAACCACTATATGTTTACTATATATTAGAGGACTATAAATGTACTGCTAGAAAGATGCTGTACATTAATATTGAGACAAAGGTCTCAACAAAACCAGGTTGATTGGGAATCTGGATCAGACACACAGCACAGGTGCTCAGAGCTTCCCAAAATCAGCCCAGCTCCATCCACCGAGTGCCAGCTCAGCCTCAATGCCCCTGCTGAAATCAAGGCTAACCAGCCCAAATCCATCTCTCTGCTGAGGGATTCCAGTGCCTGGGATCTTGCCTCTGCAGGGTATCTCAGTGCACAGGGACATAAAGGAGAGCTGCTTTGATGGTCTTCAATACCAGCACTTCTGGCACTGTTAAAACCTTGCCAGACTTTAAAACCCTGGTCCCTGCCTGGCTGCAATTGAACTCGGGATCAGCGCAGCTGCTGTGACTCAGGGGCACTGAAGCTGAACTTGATTTGCACTAGTACTAAGCAGGATGAAAATTAAATTAATCAGAGCTGCAAAAAAAAACAATTCTTGGTAAGGTGAAAGCAGTCTGGTTTGAGACACCAGGAGCTGTAAAACTGCATTGGAAAGTAAATGTTTACCAGGGTTTTATTAATGCAATACTCAGCTATTTGTGGTATCACTTACAGAGCATGGCCATCTATTAACAGAGGCATTTGACAGCAAAATGTTTATAAATATGTCACTTTTAAGCCTTTTAATATAGTATATTCCAAGAGAGAGATGCCATGAACTGCACATTTCCACACCGCCACAGTGAAAAGAACATACTAAGTCCCAGGAAATATCCATTAAAGAAAAGTCCTACACCTGGAGGGGTCCCAAATGCACAATTTGTCAAGCACCTTTCTGACATATATGAGAAAACCTATAACCTATAACTTCTATAAACCTAGCAAGTTATGGGATACTGGGGGAGGGCACTGACCTTGGATGACACCAAAATTCTACACTGAAAATAGAGCTGAATTTAAAAATGCTAGCATGTCTTTTAAAAAAATATAAACATGGGGCATAATTAATAAAAAAAAATGCTACTGTATTTTAACAACAGGTGTTGTTAAAAATATTTAAAGCCTGTGCACATTAACTAACACACATTGTCCAGCTGATAATTCAGTGTTACATAAAACATCATCCATCCAATATAAATGGGGAATTCAGCAGCTTCCAATACATTTTTAGCAATGTAACAGCTGCTCACAAAAGAAAGCATTTCTTAGATATGAGATAAGGAACCAGGAAAAGTTAATAACCTATATATAAATATATATTAGAATCATTGTAGAATCCAACTGTACAGTGGTTTAATTTCTGTCATAAAAGAGAGTGTAGGACTCCAGCCAAAAGAAATTTCCAAATGTGAGACAGTGGGAGTCCTATTGTTGCCAATAATTAGCTTGCTTTTTTTTTTGAGAGGAGTTTTCAGCACTGAATCTCAGTCCTGGATTTCACTCCACAAACTGGCAAGATGCTCAGAACAAAAACTACTTAGATGTTGAGACAGACTTTCCTAATGTGGTATTTTATTAATCTGTCAGATCTGCTGACACTCCCAATTCCAGCTCTAGAAAGAGAGAGGCACTGTAAGGACGAAGTTGGGCATTTCAAACCCATGGAGTGATTTCATGTGTTTATGGCAGTAGCAGCTGATGCAAATCAACACTTTTGGGAAATGGAATTTGCCTTGGAACACTGTCTGTGAGTGCAGGGTAAAAAGGGATTCCTACAGAGCAGAATCAGACCCACTTTAGCCCATTATTATATGAATTATTGAGTATTAGCCATCACTAATAGCCAGAGCAAAGGAAAAACACATGTAGTCCTGCCTGAAGACATAACATCCATGGAAAAGAAATGGAAGGGTGAAATAAGTGCTGCTGGAATGCAGGCAGCCTTCAGCATTCTGGGAAAAACTTCCTGCTGGGGGCCAGGAGAAGGAGGAAAAGCCAGAGGAAGGAGGAAAATCCTGCTGGAGCTGCAAGAGGCACAAAGATGACACAAGAGGCAAGTGAGGGACAGCCCTAGGTTCAGCTGATGTGCAGACAGACAAATTGCTGTGGATGTGGGGGACAAGCTCATATTCCAATGCAGAAGTTGAGCCCTAGATAGTTCTGCATCCCCTAAAACCTTGAAATGATCTTCCTCCCCCTCACATGGTGCCATTAATCAGAAATTCTGCAGCATGAGCCAAGGCTATAATAAAGTACAGATCTATAAAAACTGGCAACACTTCACTCACTCCAAAGTGGGGAATTTAAAGAATAAATAGAAAAATGTAATTTATCTGTTGTACCCATGAATGGTTTTTTTAGAATGAGGTCTTCATTTCTATCTTTGCTCTCCCAACACTGTTTAAGAGATTCACTGTAACAGATAATTTGTTATCACCAAGAGATTTTCAAATCAATGTTTTCCCTGCTGAAGGACAAAACAATGGTAAATGAAAGGACAACTTTCCCAAAATTAATAATAAGGCTTTCTAATTTCCAGTGGTTTTCACTTTTCTTTTGGTAAAATCAAAAGGTGTGGTTGCTATGGCAAAACCAGGTCAGATGCTCTTCACACACAACCTGAATTACAAAAAGAATCTGCTGTTGTAAGAGTGAAATAAAGGTTCTTGTAACATCAGGTATCCTGAGACATCTTTTCACAACAAAAGTGTGGTTTAAAAGAGGAGTTGTGTCCAATTATATGAACAAAACTGCAAAGCAAAATTGGATAAGCACCAAACAAGTGAGTAACAGGAAAACATGGATAGGCAGGTGACAATCAGGAGCTTGTATTTTATTGTCTTTAAAGCATTGTACTTAAAATCAGCGAGATTCTGCCAGAAAATTAAATATGTAGAATATTTTACAAGATTATATATTATAAAATTAATAGAATAGAGCATAGAATGCTTTGTCTCTTACAAATTTAAGTCTATTGGCAATGTATCTATTGTAATTGATATGAATATAGCATTCTAATCTCAAACAGATTAACTACTCAATATACCATCAAAATATTTTTAATCAAAAGAACACAGAACACGTATCCTCCCACATTACAGCTCCCTCCATGCCCCAACAAGAAATGAAAATGTTTTTTCCAAACAAATTATGGTGACTACTTTTTCTAAATTCCTTGTGATACTGAAAGGCCCAGGAGCAAATTCTTCCAGGCAGCCTTATTTGCAAAAATGTCAAGGAAATTTAAAGCCAAAATGAGGCCAATGTCTTTACAGCTGTTACAGCCTGTACCTAAAATGTCTTTGTAATATCTAAATCAATTTTTAGTGCTTGGATAAACTGCATTCTTCTTTATTGGGAAAATAAATAATCATATGGATTGGGAATGAGAGACCATATTTGGGGAAAAAAGAACATTTCTGTAACCAGCAGGAAAAAAAAGAAAAATCAACAGAATGAAAGTAAAGTATAAAGTTGGAAATCCATTGAAAAGAAAAATTAACAGCTGAACCAGCCTGTGCTGATGTAAAAACTCTGGGTTTGTGTCCCAAGGTAAAATTTCTCTAAATTTTCTTCTTTGAAATACAGGAGATTTTTAATTTTTAATTGGTAGAGGCCTGACTTTTTTCTCCCAGAAATAATTAACATTGTGATTTAGGCTTTTCCCTTGCTGTAATGTCTGTTGTCTGATGTAAATTTTCAGAATTATTTGTCTTTGGCAGGAGAGCTTCCAAACGACAGACAGGAATGCAGGAATACTTATTGGAGGCTGTGGTGTCTCATTCCTGGATGTGTCCAAAGCAGGGCATTGGGACTGGATGACCCTTAAGGTCCATCCCAATCCCTAAAAACACCCTGGATTTCCGTGATTCTTTGGTGCAAACAGACTTTCCATACAACATGATGATGGTCAGCACGAGTTACAGCTTCATCATGCTCTCTGTTAAAAACAGGAATTTTTCTGACTCTGGCTCCTGACAGCAATCCCTCCCTGCCTCAGTGAGGGATGCTGAGCAGGATCTGCCTGTTTTGTCTCCTGGTTCTGGCTCCCAGAGATGTCCTTAAGGGAGCCTGACAGAGCCTGAGGTCAGAGCAGCAGTGTGGGGAGGAGCTCAGTGCCCCTGACCCTGCTGCCAGGCACAGGGAGGGTTCCAGCACACACACACAGACCTTCCTGGGCACTCCACCCACAGCCTGGAAGTATCTGCAGTTAATGACTCTGGCTAATTGACCTGAGCCCTCACACTGGGCTGTGGCCCTACAGACATTCCTGGTGGTGGAGAAGGAAATGCAGCAGTTCCTTCCCAGCTTGAGTTATGGGAGCTGACCACATTAGGGAGATAACACAGAGATCCTGACTTAAAACAGCTCCTCACCTTTTCTCACCTCTGCTTTCCCAGGAAAGAAACAGTGCAAGCAAGCACTTCAGGAGAAGAACCTCGGGGTGAGAAGATGACTGGGGCAACTAACAGAGCAACCACTCCCTACATCAAACCTACAAACACAATAAGCTGCATGTAATCCTCTAAATCTGAGGAAATATGGCTCAGTTGAAATAGAACTGAGCTGTGCTGTTCAACATTTGGCCCTCTGTGGGAGCTTTTCCCCCCTTGCCATAGTTTCCATGAAGATCACCTTTTCCCTGTTATTTATGTGTCTGTGAAATAGTTTTGAGATAGTGAGGGCGAGATGAAAACAGCGTGAGAAATCAATCTGCACTGATTTGGGTTTTGCAGAAATCCAGCCTCTGATCCCCAACTCTGTTGAGGAAGGTGCAGTGAGAGTCAAGTTTGCCCTTCTCCATAGTGATGCCCAAACTTGAAATCAGGGAAATTCAGAGAGAATTAATAGAGAAGGGGGCCCAAGCTGTTGGGAAGGATGAAAGTTTGACAAGAAAGTCTCACAGATATGTGTGCTTAGCAGAAAGATTTTTGAATGTAGAGTCTGATGAAGGAATAGAGATGGAAGCAAGTTTTGATATAGAAGAAAAGAATTGCTGAGCCAGTCTTACTGGAAAACCAAGGAGGCAAAAGGTGTGTTAGTTAAGAAGGGGTTTTCATGGCTTAGAGCAAAGGATAAACTCACCTCAAACAAGATGTTTTTAACAAGCAGAAAGAGAGCACAGGCAAACAAGTCAGCAAAGTTACAAGTAGAAAAATGGTCTCAGAATTTTACACTGCAAGAAAACTGAATAATAACTTCTAGCTTAAACTGTAATGTGCTAACTTTTAGTGATTGGAGAACAGTAACATGAATATGGTAATTATAGTAGTTATGATATGTAGGGGCCTGAATATATGTATTAGGTATGGAATCCCCCGGACAGCCGAGAGCTGTGGCAGCCTGGGAGCTGGGACAGATACGTATATTGTAATTGTATAATTGTTAAAAGAAAAGGGGGGAAATGTAGGGGCCTGAATATATGTATTGTTATAAAGGAGTCCTTGTGAATATATATATATGTAGTGAGAGTCCTATGTATTAGATAGGTGGGTCCTGTTGCTCTGGATGAGCTACAGCTGTGGGATCCTTGGTTGGGTAGCAGCTGTAGCTCATGAAGGGCTCTGGGATAAAAGGGGGTTGGGTCGAGAGCCCAGGAGGAGCCCCTATGGAAGCCATGAGGAACTGTGCTGCAGAGAAGAGCTGCATAATAGGACCAGCAAGAAGGTATGGACTTTAAGATAGGACACCAGAAATATGAAATACAATAAGATAACAACAACAATTGGTGACCGCGACGTGATAAAGAACATGCAGCCAAGGAGAAGGTATGGAATCCCCCAGACAGCCGAGAGCTGTGGCAGCCGGAGAGCTGGGACAGTGGAAGATAGGACAGCTGAGAGCTGTGGCAGCCTGAGAGCTGGGACAGATATGGTAACTGTGTAATGGAGAAATTGTTAAAAGAAAAGGGGGGAAATGTAGGGGCCTGAATATATGTATTAGGTATGGAATCCCCCGGACAGCCGAGAGCTGTGGCAGCCTGGGAGCTGGGACAGATACGTATATTGTAATTGTATAATTGTTAAAAGAAAAGGGGGGAAATGTAGGGGCCTGAATATATGTATTGTTATAAAGGAGTCCTTGTGAATATATATATATGTAGTGAGAGTCCTATGTATTAGATAGGTGGGTCCTGTTGCTCTGGATGAGCTACAGCTGTGGGATCCTTGGTTGGGTAGCAGCTGTAGCTCATGAAGGGCTCTGGGATAAAAGGGGGTTGGGTCGAGAGCCCAGGAGGAGCCCCTATGGAAGCCATGAGGAACTGTGCTGCAGAAAGGAGCTGCATAATAGGACCAGCAAGAAGGTATGGACTTTAAGATGGGACTCCAGAAATATGAAATACAATAAGATAACAACAACAATTGGTGACCCCGACGTGATAAAGAACATGCAGCCAAGGAGAAGGTATGGAATCCCCCGGACAGCCGAGAGCTGTGGCAGCCGGAGAGCTGGGACAGTGGAAGATAGGACAGCTGAGAGCTGTGGCAGCCTGAGAGCTGGGACAGATATGGATATTGTAATTGTATAATTGTTAAAAGAAAAGGGGGGAAATGTAGGGGCCTGAATATATGTATTAGGTATGGAATCCCCCGGACAGCCGAGAGCTGTGGCAGCCGGAGAGCTGGGACAGTGGAAGATAGGACAGCCGAGAGCTGTGGCAGCCTGGGAGCTGGGACAGATACGTATATTGTAATTGTATAATTGTTAAAAGAAAAGGGGGGAAATGTAGGGGCCTGAATATATGTATTAGGTATGGAATCCCCCGGACAGCCGAGAGCTGTGGCAGCCTGAGAGCTGGGACAGATATGGATATTGTAACTGAGTAATTGAGAAATTGTTAAAAGAAAAGGGGGGAAATGTAGGGGCCTGAATATATGTATTGTTATAAAGGAGTCCTTGTGAATATATATATGTAGTGAGAGTCCTATGTATTAGATAGGTGGGTCCTGTTGCTCTGGATGAGCTACAGCTGTGGGATCCTTGGTTGGGTAGCAGCTGTAGCTCATGAAGGGCTCTGGGATAAAAGGGGGTTGGGTCGAGAGCCCAGGAGGAGCCCCTATGGAAACCATGAGGAACTGTGCTGCAGAGAAGAGCTGCATAATAGGACCAGCAAGAAGGTATGGACTTTAAGATAGGACACCAGAAATATGAAATACAATAAGATAACAACAACAATGATAGGCTATAGATAAAAGTTAAGGTATAGATTGGTTCTACTGTATTAAGATGCTCAGCAAAGAAAAGTGTGTAATGCAATGGAAGCAAAACCAAAGGGTCTCCAGGCCTGCCTGCAGCTGGAGCTGAGAACTGGAGGCACAGGCTCTGTCACCCATGACCCTGGACTGCTGGAACATCTTGGATGGAATAAACTGCATTTTAGACAGCCGCCTGGAGTCCCACATCCCTCATTTAGGCTCTTTCACCAAACCAACCAAGATGCAGAGCCTGGAGTGTTGCATTGCACCACACTGGTGCACTCCCAGCTCCTCTCTGACTCCTGGTGCTCCTGTCCCCTGAATAATCCAGGCCAGTTGCTGACTACTCAAGCAAGGATGTGTCAAAGTAGCCAAGCATGATGACAGGGGATTTGTGGATGCTTTTACCTCCTGATCCCTTCCCATGGCCTCTGACAGCAAAGGGAACTCTCCTGCTGGAGCAGAAGCAAGTCTGTCTGCATTTTGACAGCACCACTCTGTCCTGCTCTTCAGGCACAAGCAGCTTGAAGGAATGAGTTAGGATAGGACCTGTGGTGAGCCATAATTTATCATGGCAGGAGCTGAAATCAAACCATTCAAGTCAGGAGACAGAAAGGAAGCAAAACAGACCAGTGAACCTGGCTAAGATGAATATTCTGTTTCACATTCATTTCATCCTTCATGTGGAAGAGCAGCTGAACAATACCTTGCAAACCTCTTATGTTCAATTTTGCTGCCACACTTACCCACACAAGGTACAAAATGCTCTTGAAGAAACAGAACAGCCTTTCTGAGGCTCTTCCCTTCCCAGTATTTTGTTTACTAATCTAACAAGTGCAAAAGCCCAGGAGACCAACTTTCCTCCTGCCCGCAAGCATTGTCTGTTGGCAATATCTTTGAGCACAGCAGGGGTTTAATAATCTTTCTTTTTCAAAATGACTTACAAGTGGATTTCACAAGAAATGAAAATGTTAGCGATATATTTGGATTGCCCTGCTGGCTGAGATCACGCTGAAATAAAAGCAGAGTCACAAGGGTCAATATTTCTGCTGCACAGAGCCACTGACTTCCTGCCCACAGCAGATGCTTGAGCTGCTGCTGCTGAGTTACTCCTGCTCCTCTGACCCCGAGGAATGGAGCTGAGAGCTGCATTTGGGTTACCACAACCCTGTTGGGATGTGCCTGCACCACAGGTATCTCAGAGGCTCATGGAAGTCTGTTGGAGCATATTTGAGATGCTGAAATAACTCCCTGTTTTTCCATACAATGGGCACTAGAAAAGGCTGAGAGAGCTGTGGCAGGGCAGCCTGGAAAGAAGAAGGATCTGGGGAGATCACGACAAACAAAGCTGTGAGCAGGGTGAGACTTCAAATGCTCTCAAAGTATTCGAAGCAGGTGGGTTTTTTTCTTTCTAAATCAGTAAAGGATGGTTCATGTGCATTTTAGGTATGTTTTAATATAACCCAGACTCTGAAAATAATTCTGATTTTTTTTATTTTTGAAGTGGCCAGAGCCTGTCTGCACATGGAACTCAGACTTGTTACCTTCCCAAAAACCTTCTCTATTGCTTTATCTTCATGGACAAGAAAACTGCTAATTTGCTCACAAAGAATTGTTTGAGCATTGCATTCTGAGTTTTGCCATCAAAGAGACCACTCAATTTCCACTGCAAGAATTCAATTTAGGAAGACAAAAGCTGATTCAAATTCATTTTGCAGATATTTTATACATGTTTGTGTGCATTTGGATTGCGGCAGATTTATTGCTATGGACTTTCAGATAAAGAAGGAAGAAAGAAAAAAAATATATAAAAACAAATTATTAGAACTGTTTAGTGAGGAATCAAACTAGATCTCCTTTATTTATGTGCAAACATAAGATTAGGGCAATTCTGGTATAAATAAAGATATCAGATTTATTTTTGCAAGCAGCCATGGCTCCTCTCTCATGAGTGGCAGACACACAAATGATGTCAGTGTGTATGACTAACAACTAAAAATACAGCAGGTATTTTTGTACAGGCTACGTAATATCCTATGAATACCAGGCCATTCTGTTTAGTTTACATTTCTTTGAACCTTGCCCATTCACAGATTTCTCTGAGCAGTTTCCTTGTATCACACACTGTGAACTATTGTCACTGATGCACTTCTACCAGTTTTAGAAAGAAAAAAACCAACAAATCCTGCTTCATCTCCATCTGATGAAAACATCTGATTTTTCATCAAGACCTTAGGAATTCATCCCTCTCTGTGACCCTTCTAATTCTGCCAAGTTAAAAAAGAAAATCCATAAAAACATTTCCCAAGTAATCCCTTTCTCTAATATGTTGTTCTGGGTTTTTATCCCTGCAATAAATGCCTTGCTACATCTTTGCTGTGATTAGTCTCATGGGATGTACTCGTGATGAGCATTTCCCTGGGGTCAGCCTGAACACGGGGCACAATCTCTCTGCCAGTGCCAGGCCACGTTTGAATTCCCCAAAACAACCCAAGAGCCAGGATCTGGGCATCAGTGTCCTACACAGAGCAGTGCAGTCACCAAGCTGGCAGAGGAGAGGGGCCAAGACAAAGCTTTTCCATCTCTCAGTGACAGTAGGATGTTTCCAAAGTGAAGCAAAAATTGAATTCCATGAGGTTTAATATTCTCCCATTTCCTCCAAGTACTGTTCAGAGCAAGTTGCTAAACCCCAAACAGGCTGAGCCATGGTCTTGCTAAGTCTGTAAAAGACAGGAAATACATCCAGTACCAAGAATTCATGCTCAGGAAGAGGAAAAAATGCAGGATCTCCTTATAGTCAGCAGTTCTGGCACTCCCACAGCACTGAGGACTCTGAGTTCTACTGCCTGTGCTTTTAGAGGATGGAGAGGGAGCCCATCCTGCTCACATGGAGTAATTTTTTTTTAAATCACAGAATCCTGGAATAGTTTAGGTTGGAAGGGACCTTCAAGATCATCTTGTTCCAGCCTTCTCCCAGTGAAAGGGTAACTTTCCACTATCCCAGATTGCTCCAAGCTGTGTCCAGCCAGCCTTGGACACTTCTAGGGATGAGGCAGCCACAGCTTCTCTGGGCCACCTTTGCTACGGCTTCACCCCCTCTCAGGGAAGAATTTCTTCCTCAAATCTAGTCTAAATCTACCATCTTTCAGTTCAAAGCCATAGCTCCTTGTCCTATCACTACACTTATTGTCTAGCAATAATTACATTTTGACTGAAACAGGGACGGGAATCTAGATTTAATTGGACCTGGGTTTTTGGCACAAAAAGTTTGAGCAGCTTCTTGGATACTGTTACACAACAGAGACCTCTTTAAAGCACCACTGTCTTCCCTGCACTCTTTGTTCTCTCCATGACCTTGCCGTGTTCATTCTGACATATTTTTTGCTGCAGCTGAGGAATCATTGACATGGTAACACGAAATAGGATTTGATCTTGTTCTGGAAGTTTTCCCTTTGATTAGCTCTGGGAGCTTGTCACACACTGTTCCAGCCCTGCCATGCAAACAGCCTTAAATTACATTTCACAAGGTTTCATCCTTGGGAGTAACACTGACAATCCCTGTGCACACTTGTTCTTTCCCCAAACCCTCCCCAAAAGCAGGCTGACATGTGTAGAAACTTCACCAGACTTTGCTGCAGCAAAGTTCTCTAAAATGCTTCAAAACAAATGGACCTGCAAAAACTCTGCCAGATTTCAATTCAATGTGCAAATCAGATACTTGAAGCTGAAAAAATAATCCCTGCAGGAATGATTTGATGTAGGATGGGCACATCCCCCTTTTAATGGCAGTAATAATTAATGAGTTACTTTCAATAAACTTAAATTTTCCCCACAAAGAAAAAACCCCAGGCACAATTCCATTTTTTATTTCAGCATTTAGAGTGCCCCCCAAAATCACTGGTCTCCATATAGGCTACAGTATTTTATGAAAACATGAAAAGTGGACTAATTCCCTCCTGCAATGTTTTCCAGTGACTGTTGCCGTAACTTAGAACCAAGGCTCCAAAATTAATTTTTCAAAAACATTAAACATTTCATTGAAATTTAAATCCTTTATTCTGGGATTATTTTTGCATATAATAGTATCAAACCTAAGGTAAATCACCTGCCAGATAGGGAATGCCTCTAAAATATTCAGCATTCCAGGCAACCTGTTGCAGTGTTTCCTCTTTTGCCAGGAAACACAATTTCTGTCTTGTCTTTTCCCAGAGTTGTCTTATTCTAGTGAGAAGAATCTGTGTGGCTGTTATTTCATCCTCTACATAAACAGAATATTCCTGCATCCTTAAATCCAAGAGGACAATTGAACATCTCTGTGTCCAACACCTGCCATGGAGCAGCCACTCATTCCTTGTCATTGACACCTGCCAGACCTCTATGAACACTGAGTGGAGAAAGTTATTTAGTACCCCCAAAATTTCATCCTAGCTCTTGTGCACCATGAGATCATAATCACTGCTTCCTACCTGATCAGGGAACAACCTTGAGAACTGTAAAATTATCTTCTCAGCCCTACAGACTCTAAGTTTAACCTTCTCCCTTCGTCCTTGCATTTAAAATTAACTTTGCATGTTTTACCTTTAAGTGCAACACTCTTCAAATTTCTGTCTTACATCTTCTGAGGGCTGGAGTTAACAGAAATTATTAATCTCAAAAATGCTTCAGAATCAGTACATCCAAAAATAAAAATGCAAAAATACCTTCTAATGGCTCCCTGTATTTTTTTCCCATTTGCAGGCTCAAGGGAGGAGGTATTTGAAGTCTTCCTTTGTGAGATAAGTAGCTCCCTTTGCAAGAAAATTTGCAGCTGCTTTACACTTTTATTTAGGACACTGAATTTATTCCCTTTTGTTTGATTTCCATAACTGTTGTTTGATTTGTATGGGTCCAAGACAAAGTCTCTTTTATTCTGTTTTACCTGGATGTGCAAAACCACAGCCTCACACCTCACTCTGGGGAAGGTGAGTCCTGTACACCCTATCTCCCTTTTTTTCAGCTGTACCTGGATGTATTGACTGCCTTCAAAGCAGTAACAAAGCCTGACCTTCATTTAAACCTGGTCTTAGCATGCAATTGCAGTACTGAACAGAAATTTCACATGCACCACCACACTTCCTCCAAAATTATATTTACAGGAGGTTCTCCCTACCCACTTACCCCAAGTCCCATGAGGGGACATTTTCTACTTAAGCAATTAAATGTTCCTGGAGGAAAGGGCCTGAAGCAGAGCTGACCTTACCCCCATTCCCTTCCTGAGCTTTTTAGATAGCTGACAGGTTTACAACCCCTTAAAGCCCTGGAGCAGTGCCTCTGGAATGGCTCCAGCAGCAAATTCTGTGTCCTGGGTAAGAGAAAATGGTGCTATTACTGCACAGAGTTGTGAGTTGTGGCAGCACTTTGAAGGCAAGTAAAGTGGCAGCTAAATATGCATTGGTTACAAAACAAAACCAGGAGCAAAATACCTTGCAAAGAAACAAATGCATAAGAGTACTTTCACCATATAGGTTATTTCCACCCTTGTAAAAGAGAATTTTTACATAAAATTCCCACCTAGCAGGAGAAAAGTTTTATTCCAAATGAATTAGGTGCTCACCTTTGACTCTATCTCCTTTGTGCAGGTGAATTTCCCCTTCCCCTTGAGGTTGATATGGCTTTACAACAATAAAAAGTCTCCCAGGGACAGCGCTGTAGAGCTTCCTTTTGGGACCCTGATAATCCAAGGCAGACAGAGTATCTTTGTTGGCACTGGGACTGTAAACGGCACTGGAAATTGAAATGAAAAATCATTAACAGCTTACTCAAAAGGGGAAAGTTAATAATTTACAATCACATTAGCAAGATTAAATTAAGCAGTGAATAACAAAACTGTCTCCCAGTAAGACATCAAACCCTGCAGAAAAAATACCAAACAGGAGCTCTTAAGGGTTGAAATCTTTCAGTATGAAACATGATCAATATTCACCTGACCATAATGGCCTAGAACACAAAACACACAACATTAAAGCTTTTAGTTTTTCCGCAAATTAAACTTGCACATTCCTAGGCTCTAATTAAATTCAAAATTTATATGCCCATCATACATTCCCAGCATGTCAATTTGTCAGAGGGACTTGAAAATGTCTGTATTTACAATTCTTGGGAATGGATATTTTTGTAACACAGAGTGAACAAGTGAGATCACTGAATTATTAACTAAATGGACTGAATAATCAAGCTACTTCCTCACTCCAAGGCCCAAGGTTAAATTTAGATCTGCACAAAGCCTGGTACTTGTGGTTAACATTTTCCAAATGATCATTTCTTCTGGATGGTAATCACCAGCTCATTCAGTGACTCCAGAATGTGCCCAGGAGAGCCACAGGTCACCACAAACTCACAGTCATGGTGTATAAAAAAAGGAATTGTGGAAAGGTGGTGAACAATGCATAAGATCACTCTTAAACCTGTGGGAAAATGAGTGAACTGTCAAAAAGATATGAAAAGAGAAAGAGGCAAATACTAAAGAGGGTTGGAAACCTATAGGATAGATCATAACAAACTTGCAATACACTAGCAGTCAACTTCAAAAAAACCCCAAAGCATAAAAACTTGCAGTCTTAACCAAAGTCTAGAAAAGGAAAATATTCATGAGAAGGAGTAATCTTAATGGACTTTGATAGGGAAAAGTTAGGCTACCAAAGGAAGAAAGGTGATTTAGTGGTGGTTTGGCATTATAACACTCTGCTTGCCTTTATGTAAGAAAGCATCTCAAACTGCTTTAAGCAAAATGAAATACAAGGGCTGGGGTCTGCTGAGTTTTCACCTTTTTTTTTTAACCAGTCTCCTACCAAAATGGGAGCCAGTAAGTCAATAGGTACAGAAGTCTGATACAAACCCACACCTATTGGATCTTTCCTATCAGGAACACTCCTGTTTTCCTGCAGTAACCTCTTCACCATTTGGAATTGCATGCCCCTTTCACCATGCTTTGTTCTATTACTGGGAAGGGATGCTGCTTATGGTAAGCCCCACTCAGGAGTTTAGAAGTGAGCTCTGCTTGCATGTCTGTGATGGAGTTTGCACCAGAAACCTCAGCCAACTCTCACAGTTGTTTAAAGAAAGCCTGGAAAAGATGACATTCAGATTTCAGTTCTTTTGCTCCATTCCTTTTTCCTTATAAGTGGAGGAACAGTCATCACCATTAAAAAAAAAGAAATTCAGCTCTATAAACTATAGCTACACATCTGATTTCCACTTGTATCAAGCTGTGTTTCTGCCTAGTCTGGTGGCAGCTATTCCCAGTGTTATCTCCCAGCATCTACTTTAACTGTGAGCACAGAAGATACATTCATTTTCTCCCTCACTGAAAGAGAAAAGGGAAATGGCACATTAAACCCACACAAGGAATGCAGAACTTCTTAGGCAACAGGCTCACTAATGGAAATCAGGGCTGCAACGTGGGGTGCAGGACTTTTTAAAAAGAGATCTTTCCTTTCCCTTGCTTGTCCCCAGCATGGGCTCCAAGCCCAGCAAGTGCCATGCCAGGAAGGAGCAGGAGGAGGATGCGGAGATTTCAAGAGAGGTGTAGACATGTTTCCCTCTCAGCCAGATGAAGGTGGCCATCCTTGGCAGCTCAGCCCTCACTGAGGCTGTGCTGGCACCTCATTCACTCATTTCTGTGGGGTAAGTTCCACACAAAGGCTGTCTCTTTCCTTTCTTTCCCAGCTTCCCCCTCCCAACCACTTTGCTGTGAAGAGCAACAGCCTTGTGAGAATCAAGAACAGTTTGATTTGAAAGGGACCTTTAAGACCACCCAGCGCCACTCCCTGCCATGGGCAGGGACACCTTTCACTGGACCAGGTTGTTCCAGCCTGGCCTTGAACAATTCCAGGGATGGGGCAGCCACAGCTTCTCTGGGAATTCTGTTCCAGTGACTCGCCACCCTCTCAGGAAAGAATTTCTTCCTAATATCCAATCTAAATCTCTCCTCTTTCAGTTTGAGATGACAGAACACCTGAGCCACATGGGCTGCAAAGGTCACATGAGCCCCTTCCAGCATGGCTTTCCAGCACCTCTCCACAGCACAAATCCCACAGATCCCATTAACCCTTTGTCACAGTCTGACCTTCTCCATCACTGTGCCCCTTCTGGCTGCTTCTGCTCCACAACCCAACCTCCTTCCCTGACAAAAAGGGCTTTCCCATCCCAGGGGAGCAACAGCTTCATGGTGACTGTTATTATTTGCAAATAATAAGCAGACACAGCAACAGTTCCCACTTTTAGCTAACAGTAAGTAGGTGGTCATGCAGTTAAACAAAATCTGTGAGGAAAGTGTCATATAAGGTGCCATTTCTGACTGCAAAATGGGCCTGTGGTAAGAAAAGGCATTATTTGCAGGAGAAATTATATATATAAATCCATCTAGTTGTCTTTAAATTTATAGAGCCTCCAGCTCTCTTCTCGGTACTTGTACGTACTCTGGACTTCTCTGAAACAAGTTTTGCGGGCACAGAAGGAACTCTGCAGCTGGGTAGCAGCTTCAGCAGTTGTGATGCTGATGCACTAAGAGAAAGACCAAAATTTTATATCCACAAACTCTCAGGGATTAAATCTGTTCCCATTGTCACCTGAGCTACTTTTCAGAAAGGGAAGAGGAAAGTGGTTGAACAGAGTCAAAGCAAGTAAATGTTTGCTTAATCAAAAAGAATTTCTAATTGTTACCCCCAGCTCAAAGGATTGTTTATACTTCTAGAATTTAAAGCATGTTATCCCAGGAATATTGATGAAAATGGATTTTTATCCAATCAGCTAAAATAATCATTGACTCTAAGGTAGAACCTCCCTCCCTGCTGACATCAGCAGAATCCAGAGGAACAGAAGAACAGTCATTCTCTGAACAGAACCTCATAGTCTCTTCACTTAACTCATCATCCAGTTGAAGCCTCATTACAGACTAATCTTGAGCTGTTACTGGGCTCTGTGAGGAAATGCCACCCAATTTATACCCAAATGAGCTTTTGCCATTATTGTAACATACAACAAAGCAAGATGAGCTTGCTTTGCTGCATGAAACCACTGGCATATGGAATCTGCATCCTCTTCCCTTTAATTTCACTCCTTCTTACATGCCAGACAACTCTGTCTCACAATTCACCAGATCCCCCCTGCCCAGCAGTATTGTTTCCATCACAAACAGTGCCTGGCAGTTTGGCCAGGGAGAGCAGAGGAACAGGCAGGGTAACAGAGGCAGTGTCAGCTGCATAACATTTTGTTTTACTGACTTGAAAACTCCACTGAACATCCCTTACACCTACAAACAGCAGAGAGAAACCAACAGCTGCATTTCTTGACAATGCCCAGTTCCTTTTCTACTCTGAACAGCAGACATATATATATATACACACACATATATTAGGAAACAGGACAGACAAAGCCTGATTTTCAAATGAGGAGTGTTTGGCCAACATGTGTGAGCTCTGGTTCTCTCCAGCAGCTCTCATCTCTGATGCCTCCCAGCCTTTTTACAGCGTTTTAACTCTTTGTCCTGGTGCAGCTCCATCTCTTTCACATTTGGCAGGAGTTCCTGAGTCCAGGGCAGTGCCTTTTCAAAGCTGCAGCCCCCATAAGTGATCAAAACTCAGCCCTCCACTTTTTCCATGGCTTACAAAACCTGCATGACTCTAATTAGTCGGGATTTGCTCTCCAGTGGGACAGAGCTGCAGGATATTTGCCCAGAATGCCTGCTAGAACACATTACTCCTTCTATTTCACTCTTTGGTTCAGCATACACCTACAGAAGAGAGAACCTAAACAGCCTCTGCTCCATCAGCCATGAGCAGCTCCAACACAGGTTCCAGGCATGACCAACAGTTCTGGGAAGGGACCAGTTATCCCAGGAACAGTTTGCTTCACTGTTATAGACAATCCTTAGTTCAACTATGGGAGGATGTGCAGAGCCAGCACCTTGAGCTGGAAGTGCAAAGTGTGTTAAGTCACTGCTGAACTTGAAAGTCTGTCTGGCTGCTGGAGCTCTGTGAGGAAACAGCTGGCTTTGGGGCTTCCACTTAAAATATTTACACTTGGGCACGGTCCACTGTGCTGAGAATGAATAACTATACATTCTGGAGAGTGCAAATAACATAAAGGAATGTGGCAAGCCAGCATGGTGCCTTTGCCTTTAGGGGTACCTCATACTGTGAAACAGCCAGAGCTCACCTGATGTGCCTGTGCTGCTGCCTCTTGGCATCCTCTCCCAGCCTGTTGAGGGACGGCGAGCGGCTCCGGGAGGACGGAGTGTAACTCCCCACAGTTTTTACAGTTCCATTGGGATTATTCTGCATCTGTTGGAGCAGGTGAGGGGAAAGGCTGCGGTGTGAAGAGGCAGAGGAGGAGGCTGACCACTCGGGGAGGTTGTTGATGTTCAGGTTGTTGTCGCTGTTGGAGCGGAGCAGGATCCGGGGGGCTGCCAAGGTGCTGGGAGGCCTCCTCCTCCTGTTGGAGTAGGTGGGAGCCTCCCTAAAGGGCACTGTGCAAAGAGAGACATGGAGGGTGAGCTCAGATGATTTCACATTTGTGTGTGTTTACCACCACATGCAACATATGGCATTATTTCTTCTGCAGAGACAGAAACTCCACCTTGCCAGCAGAGCTGATCAAATTATCCTTAGAACATCATTAAATCAAAAACAACAGAGCAACATGAACCTGTTTGATGGCTTGAATACATGGTGAGGCAACACCAGTGCCCTGAGCCTGCTGAGCACTCTGAACTGTGCTCTAGGAAATGGGAAACACCTCATTATTGCCAAGTTTGAGGCTCAGAAAGTTTATTTCCCTGCTGTGTTGTCACATTCAGTCAGAAAGGCACACAACAGGGCTGCCTAGCAGAATTCCTGCTGCATGGACTTGCAGTTTCCATCCCCCAGCTGGTACTCAAACTGTTCCAGGCCTAAGTTCAAGTTCAGGCCTAACCTGAAATCTGTGAACAGTCACCTTATCCCCATCTTGCAGGTTAAAAATCGAGGACACAGCTTGCTGTCCTGGCAGAACTCTATTACACTGCTGCAATCCCCAGGCATTCCCCTCTTTCTAATCCTGGCATTCCTACCACATCCATTACTATGGTATATAGAGCATATCACCCCAGGGTAATACACTGGCTCCATCACGTGCCACGTCCCTGGGGGAACACCAGGATATCCAAAAGCTCCAAGAAACTCCTTAATGGAAGAGCCACAACACAAAACAAAGCAAGGGCGACACAAATCTCACTCAGAGCAGAGGGTCCAGCCCTCCACGTGTGCTCCTGGTTCACACAAGCATTTACACCATCTTCCACATCTCCTTTTCCCACTCCGGTGGGTCAGTTTGTCCCAAGTGCAACTTAGAAGGCAAATTCCCTCATAAAAAAGCAACCAGTTATCAGCAGATGGGATAGCATTTCCTGCCCTGTCATAAAGGAATTGACCCCAAAACCTCATGCTGGCCTTGATCCCCATTATTGCAACTGCCCTCATTAATTTCTCTCAGTGGAGCTCGCGGGGTCACAGGATCTGAGCCAAAGTGCACAGATTTACATCCAAAAAGTCACAGTGGCAGAACTAACAAAATGCAGCCAGGCACTATCCTGAGGGCTTCACTGAGCTGTTGTAATTCTCAAAGAAAAAAATCATATGTAAATTGGGAAAGAAGACCCACAAAATATCATTCTTTATGTCTAAAGTGCCAGTAAGTGCCATTTATAAAGAGCCAGAAATGTCTATTCATTCAATACCCTTCAAAACCACACAAAAAACCAGAATAAGAATGTCTGTCATACTGTGCAAGTAAATAAATTCACATAAATATGAATATAGATAGGAATCAATCTGTCCTGCCTTGAAATAGAGCCTTTAATTGAGAACAAAGCAAAATTTAAGGTTTCAGTGCAAAACTGAGAGCATATTTATAGCATAAAATAGAGATGGAACTGCGAGTAAAAGAATGGTTTGTATCATTTTCACCAGAGTCAGTTTATGATTACAGTTTATCAATTACAATTCTGAATATTTTACAATAACATCCTTTGTATTTCCAGTGAGCTGAAACTTCCTCTAGTAAACAACTCAACAACCTCTGAACAACCAAACACGGGAACAGCATGCACAGAAAGGGCTTCAATTCATTCCCATGCTTCCTTTGAAATAAGGGAAATAGCCTTTAAAATCTTTGAATGGGAGACAGCACACAAGTTCAAAGCTTATGCTGGAAACTAGAAGAAACTCTGGATAATCTTCCTGACATTTCAAGTTTTTTCCCATTCCATATTTCTTTAAGGTTTCAAAGCAGCCGAGGGTGTCATGAGAGCACCTTGGTGCTTCAGGTGTCACAGTGAAAGCCCCAGTTAGTGCTAACTTCCAGCAAACTCACAGCATTTATCTCCAAAACTGGCACATACAGACCCTTAGGTTGATGTGTGGGGCAGAGATGCGACATTTCTACATTCCTTTTATTTTCAACATTTGAAATACAGCTCCAGAAAGCACTTCATTGAAGGTGGGGATCTTTCCCAGGTACAACAAAGCATAATTCAGTCAAGGGGAAAACACACAAACTGAGTACAGGGGATATTTGGCACACTCAGGTTTGCTACCAAAAGCTCCAATGCTGTTCCCCCAGCTCACCAAAGTTTGCCTTGGATTCAGTAAAAATTGGGTCTGACCTTTAAATTTCAATTTCTCATTAAGCTGACAGCAGCCTGCCCAGCCCTTCTAGCCACAGGCTGAGAAAACAAAATCCTGCCAGCGTTTGGGGGTGTTTACTGGGACTCTGGAGAGGATTGTGGAGTCTCTGCTGGTGGCAGGGGGAGGGAGGACAAGGACAGGGTGCCAGGGCACGGTGACAGCACGGACACAGAGCTGCAGGACACATCTGTACTGACAGATTGGAGAAGCCACCCTCAGGCACCAGAGGAAAGGAAATCTTCTTCCCTTACACACCTCAGGAGCATTTTACAAGCCCATTTAAGAGTTTAGCTTTTGTTTTGCTATTAATGCTCTATTCTTGAGGAGAGAACTACGAGCAAAATTAGCCTTTACTACAGGAAATAAACAGGGAAGGGGACAACTAATTACACCAATTGATGCGTGTCTAACACAAATCTTTTATAGAAAGAGTTAAAAATAAGCATTTCTGTGCCTGAAGTGATTAATATTCCACCCAACTGTTTCTTTTCCTCAGCAATCTGCAAACTGTAAGTGGGTGGGTATTTTTTTAGCTACTTCTTATCGGCATTATTTATATTATTTTCACAATTAAAAAACAGAACTACAACAAAAAATGATGAAATGCAAATGTCCATGCTCTAGTCCCTGTTGGACTTTGCTTTCCCCTAATATTTCACCACGTTTCAGAACTGCAAGAATAACTGTGGCAAAACTTGTTTGGGAAAAACACTTAATATAAAATGACATGAAAATGCCTGAACCAATTCCATGCCCCAAAAGTTTAAATTTATCATCCCTAAAAGCATACTTGAAAGTACCACATAATCCTTCCTCCAGCTCTCTGAATTCTATTCCTGGCACTTCATACATCTGAAGGTGCAATTCAGCACCATTCACTGACAAAATTCACCTAGGAAAATCCTTCCATGTCTCCAAATGCATTTCTTAGGGAACAAAAACATTTTTATAACTACTTGATTCTTTAGAGAAAATCCTAAAAGGAATAAAGTCACATCCAGCTTTAATAACCACTTGCCTAAACGGACTAACATCAAATAATGTTGAGAAAGAAATCGCAGGAATTGATTAATTATAGAGTCACTAAGCTCATCATATTAAATGTACACAAGAAAACACCAGTCTGAAACATCAAAGTGTTCTGCTTTCATCGCTTACCTTCTTTCTTTGTGAAGGCATTTAACAAAGACTTCATTTTCCCTTTTTACTTTAGCAGCAATCCCCTCATTATATAACCTTTGCAGGCAAGAAAGAGGCAAAAAAAAGATTAAAAAAAATAAAAAATAATAATATTTGAAAAAAAAAAACACCAACAATCAAGCTACCCAATTTCTATGTGTTCAGGCTGGCTGCACCCTGACATAAGCAGCAGGTTTCTGGGCACTGTGGAATTGCGAGCATAGCTGGGCATGCAGTACCCAGCGTTCTGGTGACAAAGCCCACCCCACATTCTGTCTGTCAGCTGGGAGCCAACTGTGCACAGACTGGAGCTGCTCAAAAAAAAAAAAAAAAAAAAAAGAAAAGCGCTCCCGCTATCTCTCGCAGCATTAGTCATGTGAACCTGCCGCCGCCACAGCCCCGCAGAGCAGACGCGGCTCCCGCTCCCGGCACCGACCGGAGCTGCGGGGCAACATTCCCCCATTGCCCTGCCCAGGCGGGAGAGGGGCTGGGGCAGCTGCGGCTGGGCACGGGAGAGCCGGCCAGGGCTGGGAGCTGCCGGGGACCTGCCCTTGGCTCTCAGCTTGCACAGCTGCCTCTCGGTGCTCAGAGCATCCCACTGTTTATTCGCTTGTTGCTATTTACGTGTTTGTTGCTGTTTACTCACTTTTTGCTATTCATTTCCTTTTCCCTATCTATTTCCTTTTCACTATTTCTTTTCCCCCATCGATTTCCCCCTCTGCTCTTCACTTTTTGCCATTTATTCCCTTTCCCCTATTTATTTATTTATTTATTTATTTATTTATTCCAAAGGACCAATCTGAGGAGAAGCACCAATCATCCCAAGCTTCACACAATGACCACGTTAAGGATGGAGCCAGACCTGCCACTACATAGAATCTCTCACCTATATTCCAGTTTGAAACAGAAGGAATGATTTTGCTGTATTCCAGTTTCAAACAGAGGGGATGATACAAGCACAATTATTCTCCCCTCCCCTTCCATCGCTCTGGAATAAAACAGAATTTCTTTTTGGACTTCAGAGCACGAGTATTCTTACTTCAGAGTAAGAACACCAAAAAAAAATCGACGAAGCTCGTTTGGTAACTTCAATGCAGATGCCAGGAAATACAAGATATAACCAGAGAAGTTTGGAAAGTCTTAATTCTGAATGAAAAAGAAACCCAGGGATGACTGTGCTTGGCAGTGCAAACATACTTCCAGAGGAAGAGCAGATAACTGAAACAGGCATATAGGAAGGAGGGGGAGGTGCTAAAAATCACAAAAATTTTAAGCAGATCTACTTAAACCTATGATGCAAAGATTCCAAAGGATAAGAAATTCATGGTCTAATAAAAAAGAGCAAACTACATTAAAAAATTGCCTTTTAGTAATATAAACTATATAACAGGTAATAAATATTTATTCTATTTCAGGCTTCTTCACTCATCACTAATACATCTATTTGGAAAATCAAGGGGTTTTTACTGAGAAAACTGCTTCAAGAAAGATAGAAAATAAATTACCTAAATGGATTTAATATCTGTGTGCATAGTGATCTCACAGTTAACATGGAACTGAAAAGAATTATTAAGCATAAATAAATTTAACAGTTTAAACTTAATTTAACATCACAGTGTTTAATTTACAAAGAAAATAATATCTCCCTAATATAATTTTACATTTGGTTTAATTTATTTTTGAAAGCAACTATCCTTAGCAGGTGGAACTCTTACCAGAGGAAAAGGACATAGCACATGTGCAGGATTAAACATTTTTATTTGACAGGAAAAAAACCTTCTTCATGACTTCTAATAGATGCAAGGCTTCCTAAAGAATAACTTTGAACTTTAATTCATTAACTTATAAATATGTGCATTAATTAGCTCCACAGAAGAATCAATATAATTTCCAGAACAAGAACTGCTCCACCAGGGCTGTGCCACTAATTTGAATTATAACCCTGTGTGGGTTCCATTTTCTAATATCTTCATCCAATCCCCTGATTATATTTGGGGCTGCAAAACACAAAGGAACTAGGAGTGTTAATGGAACCCTTAAACTGCTTTTTCCTTTCTCTGGGTGGAAAGCAGTGACAGCCCAGGCCCCCAAGGACAGAAATTAGGCCAGGGAAGGGTTAACTCAATCCTGCTCATTCCTGTCTGTTCATATACAGTAAAATAAAAACAGACAGGCAACTGTAGTCAATCAAAATCAATCCCAGGGGGGATTTTTATTAGATTCTCGCCAGAGCTGTAACATTTCATCATCTGGAGGTTTCTAATCAGTGTTATAAAAACATCCAAAATATGAAAGTCACTTGAAATTATTAAATTTTGTGGAAATGGTGGGAACTCTTTCAGACCTACACCATCAGAGAGATCACCTGATGAGTGATCATTTTATTCCATTTAACTGTCTGTCTTTTCCCCAACGTGGGAAATGCAATTTCTTCCTACATGGCAGAGCCTCCTGCAATAACCACTATTGTACAATGGAAAATGTGACAATCAAGGAAGTCAGTGAACACTTGCAGCTGCAGTTTTTGAGCTTCTCTCATTTTCACTAATAGCATATTAGAATTTGTTTATTTTAACAGAAGTCCCAAATTCTGCGGTGCTGGCAAATTAAAAAAGAAAATATTCCAGCAGCTTCCACTCCTTCCTGAAAGATTTCTGCCTCACAACTGTAGCCTCGGTATTATCACCTCAGGACAAAAACTTAATAATTTGACTGTGCCCATACCCAAGCATTATATAACCCACAAGCCATTAGCATCCTTAATCTAAAAATCATGAGGAACCTTCCAAACAGAGGTGAGGTAAACCCTCATTTCCCTGCTCCTTTGGTAGGTGCTCAGAAAAACGTGTGGGAGCTCTGCATGTCCATGACTCTGAAAGAAAAAAGCCACCTTAAACAGAAACTAAACATTCTCAGGTTAATTTTGATGAACCTTTCTTGTGCATTTCTAACACCAGTTTTTATGGGTGTTTAAATCCATAACCCCCATTAGAAATCTATGGAAAATCAGTGCCTTACACACTCTTGAGGATCTATTTTTAGGTACTTAGATGCCCAATGTCTTATTTAATCATCTCTCCAACACACCTTTAGGGTCCAAGGCTTCTTAGATAATGGTCAACCACAGCTGTGATTGCCATGATTTATTCTTTCCTGATTTTGTCCATTTTGGAGCTCCTGTCAGAAAAATCCCTCTAGCTGGTACATACATGTAGGTTCTTGTTAAAAATTCAGTCCTTAGCATATAGAAATGCATTTCTCTGCACCATAAAACAGGCTTCCCGTATGCTAAGCCACCAAATGGGGAGTTAGACAAGAAAAGAGAGATTCAAATATAGACTGTAAAGAACATAAAGGCTCTTGGGGAGGAAAAAAACCACCCAACCTAGGCTGCTACAGTGCTTCTAGATGACTGACTTATTCCAGAAAGCCAGAAGGTGGTCATGAACCCAGGCAGGGGTGACAGATTCAGAAGGACTCCACCTCAGAGCAACAACTGAACCGATTTTATAAAGCGAAGTGCTTGGGGTTTTTGTTAATTTTTTCTGAATAAAAAATCTGTGGAGCTTTCTCAGGGAGCTGCAGTTAAAGCAGCACAGAGAGAGAAGCATCTGAGCCCACTGAAATGCTGCTGGGAGAGCCCAGCCTGGGCTGACCTGCTGTTATATCTCTGTCAGCAGCATCTTAGCACCCAGCTACCCATGGTATCAACCAGCTCTTGGCAGCAGCCTTGGGGCACTCAGCCTGAGCTCAGGGGTAGAACAGGGGCAGGAGACTGTGAGTAGGAGAGGACAGCAGAGGGATGGCTCAGGAACAGATGGCAGGAGTTATCAATTAGAAAAAAAAGCAAAAAATAGCAGTGGGAGCTGCACAGCCATGTGCCAGACACCCCTTCCATCACCCGGCACCGCCGCTCCAGGCTGTGCTCGCTGTGACAAGGGCCAAGGAACCCAGAACCTGCCCAGAACTTCCTGGAAAACCAACAACAAGGACTTGGAAAGGCTCTGGGCTCAGGCACAGCTCTGGGGATGGCTTAATCACAGGCAATTTCTTGCTTGGTGGAGAGATCTGGCCACAGAATTCTGCAGAAAACACTTTAGTCATTTTAATAACAAAGCATAGGAGGTGTATGTGTTTGATGGCACAACCCAAATTAATTTAAAAGTTGATGAATCCACAGTTGCCACATATAAATTACATTAAAAATCACAGGAAGTGAAAATCAATCCTTTTTTTCTTTTTCTTTTTCTTTTTTTTTTGCCATATTCAGTTGATTATAAATTATCCCTCACTAAGATTACAGCAGCAATGCAAGGAAAGCACTCAAAAAGCTGAATGTGCCTGAGAAGGGAAACCAGTTCACCTCAGGGCTTTACTTGCAGATGCTCACACATCAAGGAGAGACAGAGGATCTTCTTGTTAGATTACATTCAAAAATTGCTAAGTATTGCTTCAAAACTTGCTACATGTCAGAGCAAATGTCTGACATCTCTCTGAGAGGTTGGAAGGTACTAAGTGGAGAAATTATGATCCAGAAGAGTTTGAATAAGATTCAAAAAGAAAAATTACCAGGCTCAATGTGGCAATACTTGCAAATATCTGAAGCTCTGCCTGAGGCAATACAGATACATAGATCAGAATTTACCTGAGAATAGAGATAAAACCTCTGTCCCCAAGGATGAGAGATGGCTTTGTGTGAGGAATCTGGGTCAGGGGTGCAGAGAGATGTGAACAATAGAAGGTTAAAAGGTGGGGAAATGAAACCCTCCAATTCTCTGGGAAAGACTGGAATCGGGGAGGAAACAATGGCCAATAATGAAGGAAAAGTCTTGCAAGTAGCAGCTTGAAGAGAGAGAGAAAAGCAAAAGCAGTGACAGAAAGCTCTGATAGCTGAAGGGGAATTCAAAAACAAGATTGAAATCTATCAGCAATGTGGAAGCAAGCAGCCAATCTGAATAAAATATGGCTGGCTGGCTTTCATTCTAACAGGTATATTGCTATAAAAGAAGCAACTTATCCAAATAAAGCCATGTATTTTCTGTAGTTCTGGAGAACATTCTCCCTGGAATGGGAAGACCAGCTCTGACAAGGCTTTCTCAAGATTTTATGCTCCCAGAGCACTCACAGCCCCGCATTTCTATAATTTCTGTTTGCGTTGAAAGTAACATCCACTCTTACTCTGAATAATACAAATAACTTCAATAAATATTTTTGCACTCTGATAACAAAGAGTTTTCTCTACTGGCCATGAAGACAAGGAAAAATAGAATCTTTTAAAAAGTAAATAGTTTTTGTGAACTCTTTCAGAAAAAGGCAATAGGTGATTTGCAGTCAATAAAACACAAAACTACTTGTCGTAATTGATTTCTTTAAATATGAACTGGGCTTATTTCAAAGTGTGTTTTTCATCAGCAAATAGAACTCCTCCAGAGTGGTTCATCTTTACACGGCAGCAAACTCTGAGTAACCAGCTCCTTACAAGTGTCCTTGAAGCAATAGATGAACAACTTGCAGAGTATTTGGACAGAAGGATCCATTTAGCTCAGACAATCAACTTGAACTGAAAGCAGTCAGTTGTGAACCCCTGAAGCTGCATTCTTTTACTTCCAACAAGAAGAGAGAAAATAGGAATGAAATATAATTATATCCCACTACAAATTCTTATGCTCTCTAAAAAAGCTGGTGAAAGGATGGTGCAATTTTCCCCACTAATAACACACTGAGAAATCTTGTCCTGATGCAGCATCACTCGGAAGGACTGAAGTACACAACAAATTAATTTCATTCCTGGCATTATGTATACATTGAGTTGGGAAAAAATATCACTTAACATCCGGGGGCTGTGCATATCCCAACCCAAGTAGTTTATGCTGGGGAAAAAAAATAACAAAGCCATGTCATTCAGAGAGAGTTTCATGGCTGGTGGCTCCTGTAACAAAGACTCTTCCCCTAAATCTGACACTCATGGGCCTCGGATGCAGCATCTGAATTTGTGGCTGCAGCCCAATGTCACAGAGGAGAACAAGGACAAATGCAACTACACAAGATGCTGAGCAAATTATCTGCACCAATATTGGGCTGCACCACGCATCCATGTCCTGGTGTTGTACAGAAAACAATCTAATTTTGCCTTGGTGTAACTTTCTTCCTACCAGAAGCTCTGCATGAATTCCTTAAATCATTATGTTGTTCCAGGCTTTATTCAGTGATTTGATTTCACTGCTTTAATCTAAGTGTGAACCTCTTTAGTAAATAGTGGGACAAAGCATCTGTGCTTCCAAAAGTGTTGGTGGATCATGTCAGTTTTATTTAGAATAACACCATTTTCATAACTGAAAAGTGTATATTGCTCTCAATGGAACAAAAAAAAAAAGATTGGACTCTTGTAGAGGTTTCAAAATATATAACTGGTCAGATGTTAAAGTTCATGCATGAGTGTGAGTGTGCCAAGGCAGGTAGGGTAAGAAAACAGCAAAGAAAGAAATTCATAATATTTTCTTTTAGCTCCAGCTCCTTCTTCTTCTCCAGCTCTTAAGTCCTGGTGTGCTTGACTGCCATTTTTCAATCTCATTTCCCCTTCTTCTCATTGCTACAGTTGCCTTTCACTGCTTCCCTCACCAATTCACTAAGGACAATCTTCCTGCCACCCAGATCCAACAGGAAATAAATGGCATATAAGAGCAGGCCAGGAGAGAGAATTTCTAGAAGATACCACATCATGGCAAAGTTACATAAAGTTGGCAACCAAGACAAAAGGATGGGGATAGAAGAGGAGCTGGACACAAGAAAACAGCAACTAGAAGAGGAAGATTCATGGGAGGTTGCAACATTTAAATGCATTAACAAGAGTGGAAATAAGCCAAAGTTTAATTGTGAAGAGAGAAGGGAACGATCAAGCAGTAAATACAACATTACTATAAATTTTTACTGGTTTATTGCACTTTGGGGGGAATCCTTCCATGGAGTAAGGAATACAGCATTTTACTGAGGAGACTGAGCTGGGCTTGAGCTGTCAGCAAAGGAACTGAAACTTTGGGAGCTTTTCCCTCTGCTGGCTGGCTTCCCACAGGTACTGCCACTTTATGATGTATTTAATGACAAAAACCTGCATTGCCACTTTCATTCTCATTTTACAGCAGAGCCCATTTTTATCCTGGCAGAAGCATTGGTAAGCCAGAAACTAAGCACCAAGAGAACTGAATTATTGACTCTGCAGCCTCCTTGAAGCCCAGGAATCTGCAAGAAGTGAGAAGAGAATTTAGGGAGAGAATCCTGGTGGGGGTTGTGGGTGTAGAAAGCAAAAAGCATTTCTGTGATTGTAGATTTTCAAATGTGGAGCTAGTGAGACCTGTCATTATGGCACCCCACATTATCCTCAGCACAGTTATTCCCCTCTTACCTAAGTGACTTTCAAGAATTACTCCTCTGCTCTTATTCTCATCATCTCAATTCCAAAATGGACCTAAGAACCAAGTAATTCACACTGACACTTCTGAGAAAAGGCACATTTGGGTTACCTGAGCAGATAGTCTCCCACTACAAACTTCCAGTTGTCTTTTCTGCTAAAGATGGGAGATACACAACCATTCACCCCACCAAAATATCTTCTCTCCTAAATAGGGGATTGCAAGCTCTATCCAAAGTCATGTTATTAAGCAGGATCTTTAAAAGATAAAACCCAATAATTTAAGCTGATAATTGTCTTGCTATCCTTAGCTCCATTTAGACATTTGGTGTTAAATAGAAACTAAAACATTGCTGACTTATTCATTAAAATAACAGTATTTTAAATTGTATTAGTAGCCTACATTTCTTCATCTCAAAAATAACTGCTAATGAATCATGCTGGTACCACTAAGACAGGATAAAAAAAGCCTGCATCCGCTGAGGCAGGGGGTTATCTCTGTACAAATATGTAGGTGTCTGCAGCATTTATAATGTTCTCAGTGCTGAATCCCATTGAGAAAGGAAAGCTTGCTCACTGAAGGGGTTCTGAGGTGGATTAATGATTTAAGTGATGTCACAATACTCTCCCTACTTCTGCTTCAAGACATCATCACATGTGTTTTACGATATTTGAAAATGTTGAGGAAAGATTTCTTTTCCCATCCTGTTTCTTGATGCTTCCAGCAGATTAAGTTTCGCACTGGCAGCTGGGTTTAGATTTTATGTAACAAGAAAACAAAAAAGGGCTGTTGTTAAATAGGTTAGTAAGTCAGAGCAGGTAAATAAGATCAGTTGAAAGAATAAAGAAGGTGCAGGCTTTAAAACCATCATCAAAAAGTAATTTTATGAATAAACTATTTCAGAAGCAGTGTCATCTATTCTTATGTTCCTGGCATAAATCTGATGTTCATTAATTCAGTGGAAAATGCATGGCTGACATCCAAGACATTAGTATGAAGAGAGAAGAGTTCTGGATATTATTTGGCAGTCCCACCCCCGGACATCATGACTACTACAATGAAATTTGACTTCCGTGTTCAAGTTTCAAAATAACTCTGTTTTCTTCCGGACAAGAACTGATGCAAATAGTGCTAATGCACATCCCTTAAAAAGAATGGGATCAGAGAAAGGAGAGGAATTGTATGAATATGGGAACTGCATTGTGTTGCCCTCTACTAAGTCATGGCATCCCAGATGCAGATTCTTGATGGCTCTGAGTAGCTGCAGAATTTGTGTTTAGGAGAGGAATCATTCTCACTTTGGTGTCACCTGTACACTGGTGACATCTGTGTGACTATTCCATGTGTCCAGCAGCACTTCCACTGAAGGAAGGATCATTTGGCATCAGCCACCTAGGATCCAGTCTGTGGCCATCTACAGAAGCACACCTAATTTAAGATGATGACTGCACTCACAAATTCAAGGGCACAATTCAGGCATTAAATGTTTCAGGAACAAAACCACATATCTTTATAAACAAAAATAAGTGCATGAAGAATACACTGTGTATCCAGAGGAAAAAGTGGATAAGACAGAAAACATAAAACAGGGTGACATCAAATATGCATTTCAGATACTACATTAGGAAGCTTCAGCTGAGGAGTGAATTCAAATCACTTGCAATATTTTTTGTTTGCTAGAGCCCTAAACCAAAGGAAATAGCCAGCCCTCAGCTCCACCAGCAGACACCAGAGGGTTTCTCTAGGAACAATCCTGCAGGAATTCTGATCAGCTTTGTCTTCTGAGGAGCCACTGCTACAAACAGAGAGGTGACCAGAGAATCCAGGACACCTCTGTTACAGCAGGGGACAGAAACACAGAGATTATTCTCATTCCCTGTGTCAAGTTCCCAGTGGGGGTCAGGAAAAGCCTAAAGTCATTCTCTCAGCTGGGTGATGATGGGTGGAGGGTGGTAAAACAGTATAAAAATTTAAAAGCTGAGGAAAACTTCTATAGAATCCCCTCAAGTAAATTTTCCATGGAATTTTAAGATATCTTTCCTGGCCAAGAATTTGGCAAGAAATTTAGAGATGACTCACCCTAAGACCCCCTGGCTAGGACCATGCTTCACTTTATGTTGGGAAGGAACATCAAAGGTATTATTAGCAGAAAAGGAGAAGAAATAAATAGGCCTCACAGGACACATCTGAGATCAAGAAATAAAGTACAAGTGGAGGTGGAAGGACTGAAAGACAGGAAGAAAATACACCAAAACTCCAGTGATTCCCAGCAAATCTGGGAGCTATAATCTGGAGGAGGTTCCAGAGGAGCAAATGAAGATGGGTTGCTGCTGTCAGCTGCTCGGGAATGCCACTGCTCCATGACTCAGGGAATGTCAGCAGCACACGGGAGACAGAGTGTGCTGCACGAGGGAGGGAGGTGCAAGCCCTGAAACCTGACTCAGGGTCTGAGCACCAGGCACCACTTCAAGGATTAATCAAACCAGCCAAAAGCAATGCAGGAAATAGTGAAGATGCAGGAGTAAGCAGTGATTTACATTTATGTAGGAGACTATGAAAAGGAAAGGCTCTGAAGATCCAGTGAGGGAGTCACAGAGTCCTGACACTGGGACAGAGGCACCTCTTACTCTGTGGGTTGTTAAGCAATAAATAAAGGAAAGACACAGCTGTTTAAATTCTAGCCCCAGTAAAGGGGATTTGTTTTTTTACTCTGGACTCAATGGGGACTGGAATTTCAGTCAGGAAATAAAGAACCCTGTGAATGACACAAGCCAGGACTACTCCAGACCCAGAGAAATGGACCTTTGTAGGATAGCTGGAAGAGACTACAGGAGATTTTCTGGTCATTAACTGCCAGGAGTGGACAGTCCTGTCTGCAATAGGTATTGCTGAGTGGTAAACAACATCAGAAACAAACCACACGGTCTCTCCCTTTACCAACACCTTACTCTGCCTCAGTGTGCATTTGGGTTTTGAATCTCACTAAGTGAGCCTCCCTGACCTTGTTCTCTGTTCCTTAAAGGAAGAACTGTCAGGGATTTTGTTGCTATCCACTATTACAGCTGGGAAAACCTTTGTAATTCTAATTGATCTTTCTTATCTCTTCTGCCACTCTCCATTACAGGAAAAAGGAGAGGGGGAAGCAGCTGTCTCCTAACTACAACCATTTTATTGGCTTTTACACCCTGACATCTCTCAGTATTCTGCATTTTCAGTGCATACCCAGAGCAGGTGATGCCTAAGTCAGGGACAGGACAAACCTCCCAACACAGGTGAGGTGTTGTAAATGCCAGGTGAGAAACACATCCTCACTAATGGGGAGCTCTGCAAAGAAAGGACATGCAAACACACACAGGAGGAAAGCAGAAGAGAAAAGAAGCCTCAGGGTCTAGGGACTGTGTTCCCAGTGACAAATAGACCCCATAAGCATTTAACTGCAGGCAAAGGTAGTGTAAGAGCAGAAAGTTCAGGAAACAGGCTGGCAGAAAATAACACCATTGCTCCAGAAATGAAGGAACTGAGGAAGGACACTGTGAGGGGAGGGCTGAAGTAGTTAAACAGGAGTCTAAGCCTTACTATGAGACAAAATTTAGGGAACAGTTTGAAACAACCCAGAAATAAATGGAAAAGGAGATAGGATATCAAAACAAGACAGCAATTTAATACTGAAGGTGATAATCACAGATGGGTATTTCTGAGCAAACAGGCACAGGCACACATCAGGGACAGAAATCACCACTGTGCCCAGAGCAAACAGGCACAGGAAATGGTGCCTGTTCCAGTAGGCTTCAGGAACTTTCCAAAACACAGCACACTGAGGAAAAGCTCCTAACTAGCAGAAGGAAGACTTACCTAGCTTGACACTACATGCTAGGAGCTCCCAGGGAACACGGGAGGATCCCAGCAGGCTGATCACACTGCAGGATGACATCCTCAGCTACTCCTGCCAAGAGCAGGATGATCTAAAGCAGCAATTTTTGCATGCAGTCATGCAAGGCACACACAGCCAGCGGGACTTTCAAGCATGACCACAGCAGAAATTTCTTTGGATAATAAAGACCTCTAAGGTCCTCAAGCTAGTATGGGAATAAAGTGATGAAAGGAATGAGAACAAGTATTATAAAACAACTTTAGGGCTTGATTCCTTCAAGAACAGAGTAATTTTTTTTAGGAAGGCACTTACTCATTACTAATCTACAGGCATTAAAAATTAGTGTCCTTAATAAGCTGGGAAGGACATTCAAATATTTAGAAGAGTACAAGTACTAAGTAATTCATGTAAGTAACAAAAGCACTTTAGTGCTAGAGCAAAATCCAGCAAGCACTGCTGTGTGTATTCCCAGACCAAGGAACAAAAGGGAACATGGCTCATGTGTGAATTCTGGATTCACTGCTGGAGGAGTTCTCTAGGTCCACTTAATTGAATTCTGAAAGATAAACTTTACTGGAGCACAGGCCTAAAAACAATTTTAAAAACCCCAAACATTCTAAAATGTACTTTTTTTACAGCACCAACTACCTGTACAGATCTGGCATTTCTCTGCCTCTCATCACATGGTGCTTAATTGTAGTTAAATTCATTCGTTTTATTCATTGCTTAGATTTTTCATTATATTGTTACACACACAAAACCTCCCACATTATTTGTGCTTGGTGACCCCTCAAAGCATCATCATTCAGCACTCAAAAGGACTGGGATTCTCTCCATATGTATTTAAACGCAGTTTGATTAAATAAATATATTTCATTTGCAGAATATTGCAGGAGGACTGGAAAGAAAGAAAAAACAATTAAATTGTACCCTATGGAAAAATACCCACTTCTTCATTTTTCTTGAAAGTGTCCAGATCTACACTAAGAAAATTCTTCCACAAATTCATCTTGGAAAAACCAACATTTTTGCTCACTGTGGTTTGAATATTCTGTCCAGTTACATGTCTCTGTGAAAGCCATCATTAGATCATTTTCTGTCCCATAGCAACCACTTTGTTTTCTCAGGGAAATAAAATATTTTCGCCTCCTCAGGCAATACCTTTCTCTGCGTGGTTCCCTAAATTAAGCTGTTTGTAATCCAAAGCTAACATCCCAATTTACACTGGTCCTCTCAAGGATTTATATCTATGGATGTGGAGAATAAACTGCTTGCCAAAGGCTTTTCTAACTCTATATATGTGTGCATGTCCACAGCAAGAGTTAAAATTTCACATTTTATATAGAAAGCCTTTATATAGAATGCCTTTTAAAAATAAAGTTTTTCTTTTTTTTAAATAAGCATTTCCTTATTTTAAAATTACAGATTCAAGTTATTAATTTACATCATTAAACAATTATCTGGAACAGAGTGACGGAAAGAAGAAAGAGGTATTGTTTTAACAGTCTGAAGGTGCAATGATAATTTATATCTGAATTTACTGAGTGATAGGAAGGTAAATAAGCCACCAGAGACTTTCAAGCCACTTGAGAGGATCTTCCTGTAGCTGTCAGAGGTGTCATGGTAATCCATAAACTTCAGGGCTCCTGGCCACAGCCACCAGTTCTCTAACAAAGGTTCTCAGTTCTTTAACCCAGCCTTCTGTGGAGCTGACTTTGTCTTTAAAAGGATTTTTTAATTATTAAATCACACTAAAGTGACTATACCTCTTTTAAATAATTCACTGATGCTGTTTCACTGTGCAAGTCACTGCTGAAATTCCCTACAGGCATTACACAGAAGCAAAATGGAGAGAAAGGCAGAGTGGAGTAAAAACCACCAAAGCAGTGGCAAAAAAACCCACAGAAGAAGAATTTGTACCACCCTGTGACTTGCTGTGACCACCTGGGAGCTTGGCTGCTGTCCTGAATGTGGTCTCCATTCAAGCATAAAAGGAATACCATGAAAAAAAGACTTCAAAAAAAATTTTTTTTAATTTGGTAATCCTATTACATCTTTCTATGGCATCAAAATGTCATTTATTTAAATTTTAAACAACGAGGGGCACTGGAACATGCAAAAAGTCTTCCAGAGGAAAACTGAAATGAGAGATGGAAGGCTAAACAGGATGCAAACACCCACCCAAAACTCTGTAAGAAGAGAGTAAGAAAAAAAAAAAAAGACTTAACTGGCCGTTGTACTACTCCAGCTCTTTAGGAAATGTCATTTCTCCACCCAAATTCTGAAAAAATAAACACTGAGAAGGTTAAAAAGGTTTAAAAAAAGCCAAATGGATTGGTGAAATGTGTCCATCTCCAGACAAGGTTTTCAAACCAGTATAGAAGGAAGGCTGGTAGGAATCAGTTTGTTCTCATGGTACAATTTCAAATTTTTTGTCATCAAGCTTTAATGCAAGGCAAAGACATTATCTGAGCAGCATTTCAATGATGATGCAACGTGATGGGTGCATTGCATAATGTCACAGGATATCAGAAGATGTGTCCCGGTGTAACCTCCCTCGCTCCCAGGGAGAAGCTCCTGAAAATGCAGGAGGCTCTTCACAGCTTGGGAGCCGTCACTGGGAAGTTGTCACTTGTTTTCAATAACTGAGCAGGATTTGTCGCTACCCAGCCTCAGTGGGGCCAAATTCTTCCTTATGAAACTGAGCCTCCATTGGCTTCTGCCAGGCTCATCCTTCTCCTTCCATTTGTTACAATTCCTGGCTCCCGGGCACGGAAAAGAAGGGGACAAAATCCACTCCAGGCAAGTGCTGTGCTCCTTCCTTTGGGGGCTGACTCAAAGCTGTGCTAATTAAACCAGGACTCCAATCCCATCAGTCAGGGATGCCTGGGACAGGGGGACACTTCAGTCACTGTGTCCTGAGACAGGGAGGGCTGATCCAAGAGCTTGCTGGGCTCAGGGAACTGCTAAACCACCAGCTAAGTCAAGCCTAGATCAGCTCAAAGCAGGCAAGCAAATATAAATTAGTGGAAGCAGGACTAGCAATTTTGCAGATTGGTTTTCTAACCTGTTTTGCATTTTTCATTTTCAGTGTTTTGTATTAATTTCTCTGCACATTCATCCTTTTAAGAACTAGATGAGCTCTCAATGCCCTTTCTTAGAGATGAAAGGTGATGCCACACACTGCGTGTTTATGAACAATTTATCAGTTAAAGATGGAGCAGAATTAGAAAGCCCTGAGATTTTAATTCGTTGTTAAGTAATTGTCATGGCAGCTTCTGACAAGAACAGAAAAATGTCATAAAACTAGGCAGAGCTTAGCAGTCAAGATAATTTCCACCTTCTAATAAAACCAAAGCAGGTACACCTATACATTCCTTTACAAAGCCTGTAACCATGGTAGGAAAAGCAGCACAATTTATTCTGACAACCTGTAATTCCTCCTTATGCCACAGTTTAAATAAAATTTTTAAAAATCTGCAGGGCCACTACATTATAACTTTAAACCAAGAAACACAAAACCTAATCAAACAGCATTGAAAACTTCATCTTAGCTGGGGCTCAGGGGGCAAGGCTTCAAACATTCCTGTTACAGCACAGCACCACTTTGGCTGAAATAACATTAAATGCCTTGAAAATACATTGGGGAAGAGCAGAGAAGGAAGTTCTAAGGGGATTTATGAAAAAACGATGGCAGGAGCTTGGGGATTGACTACCAGGTCTCCAGGATGGAGAACAGCTTCCCACCTTGGGCAAAGGGCAGAGGACACTGCACAGGAATTCAGAGGGTCAACAAACTGAGATATTTTCATTATAATGCTGATTTCACCAAACTCTTCTTCAGACTTCCCTCATCTTGACCAAAATCAAGAAAAGTGCTATTTGAAATATCTAAACAGCTCTGAGTGGGTCAAGGCTGCAGAAGCAAATTAAAAGCAGTCACCCCTATCAATACTGGAGCTTCCAGGCACTGTCACTCTTCATGAACAACAGTCCAAAGGAATCTACATCCTGGCAATTTCCTATAACACTGTGGAACTAACACTGAGAAATTATTTTTCTTTCAGGCATAAGAGTGGCAAGCAATAATAATTAAATTTTTTCTAACTGAATGTCTCTCCCCATTTTAAGTGACTTCTTTCCAAACAATAAAGAAGCAATTTAAACTGTAATACAGAACAGTTATCCCATATGATTTATTCCTCCAAAATGTACTGTACAAGCAACAAGGAAAACAAGGAATCTGAATCATGTCTTACACTCATGATGGAAAGCATACTAGCTAATTCATCTCTGCTGATTTTAAAAGTTTATTTGGGTTTTAAGAGAACTCTTTAGTGGGGCTTTTGATGCTCCAACATGCATTTAAATCCTGGCAATAATTCCTTTGATCCAGAATCAAACACTCCGTCCCACTCACTTCTGAAACTCAGATTCACAAAGTCATACAGTAGATTTAAAGTGTCAGAAGAGCAAATACCTCTAAAACTACACAAAGTGTGTTTAACATTCCCTTTATGCTTTTGATAATACTCAGCACACTGAGAAATCTCAGATTTCCTCTTCTATTTTAGAGAATTGGAAGGATTTTCTTCCAAGTTTTCAGAACTTAATTACTCTAAAATGGCTTCTGTCACTCACTGCACCATGAAAAATGGATATGCACATTCCCAGATGTCTGGACACATGTCTATGGAAAAGTGGGTTCGCTGTAGGCATACCACAGGAACTCTTTATGTAAGCTTTCCTCATCTAAAATGGTTTTGATAAACATTTTACAGAAATAAATTTGAGCCTGTATATTCTACAGCCATGTTCTCTGTAATTCTGCATGGCTTGTGCACACACCTTGCAAAACCAGAGCAGCATCAAGACCATTGGCTCAATTAAATTCCAAAGCTGGGATGATCAAAAGGATATCCATGCCCAAATTCAGCTGACTTTGAGGGGAAAAAAAAAGGAGGGTTTTTTTTAATAATTAAAAAAAATTCAGCCTACAGTGTTCAGTGAAATTTGGAGTCATTGCAAATCACATTAAAACATCAATACGCTAAAACAAAGTAAAATAAATCTGTATATCAAGAATAACCTTTTTCATTAAATGAGACTGGAAAAAAATCCTATTTATATTAATGGAAATAAAACATTCCCTTTTTATGCAGAAGTTTTCCAACAACAGCTGTCCTTTTTCTGCTTCACATTTACTGGTTTTCCCAGATAAAAAGGAAGGTAGGACCACATGGAGCAGCCTACCTGCACACAGAATCCTTGCTGAAGTGTCATCTGCAAGAAAACTGGGAGACAAGGTGCTCAACTGCATTATTTTTCCTTAACAACCTAAATATCCAGTACTCCTCGCAGTAACACCACTTTAAAAAAAGAGAGTGTTTAGTCTCAAACATCTCAAGAAGTCACAGCCCCTTTGGCACAGGGACTGGGGACATGCAGCATTTAATTGCTTCATGAGATAAATAATTTTGTATATATTTGTGCAATTTAAAACATTTAAGGAAGAATATTCTATTAATCACAATGAATACACTAAACCCACTTTATTCCATCCATCTGGCCAAGGTTCTCAAGGCCATATATTGAGTTCAGAGTCATTCTGAGCCCAAAATTTTTAATACAATCATAGAATGGCTTGGGTTGAAAGGAATTTTCAAGATCATCTTGTTTCATGCCCCTCCCAAGGGCAGGGACACATTCAACAAGCCCCGTCCAACCTGGCCTGGAATGCTTCCAGGGATGGGGCAGCCACAGCTTCCCTGGGCAACCTGTGCCAGGGCCTCAGGGCCCTCACAGGGAGGAGTTTCTTCCTAGAAATTCTCTTTACTTACCAGCAAGTTTAGCTCAAGTCAACAGATTATGGGTGTGTGAAGCCTTTCCTTTTGGGAAAGCTGTATACTCCTGAAGTATTCCATGTTTCTTTGTTTTACCTTTACCAGGAACAAGAGCACCAAAATCAGACTTTTCTACTATTGCCCCCAAACAGAAAAATGACCATGGTTTAACCCTTACCTGACAGCAATGGATTCCAGGGACTTCTACTTGGATATGGGAAGCTGGGTCCTTTAAGAAGGGCAAAGGAACGAAGGCAACATCAAAAAGAAGTTAGGTGTCAGAATTCCATGTTAGGGGGAGAATTTGAAAGCAGAAACCCATAAAAGCAAAGCTCTTCTGATGGCACGATTTGAAAATGGAAAAGTGGACAGAACAAACATTTAGAGGAGATGAGGAAGAAACTTCACTTCCTCTTAGTTCCTCCTGCTCTGCTGTCCCTGTCATTCTAAGCATGAAATGAGGAAATGACAATGAGGGACTGGAAGAGCATTAAATGGGATTAAGGCTGGCACAGGAAGGTGGCACAGGACTTGGGAGCCTGGAATATCTTAGTGATATACGTGGAGCCAACACTGCTTTGAGTGACAAATGGGCAGGTCAGGGAGCAACATTTGCAGTGGGGGACAAGACACCAGCACCACCCCCCGCCCTGGAAGTGCAGCAGCACCGGCACAAAAAGAGCTCGCAAAGCACGTGCTGGAATTATTCCAAACTTAAATCACAACCTCAGCATCATTCCCCTCTGTTTCTTCTCTGTTATTCTTTGGTTGGCTTTTCAGAATTCATATTTTACAGCCCAAAACCAGCCCGAGTATTTTCTCTGAAATTTTCAGCATCAAATACTGTAAGAAGTTCACAAAGCACTTGTTGGACTGGTTTTAAATATTTATTGCATTCTGTTATTGTAGCTATTAATCTGCATCTGCTTTTTAAGCAGCTGCACTATTCAGTGCCTAGTTTACTATGCAGCCCTTACAGTTTCACACTCCTTGAATCTTTTATCTTATAAAACATCAGGCTAAGCTGAGTTTGAAAGCACATTTGAAACACACTTTGCTCCACTTCATGTCTGGATGTCTGTAATTCCAAGGAATATTGTTACAGCTGGGGAGTTTGGAAGAGTTCTAGTTTAGAAGACTGTTTTGTTCAGTTATTTTAGGAAGCTCTTTTTAGCCACACTCCACAGGACTCTCACATTGAACACCATTATCTGAAGTATTTATTATGTTTAAAGCAGCCCTGGAAGGTTTCACATTTCACTGTTCCAATTAAATACTTTGTTTAGAACGGCCCATAAGTTTCAGAGTTTTGATATTTTAGGGATCCAATTATGATCTTGAATAAATGCCCTATAAATACAATCTAACCACAAGCAAACAAGGACAACTATTGTGCTTTAATTTTCTAGATATCTGGAGCATCAAAGGGTGTTTCTCCAATAAGCTGAAAAAGAAGAAAATATCTGCATAATCCAGGACTTAAACAAGTGTACAGTAAAGTACTTAAATGCCCCTTAATAAAGGAAAAATTTGAAGATGTTTTTCTAATAAGTGGATCATGGTGGGTTGAAGTGTTACTTCAATTATTACAGCATTTACTGTATTTAGCTCTACCTCTGTGAAACATTCCACATGTTACACACAAGAATTGCCTCTGTCTGTGCCCCAGGGCTGCTAGAGCAGGAAAGGATACTCCAAATTATCCCTCTGGGACACACTGAAGAGCAAGAAAGAGGAGTGAGAAGGCATCAGTGTTCTGAGCTGACAGGCGTGACAGAGAAATAAATTTTAAAAAACACTGTTCCTGATAGTTTCCAGGAAGCTCAAGCAGCAGGTACAACAATGTGGCATTGAAATCTTGAGGGGGAGTCTCAAGGAAAATAAGCTTGTACTGGAAAATTGGCAACTGGTTTTTTCATTCAAATAACAGGTAGTCAAGGGGAAAAGAAGAGAAAAAGCAAACGTTGCCAATATTTTGGCACTTGTAGGAGTTCTCCAAAAAAAGCATATCTAGGTTCTCTCCAGCTTTAACCTGAGAAAGAAATGCACATTAATGCTGCAAAGGAGCTGACACTTTTAATCTGCAGCCCACTCAGCCAAGGAACATCCACTTATACACCCTCATGCATTATTCACCAAGAAAATTGAAATAATCTACCCGTGGTTAAGCAGCTCGGAAGCAAATGCAAATGAAGGGAAAGCAGCTGAGAACGAGGATCATTCACAACTCCTGACACTCCTCCACAAGACTGGAGCCTCCCGTGGGAGCAGCCAAATCATTACAACCCAAATCCCCACGTCTGTGCCTGGGAATTGTCCTGGTGCCATAAGCACTGACCTGTGGCCATGCTTGGAAAACGAACTTGCTCACTTTTTATTCCAGTAGATTCTCACTCCTTGGCAATGAAGGTGTGTCCTTAGGCACACACCTGAGAAAGTCTGTATTATTATTATTATTATTATCATCATCATCATCATCCCATAAAGATAATTCTAGCACTGGCTACCATCCTCTTCATTCCATATCTGACTTGTGAAACTTTGGGCATGCAATATAAAGTTATATAAAAGAAAATCTCCAGCGAGGGAAGAAGCTGTTGCTGTCACCACCTTCCTTTTTAGTACTGAGATTTAATGGGAAATATCTTAGGCCATGATTTACAGCAATTATTTTTTTATCTTTAGGAATATACATGAAGATCAGAAGGAATAAATTAATTTTTTGCCTCCATCCCAGTCAGCTGTTTTGAAGCTCTCCATCATTACTTACAGGCTAATGTAAACAGGAGAGAGATGAATAATTCTTGTAAGTTTATACAAATTACTCTAGATAAATTCTCCATGAAATCTACATAAATCTTATATTATGAAGTATTTCCATGTGCCTGAATTTATTATCATCTAAGTGGTTGTAAGTACTCAGGTGGTTGTAAACTCCATGCATTAATGTTTTCTTCATCAGAATTCAATAGTTTTAACCCCTCTGGTTTTAAGGCAAACCATTACAGCTTTGTTTGTGCTTAATTCTTCCCCACAGATCTTCCACAGCAAAGAAGTTCTCAATTCAATGGAGTTGCCTACTCTAGATCTGATTTCAAAATGAAATTAGAAAATGACAGATAGCAGAAAACTTTCCTGTCATAACCATAAAACTATGAAGTGTAAAATAATGCATAAAAAAATTAAATAGGCCTCACTCCAGGTAACAAAAATATCCATTAGGGTTATATATTTTTCAGTCCTTTCAGAAATATATTTGACTATCAGAAGGCCTAAAGAAAAAAAATCTTAAATTTCAGACATTTATAGGTACGATTAGAAAAAATGTGTTCCTACACACAGAATTTGTGATGAAAAACTGCTCCAGCAAGAATTTGGTGAGTATAATTGTATTTCCCTTCATGGATTTTGAGTTAAAGTCCCTGTGTTGTAGTAATTCTGCAGCAACAGATACAACTCAGCCAAGGGAAACAGGAGCCCAGGACAGAGCGAACAGGGCTGGGCCCTTCTTTATGGAAAGTAACCAAGACATTTTTAATATTCATACAATCCAGACCAGAACTGCTATGGGGCCTTTTGGAAAATTTCCACAGAAATCTCCACTTTGCCCCAGGAAGCCCAAGCACATTCCCATGGAATGTTATCTCTAATTTGGTCCTTCAGAGGTGATGCTTTCACTAGAGTTATAATAAATATTCCACAGACTGGAGGTATTTCCTTGCCAAAAATTGCTCCTAAATTTCAGATCAACTGAAAGACTAAAAAATCATTTGCAATAAGCTATTTATTATGTCACTGGTACATTGTAAACACATCCTTAAAATTAAACTGATCATTCATTTAGGTTGAATAATTAAAAATCTCCTCTGCTTCAATTGCTGACCCAAGATACAAAGCAGTGACATCCCAGATATACAGGAGCTGAAATATGTACCTAAGTATTTTGCAAATTCTTCAGAACCCTCTTCACATTTCAACTAAAATGACCTTATCCCAAATTTTATGCAGAACAGAAAGAAAAGCAGAGAGAGATCCGAATTTGATTCCAAGCTTCATGTGGAACCAGTGCTAATTACACAGATTTTTTTTCAACATGTCTGCAGGGAAAAGAAAACAACACAAAAAGGTAGCCCTAATAGTTTATTTCATACACATGTAAATCTTGGCTCTGTGTGTTTAGTTTTATGTGATTAAATGATATTGAGCTTTGCAGAAAATATTCTTTATCTAATGAAAAAAGACTGATCTGGATTTGATCACTGTAAAAGCCACCCATTCTCATTTTGCCACATCAGGAGTAAAAAAAATCTAAATTGTTATTTAACACCATACCAAAGCTATTTGTTAAGGACATCCAGCAGAGGTGACCTTGCATTCTCAAAGTCAAATTTCAGGAGTATTGACCCCCCCCCCCCCCCAAAAAAATAGAAAACACTTGCTAGAATTCTGAGAGTTCCTTACCATGATACGATACTTGCCTGACCTTCCCTTATTGCCTGGGAGGAATTCAACCAGAATGGGGAATTTAATCCTCCACATTATATATTTTAATGACTCATTGTTTTCCTATTTCTTTCTAGCTCCTGCAAAGCTTAATAGACTTGAGCATGATTATTAAAATGCTGCAAATAAAAAAGAATTTTTAAAACCTTGAAGTATTAAAAAAAAGTGGAGATGCAGTAAAGGACATTCTAAAATTGGAGCCCATTTTGTTGGGGATGGGAGCAAAGTGTCTGAGCCATATGCTGGTGTAACACAGGCAAACTGGATACAAGCTTATGTCATTGCAACTTGCTCCTTCAGAAAGCAGCTATGGCAGAAATAATCCCCAAAGTTTACATTTCTATTTACATGCAGCTCCAGATCAGCACCAACATTTGGATATCAGAGTCCATTAGAGTTCATCTTCCTGGGTCTAGAACACGCTGTTACCAAATAATAAATATAAATAAATGGGTACTAAACAACTCCTTACACCCAGTTTACTCAATTATTTTTTCAGTTGAACAGAAGACCAGAAGAGAAGCAGATTTTTTTAAATCTGCACAGTTATCTTTCAGACGGCACAGGACACAGTCCAGCAGCTGCCAGAAAAAAAAGAAAAGATTTTGTGGTTTTTCTTCTTCAGGAGGAAACCCAAACACACCCTAAGATAAGGCCCCAGCCTAAATCCGCAATAATTTCAGTGGCTTTTATCCAGATTTACACTTCTTTAATGCAGAACTCGATTTGCCACTTGCATAACAGAGTTCAGACACCAGAAAAACTCCCCCTGTCATTTGAACTTTCTCTCTCCTCAGCTGGCACAGAACAAACTGCAACTGGTGATTTGGACACAGCCATGGGTGGACAGAAACACAAACTGTGTTTGGATAATCCCACAGTGCAGGGTTTTTATTAATCAGAAATAAGAAAATAAAAGTAAAATAACAAACAAATCTCAAAATCTGTTAAGTCTATGATGTGACCAAAAATTTTTTCCCAAGCACTATTCCCTCCAAATCTCTGGACATGATAGAAATTATGTTTAACTGCATAAAATTTCTGCCAGTACATAACTTCGAAATGTACTTTCTAAGATAAGAGCCTGGACTTCACAGAGGATGACAAGCAATTTTAGTCCACAGGGAATTTGACTCAACTAGATCATCTCTTACTTAAAAGAAAAACACCACAAAAAAATCCTTTGGTGCAGGCATGTGGAGAGAAAGCTCCACCAGCATTGGAGGCAGAGTGGCTTCAAGCTTCAGTTTTTGTCAGGAAAGATGATGAAAGGGAAAACCTCATCCCACCATCATGAGAAAATTTCTGTCCTCCCACTATGCCCAGACAAAGCAGCAATGAAGCCCTTTCCTCCTACTCCCCCCACCCAAAAAGGTGACAAAAAGGAACACACAGTCCTGTGTTAAAAACCTAAAGCATGTCCTATATTAGCAATCAAGCTAATGAAATTTGCTTTCATTTAGTTGAAATAAACAATATCAGAGTATCCTTTTTTTTTTTCTTTTCTCTTGGTTAACTTTACACATAAGAATTTTCCTTTGTTGCTGATAAGATGTCTGAATAAACATTGCTATGCTAATGAATCAAAAGATCAAAAATACTCCGTCCTAAGCACAGAGTGGAAAGGAATAAAGTCACCAGACTCTTGGGATCACTTTTAACTACTTTTAATTCCTAAACTCCAATCTCAATGTCACAGACCTTGCAAAATGTGGAAGTTCCTGGATCCAGTCAAAAAAGCGTTAGCAAAAGAAAAAGAGTTGTAGCTTTGGATCAGTCAAACTCTGAAAAGGTGGCAGAGATTACCCTGCACAGGGCTGGAATTCAGCCTTGCTCTCTTTTAGGATGGGGGAATGGTTTTTGTTATCCCAATTATCTTAGGCTTTTGTATAGAATTGCTTGAGGGAAGCAAAAATCAACATATGCAGAAATCATTTTGCAGCTTCCTCGGATGCAAGAAAGGGGAATCTTACAGGGGAACAGAAGCTGGATAACCCAGCAAAGAACTGGGAGAGCACAGAGGTACAATACAGAACAGAGCTGGCACTGGCAGAAGTGAAAGAAAAATGAGGGAAGGTGACAAGAAAAAGAAACAGGAAAGAAAACACAATTAAATGGCAAAGTGATCCAAAACAGGCAAGATGCAACCAACTGAAAAAAATTATAATATCTTTATTTGGGGGGAAATTAGTAGTTAGACAAATGCAGGATTTGAGTGTGAGGTGCTGAATAAAAGGCTCTGGATGTTACAGCTGATCACAGGCTGATTGTGGGATGCTGGGGCAGGCCAATGACCTCATTCCAAGCATTCCTCAAGCCACCTTGATGCTGTCAGGCTACACCAGCAACCTCCCAGTTGTGAAGTTTTCAGAATGAAAAATTAAACACAGTCCAAAACTAAGCTCAGGACTTCCAGTCCGTGGCCTCCAATGTGCTGCCTCTGAGTATGTGTAAAAAACTTCTGGTATTGTCCTCAAATCTTTTCTTGGTCCCAGCTCAAGGAACTTTTTCTTGCCTTTTTGCTCCACTGCAGGTCATTGCAAGTGATTCTTTGCTGGCTTTTTGGGTTTCCACCCCAGGAAAATCAACTTTGCCATGGAGCAGGACCACAGTGCTTGCCCCTGCAGCCAGGTCAGTGCCAGAGTCCCTGTGTGGGTCACAAAGGAGCAGAGCATCTCCTTTCCTCCCTCCAAGATCCCTACCTCCTGATTATTTTAAGAAAAGGGATCCCCTGGTAGGGTTTAAGCACAACCCCTTCGAGTAGATCAGGGAGAAAGAGGGCATCAGGCTCCTCAGCATCTCACATTCTTCAGGTAACTGCTTAATACTGAATGCTGAATAGAATTGCCCTGGAACACCTCTGGATAAGGGGGGGCATTTCTGAGCCATAGTACTTGAGAATCCTTTATTCAAAGGCATTTTTTATGGAATTATCTGGAAATAGTCAATTGACTGCTGAAATACAGCTAAGAAAATGTACCATTCTATTTGCTATTTTATTTATTTTTATATGCATCATTTCCTGCCTTTAATTTTAATTCCATACCCTCTAAGAAATGCAATCTCACAGATCTTCCCCTTCATCTTCCTGTAATAATATCATAGCAGTTTTCTCTAGCTATTTACAATCTCTTCGTTTCCTTCACAGCTTTTCCAAGCCATGGAATGAAGAATTATGTAAAAATAGGCCACAAGAAACCAGACACACTTGATCTGCACAGCAAAAATAGAGCTCTTTAGCACCTGGCATTCTCAAGAGTGGTAATGAAGCTGGCAAAATAAGCCAGGCTTTGACCCAAAATAAAAACCTTAGCCCTGAGAAGAAGGCTAAATTTCAACTAACACAAAAAATCGGTCTTTTGATTTCTTGCAAGGTGTGACCCCAGACATCTGGACAAGAAGAGAGATTGGGCTGACCATAGGAGGGAAATGAAGGAAGAGGACAAGCAGCACACATGAAAACATTAATTTTAGCCTGTCATAATCCCTGAGGGCAAATTACAAAAACCCCCTATGCCTTCAATCCCAGGAGTACTCATGGCTGAGGGGGAAGTCAAAAGAAAGGAAAAGGACTCAAAGGACAAATCAACAAGCCTGCACTTGTGAGGGTTTTTTCAGGAGCAACAAATAAATTCTTCAGGATAAATAACTGATCTGTGTTGAATTACAGATTTGATGAGGCACATTTAAAACTGAAAACGCATCACAGAGTTTATGTTAAATTTTGCTACCTCAGATGTTCCAACGAGATGTAAGAGGCTGTTTCCCAAGATGAAAATGCTATAATGTGAAAGATTATGCAGAGAGAATGCAAGCTTATCAAGTAATGGGGCTTTTGGTAAGAGAACACATAGGAGGAGGAACCAAATCCGGACTTCTGGAGTCAGCAGAAGTACGTAACAGAAACCAGAGATACCTCTACATATACACAGATAATACAATCTTAATGCTGTAAATCTTCAATTCAATAAATCTTTTGTTGTTTTCATTCAGCAAGGATTTCACCCAATTAGAGCCACTTGGTTGATATTTACTTTTCAACTTTTTCTGAATCAAGGCACGATCATAATTTTGTCTTTTATGAACAATTCTGAACAATTACTTCAGCAACACCACCTAGAAAATGGAAGAAAACAGGCTTTTGGCTTCAATATCAGAAATTATGAAGATGCATAGAATGGAAAAGTAAAAAAAAATCAAAGCAGAATGGAGATTAGCTAAGGGAACAACCTTGTTGGACACCCTGATGTATCCCAGGCCATGCAAGGCATCCAGCAGTGAAATTAAATGGGAGAAATAAAAACCTCCAAACACCAGCTCATTAAAAGGGAGAGGGAGTGACATAAAAGGTTCAAGTACCATCATTAGGTTTGGATTCCCTGGATTCTCTGTCCAAGATCCTAAGCAGACCTGATTTAAATACTCAGTGTTTACTCTGAAAATGTCTTCCACAGTGTGACAAGACCTTGACTGCAGAAGCTGCATCTTACCCTGAACTCCACAGGAAAGACTCAGAGCCAGCCCAGGAGATTGAGATATAAATGGAGTGACAGCAGCAGCGTGAAATATTGTGAGCAGTGTGAAATATTACACTCATTACAAAGCCCTGTGCTCCAAAGCCTGTCCCTTTATCAAGCCTCATCTAGAATTTGACAACAAACAGGCTCCTGGGATGATACTATTTCCTTTTAAAGAGGCTGAATATTATTGGATCAATTTTCACAAAATTATGACAGTAATATCTTGTTATTAAAATGAGAGTATTTATAAGGCATTACAACAAACTTCTTCAGTGAAGCTTTACTTTTTAAATTGTCAAACCATTGTATACTGAACAGAAAACATAACTTCATTTCTATAAATAATGGAGTTTGACTGAAAACTGATATGTTGAGCTGTTAAAAATTATGTCAATATAAATTCAGCATAATAGAAAGAGTAGTTGCAAGTAAGGAAGTCAATGTAAATAAATACAAACAGGGATTAGCAATTATATAGTCCAATATTAAAAACTGAATAGTCCAACTTAAGCCTTTTCAAGTTTACTTGAACCAATCTAAAAGTCAGATAGTAGCCTTGAAATCATGCAAATATTTAGTTTTATAGCCATAGGAAGGGGTTTTTTTAAATACAAATATTTGTTTCATACAATTGGAAAATTAATAAAATTACATCTATATTTGGAAGGCTTTCCTGATCCAATTTTTCCATGCATGTTCCTGCCTTCTCCAAATGGGAGTTATATTGAACCTAATTCTTTTCCACAAAGCAATGATGGCACATAAAAATCCACATACTCACAAGTTACAAACCCAATCCTGTGCCATCAGTCACAACTTCATGGTCTACTTTTAGCCTAATTACAGAAAGGAAATTATTGGGTGCATAAAGAGATTTGTGATGAAGCGCTCAGCATAAGGAGCTACCTTACACTCAGAGTTTTGTGGGGTTTAATTTTCCCTTCTCTTCTGTTTTTTCTTTTGGGATTTTTAGGTTTTTGGGGCAGGTTTTGGGGTATTTGGTGAGGCTCATTTATGTTGGGAAGCATAGGAATTTTCTTCAGGAATCATTCCTGACTATTTTCCTGACTATTTTTAACATTCTCTATTTTCCCTTTTTTTTTTTTTTTTTTTAAGTAGCATTTATTTCATGTGCTTTCATCTCCTTTTTCTGTGTTCTCACCATTGTAAATGGAAAGAAATAGAGAGCCCTGGGAGCCTCCACACATCTCTTTCCCCACTTGTCCTACCTCTATTTTTGACCTGGCTCCGCTGTTAGAAATCCTGCATGGCATTTGACACCATCTTAGAGAGCTCTTGAGGCTCATGTGGAAAAATGATTCAAAGAAAACACATTAACTTTTGAGGAATACCAGAACACTCTGGGAGGCTCTTCAAACACTTTGCCTTCTGTAGGATCCTTTACTGGGCAGCCTGATATCTCAGAGCTGCATTGACACATCCCTTATCTCAGCAACCGTTGGTTTCCTAATATCCTAATTTTGGTGTGGCCATCCAAACCCTCCTGTTTTGTTACACTGAGACCCAGATATCTATAGATATAGATATAATATCTGATTGAAATGCACAGATCACATACTTCCAATAGGCACAGCCTCTTTAAAAGGCACAATTACAGCAAATTTAGGGATACTGATTTTAGAGGAGCCTGAGAAAAGTTGGCAGAGAGTGTCTCAGATAATGCTGATCAAACTGCAGTAGAAATAACCCCCATCATAAATGTGGTGGTTTCCTAGCTCTCATTTTCTTCTCCAATATTCCAGCTCTGAGTCGCTCAGGAAAGAAAATGTGGCACTGACACAGCACAGTTGGAGTTTCAGCCTCACTCATGTGGCACTGACACAGCACAGTTGAGGAGTTTCAGCCTCACTCAGGGTCCAGCTGCAGCAGCCAGAGAGCCAGAGTGATTTCAGAAACATATGCCTGTTCTAAGAAGGGGTGATAACTCCAGAACAACAAAAGGATCCAGCCCCATCAGATCACAAGACCAGGACACAGTTTCCCAAATCCCATTTACAGTATTGCAGGTCTTTAACAAAACATAATGTTTTTCCTGGTTCTAATCCAGTTCAAACAGGAGTTAGTTAATATAAAAGCTGTAATCTGCAATGAGAAGGTCAGACAGCATGATCATATAAACCTCTTCCTGTTTTGTCATCTCTGGCCTGTAAAACTGAAACAGAGGTGACTGAACAAACTCCAGGACAGAGATAAACTCAAAAGTGCTATTTTCTTTTTACAACCCCTCAGCCAAAGGCAACTCCTTAACTAATTCTAGCTTCCCTTGCATCCCAAAGACATCCTGGTGTAGGATCAGCCACCAGGCTGAATCAGAAAGCAGATTCTGAGGGATGGGTCATCTGCTGACCATTTCCAGTGCTTCCAAGGGGTGTTGCTGGGATCAAAGGATGCAGCTGCCAGGCTGAACAATACTGTGAGTTTCACTCACAGGGATTAACTGAAAATCATGATTGGAAGTTCCAGTTTGGCTGAAATATTAGTTCAGAATTGCAGCATTTGAGGGCTTTGGGGTACTTGCACTGCTGTCTGCTCCCAGCTTGACCCTTGGCTGCACAGTGAGCTCAATGGCACTATCATTTTATGGATTCCACCAGCATTTTGAGGACAGTACAATCCATGTAATTAGTTTTTGTAAAGCAAGAAATTAACCTGATTTATTTGATAACTTGTTTGAAATACAAAAGTACATTTCATTTTTGTCCCTGTCATAGCCACTGTCACCGGGATCTTCAAATCACTTTTTCTACTTGTGTTTTATGACTTTATTTCTTTTTCTAATTCTGTGACTTACACTAGTTCTGACCATGGCCTCTGATTTTATTTTCCTGTACAGTCCCTCATGGGGGTCAAGACAGTGAAAACTATTTAAAAAAAAAACACCAAGGGGAAAAAAGCCACTATTAGTGAAAGGATGGTGTCTTAGCCAGCGAAAACCCTTAAAGGGCTTGGGAAAGGTTTCTGACCCAACTCTGAGGAAACAGCTCTGATGCCAGCAATGCTGCTGAAAACAGCCCATTCCAACTGCTGGACACAATGGTCCCAGCCTGGAAGGTGCAGAGAAGGTGAGAGACATTTCTGCTGAGGAGCAGCCATGGGCTGGCAGCTGGCTGGAAGCCAGATTTGGGGGAGGCAGGAGCTACAGGCCCTGGAAACACTTCCAGCCCTTTGGATCTGGGTGTAAAGATTGGGGCAAGGCTCAAACACAGAGCAATCCCCCCTTCCTTTCCCCTGCCACCCTCCCAGGCACCTGCAGGGGATGTGCCAGCGTGGCCTGCAGCCACTGCTCAGCCCAGAGTTCTGCCTGGGACCAAATCTAGCTCAAGGGCCCTGGGAGCAGCCTGGGATCCCTTCAGTGGGTTATTTTTGGCTCGAGTGCCAGGCTCTTCTGGTTCAGTCTGTAAAATAAAGCCTAGGAGGAGTAGCTGTGGCAGTCGTGGCCCACCTGGCAGGTGGCAAGGACAGGCTGGTCCCCAAGAGCAGCCAGAGCATTCTGCAATCAGCTGTACTCAAAGCAGCACTTACACATGGCACCAGCTCCCTGCTCGCCTTCCTGCTCAGAATTTCAAGTAAGCCTCAGAAATGGCCACACCAGAGAACTTGCACACCTCAGCCTGCAGTCCTTGTTATATGCACAGAATACACCCAAGTTCAATGACCAAGAGCAACCAGCTTCTTGATGAAGTTTAAACTTTGAAATAAAGCAAATTACTGTATTGGTTTTGCACCAATGCACACACAGAAATAACTAACTTGTGATCAAAGGGAAAAGGAAAAGCATGGTAAGTTTTTCAAGCTCTGCCCTACATTTCAGTATGTAATTACATTAACACACAATTCCCAGTTTTCCAATTTGTTTGCTGCCACATAGCAAGACTGAGTACAGGAAATTCTATTTCTTGCAACCATTCAGAGGAAAACAGAGAAATAATAGCAACAGATTTATTTCATACCAATCAGTATTTGTTTGCTTGTAACCCAGCCTAAACATCATTAATGCAAAGGAGTGTTTTTTCTACGAACACAGAAGTAATTATTTGTTTAGGACAGATATGTGAAAGAAATTGCAAAAGGAACACAGGATTATGATATTCTACCACAAAATATGCACTTAAAACGTGGGAAATTCACACCTCAGTGGTTTTGCCACCCAGATTACATAGATATCATTCTTCTTCCATGTTAAATGCTCACTAACCTTTGAAACAGGTAATGCTACTCCCAAATGACAGCTGCACAGGGCTACAATAGATTTTTCTGTCCCTTTTGCTTCTATTAAATAACAAGTGATAAAAATAGAACAAGTCACTGCACGCTGCTGACAGTTTCGTAGATTTTCCTTTTGCTTTGCTGCCTTTTCCTCTTTCTTACGTTATCTGTCTCAATCTGTTTTCCCTCAGCTTGAGGAGTATTCTGCAGGCATTTGATTGATGAAAATCAAAATTACTGAACCATTCCCCAAACCCAAATAAATAAGTAAACAAACAGAATATTCCTTAGGCTGGCCAGCATTTAATAGCAACACTTGCAGCTGAAAAACCAAGATTGCTGACCTCAATCACTCTCATCTAATTAAAGAAAATTAGTTAGAAAAGCAGTTCTACCACAAACCTGCTAATATCCTCGTGTTCCAAAATACCTGTTCTGCTTATTCCACAATAAAATACACATTCCTTATGTTTACAGTCACAATGCCAGTTTAAAAACCCACATTTTTACTCATACTTGAAAAATGTTTAATTTCAAAGCAATTTCTCTTTGTGGAATGTGTCTACAGACTGTATTAGCAGATTTTCAAAATTATCAAAATAAAAACACCCATGTGAAAGCACAGACAAACCATCACACACACACATCTCTCTGCATAATTATAGAGGAATACAGGAACTCTGACTTGAAGCCTAGCAACAGTATCCAAGTATTAGTTAGTCTGCTAATCAACTACCAAAAACTCACACACCAGCTCAATGTGCTTCATTTTCCTAAAGCAAACAACAAACCAGACAAAAGAATCCTATCAATTCTGGCTCCAGAGCTGCTGAAGGACAAGATGCACAATAGAAAACAAACCTTGTTCACTTGAAGAAGAACAACCCATGTCATTTACTCCGTCTGAAAATTCATCCCATCACAAAGAACCAAGGCAAAAGAGAGATTTAAAAATAGGTTATCCAAGTCAAAGGATTATCAGCTTGCAACATACTTAATATCTGCATATCTGTATGTAATGAAAGCTTCAAAATTCTTACATATATGATTGGGTTTTGTACCTCCATCCTATAGAAGCCATAGTAAATTCTGTACAGCAAATGCTTCCTAAATCTGCTGTGCTCATTTACTCACAGACAGCTGCAGGCTGGCTGAAAACAATCAGGGATTAACTTTTCTATTCATCACATCTTTTAATCCATTACTTTCTCTTAGTTTGCAATAAATAAATGCATAAAGTTAAATAAATTATAAATTTGCTATGGTTAGTTAAAAGAAAAAAGAAGTTTAAAAGGGACACTATTACTATTATTATTAAATATTTTTAATGGTGTGCAACTGCTGTACATCAGGGGTATGTGTAAGGTCTTCCTCAAAGCAGAAAAGAAGAGGCAACAATAGTCACTGAGCTGGGATACACTTCTGGGTCCCAAAGACTTCCAAAATAACCAATAATTAAAATATGCTACTCTGGTGCTATTATTCTTCAAAACAAAAAAAACAAACTAATTTGGGGGTATGATGAATTGAAATAGTCTGAGAAGCCACACTGAGCATTTCATACTGCTTGTAAAACGAGTTTCTAAGTACCTTATGGTAATAGGGTTTCTTGCTTTATGAAAAATACTATTGTAATTTGTTTCAAATAGGATTACATTTTAAATGATATGGCAATTTCTATCCACCTTCCAAACATTTGCCATGAAAACAAAAGGGATTCCCTCATAAAAGAGAAATACAATGAAATCTGGATCTTGTTTTTAATCCTTTGTGGGCATCTCTTTTTTTCTGTCCTTGGATTCCTTTTTCTTTGCTGTTTGATTCATTCTTACAAAACAGGCTCATCCCAGTCCAGAGTAAGAACTTTGCTGGTAGAATCAGCCAGGGGGGTTTTATTGGACTAAAGCCACAGGAATCCCTTGCAAGCCTTTTTCTTTATAGGCTTATTCACATTACTCCATGGGACGTTATTCTCAACTTTTTTGGCTCTAAAATATTTTTTATATTTTTCTTCTTTTTCCAGAACAGCTGGAAGTCTTATGATTATTACAAACAAGCTAATTTTATATATGCCTAATTTTCACATCCATCTGATGTGAAAGTGCTTTACAATTAAATTAAAAGAATAAGGAAGAACAATCTTGGTGGGATTTGATCTGTAGGAGAAATATTTAGCGGCTCTGATGTAAATCAGAATTTTCTATTTCTAAAACAGAGTCTAAAATAATTACAAAGTGCAAAGAGATTTGGATTATTAAATGAACTTAAAATAATAACAAGTTTTAATGAATGGGTTTGATATCAAAATTCAGAATCTAACCAAAAATACACTTTTTGAGAGATGTGTGATTAAAAGTTTCTCAAGAGACTTGACAGTATGAATAGTCTTCATCTTCCTGAGGATACTTCCCAAGCTCTTCACTATTTCTTCCCCCTCTGCTGCCTCTAAGGAGGTGCATTACTCAAGTGATAAATTTTGGAATGCATCCAAAATTATAGGAACACAGTGGGTAACCAGACAAGCACAAGAAGCAAAAGCCAACTTGCTGAAGCTGAAATGCTGACATCGCTCTGCACATTCATCATCACAGCAGCTCTCAGGTTTTCTGCTCAGGATTTGGTTCTTTGATTTACTCTTCTTTTTTCTCCACTGGGAGACACTCCAAAAATAGACATTTCAACAACTTCATTTTTCATAGGTAATAAAACTTAAAAGACAAATGTTCAGCGCAATTAAATTAGGTGGGAGGAAATAAAATAATGTAATGTTTACTCTTTAAGACAAATCTATTAATTTAAACAGTCATGCTCAAGCCACCATCTGGCAAGTAAATAATGGCAGCACCAATATTTCTATTTTTCAGTGGCAAAGATGGAGGCATCAGAAAAATTTGGAGAATCTTCCCATAGGAAGTATTTTCTAAGAACTTTTCTAGAAATCACCAAATCCTACAAAAATACCCCGTTACCCATATGTAAATATAAACAACAATAAGATGCTCAACCTAATAAGAATAACATGTTCATTTTTAATTCATGCTTTACAGATTATAATAAATATAGATTGATGAAGAATTCTTACACAGAAAGGAACCATCCCCATCATCCCAGGAAAAAAAAAAAAACAACCCTTCCAGACTGTCTCTGAACCTTTATGCAGAAGTTATGACTTTGGTGCATTTTGCCCTCAGTTTTCTCAGTGCACATTGCAAGAGCTGAAAGTGCTACAAGACCTTACATTACCACAGAACCTTCAACCATATCTCTGCAGATCATATGCAACAAGGAAGGGAAAGGAAAATCAGTCCTTAATCCACATCCTTGGTTTTATATTTCATGTGAGCTGGCCTCATTTGCCATGTAAATGAAATACTCAAGTCAGAGATTTGCCACGCTGAGTTAAATCAGTGCAGGTGAGTACACAGAGCCTCCTGTTGCAAAAGAAATGCCTTTTTTTGTTCAACTTCAGGATATTTTGTCTGGAACTTAAATTAACTTGAATTAAAGCATTTTAACCCATTTTGTTAAACTGTATTAGGCATCACTTGTATCAAACTGGCTTTTATTTTAATGGCAAATTCCTCTGTATAAAAAGATATTGAAAGAGCCTCCAATTTTTTGTCAGGGGTCCTTAAGGCCCTTAATTCCACCAAACTCAGTGAGAGGGAACATTTTCATGGATATGAGGAGCTGGCTTCTACCATATATTCATTTCATTATAGAGAAGCACCTTTCTCCATTTTCATCTTTTGATCAATTATTCCTATTTGGGAGCTGCTTTAGACAAGGCAAAAACAACTTGCAAGAGTCAATCTGGAAGGGATGTGGATGTGTATTTAGTTTATTACAAACTGATTTATACTTAGAAAGCACCTACCACTTACCACATTTTCCTCTTCAGAGTATATTTTTGAAAATATTTCAGCTTTTTCCCCAACTGCATTTTTTTACAAGAGTTACTTTTCAAACCTCCCTGAAATGTCAGCAGCCCTGTGGTTGTACCTCACATAGAATCAGTTTTAACATCTTTGCAAAACCCTGGCACAAACAAGCACAATTTATTTTCAGAGTCTGTAAATATTTTGCTTACCAATATCAGCTTCCCTGTGATTCTTGATGTATTCAGCAAGCTCAAAATTTCCCGCTATTATAGCCACCTAAAGGGTTGTAAAACAGGCACAATTAATATGTTGTCATCACTTGCCAAGAAGGAAAACATGTCACATCACTGACAAACATCAGGCAAAGATATTTTCATTTCACTAAGTGGAGCAATTCTGTTACTTTCATTCTGCAATACAGATATTGGTAGCTGAAACACCAATACAACACTGAAACAGCAAGAAATGAGATCTTAATCTGTTGTAAGAGCACTGCCAGTCCCCCAGCTGCCCATTTCCCAGGAATGCTGGCATGGTGGCAGTCTCAGGAGGCTGCTGGAAGAGCTGCTGCTCTTCACGTGGTGGCAGTCCAAGGCAGCAGTGAACATTAAGCACAGCATCCCCAAAGCTCTGGGAGCTGTACTGGTGTGTGGGGAATGCTGCAGGAGAGACACATTGAAGACATTATCTCCCTTTAATTGCTCCTGCCTCGCTCCTTACCTGAGCAATAAAAACAGGAGCTGAAATGCAAAGTACGCGAGAGAGACAAGGACCAAGAGCTACCAATATTCAGGTACAACTAAGACATCAAAAATAAACTGAAAGAGAGAGACTGGCAAAGTTTATGCATATGCATAGAGTTTAAAATGTCTAAATACATTGAGTTCTAAATTAATAATTTTCTTTTTCATTTATTTCCTGATTGTTGAACACAGATCTGAATTCTCATTTCAATAGACTTAAAAAGAAAAACATCTCTAACGGGTGTGAGGGAAGCAATTCAATTTTGCCTTTGCTGGCTTCTCCCTTTTCCTTCTTCTCCTCTTTTTGCCCTGAATACCAAGGAATTGTCTTTTCTGGCCCCATTTTGCAGCTCTGACAGATCCTGTTCTCTAGTGGCACTGCAGATTTCCTGATGTATGTGCAAGGCATAAGCTGGGCTGGCCTTTCTCATAGAAATGTCTGCATCTACAGGGTGCAGCTTAAAAAAATAGAAAAAAAAAAAAAACCTTGTTGTAGGATTCTCTTGGATATGGGACTGTCTCCAAGAGTGTCAGATATGAGAAATTATTAAAAACTCCATGCAAATTTCTGAGCTGATGACCAAGAAAAATTATTTGCTGTTTTGTGCATCTCCACATATGAAGAATGATGCAAAGGAAGACTTAAATGCTGCAATGGTCTAAAGGAGTGTAGGAAGTAAAGTTAATGTCAGCAGTATCTTGGCATGTAACAAGCGTAAGATTTTGTTTCTGCACTCAGCCTGGGAAATTGAATGGGCAACTTCATTTACCAGTAACCAAAACAAACTAATGCAGAAATCCCTGAAATTGAAGACTACACCCCAGCTGTGGCTGCCCCATCCCTGGCAGTGTCCAAGGCCAGGTTGGATGGGGCTGGGGATAATGAAAGGTGTCCCTGCCCATGGCAAGGAGCGGATCTGGGTGACTTTAAGGTCCTTCCCAACTCAAACCATTCTGGGATTCTGTGATCAGGGAGGTTGGACACAAGTGCACACCTCAACACCATCCATCTTAAAATTACTATTTTAAACACTGGTATGCCAACCTTTATTCCAGAAGCCCCTCCAGACAGAAACAGTTTCTCAGCATGGATGACACATCAGAACCTGGACCCCAGCCTCCTCTGTGCAGCCCTGAAATGCAGCCCATGAGTTTCCCTGGCAAACAGCACTAGGAAACCAACAGCAAAGCTGTACCAATCTTCTCTCTTTAACTTCCAATTCTGCAGCCTGGCTGGCTCCAGGTTCATAACAGCAACATTTGTGCACAGCTCTGAGGTTTTCTCTGCATTGTAAGCAAGTGGTAATACTTCTCTCTGATGTTACCCCTAATTAGCAGTAAAATTCCAGCAAGAGGTGGAATTCAGCAGCGACAGGCAGCTTGCTAGACAGCAACCATGGTACTCAAATGAAAGAATTTTTGATACCAAGCAGATTTTAAACCTCAAGTATAAACATGCTCTTTAAGTGATAAACACATTTTATTACTTAGGAAAAAAAGAGAGAAAGATATTTCCAGATAACTAAGAGACAGCTTGACAGGGAATTGTTCCTGTATTTGCTTATGAACCAAGCAGCAGATTCAGCAAGCTCAAGGAGCCATTTTTCTCAATTTAATTCACTTCAATGCGCTAAAAACAGTATGTAAAATCCTTATAGCAAAATGAAGGAAAGATATGTTAAGATCTAAGGAAAGCAAGGAAAAGTTAAAAAGTACAAATATTTCTTGGCATAACATCAATGCACTTCACTTGAATTTGATGGGTAAAATGTGTGGGAGAAAATGAAGTCAGAGCAAAATCAGAAAGACACAAAATTATTCTCATTCAACTTGTACAGTTACAAGCCACAAAGCATGGCAACCTTAGCCCTTTTTCCATACAAACATGTCTTAAACCAAAATTATCGTGAGTTCACATGAAAATATAAATGTGAATAACACATTAGGACAAGTGGATGGTCTTCACAAGATCCAGAGTCAGAATCAAGTGAAAGTGGTAGAAATTCTCTCCTTGATCAAGTACCTAAATCAGAGACCAACTGAAGCTCTATATTTGTACTAAATTTCTTTGTACTTTGGAAAAAAATAGTAATGCAGCACGTTGGCAGAAAATACTAGAGTTTGATTCTCTCCATGCTTCATAATTTACATGGTTTTAAATAGCCATAGTTTGCTTTTCAGGATGTTCTGTAGACAAGTGCTAGATTTAAAATTAAGAGGTTATGGCAGGAAAGAAGGTTTTGTTTGAGTTTTCTTTTGATCACAAGATATCTCCTCTTGGCAGTGAAAAAGTAGCACAGCCAGCAAAACTGCAGCAAAAGTTGCTTCCAATTCCAGTAGGAACTGGATTCCAGTCATCAAAATGCATCACGTGCGTGTTTACAGACACGAAATATCGCCATGAAAGGGCTTTACAACTAGAGGCTATCTACCAACTCTTTTATGCTGAAGCTTCAAAAACTGCAGCTTTTCTAAAACTGCATATGCAGCAGTCTTGCCATAATTCAGGTTCTTACATTCCTGCAGCAAATGTCCTTTCATGTCATCCTTTTGACATTTATCTCACATCAAAAGTCTGCGTGTCCTCAGTAACATTACTCTGCAAACCTGATAAAACCTGGTTCTGCATCTTGTAGGAAATAAAAGCATCACTCACACACAATTTGCACTAAAACCTGCTTTGTGCTTTGCCATGATTTTAAAGGATGTCTTCACTTTGCATCCAGAATCAGAAAGAGTTCACCTGCAGGGTCCCAGTATGGTGTCAATCAAAGCCCAGCAGAAAATCCTGACTCAGTAATTCAGTGCTTTTAAACCCAAACCAGGATTTTTGTCTGCTGCAGACAAAAATTGCATTTGGTTGGGAGCCCTGCCACATTCTACTGTACAGAAAGCAGAAATTATCTTGTTGGGGTTTTTTTAATCAGCATTAGAGGCAATTTTATGAGTGACAAAGTGAATCACTTATCAGCTCCCTCCCAAGCTTAATTGACCCCACTAAGGCTGTTAACATGGGTACCTAATTATTACCAAATTACCTTTGATAACACTGATGTCTGGCCTGGGTAAGTCTGCCACAGGGAAACAAGCAGAGAGTAAAGCTAAGCAGGAAGATGGATCTTGGTAGGAGGCAACTGATATAGAATAAAAAGAGGATAAAACCATGCTGTGAACAGTGGTACCTCCTCCTATTCCCACAATGATCTGCCTCCAGCACAACAAAACCTAATGGAATGCCCAAACCAGGTCCCAGCTGGGACACCCTGAAGCACAAAGCCATGAGTGAACAACTCACCGGGCAGAGCCAGGAGCTGGTTGTCACTCAGGGTGTGTAACAGGGAGCTTGACCAGAAATGTTGTGTTTACAGAGACATTTCCTGTGCCTGGGGAGAAGCAGAGCTGTCACAGACACCCCAGTGTCTCACAGACAGATGTTTCTCTCAAACGATGCAAGGTTCCAGGCCCTCACTGCTTGCCACGGCAGGCAGTGCCAGATGCTCCCCTGCCAAGCCAGGGAAGAAGGGAAGGAGTTTGATCGACACTTGGCCAGTTGCTAGGGGTGGTAACCAAGGGACAGCTCAGCCGGGTGGAAACCGGAATGAATGAAGCAGCTGCAAGGCAGGGACTGGCAGGGAACAGGCAGGAGGTGGGAGCATCCCAGCACTCCTACTCCAGCACTGGGCAAGGAGCAACACCTTCAACACTGGCACCTTCACAAGTGGGCCCCTGCTCCTGACAGATCAGTCTCACCCCTGGCTTTCTGATATTCACAGTCAGAAAAAATCCCTCTGGATAAATGTCACAGACATGTTTTATGAAAAATCCTTTCCTTAGGATTTTTTCTCCTGAGAAGCTGAGAGGCCTCAGGAACAAAATGTAAACATTGATTATCTGCTGCTGTGGATGCAACAGGTGCATCTGGGATTGGTCTCATGTGGTTGTTTCTAATTAATGGCCAATCACAGCCCAGCTGTCCAGACTGTCTCAGTCAGTCACAAGCCTTTGTTATCACTCCTTTTCTATTCTTAGCCAGCCTTCTGATGAAATCCTTTCTTCTATTCTTTTATTATAGTTTTAATATAACATATATAATAAAATAATAAATCAAGCCTTCTAAAACACAGAGTCAGATCCTCATCTCTTCCCTGGTCCTAGGACCACTGTGAACACCACCACAGATAAAGGCACTGTTTAAATTGCCTTTCAGGAGTAAATTCAGAAATTAAATATTTGAGACATATTTAAGGTACTGCTTTTTCTGAATCATGTTCTCCAAAGAAAGTTTAAATCACAGCCAATAAAAGTACTTTGTGTAAACAGTGAAACTGCCCAGATGTCCTGTTACAGGTTTCAGTGTGACAGAGTTTCACAGTGTTTTCAGACTCTGCATCAGACAGAAGTAGCACTGACTCACCACCATCTCTCTGTTTAGCCACATAAATGCAGTTCTAAAGATATCAATTTACTTACAGTCAAGTATTTACATTTTTTATGGGAATTAATGCAGTTTTTCGTTCCTTTTGGGAAATTAGAGTTGTATTTACACTTTACCTGGCACTAACCTTTCACAACTGGTATTTTCCTGCTCTTGAAATGTATCACAGATAACAATTATATTAAATTAGAGCATGATTTTGTAGCCTGTTAACAAATAAAACTTCAGAGCTTTATGGGCTAGCCCCTGAAAGGCAAACACCACAGCTAAATTGCATTACCACTCTAGGGAACAAACTGTTCCACCCAAGGAGAAAGAACAGAAAAAAGACAAACTAAAGCTGTCGTCTCTCAAACCAAGACAAAGAACTTTGACAAACTTTTTGTGTGGGACTGAAGAGAGCCTCTTGGTCCATTTATGTTCCCCTCAGTCCAGGCTTCTGCATTTCTGCCGCACATGCTTACATTTGAGAGAACCAAAGCTCTGAACTGCAGAGCCTTTGGAGGGAGCAGAGGGAGCTGCTGGCCTGGAGCTGCCATTCACAGTGAGCACATAAAACATCACCACTCGCCACCTGCTTTTTGTGCCCCTGCTCTTCTCATCCAGACAACTTCCCTTTCCTGAGGAAAGTGCATTTCATTATTCTTTCCTTCAGGGCTGATGTTTCACCTTTCTCTTGTCTCTGCCAGCCAGAAGTGTTTATTAAATGATGGCTTTTCCAGAAAGCTTGGATTGGCAGTAAGCTCAGGCATGGTGCTGTATATTAAAGGAGGTAACTCCAGCCCAGAACAAAATGTGAATTACATTAGTGCAAATGCAGATGGACAGACAGGACACTGAGGTAAATCTTCCTTACAGGTTCCTGTCTTCAGTGGGAACCACATGAAAGAGGTCACACAACCCCGTGAATAAGACTGTAACCATCAGACTCCAGAAACTGCCTTCCACTTCAACCACAGGCTCACAAAACCACAAATTATTTCTCATTCTAGCAAGGATTATGTTATTTTAAAAATGAAAAAAACACCACTCAAGCAGTCACAGCCATCACACAACAGGATTGAATATCAGCAGAGGCACGTGAGAAATTAACAGAAGGGAATTTAGAAGGAAGTGTTGGAATCACTTCCTTAATTAAAAGACTTTCAGAAATGCTCTTCCACATATCATAATCAGGATGTGTTTGCTTAGTATTAAAAATACATAACCACTTTCCAATAACCACAGCTTTTGGAGATGACACCTCTTTAATCTGATACAAAAATCCAATGCTGTTTACAGTGGGGCAATGGAAATGTAACATAGCTAAACTTCAATGTATTTATTCTCTACCGTGTCTTCTGGAAAGAAAAGCTCTCCCTAATAAAGCCAAGAGGTACTTGGAGTCTAAAGCCACTTTGAATTTAGTCCCAGCACACCATCAAGCCCACAGCAGTCATCCCCAAGGACATCAGGAAGTTAAATTTAGGTTGTTAAGTGCCAAGACCCTGTTCCCATGCGTGCCCGTGTAGGACACGGCAGCGGGAGGCTCCATCCCTGATAAATGGTGACACAAAAGAACCCAGCACACCCAGCAGACTCAAACAAATCCCGTCCTAAATGGATCTGCATTAGCTGCTCTCATGTAGCGTGTGGATTTTATAACTCTCTCAGCGGGACAGATGGAGTTCAGTTTGGAAAAGCAGGAAGCAATCTGTGTTCCGAATTTCTTTCCCATAGGTGTGGGATGGAAATGTATCGATCACCCACTGTTGGTTCCTTATGCAATTCCAGGAGCCTGCACTTGAAGAGATGTTTATTGATTCAAAGAGCACCACAAGTACCTGGAACTCAAGAGTCCTTAGGAAAGGCATTCTCTTGTAACGTCTGAGCAAAACGTGAAAATGTGGAAAACACTGTTCTGAGCTCAAACCACAATGCACACCTCAGGTGTTTGCCATCAGAATGTTAAGAATTCCAAATGGGTCTTTCTCTGAACCAGCTGGAAAATCCTACACAATTGCCACAACCATTATAACCTAACACAGAACTGCTGGACAATCATGAATTCCTTATTTCACTTCACAAAAATCAAAGGGCAAAGTTTCACCCCACATTTTGTAGTTCCATGGACTGCAGTTGATTTTTGACTTTGAGGCTACGACACAGCAAAATAAAAGTAGCAGAAGCTTCTTGGCTCGTCTCATTAAAAAATAAAACCAAACACTTGATTAATATTCTATTAATATCACTAATTCCCTGTCTTTATCTAACAGTGCTGCTGACTACATAGAATATGAATGACATAAAACATGACCTCAAGGAGATACATATTCTTGCCTTATGGAGACACACATCTACACTTCAAAACTATATTAAAAAATAATTCTGAAGCTGAGATGTAATACATCTATTTAGAAATTTGTCAGAAGCAAATCACTACTTTAGGAAGTTCATTGTTGTGCAGTATTTTGTACATTTAATAAAACAATAATGCTTTTGTTGAAAACAGATCAGAACTGAAAGGTTTTCTTTTATAAAATAAAGTTAATTTTATCCATTTGAAGTTCCCTTTCAGGTGTAACATTTTCAAAATCAGGCAAAACTCACTGATGTAAGGTACGATAGAATAAAGAAGAGCAGTAAAATTGAATTTATTTTCTTTAAATAATAGCCAGTAAAGGTTTATATTAATTGCAGAAATAACCCACATTCTCTACCAGGACAATAAAATGCTGACAATTTTCCTACATTACTTTATAGTAATGTTATGAAGAAATACAAGTGAAAAAAATCATATTCAGCATTTTTCTGCATGCTTCTTTCCTGGACAGAAGAGAACTCAACATTTTTTTAATTATATAATGTAATACAAGCTCAATATTACGCATTTTGAAAGGAATTAACTGTGTATATTAATAGATCTGATGTCCAGTAGATGGCAAAATATCAGCAACCACCACCTTTAATCTTGGCACTGGATTCATTCAAACCCCAAAGTAATTTTTTTTCTTTTTGTTTCCAATATCCACTTTCTATTTCATTGGAGAGCAGGATTAGCTTTACCTTTTGGATGTTTTCTGTCTATTATCTGCTTGAAAGACAATTTCATCTTCGTCAGGTCTCGATACAACAAAGCACAATAATGTTACTATCCTTTAAATAGTCCTTTGAAGACAGTTTCTTCACCACTGATTTTTTTTTTCCTCCAAGAGCATTCTGCTGCTACTGTTCCCAAATTTGCCAGCACATGTTAGCATACTGTGTACTAAAATCTCTTAGCAACAATATCTTAGTGTCTAACATTTCCCTTCTTCCAACTATGATTCACGGAGCCATCTGTAGTCAGATATTGACATGCAGCATCCTAAAATAGGCACCTTACATTTGCTCAACAACTAGTTTTAGCATCTGAAAATATAAATTGTGGGGAGAGGGCCAATATTTCTGTGAGGCTCCTCAGCATTCCCTGGATCATTTCAGCACTGTTTAAACAAAGGCTCGCCACGAGCGCTTCGCCTCAATATCGAGGGCAAAGTATTCGCGCTTTTCCAAACGCCAGCACCGCTTACATAACCCTCTGAGCAATCCCAGGCTTCCCTGGTGAGGACCCCCTCACACTGCTACTCAGGCTGTTTTTAATAGTAATCAAAGACCAGGTTTTCAAGCTCCGAGATCCAAGCGTTCTTCACACCCTTGGAAGCCTCAGGCTCATGGGAAGCATCCCACGATAGGTAGGACAAGGTCAGTGTCCCAGCTGGGTGAAGACAAAGGGACTTCTGCTGTAGGAAATGCAACAATATCCCACACTCAGGAAGAAAATTTACAACCACAGCCTCTCAAGCACTGCTTTTGCCTCCCAAAACTCTTAGCAAGCTTGCCCTCAGAAAATACAGCATCTTCTTTTCAGCTGCAGCAAGTTAACTCTTAACAGCAAAGACTTTGCGTAACCCAAGTTATTCGTGGCAATGTGCTGTGCAGCTCTGTACAACTTAAAAGAATAGCGCTGCACTAAAAATGTTAATTAAATAGGAACAGGAAATGTTAATTAAAAATAATCATATTCAGTAGAATATATTACATAGGAAGAGTTGATAGTATGGCTTTGGAACTGTCTCAGGTGTGAGGAACACACTTTCACCCCAGCGAAATCAGTGGGATTTCATCCACTTCAAAGGAATAGAGATTTTACCCTAAATACTTTTCAGCAATTAATATTTTAAAAACAAGCAAACACACAACAACGTGCAGCCAAATACAGCTGGACTCTATCAAAAAAAAGTATGCTGCAAGCATAATAGCACTGGCACATTTTCCTTGCTAAAATGCTGGGTTTGCTTGCAAGAGATTTGACAGCCCCCATGGGTCTTCTGGAATACACTCAGTAGCCATGAAGCTGTGCCAGGGCTGAGCAAATTCCAGTCAGAATATGAGGAAGGCAATCACTCTGAATGACCTCTTTTCTGGCTCTTTTAGGTCCTGCAGCGTTGTCTTCACAGGACTGGACAGCGCCTAAAATGCCTGCAGGCATCTTTGTTCATTCTCCAGTCTTCCTTACTAAGATTTAAAAGGCAGAACCTGTGTTTTATTCTCCATTGTCCTTTCACGAATACACACAACTGCATTCTTAAAATCTAACCACTCTTCATGAATTAGCCATGACTGAATACCTCCAGATTAAAACTAAGCCTGCATGGACACCAAGATAAAAAAATGTAAGTCCTTTCCTCACAACATGGGAGCAAATCACTTCTAAATCATCTCCTCCCTAGGCTTTGAAATGCAAACTTAACTCCTAGGACAAAAGGAGTCGTTGTTATGCAAGAACCAGCTTGACAGGAAGTGTTGAACTGAATACACCAGCAAGTCGAGCAGAGTTACAAGGAAACATGTCAGGAAGCCTAAAAAGGAACATGCAGGCAAATCCAATCCCAGGCACAACTTCACTGCTTCACGACATTCTTTTATTTCCCCCTATTTCTTGCAAGAAGAAGTAACTCAGATTTTTAAGTTCTCCTACTTTGTTCAGGCTGTATTGAGCCTCCTCCATGGTCACGGCCTCTATTGAGAAATATTATGTTTCTATTTATTCTAAAAGTAGAGGAAAAAGCCTTCCATCTTCTTCCTGCTTCTCTGCTGAAATGCCACCCAGCAAGTTATCCTCAAGCAAGATGCATTTTCCTGCACTCGTGTTTTAATAATTAAAACAAAGCAGAAAAAGCCAAGTGTGATACACACACACATTTACAATTACAGACTCATTCCTCAGGAAAATCTAGCTCAAGCTGGAAAGAGCCATCAAAAGCCAGTTATTACATAATCCTTATTACTGCTACATGGGCAAGCAGCGGTTCCAAAGGAGCATTTACTGAAAGCAGATAAAGCCAGGTTGCAGCATCAGATGAATCAGATAAGACACAGCCAGCAACAAAATTGACTTAATTTTCTTCGTCCCCTCCAATAATATGCTAAATCAAAAAGCCATGAAATGCAATCTTCTCCAGCTGAACTCTCCTAGAAAAAGGCTGAGAACGTGTGTTATTTGCTAGTTTTTGTTTTCCTTGGTGCTACAGGAAACATTGGGCTCAGGAGAATTCAGCTCAAGGGTTTACAGGTCTGTGCTGCTGTCGAGTGAAATCTTCCACCTTGCCAGGCAGCCTTACCTCATGGAAAAGCCAAAACCCACCATGTTAGCAGCTTCTTCCCAGAACACTTTCAGAAAAAAAGTCTTCCTACTCACAGCAGACAGACACTTCCCACTATTTCACAGCAGAAACTTTCAGGGATTCAGCTCTGCAAACACTTAATAATATAGTGTTGCTTCAACTGCTAAACCAAATGGCTGGAAATCCTTTTGGAAAGCTCTTAGGATAAAATGCATCGGTGAACAAGACACTGTGATTATTTTACCTAATACATTTGGTGGCTCCATTCCAAACTCTGTGGGTTAACTACAATAAAACCTTTGGAAACAGCAGTCTAGCAATAGTCCATGCCAATAACATACTCTTATGGAGATGAGATTGCCAACTGCATGCCAGGAATGCTCCCTCCAAATGGCAGTGGAAGAAGATGCTAAGTCTGTCCTTCAGGCACAGATTCTACATTTCTATAAGGAGCAAGAACTTGGATGTAGCCAGAAGATAATGCTGGGTAGCCTGTTTTGAAATACAAAAGCAGGAGATGATGCCACACAGCACTCAACCATCGTAACTCCAAGCATGAATCCATTCCTGCAGGCCTGAAGTGCCCACGAGTCCCACTCACAGATTATTTTATCTCCCAGACAAACTGAATGGTCTTAACATCTCAAAACAACGTGATTTAAATTAGGATTATACAAATCCCCACTGCCTCTTGTACCTTCACCCACGACAACTAACTGTGTCTGAATCACACTCAAGCCTTTCTTACTTTAAGGCAAGAGCTGGTGGTGAACCTTACATTTTACTTTATTTGTCCCCTTTTGTAACTTCTGAACTTTTTTCTGGTGGGATAACAGATTGGCTTCTAGCTACCTCAGAGAGTGCACTTTTCCCAAAGAAATTGGACTGCCTGTGGCAACACATGAGGCATGTCAGCTGGACAGGCCTGACTAAGCACAGAGAGAATGGGGAAAAGGGGAAAAGAGGGGTCTTGGATCATTTACATGGAACACAACACAACAGATGGTCACATGGAGACTCCTCCAGAGTTTGCTTTTGGTTAAAAAAATGAAGACACATCCTGCAGTTAAGTATTTTTAGCGTCTCCAAGCATGGCAATATTTTGCTTTTCTCAATAAAAGGTAATCATGCAATTTCATTCTTTTATGCTTTACTTCCATTTGGCTGCTTTTCTGAAAAATGACAGGGTTAAAACTAAAGTCAGAAGGGACCAGCCAGCACTAAGAAAACCATCCCTGAGTCAGGAGGAATCAATTTTACTCTATTTTGTATCCATATGTATTTTTATGCTCCTGTATCTCCTAATAGTCTCAGGAATATTTCATTTGCCACTACTTCCCCTAATATCAATTTCCACCCTTTCAGTTATTCCCCTTCCTTTTAATTATTATTTTTATTTTAATTATGTGTTTTTAAGAAATTGTGCTGAGTGCACCAACATATATAAAGACTCACATACATTTTTGATTTTTAAAGGAAAAAATCCATCGTTTGTTCTGGGGTGGTCACTTGTATAGATTTATATCTTTTTCTAAGTATGAGTAAGTTCCATTATTTGACTGAAATCAGGAAAAAAGCTGGAAAAAGCTTGAAGTCTGGCTAAAGGCAGAATGCATCATGAGCTCATAGCTGTATTTTTTGCCAACTATACCCACTATTCAGTGATTCATTGTTCACACAGGTGCTTCACAAAAGGAATTAAGATGGAAATAAATATGTGGAAAAAGCAAAGTCTTTGTATAATTCAAGTGCTCCATGAACACAATGGTTCCATACTTGAACATCATGACAGGAAGCATTATTTTATATTTGTGATGATGCCTTTCTGAGGCACCTGATGAAGATTTGGGGTTTAAAATTAGCTAGTCACACCCTTTCCAAAAGAAAAAAACCTGAGAAGAACTTTTTGTCCTTCATCTGTAATTTTCACCCAAGAGAGGGAAATTTAAAATGCCAATAATCTAAATCTAAACTGGGCTTTGGGAAGCCATTCTAGTGAGGCGCTGGAAATGCCCAGTTGTGTCTGTGTTCCCCGCAGCCAGCTCAGCTTCCAAATCCATGGGTTTAGTTCCTACTCCTGTTTTTGGAGCCCCTGTGTCTGAGTCAGTCTGGAAACCAGTTCCCACTGCCAGGTTGTTAACATGGAGATCAGCACACAGGGCAATAAAAGAAAATAAAACTTAACACCACAACATAACACAACAGGGGAGAGAGCTCAAGGAGGGGTGGGTCAGCAGAGCTTTTCAGTGTGAGGAAAACAACACATGTTTTCCCTCGCCCAGGCTCCAAAAGAACTGAATCATTTTGTTTTTCCAAATAACAGAGAGAGCAGGCATGAAAAAATTCAGTTCAAATGATTCAAACCTGGCAAAAAAAAAAAAAAAAAAAGTGAGCAATTGAAAATAGAGGCAGGGCCAACACACTGAAAGGAGCAATTCTACCTGCAGTGGAGCTGGAAGATTGCTGTTCCTCCTGCAATCCATGGGATGTAGGGCACATGGATTATTCAGGCTGGTCTGGGACAGCAAAGGCCAATTATTAGGGACACCTGAGACACAAACCATTCTCAGGTACAACTCTGCCCTTAAAGGTCGCACTAAATGCCACCTCAGAATAGCTGCTCTGTACATGGAAACACATTTGTTGTAAAAACACTGACTAATTATTAGCACTATTAGCTAAAATAGTATTTTATTGCCCATTTGAATTATTCATATGGAGCTGCTGATCACTAAAAGAGAAAGACCTGATAAACAAGGTGTAGGGTCATTTTAACTTACTTCATTTCAACAGCTTGTAAATACTGCTAAACTCAGATTGCTGAGCTATTGGATTAATATTTGCTAGATAGGCAATGAATTATTTTACATTAACGTAGAAGCACAAGAAATGTGTGGAAAACCCAGTAACTGTGGACAGCAATGGGATACCATGGCTTTTCTGAAAGGCTGTTTCTGGAGGTTTTACTAATAAAATAAAACTAATAAAATAGCATGTAAGTTACTTAGATGGCCCTGCCAAGATGGGCTGAGTAAGTGATTAATAAACAGAACTGGCAATATAATATAACGATGTGGCACAAGTTTCATCTCACCTCAAATTGCTAAATATGAAAGACAGGAAAATTTCTGCTGACTCCATGTTCTGCAGACTTTCAGCAATGGGTGACATCAGCTGTACCCAACACCAATTGCTGACTCTATGCAACCCAGGAATGGGTCAGGATGAAACACATCCCTGCAAAGGCAGCTAACACAAGGTTAGGTGCTTAACAGGGAAATACAGCCAAGCTTTTTGTGTGTCCTCAACACCTGGTAATGCCATTCCAATGCTAACTCTGCTGGACACTGAAAAGGCAAAAAGGACACCCAGATCCCAGGTAGGGGGGGTGTGGGATCCCTGAATTAAGTGGCACAGAATTCAGCTCAGATTATTTTTACTTCCTGTCATCTAGTGTATCTATGCTTGTTTTAACAAGCCCTGTGATTTGGTGAGAAATGAGCACGTGCACATTTATTCTTTTGGTTGCAAAATTGCACCGCATTCATTGGACACTGATGCCTGATACAAACTCTGCCACTAATTTTCATCAAAAGAAACAAAGCCTTGGCAGGCCTTGAAAACAGGACACAAATTTATCTACAAATGTCTGGATCCTGCTGTTTCTACAGAATAGTCCAGCTTTCATATCATCAATTTTCTGAGCAGCAACTCCAAAGAATCATCCTTTTAATGTTTCTGAGAAAGGGACATAATGGAGGTGACTCAAAGGAATAGATGCTGCAGCTACAACCACTCTCATTATGTACATATGAGATGCCTCAATGTTCCTGCCTGCTGATTACATGAGCAAACATTTTTAGTATGCAAAATCCTATTAACTCAAGGGGATTCTGCATAATTTTATAACAGCTCCACTTGTGGTGTTTGATCGACTGGGTCAGCAACAGACAGATGGCAAAGAATTAATTCTCTAAGGCTGCTTTATTGCAGGGCTGGCATTGGGGTTTCCTCCACTCACTCCACTGGGATAAAACAGAACTTTTTCTATATTCCCTACACCTTTTTCTGTTCTAAGAGCAAGAATGTTGGAGCTGTCAGCACAAAGAGGAAGACAAATGAAAACTCTTCTGTGTGACATTTACTCTCTCCTATAAAATCCTAAACCAAAAAGGAAAGTTAACTTCAAAAACATAAAGTAACACAATAATCCAAGAGATTACTCTGGAACACATCCCTCCAATAATTAGGGTTTTCTGTTGCTCCACTGATCACTTCATAATTCTGAGGTGCAGAGAAAAGTATTAGCCAGTACTTTGTGAATTTGTGCTTAGCATGTATTTAGATGGAAAATTATTAGCAGTCTGAAAATGGTGTCTAAAATTAAATCATTAATGCACCATTTCCCCAGTTTGAGGAAAGTGGTCCCAAAAGTAAACAATAATCTGGCTGGGACTTATAAACAGAACTCTTAAGCTTATGAGATGCACAACTTAGGCCCAGAAAACCTTCAAAACATGGAGGGAATTAAACTGATAGAGAAATATTTGGCTGAGGTTTTTTTGAAAGCCCTGTAACTACACAAACTTGGAGGAGTTAACTCAGAGACTCACATGGATCCAGCAAAAATTCCAACTGTTTCACTTGTCAAAGCATTGTCCCTTGAATCCTCTGCCAGCATTATCCAAAGTGAATCAAAAGGCAATGGGGAAGACACACCAAGGAAAGACAAATCAGGATTTCTTTTAGTTGAAAAACCCCTTGGTTTGGAGAAACAGCCCCATTCTGTTTCACCACAGCACAGTTCCTGTTAATGTCACTGTGTCATCATTCTTCCAGAAGCACTGATTTTTGTAACTTGAAAAAAATTCTTCTGGCTTTTGTTTGTTGTTTGTTTTTTTTTTTTTCCTGTGTTTTTTTCTTTTAATATTACAGCTTCCATCCTGATTTCTCACATCACTTTGCATTAGGAATGTTTCTCTGACATCCAAGCTAATTAAGCCTGCTTCAGAAATAAGGGCCTGAGGTTGTCAGCCATACCTCACAACCCTTTGGACAAACAATTCTCCTCCATTTGGATTTTTAACTAGGCTTACTGGAAGTGCTTTCATATCAGAAAATGGAGACAAAATTTTGACTAATCAAAAGCAAGACTTCCATTTTCTTTTGGAGATAACAGATGGCAGCTTCAGCCTCTAACGCTGACAGTGCACTAAGTCAATCCCATGCCTGAAACTTAGCCCATCTCTTTGGCCTCACATCCAAGGAAGGATGAGTTTCTTTTTGGCTAAATCAAGAGGAGGCAAGCAACCCAAAGTGCTCAGACAATCCTTGGACCACTCTTAAACAAATCTTGGATCTTTCTTACATGATACCGGAGATCAGTAAAGAGCAAGGCACATCTGACTGCAGGAAACCAAGGATTTCATCTTCTGCCACCAACAGCTCACAGAATTCTCAAACTCATTAACAGTGTCACCTAAGGGTGTGTTCCTCTCATTCCTAATTATTCCAGGATATCTCCACTTAGTGAATTAGATAAAAACCAAAGTCTTCACTCACTTCCACACCTGTGTTTAGCCTTGTACGGTGTGACTTCTCCCCCAAACCCAAGTTCATTTGATGTTTTCTTCCCAATATTTCAGGGGGAAGAGGTATTTCCTTTTTTACCTGAAATGGAGACTGGCTGTTGTAATTCTTGATCTCCTTGTTGGCTCCCCGGAACAGCAGCACCCTTGCACAGCTCTCCTGAAAATGATGGAAAAGAAAACTTGTTCATAAAGATCCTTTGGCACTAAGAAGACTGTGGATGCTAAGAGGTTATGAGGTGGTTGGTCTATATTTTCATGATAAAAATAAACCAAATAAATTATCTGAGAACTTAAATTGTTAAAACAGCATTTTAAAAATGACAGGGCTTCAGGTGTTTTGCAGTATATTAGAAACACTAGGCAAGTGTAAAGAAACATGCAGGAATACAACTAGTAAATACCTTATTAAATTTCTAAGCAACTGTACTGACAAAGTTCCATATTTGACAAATCAAATTTTTCACAAATTTGACTCCCATATGGGGTTTTTGCCTACATTGTTGCAAAAACAGTATTGTTCACAGAACTGGGATGAATTATATCCTTCCCTCCTGCTAAAAGTTAAACAAAGCAGTTTTACCACTTATTTTGTTGGGGACTTTTTTCAACCTGTCCTCAATATTAAATGTATGATTATTTTTTTCACAGTACACATGAAATTCTTTGATCTGCCCATACACTCTACACTGACCAGCCTTATTGCCTCTCTTTTCCCCTAAAAAATGCTAGGAGTTACAGCACTAGGAGCAAAATTTGGCTTCAGATCCTCCAAACTGAGAAAATCTGCGAAGGAAATGACTTAAAAACAATTTAATTTGGCCAATACAATGCATTGGTTAAATCATTGCTCTCCATAGCTGTTAAATATGACTGCCCACAATCTGGTAGAAATTCTTGGAGGTTCTGAGTGGATTCTCAGAATTTTTGATGATTCCTGTATGGACACTGTTTCTTACTTGTCATCTTTAATGTTTATCTTATTCACATTTCAAATCAATTCACATTTCAAAAGAGTTTTATATTCCCTCATTGCAAACATTGTTCTTAATTTTCTTTTGCTTTCTGTGTTGTCTTGATACGCTATGCTATGGAGTTCTACCTAATGAGGTATTTGGATGTGCTACCCTTCACTTTGAACAGCAAATTTGCAGTCATAGAAGAAAAAGTACATAATTTAGGTATTTTAGTGACAGAAATGAAGCTTATTTACTAGACTCTGAGTCACAGGTTAATTTGCAGAAATTATGATTGAAAATCATTACTGTCATTGTGCTTTCTAATTTCTCACGATGGATTCTTGGTCCCATTAAGTCTCCCCATCACAGGGCTGCCCTAAATGTATCTGGAAAGGAGGTTATCCTACCTTTTCCTCAACTGAAAAACAACAGAATGGATCAAGATGGTAAATTAACAATTATCTCTTAGATTATAATTTTTAATGATATACAATTAACTGAGATAGAGAAAATGCAACTAAAGTGCAAATTGCTGTGCAAGCAAATGAGACTATCTCTAAACAATTGATCAATGCCCAATTTTAATCAAGAACTTGAAGATATAATAATTATATTGAACAATATACTGTATTTATTGGGTGATTATTCATTTGTTTATCAGAATAAATCACCCAACATTACAACATCAAAAGAATTATACATTCAAAAACTCTCTACAAATTTAACTGAGCTGCCTGCAGTGTAACAAAAACATGCAAAGGGATTTATTAATTAAATGATTGTGACTCGAAAGCTTTTGCCAAAAGTTGTCAAAGAGCTGTTCAACATTAAAAAAAAATGGGTTAAGTATTGCATTTGTTTGTTTATTTATTTTTATTCTTTTGAATATTCTTATTCTTTTTTATTCTTGCTGAATTTTAACTTTTGAAACAAACAGAAGCAATATTAACTTCACATTTGCTCCTTTTTGTTTCCTCCCCATCTGTCAGATTGTATTTAATTTTAATACTACAACAGCCTTCATCTCAGATCCAGTCCTCCCAGTGAAAGAGGGCACATTTCATCCCAGAAAAAAACAGACTTACTGCATGGCCATGGAATAACTTCCAAAACCAAGAGTTTATTCAGATCAGGACTTCGGTGACATCCAGGAAAACAAATTTACCAACTTCAGAAAGTAAGCAAAGAAAATTCCCCAGGGAAACGGGAAGGGAAGATCAAACGGGTAACGACTCCATCTACAGGAATCTGGAGGTAACAGGGGTACTGCCGTCCTTCCCATCCTCTCCAGCTGGAAAAGGCAGCACCGTTCCTTCCACATGAACCAGTAACAACTTTCCATTAAAAAAAAAATGCACTGGCAAAATCAGCACAGGTTAAGGTTCACAGCACTCCAAGGGAAACTCTGTATTTGCACATACCTGATGAAGGAAAACAGAAGGACAACAGTGCAGGCAGAATATGTTGAAGTTCTATTCACCAAGCCAAGCTTAGTGACTGTGTAATATTTGAAAATTTGTAGATGCAGTTTCAATTAGAGTCCAAGTCTCCTGCAGAATAACTTCTACTGAGGTCAGGAAAACACATCTGTTCATGGAAAATGCTGTAATTCTACAGGATTTCTCTAATTCCCACCTCATACTGCATAAACTTTGCTAAAAGTGTATGGTCTTGAAAAATGTCCAATTATCTCCAAATTTTTTTTTTTTTAAGCTGAGGGCATTTTAGACCTAATTGAGGAATCTGTCTTGACAAGACTTTAGAAAAAAAAATAAGATGGTAATTTAATTAAGAAGCAGATCCTTTAACAGATGCTACACTGTTTACAGTCACATCTCATGCTTTCCAAATTCAATGAAATATTCCATGTGCTGAATTTTAACTTAGTTCTAAAACTCATCCCCTCCCCATTCTATCTCTGCAAAGAGAGTATAAAATGCTACCAAATCAAAAGGTTCTGGTACTTGTAAATGACTACACAAGTTGTAGACAAAGAATCCAGTATCTTCTGTATAGAGACAATTCCACAGTATTTTGTAACTCTTTCTTATTTAATTCTAAGTTAAATTATAGACTTACAGCAATAAATTCTGTACAGGAAACAAATACCTAGATATTAATCAAACCCAAAAAAGCTGGTAAAGCATAATGTTTTATTGTTTAATATCCCTACTCTTTCTACCTACAATGAGCAGCCTTATTTGTAATCAGTGAATGAAACAGCACTAAAATAATTTCAACTATGTTCTTTCCAGATTGCAAGATCATTTTTTAATACCTGAAGCACTTCATTGCATATAAAATAATGTAGTGATAGGATGAAGGGGAAAGGCTTCAAATTGAAAGAGAGCAGGTTTAGATCAGATATTGGGAGAGAATTCCCCCCTGAGAGGGAGGTGAAGTCCTGGGGAAGTTGTGGATGGCTCATCCCTGGAATGTTCAAAGCTAGGTTGGATGGTGTTTGGAGCGATGAGGTGTAGTGGAAGGGCATTGCAACTGGATGATCTTCAAGTTCCCTTCCAAGGCAACCCATCCTGTGATTCTGTGAGCTCCCAGCTGCTGCTGGGGACATTTCTGTCCCTGCAGGGGCTCTCACCTGGTTGTAGAGGGCACAGATGTGCAGGGCCGTGTTCCCCGAGGCGTTCTGCGCACACATGTCAGCGCCGTAGAACAGGAGGTGCTCCAGGTGTTGGACGTGGCCGTACCTGCAAGCCTGGGCAGGGATAAATCAATATTCTGGTTATTATACCAAAGGCTAGGCAAAATTTTCAGCAGAGAAGGTGCTGTTTTTACTGAGGGTCTAATTTTTAGAATCACACCTGGTTCTCTGATGGGAGCACAGATACCTAGATGTGCATTCCTGCACCAATTCCAATGTGGGTGCTTCAGGTACAGCAATCCTGTGCTTGAGCTTAACCATCTAAATATTTTGGGAATGGCAGCCCAAGGGATCAGGAAAATACTGCCTTTGGAACTTTTTATCTACTAATATTCAGGACTCAAATGTGACAAGTTGTTGTCCTGCTACACTCCGGAACGCTGCCCACCAGATGGCACTGAAGATGATCAAATTGCCAGAGCTTTTTCCTCAAACTGCTTAGAGGCCTTAGAAAGAAAATCTGGCCAAAATCCAAGTAAATCTTCTTGGTTCTGTGATGTCAAACAGACACACAACATACACAAGACACTGCTCCAAAACAGGGGGAAATCTTCAAGAGTTACTTTATCTGTCACACAAATAAAAGTTTCAACCCTGGATTTTTGGAAATAAGCCTCTATGAAGAAGATTCATAGAAATTAGAAGCTTTCCTGATTAGCAAATAAGCTTTAGAAAAATCACAGTGATTCTAGTCCATGGCCTCTTTTACTTGACATCCTTCTCCTCTATGGCCCACTGACCAAGCATCTCCCAATTTTTAATGTTTTGAACTTTGTGGTATCTTAGATCAGCATCATTCCTACATCGAATAATCAGAACTTAAGGTAAGACACACAGGTATAGAAATCCACTCAGTCACTCCTGAATTCAGTGGGAGGTACAGACTGACACACCTGGCCTGGATGTACAATTTGGAAGAGAAAAGTTAAGTGGACTGCTCAGGGCACAAATTAACTCCCCATCCTTCTCATTTCATTGAGGAATGTTTGAATTATTGATTAGTCAAAACAGATTACTTCTAACCCGGATGTAAACATTGATTTATTTAGGATTACAACCAACACAGGGAGTTTGGAAAGCTCTATTTCATTATGAGAAATAATAACCCTATGTGTATGAGGCTAGTGTTTAAAAAGAGGGACATTTTCTCTGTATTTTTATGGAGTCCAGATAGGGCAATACTTTGATCTAGACAATCCATTTCCTCCATATCCTCAGAAAATATGGTAAAAAATTAATTCCTTTCTTTTCCCCTACTCTAGAGATGGATCCAAACAACCTTGACCTAGACCCACTTAGTGAAAAAGCTCCAATTCCTGCCCAAATGGGTGCCAAAGCTACCTCCCATTTCTTTCCAAGAAAAGAAAAAATCTGTGTACTAAAGAATTTAGTGCACAGAAAATAAATTGAGTCAAGATGACCCAGGCAGACCTGTAAGGTTGATTACTTGTATCTTTATCTCATATTGCAGCAGTTCCAATTTTTGTAGTTCTCCAAACTCATCCATACAGAGACATGACAAAGTAGCAGCAATGACATTGGGACTGTTAGAATCTTTGAACTCTGTATATTACTGAGTTTATCCCTGTGCAAAGGGAAATCAATAAAGCATTTTTACACAACTGCTGGATAGCATTCAGGCATTTCTGGAGAGGACAGGGAGAGGCTGATGGACCCCAGCAGCAGGATCCTCAACCCAAACCTTCCTGTGAAGTTCAGCAGAGACAAAGGGAAAACAGCCTGACAAACACAGAAGGAGCATTACCAAGGACACTGACACTGGCATCTAACCAAAAGAAAGAGCTACATGTTCCTACTGAAGTGCCACATACAAGAATCTAAACTTCCAAGAGTTCATGGCATAAATATGATGAGTGCAATTTCTGCATCAAAATCCACAGTAACCAGAGGATTTCAAAGTTACAGAGCACCACTAGAATAGTTTTATACTTCTTAGTCACCATAGCAGGATGCAAAGTGAATAAATAAAAACAAGTAGAAAAAGCAGATAGAAAAAAGAAGAAATTTCATACTTGAATGTGCAGGGACTTCAAAATAGCGCTTAACCCTAGAACAACCATGAACAACTTCCTCATGCAAGTCCAACTCCAAACAAAAAGCAAATCTTTCCTACCTGATGAATTTCCTGCCATCCATTTTCATCCTTGCAGCTGACTGTAGCATGTTCATGGAGCAAGAGCTCACAGCAGAAAGGGTCCCCTCCCACCACGGCTGTGTGGTACAGCGGGGTCAGGCCACAGCTGTCCTTGTAGTTGGGAGATGCTCCCAGCTCTAAAAGGGTCTGAAAGCAATCACAGACTGTGAAAAATAGATTTGGGAGGGACTTCCACAAAAAGGGTCTTTACCTGAAAAAGTATGTATAAGGTTGATCATTGACATAACATTTTTGCTCAAATATTTATCAGCTGCTAAGAGTGGGCCACAGCACAGACTAAGTTAAGCAAGAAATGACCTTGGGTGAATTAAGATCTAAAGGAATCTATGGGGATGGCACAGGAAGGAGTGGCAATGTCCAGTTTCCATCCTCTCACTAGGTTCAGATATGTCAGCTCTGTAAATGTTGCATCACCTTTGCAACACGTTCACCTTCAGTTCCAAGGTGCTTTACCAAAAATGTCATGCAATTTAAATATCTGTCAAAAGGAAATAAGCAAAACCCATAAATCTAAGACTTCATCTAGACCATCAGAGTGAATTAAGAATAGCTGTTAAAATACAGAAGAAAACAGAAGACATTGTGTTAAAGCATAATGTGTAATCCATGCCACCAGAAGCTGCTTTCAAAGAATTAAGAAACAATAAATGCTATTCCTATTTCGTCAGACAGATCTCAGTGTATCAATGAATAAGCTTAAATTTCACCACTTTTCTTCCTACCAGGAAAAGATAGATCAGAAATTAAAAGGCTCCTTATTGAAGGCTAAGATTTGAAAGCTACAAGAAAGCACTAGAACAAGCACATCCTAAAGGATCCATGGAGGACAACACAGTAATTAACTGAAAACAGTCTCACTTATGCCTTTTTTTTTTTAACTAGATAACACATAATTTGCTCCTGAAAGTGTTTACCTTGAGGGCTACTTGGTTCTTGGCTCTGGCTGCTTTGTGCAGGGCTGTCATTCCATCTTTGGCTCTGAAGTCTAAATGTGCTCCTCCATTTTTCAGGGCTTTTATCACTTCTACTGTGTTGTCAAGCTGAGCTGCCAAAGTTAGGGGTGTTTCTAAGAAAGAGAAGAGGATCTACTTGGAAAAAGGTGAGCAAAATTATAAAATAAATTTAAGTTACTTTATAAAATAAAGTTTAAAATACTGTTATAAAATTATCAATTATCTCCTTTGGACAGCAAAGCCATACAGATTGCACAGGCTCAGAGTTGTGAAGGAATGTGTGAGATTCACCCTGTTAATCAATTTAAGTTTAACTAACTCAAGGTACTCCTGTATGCTGCTTAGTTTAGTTGTTCTGACCTCCACTTTCTAAGTCATGATAGTTTGGGTCCAGTCCTCGGTCCAACATCTTGGTCATTTTTTCCACAGAGAGATGGTGGACATGATCCATAAACTTTTTCAAATTGGCCTGAAACAAAGAGCAAAAAATTAATCATCCTCTGATTTCAAAAATAAAATTTTTACTAAAAATGAAACATTTTTTCAACTGATGTCAACACCCACTGTGGGTAATTGCTAACTCCTGCAGGAAATTGGGATACCTTGGTGTGAAGCTTGGCCAGCTGCTTTTCATCAAGGTTGAACTGTCTGTACACTCTTTTCTTGTAGCGAAACTGAGGGAAGAAGAGAAGAAGAAATTTTAAAACTTAGACTTAAAATTCATAATATCAATTTCTGATCTTACCAGGAAGTACCACCCACTGTGATGGTAGATTCAGGCAAAGTTTTAGAAATAGGTACAGTATTTCATATAGTTTTACATCATTTAAGCAAAATTCATATCTTGTACGAATACAAGAGATCAGTGGAGGTGTGTGAGAAATGAGATCAGCCTCTAGAATCTACAGAAGTAAGGAAGAATTACACTGAAAAGCACTTTTCCCCAAGGATTCCTGTGCACTTTCATTTATAGTCTCAGGCAGAAAGCTGGTAAGGCATGTTAAATAAAAAAACATCGATTTCAAAATTGCAGCTTAGCATTTCTGAAATATAAAACCAAAAAAAGTACACCTGAAAATCCCTTAGTGTAATGTAAGGGGAACTTGCACATGGGAATAGTTCTGATGTTGAACAGGACTGGTTTGTGAATGAAATTCTGAGGATTGTCTCTTTTTGGCTGAAAGTCAGTCCCATTTTATCCTGAGCAGCTTGGGTGCAGTGGCAAGACCTGTAGCAAATGTCATGGGGGTTTCCATAGCTATAATTTACCACTCTCTCATTGTCCCATGCAGAATTCCAGGAATGCAGCCTGTCTGTTGGACAAGGGACTGCACTGAATGAGGCTTTAACACCAGCATTCCACAAAATCACTTTTAACACCTCAATTGCTGCAGTCAACACTCATGAAAAACAACAACACACAAAGTGTCTGTTTAATTTCCTTACAGCTGTAATGTGATCATCAATGACTGAAACTATGAAATAAACTCCTGGAAAAGGGAAGACCTGAAGCCTTCTCAGGACCTTGATTTTTTTCTCATGGATTTGTGTTATAGTGGAGTAAGTCTATTAACCACACATTATTAATGGTTGATCTGCCACCATACAGGCAATATCAAAATTAATTAAACGCCAGTTTCATGCCCCAGTTTGCTGCTGTGTTGCATGATCTGGCTCTGCTCCAAGTTTGTTCAGCACCATGAAAATTCTGCCCAGCGTATCCCCAACTGCAGAGCCTCTGCAGGAGCAACAGAGAGGGGGAAATCCCAGCACACACCCTCTCCTCCCTTACTGCTGTCCCAGGAGGAAACAGAGGCAACCTGTGCACTCTGAAGGATGGCACAGAGGGAACCAGGTGGGGGTTAAAAAAGGCTGCACTGAGACAGAAACTTCTCTCTGGGAGAAGGCAAGGGCTGGTTATCCAGCAACTACTGCACTGCTATTGCAAACCTCATCACAGATCCAACAGCTTCACCTAGAGACTTACATTTCTGTATTAAATCACTAAATAAGACACATGTCCTGTGTCCTCAGCAAAGGAAAACTCCAAAATCCACTGTCCCAGAAGTGCTGACTCTGCAACTTTTTGGGGATGGACCAGCTCCATGAGCAGGGAATGCCAGCACTTCTGGGAGCAAGGGTTCAAGCTCAGACTTGCTGATAAGCACTTCTCAGATGTAATTCAGGTGCATGTACACACCTCAAATACAGATTTCTGCACAGTTTGTATCAGAATAGAAATGCTTCAGATGCCAGATCTAAAAATACCTCGAGTGAAGGAACTCCTTTATTGACTGGCTGTGGGTATTCCCTCAGAAGTCTTTCCTCATCCAAAAACTTCCCATCTCTCCCATTGCTTGCAGGCTGGAACAGTCCATAATTCAGGACATCTTTCAAACTCTGGTTCAAAGTGCACAAAATCCGCTGCTTTGCAACCCACACTGAAGCTTCCGGGTTAAACCGAATGCATTTCTGCAAAGAGAAATTATGTTAAGGAACCCAATTAGTGAAAAAAATCTCAAAAGTGTCTTAGATTCTAAAATTTACAAATATCGTGACTAATAGGAATATGCATAATAAATACACAGACTCCATGACAAAACATTGCTGAACAAGAATTCTATTTCAGCTGTGTATTGATAATACCTAATGCACAAGTACTGTGAAAACACAGGACATTACAAGTCCTTCCACAAAGCTCAGGGAACACACACATCCTTCCTCAGAGAGAGAGCACCCTCATGGAAAACCTGTTCAAAAGGGATGTTACAAGGTGTTTAACTATCCACTTGATTCTTGGCTGTTCTAGTATCAGTTAGATCCACAAGGATATCACCAAAAACTGGTATTCAGGCAAGAATTCTACTTCCCTTTTAGCTACATTTATCTGAGGGTAAGTTTATGGGAGGAATGATATAACATGGAGCAAATGACTTGAAAACCTTAACAAACTCCTGCAGTTCCCTGCTTCTTACCAAGCTGGAATTCAGGGATTGAGGAGTTCAGGGATTTTGCCTGCACTGCAGTCACTGGTTCCAAGGTACCAGCAGATGGCAATGCCCAGAAAGCAATTTGGTGCCTCTGATGTGCATCCTGAGCACACAGTGCTGTTTCTGCTTTAATCCTTTACAGCCTTCAACATAAAATGAAATGTTAGACTTTGTCACAAGGCTGGCTAGGAAGCAGCTTTCATTTCCCTGACTTTATTTTTCAAGATGTTTTGTGAAAAGGTTCGTGGTTTTATATGCTGAAGGGAAGGAGAGAGGGATACAAAGTAGATTGTAATAAGTATTTTCCTCCCCAAACATCCCAGTAGGTACAGCATTGGCTTAGCAACAAGGCAAATCTGTTTGAAATCCCTGTGTTCCTTCTGAACCTCACTCACTCCACGACTCCTACATGGATTCAAACTTCAATACAAGATTCAGACTCAAACATCAGCAATTCTCAGCAAAACTGTCAGTTACTAGATGTGCAATGAGCCTAACTTTTAACATTACCCACACATCTGAAAGATTTCAGTGAGTGTTATTCAAATGAGAAGATAATGTTGAAATTACATGTATTTTTTTCTCCAAGGAAATTCTTTCTTACATGAAACAAACTAATTTTGGACTTGTATGACACTGTTTTGATTTTAAAAATACAAAGCAGTTACTTCTGATCACAGTTTAATTAAGTCTACTGATTTTTAATGCACCTGGAGAATCCAACATATTCAATTTTGTTCAGTCTATACTTGTGTTCTCTCTGTTTTTGATGTCAGGCAAATATTTCACAAACTAATTCAGTGAGAGCTCTAGCTCTTCCAGTGATTCATAAGAAACAAAAGCGGGCTTATTGTAAAAAAAAACTGATTCCATTAGCAATTTAGAATGAAATAAGATCAGTTATATAAAAAGTAAATTGATAACTGGAGAATTTTTTTGCTACCAAAATGTTTCAGGCTGGGAAAAGTGAAACTAGTGAGAAAAGTGATTATTTATGCTTTCCATGAAGCCAGGCAGGATAGAAGTGGAGCTGTTACCACTCTCTCAGAGGCAGGTGCTGACCATGAGGATAAAAAGAACCACTCAGATGCTGCATAAGGTGCATTTTCCATCAGCCTGCCCCTGGAACAACTGCACTGTGTTGCCTCTGTGTCCTCCTGGCAGCTCTCCAGGCAGGGAGCACCACAGCCACCCCCTCTATCCTGCAGACAAGTCATTACTTACTGCCACACTCTGTATCCCGAGGAAACATCAGCTCAGTCACAGCAGGACTCACACACAGGCTGTTCCAGTTATGAAATAAGGAACAATTCATCAGGCACACGTGGCGTGGTGGCCACAAGGAAAGGAGGCACCAGCACAGGCAAAAAAAAAAGGACAACTTTTCCTAATCTTCAATGGCAAGAAAAAATATTAAAGAATAGAGCTCTTTCAGTGACAAGGAACTACAGAAACACATGAAACAAAGATGTTTTGCAGTGACAGATACATTCACTGTAAAAAACCACAAAGAAGAGCCAAAAAAAAAAAAAAAAAAAGCCCTGAGTGGCTCAAAGTCACTGTCAAAACCACAGCAGGCCCCTCAAAAGTAAGTGTAGCAGCAAGACAGCATGTCAGCACTGGCTGCTGAGATGCAAGGCCTGTGTTTGGGATGTGAAAGCTCCTTGGATCACAGCAGACACAGTCAGTTATAATCTTGCATTCCTGCACACTGGTGAGAGCAAGTCACTGAGTGAAGGGCAGGATGGGAAGCCAGGGAAAACACAACTCCCCCAGCTGAAGGGAAGAGATTAATTCAGCAGGAATAATGCTTATCATACAGAATGTCTGAGGGATAATATTTATCTGCTTAAAATCAATCAGCAAACACATCTTTCTGCTCAGCTGTCAATCACACAAACTGCTGTGAACTGAGGGACATGACAAAATGGTTTGTACTGCTGCCTGTACTGCAGGATATCAAAATATTAATTATTCCTTTCAATGGGAGATGTTGATATTAAAGATGAGACAGCCAAAAAATGGGAAACACAAATGAGAGTTTTGAGGCATTGAAAGAAAAGGGAGCAAGTCCCACATTTTGGTTTGTGCTGTGTTCAGCTTGATTCTCTGCTGCAACACTGCTCTCCTTCATCAGGCTGCACTCAGGAAACACAGAATTCATGAGAGGACAGGTCAGAAAAACCAGTCCGGCCAGGCTGTCAGCAGATCACCTGCCCACATCAAGGGCATGTGAACAGATACCAGCAGCACAAAAATTCTCTTATCAAACTGAAGATAAAACGAGGAAGAGCAAACAGAAAGCAGCAAGGAACTATCAGGCACAAAGTGGGATACAGAAGAATACTTGAGAAAAGTTGCAAAAGAAAATCTGGAGTATCTATGAGGCAGCACAGTCTGGAAACAAGTGAAATTGGAGGCATCCCAAGGAAAAATGGGACTCAAGCTGCAGTTGTCACAACTGGGTTCCTACTTTTTTTAAAGGTAAAAAGTGCACAAAGTAAACAAAGTGTTTTATCTGAGAAGCAAAAACAGTGTAGGAAAATATTCTTAATCCTAAAACCCAACAAATAACTTAAAGAAAGGATACAAAAGTATAAAAAGAAACACAGAAACAGAACACCAAGAAGGGGCTCCAACCTAAGCTGTTGCTATACCAAACTGCAACTTACCAAACAATATTTTGCATAGAAAGCCTAATATCATTTGAAAAACACCAAACCCAGGGGAGGGAGGAATCAGTAAATGCTCATTATTGCAGTGGAGCAGCGAAACAGATGGGCAGAAAGTATCTCAGAGAAGTCTTCAGCCAACTCAAACCCATCTCAGGCTCAGAATTTAATAAAATGTATGGATTTGAGCATTTTGACTTTAAACATAACCCAGGGGGAGCACAAGTACAGGGTAAAACAAGAGTAGAACAAGCACCTTGTGTTGATAATAAATTGATTAAAACATTCCTTAAAACCACTGGCTGACAGAAGTGTTCTCAGTGTCTGTGGCAAAGAGCAATTCTAAGCACAAAACACCATTGCTGTCAGAATATCAAGGTAAAGGAGATTTCCTTGACAACAGCTCCTGAAGAACCAGACTGATTTCACTTAGAGGCAGCATCACTTGGGATTAGTTCCTACATAGGCTGGAAAAGGAAATGGATACAAGATGACTGGGCCTGGATTCAGACCAAATATTATATGCCAGATAACACAGCTGTTTTACCCATGCTACTTGAGACTGGAGGGCTTTCCATGCTCTCCATTCCCTCAGGAATTTTACTGAGCTCAGAAAATCTTTTAGTTATTCATTTAAATATTCTCCACCCTCCTGTGAGAAGGATGACACTTATTGAATACAGGTCAAGCACAGAGGCAATGAGAAATTCCCATTTCTACCAAGTCGTGTTTCAGTAAATTGGGTTATCACCCAAAGTGAGAAGGAGACAAAAAAAATAAGTGATACAAGAACTGAAAAGCAATTGTTCTTAAGGGCTCTGTATGAACTTGTCAAGGTTCACATTGTCTTCTAAGTTTCAAATGAGAATAAAAGAGCAACAAGACAGACTTCCTACAACGTGTGGTAATTTATAAAGCTTTCCATGGCAGCACAGCCTACTCGTGGTGCTTGGTGCTCATCTCATACCTGCAGTGGAATAAAGGCAGTTTGTACCACAGCCACTGCACACGAGCAAACTTCATTTCCTGGGAGCTTGGCTTTAAAGCTTCCCAGTGGGCTGAATTTTATCTAAACCCCTAAACTTATCTTCCTTAGAATAAATATAGTCTTGATCATGCTCCCTAAAAAAACAAAAAAAAAGCAGAAAACTAAATTATGTTATTTCATGCTTCTTTGATTAAACAGACTAATTTTAAACACCTCATGTGTTAAATTAAGTATAATTATACAGGAAATGGGGCCTATGCTTGCTCTGGCTTGTGGCTGTACAACAGCTCAAACTCTTCACTACATTTAATCCACCAATATTTCTGTTTGCTAACCTGAATCCAGGTTTCACTTTCCTGCACAAGGAGTTTGTGGGCTGATAAATTAAATAAGAAATACATCAGCTGCTTTAGAATCACTTAATTCAGTTACTTTTCATGAAGAGTTTATTGAAAAAGAAAAAGAAATACAAAAAGTAAAGCAATAAAAATGCACAAATGATAAAATTAATTTTTAAATCTGTCTTGATAATGTCAATAAATAACTGATTACTGATTTAAAACCAGAGTAATTAAATGAGAGGACTTCAGGAAGCTACTATCCCTGTGGTTTTAACAGCAGAGTAAACATAACAGAAAAGCTGGAGTTTCTATTCCATTTTCATGGATCTGTTCATTGACAGGGTCACAGATAGAGCAAGCTGGTAAGATGATCAAAAACGAGCTCCAGAACCACACCTGAGGGCACACTGTCAAAACAGCTTTTCCCTGTCAGGCTGCATCCAGCCCATCTCTATCACCCTAAAAATGAACTTAATTAAGAAGAAAGGAAGGGTTTCATGAGCTAGATCTTGAACAGCAGCAGGGCATGGTGTAGCTCTTACATGTCAGCACAGAGTGATGTACGTGGCTCACATCCATGGAATGGATGATAATCTTGGAAATTTCAAAAGGCTAGTGCCACCACTGAAAATCCTGACAGCAGCATTCAAGGAGACCCAGGATAATTCAGATAATTAATAGCAAACTCAGACAAATTGTGGTTCTGGATTGAATCAATCTCTCCCAAGACCTTTTCCAGCATGACACTGTTATTCCTATCACAGCACTAGTGTTGGTTTCTCTGGCTGGAAGGTTCAGAAATGACACCCTGTAGTAAAGGCACAGCAGCAAAGGAGGAAAGAAAGGTTTATTTGTGCTTTTTTTCCTCATCTTTACACTCTAAAAGCCACAGGCTCTCTAAAAGGGATGTCTTTTGTGAGGCAGGTTGACAGAGAAAGACAACAAATATAGTAAAGAGAATTTGATGACCTCTTGCAGGACCCCAGTCTAGAGTCAATCACAAACTATTTCAGGAGAAAAGGAACTAGAGAAGCCATATATATATATATATATATATATATATATATATATATATATATATATATATATATATATATATATGAGGCTTTCATAGAGTTAACATGTGATTTTTTTATAAAGCTATGGATTCCTAAGTCTCTTTCTTTTACCCAAAATCTCTGAATGCAGATCAGAGAGATATTTTGCTTTATGAACATGGCTTTCATCAGGTCAACACACTAAATTCTCTTGGAAGGGATGGTGCCTTTACTTGAGGCAATCAGTCAGATAACCCACTGGGGTACAAAGCATAGGCATTAAAACAAAACATGAATTTTTTCTGTAATATGTCAAAATCAAAAAAAGAAAGTAAAAATAGGGAACAGATGTAGTTGCAGGTTGAAGCCAGCAAAGCTAATCATTAATTTCACTTTGTTTGATTGCAGTGCACTCTGCCTTACCGTTTGCTGCAAGTCAGGTATGATAATTCGAATCACTAAAGTATTGCTCTGACTGTCTTCCATTCTGCTGCTTGGCTTTTCTGCAGTTGCTCTAATTGTGTCATAAATAGTTTCTTCTTTGGAGCTGTCTGATTCAGACTCAACAGAATAGTCAGAGTAGCTTTGTGCCATTTCATCTTCACTTGATGTAGGGCTACGAGGCATGTTAAAGTTTTTTATCCTGCCAATACAAAGGAGAAAAAGAAAAAAATAAGTTACAGTTCAAGTCTTCAAAATTAATCAGCTGCATTTTTTTTTCTTCTTGGAAATAACATGCATTTAACAAGGAAGTTTTATGGTTTATCCCTCTTTTATTTCTTTCTGTCAGTTATGTGGGTAGGCAGAGAGTAAAGGAAATAAATCTGGCTACCAATTTACTAGAGAAGAGGAAGGGCAGGAGAAGGAAAAAAGAGTAGTAAAGAAGATGACCTTCCTTCCCAGGCACACCCAGGCTCCCCAAGGATCCAGAAAAAATCAGCACAATTACCCAGTCCTGTGATAACCAGCACTGCTGTAAACTGTACTAAGAGCTAGGTCTGGCTTTGAAGCTTCCTCCTCCCAGTGAAAAGACATTTCAGGGAATTAATGTAAATGCTAAACTAACATCATCCTGTAAATCAAGAATCTGCACAGGTGAGGCTTTCATAGAAGTCAGTATTCCCAAATAGTGGAACCAACAAAAAAACAAAATCCTATAGGGATCCAGACAGACAGAGATGCTGCTCTGTGGTTTGTGGCTCACACAACATCCTTTTAAACCAACACCACCCAAATCTGCCCATTACACATACTCTGAGTTTAGAAGCAGTTTTAACCTGTGATATAGCTTAGGCTAAAATGAAAGTCATGTTTATTCCAGACTAAAAACATTTGTAATCAGGGGTCTCACACTAAGAACAGCAGAACATTTTCCTTCTGGGCTTTTCCACCTACAAGAGCAAACGAATATTGTGGTTTTGTCCCACAAACTCAAAGCTGCTCCAGGATATGAAAATTATTATTCTGTGGACAAATGGAGGAAAACATTTACAGTGGAAAAAACTGAAAAGACCAACAATAAACTCTGCAGTGCTTGGACATCATATAACTTAAGAGATTTAGGAGGCCAGAAAAATGTATTATTATTTTCCTTTTTTTCCTGTGAGTAATCCTCCAAGACAATTTCTCTGCATTTTATTGCAAAATAAAAATTCAGTTAGAAGAAAAATAAAATAAGAATGAATGAAAGAAAGAAAGAATGAACCAAACAAGCAATTCCACTGCCAGGTCACATTTAAAAAGAGCCAGTAAAGCAAAAGTGAAACATGGAAGGGTGAAGTGACTTGATCACTCAAACCAGGTGAGTGTACTGAGGTATCCAAGTACACATTTTCTATACTGATGTCTCAGCCAGATCAGCTCTAGTAAACAAGTCAAACAACAGCAAGGGATAAAAGAGCATTTTTTACACCGTGTCTAACGCTTCAGTTTAAGTCATTCCCTCTTCACTGCCGGTCACTGTCCCAGCAGTGACTCCAGAGCAGGGACCAAAGGCTGCCACTGTCATTTCCCATTTTAGGTGCCCATAGGTTGGCTGGGCAGCGGAGAGCCAGGCCTGGGGCTGGAGGTCAAGGACAAGCACTCCCACAGCACATCACACCACACCCCCACATCATCAAGCCTTATTGTTGCTTCTGATGAAGGATAATTCTAGTGTTATTACCCTCAGCTATAATTACTAATGAAGACAAAACCAGTGCATTCAGAAACCTGAAAGCAAGCCAGTTCACAGCAGCTTAATGGAAGGCTCTATTTACAAAGGAAAACTCTGCAGGGAGTATTTCATTTTTTGCTGCTTCAGTGAACTGTAGATTAATGCTGCTCTCCAAAGCACCTTAAGTCAATAAAAAGCATAAACATTTCTGTGGTTTCTCTATTTGTCTGCCACTGCTAAAACATGTGAACCCAAAATACAGCAGGGCAATACACAGAATTTAAGGGCATAAGAGGTACAGGCCAGTGAGTGCGAGCAGAAAGACATAAAGACCATCACATGATTTGTCTGTCCCTAAAGCCATCTGAGAGTGCAACACATTCCAGGGCAGTGGATTTGACAGAGAGCAGTAAACTGCAGTTATACAGCAGCCAAATAAGAGCTGGGTTAGGAGGAAAAAACTTCCCCAGGTTTTGGCAAGTGGACTTTCATGCAAAAACTACCCAGGAATATCTCATTCTATAATAAGAAAGGAAAATGTCCAGCTGAAAAACCAGCATCCAGGAATCAAGCCTTTAAGTTTAATAAATACTGGGACAAAAAACTTCTTGGAGACTTGTCAACAAGGCATAAGACACCTGATCTTCTGGAAAATAATGCACAAGTCAGCATGGAAAGGATAATGAGAGTCTGTATCCACAGCAGCAAGATGAACAGGATATGGGCCCCAGCAGCACAGCTGGGAAACAGATCATTCAAACACCACTTTTTAAACAAGACTGAATACTGGAGAAACAGGTAATTTGTTGGCTTAAGATTTGTGGAAATGGAAGATCTCACCACTTCTTAACCAGAGCCACTGGCTACCACAGCTCCCACAGAGAAGCTGTTATCTTTTAGGAACTGTTTCACTTTTGTCCCAAGGATATTCTAAAAGATTTTTCCACAACCAAACTTACTACATCAGGAAAAAAAGGAAAGTTGCCTGGCTTACTAATTAATGCTTGTATAACCCATGAAAATATTGCATCCCAGCTTCCTAATTCCTACCTGGCAATTAATTGGTTCAACACAGCTGAAACATACATTAGGTTTATCATGGTTGTCTGGGATGCCTTCTTCCTTTTCTTAAAAAAAAAGAAACAAAGCAATAGATCATAGGATTCCTACAGTTAAACTGATTGTGTTTTGTTTGTGGCTGCTTTTGGTGTAGAGGAGTGCTGACAAGATTCTCTGTAAATTAATAAAAGCAGATGTCATTATCTTGGCAATAAGCATACAACGAAAAGTGTCACACCAACAGGGTTTGTTCCAGCTCACATTGTCTGTCCGTGTTTCTCAACTCCTGGGCACTGAGCGTGCCCCAGCTCCAGGCACTGTCCTGCCCTGGCCTCTGCACATCCCTAAGCAAAGCAAGCTTGAGCTGCAGCTGGTTGTGCACCCATTTTGACAGAGGAAGGCCACAAGGAAGCAGGAAGATGAGAGAGTGAAAGGATGGCTTCATGCTCCCCTTGTCACTGGACTCCTCCCCCAGCCCGCTGCCCTTTAGCTCGGTGGGAGCAGCAGGATGTGCACCAGCCTCTGGGGCTGTGGCCAGGTGATGTTCCTCAGACCAACAGGCAGAGGAAAGGAGCAGAGCTCAGACTGCTGCCTTCCCTTTACAGATTCTATTTTTAGATTGACTGTTTTCCAGTCCAGCCCATAGCTTTCACAAAATCTGCTGGAATTTCTTATTCTGCCACTGCACCATTAAGGAGAATTTCAAACAGTCCAAACCATGACCATCAAACTCCCTTTTTCTCTAAAAAATGTTTTTTAAAAACCCTACAAGGACATAGCAAAAGGCTGGAATTAAACAGTGCACAGGTTACCAAATGGGAAAAAATTCAACTCCCAGAGCTCACTCTCAGGGTGAAAGGTGTGCTCCAGAGAGTGCAAACAGACACAGCAGGGGAAAAACCAAGAGCAGCAACAGATTAATCTGTTCTTTGGGGCCTTAAGGTTGTTGAACATCACACAAAAGGAATTTAATAAATATACATGTTTATATTAATTTGTAAGTAAGATATTTTAACTTGATGTGAGAGGGTTTGAAATATCATCAATAGAGAGACATACCAGACAGGAGATCTTCATTGAACATCCAGGTATTTTCAGATAAATTCACTATAAAAACCACATTTTAAAATCTTCAGCTTACTTATGGCTCTGTGTGATTTTTGTTGACCCTGCAAAGTACCAAACCCTCCTGGTCTTGTTTGTCCCTAAAACACAGCTGAGGTCTAAGCACCAAATGCCTTGTCCAAGGCCAGGTCTCAGAGCAAGGTTTCAAATCCAGGGGTCACTGACTCCTAGTCAAGATAAGACCAATCTATTTTTGTATAAACATTCATTTGCACGATAGCAGCCCTGTTGCCTGCAGAGGGAAGCCCTCCAGACTGCAGCAGTGAGGCCAGTTGCAAACCTACCTGTGGGAATATCTGGGACACCGAGTGGCCATTGTCACAGGCTGAGTAATGCCATGAACCAGACTGTGAGAAAAGTTTGCTGGGAGAGGAACAGTCACTGCTAGAAAAAGGTATTTAGTCATTAACTCTGAAGGAAAACTATTCAGGAAAAGGATTTGTGTGTAAAACCTGCCAGAGCTCCCAACACTTGGATTCTGTGGCTTTATTCAGGATTATACATATCAGCTCAAGAACCAGCTTGATGAGGTGCTAAATTAAAATGCTGGAGAAGATCAAGCATTTTCTTTTCTAATTATAATAATATTAAAACAAAAATGCACTTCAGACAGAGCTGAAGGTGGGGGGGGTTGAGTCCCAGCACACCATGCATTTCACACCTCCCCCTGGTTGGGCAGAAAAGGTCATGCAGAGGAAAATTTGAATTGAAGACCAATTCCAAAGGGCAATTTGCAATTTGATGGGTTCAAGCTCCCTCTGCACTCCAACTTTAAAGCTGGCAGTAACCAGCATTGCCTCCCAAAAACCAAGTCCACCCTTCTTCTCACCCCAGAGCACTCCACCCTTGTCCCCAGTGAAGCAAAACAAAGCACTGATCCAGGTCAAACTCCAGCTCTTTTTTTTTTTCGTTTGAGAGGTTAGTTTCCAAACCCATCATGCCTCTGAAGTGGATCACTATGCAAATGTTTGCAGAAGCAGCAGGAGAAGGATGGCACAGGGCCAGAAGTGAACTGCCAGGGCTTGAAAAGGGCAGAAGCACTTCATCCAAAGTCAGCATTAATGTTTGCCAGCACGGAATGGACCTGGGACACCACTGCTGAGTGACAGGAAAGAGATCTCCACAAACAGAGGCACCTGATTAACCCCAAGGGAAATGTTATCAGCACTCAAATTCCACAACTCCAGCCAGGGCACAGACACCAAACCCAGCCAGGCAAAGGCAAAACCTAAAAGAAAATATCTACAAGAAGAAAGCCGGAACATGCACAAGGAGTGCTAAACAATCCACAGCAAAACCTCAGGGAGACAAAGCACTTGCAGCTCCCTTGTTCTCCCAGCTCCACCAGACAGGAACAACTCCCCTAATTACAGCTTTATTCCCCATTCAGCTGTCCCTCACTTAAATTCACTTCCTGGTGATTATGTATTTTTGATCTTTCTGTTAAATAACTGAAATACCCAGATAAATATTTTAGAAGATGAGTGCTGACACAAATATTACAGTACTAGAATGATGAGCAAAAATTCCTCCTGTACTTTTCTTTGAAGCTGTTGTTTATCAGTGGGGCATCTCATGCTTCCAATATGAATTATTGATTGGAAATCAATATCAAAATCAGTGGTCATATCCATTGATTCTCATCAGCACCATCAGGAGATTGTTTTCAATGCCCTGTTAAAGAGCAGATTTAAGCAGCCTTTGATTTCATTGCTGGGTGACCAGCACAAGAGTCAAATTGTTTTGCAAAAGGGCTCAAGAGCGAGACTTCACCCCACCTTTTATTTTTTAAGGAAACAAAGAAGAAAATTGTGTGAAGAAATTGTCAAACCTGCCACTTATTTCTGAGTTCTCTTGTTCATGCCTATTTGCACAGACTTGTTAAGAAGCAGCTCAGTCCCATTAACTTTTGGTATTTAGAGTTTAAATGCCAACATCATATGATTAAAGTGGGTCTGTAAGCAGGTAATTTTTTTTAATTTTAGTATTTTTAAACATAGATACTTCCCCATTATCACTGCTGCACACACACAAAAATCTACACCAACAGCCTATTCCTGCAAATACAGGGTAGTTTGGAGTTCCTTTCGTTACCAAGCAGCTTTGGAAGCTAAATTTCCCCTTTGTTCTCTGTCTCTTCTACTTAGCATTTATTTCCCCTGTAAACTATTCAGCTGGTCATGTTATCTCCATGGAAAGGCTGAAGTTCAGCCAGGCAGATGTAAAGAGACATTTTGGGCAAGGATAAGTACAGAGAATACCAGAGACAAGCAAATTCTGCTGAATGAGGAAAGCTGGAAGACGGGCAAAGAAGCAGATGTAGAAAAAGCTTTTGAACATCTGAAGTGGAATTTCAACGTGAAAAACATTTGAAGTAAGATTTCAACATGAGAAAACAGAACCTGCTGGCAAGAAGAGGAAGCAGGTGTAAAGATTTAGGACAGGGTGGAGAAGTAAAATTGGTTAGAATGGATACAAAAATGATTCAAACACATTAATAGGGGAAACATAGCAAGTATTTATAAATGTTAACCAGCACAGGGAACTTTGCAGTAAAGGCCAACTCCCAGTGGCAATATAAGTTCTTAAGTGGCTTCTTTTAAGCACCTGCAAGGTTTCCAGAACAATTCTGGCTGACCTTTAAATAAAGGTCCTTCTTCCTGACAAGGAATTAGGCCCAGCCCCGTGAGCCCCACAGAGCTGCCTTCCAGGCTCTGCTCATTTCTACAGCTGCTTTTAGCATGGCCTCTAGTTTTCACATTTATTATAACTTCTGCTTTCCAACAGATAGACAACAGTGCTCCTAAGACATTATTTAAATACTCCTTGCAGTGGAAACTACAGTTTACTTCTGGCAAAATAATAATCACTTTGAAGTATTAAATAAGATCTTTACAGGAATTGCATGCACTTAGCTGTAAAAGCAACATTCAGTTTGAAAATTCAGCTGTTTAGTATGTATTGATCCAGAATTCTAAACCACTTAAATGACAAACAAAAAAGCTAAATAAGTAGCAGCTAAATAACTAATTCAAATAGGGTGGAAAGCAACAAAATGTTTTCAGAATGCACCAAGCATATTGTCCCAGATATACAACTTGACTTGCACCCAAAAAGTGAGATGTCTTCTTGGACTCAACACTGTATTCCTGAGCAAAACAACAGTCAAGGTATGAAAAGACAACTTGAAACATGGAAAAATTATGCAGTTCTGGATCAAGAAAGGCATTTCTTCATAACACGACAGCTTTTACATAAAATATCACAAAGAAATTCTTTACTGTGAAAGTGGGGAGGCACTGATTGCCCAGAGCAGCTATGGGTGTCCCATCCTGGAAGTTTTCTATGACAAAATAGGCTGAAGATTCACTATCTGAAAAATTCCCCTTCACTTATCCAAACCAAGAATGCTACAATGGGAGTAGTTACAACATGTTCTTGAAGTAATACTGAAGTAACTACACCACTTCAATTTTTAATAGTCTGTTTCTAAGAAAATAGATTAACTGGTCATTTTGGGGTGCCCACCAAATTTTCTTACCAAATACGGCAAGGCATTTTATTTTCCAGCCTTTCTGCTGCCAGCCTCTGCTTGCACTTAGCTATATAAATATCAAAAAGATTATGATATGTTGGAAGGAAAAGGACATAAGAGAATTTAAAAAGATTTACAAAAGGAGTCTGAGAAGAAAAAAACAAAGTTTGTTGAACATATTTACCTCAATTTCACATCCCTGATGGACAAAGCAGCTTTGTTGCTTGTTAATTTGCATTTGATGTTTATCAACCTCTTTCCTCTTTACCCATAGAACATTTTTTTCTGATAATTCAAATACAAACAGAATAAAATGTTAACAGAGAAGTACTGCTGGTGTCTTGTTATGTAGATTAGATCAAGCTTTGAATGTAGATAAAGCAGATTTCCTCTCCTCCTTGCACACAGGTTAGCATTTAGAGCTTGCTATGAAATTTAACCTGAATTTTCCTCAGATGTGATCCTGGTGGGGGCTACTGTGTCATTTGATTTGCTGTGTTGACAGAAATAGTCTCATTGTTTGCTTTAGTTTAATCAATGGAATAACATGCCAGTTAAAAAAAAGCAAAACTTCAAATAGATGCTCTGTTTTTCTTATAAAAGAATGAGTTATCTTTGGTTGAGAACAGGCACAACAAATAAAATCAATTACCCTTTCTCCTTGTGTATGCGGAGGGGTTTGTTTCTCATTTAATTTCAATGAATTCATTTCTATTTCAACTCAGCAGGACACACCTGCTGAGGTTTGCAGGTGTCAGCAGGTGGGATCTGGGGGCACAGAGCTCAGACTCCCCAGGTGGGCAGTTCCAGGCCAGTCTCCTGCCAAGAGCCTGCAGGGGGAGATTTTCCCTGACCTCCACAGCAGCTTCATTTCTTCCCTTAGTCCCGGGGGAAGCCACAAACCAACGGTGACCCAGAAAGGGAGGAGGAGGAGGAGGAGCAGGGCAGGTGAGCAGCTCTTGGTGTAGCCAAACTCCAGAGCAGGCACAGCCCCGTGCCCTGTCCTCAGCATCCCTCTGCCCATCTGTGTCTGTCTGCAGCAAATAGCCCTGGTTCCCAGATGGTCTCCAGGCTTCCCTTAATTGCAGAAAAACTTCCCTGACTTCTTCGTTTCTCAGAGGTAATTATGAAAAAGGAGCTCTGCTGACCTTAGCTGCATCTTCCCCAGCTATTTTCCAACCCAAGCTAAGAATATTTTGGGCTTTATACTCCAGCCTGTGCTCATGGCACGAGCAAGGACATTCTTTAGGGTTGTGCAGGTGGAGGATGATTATGACAGAGTGGAGAAAATATTTGCAGGCTTAGAAAGGTTAAATGATCTGCCAAACTGACCCAGGCAGCACAGTGACTCCATAGAATAACTGAGAAAAATTATTTTCTTGACCTTTGAGATTTTTTTATTCAATTCATTATACAGATAAACTCATTTTTACCAAATTATAGCCAGCCAAAAATTACACAATCAACCCAATTAAAATGATTAAAAGAGACAGTTTCCTCATTGACTACCAAGGTTTAATTATTACCTTCAGTAAACAGCTCAAGAAATGAAGTATCACTTCTTAGGCAAGAAGAAAACAGAATGAGACCCATGTTTGTGGCCATTAGGCAAAAGAAGGGAAACAAAAAATAGAAAGAATGTTATTCTGTGAAAATACAGATTCATAAACTCTTCCAGTTTTTGCTATTTAAATGCCAGGTTTAGTTTGGAATTTAGTATTAAGAATAAATAGCATGCTAAATCACGCTGGGTTATCTGCTCACAATACCTTTAATTTAGAGGCAGCTTAGGATAACAATAAAGCTGTTTTTCTGAAGTAGCCCTCTCTCAATGCAGAACCAAAATAAAATCAGCCTCCCTGAACACAACAACCTGGATTCTTTGCTGTGCCTTAGACTCAGAGAATCACCAAGTCATTTGTGTCACAGGGGGCTCTGGAGGTCTTTATTTCAACCTCTTGCCCTCAGAGAATTCCAGCAATGAGATCTGCTTGGGCTGTCCATGCTTTTATCCAGGCCTGCTGGACAATCTCCCTGAAGCCAGCTCTTTTCCAGCCTTACCTGTCCTTGTAGGACAACACTCCAGCTCCCTTTTTCTTGGTGGCCCTCCACAGAACCTGCTCCAGTTTTTCCATATCTTTCCTGTACTGTGGTGGGTCCAAAACTGGGCACAAGGTGCAAGATGAGGTCTGTAGAGTGCCAAGTCACAGCTGGCACCATACACTTCTGGTGGCTGTGTAACTTAGTTTATAGTGGAGATTCAAGCAAATTTCAGCATCACCTCAATTTCTGGACTCATTTATACCCCTTCACAGTGATTTCTTAAAAAGTGTTTTTTCTACCTGTCTGTGTAGGTCTCTAATTCAGTCCCAGGTAACATAAGGCCTCAAACGAGACTGTTGGAGAACCAGAAATACTTTAAACAGATTTATTTCTAATTGACTAGATTTCATGTTGATTGTACTCCTGGAAGTCCTGATTAAGTGAATTCATTACCATTTATAATTTCTTGACAGCACACTTTGGAGATTCCAGCCATAGAAATTATCACAGTCTAATCAAGATATGCAAACTGAATATAAAAGCATTTACAAAAAAAAAAAAAACATAAATAAAAGTTGATTGACTCAGGATAGAAAATAATCCTAATAAGAAAACCAGGATCATTTGCACTGCAGGCATACTACTACCAGTTTCTCCCATGGAGAAAATATTTAGAAAAAGATTTAATAAAATGTTTCAAAGGAGCAGCTGCTGAGAGAGGATTTGACAGAACCTTTGTGAAGGACACCCACGTGTGACCATCACTTCCTAGGAATGACAGGCAGTGCTGCCCAGGAACACTGTGCTTGGAAGGGCTCCTGGGTTTCTATAAAACTGGGGGCTGGGCTGACCCTGTAAAGAAGCATTTTAAAATATTTGCTATTAGGTTTTGTGTCTGCTTAATGTTCTCCCACAGCTTTTATGTAGCCTCCCTCACAGCTGGTTTTGGGCTGGTTTTTTTTCACACTTGCCAGCACTATTTGCCTCACCTCAAAAGTTTTCTGCAGTTCTTAATAAACCCAAACTTCTCCTCTTGGTTTTTCCATCACACATGGAAAGCAACCACTTACATATCAGCTGAATTTTCTTACATGCTTCCTAAAGGAGGCTTATATAAAAGAAAGTGTCTTTTTCCACAGGCAGGACAAGGAGGAATGGTTTTAAACTGAAAGAGAGGAGATTTAGATCAGGAAGAAATTCTTTACTCAGGAGCTGGTGAGGCCCTGGCACAGGGTGCCCAGAGAAGCTGTGGCTGCTCCTGGATGCCTGGAAGTGCCCAAGGCCAGGTTGTACAGGGCCTGGAGCACCCTGGGATAGTGGAAGGTGTCCCTGCAAACTGTAACATTTCAGCCAATAGAACACAGTTATTCCCATCAACTCAACACACTGTCAAACACAACACCTAAAATCCAAATTTGCACACCTGTTTCTGCACCCCTCTCTTTAGGTTGGTGTGCTTATCTTTGATGGGGCCCTACCACAGAAGCAAACAGTCAATTATTAAATGCCCTGATAAGCTAGAAATTCATTAGGCTGAGCTTTGAAGCACACACATTTTTAAAATCTTCCTCCTTTTCCATTTTTACATACTAGTGATCCAAATTACACTGCTTCATGTCACCACACAATTTACAGCAACCCACCTGACACATTTCACATAATTTTTGTATTTTCATTCTCCTTCCAGTGCTCATCCCAAGGCACTGTTAGGACTCACCATCCAGTCCTTGATCTGTGTTCATAAATGCACATTGACACAGACACCTGCAGCAGCCAGTGCAAAAAAAAAGGCACCTTCAGTTCCTCTTATCACAGAGAAAATGAGTTTTTTAGTTTTCAGATCATACAGAAGCATCATGCTTCACCAAAAGGAAACCTAAGTTTCAATCAGTGTCCTTTTTGTTCTAGTTTTCTGATCTCTGAATTTCATGTTTCAATTTCTGTTGTAATGATTGAAATGGAAGCCAAGAAAGTTATGTTACTTCAAGAAATTGTTCTCATAAGAAGTTCTCTGTCATCTCCAGAGCACTGCCAAAACTTTTGGGACTGTGTTTTGAAAGAATCAGAAGAGCAAAGATAATGACATTTATAACAAATGTAGGGACTTGAAGTCTTTATTAATAGGAAAGACTGAAAATTTAGGTAAGGTAAGAGATAAAAGAAATATGATTGTGCTGTATCACAAGAGGCTCAAGTCCATCAGTTCTCACCTAACTGTACAAAATCCAAGAAATTCTTCATCCAGTCCTAACATCAGCTGCAAATTTGCATGGACCCCATTAATAAATTACCCCTAGATGAAAACAGGGTGGGTGTCATGTCTAACACAAGAACTATGATAATTTCATCCATCTGCTAGTTCATATTTCAGGTACTTTGGGGAGGAGGAGGATAAAAGTCAACCAGACCTTTCAGCCATCTTCACTCCAGGCTGAAGTTCAACTGCAAATTCCTCTGCTCTGAGATCATTTTTCTAACTCACCCACCCCCATAAAGCAGAAGGAGGAACAATTTCATTTCTGGAGATCAAGAAAGTTTTGGAAGCATTTTTGATCACTTGTTAGTTGAAAAACTCACCTTTGCAGCATCCAGCACAACCCACAGGTGAGTCCTGGGCTGTAACTGCAGCTTTGCCCACGTGACACAAATAATTCAAACATTTTGTCTTCAAAACCAGCTTGGCACACTTACCTGTCAACACAGGTGACAGCAACAGTGACAAGATGATCATCAGAATCTAGTTCTCTTTCATCTCAGATTCCTGAACAAAACACAGAAAGATATAAAGATTTATAGCTGAAGAAAGAAATTAAGTGACTTAATGGCCACCTTATTTAAATGTTAGAAGGCAGAAACGCTCAAGGAGATTTTCTTTTTCCACAAAGAAGATTTTGATAGGAAAAGTAGAGAGGAATTTTACTATATTGCAAATTCCCAAAGTATTCCTCATACTGTAATATAAATATTATGCATAGCTTTGCAGGGGCAGAGCCTGCCATGGCTTCACTCACTCCAGATGCCTCTGGCTCATGAAGTCAGCACTGAGACAAAAATAGGCTCTTCTGGTTATTAAGAAAGACATTTCAGGCCAGATCTGACAGAAGGTGAAAGGTGCTGCTCTGCTGCTCCCCACAAACATCTTCTTGATTTAAGTCTTGCCAGAGCTCTGAGCATGCCAAGAATGTGCATCTGCTGAACAGCCCAAGTACAAGCAGCAAAACGCTGGGTTTTGCCACCCCAGGCCTGCCTGAGACCCTGAAATTTGGGTCTGCTGTCTGCAGGCCCCCAAGGGGATTCCCCAAGTCAGAAACATGTGCTGAGCATCCCAGTCCAGCTCTGGGCACAGCATGCATCCAATATCCATATCCAGCTGTGCTCCCAAGTGTGCATGACTGCCTTCATTGATGGTTAGAAGTTCATGCTGAACAAAATTCTTTCCTGTTATGTATTTTATTTTCCTCTTCTTACAGATCTAAATGGAAGGGGAAAAACAGGTATTCCCATTGCAACAGAAAGTTTGACTAACTCTATTTTTTGCTGTACTGTGCTGTATGGCTCTCCATCAGAAAATACTGCTGAATTATTATAGTTTCAGCATATTTAAGCCCATTCTTTAATTTAGACTTTGACACAGTTCACTATAAACAAACATTCCTATCTAAAATGTTCTGAGTAGGAAGAAAATACTTGCATATCTGTCTCCAGCACCTGTATGATTCTGCTCTTTCAGCAGCAACAAAAGGAACTATTAAAGGACATTTCCCCCACTGAATTACTGTATTTTGTACCAGTGTCAGCTGTGTTTGAGATTAAGCCTGGTAGGTTTTGCATTTTTAGGGTGGGAGATAAAAATGTGATTTCCATGACCACGGGGGCTACAGGAAAGGTTGGTAAAAAAGTTTAGCAGCTGTTTCTCACAAGGCAAAAACAAGGCAAGGAAAGAAGTCAGCAGGTTGAAAAGAAACCAAAATAAACTGACCTAACCGGTTTCTTAATCTGAGATGGGATAAACTGCTTCTACTTTTGAACGGTCTTTTATGCACACCAGCTTTCAGTTTCTAAAGGGATCCAGAGAGAGGAAGAATAACCTGGGATTGTAGATATCAGAGAGAAAACTTTCCAAAAGTGCTCTCAAACGCTGACACATATTCCAAGACCAGGCTCTGTTGCCTCTAGGAAAAATTTACATCTGGTCAGACTGAATAAAGCTAAGAGCACAGCAACAGCTTGCACTTGATAGTGGAAGAGAGGGGGATTCCAGAAGCTGGTTCTGTGTGGAGGCCAAACTCCTCTTATCCAGCAGCGTGGTTCCACTTTGCATTTTGGACGCTGACTTGTTTTTCACTGTGCTGCCCAGAGCTAACCCTAAGGATAAGCAAATCTCTTGAAAACCCATGGCTTGCCAAGAGATGGGGAAAGCTCTTTAAATGAGAGTATTTATATACTGCAAATTCACAGGAAAATGAAAATAAATTGTGCCAATCCTGACTTCTTGATGAGACTGAGTATGTTACACAGTGGAGAAAGGCACTGACACTGGAACAGTGAGCAACTGGCCTCTGCTATTTCTGCAATAAGATTCCCTTAACACCCACAGGTAGACAAAAACCAAGTCCCCTCCCAGATCCTGCTTTTCCCTCTCCTCAAGCACAGGATCAGGGGAGCAGAAGCTCCTCATTGTCACAGAACCTCCAATGCATCCCTAAATAAATCTCTATGCTGTGAAAGTCTCAATTACTGCACATCCCCAGCACTTCCCCCTGCAGGAGGATTCCCTTCCAGACATCACTTCCATGTGTGGCTGGACAAGAGAGCAGGGCCATGCACAGGCTCATCTCCCTGGAAAAACACCAACCATGACAGGCAAGGTGCTTTTCCCTCTGTAGGAGCTCCACTGGGGGGGGGTCTCTCCTACACCTAAGCACCCATTTCCAACATGTTTGTAGGAATGTAACACCTTCAGGGATTTCTGATCCTTTAAAAACTTTGGCTGAAGTTGAGCAGTAAATTCCAGAGCCATTGGAAAGTGGCAGGAGATGGACAAGGAAGGGAGGAAAGGCTGACAGCACAGTCACACAAGCCACTTTCCTGATCAAATCCATCTCTAAAATGCCAGGGTGACTCCAAGCCACCCCAAACAAACGGTGCAGTTTGATTTCCACCCGATTCAGTGCTGAGCACTGAAGGGATGTGACATTTTTGAAGAGTGCACTGTAGCAGTGGTAACTCGGTTCAGGGAGCAGCAGAGCTGCAGCCATGCAGTATTTATAGGCCTCCTCCTCAGCTCCTTCTCCCTGCTCTTTGCCCCCAGGCAAATCAGCTGGGATGCTGCCTCCCAAGCCCAGCTGCTGCCGCTGCTGGAGGAAAGCCCTTGCTGTACCACTGTGCTGGAGAGAAAACACTCCCAAAAGATCTGACAGAGGGCAAACCTTCCCCCACGTCTGGCAAAATGAGAAAACATTGCAAAAACTGTGTGAATTTTAGCAAGAGGAATGAAAACACCAAGATTTTCCCATTCCTTTTTTCACAGTTTAAAGAATCCCCAAGCAGGAAGGTAACCTTGTTTGGGGGTGTTTCTCTAGGCCCAGGTGCACACCTGGGAAAGTACAAGTTACTAACCAAAAATAAATTCAACTACAAGCATGCACTTCTTCTGGCTCACACAAACAAGTCCACAAAAACCATACAGCCCATCAGCAACCTCGAGTGGGTATTTCTGTCCAATTTCTTAATTCTCTTCCACTGCCAGAGAATTCCCAGGTTCTGTTTCTGAGCTGGCTCCCAGCTGACCAGCCAGCTTATCTGCACAGATGCCTGCACAGCCACAGAGAAACAGCAATCCCTGATAATTTATGAGGATGGCACAGAAAGGGGATACACTGAAACACTCAAAAATGAAGCACTTGGGAGCATTCAGTGACAGGATGAGCATGCCTAAATTAATACAACTTCAAATGGCACACTTCATTCATTTAACCCTGACTTTTCTCAACACAAACACTCACAGCATCCTGTTCTCTCTGTTGTCAGGTACATAAAAATGTCATCCACCTTTTTAGTGGCACATAGGCTCATGTTTTTCCTAGCAGCCTATAAAACCAAAGGTAATTTATACCTGATGTCTAGGAATGTGAATACCAGTAGAGTTCATTTGACTACAGAACACTTGACACCATCCATTTTAGTTAAAACCCTGCTAAAACAGGGCAGCTATGCTGCATGGAAGCCCTGGCGGCTGCTTTAACAGGAAACTCATGGAATTTACAGGGAGCTGAAGGTACTTTGCACTGTCAGGCTGCGGGCAGTCCATTAGTTGAGCAATTTTCAGAGACTCCCAGATGTCTTTAGCACTAATAGACCCCAAACTCACACACTGAATTCTCTACTTTCCCCCCCAGATTAAATTGAGAGCTCAAATACTGAGGGAAGCACTAAGAGCAAGGCCTGTGTCTCCAGCACATGATGGATTCAAATCCTGCCTGGGAGAGATGTAATAACTTAACCTGATTTGATTCCAGCTCAGCAAAGAAGGAGGCAATGAGCTGAAAAATGAGTGTAGCAAGGGAAGAGCTACCTGAGATTTTGGGAGGCTACTCTCAGCTAATCCTGCAATTATGTAAAGCCAGTGCAAACAAAACCTGGTCATGAGGTGGAAATGTGAACAGAATCAGGAAAACTGTTCAAAGAAGTGGAAAAATAGTAATTTTCATCAGGAGACACCGTATTTGGGCACATATTTAAAATTCTGAACAGAATTCCACATGGACTTTTTCAGAACTAAATATGAAGTCTACAGCTGCTCAAACACTTGCTGGAATGAACTCACATATTTGTGTCTCTCATTGGTGTTTTTTCTATGCTCCACTAATCTTTTTTTCCTCAGCAGCCTAAACATAATGGCCTAAATGCTTGTATAGTGTGTGGCAGCAAAGAATGATCTTCAGAAACACCAGATGCTTTGTGCCTCCAGATTATTCACTGTTTATGGCAGCAAGTTCAAGCTAGCAGCAAAAAACTAAATACCAAAATGTAATTCCTGTCCAAATCCCAACAACATGCACTGCTAATTTCATATATATTAAAGAGAAAGAATCTCCCAGATATTACCTGTTTGAAGGCACTTAAAGCCACAACATGTAAAGAATAATATAATTCCACATAAGTCTAGCATCAGATCCTGCATTTTGGCTGTCTGATCAGAGTAGGTTAAAAATCCATTTCCAATATGGAAAGAAAAATCCCTCCTTCCTATGCTTTTTTAAATATAAAATGGCAATATACTTAAAGGAGTATGGACTACTGCAAATTATCAGCAATAAGTGATTTTTGAAAGAAAAATGTGCCCTCAGTTCATGGCTCATAATTATTTCATTTCCCAAATACAGCAAAAACCCCTGATAACTGCTAAATAATATAAGCTCTCCAACGAGCCAGAAGGTGCTCACCTCAGATGTAATTTTTCATGTAGCTCCTCAGCTCTGTCCAACTCAATGAATTCAATCCTAAATTTTGCACTGAACATTTTCTGGTCTTTTATTCTATGAGATAGTGGAGAACTTTGAAACTCAGATACCCAGGAAAACTTGTACCCATGTCCTACCTACCCTAAAAGTGGATGCTGAGCCTTAGCCCAAAGGAAAGCCTGTTAATTGTATGTATCAAAAAAAGGCAGGCTGCTGGTTTTTCAGACTTCAGCACCTTCCAAGGGTTGTAAATGTTAACAGCTGATGACCAAAAAGAAAAAAATACTTCCACAAAGTGAATGAAGCCCATAGGTTCTGATTACCTAAAAGGGAGAAACAGCCTGAATTCAGTCCCAGTAGCAGAATTCTGTGTTTGCTGTGTTTTTAGCAGTCCAGATGGCTCTGTTTTATTTACATGTCCCATCTAAACAATCACTGCTGCATTGTGGCAACACTTGTCACTGTTGTTACAACAGGAGGGAGATCTCTTCCCTCAGTTATAAATCACAAATCACGGAGGGCAGCTGCAGCCTCTGCTTCTTTATCATCCCCTTCAAGACAGGAATTTCAGTGAAAGATGGGAATCTATTAACTTTGCTGGCTGAGCTATGCTAAGTGGAGAGAGATGAAAGATGGAGTAATGAGAGGGAGAGAGCCCAGCATCGTGACTGACCTGTGCAAGGACAGCCCTGGTGTCCTGCTCACAAATGAATTATTCAGCTGCCAGGTCTTGCTGCACTGAAACTCCACTGAAACACTCAGGTCAACCCAGCCCCATCCTGTTCAGTTTCTTGGCAACACATTCAGGCTGGTGAAAGTGGACAGATTGCTCATTTTGGGGGTACTGGGTTAAAAAACTGTTTGTATCACTAGCAGTACTTAAGTGAAAGAGAAATGCAAGCTAAAGTGCAATATATTGCACTTCAAAGTGCAATATTCTGAATAATTTTCAAATAAGTACATCAATCTCTCCGGGAAGATTAAACTGTTCTTACTAAAGCTACTACAGTAGTCATCTCAACAATAAAGAAAACATCTGTGGTAATCTAAAATTTGGTGAAGGTCTAGCAAGGAAACCGCCATGTACATAACAAGCTGCAAAGGTTAAGAGCTGCAGCAGTGTGATCTCAAGAAATGCATCAGGCCTAATTAAGCTGATGGTGCATGAGCTCTCCATGGAGAAAATTATAAGCAAAACAAAAAAGGGAAAAACCACAAACATCTTAAAAATTGTGTAAGTTACTTGTCAAAATACAGGTTGTTCAGTTTCTCCCAGATCAACAAGATCTGGACATGCACCCCCTTATCCAGTCCAAACTGAGACAGGATTCTCTTCTCTCCCTCAGGAGTACAAATAGTAACAACCAAGGTTCAAGGAAACTGGAAGCACAACAAATGGAATAATACAAAGGGCTCCACAACTCAGAAATTCATAAGCATTTTGGACAGCCACATGCAGGTAATGCATTAAGATAACAATCTTGGTTTAAAACAACCAGGTATAAATGCTGAGTCTCCTTAACAACCCAGGGAAGCCAGTGCTCCCAGGCAAATAAAGGGATGGGAGAAAAGAGAATGAAACTGGCAGATGTACACAAATCTCAATGGAGAGCTCAAGCTGGACCAATAAAACCCATGCCAATCAAGCAAATTATGCAACACTGATTTACTTTTGCTGAAAACACACTGAAATGCTCATTACAGGAGAATTACAGCTGGAAAAGAAACCCCCAGGAAGGCAGCTCCTGACATTTGATGTACACAACACCTGACTCCAGCTGTCTCCAGTGGAGCAGCCATGAGACACGGCTGTGTCACACCAGCTGCCCCTCACTGGGCACAGCGTCCCCCCGGGACTGTCACCCACGCTGCTGTCACATCCCAAGTGCTGGGAGATGAGCTTGGCACCAGTTTGCCAGCCCTGCCCTGAGGCTCTGGGTGCTGAATTGAAGGTCTGCTGCCCTGGGCTCTGGGGAGAAGTGAAGAACATTGTCCCTCCTCTAAGTCCCCACACAGTGAAAGGTCATTTCCCAATAGCAGCAGAGCATCCAAGCCACAGATACCAACTCCTTACTCACATAACATAGTGCAGCAGAGTTCTGCCAGGCATCCATTTATTTGTTTGGATTTTCCAGTAAGGATCTACTGCACAGAACACCACCTATTCTTCCCACAGGGGGTTTATTTAGCCCCGGATCCCCACTCACTGTATCAATGTCATTTAAGGTCTTCCATTTGCACTAACTTGGCACTGCCTAGAGTACACAGAGTGTAAACACAAAGTACATTTTTCCTCTCACTTTCAAACATGGGTCACTCTGTCTTTGGTCATGTGTTTCTTCTATTCAGTTTGTTCCCTGCCCTGGTACAGGTTAGTCAGTCTTGCCCTTGTGACTTAGTTTTGTTAGCCACAAAGTTGTTTGTTTAAGCCCATAAAAACTATGAAATAATACAATACTAAGAAAATGGATGCCCCAAAAATTAAGGTATTAAAGAAGTCACACACAGCTATAAAAAGTCACTCAGCTATTACAGAGCAGCTATACAAACGTGGAGATTGCTGTATGGAACTCTGACCTTCCACAATGAAAAATTAAATGTTAATACACCCCTAAGCAATATATGGCCATGCAGCCTGCAAAGTGAATTCAAATATTCAATGTACATGGGGTAGCAGCAGCCTCTGAGCAATCATTACCTTGAGAAACAGAATGGTTCTATTCAAATACAACCTCAGAGAGAAACAGCCCTTCCCTTCCTCACCCAGAAAACACAAGGTGTGTGTCTGTCAGGAACAAAGCAAAACTAATGTGCACCGTGTCACCCTGACCTGAGACACAATCACAAGGTGCACCACAGGAAAAAAAAGAGAGAAAGTCCCTGCAGGACTTCAAAGAGCACAGTTGTGTGTGTGAAATACATGAACACTCACTTGCTAAAAGATGAATAAGGCTTCCATTAAGCAATTCTTTAATCTCCAGGTGACAGAGAATGCTTTCCTGGTTATGTGAAAGAAAGAAAGAATAGCAGGGAGCACAGAATAGCTGCAAAAGCCATTACTGGCAATAATCCAGAGTAAGATCTCAGCAGCCTGACCATCCTAGGGGGTTCCTGGGAGTGCTCTTCCTCCAAGGAACAGCTCTGGGTCCTACAGGGAAGGAACCAGGAGCTGTCTGTGGAGCTGCAGCAAATAGCAAAACTGACATCGCTCTCTGAACATTTCCAACTCAACTTCCAACAAGGTTAGTGAGAAATCTGAAGGGAGGAGAGAAGCTGGCAACAGGGAGCAGCAGGAGAGAGATGACTGGGCAAGGAAAAGGCAATTTGAATAGAAAGCTGATTAACATGAAGTGTCATATGAAGTGAATTGGGCAAAACCAATTCCAAACACACAGCATTGGAAATGGAGCTGATTATTCCCAATCCAGAAAGACAGTGTTGTGCAAGAGTCAGTTTGTGAATGCCATGCTGCATTCACAGGAATAACTGGGATATTGGGGAGCAAATAAAGAACAAAGTCAAAGACATTAAGTCATGATATAGGTATGTGAAACTCAGGCCCTGGCCCTACTCTTTTCCTATCTGGACAGCAGTGTGGTGTGAGTGGCTGCATCTCCAGGGCACCACAGCTCCTACCAGCCATATCCTTATATTTTTCCTACTGGCATCAGGAACATGATGGCATTACCAGCCCCAGACAAACTGGGAGATCCTTCAGAGGACAAAACACACAAGCACCTTGTGTGCCTCATTAATGCTGCTAAACACAATAGGAAGCAACCTGCCATCACTTAGTGCAAACAGGAGGAGCTGTTAATAGCCTATTAGCAGCACAATTAGCAAACTGGATATCCCTGCTCATTATCCTTCTATTTGCAGACAATATTTTGAACAGATTAGAACACAACCTTATCAGTAGGAGTCCCACCCGAGAAGTAATACTTTCAATTAACAGCTTACCAAGTTTCCCCATAACACACTGAGGTTAATTTGAGTTCCTAGAAGCTCTGAAAACCAAGTATCCATCAAGATTTAACAGCATATGTCACAGTTCAGACAGCCACAATACACCAAGTCACCACACAATTTCAGAAGGCTTTAAGCATCTGCACACCCAGAGTAACACCTCACCACAGCAGAAGGTGTCAGGCACCTGCCCATCCAGAGTAACACCCTGCCATTTCAGAAGGCTGCAGGCATCGGCCCTTCTTGTTTGTTAGCCCAGCCTTTTATCCCCTCCTGTTGATGCCCTGCCCCTGTGTGCCCTCTGCTCCCTTTGGCGGTTGGGCAGTGCCCCCAGGCACTCCCTGGCTCATGGCAGTCAGTGCTGCTCACCTGCTGCTCACAGCTGTGCCATTGGGGATGAGACTCAGCCACAGCCCCCCTTGCAATTCCCACAAACTGTGTGCCTACAATTGAGACATCATTTCATAGAGAGAAAATAAAAAAAATCAATTTCGCTTTTCCCCAAATAAAACCCAACTTCTAAGAGTGTCCCAGGACCATTTGTGCTGGCAGTGCTTTGCTGAGGTTTTTGTTCCCACAGTGAGCAGAGAAGAGCAAGGCTGAGGAGGGGACACTCCCCAGTTCAGCAGCGCTCAGGTGCACAGAGGTCTGGGCTTACCCCAGTCCTGCTCAGACAGCAGCAGTGGGAATCTCTTTGTGCTGTTCCAAGAGGACTCTTACCCTTATTAAAAGCTTTGTCTTTGTAGTCCCATTCTGCAAAGCCCACACAGTACAACATCCACCATGCAAAAATGTCCCTTATCCATTCTAAACCAAATTTTAAACCCAAATTTCAACTACAAATTCCAGCTTACATCTCTCATGGTGCAGAGCTCAACGAACAATGGTTCCCAACTTAATCCACCACCTTCATGATATTGCAGCATATTTGCCCTATATAGGGCAAATATAACTTTAATGCAAAAGCCTTAATAAGTCAAATAAGACTTTAAGGAAAGTCTTTACTTAAGCATCAGGTACTAATCCAATATGGACTTTAAAAAATAAAAAAACTGAACAATTTTCACTCATATTGACTGCACTTTATAAACTGCTTTATACACAGCAGTTGAAGTGGGTTGGGGTTTTTTCCTTGGGAAAAAGTGCATGTCAGCGCTGTGTATGTGACAAACTAAAGCCTAACTTAAATATTTTTTTGCCATAATAAAATTTATCATAAATAGTTACTTACTGAGAGATTGCAATAGAATAGACTGTTTACAAAAAAAAAAAAAAAAAAAAAAAAAAAAAAAAGGAAAAATATAAAAATGAAATAAATCCAGATTTCAAACTGAAAAGCTAAAACTACCATGTAGGTCAAGCAGGTTTTTAATTTTAAAAAGTTGACAGACTGGAGAGAAGCTGAAATACAGAACAGCAATTTCATAAACAATTCAGCTGTAGCTACGTGCTCAGAGGGTTAGGAAGGAAACAAATGAAAACAGCAATTGCAGCAACATTGTGGAGCAAGGCTTGGGTTAATGATTACACTGATATGGAGTATAAATTATGAAAAGTTTTTATTTAGATTACACTTCACAGGACCATTTCACACTTCCAGCTGACCAGCAAGGAAATGCTGATATCTGAAGATCTCAGTAGGATATTATTTTCAGTTTAAGTTAAAAATTATAGACTCTTAGTATCAATAAATATCAATTAAATGAATATACTACTGCACATGTCATTTTGTACTATACAATATCTGCCACACTGAATAGAAGTCATGAGCATGAGCAAACTGTATCCAAAAAATTCAACATGCATTTTCTCCTAAACAGAGACAAACTGCTGCATTCAGTATAATTTCCACAGTATTTTATTCTATCTGGTTTGGCAAGTAAGGCAGCTTTGCAAAAAAGGGAGCAATACATAATTTGATGAGTTTAATTTTGTGAAGTTTTGTACTTTCTTTGTCAATCTGAAGTCTCATGGGAGGAAAGTTTCAGAGTCATCCTCAAAGTTTTAGTCCAGCTTTGTTGACAAAAGAGAAAGTCATATCAAACAGGTGGATTACCACAGGAGAGAAAATTTCAAGGAAATGTTTAAGTTTTGAGTGAAGCTTTGAAAAAGGCTCCTTTTTCTCTTTTGTGCTGTGAAACATAAGAAGGTGTTTATTTCAGGAACTCATTAAAAATGAAGATCACATCCCCTATAGAAGGGGAAGTGCAAAAGCTACCAGTCACCAACACTGTGATACACAGACATTTGGGATTAAAAACACAATCCCCTGGAAAACAAAGAAGCAGAGCCCCATGATCCAGCTCCATGGGATATCAGGCACTGCACTGACACTGCACAGCTGTGTGGAAAATATCACTCTCCTCAGGAGAAAAATGGGGTTATTGGGATAGCATAGGGAGGGAACAGAAAAGAGAAGAGAAAAGCAAAATACTGCCTTGGACTGCTTTTTTGTGGTATGAATCTTTTTGGGACCTTGGCATATTTTCTTCCATGTGGTGTTTAAAGGCATTAACTCTGCATTAACACTTGCAGTTTTTAAGTCTGAATATTGGCATAAATAACCAAGTTCAGCAGAGCTGCTGGCACCAGCTGAGGACCTCCAAGTAGGGAAAATAAACACTTTTGTTTCTCAAATGTTTTCCCTGGGTTGTGAAGTATAAAAATTTCACTTGGCTTTATCCTGCACGTTCAGTTTCCTTGACTGACAAGCAAAGGGGCATTCACAGTGAAACAGTTTTCAGACCTGACTGTACAAGTGCAAAGGCCAGAGGAAAAAAGCAGAATTTGCCAAAAGTTAAGCTGCTCCATGATAACATGTTCAAATATTCATTTAGGGTGATCTTTACCATCAAGTAGATACTATACTGATGGCAAAGTGGTGTGCGTTTGCCCTCTATAACACATGAAAAAGTGTGAGCTCGGTTCAGTTTTGCAGAAAACAGGGAAAAACAGCACCCACAGGTGTGAGACAAGTCCTGTGGGGTGAGAGGCCAGGAGGGACATGCAGTGCTGGCCCTGAAGTGGCTTTTCCCCCTGTGAGAAGCCTCTGTGCCCCCTGTGAGCTCACCTCTGTACCCACGAGCGGAGCGGTTCCGAAGGCACCCACGAGGCCACGCCTGCTCCTCTGTCCTGGTGGGATGGCTCCAGTGGGGACAGAATGGATCCAAGGGGATGGAACAGGGCTGGAAGCAAAGAGCAGGGAAAGCATTACATTTCTGTGACCTGCTGACTTCCCAAGCAGCTTTCAGGCCTATTTCAGAGAGATGGCAAGAACAACAGCTCCATTCCTTCCCTCAGGAACCTACAGCTGGCACATCCTGCTTGTCCTAATAGGAATTACATCCTTATAACCTGCAGCAGACAGGAAGACAAGCCTGTCTACCAAAAAACTGCCATTCCACTTGAAACTTTTCATCTTTACCAGGTCTGACCCAAAGACAGTAACAAAGGGTAGGTGAGCAGCAGCAGTAGGAATGGGTATCATGTGGCTTATGTTTTTCAGGCTGCAGCATGCTTCAGAAAACCCTATCCCAGTATTTCCTGGAGAGGACAGAAATTGTCCAGTCCACTGCACTGATGGCAGCATCATTAAAGTAATGCACAGAAACAAAACTCATAGCAATGTGCTACACCCAGTGCTGTCCTAGGAGAATGTTGTCTAATTGGATAGAGACCATCTCAGAAGCCAGGATGCCTTCCTACAGCCAGGGTCCTTTGGAGTGTGCTCCAGAAGCTGCTGTCAGGAGCAATGGCCACTGACATCAGCACACGCCAGGCTGAATTAAGGGTGGAAGTGCTGAGCCTGCTCCAGCAGTGCCATGCTCTGAGGGCTCTGAGGGGAAAGCAGCTGGCCTGAAAGTCCTGCTGGAGGATTTCCACCGGCCACTCACCTGCTGGGTTTGAATTTACTCTCTCTGGAAGTATCTAAGCTGTAAGGACATGCCCTAGAGGTAATCCAGAGGCTGGCAATTGGCACAGGTTTTAATACATTTTATTTTCTATCAGATCTGGGGAGGAGGTGACCAGCAGGGGCAGCTGTCCCATTCTTCCCCATCTGCAGCGTGGGACTGGGAAAGACTCAGGTGGGAATGTTCGGTGCTGGAGGAACTCAGCACACTGGATTTTGATGAATTAGAAAACATCTCCATGTGTGACAGTAAAACATTTGAAAATAGCAGGGAGATGGAAACATTTGAAAATAGCAGGCAGTTTTGGTGCCTTAACCAAAACTCAGCATGGTTCCCAGTGACACAGCCTGGTCACATCACTCTCTTTCCCTGGAAAAGCTGCTTTCAAAATATATGAGGGACATCAACATAATTCACTAGCAGGCCACTGCACATCACAGTTTCTGCCATCAGCCCTCATTTAATATTGGTTTCATGGGATCTGTGCTCAGGCTTTTCTCATCACTAAAGCTTCTCCTTGTACCCAGAAAAGTCTTATTCCAAATTCTTTCATTGCGTGCCTTGTTTAATTGAAGATTCTGGTTAAAAATTATGTTGGAGCTGGCATATAAACACACCATCAGTGACACCTCAAGTTACCAAGATGTAGGTCCAGCTTTCTTAGTACAAAATTTTGAGACAAGACTTTTGAAATATTTCCCAAGATGGGGAGAATGTTTTACACCTAAGGCAACATCAGAGATTTGCAGGGGCAAAATTGACTGACTGTGACTTTTACAGCTTAATGAAGAAAGAGAGCACCAATTCAATCAGAAATGCAGGAAGCCAAAAGGCTGTATTTGGAGTAAAGCCAAATTTGGGAAAGCATTTTATATTTGTTACATGGTTGGGAAACAGAGACATCAGTTTTCCACTAGAAGCAGAGATTCTTTTACCAGCATGATTAAATATGTGGTGGTTTAAGGACTTTTTCTAATACTTGTTGCCTTTTCCACTGCAAACACTTTATCCCTGTTTATGAATAACTCTTGGTCATTTCTTTCCATCTCTACTTCTCTTTCTCTTTAATATGTGCCCTCTTTCTTCCTTCTCCTCCCCTGCATTTTTCCCTCAGTATTCTGGCTGGGCTTCTTTCCAGCTGCTACCACCAGCTATGAGAAATGACCCAGGAACAGATCTCCCTACCAGACACAGCAATGTGAAAGTATCATCTGCAGAATTCAAACTATTCAAGATGCACAGTCTCTTCTCACATCCACAGGTAAAATTCATTACAGTGGAATGGTTGGATGATTTGGAATATTTATATTGAAGCAATAATGCATATTAAAGGAGCAATATCTTGATAAGACATCAGATTAATGACTGTTGAATGTATTCTCTGTTACACTCTGGTGATTGAACTTTAAAGTTTAAGATTCTGGTTTCACAGCTTCAGAGTTTAACAAACTGCTTTTCTGAGGTTCACTTTCAAAATTTACTCAGACAGAGTAAACATCCTCTGTTTGTAATTGACAGGATGTTAGTCCCAGAAGTGTATTTCCAACTGCATCTCATTACAATTCTCTCATGTTGTCACTGCTGATATTTTTTCAGTAAAGTTTAATTAAACAAAAGCACTCATGCACTGTGAGTGAAATTGCAGTGACGAGCTAGTGTATGAGGTGAAGTGTAATGGTGCTACCAAAACCCAGATCAGCCATGTTTAGAACCCAAATACAGGAATTTCAAGGCTCCATTTCTGACAGTGAGTCGGGTCAGTCCCACCCTTTGTCTGGGCACAGCCAGCCTGGCCAGTCGCGCTGTGTTTTGGAGAGGAGCGAGCTCAGCACGTGGGAGGGAGCTGTGCCTTTTGGCCCTGGGGATGGAGCAGAGCCACTGGCCTATTTTGCTGAACTGTGGAGGCAGTCACAGTCTCTGGTGCCTGTGAGATGGGGCCGGCACAACGCTGACTGCACAGCTCAGCACCCCCTCACTGAGCATCCCATTGCTCAACCATGCACAGCTACCGAGATCCTCCTGGGTGCTCCCAGTGTCCTGAGCACAACGCACATTCCTCACAGGCTACAGCAGGAGAGCCCACGCTCAGGAGGGAGCACGGGTGCACTGTCCTCTCCTGCTTCTTCTCATCACAGCGTCCTAACTGGCTTCTAAAAAATTGTTTGTTTGGGGTTTTTTTCTAAGTGGGACATCATACACCTCTGATTTTTAACACGCAATTCATTAGAAGCAGTGTTGAGTGTGAAATATATCTCAGGCTTGGGTCCTAGCATAGAAACCAAAATGCTTTTTCAAAAACCCAGGAACTTCAAGCTGATCCAGAGTCTGCCATACGTTTTATCTTGCTATTTAGATCCTTTTTTTGTATCAACAGAAGTGCTGCACACTGTTTTCCCCTCCTTCCTGAAAGAAGGGACATGTTCAAGCTGCTCCACTGAACAGCAGTGGCACTTTCTGTTTGCTCCCAAGGGATTTGGTGCTTGTAACCGCAGTGTAACACATCCACAGCACACGGGGTTTGCAGCACCGCTGTTAATCCCGTTTCCAAAGCTTTCCCAGAGAGGGAGAGCCCTTACACGCTGTGGCATCTGATCCAGGGTAACCCTGCGCTGGCTCCCAGACTCACTGACTCGAAGGCAGCCTATTAAAGCAAGCCCCGAGTTCTGGGCAAGCCCTGCACAGCAAAGGCACATTCCAGGCCCTGGGTTTGGAACGGGAACTCAACCTCCTCTGCTCATCCTGGAGTGCGCAGCGGCTCCTCCGTCAGACGGGCGCACTCAGCCCCCGTGAGGCGGCAGTGACGGCCCCTCCGCCGGAGCCCGGGAATGCTCCTTCCCAGCACCCCTGGCATCAGGCAAACCTCGCTCCTTACACTGCTGGCAGAGCGCCCGCGCCGTATCCCGGGTGCCGCTGCTCCACACAGACACTCCCAGCCGGATCCTCCGGCTCACACACAAAGCTCTGTGCCAGGGAAACCCAAATCCAGGGCCGGCCACGCTGCCAGCCCGGCTCAAAGGGACGCTGCTTGCTCCTGGGTTCCCTGGATTCCTCGAAATCTGCAAGCTCCCATCCACACTCCTCTGGAATTTCTGGAATGTGTTAGATGCTCTGCTCATTAATGATCACAGTGAGTTCAGTGGTGGCAAAATGAGTGTACAGTGAGTATACACCACACCAACTTCGCTCGTTTTTCATTTTGAAACTTTCTGCTGAGTATGAAGACTGAGTATTTCTGCCTTCAGTATGAAGACTGAAGAAAGAAACTGATTACAAAAATTACTATAAACATATTTTTTAATTTATTGTTCTTCCCTGGATGGAATGGAAAACAAAAAACAAAGCAGAAAGTGAACAGCAGTGCTGAAAGCAGTTTATGTTCTCAGAATTGGTGGTTTGCGAATTCCAGGTGTAACTTCTCAGGCAGGCAGGAAAATTGGGTTTCAGAAAACACTGATTTTAGCATGAGGGTGTTTTTTGGAAGTTAATGACATGCAAATCATTATGCATGTATTTACATTTTTGATTAGGACAAGATTGAGAAGTTAGAAAATAGAGCAGTGATTCTCCTGTAGGTCTCAGCAAAGCTGTTTCAGGTCTGCCAGAGCTGTGAATAACTAACACAGATGAAATAAGCGGAGGTCACAAAGAGGAAAGGATTAAAAGGCTGAAGATAAATAACTTCTCTCCACTCTCCTCACCTAGGAGTTCATGCTATCTAGGGTGCCTACTTTTTTAATTAATGGAAAACTAGTTTGATGGGAAGGCCTACGTCATGCTGGGGCTCTGAGGGGCTTCTCTGGAAACTCGGAGTTCTCTGACACTGAGAACGCTCCTCCAGCCCCCAGCAGAACAGGAGCACTGAAACTCAACCCTCACACGGAAACTGAAGACAGAAATTTGATCGAGCCAGTGCAGTCTCTTGCATAATTCACTTTCTTTGGAGCACTCCTGGCTGGGCTGGGGAAGGAACACCCCAATTCTCAGCCTTCCTCTGACTAGACACTTCCTAGAGCTGCAGGACCCCTCCCTCAGATGGATTTTCATGGGCTCTGAATTCTAGTTTACAGCAGAACACCTAGAAAAGGTGTGCAGGAGTAACACCACTTCTGGCTTCCCAACCTGAATTCAGCTACTACTTTTTGCAACTTTAACTCTTCCAGGCTAACCCACTGTGGCTAGAGAAGAAACCCCAAAGTTGCTTTGTAGTTTGTAGTTTCTGTACCTGCCTGCCCAAAATTATTGCAAGTGTCTGATATATGTAAGTGCTCATACCTGCTAGATGTAAGATCATATGGGCCATCAAATTTGGAACTGGGAACAAGTGGTAGCATCCAGCAACAAATCCAAACGTTCACCAACAGGTACCCCAGCTCACAGAGTGTACCTGCAACTTTTAAACAGCACGGGAACCTAGAAAGGGTGGACCCATACTTCACCCTTCTCTTGCTGTTTCACATCTAAACCGGTGCATCATAGAGTTATAGAATGGTCTGGATTGAAAAGGACTTTAAAGATCATAGCCGCAGGCCTCAAGAAGAAAGTAGGAGAGATTTAAAGTATTATCAATTACCACCTCTAGCCTGAAGAATTTCTCCAAATAACACACAAAAAGAAAAGACCCACCACCCAATTATTTATTGATTCACCAGAGAGTTGAGGTACTGTAAAACCTGCATTAAGGTCTCACTCTGCTGAATTGCACTCCAGCCCAGTAACCGACCCAGATTCTGATTGTTTTAATGTGTTATTGTGTTTTTAATGTAAGCAAGGGAGAGCCATTCTCTTTCACAGTTAAGTCACAACCTTGATCCACAAATAGCTTTAAACAAAGATAGTTCGTTTTCAAAGACTTCTTTTTTCTCCTGCCCTGGCAGAGAGTCCCTTCAACAAGGCAGGTTATTCTGAGAGGACTTAAACAGAGCCAAGGCTATGGGAGGAAGGGAAGATAGAAAAAAGGCAAGGATGTAAAAACTTTGGGAGAAGAATCTTTTCACCAATGCATTCAGTCACTGGCAGGGAGGTTGTGTGACTTATCCTGTGTTAAAGAGCAAGGCCTGATTCAATTTCCCCCTGCTTTTACTACTGCAGGCTGCCCTTAGGAAGTACCTTCCTGCTATCCACACTCATATTCCCCTCTCCTACATCACCCTGCTGCTCGGTCCTACAAACAGCATATGGGCAGCTCTCTCTTCCTCACATCCTCCCTTATTCCCTGCCCTCTCCCCTCAGTGTGAAGAAGCCGGGACGCCCTTGTGCCCCCCTCAGGCTTCCCGCCTGCCCCACTGTGAGCGCCGGGTCCACCTGCACCGGCCCGGCCGGGCCTCACCGCGCCCCCTCCCCTCACGGCGCCCCCTCCCCTCACGGCCACCATCCCATCCCCATCCCCTCACGGCCACCATCCCATCCCGTCACGGCCCCCTCCCCATCCCCTCACCGACCCCTCCCCTCACGGCCCCCTCCCCATCCCCTCACCGACCCCTCCCCATCCCTTCATCTCCATCTCCCCATCCCCTCATCATCCCATCCTCACCCCCTCACGGCCACCTCCCCAGCCCCTCACTGTCCCATGCCCATCCCCTCACCATCCCACCCCCATCCCCTCACCACCCCATCTCCATCCCTTCATCTCCACCTGTCCATCCCCTCACCGCCCCATCTCCACCTGCCTATCCCTTCATCTCCACCTGCCCATCCCCTCACCGCCCCATCTCCATCCCCATCCCTTCACCGCCCCATCCCCACTCGGCAGCCGGGGCAGGAGGCGCCGCTTGCCTGGAAGGATCAGCCGGACCTCCCGCCTCAGCCGCGGGCTGGGGATGCGCCTCCGAAACTCCGCCGCGGCGCTCGGGAGCCCTTCAGGGGTCCCGCGGCCGCCGCCCCTCCCCTCACGCCCCGCTTCACCTGCAAGGGGGGCACAGCGCCGGTCCCTCGGACCGGGCAGCGCCGCGACGCCCCCGGCACCGGCCGCCGCTACCGCCGCCGCCTGCTCCGGTTCTCCCGGGCTCGTTGGGGCCGCGTTTCCCGGGGGGCCGGTCCGGGGAGCCGCCCCCCGGCTCGCCCTGGTAGCGCCCGCCTCGCCGCCCGGGCCGCCCCCTGCGCCCGCCGCCCTCAGCGGCCGCTCCCGCCCAGGGCCGCGTCCCCGCCCCGGCCGTGCCCGCTCCGGGCCGCGGGCCGGGGGTACCTGCGCGGCCGGCGGAGCGCCGAGGACAGTCACAGCCCGGCCCTCAGCCAGCGCCGGTGCCCGCACACTCCATTTCTTGGGTTGTTTTTTCAAATCCTGCTGCCCCGGGACCGGCCCGAGCGCGCTCAGCTGGGCGGGAGCATCCCGCGCATCCCGCACGGGGCGGCTGTCAGAGGCTCCGCTGCCGCGGCTGCTGAGGGTGAGCGGCTCCGACAGAAACTTCTCCCGACACCCCGGCTTCCCGAGGAATGGAAGGCGCCGGGCTCAACTCAAGCGTGCGGGGGCACGGCTGTGGAGCCGGGGGTGATCCCGGCTGGAGATGCGGGCAGGGATGTGCGGGTCCCGCACGCTGCGGCTGCTCCGCCTATGCTGTTGCTGCCGGCTCCCCGCATCTTCCGAACCGTCCCGCAGCTGCTTCCAGGGGCAGCCACGGCTCGGCAGGGCAGCCCAAAGCGCCGCAGGATGTCACGGCATGCCCTGGATCTCACACACCCCTTCCCAGCTATGATCTCTGCCCCAGCACTGGAAGGACTGGGAGAACCACGATCCTTGGTGGATGCAACAAAGTTAGGACAATGGCAAAAAGTCCTCCTCAAAATATCTTGGACTCTTTTTATCCTCAAAGAACTCGAACTTTAAATCAATAATGCCATTTAGAGCAAATCTCAAGTTACTCCACACAAGAATATGGATTTCAGGCTACTTGAAGGTGTCAACTCAATGACCCTCAATGACCCTCAGTACATTTTTTTCCATATAAATGATTTCAAACTGCATAGAAGACAAAATGCATATAAAATCTTCAGTAACTCACTTTTGGACTTCCTGAACTGCTTTGTGCAGCTACCAAACTTTTTTACTATGGCATTAACAAGTAATGTCCTTGAAAGGGGGAATATTCTTTAATATATACACAGCAACCATGTTACCTCATTAATATTAATGAACATTCCGCCATGAAAATAATTTTCATGCAAGATGACCTGTGCCCATAGGTGCATTCACTGGCAAAGTTCACACATCATTCTCCCTTCTGGTTGCAATTCTCTGATGAAACATGAAGGTTTTAGATATAGTGAAGGATACTGGGAATGCCAAGCTCTCAAAATGCAACATCCTATGGGAAATTAAAAGCAAACAGAACTGAGGAGAATTAAGCAAGCAGACAAACCAAAAGAAGACTATTTGGCTTGAATGGGAATTTTCTACCTCTTCTGAGCTGATTTACCCATGCCTACATTTTGCTTTTTAAATTTTAAAGCAACTGAACATTTGCTCTGTCAGTCGAGAAAAAATGGACTTACTTAAACTCATGTTAGATCCCCTGGGGATATCACAGGGAAAATAGGACAGCAATGCTAGGGAGAAAATTTTCATCTACAGCATCTTTTACAATTAAAAACTTGCAAACAGTGAACAGCAACAAAAGGGGGGGGTACCATACAAAACAGATTTTTCATTAATTTTTATGCTTTAATTAAAAACTCAGTATTGTAGCCAATGACCAGTGTACAAAAAGTGGAAACAAAAAATATTTTTATCGACATCTAATTAATCAAATTCTATATGAATAGGCTCAAAGTATGACCAAACTAAACAGCACACATCTTTGCCATGCCTGAGATGAAAGAGAAACTCAGCATCCTTCAGGTACATTCTAAATACTGCTGGCACACAAATCTGCAACCCCTACATTTTGACTGTTATGTCTAAAACTTTCCCTTGTTAAAAGGCCAGAGCTTAATCTATAATTAAATAAATTTTCAGTTTCCAGATGTGTAGGTTTGGTCCTTTTAAAAAACATTATGGTGACCCTCAGGAGCTTCTTGAGCCAAGAAAACCAGGGCAAAGCAGCCATCCCCAACTACAATCAGTTGCCTGAAAAACTCAAAAGTTTGGAATTAGGAAATTCTGTCTGTGACATTTCATCCTTCAGAAAAAGGAGGTGGAGCAAGAGCAAATCTCCATATTTCATAGGAATTACACTGTGCAGCTCCAGGGGACTTCCTTCCATGGGTACAGCTGATTATTAATTACACCATCCTGGAGAATGAACACTTTGTAGGCTGAGAGGGGCAGGTGGGGTGAAATCCATGGGTCTTATTCATAGCAAAGGAAGTTTCAAGGACTTTTTAACCTCTCATTGTTTCAGATTAATGACCTGGTTTCAGTGCATTCTGGTAATTTCAAATGTAAGTCCAGCATTAGAATTATTATAAGATTTTTAAAACAGTCAAACAGACTATGCATCAGCTGAATTGAAAAGAAATTGAGGTAGAACTAAAGCAATAATGTGCCTGACTCCAAATTCAGATTTTTTGTATAAGAGGTAAAAAGTTAAATATTTTGTTTAAAAAAAAAATACTACCTACATGTTTCTTGGCATTTCATAAGTTTCCAAACTTATGAACTCTTATACAAGATCTAGTTGTATAAATTAGGAGGGATTTTATTTAGCATTTTTTGCATATTTTCTGAACCCCTTAAAATGTACTCTCATGGGCAAATTAAATCTTTCAAATAATTTTGGAGGATGCTTTTGCTTACAAGACAAGGTCTCAACCCTCTCACTCTTAAGGCTCTTTACCACTGAATTCCCAATCCTTTTCTATTTTTCCTTTTTATTTTTCCTTTTTTGTTCAATACTGTCTGACTTCCTAAGCCCTTTTAAGGAGGGATGTTTTGACATCTTTATCCCATTATTGTACTTTGCTTCCATACTTCTTCAGTAATTATTTTACCCCTTCTATTCAGACATGGTTTATCAATTGGCCTTAATAAGCCAGTTTATTAAGCTTAAACCAATATAAAGTTAAATTAATGCAGACTTTCTTTCCTTGTGTCTGTGAATAGATTCCTCCAGCAGTTCTTTATGTTCTTCAAGAATAATAGAAGTCATTAAAAGCACCAGCTAGACACAGATCTGGAAGAGGTGTTAAATACATGAATGTCTCCTGATGTAAGATTATCGTGCCCTTTAAGATAATAAGGCATTTAAATATTAAAAAAACTTTGTGTCAAGTTTTACCAGGTCCCTTGCTCTCCAAGATAAAATGCTTTTTTAAATTAATGACTGACAAGGAAAGAAATCTATTCCTTTTCCATTACAGATAAAATACCATGGAGTCATTTGTTGCCAGTTTCTTGCTATTTAAAAAAGAGAATGAAAGGCTTCCCTAACTTCCCCTCCTTACCTCGTTCACATTGAAGAAAATAATTCTTCTACAAATTAGTATAAAAGCAAAAAAGTATTACTATGCAGCAAAAATTAACCAATAAATCATCTCAATTTCCTGTACCAAAAGTTTGGGTGCCTTTCTTTTCCCTTCTGACGGTTTTGTGATTTGGCTCTTCTGATTTCCAAGGTTAATTCATTTCCCCCTCAGGTTACAAGCACGATGACACAGTGACACTGAATTATTTTAAGAGCTTGGCCTGTTGGACATCAACCCTCCAAACTACTGGTGCCTATCCAGTGTCTGCAGTGCTCTGGTTGCTCCATTGCCACTCCTTTTCCAAGGACAACAAGCCACAGAAATAGGATTGGCTTTGCAACGTGTGGAAAGAATTTTACACATCAGTTTCAAAGGCATTTTGCTCAATCTGAAGCCCTGGAGGAGGAGGAGTGGTTTAATCCAGAGCTGGGCCCCCCTCCTCCTCTTCCTCCTCTTCCCTGCAGCTCCCTCCTGAGCCCGGGCCAGGGCAGCTGCACCGCAGCCACCCCAGCCATCCCTCCACATCAGCACAGCCTCCTCCTGCTAGAAATGCAGCTTTTAAAGAATCTCCTCACTTTCATTGTTGTGTGCAGCAGATGTTGTGCTCCTGTGCCTCTGCTTCACTCCATCCTCTGAAAGCCTCTAATCAATGGGATTTCCTGTCTGAACTAATTGAAATCAATGAGAACAATAGAACACAGCAAAGGAAAACTGGAATTTAAATATGGTACCCCTGGCTTTTGCTGAATGTTCTCCATCTTACTTCTGTGCTTTACTGTATCTGGGCAGTAATAAAACTGGAAGACAGCAGTCATCCATGCACTCAGAAATAATCAGAGAAGCAGCTCATTTACCAGACTTTTGGCTGAGGACAAAGCTGAGGGAGTGCAGATGACCAAAGAAGATTCATCAGAGGTGTGTGTCACAAACACAAAAACAAGTGTTACTCACCATGTTCAAATGCATAGAATTTCTCTGCCTATAAAATAGGTATCATTTTTTAAAATATTCTTCTCAAAGGAATTTAGCATTTAACTCTCACATGAACTATGCCAAAATGAAGCATCTTACACAAAATGTAAATTACAGACTTAGAGTGCAAGGAACTGAGGAAAAGACTGAAACATACTGCAGATTATTCCTGTTTCCACACATTAGCAGGCCTGTCTTAGGAATTAACATAACAGATATGCAAGGTTAATTAAGTTGGCATCCACAATTACCTCACCCTTACACCAAAGCCAACTGCAGATATCTGAGATTCAAAGGTGCTGGAATGGACAGAGCCCTTTTGAATCTGAGGGATCCCTGCACAAGGTGAGTTTAGGAAAAAAGCAGGAGAGGTGTTTGGAGCCTGTGGCCCCAAATTCAGCCTGGCTCTGCTGCTTCAGACCAGATCCACAATAAAAGCTTAAAAAAATGCAAATTCCATATTCTGGCTGATCTCAGTGTTGCCCCAGCATATGTGGGAAAATCTGTGTTTAAATTGGGGTTTAAGAGATGTGCTCAGTGCTTTGCATATGCTTATGTGCAAATTTCTGGGTAGGAATGGACAAGTGCTTCCTGAAATGCTTTAATGAAAACCAGATCAAATCAGGACATTTCACGCACAGAGGTTTCAGTGGGGGTCTGCACTCATAGCTAAGCAGTCATTGCAGCAATTTCCAAAGATTCCAAGGAAAGAATTTAAAAGGAAAGTCAAGAGGCATCTTTTTAATGCTTTTAGAGGGATTTCAAGCAACTTCAGATGACAACATTTTTATCCACTGCACTCCTGTTCTCTTATCAAGCCATAGCTAATTAGCTGTAGGCTGCCCTGCTGCTAACTCAGGCAACAAACCACTAGTGACTTGAGCAGATGTTCTCCTTTTCCTGCCAATAGGAATAGTTACTAACATTTTCTCTTTACATATTAAGGTTTGCCATCTCAAAACTTACTCCTCAGGATCAGGACTATGCCACATTTAACCACTCGCAGCCATAAATACCCATTTGCTAAGGCTGATGTTTGCTTGGAAGTTACACAACAAAATTCTGACAGAGCTAAGTTACACAAAATGGGAATTACATGGACTCCACATCTTTAAAAATTAGAGCTTATTGAAGTTTGTTGTTAAAAGATGGAGTTCATCAAACCCATGAGGGCTCTCTGCTGTCAAGTTGAACATGCACTTCATCTTCATGGAACTTGTCTCTGCCAAAAGAGGAGGCTGCTCAGCAAGGGGAGGAGATGCTCCCTGCTAAAGCCATCTTTTATTATGCAGGAATATCATCTACACTTTGTAAACAAAGCAAAGCACTACTCTCTTCTAGTCAGCATTCACCAACCAGCACCTCAGGGACATCTCAGCAACCTTTGGAAAACAAGAGCAGAAAAACTAATTTTTTAAGGTTAAATGTCAATGATTGGCCAATCATTAATGACTTGAATTTATTTACATTGAATTTCCAAAGTTCATAAATACCTTCAGTGCCAAGTTTATTTTCCTCATATATCTGGTAAAATAGAGATGGAGAAACTTCCCCAAGGGCATGAGTTAGTCACAGTGAATTAAGAATTCATAAATCCTGCTTCTTGCTAAATCCAAATTGTGTTCCCTCTTATATTAGTTGGAAGTTTCTGAACTGTAGTTAATGCTGCCAGGTGCTAGGTAAGCTTAGACTTTATTGCCTCTCAGCCTCTTGCAAACTGCAAATCAATTTCAATAAATTAAATCTATGTGACTACTGTCTGATGGCTGGCACCTCACAGAGACCCAGGACAAAAAGAAGGGACATGAAACTGACATTCTTTTTCTTTCTTGATTTTTCTTTTGTCCTTCATTTGAATTGGCAACACAGGCCACAGTGGCTGGTAGAGTAAGAGTTCTGTCTGTGGATTACAAGGGTTAGAAGATCACAGGAACCTGTTTTCCTTCTCACTGCAGTGGTGGAGGAACTCACACATGCTTACACACTCAGTAAAGGGGCAGGTAACTCAGTAATTTAAATAGCCATGTATTAAGTATACAATTAGAACTTTTTGGCTAATCTGTTTTATTTGTTGCTGGGGAAGGCTGGGTGTGTGTAACCATTACTGGGCAGCAAGTCCCCCAGATCTGCTGATTTGTCACTTTGAGTATCTGACTACACACTGTTGCATAGATAAAAGTGCAAAACAGTGACACATTCAACAGCTGGGGATAAGAGCACTCCACCTGTAGTCTCACATCTCTCAGAAGGTAAACAGAGCAGTCATGTCCAAGCCTTGTAATATTTAGAAAGTCAGACACAGCCTCACTACATCAGGCTGCCATCCAGTTCATGTAAATTTTACTGAAATCAAAGGATTTTGTGTAGAAAGACGTGATTGGTGCTGTGACCTGATTTTGAGAGACAGCAAGCACCCAGACCTGCCTTTGGCTCCACAAACAGCTGCAAATGTTCATCATGCCAGACAGGGAAGCCATTAGCCTTTCAGCATCCTGGTATTTCAGATCGTTTAGATAGATTTACCCAGAGGAAATTACTGTAGCTATTAATTTATGTTCACTTCCTCACACGTAGGGGGAACATATGAAAGTCAAGTTGTCTCTGCTGCTGCCAATAAAAGCCATGCATTCAAAGATCAAGGACTTTGTGGTCTTGCTGGCCCAAGCCCTTCATGCCTTGTCAGCTCCCTGTCCTCAGTGGAAGACCACCAGTTAATGGATTTAACCTTTCCATCAGTGAGAAATAACAGATCAGCTTGTCAAAGATGAGTTACACTGAGGCCATGGACGTCCCCTTTCTCCTTCATTTCTTTTTACAGTCATTACATCTAATTCCCTTCACCACTGTTTTCCTTGGTTTCATCAAAACCACAGCTATTCAAGCAAGTAAAAGGCAGCTTAAAAGAGCAAAGTTGCAGCTGCTCACAGGGCTCTGTGCCCTCTGAAACTCAGCTCCCACACGTGCCAGCTTCAAAATGTCACCAACCATCTCCTGGAGACACCTTGGCAACCTCTGCCAGCTCCTGACTCCAGCAGCAGGTTAAGCCAAATGATCATTTAATAACTTATTTTTCCAAGGTAACGTAAAGAAAGAGCAAAATCACTCAGTGTCAAAATAAATCTCTGGGCGTGGAATGACTGAAAACAAAAATTAATTGTTATTTCTCTGCATTCCATGCATTTCCTGCAAATGAAAGTGTTTGTACATAACATGAACAGTCCTATACTGGCAGGAAATTCTCCAGACCTATACTGGCAGAAAATATGGGGGTGTCAAAAGAGAATCAGAGGCCTGCACTGAAAAATTCCAGGAGCAACAGCCCCACAATTTCAGCTTGGCTCATATATCCAGGAAAACCCCCAAGACAGCACAGTGACAAAACCCCAACTGTAAGCAGTGAGAAACTAAAATATTTAGGAAATGAAGAAGTCAGGACAAGAAACTGCTAAAAACTTCCTTTTCTGTGACACTCAGGCTCCTGGAACTATCCCAAATGGATGAAAATGGGAAATCTGAAACACAGGCAAGGCAAACTCAGTCAGTGATTTTTTGTAGCTTTGACAGTAGAAACATTGAAGTGAAATGAATTATTTTATTTATTATTTACAAACAAGTTTCCCCTGGAACAAGCAGAGTTGAAATACAAGTTTTCAGGTCCACACACAGCATTCTGCTCCTGGCAGTGTCAGCTGGGTTTCAGAGCTATGAAACAGAAACCCAAATGTCCCAGGCTCCAGGGCTGCTCTGGGAATGGGACAATTCTCCAATTTTATCCAAAGTTGAAGGGATTTGCCATAACAGGCAAATTTTGATGCCACAACTGGCTGTAGAGTGGATTTGTGTCAAGCTCAGCAACCCCTCCATGGACCCAAAGATTTTGTTTAGTTGCCTGTAGAGAATATTTCTCTTTTTCAGGAAAAGGAAAGTCCCAGAGGAGGTTGGAAGGACAAACAATGCTAAAACCAAGATTATGATGGGGACTGCTAAAGATCTTATCCCATAATACAGTGAAGTAATGGACCTGTGTAAGAACATTTCCAAAAGGGCAAACTGAAAATGAACTGACCTCTTAATGTTTATTTTACAGTCCTAAAGAGTGATTTACTGCTGTTTAAAAACTACATAGGAGCAGAGCCAGCACAGGATGAACCTGAAACTATCAAAGCATCAGAACACCAATTCAATACTGCACATATTCAAAGTATCCCACAACAGAACAGAATAACAGAGTGGTTTGGTGTCATTGAACTCCTTGCAATTAGTACAAGAAAAATGGGCATGCTAGTGTTTTATGGATTTATTTTTTACCTAGTTTTGTCACAGAAGATGATCTGCCACTGCAGAGTCTCAGTTTTCCATAGAATTCAATACTGACTTGCAGGAACCCATTATGTTTTTAGCCTCTTTGATGGAAAATACCAATATTAATTAGTACTTTGATGCTAATTACCATTTAAACTGAACTGCAACTATTAGGATATTAAAGGCAAGGTAAATTATTACATAATTTATGGGATAGGGTAAGACCTTAAGTTTAGTTTGGCTTTTAATTTTCCATACCTGGTGACTTCAGTGACAGAAAAAACATTCCTTCTCTCAGAGGCCATCTGAGGACAAACTGATGTAGAGCAAAGTAACATTTACAGCTTCCCATGAGGATTTATTTACATGACATCAATCCTTTGAGCCAATGGTGCAGGCAATTCTTTGTGGGGTTTTGGTTTTTTACCAAAAATACCTTTTTTTTTCTTCTTTTTTTCCTTTTTTTTGGGGGGGGTGGGGGGAGGTAGCAGTTGATTTGCTCTTTTATATGTTTTGCATAATCACACATTCCAGTCCTGCCTCTTCTCATCCCATTTAAAATGGGGTTTTTTTCCTACTACTTTCAAAGGCAATAAAATTGACCCTACCTTTAGGGAGGACAGGAGTCAACCCCAGCTTCAGGAAACAGAGAAGGAGCTGCTGACAGAAGATTTCTCAGCACCAAAAGCCTCCCAAAAGAATTGGGAAAGTCTTCCAGAAGAATTGGGAACTGGAAAACTGCCTGCTATCAAAAGTTGGCTGCAGTTATCAGCAACACCTTGAATTTTCTAATCTGAGAGATCCATAACATCTACTTACAAAAAAAAAAAAAAAAAAATCCACAAAGCATAGGCAGCCCCAGCATTTTGCAACTCATTTCACTATTCCTTGAAAAAGCATGTCAGTTCTCCCTAGCAATGTTTCCAGCAGGAATCCAGACAAAACACAACCAACACATTCAATGGGATTAAACTTTTCTGCTTTTCCACCACTCATCCATAATGGCAGTGACATGGAACTTGCATAACCCCATCTGAATCATGTTATGCTATCTCTGGGCTTGTCACTGAGCATTTTCTGAGTGTAATTTTACATTTCATGGCAGTGCTGGGTTAGCAGGTGGACTTGGTGATATCAGAGGTCTTTTCCAATCTGAACTGTTCTATGATTGCTGAGAATCCCATTGTCCTGGAAGTAAGATGGAGTGAGTGAGCTGTGGAACCCACCCAGGGAAACCTGGCAAACACCAGCCTTTGACTTCAGTGAATTCCCCCAGATATTTTCCACCCTGAGTTTCCTGCTTGATTAGGGGTTCTGAATGGGAAACACTCTGCATTAACTTACCTAACCTCCTATTTGTTTGATTTATAACATTTACAACCCACTTAATGCCACTGCATAAATACATAACATTACTGCTATTTTTTTCCCTGAGTCATGTTGTGAAGCTGAAGAACCTCCTGCTTGACTTCACAGTGATGTGGTCTGAAAGCAGAAAGGGAGCATGAAAGAGGAAAACAATGTAGTTTTGCTCCAATGGTTGCTCCTGCTATAAAACATACATAAACCTTTTGCAATCTCATACAGTTTTTATTGCCCCCAGAAAAAAAACCCCATCCTGTTACACATATTGGCTGTTCTAGAACTAACAGTGCATGGAGCGGGCTGATTTCCCTTTAGGAATGCACTTGGTCACTGGGAAAAGAAGGAAAGCTGAGGAAGAAAACTTGAACCTGAGCATGGAATCATTTTAGATCACACTCAGAGCAACCTGGCTTGTAACAAACTGCAGAAGGCAGTTTGTGATTTTGTGATATTCTGTGGTGCTGAGCATTCATCAGGTTTTTTGGAGAGCCTCAGCCCACTGCTAGGCCTGAGGGAGCAGGACAGCCAAGGGATTGCTACAGAGACAGATTCCCTGGAGTGCAGAGATGCACAGCTGGATGTCCCAGGTGTGAGGTGAGCACAGGGATGGACAAACAGCCTGTGCACCAGCCCTGCCCTCCAGGAGCACAGGGATGGACAAACACAGAGATGGACAAACAGCCTGTGCACCAGCCCTGCCCTCCAGGAGCACAGGGATGGACAAACACAGGGATGGACAAACAGCCTGTGCACCAGCCCTGCCCTCCAGGAGCACAGGGATGGACAAACAGCCTGTGCACCAGCCCTGCCCTCCAGGACCAAGGAGATGCCTGGGACAGCCCCAAAGAGATTTTGGGAGGACAGCAGAAACCCCCCAAGGGCTCCCCCCACTGCTGGAGGCAAGGACACTCCAGGGAGGGAAGAGGATTGTGCAGGAGAGAGGATGGGACATTCCAGTGGCACTGGCAGGAATGAATCCAAGCATGACTGTGAAGTGACAGGCGATTTCCAGGGCCATCTCACCAGTGAGCCCCTGAACTTCCCCTTAGCAGCTCATCCAAGCTGAAACTTGTCCCTAAGTGAGGAGCCACAAACAGGCTGTCACACTGTGGGGCTGTTCCTTCCCGCAGCACCAAGCCCAGTGGGCTGGAGCAAGAAATGTAATACCAAAATATCCAGGGAGGAAGAAGATGAAGCCCCAAAACAGCTGCTGAAATTAAAATTTGCCCCAAATCTTCAATATTAAAGAAGGAAAAAATAAAAGAAGCATAGGCCCTACCTCTGCAAGGCAGCACTGCACACATACATAGAATCAGAGAGCTTAATTTTTTAGGGATTTCTTATTTTGCCTTGGGAGTCCTGGCATGGGCAGAACTTCTCTGCCATATTCTCCAGGAACTGATCTCATTTCTGTTTTTCCTTTTCATGCTTCAGGAATTTGTTGATCAAGAGGATTGTCCAGCCCTGGCACAGCTGTCCAGGGCAGCAGTGGAGTTGCCATTCCTGGAGAGAATTAAAATCTCTGTGGATGTTGCCCCTGGGGATGTGGTTTAATGGTGCCCTTGGCAGTTCTGGGTTGGTGGTAGGATTTGATAATCTTAGAGGTCTTTTCCAACCTAAATGAGTCTTTGAATTATGAGCTTAAAGACAAACCAGACGCTACAACTCATCACCCAAATTTGTGCCGCTAAATCTGTTCTCCAAGTTCAACACTCAAGTTATCCTTCCAGGGAATTTTATTTCTAACTGGGTACCAGGCAATGTCATGGCCACTTTAAATTCAAATGTATGACTATTGTTTAAAAACAAATGGAAAATGTGTGGATGCAAATATTTGAACAAAGAACTGCTCTGTTTTTCTCCAATCAAGAAGCAGGCACTACATACAATGTATCTGGCCAACTGCATTCAAATAATAGCTCAAATCTTGAATATTCATGACTGATGAATAATCATCACGTTGAAAAAAAAATTACAGAATGCATTTCAGAGCAGTTCTGTAGAGTAAGAGCAAGAAAATTCAGCAGGGAGAAATTCTATCTAACTTCCAGAGTCAGAGTTTTCTACACTGCAGAATTTCTCTGATTTGCTATTTGCAATTCAATTTAACAACTAACTGCCCTCACTTCAGGTTCCCAAGCAATTTCCCTCTTTCCCTGTCCCTTCCCTAGGGATCACTACCTTAATTAAAAGTAACTTGCAGTATCTTCCCAATAAAGGACAGTAACAGGTCAGTAAATAAAAGCATAGAATTATATATAAGGATATACACAGCTTTTAAAGCTTTTCCCCTCTTTAGGGGTTGCCTAGAACTGAGTAGAGTCACAGGGATTCCATTTACATTACAAAATTATAATAATTTTAAAATACCAGGGTTTGTGTTCTCAAATCATAAAATTTCCACTATGTTCCTTCAGAACAAACTGAGTTTTAGACTAGAAACATTCTCTTTTTATTTAATTCTGTTTTTCACTCTTAATCAATGAGGTTTTTTGTGTCATTGCCCACTGTAGATTGTTCTGAACAGCTTGAAAATGTGCTTTGACTTATTCCAGGGATATAGAAGATAAAACTAAGTTCACCATTAAAAAATAATTATAACAATTTGATGTTGCTTTTGATCTTAAAGATTTTATCTGACTGACTGACTCTTTAAAATCTCCAGCTGAAATCTGTAAGGGAGGCAGTGAAGAAAAGAAATCTGGTGACCAAGCAAATATCTTGGCATCAACAGGCAGCTGAATCAACCAGAAATCAACTCTGCTAAAGCTAATGAAGCATCTCCCTTGCACTCTTTAGGGGCCTAAAATCAGATTTTAAAGATAACTTGCAGTTCACATTCAAACTGTCCTATAGGTAACAAACTGAAAAACATCCTGCAAACCCAGCTGGGAGTATTTCTGTGTCTCACCAGATGTTCATCTGCCCAAGTACTTGCCCAAGTAAAACATGGCAATGTTCAGGCATGTAAAAATATTCCATTAGTCAATTTAATCCAGCTGTCTTGCAAATTCTCCTTAGTTACAGATATTCCTTTATAAATCCTGTTGGTATCAGCTTGAACACCTGTTTTATCCCAACTGGCAGATTTAACTGGGAGAATTTATGGGATGGTCAGTGCTGGGTCTCACACACAGGCAGCAGCAAGGTAGGGCATTTTTGTCTTAATCCCAAGTTTTTTCTTGCAGGTCTTCACACAAAATGCCAGGATAAAACTGGTAGAGTTGTTCACAGGAAGAAATTAAATGCAATTTCATTTTCTGTGACCTTTATTTTGTGCCTGTTGGCAGGTCATTGAAGGGTCTGGGAGAGTTTGGCTCATACCAGCTGGGATTTTTAGGGCCACAGTAGCAGTGAGAACAGGACACATCCATCCTCCTCCATCACCAGAGTTACTCTAGCTTCAGATTTAAAGCCTCATCTTAGTTATGGTCTCATCTCAGAGTTTTCCTTCATTATCAGCACAGCAGAGCCCAGTTTTCTGTCTGTTTTAAAGTAATCATTTATTTTTTTAAATGGTCCTGTAAAGACTACTTAGGCCTGTATGGGATGTATAGTTTGCATGCTGCTCAAAATGTTTTATATTTGGTAAAAGTTAATAACAGCAAAGTGGATTAAAAGCAAAAGCAGCAGGAAAAACAATTCCCTAAGAGTGCTGTTTGTTTCTATAATTCTATAATTCACATCAAGTCTCTTATTAAGTCAAACTGAATTGTATCTGTTTATTAATTTTACATGTGTTGGATCCAACAGTGATTTCAAGTTCTATAGTTAAATTTGTGTTATAAAACTGGGATGTGGGATACCATTAAAACTGACACTAAATTCTTGTCAGCATGACAGAAAATTTAAAATCTTGTCTAATTTTCATCAACATTGTCCTTGCAGTAAATTAGAGTGATGAGGGAAATGCAATCATATGCTTTGATTGCTACAAGGCTCAGAGTACTTTTTTTTCAATTTGTTTTTTTTTAATAGCTGCATTTATGGCTAAAAATGTCAATAAATTGCCTTTTTGCTTACAAAACATATCACAGTTAAAAAGCTTAGAAATTTTTCCCTACTGAAAAATTCTCACTGGCTGTCACAAAGAAATGTTGAAGGCAGGCAGCCAACAAGACTGTTCTAATTCTTTTGTCCCCATTTCTCAAAATATCAAAATGATGTTACGTGCCTTGTTGTCCCAGATTGTCTGTCTGTGGATTGCAGGGCAGAACAGCCCATTTTATGATAACCCAGAAATAAGGAGCTAAACACTCCCCTTGACTGCCATCCCCACGCTCCTGACAGCAGCTGGGTGTGCTGCAGTGACAGGGCCTGGGCTGGATGAGCTCTGGAGGAAATATGGGAAATATGGGAAATATTTGCTGCACCTTAGATACTCACAGTGCCCCAAGAGTGCTGAGCATCACCCAGCATCATTAAAGATAAAGTGAGCTTATGAACAGAGGCACAGAATTCTCTGGAACCAGATTGGGTTTCCTCAGGGTCTGGCACAGCCCCAGCCAGGTACAACATCATCATGATGTGTTATCTGTGCTCAGCACAGCCTTCACAGCAGTTATCCCTTCTGTCCCAGTGCTAGGGTTGTAAACCAGTGCTGACTGTTTCAAGTGTCTTCTGCACCACAGCACACTCCCCAGCCACCTGCAGTTACTGAAATGCCATATGTATATTATATATATATATATACACATTTCAATATGTGCATAGCCAGGCCTCAGAACAGGCTGCCCAGGGCAGTGCTGGAGTCCCCATGCCTGGAGGGATTTAAAATCTACGTGGATGTGGCACATGGGCTAATGGTGGGCTTGGCAGTTCTGTGTGAATGCCTGGACTTGCTGATTTCAAAGGGTTTTTTCCAACTTAAATTATTCTGTAAATATAACAATCATATATATTATATTGTATTACACTTTCCTATATATTGCACCCACTTGAAAACAAACAAGGAAGGGCTTTGTGCTGCCAGGTTGGATCCCTGGAACACTTCACACCCTTAAATAATTCAGGGTCTCCACTTTCACATCCTCAGAGACAGGGCTGGGATGTGGGTATCAGTTGCTTCATGTGCTGTGAACAGTGGCAAGGTGGAGTTCTGACTCAGCCACCCATCATGGGGTGAGCATTGAGAAATTTGGGCAATCTGCCCCAAAACAAAAGCCTGCTCCTGTAGGCACAACTCCTCCATGCAAATTAATAACTTGAAGCTTGGTGACCCAGCACTTCTGACTTAAAGTTGATTTTCCCCAGGCATAAAAGCAACCCAGACAGGACAAAGCCTCAGGCTGTGAGGGAAAGCATAACACAGTTATTTCCTGCAATACCCAGAGTCAACGTGCTGCAAATGCCAACATCTGCAAGGCTGGTGACTCTTGTGGAGCATGACCACACATTATGAGTTTGAAGGCTTCCAAAGGGAACAAAAATTGAAGTTAAAGTGCCTTAAAAGTGCCATCAGAACCCCTACATTGCCCATCCCTCCCAGAAGCAAACCCATAAACAAAGATCAATAAACAAACTCATTTTAGAGCAGATTAAGTCACTGCAAAGTGTTTTTCAACCAAATTCCCAACCATGTCTTTAAAGCCTTCAAAGGACCCAGTTAATTATTCCCTATCTCCTATTGCCCTTTCTTCCATCAAGTCTCCTTTTAAGTGAGACATCCCTCCCCTTGGCCACAGGGTCTTGGAAGTGGCTCTGGAGATCCCTTTCCTGCCTATCCAAATCTTTTTTATGTTCCTGGGCTGAAAGTGGAGCTTCTTCTACTCTGATTTCTTCCAACACTCATCTGAATGCTCAATTTGCCTGCTGTGAGGAGCCTGCTGATTCCAATCTTCCTTATTCCAGGGACACAGATGCATTTCCCCATCTCTGCTCTGCTGTTCCCCATTGATGTGAAGGGGGTGTCACTTTTCTCACTTCCTACATATTGGAAAACAAATTCCCACGTGCCAGTGGTTGCTGAAGCCCCACAAGTGCTGCAGCTCACTTGATTCCCTGTTATTAATGTGCTCATCAGGGAGGATGCAGCCAGAAGAATGGAAATCAGGCACCTCCCGTGGCTTTCAAGTGAAACATGAATGTAGCACACAGGAAAGCATCCTTCTCCAAGTGCCTCTCTCTGCCTGGCACAGACAACCAGGGAGGGCATGGAAATGGAATCAAATAACTGCATCCAAAGCCAGAGCTGCTTTGATGCATGAAACAAGGCAGAATTTCAAAGACCATTCACACATTTAGTGGCAGGTGTGTGCTGCTGCTGCTGCTGCTTATTAGAAAAGTCCCCAGCTGCTTTCTGTGAATTGAGCTCGGGGAGCCGGCGCGTTCCAGTTCCAATCTACATTCTGGGACAGGTAGCAGAGACCAATTAATCATGAGAACTCCCTTGGATGGTCTCACCTTCTTTTGTCTTTGAACAGCACGAGGGAAAACAAAAATGGGTCATCAGTGCCTTAGCAAGAGGCTACAACACCCTTTCCTTGAGAGATGTTACACTTTCAGCACAGATGTGAGGCGCAGGGAGCAGCAAGGAGCTGCTCAGTGCCAGAGCACTCCATCTGTGGGTGGGCACTGTTTGTCTGCACAGGCAACACCAAAACACTGTTTTATAGCAAGGACATTGCAGAGAAGGGGATTTGGGCAGTCAAGGTGAAGGCCAAATGCCACACAGGATGTGCTTCCAGGCAAGGAGCAACAGGTAGATGAGAAAAGCAGGTTTGTGGGTAAATAAAGCAGACCAAAAAAAAGAAGTAGAAATGGAAGAAAATTGTCCCACAAGGCATAAAACTTCATTATCCTTCACTTGGTTTACACAAAGAGAGTGAGGAGGGGCTGCACACAAAACCAAGGGGGAGGAGAGGCAAAGAAATGACAACTCAAGCTCTGACTTGGCAGAAATCAGCCCAAGCTGTGCAGCTGGAACAGAAGGAAGAGATTCCTTGGGACTGACAGAACAGCAGGATGAAACCTGTGCTACATTTATTAGAGAGAGCAGGAAGAATAGGAAAAGGGAAAAAAAAAAAAAAAAAAGAAACCAGACAGCTCTACAAGGATGATTTGAATAATAAAAATAGCAGAAGATAGTTGGCATAGATCACTTAGCAAATTATACCTAAATTGCAGCATGGATTTACCCACAGATCTCCCACTGCCTCGCTGAGGAAGCAACAATAACAGGAAAGGTTTGACAGAGAGAAAATCTGCAGGTATAATTACATGGCCTGCAGAAAACATTGTTATTTATATACATATTTATATCTATATGAATATAAAACCAGCTGGAGATGAAACATCAACAGGGGAGCAACTACCACAATCAAACCCCAGCCAGTGCAATAGCAAAGAACAGGAAAAAATTAAAAGAGATGTTACATCACAGGACAGGAGTAAAGAGTCTTGAATCACAAGGCAGATTCTGCATTATTCCCAGGAAAACAGCTGGGAATGTGTGTGGGCAAGAACCCCAAGAGAGGAGATGTTTTGTGCTTCCCTCCAAACACTTAAAAAGAAAAAAAGAAAATAAAATTAGGTTTTGAGCAGATGACATTTGGAGCCTCAGATTTTAAGGCTGAAAGTTTTGATGAATTATCCTGACTTCATGCAGGAGGCAGTGCCAAGGAATCTCACCCAGTAATTCCTGGCTGAACAACCACATATCTAGGAAAAACACTTAGTCTCAATTTAAATACTTCACCAAATTCTCTATGTCCATAGGTTAATTGTCCTGATGGTTAATTACTCTCAGCCAGACTGAACTACTCTGGCTCCAGTTCCCAAACTCTGGGGTTTGGTGCATTTTGCTTCATTTCAGAGCTCTCTGCAATCCTCTCCCTGAAGGTTCTACAGCTTTTCTCCAAGTTCCCTCACCTTGGAGCAGGTTGGGCTTCTTTAGTTCCTCATTACTGATGATGATTTTGAGATTCCAAATCATTCCATAATACCTGGAATCTTTTTTTTTTTCCTAATTTTTCCACGTTTCTATTTGTTTTTTCTCCACATAAGCTAGACACAATTTACTAGCCAATGCCTAATCACACACAGTGATAAATCTCATTAAAAACAAATACAAATCAAAGCAATTGCATCTTAATATGAACCAGAAGTCAGGTCTGAATTCTACAATCTGACTTCTAGTAGAGTTAACCCTGATTCAGGTTTTTTTCCTGACTTTTTACACTTAATCAGAAGAAAATCTGGGGCAACTGCACAGCTCTGATTAGAGCAAGGGAAAAAAAATGGACAACACAGGAGGTTCAAGAGAGGATAACTGAGATAATAGTGCCTCTAAATGACAGCAAAAGAAGGTTAAACATGCTGTGGAAAAGAGAAAATTAACAGAAGACCTCACTGAAATACCAAATACCCTTAGGGAATAGAAAGGATGCATTTTAGTGGACTGGCAATTTAATAGAGAACTGTGCAAGCATGATTAATTAATTAACATCTGTATTAGTTAATGACTAAAAGCTCTCTGTTAATGCTGAGCTGTAGTAGGAGGAAAAACAAAAACAGCAGAGAACTTTGTATGTTGTAATGCAGAAGTTTAACAAGTGAGATTGATTTTTGTTATAATAAAAGAGCTCTTTGTTTGGAGAGATAAAGTTTAGTCTGACTTAACCTAGCAGTTAATTAATAAAACCATGACACCATTATGATTGATAAATGATGTATAATTGAGTAGACTTTAGCAGGATACCTCTGTAGGAAAGAAAGGTTGCTGCCAACTGTTTTTATTTCAGTTCTATTGACCATGACAAATCCCAGGGCTTTAAATATGATGCCAATCTAATTTTAGCTTCTGAGAATCAGCTTCCAAATGAATATCTTGGACAGCAAAGCCAATAGAAATCATTTAGCCACTAATTCTTTTGTGCTTGGAGTTTTTGTTTGTTTTATTTTTGGGGTGGTTTTTGTTCTTGTTTTTTTGTTTGTTTTTTAATCCATGAGATTTCAGCAATGAAATTGAAAAAAATTAAAAAATAAGAAAGGAAAGTGGTTCAGTTTTCCTGGCAGCAGCCCAGGGTTCTCACAATGAACTCCGGCAGGTTTTGGTTAAGCCTCTTAAGATTCCGGTGCTTGGGGAATGGCAATAATCTCCCCAGCACTCAGAAGTGTCTTTGGAAGCTCCTTTTGGACACTTCACTTTTTGCAGGGAGTACCATTTGAAGCAGTGCTCATTTTGAAATGCTTCCCAATTTAAATACAACTCCCACAGTAACCTTGATACTGCTTTTGCCAGGGCACAGAAGCCCAGGAGCAGCAGCACTTCACTGCCTTGATGTTTTGCTGGGACAGAGCACAGAAAGTCACAAAGAAAAGAATCAGAAGCAAATGCCAAGAGTGCATTGCCCTGACAATAAAATCATGATTAAACTGTTACACCCATTTTTAGCTCTATTTACAGCAAAATTCCCTTGCATGGATACAGTTCACTAATAAAACCAGGGGAGAAAGCTTTTCTCATGGAGATTTGACAATTCCTCCCAGTAAAGTCTCTGACATCTGTTAAGAAGCCTTCAGTCCACGTTCATAAAGCACAAAATAAATCCTCACTGGATACACAGTCTAGGCTGAATGTTGTTCCCTTCCTCAGGCTACCCTCCTGCTGAGGTCAAAGCTTTCTTGGAGGAGACTGTAAAGATTTAATGCAAGAACATTTTTTAGTGCAAAAAGTAGAAATTTGGCTCATTTATTGCACCATTTTTGTGTGACTATGACATCCCCTGGCAGTTAGTGGGGAGGAAAACTGGTCCAACAAGCAGCTCAATAACCTGCAGTGTCTCAGAGCCCTGAATGTATGTAAGCTCTTATTCCAACAAACTTTACCAACATATTTGCCCAGTGTGAGCCTCAGAGTGATACTTGGCTAAGAAATAGTTTTGAGAGAGGAAAAGAAGTCATTCAAAGCAAGCAATAAAGTCAGAGGTGTTTACTGCTATTCCTCCTTTTCCTAATAAACAGAACTGAAAGCAGCACTGGTCAAAGTTACTTTACACTTGTAAAAGAGGCAAAGCAATAACAGATGAGGAAAGAAATTAGACTGGAAGAGACCTTTGGAGTTCATGCTCCTCATGTACTACTAAAGAGTTTTCTTGAGGAATTGTTCCTTAATCTTCCTAAAGACTGAGACAAGGCTGATTGACCGTGGTTCCCATCCTCATTTTTCCTGCCATACTAGTTAATTCACAAGAATTTATTGCAAAAGGTTATAAATCCCTCAGGTGAATGATGCAAGAGTACTGCTCCAAGCCTACAGACAGAGGTGTTACTGAATTTTGGCCACAGAAGAGAACTCCTGTCCCTCAGCACACACCACACCCCCTCTCCTGATGCTGAAGCTCCACGAAACAAGAGGGCAATGCAATAAAATCCTGCCAATGGAAGGGGCAGCCAACACCCCCCTGGTATCTCCCTTTGCTTGGCATCAGCTGTGGTGGTTGCCAGGACCATCCACGAGACAATTCCACTCACTAACCCATCTGAAAGCTAATTAGTCAACATGGAACAAAAGCAGCCCTTTTGTTTGGCCAGGACAGGCAGAAGGAATGGCAGCAGAGCTGAAGGGGGAGGAAAAGCCCCTGCCCTGCTGATGGCAGCAAGCCAGCAGCTCAGCTTGGAAGGCTGGGAAACTGCAGCCTCAAAACCCTGAGGATCCTAAAATAGCTCTCTAAAGCAAATGTTAGCCCAAAGGGCTATCATTTTAGGCACAGAAAAATAATCTTTTAAATAATTTTAAAGTGGTCAGATGAGGGAACTTTAATCCTTCTCTAGTGCTGATGAAAATGAATGATGCATCCAAGTTTCTAACCTGCTTTTCAGACATGAACCACAGGGCCAGACAGAAGCTGGTTTGTCAAGCTGATGCACACAATTCTGCTGTCAGGAATGCCACTTAAATATTAACCAGCAGCCTTCCTAGCCTGAGCACATCCAGAGCAGAGGAGAAGTGGTTTATTTGTCCTGCATGGAATTTGAAGTAAAACTTCATCCAAATGAAATCATGCTCATGGTGCCATCTGGGTTTATTCCAGAAGGATTAACATTCTGGATTGTTTTATTTTGGGGAAAAGGCTCAGTGAGGATTGTGACTTTGAGGCTGCAGTATGTAGAGACTCCAGGAGGTGATGTACTTGTGTTTTAAACTGCATTTCTTTGTGAGGGATTTTTATTTCTAATTCTCTTCTCCAAGAGCTGTTTCCCAGACTTCAGAAGCAGGTCTCTCTGCTGAGTTTTATATTTTGTAAAATCTGTAACTTCACCATTCAGAAGATTTTCCCCTAAATTGATCCCTGCTCTTCTCAAACTCCCCTCTCAGCCTCTGTCCTTTCTCCCAGTGACATCAGCTGTTGTCTAGGAAACCCATCTTTGTGTTCTCCCAGCATCCCAGCCCCGATAATGAGAGAAATCCCAGAAATCCCTTTGCATCTCTGGGTCACATCACATTCATTCAGCAGCTCTGGGGGGGAGCCAAGCAGCTGATTTAGGGAGCAATCTGCACAGCAAAATGCTCTTTATAGGACAGGCAGAGAGAAGGAGCTCCCAGAAGGAAATCCTTCCTGACAATCCCCAACAGAGGCTGGCTGGACAGGGAATTCCACACATTCAAGTTGATCTCTCATCTTGGGCATTTCAGAGAGCACTGGAAGCCAGGACTGCCTGAAATTCTTATCTGATTTAATTAGAGGCTTCCATGCCTTTTAAGAACATTGTTTTTTCTGGGCCAGATAGGAAATCAATTAAGAGTAAATCTGCTAAATTCACAGACTGATCATGAACAGCTCTCTAGAAAACTGCTCAATATGAGCACCAACTTCAGTGAAACCATGTGTTACTTCTTGGCTAAGAAGAGTTATTTGCCAACAGCTTTCTTTTTTTCTTTTTTTCTTTTTTTTTTTTTCTTTTTTTTTTTTTTTTGCTGCAGGGCTGCAACAATGAAGCAATCTAAGGTTTATACATAAATACAAACACAGGCACATAAAATGTACAGAAGACACAGCTGGAAGAAGCCATGAGGAATAATCTTGCTACTCCCAATTCAAGGAATAATCAGCTTTGGTTCTGTCTCAGACTGCTCTAAAAAATGGCCTTTAGGATGGATGCTCTGTGAGGACCAAAAGTGGAAAGGCACCCAGAGATTGTGTAAAAGCAAAAGGGAGAGTGCTCATTCTATCCCAAAAGAGAGCAGATACCAAAAAACATGGTAACAGAGAGCAGGAATGAATGAATTTCAAATAATTCCTTTTAACATAAGTAGATTATTTGTTGTCCATACCTACTGACACCGTCTCCATGATTTTTTAATGATTTGCCACACTCCTGCTCCCTTGCTCCAGGGAAAGCGAGCCTGCATTAAAATGATAATAAAAAAAAGCCCTAATCCTGGTGATTTATAGTGTCTTACTGAGTTGTGCAAATGATCCACTGTCCTCAGAATATTAAAGCTATTTGCCATTCAAACCCAGATCCGATTTTCACAGAGGACCTCTCCCATTAATTGAAGGTTAGATCAATATCACTGTTTGTAGTGTATTTGAAATACATGCCAGGAGACATTTCCATATTAAAATTCAACAACATATTACACTGACAAACTCGTTCTTGCCTGAGGCCAACCTTAAACAGGAGATATTTTACCCTGTTAATCTCATTCTCCTCCACAGCAGCTCCTCATGTCGCTGGGCTCAGCTTCCACCTTCACAAATTTAATTCACCTCAAAGCTTGCACCTTTCACTGCTTGTTGTCACCACGTTACAGTTCTGGCCTTCGTGCCAGGAGTGTTGTTTTCTGGAATGTCCTGTTAAACCAGCACAGAGGGATGTGGAAGTTGGGTGATTTTCACTACTCTGTGTTTTGCACACTGGTCAGTGTGATGGAGACTCAGCCACACTGTCACACTCTAGACAAGGTTCTGCACCCTGCCCAGACTTTCTGGCTGTAGATTTGCAGAGAAATCAAGAGCTTTACTGAAAATGGATGCAGGCAAAACAGAATTTCAGCATTTCAGAGTTACAGCAACTGCTAATCAATCAAGTGGGACCCAGATCTTGCTCTCACCTTGCCCTGCAGCGCAGCCAGCCCCGTGTCTCAGCCTGCAGTGAGGGCAGGCAGCCTGGATGACCTCAGGGGCCTCTTCTATCCCTATTAAGAAGGGAAGTGCACTGGGAGTGGAATCAGAAATGTGAATGTTGCCCACTATAACCTTTTTTAATTGTCTCAGGTGTATTTTCCACTCCTCTAGTTGGATGGGAATGCACAATTGGGAGGCCCAGGTAATGAGATCTGCAGGCTCTGCTTTTTACATGAAATGCTCATCAGGATCATCCATTATTAACCTCTGCAGCAAAAGATCACCAGGCCTTTTTCCTCTTTCATTAAAAGTTTGCCAGAATGAAAAAGGGGTCAGTTTATCCCAAGCATGGTGTCCTCAGTGACCTCAAGAAGTTTTCCACCAAGGTGATTTGCTCTCACCACTATATATTTTTCTCTTTCCTCCCTATTCTGTACACATGAGGTAAAGCCAATGTCAATGCTTCTTTGAAGCCCCAATTAACATGACCAACAACCATTTTAATGAATGGTTAATGATTAGTTTCAGGATTTTACATTTTCATTTTGTGTCTCGAAAACACTAATCCTTTTTAAAAAACATATTTTCTTGTATCTAGAGATTCTTAACTGTGAGCAAAGCTCTAATAGAGAGTTCATCAACTCCAAGCAAATTTCACCACAGACGGAACATCTAACTTGGAAGCAAAAATGGAGGGAAACCTCCCCAGAAGAAACCTTCAAATTGCTTTCTGTATTTTGTGAGTGAACACCAAGACCTTTGACATAACTGATGACAAGTGTCTCCCTCAGATCTGGCAGCACTTACCAGGAAAACATCCCTGATGGGAAATGCAGAATTGAATTGCAGAGTTAGAGGAGGCTGAAGGCTCAGCAATCACTTCCAAAACTCCCATTTAAAATCTCAGTGGATTTTATAAATTGCATCCCCAGAAGCCATTGCACCTGGGCTGGTTTATATGTAAGGTAACCTTCATGTGGATGCATGCTTTCCTCTACAATTTACTCCTAAGAAAAGAAGGTGTTTCTCCTTAGAAAAAAAATGTGTGAGTGGGAATGCCTGTTTCTTCTTGTATTGGATAGATTTTTCTCCCATTTAGAAAGAATAACATTCAAATGATGATGACAATTTTTCCTTGTTAAAGCAATTCCAAGAATTAATGGAAATTCATTACCAAATTAAAAAGAAGCAACCATGGAAGTAACAAAATAGTTTGTATAAAACAAAAATTAAAATTTGAAAACCTAAAGAACATCCTTCACCATTAATACTGAAACAAGGGCAAAGTAAATTCTTGGCAAATTGAATGGAATTTTGCTTTCATCCTGTGGGGACTGCAAATGTAACTTGGTTGCAGAGACCTGAGGACCAGGGTTGGTGCTCTTGACCACCACACCTACAAGAAGTCAAGATTGAAATGCAACTAATGATGCTCAGGCAGGTGATAAGGCCAGCTCATAGTGCTATTCCTACATATAAGGTGATTTATTAAAAACCTGAGCAGTCATACAAACTGAAATCAGAATAATAAAATGCACTCAGAGGCTGAGGAAAATGATTTCCATTTGCTTGAAAGACATGGATACTGGAAGTTTGAGCTGACTGCTGTTCAAAAGTGGGAGTGAAGGTAAGATCAATCTCTCTCACTTTTAGGTAGCTAAAGAAGAACTTTGAAAAACCCCTTTTTGACAGATTTTGCAGCTTTTGTCATTAAGAGACCATTTGAATAAGGAAAAATCACCTCAAGATGGAACTGGCAGAAATAAAAACATTTAAAAATCACCTTAATCTTCATTGTACTTGGAGGCAAACTGTCCTCTCCTTCTGCACATGATCCCAAATCCCAGGATACACATGGTGGGTCCTCCAGAGAAGACATTTTTCCCACAGAAATCCTCATGGAAATCAATATCACATCCCACAATACCATTTAGAGTGGTTTCATGGATACCTGTGCATTCCAGCCCTGAGTGGAAAGAAGTTTCAACACATTATTTCTCTCTTCATCCCCTCCTTTTTCCTGCTGTTAAAAGGAGAGGAAGGCTCACTAGTCCAAGCTGTCTCCCTGAGAAAACTCCAGGAAAAAGCTGTGTGAGGCTAGGAGAGCAAGGACAAGGATAGCACCTTCCACTCACCTCCTCGGGAAGCTCAGCAAGGGGATTATACCGGCAAAATACTCCTGGGCATCAGCACCATCCATTGCCAATGGTGAATTCCTTCCCCTGTCCATCAGGAAGCTCCAGGCCCTTTTCAAGAGAGGAGGAGGAGGCAGAGTTGCTGTTTCATTTTCCCAATCCAATGCCACATAACATGAAGTCCATGTTTTCCACTCAAAATGAACAAGGCATTTCTGATACCAAGCCTGCACACAAATACTTGGATTTTAGACACATATTGCTGGCACATGGAACATCTCCAAAAGGATTTGGAAAGAAGAGTTGGAAAAGCTTTAGGAACTATACTTAACACAAACTGAAGGGACAGTCAGTTTTGGGGTTTTTTTAAATGAATGCTGACAGTTACTGCTCCTGGATCCCCTCCTGAACTGTGGTTCTTCTGTGAACACCATGTCATGCTTTCTTTGGGATTTCATTTAAAAGGAAAATCAGTCAAGCCAGTGGATACCTTTCCATTAACCCAGAAAATATTAATTGGAGATGACACCCTAGGATAAATTCTTTTACACTGATGGCAAGGCTGCAGCAATGCAAGGCTTTTACATATACAAAAACACACACACAAACTCCAATACTGAATTTCAGAAGTTAATGCCTTCACCAATAAAGTTAACTTTTAATGAAAAGTATGCTTTCAGATAAAGAACACATAAATTACCAATAATGCATAATTACTGTAATTAATTTAATGCCATCAGTAATAAACAACAAGCCTTTAAACCATCTTGAAACCCAGATTTATCACTGCAGAGTAATGACAGAGAAGCAGCCCCAGACACGTCTCCTGTAGGAGCTCTTCCTCCGCTTTGTTGGAAACTGGGCTGCTCTGAGGGTCTGCTGCTGCATTTTATCCCCAGCTGTATTCCCTCCCAGCCACTCCTGCTGCCAAGCTCACAACTTAATTAATTTATTTACACTGTTGCTAGATGGATGCATAATCTTCCAATTAAATATACACCAAAAGTGGGCACCAATTGAAGAGCAGAGCCACATCTCCTTTTCCCCAGGTGATTATATACCTGTATTCTGTATTTAAATCACACTTATCCCTGACTAAATTTACCATGTGGACTTTTGGCCCAAAGCCATAAGTTTTTTAAATACAGCCTGAGTAATGTATTTTTTATTATATTACTTTCAGTAAGTAATATCTTAATTATATGAAATATTAATATATTTTGATACATGGAATATATTTTATAACATAAAATAATTTCTTTTTAAAATTTTTATTCATCTTTTTACAGACATATTAAAATATACAGAAAGCATGCAAAAGTAAATCTGCCAAACTCACATCACCAAATTGAACCAAATTCAATGGGTTGGTTGGGTGTTTATTCTCTTTTGAGTTAATTTTTTTTCTGACCCAACACAAAACATCAGGATAGTTTTAAGGGTAAACTTATTTGAAGAATATTCTAAAAACAAGTATTATATCCTAGATACAAGTATTATTATTCCCCAAAATGAACTTAAATGGAAAAGAGATCTTCTCTAAATTTGAAGCACCTACAATATCAACATCTGTTCAGAGCTGGAGTTATTAATTAAAATCACCAGCTGTTTGAAACAATTCAGCTCTATATCAATCTTCTAAGGAAAAGAAATAATCAAATGTTTCCAGAACAGGGCTTTGGGATGCCAGGCCATCCTTCATTTGAAGGTTAGGAATACAAACGTAGGAAGAAGTTGAATAAACCAGAAAGCAATTATGTGAAAGTTAAAAAATATATATCGATAAATCAGATGTAAGAAGAAAATTCCTGCTATTTCAGGCAGGAAATAAATAAGGGAAGAGAAGGAAACCTCTGTGCTTACATAACTCCCAAAGTGCAGGTGGTTTCAGGAGTGAGGAACAGACCTGAAGCCATAAAGCAGGAGACTGCCTAAAACTGAGGCACTTCCCAGGTTTTCCCTCAAAACCAGGCACACTCAGGCCCTGCACAGCCCATTAAACCTGATCTAGGGATAACCAAAGTGTTAATGGATAGCAATACTCTACAAGAACCAAAACAATCCAGTCTTGATTTTATAGGTCGTGAGAATGAAATGTGAGCAGCAAGCACACTGGCAAAGAGAAAATACTGAGGAGAAACATCCCAAATGATCCCAGCATTTCTATTAAACATTTACATTGTCACCAGTGCCAGAAAACTGGGTCCCCACACCTTCCCTGCCATCCACTGTCAGCTCCTGGCAACAAATGCCCAGGGATGGACCATGGCCTGTGCTCTTTTCCAGCTGGAATATTGTGAATTGAAGCACAGGAGAGTAGGAATGCTCCATCCCATGGCTGCCTGTGCTCCCCCTCCATTCCCACAGCCCCCTGTGCATCCCACACTATCATTGCAGTCATTTGCAATGAAGGGATGGGATCTTTTCAGGTTAAGAACAATTTATTGTTCAGATAAATCAGTCTTAGAGGCTGCGAGACTTTAAAGGAATAAGCCAATGGCTATAGCTCAAGGGTAGTCACAAGTTTCTTGGCTATAAGGCAATATATAACTTTCTAACCTAATAGACAGTTGTTACAGGGTTGATTTTGTTTTTCTAACCTGTCACCTTTACTTCCTTTGCTGCACTGTGGATACTTTTGTCTAATAGGCTCTGTCTCACATGCACACATACACTTCTGTTATCACTTCTTAACTCTTAGCTTATTCTAAACAACCACACCCCTACATTATAAACCCTTCATCATCTTATCAATACACTTGCTTACTTACTTAAAGCATATTCTTACAACCATAGAAGCATATGTTTATGATTTTTCTGCTTAATGTTTGTGTATTGTATTTTTACATCAATCTAAGTTTCTCCCAAGGCTGCAAATTAAACACTTCAATGTCTGTGGAAGTTTCTATTTTTCTGATTCCCACACTGCACCATTCCCACTGCTGCTCCCCCTCACACACCCAGCCTCAGCCTTTGGGGACCCCCCTTTTGTACCCTGTGGATGGTTGGGCACTGCACTGCTGCGCTTTTGTCCCGTTTTTGGCACATTACCCAGGAATTCTCTTGTTTCATCCACACCCTGGTGCTTTCAGCAGTAGGATTTCCAAGCGCTGGGAAGAAATTTGTGGCTTGAATCAAAATCACACAAGGATCCAAATCACCCTTTTTTTCATATTTGGAGTTATCACAATAGTTATCAACTCTGTTTCTTGTCCCTTCCCTACCAGTCTGGGCTAGGGAGCCACTTCCACAAGTAATTCCTCCATCCAAGAGACAAAAAGAAAGAAAGCTTGAGCTGCAAGAGCCCATTTAGTACCTGACCATTGTTTGAGTTACAGCACTACCTGAGACCTCCACCCTAAAAATAATCACACTACAGGAAAGTGTGATTTTTGCACCTTTTTAACCTTCCTTAATTCCTTCTTCTAAGTAATTTCAGATGGGCTGCTCTTGCATCCAGAATTCCCAGAGAAAGAACAGGCACTGGTGTGTGCTGTGCACAGGACAATTGCCAGATGCAGATGAGGGAACATAAAATATGGGCCTACAATTTGATTTTCATTTTTTTTCCTACAGGAAAATGTTATTTCTTGCTGAATGCAGACAGCAGGAAAATTCTGAGGAAGAAAAACATAATGGGATGTAGTTAGAAAAGTGTGCTTGCAGCAAGCGGGGAGAGAATGAAATCCAAGTACTGTGCTCCCATCTAGTGGAATGAGTGGGCAAATTATTTCCAAATATCAACTGGGGAACTCCCAGTGCTCCTGGAGGAGCTTTGGTCTGTTCATTTGGAACAGCTTGGGTCCGTATCCAGCTTGGATATGGCACAGTAACTGAGTTCAGATACCTGGGTTATAACTGCACCTCGTCCTAGCAAGCAGAGCACAGAGCAACCCAGCCCTGTATCTCCCTTTCAGCAGCATTTTCTTCAGGAGAACAGTACCAGAAGCATTTCCCTGTGGAGCTTCCCCCAAAACAGTCCAGTTTTTTCTACATGCAGAGCCAGATACTTTCCAAAGAGATCAAGACACTTGGAATATTTAAGATATTAAATATTTGCAGCTTTTCCCACGAGCACACCTTGTTGCATGGCCCTGGAACTGGCATTTCCCCCAGAGCTCATTGCACAGTGCTAAGGAAGTGGTGCTGAATGGGATAAAGATGCCTTCTGACTACCCAGACATGAAATGTTAACTTTTAGCAACAGAAAAGCATGCTTTAAAAAAAAATAAATAAAAATCCTCCTCTCAAAGGATCAGTATAGGGATAGGAAACCCCAGACTGTCCTTTCCTCTGGAAGTGACAGAGAATGTCACAGGGAATGTGAGATGTGGGCACAACCCATCCTCTTGCTCATGTAGGTCAGTTCTAATGAGAGAAAATAACCCTCAGGCTTTGTTCCCAATTTCAGGAATTTAATATTTCTCCAATTCACCTCTGATGAATTGCAAGCTGTATTTTTTTTTAAACTTTAGCTTCTATCACTGTTTTGCCTCAGTAGGAACTTCATGACTGCCAAGTATGTGTAAATATAAAAACAAATAAACCACCCACCTTTCCCACTTCATCCCAGTTAATGATGATTCCACACTCAGTGGGATGTTCCAGTGTCAGGATGCCTCTTTTACTCTGTGCTTCATCCCCTACATTGCTGTATTTTTGACCCATTCCAACCATAACACCCTGCAAAGGACATTATTCTAATATTAGTGCAGTTTGTCAGGAACATCAGGGACAAAATACCATTTTGAATCTAAAACTTCCTGTGAAATACTGTTCCTGCTCCTGCCCTCACAGAATGCCCCCCCAAAACATGTAAGGAACTAAAATATGAATTTCTGGGTAACCACTTTGTAATAATTCCTTCCAGAAACCCTACAGAAAGACCAAGGCAGCTGCAAAAATTAAAAAAGTGCTGCTTGTGCAAGGAGCCCAGGCAAGGTGAGCATCAGCAAACTCATGGTTCTCCACAAGGAATGGGTCCTCTGGCATTGCACAAAGGAAAAAAGGGAAGGAATTGGAGGTGGAAAAGATGCTATTTCTCTAGATTCACTTATTTGGTGTCTCTCTCTGTCTAAGCAATTCCACTGTTTTGCCTTTTAACAGTGAGGTTCCCCCTTGGTCTAAGTCAAATGGTTTTGAAAAACTCATTAATATAAAGGGGAGAGAGATCATCTAAAAGGAAAATCACTTATGAAATACTGATTTTACTAAGTTTATCACATTTGCATTAGGAAGTCTGTCATGATTGCCCTAAATAACATCACAACATATGAGGTAAAATGTTATTCATCACACAGAACTTCAGGGGAGAGTTTTGACAGCCCAGAAAAATCAAAATCTGACTCATGATATGAATACATTCCAACAGGGGGAGCTTTCTTCCCTAAAACACATTCATATCATTAAAACACAACATTTTTGGGAAAGAATAAACCTAACCAGCAAAGTCAATGGATCTTACCATGCATGTGAAGCGTCCACATCAATTCCCACTTGAATAGGATTTCACAAAGCAAATTAATCAGGATATTGGCAGCCTTTTGTTTCTTCCAGAGGGGAAATCTCCTGCTGCAGCCCCCAGGGTCCTGTGATCCTGTTAATTAGCCTTGTGACCCATAGGCAAGCTCAGCCACAGGACACACACTCAGCTCTACTGAGACCTAGACATAAATCCCACCTCTCCCAAGGGGAAATTATCTTCTAGAAAGTTCCTTTGCTTAAAATAATTTAATTGTATGCACATACCAGCTGTAATATTAGTAGTTAATAGTAAATAAACCACCAAAAACATCTGTTACTTCAAAGACTGCAGTTTTCCTTCATAGAGCATTGAAATTTGCTGGGGTTTTTTGTTTGTTCTTTTCTTTTTTGAGGGTGATCATCAATCTCAAACAACCAACTAAAAATAACCCCCAGCAAGAGTTTTGGGGAAGCATTTGCCATGTGTTTTTGAGTGGCAGCCACTCTGTAATGCAGAGAGCTCACTGCAGGACCTATTCCATATTAGTAAGTGGCAAACACTTTAGCAAAGTGCCTGTTCTGGGAAAAAGAACAGGAGGCAGCTGGCACAGCAACACCTCAGCTTCAGGAGCTGGCCAACACCTCCAAGTCCTGGTGTCCCTGAAATTCATGGCAAAACCCTCCCCAAGGGCAAGCCCCACTATGGATCCCTGGGCAATTTTTAGGACCTCTTCAGGCAGTTGATAGAAGAGAAAGATTTTATTTTCCCTTCTTTGGCAACTTCACTCTGTAAGGAAAGTTACTTCAGAAATGGGAAAGGAATGAAAAGCAGCACTTGTCCAGCAAAGTTCTTGTCCCCAACAAGGCAGAAATTGATTTTATCACACAAATTTGGAAAGAGCTTTAATGTGGGAATCATCTGTGGGAATGTTTATCCCTTAGTTCTAGTTGCTGGTAGATTTGAATATTCATTCACATTGCCATTAATTATTTTCTCTAAAAACCCTTTGGACTGCAATAAACCCATTATTTACCAGCAGTATCCAACATTACAGCACTGCACCCATACTCTGGCTCCAACATCACAAACCAGAGGGAAATTCAGGTCTCAAATACATCAGGAATTGCATCACCTGAGACACTGGAATTTGAAGGTAGAGAATTTTAAACAAATTTTCTCAATTTGCTTGATCTCAGACCAAGCGAAGCCAAGCATTTAAATCATGAACTGTAGCAGCAGGAGCACAGTCTCAGGGCAATACTTACCCAGGAAAAGCTGCTCCCTAAATGACATGAGCTCACCTCCCAGGACATTTTTATCAGCCTCTGGAACGGAGTTCACAGGATATCCACATTTGTCAAGCCATTTGACTTTTTTCCCAGTTTGTGCTTATCACAGTGACAGCACAAAGGCCTGAAGAAAGCAGGACAGAATTTCAAACACCTCTGGATCCTTCCCACTCACTGAGCTCAGGACAGAGGGTTGTTTTCTCTCCCTCCAGGTTAAAAATCCCTCATACTGGATGGGTAAGACTGGAAGGACTGAAGGGCCACTGTTGCCTTTGGAAAACATTCTGCTTCAATATAACATAATTAGCTAAGAAAAGCTAATTATCATTTTGCTAACATCCATTTTCAGGCTGGGAAGGGATTATCAGTACTCATGTTCCCACTGCAGCTGGTGTTCATGAGTTGTCTCAGTATTTGGGTGACACCAGGGCTGAACACAGGGACTGAATCAGCCACTCAAAGGAGATGAACCATCACTATTTTTAAAAAATCAATTATAGCAGAGTATATTTGATTTATATAAAAATCCACACCTTTACCAGACTAAGAAATATTAAAGACCATCAAAAGAAGGTAGTTTACAGTATTTACCTGCAGCAGTAACTACCTCTTTAGCAGATAAATCACTTCACTAAAATATCTCCAAGTCAACCTTGGCTCTGCTCATCAGTAAAACCAATGGAATCCTTTCCATTTTCACTGGGTTTTCCTTTTCCCACAAGATTCTTAGCTGAATTTATTGGTTTGTACCATGAAGCTGAAACATGTAAAATATGTAGGGTTGTGTCTTTAGAAGCTTGAATTTCATGTGTTCTGCAGCTGAGTAACATTCTGCCTCCAAGACAGGCAGTAACTAAGCTCCACCAAGAAAAGTCCAAGTAAATTTAAAAAATAGTGAACCCTCCACAAGTTATAAAAACTAAAAAATTACAAAAAGAATATAAGAAGTTGGAAATATTTATGTCACCTCAATTGTGAATTTTTACTGAATCTTTAATTATTGGCTTACCTCATTACCACACACAGATCTGTGCATCTTGATTTCTTTACAAACTTAATGGGAAAGAACCTTCTTAATTCTTTTATTTTCAGCCAAGAAAATAGAAAAACCACCTAACCAACCAAAGAAAATCAAAAATACAGTAGTTCTTCCTTTATTGCACTCCATAAAACTTCTTGTTATAATCAAGAAGCCAATATACAGTAATAGTTTGATATTCCTTTAGAATTTATAGTTTAACTCTTAAAATAAAATTTGTATAGAAAAGATATCATTTACAACCCATTTAGTAGTAATCCACCATTATGTACCCACAAACGATATTAAATAACTTGTATGCAGCAGTTTCCTTATAGGGCAGAGGGGAATATTTTCTCCTTACAAATATAATATCCCACTGTAAAAGAGCAATTCAAGTCAACTTTGGAGCAAGTGTGATATGCAGGAGTTTCACTGGAGAAGCTCGAGGTTGGGTGCAGTGTCCCAGGGATTTGTAGGACTGTGTCCAGTGCACAGCAGAGAGCAGCATGTGAGGAGCCTCGGGGCTGGCACTGCCCACAGGGAAAGGAGCCTCCCAGGGAGGGCAGGGCATTCAGAGCACACCAGCGAGGCACAGGACAACAAGGAGGTGTAGTGTGACCAGGTAGGTGAGGAATAAATAGCGGGACTTGGCTCGCGCCGTCAGCAGCTTGGAGCAGTAGAGGCTTCGCCCCCGGAGCCAGCGGCGCAAGGAAATGGCTCCTCCTTTCATCTGGGGAAGAGACAGAAGTCACCAGAGGAAGAATCAGGAACACAAACCAGCTTTCTGGATTTCTGAGGCACTACAAACCTTTTGTCTCTGACACAGCAACCGACTCCAAACACAACCAATGCCAAATACCAAAGCATAAATGAAACGCCCCAAACCCAGCACTAATGAGAGGAAAAGATAAATCCAAGCTGTGAATTATGCAACTCCACACACCAACATGCATATTGCATTTTGGGCATGCATAATGAAATGCAGACACAGTTTATTTAATGGCCACACATGTAGTATAAATAAGATTACATACATTTTTAACCTGGACATATGCAGTGTTTTCTGGCATGGTTACCACAGCTGCTGGTCTTGGACTCACAGCCCCCACAGAAAGAAATGAAGGATGTTTTCCCATCACCTTTAAGGAGCTGAGGGTTTTTAAAGGCTTTCATTCCCTTACCTTTCTCACAACAACATGTTCACTGGGATTGATAATTAAGGCTTCCCTCTCCTCCTCATCTTCCATCTGGACAGTGTAGTCACTGGGGACAGACCTGTAACTGCCTACTTCAAATCTAGAAAAAAATTCAAGGCACAGAGACATGCACTGAATTATCTCCTCTTTTAAGTACTGAATTGACACAAAAGCCATTATTTTGCATACTGAAAACGACTAAGGGAAGGTGCCCACAAAATGCTGACTCACTTTATGCTGCCAGGTCTTTTTCAGTCTCTATTTACAATCTACTCTCAAGGTGCTTCATTTATTCAGAATTAATCTCCACCATCACCAGCTGACTGAACAGTGATTTTCAGGTGATGGTGGTGAGGGACCCTTTATTTATGCAGGTGCATAACAATATTTTCAATCTACCCAGTGGCTCTGCTAAAGCTGTTATATGGAAATTGTTTTCCTAACCTGGAAAAAAAGAAATAGCACCGACTACTAACAGATGAAATTAAATAAAGAAAAAAAATCCCAAAGCCTATAACACTTTCTTGATCTAGTGATTAACTTAGTTTTTTAACACACGGATTTTCACTACTTCAGGCACTGTGGGCTCACACACAGGTTTGTTTATTATTATTAGAAGTAGAATCTCAAAAAAATCAAAGACCCACAGGAAAACCTCTCACTAATCTCACCAAAAATAAAAGGCAAACAAATAGTCTGTGTTTTACCTGTTACTTCTCTCCTCAGAGAGTCCAAGAGCCTCTTCTGCAGCTTCTCTCCTCCTCCTCTCCTCTGCCAGTGCTTCTGTGAGCTGGGAGAGACTCTGCTGCACTGACTCATACTGCTGCTCAGACTCTGCAAGCCTGGGACAAAATAAAATCTGAAATCAATGTTTCATAGACTTAAAGAATTATTTACTTGTTCATTTTTTAATTAGGAGATCTTCCTTTTAGTGACAGACTTAATTATAATGAGATGCTTCAGCTTAAATATTGCAATAAAGCCACCAATAATCAGTATTTTATGTACAGATACAAACCACAAGTATTACCAGATGATAACAATTCAAGAATATGGCTTATGATTCATGTAATCCACTGCAAATCCACTCCTTCTCCATCTTCACACAAATGCCTCAGAGGGATAGAAAAGCATTACTTTCACACTCACAACACAGCTGTCAGGAAAATAATATTGCTAATACATGCTCTGAGTCCTGACCTTTTCCTGAGCTCATTTAGCTCCATATTGTCTGTCTCCACAATAATCCCAGATCTCTCCCGTGGTGCTCCAGGGGGAACTTCTGCTCTGGTTTCATCCTAGAAAATATTAAGGGGAAAAAAAACCAAACAAGTGACCATTTTTCTACTTGCCAAGTCTTTATTTCAATTACAGAAGCCATAAGCACCACAAAACAGTGGAACAGATAATTATTTGTGCCACTTAATGTTTTCATTTCCATCTCTCAACAATGTCTGAGGGGAAAAGAAATGCATCTACACATGAACAACTCCAGAAGCAAGACAGTTATTAATTTATTCTTAATTTACAGTTTTTGTTTGGATTCCAAACAAGAACTGGTTTTATTTCCATTTATGGAGAGCAACAGTTGTTTTCTGTATGTATTCATATGCTATTTCAGGGTGTTCTCTTAAAGATTGTTAATGAATAACTAAGGCAGTACAGGAAAGCTTTTTAAGAATAAAGGAATAATGATGAATCATAAAGGACTGGGTTGGAAGGGATCTTAAAAATCATCAAGGTCCAACCCCAAATAATAATCTTACAGATGTGTATGAGGTGTTGGCAAAGGGTACTGAAATGCTGAGCTGGTGATGTAGATCTCACTTCTGAAAATATTACTCAAGCATTGTAAAGTGATCTACAACTGATGTGAAATTATCACTAAATTTCCTGATCCACTGAGCAGTGATCATCCAGTTATCTCTGCCAGCTGCAGACCAACTCAAAAAAGATGTTTCAAACCAAAAAACACAGAAAACAGCTTCCTTAAATGAGAAGTCAAATTAGAGCAGCTTAACAACAACAAGGACAGTTATCTTCAGTCATGGGCCAGAAAAGTACTGGGTCACTGCAACAAAAAGCACTATTTCATTTTTAGCAAGAAAACCAGAAAAGTGTAAGCACAGAAGAAAGAAACCAAAGAACCTTTCCATGTATCTGTTTACCTGGACTGCACCTTGGAAAGCTGTCACTTGCATTGCCTGATATTCCCTCTCCAGCCTCACGTAACGATTTTGCAGATCAGTGTAATGGAGCTGGTTGTCCCTCAGAGTCTGGGAAAGAGTCTTCAGCTGGGCAGACAAGACAGCATTCTCTTCTGCTGATTGCACAACCTGAGAGAAATTCACATCCAAGTCATTAAAATTAGCTCTCCCAGGAAATCCCTGCAGATTTGAGACCTGCTGTTTCAAAATTGCATCCACTTTTTGGCAAGCTCATATTTCAGTTGGGATTTAAGATGTTTTATGGGCAGAGGAAATAATGAAAGCTGAGCAGTGATTTCCCCTGCCATCAGTACACCTAAAGCAGAAGCTGAAATCTTGTTCCAGCTAAGAGAGACACCTGTTTCTGTCTCTAAAGAAAAACATTTGACTGTGAGTAGAAGTTCAGAGAGTCAAACAAACCTCTTAGAAAAACACCAAGTCAGGAAAGCCTGGTAGAAAAAGCCCTGACATTTAATTATCTATGTTTCAAAGTAAAATACCATTCAATCATGCAAGATACCACCACTCGAGCAATATTCCAACATGAGGCCAGCCCAGATTCACATGAGCTTTTCAGGATCAGGGCTGCTGTTCTGAGCTACCTTGGAATTCATCTGCTGGAAGTGCAGGTCCTTCTGCTGCATCTCCTGGAGGCAGCGCTGCAGCTCAGCCTGCAGCTGGTTCCTCTCAGCCAGGACATGTTTGATTTCCTCTGCTCCATCTGCACTTCCAACAAGGGAGGCAGTTTCCAAAGCCTTAAAAATATCAGGATATTCAGGGTAAATGGTGCAGGAGTTCTCTAAATAATCCACAGCCCCAACACTAAATATACCCTACAGAATTCCCTTTTCACATTATTTTCTTCTCACAACTTAATACCACATTTGAAAGACATTTTAAATACAAGATTTTTTACACATATATATAGTGTTAATATTTGCATTGAAAAAAAATTACCACAAAAAGGCAACCCAATCTAATTTTTATTTTGCAAATAATGTGAAGCACAAAAATAAAAGGGGAAAAATAGCAAAATATTAATATAGAACACCTTTCAAAAATTATTTTCAAGCTAATAAAGTCTTGTATTCATGACTCGTAAAACAACTGTTTTGTAAATATTACGTTAAAGCCAAAAGAATTCATTTTGAAAAGAAAAAATGTTATTACCAATTTTCAGCTTTGGCCTTCTTTATCTCTGGCAGCTCAACATTTTGATATTAATCTCTAATAAGGGAGGGATATGTGCCATCTCTAATGCTTTATGGAATCTATTCACCCATACAATCATGAAATAGAAGGTTTTTACCACATAAAATACTCCACTACCCACAGACATTACTGGCCAATAGCTCTTACTCATGATTGTAATCACAGAAAATGAACAGCATACAAACTTCAACTAAAATGCTGGTTTTAATGAAATTAAAATGAATACTGCTTCCTTCATTTGGCACAGAAAAGGTAAATAAGAATACTATTCTAAAATAGCACTTTGCTTGAATCCTTCATGACAGTCCACAAAACAGCATTTGCCAGCCTGGGTGTCAGCTGCTGCCTTTCTAAACCCAGGATTTTGTTCCTGGCAGAAGCCAGCTCCAGCTGCTTCAGGGAAAGGACAGGAACACTTCCATTCCCCTTTCTCCCCCAGTTAGTCCTAGTCCAATCTGCAGTAACATGGATTTAGGCTCTGAAGGATGAACTTCATTAACTTCATTAATCTCTCTGCATCAACTATACAAACTGTGAAACCTGCTGTCCATGTAAACCACCAACTCTTTAATCCTCTTAAAAAGCCCGTCCCTGAAAATGGGTTATAGCCATAATAAACCTGAAAGAAATAAACCCATTTAATTTTTTTCAACTTCTTCCTTCTATATTCTGGATTTAACCAATTTAAGACAATAATTTACAGAATTACTACAGACTGCTCTTTGGAGAAGCAGGCTGCAAATTTCAGACAATAAGCTGCTACCTTCTACTTTACACTCCTGCTACATTCCATTTTGTTACCTTGACTGGGTAAGTGCTGCCAGCAGGGAGTGCCTTCTTCCCAGTCATGTCCTGCTGCAGCCTCTGGAGCTCTGCAATCTGCCGGTCCTTCTCAGCCACCGTGATCTGACACTGATTCCTCAGTGCCTGGGACTCAGAGAGGAGCAGGTTCTTTTCCATTCTGAACATAAAACACCAGATGTTAAATAATTCTATATTCTATACAAATCAATGAAGAGTATAAAGCTGCACTGTTATACCTTAGTCCAGCCAGCTCATTCTGGTACGATGTGATCTCTCTCTCTGTTTCTGCCTGGAAGGCTTTTGTCTGATGCAAAGCCTTCTCCAGATCATCAACCTTGGTCTTCAGTTTGGATATTTCAACAGCTGCAAGGTTGGCTCCTTCTTTAGCCTAGGTTTAATAAACATCATTAGTGAACTGGAATGAAAACTACATGGGTGAAGTTTGATTAAAACTAAAATTCTAATTATAGATGAAGGCTTTCCCTATTTGCTTTGTTTAACAGATTAATTACCTTAACTCCCAAAACTGTAAACACACCTTCTCTGGGCACACAGTGAGCTTAGCACTCACACAATCCACAAAGTTAAACTCCAGAATCCAACATGCCTCTGAGCATTTTCTGCACAAAGAATAAAATAAATCACAGAGCCATGTGGCTAATTACAACTTACCAAAGTTTCCCCATTGTTCTGAGGCACATCCAAACTATTTTTAACAGTGTTTTTCTCATTGATGCTGCTGCAATCAATGGGAAACGAAGCTGTGCCCTGGTGAGCTTCAGAAGTTACCTTCTGATGGCTGAGCTCCTGCAGCAATTTGTCTCGGTCATCCTGGAGACTGGCCATGGCCTTGGCAAACGCTTCCATCTGCTGGGCATAACTCCCACACTCGGCTGAGAGCCTGCTCACCTCCAGCTCCCGAGTGACCAAAGTCCTGCAGACACTTCCAAAGTCGTCAGCCACCCGGGCAAGGCTAACCTGGCCTGCAGCATCAAGGACATCCCCATGCACCAGAGAGTTTTCTTTGAGAATACTAATGAGATGGGATTTAAATCCCTCCAATTCAGCTGCAAGTTCATCTCCTTTTTTTCTTTCTGTCTTGAGCTCAGAGGTGTATTTGCTCTGAAGAACTCTGAAGTCCTCTATGATTCGATCTCTGTCATTCTGCAGAGCACTCATTGCCTTCCCAAAGGCCTCATTTTGGGATCTCAACTCCCTGTTTTGAGACTGAACTTCAAGCAGCATCTCCTCTGCAGAAGCATCAGGTTTATCTCCATCCTCAAGTGTCAAAAGAGTCCCACCGTATTCCTCATCTGCATTTCTGCCTCTGGATTTCTGGAGCTCCTGAACCTTTTTCTGAAGCTGTCCTCCATGCTGCCCATTGGATTCTTTTTTCTGAATACTCTCACTACTTAGCAGCTTCTCTCCAGACTCCGAAACAAGTTTCTCTTTGTTTAGTGATGCAACTAGAGATTCTAAATCATTTACTTTAGATGCCAATTTTTTATTCTCTTGCTCCAAAGTCACAGCAGCCTCCTTCTGCAGTTCAGTGGAAAGCTGCAGCTCTTTTATTTGTTTTTGAAGATCATATTTTTCATGCTCAAGGCTTTTAATACACTCCAGTTTCTGCTTAAGTAAGTCCTTCAGCTGATGGTCTTTCAGAGATAGAACCTGGTTTAGATCTTCCCTGTATTTTATCAGCTGTGCACTCAGCATTGCATTTTCAGAATGTAGATCATCAATCCGATTGAGGAGGACCCTTAACTCCTGTTTCAAAGAATTAGTCTCACTTGCATTGCCAAGCAGGAGACTGTCCCTCTGGTTTAAGACATCCTGGTGAAGATGTTCCAGCTCCTTGTATCTGGTAAAAAGATCATCCCTGTCATTCTGGAGAGATGACATGGATTTTTTAAAGGCATCTATTTCACTGGCAATCACAGCCTTCTCCTGACCTGCTTTTTCTGCTTTCACCTGGAGACTTCTCAGCTCGTTTTCCAGCCTCTGACAGGACTCCTCAGCTTGTTGTTTCTCCATCTGCAGAGACCCTACCTGAAGTTCATACTCTTTGATCTGATTCCTATGTTGAGTCTGTACCTGAATCAGATAGTCTGAAATTTCATCTCCTTTTGAAGAAATGAGTAAGGAAATTTCTTTGTCTTTATTATTTAGCATGACCTTCATTTGCTCAGAAATGGTGATCTGCTTTTGCAATTCAGCATTCATTTTTTCCTTCTCTGCTAGAAGCTCTTGCAATTCTTGCTCCTGTCTTGTAAAATTACTTTCCAGAGCTTTTATCTCTCTTCCTGCACTCTTACTATTCTCTATGAGATGATTTAGAGAATTATTTTCTTTCAAAAGTGCTTGCAAAGCTTCTTCTTTGGACTGAAGAACACTCTCCAGCTCTTGCTGTCTGTTAAAAAAGAAGGTATTTTCTTCCTTTATCCTGCAGAGCTCTTCATAGCGCTGCATATCAACAGATTTTTGCCTCAAGTACAGTTCATCCTTTGTTTCCTCTACCACAGAGTATTTGATATTTAGTTCTTGAATCTGAGTAATTTTATCTTTCAATTCATCTTGCAAGGCTGCTATTCTTTTGTTACTGTCTTCCAGCTGTTTCTCCTTGTTTTGGATGGCCTCTTTGAACTGCATTTCCCAGGTTTTCATCTCGGTGATGACCCTGTCCCTGTCATCCTGGAGGGAGGACATGCACTTTGTGAAAGCAGCCAGGCGTGCCAGAGCTGCGTTCAGCTCTGCCTGCAGCTGCTTGTTCTGAGAGTCCTTGGTGCTGACCTCCCCCTGCAATCCCTGGACCTCACCCATCACCCGATCCTTTTCTCTCTGGAGTGCACTGTGTCTTTCCTCCAGGCTCGAAATTTCACTTTTGTGAAGCAATTTCAGCTGCTGGAGATGAAATTCCAATTCTCTCTCGTATCCTCTCTTTTGAAGCTGCAGTTCATCTCCCTTCTTCTGAAGTTCTTTCCTCCAGTTTAGATTCTCATCTTTAAGCCTGTCCACTTCCCTTTTTGATTGATCCAACAGGTTCACCTGGGCAGTAAGCTTCCCCTTGAGATGAAGTATTTTGTCATTTGATTCTGCCAGCTTTTCTGATGCATTACTTAAGTCCTTTTCAAATTTTTCATTTTTTGACTGTGACAATTTCACAGATCTTTCCAAATCCAGGATCAGCTCCTGGAACTTTATAGAATCCTTTTGCAATTGGTTGATCTCTTGCTGTTTCTCCTTTAAGAGTTCTTGCAATTCTTTTGTTTTGTTCTTAGTCCCATTATTATCCCTCTGAGCACTTTTCACCTTTTCCTCAAATATCTTTACAAGATGGAGCTGCTGCTCTTCCTTTTCTCTAACAGCATTCGATTTTTCTGCCTTTAACTCTTCCAGCTGCTGTAACAGCAAGTTATTCTGTACCTGTGCTGATTTCATCCTATCAGTAAGATGATCAACTTTTTTTACATGATTAAGCAATTCTGTCTCAAGAAATTCTCTCTCACTCTTTACTTTGTAAGAACTTTCTTGTACATTTTCTAATTCTTCCTGTAACAGGCATTTGTCATCCTCTAAAATCTTAACTTTTTCATTTAGACTAACAATTTCTTGTGTTAAACTTTTAAATTCCGTGTCCAGCTTTGTTAGACAATGAGTTTTGTGCAGCAAAGATTTCTCAGTTTCTTGTGCTTTTTCTGAAATTAATTCTCTTTCTTGTTCTAGGACAAGCACAGCTTGTTCTTTTTCAGAGAGTTTATTCTTTAACACATTAATGTCCTTTAACAGTGATTCATTCTCACATAATGCGTCACTGATTTTGGATTGCGTATCATTTTGGTACACTTCCATTTGAACCTGTAGCTCTCCCAGTGCAGCTTTGGTTACAGTGATGTTATTATGAAGGACATCATTCTCATTCTGAATTTTCTCTAAAGCCTGCTTTAGGTTTTCAGAGGTTTGTTTCAGCTGCTCATTCTCCTCCATCAGCTGATGGTTCTGCTCAGTGAGCTCACACAGACGATCCTGGTGTTCCTGCATCCTGGCCTCCTGCTCACGGATCTGCCTTTCTGCTTTGCTCTGTAACTCCTCCACCTCCATCTTCTTGGATTCACTGAGTTGTTTCAGCTGGTTCTTAACAACTTCATTTTCATCAAGGAGATTTTTTAAATGCTTCTGCAGAGCCTCCTTTTCAGATTGTCCTTCCCTGAGTCTTTGAACAGCCTCTTGCTTCTCTTTCCTACTGACATCAATGACTTGCCTCATATCTGCCACTTTACCACTGATGTTCTCATACGCCTGAAGAAGCGATTCATACTCCTGCTTTAATTCACTGTGTTTAGCCTTCCATCCTGTCAATTCAACTGTCTGAGAATCTTTTAAGGTATTTAATTGGAAAGAAAAGGCCTCTTTTTCCTGAACTATGGACTCCATGGTGGATTTCAGACTTTCACACGCTGCAGTGAGGTTTTCATTTTCGGTCAGCAGCCTCGCATTTTCCGAAGCAAGGCTCTCCTCTCCGGACAACGGAGCCACAGCACTTGAACTCTGCTTTTCTCTGCCAAGCTCTAACAAGTGCTCCAGCATTCCTGTCTTGTTCATTAGTTCTTCTCTTTCCAACATCAGCTGATCAACCTGCTCCTTTAGAGATTTATTTTCTCTCAGGGCTTCTTTACGTGATATTAAAGCTGCCTGTAATTTCCTTTGGAGGCGTTCTCTGGATCTATCTTCTGTTACAGCTCTTTGCTCTTGGGCCTTGGAATCATTTAAATCTGCAGGTTTTGCCAGTGGCTCTTCCACTGTTTGCATTTTTTTCTGGATTTCACATTCTGTTGCTTCTCTCAGTTTAGTTTTCCCAGAGTAATCAGCCTCTGATAGTTGATGAGCAGTGACTTTTCTTTCCAAATTCTCTTGAAGGGAATTACTTTCTGAACCAACCTCTCCCAATTCCTTTTCAGTCACATTTCCTTCCTTAAGCTCTTTGCCCAACACCACAGGTTTACTCATCTCGGCTTTCTCACGCAGCATCGATAGCTCTGCCACAAGATTTTTGTTTTCTTCACTGAAATGTTCTACCTCCTTTTTCATCTTAATTAGTTCCAAATTGGACTTTTCCAAAGAGCTGAGAAGTTCCTCTTTTTCACTCTTGAGGTCTTCAAAGGCTGTTTTGTAATGGTGGGCTTCTTCCTGGCCCTCCTTTATGGCTTTGTTTAATAATTCTTTTTCCAGACCAAGTTTCTCTTTTAAATCCGTAAGTGAACATCTCAGTGCTTCTATTTCCTCATTTTTTCCTGCAACCTCCTGCTTAGCTTCAATTTGTGACCTCTGCAGCTCCTCCTGGCTCATCCTGTAATCCTCTTCACTTTTTTTAATAAGTGCTTTTTTCTCATCATTCACATGTTCAAGCACTGCCTTGAGCTCTACAGTTTCAGTCTGATGTGCTTTCAGCTTTTTCTGCAGATGCTTTATGTCCTCCAACAAGCTGCCCTGACATTGCTCCTCCTGTCTCAAAGGCTTTAAACTGTTTGTTTCTTCTTTATCATCACCGAATTCAACCAGTATTTTTCTCAGCTCTTTCCTTAACATCTCTGTTTCCTCCTGAAGTTTTGCATAATCACTTCTTAGTTCTTCTAGCTCAATGTTTTCACTTGGCACCAAAGTGACTGTGTTTTCTGACCCTTTCAAGGATGCAATGTGAACCTTGTTTCTTGGTTTGTCTGATTCCAGACTCCTTGGGTCAGCTTGCTCTTCTCCCAGCAGTGCCTTGGATGGAACCAGCTCCTTCCATTCTAACTGATTAAAGCCCAGTTCTTTACTTTTTGTTTGGAGAACTTCCCAGAGTGCTTTATGCTCTTGCCTGAGCTGCTCAAGGTGGGTTTTTTGATCATCAAAATCTGCTGCCAGTTTCAGGTGCTCCTCCCTTTCCTGCTGGAATTTTTTCATATCTTCTTTCATGAACAAAAGCTCCCTCTGTAAAGCTTCTTTTTCTTTTTGTAATTGATTCATGGCATTAACGTCATTGCTGGGATTCAGACACTCATTCCCAGCTCCAACACCTGAACAAGGCTCTTCTAAACTGCAATCTTTCAACAATTCTTCCTTCTTTTTAAGTTCAGACTTCACCTCTTCAAGAGTCAAGAGCAACTGAGAATGTTCCTCTTGATATGCCCTTGCTCTTTCATCAAGCATGGATTGCAGATGAGCAAGCATAGAGTCCTTCTCCCCTAAAGATTTTAGGTTCTGCTCACAAACATTTTGTTTTTCAGCTATGACATCATTCAGTTCTGCAATATTGTGCTGAAGTTCCTCTAAATAGGATGCTCTTGAAGATAAGGTTTTGGTCAGATCACTTATCTTGGCATCTTTTTCTACAAGTTGCTGTTTCAAAGTTTCAAGATGAGACTCAAAATCATTATTTTGTCCTTCAATTAGTTTCAGTTTGTCTGTTAACTCATTAACTTGCTTCAACAGGTCCTCTGCTTTTTTCTGCTCTTTTTCTATTTCTTCCTGTCCACTCTTTTCTAATTTCCCAACTTTTTGCATCAGATCTCTTCTTACTATTAATGCTGCTTGAAGCTTCTTTTTCAGATTCTCTTTTTCCTTTCCCATTTTCTCAAGATTACACTTCATCTCCTCTTTTTCATTCATTAAATCTTTAACCTCAGCTTCTCTACTGCTTAACATAACCTGGTTATGTTCCAGTTCTTTCTTACAATCTCCAAGTTCCTGCAATACTCGGTTTAGCTCTGCCACTGAACTATTATGAACAGCTTCAAGGTCTTCAAGTTTGGCATTTAACATACTCCTCTCTTCAGAAAAATTCAGCATTTCATTAGACAATGATTCCATGACCTGGGTAACAGAAGAGTCTTTTTCTTTCATTTGCTGGCTTAAACCAGAAATTAAATCCTTCTGCTGATTGACCTGGGATGTTAAGTTTTTGATGAGGTGATCTTTTTCCCCCATTTCTTCAAGGAGATTTGCTACTTTTTTACCTTCAACCTGCAGCTTTTCTTGACTAGCTCTTACCATTTCTTCTGATTTATTCATCTTGTCCTGAAGAAATTCCACCTGCTTATTTATTTCTGTCAAAGACTCCTCCCTTTCTTTCAGGAGACACTCTTGTTTGCCTACTGTCTCCTTGAGTGAGACCATTTCTTTTGACAGACATTCCATTTCAGACATGTATTTGCCTTTCATCTTTTCCATGTCACTCTGCAGCACTTCCTTCTGCTTCTCAAGCGACTCCATACTTCTTAATTCATCTTTCATGCTGTCTATTTCTTTCTGTTTTTCTAGAAGTGCCAGTTGCAAACTTTCTCCTTCTGCTTCTTTGCTCAGAATAGCAGTTACCAGAGTGGAGAATTTTTCCAACTGAGTTTTACTATCGGTTGGCTGCAGTTCAGAATCTGAAATTTGTGCCTTCTCTTCTTTACTTAAAAGCCTACTACTAAGTAATGGAGATAAGCTCTGAGTTAATTGCTCTTTTATAAGATCCAGCTCTTGCTGCAAAGACTGGATTTCGCTATCTTTTGATTTCATTTCACTTTCTAAACTGCTCAATTGCTCAGTAAGATCATTATTTTGTGAATTTGCCCTGTCAAGTTCTGTCACCCACTTGTTTTCTGACTCAAGCAGACTTAGTTCAAGAGTTTGACATTTAAGTTCTAAATTAGAAAGTTCTTCACCCTTCACACTAACCTGCATCTGTAACTTCTCTTTTTCAGTCTTCATCTGGAGTTTGACAGCATCTATCTGCATCCTTGAATAATTTTCACTGGTTTCTAGTTTTTCATGGATTTCCCGGAGTTCTTCCAATTTCTTTTGCAAATCAGTCTGAGATGCAGTAAGTTGTGTGTTTTCAGCCATCAGTTTACCAACATCATCTTGCAACAGTGCTTTTTCTTTCTCTAAAGACTCCACTTGACACTGCAGACTATTTATTAAAAGTGTGTTATCATGGCAGTCTTGAGATGATTTGGAATTTAAGTTGTTGAACTCCAACTTCAAACATTCCAATTTCTCAGCCTGTTCAGCGCACGTCACACGCAGAGATTCCACAGCCAAGTCTTTCTGCTGGAGTTCTTGTTCCCGGGTATTTATTTGGTCTAGTGCTTTTTGGTGCTCATTTTTAAGAGAGTCAAGCTCAACAGTCAAAGAATCAATTTTTTTCTGATGATTATCAAGCTTCCTGTTCTTTTCCTGAAATTCCTCACTGAGGTTTTTCATGGCTGTTCCACTTTCTTCTAATTTGGATCTGAGAACATCAATCTCACTAGAGAGAGCATTAACATTGATCTCTGCCAACTGTACACTGGCATCTTTTTCCTTTAAGGAATTAAGCAGTCCAGCAATAACTTCATCTTTGTGCTCAAGAGCAACGTTCAACTCTGTTCTCAGGTCGTACTGTGCTGCAATTTTCTCCTGAAGAGATAAAAAGGCATTTTCTTTCTCATGGACTAGCTCTTTAGAGTTTTGTAGTTCTTGTGTAAGTTCATGGACCTGACTTTGGAGTTGAGAAATTAAATGCGTCTTCTCTTCATCTTTTTTTGCTTTCTCCGTCAGAGTTTCGAGGAGACTTTTGTTTTCTGTAAGAGATGATTCCTTTTCTGATAAGGACTGGTCCATCTCAATTATTACATTCTTCTGATGCTCTATTTCTTTTTGGAAATTATCTTTCATTTCCTGCAGCTCCACTATCTGTTTCTTTAAGACACCACACTCAGCCTCTTTCTCTTGAAGCTGCATCTTTAAATTCTCACTGAATGATGAAATACTGTTGATGGCTGATTCTTTTTCTGAAACAAGTACTTTTAGCTGTTCTGCTTCAGAGGCTAAAAGCTGTAACTGCTTCTCCTGCACAACACAAGAATCCTGTAGGGCAGAAAGCTGTGCTTCTAAACCAAGGCATTCATCCACCTTTTCTTTCAAAGATGCATCTTTCTTTGCAACTGAGTCATTCAACTGGGATGCTTGTTCTGTCATGTTTTTAAGCTGACTTTGAAGGTTAGAAATAACCTCCATATTCTCAGACAGTTGAACCCTAAGTACATCAGACTCCTCAGATTTATCTTTTAATAACTTAAATTCTTGGGCTTGCCTCTTAAATTCATTTTCTTTTGCCTGCATTGTGTGTCTGAGCTCCTCAGCTTCAAAGCTCAGGGTTTGTATTTGGTGCTGGAGATCTGCAATGAATTCCACGTATCGCTCTTCTCCTGCCACTTTATCTTTCATTTCCTTAATCAAAGCCTCCTTTTCAGAAAGGAGACTTTCTTTTTCCTCAAAAGTAATTTTTAAGTTTTCTTTCTCCATCACCAGGCTGTCAATTTGGTCCTTCAAATCTAAAATACTATGACTTTGTTGGGACAGGTGTGAAGATAAAGCAGCTACTTCCTCTGACTTTTTGTTTACCGTAACACTAATTGTCTCTATGTCTGCTTTCAATTTTTTATTTTCTAGAGCTGATGTTTCTGCTTGGTGCCTTGCTGAAGCAACTTCAGACTGGAGACATTTACATTCATGTGACTTCTCATTCAATAACCTTGAAAAGTCCTCCTTTTCATGCCTAAGCACCTCCATTTCTTTGCTTAATAGTTGAAGCTGATTATTTAACCCTGTATTTTCTTCTATTTTTTCAAATATTTGCCTCTGAAACTTCTCAAGTTCTGAACCCTGACTTTTCACAGCCAGGTCTCTTTCCTCTACCAACTGAGTTAATTTAATCCTTTCATCTTTAAGATTTTTTATTTCATCCTGCAATTCTACAACACAAAGCTTACTCTCCTCCATTTCCTTATGCAATGAATCATTTTGAAGATTTTTCTCTTCTAGAGACTTGTTTGCAGTTTCAAAATCCAAAGTTATGCTTTGAATTTGTTCCTGCAGGAGCAAATTCTTTTCCTTGCTATGGCTGAGCTCCTGGATTAGACCACTGCATTCAGATAATTTATTATTTAACATTTCTTCTTTTTTTATTTCTTCATCTCTAACCTCCTTCAGCTGAATGAGCAGTGATTGCACTTGTTCATGCAAATGTTGGCTCTGTTCCTTGCTTTCAGACAACTGCTCAGCCAGCACATTACATTCCTTTGTTTTCTCCCCCAGCTGTTCTGCAACTGAACTTTCCTTTTGCTTGGCAACTACTGACAGTTGTTCAATCTCTTTTGCCAGAGCGTTTTTATCACAATTTAGTACTGAAAGAGTTTTTTCGTACTCAGCAGTGCTAACAGATAACTTGTTCTCCAATTCTGTCACAGCCTGGATTTTCTTTAACAACTCACACTCTTTTACATCCAGGAGTTTGGACAAATTCTCATTTTCTCTGATTAGCTGTTCCTTTTCATTTTCCATTGTACCTATACTTTTTTTCAGATATTCATTTGCTTTTATTTGCTCTGCCAATTTTTCTTGTTTCCCTTCAAGATCTGCCTGCAATTGGTTATTAGCTGAAGCTTTCTCCTGTGTCTCTATCTCCCATTTTTTAATTTGTTTATGCATTCCATTTAATTGGTCATTAAGTTCTTGGCAACACGCTTCTTTGGCTTTCAGATCCCCAATTAATTTAAGTTTAGTCTCTTCATTCTGCTTCTCCAAAGCCCCAAGTTTCTGCTCTAATGAAACAATGAGCTCTTGTTTCTCTTGCAACTCTTTTTCAGCTGTTTCCTTATGATCAGTATGTTCTGTGAGCTTTCTGGATAATTCAGCCAACTCTTCATCTTTTCTAGTATTTTCCAAAACCAGTTTGTTGTATGAATCTTTAATTGACTTTAACTCATTTTCCAATGTCTGTGCCTTGCTTTCTTTCTCTTTAAGCAAACAGTTCCATTTTTCCTTCAAAGCACTGTTTTCCTCAAGCTGAGATTTCAAATGTTCCATTTCTTTTCTTTGTTTATCCTCTGTTTCTTGCAGCTTTTCAGATGATTTAGTAATTTGCTCTTTCAGCAGAGCAATTTGTGACTCACACTCCGTGATCTTGTTATGGTACGCAACATTGCTGGCCTTGATTTCGGAGCGGAGATCCTTAATTGTCACACTGTTCTCAGTGCCCTGCCTGATTAACTCCTCGTTTTCTTTGGTTTTAGCTTCATTCTCAGCTCTAGCTCTCTCCAGCTCCATTCTCATGGCCTCACTCTGCTCAGAAAGGGCAGACATCTTCACGCTGGCATCTCTCACATCAGCTGTCTGCACTTCCTTCAGCAAATGCATTTCCCTTTCAGCCTTTGATAAAGCCTCTTCCAAACCTCGCATCTCCTCCTCTTTGCATTGCACTTGATGCTTCAGGATCATAACCTGCTCAGAATATTCTGTCATGTTCAGAGACAGGACAGACATCTCCTTGTCTTTTTCTGACAGTGCTTCTTTCAGATTATCAATTTCTCTTTCACGTTTCTGCAGATCTTGAATGAGTTGAGACCTCTCCTCCAAATGGCTTGAATTCAACTTGTCAAGCTCTTCATTTGTCTGGTCCAGGTCCAGCTGCATGGACTCCACCACGCTGTCTTGTTTCAACGTCTAAACAGTAAGAAAATATTGTTACAAGAATGCTCCAAAGACCTTTTAAAGGGAGAAGCTACACCCCACACGTAGGACAAGCATTTGAGGCAATCAGCCTGTACCCAATGTAAAGTCACAAGATGCTCTTCTTTAGATTGTTTTAGCAAACAGAAAGCTCAGTGTATGAAATTTAAAGCAGCTCATGCTGTCACTTTTGCTGACACTTAAATGGGCCATGAAAAATGAACACAGAATTTCTTCTCTTATAAATTGTTATAAATTACCTTTTCTTTCAGTGTAGCGACTCTTTCCGTGAGATCACTGATGGCTGTTTTCTGCTCAACGTTCTCCACTTCATACAGACTGCATTTCTTTAAGGCTTCATTCAGCTTAGCATTAAAAGTAATAGTTCGTATGATAGAAATACATAGAATTCTATTAAAATTGTGATGTTACCAGTTATAGTATTGAGTTTACACAACAGTGAAGTTTATACTTTTAAATTCATAACCAAAAACTTAATCACCCCACTAAAATGTAAATATTTTCATGCAAAGCTGTGTTGGGTCTAAGAAATTCTTACACCAAACTTTAAGAATGAACAAAATTATATTACTTAACTTACTTAATTGTACTTACTTACAAAATTAAATTTCTTAACAAACTTAACTAAATGAATAAAACTATAAAGACAAAGTACAAACTTTCAGACTGGGAAAACAGCAATAATTCTGTTGGGACACAAATCGAAAGTTATGGTTAAAGTTCATCAGTTCTAATAAGAGAAGTAGTAACTATAATTTTAGCTTACTTTTTGCTCAACATGCACAAACTTCTCCCCGAGCTCTTTGTTCAGAATATCCTTTTCTTGAAGCTGTTTCCTCAAAGTTTCAACTTGTTCCAGCTTTTCTGTTGTGCTTGCCAGTTTTTGTTCTCTTTCTCCAAGTGAATTTTCAAGGAAACTATTTCTGTCACTCAATCTGAAAAGAAAATACATATTTAGACATGTTGAAAACAAAGCTTGCATTAAGTTTTCTAAGCTTACTAACCTCAAACAAAGAGAACCATTATTTTTACACTGTCCACTTAAACTTTGAAGTACAAAAATAACACAACTGGAAATAGAAACATGAGCCAAGTAATTGTTTTTATGAGAAAAAAAGTGTTTTGAGAGACTATATGCCTAACCAGAATTTGAAGTTTAAAGCAGAGAAAGCCAATGGTGCGTGGTGTTGTAAAGAACCTTGGTTTTACCCTTTAAGCTGCTCATTCAAGCCAGAGATTAGAATCTGATGCTTTTCCACATCTCGCATTTGTTGGTTGCGCAATTGGGTGAGTTGAGTTTGCAAACGCTCATTTTCATTCTGCAAAAAAGCAATGATGAAGAGCATTATCACAACCAGAGAAGCATGAGAGAGCTTCACTTCACTTTGTTCACACAGCCTTTTGGAGGTTTCAAACACAGCACAAATCTCTCCTACTCTAGTCAGATCCACTGCACCAATTCAAAAATAAAACCACCAAAAGAAAAAAAAAAATCGTACAACAGCAACCAACAACCAAAAGCAAAACACATCCAGAATCAACAGCAAGTAGGACAAATGTGGCAAACTTGTCACCATTCATGAACAGAAGGCGGCATTTTGGAGGAGACAGAACACACCTGCACTGCCCTCAACAGCTGCCCTTCTTCCTCAACACCAAACGTTACCTGTATTGAAAGGCTTTGTTACAAGAGTCTCGATAATTAATGTAAGCTTGTCTCTCATCTTAAAACCAGTCATTCTTTTTTATACACGTGCAACTTAACAGATAAAGAACTATGAGTAATGCACCAAGAGTATGAGTACAACATCAGTTGTGTCACTTAAGTGAAAATATGGTTCCCAAATTACCACAGTAATTTGTCAGTCAGGCAATACTAAAAATAACTTTTCCTTTTAAAAGAACTCTACTATTCTTTGTGGGGCCTTCAGTGAATGGTTTTAAAATATAACTGTCTAGATCATATCTGGAGTTTAGATTGCATGTGTATTCATTTATATAAAATTATGGATCATTTTTATATAAGCAGTTTCTTCTCTAAAAATGTGTACATATATATAAAAAATTAAATTTAAAAAATTTTAAAAATTTAATACACTCTTACAGAAAAGAAACTTAAGCGATATAAGGAGTGGGAAATTCAAACGAGTCATAACCAAATCTAATTGTTGACTTTCTGGCAAAGACTTCACAAAGAATTATGAAAATCATGTTGTCTTTTTACTAAGTTTCTAGAACAAATAAAGCTTAATCCTAATCATAATTCTCCACATGCTGAACAAAAGCAACAGTCTTCAGCCTCAAAGCATAATACAGGATGTGCAAACTCTCTGAGAACATAATTAATGAGCGTAAATTGGATTTCAGCCATTTTTTGTCAGCTGCCAATTGATGGGTTTAGCTTACTGTAGGCTGTGATATAAAGAACATAAACTCAGAATGATTCTCTTGCATCATGAGAGTTACACAACTCCAAAGCTCACCTGGAGAGCCTCCATTCTACCTTGAAGCTGAAATCTGTCTTCCAAATCCTGACAACGCTCTTCCAGAAAAAGTATTTGTTCCTGCAGTTGGTTTCTTTCCAATTCCAGCTCTTCAACCACACTCCGTAAACCTACTCAGGTCAAAGAAGGAAAATTCTTTCAAGAGAAGTCCACCAAAATTCCCAAAGTCTAGAAATGGCTGCAGCTCTTTATTCAAAGTTCTCATCAGTGTTGGGCACAAACAAATCTCACCTATTTTCTAGTGGGAATGCCTGAGGCTCTACATCCCCAAAATTTAGATGGCAAAAGTACCCTTAACACAGTTGGAAAACCAAAATAAGTTGCAGAGCTCATGAACTCAGAGGACCTAGCAGATAAATTCAAATATTGAGCCACCACTATTGTGGCTCAGCCAGTAGTGTGGCTCACGTTACATTAACCACAAGTTGATCAGGTGCTTGCAGGATCACACCTTAAGTAATTATTAATAAACTAGTCTGGACTGACAATTTGTAAGTGAGCCCATTCCATCCTAACAATAACAGGTATTTGCAATCTTTACCATTAATATAAAATCATCAGCATTAAAAACTGAGAATTGTATTTTTAAATTAAGCAGCAATGGAACGGAATTCTGGTTTGCAACATAACTGTGATATAAACTGGAAACACATTCACAGGAGCAACTCATAACTTAAAAGAAACACATGATCTTGCCACATGGGATATTTGATGGGCATCAAAGCTCATCCAATTCCAGTGCTCAGCCATATTGATGCTGTACTTGTGAGCCAGAACTAGGCAGTTCATCCAGCACGCACATGCTTGGAAATGAAAAGGAAGAAAACAAAAGCCAAAAAAATCCAACAAAGATTAGAATACACCACAAATGGGCTGTTAGCTGAATTTGAAAACAAAAATAGACACAAAACGCAGATGCTGTGTGCATGCTTTCATCAACTGTCTAGTCGCTATCACACCTGCATTGGGTGAAGGGTACTCTGGCCACCAACCTCCCATGTTTTCTCCTTCAGCTGAGTCAGTGCTATCCAAGGTGACATTCAGTTCTTGGAAGCATTGTTTGCCATCGAAGGGGAATTCTTCCTACACACAGAACATGAGAAGGAAGCTTAACTTAAAGAAGGAAGCAAGCAGGGGTAAGATAATTCAGCTACTAAAACCACAGTTTCAATCCAAAATCCCAAAACTCAGCACTGATTCAGGCACTTAAATGCAAGTATGTGGGATTGCTGTGAACTAGAGAGGCCTGCCCAGCTTCCAGATATTATTTCCAGAAAAGCCAAGTCTCCCACAGGTTCTTTAAGACACCTGCAAGCTTTTAAAATCACCCTGGGCTATCTGAGAAGCTAATGGAAAACAATGTTTGGATATCTTAATTAATGCCCTGATTTCTGAAGTTGAGTCCTCTGAAGCATCAGTTAACTAATTATCTTCTTCCAACAGTCTGTTAATGGGACAATGACATCCTAATTCTTAAAAAAGTTACCATTTTTTCATGCAAGGTACACCACCACCTACCTAGAAGTCCACCTGAATGAAGTGGCACTAATTATTCAGTAAAGTTCCACCAGCAAAGAGATTTGTAAAGATTTTATAGGAGCTAAAAACAGCCTTAACATCTGAAGCATGCACATGGCTTCAGGCATGGGAATTAGTCCAGAGAGAACCTTGTGATTTTTCAGTGGAAAGGAGTAAGAGGTGTGAGAATTTCTCATATTCTTGCTCTGAACATGACCATTAAATTTACCAATGTTTTCAGTTCCAACCTCTGTTCCTAAGCTCCTAATGTTTTAAAGACTAAAGCACCACATGAATAACAGTACTTTCCACAGTTTTGTTAACAGACAGGTAAAAATAAACTCACATCTCTTTGAACCTACCTGCAGCTTCCTGCTGGTCTGACTGCCTTTCCTTCTTGCCTGCTGCAGCCTGCCCACTCCTTGAACTGTGGCCAGTTCCTCCTCCAGCTCCTGCTGCCCTGAGACTATGGCTGGATCGGAGCAGCCAGGAAAGAACCAGTCATCCTCAATCAGTTTTGTGCCACAGGAAAGCATTTACATTTATATCAGACACTACTACATGAAAAGAGACCAGGGACAGGGTGAAGTCCCTACAAATGACTGACAGGAACAAGATTAAAGATTAAAATCCACTGTGTTCACCTTGTGATTTCCCTCCAACATTGCTATGCAGAACATAACATAAAGTCTGAGTATCTCACTAAGAAGAAGCAAATCAAAGTCTAACTTCACTTCTTCATCAGCTCTAAAGGAAGACTTTATACAGGAGGGTGGAAAGGGTGAGGTTATACCATGCTAAGAAGTAAAGCAAATCAATTAAAATGCCAAATTACATCTCAATTCAATTTACCAGGTTCAAATATATCTAATTTGTATGATAAAAACCACAGCTTTTTCAGCTGATGACTTTTTAATCTCAACAATCACATCCATTTTTATAAAAACTTGAATTTTAGTACAAGCTCTAAAGCCAGATCATTTGAGGAAGTCACAAGCACATGTTATACTGGCATCAAACCATCTTATCATAAATTAGTAACATCATTCTTTTCAGAACAAATACAGATACAGAATCACTAGTAAATAAACACACTGACTAAACTGAGAATATGAAAGCTTAGGTATGCGTCCTGTTCATTGTTAGAAATGATTTGTCATCTGAAGTGCATTCCCATCTGTTTTGTGATACAACAAAACACATTTGGGGTAAAGATTAGGAAACAACACATTCCATGCAAAGCAGACACAACAGCACAGCCAGGGAAAGGGAGGGCAAGTACAGGTGGCTCCATATTTTAATTGAAAGTTACATTAATTGGATAATTAGGAATTTGGCCTTCAGTTTAACCACATGAATCCACAGTTGTCCTCACAGCACACAAAACTCAGAGAATTTATGTCGATGCATCTGCAAGGTCAACACTAGGAACGATTTGGAGATTCAGCCCTACAAGAAATACCTTCCTTTCATTTGAGTTGGCCAAGGATTACTTACACCACAGATTTCCTTAACTCACAATTCTGTAGCACCTGCTAGATTAAAATTCTTCCTGTAATATTCCAAAATTACACTCCTAATGTCTTGACAGAAAAGATTAGTGGGGAAAAAAACTAAAGAAAAAAACAATGACCCTTTTCAAGTGGGATTGATAAATTGGATTATACTTCTGATTTCAATTACACTTTGGCTTCTTACACTGTCAGTTCATAAGTGTTTTAAACACCCTTGTGTATTTTCTGGATTTTACACTTTTTTTTATCATTCTACCTACTTTTTCAAGGCTGTAAAATTAAATACCAAATTTTGATCACAGGTCTTAAACCTCTGTTGACAGGAACTGCCAGTTAAGGGGTTCAAAGAATAAAATCTATTCTAGGTAAAAATTTAACCCCTCTTCTGACACTCTAATATAGGAACCCAACATATTTAGGTTCCTAAATATCTAATGATGAAAAAAACAATGAAATTACAACTGTCACAAGAATAATGGAAGGACAGAAACTGGAGCTTTAGAATGATTTAGCACACTCAGAAGTGATAAAACACTTACAGTTAAACTGAGCATTGCTTTAAGAACAATTAGTAAGTAAATACATTTTCTAATGTTTTATAGCAGCTTAGGAAGCTTTTCATTTGCAATTATCTAAGATAAAAACCTGAAAAACTTCCCAGAACACCTTTTTTCAGATATGCTCTGCATATAACAAATGATGTGTCTGTACTTCCCTGAGTCACTACTGATGCTACATATTACTTACACATGGCTTAAAATATTGGCAGCTAATATTAATGCATGCAAGTTCAGCAATGTATGGGAAGGAACATTATTTTTTTTTAATACTACTGAATTTCAGATAGTAGTAAGAACTAATTTGATTCTTACTTAGTCACAACCACTTGTGGCAAGCCAAGAAATTTGCCTCTAGATAAAACATAAATATGGAGTCAGCTGTTACTAGAGTGAAAAAATGAAGATGATTTCATTAATATAAAAGAAGAAAACAGGTAGTGCAAGGCAGGAGAAACTCGAGTTAAAACCCAGAAGTTGTTACACACATTGCTAAAATCCACAAACCATCAATGGCAAACCTTGCAAGGTACTGTTGGCAATTTTCTCCACAAGAAGCAAGAGCAGGAGAAATCAGCAACAGCACATTGCAGGGAGCCATTGCTGCAGGAACCTGCATGCACAAAACTGATGGGAAACTGCTCTCCCTGGCTGCCCAGATCGCAGTGAGGGTAGGAGTGGAGGGGGAAGGGACGCTCAGGGCTCACCAGGTGGAACGGCAGGAAAAAAGGAACAGAAAGATCATGCTACTCCCAAGGGGAAAAAAAATGCAAAATTAAACCTGGACTGAGGCAGAGGAAATTTCACAAGTGTTATTAATATTGCATGTGGCTCTGTGGCCAGCACAGATGTGCCAACAGGTAGATTTGATGGAGGGGTATTATTCCCTTTCAATAGCAAAGCATAAATCCTTCAAACAGAAGAGACGTGATCTTTAAAACATTTCTGTGCTTACACACTGAACTTTCAAATGGATCATGGAAATGAAAAACAATTCAGCTGCAGATTGAAAAGAGAAGGCTCAAATTAACTAACAGGATTAATTATGATGGGAGGTCCTGTGCATTAAAACCTGCCATTATTCCCCATGCTAGGGGGGACAAAAATGGCAATTTAGTTCAGATGGCATGGAAAGAGCAGTAAAAGCTATCTAAAATTTAACCAGACTTTCATAAGTTTTAATAGAAGCTACTTCAGTTTCTCATCAGCTGATTAATTAATAATTTAGCAAGCTCTAAAACCTGACATTACTTGAAATGCTATTTTCTATAGGTAATTTGATATTTTTAACCACCTCCAAGCCACTGCCAGTGAGCATTATTCAGTTGGTCTATACAAGTGGCACCTACTAACAGATCACTAAATATCCTAAACAGAATTAATCAGAAGTTTCCTAAAGAGAAACTCCATGTCAGGCACATTTTGCTTAAGCACCACCTCCATTCCTCTAATCCAAACCAACACTATAGTCCCCCACACTTTCACCAGTTCTCTATGCAGGCAGCTTTAATATTTCAATGGGGAACTATTTATCATTGATAATTTTTTTTTATCATTTTTATCATTTATCATATGCACACAATAAGCCTGTCAAGCAGTCTTACAAAGCAGCAGCTCAAATGGCAAACAAACAGCACATCTACTTAATAAAAATTATATAAAACAAGATGAATATATGAAAAACAAACTCGAGGGAACAGGAAAAAGCAGAAATTGCACACTTCAGCAATTTCACTAACTATACATATTTTATGACTACAGAAATGAGTCATGGTGGTGTGCTATCAATTTGTTCTGAAGCACAACAGACACACACAGATCTATAAAAACAGGATTGTTGGCCTGGAAATAAAATAATTCACCTTCTCTCTCCTCCTCAATCTGAGCCATTCTCAAGGCCATGGCAGATTTCTCTTCTCGGACTTGATCCCGGGACTCCTCTGATTCTGGGACAGTTTCCTGCCATTCCAAGAGATGACTCTGCAGTTCATCCACACTGCCTGACTCACTGGCCTAACAAGAGAAATTCTGTATTAAAATAAATTTACCACACCTCTCTGCAAATGTAAATACGTTGTAAGTTGGCAAACCAACATAATTCATCATTTAACTTAAATAAAAATCTATGAAATTGGTAAATGCAGATTGTAGATATTGTAGACTATGTGAAAAACAAGTCCCATGAATTCATAAAGTATTAAAAATATTTTGTCTACAAAATAACAGCCACACTTTGATGACTCAGATTAAACATAACTAAATGAACAGCAAACTGCTTGGAAAAATGTAATTTAAAGTGTGTGCAAAGTAGGTAGAAATCAATCTTTTTGAGTAATTCAAAACCTGTCATCGTGTTCTCCAACTGAACAGCCACTGGCAATTCCATCTATCAATAAATTAATTCCCAGCTCCAAAATCCAGCTGACACACTTTTCAAAGTCTAATTAGCACCATTAATCAATAACTCATGCAAATCAATTTTCAAGTCAACCTGTGAAGCTGCTCTCTTTGTAACTTGGTCAAGATCAGCCTGCAGCTTCCTCTGCTGCTCTTCATAGAGCTCGAGCTTTTTCAGCAGTTCTTCTACAAAAACAACAAATTTGGTTAATGAGGACACAAATAATTTATTTTTGTTTCTTTACTTTGGATCATCTGCAAAAGATTTTCTGTTACCATTCTGAGTTCCAATCTCATGCAATGACTGAAGTTTTGACTGTAGTTCTTCATTTTCAACTTCTAATTCTGACACACGATTGCTTAAGGCAGATACATCATTGTTTTTTGATGAAAACTGAAAGAAAATACAGTTATGGGGGTTTAAAACACAGCAAATCACAGCAAAGTCCTTTTTTTTTTTCATATTCTTTAGTAGTATGTATAATAGTTGTTTTTCTAATATTTAAAGTGCAATACAGCAGCTCTCTCTAACAAATTTACTCCTGAATGCTGGTAACACAATTTGTACTATTTTTTATTTAAACTACATCTTGTATCAACACTTTATGTCCATTCCATTTTCATACCTTAATTCAGGTTTGAATAAAATTAAAAATAATTTACCTTACAGTAAACTATCTTAATATTCTATTTATGCCACAGTTGACTTTCTCCCAATCAAAACTCCAAGCACATTAGTTGGAGAAAGACACACAGCCTTAAACACAAAGCTACACATACATTTTTCAGTTCATCCTCCAGCTGTTTGATCCTTGATTTAGACCAAGCCTTCATTTTCAAAAACTTGGCTTCAGATTTGCTGGCCTCTTCTGTTTTCAATTTCACTTGGACTAAGAAACAAGAAGCAGGAATTATTTTAAACTGTAGACAGATTATTAATACAAACCTTGTGTGTAATTCCTTTAGCAACCGGAAGTTACACACACAAGACAACATTTACAGAAAAACATAAGACTTGGACACAGTGACAAATTTACAGCTTGTGATTATCTAGGTAATCCTCTAACCCTCATTACTATAGTACTTGATCCCTTTAATTACTGTGGCAATAACATTCCATCAAGTTTCATGTAGTTCTAATTGCACTAAGTATGAAATTGGCTCAAAAGACATTGAAGTCTGGGGCAAAGAAACCTTTAATACTGTCAGTGACAACTGTTTAAATAGGATACCTTCCAATTCTTCCATCTTCTCTTTGGTTATAGATTCCAGATCTTTGACTTCTTTGGAGTTACTCAGTCCACCAGCACTCAACTCTGCCACTTGTTTCTGAAGCTGAACCAGGGCCTGGTCTTTCTCTTGCAGCTCAGTTTCATGTTTCTCTTGAATTTCATGCAGTTCAGCATTGTATTTCGCCTTAACTTTTGTCATTTCAAGCTCATGTTTCTCCATCATGTCTTTTAATTGGGCTCTCATTACATGTTTCTCAGCATCCAGTTTAGACTGGAGGTTTTCTTTTTCAGACAGCAGGCGTTTCAGGTTGTCATTGTTCTCCTGTTAAAAGAAAAAAACAGCACAAAAAACATTTATCATTTCAATGCAAAGTATTTTCCTACCATTGTCAAACATTATATCTGTACTCCTACTCATGGCACTTCTTACTTTCAATTGCTGGTCCTTGGCATCCAGCTCCTTTTGCAAGACATCAATCACCTGTGTCCTTCCCAGCATGACTTCTTCCTTTTCATGGAGCTTCTGTTTCAAAGCCTTTAGCAGCTACCAAAAATAAAAAGTTAAATAATCCAGCAATCTATAAAAGACTTATTTTTATTCTCCCAACCAGACACTTGAACTGTGTCACAGAGTTTAGTAATTACATGACTCCCAATTCAGGCTGCTGAGTTTCCAGAGCAACATACCTGTTCTAGGTCAGCACTTGCATCAGATTTAGCAGCTAATCTAAAAAGCTCCTGCTCATGTTTTTCTCTCTGTGCTTCCAGCTCCTTTTCCTTTTCCTGGATAATATTTTGAAACACACGTATCTAGAACCAAAAAGAAAATAAATATGAAACCAGCCAACAAACTATTGTAAAACCACACTGAACTGTCTAACTAAAGGTACAGAAAGATAGTGGATTCCAAATTAACTCTGAATTTTGCTTCCAGTAACATTAAATACATTAATTAGTCACTTATGTTCATTCCTAGCAAGTTTCTAACAACTAAGCCCAAACGGCATCCTCCTCCTCAAACATTTGTATTCTACTTTTCCCAAGAACTGGACATAACTTTTGGAATCCTGCATTTACTTACATTTTCCATGTATTTAGCTTCTTTTCCTTGGAAATGTTCTCTTTCCTTGCTTTGAATGTTTTTCAGACTCTCGATCTGCTCCTGGAACAAGCTGCATTTTTCCTCACTGTCTCCCACCTTCTTGGTGAGGTTCTGCACCAGGATCTCCATGCTTTGCAGGGATGACTCTTTAGCTGCCAGCTGGTTCTTTACAATGCAAACCAAAAGACAATTAGCAGAAAAATGATACAGCAATCATGAAGCCTCTCCCTGGTAAGAACAAAATAAGCAAGTAAATATATATAAATTAAGATAGTCAGTAAAGAATTTTTATTCATATGAATTAACTGTATTTCAGCGAGGGACTGACTACATTTCATATCAAATTCATTGGTTCCTTGAAAGCTCTACAGAGATTTTATAACTGAGCTGCTAACATACCTTCAATTCCTCATTGGGCAGGAATATTTCATTGGCAGCATCACTGGATCCACAGGCCACCTGCAAATCCCTGATGTAAGCATCCCTTTCAGCCAGCCTCTTCTCCTTCTCTGCCAGCATGGCATCCATGTCAGCCCCACGGCCGCGCTGCGCCTCCAGCTCAGCATCCTGGGGTGAAAAGGCAGAATTGCTTGTGCTCTGTGCTTCCACCTCCAGCACAGAATGGTCTGCATCATTTCCTTACTGCCTGAGTTAAGAGTACTCCAAAAATTACAATCAGATATACAACTGGTTCTGTTTGAAATGTAATCATTATTTACTGAACTTTTCCCTCAAACTCTGCAGCATTCCCATTCCTGCCACCATCCCCAGGGAAGTTATGTCCAAAAAACACCACAACATGAAATCTGCCCTTGCCTACATTTTCTCCTGTTGTGACTTATTTTTTCAATGAGTAAAACTGAAGCAAAGCAGTACTTTTGTTCAAAATGCAAGATTTAAATACAACATTGACCCACAGAGCTCATCTTCATGTATCCTTCTCCATTCATCCAGGATTCCCTGCTCACTGAGGGCACAATGACAGAATTCCCACTGCCCTTGCTGAGGCTGTAACATAACAATTCCTCAACAGAAAACTCCCAGAATGGCTCTTCAGTAGCACAGAATTAAATATCTACTTAAATAAACATATTCAAACATAATCCTACACCACAAAGGTAAGAAGTCATGTCACACAAAACACCACCTTTTTCTGTAACTCTTCATTTTTTTGTGTGATCTGGGATTCCAGCTCTTCAATTCTCCTTCTCAGCACTAATATTTTCCCTCTATTTGCTGCAGCATTTTCCTGGTCTCCATCTTTTGATGCCTGCAAAAACAGGAAGGTTTGTATTCCATGAACAGGTAACTCCTGGATTCTGTACCTCTACTTAGTCTGATAATATGGATGAAAAAAGCAGACTTTACTCACAGACCCTGTTTCAGTTCTCTTCTCTATTTCATATTCCATGTAGAAGCTGGTACAGAATTTCTATTAAGCTTATAAAAGTCTTTGTATTAAAATTATTCATGATAATTACTGCTAAAAAGTGGACTGGAAGGAGATTAACTTTCTCCAGCAATTGAAACTCAGATAATCTGGCAAGTGTAGTCCATATGTACCAGAGGGAAAACAGGACTACTGGGGGAAAAATGTAAATTCAACCATTCCTAAGCATGTCTTTAAACAGAATTTCCCCAGCTGTAATTGCTGTTTTATAGAAATTATCTGCCATTACAAGAAACCAATTGCTAAGCATGTTTTGTCAGCCAAAAAAAGATCAGAAGAATAAATAGTTACTGCACATTTTTACGGAAAACTAGAGACTGTAACAAACTGATTGTTACCTTTCCCTTCCAGCACAGCTTTAATGTACAAATTTCCCTGAAAAACTGAAGCCTCACTAAAGTTATTTTAGAAGCTATAATGTCCTACTCTGAACAAATACAAGTCTACTTGCACAACTGTGTTACTCCAAACAGATCTGAGACTCTCTTGTTAACAGTAAAACACCTGTCACTTTCCAGCATTTAATTTACATTTTGCTAGTAAGGAGAGTTACACATTTCCTAAGGAACAAGACAGGTTTTGTTTTTATTTCTTCTCCAAAACTTATCTGCCTGATTTACATGTGTCAAAACTTAGAGGCGCTAATAGGATGAAGGATTGAGAAATTTTTACTAAAACAATTCGAAGGGAATGTGCAATTTTCTGGACTTCTACTGACAAATAAAAGAATTAAATAGAAACACAGATGAACTGACAGCACCCGCTCAGTCTACCTTGATCCTAACCTGACTCAGCTCAAAATCGGAATTTCCCCATTGAGTCCAGCATGGAAAACATCCCACAGCACCCTGGAAATTGTATCTGCTTCCAAATATGAGAACACCTTACCCTTTTTGGTTCTGCTTTGGCCTCTAAGCCTCCTGCCACTGGTAACTGCTTCTTCAGTTCTTCCAGCTGCGAGGTTAATGATGCAACCTTGGCTTTGTTCTGCAGCTTCAGCTTGGAAATTTTGGCATCAGCAGATTCCTTCTCCTCCTACAAACATCAAAGTCAGGACAGACTAAATTAGCTACATGGACAACTGCCTCCTTCAATTCTTCCATTAAAAAAAAATGAAAGAGGGAGAAATCTGAAATGATTAACAAAAAATATCTTCCCTGAAGAGACATTCCAATGTTTCATTTTCATTCTTTAAATATTCTCTTCTTTATCTAAACTTTCTGCACATGATGATTATTACCGTATGGAATTCAAAACCTTATTATATAAATTTCCCTTTTTTTTTTCACAGCAATACAAATTCTAGGCTTGACTTTTTAATGAGAAGAATTATCTTTTCATAAAAAAACAGGAATTATTTCTTCATAAAAATACAATAATTTTTTTCATAAAAAAACAAGAATTATTTTATCATAAAAAATACAAATATTTTTTCATTAAAAAATATAAAATACATTACCAAATGCAAAAAGACAGACACGTTCATGAAAGTGTAAAAGCTTTTTTTTTTTTTTTTTTGAGAACTCAATATACAATGAGTTTTAAAACATGCAGTATTTTAACACTTGGCTGTTCACATCCACAGATAAAAAGGGCAGAAAGAAATCTCTCCTAGGAAGAGATCAACCTTTATGACTTTTTCTAAAAGACTAAAAAGCCCCCAAAAAAGCCTTCAAGATATTAGATATAAATTCCTTCTAGCTCAGTCCTGGGACAGAACACACGCTGGGAACAAGCAGCAATGTCCAGAGCCCAGAACAGCTCCTAGTGACCATCCCAGAGCTGCTGTAACAGACCAGAATCTTGCAAAACATGACAAAAAGGACTGAACGGGGATTTTCACAATGGTTATGACATGAACACGTGCTCAGTACCTTCAGCTGAAGATCTTTGCTCCGCAGCTCAGCATCCTTCTCCCTGACAAGCTCCTTGAGCTGTGCCAGCAGCTGCTCGGTGCTCGTCAGCTGCTCCGTCAGATCCGTCACCGCCGCGCTCCCCACGTCCCCGGAGCCCGCAGCCTGCAGAGACAGGGAATGCTCAGCCTGGGGACATCCAGGGTGCCCCCCTAAAGCCAACTGGGGCACACTGCACTGCCCCTCACATGCCTGCGCCTTGTGTCCCACTTCACTACAACAGCCAGCAATGCTAAAGCTTCCATGGGTCATATATACTTACAGCAGGCTGGTTTTAGCAGGCCACATGGAATTCTAAACGTTATGAGCTGCCTTAGCAAGCTTGGCTTGAAATGCAGCAAAACCACCCAAGCATTCTAGGTATGAACACCTGAACTTCCTCATTCCCTTGATTTGTGTTGTGACAGCCAGCAGTGCTGCTAAATAAAATAAATACCCATAAAATATTGATATTGAATCTACTCTACCCAAAGATACCCTGAGGATGGAGCTTATGTAACTCCTACAGATGTTTTCTTAAGGCAGGATAAGCAGAGTGGGGACAGGCACAACAGCTGTGGAAGGCACAGAGATTAAACATCAAGGAGATAAGAAACCAGGACACAACCTGACTCTTAGAGCCCTAGAACTGTCATGGTAAAACCAGTCAAACAACTGCTTTATAAAAGAGAAAATACATATAGTTAGTGTATAAAAAATGAAATATTCTCTGTGTCAGAGAGTCTATAAAGGATATTAATAGTAATTCAGTACTTACTGCTGTTTTGGAAGGAGAATCATCTCCACTACCCCATTTCCACATAGTTCCACGATGGCTACAGAAAAATAAATGAAATAATACCTCTGTCAGTATCAGAGACTCCAATAACTGTAATTAATTCATACTTCTGTGTACCTCATTGTGAAATGCTTGAGAGTGATTTGCTCAGTTGTGACAGCACCTCTGATCTCCACTATAGCACCAGTTGTGGAGAAATAACACTTCTCATTATGTACAAAATATGCATAACGTGCCTTTTCTAAAGACTGCCAGTCAGTAAAATGCCAATACTTCCAAAAATAATCCAGAGAAGTCTTTAAAGAGTAAATGCTATGGAGTATTATTCTGCACAGCTGCCTCTCCAACATATAAATAGAAGACACAAACCACATATAGTTTGCTAATATTTAACCTGACCTTAAACACTGCCTGTCCCTGCAGGAAAGCAGGGATTACATCGACACAGATTTCTAAAAAAATCACACATTAAGGCTAAAACCATTAAATAACATCAAACTGCTTGAATTGCTGTGACTGCTGCTTATCTGAAAAGCACAACCAGCACTGCACCTGCTCAGCAATTGTCACTCTCAATTAGCAACACCCAGAGGAAAGTCAAGTGTCCTTCCCATTCTTATTAGAGACTTGTGAACCACACATGCACAGAGCAGGCCTGAGTGTGGAAAGCAGGTCATAGTGAGCACCAGCACACAGCTTATCTCTGAAAGAATGCAGCCTGATAGCAGGGGCTGCCTTCAAAGCAGTTCACCACTCCAAAGCTTAACCAGGAGCCACAGACTGCAACCCACATCACCTACAACTCCAGACTGGATCCTCCTAAGGATCTCTCTTAAATCAAATTAAAATCAAACAAGCCATGGATGTGGGGATGGGAATTGCAGAACCTGTAAGTAAACCTCTCCTCTCACAACTACTGCAGAGCTGTAACACCAAAGCTGTTCCCAGTGAAAAGCTCACTGCCAGGCACACCAAAGGGTTACCCCAGGTACAGAGAGGCCAGAATGACTCACTACATGGAACACGGTGGGGCATTTGTAAATATTTCAGCTCATTCCCAGCTCTGACTGACAGAATCATTTTGCTGGTCTCACCTGCCAGCATTTCCACCCAAATACCTCAACTGCTCCTTCCTAGTGTTTTTTTATTTACATCAGTGACACCAACCACTGACAAGTTTTCCAAATCAAGTTGGGAAACAAAACTGATCAGGCTCTTCCTACCCGGCATGAAATCAACCAAGGATGGGTTTTGCTTTTTTTCTGGGGTACAGAAAAATTAAAGCCACAATCTTTAGTTAAAGCTGCAATCCCTCAACTCTTGAACTCTTTTAGTTAAAGCTGCAATCCCTCAACTCTTTATCTTCCACAACTTCCACAAGACACAACAAATGCTGCTTAATTTTACAAAACAACTTTCTCTTAATGCTCAAAACTACAACTGAGGTTTCAGCTCTGATCACAACAGAATGTTACCAAAAAGAAAAGCCCCAGTGGCAGCTTTGCCTTCCTAAATCATCCCCTACCAGCTGCAGCCAAATCCAGCTAAAAAAAAACCCTAATCTCACATTATTCATCTGGGCACTTTCCAGCCTCCTCAGTGCCCTGAGTCAGAGAGCACAGGGCCCAGCACCAGGGGCACATGACAGATTTGGGCAGCAGCTCATTCCAGCCCTCCCTACTGAGGAAGGTGATGGAGTCCCCTCCCTCCTCCCTGCCACAGGCCTACAGCACAAAAACAAACTGTGTAATAGCTCAGCTAAACCTAATATTATTTTAAACGCATTGTCCGAAACAATTTGGTGTTGGCAACATATCTGCTGAAAGAAAACCATTTTTATTTGTTTTCTCCTAGTAACTGCTCACTTTTGCTTTTACCCACCAAGATGCTGGTTCTTTTGCAGAACAAATGAAATTTGTTTTCAGGAGATCTGTGCCACATATGAACTAAAAGCTCCTGGCCAAAATCTGCACGAACATACAACACACAGCACAAACTGAAGCAGTGTTAAGCAAACCACACACAAACACGTCCTGTAAAATACATTGAGACATCATATAGCCATTACTTGCACCTGTTATAAACACGATCTCTTAGTCACACTGACCACATTTAAATGTTAATCTGAATTGTTACGTATTTTCAATACTAAAGATATTATAGATAAATATTTTTAATACAAGGGAAGCACTATTTTGTATGAGTGACCCAGTGGAGAAACCGCAGATCAGAGCAGTGCAGGTGCACGAGGGGCGTAGAGAACTCCAAGGAGTCATTTCCACCCTTTCCCACATTTCCACCCTTTCCCACATTCCCAGCCCCTCCTGCCCGGCTCCATCAGCGCCTGGCAATGGGAGTGAGCGACCCCCCCGCCTCCGCCGCCTTCCCCCTCAGGGCTTCCGCGGGGCGGGCTCGCACCGGCCGAGGCCCGGGCAGGCCTGCCGGCGCAGGGCAGGGGTTTTACCGTGGCCGCGATGTCCGCACTCACCTGCGGGGCGGCGGAGGGGCGGCCGCGGCCCCCGAGCCCGCCGAGCCCCCTCAGCCCCGACGCGGCCCCGTCGCCGCCGCCTGTGCGGCCCCGAGCCCCGGCCCCGCCCGGCGGGAGCGGCCCCGCCCCCTGGCAGCGCCCCCTGGCGGCGCGGAGGAGCGCCCGCCTCCCTCACGGCGCTGCGGGCCGGAGGCCGCCGGAGCTCCCCGAATTCCCAAACTTTTTTCCCATTTTTCCTGAGGAAGCGGGGAGCTACAAGCCAGACATGCTTCTCCCTACACATTGCCACGTATTTATTAACTGCTCAGCTGTGCCCGCGCCTCACCACCACCCTCACAGGAGATAATTTCTTCCTGATGTCTACTCCAAACTCGCCTTCCTTCAATTTAAAGCCCTTACCCCAAGGCCTTTGTTCCAGCTTAGACTCTCCTTTAGTTTGTTACATTTAGACATGAGCAATGCCAAAGTCTCCAGTAAAATTCCACCAGCTCAGTACATTGCAGTGTATAATGTAATTAAGAGACATTTATAAACAAAACATTTTCATACTAGAAAAACTGGCTGCTGTAATATTAGGAAAGGGAGTTTTCATAACAATAGTTGTATTGATCTCACTGTCAGGGAGAGGAATGGATTGAAAATCCTTTTTCTAAGCAGAAAAAAAAAAGAAAACCACCTCCAGCTTGCTGTAGGGTAAAAGATGCAGGTACAAAAGGAAGCTGTGCTTCATATCTGACAGCGGCAGCATTGATATTCTGCATTTTGTAATCTTTTAGATAGCCCTTTTATCTGTGTGCAAACTACAGATTTCTAGAGATATCTGGCACTGGGTTCTGGGCTACAGCCCCACCACTCCCCAGACAAGCATCACTTCATCCCACAGAACAGAGAATAAACCTCAACTCACAGGATCCTACAGCATTACCATGGCTGGGAGCAGGAAAGAAGAAACCCATCAGACTTTAAAAGTCATTTGATTTCAAGATGTGGCTGTGTCATTTTAATCTCTTTAATCTTTTCCTGGTGCAACACTCTTAACATTGTTCCTATCAGATGTGAGCTAAACGGTGACACTGTGCATGTTCTCACCCAAGCCCTGAGCACTAAGGAACATGACACATGATGATGATGGGTGCCTGAAGATCCCTGCAAGACTTTAGAATCTCTGGAAATAGGAGTCTGAGCATGGAGTGAACTCCAGAACCACAGGTTTGCATGTGGCACAGAGCCCTCCTTGGAGAATGCTCTGGAGAATAAGGTTTCTGTGGTTTGCAGCAGTCTCCAAAACCAATTCCATTGTGAATCTGACCACAACATCCATCCTCTCAACCTGTACCCTTCGGGATTTTATCCCCATCCTGCAGTGTCTCCATAGCTTTTTTCCAAACCTGCCCCACAGCATCATCTCTGAATACCTGTGACAGAGGAGAAAACAGCAGCGCAGCTGCTGCACTCCCATCCCTACCTACCAAAATGGTGTGAGGGGATGGTTTGAATTGTTTGAATTGAATTGAATCAGGCACCAAACCAACCCTGTGCAGTGAGGAATGGTGGAGCTGTCATTCCTGAGCAGCACTAGTGTGCCATGAATAACTCAGCTGGACTCACAAGGTGCTGGGCTATGGGTTCAGAAACATCTAAATCAATTCAAGACTGCTTATCCCTTACATCCCTTACATAGAACCAACACTGGATCACATGCAGAGATTTCCTTGTCTGGGAGGGGAACTTTGCTCCAAACCCTTTTGTTTTTATTCATTCCACTTAGGAGGAAGAAACTACAAGTATTTTTAATTTGCCCTTTCCTAGGCTCCAGGACAGTTTTCCCTATGCTGTAAGTTGTCCTACCCATAAAAATAATATCATCTACTGGTCTTCATTTTATCCCAATGTATAAATTATTCTTGGAAAGGTAGGAGGGGAGATGACAACACACTTCTTTTGGAGATCTCACAGCCAATCAGTCGCTCCCTTCTCCCCCTCCAAAATGCAGGATGGTGTTAGCACTGTGCTGATAGTGCAATATTCACCTTGTGTGGAGTCAGAAAGTGCAGGGTGTTTGTTTCTGCCTCAGTAAACATGGGGATCTCACAGACAAGGCTTTCTTGGATGTTTAGGCCCAGCCAAACCCCCCTGCTGTGATGCCAGCTTAGGACTGACTGTATTTACCAGTGAGATCCAAGCCCTTGGAGACACACAGAGATTCAGACACATTAAACTCTCTTCCAGCTGGAGGAACACCACTGTAGTTCACTGCATTTAATATTCATATTTCAGCAGTATCCAGATGCCCCAGTTAGTGCAACAGTGAGGTACTTAATGTGCAGCTCTCTGCTGGGACTATTGTGTTATCTTAGCTACTCCTTTTTACGAAATAAAGCTGCTGACTGGTCAGCCTCCTCATTCCTCTCACACCAAAAAGCTGTGGGAGAAAACTGCTTGCTCTGCCTGTCAGTTTTTTCCCATGAATCTGCTTCTTTTCACAATTTCCTGCATCCTGAAATAACATGGGGACATCCCACGTCATTTTGAGAAAGGTAAAACTAGAGAAGGATTTCACACAGGATAAAGCCAAATTCTTCTCAACCAGGTGTATCAGCCCCACATTCCTACCAGTACCAGGAGGCTCCCAAGCTCTCTCCATGCCCAAGTTCAAGGCAAAGGACACTTGGTTACCACAGTGAGGACTTGGAGCAGGAATTCATGCTCAAAACAGACCACAAGAATGAATTGCCTGCTGCTGAAGCTTCCATTTGTTACTTTCTCCTTCTTGTTCCTATATAACTTGTGTGTGCCCCCCAAAAAAGAGACTGCTGGTTATGAGAAGTACATGTAGGGAAGGGTATTCTTGGATGATCAGATGATCATTAGTACATAAATGATGTGTAGTGGCACAAAAAGCACATTCAAAGGAGAGAGTTTTGGTCATGCCACTAATGCAGAACAGAGCAAACCACTCAGATAATGGCAAAATAAAACCAAAGAAACTCTAACAACAGTGACAAGTTACCCAGCACTCACTGCAGGGGGCAACAGACACCTCTGCACAGCAGCTCACCCGAGTTATTCTGCGTAATCCTGGGGCTTAGAGGACACAGCTGAACCACACACAGTGTCCGGCTGATGCTCCCACGGAGGGAGGCCCAAAGCCAGGAGTCCCTGGGTTTCAGGCACCACTTTGTGACACCCACCCCAAAACTGGGAATCACCCCAGAAAACAGCTTTGCAGAGGACTTGGGAGTCCTGGTAGAACAAATTTCAATATTTTAATACTTGAGCCAAAGTTTTCACGTCCCTCTTGGTTTTAATGGTCCTTTTTGTGGACTGGCCAGCAAACCTGGGCATAACACAGCAGCAACAGGGGAGAAATGCCAAAGTTCAAGGAGCAGCCACTGTTCAATAAGCAGCAGGAGAGCTCAGCAGTCAGCACAGCCAGACTCAGAAAATGCAAATCTTACAGGAATTAAATCACGTTCTGGTTGATCTTTACAAAAAGAAAGTAACACATTTAAAACACAAGAACTTGTTGCTTAGGCTGCCTCTAGAAGAGAAACAAAGAAGTATAATTTAGACAAAGTGTTCAAGGCTATCAAAAAAGAAATAGTAAAAATGATTGCTTGAAGATTAGACTCACAAAATACAGAGCTTCTTTTTGCACTTAACAAAAAAGGAGAATATTTTATGTATGCAGGCCATACGGCAATGAAACAAGTTTAAAAGTACCATCAAAAAGGAGACATTGACAATATAATAGAGAAAAAATGCTGCCATCAGGATGATTTAAGCATAAGGAATCTATCACCTTGTCCAACAAAAGATACCTCTCTGCTACAAACCTTCCCCCAATTTATACTGAGTCAGTGCTTTAATACTTTTTCACCAGAAATGAGCCTGAGTTTGACAAATGGTGCTGCAGCAATGGAAAAAGTCATTGTGCAGAAATTGCTGTCTTCCAGTGTCTGTTTTTAATGAGGTGGGAAATAAAAATAAGGAAGGAGAGTCTGCTTGGAACCTGCTGAGTCTCTGATGGGAAGCATGGATGCACCTCCCATGGAAACAACTGGAATCCTACCCAGCTGTAAATACCAATAAATCACCACATACTCCACATTCTTCTTTTTTGACATTTTTATTTATCAAAGACAGGACAACTTCTGTATTTAGAGTGATGGGAGAGATCCCAGGACACTTTCATAGCTACAATAAACTCAACCAAAAGGTACATTGTGGATTACATCAGGGATTTGGAACAACACCCTTGTTGTCACTGGTGTCACGAGCACAAGTGAGGGTCCTCAGGAAGAGGATATCCCATTGGCAATGGACACAACTCTGGCAGGGATATGCCAGCAGCTCCAGAAGAAGAAAAAGGAAGATCTGGCATCCCACCTGACTGAGAGGGTCCCCAGGTACCAGACACTGTCCCAAGGTCTGTCTCCACCACGGAGCAGAGCAATATAAGTATTTCAGGATTTGACCTCTCACACCTACAGATGGAGCAGGTATTGTTCATGCTATATAAATACACACCTATACTGTGCATTGCCATTTATGGAAAGAAAGTTCTGCAAGATTTTAATAATCTTAGGTGGAAGCTTGAAGGGTTAAGTTTACATGTCACTGTTTTCAACAAAACTCAAAAGCTAACTAGGTGAGGAAGTAACCTACATGTGCCATTTCAACTCCTCAGCATTTTATGATTGATTTTCAGTATACCAATAAATACTCAGTGCAAAGCACATGCTCACTTAAAATCCTAAGCATGGGTAATGTATGAGGAAAATCCAAAAAGAAGCTATCACGTTGTCTACATGCTCACAGAAATATGTATATATTTTAAAAAAAAGAGAAGTGTTTCTCACTTACAGCAATATTTTGGTTTTGGCTTAAGAAATGTTGATGCCTTCTCCCAAAATAACAGCACTTGACAAGGTTATATCATTGGCTTGTATAAAAAAAAAAACAAAAAAAACAGGTACAGTGATGGGAACAAAGTGTTTACATGACTTGAAACTGAATATTTCCATATTCATCACAAAGACTGCAGCAAGGTACAGTTATGGTCCAACACTTCTTGTGTTGAGGGCAAATCCACTGCTTGGTTTGTGACAAGGAGGATCCAAAGCAAAACAAATCAAAACCCACAGAAATGCCAACCAAAAATAATGACAGTTTATGGGACAGGAAAAAAATGACAGTTTCCAGCAGAAAAGCTGTAGTGTTCCTTCTCCTTCACATCACCCACCGGAGTTTGCCCAGGCTCTCCACAAGGTAACATGACTTCCCTAGAGCTGATATTCCCCATGAGCAGGGGGACAGATTAAAACACCCACTAAGTGGTAACAGCACACAGAACAGAACAGACAGAACCTTGAGAAACAAAATTACACAGGAATATTTCTGCCTATGGACTGGAGCTGAAAATATGCTATATAGAAAAGAGTTAATGGTTTTGTGTAACTTCATCTTGAAAGAACAGTTTACAAATCAGGATTATTACAGGAGCATCCATAACATGGCCATTACAGAAGCAATACTGAAGGCTGCTTTGTTAACCCCAGTAATTGCACTCTCATTGCACAGGTCGTGTTGGCAGCAAAAGAATTCAAAATTATCCAACAGGAAGGAATCAGCAATTTCATTCACATTGCACTGGGATGTCTTCCAGCAGGAGAAAGTTCTCAATTTACCTATGGAACAAAAAAAATTAAACAGATTAAGAGAGCATTGACAGTAACACTGTTTTTGGTACTGAGAGAGAAGCAGTGCTTCGACTGCCACTGTTAGGGAATGAAACTGTGAGGAGAAGGCAAAGCTCAATCTGTGTCAGGGGCCATGGTGTAAACACAGAAATTGGATGGAGGCCTTGTGCTCTGTGTTGCCATGGCATCAGGGGGCAGTGGAGGGAGGCAGAAGCTGCATGGTCTGGTTCTGTGACTCCACACCCAGAAATGCTGCACAGATCCAGCACAAACCTCCTAGCAAGAAATATTCTGTGCAAAGAGTGCAAGGTCTGACCACAGTCCCACCCACAGCACTCTGCACAGCAGTGGCTAATAAGGTACAAAATGTACCTCCAATTTCGTAGCAGACTGGAAATGAGAATTTGATGTGAAATTTCAGGGACAGATCACTGGGCTTGGCCTCTCACCCGCCCCCCCCCCAGAAGAGACACTTTTTGTGAAGTCTTGTGTCTTGCAGTTCATGGGCCATTTGTGCCCCCAGCATCAGCCCTATGGTTTTGTTTGTGCCACAGCCATGCACTTCCTTTTTTAAGTTCAAGTGCTTAGAAGTGTCCTGTCAACGGAAGGAGACCAGGACATTAATTAGATCATCACAGGCCTAATTTTATTGATCAGTACAACAGGTTAAATATAGTTTATAATGAGCTTCATACATATTGCAAAAGTTGAGCTCAGGATTGGTTAGTTACATATCAGCAACTACGCTTACTTCTGCATTCTTATGGTTCTACTTTTGATACTTTCTACATATTCTCAGGGAGAATCTCTCTTCCCTATCTTCATGTTGCAGCAAGGGCATTCTGTCCTTGCCTGTCATTGGTCACTGACTGCTGACTTCTCCTTTCAGCTTACTGACTGCTGACTTCCCTCTCTCAGCTTGACCAGCGGCATTATGTCAGTATAGCCTTTTTCAGCTAACTAATTATTAATAAATCTCTCCACAGTGTCCAAATTTGCTTTCACTAGAAATTTAGCAGTGTGTATCCAATTTACCCACTGGCAAAAACAGGGTGGATCCTGAGTGATACCTGGCATCACCAGCCAGCTCAGCTTGCATTCACAGAACCATCTGGGCTGAACAAGACCTCTGAGAGTATCAATCTTTAACCCAGCACTGCCAAGCCCTCCACTAACCCATGTCCCCAGGTGCCACATCCACATGGCCTTTAAATCCCTCCAGGGATGGGGACTCCAGCAGTGCCCTGACAGCCTGAGCCAGCACTTGGCAGGGCTCTCAGTGAAGCATGTGCAGAAGACAGAGCTGGAAGAGTAGACAGATATAAGGGTGGTAAAACACTGGCATAGGCTGCCAAGGGGGGTGGTGGATGTCCCATCCCTGGAAACATTCAAGGCCAGACTCTGAGCAACCTGATCTAGTTAAAGATGTCCATCCTCAGACACAAATCACTTCACTCTCAGGAAAAGAGAATTTATTTTAATAGTGTCAATTCATAAACAACTGAGCCATTCATCTGCAGCTTTATTTTGTGGGCTACACATCCTTTACCTGTTTTCATAGACTAACAGTTTGTATTTGAAACTCAATGCTGTCTTTATTTTTTTCCAGCTCCCTTGTGTGGGTTTTTGTTTGCTTGCTTTTTTTTTTAAATCTGGACGTATAGCTACAACTCATATCTAAATCATTACATTATTGCTTGGATATAAGCATGACCTTCAAGAGTATTTGCAAGTTCCTTTTGAGTGAGGCTGAGATATGCATGCTAGGGCCAGATTAGAGGTGTCCAGGCAATGAAAGCTGATCCAAGTTGGTTTATTTTAGGTCTGTGGGACACTGTACATACCAAATTTTAACTGCAAGCAAGTGTCTTCAGTCGCTAAGCAGGTGCTGTTGGTCCTGCACAGGGTAGGGCTGTTGTCACAGTGGTAACATCTTAAGGCAGAACCTAAGACAACAAGGGTTTATCTTCACTGAGTATTAAACTACTGAGACAGCAGCAGCATTAAAAAGGAAAAGAAAAAAAAAAAAAAGAAGAATCACTTATCTGCATCTAATTGTCACTAAGCATATGCCTGGTTATTAAGCTTAAGACTTCAGCTAAAATTGTTAAACTCAAGACTTCAGTTAAAATTGACAAGCTTATGTCAGAGCACCAATTGAGGCTGGCAATTTTGATAAGCACATTTTGAAGCATGTATTTATGTCACTTTTAAAAACACCATTATATGCCTGCAGAACAAGATGTTCGTTTGCTCCTTTTATCTGCTCTTGAAGACTGCCTTTTCCAGGCAATGACAGATACTTGCAGCTGAGTCTTTTTCTATCAATTTTTTAAAATCCATTTCCTTTCCCTCTCATACTACACACTAGTTTCCAATTCACACAAGAGGAATCCCATTTTCCAGCAGCAAAACACCAGTTTTCTGTTGTGTTAAGCAGCACCACATCCTACCCCTGATTCTCTCTCCTGAGAATCTCCTGTTCTGATTGTTTTGACCCAAGACAATCAGAACAGAAACTGAGCCCTGCTTCGATGGTTACTGACATTCCCCACAGTGGTATTAACTAATCCAGGCCTTTCTCACTGTTTTTCCTCCCTCTGGCATTTTTTTTCCAGGATTTTCTCAGCCTCTGCCATAACATTAAACCACTAAGTCCCTCTCTTCTACTCACCAGAGCCACAAAAAGCAATCAGAACAATGCAGGTGGTCAGCAGGATGCAGTTCATCTTGGTCATGCTTCTTCCCTAATCTGAGGGCATAAAGAGGTAATAGAAGTTTATTCTATTTAAAAGCAAAGTGCCCGGTGATGAACTAAGGTTTCAAGATTCGTTTCAGTATAAAACTGAAAGCACAGTCCAGGAAAAACAGGGAAACACAAGAGAGAAAAATAACTGCACTTTCCAAGAGAGGATTTTTATTCTGAGAACAGGATTTTTATTCTCAGAACTGACATTTGAGCCCTGACAGGCTCAGATGGGTCTCCTCTCTGATTACACCATTCAACAGGCCTCCCAACTTCTCACAGCTACAAATGCACCTAACAAAAAGAAAGGTCTCAAATGCTTTTTCTCTTTTAGCAATTCCCCGGTAACCCTGGAGCCAGACTGCTCTCCTTTCTCCTCTCTCACGGGGTTGCAAGAGGTTTGGCTGCTCTGCAGAAGCTTTTGCCTCTCCTCTCCCAAAATTTCTCCCTCTCACTGAGGGACTGACACAGGCAGTAACTCAGCAAGTGCCTGCAGCAGTGGCTCAGGTCTCCATGGCTGCTGCAATCTGTAGGCAGCAGCGAGATGGGAAGGTCAGGAATTTTTTTAACATAGGCAGCTCCAAAGCAGGAGTTCTCAGACTGATTTCTGCACACAGGCTCTGCACTACAATCACAGCTCCTGCTGAAAAACCTCTGCTACTGCAGGGGGGGATGTTTTGAGGAGGCATCAAGCGGACACAGCAGGGAGAGAGGGACCTCACTTGTGCTCGAAGGACATGATTTGTGTTTGTCTTTAAAGCCCAAGTGGCATTCAAAGTTCCAAAATATTAAAGGTATTCAGATAACAAGTTTTACATCCAATAAAATGGTAGTAAAACTGTCACTGCTCTTAATTCTGCCTGCAACTGTAAGATTTTAACATGGCAGACCTTAACCATTTTAGGATGGAGCTTTTTCCTCCCAGGACACTGATTGTGGACTTGACAAAATGGGTTCACAGCAAAAAAATATTTAAACACTTCTCAACCTTAAGTTTAGCTAATTTTTCTACTGACAAAAAATCCCAAAACTCATCAAACAAAAAACTCAAACCTATCCAAAAGAACCTTAAGAAAACTCATTCAATTACTAAAAAAAAAAACCACAACCTGCTCTCTTTTTTCTCCCCTCTATATGACTTACTGTTGAGCAGAGGGGAAACTATAAAAAACAAAACCATAATGTGCAAGATGAGCTTATTTTCTGGGCTAAACAACTTTGCAAGAAGCCTTTCAAAGCCAGAGGGTTGTTCCACAGTGATGGAGATCTACAGCAACTCTGTTCAGTCTGGTAGTTACAGCAAGAGCCCTTCTGGACAGCAAACAGAACCGCCCTGGGAATCTCTCCATCTTCCAGGAGTCCTCAGTCACCCATGTGTCAGCAGACAAAAACAGCTTTGCCTTTTAGCAACACCAAGTCATGACCAGCATAAATATAAGGCAGATGAATAAAAATCATCAGAGCCAGCAAAAGATCAGTAATTCAATGCATCTGTTTCTGGGAAAATAATTGTTGTGTGTTTTCAGAAATGTGTAATCGGGAAATTCCAACCTTTGAAAAGCAAATACTATATCTAAAAACAGCAATTCACAATGTGGCTTAGAAGAAATTAAAGAAGAAAACGCCTCCTAAACTGAATTTTCTAAATTATTCGTATCACCCGGCCCATCTCAATGACAGGAAACAGCAACCGTCACAGCGTGGAAGGCTCAGTGCCCGGTAGTGAAACAGAATTTCTCTGCAGTCCCACCTGGGAGGAGGCAGGCGGACAAGACCCGCTGCTGCTGTCACCGCCGATGCCAGCGTGGGGGGAAAGGGGAGAGGGCAGGGGGAAGTGGACCAGGAGCGGCATCCCCGCGGGGAGCGGCTCAGCCCGTGCCGGTACCGGTGCCGGTGCCTCCTGGCCGCGTTCCACCGCCCAGCGCGGCCGCTCCGTGCCTCGGCCCCGCAGCGCAGCGCAGCGCAGTGCGGTGCGGCCGCCCGCAGTGACTCAGGGCACGGCCCCGGCCCGAGCCCACCTGCCCCGGGCCGGGCACACACTCCCACCCCACCGCCCCCCGCTGCTCCCGGGAAACGCCGCCGCTCTCCCGCTCTCTGCCCCTGCTCTCCGCCGCAGCGGGACCTGCGCGCTCCCCCCGCCGCCACCGCTTGGCCTCGCCGGGCTCCCGGCGCTGCCGCCGCTGCTCCGCGCTGGTCCCGCTCACCTTCCGCGGGCAAATCCTGCCGTGCGCGGCGAGCGGCGATGCGGAGCGAGGCTGCCTCAGCCGGCGCTGCTCTCCCGGCGGTGCCGCCTCCGGGGCGGGGCGGGAGCCGCGGAGGGAGCCGAGGCGGGAGAAGCGCTCCCGAGGGCCGGGCGGCGGCAGGGTGGTCTCGGCCGGGAAGGGGTCCAGGAACGCTTGTGCCACCCTCCCTCACGCGTCATGTGGCCATCGCCGCTTTGGGGTTGGAAGGGAACTTCAGGACCATTCGTTCCTGCCATGGGCAGGCGTGAAAAGTGCATGTTACATGGCTCTACGCAGATATTTACTATATGTATTATGGTGTATTGAGTAGTGTCCTTTAAACATTTACCATACTCTTAAAAGGTACTTTTGTAATTGTGAAAAATGTGTATTTTATGATTGGCTTTTTGTAAATATTAAAATTAATATTAGTATGGTAAATGTAGTTTTATAGCTGGGAGAAACGCGTATTTTATGATTGGCTTTTCGCAAATATTAAAATGAATATTATATGTGTTGTGTTAGAAAGTAACACCGTATTAATTCTTTTAAGTAGTGTGTTAAATATAGTTTTAGGTTATAACAATGTTAAAATAGAAACTATATAGATGGGATATATTTTTAAGAGGGGAATGAGGTACTTGCAACAGATAGCAGCCACAGGACACAAATCTTTCAGAGAAAGAGAATTTATTGCTCCATTATCAGAAGAAACGAACTTCTTCCTGCCTCGCTCAGCTCTCAGGATTAAGAGGAAGACCTTGACACTGACCAGACAGAATCCTGTGTTTGAATGGAATTTATGCACCATGTATGAGATGTATGAACATGCAACAGGCTGTTGCTTTTAAGGGTTAATCCTCTGTTAACGGGGGTCCTTTTTTGGGCTTATTTTGAAAGAGGTACCTGGACTGCCCATAACTCTTTGTTTTTATTGTTTCGTATTGTCCCAAAACCTTATTGTCCAAATTTTTATTATTCTAATTTTACTACTATTTTTGTAACCATTTTATTACTATTAACTTTTAACATTTTAAAAACAAGTGATTGGCATTTTTCACAGCAGGGACACCTTCCACTATCCCAGGTTGCTCCGAGCTCCATCCAACCTGGCCTTGAGCACTTCAAGGATGGCCACAGCTTCTCTGGGAAACTTGTGTCAGGGCCTCACCATGCTCTGATGAAATAATTTCTCCCCAATATCCCATCTAAATCCACCCCATCACTTAAAGTCCATTCCCTTTGCTCTGTCACCCCAGGCTCTTGTCCAAGGTCCCTCTCCAGCTTCCTTGGAGGCCCTTGGAGATACCGGAAGGTGCTCTAAGGTCTCCCCAGATACCTCACGGTATGAATTAAGAGAAAAATGAAAACAGTGAAGGGTTTTAGAACACACAAAGGACAAACCAGGAGTGGAAAGTGGCACACTGCTCCACAGGTACCTGAATCTAGATTTAAACATTCACAACCCAGGAAAGCATTGAACAGCAATAGAAATGAGGACCCCAAAATTATTTTACTAATACTTAAATGCATGCTATCTAGAAAAAAAAAAAAAAAAGGTTCAGTGCTGACTTGAGGACAATATGAAATACCTGTAAAACTACCAGTTATATTTAAAAAGGATTCTTAGATTTATTTTTATCCCACCTAAACTGTCTATTTATTTACTAAACCTAAAGCAAATCCTAAATCACTCAGAACTTACATCAGATTCTCTTGGTGTGTTGATTATCAGTCAGCTCACTATATTATTTTCTGTCTAAAAGATTTTGCCTCTGTTTAAGCCATAAATAAAAAAGAGATGTAAGAGTAAGATGCTTGTGGATTATTTGATGCAGCTTATTAAATGAGAATCCCCTCAATTAATATGATAGGAAAAAAAACCCATATTCATTCACTTAGCTGAGGAACTGGGATCAAGGAACTTCAGCCACTGCTGAACACTTACCAGTTTTCCTTCCCCAAAATCTGGCAAGAGTCCTCCAACAGAGCACACATTTATCTGTATCATCACAGTTAAACAGTATTTCAAACTTGACCTGAATTTTGCACCTTAAATTCTTTGCATAACTTTTGAGAAATTAAACAATGACAGAAAAACAATAACACCAGAACACTAGAATAACTTGCACAGCAACTCTCAGTTAGGCTTTTCTATTTCACTGGCTGGCACACCACTTGTTTTTCTCTCTGTGATGCAGTGATGGCAAAGAAATCATGGCCAAAGGTGCCCTCCATGAAACCATTCAGCCAGCAAAATCCCACAAAAATGTTGAAGGAATCCTAAAGAACAATTATAAAGAGACTTTCAGGATAGGGACAGAAGAAGGAGCAGAGCAGGCACATGTTTGTGTTGGATATAGCAGGGTTTCACCACAAGCTCAGCCACGGGTGTTCAACAAAGCTGGTTTTAGCTGGCCAGGTCAAGTCCTAACCAAGCACTAGAGCCAGATGTGAGCCAGGAGAAGGTGGCAGAGCTTCAGCTGAGCCTGCAGGAGGGTGGCTGAAGGGAAGGACATTGCTGTGATTCCAGTGACTACAGGACATGTTGGGCAGCTGGAGTGAGTGACCCTGCCCCACACCTGTGCTCACCCAGAGCAGTGAGGTGCTGTCTGTGGCACGGGGACCTCGACTCCGCTCTCTCCTGCTGCTCAGTGAACATTCCCACAGTCCCGCAGTGCTGCCACACATCACCAACTCCTTTGTTTTCCATTTCACACTGACTCCATGATTCATACCTCTTGGGAGGGGTGAGGAGCCCCTGGCTTCAGCCCCACTTCAAATGTACATCATGAGGAGCTGCAGCACCGCTGGCAGCTCCAGGCAACACACCCTGTTCTGAAATAGCTGCCTGAAGCAAAGCAACACCCTCTGGCCTGCTACACACACACACTGGGCTCAGGGCAGGAGCAGCAATCCCTCCATTCCCTGCCTGGCTGCCTCCTCACTCCAGACCCCTCTGCCACCAGCTGTGCCCAGAGCCGAGGCCTCAAACCCTGGCACGGCAGCGCTCAGGGGCTGAAAGCACAGCACTGTCCTGGACCTTGACTTCTCCCACAGACAGCAAGAATTCCAGCTCAGAACCACTCCCCAAAAATGTGTGAAATTGCCAAGAGTTAGCAGTGATTATTGTGTAGAGTCCCATGCCCTTGAGCTGATTCCACTGCACTGGAACATCGAGATCCTGGGAGGAAACTTCCCAAGAACAGCCTCCAACCATGAGGGTTTATCTGTGCCTGGAAACACACAGTGCACTGACAGCCCTGCAGTAAGTTCTAGTTCCACTAAAACCTTCTTGTACTGATCCTTGGCCAAACTTGTGGAAATTTCTTACCCCTCACAGCTAATAGTGTGGTAATCCTCAAAAATCCTCGTGTTTTGGAAGCATTCCAGCAACTCAGTGTTTTGAGGGACAACACAAGCTGGTTTAGTTTCTGGAGATGTTTCACCTAATGACTGTTGTTGTAGGGATCAGACTCAATATTTGTTTTTCCACCGTGTGCCACTGTGGAAAATGCATCAGGAAAAGCTCTGAGCACATGAAGAATCCAATACCTGGACTTGCAAAAAAAAGAGAAATCTGGAAATTAGTCAATAATGGAAAATTTGAGTTGGAACCACAATATACCAGTCTACTCATAAACCTACAATATATGGTTGTCAAAAGAAAGAACTGACTACACCAGTGCTAGTCACAAAATTATTGCTCAAGTTTTGGCAAAAACAGTCCCACTTAGCACTTGAGAACAAAAGAGGCAGTTGTTTATTAATGACAACAGAAACAAAAAAAAGATAAAGCAAACAGATACTTCTTTAAATATAAATCTTCTAGCCATCTGCTGTTCTGCCAGCCTCCTATTTATTTTTTTCTTTTTTATTGAGTTACAAAAATTCATCCAGGGCTCAGGAAAACATGATACATAACATAAATTTGTCACCTATGACAACAGCAAACATCATGTAACAGAAAAAAAACCTCAAAACATATTTACAAATCCATACTCTGTAGTCACTGAGAAATTCCTTACTTAACGAGTGGCAGATTATGCATGGACACTACATTCCCAGAGGCATTCTCCAGTCAGAGTCACTTAGCATAAAATCCAACTGACAAATAGATTGTCTATAAATAAGGCCAGTTTCACTCCTAATTTATACATTTTGATGACCAGAATTTTTTGCTATTACTATGTTAATAAAAAAAAATAGCATAACAGCACCTAATCTCACCCAAATGGGATATTCAGACCAAACTGCAGGTTTCATTCTTAGCAGCAGTTATCCAGAGCAGAAACTCACGAGAAAGGACAACAGGATACACCCTTCTAATGCTTTGTACAAACCAAATCCCTACACCATATTTGCAGTATGATCATAAGAAGGCAATATTTTAAAAATGTGAGATATGAGTACCTTGGACTATCAAGCTGTTTCACACTTCAGAAAAAGTAAACAAAGCCCAAACACCTTCCTCTTCCCCCACTTCCAAACCAAGGAAATAGAAGTTATACTCTTAATGAATATGAGAACTGGCACCAACATTCATGCTAGTTGCCCTGATGTGCAACAGAGTTCATTTACAACAGTCAGAGATATTCCTATGCACTAGCCCTGAAGAGTCCAGCTTACACAAACTGTTTGGGCAGAAATCCCAATGGCAGTATCCAGAGGGTACAGGAATGTCCAACACTGTATGTGGATCTCAGGAGTCATCAATGCCTGTGGAATCTTCATCTTCATCCACTGCAGATTCACTGGGATTTGCTGCCTGATACAAAACACACTCAGGGTTAAATAAAATCTTCCCTTCAGGTTAATTTTAAGAAAGCACTAACAATTGCCTAGAAAAATCTGGGCTGCATTATCACACCCATTAGCTGAAGCAGACATTGTGATCTATGTCCTAAAACCAAGGTTAATTTGCAACAGAGGTCATTTTGCTAAACTACTTGACCTTTCACTCCCTAAGGATCCACTGGGTTTCAATATTCCATACCTAAATTATGTAAAGCCACAGTTCAGTAGCTCAGCTGCACCCATTTTCTTGGTGGTTTAGGCTGTCTTTTACTAAAGTAACTTAAAAAGAAAAGGGTCATGACTACTTTTAAAATAGGAGTGGAGCAACAGAGAACAGCAAATTACTTTCCCAATCTACTGAAGGGAAGGAAGTTAGGAAGGCAGTTACAATTCCCAAAAATGTGAGCAAGAGCTGTCATTTTCTGTTAGAAGCACGACATCTGCTGGCACCTACTATTAGAGCCACTGGGAATGAGTGTCTGAAATCCTGGGATAAACCTGTCACAGTGTGCAAGCAGCTGCTTGCTCCTGAGGAAAGCTCACAGCTCCTCAGTGCTTGCACTAATGCTGGGGATAAAATAAATCAAGAGCTCTTCTCTAAATATGTCAAAGAAAAAGGAGAAATTATATAATTAACCCACAATCTCCAAACTAAAACTACATTGCAATTAACAGCAATTGAAGTATCTTGGTGATTTGCAAAGTCATTAAGTGACTTCATAAAATGCACTTTCAGCAAGAACTAATGCACATCATAGGCTCTACAGTTTTTAAACTGTCATTAACTAGAGCATGTCTGAATAGAGAGCTACATTATTATGGCTGCAATTAATGAGTGTGCTCCCACCAAGGAGGGAGCTCTGAAACCCAAGCAGTTCATGCAATGCCATGCTTGCAGGCACCAGTGAGGAGCTCTGAATCGTGGGGAATGTTTTGTATGGAATCAGCAACACAAACACTATTCAGCACTGTAATTGTAATTTTTATCATTTTGGGGTTTGTTTTACCCAACTGCATCTCTGCTTACCATTCATGCTGTGGACACCTTGAATGCTGGACACACCATATGAAACCTAGGGATTGTGACATTAAAGAATCTGTCCTTGTTGTAGAGGCAGTGGAAAGTGTAGTAGCCCTCCATGTATCCAGAGGTTGTGGTAAACGTGGTACAGCTGGTGTACTCGTAGACCTTCCCTGGGCTGATAACTGGGAACTCTCCTGTGGGTAAAATATCACATCACAATGGTAAGGACTGATGGAGAGCTAACATTTAGCAATTGCTAAAGAGTTGCACTCCACAACAGACTCAGGCAGATCACTTTGTATTCCAGTGGATGCATAAACTGATGCTCAGCAATTAGTGATATTACAAAAACTGGAGAGGGTTAAGCAGAAGGATGTTCAGATACCCCTTACAAACTTGAAAGCCAAAACAGAGGGACACATCTCTTTTTCTCTGACTTTGATACAAAGCCCACAACCCAACAAACAGGCAATAACAGAATTTTAATAACAAGAACATTAAATACTCTCTCCAGTAATTTTTCACTTACCAACTACTCCAGGACCTTGAACTTCTTCCACATCACCTTTGGCATTTGTTATTCTCCAGTATCGACTCTCCAGCTGACAGGCATTCTCAGGAAGGGCATCTTTGGACATTTCAATTCTAGAAGCCAAAGAACATAACACAGTCCTTTCAAGAAATGTTTTAGTGCCCTTGGGATCACCAAGCAGACTGGGAAAAGAAAACACCCACTAAAATGGCCCAAATCAGTTGGCAGGATCCATCTCCATGCTTCAGTATCTTTTACCCTTTTCTAAATCACAAGAGCTGCTTGCAACTGCTTTCCCCTACCCATTACTGCATTTTAGCAATTACCAATTTGACTGGTACTTTGTGTACCTGACCAAGTAATGATCAGGATTATTTTATTGAAAAGTACAGCATATTGTGCACCTCCTGTTCATTTCAGGACATTTGTGAATGCTGTGCATAAATTTGTTTTGAACATCCCACAGGTCTACCTTGCATTGTAAGAATAAATTCAGTTATTTTTACCTGATTCTGTAAGTGAAGAAATAATGTGGTGGATGTACAGAGCTGAGTTCAGGTAGAAAAGAGGTGGACACAGACACAGTGATATCTTCTGTGGTAGCAACACAATCTTTATCATGCACATACCTGCAGAGAGGAGAGCATTAACTCTGCAGACAGCTCTGCACACTCAATACACAAAACTAAACACAAAAAGTGGTTCATTATTAATAATTAATATTAATAAAAACATTTCTTTAAATAGGGATGTGTCATTATAAAAAGAAAACAACCCAGAAACTCTAGCAGCAAATTTATTTACAGATCCAAGGACTTGGTTCTACAGCATTCCAGTTTGACAGAATTAAAGTTCTTGATTGTATTTAGAAGAAATTGCAAGTGCATGAAGATTCAAACACCAGAACAAGTCCTGCTCATTTACATATTCAAGAGACCAATTAGCTGAAACATTTGTTTTTTTAGTAACTCTGAACAGTCCTGCAGCAAAACCACACTCATGGCACACAGAATAAATATCATGTTGTTTGCTAAACTTCAGGTAACTTATAATGCAAAATTCTGGTCCCATTAATGCAATCTGAAGATTCTGGTTAAAAAAAATAAAGTTGCTTTAAGCATTCTGATTTACATGTTCATTTTCAGTAGTTTCACGGGCTTTCTCCTCTCCCCACCACCAGTTTTTGTATCAGATACCTGAAACTACTTGGGGAGAGGTAAACATGCAGAGAAGCAGCACCAAAACCTGGCACTGAGGTTACAAATCCCAGTCACAATACCTGAAAATCTGGTCTCTGATGATAGGATAACCTCCAGTGACAACTTTGTTTACATAAGATGTAAACCATTCCAAGTAAGATGTACCTAGATGGCAAGGAAGGAAAACATTCCTAAGGATGGGCAAATTTACCACTAAGCACATTTACAGTGAATACTTCAAGGAAAAAGTTTAAAGCTTTGATTATTTTTATTAAAAACTCTCAGGCTTATTGAGATGACTCAGTCAATATTCCAGATCATTCTACCAACAAGGATCATTTGGAGAAACCAATTAAGAACTGAAGAGTTCAGGGTGCACCCTCCAGAAATGACACAGCCAACAAAGAATCTCTTCACTAAGTATTTAACATCATAATCAGGGTCTCATCACTTGGATTCCATATGGAAACCTTCTAAGGAATACTGCAGCATTTCCTCACCTTTAAAAGAGGGATAAATCAGAGATACACTCTGCACTCCTCTACAAGCTCAGAAGACTAAGGCTGTATGCCATTCTGGGATTTTGTACACTTGTAGCCATTGTCTGAGAGCAGCTTTTCACACACCCACAGCCATTATTATGGAACAGCTTGATTGCTAAGCACACTCTCAAGCTGTCACATTTAATTCTCAAAGAAGAGTTTTACAGGCCAGCTTTCTGCACAAGAATTTCTCAGCCATAAATCTTCCAAGCATTGCAATATACAGTTCAATAGAAAAGCAGAGAGTTCAACTGTTTGTCAATATTACTGATTCAAAACTGGATTGAAGCTGAGCTACCAAGAAATTATTATCCTTGCCTTCCCTGACGTGTTATCAAGTACTCCCACTCCTGCTAGATTAAGTGTACTTACCCCTTCTTCCTTAGAGCATGAGCTGTGTGTGCTGTCCCCTTTGATCTTTTGGAATGCTAAGGGACTCCAAGTTTATTATTCTCCTTTCTATTACTAATCCACAAAATGCAAACCTTGTATAAAGTATACTGTGTATAAAGTAAACCTTGTATAAAGCTCTGAAAGGAGGAAGTGAATCTATTTACCTGCCACCTTTAAAATGCTAAGAGAAATGCTGTGCATGGAATTTCCCCTCCACCCCATGGTAAACCAAGATTAAGCCAAGTGGAACATTTCTAAATATGTTGGATGATCCCACACTGACTATTTTATTTTGAATATTTAATCTGAAGTGTTACCTGTAATGAACATAACAATAGTAGATGGATTGCGAGCCATTTGCTCCTAAAAGGGAAAGAAGGTTAAGGACATATTAGAGAGCATTGGACTTTCAAGGTTACAATTTAAATATCACTTTCCCTATCCTCACTAAACCTGAAGTCTTGACACATCACTGTAGTCCCAGTCAGATCCTCAGACATGTAAAACTCACAGTGCTCCCATGACCACAGAATTTACAGCTTCAACTTCCCACAAGGCTCCTGCACTACCAATCAGCACAGAGGTACTGTGGGAACACAAACACATCTTCCTTACTGGGCACTGGTAGAAGATCTCGTATTTGTTGCGTCCCTCCACGCTCTCCAGGGCCATGTACTGGCTGAGGCCAGTGTGGATGCAGAAGGTCAGGGGCAGGCACTGCTTGAGCCCCAGCCTCTGCTGGAAGCCCCCGGCCGCCGTGTCGATGTCCAGCAGGTCCTCGGAGCGGTAGTGGTTGGACAGGGCCATGCTGCCCATCAGCCTGCGACAGCAGAAACAGGGAACACCAACATCACTCACAAGGCAAAGCTGCCCGGTCATCTTTTGGAAACTGCTTCTTTCAATGCTCTGGATGGATATGAGACTGAGCTGAAATCTGTAGCCATGATATCTTCTGAAAAATACCTTCCTTAGGGTTTTTTCTCCTGAGAAGCTGAGAGGCCTCAGGAACAAAATGTAAACAATGATTACCTGCTGCTGTGGAATGCAACAGGTGCAGCTGTGATTGGTCTCATGTGGTTGTTTCTAATTAATGGCCAATCACAGCCCAGCTGTCCAGACTGTCTCTGTCAGTCACAAGCCTTTGTTATCACTCCTTTTCTATTCTTAGCCAGCTTTCTGATGAAACCCTTTCTTCTGTTCTTTTAGTATAGTTTTAATATAATATATATCATAAAATAATAAATCAAGCCTTCTAAAACATGGAGTCAACATTCTCATCTCCTCCCTCATCCTGGGACCCCTGCAAACACCATCACAGAAATCCAAGTTGAACATCCACATGCTGCACCAGGTTATTAGTTCACATCAGCCAAACCTGAGTGTACACTCCACACCCACACTCCCAGCTGGGAACACCAGGGAAAGGCAAATGAGATGCAAATTCCTGCAGATGCTGTTATGAAAGCAGTGACTCAGGTGCAAGCTGCCACATGTCAGCATGCTAAAAGCTGATCCTATCCTGGGCAACAGGTTCCATTCCTCTTTCTCCTTAGGAAGTCTGGCCTGGAATTAGTATGTTCTACAGAAGCTGTGCCAACATGCCAACACAGAAACCTGAAGCACCTAACAAGGACAAGTCCCACATAGTTTCTGTTTCTGATCTAACAACCTGCTGCACAAACTTCCACTGCCTACCCCTCATCTTCCCAGTATTCATCCCCCGTGGGACCACACCTTCCCCTGGAAACCTTTCTCCAAGCTGGAAGACTTCCCCAGAGCTTTCTGTCTGCTCCTGCAGCCCCTCCATAGCCACATCATTACAGTGGAGGCTTTTTGGGAGTGAAACAGTGGAAGAGAGGGTGCAAATGGCTGCGGAACACCATTTGAAATCTACAGAACTAGGGCACCTATCTCCTCTCTAAAAAATTTTGAAGTGTCTTCTAGAAAACAGAACTAGAAATCATCCTTATGGTTTCATAAAATAGTTTCCTGTATCCCTTCTGCACATAAAACACTCAAATTGGAGAAAGCTGCACCTTCTTTATGAGTGAAGGTTTCAGCAGAGCAGTATTTGTGCACTCCTCCCTACAGACATTGCAAAGATTTGCTGCAGTTTTCCATCTTTTGCTTCTGTTTGCAGCACTTCATCAGGTGCTTCAAGCACCTAATTTTTCTACAGCAGAAATACCAGAAACTTTGGTCATCAGCCTTCTAACCTTAATGTAAAAAGGAGTTTGTCACTGTAGAAACTGCATAAAATATTAAAATCTTCTACTGAGGAAACTTAATTTGCAGAACTGAAAATTTGATTCTACCTTAATATGACTAACTGGTTTCAAGTCATTCCCTAACCATTTTAAAGAATAAAATAATTACTAAAGAATGAAGATTAAAGAGTGCAAGGGGCTAATTTATTTCTGTAATACAAAGCCAAACTTCAGGGGAGCAACTTGCAGTGCTATGATTAAAAGTCTAACAGCTGGAAGTTTAGAGTTGTTGCAAAAAACTGACAAGGGTTCTCATTAGGAAAAGGGGAAGTGGAAAAATAATTTGAGCAATTAGAAAACCACACTGGGCTTCCAATTACTTCCAAGATTAGAAGACAGCCAATTCTGGAAGTGTCACTTAAGCAGTGACTCAGTCACAATACATTTAAATGCTTCATTTATCCTGTTCTGGGGACATTTCACCTTTTAAAAAGTGAAGTGTCTAAGAAATACAAAAGGAATTAATACTTGGTAAGTAGTTTCAGTCCTTACCCTGGAACAACCAACTTCTGCCCATTATGGATACGGAAGGAGCACCGATAGTCATCGGGGAGCTTGCAGCGGATTTGTGCCTCCACAGCATCCAGATCCTCCTCCCTCACACTCTCTGGAAAACAAAGGATGGTGCAGGCATTTCAAACACAAAGCATGGAATCTGTAAATGCCCTCATCCAACCAGTGTGGACTCAAGTCAGTATCTGGTGGTTTCACTGTGTGCTGGGTGGTACACAGTGAGTATTGCATAGATGTGAAAGGAAAGTGATGACTCTAATTGATTATTTAATACAGCACCAATCTCAGTGCAGTGCAACCTCCACAGGCCTGAAAGCAGCAAATGTTTATTAATGGAATGAACCTTTCCCTCACAACACTGCCACAACTGAGTCCCAGTTACAGCTCTCAATCTCTATTGATTTCACTCTTCCATCACCCTAAGGGTTGCTTCTTTCAGTTTCCACTTCCATCAGTGACACAAATGCTGGCTGCAGCCCCCATTCACCTGGAATCTGAAGCAATAAATGGGTTGTAAAAGGGGGATTTTCAAGTCAATAACACAAAGGGGTGGAGAAGAACTATTCTTACATTTCCACATGCACTTCAGGGGCGTTCCAACACCCTCACTTCCAGCAAAAATTGGTCTGATCCAACCCATTTTCTTAAAGCCCTTTTCATAATCATTATCTGTTTCATTAACAGGACATAACTCATGGAAACAGTATCCCTTACAAATGATATGAAAAAGGCCTAAATTTTATCCAAAACCTGCCATCATTATGTAAGAGTGGAAATTGGTAATTTGAAATTTGTTTTTGTTTTTCCATACATAAATAAAAGCATCACATTCTGTCTTGAAAAATACTTAGCAAAATGTAAGGATCCAGCACTATCCAAGCAAACCAAGAAAATACAAAATTTAAATGGGAAGGAGATAATCTGTCTCTTAATATTGTCTCTTAAGAGATCATTTGTCTCTTAATTTCACAGATCAGGTTAAATTAGACATCATGGTTTAAAAGTCAGCTTCATACAAAAAACTGAAATGCAGTTGAAAATGTAAAAGCTTTTTTGTCCCCTATACTAGAAAAGCCAAAACTCACTGTAGCTGTGATTTACGACCTAGAACACAGGAAGTACTTCAAGGATTAAAATAGAAATTGAAACTGAAAACAGAATCTAGGAGGGGAGTAAAAACAGAAAGGAAAAAAATGTTCCAACACTGGGCCACTGTAAGACCTACAGAAAAAAATAAAACTCAACAACATTCTTTTTGTCTGGCTTCGGATTAGAACATCTACTTTCATGTGGCAGTGCTATAATGAGTTCTTATGAAAACCTCACAAATAAAATCCCACGAGCAGGTCCTCAAAGCAATGGAGTTACCACACTAAAAAAATAACAAACAATAGGACAGAGCAGCCTAGAAGTGTGATAAAGACAGAGCAGTCACTAGAAAAAAAATCACCTTGATTTCAGAGAATCTTTGGATCAGTAGGAACTGGGCAAGGACTCTGCCTGGTTTGCAAGGAAGGGAGAGCACATCTACCTGACTTTCAGGACTCTGCTAATTAAAGCACACACCTTGCATGAAAGCAGCATGAGGCCTAATAACAGGCAGGGCTGGGTGAACCAAGCTACTGCCAGGTGTGCCAGGTACCTTTCAGAGAGCTGATCATGCGCGGGCACCACTGCCCCAGGTACTGCTCCAGGTCATCCCAGGCCTTTTTCAGCGTGGCATAGTAGTGGATGTACCTTCCCAAATCAGAGTAGGTGCTGATGAAGATGGCTCTCCAGCTCTGGTTCCGTCTGCTTTTTTCCTCCCTGAGGGCACATGGAGAAAATGTGTTCAAATGGCAGCTTAAAGAGACTTCTAAACCCAAGGAGTTGGTATTTGTTACTTGGCAGGAACGGGATGCATAACATTAACCCAGGAACACTCTGTGCCATGTAAAGCTACACAAACTCAATTAATTCCAGCATCTATTCAACAGCAAGTTGGAACAGAATTAGGAAACATTTGGGCTACTTAGGGGAAAATTTAGAAACAATACTCCCTCACACAGAGTGCCTTCTGAACAGAGCTCTGTCTGGTAGTGAACCTCAGAGCTGGTGAAAAGCTAATTCACATCCTTCATTACTCAGCTTTTCTCAGCTATGCAGAAGCTGAGAGTATGAGCTGGGTGTAAGATGGACTGAAAATCAGCTGAACATCTTTTAGAAATTTATTGTCATAGGAAAAAAAAGCTTAAAACAATCCCACTTACTCTGAAATGAGCCAGTATTTTTTGCAGTGTCTTTTCCACAGTGGGTCATGGCTTGATAGCTGATTTAATCTTCTATTCAAATAGCAGCAACTATAAATATAAAATCATTAAATGTGATTGCAGCAAAACAAACAGGCAGAAATGCTGTATCACGCATCACATTCTCATAGAAAAAATGCAGAGTTTGAAAATGATTTGGCTGTCCTTTAAGAGCTGTGCTTACAATGGTTAAAGCTCTTCATCACAGTTGTGTAAGTCATGAACTACTTTTCCACACACTTAAAGAACTGGCAGCAATTAAGTATTTTTGTAAAGCAGGTCACCCTGCAGACCTACACCAGAGTAAACAGTGCCTGAACGATTCCAGCATGACTCCACTCCACCAGTGGAAAGCATTCCAGTAGCACAAGATGCTATGATTTAAATCCCTTTTTATCTGGATGGTCAGGCTCTGCCCCATCTTTTCCACAGTAAGCTACAGAAACCATGTGCAGTTTGAGTATTACAAACTTACTTTCCTCTTTAAATTGTTTAAATAACAAACTTTGAAGAAAGTCTCCAAAAGACACCATCAGTTCAGATGTGGCAACATCACTTCCTCTGGTAGCTTGTTCTACAGTGCCGGGTGTGTGTTTCAAAGACTGTCATTAACCCCAAATGAGGACACCAAACAAGGTCCCAGTTATTGCTTTTGGGGGTTTTATAAACTAAACTGGAATTGTATTAGTATCTCAAAATCAACCTCAACAAAGTGATTCTCCCATATTCCCTGACATCACCCCTTCCATCCACATCCCCACCAACACATTCAATTCACACCTGGCTGTGCAAAAATTTCATGACATGGCGACATGGGGATTTTTTATATTTTTAGGGGTGGGGAACTGAAATATCCCAATGGAAAAAAGCCCTTGCAGAAATCTATTGTACTGGTGTTTATCAACCAAGCCTGTAATTTCTGGAAGGGAGTAAGTCACAGCACCACAGAAACATGGGACTTCAAACATGATAAAAGTGAAATTCAAGCCATTCTCACTAATTACACAAACAATGGAGAAGTTGGCATGTGATCAAATATCTAAGGGCCACCGTAACAACTGTTATCATTTTTGTCTATGCTTAATGTCTTTTTTGCTGATATCCTAACAGAATTCTCCCTGATATCCTTGTCATTCTTGACTAATATTTATTAGGGGTAATAAAAAACCAAAATTCCCACATTTCTGGTAATACTCTGTTTTCTTCTTATGCTTATTCCTCACTCTTTGATTAAACACTGTGATTTCAATCACTGCCAAACCTTGCACCTGCCTGCTGAGGTTTTACCCAAAACCACACTTCATCTCCACATGATTCATAACCCTTCAGCCCAAGAGGCACCTGCCACTTTCATCCAAGTTTTTTTTTTCCCTTGAAAAGTCACCCTGTTTCATTTCGTTTGGTTTTCCTCAAACCGTAGAATACATTTACTAGCAGCAAGACCACCCTTTGTTGGCCCGTTGAAACACAAGCTTCGGGGAAATACTGATTTCCCAAATTTACTTACTGCTTCCTTTAGGTACAAACACATAATGAGGAGAGAGAAACAGATTCATTGAATGGTTTGGGTTGGAAGGGACCTTATAGATCATTAAGTTCTCCTATCATAGGCAGCGACACTTTCCACTATCCCGGGCTGCTCCAAACCCCGTCCAACCTGGCCTTGGACACTTCCAGGCATGGGGCAGCCACAGCTTCCCTGGGCAGCCTGTGCCAGGGCCTCAGCACCTTCTCAGTAGGAGGGAACATTTCATTTTGTTAGAAAGATGACGGTAAAAGAGGAGAAAGCCCGGTGCTGCTGGAAGGGAAAGGTGCTCAGACCGTGTCCTCCCCTCAGCGCTTCCTCCGGAGGCAGGCAAGCCCTTTCCCCGCACAGCCCGGGGAGCTCCGCCCGCCGCGCCCCTGCCATGCCCCCGGACCGCCCATGCCATCCCCACGGGCTGCCCGTACCTCACCAGATCCCGGTAGTCGAGGAAGCTGAGGATGAGCAGCAGCGGGTCGGTGGGGAGCAGCTCCAGGCTCAGGCTCGGGGAGAGCTCCATGTCCGGGGGCGCCGCCATCTTGCGAGACGTCCTCGGGACGCGCCGCCCATCACGCCGCGCTCCGCGCCGCCCGAGCAGCGCCTCCCGGGGGCGGCGGCTCCGCGGCGTCCTCGGAGCTGGCAAATCCGCCCTCTAAGCTGGGAAATCAGCCCTCCGAAGTGCCAAATGAGCCCTCGGAGCTCCCAAATCTGCCCTCAGAAGTGCCAAATGTGCTCTCGGAGCTGCCAAATGTGCCCTCAGAGCTGACAAATCTGCCTTCGGAACTCAGCGCTCAAAACTCTGAATTCAGCCCTCAGAACTCCCAAATCTGCCCTCAAGAGCTCAGCCCTCAAAACTCTGAAATCAACCCTCAAGAACTCCCGAATTCAGCCCTCAGAACTCCTCACTCAGCCTTCAACACCCTGAACCAGAACTCATCTCTCTGCCCTCAGAACTCAGTCCTTAAAATTGAGAACACGGCCCTCAGAATTTTGCCCTCAGAACTCAGTCCTGGGTCTCCTGAAATTCAATTTATGTGCCAAGGGGTTTTGGTCAGGGAATGGCCTGCTTTTCAAAAGATTAGCTTCTTAATGATCTAAATGGACAATAATAAGTGAGCAAGACTGGGAAAATAAATCTTACTGAGTTGAATATCATCAAAACAAAGCAAAAAAATGTTGCATGTTCAGGATCACGTTTTATAGGAAAAGAACACTCAATGTGCAACAGCTGCACAAGCAATAGACGCTGCTCTTTTAATGCCCCTCACCTTTAGTGAGTTAAATATTCTTATTTGAAAGAAGGAGTTATTTCTTCAGCATGATTTTATGCTAGAAATTATTTTCTTTTCTCTCTTCTTTTTCAGGTATCAGTAGGATTTTCATGAAATAATTCATTGTCCTAGCAACACTGCTCAAATAAGAACATGAAAGGAACAAGGGGGTGGTTTTATGACTACACTATTGCTAGCTGTTGGGGAGATTTTTGTCCTTTATAATTTCTATAATTGCAAAGTTTCCTGTAGAGAAGAAAACACAATAGCAAAAGTATATTTGAAACGCAAATAAAATGATATTACTTGTGTTTGTCCTTGAGTTTGTGGCCCATAAAAATCTAATAATGCAGAGCCAAGAGAAGGTCCATCATTCTTTATGTCTTTCAGGTTTTGCCAAAAGCCTGGAGAGTTTTGCTTCTAGCACTTGCATAGATCCAAGCTGTTGCTCAAGGGCTTAGGCAGTGGCGAAGATGGAGGTGGAGGATCTATAGGAATTAGTTCTAAAAATTGATTATCACCCCTGGTCAGGCTAGAGGCTCCTCAAGTGCAGAAAAGGCTGGCAATAGATGTCCTAACCATTATTTAAACAAAAACATAGTAAAACAGAAATATCTGTTGCTGAGACTGAAGGAAAAAAAATAAACAAAAAGCAAGCAACCAATCAAAACCAAACAGAACCAAAAGCCAACATAAACCCATTTGAAATTGTAGTATTTCAATGTTTTACCTACAGCAGCCTTTGCATCCTCCATCAAGTAACTGACAGCTGCAGAAACTGTGACACCAGTAAGCTATCATGGAATTTTCCTAGCTCAGCCTAGACATAAAAGTTCTTTTCCACTTCAATAATGGAGCCTAATTTTTCTTCCATGATGACTGGCCATGGAGCCCAAATGGCCAAATAGATCAGAGGTACTCATCAGGCTGGAAACTGCTCAGATTGCTCTGCATGTCCAGTGTTTAATCTGTGAGAGATGTTGAGGCTTTTATCATCCTTCATTTCTTTTTACTTCTTGAAAATCTAATGAAATGACACACTGGGGATCTTCACCGAGTGCTGAGCATGTCTGGAAATTCAGCTAATGTGCTAAAGTTTTGGGGAATAGCCTGCTCTTCACAAGAGCAGCTTTTTAGTGCTCTAAATGGACAATAATAGGTGGGCAAAACTGAGACTTTGAGGGGAGGAGGCAGCTTGGGGAATTGGTAGCAAGAAAGAAGCTGAGGTCCAGAAAATTTGTGTTGTTATTATGCTGTGCTTACTGGGTTTGTTCTTTGCTGTAGCAAAGATGCAATAAGGTCAGGGCTTCACAGAAATAGCCAGGCAGTGACCTTGGCTTGGAAATCTGATCATGTGAAATTAACCAGAACACAAAGAGTGACTGTAATAAAGAGCCTAGAAGGAGCAGGGTAGGAGAATTCAGAATGAGAGCTGTATGATCCTGAGGTGACTCCGGTGAACCACACAAACATAAAGACAGTTCAGCAGGCCTTTGAACAGAGGGAGATTTACATATGAACTGATAACAAATCACATCTTCAGGCTTCACAAGAGTGAATCTCAGATGAGATGTGAGAGATGACAGGGAGGGAGCAGAGCCAGAACTTCACGGAAATGTCTACATGAATAAACTAGGTATTGCATGGAAGCTTGTTGGACATTTTAGTAACAAATGGTATCTCTGATAGAGTGCAGCTTCAAGCTGCCTTCTGACACAATGAAACCACAGCTGAAAAAATCCCTGCCTTGTTACAGCCACATACACCCAGGATAAACCAACAAAACCCTCCCAAACCTCACACAGTGGTAAATTCGCCTTGGCAACTCCACAGTCAAATGAAGTCAAGGGATGTTGTCGTTATATTGCAAAGGTTCCACATTGCTAGGGTTTTGTACCTCCTTGATGTTTCTCATAGGCAGCTCCTCCAAGCACTAACTCACCCTTCTTCTTGCAGTAACCAACTGACTCCAGAACCCTCAACCAACCAACCCACTCTTTTATAACACTCTTATTATCAGCTACAGCTGTGGCCTGTTAAAATCAGGCCTGCTCTTAATCTTTAATAATTAACCCAGCTGCAAGTCTTTAGGGGGCAAGATTACTTTCTATACTACCTTTATTTACTTATATTCTATCCCCCTACAGGGGGGGAAACTCCAAGAATCAATCAATGGACTTCATCTGGTGCTTACAAAGCAACTGGAGTCTACTCCAAGCTTTCTTCCTTCTGGACCATCTGCCACATGGATGCTTTTGCCTGCATCAGTTGCCTGAGGTTATCAAAAACTCTGCATCAAGGTGGCTTCAGGCTTGCCTTTGGGTATTAGCAAATCTTTTTGTCTCAGATTCTTAGCTCCAAAACGGGTTTGAAATATTAATGTATGTTTGGAGAGCTTGGAATCCCACTTGGAGAGCAATGTTGATAGACTGCTCTTTTTTCCTCAGATCAAAGATTCCATGTTGACACAAACCATAGCCAAGTTTTATTCTTTCACAGCCTAGCTTAGCTCCAAGTTGGTTTTCAATTCATATAATCCTCTCACATAAATCAAATAAAAGATACTACTACAAATGGAAACATTACCTGGGAATGTATGAAAAGTAAAGTTTATTTACTTTAGAGAGCATGGATGGCATAGAAAGGCATGCTTCTTGCCTCAGGAGTATTTCTAATTTCACACAATTCCAGTGGTTTCACTGTGTGTGATTCCCAGTCCATGATGTGGTTCATGGCCTAAGGGATGTGTGAAAGACCCCACTGAAAGGGGCTGCAGGAATATTTCATGATCCCATGGAAAGTGCCAAGACCTGCTTGCTTTGTGTGGGAGCTCAGGAGATCTTCCTTTACCTGAGGAACATAGAGAAGAATGAGGCATCCCTATAGAAAACTGCTATTGAGCCTTTCCTGACCTGAAAAAACCCCACATGTGCATGACCCAGATAGCAGCTCACTTTCCAGCTGCACACACTGTTCTTAGGTCATTAGCTGAGATTGTTAATGAGACAGGCATTCGGTCATGGCTACAGTGTGGGGATTTTGGCTACTGACTCCTCGAGCCAGAGCACATTCATCAGAGCATGCAACAACAACTGACTGAAGTGCTGAGCTGCATTTGGAGAGGTAACACACAGATAAAAGCCTCCAGAAGCCCTTTGCAATTCCCTTAGTCATCCATTCCCACTGAAAGCTTCTCTTTGGGAGTTTCCAGGAGGCCTGGTGCGACCTTTGGTCGTCCTTTTGGTCAGAGCTCTTATCTGTGCAGCGCAGACCCGGCCTCTTTCTGCTTGCACTCCTCCAGAGCGGTTGTTACGGGATAAACAAGCGGCGTTTGCTGATGCACGCTCCCTTATCAGCTGGACAGCACGCTTCTCCTGCATGGAGGGTCACGCTCGCTGCTGGGCCAGCTCCAGGAATTCCAGGGCGGCTGCATCACTGTTCATCACAGCCATGGGCTGCAGAAAATCACAGCCACCACGTGGTGGGGCCTTATCTTAGAGCCCACCAGGAGTTTCCCGGTGTTGCAAAGCATCTTTAGGTTGATAATTGCAGGTCTTGGATCTTTTTAGTGAGATAGCAACATGATAAGCGCTGGTTTGGGGAGCTGTCACGATGCCAGACTGAAGGCTATGTGCCTTATTGAAGGAGAATTTCACTTTTATTGTGTTTCTTTAAAATAAATAGGTAAAGCATTTCTGTATCTCAAAACCAGATCAGAACTGTTATGAAACTCATTGGTAAAGTTGTCTGAGATGAGATGCAAGACACATCTGGGGAGAGGAGAAAACCAAAACCCTATGAATTTTTACCAACCAGCCCAAGTCACAGCCCTGAAGAGGAAACATCTCAGGAATCACATGAAAAGTAGGTGGTACAGAGCTACTGCACTACAGAAGGAGTTATTTCTCTTGGGTCACAGCTTTCAAAAGTTATTTCTCTCTCAACACTGCAGAGCAACAGATTTCCATCACCCTAGTCGCTTCCTGTTACAACATTCCTTGTTGCCTCTCCTCCAGTTCAGCACCTCCATGGGAATCAACCTTCTTTCAGTCCATTCCCAGGCTTTGCTGCCTTATGCCAAGCTGTAAATGTAACCAGAATATGCCAGATACAGAGCAGAGGTAATCATGGAGCACTTAGCAAAAGGTGCGCTCAATTTTTCATTAAAAAAAGAAGCATCTCTTCACTGAAACCTCTTTAAAAAATCAAAAATTGTCATGCACAGCCTGCTATGGGGCAGGGCTTGTGGCTTAAAACAGGAGCCAGACATACAATAATGCATTAATTAATGCTTGTGAGGCACTTGAAAATGGCACATGGTGTATGCTCCTGCAAACCACGTTGATTAATTACCATCAGTGATCTGCTGCTTTGTTAGAACCTTTCTGAGATGTGCCTTCTCATTAGCCTGGTACAAAGCAACCCTCAGCAGGAGGGAACAACTTGCTTCAAACACGGTTCAACTTTCTGCCAGTTTAATCTTCATCTCACTGACAGACTTCTGAATCTTAATTTAATTATAGTGCCTTAAATGTTTTTGATAGCATATCTCAATCTCTCAGTTCTGTCTTCTTATGCTTTTTTAAGTTGTTGTGGGACAGAGGAATAGATAATTTTTCCAGTGTCCATTAAATTTCCCTTTGCCTCCAGTGCAGTATGTGCTCCATAAAAGAGATGAACCTGCTGCAAGTGAAATAAGCTGATGCTGCAGTGTCTTTTTAGGGCAACAAAAATCTTTATAGATTATTTTCCCGAGTGCCATGAATCTCCTTCAAAGCCTTAAGTCACTGATACCAATTAATAAACTTAATAGTCTCATTTTCAATTCACATTCATGTCGTACAGAGCGTGTGCTCTGGCAGATGCTTAAAAGCTTTGCCTTTCAGAGATGAAATGTTACCTTGTGTGTGAGGTGGGGGTGATTCAGGAGCAGAAGGACCCGTTAAAGTGCAGCACCTGAGGCCTCCTTGTTTTCTGAATTTACAGTCTCAGGCTGGCAGTCGTATAAATGAGTGATGCTCTCTGATGTTCTCTTCCAAGCAGGCAACGAAATTGGCAGGGAGTCTTGGGTTTTGTGCTGATGTGTCCAGAATTCAAATAATTTCATTCTCGGCTATAATGACAATTGGAGGCAGAGTATTACCTTGAGAAAAGAGAAGGGAGAGATGGCTTCTGGATCCTGGATTGAATTAACAAGAGATTCCCATTTACTCTCTCCACTGAAAACTCTATTATGCAGGGCTCTTATTGCCCTTATTCAAGGGCAGGGAATTAAAAAAGTGATATCGATGGTAATGCTCTCATCTTCCTGCCATGACACTGAATAATGGGGACAAAGAAGGGGAATCTTGACGGATGATACGCCTTTTAAAATACTGCTGATAGCGGAAACGCAGAAAGGACGTCGCCTTTGAGTATCAGTGATGAAGTCATATTCAGATTTTTGTGCTCTTTGCTTAAGATTTTAAATCAGCCCTGCTTTCCTTTTTGCTGTTGTTTTTGGAACATTTTATTTTCTTGTTTTTGCAGCAGAGAGTCCTTACTGTAAGGAACATAATGGAGATGAGGTAAAGTGTTGCTTATACTAATTCCAAGAGAAATCTGCTCTCTCTTCTCCTGGACTCAGAGAGCAAGCATTGGGAATTTGTTATGGAAAAGTCCAGCAACAGATTGGTATCGTTATTTGGGGAGACCAATACTACTGCTCAGGTGGAGGCTCTTCTGCCACTTTCAGTTTAAGCTCTTTCTGAAGTTACATGGACTAAATAAACCTGGTGGTCTTATAAAAAATTATACCCAACACTGGTGGTAATTTAAAAAAAATATGTAAAGGACCCTTCCTTTACAAATACATACATTTAGGTCTAAAAAATATATTTCCCTGTGTAAACTAGACCTTACACAAAATAATGAGTGTGTTCGCATTAGAAACTTTCATGGACTAAGTGAGAACATCTCCATTCTATGAGTGGGTAAATGAGAAGCAAAATATTGAACTACCTGGCCAAAAGTCACTTTCTGACGTGAGAACAAAACACAGGTCTTGGTCTACTTTGTGCAAATCTACAAGGTCTCCCTGAGCTATTAACACTCTTTCCTGATCTCAGCCCAGATGTAAATGAGGCCTCTTGCCCTAAATTTTTTCAGTCAAAGGTTCTGTGAGGTGAAATAATGAAAATCAGGCCTGTTATGGCTCACACTCTGTGTATGTGTGACACGACCTGGAGAACCATTGTGCACCTCTCCCCTGCCTCAGCATCCTGGCTACACCCACAAAGCTTTGTAAATGAGCTCATTCATGACTTTAGGCACTGTTTCTTGCTGGACAGAATGTTTGCAAGGAGCCACTGTCAATGAAGAGAGCTGATAGCTGTATTTTCCTTGCCTTTCCTTTCCTCTGCTGGCAGGAATTCAGGCTAATAATTATAATTATAATTATAATCCGCCTGTGGCCTCCAGAGGTCAGCATATCACCGGAAAATAGCTAAATATCAGCGCCCTCAAACTATACTGTCCAAGTTGTTCTCATTAGGTGCAGTTTCCAGTTTCACTGATAACAAGATTTAAAGGGTTTGCTCCCAACTCTCCTTGTGACAGCAAAAGCCAGAAAAGAGCTCTCAGAATATGCATTGTAAAATGCAGAAGGTTGTCACTGATCAGGGGCTGGCACATCCCCTGGGTGATGAGTTTATTGAGAACAGTCAAGAGGATTTCCACAGGTTGAAGCTGCTTTTCCTGATGTGTCAGTAGTGATGGAGTGAATGGACCTGCCAAGCACCTTCTGGGTGGGTGCCAGACTTGCTCAGTTGTGGGAAAAGCTTTAATTTTTAGTGCCTTTCAGCACAACTTGAGTTGTAGTCCCACTCTCAGAAAGAAAATCAGAGATGAGAAATAGGAGTTTATCAGAGGCATGAAACAGCTTTCAGGCAAGAAGAAACTTAAGACTATTCACCTCAGGAAAAATAAGTTGGAGAGAATATATCATAGAATCATGGAATGGTTTGAGTTGGAAGGGACCTTAAAAATGACTGAAATTAATTCTTTCTAATTAGGTTTATTGGCTCTCATGATATTATCCTGGCTTCCCTAATCCAGAGCAAAATCTGGAAGAGCTACCTTTCTAAAAGACCCAAATTTTACATGATTCCAAGATCGGATAGATGCAATCTGTTGCAAAACACCCAGAACCAGCCTCAAAACATCCTCATAAACACCAAAGAGCCTTGGTGACACACAACACTGATTTCTCTTATTTCTTAGCATGAAGAGCACAAGATTTACTGAACCCTCGGTGTTCTCACATTTGTGCTTTGAAACAAAACCTGAAGTGGATCCAGCTGTAGGCAAAGAGTAGAAACCCAGCTACCAAAAAATAAAATTAATGATATAAACAAAAAAAATCCAGCACAATTAAAAAAAAAAAAAAAAGAAAAAAGAAAGAACAACACTCAAATCTTTCATTATTTTTATTAAAGCTGCAGAGTCTTACTACACACAACAAATATTTTATTGATATAATCTAAGTTAATAAAATAGTTGAACAACTCTTTAGATTTATATTTGTATAGAAATGATCTGGGGAACATCTCATCTTGAGACAGCAGTGCCCGAAAGCAACTATTCAGCAGGGTTTTTTAAAAGAAGAGTTTGGGACTAGAGGATGCACTGTTCATTCTCAAAGGAAAAAGAAAAAATCCATGCAAAAATAACTCCCACCCAAAGTGTGAGGCCATATGGAATGACCACGTGAGGGATGGCTCTTTCCTTCCTTCGTCACGCCTACTGTGGGAGCTTGTCATCTAAACTCAGCAATGAAAACAAGACAGAAAGAAAACTGAATTGCACAATCCTAGTCTGCAGGTGACAACGTCATAACATGTCTTTACAGAAGTCCCTACTCTGCTCCAGTTGGGAGGATGGGTTGTGGTGCTGTGTCTGTCCCCAGCTGCCAGCTGGTGTCAGTTACTGTCCGTGCTGCGAACACGAGTCAGTCTAGCTACTATTGCTTTGCTCTCCCTCCTTCACCTGGGTGTAGTTTACATTCTAGGTAGCGCTGCCTGCCGAGGGCTGACCGTGGCGTTCCCCCCCGTTCCAAAGCCCACAGCCCAAGGGAAGATCTCCTGGCTGCAGCCGGGCCCGGGAGGTGTCTGTCCCAGAGCGCCAGGCGCGTCCGTGCTAGATCATGCCGTTGATCTTAGTCCACTCGTAGATGTCCTGCTCGCAGACGATGTCCGAGTTGATGAGCAGGTACCTGTCCCCCACGCAGAAGTGCTTCTGGCAGGCGGCACACTTGAAGCACTCGAGGTGATAGACCTTGTCCTTCACCCGCATGGTCATCTCGTAGGCGCGGATCCGCTTCTCGCAGGAGGCGCACAGCCCGTCCTGGCCAAAGAGCCTGCAGCGACAGCACAGAGTCAGCACGGCTCCCTGGCTGGGCAAAACCAGTCAAAACCAGGCAAACACCCCTGATCCATTAGGACAAGTGCTGACTTAGAGAGAGGTCGCGTGGGAAACTGCCCAGAAGAGCTGGAAACTTTGCAACACCAAAAATTGAAACAGAAAATCCAAGGTTTTCAGCTTGGATAAAATCACAGAATGGGTTGCGTTGGAAGGAAATTTAAAGTCCATCCTGTGCCACCCCCTGCCATGGGCAGGGACACCTTCCACTAGCACACGTTGCTCCAAGCCCCATCCAACCTGGCCTTGGACATTTCCAGGGATGGGACAGCCACAGCTTCTCTGGGCAACTTGTGCCAGGGCCTCAGCACCCTCCCAGGGAAGAATTTCTTCCTTAATATCCAAACTAAATCTACTCAAATCTATCAATAGAATTGGCTTCTCTGACCTTATTCTGAATTGGAGGAGCAAAGGTTTCCCAGAACACTGCATGAAGTTGTGCCATATTAACACTTCCACTTCTGTGATCCACAGAAATTACCTTTTGCTCATAATTTTTGCCTTTCTTAAACTGTTGCCCTATAATTTACAGCAAGGAGTTGGGATAAGCCATGGTCTGAGGCTCTCCTGCCTTTTGTCTGTGTCTCCACATTGGAAATTCTTTCAAGCATTTCTATATCCATGAAGACACTCCTGGTCCTGAAGTCACTCCTGAAGGACACATTCAGAGACCTCCTAGATAGCTATGAGACAGTTTCATGCTGTGGACTGCTCTGTAATCCATGTGGAGAAACACTGCTGAGGTCCTCATGACATTGTCTATAAAAAGGAGACTCTAATGAATGCCCTGCAGAGTTTAAGTCAAATCAGTAATAAAGAAGCATGACTATATTGATTATTTTATTTTTAAAAGGGACAAATGTTACAAGTGATGTATTCATTGAGTTTGACTTCCAAACTTCCATACTAATTCTGGAAGGAGTTTTTCCACCTCCTGCACATCTCCTGCATGTGCTGTGCCTGATTTAAATCATCTTCTGAACTGGAAAAAAGATGTCTGGTAAATTAAGAGACATTTAAGGAGAAAGAATATCATTCCTTTTGTCTACCAGGAGATGTCAGTGTTTACTTCTGCCCATTGAAAGTAACGCTAAGGTTACAAAAAGGTTGCCAAATTTTTCATTAATGAGGGACGATATCTATTGCATTATTAAATAAATAAAAACGTTGGATTGCACTGCAAGAAAATACATTAATTGTATTGCCATACTTCCTGTTGCTTCCATTTTAAGATGAAAAGTATCTGGGAAGTGTAATTAACACCGGATCACTGCTGGATTTACAAGTGGTCCCATTAGCAGAACTCAGTCCTTAATTTCTGCTCAGCAAAATTCCATCAGCAAAGCCCAGGGACAGCATAATTAGGAAGTCCACTGAGATTTTGGTTTCACTTTTATTGGCAGGTAAATTAGCCTTCAGTAAAAAAGCTGGAAATATACCAAATATCATTATTCTGTTCCACAAACCTCCTGACACATTAGGAATCCATTAGAAGAAATGGAACACAACCAGCACAGCAAAGATCAATACATTTTAATCAAGAATGTAAAGATCATTTGTTGTCAATTTTTTGTGAAATATCTTAGTCTCCAATTAATCCTTTACTTACAAATTTGGGCAAAGCAGGCAGGCAGAGAGTTATTGATGAAAACACCCATAACAAGCGTATTTGTAGGATCTGATTCTGCAAAATGCGCAAATTCTTGCTTATTCAGCACCAGGCTTAAGAATGCCAAACCCTAAATGATCTTTCACCTCTTACCTGGGCATAAACACCTTTAAGCTCCAAGACAATTCTGGGAGAAGCAGAAAACTCCTTAAAACCATTCAGGGGAACCTGTTCATTGCCAGCTCAGTGGGAGATTGCTGGAATTCAGCCCCTTTTCCCAATTTCTGCTTGCCAGAATGCCACACTGACCCTTCACCTGGAGCTGTGGGGTTAGACGTGTGCAGAATGACAGATGCCAACAACTCCTAGTCCTGGGAGTTCTTTCTGTATTCTTCACATTATCAAGTAATTCTGGTTTTTCCACAGTGTGTAGCACTGCTTTCTCTTCCATTAAAAATGCTTTTTTCCCCCCAAACTTTAAAAGATTTATCTATAAACAACTCTGTGTTGTTTATCTAAGCAACACAGATAATCTCTAGCTTTATCTATAACTTACTGAAGAATCCCAGCAATACTAAAAGCATCTGCATATGAATCCCAAAAATATGAGGACAGGCTGAGGGAGCTGGGGCTATGCACTCTGGAGAAGGTTCTGGGGAGACCTTAGAGCCCCTTCCGGTGCTTTAAGGGGTTCCAGGAGAGTTGGAGACAGACTTTGGACAAGGGATGGAGGAATGGGACAAGGGGAATGGCTTTAAAGTGACAGAGGGTGTGTTTAGCTGGAATATTGGGAAGGAATTTTTCCTGAGGTGAGGCCCTGGCACAGGGTGCCCAGAGAAGCTGTGAATGCCCCATCCCTGGAAGGCCAGGTTGGAGGGGAATTGGAACAACCTGTCCTAGTGGAAGGTGTCTCTGCCTGTGGCAGGGGCTGAAAGGAGAGGAGCTGAAATGTCCCTTTCCAGACCAAATATTCCAGGCATTCTAGGACAGGAGCCCATACTGCAAACCTGAGCTTGCAGACGCTGCCAGGCTCCGAGAGCCATTCCAAAGGAATTCCTCAATCCCAGCTGTGCTCAGTAAAACGGGAAGGAGGCAGGAAGGGTGTGAGGAGCAGTGGGATGCCTACCTGAGGTAGTCCCTCCTGCAGAGCTTCCTGCCCAGCTTGTAGTAGAGGCGCCGGCCCACCTCGCCGAGGCGGCAGCCGCACAGGTCGCAGCTGAGGCAGTCCTCGTGCCAGTACTGGTCGATGGCCTTGAGGAAATAGCGGTCCCCGATGTTCTGCTGGCACCCCCCGCATGTCAGCAGCGACGGGGGGATCTGCAGCACCTCATCCACCGGCTCCCTGAGGGGGTGACACACACCTGGGCTGAGGGGAACCCACTCCCAGAGCGTCCACGCGAGGAGGAGGAAAAGCAAAACGAGTCCCAAGCTCAGACAGGTTCGGACAGGGAGGGTGGTGTCCCCGTTATTGCTCGTTTTCAGAAGGACTAAGAAAGGCACCCAAGGGATTTCACACTTTCCATTGGGAAATGGAAATTTGGAGACTAAATTTGACAGTGTCACTTGTCAGAACAGCACAAAATGGATAAACACTACCGCTGATTGTGTTGCCCGACTGGTTTAAGTCTCACTGCTGATTTTAATAAAGCCAGCATTTTACCTCATGTTGCTGCAGGACTTCTTTTTCCCTTAGCCGAGGACATGAATCCCCTGGGATGGGTTTATGCCAACATACCTCAATTATCTGGGATTTACACATCCATGAGTGAAAGGAGGCACAAATCTTTATTGTGATATTAGCACTGACTCTTTAAGCACCTATTTTGTTCCTTTTCCTAAAAAGTTTGGAGAGCTAGGATAATTCTGGTAAAAAAAGTGAGAATTTTCTTCTAAGTATTTCTGTGTCTTTTAGGGTAATTTCACAACTTAAAAAAAAAAAAAAGAAAAAGAGCAAAAAATTTAAAAGATCAGTGCCTGAACTCTGTTTTGTAATGTTCTGGGATTCACCTAAATGCCAGAGAGGTAAATAAAACAATCTACTGGATCTATCCCTTAAGCACTTGCTTCATTTCAAACCTGTGGCTAGTAGAGTGGACCCTAAATTTTTTCATTTTATTGGATTAGTGCTCCAGCACAGAGTCCCTGAGCAATTTGCTGCTGTCATTGGTCTGTCCTCCCCTGGGCTGCTGGGGGCAGAGGAGACCTGCACTGATGAAGAAGCTCTGCTCCCAGTTTCCAGCAGGCAACAGGAAAAAAATTGTATTGCTCCTGCTTATTTACTGGATCAGCAGTTTTCTGGGCAAAAATTACTTTCTTCAGCAGGGAGGAACGACCTCTGGTCAAAAACTTCTGGGCTGAGAAAGTGATCCTGCAGTTTTTATTTAGGCAAGCTGAGCCCTGAGATATTATCTGGTTCTGTTCTGCTCTGGTTTCTCCCTTCTAAGTTTAAACTGCTGTGCCCTGCAAGCTATGTCGTAACACCCCTCTCCTGCCAGCTCACCATCCTGTGAGTTTTCATTAAAATCATGGGGAACACATGATTAGGCCCTGCTTTTTCCAAATTTTTCTTTTTGGGCCGCATGCTCCCTTTCCTAACACGTGGGCTCCACGCTGACAACTTCTGAGAGCTTTCCAGTAGAAGGAAGCACACGTCATTATCCTTCATTATCCATTTTTTGAAACTTTGGAGTGTACCCCGAAATGTTTCATCTGAGGGGTGTTTGGGAGTCCCAAGCCAGGTTTCTCTGAGAGCCCTGACTCGGGAACATCCCAACGGATGTTTATGCAGAGCAGCATTCCTGGTTAACGCATTAGGCTTTTGATGTCCACCCATTCCTAAGCCAGCACTTAAGCCACCAGAACACAAGGCAGGTAAATAAATAAAGATTAAAAAAAACTTTGTAGATGAAAGCTGGACATCATTAGGAGCTGGGATTAGTGTTTCTTAAAAAAAAAAAAACAGCATAGAGGAAAATGTAACGTAAAACATCATGGAATGAAGTGATTTAACCCCCAAAAGCAGCAGCAGTTCCCATGTGCTCGTTCCGGGCTCCAAGCGATGGCATTTTTAGTATCTGACAGGAAACAAACCACGAATGACTCAATTTACTGAGAGAGATGTTTTAAGCGTTATCTGGAAACGGAGATTTTATAATTTATTTCTTTTTTTCTTCTCTTTTACCGCGATCCCAGACAAGCCTAAGTGCAGTTAATTAGCCCGTTCAGGGCTGAAGTGGCCCTGGGTCTGTGCTGGGTTACCATCCCTGGTGTGCAGCAGGGATGGGACAGCGGGAGCAGAGCCCGGGAGAAAGCCTGGATCTGGACACGGAAGCCCAGGGAGGGAAATTCTCATCTCCTACATCCCGTCCATCAAGTCTGTCTACATGCTCTTAGCAGAACACCCAGCCCCCACCAAGCTTTCTACGAGCTTTTGGAAGTTGCATTACGAAAACGTGGAAGTTGGGCACCCGCAGCTAACAGCCCTGACCTTTCACTGATGGGCTGCAGCGGCTCGGGCAGATCGGGGACGGGGCGGAGAGGGTCCCTCGGCATGGAAAACCTGCAAGCTCGGGAAGCGGGATGCTCTGTCTCTCGCGGCGGGATGAGCGAGTGGGAGATGCCCTGCCCGGGGGAATTGCGCCTCTCTGCTCCCGGCTGCTCCTTCCCACAACTCGGGGGGCTCTCCCCAGGCTCCCGCACACCGCCAGCCCGCGGGGCCGGGGCAGCCCGGTGTCCGGGGCGGGGGAGCGCGGTGGGAGCGGCGAGGCTGCCGCCGAAGCCCTCCGGGGCTGCCGGGCACACAATGCCGGCGGCGGCTCCGTCGGGGAGGACGGGCGGCACCGGGAGGCGCCCGGGGACGATGGCGAGCGGGGCACCGGGCGGAGAAAGCGCGCACTTACTCGGAAGGATCGAGGCTTTTCCTCTCGATGGCCGATGACATTGGCAGGGCCGGTTCCTTTGTGGCGTGCCGGTGGTGGGCTCTGCCCCCGCCGCCCCCGCAGAGGCTGTCTGCTCGCGGAGCCTTGTCGCCAGCCGCGCTGCCCCGCCGCCCCGCGATGACATTCACAGCATTTCCTCCTGCAGCACCGAGACACAGAGACACACGCGGGGGCTGGGGCTGCGCTCCGGCCCCGCGCGGCCCCCCCCCGGCCCCGCACGGCCCCCCCGGCCCCGCTGACCTCCCATCCCCGCCGCGCTCCCCCCGCGCCCCGCACGGCGGGGCCGCTCCCGCTCCCGCGGCGGGCGGGGGGCGGCGGGCGCGGCCGCCACCGCGGCTCCTCCGCGCTCAGCGGCTCCGCGCGGGCAGCTCCGCACACGCTCCGCGCCCGGGCGGCAGCGCCGAGAGCGGCGGCGGCCGCATCCCCGCGATTATTATTACTCCGTGGCTCAGCCCCGGCTCTCTGGTTTCATTTCCTTTTTCCTGATCACGATTCAAATACAATAGAAGGAAATCACACTTAAAGAGACAGCTGCCCGTTTCTTAACTGCACTCCTGGGGATTCGGCAATACAAACAGCAGCATCACGACTCGCTGGGTTCCTTAAAGAGACAGAGCGGGGCTCCCCAGAGCCAGGGCTGGGGGCTGCCGAGGCGCTCTCACGTTATTATTATTATTATTCCCCTACTAACGCTGTCTCTATGCGCAGGCAGGTGGGCGACCTGAGAATGATCCCGAGAGCTGGAAAAAAAATAAGCGCCTGGTTGCGGATTGTGCCGCCTTCCCAGCCGCACAGAGAGCGGCACTCACCATCCCTCTGCTCGCCCTCTCCCTCTCTGACACCAACATGCACATGCCCACACGCACCCATGGGTTTGTGCGGCGCTCGCAGAGCCACAGGTAAAGATCCCGAGCATTATTTGTCCGCCCGGAGTTCAAACCGGTCAGCTCAGTTGTGCCTCATTTATAGCCCCGAGTGAACATTCGCTTCCAGACACCCCCGGATTCCTGGCAAACCGTGTAACAAATTTACACCCCGTCACGGCGTGATGCTAATGAGCTATAAAAGCCGGCGAGTACCGAGTATCGATCTGTAATTAATCCAAGAGATGCCAAAGACGGGGAAAGTCTTGCCTGAATATGTCTATTTTCCCTGCCACCCTTCCTCCTCTCCATCAGCACATCCCGGAAAGGACTGATTTACAGCGCCGGAGTGAAAACTATTGCAGCAATCCGAGCCTTTGCCAGGCTCTGGGGCATTAGACGCTGGCCCTTGCTGAGGCAGAGTTCTGGATGAGATGAGCAACTTGCCCTGTTAATTCCTTTAAAAACAGTAAAGAAATATCTGTAATAAAGTCCCAGAGAGTAGTAGTAGCAGCAATATTTCGCTTCTATATTAATTCCCAGAAGAGAAATGTGTTTGATGTCTATTTTTATGACTACATTCGCCTTTTTTTCCCAGCTTTTTGGCAGCTGGGGATATAATATCTGCAATACATTAATGATCCCGATCCCAAGATTAGTAATGTCAGCAGAAGGACTGTTATTCCTTTCAAGGGGCTTTGAACCAAGCTCTTGAAATACTTTAGAGCTATCACTGGTCATTAGAACACATCTTTCTAATTCTTTAAACACATTATCTCCAATGTATTTTAAGCTATTACAGCAGGACAGTCACTCTCATTTCTGTTGAAGGAAAAGGCTCTTTTGTTAGGTTTTCACAGACAGGACTGAATTATATGATGACTATTTAATTTCTGGGATGTTTATCCTGTGATCAGCAAAGTAAAATAAATGTAAATCTTGCCAGAAGACTGAATAACTAAACTATTGCAAGACTCCATGGGAAGAAAAAATCTGCCAGGAACTTCACTTGGTTAAAAAAGAATCAGAAATTTAATTAAAGATGGCTCAAAAACATTCAGAAGGACATCAAACATGTTTTAAAATACCCAAGACATTTATATGAGCTTGCTTCCTCCATTGTCTCAAAGTTTAAAAAAATATAAACTCTTAAAATATAGAAGGCAAAGTTTCCCTGATGATCAGGGTACTCATATTCTGATCAACTCCTGATGGAATAATGTGAACAGTTCCATAATGCCAGTAAATGTTCTGATCTCAGAAGTTGTGCACACATTGCAGACACGCTGACCTGCTGCCCCTCTTCTATTTATTTTCCCAAAATTCACAGGAAATTAATATATTTAAGACCTCTGTGCCTTTGTGCATCTAAAAGAGTTCAAAAGTTTTGGTGAGGGACAAAAGTATCAACATTGGCACATAAGGAATTACTTAATTCCTTAGAAAAACAACATCAAAATGAGCACTTAGAATACACAGCCGCCAACGGTTATTGGGAAAAAACAATTTTTGAGGTTTTGCAATTCCTTGCTTTGCTCAGACCACCTCAGGTCTGGCAGGTAATGAGATATTTCTCATATTCATAGTTGAGCACAAGCACTGATGGACAGACCAGGAACATTCCCTGCATTGCCAGATCGATCCCTTCACCTGCAGAAAAGCTTTTCTGCATGAAACCAGTGGAATAATGTGCAACACCGAAGCTGAAGAGGACAATTTGTATGTGCTTCACTTTTTCAGTCAGATCAAGAACAAAATTTCCCAGATGAAGTCAGATCTTTAAGCACAGAACTCGTGATGGTGCTGGGATCACTCTATGGGCCTGCAAGTACCATCTGTCTCCTCATCTAAAGTAATTTTAATTAAAACTGTGAGATTATTTCTTGTTTTCTCTGAGTCCTGTGAAGGAGAGATGCCAGGCAAAGTCATGAGCAAAGAAAAGTGGAAAAAAACCCTGGATTTGTAGCTAAAAGCTCATCAAGAAAGTCCTCAGAATGCTGACCAAGAGCTGCATCTTCAAACACCTCTGAGGAATAAAGCCATACACCTTTTTGGAACAATTCCATTTTCATTTATTTTGTTTACATATAATAAACTCTTGCTCTGGACAGTGAAATTTGGCCTTTCCAGCTGAGGATTTTCTGTCCCAGCAGAACAGATGACCAGTAATCAAGAAGGACTTCTTTTTCTTCACCTTGAGCAAGTCCCTTAATACCACTTTGCCTCAATTTTCCCATCTGCAAATGTTTACTTTCCTCAGCAGAATTGGCTGTTGATTTACTTTTGCCTCCTGCTGAATAAGGTTCCCAAAGACAAAGCGTTATTCAGCGCTGGAATTGGTGGTGCCGACATTTCCTGCCCAGGCACAAAAAGACCAGCACTATTTTTAGTGAGGGCTTTTCTTTCCATTGTTTCTTTCTCTGTGAAGCTGGATTTTCCAGTGCTCTTTAGTGTGGCTTTTTGTGTGTGCGTGTGTGTTCATTGATTGGAAATCCTCAGGGATGAGTTTTTGGTTTCAATTAACTTTTATTAATAAAGATCACGCTATAGACTAATTATTGGAGCATGGCTGGGTCAAATCTACATTTAGCATTTGGGGCTTGGAATAATGTGCCATGAATAAGTCAGCTGGACTTTTCTGGATATTTCTCAATAAGAATTCGATGCAAAGCTTCATTATTTCTGTGAGTGGTGTAATCTAAAAAATAGCTCAATGTGTCTGTTTCCAAAGAAACATCCTCTCTTGCACTCAGGGAGTATTTTCAGCTTGGTTTTGGAAGGCCAAAATATCATTATCACCACTCAGCCTCAGGTTGTTCCTACCTTTATTCCCTTGGTATATCCCAGCTTTATCCCCCCTATAGCTTATGGATACCATTGAGCTATTTCAGGTCACCCTCATTTAGAGAAGTCTGTGTTCAGTAAGATTAACTTTGCTGCCCTCAATAGCCAGTAATGCTGGTTGCCTAAAAATGCAGTTTATGAAGATTGAAGTCTCTGCATAGATGGAAGAATTAAATCTCGGTGACTGTGGCCTAGATTTTCAGTTAATGCTTTCTGTGGGAGGGAAAAGTCAGGACCGTGACTAAAGGTGAACAATTAACACGAGAGGCGGCACAAAGGAATCAGGATTTCTGTAATTTGGGCTGTCTTCTGCTGCTGAGCCACCATTTGGTGATAGAATCACTGCTCCACTCCAATCCACCTATCTGCAAGAATCCTTCTCTTTCCCACTACACACTGGACTGAAGCCTTGGCCTGCTAGCCCCTGAGGTGAGGCTCTGAAGTAATGGAAATTTTGGGTTGGTTTAGCTTTTTTCAACCCAAATTTGACCCCACAGAAGAAGATCCTTGTTCTCTCTTAAAGAACACAGAATATTTGAGGAGGAATTTGGAGGCTGGAACTAGGGGATCTCTAAGGCCCCTTCCAAGCCAAAGCATTCTGTGATTGCATGATTCTGTGTAAACCAGCTGCTGCCAAGGAGGTGGGACTGTGCCACTGGAGAACCAATGCTGTCAACATATAATTAGTATAATGACTATCAATAGTTACTCATATCACCACCAAGTGTCATATTAATGGCATCAAGGGCACCACATAATTCAAAGGGAAAAAAAAGTATTTGTACCCTTTTCATGAACCTGGAAATTTTGTTTCAGCCACAAAGTTCTGTTCTGGTCTGTGTGCTCTCCACAAGTGCTGTTTTGATTTTGTTGGGTTTTTTTGTTTCATATCAAACCCTCCTCATCATTCTCTCAATTAGCACATTTTCTAATCTCCCTGAGGACAGAGGTGGATGGAGAGGATGAGGAGTTGTCACTGAGTGATGACCACACGCACTGACTTGAACACGCTTTGGAGGTTTTTGGTGAAGTGTGACTCAGAGAACTTACAGACTTCTGACCAAGGACACACTTCTCTTTTTGGGGCTCAACCCTTCCTTTGAACTGGAAGAAAACAAACCAGAACAATAAAAACCACACTCAGGGTGAGGTTTGCCCTGGGACTGTGAGGTCCAGACGTTAGATAAGGATCCTGGTGCACAGAGAGCTCTGGGCAGTTACAAAGTTTTGTTTTGTTTTGTTTTGCTTTGCCTTATTTTCTCCCACAAGCAGCAAAGCTGAGAGAAATAAAACCACCCAACCCAGCAGCTGTGGTTATAGCCCAGAGAAATCTTCAACTACAGATCACATCAGGGATGATGAAAAGTTAGTTACAGGCAGTCAGATGAAGGGATATTTCACTGCAAAAACGTGAAAGGTCCCCCTCCCCATTTCCTCCCTCTTCTTTTATTGATTTCTCTTGCTGCCCTGCACGCAAGCCAGATCCAATTACTCTGTCATGGTTTTCATAAGGCTACTGCTCTACAGCACAGTCCTCTCAAGTAATTCCCTCTTTTTCCATGGTAAATACTCTCTCCTATGCTGATGCATGGGAATGACCCCAGTAGGGCACTGGGGAGAGTTTTGACTTTGGCATTAAACATCTCATCCCAACCCATTCATGTCAAGGGAGAGACCCACCAATACTTCCAGTTTAGAAAATAAATGGTGACTTGGGAATGCAATTCCCTCAGGGAAAATTTAAGAGGGAGTCATAGACAACCAGAGACTGTAGCTCAGGCTCTCCTGTGTATATATACAGACACAGATATGTATATATATTTATATATTCATGGGGTTGGGGTTTTTTTACACATTTCTAGGTAGTATGTATATAAGTATGCATTTGTGAACACAGAGACACTTGCAGACTTGCAGGTCTTCATCTTATGCTCCTTTCCAAGCTGTTTCCCAGGTGAAGGAGTTTTTCCAGATTACAGGCTCTAGTCAACACACTCCTTCATGTTACCACCAGGTAGATTCAGTAACCTTGGCACTAGCCAGCAATATTGCCAGGAAATCTGACATCATTCCAGGAACCCATCAGTCTTCTCATTCCCCCATGGAACGTTGTTATCTCTGTTCTTAATTCCTTCTAGGGTTGAACATGCAATGAAGCAATATTTCCTAATTAAATGTATTAGGAGGTGGATTTAATGAGGAAGTCTGGTGCCACCTGGTTCACATGGGGCAGGGAGACAGCGAGAACTCCTGCTGAGTGGCTCCCCCATCCCATTGCAAAGGCAAATCCCTAAGGATCCCTGGCCTGGGGACAGTGGAATCACGGAATCATGGAGTGGTTTGGCTTGGAAGGGACCTGGAAGGACGATCTCGTTCCAGCCCCCTGCCGTGCACAATAAGGTGCTGACACTTCATGTGCAAGCACCGTGGACCTTTGCAGAAAAACCAGCCAGAAGAAAAACAAACAGCTCGATTCACTATTGTTCCAGCAGCCCCAATTAAAGCTGCAGCTCAGAGGAGCCGCGCTCACCGCAGCCTGCAATATCAGCGCTCGCTTCCCACGTTCCCTGTGGAAATTCATCCGACACGTCTCACGCCCTGAGTCTGCCCAAGTTCCATCCACAGACCTGTGTGCTGGGGCTCTTCACATCCCTAATTCCCTTCCTTCACTGGCCTACCCTCTGCTGAAGAAATTTCATCACTTGGGAATGCCTGATGCAACCTTTAAATTCCTTCTAATTTTTTTCCTACCTAACAAGGTCCTGTCCCAAGCATACCAGCGACCTAATTACTAACCTTGACCTTGGGGAAAAAAAAAAAAGGCAGCAGAGTACATTTAATAACAACCCCAGTGAGCTGAGACGGCTTTACAATTATGTTGCATAATGTAGTCATGAGGAGAGGGTTACCAGGGAGATAATGGTAAACATCAGCCTTAATTCTGTCTGAAAAATAATTGGAGTGGTCTCCTTTTGTGGCTGGGGGAGAGGAGAAAATTGGATGGGTACATTTCCAGTTACTGCAGATGTTAGTGGAATATGCTGCACTCCACCACTGAGGGAATTATTAGCTGCCTCTGGATGCCATGGGTATGAGCTGTCTGGCTTCCTCCCCACACACAGAAGTCTGTGGAGAAGTGTCATTTCAGGGAGAAATGAGCATTGGTTTCAGCACAACTGGGGTCTCTCCATGCTGTTACTGCATCTCTTCACAGTGACCCTATCAAAATTATGTTTGTTGGAGTATTCATCAGTCCTGACACATTTTTTAAATAGACAGTCTCTGCGAAGTCCTCCTGCTGCAATCCTCACACCTCTCTCTCTGCACCAGGAGCCCTGGGCTCGCCTCTGGAGCCCCTGCACAGCTGTCAGCAGTGCCATGCTCTGCTCTGGCAGGACGTGGGGAGGGCAGGGCTGTGCCAAAGCAGGAGAGCTGGGATGCTGAGCAGTTTGCTGGCAGAGCATCCCATCCTGTCCCACCCCATCTGGTCACCACCCACTGCTGAGCTTTCTTCTCTCGTGTATGGACCAGGTGTCACTGGGCCTCTCTCAGGTGGGAATAAGCCCAGAAGAAGAAAAATATTAACTTGGAGGGCACCCTTCCCTGGAGTTCTCCTTTCTGCTTTCTAAGCCCCTTTGGGGACCTTTTCACTGATGTCACCACCCAGAAGTTTCAGCTTCTCTTCCTGGTTGTCAGGAACAACAAGGAAGCCCTGGATATGCTTCCCTGCATTTTGTGCCCCAGCCAGAGCCTGCAGCTGAGGCCAGGTGCCTCCCACCCTGCCTGGGCTACAGCTCTCTCTGCAGTGAGTCCATCAGCCTTTATTTATACTTAGAGCAGGCATTTAATTCCAAAACCACAGGGGCTGAGCACTCTCAGATTAACTCGTGGTTTCAATTCCCCTTTGACTGGGCTGTAGTCACCTCAGCACAGTGACAGGTAGGTGCAGCAGCTCCTATCACACACTCCCTATCAGCCAGCCTTCCAGCCACGGCTAAAGGTGGAATTATTCAGCATCCCCTATTAATATTTAAGTGAAGGCAGTGTTACACAGCTGCCTGTGTTTTTCAGCGTCTGTCAGCTCTGCTGCTGCTTTGCAGAGGATTTGGAGGAGCAGGGGCTGGCACAGGAGGTCCTGGCTGCTGGATCCCAGCAGTGCCGTGGGCAGCACTGGGAGCTCTGGGGTATGAAGTGAGAGAATCAGGATCAGTGGACAAACCTATGGTGGGCAAATGGTTTCCAGTGCTCGCGGCTCTCACACCTCAGGGGCAGAACGAGATGGTCTTTAATGTCCCTCCCCACCTGAACCATTCTATGATTCTCTGGAGCTCAAAGACACAGACAGCCCATTTTGGCAGAGCAGCCAGGCCAGCCTTTCCTGGTGGCACTGGAGCAATGTGTTCCCTGCTGGAGCTTTCCAGCAGCACAGCCCAGCTCGGCTCTGCCGGCTGTGAGACCCCAGCCCCGCCGGGCTCGGAGCGCATCCAGCGCTCCCCCCTCGGCTCCTCGGCAGAGCTCTCCTGATGTCAAGCCACACTTGTTGGCACAAACACATCCTTTAGAGCTGCTTTCTACTACCCAATTAGAAGGCTGTCAGCAGCACGGCCATCACTCCTCCTGCAGCTTCTAACAAGCCTGGACACCGCTGCTGAAGATTAAAGGAGCCTGTCCTTTGTGTTACCAGCGGCTGTGTGCTGGCCAGAAGCTAATTCCCCTTGCCAATGGATGTGCATGTGGAACAGCTAATGGGCTCTGCGAGCCTGCCTCCCTTCCTTGTGAAGAGGAACACATGCACTGAAGTACTGAGTTGTTTAAAACCCATTTCTCCCACCAAGCTGAGAGCGAGTTGCCGTTCCTGAGAGCAGGGGACTCTGGGGGTGGAGGTGTTCTCAGTAGTTACAGCAGTTCAGGAATTCTCAATTCTTTTTAATGATTCATTTAGCGGCTCCACACATCCTCTGAGACTGAGGAATGGGTGGGTGATGCTCTCACCTCCAGACTGCTGGCTCAGAGCTGCTCTGGGCTCTTTGGTGTGAAATGGGTTGAGTGACAATCCCGTACATTAACTTTACCACCCAACATAAAGATTACTGGGTGGCACAAAAGAAATGTTGCTTTAATCTCCTGCAGCAGCACAGAGGAGCTCAGGATTTGTCAGGTGCTGGCAGCAGGAGTGATGGTTTGGTGGGGAACCTGGCCTCAACAGCATCCCAGGCTGCATCTGAGGCTGCACTTGGCCCATTAACTTCCAAATTCTGGCTGCATTATGATGGAATATGTAGAGCTGAAACAAAACTAAAATAATTGATCCCATCAAACTTAAATCCCATCAAACTCCCCAAGAATTGGAAAAAGCATATACAGAGTACTCAAAGCCCATAAATTCATTTAACATCAGATAAAGTCCACCTACTCCATTGGTGTAAATCTGGAGTAATTCCACTGAAATATAATAAGGTCAGGGGAGTTGACTAGCATTAAACTGGCATCGTTGAAAATAATTTTTTAGCTATAAAGAATGAAAGATAAATGCTCTTTGAATTCCTGACCCCACTGTGAAAATGAAATAGAAGATGTGGGAACTCTTTGAAACTGATAGAAATGTCTCTGTCTCAGATCTCCCTCCGTTAATCAAAACAAGGCACTGTAATCAGCCCCAATTCTGGGTCTATCTCTAAGGAACAAAGTGAGCTCAGAGAATTAAATCATTTAACACATTATTTCCTTCCTCATTTCAGCGCCGATTGAGTTTCTTGCACAATTTCTGCCCCTCCTGCTGCTGCGGGGCAGGACAGTCCCCAGCATCCCTGTTGACTGGAGGGATTTCTGCTTTGGGAACTTCTCCTTCAGGCTCAGAGATGTCTTCCCAGCCTTCCTTAGGTCTGATTTCCTATTTCCTTTACTACCTGCTGAATAGGAAACTTAGGACAGACCTAAATGGGAATATTTGCCCGTGCTGTTACACTGCCCCAGCAAAATCCTGACTGTGCAGCCACAGCTTAGATCTGGGAATAATTTAGGCTGGAAAAACCCTCTAAGACTGTTCCCCCAGCACTGCCAAGGCCACCACTAAACTGTGTCCCCAAGTGCCACATGCACACAGCTCTTAAATCCCTCCAGAAACTCCAGCCCTGCCCTGGCAGATGTTCTCCAGCATCTTCTCGAGGAGTTTCTTGCTGCCTTCCTCGGGTGAAACAAAATCCAGTGGTGCTCCCCACAGCAGAGTAGGGCAGAAATGACAGGCTTTAAGCTTACTCTAAGCTTATGTTTGAGGAAAGGCTGAATTATGATCTTTTTTTTTCAAGATAGCACAAGTAGAATCACCAGACTCCTAGAATAACATTCTCTACGCTGAATTGATAAACCTTGCTTAGGGTTTTTTTAGATTTTAGATTTGCTTTATGGATTTGCAGTTTCAGTCAAATAAGATTTTTATCAATTGTTCAGAGAATATTCTAAAGATATTTTTGTTGTTTTACATAATAGGAGATGTAATAATTGCATAACCAGTGGGCTGGGCAGAGGAAAAATCTTTCCCAGGTGGGATCAGTGCCCTAAGATTGCACTGGCAATATGAACAATAGGATGGTTTGCAATCTCAGCAACACTTTCTGTGTTTTCTTCCCACCATCCTGTGCCTCTTTTAGAATGAAAGACCATTCTTGTAGAATTAATGGCTATTTGAGTCATTATATATCCATGGAAAATACATATCTTTAATTAGAAAGGTGGGATTGGCTTTGCTTCCAGAGGGAAGTGTCCACTGAGATCCTACAGATACATTCTGCACTATTGCTTTTCTCTGACGTGTTGAAAGTTTTTATCAGGCTTTGTCCACTAATTGATTTTTTTTCCCCCGTTTCACAACTTTCTATGTTTTTGAAACCACAGCAAAACAATGAGCTCGAATTTCTGGCCAGACGAAAATCACCCTTCTCAGGAAAACTTGGGTGGTTGGACTTGATGATCCTAATTTTCCAACCTAGCTGATTCTATCATTTTTTATGACTCTAAAAGCACCCACTGTAGTTTTCTAACTATTTCTATTTCCAATAGATTTCCTGTTAGCTGTGCCTGCAGGAAATAAGTGCCCAGTAAAAAGGCACTGGCTCTTAACTAAAGCACTCTGCATCCCACGGCTGGGAACGAGCCCTGATGCTCAATTGACAACTCACTTCCTCCCCGCTGTCGTTTGGGGAAAGTGTCAAGGAGAAAAACTGTCGGGAGGGGAATGAGGCTGAGAGCTGGGTGCCGGGCTGGCGGGGTTTCCTGCAGAGCTGCCTGCGCACAGATGGTTCCTGCGATAGCTCCTCACGGCCACCACGGCCGCTCCGGGGCCTCGGGGCTCAGCCTGGACAAGAGAAGGCTCTGGGGACACCTTAGGGCCTCCCAGGGCCTAAAGGGGCTCCAGGGGTGCTGGACATCAGACAAAGGCCTGGAGGGACAGGACAAAGGGGGAATGGCTTCACACTGACAGGGGGCAGGGTTAGGTTGGGCAGAAATCCTGCCCTGTCCAGATGGACAGGCCCTGGCACAGGTTGCCCAAGTGGGTGGTCTCAGAAACAAAAATTCTGGATGCTCAGATGGCTCATAAGTAAGTCCATATCTTGCAAGCCTTTCCTTTTAAAAGGATTCGTGGGCTTACAGCAATTTTGGAGAAAAGATTTACAGCAATATTGGAGATACAGGAGAGCGTCTGACCAAAATCAGCACCAGTCAGCTCATCTCGAGATGTTCATAGAATCCTGGAATGGTTTGGACCAGAAAGGACCTTCAAGTCCATTTCATGCCAACCTTCTGCTGTGGGCAGGGACACCTTCCATGACCTAGATTGTTCAGTTTATATACATATATATATATATATATATATATATATATATAATTTGAAAGGTGGGATTCTCTTTGCTCCCACAGGGGAGTGTCCACTGAGGTTCTACAGGTATATTCTGCACTATTGCTTTTCTCTGCTGTGTTGAAAGTTTTTATCAGGCTTTGTTCACTAATTGATTTTAGTGGGACTGGTGAACATCTGACCACTATTCACCAATACTATTTCAGCTTTAATAAGTTTGGGGGGGTTATGAAATTACTTCCTAGGTCAGTGTGGGCAAAGTTTAGTGCTTAGGCCGGAAAAGTTTAGTTGTTCTCTCAGTTACTCCTCTGGTAACTCAGCCATAGAATTTATCTTGATATTCCTTCAGCAAGTGCATTTTCCATTAACTTTAGGACAGACGTGGTGGTGTGTACTGAAAAGCTCAAAAACTAATCTAAAACCAGAAAATCAACCTTGATTTTCATGGTAGGGGGGGAAAGAAGCCACAGCCTTACTGGGTATGGCTCCAGCAAGGAATCCTGCATTCTTTCTGAAAGCCTGATTTTAATTCATTCCAAAGGTTTATTTTGTGTGAGTATGAATGATTGTGTGGTTGATTGAGAGATGGAAGGACAGACTCACATCTACCATGGATAACCTCTCCACACTTCCTTGGCCAATGTTTACCTTAATCACCTCCTGCTTGTACTGGCTCAAATCTCGCCCAGCTTACAAAAAACTTGGGGCAGATGGAATTTCCAGCAGATCTCTCTAAGCACACATTTATAATAAATCACAACACTCATTTTTTCACCTCCCTTCTCCGAAATTTTTAGTTTTCTAACAAGCTGCCTGTTTCCCTTTAATTACACAGACAAACCCCCACCTCCAACATCCACCCTGGATTCTTTTACAACCACAATATTTATTGCTAACTGACCCATGGAACTTATTCAGCATATAACCCTCTTTTTTTTCCTTTTTGACCACAATCCATTTCCCCCATGTGCATGTTTCTCTGGCTCCCTGTATCTCATCCCATCCCATTAGCTCTCGGTGCTGAATAGCCTGTTCCAGGACATCAAACTTTAATTTAAACAGAAGATGATCAATAAGCTTAGCAAATTGCCTATGGCAACATCAGCAGTTTGAATCAAAGGGTTTTATAGGTAATTTAAAGGGCATCCTCACTCACCCCCACCATGTGGTAGCTACCTCTTGCTTGCTTTGCCAAGAACAGCTCACTTGGCTGAACACAAGGAAGAAGAGCTTCTCCTCCACAGCTGAGCTGAGAAATGGCACAGAGCATCCATTCTGGATGCTTTTGAAAGTGTGCTTTGAAACCACAAAAGCCAGGGCATCTCAGGAGGGGAAATAAAAGCCTAACTCATGAGACTTGTTAAAAAACCCTGACAAATCAGAGCCTAGAATCAACATCAGCACTAAAGAAACAGAGATGTAAAAGGAAAACACCCACACTCCTCTGTGGTGCTGGGGCTTGGGACCACCATGTTTTCACCTGAGGGAGAAGAAACCATCATTTAATCTTTCCCTAAAATCTTTGCAGTTTGATTTCCAGACATGTGGGCAGCCTTTGGCCTGACACCTGGAATCACAGAATAACAGAATGGTTTAGCTTTGAAGGGACCTTTAAGAACATGTCCTTAAAGACATCCTCATTCCAACCTCCCTGCCATGGGACACCTCCACTATCCCAGGTTGCTCCAAGCCCTGTCCAACCTGTCCTTGAGCACTTCCTAGGATGGGGAAACCACAGCTTCTCTGGGCACACTGTGCCAGGGCCTCACCACCTTCACCACCTCTCTCATTTTAAAACCATTCCCTATTCTCCCATCACTCCATGACCTTGGGGGAAAATTAAAAGATGATCTTCTTCAGGATCCTTGAAATCTTGTGGCAGGAAAGGGAATTCTTTGGGCAGTGGGTAGCAGCAGCAATTGTGTCTGGCCTGTTTCAGACACACAAACATTATTTAGGAGCACAAGGGGCACAAAAGGCCTTGTGAGAGGGGATATATGGCTCTAAAGGCACTTAGCTGGCTCGGGGTCGGAAATTACACAATGGATGTTGAAATGTTGGCTTGTTGAAAAGTTGTCATTCGAGTAATGGATGCTTTATTTCCTGTTTTTGCTGAAAGCTAAAGCGAAACATAATTAGCAAGCGAGAAAGCAACCTTGGCAGCCAAACAAAAAAAGCACATTTTGGGCGCCTGAGCCAATTAAAATTGTTTATGTAGCTCATGAACAATATTTTCCTCCAAATCATTAAAACAGAGAATTCATCATAACACAGGCAGGCCTGGTGCTCCCAGCCCTGCTCCTGTGCCAGGCTGTCAGCTCCCAAGGATGGACTGAGGGCACACTGTGATGTCCAGGATGATTTCAGGGATCAGAGAGTGGCTGGAAGAGGAACGCTCTGCTTCCATTTATTTTGGTTTTGGGATAATCCTGCACACGGGAGAACTTTAATTTGCCTTGGAGATTGGAATGCCTATTAATTATAAATTAAAAATCTCTTTTTTCAGCCCTTTTTCTCTCTAAAATCAGAGTTGAAGAACCCCCCACTATTCTTTTTAGTACTTGAATCCATGCCCTGCTTGATTCTCACGTGGATGCCCAGAAATTGTTTCTGATGATGTAAGGTCTGGCTTCCCTTCTCACTGCATGAGAAAATAATCCTTTAGGAAAGAAACAGTGGATGGACAAATATTCCTGCTCTTTAGGATGATGCCCATCTGCTCCCCTTGTAACAAATCATTGTGCTTTCCATGTGAATTCTCAGCTTTCATTCCTGGAGGTGAGGTCATATAACGTGAAATATTTTAGTGCATTTTTATGAATTGGCCCATTTTTATGTTTGACTTGCTTCTGAAAAAAAATTAAAAATCTGGTTGTGAAAATTATCATCCCCCCTTCAATAAAAATTACACACGTCCTGAAATAAAAAGCAAAAGAGGGAATGAGTTGATACAGAGGAGGAAAAATTTCTCTCACCAAGCAGTAAAGATCAAGTGCATACACTCAACAAATTAGTGCTGTGCCAAGACATGCCCAAAGCTGTGTTTTTCTGTAAATTTGTTTTGCTTGTAACTTTTGTTTTTGCTTGCTGCCTATTTCTGGCTGTGTTTGGTGCGTGTGTGTTTATGTTACCGAGCGTCGCCCGCTTTGTTCCGAGACCTTCCCAAGGAAAAATGGGCTGGGCGTGACGTGCCCTGGGAATGTTCTCCAAACAAAGCCCTGGGTGGGTGTTCAGGCTGTTTGGACTTGCCCTTGGTGCAAAGCTGAGAGCACTTTGTGAGTGGATTCATGGATGGAAGCTGCTAGGAGCAGAAATCCTGGGCTCAGGCTCTGATCCCCACAGGGCCAGAGGGATAAAAAAGCTCCATGTTGTTTACAGAGCAGAAGTTCTTGTGCTTAAACACAGGTCATGGATCCAAAATCCTGGAATGGTTTGGGTTGGAAAGAACCTTAAACCTCATCTTGTCCAACCCCTTGCATTGAGCAGGGACATCTTCAACTAGACCAGGCTATTCAGAGTCCCATCCAACCTTGCCTTGACTGCTCCCAGGGATGGAGCATCCACCACCTCTGTGGGCAACCTGTGCCAGAGCCTCACCATCCTCCCAGGGAAAAGTCCATAAATACACAAACCTGGGTGAGGGGAGGAATTAACCACATGAGCAGAAACAACAAAGGCAAGGTCATCCTGGCAAGAGTCACTGTGGAGGACACCAGGCACTGCTGGAGCCATCGTGGCACTTTTGCAAGCACACCAGCAAAAAAAAAAAAACTAACAGTGAAATTTAACATTTTCCCTTTGTAAGAGCGCTGAGCATAAAATGAGTAACAAAACATGATGTGCATGGTCTTACCTGATCAAACAAGATACTTTTCTCCATGAAATCTATTAGCCCTGAGTGGGTTTTCTTTGACAAATGCCTCTCACTGAAACTGCCTGTGATGGGGTAGAGAAAGGAGCAGCCAGGTAAGGCCATGATATCCTACAACCCATTTGGAATGAAACAATTGCTTGCCTCAAAGGCAACATTTTGGTCAAATCATTGCTGTTGTGAAGTTGTGGGTTTGGTGTTGCTGTCATTGTGGCATTAATACACTGAGAAATTCAGACAGTTTATCAGCATCCATTAAGGAATGGGAGGAAATTAGGACAAAAGCCTGTTGTTTATTCAAGGTTGTGTTTTATTTATCCTCTGGCTTTTAAAAGCCTCTTATTTTATGTGCCTTCTGGGCACACAGGCTTTAGTTTAAAAACATCACCACTAAAACAAACAACCAAACTGACAAAAGTCGTTTTGGGGAGAGCAGCTGAGATGTAAAAGCAGCTCAGCACTCCAAGTACCCCTTGAGGTAAAAACTCTGCTGAGGTCTGAAGGACCATGACCCCTGGATCAGACCAAATGGGGAAATCGTGACTCCTGGCAAAGCAGATGTTCCTGTTTGGGCTCTTCAGACTTTTATCTGTGAGTGCTGAGCAGCCCAGGCTCCTGCCAGGGAGGTTGGGAGGTTGTGGGGGATGTGATCACATCCCTGTGTGTCCAGATTCCAGCTCATCCAGAGGCTCAGTTAACCAGTGAGGGCTTCCATGCTTAATAGAGGGGGAAAAGCTGACAGGAAAAGCAGCGACCAAAGGACAAATATTTCTATTTCTGGGGACACATGATAAGCATAGAACGTTGGGACCTTTCTTGCTGATACCAACTGATTTTCCAGCCTCTTCTCTGACAGCTCAAGGCTCATGTATTGTCTTTTTTGTTACCCATGGTTAAACTCACCAAACAGCAAAGTATTGAAGCATTCCAGAATGGTCTATTGACAGAATTTTTTTGTTTTCTGCCTTATCCCTTCCTTTTCTCATCCACCAGGAATTTTCATAAGTTCTCTGCTGAGGGCAGACTCAGCTGAGCAGGAAGATCTGTTAAAATGTTCCTCCAGGAGAATTTGTTCTCACAGATTTCACAGCTTCTCCTTCACCACCACCCCACATCCCCTGACCACCTCACCAGGGTGGGACCCTGAAATCCTCCCCTGAGGTCCAGAAATATGGAAAATCCTTTCTGACCTGCCTTCCCTTTGCTCCCTGGCCATCTCTCCCAGTTGGATTCTGTATTATTACCAAATTCAATATTTCTGCTTCCTTTTGTAGCTCATGCTGAGCTCTGTAACCCAGATGCAAGTACTGTGCACGCTTGTGGGTGTGTGGATGGATGGATGGATGGATGGATGGATGGATGGATGGATGGACGGATGGAGGTCCTGATCAATGAAATTATATTGATGTAGCTCCTGATGAATGAAATTAATTCATCTTACCACTTTGGACAGGGTTAAAAGGCCATTATGGCAAGTAGTTGTGTAAGAGAACCAACGTTACACCCACCACTGCTCCTGGGGGTATTCACAAGTGTTGGGGAACACCTATTTTCCAAGGGAGGTAACCTGAATGGGAATAAAGAGCAGGAAGGGTGTCACCCAAGGATCTTCATCATTTTTCTACTCTAGGGCAGTTCTCCCCCCTTGACTAGCATTGCTCCCAAAGTGGAGGGTGCACTCAGGGAAGGGATGGCACCACTCTGCAAACTTTGTAAGGAAGGCCCCCCCTTCCCCATACTTGCACACACCAAGAGCTTTTTATGTCCTGTTGAGGAAACACAGCAATGTTTGGAGAAGCCAAACAGGGAGGCAAAGAGGAACCAGAGTTCTTTTAAAACACTTTGGCTACCAAAAAAAAAAGTCCTACGCTGCTTTTTCTCTGGGCTCGGCGGGGAGGGAGCAGCAGCCAATTGCATTATAGCACTGCTGATTACTTATGATTCCCTTCCTGTGAGGACAGGCCCTGATGTGTTGTTTTTTGATAACACTGGCTCCTTTAGAGCAATAACCCTGGTACAGTTTCCTGCCTAATCGGAGAGCAATTACTGCGCCTCAAAAGGGAAAACGTTGAGAAGGGCCCGGGCTGAGTTCGGGAGTGATAACAGGAACCTTTTCTTGCTGAGCCATGGTTGGACTTGAGCTCATTCGAGCATCTCCCATGACAATACCTGACAAAACTCAAATGGAAAGGAGAGGCTGAGGGCTATTCTTGCCATGTTCCACTAGGATCAGATCCCCAGGTGCTTGAGTGGCTGGGAAGTGTTGATGCCCATCACTTGTGAGAGAACATGGAATCTTTTCCTCTAGGCCCTGACTGAATTTTCTGTAGTTTAGGAGTGAACAGTTCTGCTGTTACTGATTTCTGACCTGTGTTAATTGGCCTGGTGGCCTTGGCGTGGTGGTCGCTGGTGGCAGGTGACCGTGTCCAGAAGGAGAAGGCTGCACTGCCATGGTTTGCAGAGGTGTAATTTGTTTTGGCAAATTAATTTGCCAAGCCTCTATGGGAACAAAAATCAAAGTTTTAAGGGGTTGACAGACTATTCCAGCAGAGTGGTCTGCCAAAGACACTGGTTTTGAAAAGTGACTGGCAAGTGACATATTTTAGGGGGAAAAAGTAGCTTCTGCTTAGACTGCTGGTGTATTTCTGCTGCTCTGCTGCTTTCTTTAGGACTCACAGCCTCAGGCATTTCCACCTAAGGCTGAGGCTGTGCTTTGGACCTCCTCTGTGAGAAGTCCCTGGCTACAAAGGGTGTGTGCCTGTGGCAGAGAAGTGCTATCGCCCTGGAGTCGAGCAGGGAGAGGAAATGACTCAGTCATCAAAAGGCCCTCCTTCCTCAGGGAACTGTCCTTAATCAGTATTATCCCGTTACAATAATACCATTTCAGAAGGACTGGGAACCAGAGCACTTGCGTAGCCATGTAAACTGCTTCCTGTATTTGCCAAACAAAACAACATTCAGCAATTAATAGAATTTAGCTATTAGTGCTGCCATGATAAAACAACAACCCTGGCTGTTCATCCTGCAAAACATTTGGTGCAATCCCTCCCCCAGGAAAAGTCCTTTTCTTTTGGCTCTGTGTTACCTGCTGCTCCAGGAGAGAATAAATAAGAATAAACAAGATTTGTGGCATTTCGTTTGGCTGAAAGTGTCATAGCTATGGAAATTGTCCTCATTACCCTTGCAAGAGCTACTGCAAAGCTTCCTCCTGGGATGCCCTGATTAGTCATTGCTTTAGTATTAAGCTGGGATACTTTGTGCTGCTTGCCAGGGATCCTGTGCAATCTCTACCTTTTGGTAGAGATAATAGGCAGCTCCCAAAACTGGCAGCGGAGGCGCGGGAATGAAGCGGTGGCTCCTTGGGAGCTCCGGGAGGGAGCGTTGCAGGGCCACAATTAACTCTGATTAGACACAGCCACAGCTGGGCAGCAGCTCGGCAACAAATGGCCCCCTTTGTTCTCCTTGGGTTTGACAGGAGGGCAGCTCATGGTGACAAGGAAGGGCCACTGTGCCCTGCTCTGCCCTGGCCAGTGTCACAGGGCCTCAAGGCCAACCTCCACTAAGGGTCTAGCTGGGAAGGGACCTTAGAGATCACCCTGGGCCAGGGACACCTCCCACTATAGTGCTCCTTCCAACCTGGCCTTGCACACTTCCAGGGATGGGGCAACCACAGCTTCTCTGGGCAACCTGTGCCAGCACCCTCACAGGGAAGGATTTCTTCCCAATATCCAATTTGAACTCACCCTCTCTCGTTTTAAAACCACTCCCCCTTCTCCCATCACTCCATACCCTTGCTCTAAGTCCCTCTCTGAAAAACACGAATGAAAAACATCCTTGCATGAATTAATTTGGATGTGGGAATTTTCAAATATGTAAAGGAATCACCAGTGACATATGAAAAACCTACTGAGTGAAATTTGAAAGCTGCCTTTTTCTTTTTTTTTTCTGACAACGCATTAAAAAAAAAAAATATCACTCAGCAAGAGATTTGACAAAAAAGAATAATTCAGGATGCTCAGTTACCCAGGATGACTTCACCAGTGTGGGCTTTACTCCTGAGAATGAATTAGCTGATAACCAAACAGACTGGGCATGGGCATTTCCACATGCTTTGCTTCTAAGCCATTGCAAATGCAGAAGGATTAGAATAAGGATAGAGCAGAGGAAGAGAATGTGGCTCTTTGCTCTTCTTGGAAATGGGGTCTACAAACTTTTAGCATCTGCCTCCACTGGTTTCTGGTTATTGGGGATGATCAAGATTGAATGCTGGGTCCTCTCATCACAGGGACTGGTCAGAAAAAAGCTTTCCTTGAAGTATTCTGTACACAAGATGTGTGCTGAGCCAAAAAAAAACAAACCTCACTCCATGTCTGAATTCCAACTGCAGAGCAAAAAGAGAGAGAAAGATGGTACTGACATACCCCAGGTGAGACATGACTAATCACAAGAAGTGACAAAAATAAATCATTTTCATAGAACTGCCAGCGAGGGGCCAGAGCTCCTGCTGAGCCACCACCCTTTACCTGACTTTGAGTCAGAACTCGACAGAAACAGAGGTTAAAATTCTTCTCTGCCTTGGATAAGGTGGCTTGGGAATGCAGCAATGGATTTTGGGAGCATTTGGGATGCTGCCTAAATCACTGAAATCAAAGGGTTCTTTCCGCTGGCTTTCTGTTAGAAAATAAACCTGATTTGGGGAGAAGGGATTGTCTTTAAAGGACTCAGGAGATATTAATTCAGCTCTTGGCTGTGCCAGAGGTTCCCAGGGTGTTCTTGGGAAGAGTGCCTTGTGTGCCTCTGGAAGTTTTCCACTTGCACAGTGGAATGGTGCTGCCTCCTTCCCAGCACCTTCTGCCTGCCTTGTCCTTGGGAAGGGTTTGTGTAGGATCCACCCCAGACCTGGGTTTGCACAGCATCCATCACACTGCAGTCCCTGCTGAGGGGGGATCACAAAGGACACTGCAATGAATGACTTGGTGGGAAGAACATCAAATAGGAAATATTATTTATAAAATGAGTGGTTCAACCAGACAAAAAGAAATAGAATATTTTGTACTGAACGAAGCCTTAATTTTAAATTCTTGAGTCATTCTGGGCTCACTTGCTGGAGATAAAAAATAAGAGACAAATCAAACTGAAAGAGGAGAAATTTTGGTAAGAAGTTAGGAAGAATTTTTCCCTGTGAGGTGGGGAGGCCCTGGCACAGGATGCCCAGAGAAGCTGTGGCTGTCCCACCCCTGGAAGTGTCCAAGGCCAGGCTGGATGGGGCTTGGAGCACCCTGAGACAGTGGGAGATGTCCCTGCCCATGGCAGGGGGTGGGAATGGGGTGAGCTTTAAGGTCCCTTCCAACCCAAAGCAGTCTGTGCCTCCGTTAGCCATAAACCTGTGCAGCACATCCCTCATTTCTAGGCTGAATTTCTATATTATCCAAAAAATCTAAATCCTCAACCTCCTTCACACAGCTTCTGAGTCAGTAATTAACAACAGCAGTGCCAGCAAGCCTGGAGGGAGGTTGTTCCTAACAAGCAGCAAGCACATTTTAAGTGAACAGTGAAATTTTGGGAGAGCTGTTTGTTCAGATTCGCCCTCTTCATTAGAGTATCAGAAATAACATCCTTATTTCTGCATCTCCCACCATTCTCCCCTACTCAGCTTCACCAGCCTAATTGGGATAGGAGCCCTTTTTCCCCTCTAATTTTACTCTCCATGCATCCCGTAGATACATTATGGTGCATAATAAATCCTGAGCAACAGGGATCCAAGTGTGCTTAATGTCTGCAATCACCCAAGGCAGATTTGCTTTGTTTATTGTGGCAACTGATCAGGAAAATCTTCTTTTAGGATAATAATGTTACCTCAGAAAGAGCTGAGGCACAATAAATCAAAAAAACCTTGGCAATACAAAGGGGGAAAAAAACAGTTGGCATGCTTGGGTAAAAGATACAAGCCCAGGTGGGTAACTACTGCACTGAGCATGATACAAAGCCAGGCTTTCCTGGGAGCAAAATGATGTTTGGCAGGATAGCAACAGAGGAAAAAAATAACATTTTTCCAGCTTTATTGGCAAAGATTACAAAGGGTCAGATCCATCATGCCTTTGTTAGACCAAGTCCATGGAGACTTTCCTTGACACAACCAGATCTATCAAAAGAGGAAGAAAACACAGTTAGCTGTCAGCACTAAGGGATTCTTGTCAGGTTCCCCCAAATTACTTGGAAAATATCTTTCCTTCAATTCTAGACTTGTCCCGGGGTATTAAACATCTGCTCACTTGTAGAAATACTTGAAAGATTAGTGGGAGATAAAACTGAGAATAAAATAAAAGGTTTTCCAGGCAGACTGATAACGTGTACACTCATCCAGTAAAACAGATCTCCTCCCTGTGGTCTGTGACACAGCAGGGAAGGGACTCAGGTGAAATTTGTCACCTGGACCATGAGCCAACTCCTCCCTTGCTCCCTGAATTTCTTCATACATCTATAATCATCCATGATTTTATGATATACCAGCACAGCAGTCTGCAGAGGCTTCAGCTCTCAGGTGTTTACCTATCATAACAGCCACACCACAAAAAAACAGCTGCTAGCCTAAAACCTCTGCAGATGAAAACCTAGTCCTAAAAAACTCCCAAAAAAGTGCAAAAATTTGGGTGGAACTCAATAGGACTGTGCAAAACCTCTTGGATGTTTATGTCCCTGAGTGGTTCCAGGTCAGCAGCACACCAATAAGCAGAACATCAGTTTCTATATTCAAAACTGAGAATTTCAGAGAACTGAGAACACTCAGAGCATTTCCATGGGGGGGTATTTAAGCAAGGTAAAATATATGTTGTGGATTGGCCCAGAGGGAGTGGGCCATGGTAAGATGGGATGGCTGCTTGCCCATCAGCTATCCAAACTGGCCCCCCTGAAGGCTGTGGGTACCAGGGAGGGTGGGAGCTCCAGAGGATGGATGGGAGTTGTTCCCACTGGATCCCAGCTGGGGAAAGCTGGGAGGAAATCAGCTCTGTGTATGGTATTCCCTCGAGCTCCTTCCTCAGAGGGTAAAAAGCTTTTGAAGAGGGATGGTGGGAGGATGAAAAGATATTTCTGGCACACAAAAGATATTTCTCCTCAGTGCTGAAGGAAACTGCTGGAAGAGAACCCACTGTCCTGAAAGTGTAGCGACAGAAATCCCTAGAAATTGATAAAAAAAAGAGAGCAGGCTCCCAAACTAAAGTGATTTCAGCTTTTATTATAAGAAAAAGGAAGGCCTAAAGCAAGGGGGCCTGCGGGCAAGCAAGAGCATTCCTGTCGAGGATGCTGCAACACTGATGCTGGGGCTTCTTTTCAGCAGTGATGTCCCCGATGTCCCAGACGGAGCAGCACGGATTCAGTGGGTCAGAAGCCCCTTTTAATCTGTTTTTTGCCCTTTTGGATTGGTTTCTTTTTGGATCCTTCATTTGCATGAAGGTTTAAGCGCTGGATTCGCCCATTACAGTTCTGTCCCGGCTGGCTCATTTCGCTTGGGAGATGATGCACTTTCCTTAGGTCTATTATGGTATGTTGAGTGCCGTATTTCTTATAACTACCCTTTTACAATATAACAACCAAACTAACAGTGTCAGGGTCTCTAGCTTGTCAGAGTGACCCCAAGAAATGTTAAAAAGTCTTTTTTCCCAGCCTGGCATTTGAAGAAGGAGTCAGGGCTCTTCATTTCTCGGTCTCAAGGTTGTTTATTGAATTTTATCTACAAAATTCTTTCTCCTATCCTGCCAAGGTCCGCTCAGCAAGACAGTCTGAAGCATTCTCCCTGCCCCAGGGGTGTTGTTATGTCTTTATACTAAAAACTACCTATACAATGTTTACAGTTGCTTTCCAATACCTATCACCTATGTTAGATAGTGAGCTTCTACTCTAAACCAATCTAAAAGTGCCAACATCACAGCAGAAGATGGAGGCCAAGAAGAAGAAGAAGAAAAGCTGGACACGCTCAGATCCCTCCATTGCCCCCCTGAATCCCCATTCTAAAAACCCCAAAATCTACTTTTTCACCTTGTGATAAACTCACTATCATTCTACTTAATTTGTCACGGCTTGCAGATCTTCACCTAAGGCTGGTAACTTGTTCCACGGGTCACAATCAAAACCACAGGCATCTTGCTCTCTGTGCCAGGATCTCTGAGCCCCCTGGCAGGGGTCTTGGCTGCTCCAGGACAGCCAGAGGGATGTCCTGGGTTCTGACATAACAGTACATAACGATCTATAAACTATTTCACAACAGTTTCTAACCTATTTTTAACAGAAATCAGCAATTCTGCTGGCCCAGACCCCCGGGCCCCAGCCGAGGCCATCCGTGCAGGATCGGCCGCTCCCCGCGGCCCTGAGGGAGCTGATAAAGGCGTTTCAGGCTGGAAAGGCAGGCAGGGCACGGAGCTGCTGCCGGGCTGCTCTGCAGGGCGGTGATAATGGGGGCTCGGCCGGCCCTCCTGGCCGGTCCCGGGGCGAAGGAAGGGGAAAGGCGGTGCGGTCAGGCCGAGCCCACCGGGCCCGGGCCGCGCTTATCGGCGCGCCCAGAGGCACGGGCCCCCCTCACAGGGGCGTGTAAAACACCCTGCGGAGCGATAGCAACGGCACCGACCGGGAAACAGCCCCCGAAAACAGCTAAAACCAACATTTTCAGCGCTGCTTGTTTTATTTCCTGCTCCTTTTTTTTTTTTTACACATTTTTCTTTAAAACCTGAAGGCACCTCTGAGGGTATCGTACCCTCTGAGGGTAATCGTGTTTTTCCGTACACTCTCCTATCACACATCACGTTATGTGTCACATCTATATTTCACACTGACAGGAGAAAAGGGAAGTGTACAAAATGTCCTGAGCTCTGGGAGACCCAAATCCTTGCTCAGCAAGTGCTGATCACATCCACCTCAGCAGCAGGGGCTCAGAGCTCACCCAAGGTGCCCACATGGATAGAATAAATATGGGGAGTTCTAAAAAGGAGAATATGGGTGGGGGGAAGACAAGGAGAAAATGAAAATGGAAGTATGTGGAGGGACACAGTGGAGAGAAAAGCCAAGGAATGTGATATTCTATTTAATTAAAGTCCAAAGTGTAGCTGGAACACAAAGAAGCCACATGGTTTGCTGTCACAGCAGTAATGGAGTACATCTGTTTTCATCAGCCCTGCTTATAAGAACAATAAACAGAAGGACTTTAAGCTCAAGGTTTAAATATCTAATATAGCTATCAATTAAAATCTAGTGTTAATTTTTTTTCCCAATAAAAGGCAGGTGACAATGCCAATGGGTGGGTTTAGACTGGATATTGGGTAGAAATTCTTCCCTATAAGGGTGGTGTGATCCCGGCACAGGTTGCCCAGAGAAGCATTCAAGGCCAGGCTGGATGGGACTTGGAGCAATCCAGGATAGTGGGGGGTGTCCCTGACCATGGCAGGGATAGAACAAGATGATTTTCATGTTCCCTTTGAACCCAAACCCTTCTGTGACTCCAGGATCCTGTGACCCCATGGTTGCATGTTGAACAAGAAGGATCAGACCCAGCACATCTTTGTGCATGAAAGACTCCACAACACTACAATAAAAGAGTTACCAGGTTGTGAGGCAGTGCGGAGCCCAGATTTAGCCAGGATCATAGGAACACCAGAGCAGTGAATGAGTTAAAAACAAGAAAGGCTGTGGAACAGGTACAAAAATAACACCACTACAAACACTTTTGGAAGTGAGAGACTCGCAGGTGCCTGGCTGAAGGCAATCCTTGCCTCAATCCTGGCAAAAGGTGGCTCTGCTGATCAAAATAATTATGGAGGTGAAAGTTTATTGTCAGTGCAGAGGAAAAAAAACTCTGCAAAAATCATAGCAAACAGATCAGAGCAAGCTTTAGAGGGAGTGGTGAGAGAAAAGCGATGTGGCTTCAGATCAGGATGAAGTTGCATCAATCAGATATGCAGATTTTTACAGTTTATAGGGGGGAAAAATAAGGAAGAACAGAGTTTAAAAGTGCTTGTTATTTTCCTTGATGCTATAAAGACATTTTATTTGGAGGGAGCCATTAGAGAACAGAGCAAAAACGATACAGCAATTCAGACAAGCACATTGGGAGGACAAATGTTGGGGACTCCTGCAGTGCTGCAGGAATTGGGGAAAATTAAGCAACTGGTTCAATCCAAGGCTAATATGAAACAAAGAACAAGGAATGTTCCAGCACTTCCATCGTGCACTTCCAATGGACATTAGGGTGGTAAATGAGTGGGAGCATGTGACAGTGGAAGATCTAAACTTCACATTATGCAAATGGCATTGCAGAATTGCCAGAGAAATGAGGGAACGTTGGTTCTCTTTGCTAACTGGCAAAATTGCTGCAGTCATCTTGAGGTTTAAAATCTGTTGGGAAGACAGAGAAAGCATTTCTGCCTTGGAAAGAAGAGGGATTTTTGTGTAAATATGCCTGGGGAGTTTAATTGGTGCTAAGGAGAAGGAGGAAAGAAGTACAAAGATTTGCTTAGCCAAGAGCTTAAAACATGAAAGCATCAATGTGCTGAAAGGGAGCTCTAACACTATAGGCTCCCACTAAGCACAGGCTGTACACATCAATTTTATCTTTAAGGGACCTGGCTGAGGGAACAGCAAAGACATTCCTGCACCCACACAGGGCTGAATGGATCCCCCAGCCCCATGGCTGGACCTTCCTGCCTCCTGGACTGCCAGGAATTTGTCAAAGCTCTAGACAAGGGTGTTAAACAACTCCTGTGCCTGCAGAGAAAAAAAAAAAAAAAAGAGCTAGGAAAGAAGACCTATTAAAGTCTCTGCCTTGGCCAAATTCCAACTCAATTAATTACAATCCTCCTTATAACATTCCCCCTGAAGTTCCAGCAGGATAATACATCCTACCATGCGTGCCCTGTGAGGCTGGAGGAGGCAGAGCTCACCACTGATGGGTACCACGGGTGCTTCACACAGCCCAGGTGTCAGCTCGGGACTGGGGAGGCCCTGGACCCCTGGAAAATGGGAAGTGTGAAGGTGATGAAACCATGGAAAACCAGCAGCAGCCAGTTTGCTGTAAAACGTCCTGCTGGACGATTTATTTTTTTGGTGGATGTTCTCATGAAACCTCGCTTCTGCCTTCTAGTGGGGAAAAGACAGGAGAGCAGGGCAGGAGTGAGAATTCCTGAAGGGAAAATTAGCTTTGGGTTCCTCAACATCATTATGAACAAGAGTCCAGCAGAAATCTGTGGTTTTTCACTTGTAACATGTTGTGCTCTCTTCTCACCCCGACTCCATGGATTACAAGGGTACAAACCCCTCTGGAAACTGCACTCCAAAGAGGAAGGACAAAGTGCAGCAGTCATGGCACTGAAAGGCTCCATGGATTTTTTAATTCTCCGTGGAGGTCCCAGTAGGAATCTTAGGATTATGGAATGGTTTGGCTTGAAGGGATCTTAAAGAAGATCTTGTTCCAGCCTCCTGCCCTGGGCAGGGACACCTCCCACTACTCCAGCCTCCAAGCTGTGTCCAGCCTGGCCTTGGACACTTCCAGGGATGGGGCAGCCACAGCTTCTCTGGGCAGCCTGCTCCAGTTTAAGCCAAAACTCTTCATAGGATGATGAATTTTACAAATAATTTTAAATTGTATCAGCACTGAGTTAATAAAATGGCATTGCTTACTCATCCTTGGAATATTCAATCCAGACCTTCTTCCAAGAAAACTGAAACAAAAATTTCACCTTTCTCTAACACTTCCAAGATTATTTTTTCCTAACAGCCATCTCTGATGTGCTGTTGGCCACTAGAGATGTATACACTCGGTGGGAATAATCACAGAAAAACGCTAAATAATCGAGGATTGCTTCCTTTCTTTCATCACCAGCAGAAGCCAGAACTGAGACGTCTCCCTGAATCTCCTTCAAACCACCGTGACTGTCCCGTGGTGTCCCTCAGAAAAATCCTGGAGCTGAAGGGATGAGCTGAAAATGGAGCTTTAAAGCAGTTCTTGAACGCTCTCTAGTGGTTAAAGAGCAACTCCTACTAATGGCACCTTCCATCACCTTCTCAATTTTAATCAATAAATCACTCACTGTGACTCATGCCTCTCAGAGATAAAAAGCTTTTAAAATTAAGGTTCTAATTATTGTTGTAATTATAGTAAGATTTTATTACAATTTATTCTTAGGCACTGGAGTGGTGCTTTTCACTATGCAAAGTGTAGAGAGAGCTTAACATCAGTCCTGTGCATCAAAATAACATTTACCTTTTTGAATAACCAACAATTTTCATCCAAACTCTGTGATTCCCCACTGGAAATTCATCCTATCCACAACTATGAATATTTCCATGCCCATTTTCCCACTTATTCCAGGATTACTGATGGCCACTCAAGGTCTTCACAGAAGCTCTGAATGTATGTCACAGAAAAATGCTAATTTTTCATTTCACAGCAGAAAACAAAGTTGAGAAAGAACTGGGTGACCCAGTTATGGAAATCTGGCAGCTCCCAGACCAAAGGACAGATTAAAGCAAGAAATATGCCACAGACAGCAATGACAAAATCCTGGTGTTGGGTTGGAATAATTAATAGATCACAGGCCCATGTCCACAGAAATATTTGCATGGAGCATTATTTACATACCTTTTCAATGTTTAATTGCAACTTGTCCAGCAAAAACAAACAACCTGCTTCACAGACACACGTTATTTGAATGTTTGCTTTTATTTTTGTCTGCTATCTGCTTACTTGAAGCCTGTGCCTTCTTGTTTGCCTGCCTTCCTCCCCACGGCTGCTTCCTTCATCATCAGTTTAAACACCAGGCTACTTTCCATGAAGATTGGGAAATCACTCCAGTAACAATCTTTCACAAGACATCCTGGGTCTGTAAGGATTGTATCCCCAATATTTATTCCAAATCCCACGTTTTCCACCAAGCCCTCTTGTCCTTAAACAGATGTGGGGAATAAAACAAAGCTCAGTGGTGGCTCTGTGAGCAGCTCCCAAACTTCATGTTTGCCAGGAAAACTTTCTGTTAGCCAGCAAATTGCACTCCCTGCTAATTTTTCATGACATTTCCCAGCCTGACAACAATTTCTCGCTTATTAAATCATTAGAATAGGGTGCCATTAATTTTACTTTCCAATTAGATAATTGTTCTGCCATTGCAATTGTCAGAGTGTAACATGTTATTACTGCAATGTTTTAGTTACTAATGCCAGTGAATCAAAATTACACATTGTTTTAAGGTTTGTCTTCTTTTACCTTTAAATCTTTCATTGCTCCTCAGCAAGGTGTGCTCCAGCTTCCCCAGGGACTGTTGTTCCCAAATTTCTCATTTCCTCTGCTGCAGTGGGATCTTCCCTGTGTTTGCAGATACATGGTGAATAATCTTAGAGCTCCTGAAACACATTTATGATCCATTTATCACTGGGGTGCTGGGGAATAGAATTGTCCAGTGGACTTGAAGAGTTTGGACTTCAAGTAAAAAACTGTTGAAGCACAGGCAAAAATTAAGAATAAATCTGAATTTATGTAGGTGATCTCCTCACCTGCTTTCACATTATTTTTATGGCTTGGGGGACTGTGCTTTGGCCATTTTTTGGTCCATTTGAGGCTTCTTTCACACAGAAGCATTTTCCGTTCTTTGGTGGAAGTTTTAGTGCAAGAATTCTTTAGTTCAGCTTCCCTGGGATGGACATGGCCTAGAGGAACACAAATTTATTTCTCTGAGAGTGCTGAACACACAGGAAGGAAAAGGGCAGCAGTGCCAGTGGGCACTCCTGGAGCCAGCACACATGGAAAAGGCAGCTGTCACACCAACAGATTCTTTAATTTTGGTTCTGGGATCAGTCTTCCTCAAAATAGCCCAGCTGAGCCTCCAGTACTGACTGGAGTGTGAGAATTGCCAGCCCTTCCTTGCTCTCCTCTGGGCTGGAGGTGTTTTATCCTGGGGGGGTAAAGGCTTTCTGCATTCCTCATGCCAGTATTTATTGAGAGATGTAATTCTGTTCACTGTGGGGAAATGACATCTCTGTTATCACTTTATCTGCTAAACATGGGTAGGCTCTGCCATCTCACAGATAGGCAGAAAAATACTCACAGCCAATACGTTATCAACCTTAAAATACACCTGACTTACAGGAGAAATCCTCAGAACCTCCAAAAGACAGGAGACTCAGGCTTAAATATGATGGGAAGAAAATGGTAAAACATCCTGTGATTGTCTTCCCTCCTGCTCCATGGTTACCTTACCAAGATTGCTCAGTGGAACTGGAAGGTACAACCTGTACCTGCCCCTTCCTAAGGGTTGTTTACTTCCAGCCATGCTCACTAGGAACACTTTTATTCTCCACACCAAGGATATTTTGCAGAAGAGGTTTTAAGTATTTCCTGTCCCTTTCTGACCTGGCAAAGAGATATTGGGTTAAGAAATGTAAATTATATAATACAGCCTGAGCTAAGCAGGTCAGCACAAACAAGCACAGGAGCCAGACTGCAGAGTGGCATCCTCTCACCTCAGCTGTTTCTGGAGGAAACTTCGCTATTTTAAAGCTCTTAATAAGAGTTTTTCAACTGAGAAATAAAATTAAAGCAATAAATTGATGTGGCCACCTTCAAATTAAGCTGTGTACTTGGGTCTTCCTAAATTAAGTTAGAGATGCTCTACCTTTATTTATTAAATTACTTTATTAAACATCCAAACTGGTTGGGGGAGAAGGAGGTAACAGGCAACATGAATTTGCCACAACCAAACTGTGCCAGGCTATTTCATTTCCCTCCACAGATGGACAGAGGAGAAGCAGAGAAAAATCAGAGGAAGATCTCCTGACTTCAGTAAGGTTTCTGCTGCTCTCTCCCACAACTCAGATGCAGCCTAAGAAATCAGGACCCAAATGAAAACCACAGTAAAGTGAGTGCAAAGCCACTCATGTAAAGAACAGTTTCCAGTCATTCCCTGTCAAAAGGAAAGGAGGTATCAAGAGAGGAATTTGCCCTATATCAGCTTTATGGATTCCCTAAAATAACTGGCTATTGCCAGTTATTCTTCACCTTCCAGTTTTACTTCTCCTTTACCTTTCTTATGAATGTGATGTGCAGGAAAATCCTGAGGTGCACCTTGGAGAATGCAAGGTTTGATTGGCAATTTTCAGGTGTTGTGAGCATGAATAATTTATGAATATAATTAGCAAAACCCATTGTTTTTTCTAATGACTGTGCTTGACCAAATCAGCTGAAGGGATGAAGGGCTCAGGCACAAAATTCCTGGGGGGCTGGATAAGAGGGCAGGCATTGGATCTGCTCATTTGTCAAGAACTATTTGGACTCCTTGATTCATAGAAAGAGCCATAGAAATAAAGATAAAATTATTCTATCCATAGAAATAAAGGTAAAAGGTTGGTACTAGGCACATCATGAGCCCCATGTTACCCATTCCATCTGCAGTAAAACCTGGCCCTTGGCAGCACCTTTGCTTTTCAATTATTGACTTTCATGATACATTTCTGCACTGGGTTGAATATTCTCTCAGTAAGAGCCATTTTTTTACTCCACAGTTACTCAGCACATCTCTTTGAAAAAAAAAAAGAAAGTAATATTTTCCAAGGTGATTACAATTTTGGGATGACAATCTCTGTAGATGTTCTCCAGAATTAAAGATCTAAGACAGTCAGACTATGATCAGCCTAAATTTGACTCACAGCCTTGTGATACTCTCCTTTAAATGGCTGTGATACACTAAAGTGGCTGAAAAAAAAACCAAACCCAAATTGAACAGAAGATTGTTATTTAAGAGGATGCTTTACTTGAGGCTGCAGCATTTGTAACAGTATTTTCCTGAGCAGTAAGGAAATAAAGACAGAATTAATTACTTGATCTAATTTACAAATACAAAAAGATGACTGAAAGAGTAAATGAGAGGGAGGACAGGCATAAACATCCTGGAGAGTGTGGTAAGCTGGGCCCATCCAAATTAGCTAAGTCAGGCAAATATAAAGCCCTGGGCAGTTTTGGGCTGCTTTTCAGAGCTCCTTTGGCATGTGTGACCAACCTCCTCCCTTCCTGTGCCAGGGCTTTGTCCATAAACCAAGGCTTGATCTGCTTTGCATGAAGTCTGTGGAGCAAAGGAGTGTCCCAGCCTGGTTCTGCAGCTGGTGACTTCAGTAAACAATTGCTTTGTGGAAGGGAAGAACTGAAAAAGAAATACCTTTTGTAAGGATTTTCCATTCATGGCTATGCAGGGAAATCATTTAGTAGCATTTAATCAATTTTTCCCGGCATTGGATTGGAATTATGTTAGTTTTAACTAATTATACTATTAGATTTCATTTCATCTCCTTTGAACTCAAATACCTTCTGAATTTTTTACTGATTTTTCTCCTAAAACATCAATGTTTAACATTTCTGATAAAAACCTTGTATTTTAATCTTATTCAGACAAAACAAAAAACATACACTGAGCTTTCAATCCTTATTCAGAGTAGTTTATTTTGTCTGGGTCTCATTTCATTATGAAAGCTAGCCAGCCTGTGGGCTGAGATAGAATGGGAATTTCTCTCCTTTGAGCAAATTCCTGTGGAAAAAGGAAACCTAAACAAAAACAAAGCAATACCTTTCTAAAACAGCCCAATAAGCAGGAGAAGCCCCAGCTTTTGAAATGTGCAGACTGGGCCCCCTCAAAACCTAACAACCACAATCCCTGTATAACAAATCCAGGAACTGGAAACTGAGGCTGATCCTTTCCATTTTCTGTGCTCCAGAGGTGGAATGTTGTTGTCATTATATTGCAAATGCTCCACATTACCAGAGTTTCGTACCTCCTTGGTGTTTCTTATAGGCAGCTCCTTCAAGCACTGACTCTTCCTTCTTCTCACAGCAGCCAACTGACTCCAGAAGCCCTCGACCAACAAATCCACTCTTTTATAGCACTCTTCTTACTATTGGCTACAGGTGTGGCCTGTTAAAATCAGGCCTGCTCCTAATCTTTAATAATTAACCCAGCTGCAACGCTTTTAGGGAGTAAGATTACTTTCTATACTACCTTTATTTTCTTATATTCTATCCCCCTACGGAATGGGATCTGCTTTTTAACTTAGGCTGTGGTTATCTCTAGAACCCGAGAGAACACTGGCAATGCTGAAATCCCATAACATTCCATGAGCTCAGGCAGGGAACTTCTTGGTGAATAGGCCTGTGATAACGTGCAGGAAGGAAATTTCATTTTAGTCTTATGGAGCCTATTAAAAAAAAAAAAAAAAAAAAACTAAACCAAAACAAACCCTAAAAAACCCAAACAACCCAGCACAGAAAAAATGGAAGTTCTTAATTATGTTCATTTCATTATATAGTTCAGGATAATTCTAAGTATGACCAGGCAGTAGATGTGGTGATTAAGGAGAGAGCCCTGAGTTGGCCAGAGTTCCTGGTTTGGGGAAGTTGGGAACAGATCAGCAGGGTGGGAAAGCTGGTGAGCTTTGGACAAGTGGGGAACCAGAAGATGGAAGGACACAGGGAAGGGATGCCAGGTTTGGGAAGACAGGAGCACATCTCTGTTTGTGTGCTTTGATTACCGGCAGGAAGGGTCAGAGCCTGGCAGAGCTGCAGAGAGGGACACACAGCTCATCCTGGGGATCACAACCTGGTGTTGGTTTTCTTAGTTTTTACAGAGTCAGCACAACTAAGAGGCACTTTAAAAGATTTTATTCTATTATCAGTCTTGATGAATAGTGAGACACAAGAGATGTAAAACTCAACACTATTCTATCAAAAGCTAACTTATTTCTTGGTTACAATACTTTATACATGTTTTTTCAGCTCATTAGTTTTTTTACACAATGTCATTACTACTTCTAACACTAATCACCTATATTTTTTCTCCACGTGGTCTTGCTACAGTGCATCTTTCACAGTTCTAATGCTCTAAAATACCTAGTCTTTTTATAAGGCTATATTTTGAAACTTGTTGAAACTTGGTTTTAGTTTAATTTCTCTCTCAACAATGTAATTTCTATTCTATGGCTTTCTTAAGTTAGCACACTTTATCTTAGTCTTTGTATACAGATGCACAAGACTGTCTGAGCTTTCTGTCAGGTTTTGAGAATTCTTTACAAATCCATTGCCCACAGCCAGGACATCACTTTTGCTTGGAAATGGTTTTTAAGGCATTTGGGAGAGGGGGGAAGGTGTAATTTTTCCTTTTTCTTTTCCACTTGGAGATAGGACAAGGGGGTGGAGGAGTAGTAGTACTTCCCTGTAGGATTTTCCCCAGAGGGAGTGGCAAGGCTTGGCTTGGTCAAAAGTCCCCAAGCAAAGGGGAGCAAAGAGAGCAAAAAGGGAAGAAATCTGAGATGGGAAGGATCAGGAATGTGACTTCCCTCATCTTGAGCAGCTCTGTGTTCTAAAGGTTCATATTTGTGGCAGTGCTTCTGCTGGCGGGACTTTCTCTGCTCTCAGCCCTTTCCTTGGGGACTGAACAAATGTGACTCCAAACCCAGCAGCTCCAGAGCTGACCTTCATTTTACAGAGCTCCCAAACACGAAATGCAGGGATACTTATCTCTGAGGAATGGAAATGCTCAGACCCACATGCTGATTACAAGCCTGTCACACTGGAAGCTGCCAGGATGGAGTTTACCCACAGCTCAGCAACACTTCCTCCAAGCAAAGGTCTCAGCTCTTCTTGGGGATTCTGCAGGCTTTTCCTCTGCCAGGTGATCAATACTGTTGGCACAGAAGGATGAGGAATTTGTGGTTGCTGTTTCTACAGGAATGGTGGGAAAGGAATGGGGATCAATAATCCCCAGCAAGAGCTGCCTGAAATGATGAGCATGTTAAGCAGTAAGAAATATTCCAGGAGCTGAGACTGGCTGTGTGATCTCATGCAGTGACTGCTCTCAAGAGCAGATTTTAACTTCCTTTATTTATTTATTTATTTTATTTTATTCCTTTTTAACTTTCTTTATTTCTGAAACCATCAACATTTGCTACCTCATGTTCCACTTCTCCATGAAGAACAAACACCTCAAAAGGTTCTGAGCACAAACTCTGTCAGAGCTTGGCTGAAAAATCTGCCTAAGCTGTGCCCAGAACTTATGGAGAATTGCAATGGCAATGTGAGGGAAAAGGAGAAATGAATAGGAATGGATGAGACAATTCCATTTTATTTTAAACCATTGGATTTTGTGGTCAAAAAGCCTCAAGTGCTTCACATGTTGACAGAAAAACTGCGTTTTGCTTGGGGAAAAAAGGTCATTTCAGCCCCCATGTATGGGGCTTGGAGAAGTACATCCAAAGAAATTAAATCTTGTAAATACAATGGAATTAAGAAAATACAGTAGTATTACCAAAGTCTTTTTGTTGAACAGTGAAAAGGACTTTCAACAATTGAAGATTTTGTTTTATGCATCATTTATTCAACTGAAATAATTAGGCTGGGTGATTTATTACATTTTCCATAACCTGTTATGCAAAATGAAGTGATTTGTAAAGCAAATATCTAATACAAAATGACAAAGCATTGAGCTGCTCCAGAAAATGCAGAGATACATGGAAAGCAGAAGCACAAGGAGCAATATTTACAGTTGGAATGGAGAGGGAGAACTGCCCATCGAGTGAGCAGTTTCGTTCTGGATTATCAGCTTGAATTAACTCCTGGGGAGCAAGAACCAGGATGGAAACAAGGGCAAGGACTTGGTGAGGAAGGGCCATGAGACATCTCCCTTATGGTGATGGGAACCGTCAGGTTGGCCCAGTTGTTCAAGGAACTGGGCTTTTTCCTTTTTTCCAATGTCACTGACTGTGTGGATCCACGAATAAGGAGAGCAAAGAAAAAAACCCAACAATTAAAAAAACAAATACAAATACAGTCTCAAATTGTTTATTTTAACCAAAATTTCCTACGTCCATGTGCAAATACTGTTAACTGGGTTTTCAGGGATTTCTGTTCCCAAAGTCCCATTAATTCCAAGACAAGTCAATAAATACCAAATCCTTTCCCATTTAGCTCCCAGCCTTCTCAGGGCAGTGGCATTTCATTTTCCAGCTGTGCCTCACTAAGCAGCTGGAGCATTCATCCCAAAATTCCCTTTGCCTCACAGAGGCAGTTGTATTTTATTTATTAACACTGAAATAATTAATATTGAAAGAATAAATTGCTGGCATAGAAGTAAAGGTATACTGAGTGGTGGCAAGAAGTAAAGGTTTACTGAGTGGTGGCAGCTTTTGGTGAGTGAAACGTGAAGGACTAAAATCACACACGTTACGCGGGGATCGTAGGGACATACAGGGATATATTGGGAAACGCAAATCCCAGCCTGACAGACAGATAAAGCAACTGCTCTCGGCCACTGAGCGGCGGCTATTAGGGCTCAGTTACAGCCGTGACGGGCTCCCCCGGTGTGGGGACCCGCCGCCGGGCACACAATGGCGCTCTGGAGGCGTCAGTGCCGGAGCGGGCGGGGTGCGGCCCGGCAGTCCCTCAGGGACCCCGGGCTCCCCTCAGGGCCGCCCCACCATTGTGTCTGCCGCGGGGCCGCCCGCCGCGCGCCTGAAGGACCCGGCGCGCCGCGCCTCCCCCGCGCGGGCAGCGCGGCAGCTGCCGCCGCGGGCTCAGGCGTTCTCTGCGGGAACCCGCGGGCCGGCCAGGACCCCGCGCGCTCCCGCGCCGCCTCGCCTCTACGCGCCGGCGTGCGCGCCGCCGCTGCCTCTCTCTCCCTGCCTCCCTCTCTCTTCTCTCTCTCTCTCCCTCCCGTGGTAGCAGGAGCAGCGCGGGCGGCGGGGCTGGAGCGTGGCTGAGGCGGCCATTCCTACCGAGCGAGAGAGAGCGCAGCGTGTCCCCCCCGGGCTCAGTCGCGCACAGGGTGAGGAGGGCGGCGCGGCCCCTCCGGACACCCCGAGCGGGGCGGGGGGGGAAGGGCAGCGTGAAGGCAAAATGACCGTTGGGCGCGAGGCGGCCGCCCCGCGCCGTCACGTGACCACCACCGCCCCGCGCGCGCCGAGGGAGGGAGGGGCGGCTTTGGGGGGGCCCCCTCAAGGGCGCGCGCGCCGGGGCAGGTGCGGCTCGTGCGCGCGCGGTCGCGTGCGCGCTCCCGCGCGTCCCCGCCGCCCGCGCTCCCCCCGTGACGCGCCCGCCGCTCTCTCCGCTCTCTTGTCTCTCTCTCTCCCGCCCGCCCTCCCTCCTTCACAGAGATGCCCTCGGCTACCAACAGCACCATGGCGAGCAGCACCACCGGCAGCAGCACCGGCAAAGCGGGACCGGGCAGCGAGGCTGCCCCGGCGGCGGCGGCCCCGCAGGCGGCGGCGGGTGTGAACATCACCACGGTGCAGACCGAGGCCATGAAGCAGATCCTGGGGGTCATCGACAAGAAGCTGCGCAACCTGGAGAAGAAGAAGGTGATCCCCACGTCCCCTCAGACCCCCCAGCCTTGTCCCCCGCCTTCGGCCGCCCCTGCTCCCGAGCCGGCCCGGCCTGTTTCCCTTCCGCTCCCTTGTGCCGGGCCCTCCGCCGAGCCCTCCCGGATTGTTCCCGGCGTGGCCCCCAGAGGCCGCCTGCTGGAAGGTTCCAGAAGGGCGAGCGCCGCTCCCCCGGCCTGTCCCCTTCCCCTCCCGGGGTTCCCCTGCCCCACCCCGGCCGCCCTCCCGGCGCCCCGGGACCCGGCCCGGTTTCCCCCCGGCTCGCGGAGCAGAGCCCGGAGGGGCCGCGGCTGCCGACCCCCCTTGGCCCCCGCTGCCCGGAGCCCCCTCGGCGGCGCCGCTCCCTTCCCCTTCCCCCTCCTTCCGCCTTTTGTTCCCGCGGCGGGGCCTTTCCCAGCCGCGCCATCCCGGCAATCCTCTCCCCACATCCCGGCTCCGTGCGGCGGCCGGAGCGCGCCCGGTGCCGCGGGGCGGGCGGGCAGAGGCTGCGGTGCCCCCGGTGCCGGGCACATGGACGCGGAGCTGTAACATGGCGGCGGCCCGGCCTCCCCGGCGGAGCTCATTGTGCCGCCCGCACAAAGCCGGGGCCACCCCACCCCGCCCCAGTGTCACCGCTCGCTTTCCATCGCCCTAAGCTCAACTCTTTGGGAGCCTGAGCCCGGCTGGAAGCGGCCTTTCTCGGGTTATTTTTAGAAAGAGCAGCTACTCAGTCCCTGGTGCTCGGGCGGTTCGAGTTGTGGCACGGCAGGAAAAGGCTGCCGTGGTTACTCGCGGCGTGTTTTGCACCCTCTCGGTGGTGGCAGATTAAATGAGCTTCGCAGGGCTTTACAACCTCCGGAGCATGAGGTGTCCATCAGAAAAAGAACTAATACATTGCCTCAAGACTTGCTTCAAAACACCACAGTGCCAAGCTAAAATTACCCCCAAAAATTTTTATATTTGTGCCAGAGTCCTAAATATGTTATTATTTTTAGAAGTGAATAAGCACAATAACTGTTCTATTAATTTTTTTAACTTTCATTTTTTATATTTTTCATAGTGTATAAGGTGGAGGTATTTCCAGTAAATTAGTCTGTACAGGTGGGTTGTAAAGGAGAGAAGCTGTGCCTTACCTATAAATAATACACTGTGTATCAATAATGCACTGTATAAATACACTGTGTACAGTGTAGCTTCCCACTTCAAAACTGGGTGTGGGATTTTCCTGGTTTTTAGAAATGACATGGCAAAAAGCAGCAAGCCAGGACATTTTAGGTAAGTTTTAGAATCAGAGGAGCTTTTCCTCCATGTCTGTTGTGTGTAGACAGGACAAGATGTCTGTCTTAAACTTGGCATTAATACACAGGAATATCTGCACAGCCAGTACTGGTCCTCAGCTCGAGAAAGAAAGCAGATCTTTCTGTCTCTAGTTGTTCTAATACAAAAAAAGAAAATGTTTGAAAATTAACTGTTGCACCCAACATACACAAAAATCCTCTGAAAATATTTTTATCATGTTAAAAGCATGTGTTTCAAAAACCAAAATTAGTTAGTGAACATTCTGACCTGTTCTGTACTTGGGAGTAATCAAGAGGATAAACACAGTGTTACTGGTGTGAGGGTCCTTGGGAGCAGTGGTTTTATTTACTTTTAAATAATTTACACTTGCCTTAGCCATTCTATTCTATTTGAGTGGAGTTTTAGTGTTTTACCAAGTGAGTAAAGGGGACAAAGTGCCCTTTTTTTCTGGCTTTTGTTGGAAGATGTTCCATGAAAATTACTGAAAGCATTTATTTTTTGAGTACTCTGTGCTGGGCAGTGTGGGCTTAAAGAACAGGCAAGGGCTGGGGCTTAAAAAGGAAAAACTCTGTGTTGTCTCTCACTGATGAATTGAAGTTCAAAGATTCCTAAGTCTTAATGGGCTGAAGTTGTGAAACTTCCTGAAGGACGACTCACAAGCACTACAAAAGTTATGAGAGAAATGGGGTTTGGTGGATTAAAGCAGAGAAATTCATTTGTGGGCTTGAGCTTCTCCCTTGGTGGGGGAACCAAGAGTTCTGTAGTGAATGATGTCCTTTGGGAAAGGGAGCAGTACATGCTTTGTGTCTTAAAACAAAGCTCATTGTACACAGCAGCATTTCCTTATATTTTGCATCTTTGGACAAGAATATATTTTTAATTTTTCCAAGCACCCAGAAAGTAAAATTGTTCTGGAAACTGCAGAGCCAGGAGTGGGTGAGAAATGCAGTAAATCTCACTGGGAACTTGTGCTCAGTTGGACAGTTAATCCTTCCTTTGTCAGCAGCTGCTAACCAAGGCCAGGAGAGATGATTTTCAGAGCTTTGTGTCATAGGATGAACACAAATAAATACTTAGACACACATTTCTGAAGGATGAAAAATTACTGCTCTGGAAGAGGTACCTCTTAGGTTTTAAATAAAAGGAGTGTGCAGCTTTTAGTAGAGGAAAGGTCACTCTTCATAGAGAAATTGGAATTTTTGGAGTGAAGTTTGTCATGTTTACCTGCAAACGGAGAGGATAAAATAATGTGACTACCAAAATACAAATTGAAATAATATTTATAACTTTGGTTTATACTAGTTTGAATGTTTCTGTATAAACTAAAACCACTGCATTATTAGTTACACTTTCATTTTCTTTTCCTAAATGTGATCTCATTTAAAAGAATGAGTATTTCTTTTGTTAAAAGGGACTGGGATAATTTGAATTGCGGTTCAGAAATGGATGTGAAAACATGGCCTGAAAACGTCTGTGTTCCCCTCAGCTCTTTGTATTTGGAGAAGATAGGAATGCTGCCCTCTGCTCTTAGATGACAAGATATTTGTGTGTGCATGGAAGGGGGTAATTGAAGGGGTATTTTCTCTCCAGGACCTTTGAATGTGCAGCTCAAGTTTATGTTGACAAGCTTAGTTAATTTAAAAGTTGCCCGGACTCCACCAGGTGTTTGTCAGGTATCTGGGGTTAGAATCCTGCCAGCTGTCCACACTCCCTGGGAGAAAATATTTCACCTTCAGTTTCTCCTTCTCCCTGACTCTTCTGGTTTTTGTTTTTAGAGGAGAAAATCCTTTCCAAATTTTAAGCCAATTGAATGTGAATCAAACTCTGGTTTTGTTTCAGGGCTGAATAAAAAACCCCAGTTGTTTTTGCTTTCATCTTGTGTAATAGGGCATGAGCCATGTAAGAACAGTTCATCAAACAAACCTTCTGCCAAAGGGGCAAAATAATTAATGTGCTACCACGTGGACATGGGGATGGGCAGATGTTCACAGGGTAACAGTGAGCTTAGAGCTTGGTGTGGGCTTGGTGTCTGGCGTTGGAAACATGGCACATGCTGCCTGTCCTGGTAACCTGAGCTGCTGTCACTTTATCAGCTTGTCTGAGTTTCCTGCTGGCTGGAACCCTGGCTGGGTGCAGAATGAGCAGCTCACAGGTGCTGCTGGCCTTGCTGCACAAGAGCTCTCACAGCACAGCAGGGGGACATCTGAAGTTGGTGTGACTTGCTTCAGTAAAATGTTGGATTTCCCTTGGGAAACAGGAACCCGTAGTAAAAGCAGGGGTCAGTTTTCCATTCTGGTAGCAGGAAGTTTGAAGGTGCCCATTGGTAGCAGCTCTCTCAGTGCATTTGTCCATGATTGGGGCCCCTTGGGTGTTCAGGCTTGTGAGTGGCTCCAGAACCTCTCAGTGGGAAGTTTGGTTTGAAATTAATCTTTGGAGATTTAACATGGAACAAATTGTAAAATTCATTTCAGACAGTGTATTATAAGCCTGAAACTTTCTTTGAAATCTCTCTTAGTAGGAATTTTGGATATCAAACTTCAGGTCAGAAAACCCAAGTAGTTTATCTGTGAAATCTTGTGGTGGTTTGTGCTTTGAGGTTTCAGGCTGGTCTGTTTTGGTTTTAACTGGTTATTGTAAAATAGGGATTGTCTCACAGTGAGTTCAGTTAACTGGATGCATGATGAGTCCAAGGAGCTGTGAAACATCTTCCAGTTTCAGTTTTTCAGATGCTGCTTTGGGGTTGGATTGTGGTTTTTGTTTGAAGAAAAAGACGTGCAGAATGTGTTGGGAGAGACACATTTGTGCTCTAGAATTCATTTGTAAAAGTAACTTTTTGGAACAAAAATTATGTGTGGAGCAAAATCCATGTCCCCTACAGTATAGCCAACTTCCCTGTAAATTCAGAATGTTTCTGTAGGAAATCCTGTGTGATGGTGATTTGAAAAGAACATCTCTGCAGTCACCAAAACTTAGGGTTCCACTCCTCTGTGACTTAATTCTGGTTACTGAAGAAGCTTTATCTGCCTCTGGGGTTAACTGATCGTGAAACCGCAGTCTCACAATTGATGTGTCCTTGTCCTTTGTTTAAAAACTAATACATTATGCAGATATATTTTCTAAACCATCAAACTTCCCAGACTGTGGGGAAAAACCCTCCCACGAGAATATCTACTACTGTTACTCAAAAAATCAATTCCATTTAAACAGGACCTGTAAGTGTTTTGTGTCCTGGAGCATTGGTGTTATTGTATCCTTCCATCTTCCTGCTTCCAACTCAGGACTGAAACAGCTGCTCAGAACTGGTGGGGTTTGAGAGGTTCTGAACTTCCTTGCTAAGTGTTTTACCTTTTTCCTTTTTTTGAGGAAGTAGAAGACTGGTTTTTGGTTGTGGGTTTTTTGGGTCATTTCTGGGCAGTTTTAGCTGCAAAGCCATGAATAAGTGTGGAGGGCAGACAAATTACAATGCAGAGATGTAAAACAGGTTAACAAACTTCTAATTTTTAACTTGGCTTTTTTTTTTTTTTGCTTCAATGCAAACTGTATTTCACAGCTATTTTAAAGTTTTGGATTATCTTCATTGCTTTTGTGCTGTCAAAAACATTCGTTCAGTTTTTGAGATACCTGAGGAGACAAACTTGAAATGTCCTTTCCATCTTTTCTTACCTTGTGTGGTAGAGTTTGAATTACTAAAGATTTACTCCAGCTGCTGGCAGAGGTTCCCTTGTCACCTTGCAGCTTGTTGTGCACACTTGTGCTGCTGTAATTGGTAGAACCACAGCATTGAAATTATCTGGTTAAATATAGAGCCTCCCTCCTTCCTGCTCCTGACCCCCTTTTTTAAGGGTTATTTTTAATCTGATGATTCCAGTGATCCAGTTTGCAGCACAGCACTGGAAGTGGTGGCTCAGTGGTCAGACATTTCTAAAACCAGGCTGGGTTTGGAGGGTAATGCCAGGTAACTGCAGTTTTTGTTTCCACTTCAGGATGCTGTTTTTCACACAGTTCAGAGGAGGTGAAGAGAACTGTCTATTAGTGCAATAAAGTAACTCAGTTTTGGATTCCCATTAAAGTAAAATCCAGGGTGTAGTTCAGCAGTGAACACCACAGTCCCAAGAGCCTGTTAGTGGTGCTTTTTCCCCAGGAAACTCCAGAATGCTTCAGGTATCTCAGAGGAAAGAGCTGGAGCAGAGTGTCTGGCTGCCTGCAGGACTGGGAGCTGCTGACTCACGAGCTGCTCAATACACAATTCATGTGCTCACTTTGCCACTGGGTTTTTTTTTTTTCCTGCTGGTTTGGTTTTCGTGCTCTGAGATCTCTGTGTGAGGAGTGAGGGTGAAGTTGTGTAAGGAGGGGTAAGATGGAGAGAGTCTTCCCCTCTTGCAGGCACTGCAGTAGGTTCCTGAGCAGGAATTGCACTGCAGTTGTTTTACAGCTCTAATGCTGCTCTTGGATTGCTGGTAGTTGACAGTGCAGATTAAAAAGGAAGGCATTTTACTTAATATTTCTGTGTAATGCAGCTTTGGATCTTAAAAGTGTCTTTGTGATGATAGAAGAATGCTTACTTGGCAGTCCAAATCTTTGTGGTAACATTTAACTAAATGCACATTGGCTTGTCCTCTGCATTGCAGCTGACAGGACTTGCCTTCCTTTTACCTTCCCAACAGGAATATTTTGTAAGAAGTAAATGTGAAGACAAGTAACTTTTCTTCTGTTCCTAACAGAAAGAGACATATTACCCTTGGCTTTTTAGTTGAATAAAAATAAGCAAAGCATTTACATTAGACCTAAGAGTATTTGACCATTCAAGAAAAACCTTGTGCGTTGTTCACTATGTTACTGCAATAGCTTATTCTGAAAGGACCAGCCATGCATGGAAAAAGTATACAGAAAAAAATTGTAGTTATTTAGGGTATTTTTGCCTCTTCCCTTCCTTGTGCCCTCAGCCACAAAAGGGATTCTGTGAGTGTTTCAGTGTAATTTTGCAATATATGTTGTTTTTTTCAACTAAGTCAAACAAAGTAGTGTTCTGGAATACAGCGTTCCACCCATTTTGTTTCACTGTAGTTGTTTGTGGGTTTGTGTTGGAAACTGGATCACAGAATTTGTTTCAGTGCATTTTTCTAGCCCCTGCTCAAGCTGGCTCATGTTTGCAGTGTATTTACTGAGCAGCCTCACAAACAATTGCATCAGGGTGACCAGGGGAATTGCAATCTGCAGCAGGAGAGCCAGTGACTTGAGCAAGTAGGAACTTCCTTGGAAATTTGCTTGTCTGCAGAGCCCCTTTGCTTTGGGATTTCAGCCATCAGAGGTGTGGGTTGACCTGGCTTTGCCCTGGGGCACTGCAGTGGTTCAGTTCTTTCACCTCCCTTTTGGCTGCACAGCTCTCCCAAATCAAGAGACTGTCCTGTGATTGTCCAAGCATGTCATCATCTGCTCTGAGATCAGGATGGAGAAGAGTAACCTGACCTTATTTCCTGTTGAGATAGATTTGCAGTGTGCCAAATGCTCTCCAGGGCTGCTTTTTTGATCTGTTATGAGCTGTGGCTGCTGCATTTAACAACTGTTACCATGTAGTTTCTGTCCCCAGCATGAAACTCCCAGTAATGTATTTTTGGAGCTCTGCAAGTTCTTGCTTTGACTTTGCCTAGGCCATTGCTGGCTCTGATACACTGGAAGGTGAAGTAGTTAAATGTTCTGTCTGACCTGGAGGACTTAAAAAGATCCAGCACCAAAAATGACATCAAAAGGACCAAGCCTCATAAGGGTGATAGGGTTTCAGGAAATAATGATGGGCATCAAATGCTTAGGAAGAGGAGCTTGCTTGATAAACTGTTCCACAGACTTTGATCTTTCCAAAAGTCTGAGACTGAGCATAGAATAGAAGTTGAATTAGCTAGAAAAGTACCAGTAAAGTATTTTAACTGAAAAGTCTGAAATGAAGAGCAGCAGCAGCCAAACAAGGTGTCACTCAGTGCAAATGTACACCCTGAGACAGTGGTGCCATCTTTGACATCCAAAATTAAGTGTTCTCCTGCTTCTTGTGTTTTGTTATCCTACATTGGGAAGACAATTGTTAAGGATTTGTTTTAATAACTTGTTGAATTAGATCATGGCAAATTTCATTCCAGCTGCAGTAAGTTGTGCTAATACAGAAATGGTGAAAACAATGTAATAATTAGGTGTGTTACCCTTAGAGGCTTTGCTTCCTTTTGAAGAGCCTTTGTAGTTAGCTGTAGCGTCTGTCACTGGGGCACACAGGAGTTTGATTCTGCCTGATGCCCCTCTGCTGTGTGGTTTCTGTTTAACCAGATGAGAAAACTGATCTTGCTGAAAAGTAGCCTAATGATTCTTTTTCAGTTTTTTTCCTGTGGAAAAAAAAGTCCTAATGCTCTTGAACAAAAACTATTTTAGAGCTATTAATATTAATTGTGTTGGTGGGCATTCTTGCACAGAGGATTAGAAACTGTTTAAAATTCTTTACAACTATCTTAAGGGATGGAGCTACAGAGAATCACAGTTCTGAATCTTAATAGCGTTGTCAGTGGGGGTTTGCAGTCAGGTTTTTGCTATTGTAGTGATGAAGTGGTGATAAGCTCTACCTCAGCCCTCAGTTCAGCTCTCTGGTGTTTGGACTGAAGGACATGTGCATGGGGAGTGCTTGTCCCCTTAGGAGGAATGTGAATTTCCTTGGAATTTCCAACTAGCCACGAAGACATTGTAATAGCCAAATAAGATAAAAATATTTACCTCTCGGCAAAATATTTACATTTAACCCAGAGGACAGTTTTCCTCTTGTACACTTCGTACAGGACAGTTATGTTCTTGTGTAACATGGTACAGTCTGTGTAGTGTAATACTAGAGTGCATCATTTTGTTAGCACAAGTAGAACAAAGCTTTAAACTGATTTTTGCCTCTTCATGACAGCATTTTTCTTTTGTTTCAGAGCAAACTTGATGATTACCAGGAACGAATGAACAAGGGAGAACGTCTGAACCAAGATCAACTGGTAAAAACAACCAAAAAAAATCCTAACCAGATCTGTTAAATTGTTTTGTTACCTTTGTGATGAGGAGTTTTTCCTGCCTCTCTCCTTTCTGGGGCTGGTTCTTAAAGTAGGTTATTGCAGAGCTTTGATTCAGCAGCAGTTTTGCAATTGTAAATAAAGCAAGTATCAATTTCAATTCAGTTGTATGGTGCAAACATGCACATTGATACTTCAAGAAATTACCAGATGCTCAGTGTTACGTGAAGTCAAATTCCTAACAATTATCTTCTCAGTCTAGGATCAACAGTGTTTTGTGGATGATTTTTAACACTGAGAAAGTGAAGGGACAAAAATGTACCTTCCAACTATTGCAGCTGCTGACACTTTAAAGAATGAGCTGCTTCCCTTGGTGCCTTGGATTGATTTCATCTTCATTGTGGTGGTTCTGTGCCAGCTGAGAACTGAAACACCACAGATCTGTGTATTTGTGTTTTGTAATGGCCTGTTGTGAAGATAAACCACGACAGAGAACTGACATCATGTTCAGGAGGGAAGCTCATGGTTTTTATGAAGCCTGACCACCAGGCTTGATAAAAATAAACGTTAGTTGGGAGAAATGCATTCTTTTGTCACAGCAGGAATGTAAATGTCTCAGCCATAATCCTCCTGATTTGATGCAATTTCTCAGTAATATCCAATGGGTTGAGGAATTTGGTTTGCTTTGGTGCAGATCAGACTGTTAGGTTTAAGAAGATAGCAAAGCAAAGATTTCTGGAGAAGGGGACATTATGCTCTGTATATTCTGATTTTGGCTCTGACTGGAGATAACAATGCATTAATTCTCAAACTCTTGAGCAGTTCTGAGTGGCCAGCTTGTTCTTCTCCCCCATTCTTCCAGTTGTTTGTTAGTTTCTGTCAGGAACTGGCTGCAGCCAAACATGAAACCAGTCCATCATCCGTGTGAGCACATAAAGGCATATTTCTGTGCATGTTTAGCATATCTAAAGAAACTGGAGGCCCTAAGGACATAAACAAGTCTTTGATATCTGGGCCAGTAAAAATCTAAATTTACCTTAACATAGTTGCAGTCCCATTCAGGGATCCTGTGTCTCACTTTAGAACTAAAAAATGTGGGAATTTATTTGTTGGAAGTATATGTTCAGTTCTGTTGCTGATGGTTTAGTTTACATTTGTATATGTTCAGTTCTGTTGCTGATGGTTTACATTTGTGGTCTTTCTGGGTTTTTTTTTTTAAGGATGCAGTGTCAAAGTACCAGGAAGTGACAAATAATCTGGAATTTGCTAAGGAACTGCAGAGGAGTTTTATGGCTCTGAGCCAAGATGTAAGTACAGATCAAGCATTGCCATGTGGGTTATCCAAACACTTTAAACTCTTCCACTGAGGCAGTAGTCACCTCTGTTTACAGAGATAAATTGCCCTTGATTCCTTCTGTGTTTGGCTGTTTTCTTCTATTTTTTTATATTAGTTGATGTCAGGTTTTCTGAAGAATTCCTGATGTACTACATAAATGTATGGAAACAAGAATAATGTAATTTTCTGACACAACACAAGTGTTGAAAATAGTGATCACAGAACCAGGTCTGTCATGCAACATTAAAGATGGCCACTTGCTGCCATTGGTAACATTTTCTTAAATGGATTTCATAGGGTTTTCATTTCTTGGTAACACAATCTGAAACTACATTATGGAGCTATGTTATTTTTGTAAAGGGTAAATTAAATGGATGCTATGAAATAGGTAATCTTTTGTGTTCGTGTTTTATCAAGGATCCAGAATAATACTGTAATCAAGAATTAAATTCTAAAAATTTGGGAGTTTTGGAAAGAGCAGCAGCATTGGAGGAATTGGCTGAGCAGTGGATGTTAGTACAGCTGACTGCTCTAAGGAGCAGACTTAGCTTGTGAACAGGCTGGGATAATTTGAAGGGCAGCAGCATCCTTGTGTTATAAACTGCTTTGTGCATTGGCTGTGGCTGTAAATTAATTGTAGGACTCAGCCAACTTGTTTCTCTATTTTCTGGCAACACAGTTCATCTGTGTTTATGAAATGTTAGTAATGGAGAACGTCCTTTTCTAGATAAGTCTGTTCTGAAGTGTTTCCCTGGTCAGCTGACTGCGAAAACAAAGCAGTGAATGCAGGAGTACCAGATTGGTGCTCTGCTTTCAAACTTGGTGGTACTTTTTCCTGGCTGCAGTTAGTTGATTTTAAGATATGTCTTTGATTTTTAAAAACAAAATTTGGATGTTTCAAGTGGGAAAATTACCATCATGATAGATTTTTTGGAAGAGAATATTACATTTCCAGCTGAATATGGGACACTGGGTGCTTGGATTAAGAGTGGAAGAAACATCCTGTTCATTCAGAGTGGTGCTGTATTTAGACCTTGTGGAAGGTTCAGTGCAGAGCACAAGGCTGCTGCTGATGTGTCATCTTCTTCCTGCCTGCATCCATGCTCCTTGCACTGGGAATGCTGCAGTGGATGCACATGCTTGTTCCCTGGGGTGTGCAACTGGGGATCTCGTGTCCAAGAATTTGTTGAAATCCTTTTTCGGACTTGGTGATCTGTCTATCTATCTCCCTAGCCTTTCATGTCAAAACATTCCATGAGTTCCCTCTTGTGGTGTGTGACAAACCAGTCCTTTTGTTTATCTGTTTTAAGCTGATCTCCTGGTAGTTCCAATGAATGCTTCCTACTCTCGTGGGATATGGTGAATAACCCTGTTCCTGCTCTCAGTGTGGCCAGTGTGAACGATCTGCATCACCCAAGCCTTTCCAAATGGAAGAACCCAACACTTGGGCTTTTCCCTTGCCTTCCTCTGGACGTTCTCTTAGCAGTTAGAGATTTGCAAAGAGTTTTCCCTTGGGTCATTGCAGATCCAGAAGACAATAAAGAAGACAGCTCGCAGGGAGCAGCTGATGCGCGAGGAGGCCGAGCAGAAGCGTTTGAAGACGGTGCTGGAGCTGCAGTTCATCCTGGAGAAGCTGGGGGATGATGAAGTGCGCAGCGACCTCAAACAGGGATCCAACGGGGTGCCAGTGCTGACAGAGGAGGAGCTGACCATGCTGGATGAGTTCTATAAGCTGGTTTACCCTGAACGAGACATGAACATGAGGTAGGGTTACAGCAAAGTGCTTCTCTTTCTAATTGCCAGTCACTTAACAATGTATTTTGTATGGTAATTTAAAGACTCAGTAAGAAATTAACTCTTATTAATTAATTTTTAAGGTTGAATGAGCAGTATGAGCAAGCGTCTGTTCACCTGTGGGACTTACTGGAAGGGAAGGAAAAACCAGTTTGTGGAACAACCTGTAAGTACAGTCTCTGCATGAAGAGACAGCATGCAGAATTTGTGTCTGAACTAAAACACACATCTGATGTAAGAGAACTTGGGCAGTTATTGTCTGTGAGGTCTTAAAAGAACTACTTTTTCTCAGCTCTTAGCTGGACTGTAACAGTGACTTGTGAAGTTTGTGCTCAGTCTGTGGTGTATTTTTTACACTGGCTCAGCATTACTCAGTATTGAAGCTCAGTCTGTTCCTGCTGTTTCAGCAGTACTCTGCTGCTGGTGGTGCTCAGTAACAGTTCTTTGTTTTCTGCAGACCTGGCTGTGAACAGGGTGACAGTGTAATACATACACTGACATGGCATTCCTTATTGGGATGTTCTCTCCCCCTTAGCTCCTGCAAAAAGTGTTGCAGTTTTGCCCTGTCTTCATTGATGAACTGCAGATCAGGGTGTGACCATGCCAGCCAGACTGCTTTTTGTGGAACTCATTCCCAAATACCTGGCCTAGGTGGCCAGGAATACTGCTTTGCCAGTGGGGCTGATGTCTTTTGGGTTAAGGTGCCCCAGCATTCATCTGAAGCACTGAGGGCAATTGTTCTTTGCTTACAAAGGCTCTTTTGAGCCACTTCACCTCAGGAGAAGAACTCTCATGAATAAGATGGTACCTGTGTAGATTTATTTTTATTGGCAGTTAGTTGTTTTGGAAGAAAGTGTCTTACAGTAATGCTTGTAAGTAAGAGGAATAAAAGTCTAGTAAATAAATTCATAAACTAGATCTCACTGTGAAGTGCTCCACAAAGCTTCTGAAGAGTTCTGTGTTCTTTAGATCCTTCTTGCCCTTCAGATTTTTCTGAATGACAGTGGGTTATTCATGGATTTATTGAATGTGACCCAGTAAGAGAAGAAATCCTGGTGCTGGTGGACTGGCTTGGGGCAGCAACATCTTCCCAGCTAAAGGGTCATAAAATGTACATGCAATCTTTGGAAAGGAGGGATGGAAGGAGAGAGAGGATGATGAGGACTGAGGTGGTGCTGATGTCTCCGTGTTCCATTTCCCCAGATAAAGCACTGAAGGAGATTGTTGAACGCATTCTTCAGACCAGTTACTTTGACAGCACCCACAACCACCAGAATGGGCTGTGTGAGGAAGAGGAGGCAGCACCTGCACCTGCAGTAGAAGACACTGCAGCAGAGGCTGGTGAGGAGGGGAAGATGCCCTGTGACTGACACGTTTGTGTTGTTCTGTCATGTCTCTGCACTCCTCAGAGTGATTAAATTGCAAATGCAGTGTTCATCCCTAGCACTGCAACCATCCAAGATGAAAGTTCTGGCTGCCTGAGGCTTTTCCTGTTTTTCAGTGGTTCCCACCAGTTTAAGCTGAGGTAGAAGGGAGCAGTTTCTGAAGCAGACAGTGTAATTACATACTTAAGAAACTTAGGATGTTGTATCCAATTTTAAGACAACTCAAAAAGGGACAAACAACAACAGACAACTCAAAAGGGACATTTTTCCCTTATGTGGAGAAGGCATAGCTGAACATAATTCTCTCTAGTGAGAATTTATTGGGTTTTTTTCCTTTTCAATTCAAAGCTCTGAGAACATTTGTTATTACTAATTCTCTGTTAACACCCATGACATTTCTTCTTTATTCTGAGACATGAGATTTTTCTCATCTAACTTTGTAACTTCTAGGTCTATAGCAAGAGGTTATAGGTCTTTGTTATTGTTGTTTTGGGGTTTTTTATTTGGTTTTTTTCCCACATAAATGGTTTATTTCTTTTTCTTCCAGAACCTGATCCAACAGAAGAATTTACTGAGCCAACTGAAGTTGAATCAACTGAGGTATTATTCACTGAAACACTGTCATTTTGTATACCTTCAATGCCACTTACTTTTACTTTCATACCCTTTCTTATTTTTATTTTAGTATGTAAACAGACAATTCATGGCAGAGACTCAGTTCAGCAGTAGTGAGAAGGAACAGGTAGATGAGTGGACAGTTGAAACGGTTGAGGTAAGATCTTGTGTACTGCAGGTAAAATTGCAATCCCTGTTTCTGCTGGCTCACAATTCATGATAGGTTTTAGTATTGCATCCCTTCTCCCCCAGTATATAAAAGAATACATTTATTTAAGTAGGCTTGGACTTGCTACTCGATTCTTTAATTACATACTTAGCTCAGGAGTACCTAAAATAAAAAGAAATAAAACCTATTGAGTCTGGCTAAGTTCGCAGAGAACTTTCTTTTCTTCATTAGTGGCTTGCTTGGGAAAACAGGGCTTAAAAGTCTTATGCTTAAAAAGACTTTAAGGACTTCTTTTGAAGTCTTTTTTCTTTTTGGAGAACCTAGCTGCAAATGTAGAACTTGAAAGTTGATCTACCCAGCTGCTGGCAGTGTGGTGTAGTTGTGCTTTCATGAAGCACAGGTGCCTGGAGAGGGAGCTGAAAATGAGTAACTCAACTAATTCCTACTCCAGATTGCTTATGTGCATCATTTGGTGTTAAAATGTGCTCATATGTGTGTACATCTCTGCTTCCCAGAGCTACAGCTCTTCGGGTATCTCACTTGTTACTGCTGTGCACTTGAGTGGTGTTCACTTGTGGTGTTTGTGGTGCACTGGTGTTGGGATCCATTCCCAGTTCAGTGATTTGCACTCAGACTTTGCTGCATGTGCAAATCCATTATTTTATTGCACTGGAATTTGTGGCCCTCATGTACAGGAAAAGACAAAGCCCCCTGGTACTCACTACTGTTGGAGTTTGAGTTGTGTCTGTCTGGGAAAAACAAGTATGAGCAGCTTCTTTCAGGTGCTGGAGAGTTAATTTTTGATTGATTTTAGCCTTCTGCAGCATCAAATTGCAGATGGTCAGTTTTTTAGACTTTCCTGGTGCATTTGGCTGTTTTTAAGTGTAGTAGTGAAATAAGTGTTCATCATCTTGTGTAGTGCTGAAAAAAACAGAGCAGCTGAAATTTTGATCTGATAAACTAATCTGGCTGATTTTTACATTGAGTCTGGCTGAAATTCCTGTTTTACAGTGTTGAAGACCACTTAGAGATTTAATAATACTGAGGATGAGTGTGAGACTTCTAAAACCAAGTAGACAGCTTTGCCATTTATGTGAAGGAGTTTGATAGTTCCTTGTCACAGTATTTCATTTACTTACTTAAAAAACTCTGAAATTGTCACTGCTACTCACTGCCTACTGAATGTGTTTTAAGAATTATTTTAACAAACTGAAGAAACCCTCCAAACCCATATATTAAAGTCATACTTGGTTGGAGTGTTCTTAGAAGGCATTGAAAATTATTGATTAATTGGCTTCAATTATACCCATTTATATCTGTGTTTCTACCAAGTGTCCAGAGTCTCTGTTGTTCTTAATATAAGAATTATGGATGAAGGCATAATTCAGGTTGGTGATTTCAGAAACTCATCATTTCCTGGTCAGCTGAATCTGGAATTGGCTCAGCTTTGTTTTCATAGGACAATTCTGTCCATATATCTTGGACATGGTAGAAAGGAATAATTTAGAAAAAATTAGAGTTGAAGCCTGTTTCTTCATAATAAAGAGCTTTATTTTCTCAGCTATAACACAAAAAAGGGAAATAGAGAATATCTGCCTGTAAAATTATTCTTGCTGGCACTACAGTCTCCATTCTCAGGAGAATGCAGCTCAATTGTGCTTTGGTAAAATGGTGACACAGGATGTACACTGATAGCTGTGAATTTTGAAATCTGAAAGAGATCATTAGCTCAGAAGATCTCTGTAATTGTTCCCTAAGGGGGAGGATATCATACACTCCTCTCTTTTTCTTTCAGTAACCCTCAAGCAGATGTGATACAGCCAGGATTTCTGTGGTGTGTTTCTGCTTGGGAGGTGATGATGTCTTCACAAGGATGTTTTTTGTATGGTCCTTCCATAACTTTTAAACTAAACAATTTCCTTGTGAATTTTCCAAGTGTATTTGGATTATATGATGTTCTAATTTTGGTGAAGATCTCCTTTATTGATAATAGTATTTATGGAGATTTTTTGTTGCTGTTTTGTAGGGTTTAATTTTTTTGAACTGCTTCTTCTGTAATTAGTCCATGAGTCTGGTTGTACACAAAGTTCTGTGTGTCTTAGATTGTGAAACTTTGGTTGGATGGATTTTGTGTAGAATTGAAAACTGTTCTCAGACTAACAAAATACAAGTTCATTCTCTTGGTTTGTGCTGTCATTAAACTTGTGGTTCTACCTTTCCTTCTATTTTTTTTCCCGTCCCCTGTCAGTCTCCTTGCCTTGTGTCTGGCAGCTCTGCCTGCTGACAAGGTTAATTTACCTCACACAACTTGAAATTGGCTCAGTTGTTCATCCTACTGTGGTTTACTTGCTCAGAGTACCCTGGTAGTGCTAATAAGGCTGAAGGAATAGGTCCTGAACTGTTCCTTTTGACATCAAAAAAGGAGCATTGGAAAGATAATGTAAAATATGAAGTACCATCTGAAGTTACTGGTGTGCTATTTGTAGAAAAGGAAAAGTTGGGTATTTTTGTCACTGTTGTTGTTGTGTTCTTGATGATTACATTGACTTTTTTTTTTTCTTGAAGATACTGAATTGTTGTGAATGACTTGGACTCCATAAGTTGAGTAGTAGGGCTTAAATAACTGAGAGTACTTTTGGTAACAGTCATCCAGGAGATGAGTAGCTGTTGGTTTTACCACTCAAGTGCACATTTTCTTCAATTTTTAAACTTTGTTATGTGCAAGAGGTCTCTATATGTGCTCTAGATAATTTTTTCCACTCACAGGGCTTAATTCTTAATTTGGAAACAGTCCATAATGTGAAATTCAGGGACAGTTTGATAGAGCGGAGTTGTGCTTGGTTTCCAGTGTGGACTGCCTCAGGGTGTATTTTTCATGGGAATTGTCAGATTGCTTCTCTGGATTGCTACCAGTGGGGATTTGGGTCTGAAGGGGATCTCAAAGAGGACTGTGGCTGTGGTTAGCTTTTAGTTTTGTTCAGATTCTCTGTTTGGGATTTGCTCAAAGAGTGAGCAAATTGGAGTTGGTGAGGCAGCTGCATGTGCAGAATGCCATGGACAAACAAGGTTTGGAAATCTGGGCAGGCAGCAGGAATGCTGGAACGTGCTGTAGGTTTCTTGGAGAAATTAACAAGAGATGTGCAGGCTTTGAGGGTGGGTAGTAACAGTGTGGGGCATAAAGTTCAAACCTTTGTTATAGGATGGTTTGTAATTGTCATGGCTGGGTACAGAAACCTGTCTTCTGCAGCTCTAATAAGAAATCAGGTGTTTTACATCAATATTTTGAGGTTTCAGGTGCCTGTATGCTAATTTATATCCTGTGTAAGTAAGTTTTAAGGCTTAGCTCTTTATCTGGAATGTTAGCAGTGTTACAAGCTGATTGAAATAGAGAAGTAATGGTAAGAGACAATGGTATTTTTAAAGGACATTTGTTGACATTGGAAATGGCACTTCTGGATTACAGGAGCTGCCTGAAGAGCAGGTGAGGGACTGGTTAGGGCCATCAGAGTGCATCTCAACCATCTTTGTCACTGTCTGTTTTCAAACTCTTTGCTGATGGATGTTTGATGTGCCCATGTCCAGCTTGGCTGGTTGCTCTGCTGTCTAATCAGGTGCTCTCTGAAAGCCCATTGCAGTTTGTTCCTTGATGTTTGCCACTTTGGGATATGTCTGGTGAACCTGAGCTTTCTGGCCCTCCCTGATCTGTGCTTCTGCTTCTGGGCTTCTGGTGTCCCCTCACAGTGCTGTCTGGCAATCCTTGTCATGCAATGCTGCCTGCTGTTCCTGAGACAGTAAACCAGGGAGCTAGGGTAACAGTGGCTGTGAAAATTGAACATTATGAAGTCTTAAAAAAGACCAAAAAATTTTGACTCCACTTATATTTACCAAAAAGCTATGAGAAAATAATTGTTCCCCATTTGTGCATATTTCTGAAGCTTACTCTTCCCCCACTTCCTTTGAATTTCTAAATGGTGATAAATTGCTGTCTCAAATCCTGGTCTAAAAAACTCCATGTGATATTGTACAAATACTTTTTTCATGGAGAAAAGAGTAGAAGGAGAGAAAAAAGAGCAGAGTGTGAGCTCTGTAATCCTGTGAGTGCTCAGATGAGTAGCTGGCCACAGTACTGACCTGACTAGGATGTAACGCTGTCCTTCAACACCACTGCAGCAATTCCGTCATCCATAACCAGTCAGGCAATAGGCAGAAATGCAAGAACTCCTGAGTCACTTGAGTGCAGCACTGGCTGGAGCTGAAATTGCAGTTGGTTGTTGTCTCTTGTTAGGTTGTAAATTCCCTGCAGCAACAGACCCAGGCGACGTCTCCTCCCGTTCCGGAACCTCACGCACTCACTGCTGTGGCTCAGGCAGACCCCCTGGTCAGGAGACAGCGAGTACAGGACCTCATGGCACAGATGCAGGGCCCCTACAACTTCATGCAGGTATTTCTGTACTCTAAACATTCATCTGTTCTACCCACAACAATGTGGATTTGAGATTTGATTTTTATTTTTTTTTAATTATTTTTCTCCCCAGGACTCGATGCTGGAATTTGAGAACCAAACGCTTGATCCTGCCATTGTATCTGCACAGCCCATGAACCCAGCCCAGAGTTTGGACATGCCCCAAATGGTTTGCCCTCCAGGTTTGTAATGGTAAATCCTAAAGAGAAATACTGGGGAAGCCTGCAAGTCATCTCTCAGAAATGCGCCAGTTGCTGCTGCATAATAAAAAGGTCTCCACAAGTAATAGTACAATCCTGTTATAGTGTGTTTTCTTCTCAGAAATGTGGTTGTACTGTTTTTTAGGCTTCCAGTTCTCACTTGCTTATGGGTTTTGCTTGGAAATATGGAGCAGCTAAAGCTTCTTTGGTTTTGCTTTGGATTATTTTGGTCAACTAGAAAAAATGTTCTTGGCATGGAAACAGGAGTTGGTAATTTGAATATAGCTTTGCCATGCTTAGGCATCATCTTCATGATCAGCTTTCATTTAAGTGCTCAGAGCAGATAGTAATGCTATTCTGTAAAAGGTTTGATTTTACTGTGTAATAAGTGAAATTATTTTTCTCCAGTTCATGCTGAGTCAAGACTTGCCCAGCCTACCCAAGTTCCTGTGCAACCAGAAGCTACGCAGGTAAAATGTTTAGTAAATTCTGGTTTGGATTTGAGTTTGATATTAGGCCTGATGGGAGTTACAAAAGGGTTTATTTCCTAACTACATGAGAGACTCTTAAGAAAAAGCTGAAGGACCAATTTTGTGGTGATCTCCTTTGTTGCTTACAAGCATTACTAGTTCCTAGTTTCATTCTCTACTGACAATGCAAATTTCCAGTAATGGTAAGCAGGTAGTTTATTTATTTGCAACAGAAATGCCAAAACCACTTGGTTACAGGCAGCCTGTGTCTGTCCAAGTGTCAGGGCACAAGTAGATCTCGTGCATTAACAATATGGAGTTTGTGTTCTGTTTGATTATTCCCACTTGCTTGGATTGGGATTTTACCCTGGAGTTGTAGAGCAGTCAGTTTGAGTTGAATGTTGTTTCCAGTTGAGCTTTAAATGGGATCTCCTAAACTTGCTTCTGCACTGTATAAATTAAGTAATCACTTTGTTGTTAAGATGTTTCAGTTGTCTGGTGATTAAAGATTTTTTTATTAAGCATATGTGACATCTCTGAGGACTCTGCTGGTCTCAGTAATGGGTCTGATCCCTGTAGGTGTTTGCAAACCAGAAAAAAATCTGGATAGGTGACGGATCTCACAGTACAGGCAGTGTAAATTGCTTCCTTTGGCTTGTCCAGATTAGGTCTGCAAGGTTTAAGTCACTCATTTCTATAGAAACAGGAGTGAGGGAATTGTTTCTTGAGTTTCCTCTGTATGTACCTCCTGAAATGCTGGTGCTCTCCACAGTTTTGTTGTTTTGTAGGAGTAGAATAATTTTTTTTGGGCAGAGTGGTTTTTTTTTCTCTGCACTAGTTTTTATTTTGCTGTTAGCTGTCTGACTTAATCCAATGGATTTTTTTTTTCCCTTACCTCAAGCAGTGCTGCCAGTGATTGTCTTGAGGATCTTGCAAGCAGTAGCTAAACTTACTCTTGGCTCTGGAACATTCCAGTGTGATGTGAACACCCCCATTTAAACTCAAATCAGTTATCCATTGCTTCTTTAACTCCCCAGTACAGTCTTTATGCAAAGTGCTCTGCTTTCCTGGCTGGACTTTTCCCTGGGCTCTCTGTGTGGGAGCAGAGCTTGTAAAATGTAAAATTCAGGCCATTGGAAGCCAGCCCTTGTCCACTTGTGTTTGAGCTTGGAGCTGTGTGGTGTTAGAATGTTGGTGGTTAAAAAGGAATTATTTTGTACTGGTTTGAAGATGTGCTGGCTCACAGACTAGAGAGTACCATCGACTCCAGAGTTCTCTGATACTTTTTACAAAACTGTGTGTGAGCATCAGCTGACTTCTGGGGGCTTTGGGGTTTATTTTGTCAGGTTCCCTTGGTTTCTTCTACAAGTGAGGGATATACAGCTTCCCAACCCATGTATCAGCCTTCTCACACAGCAGAGCAACGGCCACAGAAAGAATCAATTGACCAGATTCAGGCAAGTCAGGTTTCACAGGGGTGGGAAGAACTCTTGATTGCAGCTGGCATCAAATGTTAGTCTGTGTTTCTTAGTAAATAACATTATTTTTAGTTGATAGGGGGTGCTTCAATTCCCTTTAATTTCAAAATTCTGAGCCTGTCTGTGACCAGTGAGTCCTCCATAGCAAGACTTTTCATTTGGAAGCTTGTTTGTTTAGTTGGATGCAGCATGCCAACATCAGCATGGGAGCATCAGTGTTGTTGGCTTAGGAAGTGGGATTTATTTTTTCACAGCAGTTAGCCTGGAAACTTCTTCATTTCCCCCCTCTGGATTTTTCTAGTTGTGTTTCAAGTTAATGAGGGAGAAGATGGTTAGGTTTTTCCTCTCATTATGCTGTTGTGAATTAGGCTGTTGAGCTGAAGTACAGAACAGTCATTAGTAGAGGTGAAGCTGAGGCATTGTCACACTTTTTTAAGCAAAGTTTTTGAAGTTAAATTTTTGGTACCTCTAGAGCTAAAATATAATTTGTTTTAATTATTAGGCTTCCATGTCCCTGAATGCAGACCAGACCCCATCCTCATCATCACTTCCCACTGCATCCCAGCCACAGGTGTTCCAGGCTGGATCCAGCAAGCCTTTGCATAGCAGCGGAATCAACGTCAATGCAGCTCCATTCCAATCCATGCAAACAGTGAGTAGGAAATCAGTCCTGGATCCCTTTGGCTTGGTGCTCATCCCTTGTGGTGGGATCAGTCATGCAGCTACATATGATGGTCCTTGGTTATTCACATTTCTAAGGCTCTGATGCTTCTTTACAGAGCTGTAAAACTGAATTTCTGCTCTTACAGGTATTCAACATGAATGCACCTGTTCCTCCTGTGAATGAGCCAGAAACCCTTAAGCAGCAAAACCAGTACCAGGCCAGTTACAACCAGAGTTTCTCCAATCAACCTCACCAAGTAGAACAATCAGATCTCCAGCAAGAACAACTCCAGACAGGTAAAATTCTTGTGGCTTTGGTAGAACAGGTGATAAGTCTGTGACATCCTAGATGATGGAGCACAGCGTGTCGTAGGTTCCCTTGCAGGCCTTTCCCCTGAGCAATACCAGGTTTTGTTACTCTGTCTGGGTTGGAATATCCAACAGGGAGTAAAATTCAGTATATCTATTTCCAGTTGTTAAGCCACTGACTGAGGTTTATATGGGTTTAAAAAAACCCATGAACAGAATTATTCTGAAGATGCAAGTACTGAAGTGAAGTATTGGCTCTGCTGATGTGAAGGTTGTATTAAAAAAACCAGTGCAATTTGAGGTGACATTTTGTAAAGGAAATAGCAAGCCGGAAATGAGAGCAAATACGGATTGCTTCTCACAGTTGATGTAAGGTCACAAAGGCCTGGAATCTTGTGCTGAAATCAGTGAGAAATTATTTGAATTCAGCAGGCAAAATGCTTTCCAGGTTAGCAACTTGAAAATAAAAGTTTATATCCAGAGCTGTTTTTTGCTCAGCACTGCCTTCACTTTCCACTGAAGTGCTAGCAAGTACTCAGTGTGGAACGAGGACAGAGGGCCTCATCCTTTTCCTCTGTAACAGAATGTTGGATTTAAAGAGAGATATGTGGGAACATAAAGAAATTGAGACTTTTCTCCTTCTTTCTCCCCCGATTCCCTTGCAGTGGTTGGTACCTACCACGGTTCCCCGGACCAGAGTCACCAAGTGGCAGGAAACCACCAGCAGCCTCCCCAGCAGAGCTCTGGATTTCCCAGGAACAGCCAGCCTTACTACAACAGCCGGGGCGTGTCCCGGGGGGGATCCCGCGGGGCCCGGGGCCTCATGAACGGCTACAGGGGCCCAGCAAATGGATTCAGAGGTGAGAGCTCTGCAAATCCCTCCCTGAGCTCTGCTCCACCCTGGGGGACCTGACCTGCTGCTGGGAGACTGGGGTAGCAGCCCTGTGAGACAGCGAAACTTGCAGTAAAAATCTTACTGGTTGTAGATAAGCAATGTAAAATTTAAGGGTGTGCTTGGACTCTTGTTACAATAGTAAGCATCTACTGCAAGTATGAGCAAATTCAGAAATATCCACCCATCAAGCAAGGAATTGAGATGCCAGCTGGTATTTCAAAAACGCGTAGTGTTTCCACAGTGTATTTTGTGCTTTTGTGTTTCATCACAATGAGAATAGGGTGGTTTATATAGTACAGGAACACAAGAGTCCAAAAGTCACTAGGCCAATGCAATTAACAGGAGTGGAGGAATGATAGTGTAGTTCTGGATAGATAAGAGAATGTTCATGATTCCTGGACTTTATATGTGTGGCTGTCAGTGTAACAAAGGTTTATGTTAGAATATAACAGATTTCCTTGTCAGGTGTTCTGGGATTGCTTATGGACTCAGGTACTGTCTTCCATGTTCTCTTCCCCTCCTGTGGCTGGGGAGTAGAGAAGAAATGTGTGTAATAAAAATACAGCTGATTGGAGTGTGAATGCAGTAATCACAGCTGGGACATTTAGATCCTGTCTAGGATTATGTTTAGCTCTGATCTGAATGTTCTGTAAATCAAACCTCGGGTTACTCTGAGAAATGCACTGACCTGTGCCTCCTCCCAGGCCTTAGGAGGTGTTAATTCTCATTTCTTGTGGTATAGTAGCTCTGATGTTGGAGACATTTGCTTGTAAACAGCCCTTGCTAAAGGGATGGGATTTTTTAAGGTTTAGGTAAAATGCTGTTGCTGCTTTTCTTTCTATAGTAGCAGAAGGTCAAGTATTAAGTGCAGCTTTGATTTCCAAGTGAAAGATTTGTGCCCTGTTCCTTAGGGGGATACGATGGCTACCGTCCTTCCTTTTCCAACACTCCAAACAGTGGCTACACACAGCCCCAGTTCAATGCTCCTCGGGATTACTCAAACTACCAGAGGGTAAGCTACCTGTGGGGAGGGAAATAACCTGCCAAAAGCACTCAGAGCTGTTAGTGACATCTTCCTCTGGGACTTTGTTGCTCAGGAAAACAAACTGCCCCTGTGTAGTTTGGAAAAGTTGAACACTAAATGCATCTATTTATATTTCTTAGTTATTGAGCAACACATCCTGTAACTGGAGAGAGCATTTGTCACTGCACATTTTATTACAGCTGCTAGGCACTAGTGGAAGTAAGAATTTATTTTTTAAAGATTATTTTTTACTAATAAAATGTTGCGTGTTGAAGTTACAGGTGTTTTGTCAGTGCATATTGTTTTAAAAGGTCCTTATTTTGCTGGCAATTAATAACAGAATGCCCAGGTTTTATGTTGTAACTTTTTAAATTTCTTTGCTTCAGGATGGATATCAACAAAATTTCAAACGTGGCTCTGGACAAAGTGGACCTCGGGGAGCTCCTAGAGGTAATTTCCTGAGTAGGGAATAATTGATTTGGGTTGAGTGGAAGTTTCTGAGCCAACTTTTAAAGTTCTGCACTTAAAAAGCAATCTCCCTCCTTAGTCAGCAGCTCACAATTAAGAATAAGCTGACTTGAATTATTGGGATCTTGTGAACTGGTGGTGAAAGTCAAGTTGACTGTTGAATGAGGAATTCTTGGAAAAGAAACTAAAACAGCAATTGCTGTTCACATTCAGTTATAGTAGAACTATTTAACTGTCTTTTATTGATGAAAGCCTTGGGAAACAAGCCCAACAGACATAATGAGGCTGTAGTTAAGCTTCTAAATTCTATTCTCATCACATTTCCTCAGGTCTTTTTCTTAGTACATTTTTGATCATGACACTGTTCTGTCTCCATATGGACATTGTTGTAAGGGCAGTTCGAGGCTGTGCCCTGCATCTGTGAAACCCCACTTGGTAGTTCAGTTTTGAGGGGATTCAGTTTCTCTCCCTGCCTTGGTCCTGAAAGCCCTGAGGTGTGGAGCTGAGGCCTCTGGAGTTCAGTGCAACATTGGGCTGTGCTGAAGCTGAGAGTGTGTTTTAGGAAGCACAACAAAGTCTGACTGAGTTCAGAGCAGAAGAATTAGGGCAGTTTTTAAACTAACCAGATTTCCTGCAGAATTCAACCCCCTATTTGTGTTTTCCAGGTCGTGGAGGGCCCCCCAGACCAAACAGAGGGATGCCTCAGATGAATGCTCAGCAAGTGAATTAAACACGTTCACAGGATTCCGTTCAACGCCAAAAACATGCTGGCCAGTGTACAGTACATGTTACCAGAAGAGTTATTATCTATTTGTTCTCCTTTACAGGAAGTTTGTTGTAAAGGGACTGTTTTCATTACCCATAATGACAGGACTACAGTTGCCAGCTTTATATTCCCTGGATATTGAAAGGAACGAAACAACGTTTACTCTGCATGTTCTGTCCTAAGCATCATCTTGAGCCTTGCACATGAGATTCAGATTCCTCACCCTTGCTAAGAATAAAGCAAAAAAGGCAATTTTCAGGGTGATCCAATCTCCATGGTTAACTGAAGTGGCAGGAAAAAGCAAAGACTCACTTCTGTCATTTAAAAGTAATTTAAAAAAATTCAGATAAAATCTGCAAATTCATAAAAATTTTCAGTGGTGGCAGTTAAAAAAAACTTAAATGTTCCCATGAAAAGATGGAAAAGGTGAAGTGTGGCTTGGTAGAACAGCTACATTTCATCTTTTTCTTAGTAAATCGAAGCACTGAACAGTTCAAGATGTGTAGTGATGCAATTGCCCTGAATAGACAGGTGGGCTTAGAGGCAGTTTGTGACAAAGAAGAGGCACCCTTAGCTGCAGCACTCCTCATCACCAGGGCCCTGATTCCTGTGGCTATGGAGTTAAGAGCGCTTGCATAACTGCTAATGTAACTGTGTAATTAATTTTTTTAGGAGACAAGGTGAAAAACAAAAAAAAACAGGCTTTGATTTGGCACTTGGACAAAATTTTGCAACAAATCCTGAGCTATAATCTGGATGGCCACTGTATATTTGATGTGAAGTATTTAGATATCTCTTTGAAACACTTTTAAGTTTCTTTGATAGCAATGACTTTTGTAAGGATTGGTATTCTCTATCATTCCTTATGACTTGCACATTGTCTGTCACTAATACTTGACCTTGCTGTATTATCACCTAAATAACTGATGCCGGTACTGATGGAAATCCCTAATGGATAATCATAACACTTTTGGTCACATGTCCTTTTGTCTTTCCTGCAGCCTTGAAGGTTTTAAGAAATCTCAAATGCCTGCTGCTGCTGCCCTTCCAATTGCTGTCTTTTGAAAAGCACCAGTCTGTGTTTGAGTTGATTTCCCCTTTTCAGGGAAATGACAGCCAGCAGTTACAGTTCTAATGGTATAAGCAAGATAAATAAAACATGTTTATAAAAATTGTATCCTGGAACACTGGTTTTCAACGGCTGAAACAGATTCAATGTGATGGGGTGACATTTCATAAGGGGTTTTTTTTCTTTCTTTCTTTGGTTTTTTTCCCCTGATAGTCTCTTTTTCCTGACTAGATGTAAGCCCTCCTGCTGTTTTTCTGATTTTATTCTACTAGCTGTGACTTCTGGGAAACGTTTCTTTTTGATGGACTTTTCTTTTTTTTTTTCTTCATCAAGGCAGCAATGTATAAAAGAAATGGCATAAGCCTAGGAGCTGGAAAATACCAAGTCTTATTCTAGTTTTACTGCATCCTTGTGGTATAATCTTTGGAAAAATCACTTGTGCCTGCCTTTTGCGCACATGCACTCTCTCTGCAGTGGGGAGAATATTTTGATAGCTGCCTCCATAGAGGTGTTGGTAGTTCTGTTGCATTCTGTAGCACGTGTGAGAAGAAAAGTGCTATATTCTCTGTTAAGTATTGCTCATCAAATAATTCCTACCTGTGGAAAGGTGAAATTGAGGAACAGCTGCGTGGTGTTTAACTGTTCTGTACAAAACTGAAGGTTGTTTTCACTCAGAGGGTCATTTCTACTTTGTATCACCACTGAACTTTCAGAACTTGCAGTCAGATACTTTTGACTTCGTTGCGAAGCAGTCTGGAACTCCATACAAATAGGTGGGATATCACTTTTCCATGTCCTGTGTGAAGAGCACAAATGAAAAATGTTTTCACTGCGGGAAGTGATAAGCTTGTGAAGACAATATTCCACACCAGGCATCCTGAAACGGGGCTGATGTCTGGAAGCAGCAGTTTGAGTCAAGGCCTAGAACATTCCTAAACTGCAGTCCGGTGAGAAGTTGCTGTTCTGTGTCTTTTTTAGGAAGCTATTACTGAGATAATAGTCCCAACTGTTTTTTAACTGGAAAAAAAATAAAAAGACAAACCTTTTAATGTTGAACTGATGTAGGAAAACAGTGAATTATTTTAATTATTTTATTTTTCTTTATGCATCAGCTTTTAAATGGTTGGTGGAACACAAGCTGCTCAGCTTTTTCCATTGCACACCAGATGCTCCTTAAGGAACTAATTGTAGTTTGTCAGTAAATGTGCACCATACTCAATCAGACCTCTGAATGGATCAAAACATTCCACCTTGAGTTTGGGGGGTTGGTTTGGGGGTTTTTATCCAACTTGAATTTATTAATAAAACACCGGGCCTCTTCATAGAGAGACAAGTTTGTAAACCTGTATGCCAGTAGCCTTTAGAGGAGAGGGAGCCCTTAGATATCCACCGTGGTGTGATAAAGTCCTGAGACATCAGCTGGAGTGACCCTGTGCACCCAGAACCCTCGCTGCTCCTCTCAGGGCACCTCTCAGTTTTTACTCCATGGCTTGGCTCTGGTCTGAGCTCCCTCCAGATCCCAAGCACTCCTAGGTAGGTGTCTTTTGGAAAAGGTCCTGTTTAGAGCAAAGACTCTTGCCAGAATTTGATGTTGAAACAAAGCTGTGGTAGCTTGGGGCTGGCTCTGGTGCTGAGCCCCTTCTGGATGCAGGGATGAGCTGTTTGTTCATGGGCAGCTCAGGTGTGATCCGGGGGCTGGGACAGGGCTGGGTCTGAGCCTGTTCAAAACCAAACTTCTGCCTTCAGCCTCGTGCTTCCTCTTGGCTGCAATTCAAGGGTTTCTGAGCAAGTGATTTTTAAATCTGAAGTATTTCAGATCTTTGTATGTATTGTTACTGTGTCTGAGAAACTTTGATCTTTCCTAGACATCCTCCTTATTGAAAGCTGACCCAGAAATCATGAGCTGTTGTGTACCTGAGGCCAGCCTGCTCATGAATTTTACTCCTGTGTTTCTGCTGTGTACAGGCTGTTTTCTAAGAACAGTTCACCAGTGCAGCTTAGGGATTTTGCTGTGGAGAGAGTTCTAAACGTACCTTAACCCCTGTTTTCTTCCCCAGATCCTGTCTGTTGTATGCAGCAATCTCTGAATCATCAGGCAGAGTAGTTGGAAGAGGATTGTTGGCTTTTGTTACTTCACCAGGCAATGTATCCTGCTGGGACTTAACTCTCAGAGAACCTCGTGTCCTTAAAAATATGTCTTCTCAAAATGTCCCACCAACCTTAAGTTTTTAGGAAGATTGGTTGTGTTCCAGGTCTTTGGAGAAAGGATTGAGCTTCCCTTTATCCTAAATGACATTTGAGTAGAGAGAAGTTAGTGAAGAGTCTCTAACTGCAGATAAATACTGCAAAGATGATAAATTGTACTGAAAAAGTTCTTAAAATTCATATTATTTAGAATAAATAGGGCAAAATCTTTGTGGTCCTGCAGAGCAAGACACGCAACCAGTTGGTTGGAAGAATCTTGATATTCCCCTCACCCGGTTCATGAGGCTGCAGTCACATCCTGGGAAATCCAGACCATCCCTCTTGCTGATGTGAAACTGTTCTTGGGTGAAGTTTATTGCGAAGTATTGACAGGATGCTTGAGCTGCAGCTGAGGTTTGTCAGTGTGTGAAGGAGGCTGGTTTAGTTCCTAAAACCTGAGCACCTGTTTCTCCAGTTTTCCATCTGCACTGAGCATGGATGGGACTAAAAGGTTTCCCTTCACTTCAGCTGGCAGCCGGGAACTTGCAGGGATGTGCTGGGAAGGTGCAGTGCCCCTCACTGATGGACCAAAACATCTGGAGAGCAAGGAGGAAATGAGCCCAGACAACAAAACTCTCCTGTTGAACTCAGAGGACAATTTCCTTATTTAAATCTGGCCTTAAATATATTTGTGATTATTGTCTGGAGTTTGCTGAAAGCTCCCTTCTAATGGTGTTTTTCCTGAAATGAGAGAATTTGTTAAAGTGCATCTGAGCCCTCCATTGGTCTGGACTGATCTTGGCTGTCATGGAGGCAGTGGCACAATTCAGGGAAGGAGCTTTTGACTTTGACAAAAAGAAGGGAGCTTTGGGAACATTCCCTTCTTTTTGCCAGCACACTCTCAGTCCTGGAGAGGGCTAATTGCTTAAACTGCAACGTTTTCCTGTTGCCCAATAGTTTTTGCAGAGGGAGGGAGGTGAGGAAAGTCCTTCAATGTGAATTTTTGGTGTGATGTGGAGAGTGTGATGAGAAACTTCCTTTTCTAGACTGTTTATCTAAGGGCAGAGGTGCTATTCTGTGAACCACTTTCAGAGGCTTTTTGAATAGAATGGTATTAAAATTTGTGACTCTCTGGTTCCAGCCTTAAGGGAGGGAAAGAAATCTATTTCCAAAATCCACTTCCTAAAAGCCACTTAGACTAGCATGTAGGATATCTGCATAAGGAAAACTAGAGCCTAACTTGGCATTTGGTTCTGAATTTAACTTTCTTTGCTCTTGCTGCAGTTTTATTAAAAGAAAGATTCTCTTCCCCTCTCTTTTTAATACTCCTAGAAGAGTCAGAAGGGTGTCACTGGCTCAGTTCCAACCCTGCTGGCCCATTTCTACCCAAGGAAGGATCAAGAGGACACCTGGAATTTTGGTCTCAAGCTAAATTTTAGGAAATATCTGTTAGACTTTTAAGAAATGAAAATGTACTTCCTCTTTTGAAGCTCTTGGATTTTAGAATGAATTTAGTAATGCTTCTAGTACACAAAATAAGTGTTGAGAATTTTTATTTTGTTGTCAGGTTTAAATTTTCTGATGGCCTTAAACATACCTCTATATTTGTCTTTGCAGTTCTTAAACTCAGCGTTGGAAACAAATTGGTCCATGGCTTATGTAAACACTTGACAAATAAATCTATTTAAATGTTTTATGTCCTTCCCTTTTAACAAATATTTCATACCTAAAGGGATTGTCTTGCTACACTTCTGTTGCATTGGTGGTTTTGTCTCAGTGACTGGGTTTGACTGGGTTCACCTAAAAGAAAACTGTTCTACAGCCTTTATGATTATTAATTCAGTATTTTTATCATATTTTTGTTATATTTTGAAACAACCCCAAATACATCCAGTGGTATTAAACACATTTTTCCTACGCTGTCACCTGGTTTTAAATACTTCATTGTTTGAATGTTCAAGTTAAAAAAAAAGGCAGTATTAAAAGCTAAGAATAAATCTATCTATGCAAATAGCTGGGCTCAACTTTGGTATTGAAAGGTTAGAACAGCTTGAGAATAAAATTCCATGTTTCTGAAACCTCACTGGAATTTCAGCTCAGGTTGATAAATCACTTTCTTGTTGCTGCTCCATGGCTGTGCAGCTTGGGATTTTGTAGGGAAAACTTTCCAACAGCTCTGGTGGATTTATTGAGAAGCAGAGTTAAATGTTAGCAGCTCCCTCCTCTTCCTGAGGAGCAGGATTCCTGATATTGATATTCCCTGGGGGTGGCTGAGTGTCCTGAAACAATGAATCCTAAAGATCTGTTCTTTACTGGATGTGTTCTGTTTGCTCTGTGCACTCTTGTTTCCCTAGGAGACTGCCTCCAAATGCCATTTAATATATATATATATATATATATATATATATATATATATATAACATATATTTATAAGTATAAATATTATAAACATAATATATAAATAGAAATATTATAGCTATTATATATTATATGTTATGTGTTATAAATAGATTTATATTTATATTTAAATATATACATACGTATATATATGTATATATATATATAATTGGTATTGTCATCTCTCCCCCTGGAGGAAAGGCCACCCAGACTCAGAGTTGGCAGGTGTGGAAATGGAATTATCTTTATAAAATCAAAATTTTTAAATTTATAAAATCTGCTCTTTGTGCCCCCACGCCTGGAGGGGTCAAAGGCAGGATTTGTTTAGAATAAATCGTTAAAAAAATAGAAAGGGAAGGGAATTTCAAGGAAAGGCAAAAGAAAAGGAAATTGAAAGGAAAGGAAAAAGGAGGAGGGAAGCTGTGGGCAATAGGGCCGCTCTGTGTCTCGCAGGGATGTTGGGAGCCGGCTGGGCACAGAAATCCTTTCCCATGTGGAAAGCTACTTTCAGTTACTCTACTTGAGACCTCGACACACAGAGCAGTGTATATATGTGTGTGTGTTTTATGTGCGATTTTACAGAAATGTGTATTTAGAAATACACCTGGGTCGCGCAGGCGGCCGGCGCGGGCAGCCCCGGGGTCCTCCCGCACCGCGCGGCGCTCGCGGCCGGGCCCAGGCGGCTCCCACGTGGTGCGGGGGGAGCGGGAGCGGGGAGGGGCCGCGGGAGAGCGGGGAGAGAGAGCCGGGAGAGCGGGGAGAGGGAGCCGAGAGAGCCGGGAGAGCTCCAGGGGAGCTCCGGGAGCCGCAGCCATGCAGCGCCGCAAGGTGGACAACCGCATCCGCGTCCTCATCGAGAACGGCGTGGCGGAGCGGCAGCGGAGCCTGTTCGTGGTGGTGGGAGACCGCGGCAAGGACCAGGTACGGCCGTGCCGGAGCCGCCGCGGCTCCTCGGGCCCTGCTCCGCTCTCTCCAGCGGGAATGGAACCCTGGCAGCCCCAGGCAGAGCAGCGGGGCCTGAGGGGAGGGAACTCACAGGGACAGGGCTGGAAATGGTGTGTGAGACCCCCCTGAGGCATCTCCCGGCTGGGAACCTCCTGAACGGCAAATGAAGCTCAGGACAAGCTGCGGTGTGTGGGCTTGGTTTGGTTTTTTAAGTTGTTTTTTAACTGTTGAACTTTGGGGCTAGCTGGAGGTTCTGCCCTGTGATGGTTTCTCTCTCTCGGGGTGGGCTTGGAGTTGTCTCGCAGATGAACCTGCTGAAGTTGTGTGGAGGAAATTCAGTGCTAAACTCGTTTTTCTTCGGGGACTCTAGCCTTGTGTTTTTCAAGTGGGGAGGGGAAGAACAGCTCGGCAAACCCAGGGTGGTTTAGGACAAGTCCATTCACAAAATCACAGAGTTGTTCAGGGTGGGAAAGCCCTCCCAGACCGCTGAGTCCAGCAAGGCCAAGGCAGCCCCTAACCCACGTCCCCAAGTGCCACATCTGCGTGGCTTTTAATCCCTGCAGGGATGGGGACTTGGCAGCCCACTCAGGGAAGAAATTTTGCCTTAACACCAACCTAAACCTCCCCTGGCACAGCCTGAGGCCGTTTCCTCTCCTCTTGTCCCTTGTTCCTGGGAGCAGAGCCCGACCTGGCTGCCCCTTCCCATCAGGGATCTGTAGAGAGCAATAAGGTCCTCCCTGAGCCTTCTCCTGAGCAATAAGGTCCCAGGCTGAGCCCTTTCCCCGCTCCCTCAGCCATTCCTGGTGCTCCAGCCCCTTCCCCAGCTCCATTCCTTTCCCTGGACATGCTCCAGCCCCTCAGTGTCTTTCTTGCAGTGAGGGACCCAAAACTGAGCCCAGGATTTTGCCCTGCCCTGTGCTGAGCAGAGGGGAGCAATCCCTGCCCTGCTCCTGCTGCTCTTCTGTTCTAATTGCTGTGTAACTGATAATTCATTTATCTCCAGTCTGTGGGCAAATAAAGTCAGCTAATTATAAAAAAAAAAAAATTGAACTTGGAAAAGAATGAGTTATTCAGGTGGCAGTAGAGGAATGTTGGCATTATGACATTATTTACTGATGAGTTCTGACATCTGATTGTGTTCACTGAAGCCCTCTGTGGAAAATCCATAAGAATGGGTTATCCATAAGAGACAAAAGTGTGTTTAGCCTGGAATTATCAGTGTTGGTTCTGGCAGAGAAGGGAGTTGAGGACACAGGAGGTAAAACCCAGTGTCCTGCAGCCCTGGAGCAGGCACAGGCACAGCCAAGGGGCCCCTCTGTTCTCCAAGGTGGAAATGCAGCTGTAAAACCAAGTTTAGAAGAACACTTTGCTTTGTGATGCTCCCTGAGAGCTGTTTGTGAGTGCTCTGTGCCCTGGCAGGTCGTCATCCTCCACCACATGCTGTCCAAGGCCACGGTGAAGGCCAGGCCCTCGGTGCTCTGGTGCTACAAGAAGGAGCTGGGCTTCAGCAGGTGAGAGAGCCCTGCATCCTGGGCAGGGAGCAGCAGGATCCAGGGCTGCAGGCTGAGGGAGGGAGGGAGGGAGGGAGGGGAAGCCAGGGCTGTTCCTGGAGCAGCTGGGGGAAATCTGCTCTTCCAGGAGTGAAATGTGGCTTCCATAGCAGAGCTGGCACTGGCAGAAACTACCTCTGGTTTTTCTCCTTTAGCTCTAACACTGACTCTGCTACCCTGGGCCAAACTCCCTTTTTAACCTTTTTTAACCTCAAAACTGAGGTTCCTTAGCTGTTTCACCTCAGTCATATTTAGGACTGAGCTCTGACTTCCAGGCTCAGCCTGAGCACACTTCCCTCAAACCCTTCCCCAAGAAAACTCTTGTATGTTCTTTTCCCCTCCAGCCACAGGAAGAAGAGGATGAGGCAGCTCCAGAAGAAGATTAAGAGTGGGACTCTGAACATCAAGGATGATGATCCCTTTGAGCTGTTCATTGCAGCCACAAACATCCGCTACTGCTACTACAACGAGACCCACAAGATCCTGGGGAACACCTTTGGAATGTGTGTCCTGCAGGTCAGGAGGGCCTTGGCTGCCTAAAGGGCTCTACAAGAATCACTTGAAACGTTGCAGGAATGGGGTTTGTGGCTTCTGTCACTTCAGTTTTGGTGGTCTTGCTTTTCCCTCACGAGTGGTGTGAGGGTGAGGTGGCCTCGTTGGTAGGAGTTGGAACAGGGCATTGCTTGGTGCAAATTTCAGTGGGAATTAAACTGTGAGGAATAAAGGTTTCAGGCTCTCTGTGCCTTTCAGTAGGAGCCAGCTGCCCTGCTGGACTCTGGGCAGCTCTGAAGTTCTTTTTCCTGCCCAGGATTTTGAAGCCTTGACTCCAAACCTGCTGGCCAGAACTGTGGAGACAGTGGAAGGTGGTGGAATTGTGGTGATCCTGCTGAGAACCATGAACTCCCTGAAGCAGCTCTATACAATGACCATGGTATGTGCAGCACAGAGGGTCTGTTCTCTGCCAGCAGCTGCATTGAGGTGATGCTGGGTGGGTGTTTATTGATTCTGTTGTGGGCTGTTATCCTCCTTCCATCATCCTTCCTGCTCCTTCATCAGGAGTGGGAGGAGATGGGATGGGATTTGTTACACTCAGGCATTTCTGAAATGCTGCAGATGTGGGTGTTTCACCACAAAGTCAGGATCCTGTCTGGGATGTGCTGTGGATGGAAATGGAGGGATAAGAATGGGAAAGAAGGGGTCACAATCCTGTAAATGTCACTGTCACATTTTCTTTCTGTTTTCTTCCCTTTTTCCTTCAGGACGTTCACTCCCGGTACAGGACCGAGGCGCACCAGGATGTGGTGGGGAGGTTCAATGAGAGGTGAGTGGCTCAGAGTGCAGAGGAGCTGGGCTGGCAGCCCAAGGAAAGCACCAGGAGCAGCACTGGCTGTTCCTGATGGGAAAACATCCCACAGGTCTGCCTTGGAACAGGCCTTTTTCTGGAAGCTGGACTTGCAGCTCAGCTGTGGGGAGCTGTGAATACTCAGCTGTGGGGAGCTGTGAATTCTCTGTGTTTAGACGAGAGTTCAGCTGAACCACCAGGGAGTGCTGCTGCTGATTTTACTGAGTTTTCTCTGCCTGCCCAGGTTCATTCTGTCCCTGGCCTCGTGCAAGACCTGCCTGGTGATTGATGACCAGCTGAACATCCTGCCCATCTCCAGCCACGCTGCCAACATCACTCCTGTGCCCCCCCAGTCCCCGGTCAGTGAGTGATCCCAGCCCTCTGCCCTGACACAAATCCCTCTGAGTTGGCCACAGGGTGTTAAAGATTTAAAAACAGGGAATGTTTTTTTTTATTTCACCCTGATTTATATCAAAGGATGACATTGCAGAGAGGAAGCAGAACGTTCTGCAAAAATTATGTGGGTGAAGCTTGGGGAGCTGTTTTTTCTATATTCTGCTTTTTTTTTTTTTTTTTTTCCCTGTCACATTTTGTGCTTGCCCATATTTATTAAATTTCCTGTACTGCTCAGCCCAGTGAGGTGGAGCTTGATTGTGGTTGCATGGAGGGATTTCAAGCTGATGGACCAATAAAAATACTTTTTTGGCATTTGGAGAGTGGGAGAGCACTTTGGAAATAAGTATATATTGCAAGCTCAGGACACAGCTGGAAGCTGTGGCAGTTGTTTCAATTTCTGAGTTACACATGTCACATTCCAGAAAGAATTCCCTGAGGATAATCCAGACACATTTGCACTGTATGAAGTGTATCCTTTTATCATTTCCACTTGTAGACTGCAGTAAAGTGGAACCAGTTTTAAACAGAAATCTTGAAGCATTTAAATTGTGCTGTGTGGCCTAAGAAATAACCAACACAGCTTCTCAGCTTCTGTCAGAGCTGGTAAAAACATTCTAATAAGGCACTGATTGAAAAATAAACAAATAAAACAACCTTTTTTTATTGTTAGGAACAACACTGACAGCAGCACAAATGCTTATCTGTTGGTTGCAGAGGCTGGTGCCTTTGGAATTTAAGTGACAAGCAGGAAAATCAGCTGTCATTCCCATCTAAAACTGGTTGTGTTTGTGTCCAAGTTTATTATTTGGCTCTGAAGGTCTTGATATTATTTTGGTATTGGTGCTGCAGTAGTTTTTCCCCCTGCCTGGACACTGCATGTGAGAAGTGTAACAAAGATCATGAATGTCCAAAGACTAAAAAATGAATTAAATTATTCAGAGCACTCTTCTTTAATCTGTTTTTTCTATCAATGCCATTCTGTAATTACTATGTGCTGCAAAATTCTTCCCTGTTTTCCCTTCCAAGCCTGGGGAAGTCAGGACTGGGGAACCTCTTTGTGACCATTCTCCTGAAGATGCCTGAAATTTAAGTGTTAAATACATGTCTGTCCATATAAATTCTCATGGTTTTGAGGAATACATTTTTCTTGTGGTAACTTTTCCAGAAGACACCACAAAGGTAGGATTGTGCTGAAATACCCTTGGCTCATCCTGTTGTGTGCCTGCAGGAGGAGAGCCTGGGGCCCCAGGACTTGGAGCTGAGGGAGCTGAAGGAGAGCCTGCAGGACACACAGCCTGTGGGAGTGCTGGTGGATGGCTGCAAAACCCTGGATCAGGTTGGTGTGATGCCTCAGGTTTATATTTTTCAGATTTTGTGCTGCTTTAGTCTGTAGTTCTGAGCTTCATAGTAGGGGATAGTAAGCTCTCTTCACAGAGTAGGGAGACAAAACAAGGTAGGTAGACCAAGGATAAATTATCCAAATTTCAGGCCCAAGATCATAAACAGTGTCAGAATGAAAAGAGATAAACAAGGATGGGACTTCATAAGCTAAAGGTGTAATTGGACAATTAACTCCAATATGCAAATGGACCAGAACTTATAAAAGTGAGAGATTCTGTGACTGGTTGTCCATTTTGTGACCATTTTGGTTCATCTTGGGTGCAACCCTGGCTGGGCTCTTGTGCTGCCCAAGGTGGATCCATTGAGGCCTTCTGATAAATCCCTACTTTATTCTTTAACTCTGTCCAGTTCTAGGCCAGCCTTCACAAGGCATCAGGTGTGCTGGCAGAGCTGAGCTTCTCTGGCTAGAGCAGGACTCAGGGTGAAAGAAACTCAAACTCTCTTTTCTGGGGGTTTTCTAATCCTCAGGCAAAAGCAGTTCTAAAATTCATTGAAGCCATTTCTGAGAAGACCCTGAGGAGCACTGTGGCATTAACAGCAGCCAGGGGACGAGGGAAATCTGCTGCTTTGGGGCTGGCCATTGCTGGAGCTGTGGCTTTTGGGTGAGTGATCCCCCCCTCCAATCCCCCAGGCCTTATCTGCATCCCTGAGTTAAAAAAAAAAACCCAAAACACAACCAAGGTGGCAAGATTGGAATATATTAGTAATATCCAATCTTAAATCCCTAATTTTTAATCTTACATCTTTTGATACAAGATTATATCTTGACAAAATTGTGTCTTTTGGTCAAATTTTTCTTAAAACTCAAAATAATCAACACATAAATCAAGATTATTGTCCATAGGAATCTGCTGTGTTTTGGTTATTAGGTAAAGTCAACCCCTCCTGTTAAAAACCTAACCTTTTTAGTACTTATGTGGTAATATTTGTTCAAAAAAGCATTCAGCTCTTGTTTTGTTTGTTTTCTCTGCAGTTACTCCAATATCTTTGTCACATCTCCCAGCCCTGACAACCTTCACACTCTCTTTGAGTTCATATTTAAAGGCTTTGATGCACTGCAGTATCAGGTGAGGGGAGCAGACTATTTTACAATATTTTCAAAGCATTCCTGCTAGGAAGTTTTACACCTCATCAGTGCTTTTGGCTACATATGTTTGCTACCAGCCTTTTTTACAATGTTCTGCAAGAAAAGGAATCATGGTAGAGTTGTGTTTCTTTCTCTGTCTTTAAGCAGGGTGAACCAGTTTCTTTGTGAAACAGATTTTAACATCAATAAATAATTTCCCAGTTCTCAGGCCTTTTAAGCTTTTATAACAATTTTTGATTAGAATGTGAAATAAGTGTCTGAATTTGTTTTGATGATGATGATGGTAAATTATGTTTTTCTTACATCTTGGCTTCTTATATTGTTTAAAAATGTTGTTTTCCAGGAGCATTTGGACTATGAGATTGTTCAGTCCTTAAATCCAGAGTTCAACAAGGCAGTGGTCAGAGTGAATGTGTTCAAGGAGCACAGGCAGACCATCCAGGTAATTGGCATTCTTACCTTTCCAGGTTTGTTCCTGGCTATGGTTTTTGCCAGTGTTGAAGTTGTTTTGATTTTAAGCATGTTCATTCTGTGTGATGTGGAGCTGCCCTGGTGGGTTTTGCTGGAAGGCAGATCTTCAGGGAGTGACTTCCTCAAAATACCCTCTCTCTTTCAGAAAATAACTTGTAGATTACAGAGCTCCCTCATGGGTTTCTCCCAATACAAAAGCAAAGGAAGGTGAAAGGAGTCATGCCTTAAGTTTTAGCTTTCATATTTTTCAGATTCTGTGCTGCTTTAGTGTGTAACTCTGAGCTTCATATTAAATGTTAGTAAGGTCTCTTCACAGAGCAGGCAGACAAAACAATTCCTTTTCCAGTCTGAGGACCAAGGACAGCTGTTTCAGCCTCAGGCCCAAAAACCATAAACAACAGGGAACTGAAGAGTGTATCTGGGAGGATGGGACTTCATAACCTGAAGCTGTGGTTGGACAATTAATTCCAATATGCTAATGGACCAGAACTTATAAAAGTGAGAAACCTCATGGCCAGTTGTCCATTTTGTGACCATTTTGGTTCATCTTGGGTGTAGCCCTGGCTGGGCTCTTGTATTGCCAGGGTGGATCCATTGAGGCCTTTTAGTAAATCCCTACTTTATTCTTTAACTCCTTCTTGCCTCTGTTCTAGTCAGCCTTCTCAAGGCATCAGGAGCACTGCAGGAAGAGGTTTTAGTGATTAGATTTCCTTTATTTTCCTCACCTCTGCAGATGAATTCCTGTGGAGTTGTGCCAAACAAGATGTATGAGCCAGTCCTTGTTAGGGCAGCCTAACCTTTCTCCTGACTTTCTGCTTTTCCACATCTCAGTCTCTGGCTTGGTGTTTGAGGAGAGCAGGGACAGCAAAGAGCTTTCCTGGGCCCCAGCTTTGAGGACCCTGGTGTTTCCCTGCTGGCAGTGACAGTGTCCCCTCCTTTGCAGTACATCCACCCTGCTGATTCTGTGAAGCTGGGCCAGGCCGAGCTCGTGGTGATCGACGAAGCTGCTGCCATTCCCCTGCCCCTGGTGAAGAACCTGCTGGGCCCTTACCTGGTGTTCATGGCTTCCACCATCAATGGGTGAGGCTGGAGCAGCCACTCTGCTGGGGCTCCCCAGAGCTGCCTGGTTCCTGTGGCTGCTGTGGTTGCTGTGGTTGGTGTTTCAGCTCCCTGTGTCCTGGTTCCCAGGTACGAGGGCACCGGGCGGTCGCTGTCCCTGAAGCTCATCCAGCAGCTCCGCCAGCAGAGCGCCCAGAGCCAGGTGACCCTGACAGCAGAGAACAAATCCACAGCCACTGCCAAGCTCACCTCAGGTACAACATGTCAGAGCCTGAATGAGGGATGTGGGACTCCAGGTGGCTCTCTAAAATGCAGTTTATTCCATCCAGGATGTTCCAGCAGTCCAGGGTGGTGGGTGAAAGAGCCTGTGCCTACAGTTCTCAGCTCCAGCTGCAGGCAGGCCTGGAGCCCCTTTGGTTTAGGTTCCATTGCATTACATACTTTTCTTTGCTGAGCATCTTAATACAGTAGAACCAATCTATACCTTAACTTTTATCTATAGCCTATCATAAGTACTATAATATTCATGTTACTGTTCTCCAATTACTAAAAGTTAGTACATTACAGTTTAAACTAGGAGTTATTATTCAGTTTTCTTGCAGTGGGAAATTCTGAGACTTTTTTTCTATTTGCAACTTTGCTGACTTGTTTGCCTGTGCTATCTTTCTGCTTGGTAAAAACATCTTCTTGTTTGAGGTGGGTTTGTCCTTTGCTGTAAGCAATAAAACCCCCTTCTAACTAACACACCTTTTGCCTCCTTGGTTAGCCAGCAAGTTTGGCTCAGCAATTCTTTTCTTCTATATCAAAACTTACTTACATCTCTATTCCTTCATCAGACTCTACATTTAAAAATCTTTCTGCTAAGCACACATATCTGTGAGACTTTTTTTGTCAAACTTTCATCCTTCCCAACAACAGCACCTCTGCCCTGTGTGTCCCACACAACCTGTGTGTGTCCTGGGGCTGCTGTCAGCCTGATCTGTAGCTGTCCCACCCATCCATGTGCCTTGCAGCTGTGGGAAGGGGTTGTGTGGGGAAATGGCAGAACTCTGCTGGTTTTCCCTCACAAGTTTCAGATGGAAGGCTTTTTAGAGGTGAAAAATCAGCACCTGACAGTTCTCTGATCTGGGAGCCCTTCAGGGCACAGGGATCCTGTGGGGTGCTTGTCCAGCCCTGAGTGTCCTTTTTTACCCCTGCAGCTCGCACGTTGCACGAGGTGTCCCTGCACGAGTCCATCAGGTACGCCCCTGGGGACCCCGTGGAGAAGTGGCTGAATGATCTCCTGTGCTTGGACTGTCTCAACATCACCAGGATCATCTCTGGCTGCCCCCTGCCAGACACCTGTGACCTGTATCCTCACTGAAAGGTTCTCAGCCTGGCTCACGGCTGGGATAAGCTCAGCACATGGTCTTTTCCCCAAGACCTCACCCCTGGCACTGGTGGTGGGTGCTGCCAGGACATCACCAAAGCCCAGTTTTGCTGCAGGGACAACCTCAAGGAAGGGTTGCATGAGGTGATGCCCTTGTTGGAATTACAAAAGGTTTATCTTTACAGGTGAAGGGTGTGAAAGCTGCAAAGACTGCCCAACATTATTTATTCTTGTAGATTAAGCTGGTGGAGTCTAAGAAGGCAAGCCCAGATATTGAAAATAAACCAACAGGAAGCTTTTTCCTGGTTCCCAAGGAGTTTTCTTTCTTTAATCCCTGTATTTAGATACTATGTAAATAGAGACACACTCTTCTGTTACCACAGAGCATCAGAAGTTTTCTTGCAGAGGCTGATGGCCCTCTATGTGGCTTCACACTACAAGGTATGGCTTGGGCTTCTTCCATCCAGTTTCATTCCCAGTTTCAGTGTGGAATTTTCTGGGGACAGAGGTGCTTGTTATGACAGCTTGATTGACATTTCTCAACAGCTTCTGTTGCTTCTTGTTGTGTACAGAGCTGTGTTCTTCTTTCTCTGAGATCTCTACCTCAGTCCTGGCTGTACACACTGGATTTCCAGATAGTCTGGAATATTTTTGCCTTGAAAAAATGTGGAGACTAAAATTCTAAATGAGCGTCCAAGCCTGTCAGGATTTTATCAGTGCTGAACCTCATTTGCAGTTCTCTTTACTATGTTCTGGTGGCCTCAAGTTCACCAAGAGCAGCACTGTTATGAGGCTGAAAAGAGGAATAATTCCTCTCAAGGTTTCAAGACCAGGGTTAATCTGTAAATCTGGGGAAGTCCAGAAGCACTGAGCTACTGAGTTCTAAAAATCTGAGGCTTAAAAAAAGATTGAGATTTGGTACTTAGGAGGTAAGGAGCTGTATGAAAATATGAAGTTCAGGTTCATACATATTAGAGCACAGGGTTTCCCTTGAGGAGAACAGATGCTGTCTGGGGATGTGACAGCCATGACCTGGCCTGGGAGCTCCTCCATCCCTCAATATTGTATGAGTTCCAAATTTCTTAATAGCTCTAAATTTGGAAGATAGAGGGATTGTTTAGAAATCAGCTGGATTTTGAAGCTCTCCTCATGGAATAACCATTTGGTAACACTCTCAGGCACATTTGTGCCCTTTTTGGGGTTGTCCTGTGCAGGGCCAGGAGCTGGACTCAATCCTGATGCATCCCTTCCAGCTCAGGGTAGTTGGAAGGGACTCTGTAATTCTCTGGACAGATTATGATCTTTCTGATGTCTTCACCCTGCAGAACTCCCCCAATGACCTCCAGATGCTCTCTGATGCCCCTGCCCATCATCTCTTTTGCCTTTTGCCTCCTGTTCCACCCACCCAGAATTCCTTACCAGAAGTCCTGGCTGTTGTTCAGGTAAGAGAATGACTCTGAGTGTCAGTTTTGATCCTGGTCTAGTTGAGCAGGAGGAAGCATTCTGTGTGTTCATGGTTTTGTGTCTTTCCTGGCAGGTGTGCATGGAGGGAGAGATCTCCCGCCAGTCCATCATGAACAGCCTCTCCAGGGGGAAGAAAGCCTCTGGTGATCTGATTCCCTGGACCATTTCAGAGCAGGTGGGTGATTTGGCTGTGCACTGGCACCCAGGGTGTATTTAATGTATTTCTTGTCTCCAGAGTGCCCAGCTGTGTCCTTTAATGGGCTCTTTGTCCCTGTGCAGTTCCAGGATCCGGACTTTGGGGGCCTCTCCGGCGGGCGCGTGGTTCGCATCGCGGTTCACCCGGATTACCAGGGGGTAAAGTACCTGGGGCCAGGGAAATGGAAATGGCTCTGCAGGCAGAGCTCAGAACAGGGCAAACACTGCAGCTCCTCCAGTTCTAAGCATTTTAAGCTCAGGACACCAAATCCATGCTCCCAGAGCATCCCCAGCCACTGTACGCAATCCAGGGATATTTGCTGTGATCTTACCGAGTGTTCGGCATTTTCTGAGTGCCAGAGTTAAACCCCAAGAATTACCACACAGCCCTGAACTACCAGGGCTGATGCTGATTTCTTCTGTACTGTCCTTCTCCCTGGAGCTGCCATGTGGCCAAAAAAAGCATTTTGCAGTGACTGAGTGATGTCTGAACTGCTGATTGTTAATGGGTTTTAAGGGAAGGACGTTAAAAATCAGAGACCTGGTTTTGCTTACAGTGTGCTGTTGCTTCTTCACAGATGGGCTATGGCAGCAGAGCTCTGACTTTGCTGCAGATGTACTATGAAGGCAAATTCCCATGTTTGGAAGAAGAAACAGTTCAAAAGCCAAAAGAAATCACAACTGTGAGCAGTGAGGTATGGTATTTTTTTTTTCTGTCATGCTAAGCTGCATAATTTCCCTTGTAAGTCTCCACTCTCTAGGGAGGAAATACTCAGCTTTGATTTTCATAGAGAAGAAGAGCTTTAATTTGCAGCTTTCTGTGGGGATTGCTGCTAACCCATTCCCACTTTCTTTTCCAGACTGTTGGTTTATTAGAAGAGGTTGTGACACCCCGGAAAGATTTGCCTCCTTTGCTGCTCAAACTGAGTGAGAGACAAGCTGAGCACCTGGACTATCTCGGAGTGTCTTATGGCCTGACACCCAGATTGCTCAAGTAGGACATGATTCTATTTCCCAGTTACATCTTGCTCTTCTTAAACAGATAATGAGCTTTAAATGCCCAGTTTTTTCAGGGTGTAGAAGTAAGAACAGCCTGTGATAGGTAGGGAGTGGTTAAATTCTCATCTCTGTGACCTGTAGAAATGTGAGGTGCTGCTCACTTCAGAGCTGGTGGTTTTTACCTGACTGATGTAAATGCCTTTCACATCACCTTGAAAGTTTGTGCATTTTTTGACATTACAGTCATAATTTTTCACTTCCCTGAGCTGAACCCTCATTCAGGTGGGTGCTGTTCCTGCTTTCTGACAGAACGCTCATTTACTGTGTTGGTTGGAGTGTTGCTTGCTCCTCACCAGCTGTCCTTGTACAGCAGATAAATTGCATTTAACCACAATTTATTACTTATGTAGCTCCATAATTCTCAGTGTGTTCCCTCTTTTTCCCAGGTTTTGGAAGCGTGCTGGATTTGTGCCAGTTTATCTGAGGCAGACCCCTGTAAGTACCACACTGTTCCTGAGTGAAAGTCCAGCCCTGCTAAAATCCCTGGGCATGCATTCCAGCAGATTCTGTGAGAAGGGGTTTGGGGAAGAAGGGTTTGCTGAGGCTGCTTTTAAGGCTTGGTTTATGTTCATTTTTGTTCTTTGAGCCTATAGTTAAGGAGCAGAGTTTTAGGGTTGTGAATGTGGGCCTCCAAGTAGTTTGCACATAAAAATTTAGAGCTGTTGAGGGCTATTAATATGGTTATTGGTAAAATAGCTGAGATTTACCAAATTCTAGAAGTTCATAGGTTTTCCATTAAGTGGAGGTGGTCGGTAGCAGTTGATGCATCTGTTGTTGTTGATTTAGAAGGTATTTCCCTTCCTCAGCTGAGCAGAGTGCAAAAGGTTCATGGGGGTGATGGGAAATCCACCACAGAATCACAGAACTGTATCTTATTTATCAGAATGACCTGACAGGGGAGCATTCCTGCATCATGCTGAAGATGCTCAATGAAGAGGACTCTGAGCAGGAACACTGGCTCACTGCCTTCTGGAAAGGTAACTCTGATCCTGCTGACTCTGAAGGACCCTCTGGGCTGTTTATTATTCTAGAGGTCTACTGGGCTAATTTATTTTGTCCTCTTGCCCTGTAGATTTTAGGAGGCGCTTCCTTTCCCTGCTTTCCTACCAGTTCAGCACCTTCTCTCCCTCCTTGGCACTGAATATTCTACAGAACAAAAATATCAAACAGCAGCCCCAAGCACGTGAGTACCCTGACTGGGACAGCTGTAAGTGCATGGCAGAGCATGGCTGGAGCCTGGCACCTCAATTTGCTGTTTCCTCAAGATGTTTAAGAGGAGAATCCTCTGGGGAGAACTTGGTACTTGTGTCTTGTGGAGTTTTAGTGTCTGGCTAGAGGGTTTTCCTGCTGCAGCAAGGGAACAAACCTCTTTTACAGCAAAAGTTTTGAATTAAGACCCTGGAATTGACAAGAGCTCTTCGAGCAATGACTTGTAACTATTGTCAGGCGTAATTTATGCCCTTTCCACTGACTGGACTTTCACAGCATTAAATTGCTGTGTTGTAATATAGCAGTGCTTAGTGCCAGCAAGAACATGCTTTAAGCAGGTAATAAGCAGAAATATTATAGTAAGGCTACGAAACACAAGGAATAAATGACACGATTATGAAGGTTTGTTTTTAGGTGAACAGAGAGGGGGAATTGTGGGAATCCACAAAATCAGAGGGTTTTGGGAAGGCTGCAAGATGCAGGCCTCAGATAGAGCAGAACTGTGAGTTGAGCTAAAGCAGCAGCCATGAGATAGGTCAGCAGAAAAAGTATTTAAACTGTAGAAAAGCAAGGGCAAATAGAACAATGGCCTGTATATTAATGCTTGTCTGAATAGCTTTCTAAGCTACAGAAAGTATATCTAGCAAGATATTAGGAAGGTTAAAGCTTAATAATGGAGCTCTGTGTGTTGTGTTTTAAGGCTTACAAGTAAGTATTGTATTCAAAATAAGCAAGCATTGTTTTAACCAAAGGTATGTGTGCTTATGGTGATTGGATAGAACTACTGTCAATGTGCTTTTCCTTTATGTGATTGGTCAAGAAGCTTATAAAGTAAGTTGTAACATTAGGTTTTCTGGTCTGCTGCCTGGAATGTGAGCTGCTGGCATCTTCCCTTTGTCATAACAATGTAATGAGACCGATGCTGAAAAAGCTCGAGGTGCTTTCAGCAGCAGCTGTGTCTTGTTCGTGTCTGTAAATAGCCCCCGTTGCCAGCATCACTAAATACCTGAATTCCTGCTAAACACTGAGCTCCTGGGTGCTTGTAGAACATTGCAAACCTTGCTGTGTTTCTCTGCTCCCACCAGCCCTCAGCCGTGCTGAGCTGGAGTCAGCCTTCATCCCCTACGACCTGAAGAGGCTGGAGATGTACTCCCGCAACATGGTGGACTACCACCTCATCATGGACATGGTGCCCACCATTGCCAGGATGTTCTTCCTCAGCCAGATGGGAGACATCTCCCTCTCTGCTGCACAGTCGGTGTGTGTGGGCAGGGTGGATCTGGGAAGTGAGCTGGGGATGTGTGTCTCTCTTTGCTCTGTGCTGAAATCCCTGTCTCTTCCTCAGGCCCTTTTCCTAGGGATTGGCCTGCAGCATAAATCTCTGGACCAGCTGGAAAAGGAGCTGGAGCTGCCCAGCAGTCAATTGATGGGGCTCTTCAACAGGATCGTCCGCAAAGTGGTGCAGGTGGGAGCTCAGGACAAGCCTTGGCCATGTGGGACCATGATTCCAAAATTAACACAAAATACCACACTTAGAGAGAGCTGGGTCAGAGCTGGGCATCCTTAACACATCCCCACTTACTGACCATAAACTTCTTGGCAAGTGGGGAAAATCCCAGCTGGAAAATGTGTGGCAGTGATTTAAATGCCCATGGTTGGAAGTTTGGAACTCAGTGGTCTTTAAGGTCCTGTCCAACCCAAACCACTTAATGATTCTGTGTAGTGATTTCCCAGATAAGAGTGCTTATCTTATGGTTTTCCATGTTGAAGTGCCCTGACCAGAATGCTGAGCTGACAATCCTTGTTGCCTGAGCCATTGTTCAGAGCATTGGTGACATCTCTGCTTTCCTTGGAAAAAAATAAAATTATTTCCCAGTGTTATCTAGAGGTAGACTTGAAATCCACTGAAATAGTTTTAAAGTTTTGGATCTGGTTCCTGGTTTTCTTTCTCTCTAAGGTTTAGGATAACAAAGCTCCTGGTTTAGGAGTTCATTGTAGAGGTGATAAATGGTGTTTTAAAAACCAAGTCTTACATGTGCTGGCTTGTTTCATTTTCAGCTCTTCAACACAGTCCAGGAAAAAGCTGTGGAGGAGCAGATGGCAGCAACAAAGGATGTTGTGATGGAGCCAACACTGAAATCTTTAAATGATGATTTGGTAATTACAAACTTTATTCCTGGTTCATATGTAAACACTTCAAGGGAGTTCACCTGAGGGCAGAAACATTAAATTTTCCTGGATGGAAAGGGTTCCACACCACATCTGGCACTGCAAGGGGGTTAAAACCTGACAGGTTTGCATTATGTGCAGCTGGAGTTGTGCTTTAAGCTGCAGTGTGGGGTTTTCACAGAAAATTACAAGTTTGTATGTACAAATAACATAAAAATGAAATTAAATAAAAGAGAGAAGCTTTTCAGGACCAGCTGGTATTTGGTTTAGGGGATGTATTTGTGGGGAAAAGGTATTTTTCTCTCATTACAAAGTCATTGTTGCCCTCACGACCTAAAGCATCTTGTGCTGTCCTGTTGCAGGAGGAGGCTGCAAAGGAATTCCAAGAAAAGCACAAGCAGGAGGTGATGAAGCTGAAGGAGATGGACCTTACACAGTAAGAATTCATCTGCCTGGGTCTCAAATCCAGTTTTTTCCTGGGTGGAATGCTGGCTCTTGCTGGGATTTGTGCACAAGGCTGTAGGTGCAGTAACCCATCAGTAAATGAGAACCAGTGTGTATTGTCAGCAGTGGGTAAAGCATAAAAAACCCAAATCAGCACAAAAAGGGCAAGCAACCAGAGCTTTACTAAAGTGTCTTAATCAGACTTTTACTTAAAACCAGAGCTTTTATTTAAGTGTCTTAAGCAGACTTCTTTCTGGACCAACAGGAGTTACAGATGCCACTGATTCTCTCTCTTCCCTCTCCCCTCCCACTTTTTGTCTTACAAACACTGCTCACTGTGCTGATGTCCCAGGGAGGTTGTCTGGCTTGGCTCTAAATTGGTCTCTGGTAAATCTAGCAAAAGGAATTATAACCTTCTTTGAGGTTTGGAGAAAGGACAAGAATGGATGTGATTTGAAGTGACTTGTAAGTCAGTCACATAAGGAAAATAATACAACCAGAATGTTTTCAAATTAATTCTATTTTATAGCATTGATAGTGCTGCATACCTTTTTGTCATTTTGGACTCTGTTTCCTGTTTTTTTTATCCTCAGCCAGAAACAGATTTTTGTTCTCCATGAGGAGAGAGACACAAAAATCTATTTTGAATACTTTTCAATGCAGGTTGTAGCAAACTTGTGGGGCTTTGTCCAACATTGTTCTGCTTTGTGGACAAAGCCTTATCTATTCCAAACCTCCAAGAACTTGAGATTGAGAGCAGTCACTCCATTCTGCTACACAACTGCTTTGCCTCTTTAAATCTGGGTGTAATTTCCAGGGTGCTTGAACACCCAGACAAGGCCCAAAGGACATGAGCTTATTTGAGTAGCAATTTTTGTCATAATTTCTCTTTTTAAAAGCAAGCTGCAGCTCTTCACTTTTCCCCAGACTGATTTAGGAAAGCTGTCCCATGCCAGCTTTTCCAGCCTGACTTGGTGTGTGTTTCCCAAATCCCATTTGCTTGGGTGCTGCACAGTGGCTTTGTTTGCAGAGTAGTGTGTCCCTGACAGGAGAAACACCTTATTTTTATGTTGTTTTCCTCTGTGCTAACAATGGGACCTGACTTTCCTTCCCCTTTCCCACTCAGGTACATTATCAGGGGGGATGATGAGGAGTGGAACGAGGTGCTGAGCAAGGCAGGACAGAACGCTTCCGTCGTCAGCCTGAAAAGGTAAAGGAACTTGAAATATTCCAGAGATCTCTCCTCTTCCTGCTGGCTTTGTTAAATGTTTTCCAAGAGTGAAGCCTAAGGGTTAAAAGTGAACTCAGGGTCCTGGCTAGATCCTCAGTTTTCCTGAAGGAATTGGGGTGTGAGAGGCTGTGAGCTCCACTACCCAGTGTTTGTGTTGCTCTAAGGATGGTCCTCTCTTCATTAACTTGTTTAATTCTATTGCTGATGATCTGATCCTGATCCCACACAGAAGCTGGGACTGTTCCTCCCTTGGGTCACTCATTCCACCTGGCTGCCCAATTTGCTTTGGGATCTAACACTGAGTGGGAGCACCTGGAGGTGCCAGCGGAGAAAATGCAAATTCAGGAAAGAATTCTTTCAAAAGTGAGCTTGAGCCTGGAAAATGTCTGTATTTCTACAATTCCTTAATTCTCATCCATCTTCTTTCTTCTGCCATGCCCAGCATGTAATTTTCCCATTTTTTTCCTTGGGGATTTATAGGTGAGACTTCCCTGCTCACTTATTTCCCCTTCCTGGAGTGCCTGACAGCTCAAGTAATTATGTGATCTCTGTTCCACCCTTCCATGGTTTTTTTCCATGAATGCTAGGAGCTGTAAGTTTCCAAAAGCCTTCCAGGAAGGAGAGACTCTTAGCAGCTGCTTAAAAAGATCAGAGCTTGGAATTCCTGTTGTGTTTACTTGAATCCAAATCCAGTGCAGGGACAAAATTGAATGTTTTAAAACAATCAGTAGTTTCTCTTCTAGGTACTCTAAAATCCAGATACCTCATTTAGGACAGATAAAGTTTTGAAAAGCAAACACAAGAGCTAAAAGACAAGAGCTAAAAATCAAGATCTTCTGGGTTAGAGAATGTCAGGACACTATAAAATCTAAGTCAGGCTCTTCTTTGTGCTTTTTCTAGCACCAAGTTTAAATTTTCTCCCTCACTCCTATATTACAACAAAGATTTCCCTGCTGGATGGCAAGCCAGTGTGTTTTTAACAGATGTTTTGTTCCTGTTTTCCAGTGAGAAGAAAAGAAAATTCGAAACAGCACGAGGACCCAAACAGAAGAAATTTAAGAAAACTAAAGATCTAAAGCAGAAGAGGAAGAAATGACTTAAAAGCCAATCAATCAATGAACTTGAATGAACAAGTGCTGGGTCTGTACTTAAAAAGCCCTGTTCTCCTCTAAAGCAAGAGACTATTTTGGAGGGAAGAAAAATCCTGAGAGGCATCTTTCAAGTGTTTGTATTGTGGGAAGAGCAGTGTTCAAGTGTTTGTGTGAAGATTTTTATATGAAGGGTGACTGCAGCATGTGAGTGAGGAACTGGAATGCACTGGAATAATGAAAGTGCTTGAGCAGCTCCAAAATTCCCATTCCAGGAGGGCAGATCTGTAAACTTCCTGCATCTTAATGGTCCTGTGGTTCATTAAACAAGAGTTTGGACAACAAAGGACAGAAATGTTACTCTGCCTTAGCACTGCAGCTCACCTTGGTCTCTGCAGCTGCTGGTTCTGGTGGTCCTTTGGAGCTTGAGGGGGCTTTTATGTCCTTTGTATTTGGGGCTGGCTGGTCACTGCACACTCACTGTGCCTCCCTGCTGGCCCAGAGCTGCCCCTTGGCTGTGGTGGAAAGTTTTGTGTTCAGGTTGCCAGAAATCAGCACTGTTGTACCAAAACCTGCTTGTGGGATCTCCTCTCTGACCTCAGGGGCCAGTTGAGCAGCCAAGCACTGAATTCCCAGCACTTGGCAATGACTGTGCCAGTCTGGAGCTGGGGCTGGCTGTGACTCTGGCTCTGCTGCCTCTCGCACTCCAGAGGCTTCAAACCCAGGCCAGAGCTTTGCCATAGAGTGTCCAATCCCAATCCTGAGAGCCCTGCTGCAGTGCCCTGATATCCTTCTGGCTTTTTGCTGTGGGGGTTTGGAACAGAGCCCTCCCTGCAGCTGAGGGCACAGCTGTGTTGTATTTACCTGCAGATCTCACAGCTCCTTTTCCTGGCAAATCCTGAGGTAAGGACAGCTTTTCTTCTCTAGGAGGCTGATTTTAAACAAACACAGCCTGAGCCTGCCTGTGGTTTGGAAGCCTCTGTGGTGTGTCACCACAGTTGGTGGCAGTGGCACATCCCTGAGCAGGGACATGTGCAGCTACAGCCCTCAGAGAGGGGCTGGGATCACCCAGCAGCACTGCCAGGGCTGTGGTGGCCACTGCCTGCCCTGAACTGGCCCCAAACGTCTTGGAAAAGGAGCAGGCATGGAAGGCATGGAGTGTGAGGCTCTGGAGAGCTGTGCCCAGGAGAAAAGGTGAGTGTGAATTGTCCCTGGTTTTGGTGTTATTGTTAAAAATAGTGGTGTGCACCCTGAGGTGGTCTGTCCCCTTTTTTGTTCCTTAGAGTGGTAGCTGGATTTGGGAGGAGCCAAGTATCCTGGATCTGTGAGGTTTTTCCTGTCAGAAATCCATGGTGGGGATGTTTTCCCTGGCTGTCCCAAGTGGAAGGAACAGCTTTGGAGTCCCCACAGGCTGGGGATGCATCCCCTGAAAACCAGTTCAGGATTGTTCATCTGACTTTGCCACTGACCTGTGGCTTCCAGAGACCCTGCTCCTAGTGCTCCAAGCCCTGTGGTGGAGGTGAGCAGGGGGCAACAGGAAAGCTACCAAAAAAAAATAGGGGTAGGGAACAATTTGGAATTCCTGGCCTTCCTTTTTTGACAGCAGTTTATTTTGGGGGCCAAGCTTAAAACACCTGGAGTGTGTGATTGTTCCCAAGTGTCACACTTCCAGACTAGGATCTGATGGGGTGGTGACAGTAGAACCATGGAAGGGCGTGGCTTGGAAGGGACCTTAAAGCTCATCCCATTCCAACCCCAGCCAGGGGCAGAGACATTTTCCACTATCCCAGATTGCTCTAAGCACTGTCCAACCTGGCCTGGGACACTTCCAGGGATGGGGCAGCCACAGCTGGGTAACAGGTAGTAGTTGGTATGTCTGACTCCATTTCCCTTCCCAGCTGGCAGCAGATGAGTGGGAACACTGCACCAAAACCTGCTGGAGTTCCAGCTTCCAGCTCTGCATGAAGCATTACATCCACATGTGAATACTCACCAGAACAATTCTCCCATGGACCAAGGGAACCCTCATGACTTGTCTTGCTCATTTCTCCCTGGAAAGAGACATGGCATGAGCACCTTTGCAGCTATTGGAGAAATCCTGGAAAGGGCAGGAAATCAGGGTGATTGGAAGAGTTTTGTGGTGTCACACAGCAGTTCACCTGTGTTACTCCATGGTCCAGTGCTAGCCATGGAGCTCTGCCCCACAGACATTCCAAGGGCTCGTGTTTAAAGCAGCATTAGCACAAAAGGAGCTGCATTGGCATAGGAATTACCCTGTTGGTATTTCCAATTCCCAGCCTAGAATTCCAGATGACAGAGATCAGCTCAGCTGTTTTGAGCGGAGTGCAAAGCTCCTGCTCCCACATCCTCTGCCTCCCACAGCCCTGCTGGGGCTGGCACAGCAAAGGAAACGCCTCAGCTCCTGCTGGAAACTCCCTCCTGTGCCCATAAACCCAGGGAAATCCTGGCTGCTCCATCCCTGGAAGTGTCCAAGCACAGACTTGGGGCTGGAGTCGTGGAAGGTGTCCCTGGACTGAACTCAGCAGGAGCCAAATCCCACGTAAGGCCATTCCCCAGGGCATCCTCCTCCAGGGAACAGGAGTGCCTCCAGATCCTGACACCGCTGCACAGCTAAGGAAAACTCAGAACTCTCCAAAGCTGGGTCATCCCAAACCGTGTTCCCTCCTGAAAACCAAACAATGAAAGCACCTGGGGAGCACTGGGAAGGAGCTGCTGGAACCGCTCTGATTTCACACATGGATTTTACAATCTATTTTTATCCCGCCTGGGACTTTCCCCACCTTCACTACTCATAGCTTCACTTTCACCTCAGAACATTCCTTCTCTCCCCCGCACATGAACTCACATTTTACCCCGAAATGTTCATTTTGCTCCCTACAGAATCCGCCCCGGTGCCCGCAGCTCCCGGGCCGTCCCCGCCGCCCACTCGGGGCTGTCGCCGTTTGGGGTCGTCCTTGTTCCTCGCTCGGGGCTGTCCCCGTTCCCCGCCCGGGGCTGTCCCCGTTCCCCGCTCACCTCCGAGCCCGCCGCAGCCGCTCCCGGTGCCCCCGGCTCGGCCCCGCCGCTCCCCGGGCTCCGCCATTGCCGCTCCCGGCACAGCACCCGCGGTTCTTGCCGGGAGCGGCCCCGGCCGAGGGCCCCGCGGCCTCGCACGGCCAGTCCCCATCGTTGTCCCGGCCCAGCTCCACGTCCCCGTCCCGGTGCCGGCGGAGCCGCGGGAAACGCCCGGCGCCCTCGGAGCTGCAGTACCGGGTGCGTCCACAAGACAGCAGCACTGAGGGAGCCGCGGCCACCGCGCATGCGCAGCCGTTTTAGGGGTCCAAAAATCCCAATTTCAGGCGCCAATAAATCCCAATTTCAGTCAATCCCAGATCCCGGATTTCGGGTGTTCCAGAGGGAGGAGGGAGAAAGAATTCCGCATACACAGAGATGTTTCTAGGTTCTTCATACAGACCATCTTGTCTTACCTCTTTGAGCCCTTTATTGTTTCATTCGTGCACACAAGGGTTTTATTTGTATTTTCAAATCCTACAGATCCATATTGAGAATTTCTTACAGTCTAAAATCTTGACTATAACACAGCAGACAGGCGAGGTTATTTTAAAATCAATTTTTATATAAATTAAGATTATTTCTCAATATATAGAAAATGAGAATCTTTGTAGTTTTAAGTATTTTACACACAAACCCCTCAAGAATTTTCTGGCATTTTTTTGGGCTATAGCCTCCCCTGGGTTTTAGGAGGACCTCTCCTGACCCCCTTCATCCCTCACTCTCCTGGCTCCCCCTCCACAGACATTGGGGTGTCCCAATGATACCATCACCCTCTGGACACCCCCATCTCCTTTTTCCTCTCTCCCAGAGAAGGCACAAAAGGAGCCTAAGTGCCCTGGCGAGCAGCTCGGTGCTTCCATAAAAGCTCTTTCCACATGGAAATCCCCCCCAAAAAGGGGGAAAAATCAAGGGAGGGCAGGGCAGCTCCCCAAAGGGTTGGAATCTCTGCAGCTCCTGTCCTGCAGCACAGGATGGTGCCTCATCTCCCACCCTGGCTCTGCTCTGCCACGTTCCCCCTCGGCTCCTCCACTCCACACAATGCCAGGAGATGTCTCCTCCCTTCCCTGCGGTGCTGCTTCAGGGACACCATGGCACCAATGGCTTGGAAGATGAGTCTGGACTACAACCCTGGGGTCCTGAGGGTCTGATATCCAAATTCTCTTCTTGAGGGTCTGATATCCAATCTCTCTTCCAGAGGGTCCAAAATCTAACACTCCTCACTGCAGCGGGGCTGTCCTCTCCTTTCAGCTGACTGGGAGCCATGGATGGCAGCAAGGATCCAACTTTTTGCTTTCCTCACAGCGTTCCTTAAGTCTGCGTTGTGGCCAGCATGGGGGCAGTGGTGGAATACCCCAGGGAGATGAGCTTGTCCTCTCCAGGGAGCGGCTGGAGACGGGCGCAGGTCCGTGAGGGTGGAGCTGCCGTGGCTCAGAGCGATGGAGGCTGGGTGGGAGGCGCAGGTGGACAAGGCCTCGTGCTGCCTGGCCGCCGAGCAGATCCACAGGCGGCAGCCAGGACGGACAGAGAGGACACCAGGATGGATCTGGATGAGCCGTGGTGCTCAGCACATTGAACCCCAACATGGCAGCCACCACAGCCTTGCTGGAGTGGGTGTCGGAGCAGGAGGGCCTGTCACAAACCAAGTGCTTGATGGCCCAGGAGTGACAGAACAGGACATGGACCATGGAGATATGGTGTGAAGAGTGGAGCTGAGCCCTCCAGCCAACATCCCCGTGCAAATCCTCTGGGACATGGGCACGGAGTAGAGCAGGGGCCTGCAGGTGGCCACGTAGCGGTGGTAGGCCATGGCGGCCAGCACATGGCACTCAGTGGTGGCCCAGGTGGCGAAGGAGAAGAGCTGGGTGACACATCTCGCAAAGGAAATCAACTTTCTTCTCCACCAAAACATTCCTCAGGCTCCGGGGGATGATGGTGGAGGAGCAGCAGACATCCAGCAGGGACACGTGGCTCAGAAAGAAGCACATGGGGATGCAGAGGCACGGATCCATCCGGATCAACACGATGGCTCCCAGATTTCCTGGGAGAGTGACCACGTAGAGGGCAAGGAACAAGACAAAAAACATCACCTGCAGATCTGCTTGGGTGGTGAAGCCCTGGAGAATAAATTCAGATGCAAACATCTCATTTTCTCCAGCCATACTGAACATTTTCTATATGCAGATCAGCTGCTTTCTGTCTTTAGACTGAAGTGTTTAATGCACGTAAATCCATTGATAATGATAAGAATGTTAATTTTTGTCAAGCAGTTACAAAACTTTCAGTCAATAAAAGGTAAATTCTCCTTGAAAGAGAAAAACCACAAGTTCCTGGCACCACTAACCCTGTTCAGCCAATGCATTTGGAAGCAGGGGCGTGTTTAAGCCATTAAGAAGGGAAATACCATATCAAAATAAATAAATCATAAATAAGTTGCAAGGCTTCTTCCTAGTTCTTCTCCATCCACTTACACATGGAATTCCATGATTTTCCTGATAATTCCTGGGAAAATGAAATTGTTTCTTATCTTTTGACCATTCCCTATGCAGCCTGAGCTCCTGAGGAATAAATACCCACTCCCTGTGTCCCAAGAAGAGATTTTCTAGGTGAAAAAATTGGAAAATGGGACTTCCCTTAGTGTATTTTTTCCTGGTGTAGGAATAAGAGCTGGAATTTGTCTTACCTCACTTTGCTTTAGATATGATGCTTGATTTGGAGGTAAAAGATAAATTCATGTTCCATCTTGCTGTTCACCAGGGAGAGATCAGCAGCTCCTAAAACCCTACTCTACAACAGATAGAATAAATCAACATGGATTGTCCTCCTGGATAATTATGGCTTGACAGAATTGCACCAGAGAGTAAACCAAGAGTAGGCTCTGCTGGCTCCTGACAAATGGATCCAAACCTGGAAATCCTCATTATTGCATGAGCCTTGGTTGAAGGCTGAGCTCACCCCCAGAACCTGACATCTCTTTCAGGTTTTCCATGGTCTCCTGGAGTTACTAAGGAGGATTTAGAGCTGCTTTTCATTACCCTCATTAAGATGACAGAGGTGTTAAAAATAAGGAAAACCAAACACTTTTGAGGCTGAATTTCCCCCAAGAGGCAGAATCCACCTGCTGCCATCAGAATTGACCTTGATTTCTTGCTTAACTAAAGTCCAGCCTCACTTTTTCTTACTTAACCAACCAGCTTTACTTTTTGTGATGGATCAGACACCTGGAATGGAAATAAACTCAATTAAAACCCATGAGTTATATTTTATTCTTGCTGAGAAGCAGGTGGTAGGTGTGGAATAGCTAATGGAGTGTTCATCCTGTCCTCCTGTGGTGAGGATCTCCATTGTGGCACCCAAATTCCATAAAATTTTTGGGCAAAGCAGTAGAAGAACTTTCAATGAGCTGCCCTAGGATTCACCAAGATTACCTCATCCAACCTGGCCTTAAACACTTCCAGGGATGGGGCAGCCACCGGTTCTCTGGGAAATCCATTCCAGGACCTCACCACCTTCTCAAGGAAGGATTAATTCCCAATATTCCATCTAACTCCACCTGAAGGATTCAGACAACCTGAAGCATCAGCTGAAAATTGTCCTAAGACAAAAATAAAATGCAGTTTTAAAGCATCGTTTCCAAATGTGAGAACTTCAAACACCCAATATTTTCAAGAGGCTCAGGAGCTGACACTTGAAAAATAAAATATCCAGGTGGGATCAGGCACACAATGCCATTGTTTTATTTATTGCCTACTTCTCAGTTTCCTGAGCAAGATCAAGGCACTTTGCTACCCAAAGCTTACAGGAAAAAAGGAGGTTTTATGTAAAATAAAAGGGAGATCATGTTTCCAGCAATGTCCAATAGATGGTGGTGACATACAAGAAATACTAATGGATATTTTTTAACCTTTTCCCCTTCCAGTTCTCTACTTCATACCTTAAAAGGATTTTTGTGGCTCTTTAATGTCCCTTGGGATTGACAACGGAGTACCACAGTGCACCAAAGGAGAAAAAATAAGTTGTTCGTGTAAAAACAGGAATTAAATTAATTTGGAAGTAGATGAAATGCAACTTTTTACAATGAAAGGGCTTTTTTGACAACAAAAACCAGGTTGATTTGTCATCCTTGCCAGCACCAAGTTTTCATCCAGAATGTAGAGAAATGAGGGAGCTGCAATTTTGATCAGGTGTTATTTCTTGCCTAAAAATTTGACTTTTTAAATAATTATCACCCTTCATCTTTTAATTTCAGGTTTTCAGGTTTTTTCTTGCTTTGCTTTGTTATTTTTCAGTCCCATCTCTCCATTGCCAAAGGGCAAATCTCTGGATACGAACTCCACTGCTAATATTCCTGACTTTGTTTTTGGCAAACCACCAGGGGAATAAAGAGGAAAACTAATTAGAGCTTTGTTTGAAGGCTTTGAAAGGCAGAAATTGAGTGTGGAAAAAGGACAGGGCAAAGGTGACTGGTTCAATTGAACCTGGAAATTTACCCAGTTTTCAAATATGAAGCTATTTATTAATTAATTTATTGACTTGACTTATAGGTGATATCTCATTATCTCCAAACTGTGTTAAAACTGCAAATTAATCAATTTAGAATGTTATCCTTCCATCTTTCCTAGAAAGGACTTTTCATGGGAGCTGCCTCCCTAATCCAGCCCAGAAATCACAGAAGTCTGGAATGTGTCATGTGTTAAACCCACAGAACCTTGAGACAGGGGATCCTGACACCTCTCACACAATCCTGGAATGGTTTGGGATGGGAGGGACCGGAAGGATCATCCAGTTCCACCCCACTGTCATGGGCAGGGCCACCTTCCACTAGCCCAGGGTGCTCCAAGCCCCATATCCATAAATACACATGGATATAAATGGATAACTTGCCATCCTAGGGCCAGAGATCTCCTAGATGTCTGTCCTTTCTGATCCAAAATCATAAATATATATTAAAATCCAATATCAAATGTACATTATCCCATATATTTATACATAAAATGCAAAACATTACTGGGTTAAATGTGTGCACCAACATCCACATGTTACTGGATTTTCTTCTCCCTCTTAAGCCTCCATGAATCCCATTTCATTTCCAGCTGAAACCAAGGTATGAATAAGAGTCCCAACATGATGGAGGGAAAAAAAGAGCCAGACAGAATTCCCTGTCCCTGATAACACAACAAATCAGAATAAAAGGATTAAAGATAAAAATCCAGTTCTTACCTCGCCAGAGGAGCATCAGGATCAGAAGGTTCATTGAGGAACCCTCTTCATCAGCAAAACATCCTTTAATAGAAATATAATTTAATTTTTATAGTGAACATAACTTTACTTCAGGGTCAGGGGTGGGTTTGCTCCATTGCAAACAGCTCGGGCTGTCCTGGATGGATCCCTGAAGCAGCCAGCTGGGATTACAGGGGGTGAGGGCTGATCCAGACCTCCAGGTAAGGAATGGGCCCAAAATTCTTCCAGGCTACTCCTGGCCCAGCACTGGGAGCTCTGTACAGGACCCACCTGTCAGAACATGATCTAGAGTCCATCAAACCTTCTCATTCTGCTCCAGGTATTCCCAGGAATATCTCAGCTGCCCACAAAGTACAGTTTGGATCCAGAGATGGAATTGATCAGTTATCAATAACACATCCCATGATAGCTTAGATGGAATTAGAGGGATCAAGAGACTCCAGGTAGGCTGGAAGAGAATGTGCCATGTCCAAAGGAGACCCACACAGGGTCACAGAATCCTGGAATGGTTTGGGTTGGAAAAGGCCCTAAAGATCATCCAACTCGTGCTGATGTTTCAGTTGGGAGTAGCTCTGCAAACAACAACATTTTAACATCAGTGTTGGAATTTGGTGAGTTTCCATACCAAAATTTCACCACTGATTCCCATTAGTTCCTGCTTTATTCCCCATTCCCAGGCACAACTTCAAACATTCCCTCTTTTCTTAAAATAATAAATAAAACCAGGAAATCCAGTTATTTCCATGAGAAACTTTTGATACTTAGAAAATAATGACCAAGAAGGCAAAACAGCTTGTAAAAAAATTTAAATAATTATCAGGTAATTAATTATAAATCTTTGAACTGTTTATCACTCAATCCTTCCTCTGCCTTTGTGCATTTTTCCAAGAAAAATGGCAATTTTTGCTTTCATGAGTATTTCTGCTCCATTTCTTTGGCATTGACCCAAATCAGATCTATTTTATCTTTTTCCAGGACTGTATTGCACCAAATCACCACAGACTTCCCTAAAAACCTTATTTTTCCGCCTTCCAGCTTGCTTCATAAATCAGAATCAGATTTATTCCAAGCCTCCTGGTGTTCTCTGAGCCAAGACTCCAAACCACCAGAACAGCTGGTGACAATAAGGCAGGTCCAAGGTTGACCTAAATTCTATTTTTTTTTTAAATCGGGTATTTATTTTAATTCTGAATCCAGTCTATCAAACTGTTATACTAGATATCATTCACAGTGGATAAAGTTCACATAGATAAATTAATGTTTTTTACCTTTATGAGGTCCAGCAGGCTGAAACATCCAAAAACCAACTCAGTCCTGATCAGGGCTGGATCTGTGATCAAGACAAGGTGCAGATTAGTGGAAGATGCGCACATGTTGTTAAACTGGCAACCAGGACTTCTGCAGAGGGAACAATCTCCTTGAGCTGAGCTTAAGCTGAGCTTAAATAGAGTTTGTGGGTCAAGGTGTGGATGGAGCCCCCAGATGGGGTGATTAATGCAGATTAGTTCACTCTGGGACAATTAATCACTGTCTGGAAGTGCCCAGAGCTGCCTGCCCACGTGTGGGCATGTGGGCTGCAGGTACCTCACCTTGGATAATCCCATCCTTGAAGGAAAACAGGGCTGCCTGGTGTCCACAGAGGGACATGAGCAGCTCCAGAGCTGGAGGTGCTTTGTGTGACACTTGGGGACCCTCTGACCAGCCAGTCACTGCTGGTGCCACATGTCCATGTGACGTGGTGGCTCATCCATGTGATGGACTTGAGATCCCTGAAGCACAATAGATTTCAGAATTCCATTCTATCCCTTTTTTTCTTTTCCTCTTTTCTTTGTTTATGTGCTGTGCCATGAGGAGCCCTGAGGGTTTTGTCCCAGGAGAGCAGAGGGAACATATTCACAGCCCTGTCACCCACAGGCTCAGAGTTGGAGTCAGGAAAGGAGCACATCCCTCTCCCCATCAGCCTGGATGTTCCCTCCTGCATTTGGGATAACCCTTAGCTCCCACCACCACAGCAAGCGCACAGGAGGAGCTGTAAATCCAAGAGAAAGAAGTTGGATTCCTTCTTCATGTCCTCATATCCTCTTTTTTGGAGCTGTGCTGGAAAACAGCCTTCCAAAAGCAGGATTTTTTATACTATATGGGAGCAATGGCTTCTGCAAATTGGTTTTTGTTTTCCTTAGGCAGCTAAAGCAAGATAAATGGATTTCTGGAAGTGTTAAGGACAATTCTTTTTAGTTATGAAGAACTGTCAGCAGAATGCAGTTGTTAACAAACCAGCCTCTGCAACTGGATTGTTTTAAAATTAATTCCCATTCAAAGTAAGTTTTATCTTAATTCCCATGGTTCTGGGATGTTTCAGCCCGCTGGAGCTCAGAAAGGTATAAAACATGAATTTATCCATGTGATTTTTATGTGTGAGTGATATAGAATACAACAGTTTGATGGACCGGATTAATAATTAAAAGCAAAGGGAAAATATTCTTAATGTGATGTAATCTGGGATTTCACTAGCACTGGGACTTTCTCCCACTCCAGGTTCACATTATCTCCAATGAGATTCCTCCAAGGTGCCTTCTGAAACAAATTTCTTTCAAACCAAAAGGGAATAAATATCTGATTCTTTTCTTCAATATTAATTAACATGTGCCAGAATAAATCCATAATTTTAGGTATCCGAGCACAGAAAAGCAAATTTGCCATTTGTGTTTCTTTAAGCTCTGTGTTCTTTTCTAGGTACTTCAACTGATAAATAAAAAAGTATAGAATTTATGTTTGGAAAATATATGGAATATACCAAAGTATGGCAATTAAAATAGTGATCGATTGGAATTAAATATGACCCAAAAGCAAAACTCTGGGTTTTAGAATTTTGATGTATTTCTTCCCTTTGCCTCAGCAGGTAACACCTGGCCATGGGAGGAAACTACACACAGCCCAGATTCATCCTCCTGGGAATTACAAACACTCCCTGGGCGCAGGCCCCTCTTTTTGTGCTCTTTCTGTTGATTTACATAGTCACTTTGGTGGGGAACATCGGCCTGATGGTCTTGGTTTGGGTAGCTCCCAGCCTCCACACCCCCATGTACTTCTTCCTCACCCACTTTTCCCTGGCCGACGTCTGCTATTCCACCGTCATCTCCCCCAAAATGCTCACAGATCTGTTATTTGGGGATAAAACCATTTCCTGGCTGGGCTGCGTGACACAATTTCACCTCTTTGCTCTCTTTGTCACGGCCGAGTGTCACCTGCTGGCCGTCATGGCCTACGACCGGCACGTGGCCATCTGCCACCCCCTGAGCTATGTCCTGGTGGTGTCCCCCCGGGCCTGCTGGCAGCTGGTGGCCTGGTGCTACCTCGTGGCCTCCCTCAGTGCCCTCCTCTACACCGGCTGCACGTTTGGGGGCTCCTTCTGTGGGCCCAACCACGTTGATCACTTCTTCTGCGACGCCAGCCCCGTGCTGAGGCTGGCGTGCTCCGACACCCGCGGCTGCGAGGCTGCCATCTTCACCCTGGCCGCGGCCAACGGGCTGGGCACCAGCGTGGTCATCCTGCTCTCCTACGGCCGCATCCTCCACGCCGTCCTGGGCACGAGCTCGGCGCCCAGCAGGGCCAGAGTCTTCCGCACCTGCGCCTCCCACCTGGCCTCTGTGGCCGTGTTCTATGGCTCCCTGTTCTTCATGTACCTGCAGCCGGCGTCGCGGCATGGCAGCCGGGACAAGGTGGCCTCTGTCTTGTACACCGTGGTCAGCCCCATGCTCAACCCTTTCATCTACAGCCTGAGGAACAGGGAGGTGAAGGCAGCGCTGGGGAGGGGCAGGAGGAGGGTGTTAAACTTCTGCTGGCAGCAGAGAGGTGCAGCTTGTGGCATCAGGGAGTCCTGGAATGGTTTGGGTTGGAGGGGACCTTAAAGATCCTCTGGTCATACACTCCATGGGCATGGACACCTTCCACTACACCAAGCAGCTCCAAACCCCTCCAACCTGGCCTGGAGCTCTTCCAGGCATGGGGCAGCCACAGCTTCTCTGGCCAGCCTGTGCAAGGGCCTCCCCACCCTCACAGGGAAAAATTTCTTCTTAGAGTCCTATCTAAACCTACTCTCAGCTTAAAGCCATTCCCTGTTGTTCTGCCACTCCATGCTCTTGTGGAAGAAAACAGTTCCTCTAAAGCATGAATAAAAAAATAAAATTAAATTATATGGATTTTTCCCTGATCTTCACAGTTTTATATAGGTTCTTCCACAGTTCCTCACAAAACTCAATTAGAATATTTAGCCAGGAGAAACAGACCCCACAGTCACATATTCCTTGGAAGGAAACAGGAGTGGGAGCCTCAAACTTGAATTTCCTTTGTAGCCACGAGGCTGTCAGAAGAAATCACCCAGAATTATTCCAGGGTATTATTCCAATTAAACCTTTCTTTCTCTCAGGAAAAGCAAATCACAGCTTTATTGGTTTATAACTTATTTTGCACTGATCAATATGTATTTTTCTTGCAAGATTATTGTCCATATCCCTAAACTACAATAAAATTCCTCATTGTTACCTGTGAGTTATTTATTAGAGCCAAGCTGCTGGGGTGGGAGGGAGCATATGGGAAGAATAAGGGTATTTTTAAATTTGGTCGATAAATGAGAAAGGTAAAAAGCTTTAAAAGTGCATTTTTTTCTGACTTAGAGGGACAAAGATCTGGGGCAAGCCAGGATCTCAAGATACACCTTAGAATATCAAGGGGAATGCAAAACACATATTGAAAACCTAACAGTGCATTTCACCCAGAGTTTAAGGACTTAAGTAACTTGGTTTCCACAGATGAGAGAATCCTCAACACCTGATCTATGAATAGTTGGGAGCTGTTTGGGTCTGGAAAGGGCCCTAAAAAGCCAAAAACAACAGTTCTCCAAAGTACGGCTCAATAAAAAAGGCACAGGGATGGCCACAACACTGGGGAGAGACCAGCAATCCTTCATCTTTTCCTGGCAGGCACTTAGAATGGAAAAAAACTCCCACTTTCTGCTCATCTAACAAATTCCAAAGGATAAATACCCTTGTTGTTTTTGAAGGCAAACTGAGCACAATCCTGCAACTTTCTTTCACAATTCAGATGGTCTGGATAAGCTCAGCAGACACTTCCCCCTCTTCCTCTTCTCCTCCCCCCCAGTTTGGTTGTCCCTCACCTGTTGACACCTTTGGGAGTGGAATGAGTTCCCTCTGCAGAGGGATAAGTCCTGGCTGCAGCAGGGAAAGGTGGAAGCAGAAAACTTTTCCCTTTGGTGTTGTGTTGTAGATGTTGTGTTCTGAGGAATTACAAAAGAATTCACTTCTGTTTGAAAAGTAAATGGACTGTGAGTAGTCTCCTTGTTCTCTGGGAAAAAACAGCAGGAGAAGAGATGCTTTAAGTCTGGGGGGAAGCAGGAAGGGTAGATTTGGACCTGGAATTGATATAATTAAATGATAAAGGTATAAATGTCAAATATAGAAATCAAAATTGGTTGGGAAGGAACTTTAAAGCTCATCCCATTCCAACACCTTTCACTAGACCAAGCCCTGTCCAACCTGGCCTTGCCCACTTGCAGGGATGGGGCAGCCACAGCTTCTCTGGCAACCTGTGCCAGGGCCTCAGCACCCTCCCAGGGAAGGATTTCTTTGCTATATCCAGTGTAAACCCATTCTCATTCAGTTCAAGATTTTCAGGTTTAAATGAGGAATTAAGAAAGCCCACCAGCAGGTCAGCTCCAGGGTGCCACCATACAGGTACTCACAGCTATTTCCAGCACAAGGGATGCTGCTCCCATTCCCAGAGCAAGAAGTGATCCTGGGAGACCAACCACCCTTCAAGGGATCACCAGCTTAACAAGATCTTCTGGGCTTTGCCAAGAAAGTTTCCTAATCATCATCATGGAACTTCTCAGAGGGCTTCTCAACAACTTCTTTCATTCATCTTAACGAGCCATTAAAGACTAATTAGCAAAGGAAAACAAGGAAGAAACTTTCTTCCTTGTTAAAGAGAAAGCGAACTTCTCCAGGCGCTTTGTTTATCAGATCCAGGCCCTGGGGCCAAAAAGCTGGAGGGTTCATGTGTTGGCACAGGATTGTGTTAGGAGACCCTAAAGCTCATCCAGTGCCACCCCTTGCCACGGGCAGGGACACCTTCCACTAGCCCAGGCTGCTCCAATTCCCACCCAGCCTGGCCTTGGACGCTCCAGGGATGGGGCAGCCACAGCTTCTCTGAGCAACCTGTGCCAGGGCCTCAGCACCCTCACAGGGATGGATTTCTTTCCCATATCCAATCTAAAAGCCATTCCCTCTTGTCCTGCCACTCCATGCCCTTGCCCAGAGTCCCTCTGCAGCTCTCCAGGGGCCCCTTTAGGCTCTGGAAGGGCCTCTCAGGTCTGACTCTACAGACTGAGCTCAGATATGGGTTAGTGCTGGCCCTGGCAGGGCTGGGTTAGCACTTGGGCTCCATGATCTTAGAGGGCTTTTCCAACCTAAACGATTCTGGGATTCTGTAACTGCTTTTACCCCATATTTGCTCCTGGTCAGCATTCCTGCCACTCCTTCTGTGCTCAGTTTCACTGTAGTCCCAACAGTTTGTTTTTCCTTCCTCTCTGTCTTGGTTTGTTTTAGAAGGGAAATCACAGTTGCCCTAAACTGAGCAAAGCCTGTTTGATAATAAAACCAAAATATGAACAAAATGCTGGGATAGGGAGCAGCAGTTGTAATTCCACCATGATCCATGGGAGATGCCAGATGAGGGCTCCCTGCTCTTTGAGCAAGCTTGGGCCTTGAGTTGGGTCACTGCCCACCCTGTGGTGGTACATTGGAAATTCCCCTTGGAATGGATGACTTTGGAAGCAGCTCCTTCAGCAGGAGACTTGCACTGGTAAGTAAACACCATCAGTTTCAGGCAGTTTGATATATATATTCTATATATTGTAGCCTGAGGGTTTATGTCCCACTTTTTACATATATAAATTTATATGTATACAGATCTTAATACATATTTCTTTATGCATATAAAGAAAGGTTGTTTATAGAATTTCTTTATATTTTTTCTTAATATATATTTAACTTTAAATATATATAAATTTGTCCTTGAAATATATAATTGACTTCTTGGGCCAATTATATATTTCAAGGATATAAATAAATAAATAGAAATAAAAAGAACCAGTGTAAGAAACGGAGATTCAGGGACTGGGAAACAGCTGGGGGTTTGGAGAAATGCTGCAACTGCTAACTGGGAAGAAGGGAGAACACTTTAGAAAGTCTCCTGCTGGATTTTATTTTTACATTATCTGGGATATCCTGATGTCTAAACAACCCAAGAGTGTCACAATTGGGCAGATGGAGCAAAGTTTCTCTTTTTTTTTTCCCTAAAAGAAGGAAATGGTCCCAAGTAGCTGTAATCAGAAGAGATGAAGAGTCCCTGGTCCCCAAGCTTTACAAGTGGTCAAGAAGGGCTTAAATTTCTGAAATTGAAACACCAGGCAGCAAACACAAACCAAAAAGGAAATACTATTTTTCACTGAGTGTTTCCTCCCCATCAGCCTCCAGAGCCCGGCCTTCCCCTCCTGGTTCCTCAGGCTGTAGATGAAGGGGTTCAGCATGGGCGTCACCATGGTGTAGAACACAGAGGCCACCTTGTCTGGCTGCCGGAAGCTGCTGGAGCTGCGCCGGCGGTACATGGACACCAGGGATCCGTGGAAGAGCACCACGGCAGCCAGGCGGGAGGCGAGGGTGGAGAAGGCCCCGCGCTTCCCCACGGCCCAGGGCGGTGGCCAGGATGAGGGCATAGGAGAGCAGAATGGCCAGGATGGTGGCAGCCAGGGTGAGGGCGTAGGAGAGGAGGATGGCCAGGACGGTGGCAGCCAGGCTGAATCCCGTCATGAGCAACATGCCCAGCTTGTTGGGCGCGGGGTCCGTGCAGGAGAGGGCGAAGAGCGGGCCCCTCGCAGTAGAAGTGGTCGATGGGGCCGCAGAAGCTCAGCCTGAGGGCCAGGCCCATGTGGAGGGCGGTGTTGGTGACCCCAGCCAGGCAGGAGCCGGCCACCAGACACGCACAGATCCCTCGGTGTCGGAACTCAGTACATCCCTCCAGGTGTCCAGAGTTGCCAAAGACCCCGTTGGGGGGCTTGGAGACCTTGGCATGCTGCCCAGAACACCTGGGGATTTGATTTTGACCTTTGGAGCAAATTATCAGCTTTGTATGAGGACATGAAAGTCACACAGGTTTGAATAGTGTAATAACAAAATAACCACAGGGTGAAAATGTAAATTTTAGTATTTTTGGCATGGGGGTTATGGGGACAAGATGGAGGAATCAGGGCATGTCTAGCCTTTTTCCTTCTTCTTCTTGTTCTCCATTTTCTGCAGTGATGTTGGCACTTTGGGATTGGTTTAGAATAGAAATGCACTGTCTAGCATAGGTGATAGATATTGGGAATTAAGTGTAAATATGATATATGTAGTTTGTAGTATAAAAGGACAACACCACCTCGGGGGCGGTCAGAGTGCCTGTGGCTGCCTTGCTGAACAGACCTCTGCTGGGCAGAAAGAAAATTTTATAGATAAGAATTAATAAACAACCTCAAGACCGAAAAGTGAAGAGTTCAGACTCATTCTTCAGTTGCGCAGGCCGAAGCAGAGACATCCTGCACATCTTGGGGCAGCAAATATCAACAGCAACCCGAGACCTCGGGACATGGACGGGGTAGAGCAGGGAGGGCAGACGGCCACGCAGCGGTCGTAGGCCATGGCAGCCAGCAGGCAGCACTCGGTGGTGGCGAAGGCCACGTAGAAATAGAACTGCATGAGGCACTCTGTGTGGGAAATGGCCTTGTCCTCATGCAGGAGAGACCGGAGCAGCCTGGGGGTGATGCAGGAGGAATAGCAGAGCTCCAGGAAGGACAGGCTGCTCAGGAAGAAGTACATGGGGGTGTGGAGCTGGGCAACCAGCCTGATCAACACCAGCAGCCCCGCATTCCCCAGCAGAGTGATCACATGGAGCACCAGGAGCACCACAAACAGGACAACCTGGACATGGCCCTGCTCAGAGAATCCCAAGAGGACAAAGTGAGCACTGGTGCTTCCATTTCCTTTGGCTGCCATCCTAATGCAGGTGCTGCGGGAAAGCCCAGATGGAGAGTCAGGATATTCCTGTTTTCTGCACAAACTTGTTAAAAACGGCTGTGTTTTTATCGGCAAACACAGCCTGGAATTCAGGAACTTCAGAATTTACTGTTTGGTTCAAAATACATTTTAAAGTAATCAAAGTTCCCTACTGAGTTTGTTTCTAATGGTTTTAGTTTTAGCCACTGATTTGGTTTGATAAATCATTTTGCACAGTGGAAGGTTTATACCACCTCCTGAAGAAATTAAGGGAATCTCATTAGATTCAAAGCATTAACCCTAGTAATTTACCCTGACTTTAGAAATCATTATGAATTTGAAAAACAAACTGAAAACAACAAAAAACACCCCCAAACCTCATTGGTTTAGAAGATCCAAAGGAGACAAAGCACTGGTGAGAGATCAGGACATCTTTAAAATTTTCTTTAGGAGAGTTAGAACAAATTAAAATAAACGAAATTTATTCTCTTCCTTCCCATGAAACTGAAATTCAAGTTCAAGCAGGAGATTTAGTGTATTAAAAAACCCTTTAAATATGGTGATACTTGTGTCAGTCCCATGAGAAGTGTGGAGAAAGAAAAGGGTTTTAAAAGTCTGGAGGCCCCAAAAACATTGTGGTGCCATAATTAACAGGAGGAGTAAGAGGCTGGTAATACAGTTCAAATAAATATAATATTTATAATTTGGGAAATAATCCAGGTAGTGCTGTATGCAGTGATGGATCTTCAGGGCCAGGTTGGACAGGGCTTGGAACAACCTGGGCAAGTGCAAGGTGTCCCTGCCCATGGATCATCACTGGAGGATCCATAAGGTCCCTTCCAACCCAAGCATGGATTTCATGATAAATTCCTGGGTTTCACCTCAGAGACCCTAAGCCTGGATGATTATTTGTTGTGAGAACAGGCTCCCACCTCAAGCCCTCTCCTTGCAACAGATCAACTCCCTGCAGCCTTATTTTGGCAAAAACTCACCTGTTTCCTCACCTCTCAGGGTCCTTTTTGCTTGATCAGATTTTATCTCCCAGACCAAAATTTCCAGGAAGAAATAAAGCCAGTGTTAGTGTGGGAATAATTTACCTTCACAAATTTACCTTCACAAAAAGCATTAAAACTTGACCAAAAAATCTGCTGTTTGCAGTCCTCATTCACAGGAACACCAAGGGGTTTGTCACTGCCCAGCCCTGGAGGAGGAAATTTCCCTTGGGAATGGATGACTTTGGAAGCAGCTCCTTAAAAAGGAGACCTGCACTGGTAAATAAAGACCATTAGTTAAAATAATTAAATTAGTTTCAGGAAGTTAAATGGCAGTTTGACAATTTATTTACCACTATATATATATATAATTAAATATATGAATATTTTACTATATAAATAAAGTTAATACAGAGGTTTAATTTATATGTGCAGTTAGAGATTACAGTTAGAGATTTATTAAGTAATTACTTAATAAATATAAATATTTTCCTAATATATATAATTTTGTTTTATAAATTATAAGTAATAATATAATTTTATTTTATATATTATATGTATTTGCATACATTTAAATGTATCTCTTAGAATATATAAATAATTTCCTGGAATCACAGGGAATTAAAAAGAACTGGTGTAAGAAATGGAGATTTGGGGATTGAGAGACAGCCCAGGGTTTGGAGAAGGGTTGCAATTGCCAATCAGGATGAAAGGAAAACTCTGCAGGAACTTTCCTGCTACAATTTATTTTTACATTTTCTGGTGATAATGATGAGCTGAATTTAAGACTTTTAGGTTCATATTGACCCTTCAGTCAATTTGGCCAGAGTGTGCCTCCTAATTCTGCTGATATGAGGAACATTCATCCAAAACTGGAGTTAGGAATGAAGGTTCAGATGTACTGGAATACATGTTTTGCAATCAGGAGGAACCTTCACAATTTCCTGGAGTTATTTGTTATTATATCCTTCTGCAAACACTTGGGAAGGACAATTTTCTGCAACCAGCAAAAAAGTGTCTCAAAACCATCTAAAATTTCACCCTCTCTGATTGTTAAGATACTCACAGGTCCTGGAGCTGAAGTCCACAAGCTCCATCAGTCTGGCCAAATCCAGGAAGTTTTCTCTTCCCATCCCCTAACACGGCTGGAATATTTAAGTTTTACCCCATCCCCACGTGACCAATTACTACAGGGTCTCTGAGGCACCTGAACACACCATGAGCCTTCTCCAGAGGCCCTGGGATCCATCCCAAGGTTTCTCCCTGGAGTTTTAGGGATGGGATGCCCGCAGCACATCAGGATTGATGCCTGCAGAGCCTGGGCAATGCCATTTGTGAACACAAACAAGAGGAAACACCAAAATGAGGATTTTTGCTAAAGGCTTGAATTTGAAAAAATTTAAAATTCTTCCCTAATTCCATATTTCTCTTCTCACCCTCCCAAAGAAGCTTTTCCTTCCCTGTTGCTCCAGCTCTCAGTCAGAGGTTCATTGCAGGAAGTCTCTTGAGTGGCTGTCAGTACTTTCAATGCTTTTCTCCAGCTGCTGTTGGATGTCCTTGCACTCAGAACATTCACTGATGCCTCATCTCCATCCTGGTGGCCACCAAATCTCCACACCTGCTCTCCTGTCCCAGTGTCTGGGACAATTACTCCCCATGGGAAATGCTCAGCATTTCCCTTTTCCAAGCTTACCTGGTTCCCATCTGCCCATTTCTGACCAGGAAACCTCATTTTCAAAAGCAATTTTGCAATGTGTGCTCCAAAATGAGTTCAGGAGACTCACGGGGAGTAAACTGTGCCAGCCAGAGAATGCTGGGATGGCTGGGGTTGGAAGGGACCTTAAAGCTCCTCTCATTCCAATGCCCTGCCAGGGGCAGGGACACAGGATGGCCCCTGAGGAAGGTGTGAGGAATGTGTGTCCACCAGGAGCAAACATCAGTGCTGGACGTTCCGTCTCCTTCCCACACAGTGCCTCCAGCTCCTCTCGTGCATGGTCAGGTGCTGTTCCCACAGAAGCTGGACACAGTTCACCCTCCTTTCCCCAATTCCCACTTGCACCACAACCCAAAACCTTTTGGGTTTGAGAGCAGCAGCTCCAGCACAAAGCCACAGCATGCACAGTGACAGTGCCACGGCCACAGACTCAGGGTTTAATTCATTAAGGGCTCACGTTCCTGTTTAAAGGTCAGCTGATGGCCAAGGCAAGACCAGCTGGACAAAGAAATTAAAACCATGAAATGCTTTCTCAAAATATTATTAAAATATTGAACATTTTTCAAATATTGAATATTTTTCAAATATTTTTTGTATTGCCAAACAATGGCTGTAAGGCCTCGGAGCAAAGAGAGCTGCTCTGGGGCTTATGTTTTAAATGCCTTAATGTTTTAATCAATTAAAAACTATGGGGGGGTTTATGTTTTAAATAAAGCATTTAAAATAATCTTTAGTCCTATTTAAAGAAAAAATGTACAATCTTGTCTGCACCCAAATTAAGCAATGTTGTGAGGGTGGCAGGGAGGAACAGAAGGGTGGGAGAAGAGCAGGAGATACACAAAGAGGTCCCAGTTCATGGTCCTGATCACAGAGTCACAGAACTGGAAAAAAACCCTCTGGGATTATCAAGTCCACCATTCCCACAGCAGTGCCAAGGTCACCACCAATCCATGCCCCCAAGTGCCACATCCACACACCTTTTAAACCCCTCCAGGGATGAGGATTCCACCACTGCCCTGGCAGCCTGTTCCAGGGCTGGACAGCCCTTCCCATGAAGGAATTTTCCCTTTCCAACCCAAACCTCCCCCAGTGCCTCTTGAGGATGTTGTCTCCACATCTGCGGACGTGTGAGCTGAGGCCCTTTGGGGCCTGCCATGGGGGCTCAGCACAGCTGAGGAAAGAGGAGCAGGAGCACAAACAGCTCAGGGGGATTCAGCCAGGCAGCCTGACTAAATAATAACCAGGGAATTATTGGCAAGATTTGGGAAAAAGGATTCAGCTGACTGACCCTGAGTGCCTATGAGATTTGTGTCATCACTAAATCGGCAAACTACCTTGATTCTGGCTTGATTTAATCCAACTGAGCAGCTTCTCCTCCATCCCAAGTTGTTCTGAGTATCTAGGAGAGTCTCATCACTCTGGATTTCACCATGGATCTGGCACAGGGTGAGATAATGCACTGATTTGGAGGGTTTGGGGTTTTTTCATATATGCAGTGCTTTAACACCAAATGTGTCACAGAATTCTGGAATGGTTTGGGTTGGAAGGGACCCCAAATCTCATTCAGTTCCAACCTCCTGCTGTGGGCAGGGACTCCTTCCACGAGCCCAGGCTGCTCCAAGCCTCATCCAAACACCAAAACTGGAGTGAAATTGCTATTTTCAGCTGATACTGAATCAGCCAGCACATCATCTAAATCAAAGTGCAGAAGGCCCCAAAAATGTCTCTCTACATATTTCAGAAAAATCCCAGCGTATCACCCACATCCCCACAACGTTAAAATGTCCAAGCTAATTTTATTTTCCTGAGTCTCCTCCAAGCCTCCTTCACCTCCTGGTTCCTCAGGCTGTAGATCCAGGGGTTCAGCATGGGGGTCACCACAGTGTAGAGCACAGCAGCCCATTTATCCCCTCCCCTGGAGGTGTCTGCCCTGGGGATTAGGTACATGAAAATCAGTGGCCCATAGAAGGTGCTGAGGGCGGCGAGGTGGGAGGCACAGGTGGAGAGGGCTTTGCGCTTGCCCTCAGCTGAGCTGATGCTCAGGATGCTGGAGATGATGGCCACATAGGACACCAGGACCACCAGCAGGCTGGGAACACCGAGCAAGGATGAAGAAGTCCTCAGGATGAGGAGGCTGAGGGTGGTGTCAGAGGAGGAGAGGGATATCAGCATGGAAATGTCACAGAAGAACAGGTCGATGGTGCTGGAGCTGCAGAAGAACAGGCTGGACATGCCAAAGGCTTGTCCCACGCCGTTGGTCAGCCCCAGGAGGTAGGAGCTGGTCACCAGCTGGGAGCAGCGCTCTGGGGACATCACAAGGGGGTAGAGCAGGGGGTGGCAAATGGCCACAAATCGGTCATAGGCCATTGCAGCCAGCAGGAAACACTCAGTGACCAGAAACAGGCCAAAAGTGAATATCTGAGCCATGCACCCAGCATAGGTGATTCCCTTCTTCCCCAGCAAAACCCCAGCCAGCATCCTGGGGGTGATGGTGGTGGAAGTGCAGAGGTTCACAAAAGCCAGGTTGCCCAGGAAATAGTACATGGGGGAATGGAGCAGGGCACTGGCTCTGATCAAGGTGATCATGCCCAGGTTCCCCAGGATGGTGACAAGGTAGGTGAGCAGGAAGAGCAGGAAGAGGGTGACCTGAGTTGCCGAGTCCTCGGTGAATCCTGCCAAGCTGAACTCCATTGCTTGGGTGCAATTTATTCCTGGCATTGCTTCAAAGTGTGTTGTCTGTGTGAACTCCCTGCTGGAGGTTTCCTCCAGCTGGAAAACCCCCTTTGCAGTGGGATCTGTTGGAAGAGAGTCCTACAAGATCTAAAACAAGAGTTTAGGCACAGATTGATACACAGTGCTGGGTGGAAGTCATGGCATGGGCAGGGAGAAGCTGTAGGTTACACCGCCCTGAGGAGCTTTACCTTGGTGCTGCCTTCAGTCCCCTGGGCGTCTTCAGCCTGGGACTTTGAAATCATCCAGCACAACCTGAAACACGGAGAAACCCAATAAAGCTGTAAAAGACAGCACAGAATTGATTATTCTTCTTTCTGTTGGCATCTGCAAACCACCTGCTTTGTGTCTTCTCCACAGACTCCTGTAAGGGTTTGGGTTGGATGGGATCTTGAAGACCATCTCATTGCACCCCTGCCATGGGCAGGGACACCTTCCACTAGACCAGATTGCTCCAAGCCCCATCCAGCATGGTCTTGAACATTTCCAGAGGAGGGGCACCCAAAACTTCCTGACTATGAAATCTCCCCTCCCTCCTGATGATTTTCCTAAAAGATTTTCCCAGCTCATTATTCTGTTCCTGCAGTCTTCAAACAAAAACATGCAACACTGAAAGCTCAGCAATCTCCTCCTGAAAATTTTTATTTTTTGGGGGGAAAAAGAATTAAAAATCACCTTTTGGACATGCCTTAAGTCAGCAGTAGTAAGATCCATAAGTGTTCCTTGCAGGAAAGCTGCCAGACCTCATCCAGGAGCCCGTTGTGGTCAGTGAGAGGTACCCAGAGGGAGTGTTCCAACGGGGTGTCCTCACCCCACATCTGCAGCAGATCCCCTGGATTTGGTGCTAATCCCAGAGTACAATGAGGAACTGGAGCCCAGGAGCCTCCAGGCAGGAGCTGAGATGAAGGCTGAAGCTGTTTCTTCTTTGCAAGAGAAAACAACAGGAGATGGCTGGCTCAGCATGTGCTGTCCCTACTAATGGTTCTCCAGGATGATCCTCCCCTACATCCCTGCAGTCTCCCTGCTTCCCTCCTGATGCTCTTCAAGGTGGATATTAAGGTGCTCTGCAGGTGAATTTAAAAATATACCACTGTCAGCAAAGACATTTGTCCACGTAATTTGGGGATTTAGAGGCTCCTGGAGCCCTGGGAGAGTGACAAAGCCCAAGGCAGGTTGTTATTTCTTCCCTGAGCTTCTGACTTTGGAGGTGATTACACAGAGGAGATTATCTCACCTTGAGTAAGCCACAGGGCTTTGGGGACTCCCCAGAGCAACCACAGTGCAAAACCCCCCCTGTTGTGACCAATTTTTGAGCATTCCAGAGATTTTCAGCTCTACAAATGCTGTGTTTGGCCTTATCACACCAGTGAGCTGAGGGGAATCTCACTGGTGGGGCACAGTCCCATGGGAGCTGGTATCCATCAGCAGTTCCAGTCACCAGAGATGATGAACCACCTTTCTACCCATTCCAAATTCCTTAGACCCAAACCACTGCTCACCTGTCCCATCCCTGGAAGTGTTCAAGGTCAGGTTGGAGGGATCTGGTCTAGTGGAAGGTGCCCCTGCCTATGGCAGGGGTGTGGAACAAGATGAGCTTTAAGGTCCTCTCCAACCCAAACCATTCCAGCATTCTGTGAAATTGCTGCAAGAGAAGAAGGCTGCAAGAATCCAGGAGAATCACAGAATATGCTGAGTTGGAAGGGATCCACAAGAATCACCAAGTCCAGCTCTCAGCCCTGCACAAACCCATCCCCAGAAGTCACACCATGTACCCGAGGGCATTGTTTAAATGTTTGTTGAGCTCTGTCATATTTGGTGCTGTGACCTCTGGTCTGGGGAGTCAGTCCAACCAGCCTCTATGTGAGGAGCATTTTTCAAACACCCAGCTTAAACCTTTATCTCTTCCACAACCAATCCTCCCTCCAAAAGATATCGTCTGTTAATGGGCCAGTGAGTGCCACTACATAAATAATAAAAATTACATCATCCCATTGTGAGAGTCCACCCAGAGGGAGGAACCAAACATTCCTACCTGGATATAATCTAAAATTTAGAACAACAGAGAAAACCTTTTCCCACTAGATTCCCAGACAAACAGCTTTCTTCTCCACTAAATTCCCAGAAGAAAACCAAGCCCATCTACACTACCACTGGACCTTCAGAAGAAAACTACACCTTTCCACAAGATCACTACCTCCATTAAACCACATCTATCTCTCCAAAAAGACTGCAAACACCATCTATTCAGACTGCTATCAACAGCCTGACCAACAGTGTCAGGTTGTATTCTGACTCTGTCAGTGGTTTTTTTGTTGCTTATTTGTACTATTGCATTTGTATTTTAATTATCCCCAGTAAAGAACTGCTATTCCTATTCCCATAGCTTTGCCTGAGAAACTCTTAGTTTCAAAATCATAGTAATTATGAGAGAAGTTTACATTTTCCATTTCACAAGAAGTTCCTCTCTTCCTTAACAGACATCTGTCTTTTCAAACCCAGACAAGCTTCCAGTCAGCTAGAACTTCTCCAGATTCCCAAGACGGCTCAACAAATTGAGAGAGGTTTTTGACATCAACAGCTCTTCAAGGATTCTTGGATGAATCCCATCGGGCCTGATGGATTTATAGGGATCCAGCTGGAGCAGCAGTTCCCACACAACTTCAATCCTGTCTGTTACTCGAGGTTCAACCCACAGGCTCTTCAGCACAAGACAAAGATCCCACTCCTGTGCTAGATCCAAACACAGAATGGTGTGGTGGGAGAAGTTTGGAATTACTAGAAATGGATCAGCTTCACAGTTTTCCCCCTCTGTTTTTCAACTATTTCCAAATTCTTGGAATTACTCTCAAATACACCCAAGAAAATTCCTGTGAAAAGATCAATCAGAGGAACATCCTAAATAGAGAAAACTGCCTCCAGCAGCAGCTGGAATGATCCCATTGCTGCTCTCACCTGGTCTCCAGGTGCTCCTGCCAGAGCTCCCAACAGCCACTGCCATTCCCAAACAGGAGCCATGGAAGACATTCCTGCTGTCCATGAGGGTGAGGAGGCTCTTTGGGATGTTCTTGGCTGTGCAATCAGACAGGAGAGTGTCAATGATCCCGTGCTCCCTTCCGAGCCAAAGCAGCCCCGGATTCCTTGAGATGATCGGCACCTCTCCCAATTCCATTCCAGAAACATCCTCCCACTAACCCAGGACTTTCCTTTTTCTGCACCACATCAGGGATGTGTGGCCCAGTGCGCCGGGCAAGGGATGCCCCAGCATTCCCGAGGTGTCTCAGCATTCCCAGGGATGCCCCAGCATTGCCGGAACGCCCTAGCATTGCCTGGGATGTCTCAGCACTCCCGGGGTGCCCCGGCATTCCCAGGGATGCCCCAGCACTCCCGAGATGCCCCGGTATTCCCAGGGGTGCCCCGGCATTCCCAGGGATGCCCCAGCACTCCCGAGATGCCCCGGTATTCCCAGGATATCCCAGCACTCCCGGGGTGCCCCAGCATTCCCAAGGGTGCCGCTCCCCTCCGCTCCCGCGGTGCGGCGCCGTCCCGGGCTGCAGTTCCGGCGCTGCCCACGGGGCGGCAGCACCGGGCGCTCCCAGCCCGGCCGGTGCCGCCGTCCCGGGGCGGCCGCGCCTCTGACCCGCCCTGAGCCGGCGGGGCCGCGAACGCCGCGGGCAGAACCCCCCGATGCCCCTGTGCCACCCTCCAGGGCACAGGATCGCGGCATCCCCTGAGCCAAAAGGGACCCGCGGGGAGCACCGAGACAAATCCTGGCCCCGCACAGGACCCCAAGAATTCCCCGCCGTGCCCGGGAGCCTTGTCCGGAGTCCGGCTCTTCCCCCACGATCCTGAAAACACAGCGGGGCTGGGACAAGGATGACGAGGGGGCAGTTTTGTTTATATCTCGTTATACGATCGTTCTGTAGCTCCGTTATGTATCGTTATCGGTAACCCTACAATCCATAGGTCCCTTATATCTCGCTATTCATCCTTACACGTCGCTTTCACGGCGGCGGCTCTAGTGACCGACGGGGGCCCCGCCTGGCCCCCGCTCCCCTTCCCGCGGTCAGACCAGGTTTCCTTCCCGGCTCCAGCCCTGGATTCCCGCGGCAGTCTCAGGTGTCTCGTTCCATAAAGCAAATTATTCACAGCAACACAGAGCCAGCCCGAGCTGGTCCCTCCGGAGAGCATCGACCACTTCATCCTTACCCCAAACTGTGCGTTCTGGCCCCTGCACATTAATTCAGATTTCATTCTAAAATGTTCATTTTGGCCCCTACAGAATCTGCACGGCAGCGACGCCCCGGGCCCCGCTCGGCCGAGGCAGCTCCGGTGTCCCCTGCCTGCAGCTCCCGCTGCTGCCGCCGCCTTCCCGCTCCGTGTCCCGGGACGAGACAGCGATCCCGGCACCGGGACAGCGATCCCAGGATCGGGCACCCATCCCCGTGCCAGGACAGCGATCCCCGTGCCGGGACACCAATCTCCCGTTCCCCGCTCACCTCCGAGCCCGGCCCCGCTGCTCTCCGGGCTCCGCCGCGGCGCTCCTGAGTTTGGTCCCAGAAAAAACCTCGGGTTTTATTTCTGAGTTCGGACTAGCAGGACTTGCCCCAACCCCCCACGGCCCCCCAGTGTGATGTAGGGACAGCCGGAACCCCGGCGCTGTCGGGCCGTGCTTTGCACTGCAATGGGGGGTCCCGCCGAGCGGGCCCGGCCCCGTGTGGGGGCTCCAGGGACAGCGGGGGCGCCGCTCCGGCCCTCTGGGCTTTATTGTGCGGCGCCCCGGGGGAAAGAGGCAGGGGGGATAGGGGTGAATGAGGAGGGGAGGGAGAAGGGGGCAGAAAAGGGAATAAGGGCAGGAGGAAGCAGGGGTAGAGGGAGGTACAGGATGGGACCCCGAGGCCTCCATTCCTCACCTTGGACCCCCGGAGAGCCCGGCCCGGCCGCTGCCCCCGCACCGAGCGCTGAACGAGCACAGGAGGCCGGGGTGGCTCCCGGGTTTCAATCCCCCGGTCCCGCCCCGCGCACCTGAGCAGGGCCCGGCCCGTTTGGGGCCGCTCGCCCCGGGATGCGCCGGGAGCATCGCCTTGTCCTGGTCCGGGATCAGCCCTCCGTGCCCGCAGGGAGATGGGAACGGCAGCGGGAGCCTCCCATCCCCACGGAGGCCCCTCTCCACTGACCCAGCGTGTTTTCCACCTCCCTTGTCCCAGACAGGGAAACACTGGCTGCTCCTCTGGGCAAGGGAACGGCTCCTGTGCTATTCCCAAAAACAGAACCCCTGGAATTAGTGCCCTGGGAGCCCAGTCTGGTCCTTCCAGTCACTGGGGGTCACCCAGAGGGTCTTCACCAGCATAAAATGAAAATGACATCCTGGTCCAGTGCATTCCCAGCAGGACTGGACACTCCTGGGCACGGTGACCAGTCCATGGAAGTTGGACCAGTGACAATTCAGGGGGATTTGAAGTTGGATTCTTGCAGATTTCATTGTGCAGACGCTCCAATTCTTTTTTGGCACCTCTTGTTTAAATGTTTTCCTGCTGGAAGAGGTGAATTAGTCTTTTGAATGGCCAAATTGCCAGAGGCAGGGAAAACCAAGCAGCATTCCCTGCACATCTCCATCACTTCCACGTCCACCTGCAGCGAGTGGCTGAAGGACAGGAGCCAGCCCAGGACAGGCTTGGAGATGAGGCTTCCAGCCCAAACCATTCCAGGATGATTCCACAGTCTCTCCCTGCATTAATTTTCTATTGTTTCCTCTCAAATTTAGATGATTTGTTAAAAGAAAATAAAATCTTAAATTATTCCAGGAATAAAAGGGGGAGTTGTAAAACATACAAGAATCATTCCTATGTCCATGAAATAATTTTTAAATTGGAAGCTTACTCCATCATCTCTGTCCTTGTTTTGCTTTTCTGGAAATCCTTAGGATCTTAGTTTCTAGGTGTATTTCCCTCCCCAAAAAGGGATGGAAACATCCTGATGCATTAGGGAAATGTTTTTTTTTTTGTTATTCCAAGGAATGACAAGCAGAGAGATGGCTTGGACACTAGGGATGAACACCCTCAGCATTCCCTCTCTCCAAACCCTGCACAGATGGGGCTGGGAATGCCGGAAGGAGCCGGGTGTGCCTCTAATTGCAGAGCGTGCCTTTAATCCCGGCCTAAGCCAGCTCAGCACGGGGACAGGCCAGGACAGGTCTGGGCACAGCCCAGCACCCGGGTGCATCAGTCCCGGCCTGCTCCACACCCTCCAGGCCGCTGTCTGCCCATTCCTGACCACTGCAGCAGGATCTCTCCCTCCTCTCCCACAATTTCCCCACAGTGACGGGGTCCCGTGGCTCACTGCAGGCAAATGTGGCAGCCACGTCTGGCTGAGCAGCTCCCTGCAGGTGGCGGCGAGATGTGACCTACTTGTCACTGGAACCACGGCCCTGCTTGGAGAGCTCTGAGCTCTTCTTACAGCTGGAGCCAGCTGAACCCAGCCTTGTCCTGGGAGGGAGCAGAACCAGGGAAACTGAGGCTGCTGCCAGCTGGAAATGCTGCCAGGACAGGTCTGGCATCCCGGAGCAGCAAGAGGGAGAACGGAGCTGGGTGGGAAGCACTGGGTAAGGGGCAGGAGGAAGGTGTGTCCTTTCCTGGTGATATTCTGGCCCTGGTGATATTCCCTTGGGAATTTTTAACTTGCAGAGCTGGGTTTCTGTTTGCCTGTGCACCTGGGAATCGCAGGTGAGGGCCCTGGTGTGTGGGCAGGGCTTTGTGTGGGAGCCAGGGCTGTGGATGGAGAGAGGGACACGGGAACCCTTCTCCTGCCTGAGCTAAGCATGGAGGGAGGATCAGCAGGAATAGGGATTGCACTGAGATGACTCCAGCTCTGGGTTGTGTCACTCCTTTTTCCTTGCTCTGCTGTGATTTTATCACAAGATACCTTTTTTGTGCCCTTCTTTTTCTTGAGCAAATAATGCCAAGTGCACCATTCTGTGGATTAATGGATCCCTCAGGCTCCAGTCTGCCCTTTGGGGAGGCAGGTCCAGCTCTGGAGCCCTGTCCTGTGCCACAAGCAGTGTGACAGCAGCCTGCTGCCCCAATCCCTGGGGAGTGTCCTGCCTCCCCCCTGTGGCAGGTGCAGGAAGCAGGGGCTGCCTGCCTGGGCAGCATTTGGCGAGGGCAAAGGGCCTGTGAGTGGTGCTGCTGCGTTAGCCAGGGCCTGCCTGCTGTGCAAAGCCTTATTAGAGAGCCAAAAGGGCTTTATTTCAGGCTGGAAGTCATCGAGCCTGTTCAGGCAGATGTTTATTTCCTCTGCTCCCTGGAATGATGTCATTGTGGCCAGTTCTGTGCTTCCCCAAAGCTGGGCAAGCTGCTCTGGTACTTTCTCAGGCTCCCCGGGAAGCACTCTATAAAATACAGGCAGTGTACAACTGGTTTCACAAGGAATTTCTGTTTAGCCTACTCATTAAAGTGCTCCAAAGGGAATCTGAGGTGTTTGTATTCCATGATTCTTGAGAACCAGTCCCTGTTTATGCTGGCAGGTTTCCAAATACGGAGAAAAAAAGGATACTTCTGGGTCAAATTCTTGCTCTTAAGCTTTTATACTCCTTACCTCTTGGATGAGTCCTGTGCTCCATCAATCCTCCCAGAGAGCACCAAGCAGAGCCCTTCTGGCCTTTGGGATCTGAGGTGACATGGAAGGATCACCTGTTTATTTTTTTAATACCTCTGACCTAAGAGTTACTTTAACCCTCACTGTTTTTCCTGCTGCAGAGAAGAATCCTGGAATTAGGGGTTTCTTGGACACTACATTTGCTGCTTTCTGCTGGAAAGCAGGTAATCTTATTCCAGCTAGGGAAAAATGCAAATTAAACTTTTTAACTTCACAAAAATGTCTGAGCCTAAGAAGGGGAAATGAATGCCTCTGTATCCCTTAAATTAGATTTATGTACACCAAAACCAATTTAAGATGCTTCAATTGCAACAGCCTTTTCCACATGTCTTTAAATCTTTTTTTTTCCTACTGTTAAGAGGAACAGAACAAAAAACAGCACCTGTGTATTTTAAAATTACATTGTTAATAAAATCCCGGTACATTTACATAAATGACAACATTAATGTACAATTAAACAAAGCATTGTAATATTACAGCAACAAAAGAGGACCTACATATTTGTACAGATAGCTGGAGCAGCTACTTGAAAATACTTTCCAAAATAAAGCCTTTTGTGGCATTTCTCAGTGATAATTTTGACCCCCCTGTATGGCTTTCTGTAATAAATAGGGTTATTGGAGCTGGTGATGTTCAGCAGATGTGTACCTAAAGCACAAAGGGAGTGTGCCCTGACCAACCTGTCAGCTGACTAAAAATCCTTATCCATGCATGCAATTTGCCTCTGTGTAAATCCTTTAGGAACAAGGCCATGTCAGATTTTGATGGATTTGCTGGGAGATGCTGGTGGTTCCTTCTCCTTCCCTTTATCTAAACTGTGTCTGTGCTGGGCTTTGGAGCCCGGGCCCAGCTGAGCCTCCTCCTTCCACTGTGTTTAGATACAATGGGAATAAATTGTTGAATTTCTAATAAGGAATAAATAGTTCTCCACTTAAAATTTGGTTTCCTCTTGTTCACCCATCTACAACAAATGGAAGTGTCCTGGCAAATGATTTTTGGAGGGTGCTTAGCCCAGCTCAGTGGGAATAGCTAGAGGTCTTTCCTTCATCCCAGCCAGCTCCAGAGAGAGAGCGAGCCACTGAGCTGGATGTTCTTTGGAGGCCAGGGGAGGCTTTTATTGCTTTTATTGCAACTGGGCAGTGTTTCAGCCTACTGCCAGCTCCTGCTACACCTGAGCCTTCTACAAAGTGTCTTTTGTGAGGTCAGGTCTCACAAGCAATGTCCAGAAACAGGCTTTTAAGGTGAAGAAAGTGACTGACTGACACTATCAGACCTTGACAGCAAAAGGGTAGACAGTCTTTTTCTTTCTCCTCAAAACAGATCCAGATTAACAACTGGCACAGTGAAATTGTATTTCAAAACACTCAAACCCCCAACTCTCCCCTCCCCTCCCTGCCCCAGCTCAGCTCCTCATATTAGGCTTAAAGAGTGAGTAATTTCAGTGTTAGTATTAGTTTCTACTCAGCTTTGAACATACAAAACCTCTCTCTCAAGGTGCAAACAGTTGTGGGGGAAGTTTCTGTCAGTCTGTAGCGATGCACAGATGCTGGTACTACTGAGGGGAAGTATTTGTGTGCAGACAGATGGCTCTTGGGATGGGCTTTAGGACCAGGAAACTCCTTCTAGGCAGCCTTTTTACAGGGAAAACATCTGTGTGGATGAACCTAAGCCCATGTATTAGTGCTGGGCTTAGCTCAATTGCCTCTTTCTCCACGGGCCGGCGCCGTGCTCGTGGAAAGGGCAGCGCCCCTGGCCGCGGTTGGGGCTCTCCCCTGCAGCCCAGCTGGTGTCTGGGCCATGGCAGTGTGGTTGTGTGACAGTGTTGTTCCTGTGGCAGCAGCAGCAGCAGCACAGAAAGGCAGCTCCCCTCCCTGGGCACGGGGGGTGCCCGTTCAGGCTCCAGGGCACTCTCAGGAAGGTGCAGGGGGCAGCCAGCCCCAGAGCAGCGCGGTTTGCCAGCGGGACCGGGGCTGCCTCACACCCTGGAGGTGACGTACACCGAGTGCAGGCGCCCGGCCAGGGCTGCCTGCAGGTCCCTCAGAGGGTCCAGGCCCTGCACTTTGCTGTTCCTGCTGTAGATGAGCTGCTTGAACGAGTCCTGCTCCAGCAGGGAGCTCATGTGCTTGAGGAAGAAGCCCTCGCAGAAAGAGGCCAGTTCTGGTGCATTGTGAATCTGAGGAAGACAGCAGCATTATTAACTCCTTCTGTACATCACAGACCTAAATGACATCCCTGAGTCTCTCATTCCTAATGCTCTTCTGCTTTTTGTCTCATGGAAAGCATTAAAAGACAGGAGTAACAATGGAAAAGCACTGAAGGCAGGATTTTGTCTGATCATTTCTCCTGGTGCTTTTTGCAGGAGGGCATCCAGGCTTTTTTAATTCCTTCCCCTGCTGGCCTGCTGTTGGCAGAGCTGCTGGCCTGCACTCCAGCCCCTTCCCTTCCTGCAGCAGAGCAGCTGGCTGATGAGGTGGCCAAGGTACCTGTTTGGCTGAGCCACAGCACACACACAACAACGCTGCTGTGCTGGCAGATGGTGAGCAGGGCTCAGGGCAATCAGGACACGGGTCACAGGACGGGAGCCTCAGCCCATCAGGGAGGGGCTGAACACAGGAGAACACGGATGCTGCACTCCTGAACCACCACGAGGTGATTTCTGCCCGGGACCTGGCTCCTTTTGCTTCAGCATCAGTAACAAGAACAACGAAACTCAAATTCAATATTAAGAAGCTCTGTGCACACACAGCCTCTTCCTGGGAATTCTGTGCAAATAATAATTTAAGGAAAAGTACATAATGGCCAGTAGGGAATGCTGTTTCCCCTTTTTACCACTGCACACTGTTAAATTTTAGGTCTGAAAGAAACCAACCCAATGTGAGAAAAAAATTGAAAAACATCAGTGGGACAATACACACACAGTGGGAAAAAAATCATTATCAGCCCTCTGTGCAGTTTTCTCCTTGTCTTTAAAGGAGATCCTGCAAAATTCCAGGAAGAGCAGAGCATTTCTCTGATTTATGTTATTTGCTACAGAGGTGTGTATCTGTCACACAACAGACTTTATGTTCCTTTTGGAGCTGAAAAGAATATTTTCTAGCAGCAGGGGTGCCAGGAAAGGGTTCACTCTGTAGTTGCTGTGGTGTGATCAATTGCCCCTGCTGCTCCCAGGACTTGAATCCCTCAGGATTTGCTGATGTTGCTGTATCAGCCCGTTAAGACAGCTTTCCCCTACTCTGCAGGGATCCCCCATCCATTTCATCCATGATTGCTCCAGACAAGAAAACACACCGGGGCTGTGCAGGACTTTCCAGCCTGGAGCTGGGAATCATCTCCCTCGTGTTGTGGCTGGGAGGAGTTACCTGCAGGGAGGGTGCCCACCTGGGGTTTTTAGTTAGCAGCAGCAGCACACAGGCTGCTCACTGGGGTTCTCAAACCAGGGGGGGTTGGATCTACCTTTGCATATTTATAGATGTTGACAGAGTTGTCCATGCTGATGGTCTGGGCACAGAGGATTTCACAGTGTCTCTGGAGGCCGTCCAGCTGGAACAGGCTGGCAGCCGACAGCAGCTATGGGGACAAGAGAGAGGCTATTTGAGATCATGAGGCTTGAAAGGCCTGGGGAAGGCAAACAGGATGGATGATTTCCTCTCTGAAGAGTCTCTGACTTGCTGTTTTAATGGCCAAGTCCTCATCAAACAGCAAAAAGGCTGCTCCATGCTGAAGTGACAGACTGACACATTTGCCTCTTAGCAAAGCTCCTCCCACAAGCATATTTGCTCTCCTTTCTGTCAGCACGACACAGAAACACCAAGCAGCGATGTTTTGAAATTTTAAAGCTCATTTCCAAGCGTTAAATATGCTCCTGGACTGAATGGGAGCCTGCTGTTAGCTCCTGGATTTTGCCTTTCAACTCTGTTTTATGCCCCAGCGCACTTGGCAAGACTTGGAAGAAAAAGCTCTCTCACCTCTAAGATATCAGTGGTGGGAATTTCCATGGATTCTGTCCCTCCATAGTATAAATACTGCATCAGCATCTGGAATGGGAAGAAGGCCAGGCATGAAGTTATCAGGGCAGTCACAAGGGGCTGTTGATGGCTGTGCTCCCCTTCCTGAGCAGACAGGAATCGTGTCCTGTGCCGGCTCTCACCTCCGCTGGTGGCTTTTTTCTCACTCCCTGGCGTAGCAAATCTGCTGCTTTCTAGCAGTCCTTTTTTCTCTTGGGCCCTGAAAAGGGCCCTGCTGGGGACCTTGGGCTGAGGGTGACAGTGTGTCTCTCAGCAACACCACTGTCCTTGTCTGGGATCTGGGCTGCTGAAGCCGGGCAGACCGGTCACGTGCGGAGCTGCCAGCGAGCCCAGCGTGAGCATCCCGGGGACCTCCCAGCCACTCACATCCCTGCTGGGCTTCTAATCAGCTTCCAGCCCCTCTCCAAGCCCGGAGGAAAAGGCATTAATTGTCTGCAGGGAGAGCAAGAGGCAGCTCCTGCTCTTTGATCTGCATGTGCCACCCCCAGCCCAGGCAGCGTCAGGGGAGGGAATGGATCTGCTGTTGGATCACAGAAATGTCCTGGGTGCTGTGTGGGGCTTGCAAGCTCTGCTTGCCATTCCTAACAGGGCTGGGAACAAAACTGAGCTGGTCCTTGTGAGATTGCCTTGTTTAACAGAGTTACATGCAGCGCAGGACCCACATCTCTGGTGCCTCAGCGTCCTCCACCCTACCTGAGCCTGCCTCTCCTTAACCCCTCTGACTGTATTTACCATCAAATTGTCAAATACTGCACTGTTCCAAATCTTTCTGATTTGTCTCTCTCCCTCCACTGAAGCACAAGTTTATCTTTAGAAACCTTTTGATGTACAAATGCTGTTAAGGAAGCTTATTTCAATACTCAGTTAGATTTTCTTCTCTGTTGTGGCTTGAAGCTGCAAAATTTGGATGTCACTTGTCCAACACAAAACTTGTACAGCCCCTTACAAGCAGAACAAAGATGTTCTCACGGTCAACTTATTTCCCTCTAGTGGGATAACAGCACTGCTGACCAACAGACCAGGTTTGTTTGCTTATAAAAAGAGAAAAAAAAGCCTCAACCCATTAGTGAAACAGTGACATGACCTATTCTGCACTTCACATCTCCCTGTTCCTCCACTAAATACGGAAATGTCATAAAAGCAAAGCACAATTCTCAGTTCTGAGCCTTTCTTGACAGGGACACCATTGATTTCTTATCATCTGATTTGAATTAATATGATGCTTGGCAATGCACCTGCTGTAAATAAGTTACTTTTTGCTTAGCAAAGCATAAAAATGGTGGTGTAAAAAGTATGAAAATGGTGTGTTAAAAGTATAAAACTACTTTTCAGTAGAAGACTAGTTTCTCCTGCATTATGGAGAAGTCAGCTGCCTAGGAAGACAATAAGAATGTAGACTGGAAGAGTCTGTTTTAAGGCTGGAACTTTGGTAAAAGGGTATTTCAGAAAACTCCTTAAATTCAGATCTGTTGAAAGGTACTCCATTTCCACTTGTAATATTACCTAATTATGGTATTACTTATTATCTACTTATGATATTACTACTTAGGTTTGTCTTACCTTCAAGTAGTTGAGGAAAGAAAAAGATGAAAAAGAATAAAGAAAGAGTTGGATTAAGTCCCATACCTTGAAAATGTTGTATTTCATATCACTGATTTCTACAGTCTTGCTGCCATGGCCATCATGCTCTGTTTTATTGGTCATTAGTGTCTTGAACCTGGGAATGGTTTTAAACAGATTTAATTGAAAAGACTTGATTTAACTGTATTAGTGTGCCACACACTCATCACAAACAGCAAGGGCAAAACAAAGATCCCTCCTTGTTCTTTGCAAGCTGAAAATTGAAACATTTTCTTTAATTTGATGATGATTCGTTCAGGGACAATTTAAAACTGTAAATTGGCTGGATCTGATCTAATCCCACCCTGTGATAGGTGGCAGACCCTGTTTCTATGCCAAGAACAGAGAAAGAAATTGCAAACTGCAAGTGCACCAGGTCAGTGTGAAAGCTGGAGCAAGTGCAGCTCTCCCTGCAAACTCTGGGAGAAGGAATGGGAAGGCAGGGAATGGCTTGATATGTACACTCCATCTACCACACATGATTTCAGGGGCAATCATGGCTGGATTCATTATTCATTGTGGATTCATTATGGTTAGTGACTCACCTGTTAGATGCAGTAACCAGCAGGACTTTGTGTGCATAAAAGAGCTTTCCTTCCACTAAGAAAGTTACATCAGACATTTCTTTATTGTTCAGAAAGTGAGGATCTGTTGGGTAAAGTGACAAAAAAAAAGGTGGCACTTTTTTTTTTTTTTATACTGTCCATGCTTTTCAGAGAAGAAATCCAAGCAAACAAATTAAAACCCCCACCCCAGCAGCAACCAAAAGAAGCTCACTGCTGAGGTGAGCACCTTACCCAGCCGAGCTGGCAGAGTCTTCCGGATCTCGGGAATGCTGGGAATGGGGCTGCTGCCATAGCAGTGGGTGAAGATGGATGCCAGCTGCTGGTTGATGGAATCATTCTGTGAGGAGCATGGAACAGGGATCAGCAATTCATCATTTAGCAGGTTCCAAATGTGCTGTAAGGGCTCACCTGGGGCTTGCAGCAACTGCACCCCACAAGAGTTACCTCCCCACAGCTTTAAATTAAGGCAGAATTACAATATCTATGGAGTTATGGAGGTATAAAGAGCTGCAGAGCTTGCCCCAGATGTATGTTTGAGGACTGTCTGGGGGCTATTTATGAATTTAGATAAATGCTTCCAGGGCCATTTCCATGCCATAGCTCCAAGGGACTTTGCCCAGCCATTCCCTTTTTCCTGTTGTGCACAACAACAATGAAACCCCAGAATACTCAGCTCTGGCACAGTTATAAAACTCTGACTTACTTTGCTGGTTTTGAGGATGTCAAACATGAGCTGCAGCCCCTCAGTGACCAGCTCTTCATTGTAGTCCTCCTCTTTGATGGTGACAAACTCCCTCAGCAGGGTCTGCACCACGGAGTAGCGGGACTGGGAGAAGGTTGTCCGCAGGGACTCGATCCACACGTGGAGCTTCCATGGCACTCCTGCAGCCACAGGGAAAAGGGACAGTGAAAAATGATTTCCTGAAGTGCCTGTGAGGAGATTATCCTGCTCCTATTACTAACACTTGGCAGCACTGAAGTAGCTCTACCTACATCCTAACAGCAGATAGATTTTTATCTTGATATTAAAGGTGACTGAACTGGGTCACTGACAGGTTAAGTGGCAAAGGATTGGCACCAGGATCATAAATTGGAAATTTCTGCTGATTTTTAAGGATCAGAGACGCTCTGTTTTGTTCTGAGCTTCATGGTTAGTCAAAACCACAAGACAAATTTGAACTGAAGTTGTAAGGATACATAATGCCACACAACTGTGGTGTGAGGTCTTTTCTCCCAGTTACACACAAGCTTCAAAGCTTTTATCTCTCCTACCTTGAGATCAGTTTAGTTCCTTCACCTTAAACCATTGATAGAGTGAATTTTAGGTGTAAGTATCTGACAGGGAGAGATGCCCCTTCCTTTTGATACGTGTGAACAGAAGATCCAGCCAAGGGTAAGGGACATCCCAGAGCAGCAGGAATTTGAAAAGAACCCAAACTTATGAGGAGCCTTAAACACTTTTAAAATTTAGATTACACAGCTTTGCAGTTGTTGCTCTTCTAAGTGAGAGAGGCAGAAGGAGGGTTTCTATGCCTTATGTGCACAGTGCAGAGAAGGAAGAGCTCACCCAGGGCCCTGAGCTCCATGGTGATGTCCACGTAGCCGTGCTCGGCGCTGTAGTACATGGCCTCCTGCAGCGCCTTCATGCGCGTCTTGCACAGCCGCACCTGCCCCTCGCTGGAGCTGCCCTGGCTCGAGGTGTCGCTCTCCACCCCCTCGGCCAGGATCTCCTCCAGGGACAGCACGTCCCCCTTGGCCTGCTGCGGCTGGCTCAGGAGCTTGCGCAGGACGTTCCTGAGCAGGACGAGAGGTTTCGCTTACTGACAAAGGAAATTTCAACAACTCACACAGGACTGTGGGGATTTGGGATTAGGGATCCGGCTCAGTAAACAGTAATTTCCTTCCCAAAGACAGCTGGTACTGTGGAGCAGTATGGAAACCACTTGTCCTTCCCTACCCCACATCCTAGAAACTGGTGCCCCTCAGCAAGGGCAGAAACATGGCCTATACTCCTCACACGGGGGGTTTGTTTGGAATTTCACACGGCAGTTGCAAGAAACAGACTTTTCTGTTTGTGTCTTGTTTGGGGAGTTTGCATCACGGGTGTCCCTGAGCCAGCTGGGGACAGCTGCTCCAGACATTCCCCAGCCCAGCAGGGCCACCCAGCACTCCCTGTGCTGCTGCACTGCCACCAGCCGCTGCTCTCCCTGCACCCACACCACACCCTGGGGCTAAATTCAGCTTATTTAAGGACCCAGCTTTAGGATCACCCCATCCTATCCTACGGCAGAACAAGCTTGGATCTCACTAATGTTTTTTCTGGGAACACAGAGAAGCTTGCAAGTAATGTCTTATTTCTGAACAACCACCCTGAAAACAGGGTTGGAGAGCCCAGGCTGGCTTGTTTAATGATTCACCTCTTGGTTGGCCACCCAAAAACCAGAGATGCAGACACCCAGGCTCTGCTGTAAATTATTCTTGCCACCTCAACCTGATTAGATTCCATCTCAGAACATGAACCAGGATCTCACAACCCTGATCTCGTAACCTATGAGATTAGAGTCCCACGATGAGAGTCCCACCTTAGGTGTAGGTGGGACTTGGTCTGCTGATGTGGGGCTTAAAACCAGCTCACTCTCAGCGCTGCAGAGCCAGACCAGCAAGTGTAAGGACAAGAAACAGCAAACAAAGATCTTTGTTCTTTGTTGTCAGGAGAGTCTTAATCCCATCTGCTGAACTGCACAGGCAGGGGTTTGGGTCACAAAGTCCCACAGGACACACAGCAACACCCAGAGTGCAAAAAGGTCTTGTTGTGAGCAGGAGCAGAGCACTACCTGTGGCCGTGTGCTGCTGAGTGGCTGAAGCAGTTCATGTCCTCGTGGAGTGACGATGACATCCCGTTGACTTCCAGCATGCTCAGCAGTGGATCAGCGCCCCTGCTGAGCAGCAGGCTGACCAGCTCATAATTCCCTGGGGAAAAAGGACAGGAACATCAGCATGGTCCCTCTGTGGAAGCACAAAACACAGGACTGGCCACAGGCAGGACTCCCTGGCTCCGTTCCCATTAGAGGGAGTAGGGAGTGGTGGCAGGACATCCAGCACTGGGTGTCACTGGGAGAGGAAGAGGCCTTTTTTATCCTTTCCATAAAGCTTGGAACACAGCAAGCCAGCCACTCCTCTTCATAAAAGCACAAAGATAACAGAGAAAGAAACAAAAGGAAAAAAACTAAAACCACTTTGAGGTGAGAAGTGTTGACAAACAAGGCCAGCACAGACTTGTTCTGAGAATGTTCAGCTCCTGACAGCCCGCTATAAGAAATGCAGAATTTTTACCAGCATTAATAAACCAAATTTCTTTATATAACAGTTATTTTTCCTCAGGCTGAATGGAAACTTGTTAATTTTTCACATCTGGGTGTTGCTTAGGCCCACAGACATGCCCAGACTAGACAGTTTATGTTCCTTGACAGTGCTGAGTGAAGGAGTTGGTGCCATCAGCTCTGCTGTGCAGGCTCTGGGGAGAAGTCAAGAGTGGGACAAGATAAAACAGATACTTGGGGCCCATCAGGCTGGTGGCAGGAAGAGATGGAGAGTGCTGAGGCCACAGGGAGCTCACCTGCAGCTGAGGCCAGCTGGAGGGGGGTCTCAGCATAGTTGTCCTCCCCAGTGTTCACGGCAGAGCCCTCCACGTGGGCACCAGCATCCAGGAGCAGCTGCAAGGGCACAGGAAAGACAGGGAGTTGGGAAAAGAGCAGTTCAGAAGGACCAAGCAGCCAGGGCTAGGTGTTAGAAAGGAGAACCAGTGAGGAGGGCCCATCTGGAGAGCACGTCCTCCTTTTTTAATCTCCTTTATGGTCGTGGCTGTGCAATTGGAATCTCCAACCCCAAAGGGCTCTGCAATCAGAGCAGGAAGTCCATCCTAGCTCCATGCTGTGCACAGGAAGCATGGTTCCCCCAGGGAATTACCAGGCTGGTCATAGCTCTGGAGCCTGTGTAGGGAGGCCTGGCAGCTGCAGGACTGTCACACAGAACCTGCTTTCAGAGCTGCTGTGAGGGAAAGAGCCCCCTCCAAGTGAAGGGGAGAAGGTGCCAGGGTGATGGGGATGCTTTATGGCCAGGTGGGGCTGGCAGAAGGCTCTGGAAAAACCAGAGCAGGGCTGGCAGGGGCTGGCAGGGAGGATCAGCCCTGTGTGTGTGTATCCATCAGGATATTCCATGCTTCCACGACTGTGGGCACTGCAGTACACAACAGGAGCTTTGATTCACTTGGCTTCATCTCCTGGGAGAATCAAACTTGTATCTCACACATAAATTAAGGCTGTCCAACCTCTGGAATACCAAAGGCTACCTGGGCAGTTTGCCAGGTGGAATCTAATCTTTATAATTATGTACAAATGTACACAAACAAAAGATGAGTGTGTGCAGCCTCCATTTACTTACATTTTTATTTTTTTTTAATTTTACTCCTTCCCTTTGAGCAGAAGGTAAATTAAATTCAACAGCAATTGATTGTCTGCTGTGATCAGTTTTTCATTCCCCTGGAAGTCTGGGTAGCATTTCTGGGGCTCCACCCCATCCTGCTGCCCCCTGTGATAATTCCACAAAAAAGGGAGCAGGGAGGATGCCACAGGCTCAAATCCCACAACAGCTTAAGTCTTGCTCATGCAGTTCTCAAGGATTATGAAGGAAGTTACAGATGATTTGCTGCCATTAAAGCAGACATCAGCACACACTGGATTTCTGCATGTAAATTTATAAACCAATTAATATCTACTGTTATAAAGCTCCCGATCAAACAGCCAACCTGCAACGACTCCACGTGAAGCACAAGTTTATTTAAAACTAAAGAAATGATTGTGCAGCATTGTTTTAGGAGCAGTGAGCAACACTAAAACCAAAGAAAAATATAGAAACACGCTGTGCTTTGTTATCAAAGCCTTACTAGGAATTATGTCACTAATTTTCATTCTCCTTGTTTTAAACAGCAGGCAGTTTTTTCACTGGTGTTTAGGAGGCTCAGGAAGGCTGGGAACAAGGGCTCCCAGGGCTGCATTTCAGTGCCCTGTGCCTCCTGGAAGGATTCCTGGCTGGAATCTCACCTGTACCACGGAGATGTGGCCGTGCAGCACAGCGAAGGTGAGCGCAGTCCAGTGCCGGCTGTCGGGATGCACCGAGGGGTATCGTGGAGAGCCACTGGGCACCTGGAGCAGGGAAGCAGCACTCATTACCCACTGCAGCCTGCCTGCCTTCCTCCCCTGCCTTCTACAGAGCCAGCCTCTTCCTCTGTGAGTGACAGACCCAGGGAATGGGGACTTGGGCCACTTGGGGAACACTGTGACCACCACTCGCTCTGCCCCATCCCCTGGGACTTTTAATGGGCTCCCTGGTTTCTCCCTGTGGCAGTTCCTTCCCTCCCCCTCCCCTGCCCATTAGACTTGCCAGTGCCAATCCTAATTGGAGCCACTGAGTACTCCAAGGTGTTTGGAAGGTTTCCTCCCCCCTCCCAAATCCCTGAAGTGATGGTTTTAGGGAGAAATGCTTTCTTGAAGCTTCAGGACTGAAGCCTTCAGTTGCTAGGAGAGATTTTAGAGCTCCTGTTAGTTTACAGCTGGATAATTATGGGCAGAGGGTTACTCACTGGTATATCTAAATTTGCTCCAGCATCTATAAGCATTTGGACCATAGCTTCATCTCCAGCAGCACAGGCGTACATGAGGGGGGTCATACCCTTCAGAAAGAAAACAACAAATAAAAACAAAAACAAAGTTATCTTTCTATCCCTACCAACAGTGACACTGTCATGGACACAGCCAGTTTGAATCTTAACCTACAAAGTGTGTGTAGGGACAGCATACATGTATTTATAAAGCATTTCTGATTTCTATGCAGAGTGGGCACAACTGATACTGGAAAATGACCTGGACAAACATCACTGGACAAGGCTGAAAGAACACAAAAAGGATCACTGAAAATCCTAGCCCTGTATTGTTCACAACTCTCCAGCTTTCCCAAGGCTGCCAACAAAAAAATGCCATTTCTTGGCTCATTTGTAGCCAAATGAACTGAAGGCAGAAAGCAACACAAAAATACAGACGATGAATTTATTTGGCAACTTCTCCCCATTGCTAAAATCCTATTTGCCTCAATATTTCAGCATTTCAATCCCATAAATCTCCCTCCCTCTACTTAACCAGCAAACCATGACGGCTCAGAGATGAATTATGAGAAAAATGAGCCTTACTTACAGAGCTCATTCCTGAAGTAGCCAAGGACAGAAAGGAAATGGCCTGGTAAAATCCATTCCTGCTCACATCCCACAGCTTTCCTGCCCCCTCCCCTTAATTATTGCAGGCATTTGAATTTTTTACAGGCAGCATCTCCGCAGCTCAGTGTGCAATAACAGAGCTTCATCCTTAATGGAGCTGCACTGTAAAATGGAATTACATCTCTCACACAGGAATTCTGCTCTTGACTCTGTAAAGGTGTTTTTTCAAAGCAGCCACAACTCCCAGTTTCCTGCTTTGGGGCACTTCCATTGGTGAGGATATTTCTGGGTGAGATATTCTGGCTTCTGTGGGGCTTGGGAGACTCCACACTCATTATAAACTGAGAACTCAAATCACGGGTCTGCAGGCACAAACCCCAGTCAGGGCTCTAAAACTTGTATAGACTTACACTATCCTTTTTTAAATTTTGAATGTTAGTTTTGCAATTCCTTCTTGCTCCTTGCAAAGAAAAGAAGAGACTGTTCTCCTAAACATCTCCAATCCCCTGAAACCAGGGTGCTTGTTGGTCCCCATCAGAACTGAATACAGGGTCCTGCTCCAAACTCACGTTTCTGAGGACATGTTCTGAGTTCTTTTCCACAGATTTCCATGTACACAGATGGGCAAGTGGGTCTGAACATCCTGGACATGCTCACACCCTGGGAGTAGTCAAAATCTCAGCCTGGATCTAAAACCTTTGTATTAAATTATCCAGCAGCTCCATCATACCCAAGTCAGATTTCCCAAGTTTGGGCACCTGGCTTTGTCTTTCTGTTTTCCAAAGGGAGCAAAACAAGCCGGTGGCAAAGTCCAGCTTTGGCTTCCTGTTCCAGCTATGGCAGAGCTCCTTCTCAGAACTTGGATTTAACTCTGCCTGCGGTGGGCAGTGCCATGCAGGCACTTGCTTGCACACAAAGCTGAGTTGCTCCAGAGTCAAGTGGAGAATTTCCAAGAAACTATGTCTTCAGAGGGGGCCTATCCTGCCCTTTTTGTTGGTTCTCAAAACATTTTCTGAGGGCCAAAGACACAGAGCTGCCCCTCTCACAGCAGGGCAGGCAAGAGGATCCCACCCACAGGATAAGACATCAGTGAGTGATAGCAGAAACTCCTCAGCCTTCCCGAGGAGCTGCACACAGGAGCCTCTGTGCTGACAAAAGCCAGACAGCTCCCAGTTTGCTGGCTGTGTGAGAGGTAGAGGACATCGTGCAGCAAGAAGTGACAGTCCTGCTACCAGTGTCTGAGGTGTTGGGGCACAGTGGCTCATAATGCAAATCACAAAATAATATTTGAGAGATTGAGTGGCCTCTGGGCTACAGGAACTGCAAAAGCTTATTTTAAAAAATATAAAGAGGAAGTGGGAAACCTTTATAATATAAATCTGTGACCTCAGTCACTTTACTGAAGTGAATATCTATGATGAGATACCCACCCCAGTGACCACAAAGCTCCTGATACTGGACCTGTAAATAAGGCAACTATACACCCAGATATGTCCAGGAGCAGCTTCTGCTATTTGTGTATACATTCACACTTCCCTTAAAACTGTAGGATGGTGGGAAGTGCTTTGGAAGATGTGACAGGTTCAGAGCTGGGTCTGAAATGTTACTGCAGTAAAATGCTGGCAGTGAGAAAACCTCTCTACCTGAACACAAGCCCTTCCCACTGCTCAATATCCTCTTGTTCCAGAGATGTGACAGCTCATTCTCCTCGCTGTGACAGCTGTAACGAGTGTTTATTTAGGAGAGGTCGCTTTTTCCCCCCTTTTTTTAAATTAAAAGCTAATTCCATGCATTGAATGATATCCCAGAGGACAGACTCTGCTGTTACTTGATGGGACTGACAGCATGAGCAGAAGCAGCCAGAGACTCCCAGGACTATCAAATCCCTGTGGTTCAGAGTAGCTGAGCAGGGAACAGTTAAAAATGGATAAACAGACACATCAGCATGATGGACTATGAGCAAATCTAACACTGACTGACACCAGGCCACTGGGGCAGGGCCCTCAGTACTGTGTCTTGTATTCCAAACTGCTCTGAGCCCGAAAGCCATGAGACAAAAACACCTTTTGGTCACTCCTCACTAACCCAGCCGGGATTTGGGCTGTTGAGACAGAGGAGAGTGTCACTGGAAAAGAAAGCACTTTGCTTTGACATCCTCTCAGCATGTATCAGACTTTCCATTCACTGCCCCTGTGTTAACCTGCCTGCCATCAGTGCCTGAGACAGCCCATTCAAAGAAGAACAGACATTCCAGCTGATAAACAATCCACTCCAGGCTCTAATGGGTTTCTTTTTTTTGGAGGGGTGGCATGACAGTGGGGTGGGGACGTATTTTTTTGTGTTTTAAGGGATGCATTTTCAGCCTACTAAACCACAAGCTAGAATTAGAAAACCCTTGGAGAGGCAACAAACACGAGCTGGTATTGATTTGCCACGTGGAAAGGAAGGAGGGAGCTGCTGATGCAGGGGGTTTTGGGGCGGTGAGGGTTTGTTCTGTGGCACACCTGATCATCCATGGTGTTCACCCCGTCGGGGCCCAGCGCATCGATGGCCTGGTTGATCAGATCCGTCCTCCCGCAGTTCAGCATGCGGAAGCCCAGGTCCTGCTGGAATTTCTCAGTAGCAGCTTTAGCATCCAGTCTCCTGAAGGAGCTGAAGCAGCATTCAGGTCTGTGAAAGACAAAAGAATTCCTGGATGGTGCCGATACCATAAAAAAATTTATGGATCCTTAGTCATTTCTGCGCAAAAAATATATCAAAATTTTTTTTAAGTATTAAAGTTAGGCAGAGAACACCCTCAACACTTTTCCAGCAACTCACTTGAAGGAAATGTTTTAACATTTCTATGAGGATCCACTAAATCCTTATCCTTTAGATGACTATCAGGACAACTTTTATGTCATCTGGAAGGAGCCCAGGGATTACTGTAAATCCTCTGGCTGTCTGCTCAGGCTCTTCTGAATTCTAGACCTGGAAGTGTGTCTCCTTCACTGAAGGATCACTTCCAAGCTGGAGGCTGGCACTGGGAGCTCAGCCCTTTGATGTTATTTTGGGGTGAATGCCTTCCACAGTACCTGCCTGGTTTCCAGCACAGGCTCTTGAGCAACCTCTCAGTGAGTGAGATATCAGCCTGCCAAGTTCCTCTGATAAATGAGATGCTTTCAGCACAGCCATCCTCCTCTGGAGAGCCTGGACAGCCTGCCAGAGGAACAGGCCACTCATCACCTCACAGAAGATTCAGGATGAATCTCTCATAAAATCCTACCATAATCTTGTTCTAACTGGTATCACAATTTACAGTGTTACCCAGAATAACATGTAATTACTTTATACAATAGTAAGAAGAAAGAAAAAAAGAAGAATTATGTTAAAAAAAAAAAAAAGTGAAATAAAATGACTCCATTTGAAATCTAGTGAACTTCAAAAAAACAAAGGTTTTTGAAGATATGGAACTTGCCTTTGCACATTGTTCCTATCCTACAGCAAGTCAGGAATAAATAAACAAACAAATAAATAAACAAACCAACCAGTTTCAAGACCTTCTTTCCCCCTGAACATGCTGGATACAAAATAACTGCTTTAAAGGATCAAAAAATGCAATCTGGAATTAACTTTTTTTTTTTGCTAGTTTAGATCTTTCATTCAAGCTACCTTATAAAGCAAAGAATAAGTTTGTAGTTAAGTCTGAGGCACAGAAAAACCCTGAACCCAAATAGTTGCATTTCATATTTAACTTTCAGAAAGACAAAAAAATCTTTCTGCCCCAGCTGCAGAGTTTGGCCAAAGCTCCTTTATCTCTGGAAGTACCAGCAAGTTAAACATGTATCGCTTGTGCAGCACAGAGAGATCTGGCTTGTGGGAAATGTAGTGATAAGTGTGACCCTGAGATTAGCTCCATGCTTACAGCATGGTGCTAGTTCTTAAGAGTTGAACTTGATGATCCTTGTGGGTCCCTTCCAGCTAGGAATATTCTGTTCCAGCTAGGAATATTCTGTGCCTGAGCACTGGCAGCTCCCACCTGTGGCCTGGGCTGCGGCATTTCCAGCACCAGAGGGACTGATAAGAGACTAAGTGAGCTGAGCTACAGCCCACAGAGGGGACTTTCTGAATTTGTCACCTCTTTTGGAGCAGCAAGAGGTTTTGCTGTTTAATATTGTCCATTTTTGTGCTGGTGATTGGCCAGCACCTAACCCACCCCACAAATTGGCACATTGGCCAGGAAATCTCAACTTGGCAAGCCAAAACCACTAGAGGGAAGTTTTAAGAAGCTCCAAGGACCAGAGGAGCTCCCCAAAGCTGAGCCCACGTACTTGAGCTGGCGTGGCTCGCAGTCCAGCCCCGGCAGGAGCAGCCTGGCCGTCTGCCTGATGTCGTCGCTGTCCACGGTCAGGCTGCGGCGGTGCTCGGCGTAGGTGATGGCCACGCGCATCCACTCCATCAGCGGCGGCAGCAGCATGAAGGGGCTGTGGAGGGAGGGCAGAAATCCATTAGGGAACAAGGGCTGGGGCTGCAGGGCACTTGGTGGGTTCCTGGGTGTGCAAGGGGGAGCCTGGCACGGATAAAGGAAACTGGACTGTAAGGTCACGGTGTCTCAGCCTCGGTCACCCGAACAGTTTATGTAATAGCTGTGTCTGTTATTCTAAATAATCCATAGGCACAGGATTATTTATTATTTATTATTGTTTTTACACTCCTCCACTAGGAACGCTACATATATCCTTGACTGTTTGCAACTCCAAACCTTGATAAATTCAGTCCTGCCTCCATTAATCTTCACATTACTGCCATCCCCACGGCTTTTTGCATTTTGCCTTTCTTATGCAGAGCTCAGTTATGCCCACCTGACCCTCAGCTTTGCTCCCCTGAGTCTCCAGACCACAGAACTGGGGGAAGAATGAGGTTTTACTCAATATGAAGGGCTGCAAGGCAATAAAGGAATATAAATAAGGTAATAACAGCAGCACCAGCTTGTGATTAGCTCCCCTTACTCCTGCTGTAAGAATGAACACAGCACTGAGATCACACATTAATGTATAGTTACCATAATACTCTCATACACAACACATCTCATCTACCCTCTCAATATACAGCCAGACTGATCTATTTTGCTTGATTTTTCCCCAAGGATACCTGCCACCCCAGTGGAAGGCTTGGAAGTGCCGGCTGTAATGAAAACACCTCTCCCATTCCCAGAAACGACTTCATTAACGCTGTGGAAAAAGGAAAAAAAAACCAAACCAAAAACCTGTGCCATTTAACCATTCAAAAGAAATGAACTGAGGGGAGAAAGGATCAATTCCTTTACAAAGTTCAGAGAGAAAAAAAATATATATGAGGGAATATGAACTGATTTGGGCATTAATGAAAGCAGTTGAAGTCATGAAAGGCATTTTTCAAAGCTGTGCCTGTGTACATGTGTGAGGGCAGGAAGAGGGAGCTGCACCAATCCCTTTAGAAACCATTTATTCATAATGGGATTTACAAGCACAACTCCCTTTATCACGACTTTGAACACCCTTCAGGCTGGAATAACTCCACTCTGTAAAAATATGTTCTGTTCTCATTTTCCCAGTTGCAAGGTGCACCCAGAAACGTGGCCACTTATCACTCTACACACACACCCACCACTTTTCCCTCTTCTCCTCTTCTTCCTTTTCTTCTGAGTTGTGAAACAGCTTCTACAAAACCAGAGGTGTTTTAAGCACCGGATCCTGGCTTGCCCAGGGCCAGGGTGTGTCTAACAGGACACTGACTTTCTCCTGTTACCAGTTCACTTTTCTGCCAAAGAATCAGAATATCAAGGTTGCTGATATTGCAACAATCACCACTTTAAGAACCATCCAGCAGCTCATCCTTCCCAAGACTTTCTGAAAGGGATGGGATGAATCATTCCAGCTCATCCAATTCAGAGCTGATTGACCTCCCCAAGGGAAGAGCAGGAATTGTCCACAGGCATTTGGGAGATGCCTTTAAGCAAATTCTCTGCTCCAGAGAATTTCAGCTCTTATCCAGCCTGGAAAAGAGCCATTCACACTTTTTGAATGCAGGTACTTAAAAGAGGAGCCAAAATAATTATTTATCTTTTCTATGTACTCTGCAGAGCCTCTAGCATGGAATTCAAAGTTCCACAGAGGTGGTGAGGGCAGAGAGGTGGGCCAAGGAGGCCAAAAGCATCAAAACTAAATACAGAATTAAATTATATTTAGATTGGGAACGCTCAGGAGCACTGGAAAAGCTCATCTTACAAGAGATTCCATCTGCCACCTTTTGTGGTAAACAAAGCTTTAGGCCACATCCCAGCTTCCCTGACACTCCCATGGTGGGAGCACCGCTGGGCAGGAGCCCTGACCAAACTCTGTTGACTGACTCAAGGCCTGGGCAGCCAGAACCTGTGGTCAGCCAGCAGCAAATGCCACAGAGTCTGCACCAGAAATAACACCTATCTTGAAGGAATTTCCACTCTGCAAAAAATCCACATGTGCCAAGGTTATAAATGGCTTCCACACAAGCAGACCTTGGATGTGGAAAAGTGCTTTGGGAGGAATAGCAAGAAGAAAAACTTTTTTTTCCCCCTTCTGTTTCTTTTTTTAATCTCAACAGATTTTTTTCCAAAGGCTTTAAAAGTGACAGCTCAGACTGCCTGGTTCTCCTCGTGTCCAAAGGGGAGCAGACATTGGAATGCAAAAAGCAGTGTCAGGAAGGATGCTCTCATCCTGCTGTCCTGATTTTCCAAACCCCACTGCTGGCATTGCTGTGCAAATTGGATAAATCATTCTTTATTATTCATTATTCTATCGAGGGTCACTATAATGTCTTCAATTTTGCTGAAAAAACTTTGTTTCTCTGCAAAATTTTTAGTTTGAATATAAGCTTCTTACTCTTTTCCCCTGCTTTTATTCAATTATTTCCTTTCTCCCAACTTGGCCATGCTCTGGGAACAGCTTTATCTTCCTTTGCTCACTGACACTTCACCAGATAAGCAGCATTATCCCAGGATTGAAGCAGAAAGAAGAGGTGCAGTTCAGCTGAATCAAACACCAACACTGGGTCACATCGCACTAAGAAAATAAATGAAATTACTCATTTCCTAGAAAATAAAATGCTGTTCTCAACCCTGTGGCCCTTAACCTGGGCATCCATCTTCCCCCAAGGAATCACTGATCATTTCACAGTCTGCAGCAGGGGAAGGGGGGGAAACCTTAGTGGAAAATTAACTGGGAGATGCTGCAAGCTAAAGAATTAATTTCTGTCTCTGCGCTCCTGCCTGTGCCATGTTCTGCCTGGTGCCATTTTCCTCTGGTCTTCCTGACATTTAGAAGCGTTTGGCAGCTCATTAAATTCCACACATGAAGTGATCCAGCCTTGGGAAGCTGTCATATTCCAGCAGCAGCTCACTGGGGACACAGACCCTCAGTTTTCTTGGAAGCACAATGCCACCATGGCTTCTTCCCGTTTTTTTTTGCCATGAAGTTGTTTTGGAGTGATGCCAGTGTGAACTGGGAATGTGCACAGGACTGGGAAGTGGAATAGGAACTGCTCCTCTTCTGTACACCTTGTGAAGGATCACACTGATGTCTGATACTGTCATGAGCTGTCAATATTGCACCCATAAGTTCTCTGAAATTCCCTCCATCTGGAATAAGACAGCCACTCCCGAGGGGATCACCTTGGAGCTGGGTGAGAGTGCTCTGAGAAAGAACAGACTTTATTATGGGCTTTCCCCCTTCCTTTGAGCTAAACCACATTGTTTTATTTAGACATAGCTGAGGAGGCCAAGCAGCTTTTGGCAAAGAATTTACAGCAAGTTTTAGGATAACTTTTTCCTGGAAAAGGTGCTTTCATTAGAATGGCTTTGGACATGACTGGCATGTCGAGAGCACATGCAGCAGCATCTGAGGAGGAGCTGTGGGATCACAGACTTTCAGGGATGTCCATCACAAAGAAATCTTTCCCAAAGTGGGCTCTTCTGGGGATTTCTAGGAGCACTGGGATCAAGATATTTTGGCAAAGGGAAGTTAATTGTATGCAAAAAGGAAAGAACTCCAGAGGAGTTAGAAAATCACATCATCCTTCCCCTGCTTTGAGCACCTGCTAACTCAGGTGAAGACAGTGGGGTTTCCCACAAAAACAGCCATTCTATCACATTCCTTCCCCCTGGCTGTGCCCCCAGGAGGATCCAGTGACAAGACTGGTGAAAAATCACAGTCATAGAATGGTTTAGGGTGGAGAAAGCTCATCATGTTCCAACCCCCCTGCCATGGGCAGGGACACCTTCCACTAGCCCAGGCTGCTCAGAGCCCCTTCCAACTGGAGGGAAAAAGGAGGAATAAATAATTTTCCCTGTTGCCCCACCTCTTCTCTATTTTTCACTGCCTTCTGCTCTGCTACAGCAAAACAAAGCAGGAGCCAACAGTGACAGCAACAGCAAGAAAGAAAAACCTTGTTCCTCTAAACAAGGCTCTCCTTCTTCTAAAGTGGGAAAGAAAATCCTGTCCTAATGGAAGCAGGTGGGAATGGCAAAATTCACCTCCCTCCTGGCAGCCTGAGCAGGGCCTGAGCTGCACAGGCACAGTCTCCATCCTGCCTGTGCCCAGGCCTTCTAAATGGTCTGAGTGAACTAAAGCATGTGGAGATCTCAAAATATTCATGGTCAGAGTGGAGGGGCCCATGGTAACCCCCACATTTTACTTACAGGAACTATACAGAGGCTCCTGCAGAGAAGAATCCCAAATCTTTAAAGATCAGTGTGAATTTTTACAAGGGACTAAAAAATGAAAAGGGAAGGTTTTCAGTACAGTGAGCTAATATTTGAATTTATTGCTGGAATCAAATTCTATGGCTCAAAATCACTCAGATGGAAAAATCCCAAGGATGGCAACAGAGTCAAAAAGAAATTAGAGTGAAGTCTCATTACTTGGAGAAGGGAAAAGATTCTGAGGCAAGACAGAGTATCCAAAACTTAAACCATGGCACACTGATGTGGAAAATAGTGGCATATTTACAATTTGGATTCTCAAACACTAAAACCACTCTTCAAGCAGCAGGGAGGAAAAAAATGTATCTTAGAGTATGTAATTATATGTGAATAAAATAACAACAGAGATGTTGATTTAGAAGAAACACAAAATTGTTGCTCCAAAATACAACCAGCTTCACACAGGAGCTATTCCTCACAGATTCAAAAGTATTTCACAAAATTTCAAGAACTTCCCACATTTACAGGAGAAAAAATAGGAATTACCATGCTGGGCCCTATTCAAGGATCATCTCAACATGTGCAACATCTTTCAAGGCAGACAGTCCAGATCCTTACAGAAAAGGAAGAAGAAATTTAACCACATCCAACTGACCCCAAAAAGCGCTCTTCTGACTTCCCTTAAAACAATGACTGGCTCACATCTCAGAAGATAAGAGTTCTCAAATTTTAGTGGATCGTTATCAAGTTACTAAGGCCTTGGCTTGGCTATGCCATGAGTTTAGAGAGTTATCCTGCAGTCAGACACTAATGGAATGAAAGCCATCTGGTTAATATTATATTTATTGGGATCCTTTCTCCACTGAATCTGCCTTCAGAGTTTCCTCTTTATATACAGAATATAAAATGGTACAAGAGTAGTTTAAATCTAGAACTGGCAGCTCTGATCCTTCTTCCCACAGACAGAAATAACACCTTTTCCATCCTTTGCAAACCACACTTAAAAATAAGGTGCAGCCTCAGACAGGTTTTACTTCATGTTGCTACAAATCAAAGGAAAAATTAAATTTGAGTTCACTAAAAAAATAACATGAAGTAATCATTGGGAACTCACTATGAAACTTAAAAAGAGCTCTCAAGTCTATGGTTTATTTATTGTAATCGCATTTTACAAACCTTACTTTACCAACAGGGAAAAGATTTCATTTTCAGGCTGGAAACAAGCACTGGTGCTGCTCTGGAATGTGCCATGTGTCTCATTAGAAAAACATATTTGCAACATCTGCAAAGCTGAGGCAGGAGGAAGGTTTCTAGAGAGGCAGAAAATAATGAAAACCAACTTCAAATGTATACAGTTGTTGTTAAGAGGCAGATAAACATACATGATAGTTTAACTATGACAATATGGTCACAGTTATGGGGTCAAGATGCGACAGATTTCCATCTGTCCCCCCAGCCCCACACGGAGCTGTTGGAGCCCTGATGGACATGGAGGAAATGCAGAGGAAGGAAAACCACCAATCCTGCTCCTGCTGCGGCTCCCAACTCCTCAGTGCCCTAAAGCTCTTCATTAGGTGAAAACTACAGCAAACAATTTGGGGGATGAACCATTCTTCCATGTGTCTGGACCTAATTGCAGTCCTGACCTCAGTGAACACAGAGTGAGTCCAGTGGAGGCCATGGAGATGCTCCAAGGCATGGAGATGCTCTCCCAGGCTGAGCAATGTCACCTGGGAGAGCTGGCATTGCTCAGCCTGGATGAGAGAAGGCTCCAGGGAGCACCTAAAGGGGCTCCTGGAGACCTGGTGAGGGACTTGGGACCTGACAGGACAAGAGGGAATGGCTTCCCACTGCCAGAGGGCAGGGACAGATGGGATACTGGGAAAGAATTGTTGCCTGTGAGGGTGGGGAGGCCCTGGAAGAGATTCCCAGAGAAGCTGTGACTGCCCCATCCCTGGAAGTGTCCAAGGCCAGGTGGATAGGGCTTGGAGCAACCTGGGCTAGAGGGAGGTGTCCCTGCCCATGGCAGTGTGGTGGGACAAGATCACTTCTAAGGCCTCTTTTAACCCAAACCATCCCATTATCCTGATTCCATGATTAATCCAACAGTGGCTCTGGCCAGGCCATCTACATCAGATCAGGCCTTTCCCAACTCTTACAAAAAAGTGACTGCTCTGGTTTGCAAGCACAAAACACCTTCCAGACAAGATCCAACCAGTGCAACATGTGGAGTCCTGGTGGCCAGGACTCGCCTTGAGGAATCTGATCCAGGAAAACCTTGCCATGCCCAACAATTCCAGCAGCAAAGGAAAAAACTGGTACATTTTGGAGCAGGACAGAGGCACAATTTAAACGCATGAAAGGAATGAGCCTGTAGCAGCACGCTAGGTGATAGTCAGAGATAAACACGGGCAGAGAGCCAGAGTGGGGTGTCTGCTATTCTTGGATCAGCCTTGATCCTGTGGGCAGAAAAACCAAGCAGCAACTCCTACGGTGCATTCCAGCAGCTACACTGGCAAACTAACAAAAACAAAACAAAACCAAATCAAAAACAAAACAAAAAAATATCCCAAGCTACCTGCAAGCAGATTTACCAGGGGTCAGCTGGTTCTTCACTACCCACAGCCCAGACTCCTCCTTCCCCAATTTTTTTTGCCCATTACACATAATTCCCAGCAGCAGGAGCAGGATTGAGACAGCAGCCCTTTTAGTTATGATTTCAATCTGATTTGCCAATGTGCATATGTTAAAAGCATATGCTGGCTCTGGAGCCAAACCCAATGTGCCAGATTCAATCACTGAACTGGTTTTCAGGGCCCACTTGTAAAATCCTGACACGGAGCGTTGCCACGCTCATGAAAACTGCCCGGAGCTCCCCAGTTAGAGCTGGGTGAGCAAAGAGCCAGGAAGAGAAATGGTTTTTTTCTGCAGTTCTGGAACACTGAAAGCTGTTCAATTAATTATAGCTGGAAAAGTTAGTTCTGTTAAACAAAGACAATTCTTACCGAAGCAAAGGGGTTTTCACAATAAACAGGGAAAGCTTTCCCATTTACATCCCAGCACAAGCCAAAACCTAATTAGTGTTTCAAATAAGACATTTTAAACTACAGAATACTGGTATCTAGAGGCAAAACATTTCAGGGTTAAAAAGATGATTCTAAGATGCTTCTTCCCTTTTCAGGACTAAGAAAAAGTTGATGAAACCACTGTTTTTGTACAGACTTGACTGATGTGGCATTCCTGTGCCATGTCACACTCCTATGAGCAGGGACACTGTGTGTCATCAGTCACCCCACTGCTGATGTCAGTGCTTTCTTCATGAAAATCCAAGAAATCTTTTGGCTTTTCACTTTCCTAGAATCTGAGATGTTCCAGGAATTAATTTAGCATGAAGGCACTAAGAACACACCAACACATGAGGGTTTGCAGCTCTCTTAGGTGAAATAATGCAATGTGTGCTCTAAAATCAGGTACCCACTCACCCAATAATGTAATTTAAGAGTCCATTTGCTTAAATAAAGGGTATTCAAAGCCCAGGGGTGTAGCATTTATGAATGAATGGACAGGACTTTTTTAATAGTGCCATGTAAGACACAAAATCTGCCATTAATCAAAGTTCAGAAGGAGAAGTAACATCACTGATCAAATAGATGCCACTGTGGCATTTTTAAAGTTTTAAATTATTATTTTGCAGGAAGACATCACTCTGTCCTAAAGGCAAACTGCTCAATGAACACATTTCACCTAAATCTTCAAGAAGCTTCTGCTCTGCTCCTCAGTTCTTGTCTTGAAACACTGAAGAGTTGCTGTGCAGAATGAAGAGAAAATTCCAGTGGTGAATTAATTTGTTTCTGCTTTTTAGTGGAAAGCATAGAGTTCCATGTTTGCATTTTGCCTTAAAAAACTGAATAAACACCACCATGTAAAGTTACAGATACGAGAAATACAAGCAACAGACGTGTCCTGAATTTAAAGAAAACAACTGTTGCAATGAAGTCTTTCTATGCCAATCAAGAAATCATCTTAAACATCCTGTTCTTCCATTTTGTGTTTAAGACTGTGAAATCTCCTAATTTCAAACTCTTTTTATGGTTCTATCTCTGGGATTTTTATGATCCTATCAATGGGCATCATCACTGAACCTAAGCAGCACTGGGAATGGCAGACACAACAGCTTAACTCTGGGATTCTGGTAGGTGGATTTAGTTGGCCAAGCTCAAATTCTTTCAGTTTTCAAATATCCTAAATTTAGAGCACGCATGCACTACATTTCAACATTTGGAGCTTCTCAGCAGATGCCACAAATTCCAGCTATTAAGTCTGCTTTTAGTGCCAGCAGTGCTGCTGAGCAGCCTCTTGCTTTGCCTGCTACAGTGTATGAACTTCTACTGAATCTCAAATGAGAGTAACTATAATTATTCAAACCTCAATATATGAATGCAGGAGATCTTTCAGCAGGTCACAGCTTGGCCTAACCAAGAGCAATGCTGACAGGACACATGGAAAAAAGCTCTTACCCTGACACCCTGAGGATGCTGTGGTCAAATACCAACACAAACAGGAGGCCAGAGGCATAACCAATGCCCTCCTACAAAGCAACTTGTCAAATTACCAGAGTTTCATATCTATTTCTCATGGACTGTGAACTACAGAGTTGCAGATTTTGTGCCCAGATGGCAAATGCCTGAGTAAGACACCAGCAATATTTGTTTAAACCCCGACACCTGCAGCACAGGGAGATGAAAAAACCCAATTGTCACTCAAGTCTCCATATCAAGTTATCTGCTACCCCATCTCTCTCTCTCTAAAAAGCCACACTTAAATAGTCTCATATTAATAGATTAGATAAACATTATATTAGGGATAAAATAATGAAGTTTCCATATGCTCAGATAAAACCTGTTCTTGCAACAGGCCCAGCCTGGTTCATGCTGACCACGGCAGAGGGAGCAGCTCTGGCCTTCCTACAGGAACACAAAGGAATTTCAAGCTCCAGCTGCTCTCTCAGCTAATGACCAGCACGAAAAACCAATATTTTTTTCTTTCTAATGCCAAATGGCAGGGTTTTTCTTTCTTTTCAGCTCCATTAAAATGCTGCTGCCAAAAGGCAAATCTCAAACCACAGAAGCATCAATGATTGATACGATAAAAATGACAAAGCTGAACATAAGCATATTCTGATACCATTGCATTCAATGTGCACAATGATTCTTTTTCAGCTTGTTGAGGGAAATACCAGCATTTTAAAATTCTGCTCTACACTTAAGTACCTGTTGCTTTAATAAACTGTTCTCTCAGCATCCAATGCTCTGCATTTCAAGCACAAATAAAGAGTAATCAATGAAATGTTTACAACACATGGGACACACCTTTCTTCGCAGAGTTTCTACCTCAAAAGAACCACGAAGGAACAAAATTATTTGAGAAACAAACTGGCTTTCATTTTATTTTCTTTGCAGCAGGTACCTCTGAGCCCTGACTGTGAATGAAGCTGTACAGAGCCCAAATTCTGTCACTATGCTGGGACAAACTGTGCTCTCAGATTAAGCCACTTATCTTTAGGTATCTTGAGTATCTGAGCACAGACAGTTTAGCAGCCCAGAAGTAGCCCCAAAGTGTGTTAATTAAACTATTGTAACTTCTCCTACAAGGAAGAATGGGATGCCCAGATGGAAAGTCACTTAAAGCACATATGTTTCTGTGATATTCCACTGCACCAGCTCCTCAGAGAGATCCTTCCTGAAGAATTTGGCAGCCCCAACAGGGAACTGAGCACTGGCTACCTGGCACAGTGCAGGGCTGACAGAGGGAACTCTTAATCACCCAGTCTGGCTGCTGGGAGCAGGATAATTACAAGCAGCTAAGTTCTGAGCAGGTTATGTTAGTCCTGTTATAATTTCACGCTAACATGCTCCTATTCCCTCTCAGACCATCTTTTAGAACTGCATCACAAACAACTCATCCTTTCCCACTGAAAATGTCCCCAGTTCTGCAGCATCTCCCCAAGAAGAGCCCCCTGTTTCTCCAGAAAGATCTTTTCCATTTCTGAACAAAGCCAAAGGGGTGAGGAATTGTTAACTGAATTCCTTCCAGCAGCAGAGAGTTTTCAAGCAAGCTTAGAATAAAACCTTCCAGCTTCTGCCTGCCCCTTCTGTTCTCTAGACATTATGATAGCCTTTCCAATCCCTGAAGAGAGACCTGCAGGTACAAACTCTCCAGTGGAACTTGAGTTGCCAGTGGTTTGACTCCAGGCTGGAAATGCCCCTTCCATCAGCATCACCAGCAAAGCACAGCCTGGTCCCTCCTCTCTCAGCAAACATGTTAGACCAGCACCAGGGATCAACACCAGGTGCTTCAGCTCCAGAAGAGTCTAAACCCAGGGCTGAATCAGCTCAGACATGCAGCTCATTTGAATAGGATTTGTCTTGCAGAGCAGAGGTGCTTTTTGAAACACTCACTTCAGCAGCTGCTGCAAAAACCATGTGATTAAAATGGTGCAGTTTAGCTGTGTAAGTGACCACGAGGTCAGGGCAGCACAGGGATGAGATGGGGAAGTGCAAACTGCCTTGGAAAAGGAAACCAGCAGAGACTCACCAACCTAGGTTACCCCAGGGAAAGCTTAGGTCTAATCTCCATAAGGTCAAACAGAGAATGATAGCTGCTATTATCACAAATTACACCCAGAAATATTTATTCTGCAGTGCAGCTTGGCTCTTAGCAATGTGTTACAAAGATGTCAGGAACAATAACAGCAAAACCCCCAACAACCTGCCAGCCCTGGCTGCTGCACAGCAAAGGCTCAGGATTGTATTTATTTAGTGTGGCCTTTGTTTAAAAGCACCAGATAACTCCTTCCTCAGGAAACAGGCAAGTTCTGCAAGGGAAGGGCTGCAATTTAGTCCAATAGGAAACAATATTAACTTCAATTGGCAGCAGCAATTACTGAAAAAGGAGAAACTTGTTGGCTTGTTACCATCACTGTTCTTTGCAACGTGCACAGAACTTTTCATCCCCAGAATTACTGATTTTTCATTGCATTAGTTACAAGAGCACTGTGCTGCTATCAGGAGGCTGTCCTTAAGGAAAGATGGACACAGGAAAGACAGAAACCTGCAAGAGTCAAGCAGAGAGGTGCAAACTCTCAGTCAGTCCTCTATTATTCCCATAAGCACTATCTAAAAGGCAGGAAAAGAAGCCAGAAGAGCTTGCCTAACTCATTCCTGTGTTTCTGTAATGCTCTAACAGCTTTGTTTTAGGTCTCCCTGGATTATTTTCCTTTCAATCTTGATGCTGGTTTGCTGCTCATCACAAGGAGTGAACAACAAACAATGTACAACCCAGGCTGCCCACAGGCACTGGAGATTCCTGAGTGCACCAGCCCCAAGATTCCAGGCAGCTGAGTTGCCAGGCTCTCATCTTCTTACACCTTTTTTATCTGAGCAGATGGAAACTCAAGAGCAGGAGCCAAGAGCTCAACGTGGGCATCTCTGCCTTAGTTACAGTAATTACTGGAGCTGTAATTGCAGGGTGGTAACACACACAAACACACACATAGTGTCTGTTGTCTCTTCACTGCTGAACAGCACAGCCAGAGATCATCTCTCCACTTCTCAACACTTTTACAAACAGGGACTTTCACCAGAAGTGCCCTTGGTCAGTGACGATCTTTGCGGGGATTTCCACCCAGCACTGGGGTAAAACCACTGGAAGAGCAGAAAATTGTGGTTTTCAAACAAACATTTTGTAACTGATGTCAGACACCTCCAGGTAGGTGGTGAGGATCAACCACTGCCTGCTGAAGAAGCAGTTCCAGGGAACAAGGTATTGATTCCTGTTGAGTGGGAAATCACCAAGTGGAGAGATGTTAAACAGCTCTGAGGGCAAACACCAAAATTAGAACCACAGCAGCACAGGACAGCTGGGGTTGGAGGCACTTCTGGAGACCATTAAGTCCAAAGCCCTTGCTCAAAAGCAGGGTCAGCTGAGCACATTGCCCAGGAGGACCACCTGAAATGGGTGATTTTTCAGGTGTCCTGTCCCACCTGTACCAGTGACACTTGAGACTCAGAGCATGAAAAACAGCAGCCAGGTCTCAAGACAGGCCAAAAACCGGACTTCTCCCCCTACAGCTTCACACACAGCCTTTGTCATCAAACTTCTGTTTCACTGTACTCTCTTTTGTACCTGTAATATTTCCCCTGTCTCTCCACACAGTCTGCTCTGTGTTGCTCCACTTCATACACAGGGAGAGTCTTCTCCTCCCACTTTTCAGAGAATTTAAATAATCTGTGTTTGTATCACACCCCTGCTCTGAAACAGAAAGATCAGAAGATGCAGCGGGGCTCCTTTGGAAGCACTACAGTAACATTACAAACTGCTTACAGCCAGCAATGTGGAAGAAAGGCTGGTCTGTCCCAGGTGTGAGATATGTAGACGTGGAAAAAAATGAAAACTGAGCAGTGGATGTTTATACAAACAACATAAAAGAGAGGGGGGGAAAGTATCTAATTGAGAGTAGAGTCCATTGCCAGCTTCAGCAGTTGCACTTGGATGGATTCGATCCTCAGGCTTTGCAATTAATTCCTTTCACCACTGCCAAGGTCATCTCTCACATTCCAGTTCTGCAATCTTTGAACTATAAAGAAATGAACAATTAAAAAAAAAGACAGCTCAAAATACCTCAACAGCTTCAAAATACAGTTTAAAGTACCTCAGTAGGTGATGCCAGGCAGAGGAAGGAATATTCCAGGAATGGAAGCATACCTGGGGTCTGTCACCTACTGACTTTAGCCAGACTGGTTTTAATTCCATTCCATTTAATATTCCATAAACACTTCATCCTGTGTCTCTCTGCAGCCTTTCAGTTAGAATACCAGGAGCACATATGCAGGAGTCCCACTTCCATGGGCTCTGACTCTGTCAAAATGTCTTTTTTTTTTCATTTTGATCCAGAAGTTACTGCTGAATATGTGCTGAGATGTCCCATAAACAGCAGGAAAGTGAAAGCTGCTCATCATAAATGTGCTAAAGCTACTTGCTTTTAAAAAGGATAGATGTCCTCAGATCTCAAAATTGTGTAATATATTCAATGTTTTGAACTATTTAGTATGGACTCAGCAAACAAATGATCCAGTCTAAGGTCAGGAACAGCACAGCCACTGAACAGTTAATTTCAGTCAATAGACACATTTGGGTTGCAGCTTACTGGCCTCTGAAATAGGGTTATTCATGTCATCTCCTTGTGAATGAGCACCTCAAAATCACAATTCAGGCTGACATTAACTGGTCAAAGTCTAAAAAATGCATGGTAGCAGCCTCTCTCCCTGTGCTGGTGAAGGAAGTTGATCTTATCTGTTTATAACCTTTTTATTCTACTAATAAATCTAGCAGACTAGGCTTTCATGGATAAGCAAATAGCTTTTTTTTTTTTTTCCTTTAAAAAGGGGGGCACATTTATATGTGCCCTTTGCACAAGCAATGCCCTAATGACACAGTTCACTGTAAGGCTTCCTTCTCTTTCCCTATATTTAACCACTATATTCCTATCAAAACAGCTCTGGGGGAAAGAATAAAATCAATGGAGTGTGGCATGGGGATGGGGCTGGAATGTGTGGACACATCTTTCTGTTGACTTCAGGGATACTCTGAGTGGATTTAAGTACTGTCAAATTCTGCAGGATCACAGCATTTTGCTCTCTCAAGGCAAATGACTGGATCAGGGTCTGCTTTTATTATTCCTGTCCACCTATTTTTGAGTGGTGAGGCAGCTGCAGACAGAATGGAAAGATACTCAGAGCTCTCAGACAAGAGACCTCAGAACTTGTTTTATTGCAGACCTTTTCAAAGGAACTAAGTGTATCAAGTTCTGCTCCTGATACTGCATGGAAACAATAGGGTATGGCTGTAAAATAAAAGAACTCAGACATAAATACATTAAAGTGGAATTAGGAAAGACTAGGCCACAGATAAATCTAAAAGACAGGCAATGATGTAGCTATGGCACTTAATAAAATTCCATAAACCTGCAGTTAAAAGGAGCAGAGGGGAAAAAAGCCTCATGACAGATCACTGAGAGTCTGGAAAGATCCATCTGGAGAAGAGATTTGTCCTGAAAAGCCTCAACCAGCTCTGAAAGCAGGGATTCCTCTCAGTGATGTTGAGGATGCAGCTCAAGCAAACACAGGTCTCAGAGCAGGCTCTGCAGGTTATTCCTGATTTTCCTTCCTTTCCTGCCAGCTGGATGCCCATGCTATGCCAAGCAAGACTTTTTTGAGACAATTCCCACTAATAACTGGGCTATTAATATTCTCTTTAATCTGAATGAGAATCTTTGCATAAATGTGATCCATGTGACCAAATCACTCCTGTCTCAAGCAATTCCAGAAGGAACATTTAGTAGTGGCAGGCATTTTTTGAACACAGGGAAAGAACCCAGTGAGCCATGAGGGAAGGAGCTGCAGGCTCTCATTATTTCTAATAATGCACCTAGAAATCATTGAGTAAAAAGGAACTAGGTAAGATCAAAGTCATGTGTTTTTAAAACATGGAATTTAGGAAATATGATGAGGAGACCTAGGGTCACTAGGGATTAAAAGCCAGCCATGCCATAGGGCTCTTTATTTGCATTGACCACTGCAAATCAATGAATCAATTGATCCTGCTTGGGCGGGATTTTGACACTCTACCAGGAAGAATTAATTTAGACCCAACTCTGGTTTCTGTTCCAGCCAAAGTAAGTCTAGATTACACACATGACAAAAACTATCAAGTGTTCCAGCCAATGATGATTTAAATCAATAATTCAGATGCTGGAAGAATAGAGTATTTAAGCAAAGAGCACTGAAACACAGCATGAAAGGGCTGCAATCTTTCCTTTTGTAGCATTGATATATCTTCCTTCAGACTCAGATGCATTTTTCACCCCTTCACAATAAATAACTTTGCTGGGAATTCTCCACAGAGAAAACCCAAGTAGGCAGCTCAGCTTCTGTCTCTTCTGCCCAGCTAACAGAGGAGTCCTTTTTTTCTGCCCGACTCTCCTGAAAAATATGGTTTCCATGTTTATCCTTTGGCTTTGGATCATGAGAGGTAACAGATGTAATGGGAAGACTCCTGGAGGAAGCAGAAAACAAATCCAGGTCACTTTTGAGCCTGGTAGGCAAGAGCAGCCGCTGAGCTGAAGGCAGGATGAGCAGCAGCCTTCCTGAAGGATTTTCTGTGACAAGGGAGAAGCTGAGTGAGGCCAGGTTTGTTTACAAGCAGCAAATCTGGAGCCTACACATGGCAAACCTAACCAAGCTTTCTCTTCTCTTAAGAGGTGGCCTCTGGGCTTCTTCCAGTTTTCCAGCTTAAGAGCTGTGAATTTCCTTTAAATTGACAAGCCCCAAAATTTCACTGCTGGCAGCTGACAAATCCTCCATCAGCTCTGGAATTTCCCCAGCGTTTTGCTGGATTTCCACTGACAAGCTCAAGATGGGTACAGTCTGTGGGCTCCTGCAGATGTAAACTGTTTTATACTCCCTCCCTGATGTCTGGGATAAAATAATGCACCAGCAAACTCAGACAACATGTAAAACTTGGCACTGCTGCAGCATGGACAGCTTGGAAAGGCCTGACATGGCTGGATCGACAGGCACTGATGGACAAGCCTGGAACGAGCTCCACAATGTTCTACAGACCAACAGTACCAACAACAGACAAAAATTTAGAGGTTTTTTTTTAATAGGGCAGCTGGAAGGGGAAGAAGCCCAGCCTACCCAAAGCCACAGATAATCAGCTACATAAGGAAGCAGGATCCAACTTTTTTTGCCTGTTCTTAGGTATTAGATCATGCTGACTTTCCAACAATAAGTGTTGCAGGCAGATGATAACCAAAAAGAGACAGGATGAGGGCAGTCAGTGGTGTCTATTCCCAACTTTCAGGTTGGACCACTATGCTGGCCAAGTAATTAACCCAGGGCAGAGCAGTCCATTCAGCAGTAAAATGAGCCTAAATATTGACCTCGATTTGGGCTCTGTGGGAGCTGACAAATACTCCCCAAGATAAGCATCACTGCGAGAGCATTCCTGCCTTGACACACCATTAAAAAGAAAACAAAAGCTTAATATCCCACTTGGGGAAAAGTGAAAAAGGAGAAAGGAACTTCGTTTACCTTTGAATGGCTCTTCTCAAGTCACAGGATCCCAAACAACCCCAGCAAACATGCTCTGGGACATGAGCTCACACTGCACGAGTGCTCCCAAGCTTAGCCTGACTGACATAAGCAACGGGAGAAATCCCAGAGCAGGAACAGAGTGAAGAAAGCAGAAATGCCACGTGCCTGGTCCAAAACCACATAGTTTGACCCCTAACACAACACAGACTAGGATCTCAGAGAAAATAAAAGTATCTTATTGCCCAGCAGAAGCCTTTTTTGCAGCAGCAGCAGCACAGACAGAACTCTGCTGACACGGAAAAGCTCCGAGCCTCGGGGCACTCAGGTGTATCCTCACTGAGCTAGTGCTCACCTCAGGGTCTAATTCCCTTGCCAAAATATTGCACAAGTGGCACTCTGTGTTTGCAAAATGCTTCCTCAGGTGTCCTGTTCGACCCCAAACAGCAGATGCTTTACTGTCTGTGCAGCAAACGAGGTCATTCTGGGGTTCTAAGTGGGCCATGGCTTGGTTGCAGAGCAGCTGCATTCACTTTGGAAATGCTTCATGTTTTGCCTGAGATATCTGAGTACTTTCTAATTCTGCCTCCTCTCCTCCTCCTGTTTCAACACCTTCACCTGAAGGTGCCAGAAGCAAACATCCCCAATCCACAAACTCTGCAGAGTTTCAGCCTTTTGGGTATCCCAAAGCATCCACATACTCCAGAAAGCTGTATAGGTGACCCCATCCACCCCGCTGCTGCAATCTTCTCCACCTTCCTCACCTCAGGTCTTTTGCCAAGGTGTTTAGCATGGATAAAAACCCACTTGTGTGGGTTGAAACTGGCTCTGTTCAACAGGGTGCCTCAAATCTGCAAGTGTGTCTGTTTTCATACCCTCTGCAGTTTGCTGCAGGGTAAGTGCAGAAGCTCAGCCAGGCTTTTAAAAGCCCTTCACTGCACATGACAGCCTCCATTAGGCATGGTTTCAGAACAAATCTTAGGCTGCCTTCAAGCTGAAGTGAAGATCTTCCAGACCCTACAGGGTTATGATTTTCACAGCATTCTGAATGGCAGTGTGACACACAGAAAGCCAAACTCCACAGCTGACTGTAAGGTCTGTGGATGAACCACTGCAGCTCCTTCCACTGAATCACTGTGTCTCATGGATCTTCCCCAAAACCAGGTCTTACCAAGCCTGCAGCTCTAACAGCCACCCCTCTCTGCTGAATTTCAGATCAATAGATGCACAGATTTAGGCAAGAGTGTGGGGACTGAAGCACAAGCAAAGGCAGAACAGGTCAGCAATACTGTCCCTGCTTGTGACCAGGATTTTTCCAGCAGAAAGCAAGCTGGAGCTGCAGAGCATGGAACACGTGTGTTCCACAAAGTGTATTCCAGAAAGTGAGCACAAACACACAAAAGAGCAGTGCCCAGTTTGCAGCTGATTTAGCACAGCGCAGGGAAGAATACAAGAACTGGGCTGCACAGCCTTGCCAAGTCACATTAGGTGAATCAGTGCCCTCGCCTCTCACGCCACGAGTCCGGCGCCTCGCACGCAGCCTCGGCTGCCTCTCTCCTCCTCGGCCAGGAGAGAGCAAAGCACCCTCTGCAAAGTGCTGCCAGCAGGATTCATCCCCTGCCTATGCTAGATATGTGCCCAGAGCTCAGGACAGCGAGACACAAACACATCCTGCAGCAAACAGAACATAGGGTTGGATGGGCAGTACTAATTTCATTTCCAGCTTTCATAAATTTTTCGAAGCCAGTCATTTAAGTGCTCAGGTTGTTTTCTTTTTTTTTCTTCATGTCAGTTTTTGCTCCATTTTAATATATCCTCTTTAATTTCCTTTACAGCTAAGTACTGGTCAGAAAAAATGGCAGAAATTTCCCTTACCCCAGCTGTTGCAGGATCTAGTGCGGATTTCAAAACAGAACAGAACTGCAGCCTCCAGAAAAACTCCGGTGAACCATGAGAAGAGCATTGTTTGGGAGCAATTGGAGAGATAACTGCTCTCCTGATTTAACTCGTTTATTATCCCCAGTGTACAAAACAAGTAGCTACAGTAACATTATTACACTGAGAGGACTGAAAAGAATACAAAACAGAAAGCCTAATCTACATTTCTGATACGAGCTGTTCAGCAGCCTCAGCTGTATCACTGTGGGAAACAGTGGCACAATTTTACACAATCTGGCCTCATGAAAACTTTTTTTTGCACAGTGTTCAAAATAAATGGCCTTGCACTATGTAAGAGTAACCTAGATTAAGGTTAGTGAGCACAAAAAACTGAGCCAATAGCAGGCTGAGCTGTGCAGCCATGCTTCTCTCTACTCCTATTTATTCAACTTAATTCCTCCTGATTCTTCATATCTGTACATCTCTTCCCTCTCTTTGAGGTGTTCTGCTCTTTTTGAAAAGATTTCAGGGGAGGATCAAACAGAAAGGCAACCTTTTTTTACTCCTGTAATTAATTATTTGTGTGTTACTACAATTTCATACAGATCTCAGAAGCTGGGCTGAGTACAGTAAAGCCCAAGGTGGGAAGAAGAAACTATGTTATTTACAAAACTGCAGAGATGTTCTCCTTTCCCTGCTCACCTGTCCAACTAGCATTTTGCTTTTTAGTTTTATGAGTATGGCCTCAGCACATCAATACACGAGGAAACTTCCCAACCACAGGCTGCTTTTGGGAAGGGCCAGGATAGAGCCTTCCCTCACCCTGATGTCCAGCAGCCCAAAAAGATATCCAAAAAGCAAGCTGGAATAAATAATGGATAACTAGAAAACAAAACTCCCCATTTAAGATTTCTGAAATTAACAGAAACTTGGATGTGCACTTAGAAGTGAGAAAACAAGTCTGGAGTGGCCTGGGTCTCCTTACAGAATGCAGCTGGGGAGCAGAAGCTACCTGACCTGTCCAGGAACTCAGCTCTGAGGGCTCCTCAGCTCTCCTGTGCCACCAGCCTGTCAGGCAGCCTGCCAAGGGGCTGGGCAGGAAGGAAACCAGGGAGGCTTCCAAGAGCAAAAACATCCCACTGGAAAATTTCTGACTGCTCTAATAATGGCCCTACTTTGAGAGTTCGTCACAGAGCTGGCAGAAGGCAGGGAGACCCACTGCCTTCCCTGGTTAGCTCCTGGCTTCCTGTAGAAATTTCTTTCTACTCCAGACACACAGCACCAACTGAAGTAACCCTCAGGTAAGATGTTCATAAAACCCCTGTTCATAAATCCCCTGAACCCTCCCCGCAGCAAACGGCGTGGCTTTTCCCCAGAACGATGACAATTGTTAATTGACACCATTCAGGAGGTAACATTTTCTTTGGGAAGGCCTTTCCTGCTTTAGGCAACCACATGTACTTTTGGCAAGGTCTCCAGGCAAGCCCTGTTGGCAGCACACAGCCTTGTGCCTCGCTCGGAAAGACCGCACGAAAAACCAGCTCACTTTCCAGCTCCGATTCCAAGGCTTCGCAAACTTGGCAGGGCTCACAAGCTAATGTGGTCTGGCTGCAGGAATAAGTGATGCCTCCTAGGTAGCATCCCACAAACCTGCCCTGGAAATCCAACAGAAGGAGCCCTTTCAGCCTGCTCCGTGCCCGCTCCCAGCTCACCGACCTACCGCTCATTGCTCAGCGTCATCCTCGGAGGGTCCAGGTTGGGATTCTCCATGGACTCCATCTGGGGACAGCGTAGGAAGTAGTAGAGGGTGTGGAGGGCATCAGGGGACCAGGAGATGGGCTGCTGCTGCCGGGTTTGCCTCACAGGGCTCATGCCAGGCCGGATGGTGTTCAGGCACTGCATGTGGTGCATGGCTCGCGAGACCAAATCGCCTGCGCGCACACACAGGGAGAAAACACAAAATCATTTCTTTATTAGGCACCCACAACACTTTTAATCATGCTTCTTGAAGAAATCAAAGCTCTCACAGCTCAGAGGAATGTTTGCTGTGTGCACAGAACCTCCTCCACGAAGGCAGAGGGTGTCCTGTCCTTCAGGCTGCCACTCGGCAACACTTTCTTTCAAATACTAAGTTATCAGTTAGAAAACATGAAGTGCAACACCTCTCAGTTAGCACACATTCTTTACAGTGAGTTGGCTGGTTTACTGCTGGTGCTCTGCTCTTTCCAGCCACAAATACCGAATTTTTTTGCCAACCTACAAAAACTACTGATGTCTTTGTAAAATGTTCTCTGCCCAACCTGGCAGCGACAGTCTCACAAGGCAAAGGCAGTAGCACCAATACTTCACTCTCCTTTTTTTAGGAAGTTGCTCCCATTTCTTCCAACTGGGTCATGCTGTTCTACCCTCCTGCCCAGGCACTTGAGACAAATTAGTGACATTATGTTCAAAACAGAAACCTCTTCTTTGAGGGGTCTGCTGCTCCCATTCTCACTCCAGCTGCAGGTTTCTCCAGAAGAGCCAAGACCTGACTCTCTTATTAAAAAGCCAATCTTTATCATGCTGGCTGTCTCAAGCTGTGCCAGAAATCTGTCCCTGAGCATTATAAGAATCTCAATCCAGGAGGTCTCTGGGCTTCTCATTCCTCTTGGTTTTTGAACTCAAGCCAAGCTGTCGGAGCATGGTGGACCTGAGGAGGCCTTGACTAAGGTGACCTGGATCACACAGTTGCACTCAGAATTTTAGGACTGCAGATTTTTAAAAACTTCCCAGAGCAATGACCCAAAGTTGGTATTTTTGCAATAAGCTTGCTTTAGGCACAACCCTGTTTAATCTCCTTGTGTTGTGGTGCATTACAAACTCCAAAAAGCTTTAAAAGCTTCATATTTGAGTAGTGTGACTACCAATCAGTGAGCTAAATTATTACTATACTTAGCTAGGATATGTTTTTTCCTTGGGAGAATCTCTGCTGCTTTATGCTTCACAGTCCCCTCAAACTCTCACAGGAAACATTGCTCTATTGTGTCCAAAAGTTACAATACTGGGAAAGGATGGAACCGAAATAGTCGCCCCATCAAAAAAGCTGGCTCCTGGGAAAGCAACCTGAGTTTAGTGGTGCCACATATGCATTAGCAACACGTCCCTCTGAAATTCTTGGGAAGTCATTATTTGTTCATTTATATCTAAAAGCAATACACTAAATTTGTTAGTCAGAAGCCCTGGGGTTCTACCGTTACACAGGAGAAAGCCCCACAAAGCTACTGTATGTCTAAACATGACATTTTTAGTGGTTCAGACCAACGGGGTATTAAAAATCTCAGCTTGTAGTCTAAAGCCCTGCCACTCCTTTGTTGAACAGCACATTCAGCTTTAAGGACCCACTTCAGAATAATAAAAAAATCCTTCTAACAACTCTGCCTTTCCACTTCAGTAGCTCCAGGATCCGCACGTTTTACGAGAGCATCACGGATCCTCCAGCGCTGGTGCTAACACAGAAGTCTGCACAGTTTATAGCAGAAATGCATCTGGAATTCAAATTTTCAGCTCAGAATAACGTTCCTTCTCCTTTGCACACTCACTCTATTTTTCTGGCAATGGCCAGCAACGTTTTTGGTTTGTTTTTTTTTTTTTTTTTGAAAAAAAAAAAAAAAAAAGAAAAAAAAAAGGCAACTGTATCAGGAGAGCCATTCACTGGATGTACTGACCAAGTTGGCCAGGCAGGGATGGGGGAAGAGGGAGAGAGGAAGCTGTATTCAATTCCAGCCCCTTGCTACAAATGTTCTCTTGTGTTCCAGGATAAATAGAGGTGTGTTGAAGGAATTTGAAAACCTCAAACTACGGCAGGTTGCAAAATAAATGGTGAAACACACAAACTCCTTACTGGCCCTGGCATTCATTAGCATTCAGATGGTGCAGGCTAAGAAAGTGATGCCAGCAGAAACGTTGCAAGGGGGAAAGTAGACCAGGAAAACACAAATCATTTTTGTTTACTTTAAAGGGGCTTTGTGAGTACTCTAGGAATGGAACATTTCATTTGGTCAGCTGTAAAAAAAAAGGGTGTTGAACAAGTTTTTGTGAGCAGAGTGCTCTCAGATTTTCTTTTTCCTTCGCTTTTTGTTTTTTAAGTAACCAAAAAGCTTTTCCTTGAATATCCCAGACATTTCCACGGCAGAAACACTAACCAAAAAAACGCTCTTTGCTGTCTTTGGGAGGTTTGCTGTGCTTCACAAATGCACATGACAGCCTCCAGAGGCATCTGGGAAAGAGCATCCAACTTCAGCTGGCAGTAACTTCTCTACCAAAAAAAAAACACCACCAAAAAACCAAAAGAAGCACCTCTCACACCTCTCCAGGTGATTTAGACATTAAGCAGACTAATGAAACCAGCTGATTTTCATAAACAGCACCACCAGATGATTACATCTCACCCAACACTAAATGCTGCTCACGCTGCCAACAGTGGCAGCGCTCCTGCTGCCCCTCAGCAGCGGAGGAGGGATGGGCTCTCGTGCCCTGCTGCAAGAACCCCATGGTGGATTAGAGGATTCCATCCCAGACTTACTCAGTTCCGAGATGCTCCCGACGCAGGTGGCCAGCAGGGACTGCTCCAGGGTCCGCAGCTCCAGCTGCGCGTAGGCGTCGGCCCGGCCATCGCTGCACACCGAGCCGTCGTGGTAGGGGCTGAAGTAGGCAGGGAGGGACAGCACACCTGCGACAGAGCACACAGCACACCTCTTACAAATCAGCCCACACTTTGTGTGCAAAGGCAAATCCCTCCAGGAGGGATACAGAACTTGCACCTTTCTCTGGGAATTTTTGAACGGTTCAAAGGAAATCAAACAGTGCTGTGAACACTGCTGGAATGGCTGAAACAGGCTCCAGGGAGTAAGGCTGGATGTTCCTACAGCCTTTAAGAGCTGGAAACAAATTGGAGTCGAGATAAAACTACATGAAAAGCTTTGGTTAAGTCTCTACTCTTGTTTATACAACAACAGGGCTGCACACACGCGGCTTGCTGCTGAACAGCTGTATGCAGATCCCCAGATAGAAGGGCCTGATCTGGAGAGATGTGGAATATAGCCTGGAGTCCACCTCATCCCTGCAACCCTGCAAACAAAACCAGGGGCTGTGCCAGCCCTTTGAACCTGCCAAGCAGTTTCAGGTGCTCAGACTGTGGTTTCTGCATGTGCACGCCTCTGGATGCGCCCAGCAGTTCTGAGGCTGCCTGAATTTTCATCTCTGTAAATGACCCCATGTGAGAGAGAGAGATTAGGAAGGTAATTACACTGCACACATATGTTTACCACGCACATCTCCTCTCCATCAAATGCACAGGACCTGATTGCTCTGTGTGGCACAGAGAAAAGGGGGAATGTGACCTCTGGAGTGGATGTGAGGCAGGGAGGAGGGTGTGTGACAGGCTGGGCTGGGAGAGTGACCTGCCCTGTCCTGTGGCACCCTGGGGTAGATCTGGTGCCACTGCATCCACAGGGCAGGTGGACACCAAAAAGCCACCTGCAGTCACTCAGCCATTGTTCTTGTGCCCTCCCTACTGCCCCGTTTTTAATTACAGATCCATCCCACAATTCCAGCAGCACCTCCTGGCCCATATTTTCCCTGATTCTAGACAAGGGCACTCAGAGCAGCCACGACTGCCTGTGCTCTTAGCCTGCTGTATCCTGTATTTCTGCTTTTTAACTTTGATCCCCAGCAATAGAGTGCAGCTCAGACCCACGTTTCCTTCCACCCTCACCTCCTGACCCTGGCTCAGGCTGGGATGTGGAGATCCTTTACTCCTGTGGCAATGACCTCCTGTCACATAGGTGCTGGATATTGTTGCCCAACAAAACCCTGCAACTTATTGTGCAAGACCTTTTGTTTCTTTGTCTTGATGTTTTCTTTTGAGATTTTATGCTGGATTGATCTCTCCTACCCTTTTCACATCCTCTTTGCATCCTGCTTTGTGGCAAAGCCAAGGGCTGTATCAAAAACTTCCTGGACATGATGAGAATAAGGGAATGATTTATCCTGTTGTGCTTCTTCACTGTACATCACTGTTGGTTAATGGAGAACGCTCTGCCAATGCCCTCTTAACCTGAATAATTAGGAAGTTGAGGCTTTAAGAGCTACCAGAAGCCATGCATGCAAACTAGGAGAGCTTTGCTTTAAATACACTATACAGAGCCTAAGCCACTTCCTTTTCCATGCCAAAGCTATGAAAGGATGTTTGAGAGACATATGGATTGAATTTATGGCAGAGGGAGAATGAAAACAGCCTGATTTGTCAAAACTTTCAAATAGAGGCATATAATTCTACAGAGGCGAAAACAGAAACTGGCAGCTCCACTGCTGAGCCCGGCAGAGGGAAAGGAGTGGGGCACATTTTCTCTGCCAGCCCCTTTCAGTTGGTTCTGTTTTCTAACAAGGAATTAAAAATAAAGATTTGCAGAATGCTTTGGCTCGCAAAAGGCAACACTATTTTCTCAGTTTTCCAGTTCACAGTTTGTCAGGTGATGCTTGGAAACGGGGAGGATTTATTTACCTTTGGAAAAATGACTAATCCAAGATAGCTATGGACAAGATTTTTGCTGTCACCTGCCTTGGCAGAGCTGAGGAACATCCTTTAGGCACCAGAGAGGAATAAGGAACTCACCAAGACTTTGGCCATGTGCCAAAGCCCAGTGATGCCACTAGGGATTTTCCCTGGGAGAGGGGGATGAATGACACACAGATTCCCAAGGCTCCCCACATCTGGCAGGTCTCCACAGGTACAAGCAGGCCTGGGAATGAGGACACGCCTCCCAACACTGATTTTGGGACACTGGGAAGCAAAACAGAAATGTACCACACAACTGTTCTATCTTGCAGCACCCTAATCTTGGTTTCCTCTCTGATCCACTCCTAGTAACTCTGTAGAGCTGGAAAAGCATCATTGTTGCTCCTCAGATAAGAGATTCAGGCACAAGGACATCTGCAGTCAAGCTTTGCCCAGTGATGTTTTAAGTAGGAACAGGACTTAATCTTTAATACCAATTAAAAACCCCCTTTTTTGATAACAGGCCTTGTGCTGATTATTTGTATCCCAAACTATGGTTCTTGCTCTCCTACTCCCCAAATCATGGCATTTTCAGTCTACAGGTGTTAAAATGGTATAAACCATGGGTAGTTTCTGTCTGGCATTCACAATCCTGCATTTTCATATTCCATGGCAACACTGGTTTTAATAACGACAAGCAAGATAAGCAAAACTGCAACTGAAATAAATCAATCCAGGTCAGAATACTCTCAGTTTGATATTCACCTTTATTTCCTGATTTTCCAAACTGTGTTTTTCCCACAAAACAATGTGACAACACATAATTACTGTGCAGGAATGAACCACTTGGGCAGTATTTTTAATTAAGATTTTAAGTACAGGATCCAGGCCATGGTGGAGCTAAGGAGAGACTAAATTCAAGTGTGGCTTAGCTCAAACCTCAGGAGCAGCAAGAGCTCACAAGTCACCTCTGGAACGGCCTGATTCTCAATTAAAGCATGGCTGGCTAACAATTTTTTCCTGATCTTTCCATAGCTTTTGAAACAGCAGCTGGAAATAAAGCAATATTTATTCTGCCTCAGTTAAATATGAAACCTGTTCACGAGCACTTGCTGCCAATGCTCTTAAAAGGCAGTCACGACTGGGTGAATTCCAGTTAAGCAGTTCCTTAAACTCAAATTATTCTGCTTGCCTAAAGAGTTTGAAATTGTTGTCTGTAATCTGATGCTTTTTAATAGCAACTGAAAATGTTTCCAGTCTGAGCAAGATCCAGGGAAAAGTCTGTTCACACTCCTGGACATCCTTCTGCTTTAAGAGGTGCAGCAGCTCTGCAGAGAGCTTTGGCTGTAAAGTGACAGCTCCCCCGAGCAGGGCTGGGCAAAGCTCTTGTGTGGTTTCCAGCATGTGCTGGAACACCTCTGCTTTGGAGACAGGCCGGGAGAGTTGGGAATGTTCAACCAGGAGAGGGGAAGGGTCCAGAGAGAACCCTAGGGGCTCCAAGAGAGCTGGAGAGGAACTTTGGACAAGGGCATGGAGTGACAGCACAAAGGAGAATGGCCCTAAACTGAAGGAGGGTGGGTTTAAACGGGATGTTGGGAAGGAACTTTTTACTACATGGGTGGGAAGGCCCTGGCACAGTTTCCTAGAGAAGCTGTGGCTGCCCCATCCCTGGGACTGTTCAAGGCCAGGTTTGACAGGATTTGGAGCAACCTTGGTGTATGGCAAGCTGTTCCTGCCCATGGCAGGGGGTTTGGAACTAAATTATCTCTAAACGTGCCTTCCAAGCCAAACCACTGCCTGATTGTATGACTCCCCAGGCTGGGCAGTCAGTTCAGTTCCTCAAGCAGGATAATTCCTGTAAGAAACCCCAGGTCTACCTCTGAATGTCCTCATAATTCAGAGGCTGGCATCAAATTCTGTTATTTTGCTCTCAAGATACAGGCAAATGCAGACCTTTCCCTGAATTTTGCTCTGAGATTGGAATGTTTGACGTTTCAACTACCCATGGCCCCTTCACAGCTCAAACCATTTGCACGCCATGGTTGTGCTAAAGGACTTGCCATCATTTTTACCTTGTTGTAATGGTTTTCTCTGGGCTTTCTCCAGTCTGGACCCTTGATGTTGGCAGACAGCTTCCTAGAGATTAACTCATCAGCAATTTGATGGCTTTCAAACACTTCTATGATGTCGAGAGGTTAAGATGGGGCCACTCACAAGTGGCAAAGGGCCAAGGAGTCTTGGCTGGAAAGCACTTGAATTCTGCTGTCTGGGATTCCTCATGGAAATTGCCCAGGGTACTTGATTTCCTTATTTCAGAAATGCACTGGCTCTGCTCATGACAGATTAGGCAAAGAATCAGGAATATAATTAGGACAGGGATATACACCATAAACTACTGACATGGAAAACCTGCTTTTTTTAAAAATAAACCTAGCAAAATGCATGGGGTAATACAATGTGCTATTTATACCTAAACACTTCCATAAAACAAATCACAACAGTAGGAAAAAAAGCACCTATTTGGCCAAACCAACTAGACAGCCCTTGGAAAATTCAAAATCATCTCTATACATTATAAATTGCTGCTAAAATCCCCATGTGTGAAACAAGGAGTCCTGTGAGTATGCTTGAAAAATGCATTAGGAAACCAAGCAGGAATCCCTACAGCAGCGTGCTTTTGTAATGTTCGGCTTGGGATAAATTCTGCAAGAAACATTCTGGGGGGTGGGAATGATGGCTGATCCCTGTGAAGTGAAATTCTGGAAGGCCCAAGTTTTGAAGGCAGACGGTGACGATCTGACTGTGCTGGAGTTGCAAAATCCCACTAATTCCAAGGGAGCCGGAGGAAAGCTCAGCCAAGCGCAAGTGCAGTTCCCACGTTGGAACGTGGCCATGACATCGGGACGGCTGTCACCTTGCACAAAGTCCTGCCATTCCTCATGGCCAGGAGCATTCAAGGCTCTCCTTGTTCTCCCTTCCCCGTTCTCCCACACCACACAATGCCCTGCAGTTCCCTCTTGCCATTCAGTTCCCAGTGTGGAGCACCAGCAGGAATTAATGCCAGTTCCTGGAGCTCCGTTTTCTCCTTGCTGACCTACCGCGGCTATGAAAGCTCAACCCCTCTTTATTTTATGAAATGAGATGGGATCATTTTGACAGAATATAAACAAATCCCTCCACAAAACAGCAACCAAAGTGTTCCTGATGGAGCTCCCTCAAACTTTAAACACATCAGGCTCTATAATCAACTGCAGCCATGTTATGGATGGCGAGAGAGGCTTGTGATCAGGGAACAATGCACCTAATTGCTCATATATAGGAAAAAAGTGTGGCTTCTGCTAGAAAGCAGGCAGGCATCTCTCCCAGTTTGTCAGCAGTAAGAAAAATCAAACACAGTTTCCTATATCTGCATCCACATTAAACAGTAATTCTGTAATTGGAAACAGGAGTAGAAGCAGAGGAGGGAGGAGCTGCAAGTGGAGAAGATTTTAAAATTTTCTGCAAGTGCTACCCTGGATCTCTCCATCAAAGAGCTGATGTCCTAAGGGGACACTTCTGGACACCTCAGAGTCACACAGCCCTCAGTCTTGGTCCTACTGCTCAAAGAGACAATATTCTCTCCAAATTAACAAAATACAGTTTTCCTGGACTTCAGGAATGTTATCAGAGAATGAGCCGCCTTCACGCTCACAGTCTTCCTGTAGCTCAGTGTTAACAGGTATTGCTCAAGTTAGGTATCAAAATAACCCAGGAGAGACTTATAAAGCACTCTCAAAATTCAGCACTCTTTCCTCCTGGGGTGCAGGTCACTGCAGAACTGGAAGTCTAAAACGCAGGGAAATCCACAGAGCACACAGCCAGGGAAAGGGCAGGAGCCGGTGGACCATCGCTAAAAATGCCTCCCTAGTCCTACAAAACTTCCTGTGCCTGTCTTCATCCCACACATTTTGCTTCCCTTTTGCTATGAAAATGGTGGAATTGGACAAAGGTAGGAAGGATCTGTATTCCATTTGAATCCAGCTGTGATATATGGGCTTGCAAATGACTATAAAAGTAGGAGAAAGGCCTTGGTTTAATACCGAGTCAGAATTTACTGAGTCACTAATCCCACTTCCATATCCCTGTGGTCTTCTGGACAACCACTAACCTGGCCTGGCCCCAAGCATTTAATTGAACATAAGCACAAGGGAACATATCCTGGGCTTGCATTGTCATAACTGCCAAAAAACACAGCACAACGACTGTCCTCGTTCCCATTTCCGAGACGGAGTAACGCAGGCAAAAGGAAGAGAAGCAACCACCAAACTCCTGCACCAGAACCAGCACTTGGCAAAGCCCAAACCTCCCAGTTCAAATTCTCAGTATGAAACTGGGCAGCACAGAGCCATTGCTCCCTGTTCAAAATTCCCAGTTCAAATTCCCAGGATGAAACTGGGCAGCACAGAGCCACTGCTCCCACAACCTGGATCCAGAGATTGGAAATAAGTGGAATAACTATGTGGCTTTAAGTCTAGGTTTGTAGAATTATGCTTCCTGTTTTATATGTCCTAATAAAAGGCCTTTGGGGATATAATCTGTAAATATAAACTGTAAATGCTTCCTACTATTATTACTTCCTACAACTACTTCTCAAGAGGAGCGTGTGTGCTCAGATGTCAACAAATACATCCCTAAAACTCGGCTGATCCTTTTGGAATTTTGTACATGTGATTTTCCAGGCATTGGCTCTTCTATGCAGGGCCCAAGGGCAGGCAAAGACCTGTGCTACACTGTAATATCAGTGTTAAAAAATCCACCAATTATGAATAAATCCATGCTTCCAGGACTCTTATTTTCAGGATCCAATATGGCACACTAAAGAGAAAACCCCATACTGGGTTAGAAATATCAATGAAAAAACAGTTTTATGAGGAGTGGTATAAATAGATTATGAAAACTGTGAAAGAAATAGAAAACCAGAGTCCTGTGCCAAAAAATTACTGTGGTCCAAGAGGCTGAAGACTTAGAATTCCCTACTTGTGTAAACCCCGACCAGTTTGAATAATCTCAGAGTCTCAGTCTGCTTATCTGGAAAATGAGGATATTGCTTAATTCCTGGTAAGGGTGGTATGACAGCAGCAGTGTTCTTGCTTCATTTCTCATCCTCAACTTACTCCTTCATGCTGCTCAACATTTAGCAGTGTCCCCATTTCCCATATGTGCCAGTAGCACATTTTTTGCCCCTTACCAACATCCCTTTTTTCATTTACAAAGCCCTTTTAACCTTCAATAAGGCTCCCCAAGATGCAGCTACTTCTGAGATGAAAGTACAGATTTTATGACAATATTTAATTGCACCTCAGCAGAACTTATGACATCAGAAGAGAAGCTTTACCCAACCCTGAGAGGGTTAAGGAAAGTAAAATTATTTTTTAGGTGCTTTTACAGTAAAATCAGCTTCATGTGGTGTAAGCAGTGGGACTGCAGCAACTGCAGGCACCAGCTCGAGCCCTCATACCCTCCACAATACCCTTTTCTAATCCATTCCTTATTGTTCACTGTCCTTCCTGTAATCTGGCCTTTGAATCATGCCCAGTTCCCCAGATGTGCTCTGAGTAAGCTCTTTGTACATCCCATAATGACCTCTCTTTGCTTGCCTTCAATTCTTCTATTTATACATCCCATGATCTGTATGCTTGCCAAACAAAGAGGATAGTAAATTTATATCCTCAGCCACTCCCAGTTCCTTTTCTTAGGGAATGTCAAGACCGGGAATCTGACCAGGGAAGTACTCCAGAATAATCCAGTGCAATCCCTTCTAAAGTATTCCAGAGCAATTTTTGGGAAGAAATTACCACTGCATAGCTGCTTCTTTAGACAGGTGAGTCCTTGCCTGATAAAATCTACCCTCCTTAGCCTCTCCTGGCTGTTGCAAGCCATTAAAATCAGATTTCAGAAACCATGGTCACTTAATAATAAACATCAAGACTACAATTACATCAGTTAATGACCTAAAATATCAGAGTGTCATAAGGGCTGATTACTCTCAGTTTATTTTTAAAAAGCCACGAGGAAATAGGAGCTCAGAAGTAACATACTGCTCCTAAAGGAATTTTTTAGACAACTCAGAGCCTGTCTCCTTTAGCTGTCAGCAACAGCAGCTTGGGCTTTGTCAGGGAGAAATATGCATCTGTCACTCAATATGAAATTGAAATTTTATCTAAGAGAAACACAGTGCAGTGCTGAGCCCGTGAAGTCTGACCTCAGGAGGGCAAGGCTTGGAGGCTCCCCAGGATGAGCACATTCCTACCCTGCCTGCAGACAAAAATGATTCAGCTTTGGAGTCACCGGCCAGACAGCACAAAACTTGGGGCGGGTGCATGGTGAGCAGTTCAGGAGAAAAGAGCCAGCACCATTGTAGATTTGATACCTCCAGTTTAACCTTCAGTATTATTTCAGCACAGCAGATTGCTCACAGCAGCATTTACATGCATGAGTAATTCATGAATCACTAACTTTGTAATTTTTCACCCCAGCTCTGCCCACAGCCCCATATTAGTGCAAGCTTTTGGGACAAGACAAACACAAAAAGCTTCACCATCCTGATAACAATGTTTGTGTTTGACAAGCACCATAAGGCAGGGTTTGCTCTCCAAGAGTATTTTGATAGCACTAAAGACCAGCAGCAATTCTTGCCCAGGACAGAAGCTATGCCTCTCTCAATTTTCATTTCCTCAAACAAACACTTGGAAGTATTTGGCAGTTTTCCCCCCAATACAGCTGATTAGTCTCTTACTAATGACAGTATTTTGCAACTTTCTGCTTCCTCACATCAAAGCATCCTGGAGATCTTGTCAACAATGACCAATTGTTTAGACACTCAGAAGTGAAGCTGAGGAATTCCACTTACTCACCAACTGATCAGCATTACCCTCAATCTGAAAGATCTGCAACACTTGAGCCCATTTCTCGCACTGTGTGTGGCACTCAAAGACCATCTCATACCATCCACATTCATGCCTGGCTTCCTTCCATGACGTCTTGCTCTGGTTTCAGCACCTATTTTACCCCCTGCTTCTGCATCTGAATTCCTCTTTCTTGTCCCCCATCACCTCTTCATTGTCATCACACTCGCACTCAGGGTCCAACCTTTCCAAGGCTCCACACCAGTCCCAAACGAGAGCAGATCCAACATCTATTTTTGAAAGTGCCCTTCAGGGGTGGCAACACTGTAAGAATTTGGCAATATTTGTAAAGCTGGCAGGCAAAAGAAAAAAAAAAAACAACCAAACCCAACTGTACTACAAGGCTCTGGCCTGTCTCACTATTGCACAAGTGCCAAGTGCATTTCAAAGTCTAAGTCTCTTGGTTGTAGCCATTTATAGTTTGTATAAAAAGCATAACTTGTACACTTCCATTAGAGCCCTAAATATAACTGCCCTGAGCAAGTACTCGCTGCTCAAACAGGACCTCTTTGAATTTTGTTTCCAAAAGAATGTTGCTGCCACTATATTATTTACAGACATTTACATTAAGATCTGAATACTTGGTCAGGAAACCACTCTGATTAATGGATCCCCAACATTGTTTTATAACCAAAGAAAACCAGCATTTTTATTTTAAAACAGTAAATTTTTTGCATAAGCATAAAAAGCAGCAGTTCTCAGGATGGCCACGGTTCTTTGAAGAATTTGGAAACGCAACCACATGTTCTGGGTTTTTAACACAGCATCTGTGTAGGGGATGAAAATTAGAATCCCAATCTTGTATTTTATTATAAAAATACACTTTGATATCTCTATCACAGCCGTGCAGCAGATCCATAATGGATTCAAACATTCAGCCCAATTGATTTTGACAGCCTGCTGCTGTCTCAGGGTTTTCCTGCATGGGACTTCCAGTTACCCCATTTCATAGCATGCAATTATTTTCCTGACACTTGGAACATTGTTATTTGTGGAGGTGAAATGAAGGAAAAAAAAAACCCAAACATTTTTCATCATTTCAGGTAAAATGATGGAAAAACAGGGAAAATTGCCTCACAGCAGAAGAAAGTGAAATTAAAACAAAAGAACTTTTTAGAGCAAGATTCTTTAACTGACAAAAGCTGCACAGTTGGAAAAAACTTCTTTATTTTAACGAACAATCACAGTGTTATCTTTGTTCATAAAACTACTGTAGTCATTAAGGTACAAAATAAAACCTCTATTTTCTATTTTGTGGGTTCTCTGTTGTTTTAAATTATGATTTTCTCTCTGAGGGCAATGTGGATCATCTCCACTGCTGCGAGGCAGAGATGCACAGCATGGAAGGACTTGAAAAGCAAAGGTCCATCCCACACAAATAACCCCATCTCACAGAAGTAATCACTTTTTGGATCCAGCTGTTTGTCTGCAACCACTATATCCCAGCAATATTAATAGCTTTGATTATTGTCAAGGGAAAAAACATCTTAGAAGGCTTTTCAGATTTGTCATGGAATAAAGCAAAAGGCAGAACCATAGCAGAGACAGATTTGGGGAGGCTCAACTGTCTAAGAGTGCTTTTTTTGGTTCTTTTCACCAAATCATTGAAGTGATAGCTCAAATAAGAGACTGTTCTGTTAAAAAAGGACAAACTGGTAAAGGCTAAAACTGGGCTGCCCTGCAGCTCTACTTATGGGTGGAAACAGACTGGAATAGGAGATAGGGAACATCACTTGGAACTAACACAGAAACTTATTTGGAGTTCAAACTGTACTTCAGAACAATCTTTTCCTCCAGAAGTAATACAATTATAACAACAAGGAAGGGAAAGGAGCACATAGAAGACTCAGAGAGGCTGGAAATAGATATATGGAAAAGGAACAGGAAAAAAACCCCAAACCCTTAACATTCCCTGATGGAAGAAATCAGTGAAAGAATGGAAAACAGTCCTATAAATAAGAGCAAATTCTGCACCTTTACCTTGGAAATATTTTATTTTTCCTCAAAATTATTGAGGAACGTGTGACACTGTCTTTTAACCTCCAGGATCATTTGTCTCCCTTTCCCTCATCCCATTCCCTGAGAAGTGGCACAACAAACAAAGGGTGATTGAGCAGAGCTGGACATGCCTTGGCCCTGTGCTGATGGAACTTGATACCCACTGTAGCTGTGTGGGCAAAGTCATTCAGCTTCCAATACCCCTTCCCAGGCAAATTTCAAGATCACCATAATAAGATAAAAAAAAATAAATGTCTCAATTTTTTAACACCCTGCTTTGAAACCTGAAGTTACCTTGGGTGTGATTTGGGTGCTTTTTTGCTGTTTTATAGTTCTTCAGGGCAGAATAATCAGACAAACAGAAAAATGTAGCAGTCTCCTTACTACCTATTTTCAAGATGATCTTCACCTTCCTGCCCTGTTCTTCCTAATAAATCACTGATTTACTGTTAGGGCCCTGCAGGCTCAACCATTGCTTCTTCATCTCAGTGGGAGCCAAATGATGATTGAGATGCCAATATATTAGGCTGGTCTGATTCAAAGCAGGGTAAGGAACAAAGCATTTGTGCAGAGCGAAGATAAATGAATATAAATCAAGTGCTAAGCCATTTTCTGTGATGGATTAGCACCTTTCTTTGACCCAATAATGTCAAGGGGTCTCCATGCTGACAGGAACTAATGTGGAAATCTGCGCTGTGCAAAGCCAGGAGGAATCCTGATGTGCAGCTGCACTGCTCCTCTGTTTGCATTTTGCTCTCGCTCAGGTGTGAGCAATCCATCTCCTCCATCTCCCCTTGGGAAATGTCACCACAGTGCCCACCAAAACTATCTCTAGAGTATAAAAGATTTCTTTTATTCTGACTTTCTGCCTGTAATCCCATTCTTATCAGTAAACCAGCAGGTCATACATGGTACCTCGGCAAGGACTGGATGGAAAAGCTTTCTCAGTATCTCACAGAATGGGCTGGAAGGGATCATCTCAAGGGATCCTCTCATTCCAACCCCCTGCTGTGTTCATCTTCCACTGTCCCAGGTTGCTCCAAGCCCTGTCCAACCTGGCCTGGAAAAATTCCAGGGACGAGGCAGCCACAGCTTCTCTAGAACCTGTGCCAGGGCCTCAGCATCCTCACAGGGAAAAATTTCTTCCCAATATCCCATCTAACCCTGTCTTCTGTCAGTGTGAATCCATTCCCCCCGTCCTGTCACTTTAAGCCCTTGTCTAAAGTCTCTCTCCCTTCTTGTAGCTCCCTCCAGGTACTGGAAGCTGCAAATAGGTTACCCCAAGCCTTCTCCCTGGTATCTGATATTGCCAAAGTACAAAACTATACAAAGCCAGCAGCAAAACCCACACATTTGGATCAAATCTGGCAACTGCAATTTTGCCAAAAACATATGTCAGGGAAAAAACATTATTGTACGCAGAGAAAAACTTCAGTGGGAGTCGAGGCCAAACCTCTCAGTTCTGGCCATGTGCAGTAGCTGGAGCTGTACTGTATTATATTAAAGAGTGGTTCAAGTGCACTGCATCACTGGCTGGTGGCAAAGCTGCAGGGTTTGAGAGCAGGAAACGCATCCAAGCCCTGCAGCTATTGCAGCTCCCACCATTGGCATTTCCCAGATGCAAAAGTCGTGTATGACTTGCCCAAACCAAGACAAGAGTGAAGCTTGTCCTGTGTCTGTGACATGAGCCTGGACACTTGGCTCTGTGAAAACGAGGGTTCTGTGCCTGGGCTGCTCTCCCAGCTCACTCTGGATCTGAGACAGCCTGGGAAACTCAAATTCCACAGGTGAGTGGCACTTGTTTAACCTGCTGCAGACTGAGTCACCTCTCACCCTCTCTGATGAAAGACCATCGATATTATGTGCTCCAGGCTGGATTCCACCCTCTTGTCTCCACATTACACTGATAAGAGGCAATATCTCAGACACCCAGGGCATTAAAAATGAGCTGAAGATGCTCTCATTACCACCTACATTGTTTTAAATTTCCAGTGAACTACATCCTAAGTGAGAGCAGCCCTGCTCTTTGTCCCAAGCTTTGTGTTCCTGGCTTTTGTCAATATTCTCCCTCAGCAGGATCAGCTTTGGCTATATCAATTCCCTGCCTCAGTGTAAGCACTGTATAAACACATAAATGCAAGTGCAGACATAAAAGGGCAGTGGGGAAATGTTTGGGGGCAAAAAAGGATGGGTGAGACTGCAGCACCCCCGATTTAGTTCAGCTAAAACTGGCACCAAATCACATCACCCTGCCAGTACCACCACATCTTGTAGAAATAACAGAAACTGCTGAAATGCTGAAAAATTCATAAATTAAATAAAACCTCTTAAATTTAATCTCTTCTACTTTCAGAGAAAATACTAAAAGACTTACTTTTAGAAGTCAATAGAAAACTTCTCCACAGTTTTGGCATTCTGAAGCAAACGGAATTTGCCAAGTGCAAGAAGTTGTTTATAAGAAAAGAAACAGAGAATTGGAAGTAGTTCCAGAAAATTTATTATGACCCACCTGACTGAAGCCAAGAATATTACATCAGCCCAGATAGCCTGAGAACTGGAACAATATTGCTCTCAAATTAGCAAGTTGCTGGTACCACCGGCAGGGAGAAATGGTTTTGCAGGAGGTCTGGGTTCTCTCCTCAGCTCTGATGGGCAAGGCTGCTTCTAAACTCACTCCCTGTGACCAGAAACAAAGGATTTCTTCTCTTTATTCCTGAGGTTGGTTGGATGGGGAAATGGTTTTTTGTTTTTACAACATCTTAAGATTCTTAGGGCAGTGAGCATCTCTTAGTAAGGCCTCCAGAACTCTCTGTACTCCACATGAGCTTTCTTGGTTCATGCTGAAACAGGAATGACTACAAGGTAAATCCAGCCCAAAAGCCACAGAGCCCCTGGTGCTGATGGGGAGTTGGAATTAAGTATATTGCCAGCAAGCCAAGGAATTCTGTGGTGCCACGTTCAAACAAGGAAAGCACAGCACAGGCAAAGAGGTCAGCTGACACTTAAGTAATTCAAAGATCATAATTAGAGAACACCTCTGCAATATTTAGACAATTTCCCTCCAAAATAAAACACAGCACGGAGCAGCTACAACATGACAGCTCATCCAACAACTTTCTCTTCCTCTCCCACTGCAATCAAAGCCTGAGTGTTCCCCACTGCAGCTGCAGGGTGATTTCTCTCATTTAGCAGCTCTGATAAATTACCTATTTTATAAGAGTCTAAGAAGCCAAGACTCATAAACTCTCTGATGAAGCTGGCATGACATCATTAATTCTGAAGCAGCACTATAGATGCCTTTTATCTTGAAGCATCTAAAAGAACTTTCTTATACATTAAACAAGGTGGTTCATCAGCAGTGCTTCCTGGAAAGAGCCTTTCTCTCCCCTCACACTGGAGCATTCTGAGGGAAAAAGGTCTGAAATGAGGTTCTGAACATTCAGTTCTTACAATGGTGAATCCTCTTTAACAGCTCCAGTAATCTCCTATTAATCTCTCACCACATTCTGGGGCAAAAATATAATCATCTCTAATCCTTTGGGGCTGGGGGAAGTTCCAGGATACAACCCTGAACCAAAAGCACATAGTGCCTGAGCTAAAGCTTTCAGTACATGATCCCAGGATGAAGAGGCTCCCTCCAAGTTATCAGCATATCCTGACCCAAAACCTCCATGAATACCATGGGTATGCCCAGATGGAAAAATGCTACTTAAACATTGACTCAAGTAAGAACTACATTGCATCCAACCACAGAGAGCTCAGTTCCTACAAGCTTGGTCACATCATCCATAAGACCCATGTTAGGTCTAAATCATACCATAGTTCATATTTTATGTGATTTTTTTTATCTATAAAATACATAAACCACATAAGCAAATAGCTAATGAAAAGCAGAATGCAGGAAATTTTACAGGGCAAACAGAGGTCATCTGTTTCAAAGATGTTATGTTGTCATTTGTGTTTCTGCTGCCAAATGTCTTCTCCATGAATAAAAGAGCATTTGTTGCATCAGGTTTCATTCCCAATTTCACTTTCTGAATTTTGTCATGAAAAAGGAAATGCACTTTAGATACATCAGCATTTCTCTTCTCCTCACCACTGAGGAGGAAAATCACAGGGGGTTGGTGGCTATTTGTTTGTTAGGGTTTTTGTTTGTTTTTATCCACACCTGCCTGAAATCTGAGGTGTGGATTTCAAACTAACACAAAAAGCTGTGAAGGAATATTTGAGCCTACTACACAAACACAGTATTTTGTCAAAATTAGGTTCAGATTTAGGCCTCACTAAAGACATCATCATCACCACTCTCGTTTCAAACATGGTTAAAAAGCTGAGGTTTGGGTCTAACTGGAGCCTTTAGGAACTATTTCCATCTCTGCACTTCTTAGGTAGGAAGGAAAAGGTCTCTGAATTTATTTTCATGTAACAGTCTGAAAAAACAAACTGACAATTCCTCTTTTCTTCTAGGATGCAATGAATAGACCCAAACCCCTCTTTGCAGAAACACTGTTTTATGGATTTGAATCGCCTTGGCCCTTCCTCCTTTTAAAGCAGTTTGAAGTTTTAAACAATACCTGGTACAAAGCAAAGATCCATATCACTGTCTTTGTTTTCCAGCAGGAGAAACAGAGGCACAGCCCTCAAAGCCCTTGGAAACTCAGTGCCCAGGAGGTCAGGGAAAAGGGTGGGAGAACAGAAGGGGTTATCAATAACTCTTTTCCTGTTTGCACATCTTTGGTGACCACATGGCACCTGGTGCCATGTCCAGGTGAAATCCATCTCTACAAGCAGATTTATGAAATATCCTCCATGGAACCTGCCTGACAGCCTAAAAGTTCAAGGCATTTCCATATGGATATGGTTTATTCAGTGTCTTCAGCTGGGAGGTACAAGAGAAAAATAAATCATTGCAGTGCTAGCCTACATCAGTATTGTTTTAGTTACCCTCTGGCTTGTTTTCTTTATGTGCCCTTTCTCTCGAGGGACAGTGCCAACAAGACATGCACCTCTACCTAAAAGCAATGGAAGAGTCTGGAAGGAATGGGCACATTCACTCTGCCACTCTCCTATTTTCTCCCTTTGTTAAACAAGCACCCCTGTTTTGTTTCACTGCTCCTGTGCACCAGGCTAACGGCTTCCAAGCTTTTTCCACAACAATATCCAAAGCCCTGTTCCAGCACAGTGTTCTGGATGGTTTTTCCAGTGCACACACATATTCCCCCAGCTGACTTCTTTCATTTCCAAGTTATTGTACCATTAGAATGACAAGATGAGATTTATTGCACAGCAGAAGTATCTTAAATAACCCAGAGAGGCGCTGACATTCCCAGCTCTGGATGGGGCCTGTGCAAACCCCTCTCCTGCTGGAAGGACAAGCTGAGATCAGATTGATGTGGAGGTTTTCAGCAGGGAATGATTAAAAATTTAAAAAAAAACTGGGGGAGGGAAGGTATTTTGAAGAAAAACTTCTCTATTCTCAGAAGAGAAGGACAGCTATTTTTGAGGCAATATTAAAAACCCTAAGCCTGTGCTGAAACAGAGATTGGAGTGGGAAAAGCCTTCGGAGGCTGGAAAGGCAACAGTAGGTTTAGTACACAGCTCCTGGGACCCAGCAGCAGAAATACGGAACTTATTCCAGTCTGCCACTAAATCATGTGGCTAAGGCATTTCCCTCAGCTTTCTCATCTGTTTAACAGTTCCCAACCCTGCTTCCACAGACCCTGCCTCTGCATTGCGTTTTCCCGATGCTGGAAAACGCTCCGAGATGCGAGGAAGGAAGCGGCAAGGCAAGACAAAAGCTCTCAGTCTGCACAGGGGAAAAGCTCTAAACTGAACACTAAATTCCTGATCCACTGAGAGCAAAGCTGAGCATTAGTCTGCTGCTTTATATAAAACATAATGCTGTATATATATATATATATCAGCCTCCAAGCAAGGCAATTTCAGAATTCTGGGTTTCCTCCAAAGAACTCTTGGGGGAAAAAAAACCCTCAACCAACACAGAGCAAGACAACTCTCACTGAACACAGCCATGACAAAGTCAGCAGCTGCTTCAAGACAAGTATTAACCTGAAAAACAAGCACTTTCTTGTCTATGGCAAGGCAGGTGTTGCTGCAATTACAGATTTCTGGTATTTGCAATTAAATCCTTAATTCTCAACCAGTGCAGGGACAAGGCAGAGCTGGGGAAGAACCCAGAAGTTCTGTTCAGATCCACCAAAGGGACTGCTCGTTGCCTCTGTGTTTGTGGCAACATCTATGTCCTGATAAAAATATAAATTTTTTAACATTTCCAAACCAAATTACGCAGCAAAGAAGCTGTTTTACAACAAATTATGAGGCTAAATCTCTCTCTGCTCTCTCCCCAGCCTTTAAAAGCCTGAAGGAAGATGAAAGGCAAGCCAGGGCATGCCAGTCGGAGCAGGCAAATGACTTAAAGATCACCAGTGACACACACAGAAAACTCCCTTTACTGGCTCTGTCTGACCAGAGAGGGGGGAAAAAATCAATTAAAGAAGAAGATCAATCCCTTGTGGTGAGACTAAAAGACACCCAGCTTCATCAGCCATCTTCACTTTGAGCTTCACACAAAGCTTCACTTTGTTTGAAACTTGGAGCCTTGGAGCAAGAGATGAGCACGAGGCTTGCTCTGTCACAAGGTAGAGCACAGAAGGATGTTGTTGTTGGGGGATTATATCCCCCAGTTAGGACATTTTACTCCATGCCTTCTTTTCCATGCCTGGGAACTGAGGAATAGCAGAGGAATTTCTATTCAATATTTAGTTTCAATTCTTGATGGGCAAGGCTCATTTCTGCAGCACAGCTTCTCTCTGAGCAAAGTTCTGTTTCAGTTTGACACAGAGGCTGCAGAGAGGACAGTTTGCAATAATTCTGCAATGAGTAATGAACCCACAGGGCTTCCAAATGCAGCATGTGATCCATGGAACTTCCCAGAGGAGGAAAAGGCCTTTCCCTGCAGCCCAGCCTGGCTGGACTCTATCAGCAGCTACTCCCAACCCACGTGCTCCAGCATCTCCCTCTTGCATGGAACCAATCCATGCTGAAATTGCACTTATCACCCTCAGCTTTTACTCCTGACTTCAACTGTCATCTTTAAAACAAAGTTATTTCTTTCCTTGCAGTTTTCCACATTCCCTGACTGGTTCTGAGCAATTTCATCTCCATATGACATTAATAACATTGCCCTTGTGAGGACCTGCTGCTCCATCCCTTGGGGCTGAACTGCAGACAAGTTTGTGACAGGCAGAGCCAAAAAAAAAAAAAAAAAGGCTTATTTCATCACATAAGAGACTGATTTTTACTTTAATTCCAAACCAATCCCTTCCAAAAATAAAAGGCAAGTAAATGGTCAGTTCAGCTTCTCTGCTGCCTTTCCCAAGGTCATGACCAAGGACTGGCAGGCTCACAGCCAGGCTGTGAAAGGGATGAATTTTCCCTTCCTGATCTCTTAAAAAGTGTAACATCTTGGCTCACCCTCATGCCTCTTTAATCTCTTTGCTGTATTCATACATTTTCCTCACCAACTAGAAGGCTATTGCTGTTCCACAGTCTTTTTTTTTTCCCCAATAAACATTCCTTGTTAATTTTATTATTTAACATCATCTGAAGCTGCACTCTGGAAGAAGAGTGATTTTGGAGTGCCCATAAATCACATCACAAAAGAGACAGAAATAACTTTATTTATTATTATTGTTCCTGTTATGCTTTACAGCCTATTACTGGAATCAGCTTATCCTGCCACGTATAAAATCTAGATGAATTAACAAACAAACAAAAAACCCCAAAAGCCAAAAAGAAAACAAGAGAAGACCCAGGTACCACCTGTAGCTCATACTACTGGAAGCAAGGGCTGAGGAAGTGGCAAGGAGGCAGATCTTGCTGGAATTTCTACACTGTGACCTTCACTGGAGTATTTTCTGCTTTGTGCTGGCCAAAGAAATACAAATCGTCTTCTCCCACAGTACTTCACCAACTAAAGTGTGCAAGTCTGCATGGTTCAGAAACCAGAAGTGAAAAAGGTTTTCTGGCAATCTCTCTATATTCTGAAAAATGAACTGTATTAAGACAGTGGTTCCCTTCCAGTTTAAGGCAACAAAAGTCAAACTGGGAGTCTGCAATACCAAATTAAAGGCTAAAATAAAGAATTATGGATAACAAAGAACTGGGGGGAAAAAATCCTCACACCAAGAAAGCACTTGGTAGCTTTGGCTCATTAGATCACAAACTGAAGACTCATGGAAAGGGATGGAAAAGGCTTATTCACACTCAATTCTCTTGCAGTTTTTGTGGTTTACAAGTGACATTTCTCTGCTTCTCTGTATTTGTGCTCAGGACAGAGCCCTGACAACAATGAAGTATTTTAAATGACTATGCAGATTTTCACTGGAAACAATAAAATTCCAATGGGAATCCACACTAGGCCACCAGAATATCTGTGCTTTATCTCTGTCCTGGAGCTTTCAGCAGATGCCTGGACCTGGATCCCCTCACAGGCATCCAGTGGGATACAGCACAGTATAACCAGCAATCAGCCTCGGAAGTTCCTGTCCCCTTGGGTAAGGACCACTCTCCATGTCCCGAGCATCTGCAGAAGAGCAGTCAGTGCAATGCCACCCTCGGGGCCATGGCTGCACTGGAAACTCACCCTGGTGGATCCCAGGGGGATCTGAGGAGAAGGAGCAGGGTCCCATCCCCACAGGGACACACACCAGCTCTGTCCCCAAGGTAAGAGCCCGTGGCAGGAAACCTTCATGTTTAATTCCTGTGAGAAACCACCCTTCCCTGCTGCATGGGAATGACTGAGGATTAAACTATTACACTTGGAGATGAGAGCAGCCAGGCACTAGTGTCACATCAGCACCAGCCTGGTGGCTTTTGAAGCTGGCACTGTGTAGAGAAGGCTCAGGAAGATGCAGAACCTGGAACCTGCAGGAGGCTTGTATTAACAACCAGATTTGGGTTAGTAGCTGAGGAAAAGCGGGAACAGCACAGGGATAGGGTGTAATTGGATCCTGGCTTGGGGAGGAAAGACAAGGCTGTGCTCTGTGTGTAAACACACATGGAGGAAAAGCAAAAGGAAAGCCAAAAAAACCTTGTCAGAGTTGACCACACTTGATTTCCACAGCTGAGGTTTCCAGCCACCATTTTTTATTACAAAAGAAACAAAATAAATACAAGCAGAGCAGAGGATTGCTGTGAGCACGGTGGGTGTGGGAGCGGGACACGTATGACATAAGTTGGTGGCACAGCAGAGCTGTGAATCATATGGTAATCAGAGAAGTTCCTGCCCAAACAATGCACACAGTGTTGGGCTACAGGTTGTGTAGGCAGCAGCCCTGAGCTCATGGACTGAGAGCTGGAAAAGCCCCCAAAAGAGTCTGAACAGCAAAAAAAAAAAATAAATTGAGAGAACCTGGGCTCTGGAATGGTCACACTTTATCTGTCTCCCCGAACACAAGAACCCCAAACCTACTGAGAAAACTCTGGCTCCTACTGTACCCCACCATCCCTCGCTGTTGAAGACTTGCCTCAGATCTTTGTAATAATGAGTTAAATAAAAAAGATTTACTCAGATGCTTTTGAGCACCACCAAGCTGTTATTTACTACATTAAACTGCTGAACACCCTGACTACAATTACCTACCCATTACTAAAATAGTTTGCTGACTATTTTTCAGCAAGATAAAAAAGGCAGCAAGAACTCCCGAGTCAAGCAGGAGGTGCTGAGCCAACCTGGAATCTGTCTCTGACTGGGATCTGGAATACCAGTACTCAGGAGAAAGACAAAGGCCTGAAAGTCACCTAAAAATAACAATTCAGAGAAGAGAAATGTAATAACACAACAAAATGCAAATAATACTCAAGCTTACCCAGCAAATGCCAGAGCAGGAGACCAAAAAAAATCACAGCTGAAGCAAATCTAGTGAAAACCACAGGCATAATAAAAACCAGACAGTAAAACACAACGGAGATGGATCGCTAGCTCTGAGTTTTCTCTGGTAATGTTTCCAGTAAGGCCCAGAAAATAAATCTGATGGTGGAAACGATAAGAACTTCTGAGTTACAGAGCCCTTCTGAGTTACAAGGCTGTACAGATGCATGAAACTGAGAAGGAAACAGCAGAGCCTACGATTTCTACAAAGCTGTGTAGTTGCAGTTTCTCTAGAATAACATCTGTGTGCACTGAGGGACGGTAGGAAGGAAATATGCTCCTTAAAAACACGCTCCACTTCTTCTTCCAAGCAAAACCAGGTACACACTCGAGCTCTGTTAGCCCCACTGTAAGGCCAGTGTGATCACAGCCCCCTGGGGCTCCAGGTTCTCTTATTTTACATTCAACAGTCATGGGAGACCTACAGGAAAAGGCAGAAGGCTACAAAAGCAAACAAATCCCAAATTATGCTCCTCATAGCAGCCCTGCCTTCCCCTAGGAGAGGATTGTGGGACAAACTGGAGTTGGATCCACTGCACTGACCACACTTTGTCAGGAAAAACACTGCCCAGGTTGAGGGATACTCAGGGAACAGGCAGCATCAATTTCTATTGAGAGCAGTCAATTCTGCTAAACTGAAAAACCATAATTCCATAATTCTCTGTGCATGCAGCCCCCTTCTCCTCTCCTCAGGCCATCTCCATCCTTTTTCTACTTATTTTTTCTCCCATGGTTGTCACAGCTGTTTAGCAGGGTTCATCTCAGACAGAAAGGTCTTTCAGACAGAAAATTCAGTGTCTTGCACCGTGAGTGTTAATATTTAGAAACGGTGCCCAGAGGTGAGCTTTGGATTTGGGAGAAGGCATATGATGGGCTATGAGTGTTCTGCTTTGAGTGCATAGTACCTCATTATAAAAAGACAATCACAGAATCATTAGGGTTGCAAAAGACCTCCAAGATCATTAAGATGAAATACCCCTGTGCCCACTGAACCATTTCATGAAGTGCCACATCTACTCCTTCACATTCCTTCTCCACTGCAACAATGGAGCACACTGGACTAGTAAACATTCTGCCTAAACTATCCCAAACGGAGGCATGGACATATTTAAGTAGCCCTATTTATTGCCAGACAGCCAATGCTGAGGAGACTCCCATGTGTAACAAAGGTACCAGAGATTTCTCGTTTGGATGCCGTGAAGCCAGGGACTTGAACAACTTAGGGCCAACAATCAGTGTGAGCAAGAGGAGCCTGAGACTCAGACACTGCTCTGGCACATGAAAGGCTTTGCAAAAAAGCCCAGGCAAGAGCTGAGCTATGCAGGCCACGCCAGTATCTGCAGACATGGTTATTAAAGTTCCAGCAGCCTCCAGATCTGTTACCTTAAAACAACAACACTGAGAACGTGCCAGGCAATTTGGGAATTGTCACTGGCCAGACAAATCCAGGGTGAGTTAAGGTTGAAAGTGCAACCTTTCCTCTCAACACCAGGAGAATCCCCCACCTCCCAGTTCAGCAACAGGATCCTTCATCCACTGGGCATTCAGCCAGTGCTGAGCTCCGAGGGCAGGTATGCCAGGATAATACATCAGACTTGCTTTGGTGGCCTGTGTTCATTTCTGCCTCACTTCCACATTGAAACTTGGGAAAACCTTAGTGAAACCAAGTGAATTTCCCAGTAAACCATCTGCTCATCCTGCAGAGACTGAGAGTCTGGGTTGGATTCGTGGGAGGAAATGGTGAGAGGCTTGCAAAGCCAGCCTTGCATAACCTCGCTGACATCAAAGGCCTGCCAGGGGTTTAAATCAGATCAAAATTTGACTGTGCAGCATTTGCACTAGAAACAATCAAAACTCAGATATCCTCAGAAGCAATTTTTGATTCATGCTTACATTTTAACCAACAACTTTTCTCTGCAATTCCAATGTCTTTATTTTTTCTAAAGCAGACCAATTTAAGATAAGATTATTCATATTTAGTAGATCACTTTATAGGTCTTTTAAAGCAACTGCTTAAAATGCCTGAGCCCATGCAGGGAACACCAGAATATTAAACATCTGACATGTTCAGTGAAGCATTTCTATAGAGAATTAAGAATAGATAAGAAGAGTATGAGGAAAGAGGATAAAGTGCAATCAGCAGGAGGGAGGAAAACCCAGCCTACTACTTGCTGGGTTTTTTGAGAGTCAAATAACTGGCCTGAATGAAACCACAAATACCTGTTCACTGTGTTACGTTTTGCATCCTGAATAATACATACACCTCTCCTGCACATTGAAAATAGAACTCACTGGAGCTGTCACAGTTACTGTGCAGATGGAGAGTGTTAGGATTAAGTGACATCCTTAGGTTACACCTGGAAAACGTGCAGAGGTGTAGCTTGTAAAGGAAATAGTTTTGTATTTTAGCTGTTGTTCCAATTCAAGAAGAGCATGGAGTGCATCTAGAGGATGTTTCAGTGTCTGCAGAGGGAGAGAGAGCCAACCTAACACAAGCATCACACCAGCTCCCAACCTCTGGATTCACAGGACAGGCTGCATAAAGCACCTACTGAAAAGAAATTCACAGCATGTGTGTGTAAAGGTAAAGACATATTATTACAAAATAGAAATATATGTACTTTAGTGGAGCTGAAGTGACTGATACCCACAGGATTAAAAGTATAGTTTACTTGGGGTCACTTTCTGCACTGACAGAAGTTTAAAAATGCCTTTGTTTTTAGTGAACTGGCTAAGACAAATTTATTGAGATGGAGCAGATATGAACAGCAATAAGGATTAATTACAACATGATTAATTAATGGTAACGTCTGGATTAAATGATACACCAGTGGAAAGATTAAAAAAAAACCTGAAGGGTGATACAGATCCTTGGTAACCAGATCTATTTATTACCATTAGCACCCAGAGGCAGCATTGCTGTTTCTCTCTCTGCCATATAAAGTTATAATTAATTATGCAGCGCAGCCGTGGACACCTGAGATCGATTCCCAGTTCTGCTCTTCCAGGACAAGACTCCATGAGAGGAGAGAACTTTGGAGACACCTGATACTGCCTCAGCATCTGCTACCTTGGCACAGCATGTGCTGGAATACAGTGATCCCCTCCCCTGACACGGCACAGGCTCAGGAAAAACAGAGGGAGAAGGGTGCATTTAATTTTTAAAAAATGCAGCACTTCAGAGTTGATCACCTGTGTTTTATGGGTAGAACCAGAAAGGCACCAGGAGATCACAGACTCGTGGAAAACTCTTTGACTGTGCCCTACTTTCAGCATGAGCTTCCTTTTTGGATTGCAAAGTTCCTGGAGTCTGTCAGACAAACAGGAGCAGGTTGTGCTGCACAGCACTGACATGAGGCACTTTCTGCAGTGGGAGATGCAGCCTTCACCTCAGACAGTCCCCAAAAGGAGGAATAATAAAAGGGCTGCAAGATTAAACCAGCCCAAATTGATAATGAACTGCAGGTTTGTTTTGAACTGAGCTCACTTTTAAATGGTGTCCCCTCAACCAAGTGACTCAGGGGATGGGTTTGGAATCAGGGATGGTTTGAATTGCTATGTTCTGGATTTCATTATTCCCCTCTGGGCAAGTGGATGCATTTCAGAGCCTGAGCCTTCATTTGGAGAAATCCTGCTATAGCTGGAAAAGCAGGAACCAAACCAACCAGGATGGGATACATACTCTGAGTCAGCATTCAAATTCCTGTTCCACTGCAGCATTTACTAAGTCTGGAAAGGACAAGAGGAAATAAAAAAGAGACAAGAGGCTTTCCTTACACTGCCAGCAGCACACAACCACGTGTGTGCTACAGGAAACAGTCTTGGGCTCCACTTTTCAGAAAGTTTCCTTTCTACATGAAGCAGCTCATTGTATAAAATCACAATTCTATTCCTGTTCCTGGTTTATTCTGTGCCTCACCTTCCTACCAGCTGGTGGCTGCAACTGCTGCTATCTCATCTGCTAGGGAGAGGTGAGTGTTTTGCCTTTTGACAGGAGACGTGTTGCTGCAAGTCTGATATATTTAACATTCTTTCTACCTGGTTCATTTACTAACACACAATAATTAGCTTCCAGAAACAATTGGCAGGGCTCAAAGGACTCCTCCACTGAGATTTGTAACCAGAGTTTTGAGTCAGAGCAAACACAAAGGGAAGGAAAAAAAAGAAGAAAGGCAGAGCGTGTGTTCAAGATGAGACTTGAAGCAAAAGCCTCAGCCCAATGCTGAACCCCAAGTGATAATAGTGAAGGAATGCACAGAAGCAGAAGGTTAAATCTGCAGCACCAGTGGACTCAAATGTGATTGCAATTATGGGGAAGATGTGCTTCTACTCCTCATAGCTCTCCTTTCTCTTGGCTCACACCCAGCAAGAGTCATAGAGGTTTTATGGGCAACTCATATTTGAGACCAAAAATTAATGGAGATACTGACCACACACATAGCATACATTAAAGTAATTTGATTTAAAGCACAACTATTAGTGCTTTTCTTTCTCCAGCTACCTGCCTAACCAAGAAACACTCAGGAGACAGCAATTAAAAAACAACTTGTTGATCCTTAAGGACTAAAATTAAATAGATCTATGCCATAGAATTCTAGAATGGTTTGTCTTGGAAAGAACCTTAAATATCACCACAGTTCCATCTCCTGCCCTGGGTAGAGACATCCTCCACTATACCAGGCTACTCAGAGACCAATCCAGCCTGGTCCTGAACACTTCCAGGTGTAGGGATATGTATCATTCAAAATAGAAGGGGGCAACTATCTGTTTTGGGAGGGGTGAACACAGAAAGAACATTCTCAAGCACTCAAAGGCAGAGGTGAGAACATGAGGTGCTGAGACAACCCCCAGGTCATGATTTGTACAGTAAAAGGCCAAACTAAAACGAGAACTCTGGCTCAAAGGGATCACCACTGGGGCAGGTTCAAAGGAGAGATTTCAAAAAGTTCAGGCAAGGACAGATCCTGCTCAGGTAGAGCTGTTAGTGGAGCTTGACTTGGAAGACAAAAGTTAAGATGATTCCAAGGTTCAAAGAACAGATTAAGAAGCAACAGATCTTGGTCTTCCCCCACCTCAAACTCCTTCCACACAGCACCTCACACTGAAAACAGCAAATGGCCCTTGAGAAGCAAGAAATTCAGGATCTGGCTTTGTCTTTGTCTGGCACTTCATGTTTTCATTTGTGAAGTAGAAGCAATAAACATCTCTGTTACTTCAAAGCACTGCAGTACTTTGAGCTCCTCCTCACAGAGAAAACAGTAGGTACAGTTATGATCTGCTATGTGATCATTTCAGGAACAGCACAAGCTTTGCTCTCCCAGATTTACAGCTCCTTTACAGACCATTCATTTTATTTTTTGTGTTACAACTGAAGGAGCTGCTGACTAACTTGCTGAATATAGAAATGCTACTGTACTCCTTGGAGTATTCCTTCCTGCATCACTTTCCCCACCCCCAGACATATGTTAGTAGTTAGAATCAGCTTGCTGAAGCTCCAAATTTGACAGAGGAGGGGGAAAAATGGGAATAGGATATGTCTGTTCAGAACAAAACAGGATACCTAAAAAGACTGCCCTTGTCTCTCTAGCTACATACATACATACACACACTTTTTCCCTCTATATGAGATTTTTAGTTAAGGCCAAGGAACTTCTAACTAGCTGAAGCAATAAATACTTCAAATGGCTCTCACTATGTATACCTGTCCCTGAATAAAAATAATGACTGAACAATGAAAGAACTCAGATATTGGTAATGCGCACACACACTGTGCATTCATATGGATCACAAGGAGTTATCCCTTAGAATATCCGAAGTTGGAAGGGACCCACAAGGATCATCCAAGTCCAGCTCCTGATGACAACATCAGCACAGTAACTATTGTAGTTTATACTGTGTCTGGTTGATGCAGTGGCATCATCACTGGAAGGCTGAGCCCTGTATCTGAAGCAGTGCAGCATTTCCTAGCACAATTTCTGAGGAATAACACACAGAAGTAGTAAATGAAAAGGGACAATGCTAGCAGTGGGTTTGCCAATGTCCAAAAGACAACAGAAAAAGTCTTCCTGCTTCTTACTTCTCTCCTGCCAGAGAGATGAAGAGGGCAGAAGGTAAGGGAGCAAGTAAAGAGCCACTGACCACCCCAAGCCAAGGCCAGGGACACAGAGAGCTGAGGGGGCAAAGGAGAAGAAAGTGTGGCTGGTGGTGGACATGTCACCCAGGCAGGGAATTCCATCTGGGAAGAGCTCATTCCAGCTGTCATTGCTGTGCCAGAGGAAAACACCCCAGTGTCCCCAAGCCAGCCCTGTGTGTCCGTACCCATCCCCTGGGAGCCGTGAGCTGATGGGAAGCGAAGCTGCAGCAGTGCCCACGGTGAGAGCAGCTCCTATCTCAGCCCTATCCCAGCAGCAGGAACCCCCAGCAGGGCTGGCACCCTGCCCACAGAGCACTTACTCAGCCGATTCAATTTATGTTATCGTGGAGTCACAGCACGGAACCCACGGGACAGCCCAGCTGTCCTTATCGCGGCATTTCTCCTTGGAGCAGTGTCGGTGACCGGGTGCAGGGCGGCACAGAGAGGATAAGGGAAGCTGGGACAGCCTGGATAAGTCAGGCACTCTGCTCCCACTTCCAGAATTGGGCCTGGGAATAGAATTGTCACCTTGGCATTAATATGCTTTCCCCGTGGGAAGCAGCAAGGCTGAAGTGAAGGGTTGAACAAACCCAAAAATACTACAGGCTTTTCAAATTTTCAATTTTTGGTTAAGTAACCAGAATTACATCAGTACTCTGGAAGCTTTGTCATGGCACGTGTATTTTTATTTTGAAAGAATAGAGCAAACACATTCAGCTCCAGCTCATGAGTTTTCCCACATTTAGTGAAGTGCTTGGCAGCACTTAAAATTATAAAAATGCTGCTGTACGTGTTCCTGTGTTGGAGTTACCCAGTACAGGAACAGCAGGGAATTCTTTGGAGTTTCAGCAACACTAAATCTTGCTGTTTTCATTCCAGCAGGACTGCTTCCTAAAAACCCAGCCATCTCCAAGTTAATGCCACAAAACAGAAGTATCCTAAGAAAATAACCTGAAAAGGTTGAAATCCCACACCCACATCTCCCTGGATTTTAGATCCTCTATCTGAGATGTCTTGAAGCTTCATGTTGTAAATACAATGTCCTGCTAACCACAAATCATGACCACAATGCTAAGAGCTGCTCTGCCATGGCTGAGGCTTGGTCTGGCAGAAAGCTGTAGATAAGCCATGAAATGCTGACATGGGAAAGGGAATGGAACTGAAATTCCATTCCTGGACTATTACAGGTTGGGAACAAAACCCTGGAAGGCTCATCAGCACAGGGAATGAAGCTTGACAGATCTCGTGTGCTTATCACAGATTAAAAAAAAAGAACTGTGTTAACCCTTCAGACTTTTCCCCCCCAGAAAGTTAAATGCTCCTTGTTAAACAACTCACTTTGGTATTTCCCATGCAATATGATTACAGCTTCATAGCTGTCGTTTCTCACATGTGGTTTCCAATGTGCTGTTTTGTTTACAAAGGACAATTTGATCCAGCTTTCAGATCAAACCCAGTGTGTGGCAAGTTAAAAGCCATGACTGTTTAGGTTGATTTCTTCCTTACTCTACAGAACAGAGCTCAAGATTTGCCTGGTCTAAATAAAGTGCCCAGAGTGGTCTGATTTTAGGACTGCAGCTTATTTAGCTGACAGGAATACTGATTTTTTGCTGATACTGTTTTCTAGAAAAAAGGCTCAGCTGATTGCTGAGCACTGCAGAGATGCTCACGATAACTGTAAACAAGTTAATCACTGGGAGTGCAGTAATTGCAACAGCACAGCACTAAATATGGGTTAATATACCCTGCTAGGACTCCAGGATAAATCTACCTGCAAGGAACTCCAGGGCACCCCAGCTGTCCTTTCTCAAATATTCAGGTCAACTCTATGTACTGCAGCATAGGAACACCTGGAATCTGAGAGAAATGAAAATATTTAAGAAGGGGAAAAGATGTTCAGAATTAATTGGGAAATTAACTGAAGTAGAAAACCTCCAGGAAAATTAGTTTTTCTCTGTAGTTTCTGAAGCTTCTAATAGCTTTTCTTATAATTACAGATCAGAAGGACCCTGGAAGCCAGGGACAGCATTTTTGGGTTTGTGAACTGTAGCCCATACATGGAGAATGAGTTAAGGAGCTGTATTCCACTCTTGGGTACTCCAGGGCAGAGAGGAACAGAAAAGGGAGGAATATTCAGGGCTGTGGCCCTTCAGGACTGACTTCTGAGTCAGTCTAGATCCAGATTACTCCACACATTTTATGACAGAAAGGGAAAACTTGCTTGTGAGTTCCTACAGCATCTCTCTGATTTGAGCTCCGGGGCATTACTGATGTATCAATTGTCTCTCTAATTACAGTAATTGGAACAGACAAAACTCACTGGGTTTCATCTTCATCTCAGCTCAGGATTTCTCTTCTCTTGAGGAGACTTTTATGTTTCCAACAGTGAAAGCCACACTGTTGGAAACATAAAAGTCTTGCTTTCCTGCAAGTCTGCTTGACAGAGCAAGACATCCACTGTCAGGAAATCCTTTGGTATTCAACTTGAAGTTCCCTTTTGCATCTTCTTTCCTCTGCCAATTACCTCTCCAGAGCGCACTAAGCAAATCCTTCACCATTTACATCTTTCAAATAATATGGCATAATTAACTCCAGGGGAACAGCTTTCACCAAACTACCTGTATTTATCTCTTTTAATCTTGTGCTATTAATTTATCCCCTCCAGCCAGTCCCTGAGTTGTTTGGGTTGCTCCCCTGTGAGCTCCTGCCAATTTGTGAGCTTTTTTCTGGTGACTCAATTGCATGAAGCTCACAGCAATGCAGTAGGTGTGGTCTGTGCTGAGCCACAGGCAGAGATCTCCACGGTTAAAGGCCATTCTGAGCCATGAAGGACGACAGCACATTAAAATATTTTGGAAGTGGAAGCTAATTCCCATATGTCTCTCTGAGAAGGGAAGTGTCTGGCCTGTTCTACACATTAGAAACAACAAAACATTTTACCTCTGGCCACAAAGGCAGAGTCAGTGTGAAAACAGTGCCTGAAATTCAGCATTTCACCATTAGTCTTTGACTTTAGACCATTTCCATTGGTCCATAAAAGAAACTGAAGGAGCTCCAGAGAAAAAAAATTTCAGAAAGACATGAATTTAGCCGCAGTTGTCCTGTAATTCTGCTTCTGGCTCTCTGGTCATGCATTATTGTATTGGCTCTGCATCTGAGTACCATTGTGCTTCCCAGGGTCCTGTTTTGATACTTGACTTGCCTCCCTCATTCTCATCCATTTCAAACTGGAGTCTGAACCTCCAGCCCTCCAGAGCCCAATCCCCTTCAGCTTTGAAGCCAAATGTCAAAATACTCAACATCAAAGCACAAGCCTGAGAACGAACCACACCTCCGAAAAGCCACAAGTGCCTCTCCAAAACTACAAGTCAAAGGTGTAGATTTGTAAAGAGAACGGAACATAAAGCAGTTCAGTGCAGGATCCCTCTATTTGTGGGGGAAAAGCCTGGTAACATTATGAAGTGTTGGCACCATTCAACTCGTGCTTCATACGTTTCAGCAGCGCTGAGCTGTTGTTGGTCTTGACAGACCGAGCAATGCCAAGTCCTCAGGGAGCGCTGCAAGGAAACTGCTGCATGCCTGGCTGGAGAAGGAGCAGCTGTAGACTGAGACCAGAGACTAAAGAGAACATGTTTCAGCTTGATTTTTGTTTTTTAAAGCCATTTCTACACCTTCTACAAGCAGCTTGTTTCCCTTGCGCTCTCACTCACGCTCTGAGAATGGCTGGTTTTGGGCCTGGGGTTCTTTTGGGCCATGACTATTTCTGTAATCTGTCTTTTTTCCAAAAAGTTTGGGAGAACTTTCTAAAAACAATACAAATATCACAGTCTGTCTCACCATGTTAGTGGCAGCTGCAGATGACTCTGGTTTAGTATACCTTTGATCTGCTAAATAGATGTGCATATCTATGTGCTTGATAACTAATTTTATTCAAATTCAGTATCTGGATAACCTGAAGCAGTCCATAACGCATGTGTGCACTTCACATCCCCTGCCTGTACAAATTTGGGAGCTCACACAAGATTTAAGGCTTCCAAAGTCAACATTTCTCCAGTCACACTCCCTTCCAAAACTCCTTGAAGGTGCAGAGACACCAAAGTGTGGGACCCACACAGTGCTGACTCTGTTCTCTGAACAGTTTTGCACTGATTGTGGAAAAAGTCTGGACCTTCCTCCAGCACTACACATGGAAAACTGTAAGAAAATAATGAAAATAAATGGGAGGAGGTGCTTGAGAGATCCTACATGAAAATATCTCCCAGAAAGGCAGACTCTCCTGATGACATAGCATTTCCAACCCAGGCAAAAACAAGACACTTGTACAGACACGTAAATTACAGCGTAAGTGATAAATATTTTTAATTCTGCTTCCTCCCGGGTATTCACTAGGCCTGTACCCAAACAGAGAAGAACTTTTGAGAGGAGATTTAATTTCTCCTGGAACGTAACCTTTCCCTGGGGACTCTGCTTCACAAATTCAAATACAATACCACTATTCATTAACCTCTCTTGCTTGCTTTCCTTGAGGGGTCCATTCCCTGCTCAGCCCTTTCCTCCAATTCCCCCTCCTCATCCCTGTACTGTCATTCCATGAGCCATGTTCCTTCCATTCTGTGATGCCTGCAGTACAGATTTGATGTGCTTGGCGTAGAGAGGCAATGTCTGTTTAGATTAAAACCATGTTGTAATTTCCAGGGAAAACATACAAAGCCACGGCTGAGTGTGACGGGAGAAAGCCATTCCCAGTTTTGGAAGCTGCAGGATGTCCCTCCTGGGAGCAGCTCAGCCTCGTGTTTATTACTTTAACCAAAAAGAGGGGAAATGGCTGAGGTTTTGCTGGGCTCCACACTTAGAGAGGCCAGGGCTCATCCCCCCCCAGCTATGCCGAGGTGAGTATTTTACACACACTCTCATTCTTACTTAATGGCTCTTCCATCCTTTCAAATAACCCTCTCCACTCAGGCAAGCATATGATTTATGGGAGCCCAGCAGAAAGGAATGGATTACAGGGCCAATGAATGAATCAAATAAACCCAAGAGGGGAGATCATATCATCAGCTGCGTGGGACTCACTTTTTGAAATGGCATTTCTACTGCTTAGGTCTTTGTGCATGGTTATACTGAGGTTTCAAAGAGCCAGGATCCAGACAGACACCGAATTGTTTAAAAAAACCTCCTAAACTGTGGAATTTTTCAGTATGGATCTGCCCCCATTGACATCTTTTCATCAGCGTTGTCTCCATCCAAATTAGCTTCCACTAATGCAAAACTTCTGTGACAGCCTCTACAAAACTTGGGACAGAACAACTTCGGGAGCATTTCCCTCTCAAATACACCTATGGCACCAGGCAATCCTAACAGGACACTTCTCTTGGAAAATATCCAGGGCTGTGAAGTTCTATTTGCCCTTTTAGTAATAATATCCCTGAACCTCTAAGCTGGTTTGTACCCTAAGCACACCCTGAAGAGGTTGGAATACCTGGAGACTCCAGCAAGAACAGCAGACTTTGCCCCAGATTTGCATTCCAGCAGCTCCCTGTGATAAAAGCTTTGCCTCTCTACCAGCCCAAAGAAGCTCTTTCAATGTCATATCTTTCAATATCATTAGTTTAAATATCAGGTTTGTGTCTCAGCAGTAACAAAAATCCCAGCACAAGCGCTTTCTCATCCAACTCTTTATTTTCCCAGTAAACCTTTGTGGTTTTTTTCCTACAGCTTATGATGAAACAAATCATAATTTACACACACACACAGAGCCAGTGGTTGGTCTGGATTTGCAAAATCTTATCCTGCATGTTTTGCTTTATGTAATCAAAATCATAGATTACTTGACTCAGGTCTAACTTTATTTAAAAATTAAAGGCAGTTTTGCCTGAGAGTGGTAGTTTAAATATAGTTTAATTTATGACTATTTTTGAACACTGAATGCATATGGGAGAGAATAGAAATAAGTCTAATTTTATCAATTTACCTATTGAGTTATGCATACAACTTCAGGCCTACTATCGAATTGTTTTCACAACATGAAAAACTGGTTTGTTTTGATTGAAAGTTTCTTCAGCTTTCACATTAAATGCAGGCAAATAAAAAAATTTTAATTCATATTGACATTAAAATCTTTGCCTTTTAAGTCTAAAATGTAAATGTTTTAAACTTTCCAAATTTTAATCCTACTGATTAGGCCCATGTTCTGAATTTGATGAATACCCATTTTGAGCTAAAATTAAATTGTACTTTTGGGGAATGAACTATTTGATTAATAATTCCTAGTGTTCCTTCAGTATTTATTTCTTCCCTCCTGCCAAAGGAGGGTCACCAGAAGGAATGAAGAGCTTTAGCTGAGAATTAGTTTAAGATAATTATTCAATATCTTTCAGGCTCTTTCTACATACAGGAGAACAAATATTGTGGAAACCAGAGTTGTTTTGTGTGTATAATCTGAGAATATATTTTGCAGAACGAGTGAGCGGGATATTATTTGGTTAATGCCTACAGAGCTAAATTCATTAAATAGGATTTTTTATTAGTACTAGGAGAAACATTCTCTTTGAGCAATGCCTTGTGTTCATCATACCTAAATACTTCCCAAGACTCATCTTCTCACTGCCCAAATGCTGAAGTTTTTACTTTACCCAGTCTTGTGAGATTCAGCACTTTGCTATCAATCAGATTTACTGCGAGCTACCAGCACTGAGATGACAAAACCTGCTTCTATTCTTGACTAATATAATTGATTGGACCCTGCTCTTCACTTTATGCCATGTGGAAAAATAAGTGGCAAAGAGTATTTTTCCCCTTTCTCTCCCCACAAAGCCTGACATTTCATTTCATCCAAGCCTTTTATTGGTTCTCACATCTGGATTATATAAATTTAAAGCACAGTTTTCAATATCTCAGATGCTTAAGGTTACCATATTTGACAAATCCTATTCGCCAGGCTGTCAAATTAAATTAACGTGGGCAATGGAGGGGGAACAAAAGAACAAAGAGGCTGAGTTTGATTCCCTTGTGTTCTCAAAGTGAGACAAAATTAACCCCTCTGAAGGGGAAGGACCAGCCCTGACAGGCAAACCTGCCAGAGTGCTAACAGGGGATGTGACAGAAATCCAGGAATTTTGTTGGCTGGCATCCCAAGGATCAAGTGGCATTTTTTTGTGCCATCAACTCCAGTTTTCCAGCAAACACACCAGGTAGGATCCATCTCCAATTCACTCACAAACTCATTAGTGGGCCACGAAGACTAATTGGTCCCATATATTTTTAGTATCCCAAGGGATGCTCTTCAGAGCACTCCTTTAAAGAATCTTCCTCTGCAGCTGTACACACACAGTCTTTTTAATTTTGTGCTCCAGGGTAGGTTTTGGGGGGACACCACACTTCAGCAGCCAATTCCTGTGTGGGACACTTACCAACAGCCAAGAAAAAGGCACACAAAGCCCAAAAAATCAGTAAGGATAGGATGAAAAGTCAGGGCACTGCTCTGCTTAATTCCTAACAGATGATTAAATCTGGTGTAGTGCTGCTCAGACTTCCAGGTGAGACTAACTCAGAACAGCAATCCTGCATGGGACCTTTATCTGCTTATATGCACTAGGAAAAATCTTGGATCCTAGGCTGTGTCAAGATGGCACTTGAAGGTCTCTGCAGGGGGCAAGAGGGAGAATTCTTTCTTCAGAATTACCTGTGGGCTCTGTAATTGCCTCTGTATTTCTGAGATAAACTTGGGTAGCCACAGTCCAGAGCTGAAACCTGGAGGTCTCATCTTCATTCTGCTTTTCCCATTTTTGTCCCTGATGGTTTCCTGCATCCCTCTCAGTTATGGATGGACGACTACACACACTCTTCTTCAGTCACAGCTATTATGGCATTTCTTCCTACTATCTGCATGGAATTTTGGGGCAAGCAACTGCTTAACTAATGCCTAAAGTCTATATAAAATAATTAACTTCAGTAACAATTTCCTATCTCAAATATCTTGGTGTTCACTTTACATACATTACACAGACCCCCTATTGAGCAGCCCCATTACACTGAGCAGGACTCATTTTTTAGGAAATTAAGAAAACCACATGGCTTTGTTATCATCATTCTTGCCACTGCCGTGCTGCAGGGCAATGATGATTGCTCCTTCCAGCTTCCAATTTGGAATGTGCTTTTGCTTATCTCAACTATCTGCTGACAGCAAACACCAATCTAAATGTACACATTGGTACTTTTTTTTTTTAAACCACCACTTTATGGCAAAACCAAGGGACTGACAGGCAGTAAAAAAGGAGAGAAAACATATCAGCAGTGATGCTGTTCTGAGGCACAGTAAAGCAAGACACATCTGTCATGAGATAAGGGACCACAAATGTAAATCTTTTTTGCATGTACATACATGAAAAGATATTTGACAGTGATCATGATGTCAGCGTGGTACCCAGGCTGTCTGGAAATCCTGAGAAGAACTAGCAGCTCTTCCCATGATCAAAACCACCTCTCAGCTAAGCTCACTTAACACTAGAGCCACTCCTTGTGGATATTTTTAGGTTCGTAATAGTGACATGAACTGATGAATCACACTTTCTGTCCTCTCAACTCATCCAGTTTCTGCTTTTAGAAATTATCCCTCACACTCCCACCGCCCCCAGAGTTGTGTACTACCCCCAGTCATCTGAAACCTCCAAACCAATAGTCATTAGAGCACTTTAGACACTTATTTTCTCCCTAAGAAGATGACATGGTTCAGACAGCACATGACTGGGCCTATGGTTCAAAACTGAACCAGCCATGGGTGAAATCAGAGGCACAACCTCATCACAGGGACATAGCAGCTCCCAGAAGTTGTTCTATAACAAATATTTACCAAGGGCTTTTTTTTTTTTAATGGGCAAAAGGTCACACTCCAAGGAAGAGACAAAAACTAAAATGAAGCTGCAATAATCCAACTCTGAGTATTTGCAGGTGTGAGGAGGTAGAAAGAAATTGGTGAAGAAAGATGCTTGAAGGAAGGAGAAGGAATCTGAGCAAGTCTTGAGAACAGAAAGAGGATTTAGGGCAGGTCACCAAGGTCAGTTCAGTGGAAGAGCACTCAGCTTGCACAAATTAAGTGTGTTTGGAGTCATATTGGGGGAATCCATTGATGAAGACTCTCAGCTGTGGAAAAGTGAGGTTGAAATGGAGGAGGAAGAGAAGCACAGCTACGTTTGGAGGAGGAGAACCTCAGAAACACAACAGGCATGATGGAAGCATTAGGAGTTACTCCTGTGACAAAAAGAGGCTTTTGGATGGTGTTCCCTTTGTGCTTCCTTAGATTCCCAGCTCAGCTTACCACAGGCAACATTTTGAGGCCGAGGTTTCAGATGAGATTTTCCTTTCCCAATGGGAATCTAAAGTTACAAAGTGACTTCAAAAAGAGGCAAGACCCTGCTTATTTCCTTATCAGTGGTTTCTGAAGCAGCTCCTTATCTCTGCAGGAGGGAGTGGCTCTCTGAGCTCAGCAGCCCCTGCCCTGGCTGTTACTTCAGATGCCACAGCTGAAGGACCTGGCTGTCGAGTTCTGCTCCACACCTGCCTCAACACTCTGCTTTGAACCTTTCCTAATCAGCTTCTGTGTCCAGATACACTGCCCCAAACCTCAGAGAGCCCCAGAGACCTGCCCGACAGAGCTAAACCTGCAATGAAGCAGCAGGGGAGTTGTTCAGCATTTATTTCTTGGAAGGATTAATTCTGCGCAAGAATCAGTGCCATGAACAGAAACCCCTCAGCTGATCGATCAGTATCTGCAATTGCTGAGGTTGTAAAACTCCAGTGAATGAGGCAGATCACTCAGGACAGACAGAATCACAAGTTCCTCCTATGCTCTGCTAGGATGGATAATGTTACACAAGATTTCCTGGGAACATTAAACCCCAATATAATGGTCATTTATCTGCCCAGATCTGCAGTTCTTTGGGGGACATTACATTCACTTGGCAAAAGAGAATCTCCATCTCCACTACGTGCAGAGGAACATAAAATAAGAACAGCAGCACATGGCAACACTCATCCTTGTTTAGAAGATTTAAAAAATGAGATGGTTTAATGGACTATTTATTCTAGAACAATTATTTTTTCATTAAAATCAGTTTTATCATAGATCCCTCACAGAGGAATTCAAAACAATTTGAAAGAGCAAAAGCATAGAAAGCAATATGAATATTCAGCAAGGGACTGACTAACAGAAGGGAATTAGAAAGTTTTGGAACTTCAGAATGGCAACGTCCTCAACTGCTGGTCCTGGAAATGATTACATTTAAATTTGGGAAATGATGGAGGAAAAAACCCCACAATATCCCAAACCAAGAGCAACCTGCACTCCTACTCCTGAGCATCAATACAAAGCAAGGCTACAATGCCACCACAGCTACTCCTGCATGTTCTCTTCCACACAATTATTGGTTCTACTGTCACAGGATCAAAGGCAGAAGGGAAGATTCCTTCTTGGGTGGCTTCAATCCCAAATGCTGCACATATGGCAAAGTACAGCAAATAAAAACCTGATCCCATCACCCTCACTCTGGAATCAAAAGGGTTTTTTCCAAGATCTGCTTTTGTGGTTTGCCCCAGTCTGAAGGGAAAACCAGAAAAATGCACATTCTGCAGAAAAAAGAAAAAAAAATTAAACCCTATTTGATAGGGATTGAACCAGGAGGAGGAAGGTCAAAAATGCAGAGTAACAATAGAAAATATTCCAGCTTTTGAAATTATCCACATACCAGCTCTTTATCCTACAATGCCCAGATATCATGAAAACTAAGTGCAACACTGTCAGGCATTCATCATTTCTCCTGGACATTTATTATTTAGACATTATTTCTCTTTTATCGTTTCCCTGGAAGGTCAAGACAAATTTTCTCTCATCACCTCCAAGGCTCAGGTTGGTAATGAAACACCTACCCAACAAAATAATTGCTGCATTATAAGCTGTAATGCTCCATTGGAATAGGGGACATGAAATAGCTCTATCCTTCAGGGAGCAGAGCTTCCACTCACAACACCAAGAGCTTTCACATTTCTCTCATTTTTTTCCTTCCTGTTCTGTAATATCATGAATTTCTAGCCAGAGGTTATGCTGAAAGAGATCAAAACAACTTTGCCACTTTCCATCCCTTTCACTGAGCAGATCTGCAAATCAAAAATTAAGAAATCTAGTAACTGTAAGGAAAAAGACACATTAAGGAAAATTAATTGTATATAATAATAGTAATTTTCTGAATGTAAAACTCAGTACTAGTAAACAATATCTCTAACAGAGGGCTAATCAGAATTATCCATCTGAATTTCCTGCTCTCTTCCCAATGTCAGAGCACAGCCTCTGTTCTTGCTTCCAGTGTTGTGACACTAATTTCAATTTTCATTAAAAAGCCTGGAGTTTGGCCTTCAGATTTGCATTTGTTCCTTGTACATTAACAATGAACCATATTAACATGAAAAAGCAGCTTCAGAAAATGCACTTGTGAGCCACGAGAGGCTGTTTATTATTGTTACCCCAATTCTGTACCTGAACAAAAGCAGGTAAAGCACAAGGATTCGCACCATGGCCATAAGATATTTTTGCATGCTTTATACAACACACTGGATTGTACATTTTGCATTTCAGTGGTTGGCTCATATTTGATAGCACCATTTTGATGTTTTTGGCCAATTTTTTCCACAAGGTATATGTTCAGGCCAGTTGAAGTGAGTGCCTGGCAAAGGAAATTGTGAAGAGTTGGAAGGAGAGGATTTATTACTGGGAAAGCTGTTCCATGCAAACTCCTGTTTGTTTGTAGAACCTCAGCACAACAGGCACAGCTGCAGGACTGCATGGTCCTTGCAATAAACAGGGAAATGTTTAAGAGAGACAGATGCAAGAACCAGCTACAAAGCAGAGTAACCTGATAAAGCTCTTTTTAGCAGCTACTGTAATAAAGAACCTTGATCTGCAGCACACAAAGTGAAGTGAGTTTCTGGAATGGTCCCCCGAAAAATGTGCAAACATGGGCTGAGTGTGGCTTCACTCCTCTCAGTGGGAGGAACTTCCAAGGGCAGCTGCACCAGGCTGAGTCTGCTCACAGGTCTGGGATAGATCTTACAGGGATATTGCTCTCTTAACAACAGAAAATTTATTTATTTATTCTACTTTCCCCTGCTGAGGGGTGGGAGAGTGATACAGAGAGTTTTATAACTTGTTACTAAATGCTTTTTGTAGTATTTATTCCCACCATAAACCTGGTCTAGAAAAATAATGATTTCCACCAATTTAAGGTTTGGTTCTGCAGTACATATCTCCCCAGGTTACCTGTAGGGACTACTTCCAGGAATAAAGGGTAACATTCTGCTTTATGAGCACCTTGACTTCAAACAGAGCTACTCCTGATGTATATCAGAGTGAATGGAAAGGGGATCAGAATGAGATGGCATCTTGCATAAAACTTCTAAGAGAAAAGGAAGAAGTGTGTCCATTCATGTATCACCAATCAGGAAGATGAGATTAGCCCACAGGAGATGAGAGGATAAAGCATTTGTTTTCATGCTGGAAATTGCAGTTTCCTGCTGGTTAAGTGTGTCACCAACTCAAGTGGAAGCACTCACCCAGAACTCTGACCTGGGATGCAGCTTCCTCCTGCTCCTGACTCAAAGCAAGGTGTTTCAAGACTTGTTCCACACCCTCTGATAAGGCTGCAGGGAAGTTTCATGTTTATCTCATCCTTCTCTAGGAAATACCCATGATGTAACAGCTGCTCAGGACTGCAGGTGATGCACTGGCAAGGGGTGAGTCAGTGGTACAAAGGACAGGATATTTGCCTGTCAAATTCCACCCATTCCAGTGTTTCCACATGCAGAGCTACCATCCAGCAGGGCAGCTCACAGCCAACAACACAGAAACCAGGATCTCACCTGGAGGTACCAAATGATGTCTTAAAAAGGTCCAAATTATTCTGTAAACCTCAGCTAAGTGTTATCAGAACTTAACCACCGAGGTCACATCACACCGGTGCTGTCAAAAAGTGAAATTCTATTTTCTTTTTCCCTTAAGGAGCAGATTCACACCCTCAGCCTTGCAGAGCTTTGTGTCTTAGAATCCAATCCAATAGAAAAATCGCTTTTATAGTTTGGAAAGCCAGTTTTCCATTAAGTCAGCAAACTGATCCAGCTTGCCCACAGTCAGAGCTGCCAGAGCAAACACAAACAGAGGGAGCACACGGCTGGCCCAGGGAGAACAGGATCTCATTCCACTGGCAGCCCAAACTGGGGCTGAACTCCATGTAACACAAACCTGCACCCTAATTGTCTCTGACTGACTCACAGGACACTGAAGGATCTCTGGACAACTACAGAAGTTGCTGTGCATGAGGCTGATTCCTCTTCTCTCCCATATGTGAACACGGAACAGATGTTAAGGATTCTGCTGCAACAGTTTTCATATGTAAGTGGTGACAGAGGTTGGCACAAAGCTCTGGATAAACAGAGGAACAACAGATCCAGAAAGCAATTCTTAGACTTTCCTGATGAAACCTTGTCCACATGCTATGGACTCAGGAAAAACAAGATTTACCAAATTACTAATTATTATTATGAGGGTTATGCCAGCTCTTAGCAGTTTTCAGTGCGAAGCCACAGCTCCAGAAGAGTCAGGAGTTACCACTCTATTGCAAATGTGGGGCTTTCTCCAATTCTCAAGCACAAGTGTTAAATGAGCAGAAAAATATTTTTTAGAAGAACAAAAAAGTCAAAATATCCATATTTTTATTTTTCATAGGTAAGGACAATTTAAACACTGCAGGCTAAAAACAGAAAACAACCAAAACTAAACAACCAAAACCTAACCAAAAATAAGGGTTTTTTTGTTTTGATCCGTATTAAAAAAACAAACAAAACAAAACAGGCTCCTAACTTTTGAATAGCCAGGCCAGAATTTTAGAATATTGAAGATGCTAAAAGAGCCAAGCATTGATCCTGCAAATAAGAACTCTTTAGCATTCCAGGACTATCATCAATATCAAAACAATATATAATGTATTTTCTGTTAGAAGGGTCCTTCTGATTTAGTCAAAAATCTCCAGTAATTTATATTAAGTTCCAGTTATTAGTGCTCTTTTCTTCTGTGGTTAATATCTTGAATATTTAAAGGATGTCAATTATAAGTATTAAAACTTTTATATCATCATCTATTAATGTCTTTTTTTATTATTACTAATTTTGGTATTTGAATCCTATGCCAGCTGTGAGGGGAAAATTTGGAATTTAGGAATTCACATTGTAATTACCTTATTTCTGCCATACAGGTCTTTACTGCATGTCCTGGAAATTCACCTGGTAAAACAGAACCTGCCCAGCTTGAGTTAGCTTGCTCAGTTTAGTTAAATAAAACTGAGCAAAAAAGTTAAGCTGCCCAAGACGAACTCCCCAAGCAACACCAAACACCAGCACACTCTGAACCAGGGCACTTTGCAAGGGAGGAAAGAATCCCAAATGGCAGCAGATGCTTTTTGTTCAGATGTATAATTCTGCTGCAGAATATTAAAGTTCTTTTTCAAACTTGAGTTTCTAAAGATGAAAAGAACTGTTAAGATTAGAAACAACCCAGTCAATCTGACAAGAGAGTCAGATTTGGGGTCTAATTCTAGAGGACAACATCCTTTAGCACACAGGCACGTTTTACACGGGCTTTTTAAATGGCTTTCACATTTATTTTGCCTCTCCATCACTGACAACACAATACAAAACTGCCTGAACTTAAAATATGCATTTCATTTCCACTACAATGGATTTATCTTTCCAGCAGATGTTGTGTGGAATATCCAGTGATTGCAAGAGGTTTTGATCTAAAGTGATGACTAAAATGTGCACCAATAACCCCCTTTCTTCAGGGAGATTGGTTTTTTGCAAATCTAGTTCCTATAATCTGTGGGACAGCCTTAAAATCCAGGCACCAAGATGAGGTGTCCACAGCACTATATTCTAAAGAAATACTGATTAAAGAATGTTGTTTCTGATCTCTAGGCCAAGACTTCTCAGCAGATCAGGTTTCCTTATTTTGAGGAATGGATTCTTTGGAAACCTGGAGCAATATTCCTCCTGGAAAACTATGAAGGCAGTTGTTTGAAAAGTAGAAGCTGACCTGGATTATCAGTGTCAGGGCAAGAACTCCAGCTGCTTGATGTAATTTTTAGTAATCAAGCCAGGGAAAGTGCAGCGTGTTCAGGACAATAATTGCACAAACACTTCTCTAAATTTTTGTCTCCTTGGCTTTGAAAAACATATGCTGCAGGAGTGGAATGTTTGGAAGTGTCACGGAGGTATTTGTGTAAGCAAAGCCCACAGTAATATGGTCTCTTATTTATACAGTGCCTTACATCCACTGTTTCAAGAGTTTTGGTCAATCCTATACCCAGGATTGTTATTTCACTCTCCATATTTTTTCTTCCAAACCCTCCAACCTATTTTCTTAATCAAGTGATGGTTATTTGACTTCTCTAACTCTCACTCTGGTCTCTACCATGACAGTGTCCAGGAAATGCGGTTTCTGTTCTTCATATATATAGAGAGAGATAGATAGATATAAAAATTAAAAACAACTTAAAGACTTGAGCAGTTGGCCTCTTCTTGCTAATTTTGAGATTTTTCTGAGAGCTTTTAATTGCTTTTGCTGGCAGTGATTTGATGCTTCTATGATAACTTATCTTTGGCCAATGTTTGTTTAACAAGCCTTCTCCAACAGACTGCACATGTGAAGAAATAAATTTTTTAAAAATTCTGAAACAAATTACACTCTTGATTTGCAAGTTCAAACCTACTTAAAAAAAATCAGACTGAAATCAGCTATAAGCATAGAGACCAGAATTAAATTAACTCCCATCAAAAATTTTACATCGGGATTTCAATTAGGCTCAGAGTTAATTGTTAACTGCCTTAACTCTTGACCCATCAAAGAGTTAAAAAAATAAAAAGGAAAAAAAAAAAAGATCAGGCTTTGATGCCAGTCTGGAAGTTGCTGAGCTATTAATCAGTGGTTATCAGTTTGCCTTAGATGACTAAAACTCATTAATATAAACGAGAAGCCTGAAAGGATCACATTAGTGTGTTATCAGTTTCATCATTTACAACCCTGGAACAGCTAAAAGAGTTAAGCTATCACACACTGCACTGAAGGATAATTTGGCATCATTAATTTTGTTCTGCCATTTGCCAAACCTAATTGGGAATGATAGGGGCTTGGAAATCTGAATTCACAGCTTTCACCCACATCCCTTTATTTTTTCCCCAGAGTCCTGGCATTTAATGAATGAAAAGCACCAAAACCATTCAAAGGTTTTAATAACTCAAATTTTGGTGAATAAATTTCACGTTGCCTTTGATTTCAGAGATATATCCATCATAAAAGAACAGTGCTGGTGCAATTATTTCCAAATTTGTTCATTCTTAAAGGGGCTTTTACACTTTTGTCACACAGGGAATGTGATGAAATGGAAAAAGTTTCTTCTTTGCTAGTTAAAAATTTAAAAAAAATTTTTTGTGTATATGGCCAACAGTAAGTAAAATGCACTCTCTCCTCAGCCTCATTCCCACTGCCTTTGAATAAAAGCTCAGTATTTCAATAGTTTATGAATAAAATAATTAAAAGTAATGCATAAATGTTAAATATTACTCATCAGATCCAACCTTCCTGTGATTTCAGACTTGCAAACACTTAGCTAGGTCAGGGAGAGCAATTCTTAACTAAATTCATGTGTGGAAAATGCCTGTTCCTGTCACTATAATTGACCTAAAGGTATAGTGAAAGCTAAAAGGAGGAAGGTGTTCCAATGGCAGAGGTGGATAAATGGGCTGGACCAGGAATATGGTTATTTACTTCCACTCCAGATCTACATTCAAGATAAGCTGAATTAGCTCCTGTGTAGCTGCATCCCTTGGATCTGAGAGGCTCTGCTAATTTCAATGAATCATTCCCAATGAGACAAGAACAAATCATACCTGTGCTTTCTAAAGAGATGTCATTCACTGCACAGAAGGAAAGCATTCATCTTTCACATTTTGGCACTTGCCAGATAATCCCTTTAGCCTTTGGGTTGATGCACTTTATAGAAATTCAAAATAACCATCCACCAGACTTATTTCATAGCACAGCCTTTTATGACGCTCTTCAAAGAGCATTCTTATTCCAAAGAGATAAGGGAGTTCTTTTGTCACATTGACAGAGAGACTTTATTATCCTTTAATGGAAACTTCATCATCTGTGGCAGTTTTTAACCTTAAGGAGGTTGTGCTATTAAGACACAACAGACGTGCTACTTTTAACCATTAAAAGTTAACATTCAAGAAAAGTGTTTTCCACTTTCCTTACAATATTGTGATGCTATACAAGACATTTGCTATTTTCACAAGAACACCCAAATTACAGCCCTCTTCCCAAAACTCTAGAGGTTTTTGTTTTTTTTTTTTTTTTTAATAAATTGTTTTGAAAGCAATTTTTAAAGACAGGGATAAACAAGGGCTTCTCACAGTTCTGCATTCTGAAATTCTGTACCGTTAACTTGCTTCACACACTGAGAAATAACCTTCTGCAAGCCAATAAAGGATTAAGTCCATGAAAACATATCAGAATATGTAAACTAAACCTCTTTTGAGGCCCCTTCCCCTAGTCCTGTCCCTGGAAGCAGAGCCTGACCTGGCTGCTTGCATCCTCCTGTTGGGGGATTGTGCAGAGCCAGAAGGTCCCTCCTGAGCCCCCTTTTCTCCAGGCTGAGCCCCCTCTGCCACTCCAGACCCTTTCCCAGCCCCATTCCCTTCTCTGGACTCACTCCAGCCCTTCAATGTCTTTCCTGAATGGAGGGGCCCAGAACTGAGCACAGTGTGATTCCTTTTACATTGGCATAGATTATTCTTCAGGTGAAGAAAGTTCCCATTTTCTCCCTTACACAGAATGCAAGATGTTAAGGAGCAACAAATTCTTTCCCAGGAATTCACCAACACTGGAGCTTTGTTAACCACAACTCCTTGGATTTACATAATCCCAGACTTTGAAAAACGTGAAAAAGCATCCACCACCAGGGTGGTGTTTGTGAAAGCATCTCAGGGGAATAATTTTGCAACCTGCTGACATTGTGTAAACACACAAGAGTCTTGGAGAACCTTTTCAAAAACTTGTGGTTCATTTTCACTCTGGCCAAGTAATGCAGCTCACACCAAACCACCCCAAGGGGGGTTAACAAACATCCTTCATTGTTCTGTTTGATACAATCCCATGCTCAGTAAACAGCAGGTACAGGATGTTCCTTGTAGCACTAGGAACTACACAAGTAGGAAAGAATACAACCAGTAACCTTCCCATGGCGGGAGTAAGCTCATTTTGCTTCTTTGTTTTAGAAGCGAGGACAAATTTTACGTAACTGAGATTCTGGAAGACTCACAAAATATTTTATTTTCATTAACACAACTGGCTGAAGGGGAGTTGTTCCCAGACCTTCAGAGCATTTGCTGTTTGACAAGGAAAAGTTCAACTTCACCTCCCACTGAGTTCCTGGGATGCCTCTGCTCAAAACCTGTATCTTTACATGCAGCAGGTATTGGGGATGCCTTTCCAAGGATGAAAACAAACCTCACCAAACCTGCTTTGAACCCAGTCATGCCTAATAACTACACATGCACTTCAAACCACAGTGCTGCCACCAGGGGTTAATGAAGAGGCTGAGAGAGAAGTGCTAATTACCAGGGTCAGAATGGTATCCACACCCATTATTACTTTATACAGCAATTCCTTATTTCTGTTTCCAACACCAGACACTAACTAGCTTCTTCAAGAATGGACAAAAAAAAAAAAATCAGTGTTAGGTGTCTAATGCAAGGTGTCTCTGCCCATGACAGAGGGTTAAAGATGGTCTTTAAGGCCCCTTCCAAGCCAAACCATCCTCAAAATCTAGGATGATCTTTTTTGTTTGTTTTTTCTTTCCCCCCTGCACTTGCACAGTAGATTTAACAGAATCCAGACTTCTTGGCCCACATTGCTACAACTCCCATTACTTCAGAGGGTCCAAGTCTTGCAGAAATGGAACAGGCAATATGAAATGTAGGATTAAACCCTGGCCACACCATAGAAGCAAACAGGTTTTGACATACAGAGGGCAAGTAGGGAGCATGTAAGCAGAAAAACAAATAAAAATGGGAAACTGCAAAGCAAGAGGTTCCAAGAGAAGCAGACTCTGTTTCCAACACAGCCAAGCAAGTGGAGTAGTTAAGTACAGGCAAAGCCACTTAGATTTGGGCTAAAACTCAAATTCAATCCAGAGATTAGATTCAGAACCCAAATTTCACTACTGCATTTCTGAGGGGTGTCAGTGACTTCCTGAAGCTCCAACAGCTCTGCCAAATATATTAGCTCAGCATGGATTCAAGTCAAGAGATGGCATTTCAAAATTGCTCACATGATGTCTCCAATTCTACTCTGGTACCATAAATATAAGTCTGTTTGGAGTTTAAATCCATTCTGGAACTGTACCTGATGATAAAAGATGACAGCATCTATTTTAAATGCAATTATTATTTGAAAGGTGCTCGTTAGTGCTAAATGATTCCTCTTTGATAGAGCTCAGTACCTGCAGCACAGACTGGTATTGCACTGGAATTCCACACTCCCAGGAGTGAGCAGTTCCCTAAACTGCTAATTAACGTGATAACACCAGGGCTCCTCTCAGATACACTGTAATTGAACTTAGGGTACAGAAAGAACAAGCTCTGCCATCTGTATCTGTGCAGAGGGAAATGCTTGATTTGGACTGGGATGGGGATTTGTTTGGGATTTGCCTCTTTTTAGCCAAAGGGAACCCTCTCACAGGGGACTGCTTGCTGAGAACTTGAACTCAGTGTGTTTGTGCTGATGGTGCGGCAGCCCCTGGTGTGCTTTGGAAGTCTGTCAAGCTTTGTTTGCAAATTTTCTACATCTTTTAAAAAATGATTTGTGCCACTGTTCCCTCCCCCCCTGCCAAGCAGTTCTGAATAATTAAAGCGTTTTTACAAATTTTGTAATTAAAAGACCTCCTGGAGTTACTATAGTAACGGGGCCTTTAGAAATCAATTCAATAAAACAAAAAAATGGGGTTGATTGGTTGGCTTTGATCTTCTCTCTTTGTTCACTGGCATTAAGAATATTCTGAAATATCATATTTTTCTCCCCCTCAACTGCAGAGTTGTTATATTCCAGGATGTACAGGGTGTAAGCTTTAGTAATTATCATCAAGCCATGGCATAAATGGGGATGACTTTCTGGGTGCCCTTTTCTTTCTGGTACCAACCCTGACAAACAGAGCAACTCCATTTATTCCATTTTAAGAGAGCCTTATCAAATGTTTACCACTGCTTATTTTGCATTGAAATCAACACCTGGAAAAACTCTCAGTCACAATACTCATTTTAGTGAATATTCCTCAAAAAATGCAATGCAGTTCCAGTTACAAGAACAAAACTCAGAGCTGATGAATTTCAAAGCAGGATCCAACTGGATGGTGCAGTTAACTTGTTTTAGTGCCAGTGTTCTGTTCAGTTTTACTTCCACCAGCACCTGACTCTTCAGGTTTCTGTTTCAGGAGTGTTTCCACTTTGAAAAATCACTTCGAAGCCGTGATGAGCTCTTCTTAACTGCTCTGCTCCTTCTCACAGAGCCAGATCACTGCTCTTAGGGCACACATCATGCCTTTTGCACTTTTCTGTTATTTTACTTGAATTTCTAGCCAATGAAAAAAAAAAATCACACCAGAAATTTTCACTGGGGAAAACATTTAACAGCAAGACACCAAATAAAAGACCACAACAGTGGGGGTATGAGGAGGATGAGATCCTATTTACCAAGTGCTCTCCTGCTGCAGATGAACAGAGGTGCTGCTTGCTTTGGGATCCCAACCCCTCATCAGCACAAACACAGCTCAGTGCAGCTGCCACCCGTGCTGGAAGGGCAGGATTTGCACTCCAGAGCCTGTCCTGGGAAAGGGTGAGCTCAGTTCTCAGAGCCAAGTCTGGCCTCTGTTGCAAGCAGCCACCTCCAACACTGTTTCAGTTTGCAGTGTTGAAAATGAAACTTTTCCCCCATAAGGAACAATTAGCTGTCATTAAGATATTTCTATTATTTACTGGGATCTGTTTGGAGAATACTTTCATGAACATCTTACTGCCGTGCAGAAGATGAAACTACAAATCCGAATGTCAAAATCCTACCCACAGCTATGGAATGCTCTGCCTATCTCTGGTATCACCCCATCCTAGGATGCTGGCATGGCCCCACTTGGTCCTCACCCATCAGTGGTGCCCAACTCCAAACCAGCACCATTCCAGGGACTCCCTGCAGTCCCATTTTCCCAACTCTGCTGGAAATTCCCATTTTCCTTGGAAGAACATTTGGGTGCCCAGGTAACCAGGCAGGCTGGGGAGGAGGTGGAGAGATCCACACTCAAGTCCTGTCCTGCCTTGTGGTAGGTAGGAACACCAGAAGGTGTTAGACCAGCTCTGCAAGGCACACCAGGATGAATCCACCCCACAGCTTATGCAGAACCAGAGAGACCAACACTTCAAAATTATTTTTCTCCAGAGGAAGAGACATTTTAGAACAAATTTAGCAACAAGGAAATTCAGCTGCACATAAATCAATAACATTTCCAGAGGTTTAACATGACTTATGTAAAAGCTGTTCTTTATGTCTAATTTAGGACTGTTGTTACAAGCTTACTCAACCAGATAAATTTATAGTCACACATATTTATGGAACAAGCCTAAATCTCCATGCAGAAGTTGCTTTTACCTTAAATAACCTATTTTACTGACTAACTAATTTTTATTGGTCTGAAGGGCCATTGTTTAAAACAGGTTTCTTTGTAGATAAGAGATAGGAGTCCAGATGCTCATTTCAGATACATGACTGGAGCTCAGATGAACACCAGATCCATTTGGTAAAGTCAGAGCCTGATCTGAAAGCAATAAATCACAACTTTTTGTTTTATATTTAAGTTATGCTAGTGAACTTCCTCAGGCCTTTGGAATTTTCTATTTCTAATTAAAAAAAGAAATCATATTCTTGGCTGATTAATGATAGAAGCTGCTTTTATCTGTGAGAAACCAGTTCTTATTTAGTGTAACACTGAATTGAGTTGCAGTTCTAAAAGAAGCCATCAAAACAATGAGGGATTGATTATTTTTTTGATGAAATTTTATAAAATAAGACAGTAATGAACTCTCTATACAGCTTCCATAAAGAAAAATGCAGAAGCAGATGCATCCCCCTTCAACTTCAGCATCTACCAGAGGCTATAAAAGAAAGAAGAATTCCTTCTGGGAAGGACCAAATGGAAACAGACTGAGATTTCACTTTCAGCATGGAAAGGAGTTTTGTAATCAAGTCATATGTGATGTACTGAGAGTTGGCTCAATCCAAGAAGGCAGTTCCTATTCTCACCTTGCTGCAGGAGCATCTCTCTCCAGCAAAATTCCCTGCAAAACCTCTAACCAGACTAATTCCTTAAAACGAACATCAGCACTCCACAGCCTAAGGATGGCACAACCTTTTGCTCCCTAAGTCTCAAGCAGACCACCCTCTGACAACTTCCCAATACCCAAAGGAATTTCAGGAAGGCAGCATCCCATTTCTTGTCTGGGGATAGAGTAGGATGCTGAAGATGCTTGGCTGTCTTATGTCCCCCCTCCACTGTCTGTGGGCTCTAAATTCATGCAGTCCTGGGGTTGCTCTGAAAACTCCTGAATTCTGCTGCAGCCTCATGTTCAGGACACCTCTGCTTCAATTCCTGAAGAACTGGTACAAGTCCTGAACTAACAACACTTCTGGCCATTAGGTAGCACCACAATATCAACTCAGATTCAAGGATTCTTTCCAGTTTTGCCGCTTTTTGGTGTAATTTCAAACAAATCACTTCTGCATACATTTCATATTTTCCTTTTTGTTTTAAACTCGCAATACCTTCTGCCTTGATGAGCACTACAAAGCTTATTTAGTACTTGCAAAACACCAGCAAGAAATACTTCATTAAAAAATCCATGTTATTTATTATAATAGTAAGTTTTATAGGTTTCTTTATTTAAGGCTTGAGCCCTTGCAGTGTTTTGTAAGCAGGGTGTGAGGTAGAAGCAGCACACAACTTCTTGGTGTCATCTTCTCCACCTCTACGCTGCCTACAATGCTTGGAAATCTACACAAACACCCGGAGAACCCACACAGCTTTTCCATATTGCTGAAAGGGGAAAAGAGGCTTTCCTCATGTGCCTGGTATGCCCTAATTCTGCCCAGCTGGAGAATATTTTCAAAAAGAACCATGACAGCCTCTGACATACCCAGCAGAGTCATCACCAACGCCATGCAAACTGAATCCAAAACCAGAAGACTGAGCTTCAGAGAGAGAGAGAGAAAGAGACCTTCCCATCATTTGCAACAAGGAAACCACCTTGGCTTATCAGAAAAGAGAAGTTGCTGGGCTGAGGCAGCGTTTGTCACCACGCAGATAACGTGGAGGTTGCTGCTGGGGAGCTGCCCCAACATGTTCTGTAATGAGGTTTCACAGTGTTCTGCTCTCCTACAACATGGAAATGTTACCCAAATGTGGCTGGCTGTACACAGGGTATTCCTCAGAATATTCCATCATCATACACTGACTTTCAGTCTGACAGAATGCCACAGCTGAGCTAAATGGAAATTCCCAGGGTTATCTGGCTACTCAGATTTTCACTGCTCTTCCTCATGGCTGTCCCAGCCTACCAGGCTGCAGAGAAAACATCAGATGAGCAAGCAGTTCAAAGCAGTTGTGGAATTTATTGCAAGCATCAGTGATTTTTACTGCAGTAAGATCTTGCAGTTATTTTCACTGAAGGCTTGATGCTCATGGTATAAAATCACTGCTAAAGAGTCCCATCATCTACTGGTGTTGTCCCAAGTGCAACTTGTCCTCTGGAATCTTAAGCTCTAAACTTTCACACCAGGAGAACACAAAAACTCAAAACTTGAACCAGACAGAACATCGAGAATTCAATCCCAACTTTAGGACTGACTTAAAAGGTGGTCTTGGACAGCGAATTGAGTTTTCAGTGCCACATCAATATAATGGGTAGGGTGCTGTACTAGCATCAATATTCAGCTTAAATAAAGTCAGGCCTTGCTGAAAAAATAAAAAGGTACTCAAAGTACAAGAAAAATCTATCCCACACATGTCTTTATTTTCATAAAGGGATCTGCTTTCCTTTTCCTTTTGTCCCCAAAGGGATTAGTTTTCCTTTTCCCACAGAACAACCCCAGCAGTGAATACAGATCCCATTTTTTAAATCTTGTCATGTTTATTCACCCACAGTGTTCCATCCACTACTACATTCCCTAGAAATAACATGGACAAACCTGGAGAGGTTTGCAAATATTTCAAATATTTCAACTGCATCCAGGCCAATCAACATAAAAGCGGGAATAATATTTGATCCCTCAGGAAAGCAGGGGACACCCTTAGTCCTCCAGTCACCTACATGCTCTTCACAGGATTCCACTACAGAAGTAACTACAGTGTATGACTATTACAGTAAATCCATTCAGTGCTGGGTTTCCTGCTGTTTGGTCATAATTCTCATTCTTGGTCATCCTTCCCTTTTTTTTTTGTGAGGAGAATGAAGGAAGAATTCTAAGCAATTTGTTTTGCAATCTCCACATCCTGCTTGGTTTCCAAACCACACTATTCACACACAGCTCTTCCAAAACTGCATTACTTATGTATCTGTGTCTTCTTCCCACCAGAAAATTACCTTTGCTTTAAGTGTATAAGGGTTTTTTGTGGGCAATAAGTGTAAGTTTAAACTTAAGCTGCTGTTAATAGACTGTTGCTGGTACCAGTGAAACAGGTTTCTCACGATGCATCACAACAAGCCTTCCTATTGAAATTGTTTAAAGCACATTGCCAGTTTCTTGGGCTTGTTATTTACGATAAAAATGTAAAGATGAACCCCCTCAAAGTCAGAGCTAAGCTATGTACCCAAATTCATGAGCTGTTGTGATTAAGAGCAGCTGAGCAGCAAAGAAAAAAAATTACAACAGAATGAAAGAGAAAAGAGCCAAACCAGATCAAAGACGTGAGTGAAGAAGCCTGGAAAGACCTATTTAGCTCAGAATCTGAACAGCTTTTTTAGACAAATAACAAGAGATCCCACTGCCTTCAGAACACAAGAGACCTTCATCCTAACACTGCATTTCTGCTATGAGGGTATTTCACAATTATCAGTATTCCCAAGAATGGGAGCAGGGGGGTATTTGTGGCACAGGAACTTTGGAAGCAGTCAGGGGTATATCCACATCTGGGGAGCAATGCTCCTGTACCACTTGTCCCAGCTCTGACACCCAGTCTCTCCAGATACTCACTTGTATTTGCACCTCAAATGCTTTAATCTCCTGTTCATCTAGTCTCAGATTAATTTATTCTGAGATAAAAAGAAGAGAACTTGCCTTCCCCTTTTGCAATCCCAAACTCCAGTTCCACCATCTATGGTCACGTTTTTGGGAAGGCTTTTCGATATTTGTCCAGATACAACTGCAGTAGGATCAAAAACATGTAAGTACGTGGTGTGCTGGATAAAACTTGACAAATTCCCTCCTAACACTTGGGGAGGGAATTAACCAGCAGCAGGGCTCAGTTCTGCAATGAGCAAAGTTTATTTAGTTAATAGCTTTCAGAACAGTGCAGAGGTGGTTTCTCCAGAATCCTGAGACTGGGAGAAGCTCACTCCTGTCTGTATTTACAAGCAGAATACCTGTACAAACCAGCAGTCCAAACATCCCACCAGCTAAATCCCAGGATGGAGTTGACGAGTTACACAGGGAGCTTGCATGGGGTTGTATTGCTTTATATAAAGGGTTTTATTAGCACACGTTTCAGATGACTTGAGAGCTCAGTAGCGGCTTCCTGAATAATGTGGCTGGCTCAAACTCACACCAATAAAACTTTTACACCGGCCCAAACTGCCACCTAGTATTTTAACATCACACATTATACAGGGAAGCTGCTTTAGAGAGCTTTAAATACTCTGTATTTGCTCTACTTCTTCACGTCTCCAGCGATTCCATAGCTGCCAGGAACAAATGGCACCCAGCTGCACAGTTAGAGGCACAAATACAACACTTCTCAGGTCCCTCGAAGGGATCTGTTTATTAAACAAAGATGAGAAGCATTGACAGGCTGTGTCTGGTCAGTAAAAGCCCATTTCTCGCCCTGTGTTTAATACAGGGCTCGCCTGTGACAGATGCACAGCCCGAACCTGATTCCAGGGATGCTCTCCTGCATTAGCAGAGCTGCATCCATCGGGACACAGGCAAACCTGGCTCTGAGCCACCTCCAGCTTCTGAATCCTCGTGTGTGCGAGGAATCAAAGGGCTGGTCACATCCCCCGAGTGGAATGAATTAGTTCCTGACAAAAGATAACATTTTCCTGGAGAACGCTGCTCCCTGAATGAGAAAGTGCTGAAAGGGGCTGCATTTCTGTAACGTGAGTGCGCGTTTAAGGGTCCCCTCCGGATAATCCACATGTAAATGAGGCAACATTTAGCTGCAAGTATCTCTCGAAACTTAAACTGGCTGCACATTCTGAAAGTTAAGTAAAAACAGAACCACGGGAGAGAGCCCCTAATTACCACATAGCGAGGGGACTGATTAAAACCATCAGGGCAGGGATCCTGTGTTTCATTAAATAAATATACCAAGTTGGGCTTTATTGTTATTTTAGCTGATGAAGGAAAAATAAAGTCTACCTCTGCATGCATGAAATTACCTAAATTCAAAATCTCACTGGCAATAAGGGTAGTGCAGGATTTTTTCCCCCCCCCAATGTTTGTATTTAAGTAGCCCACTACAGTTACTCAGATTAATATGAAATGTTGGAACACTGTTAACCTCGGCATTTTTAGCACCTACACAGAGCCATTTCTTTGGATTTCACATGGCAGGGTGTAACTAATAAATGCAACATTAAAATACCATTTAAATTATTTTTTTTCAGCTGAAAGCAGAGAGGAACTATAGAGCATTTTGATGTAAGGGACAACACCATCTCACTCATTCTCTAGCACATGGGGGGGGTTTGCTGTTTTCTGGCTACTGCATTAAGTATTCAAAACTGATTGCCAAGAGCTTGAGCAAACAGTCTTGGTGAGGTCATTTCTGGGTAGCAATTTCACAGGGGGTTTACTTCAATTAGAGCAAGACAGACATGAATTTGTGTGCACTTCCCTCTTGCTACTACCAAACCCAATTTAGTTCCACTGCCCCAGACAGGAGAACACCATTTTCTGGGATATACCAATATTTGCAGTCTATACCTCATTAGTCAGCATTATCTCTGCTGACATTTTCCAGAGTTTTTAACTATGAAAAAAAAGAAGTCTCTACTCTTTTTCCATCTTCCATTCCTCTGAGGGAAGCCTGCATCCAGGAATGGCACTGCTGGCTGATGGGATCCAGCCTCTTCAAGGAAGGGTTCGGCACAAGCTCAACTTTTCCACAGGAGAGAAAGTTACAACTCTTATCAGTTGCTTGTACTAATTACCTCAAAAGCTCGAGATTTAGGAGCTTTGTTCAAGAGCTGAACAAGTTAAGACAGAATAACTTTCAGTGTCACAGTCTCCATCCCCGTCTCTCTCCCAAGGTTTATAACCTTAGAAGTAAAATAAATGAAAGTTGGAAGACAAGCAGTGTGGCTACATTGAAAGTTGCTCAGTCACCAGCATTGCTATTTTAATTGAAATAGAATCCTCTTCAACTGCTTGCTTTAATATTATTGGTCTGTAATTTTTGGTGGTGACGTTATGTTTTTAAGGGTTATGTAAAACTACAACATAATCCCATACCTGTTTTCCTGGGCAAGCAGTGTTTCGAGCCACATTTTTTCCAAAGAGATGTTGAATGAGCCTTTAGATTTTTGTGAAAGCTCCACAATGCAGTGAGTAGAGAAACCAAAATATTTGTTTCTCACTTCTCCAGTTGCACAGAGTGCCTCAATTCTCCAAGTACATGGAGGCAGCATTCATGTAAGTGACTGCAAATTTAGAAAGGGCAGCCAGGGATGAAGAATTATAAAAGAGAGTCTGCTGTAACCTTCTTTACCATCTTCTAAGCTTAAAATCATCAGGCAAGTTATGCCTTCAACTCTGGTTGGGGGGACAGGAAAGGAAAGGAGAAAGAAAAGCACTGAAACCTGAGACCAGATCTCAGGCAGAAACAGACTCGCAGCCAGACTTCAAACCCTTGGTTTTGAAGGTGTCTGGATAGTGAAAACACTGATATTCTCACACACTGCAATAGCTGTAACTCAGGTGAGTTTGCAAAAAAACCATAATATTCAATTGCCACACAGAAGACTTTAAGGATTTCTGTTGGTTTGATTTTGCCAGGCTTTTTGGGGAGTTTTTCGGTGGTTTGGAGATGCAGTGGCTTTTTCATTTTTGTTTCATTTCGGTTTTTTAAACATCAGAAATAGTTTTGACTGTACCAATGGGTACAAAGGAACTCAAGAACCCCTGCTTGTGGCAGCAAGCATCCCAGTCATGAAATGAAGTCATTTCTCTACGGAAACTCCAAAGGGCCCTCTGAGTTTCATGCTCTGACAGAATGAAAATTCTACATTTGAAACTTCTCTTTTTCCACCTCAAAAAGTCACAGCCTCAACAACATAGTTCAGCAGCACTTTCCAACCTGAAAGGTCTCCTGCACTCAGGGTGAGGCAGAGATGAGAGCAAACCACTCAATACAATGTACTGATAATGGTCAGAGAACAGCAGCTGATCCTGAGGTCCAGCTTGCTCAATCCCTTCAGCAGCAGCCTCAGCAGGTTTGTGGGGAACACAATTTTAGGCTCCCCACTTCAAGTGGGACATGGTTAAACTGCAGAGAGACCAAATGGTCTCTGCCTGGAAATTGTGAGGGTAGAGGAGCTATGTTTGTAGAGTCTGGCTTTGAGGACACTAAAGGCCAATTTAAAAAGCACCTACAAACTACCTGAAGGGTGGCTAGAAAATTTATGGAGTCAAATTCTTCTGTGAAGCAGTGCATGATGGGCACTGGCACAAACGTGAGTTAAGAGCCTCATGCTGGACATCAGGAGAAACATCTTCACTAAAAAAGTGAGCAGGTTGCTCAGCAAGGCTGTGAGATCTACCACAGGGGTGTTTCCAAGATTTAGAGATGCAAAGCCATCACTCAGCTGATCCAGTTCTGGCATGAGTCCAACCAGAAGTGGAAATGGACTCAACAACCTCCAGGAGCAAATCCTAACCAGCATTTTAGTGATTCTGAGGTGCACTGCAGCTGAGATTTCCAGCTTGTGAAGTATTGGTATATATTCCTCCTCCCACCTTTTCTCAGCTTTAATTTATCAGCTCACAATGCTTTCACAATTAATCACAAACACTTGAAAAATCCCCTAAAAACACAAACCCCAAAACACATTGAACTGCTAGTCCAGGCAACTTCCCTAATGCTGAATGTAACAGAGCAAATATCCATGACATTATTGGGAAAAGAAGCCTATGAGATATTTCTATTTGAAACATCTCACTCCTTTATTAAATACTGCTTTTGTCTTAGCTTGTCATAAGCTGAGGAAAAGAGGGGGGCAAAGGAAGCACATAATTCCCCACCAATAAAAATAAACCTAATATTCATTCAACGTTTAGAGCAGACCCAAACACTTCAGCAATACTTAAAGCCTTCAACACCACTGCCTGCACTGCCTGCATGCTGTTACCAAAGAGCGGCTCATGACTTGCATTAGAAAGCTGAGGCCAAAGAATAATGTATCCCAAAGAAGCCAATTGGAAAAAAATAATAATAATTAGTGAACAGCTGTGTGATTGCTGCACAACAGTTGTGGGAAAAGCAGTGCAGCAAGGTCAGGTTCTGATCCATTACATCACTGGGAATCAAGACAGGCTCTGTTGCAGAAGGAAGCCATTAAAGATGTGAAATAAGCACTAGAGATGTGAAGTAAGATCAGAGTCCAGTCCACAATCTGCAGGACGGGCAGCAGAACACACTCATTAGCATAGGCACATGAATGCCATTATTCAAACAAAATTAATACTACTCTGCTCTCAGCCCCAGCTACTCACTGTGCCAAGCCATGCGTATTTTAAGAGGAGGCACAACTCAGACCCCAAGAGATCTCATTCTGGTTCACCTCATGCTTTACTAACCCTTCTATCCAATTAAGGCTGCCAGTTTTATGAACTCCTATATATTAATGACCACACAAACCTGACTGTACCCTCCCAATAAAATGAAAATGCTGCTTGAGTACCCTCCTTAAAGGCTGAATAGAAGCTTGGTCCCGTGCTTATGATCCCATTTTGGCTTGCAGGAACAGACAACTGTATTATTAGACAATTAAAGAGCAGGTTTCTGACCAAATCTAATGCTCCCTTCCTCTGTCTCAAAACTGATCTAGGTTTTAATGGTTGATCCATTTACTCCCACTCCTCAAAAAAACCCAACTCTGTAACAAGTTAACGTTGTTAACTATTATAATGTAGTAAGTTCTTCTCATACCATTAGGACTACACAGGGGATATATAAGAAAGACATCCCCAAGGAACTTGGGTTTTAACTACAGAATAAGTCCTGCTGTAAAATAAGTGCTGGGATTTTTGAGGGTAGAGGAGATGCAGAAGCTGGTTAATGCGCTGAAAGACTTATAGGAAAGTGAAGTCTTTTGTGTTAGCAAAACTGAACAAAGGGAAGAAGCCACTATCCCAGGACAAAAATTTACACAAGAGGAGAGTTCAGAGCAGTTCTTTGTGCAGGTACTTATACAGCCACCTCCCACTCCTAAAAATGAGTAACAGGAGAGCCAACAATTAAACAGGAATCTGTTTTGGTTTTACTCCCTATTATAACTATTTGATGATCTTAACCTATAGATCTGACTAGACAATATATGTCTTAGGATCTCTGGCATTTCAAAATGTACAAGAGATGCAATAAGTTTTTTTTAATAATAAATGAAGGTTAAGCTAAGTGATTAATGAGTTCTTTAATGTGTTATGCTGACTTTGTTCCAAAATAAGCAGCTGCTTTATGTGACCTGCCTCATTTCAACAGCAAATCACAAAAAAAGTAGAAGAAATCACTCCCACACGAGTCTCCTAAAGCTCGTGCTGTTCATCACAGAACAAGCCCAGAGAATAACCTGCTGTCCCTGAACATCAGAAAAGTGTCCTCAGATGAACTGTCCACACAACAAATACTACACATTCTTCCAGCTATTCCCTGAGCAAACTCCACAGTAACAGCTGAGAACAAAAAGCAAGGTTAGGAGAGCAGTTGATTATTAATGCAGATCCATATTCAGATCCAGAAGTCAAATTAGAATGTGTCTATCAAGCCCTAATTAAGATGAATCAATACAACTTCTCTGTCTCTTCTAGAAATCACTCTGGGTGACAAAGTCAGCTGAAGCCAGCCCATGCAAGCTCCATGAATATTTTAAAGCAAGAAATATTGTCTCTCCCCCCCTCAACTGGCTCGAGGGATCTGACAACAAAAGATCTCGTACCTCTAAGCAAAATACAGATTGAAAATACGAGTGACAGTAGCTTCTCACCATTGTGGAGCATCAGAAAGAGCTGTAGCCCACAACAGATTGTTCCAATCAGCCTTACTCAACCACTCGAGCACTCTTTTGTTATGCTTTCTCATCAGAGAAATACTTGGCAGTGTTCACATGTAAATCACCAGCAGCTTTTTGGATCACTTCTTTTAATGTAGAATCAGCTCAAACTTTTCAGAATTGGGATGTTTCCCTAGAATGCTCTTTCAGGAATACAATGCGCTGCTGAGGGCTCAGGCAGATGGCTTGGCTGAGACAGTCTGCCATTTGAACACTGTCTCCCTTCAGATTTAAATAAAATCAAAAAGGAAAAGCAGCAAATCTTTCTGACATTATATTGCACATAAAAAGGCAGCAGTTATTGGAAGATGCAGGGTCATGAAATAAACTGCCTCAGTCACTGATCCCAGGCCCAGGGTTAAACCCTACTGAAGTTTTTGATTTCTAATGAGATTAACTGGTAGCTCCAGTTTCATTCTTGACAAATACATCACCAGTGCATCCAGCAATATTTGGCCAGACCTCACCTTACTCCTGGTCACAGCTCCATTCTTCCAAGCAGCTGTAGAGGCACTACATACACAAGCCAAACTGGAAAATGCCCGGTGAACAAACCACCCTCTTATATGGCTCCCTTCAGTCAGAATTAACCACAGATGGGCCTTGGAGAGAAAGTTTTAAAGCAGGTTTTTACCATAAGAAGTTTGCTGAGCTCCTGTTCTGTCTGTCCAGAATGCCTCCCAAGCACGATGCTCAGTGTGGATTTGCTGGAAATTTTAGTCAAGGAGTATCTCCTTTACTAAAATTAAATTAGGAGCTGCTGGAGAAATTATCCTTTCCCCCATCTGTCAAGGCAGCTTAAGCTGACCAGTCCTACACTACACTTCAGACACAGTGGAAGCTCTGCAGACTGTGCAGTTCATTACACACAGATTATTGTGCTTATCTCTCATAGGCAGATGATAAAACTGTTTGCTCTCCAAAGCAAATCACCCCAGTATTGCCTATTTTAACCTACAGCTCAAGGAAAATGCATTAATAACTCTGACCCTGTGATCTTCTACCCAGGGCTACAAAGTGACCCAGCTCCACTAACCAAGCACCTTCTGCATCCCTGTCACTTGATGGGCCACACACACATAGCCTCCCATAGCAACACACTGTAGTCCACAGAACACAAGCCTTGATCCCTAAAAATAGAACTAAACCCCCAAAATGAGTCCCTGGGAAGGAGAGGCAGGGGCTCCTCTTCTGCCTCACATGCCCCAAGCTCCATGTGGTTACTCCTTTCTCCTCCACTTTCAGCCCAGCACAACCAATTAAGCCAGGGCTGAATCAGGCCCCTCGTACATCAATGGATCATTTGAAGTTCTGCACGTTACTTTACATGGAAAAAATTCCAGCTTTTAAAAAAATGAGTGTATAAAACCTACCAGGACATTTAAAGCACGCGGGCACACACAAGGCAGCTTTGCTTCTCCCTGCCTGGTGAGCAGAACAGATAGCCTGTTCTCTTAAAGTCCCTTTTAACTGCAAACCTTATACAGGCTGTGTGTATTTTGGAGCCTTTCCCATCCTACCATGATTTCCTGTATGAGTCTGCAGCCCATGGCAACAGCAGAAAATTGGAGTGCGGGCTTTGCAGATGGTGCAAGACCAAATGCCCCGTGCCAGCTCAGTATCTTCTGCCATAACATAAGAATTATCTAAGTCTTGGCTGTGTGGCAAGGGTTACCTGCACGCTAATAAATTATATTCATTTTCATTTGTAAGTTGTGCTTGCCTTAGGGGAGCTCTGGCCTTCTGCAGTGAACGTGAAAAACCACAATCACACAGCCTTGCTTATACATCATCACACTATAACAGGAGAATTTTGAATATTCTGAACTGCTGTGGAGGCACAAGAAAATTCAGAGTTTAATCACTCAATTGCAGCAGGTCACAGGTCACCTCAACTGTTTGAAAACAAAGCAAGACAGCCCCCTCCCCAACTTTATAAATGTGCAGCACATACATCATCCCACAAAATAACTGTGGTGAAAACTGCATTTCCACATGTCTCCTACAAAAACATGAGCCACAGAATTACACACACAGGGAAGAAGTGCCAGAAACAATTCCAAGGTTGCTTTCCACGGAGAAATGTTGAGCATGAATCTTCCTTGAATGGCTTTAATAGGAGACTCTGCATCTGGCATTGACCTTAGAGAATGGAGCTGGAGAATGGAGATGCTTTTCCAAATAATATTAACATCAACAAAATAACAAGATTAACAAAAAACATACCAGTCACCTACATTGCACTCACCAGCACAGCTACAAAACTACCTCAGGGCACAGATGCTTTAAATCTCCCAATCCAGGTTTTCCATGGAAGAAATGGTCACCAAAGCCAAAGCTTCTCCCACCTCAAGGTGTAAATCCTTTAAGTTTATTACAAAGCACTAAAACAAAACCACCTCAGACAAACATGTGGCCTCAATCCAAGCAATTGTGAACCCAGGCAACTGCTTTAGAAAGGATCCAGTCTTTTCTGCTAAGCAAAAATTGACCAATATCTATTAAAAGAAGTGGAAATTATTCCTTAGGCTGCAGCAAGGTTTAACTTCAAAGTATGCAGAACTTCCTGCATGGATTCTGAGCTTCTTTCAGCAGCAGGTCATTGACAACAACTCTGACAAATCTCCTGTTCTTACTTCAGGTTTGAACAAAACTGACATCCATTCAAGCCAAAGTTTCAACATGTGCTGACAAAGCATAACAGAAATTTTCATAATACTTCCTGGGGGGGGAAGCTTTAAAAGTCTTTATATAGTGACAATAGAATGACATTGTTTATTAAAAACAACAATAAAGATTATTAATTGGTTACTACCATTATAGTTTTTCACCTTCTTCCCTCCACTCTAAGTCCAACTGTCCCTACTGTGCAAATATCCACAGACACATTATAAAATTCATATAACAGCTCAAAAGTACCAGAAACCACACTAAGATAGTAATAAAATTGTATCAATGCAGCTCAAGAGACATTTTTATGATCTCTAGACTAAACAAAGTCGCCAGTGCAAGCTGAGCACAAAACAGGGTGGGGGGCTGGAATGAAGATAACATTCAACCAAAGAGCAGAAATTCAATGTACAATTCAAGAGAACTTATATCCACCGCCTCAGAGGAAATATGTTTCATTATATGTTATCTCTCATATTATTACAACAAACACCATCACTAAGGTTTTGGTTAGGCCTGTGGTGTTATCTCAGGAAATTGCACAAAAACTGGGAAAAGAAATAAAAAGGAACCTCACAACCACTTGTAAGAGAAATCAAAGATAAAGATGAGTGAACTGCCTAAAAGCAGCTCAAAACCCTGGGTTTTGCTTTCACCTGATATGAGTCAGAGCTGCCTGGAGTACTGAGTCGTCATTTAAACGAAATAAACAAGAAACTGACTTCTACTAAATTCTAGTAAAACATCAAAAACCCAAATAGTCTGAAGAATAAATATGAGGCAAAACTGGCCCAATTCCCTACTTTAACTGTCTGCCAATATTCAACTCTTGTCCTTCAGCTCCAATAGTAGTGTGCTTGATTCACAAACAATAAAATGTAAATATTAGAACAAAATCTACTCACTGTCATCTTGGAACTAATCAGGAAAAAATCCAGAGCTATATAGGATCAAAAAATAATAGATAATTATGCCTCTGCATGCTTATCTTTTTAATGTATAAGTCCCAGCATAAACAGAGTTGTATTTTTTTCTTTATTCTCCAGGTCCCAGGCAACAGACTCCAGATTAGGATAGAAATTAAAGTGACAGAAGTAGCCAGCATGGACTGTGATGTTATAAACACTGCAGAATGGAACAAGCAGATTATGTCTTCTCTAGTGTTCCTTTCCTCTCATCCCCAAAAGATCATAAACAACTTTTACTTTGATCTTGCACAGCCCCACAGCAAATCTATCAGTTGTTATAAATATACATCCACAAACTGAAAAGCTGCTCTGAAATGTTTATTTGGCTTCAGTTCTTGGTCTCTACCCCAAGATTCTACCACAAACACTCTTCATCATCTCAAGCATTTTAGTGTCACTACACAAAAACTACAGGAATTGTTTAAGTACATTTTCCCATTTTTTGGGGTTTTTTTGGCTCATGTCAAGGCTTTTTAATTTTTGGACAGGGAGAGCCAAATGCAGCCTCATGACAGATTGTTCTGGCATTTTGCTCAATTCAGACTTGAAGCAGGTCAAGTACAACATGATGTGAACATCAAACAGGTTTTAAGAAAGAGATGGTCCATGTGTAATAATTAAACAACCAGAACAAGACTGACAAGTGCTCAGGTGTACAACTGACCTCTGAGTGTCTGGGTCAAAGCCACACCACATTCAAGAGCACCAAACCATCCCTCAGACTCAGTTTAATGATGCTCCCAGGTTGCAGCCCAGCACCTCAGGCTCTGCTGAGGGGCAATTTCAGAGAAATGCTTCACGTAATCACAGCACAGACCAACCCAAACCCCTGCCCCATGGAGGAGCTCCTCAACAGCATCAGCCCAACCAGGAATCACAGCATTAAGGAACAGGTTTTGAGCAGATGAGGAGGAGGAAGTTTACAATTCCAAGGGGTTTCCACCTGCAAGTACCACATAACAAGTAGGTTTTAAAAGACAAGGATTTTACAGCTCGGAATTCCATTTCACTTCAATCCTTAGCGTTCCCTCCTGAAGAGCACAGCTGTCACATCATCCCCTTTCCTCAGAAGTTACTTCCATGCTATTAATTCCATCCCGCATGTCCCAAGCTCACAGAAGTGCAGCCACCACCCGGGCAGGCTGCAGGCAGACACCTGAATTAGGGGTTGACAAAGCCACCTCTGCCTTGCCAAGCTCAGCAGGTCACCTGCTGTATCCCAAGCCTTCCCAAGGAGCAGGCTGAGCTCACAGATCCTGCCTGGCTTGTGACCCAGGGCCAGAGGCAAGTCTGGATGCGTTGGGGGTGAAAGGAACAAACCTTTCCTCTTTCTATTGCTGCTTTCTTGGGACAAGTCCTGTGATGCAAACAAGGCAACTCCACTTCAAAGGCTCTCCTCACTCATGTGATTGAAAGGTCATCCTTCAGGTACCTTCCAACCTGGTATTCCATAAAAATCCACAGCTTGAACCCTTAAACTGACTCATGCTCTCAACAAGGTCCACCAGTTTTTTATATATATTTGTTCTTTGTTTTTTAAATGTAGCTGCTCTTCTGTACAAAAAAAGAATCAAGAGTTCTGTAGAAGTACTTTGGCCCCAATTTGTAAATGAAAAAACACGAAGCCACCACTGTCCTGGATGTACTGGTGCCTCAGGCTTGTTTGGATTTATTGGAATGTCATGTTAGGCACTAAGAATCAAAATACCACATAAGTCAATCCCAATAAAACAAGGGAGCACCAGAAATTCAATTGGATTTATCCTTTTGTTCATCAGCCTGAATTCTCATAGTTCAGCATGAGTAAATGGACATTTCCTCCTGCTGTCTACTGATGGGGCAAAACTTCATCAGGGAGAGAGGGGTTTTCCTTAATGTCCAGCTTGCAAAATCCTGAGTCTCCAACAACAGGAAATGTTTATAAATAAGGACCACATACACTGACTGTAAAGCTCAGCCCTGACCAAATGCAAAGTGAGAGTTCAAATGTAAATGGAGAATTATTTTCATATTGTTTCCAAACATTCAGGAGAATTAAGACAGCTGAGAGATTTACTGGGCACTGCAGAGTATCCAGTGGGTTTATTGTGTTTACAAGCCTCTGTTTCTCCTCTGTTTAATTTTGCTGGCACAACTGACAAATTGCTCAAGAAAAAGTGAAATGTAAAATGCATTAGCCTTTAAGAAAGGACAACAAGCTAATTTAGTGAAGATCACAGGATTAATACCACTTTTGGCCTTATTCCATTTTCTTGCATTGCTGTAAAATGAGTTTTTTAATGATTTACTTCTACTTCAGCACCAAGATTTTGGGTTTAACCTCCCAAGTGCAAGCGGGCACTTTGGAGCTTCAGCATTCTCTGCAGTTAATTAAGTGTTTGAGTCTTCACCCATCCTACCCTGCAACTTGGAATTGTTTATTGTAAATAAATGTTTCCCGCACTTTTACTTATGTTTCCTGCAACAGAGGACTTCATAAACTGAAACATTTCCTTTGAGTTGTTGCAGACCCATCCATTACAAAGCAAGCTGGGGAAAGGGACAGAAAAATCAAACAGATGAAGAAAGCTCTAAATGGACCATTAACTGGAGTAATTGAATCACATGATGTACATCAGCAGAGACAAATTATTACAACATGAAAACATTGCAATAACATTACTACCCAAACAAGATTTTTCAGTGTAAAAAGATGTTTCATCTCAACCCCATTAATAGAACAAAATGTATTCAAAATTCACCACTACTCTTTGTTACTACTTCGGTTAGTTTTGGAATAACTCCAAATTAGGGTGGATTAAGATGTCAAAACAGCCAAAATATATATATATACATTACATCCATGCCCTGGATGAGTGCTGATATCAAGGAAGAGGAAGATATCCATAATCCTACAGATCAGTTATGGAAGTTGATTGACAATCAGCAACCCTCCCTTGATCAGGTGAGTTGTTGTTTCAAATCACATAAGAAATTAGATGGGATACATGAGAAAAAAAATCCCACTCTAGTGGCTCAGTTCAGCAAAATCAGCTGCAAGATCTCTACTTTAATTCCAGTTATTCCAGGATCAGAAGACTGTACATTAAACACATTGCATTTTATTACTAATAATATGAACATTTAGAGCTCATTCCTCATTTTCTGCTGACACACACACACACAAAATGTCATGTAACAGCACCCCATATACTGCATACGTGTTCATTCCTAATCTTTGAGCTAAACCAGCTTTTGTTTTTCATCTGGAAAATCAATTAATCAATGAATTAATGAATGAACCAAACACCAGAACTCTGGGATAAAATTCTGTCCTGACCCCAACAATATTTGCTCGGTTTCAACTTTAGCAGTAACAAAAAATTTCAGCCTTGACAAAAGAAGTCACAGAGTTTTCTCTCCAAGAGACACAACTCTTTTTCACAGGGTGAAGTTGCCAGCAACAATGATTCCACTAAAAATCTAAACATCAGCAGCATTTGCTGCTGGTAGTAACAGACAGGGGGATTTCAGCACTTGCTCTTTAACCACTTTTACTGAAAGGACACAAATTTTATTGCCATGAGGCAATATCAGCAATGTGAAGGATTAATTTATGACAGAATCATGACATCATTAATTTTCCTTTACTAAAACTAAAAAAATATATATAGACACACAGTAAAGTGGAAAAAAATAGGCAGGTCAGCCCTACTTGCTCTGTACTTTAACACAAGATGCACAATTAAAAACACAAACATCTGCAGATATGCACCTGGTGGTTTGTTTTTTGTAGGAGAGGAGAGCATGTGTGTACAAGCATTAATATTTAGGCTTAAAGAATTTGTCCCTGTGGGTTTGTGGATAGAAATCCAAGCTCTTGGCTGTGTAGGAGTAGAAGCACACAAGGTGGGCTGGGGGTCCAGAGGTGAATGAAGCCAAAGTTGGAATAGGATCATAGCTTCACCCAGTTCACCCAACATGGAAATGTGAACAAAAGTTACCACATTCCAATATCCAAAAGTTACCAAATTCCTGCCCAGAAATCCCCAAAATTGCTTCAAACTCCTGATTCAGACAAAGTAACACAGAAGACAGAGTTACTTGATTATTTTTTTCTGAAACAATTTACAAGCCACCTTGTAATTGTACCTGCTGTAGCACCATATGAATCCTGTATTTCCCTTCAAATTCATTTACTGATTGCATTTGCAGCTCTTTTCCCCAAAATGCCCCCCTTCCACCATCCAGTGCTTTCCTGAAGACTTGTGGAGCTGATAGCTTATTAAAATTGATGAGGCTCTTGATGAGCACACCAGTTTGTTCAGCTCAGATAACAAAAGGACATTCTGCTTATTGAAATGTCATTATTTTTCCCCCATGCTGCATTTCAATACAGTACCATGACTATGCAGAAATAAAGTTACTTCAGATCATGTGATAAGTATAAAAAGGAATTTTCATCACAGTGTAGCTCTAAAAAATCCTGTTAAAATCAGCTATAATTTTTAACTTGTAGTGTGAAATATAAAAGAACACAGGGTTGGTGACAGTAAATGCTAAGCCCATGTATGGTGTTTGATAAGGTTTGTCAGTATTTAATATTAGAGAGAAGAAAATTCATGCCTTGTTTAATTCTATAGAGTCCAAACCATTCCCTCACACTGTGAGGAAAGGTTACACATTCCCCCCCCCCAACCCTTCCTAAGAAAAATACCTCAAAACACAAATAGAATTCTTTCAGACCCTATTTTTCTTCATCCTCAGGTGAGCAAAGCACAAGACTCATTTGTGTATTAGATTGTCCAGGGAGAACTTCAAGTGTTTGGGCTAAGAGGTACATGAAGAAACAGCATTATCGGGTTAAATTCCAACCCTTCCCCCTCTCCTTTTTTTTTTTTTTTTCCTTTGGCAAAACATCTGTCAACACTTCTATCTCCAGAGCACCAGGATGTGCTGATGCATTAAACAGCACAGCAGGTGGACTGGCAGACAGAGGAGTGCCTGACCATAACCAGAGAGTTCACTACAACCCAAGTGCTGTAATTAACAGGGCAATGATATCCCAATGTATTTGCAGTGCTGACAGCTCAGAGTCTAAAGAACCCTGCACCAAACACAGGCAGATCAAGTAAAAGAATCGCATTCCCAAGGTAAGTTCAGATTTCAACTTCTCTCTCCAGCATTTTAAATTAATAGACACTAATATTCCTAATTAGAGTGTCTCAAAACCCCTGTGAAACCACTGGGTGCATTTTCTGACTGCATATATGCATTTTCTGACTGCATCTATATATGACCACTGCATATATAGATCCCCATATAAATAAAAATAGAAAATAAAACCTGCATTCCAATTTACACTTGCTTTACCTTTCATTAGCTACATTGTTCAGTAGCTGCTTATCTTTTTTGCTGCTTTTGTTTCATTTTCTTTCCAGCATTGCATTGTTTTTACAACATCCCACCTGAACTCCGCCTAAGGAGACCTTACCCTTGGGGGCATTAAGAACTCAGGGCCACAGGCTCAGGTCATTCCTCCTCCTTCCAAGGCAGAGCCACCAAGTCCCAAGCACAGAGTCAGAACTTGCACTAAGGGCAGAGAACAGCTCACAGAAGCAGCAAAAAAGTTGATTAAAGAACAGCTTCACAAAAAGGGCAAATAAACAAGCAAGCCACTGATTATTATTTATTTAAAAATAATATTAGAATTCCCCCTTAAGCATTTACAGAGTTTTAACTTTACCCTTCACACAGCAGGTGTTGATTAAAACACATTTGTTTTTATATACAATATTGCTCTTTCAGCCTCCAAAGCTTCAAGTGACTGGACTGTGGTCTTTGATGGGAGATTAGTCACTGAAGAAATACAGGTCTAAACCTCAGTCTCATGAGAATTTAGGAAGATTTATGTATTTACTTACTGTTTCTTTGACTCCAAAGCAGCAGGCTGTCCTGATCTAATAATGAAAATGGTATTCAATAGATCATAATGCCAGAAATGTCCATTATGATAATCCCGTGCAATCTTCTGCATAGGACAGCACCATGGATCTCATCCAGGGATTACAATGCTTGACTGGAGCTGGAACTGAACCTCTAAGTGCTTTTTATCTCTGCCATCAAACTCAGGGCTATAAAACAAAACCCAACACACACACACCCCCCAAGTTTGCAATTTACCAGCGCTCCACTAAATGCTTTTACTAGGAAAGAAACAAAAGTGACAGTAAAGCAAGTTTCCCTGTTCCTTAAACAGGAATAAATCCAGTTATTTCACTGCCAGATCTACTTCAGATTTAAATTAACGTAAAAGACAAGATCATTTGAAAGCACTGTGCAGAATGATGTGAATACTACTCATTTACAATTCCTACAGGGAGAAGAATAGAGAAGTTATTTCAAGCTTTTTTGCATCCATATAAAACCATTTGTGGCCTTCCAACTGCAAGAAAAGCCATTTAGAGGATTCACTGACTTGTGTCAGGTAAAACACTAGTGACAGACTGTCACAGGAAATCACAGGATGCCTTCATGTGCGGTTTTATTCAATTTCCAGACTTAAAAAATGCATTCAATCATTGACAGGATTGATCTGAAAGGCAGGAACAACAAAAGAGGCAACAGAAGCCAATCCTTCTGTGGCCACTGACTGCTTGGCTTTCCACTGTGCAGGAGCGTTATCATAACTGACCATTTGGTGCTCTGAATATTTATAAGCATTTCCCTGCACACTCACCCTTCTTCCCATTCAACACCAGCATCCATTCACTCACTGCAGTTTTTCCAGGGAAATTTCTCCTAAGAAATAGACTAAAGAAGAAAAGAAGCTGAGTGAGGCTCCAACTCTTCACTTTACACACAGAACCTGTGCGGCAGAAGCACCGAGCAGAGAAGAGCTGAAATTTACATTCAGGTTCGCAGAACCAAAATATTTCCCTCCAGGTTCCCTAAATAAGGAACAAGGGAGGAGAAACAAGTCCTTTTCTCAGAGCTGGTGGCAAACAAACACTCCCATGAAAAACGAAGAATGACAAGTGTTTTGGCAGACACGTCCTCATACCTCTCTAATCACCCAAGCGCTTTTAGTTAGAAGTGTAGATGTCTGCGTTTGACCTTGAAACTTAGTTATGCCTTGGAGCAGAGCCAAGAGAACATCCAAAAGGCTCTTCACATTTATTTCTCAACTGTTTAGTAATGCTGACCCAACGGGGACAACTCCCTGCAGTCACCTACTCGTGATCCGAACAACAGAATTGCCCGGGTATGGAAAAACTGCAGGAAATCAATGTACCCAGGGAGGAGAAGGTGAGTCAGCCCATCTGTGACAGCTTCAAAGGGTTTTTCCCCCTCAACTCAAAACAGCTCCTTTACTTCTCTCGCTATGAGATTCCCTTTTGAAAAGCCCCTTGGTTTTATAGAGTTAAATCACAAACGTATTAAGCATGGAATAGCCGACCGTAACAGAGGCCAGCAAAAGTCATGACACCGTGGGTGGTACACAAAATACTTTTCTAAACTGGACGTTTCCCTGAATTTTCCATGGGAAAAATATGGTATTCCTCAGTGTGACAATGCGAAACAAACAGTGCAGCTCCTTAACACAACTGTCACGGCTTAAGCCTTCCAAACTGCTCCCGTAGAAGGTGCCAACATTCCTCTAAGTTGTTCGGAAACTTTGCTTTCCAAACAAATGGCAGCGGTAAGTACCTTAACACTGTGTTATTCTCATCACCGAGACACCGTCCTACGCTCACACACGCGCTCTTGTTTATGGCAGGAAAGGACACCACAGGTTTCTGCTGAGTTACAAGGAATTCCAAAGTATACAAGTTCAAAGTTTTTGCTCATAAAGTGAATTTTACTACCGCAAAGGAAAAAAAAAAGATTAATGTTGTTTTCCCTCTCCAGGCTGTACGTAGTAACAGCATCTTTAAGACAAGACTACAAGACACTCGCTGTAAGATAAATTTTGTTTAAAAGACATATAGTAGTACTTTCTGGACAGCAGCTTGTAAACCACATTTCATCTTAGTGTTACAGAGAACATATTTGCACGCCAGTTAGAGGGAAAATGCTCAAAACAGCAGCTGGTGTAAAGTCAGATGTTTGTTAGGACAACAGGGCTTGGTTTCCCACAGCCTGTTATAACCTGGCACATCTTAAGGACAGAGCAGGATCGCTCTTGCCTGGCAGGACCGTCATGTCTGCTTTACGCACACATAAACCGCGACCAAGATGCAATCCAGATGCAAAGAAAACCCAGAAAAACCCCAAGTCCACAGAGAGCGAGGACTTTTACAGTAAAGCTTGCTGGTATGAAGAAAACAGACCATAAAAGCTGGATCTTACCATTAGCATTTTTCCCACAGATGAGGTGCTCGTAAGGTTGCAACACTCCCCAAAGTTCCGCATCGTTGTTGATAACCATCTCCAGGATTTCAGCCGAGATCTCCCCTCCACCATCGGGGCTCTGACTCGCCAAAACCCTAGCCTTAATCTCTTCCACCAGGTTCTCCATGCAAGCGGTTAGGGAGATGGCCGCGTACTCGTGGATCCTCACCGAGATCCTCGTGTCCACCATCCACCTGAAAAACCTGCCCACCGAGAAGGTGAGGCCGCAGCGGGCGGATTTGCCTTTCCGGAGCCCATCGCCGGCGCTCATGCTGTACAGGGAGAGCGCCTTGACGGTGGCCAGCACGCAGCTCTCGGCCAGGGCCCAGCTCTGGATGAGTTTGATGGCGCTCTGCACCTCGAAGCGGGTGCACTTGGAGTGCATCACGCTGAGCCGCTGAGCCTCCCGCGACACCCGGATCAGGGCGCGCCGCAGCAGCTGCGAGAGCCGCCTGACAGCCTCCTGCGAAAAGCTCCTGCCCGGGCCCTCTCCCTTCCCTTTGCGCAGGATCCTGCCGATGTCTTCATCGGTCCAAGGGTACTCCTCGAGATCCGGCAGCTTAGGGCACTTGGAGAAGATATCTGCGACCTCGGGGTCTTCCGGCAGCACGGTGTTCACGGTGTCCCAGCTGTTATTCCTACTGTTCATGGAGCCCGAGTAGTACCACCAGTTGCCTCTGTGCTGAGAAGAGGTGAAGGCTTGCGAGTTGGACTTGGAAGAAGAGAGACTAAGGGACCTGCAGGAATCCCCTGCCCCATAACCAGAGTCCAAAGTTAAATCCTCCAGGGTCTTCAGAGTCGAGCTGTATATCCCAGCCATAGGAAAGACGGGTTAAGCCAAGCGGCAGGACAAGCGCGAAAGGTGAGGCAGATCCCTAGCGAGCCCCGAGCGGCGCGGGCGGATTGGCAGCGCAGCGGGCAGGAGCCCTCCCCGAGGGCCCGGCTACCTCCATCCCGGCGGGAGGCTGCGCTCAGCCATGTCCCGCTCGGGCCGGGGCGGCGGAGGGCGCGGAGGCTGCGGCGGCCGGGCCGGGACGGGCGCTCGGCGGCGGCTCCGGCGCAACTTCTCCGCTGCAGCACCGCCTCGAGCCGCGCACCGCACCATGCAAATGAGGCGCGCGGCGAGCACCAATCGGCGGCGGCGGGGGAACGGCCCGGCCAATCACACGCGAGAGGGGCGGGGCGTGAGGCGGGGCGAGGGAGGGCGCGGGGAGCGGCCCGTGCGGACGGTGCGGGGCGGCGGGCGGGGGTCGACGCTCGGCCCGGGCATGGTGCGGACGGTCCCGGGGCCCGTAGCCCCCCACGGGAGCCTTTGAGGCACGGCGGGTTCCCCCAAACCGGGCTCGGGCCGGGAGCCATCCGCGGAGCGGAGGAGTTCAGCGTGTCCCGTCCCGCCGAGGTGCGCGGGACGAGCGCGCCCCCGCGTGGCCGCAGCGGGGAGCGGCGGGCAGAGCCACGGGTCTCGCTGTGCTTCGGGCTCGGGTCCTCAAATCCCTGGAATTTAACTTAAAAACGCGTTTTGCGCATCTTCCTACAGGACGCAGCCTCTAAAAGATCTTAAACCCGCTGCTATTTACGGCCCCGATCCAGGAAAACGCGATAAAGCAAGAGTGCGTGTCCTCGATAATGCTGCCGCTGTGACAAAGTGCGTAAAAACCCAAAACCACAGCCCAAAGGATAACATTTTTATCTGTTCGTTCACACGGATTTTGAATTTTGCTGTCTATTGCTGCCATATACTCGCTGTTTGTAGGATAGATATGATAGGGTATGAGTAGAAGCCTAAAGAGAGTACGTTCAAAACTTCTCACCAAGGACATTTTCACTTCAAGAAGTACTGTCAAGACAGATCTTACACAGTCCTTAACTACAGACTGAAAAAAAATAAAAATAGATATTTTCCACAGAAATGTTCCTTACAAGATACAGCTTCCAACTATGATCAGCTTCAATACCTGGATTTCCAAAGTTCAAAATGACAAATTGTCTTTGCACCACGAGGACAAACTTTTCAGCAGGGCCTGTTGCAATAGTACAAGAAGGATGTTTTTGAACTGACAGAGGGATGGTTTAGATGATACAGAAAAGAGATTTCCTGCTTCTAAACGCCAATGCCTTACAGGACATCCCTTTGTCTTTTTGTACTGCAGTATACACATTAGTTAGTGTCAATAAAAATGCATCAAAACTATTAGGCATGAATTAAATACTTGAAAATCATCTATTTTACTAATGAACTCCTGCACACAGGATCAGGCAGCTTCTGTTTATACTAAAAGACAAAATATTTAACAAGGCATCCTAACTTCCACTAGCTGAACCCCAAAATTGATATTTTTTTAAACATAAGATCATCTTTTATCTTTCTTATATTGAAGCCCAACTATAATGCAGCTCTCAGCTTTTTCATAGCCTCTCCCCATGAAATCATGAACACAAAGGAAAAGTTGTCTAATAAAACCAGACCTAATTCTCTCAAAATAATTCCAATTTATTTGGAAATCTTAACACCTCAGCACCTCATTTGTGCTCCACTGTCAGCTCAGAAATTGGTATTTTTACTGCACAACTGATGCTTTGCTCAGGTGTTATTTTATAGATCAAAGCTAACTCTGCTATTTTGGTGTATTTTTTAGGCTATATTTTTAAGAGCTGACAATACAAAACTGACAGTAAACACGGGAAATAGGTCCCTAAATGTGAGACAAGGCAGGACTGTTTCAAAAAACCCAGTTTTAAGTCTCATGTGTTCAATCAATACACTTCGTTATAAAAAAATTATAATCTTTCTAGTTACATCTGTATTTATTCCCCAAACTTAGGGTGCCATGGGCTACTGCAGGCCTCTTAAATGAGACTTTTGGTGGGTGACCATGTGGTGCCTCCTCAAAACCAGGGTATTTATTTTATTCTCTGTTAGTTCCTCCAAGATCATGCACAGAAGACTTGTGTTTTTACAAGGATCACTGCAAGAATGGAAATAGGGCAAAAAAAGGCAACAGAGTTGGCCTCTCTCACCAAAAATCCTTCATGCTTTGGTCTGTGATACTGCTTTGCAAAAACTTCCTCTGAAATTCATCCTGTTCTATCTCCTAGAATTCATTTCAATCACAAAAGCAAGGCCAAATTGACACAGAGAATTGCTACACAGTTAGCAAATAGGAACTTGATATTATTTAGGAAAAATGCAGCTGTGCAAGCACTCAAAACTTTTACAAACCACTTCTGTTCCCTCTCTTTATCACACTTCTCCCATACGCCCACACAGTTTGTTATTCCTGCCATTCCATGTCCGTTAACAACACCAAAAATGATCTGGTTTAACAAGCAGTGTCTGCCTTCCCCACTTCCTTCAGCCAGTGTTTTCTCATTGTAATATTTATTTATAAAAGAAAAACCTTTGCCAGACAAATCCTTCTCTCCTGCTGCAAAGGTACCACCAGCCTTTTCTACAAGGGAAAAAACCTTAGAACAGAAGCACCCCCAAATGAAGATTTAAACCTCAAACTCTAAGATGTTGAACCCAATAAAGACATCAAGTCATACATCAAAACACCCATAAAAACAACTCAACATTCCTTAATTTTTAAGGCACAATAAATACTCAGATTTTTTTTTTTTCTGTTTGCATATGTTTCAAGTGGAGCCATCAGGAATCCCAAGTTATTTTCACACTATAAAAATCAACTTTCCACAGACAGATTTTCTCATAATCATTTCTCTCTAAAATTAGTGTTAAAGTAGAAAGCACCAGAAGACTTCCAGGAACATAAACAAAACATGTAACATTGGAAGTTTCATAATAAACAAAGCCATGGGACTCTAGAAACTCCATTTTCCTTCGTGTAAAGGCTCAGATATGAGCTTCTCTAGCTCTGATAAACTATAGAGTTAAAAAATTTGAATTTAAAGTACACCAGAATTAATTAGAAATAAAATGCCTTTGCATTCTCTGATACACCAAAAGCAACTGGATAAATAGAAAACCTATTTAAAAAACAAACACTGGTTTTAAGGAACTACAGCAGTCAAAGCAAATGTAAAATCCCCATAAACTTGATCTCTACCAAAAACTCCAAATCAGTACTTTCTAAAGTAACCAATACTGAGATTGGCCTGTTACTGTTCAATCCACAAAGTTCAGTGAATTTCTAAGAAAGAATATTCATATATATGGTATTGAGCAGCATGAACATCCCTTACCTCTAGGTCCCATGAAGATTATTTTACTCACTTGAGGAAAAGAACACTCAAGAATTTCCAACAGGAGAAGAAAAAACAAATAATTAACAACAAAACTTAACACAGCCCTCAAAGAAGCTGCTTGATTGGTGCCACCAACCCCTCAGAGCAGTACTAAGAAGAGAGGAGCCCTTTCCTGACCTTATTTAAAGCACTTGTGGGAGGGAGTGTTAATGAGCCCAAAGGCTCAACAGCTGGCTGGGCTTCCATGGATGTTGCTGGAAATTTCCTTCTCAAGCTGCTGTCTCTGTTTTGAACACGTGCTAATGGCATTTTCCTTGTGTAGCTACTTCATTAAACTGCATTTTATCTGCAAGGTTCAGAACTATTTTTGTTAATAAAGAAAGATAGCTGCTGTCTGATACCTGAAAATCAATGTGAGACCAGACAGCAGGAGATGTGGGGGAGCAGAGATGAAGTGTGACTAGAGCAGGTGAATCACATATCAAGTCTAAATTAAATGAAAAAAAAAAAAAAGTGTTAAGAGAATTCATTTTGCATATTTTCAAAGCACCACTGATGGAGAGAAAATGTTCATGTGGTTTGTTTTCTACCATACAGCAAAATCCCCATCCAGCCCTCAACTTATTTTCTAACTGGAGTTGCTGGTCCAGTACTTGGAGTGACCAAATACTCCCTGCTGACCTCCACCACTGCCAGGTTCTTGTATCTTCCCAGCTGGAGAGAAAATTTATTCAATGTGTAATAATTCAAGGTCTCCTCCCATTCATTTTGTGCAAAATGGCCTTTGCCAAGGTTACAATACTTGTCTTTCAGAATGTCTTGATTGGTAATTTAGGTAAATCTACTTGATAGCACTAATTAAAATTTAAAAAGAGAACACAGAATCTCATGAATGTAGAATTTTAGGAATAATACTGTCCCTTGTGTAAACTTTTCAGATGGTTAGAAGTCACTGAAATCAGTGTGTGCTGAACAAATCTTCAGGCTATTATTACTAAATGGACATCTCACCTTCTCCCTGTCTTGGTTTTATTTCTGATTTAGCATAGCCTAAAACTACATTTTGCTATTAACAATTCCTACCAAGAGAAACACTCCTGCTTAACAAATCTTGCCTCATTTTTCCCCTACTCTACTATTTAGTCTAATAAAAGACATTTCTTGTCCTTACATAACTTGCCTCGCTCGTATCCTTAGGCTGTCAATTAAAACATAATTTCTATTTAAATAAGATCAGGAACTTAAATTTGCTTAGCATAAGAAATCAGCCCAGATCAGCATTACTGTTATTTATAATGACAGATAAGGCAGAGCTTCTCAAAATTAATACTGTCAAGAAAGAAGGGGTCATGTCTATCATGACTAATAGTGACTGTTAAGCAAGACCATTTAAAAAACTTTAATTGCTGAAGATTTTATATTACAGCCTGCTTCTGACACACATTTTCAGGTATGAAAAGAGTGTAAGAAGCACTGGAATCTATTAAGAATATCTTTTCTACACTCAAGAGCTGCCTTTTGTAGTAGATATAATTGGAGTGATAAGGAACTAGGAGTGAAATCTTTATACACAAGTATATCAGATGCCCAGAATGAACAAATAAGTGGTTTTCTGCTGCTTCAGAGATCCTTCAAAGCAAACTGATCAGGTACCAGTCAGGTACAAACTGCTCAGCATCACCTTTATCCTTGGGAAAGGAGTGGAACAAAGAAGCCTAGAAAGCATTAAGGACAGAAAGGTGATTTAGAATCACAGAGTTTGGGTTGGAAAGGACCTTCCACCCCCTGCCATTGGCAGGGACACCTCTCACTAGACCAGATTGTTCCAAGCCCCATCCAACCTGGTCTTTAAAGCTTTCCAGGGATGGAGATTCCACAACATGTCTGGGCAACCTGTGCCTGTGTGTCAGCACCCTCACAGGGAAGAATAAATTCCCAGTACTTGAGGCTGGATGCAGTTGTCTTTCTGGATTGCAAGTGTGTGTTGCTGGGATTTGTTGAGCTTCTCATCAACCAACATCCCCAAGTCTTTTCCAGGCTGCTCTCAGTCCATTCTCCAGCGATTTAGGAAGGGTAATTATGCCTGACCAATCTGTCAGCCTTCCAAAATTATATCAGTGGTACGATGGATGAGGGAAGGGCAGTTGATATTGTCTTCACCACAGCAAGGCTTTTGACACTCACTCCTGCAACATCCTCATTGACAAATTGATGAATTTTTTTCCTGGATAAACGGCTCCTTTCAATCTAAGTGAAAAACTACTTTGGATAAAAAGGCCTGTTGGAAAACAAGTTGGATGTGAGCAGGGAATACACCCCTGTGGCAATGAAAGCCAGCAGCACCCAGGAAAAACCCTGCCAGCAGGTGGAGGAGGTGATCCTTCCTCTGCTCAGCACTGATGAGACTCAGATGGAGTTGGAGTCCAGCTCTGGGTTTTCCAGTACAAAAGAGGTGCAGACAAACTGGAGTCAGTCCATCAAAGGGACACAAAGATGATTAAGGGAATGGAGTTTCTGTCAATTGAGAGACTGAGAGGCTGGGAGTGTTCATTGTGGAGAAGGTGGGACATTGTCTATAAATACCCAAAGAATAAAAAAAGGAAAAAGACAGGTGGGCTCTTCTTAGTGGTGTCCAGGAAAAGAATGAGCAGTAGGCTCAAACTGATATACAAAATATTCCATTTAAACTTTAACGCCCCCCACCTTTCCACTGGAACAGGTGAAACAGGTGACAACCTGGAACAGGTTTCCCAGGGAGGTTGTGGAATCTCCATAATCAGAGATATTCAAAACCCAACTGGACACAATCCTGGACAAGCTGCTTTAGCTGACCTTGCTTTGTGATTCCAGAGGTGCTTTCCAACCACCAGAAGGATTCCATGAATTCTGCTCTTTCCACTGCAAAGGGCAGAGGAACCATTTCCAACACAACTTCCCCTTTCCAAAGTCTGCCTACATTTGGAATGATTCTCCTCACAAGCTTTCAGCACTGCTGCTGAATCCTCTGATCTTTAAACATTTCTGGTTTATTTTGTTTTTAATCTCTCTCAATTCAGCACACATTGTATATGTTAAGGCATTTTTAAATCAAACATTTTCTAAGGATGAAAGTATTGCTCAAGATGCTTTCCTCACTTTTAGGAAAGAGCCTCCCTCCCCAGCAGCTGTTTCACTTGCAATGCATTTGTTCCATGGGTATTTTTTGAAAAAGACTTTGAAGCAGGAAAAGTAAACTACTCTCAGAAAAAACCAATGATATTTTACCTAATTTAAAATGTAATCCTCAACAAGCATTGAACATTTCTGTCCTGAAATTTGGAGTGTAGGAAGACATGAGTTGATATAAAAATGCTTTTTGAAATTTTAAGTGCAACCAGACAACTGAGCAAGTGTTATAGTAGGTTTTATTTGGAAAGACTATGGAACTACAAAAATTACAGATCTGTGTTGGATTATTTTCCCCAATAAAATGATTGTGATGACAAAGGGTGGAGAAAACTGTCAGAATAAGAAATATCAGACTAGAATGCATTACATTCCTGGATAAAAACTTGGTACAGTATCAGACTGTCTCAATCATTATCAGAAATCTTATCAGTGAGGGTTCGTGGGGAGAATTATACTTTACCTGGAATAAGATCAAATGAAGGGGGTAAAAGAGTATTTACTTCATCACACAACAATATTCAAGATGAAGGATGTACTGAAACTTACTGAGGCCTCTTTGCCCACTCCTCCTCTTCTCATTTCACTCCTACTATTAATTACAATTTTACGGTGCCTGCATTTTCTTCCTAATGTAGGAATTAAACAACCAGAACATTCTGAGAGCCATCAGGCATTACCAAATAGCTGCAGACAATGAAGTTGTTCTTCAGCATTTAACAACTTTTAATTTATAACATCCAGCTATAAAGTTACAGCAGGATAAACATCCCCAGTCAGCCAGATCCTTAGCTCTGATCTAACACCAGGCCTGCCAAGTCTGTGTATAATAGCTACCAGTGTAAAATAACTCTAACTCTTTGGAGGCACTTGAAATAATCTCAGTTATCTGGTCACGGGACCAACTGCTATATCATGTCTGTGTGGAAACCTGCTGCAGTCCTGTGTGCCAAAACACACATTTGGAAGAACTTCATGTTAAAATTGCACTTATTTACTACAGCCATTCACTGGCTGTAATATCAGCCTGTCTCATGAGGCACTTGATAGAGCCAATTACGTGTATCAATTGCAAAGGATGTGTGTCATGTTTCCTGAAACAATGTTCATATCCTCAGCTCTCCCCTATTGGCCAGGGACACAGCATTGACAAGAACATTATCAAGACTCTAGCACTGTAATTGCAAAGCCAACAGAAATAATAGCCAAAGAGAAGGAATTACAGCTAAATATTGTATTTTTCATAACCCTGAACAGTCAGGAAGTTGCCAGGAAGCCAAATAAACTATTACCCTCTAAGAGTGCTATGAAGTGGATGCCCCAAAATTTATCAGGCCAAGCTGAGATCAGTGGTTATTTGCAATGGGAAACAACACTGAAAAGAATTGAAATTATTGAGAACACTCAAGGTCAAAACCCCGCCTGCCTTGCCTGGGATCATTCAGAACCACCAGACAACAGCCGCAGTGTTTGTTCTGGTACTGAAATACACCAAGTGTAGCAACAGCTTCCTAGCTACTCCTCCATCATCATCTACAGCGGCTGTGCCTAAATTCTGCCTCGCCCTGGTCGTGCTTAAACCTTTATTTTCCCAAGGAATCCCGAACTCGCAGGATTAGCAGCTTTTCCGTGTCACATAACCCGCTGCCTCCCTCTTGAGGCCGCAGTGCCGCATTTGAGCTGCGGCAGGCTGTCCGTCTGCTCCCGGAGGAGCAGAGTGCGGGATGCTGAGGGGAACGATGGAGGCGCAGCCGTGTGAACAAGGGCTGCCTGTCCCTCCTCGTGCCATGGGCGTGCGTGTGAGCCATGACGAGGCGCTGCCTACGTGGCACAGGTGATGCTGTCCCCACGATGTGACACTGTCACAAGGTCCCTGCCTCACAGAGGGACCAGCATGTGCAGCACCTCGCACACGAGGATGTCCAGAGGAACATCCCGACTGTGTGGAAGCAAAGCTGCCGACTTTCTAGTTATAAAACTCAAAGTAGAAATCTGTTTTCTTTCCTCATCCTTAGCCTAAAGCCTCTGGAAGGGGGAACATCCCTTCTCTCCACTGGCAAGACAGACTCAGCATCGTTGCAGAGATTTTTCCACAAAGGGAACTGAGTGCAGTGTGGTAGTGAAACTTTGTCACTGCTTTTTTCCACTCAGCTGAGGAGCAGATCAAAAACTCTGTGAAGCTTCAGGTGCCTCACTTTGAACTGGTATATATCCTGTAAAGTTCAAACATGTTTGGGGGGGGAAAAATCCCCAACAATGAATCATCATTTCCAGCAACAAAATAATTCCTAAAAAAAGCCAGACATGAGAATAAGGGGGAAACCCACAACAAAACATCTTTAATTGCAGAATTCTCTTTTTGCTCCGAACTTCCTACCTTTTTACTTCATGACCCCTAATCTTCTTGTCTCTGATTTCTCTTGTAAACTCAAGAATTTTTCACCCTTTCCACTAAACACCAGAAAACTTTGCCTACCTGCGAAGAAATCTACAGTAGAACACAATAAATGTTTCAGTTTGAGGTATATTTGTATTGTTTGAATACCTCAGAACCAAAAGCATATAATTCTAATTTAGTAAATAAATGAGTGGTTGCCCAAAATTAGGCTGAAATTTTAATAGTTATATCTAAAATTTATAAGTCCTATGTGAAAAGTGTGATATAACTCACCCAGCAGGACCATTAATATTGGCTTTTTTAAAAGAAAAACAAACCAGAAACCCAAGTTTTGTACCACTAGTAGGCCACTAAAACAGGAAAGTCTGAGATAGAGGAAAAAAATCTTTCTCTCTCAAATAATCTGTAAAAGAGTTTCAAAGAAATCTTTTTATTCTGTATAATATTGTAACACTATTCTAGGATTCACTATTAAATTGTATTACTCTTATTAATAATTTTAGAAACCTATTTCAGTGAGAAGATTTAAACTCAGTATATTGAGAGCAGGAATTTGTAGCTGGACATTTATTGCCAAGGGAGTGTAGTATTTAATGGGAACTTTCTAGGTAAGAATGTTGGTCAGAAAGCCTTCCATAATGCACTGGTCACACTTTTCCAGCCTATTCCTTCCCAGTTTTTATATGAATGAACAATCTTTTACCATTTCACCCATCTTGTGAAGATGCAGAATGTGTATCCCACCATGGTTTTGCTACAGCAGAAGAGCAAGTGTAATTCCAACCTCAAAAAGTAAAATCCTGGGGGAAAAAACATTAGGGAAGCAATCTCATACCAAGGTTTCAAACCTAATTGTCAGCTCAGTACAGGCACGCGTTGTTAATTAGCACTGTAGGCTCAGAAACCACCTTGTCAACGTGCAGCCTGAATAAACATAACGCCATCCACTTCCTCAGATCCCTAACTCCAGTTATGACACAGGGCTGCTTGTTATCACATAACCCAGGATTATTTTTCCAACAAGGAGATGGCTGACAGGCCAATTTGTGATTACCACTCAGGATGAAACACATGCTGGGAGCAATGGGGAGATAATGACGCTTTTTTTCCCCTTGCCTGCATCACTGGGAAGGAATTCCCGGGACACATCACCTGTGATGGAAGTGTAACAGTGCTCTGTAGTGTTCTGTGCATGGCACAGCCAGAAACCAATCCCCAAAAAATATAGAAACAGTCTGGATGATTCAGTAAAAGTGGGGCTGTTCCAGGAGCCATCAGCACTCAATAAAATGGTGAGTCAGAATGTATCAGAATTGGATGAAAGGATTTAATTAAATGAAGAATGGAGGGTGGATATTGTAGGATAAGTCATTATGGATCACAGCAAAAGCTCCCTGTTCAAAAGGATCAAAATAGATGGGGACAGACCCAGGTTTGCCTCCAGTTCACAGGGGAATACCTAAAAAAAATTTCTCAAGTACAATGGGATAGGAAACATTGGTTGCAATCCCTAGGAGTGGTGAAGAGGAAAAGGAGGAAACCACCATTGTGGAAGAAGACAGTGAAAAGTCTCAAGAATCTCAAGAAAATCAAGATATCTCAGCCTTCCATATCTTGAAAATTATTTTCAGTTTCATGAATAAGTATAGATAAAAACACCAAACAAAAGAGGGATCGGCACATTGTGAAAACAAGTAAAGAACCTCTCTACCATACTAACAGCAAAAGAAAAGGAAAAATAAAATGAACCTTCTCAAATAATATGATAACCAGAGGACTACTGAAAAAGAGTTGTTTTCACCCTGGGGGAATCAAAAGTAGTTGGTGTGCAAAACTAGGCCAAGTTATCATGCTTCATATGATGTAGTACTCTTTGTTGTAGCTGTAAAAATTTATCAAATATTTTTAAACCAAAAGTATTGAAAAAAACTAAAAGTGAAACATGTATATTCCTCTTTAAATTGTTTGGAAGTCCACATTACAGGTGAAGACCCAATTGTGCTGTTCAACCACTGCCCTCAGTCCAAGGAAAATAGGAAATGCAACCAAAGCTGGGTAGGAATGCTGATAGGATAGATCCCTGTAGATCTGTGCAGGAGGGTTTGGTGTATTTATGAGTTTGGTGGTTTGGAAGCTATGATCTGTATTTCATTTTTATCCCCACATCAGAGGTTTCTTGGCAGTGTAAAGGGCTTGTAAACCTCTTGTAAATATCTTAGAAACGTCCAACCAGGGTGCAGGTAGCAATTAGGAGCTGGAAAGAAACATGTCAATTAGCCTGGAAGTTTAGCATCAACCTCCAGGGAAAAAAGAAACCCAAAACACACTAACAATTTGTTACAGTTTCCATGTTAGATCAAAATAATTTGTAAAGATGAACATTCTAGAAACACAGTTCTTCATGTGTAAAAATGGACTAAATGTCTAAGTAAAGACACTGTAATTATGGAATTGTTATATATATACATTTTGAGCTTCCATAATTCCAACTTACCTATTTGAGGCAATGAATTTTCTGTGAACAGAAAAAAGAGGTCAAATGTACAGAAGAAGACTTGGACTTAAAGAGCAGGAAAAAATCCACCCTTTGATTTCCATGCGCCTACCTGTGCTCAAAACAGCCAGGGGCTTGTCCAGGACTTTAATTCAGGAGCAGGTCCCTGGCAGTTTGTAAATGTTAAACAAATCAATGGCCATCTCTGCAACCCATAATGATCTAGAACTAATTGCTTTTAGGAAATGACTGGAGCAACAACTCAAATGCTGATAGCTGGGGCAAAGGGCACCAGCAAACTGCTGGCCAGATGGCAGGCACTGGGCTGCAAGAGTTATTTTATATTTATCTAATATCCCACTAACCCCAGGATTTCTTTGTAGCCTTGCATGTTTTCACAATGAAGATGTTTAAGCAGGTGGTTTACTTTTTGCCACTTTTCAATCCTTAGATGTCTCCTATTATAATGGAAAACAGACTAAGAATGGCAGCTACTTCAAGAGGAAAAAAAAGGCTAAAATATTCCCATCAAAATAAAAACTAATTTTCAAAGGTACTGAAACTCCTATCGATTCCAGCAATACTAATTAGTGTGCTGGTGTCCTAGGATTAATTATTCCCTGTGCTCTATTTGCTACCATCTCAAGGGACAAACCTAAATGGTTGTTATTGCTCTTAAACAGGGCACCTCAAGAGACAGCTACATCCATCTTCTAGAATAAAGCAGATTTTTCAAACTGCCTTTATTTCACAATTCATTGAAATTATCTTTAAAAAATCAGTTATATTTAGCATCTATTAATCACCTAGAGACATTGAAAATTAATCAATATAAATGTATACAAGTGTGTGTGTGTATTTTCAGGGCCAAAAAAAAGCAAAAGAGAAAACATTTTAAACTATATTTGAATTGTAAACACCTAGAAAATGCTATTTCAATGGGATCTTGCAGGCTGTCTCCACACTGGAATTTGCAGCAATTCCATGGGAAGCTGGCCCAACCAGTCAGCAGAGTGGATTACTACCCATGTGGAGTGCTTGCTGATGCCCTGGCGCACAAATGCCACGTGTGCCTGCCACCCTTGTCACCTGGGAAGAGCCTTTGATGTTCCTCTGCTTGCAGGGTGCCCCATCTTTCCCAACTCACTGAAACAGAAAGGGATCAATCCAGCATTCCTCAGGACACCTAAAGGCCACTGGCTGCTGGACTCCAACCTCTCAGCTCTGCCTTGTGAATGGATCAAATCTGGAGAATTTCTACCTCCTATTGCTTTCAAAGACAATGACATTTCCTCTCCCAGTACCTCACAAATCCACTTGTTTGCATTTCCTTGGTCTCCAGCATGCATGTTTGCTGTGGTTTTCACAAATTCATCTGGTTTGTTGCCATTCCACTGGCTGCTCTCTCTGTTGTTGTTGGTTTTTCTCCATAAGCTCCCTGTGATGATACTTTATTTTCCAGTCAGCACCATGATCCCATATTCCCAACGAAATTCAGAAATCATCACTGTAAAAAACAAATTTTAGCTTTGTTTAGTACCAAACTATCTGAAATTTGAGGTATGAGCCATGCTGAAATCCATCATCACTGGTGTTAATGAATTATATCAATAATCTCTATGTGTCAGCCTAGAGCCCTACTGATGCATTTAGCTACACACACCTCTGCAAACTTTTCAAAGGCATGTATCTGATTTTTCCTGGCCATGAAAGAATAGCCTGATTTTCCAGTCCTGCTGGGCAGACAACATTTTTAATTGCCTTTCATTTTCTGCACCTTCAAGCTCTGTTCATTTAGGATTCCCCTCTTTCTGTGGAATTGGAACACATGAAATGACACCTAGAGTATCAAAGTATCTCTTGGATCAAACATCTATATTTATACATGCAAACATCCAGCATGCTAATTAAGTACTTGACTAATTTAAAGAACATGTGACTAAGTCATACCAAGGGTTGACCCATTTAAAAGCTTAAGAGCTTCTGATTGTAACAACAGAACAAAATATGGCTGTGTTTAGCTTTAAATCTTTTCTTATGCAGAATGAAGCTCCAATGGGCAAAATCAGGTTCCAAAATGAAGGTTTTATGAACTGCCACTGGGTAGATGCTTCAGACAATGCTGCTAATAACACAGAGAACAAATGGAGAAAAACATTCATGTGGGCACTCTAACTTGAAAGGAAATCAAATCTGCATTAACAAAAAGAAAAGTGTGTGTCTATGATGTGAAATCATTTTAATGGTGCAGTTTTCAGGAGTAAAAACACAGAACTGAGGTATCCAGGATGCTAAAGATGTTTGAAAACCCCACAACCTGAAAAGTGGTGTATTTCTTACCCTGTTTTTGTTCCTTCACTGATCTCAAGAAGTAGATTGCGGCTGTCTTTGCAGCACTAAATATGAAACATAAATTCTTCATAACGATGATCACGAGTAGTTTATGAAAAGCAATACATTATTAGAAATAATTAATAGAGATTAAGTAAATTCTATTTTTGGTAAAAATTACTAGGTACAAGACTACTGGCATTTACTAACCCCATACAAACCTCAAAGGTTGAAGAGAACTGCTCCAAAACCACTGAAGTCATTCTCGTGTACGGAGAATGAGAGAAGCAAAGAAAAACATGTTTGAAACATATAAATTATTAATATTCTAACACACTTTTCTATATTTGAGGCTAATTTTTTCCTAGTAATTTAAATTGAGACTTTGCCCTAATAACTACAGCAGAGGAGGGTGAAAAATGACGAAACACAAAGCAAAGTTTCCGATCTTCCTTTCCCTGATTTTCTTCTAGGTGATTTTTTCACATTTTCTGTGCATCTCAGTATCTCACTCTGTCCAATGACACTCCAATGTGCTATTTCCCATAAAAATCAGACTTCCTGCCTGCTTACCTTGTTGTCCCCTCAATGATCCCTTAAAGCCCACCTCTTCTGAAATATTACAGTGCTTTCCATGTTTTCCATTAGATCTGATGACTGAAAACACAAAATTAAACAGGCCATGCACAATGCAAGTTACTGAGTGACAAACTTAACATCAAAGCTGCAAAATGTGTTCAGACCTATCTTACAGATGGAGAGATCCCCAGTTTATCATTACCCATCTCCTGTTCCATCTCTTGTGCTCACCATAGACCGTGTCCGACACCTCAGCACGTGTCACCCAGGGGCTGGCTGACCTTTCACAGCATGAACTTCACAGCTGTGTAATTGGCAGCTGGAGGTACAAAATTTCCCTGAGTGTGTGTTGGGGATCAGCACAGACAGAATGTTTTCTTTATTGCATTATAACTGACATTAATCTGTTGTTTCTATTAATAAATCTCTGCTTCTGTCTATAATAGAATAGCAACCTACTTCTGTCTGTGGCTGCCATACCTACCCCTCAATCCTCTGCCATGTTACTGTTCTTTGTTGCTCTTTCCATGCTTTTTCTGTGCCCTGATGTTTACACCAGGCATGACAGCAGAAGGATGAGTGGAAAAAGTTTCTGAGGTACTGCAAATCTATAAATATTAGATATTGATAAAGGCCAATTAAAATTTCAGGTCTTGAGAATAGATTCATTATATGATTTCATAACTGGTCCACATGCAGTAGCTGAATTTGGTTTGTGACTGAAAATACACTCAGTCATATCAATTATACTTTTATTATGTGAGACTGAACCAGAGCTTTGATGTTTGTCTGACCTTATTCCTTGAGGCTCAGAGTAGAAAACATATCCAAGTCTCACCTCCAGATGCATAATTTGGATCCTCTGGAAGATACAAGTTTGAACATCTTTAGCAGAAGGGTCAATAAACCTCCCAATCCTGTGGTAAGTGTTCTCATCAATAATCAGTTTAATTATGAAGTCAGCACACTCTGTCTTGTGCTTCTCTTTCCTGATCTCTTATTGTAAAAGTCATCTTGTCCCCCATGCTCTGTGCTGGAGTTAAAGGCTCCGGCTCTGCAGCAGAGGCACTCAGAGTGCACAGATGTTGTTGTGGGGAGCTTGGGAACATTTGCAACTCTGATTTAATCACGGAGCAAGCAGGGACCAAGGCAGCCAGAGAGGGCTGCTAGATGCAGGATTAAAGTTTGGGGTGCTTGTGGAACTTATTTAGCAAAGCAAGAGGCACTGCTGACCTGCTACTCAACTAATTCTAGATCCTTCCCTTGGGTGTAAATCACTGAGCTATGTGCAAACTCTATTTACAGCACAATCGTGAGTGACACTGACCTTGCAGTTTGTGTTTAAACTCACTTTAAATACAACAATACACAAATGCTAAGCACTCTGTCTTTTAATCTCCCCAAATCTTAATTAAGGGCAAAGTGTGGTTTGGATCATGCCTCAAAAAATCATGTGGCAGCAGAGAACCAGTCTCCCCAGGTAAATAAAGATGATTAATTTGGAATTGTTTGAAGTTTGTTTACTTAATGCAGATATATAACAGGAGGCAAATAAAGTGCTGCAGGAAACAAATATCATCAAGATAGAGAAGGGGGGAAAGGTAAAATACGAAGATACCCACAGCCAGATACCCGTGGAATTCAAACCAGCATTCACGGTTTATTTTTTCCTGAAAAGACATTTACTAAGACAAAATTAGAGCAAGGTGAGAGGCAAAAGTATTTGTGTCACTCTGAACTTTGCCTTTGACCTTTCTTATGAAATGCAGTCACTTGGTTTTAGTTAAGCTGAAGTGCAAACACTGTTTGCAATAGGTGCCACTGGCGTTGCCACCTTCTGTCTCCTGGGTTTTGGTTTGGGGTTTGCTATTTTCCTTAGCCAATATTTAATCACTTGTTTGTTTTTTATGCAGGCATACACATGTAAATATAAATACATGTATATGCACATATATCCTTTCCTCTAGCATATAATAAAAAAGGTTCATAGGAAAGGAAAGAAGTTTTTGCAAGTTACTCTTACTTTGAAACAGATTTGTGACCAGCAAGTTTACCTAAACATGTTGGCCTGCTTAAAATTTAAAGTGTTAAACTGTAAAGGAAAAGCAAATATTGACTGTTGATGAAAATGTTCACATTTCCCCCAATTTGCTGGTTAAGCAAACTGAAATAGCAATTATTGATTTAAATAAAAAACATGTGGGCAATCCTATTGTTAAATCTAGGTGTGGTAAGTGTAGTCTGCTGATGGATATTTTATATAAAAATATGAGAAACATAAGCAATCTTCCTTGCCCTTCTTTTATGATGTTGGTTATCATGCTGAAGCAGAAAAGATTATGAGGCTTCAAGACATGAAAAAAAATGTCCCAATAAATGGCGAAGCAGAAAAAAAGGAGCTTGCTGTTCTTAATTCTGCAGAAAAGGAATAGAAGTAATTATATCCCCTGTATAGTGCAGACCTGAATCTGGGAGCTTTAACCCTCTAATCCATAATAACACGTACCAGATAAAGCAATTGTCTACTTGAAATAACAAGTTTGACTGTTCTTTGTATCTATTAAGACAAAGAATGTAGATATAATCTTGCAGATAAGGAGTTTAAGATGGATTATTTGTGTTGTTGAAAGGTTTTACCTCAGAAATAGGAAAAATTACCAGCTTTTTGTCACTCTTGTCATCCTTAGTAGATGCATAGGCCCAAGCCAGGGATATTCTGCAGTATTATCAAAACCACTTGTGTCATATTTGCTCACAATTTGTAAGTATAACCACATAATTCAGAACTGGGTGAGTTTTAAATGTTAAAAATACCAGTCACCAAAGAAATGCTCTTTTGTTGGGTGCATATGACTAAAGTGAACCACCTCTACTCCATTTCAGGCACCAATACAAGAATGAGCCCGTATACAGTTAGACACTGATGTAATTTATATAGTTACATAATTTATATAGTTATATATCGGTCGCTTTGATTTTGCAATTTACAAACAAATTTGTTTCAGCAAATTTCAGCAAACAAAAGTTTCAGCATTTTTTTTCACTGCTGAAACAAATCCTCCCTCAGAAACTCCCTAAGTGCAGCTTTCACGGTGGCGAACCTATAACTTTTTCCTGTCACTGCACAACGCCTCCACCACCAGCAGTTTTAGAAATCTCCGGCATCTCAACAATGCGATTACAGGCGAAAAATCCCTTTCGCAGAGATTTTGGTAAATTTCGCAGGGATATTGGTAAATTTCCTTTCAATTTCAAAGGAACCCGACAGCGCCGCCGGCCTCTCCCTCACAGCGTGAGGAGGGGGCGGGACCTCGCCGCCCATGATTGACGTGTCTTTAGACCAATCAGACATCGAGGTGGCGGCTGGCCGCGGTGCTATTGGCCGAAGAGGTAGCGGGGGCGGGCGCAGGCGGGAGCGGAGCTGTATTGGCGGTGCCTCCCGCTACCCGCGGCTGCTGCGGGAGGGACGCGGCGGTGGCGCAGGGTCCCCGCGGGGTGACAGCGTGACCGGGCCACGGCCTGAGCTCCCCGCCGCTGCTGCCTCCTCGCCGGGAGCGAACACAGCCCCGCCGCTCCTCTCCTCGCTGCCCTTGCTGCCTCGGGGGTCGCCGGAGACCGCAAAATGGCCGACGGGCGGGACGACGCCGCGAACCAGCTGGAGCAGTGGAAGAACCAGCGGGGTTCGCAGGTACCCGCCGGGCACCGTCGCTCCCCGCTACTCCCGCGCCTCGCATCCCCCGGGAGCCGCGGCGCCGGAGGGCGCAGAGCCCCGCGGAGTTAAGCGGGATGCGGCGCTCCGAGCGCCCGGGCGTCCCCGGGGCAGCGGCGGAGGGCGAGGCGCCCTCGGCCCGTCCCGGCCTCGCCCCCACGGTTGGAGCTGTGCCCGGGAGCAGCGAGGCACGGAGGGCTGGAGGCTGCCAGCTGGCCCCGAGCGATACGGGCGGGCAGCGCTGCCTGGCCCCGGCCGATCCTGCCCGGCAGCGCCGGGGCTGCGCTGCGCCCCAGGCGCGGGCCCGCGGGCAGGCATGGGGGCGATGTTCTTCTGTCTTAATTCGGTTTGCTGTCACGGCGGTAGAGCCCGGTGAAAATGTGACTAGGGAATAATAGAAGAGATAAAGCACGTTCAGCAGTGTGTGCAGGGCCAGGAGTTGGACTCGGTGATCCTTGTGGCTCCCTTCCAGCTCAGCGTATTCTGCGTGACCAGACCGAAGGGAATTTTTTAGGAAGAAATTCTTCTCTGTGGGATTGGTGAGACCCTGGCACAGGTTTCCCAGAGAAACCGTGGCTGCCCCATCCCTGGAAGTGCTCAAGGTCAGGTTGGACGGAGCTTGGAGCAGTCGTGGATAGTGGGAGGTGTCCCTGCCCGTGGCAGGGGGTGGAATTCAATGACCTTGAAGATCCCTTCCAACCCAAACAATTCTCTGGTCCTATGAAGTGGACTGGGACAGGTGGCTGGCTGAAATCGTAAGGGCATGTAATCAACAGAATGGCACTCAGTCATCTGAAGCTGTAGAATAGACTCCAGATATTTAGGTTAAGGTGTAAATGTTGCAAGAGTTCGCTTCCCTTCTTCATCAAATCGCTGTGACAGTTTCCACGTGTCGTTTCTGACGAAACGTGTATTTGCTACTAAATACATTTTGTGCTGGTTTTAAGTGGCAGTCTTGCAAGATGTAAGTGGATGTTTCAGTTCCCATCGGAGCTGTTAAGTCGTCTTAATTTTATTTTTTCTCTCGGTTCCCAATGGTACAGTGCAAAAACTACCTGATGGCTTGTGACTCCATCATATCCTAGCATGTGTCATAGTAGTTCCTTTTTTATCCATGAGTAATTCTTTTTGTAGGGATGTCAGCTTTTCTGTAGCAGAGCAGCGTTTGAAAAGAGGCCAAAGTTAATTTGGAGATTGGGAGGCAACCCAAAGTCTGTGTTGCATAAGGAGTCATGAGACTTTAAGATAGAAAGTAGGGAGGACTTATTAGAATTTTAAAGTGAGTTGTATGAGGTGCAAAGTATCAGTAACGCCTGGAAGTGTGTACTTTGATGTGTGCTGTTTGCCATAGCAGCGACTAAAATTCTTCTGGCTTTCCTTCCCTTCTTTTTGTCATGGCAGGTTAGTGCTGTAATGAAATACAGATCTGAAAGCTCTTACCTATCAAGGTCTGGGCTGTGTGCAGCTCCCAACCAGATTGAATCACAGGCTTCAAACAAACTCAGGTCCAAAAGTAGTGTGAGAGTTCTTCCTCAAACTGTGGTGTGGGGTTTTTTCTTCTCTGGAACTTACTTTGTGTGCCTCAACGTTATCCTGAAACTAAAGTGACTATCTCCTTCCACTAAGTAAAGGAATATTCTTTACTTCTAATGTGAACACTAGAAAGTCTGCCTACACAAAGGAGTCTACAGCCACAAAGCTGTTAATTTTTTTTTACAGCCTTAATGTCAACAAGTTGTGGTTTTAGCAACTACTTCTAGTGGCCTTAAATATTGGCATTTTAGAATAGTCTATAATAAATAAACAGTGGAAAATATACTGAGAACAATTTCTACTCTTGCATATTTCCCATAAGAAGCTATAGATAACCTTTTGATTTAAGCAGATGTTTGTTAGACTTGAAATACGAATTTGGCTTTATTTAACTTCCCTGTAACTTTCTGAACATCATGTTTATGTTTGTAACCAGTTACTTATTGTCTTTTATAATGTTTGTGCAGATTTCAGTGTAGGTGAGGATTCCAGGCATCCCAGAGGAATTGGATTTATGCTTAAAGCTTTATGCTAATGAAGTGGTGAAGCAATAAAGAACGTGGATATTTTGGGAATTTAAGCCAGCTGCAGTAGCACGTGCTGCACGTTAGTAGGAACACAGTGGAAATGCACTTATCCTCTCAAATGTCTTTTATGTGGTTATTCGTGGACCTGAGTGAAACAAAGGTGTCTGGAACTCCCTGTGTTCTCTGCCTCATCCAGAGCTCTGGGTGTGGATGTGAATAATTATTCTTTCCTTGCCTTTGTGGGTTGCCTTTTGGGGGGAATAAAGTCTTCTATCAGATGGGAATCTTGTCTGTTTGCAGTAATTAACCCCCTTAAAGCAGAACTTAGGGTAAGAATTGGAACCCCATGCAGTCACTGTTAGAATAATGAATGCTTTTCTCATCAAGAATTGCTTCTTCCTTCTCTCCACCATCCCTTTTCATTTATAGAACTTTAAAGGAGGAGGACTTGTCAGGAAGGGCTGAGGGAGTTTGTGCTGATGTGGTTCAGCTGTGTGGATGCTTCTAGATAGTGTGGATGGAGAGCCCATATGGAATTATGTCAGTTTAGTGCAAGCTGTGGTGGATTTATTGTTAGCTGGAATCTGCGACTGTTTGAGCTCACCCTGTTGAAAATTTTGTGTTTATTTTCTTTATTTTTTCCTTGGTCCTTATTTTTTTTTTTTGGTGTTCCTATAAGTCCTTTACAAGGCTCCTAACAATAAATGTACTCCAAAAAGAATTGAAAACTGTGACCAGCAGGTCTCTGGAGCTGATGTGCCTTTCTGACTACATTTTCCACAGCACCCATTAAACAGGAATATTGCCTTAGAGGAGCATATAACCCCACATGTGATGCAGATGAAGTCTTTTCTACTAGAATCTTTTAATGAGAAAGTTCTATTCTCATAATATTCTCATAAACTCAGTTCTAGTGCAGGTGTTTCTTGAAGTTGTAGGACATTTCCTGCCAGTAGAGCTTCTTAGGGTTTGTGTTAATCTTAGTCTTTCCATGGTGCAGGAGTCTAAAATGATGATTCCTCAGGTATTCCTACTTCTGTTGTTTTCCATAACTCTTCCAGACCACTACTAATTAAGGAAACCCCATTTTGGTCTGGCTGTAGCTCTTTCCTTATGTCTCTACCCCTGTACTGACAATACCTCCTTCTTCCTCTCCTTTCTCCCTTATTTTCCAGCAGCTGCTCTTGTTTTAGTTTTTTTTTTCCATCCCATATTTTTCTTGAAATGAGTTCAGTGGTCTTGACAAGAAACACTTCTGAGCCACAGAAAACATTCCTGGATTTTACATGACTTCAACTCTCCTTCTTAAATTGTCCTAAAACTTTGCTTTGTAATTTAGGTAAACATCTGTGTGTTCTGTAACTTCCCCCAGAATCTGAAGTCATTTTGCCACTTCTTGTTGATATGTTCTGTGACATGTAATGATTGAGTCATGCACATTGTGTGGCTCAGATCCAGAGGGTTTTTAATTTCTGGTGTTGAAAGTGACTTTCTCTTGCTTCCAGAAACCAGATGTCCTGACCACAGGCTCTGGGAACCCCATTGGGGATAAGCTGAATATCCTGACAGTGGGGCCACGTGGACCTCTTCTTGTCCAAGATGTTGTTTTCACTGATGAGATGGCTCACTTTGACAGAGAGAGGATTCCTGAGAGAGTTGTGCATGCAAAAGGGGCAGGTATGTTTAAAATCACATATTTTCTCTGTGTAGAATGAAAGAGCTTTTGAGTAAATGTGTAGATTGTGATGCCTAAATTACATTGTTATTTATGATTTAGTGTTACTAGCTGTAATAAATCAGTATAAACAACAGTGGTAAGACCTGGTTTAAAAGAACTCAAAACTTGAAGCACTGCAAAATTTACAAAAATGAGAGAAAATGTGGCTATAGCCCCTCAATTTCTACTGTATCTGTTGTAGTCTCTGCTTCTTCTGTCTGTTCCTCCCCATCTCTATTCAAATGTTGTTTCCATGTTACTTAATAGGGAATTTGGCTTTGTCTTCTAGTGTATGTCTGCCAAAGCAAGCTGATAATCTAATATTTAAATTAAAAAACCTTAAACCTTTAAAAAATTATTCTTGGTCTTAGTAAGGTAGAATTAGTACATTGAGTTTTGTTATGCATTGCCCTAGAAGGAGCAAATATGGGGCTGTATTTAAAATGTGATTGTACATGGGAAAAGTTCCTCTGTGGGGGTGGAAAGGGTTGTGTTGCTTCACCCAGCTTACAGATGCACCAAAAATTCTGCAACTCATAGAAGGATTAAAGAAATACCTACATTGCTCCCAGATGAATACACAGATCTTGGCAGAAGAGCATCTTCTGTGCTGGGAGCTGCTAAGAGTCAGTTAAGGAGGAGAGAAAGAGCAAATAGCTTGTGTTAAATCAGTTTCATTTTGTGAAAGAAAATGGAGTGTTTAGAGCATTGTTTAAACTGGTGTACTTCCCTTGGACTTCAAGTTGTATGTTAACAGACAAGCTAGGAGTGGGAGGAAGGTATTTGGATCTGATATTTTGAACTTGCTGTTCTTCAGGAGCCTTTGGCTATTTTGAAGTCACTCATGATATCACCCAGTACTGTAAGGCAAAAGTGTTTGAGCACATTGGGAAAAGGACTCCGCTTGCCATCCGCTTCTCCACTGTTGGTAAGGCTCTAAATTCCCTTTGTGTCTTCTGCATGTGTGCCCTGAGAGCACTGTTTGCATTGTGGGGCACTGAAGGGTGTCTGCAGTGCTTACTTCATCTTCTCTGACATTCACTTGCATGGAAGACCTTAAGCAGCTTTTGCCCCTTTCTGTCAGAGCTCTCTGGAGACACTTTTCTGTCTGAAATGTGAGAGAGAGGGCAGCCCAAGCTGGTTTTTTCTGACAGAAAACTTGCTTTGTTTCTGGTTGGATCACAGTCAACACTAATAAGTTAAATACCTATCATCTCTTATGCTGCAGGAATGTTATGGGGATGAATGATGTAAACTAAATACTGGGCAAATGAAAACAAAAAATCTTCCTTAAATAAACTCTGATTTCTTAAAGATTGGAATTCACAAACTAGCAAAATCTTAAATGCTATTTGTTGAAGCTGATTGTGGTCAGTAGCTTGTCTGATAGAAAAATTATAATTCATGATGTGGATGTATTTAAAAGGAAAGAAATCCTAATGAGGATTCAGTTCTGGAAGTATTGGAGAGAAAAAAGTAGTCCAGCAAGGCTCAGGGAGCTGCTGGCTTTGGCCTACTGGCTGTTTCCAGTCTTAAATCCCTTAGGATTTAGGGTGTCCTGAGTGTTGTACAGGGTAAGGACACTGTGTTGAGTTTGAAAAGTGGACTGCTGCTGGAGCAAGTTGTTGCATCCTTCCCTTCCCTTTGCCTGCCCTGTTTGGACACGTTCCCTCCCTGCTCGTCTGGAATACACAAGGTTTTTAACGAGGGAATGAGCGTCCTACTGATTTCATCACAATTCAGCATTAGCTGTTCTGAGCACTTCTGGAACACTTCTGCACAGGTGGTGTGCTAAGCACTTGTGCTCTGGTCTCAATTCCCATTGAAAATCCCATCCGGGGTGAAGCAGGAGGAATTAAAAGGATTACAGCTCTTCCATAGTGTTTTATTAGGCACGCTGGTTAGATTGCTACCTTTCAGATGAGAGCTTTCCCACTGGGATTTGGTGTACAGAAACAAATGTGGGTTTAGGTGATTCAGCCTTAAAATCTGATGATGTCTCTCTTAGTGATAATGCAAATTCCATTCTTAATTGGCTCAAGTGGATATACTTCATTTTTTCCTTTTTTTAACTGAGGCCTGAATGTTTGGTCGGCTTTACACTTTGAAAACTCTCAGTGCCTGAAGCATTGTTGAAAATATTCATACAATTCCTTGGTGTAGAAAAGACTGCAATAAACCTTGCCCTTTTAGGATTTTATGGCCTATTTTCAGCTCATATTTATATGCATTTCCTATGCTAACACTTCTGTGTGGTCATGTATTTCTTCAAGCTGGAGAATCTGGCTCAGCTGACACAGTTCGTGACCCCCGAGGCTTTGCCATGAAGTTCTACACGGAGGATGGGAATTGGGATCTTGTGGGAAACAACACTCCCATCTTCTTTATTCGGGATGCAATGTTGGTGAGTAAGCACAAAAGTTCATTCACATCTTGTTTTGGCTTCCCTCAGAAGCAAAAACTTGGTTATTGGTCAGATTGTCTGAACATTTTTTACTTGGAAAGATGTTCTGAAGCAAAAGTTAATAAAGAACTAAAGCTTGATAACTTAGATGGTTTCATGCTTTTCACTTGAACTTTTCACTTGAAAACCTTCTTGCCAATTCTGTTTATTAAATCTGGGGTTTTTTGGTCTTTTGGCATAAGTTTGACAGCAGCTAGCAGAGGGGTTTTCCTTGAGTGCAGGAGTTCTGCACAGATACTTCATAGTATCTCTGTATTCATTTATGAGTCACATAAACACAGAAATACAAATCTGAACAGTTTTATCTCTCACCTTATCAACCACAAAATGAAAGCATTCTTTATCTCTGTTTATTCTAATTGTGAATGTTTGACATTACCCTAATTTTACTGACTGGTCTGTGAATTAATGTGTTTGGCAGGAAGGGTATGGCAGTAGAAGATTTTTTTTCAGTGATCTTACAGCTTTGTCTTGTTTTTCTCTCTTTTTCCTTTTCAACTTCTGGACGAATTAGTTTCCCTCCTTCATCCATAGCCAAAAGAGGAATCCTCAGACTCATCTGAAGGATCCAGACATGGTGTGGGACTTCTGGAGTCTTCGCCCTGAGTCTTTGCATCAAGTAAGCTTCTCCTGTGACTTTATTTTGTATGATAAGATAATCATGTTATGACAGCAGGTTCTTAACTCTCTCTTTTCCATGTTTGATTTAGAAGTCTACATAGTCTTATTTATATTTTATTTAAATATGATTTTAAATTATTCATACTTACCTATGCTTACAGGGGAGTCAGTTTTATTTCATTAACACCTAAAGTAGAAATTCCTCAAGGAATTCCTGACAACATTAACATAACTCCCAGTGATGCAGATTAACAATAAACAAACGTAGTCTGGAGTGAAGAATTTCTCCTTGATATGCTGAGCCCATTCATAGCGTTTGATCCCTCTCTTCAGGTGTCTTTCCTGTTCAGTGACCGTGGCATTCCTGATGGCTATCGCCACATGAATGGATATGGATCACACACCTTCAAACTGGTTAATGCTGATGGAAGAGCAGTTTACTGCAAATTCCATGCCAAGGTAATGATTTTTTTATTTGAAACTATACATCATACTGGATAAAAACCATAAAGATGTGTGACTTTTCAAATTTAATTCAGGTTCAAAGGTTTGTGGAGTCCTTGTTGAGTATCAGTTTCATACCCTTAACCAGTAGGAGAGGCATCTCTCTTATTCTATCATTTACTAGACTGTAAGAAACTCTTATTTGGGCATCTGTCTCTTGTTAATGGAGCACTATCAATGAACTGATTTTTATCTGGAAGGCAGCTGTTGAATGTACTATAAATCTAAACTCAAGTTACTGGAAGTCAGAACTTGGACAGTCTCATTCTTGGATTATAAACCTTGTTAAAATCCATTCTTGATTAATCATCTCTGTAGTACTTTCTGCATCCTGTAACTGGTGCTTGCATTGCTTTTAGACTGACCAGGGCATCAAAAACCTTTCTGTGGAGGAAGCAGGAAGATTGGCTTCTACTGATCCTGACTATGCCATACGGGACCTTTACAATGCCATTGCCAAGGGGAACTTTCCCTCATGGTCCTTCTACATTCAGGTTATGACCTTCGAAGAAGCAGAGAAGTTCCCATTTAATCCTTTTGATCTGACTAAGGTATGTCTGATAATTCTGGGAATATTCAGTTTCAGGTAGTTTTTAAGTGTATTCTTTATTGTAGAGCCACGATGAGCTAGGAATTCTGGAGTGAAGCTGTAGTTGTGTTATATCTGATGTTACTTTTCCTCAGGGAAATATGGGTAGGGCTTGATTCCAGGCCTGCAGATCCCATGGCACTTCAGAAGTATGATCTCAGATTAGAGTCACACCCTGAGCGTTGCTGGTCTCATTTTGTCCCACTTCCAATAGCTGCTCCTAGGAATGCCTCATTGAAAGATGACAACATAAACTAGCGTTGCATAAACTCTTTTTTTACCTCTAACACCATTCACCCCAAGTGGCTGAAGACCTTTGAACTTTAAAAGTGCAGCTCAGATGGCAAAGAAAATGCCAGTTAAGCCAGTTAAGCATTTTGAAGGAGCTGAAAACATTTGTGCCACCAGTTCCACCCACGCCCTGCTTCCCTAGGCAGCTTTTCAAGGGCCTGCGGGTATTTCGTTCAAGTACTCAAGTGCTGAGATTATGCTGGGATGGTGAAATAAATTGCATTAATAATCTGTGTTGATTGCAGAAGGCTTCTGAAAATAAGACATTCTTCAATGTTTGTTAAGAGAAAAGAAACTCAGTAATGTGTTTTATTAATCTAGACTGAAATCAGGTGAATTCTGCCTGGCGGTTAAGCTGCATAATACTGTAATAATGTTGATTTTACTGGATGTGTGTTGTGTCTTACAGGTTTGGCCTCATGGTGACTACCCTCTCATCCCTGTGGGAAAGCTGGTCTTGAACAGGAATCCTGTCAACTACTTTGCAGAGGTGGAACAGATGGCTTATGACCCTAGCAACATGCCTCCTGGAATTGAGCCCAGCCCCGACAAAATGCTGCAGGTAAACAGGAGGTGTGACCTGAGGAGCATTGGTTACTTTGCTGCTTATGAAAGCTTTGAGTTGACATGCCCCAGTGTTTTACAAGTGGTGGTTCGTGTTTGTGCTCAATGTTTTAGGGGCGCCTCTTCTCTTACCCTGACACCCATAGACACCGCCTGGGCCCCAACTATCTGCAGATCCCTGTCAACTGTCCCTTCAGAGCCAGGGTGGCCAACTACCAGAGGGATGGGCCAATGACTGTTTCTGACAACCAAGGTAGCTAGCTTTCAATATAATAATTTCAATATAATCATGCTCAGGCATGGGCTACTGTGTGCCCTTCAATTCATAGGGGGCTTATGATCCGTGTTTATTATCTTTACGTACTTGTGTAGAATGCTTGTAGATCTTCTCTGTTAATCCAGTAAAGGAGACTTGGGATATTCGGGTACGAGATGAGGAGTTTGTTTGAAAGTATAAAAAGCACACAAAGCTTAGGATGTGTTTAAAACTTAATAGAAGGGTCTTTAACAGGAAAGCAGTTTGTGGAAGAATACCTGCAGTCAGGTTTTAGAGACTGACTTGGCTCAGTCCACATCACTAAACTGTTTTGCTTTCAGATTTCTGAGAGATTGTGAAAGACAAAAGTGAAAATGCCAAGAGTAGAGCTGTCACTTTCCCTCTACTGAGCAGCTTCTGTTCTGTCAGGGTTTGCCCAATAGTGGCTGTTTTCCACCTGAGAGTAAACAAGGATGTACTTAAGCTGTGGCTCATGCCAAAATATGTGTTCCTCTGGGCTATGAATTCAGACACGTGCTGGGGAAGGAGAGGGAAACATTTGAAAAACAGGAACTTGAGGACAGCTGCACTTGTCCCAGAACAGATAATGAATTTATTTTTATGCAGTTCTCTTAGTTCACTAGGTGTTTAAAATACACCCCCTACACAGGGAAGCATTGTAGTACTTCAGATATGTAAATGATTGTGTTTTTATGCTGCCTTAAACTTCAGCCACGACTTTCTATTATAATTGAGAAATATTGTTGTGGCCAGGTTTTCTTATTTTTGAATCAATATTCTCTGAAAAAAGCTGTGGAAATTCTCTTTGTAGCAGGTGCTGTGAAGTACTGGCTTGAAGGTGTTGACAGAAAAATGCTGGCAGCTGTTTTTAATAAAATGAATCCTGTCTCAGTAATTGATTTAGATTCCTCCAAGCAAATAACATCCTCTGTCTTCTGATTTCCTTGAAAGTGCTCCCATCTGATTGATTTGGTTTGGGGATTATTTTTTTCCCAGGTGGTGCCCCAAATTATTATCCAAACAGCTTCACTGGTCCTGAGGATCAGCCCCAGCTGAAGGAGAGCCGCATGTTTGCTTCAGGGGACGTGCAGCGCTTCAACAGTGCCAATGAGGACAACGTGACCCAGGTGGGGCTGTGGGAAGGCTTTGTGCTGCTTGGCACACAATGAGGAATGTGTAGGGTGTGCGTTAGTGTGAGTTCTCACAGAATCTGAAATTCAGATTTTGGGCATTGTTAGGTAGAGGCTCTGACTTGTTTTCTTGCCATTAGTGTCTGGAGAAGTTGTTGGCATATTTGCCAAAGAAAAACCCTGACAGATTGGATGCCTTTTAAATGTTTTGCGTATTCTAAGTGTTGCTTGACTAGGAAGTGAAAGCTATTTTTATTCACTTTTGGGACTATCAAAATAAACCTTTATTTCCTTTAGGTGAGAGAATTCTACCTCAAAGTGCTGAACGAGGAAGAGCGCCAGAGGCTGTGTAAGAACATTGCAGAACATCTGAAGGATGCCCAGCTCTTCATTCAGAAACGAGCTGTAAGTGCCTTTCGGTTTATTCCAGGTTTTCTATCAGCCTGGTAACATTTTCATAATGACTTCTGGAAAGGAAGATCAGGAATTCTCTGAAAAGGCTGGATTTTTTCTTACTCTGGAATTCTCATACTTAAATATTTGCCTATTTACACAATATAGCATCAGTATATAACATGTTAAAGTAACTTGTTCCTGGGGGGAAGAATGGGACAGGTGTTGAACAAATGTTTAGCTCGGTGTTTTAAAAATCAGATGACTGCCAGAGTAAGGTTTTGCTCTAAACAAGGAGAAGCAATGAGGGCCAAGGAGGGATTGGATCCTTATCCTTCCCAGGGCAACTTTGTTTAAATTGGGAATGAGCTCTGTGTGGCATAACAGAAATCGTCTTTGGAGATGTTCATGTCTTGTTTATAACTGATCAGAATTAAACTTTTCTTCCTTATGATACCTACTGCTTGTAGCCCAGGAAGTGTGGTAAAGAACCCTCTTGAAATGGAGGAAAAAATTCTTACCGCCTTTTCTGTTTTGTCTTCCTGTGCAGGTGAAAAACTTCCATGATGTTCATCCTAGTTATGGAGCCTGTATCCAGGCTTTGCTGGACAAATACAATGCTGAGGGTGGGAAAAAGGTAATGATTTTTGTAGTTGCATTTTGACTGGCTGTGAGTTATTTTGGCTTCTCTTGTAAATCCAAGGACATGAGAAATTAGTCTTGATCCCCATTTGCGCTAAAGGCCAGAAGTCAGTGCTTACAGAATTGTAAAATAAGACAGTCCTCTAATAACAATTAAATGTTGATTAACTGGTGGTGTACAAAGACTTTGTTTCAGTTGAGGTTTGTAGGGTTTCTGGAAGGTAGCTGTACATGATATAAAATGTGTTCAGGTTGGTTACCCACCCTTTGAGATGGTAATGAAAAATTGCCACAAGCCTTTCTTGGGCTCAGTACTTGCTCCAAAGAACAACTCAGTTGATTCAGTTTTTTCCTGCAGGTCTTTACTTTAAATAGAACTTGATCTGAGTTTTTCTCTTGCTTTATTTTCAGGATGTAATTAGAACATACACACAGTCCGGAACTCATATGTCTGTCAAGGAAAGATCTAACCTGTAAATCTGCAGAGAGCTGCTCTGAATTTTGCATCCTTCCAGCTGCACAAGAACCTGTCCAACACTTCAATGAATGTAGCAGACTTGTCCCCAAGCACATTTTACAGGTGTGATTTACTGAGCTTTCAAGTGCTGTCTGTACTCAAGACCAGGTAACACAAGCTCCTATCCTAGTGCCTTTCAACACTAGTGCTTTACTGCTTGATAATAACTTAGGGGATTTTTAAACAACTCATGGATAAGAAATTGCCTTCATTTCTAGGAGCAAACAGAAATTTAATCAAAATACTGCTTCATTTTTTTTTTGTTGTACAACTTTCTTGGCTAAATCACACAGTAGAATTTCTATAAGGGCAGTGTGGTTGCCCTCATGGAGAAACTGCTTAAAAAGTTGCTGCTGTTCAGTATTTCTAATAAAGTAATTACCTGTCGGTATTTATGAACACACCTCTTGAATTTCATTTCTGGCCTTCCAGAAGTAAAATGATACCCAGTACCTTGAGTAAAATGTTGGTATATCTCATTCCTTATGAGTCAGACAAAGTTAATTACAGTTTCATCTAAATACAGTTCAGTCTTATTCCCAATATATATTTTAAGATAATCTTTGCTTACTAATGCTGTGTTGGGATATAACTGACATAAGGGAGGTAGCAAAGGATATTTTCTTATTCCATGCACTGTTCAGCTAAATTGATTACACCTTACAGCCTTTTCAGGGGTAGGAGAATAAAGTGTTCTTTCTAATCTGTAAGACTTTAAATAGAAAAATATTAAACATGCCAAATGTTAATAAATAAACCTTCTAATGCATTAATATTGAAATTCAAGCTCAAAAAATTTCAAAACCATTCCCAGTGGTTGCTGAAATTCTTATTTTACTGCAATAATCTGCTGTTGCTATTTTTTGATCAAGCCAGGGCTAATTTTTAGGGTGATCCTTTCATTAAGGCAGCATGTTTGTACAAATGTCAATATCTAGCAAATATGTCTAAAACCTGATTTGAGGCATGCTGTAATGTTACCCAGCATTTGCAGTTTAGTTAAATAGTGCAAAAAATCTTTGGACCCCAGTTACGTGATAATTATTATCCAAGCTAAATGCAAAGTATTTCAAAGTATACTGCTCTTATCTAAGGCAAATGTAAAAAAAAATCAAATCATAGCAGTTTGGGGGTGATTTGTCAATAATCACTGCATTTCTGGGTCTGCCCTGAGTTGTATTTGACTGGGATTACTTCCTGGTTTAAGTGTGAATTGCCAGGAATGGTGGCAGGTAAAGGAGAGTAGATACTAAATGCTGTTCTGTTAAATTTTGGAGAATGTTACTTGCTTTGCAATTCATTTATCTACCAACCTCTTGTGAAAAATCAACTGGGGTAGAGGTGCAGTAACATAATATGAACTGATAACCTACTGTATTCTAGGATTACATTGGCTTTTTACCTGATCAGGCATGTGGGATTATCAGGCATGATGATTGGGTGGGAATATTTTGTGCTGGAGAGAATCCTGACAAGTTTTGGAAAAGAGTAAACAAGGCCTGATCTTCTAATTTTGTGTCTGCTAAGTGATTTATATTGTTTTCTTTTATTTCTGAAATAAATGGAATGAAAAATCTCTTGGCAACATGTTTTCTGTGCAAATGTCTTCAAATACTTTGTGTTAATCTAGGAAGTTCCAGAAAAACAGATGAAGGTATGTATGAAGTGGTGCAGAAGTTGTAGGTTGGATGTACTTTTTGCAGCTGCCTTTGTTTTAAAAACTCATGTTTCAACTCCACAGTTGTGTTTAAATGACTTAAATGACCTGTGTTCTATGCTAAACTGGCTGTGACAAGTGTACAGAAAACTTGGCTTTTCCCAAAGCTGTGGAGAGCACTAGGCAACACTGGAAGAACAGTAATGTTATTTCTTCAAATAAATAAGACAATAAATCCATTTACACCTTCTTATTTTGAGATTAAAGAGACTGTTGACATGACAGAACAGCAGTTTTGTTTTGTTTTTGTATTCTGTTCAATTAAAATCAAACATTCCTTTGCCAGGTTGTTGCAATATGATTTCAGTGATCTGTAAAGCAGAATTGCTCAACATTTTCTTATTCCTGTTCTATTTTAGATGCACATCTCCAGCAGTGGATTTGGGAATTAATTTGAAACTAATGTTAGGGAAATTACAGCTTCTCTAGCAGTACCTCTTCTTTTAATAGGCCTTCATTCCTAGGTTATTTTTTCTTCCCCAGTATATTGGAACTTGAATATCCAAAAACCGTGAGCAGATTTCAGAATCACATTTGTTATAGTGAACTGTGCCAGGAGATGAGGAAGTTCATGGGATTGCTAAATGTTATGTGGGGAGTAAAGAGGTGAGGTAGGTTTGAATCAGACTTTCCAGTGCTTCAAAGATATTGGTAAAAGCCCTGATTTCCTTTCTGTAGTGCAGCTTATTGATGAGAATTGCCTGCTAAGCAGTGTTTGGGTGTCCATAATTTCAGCTTCCAGTTAACCAGTCACTTTGTTTTGCCAAATATTTCATAGCTGTTGCCCATCTTGCAGAACGCTGTTTGTTCTCTGTTTGTATATCTCATCCATGAATTCTTGCAGGCAGGTGAGTCACCATTTTCTCACAAAATGTTTTATGAGGATGATGAAGCCCTGGCTCAGGATTCCAAGGGAAGTTTTGGGTGCCACATCCCTGGAATTGTTCAAGGCCAGGTTGGATGGGGCTCTGAGCAGCCTGGGATGGTGGAAGCTGTTCCTGTTCCCTGCAGGGGTTGGACTGGGTGAGCCTTCTGTGACTGTCTCTACACTGTGAGTTCAGATTGCTGTGAGACTCCAGCCCAGCGCTGCAGAAGTGAATCGATCCACTGATGGGTTGTGTGTTGTTATCTCCTGCTGATAACAAATTGCACAGAGATCTGCAGTGCAGGGTAAAGCCTGACCCTTGCCCTCCCCAGGTAATATTGCTGAACTCAGTCTGAGCTGATGTTTGGGGTCAGAGTTGTGTGGCATGCAGAGGTGGCCTTGAACATAACCACAACCCTGACATTGGAGATTAAACACCACAAGTGGCCTAAAGTCATTTTGGACAGAATTGGGAAAATAACTGAGACTCTCTTTGAATTTTAAGGCAGTTTTGCCAGGTTTGTGGCATTCAGGATGATTCCAGCTGGGATGGATCGGTAAGATGAAGAAGATTCCCAAAACCAGCCCTGTGTTTGCAGAAGGTTACACATCCAGGAAAGCAAATGAAGGCTGAACAGCGAGGCAGTGGTGTAAAAATAACAAGCGAAGTATTTGATATGTGAGTGTTGATGATGACACTTTTCCAGCCTGGATTACGGAGCAGAGCCTGTGTGGTTTAATTGTCTGATGAAAGCTTGGATTTTGTCACCCTGGAATTCTACCCAAAGTCAGACTTCAACCCAGAGCAGCTGGAAAAATCCTTGCACTGCAGGCCCTCAAGAGCTGGGCTGAAATTTATTCTCAGATCACAGACTGAAGCTTGATAAACTGATAGTTTTACTTTTTTAATGAAAAGACATACTGAGTATTTTTACATCCTGCTACTCAGAGCAGTTCAAATACTGGAAATCTCTAATGGACGAAGTCAGAAGGAAAACTTCTTTTCCTGTTTCATAGCATGTGATGAACCACAGAAATCCCTTATATAGATTTGCTGTGTCTGTTAATTTCAGTATTTATTCTTTGCTTGTTTCTCTCAGGTTCCCCATTTTTAAACTTTGACCAGGATTGGGAACATTGGGGGTTTTTTAGATGTTTGTTTGGGTTATTTTTTCCAATACTACAAATGCTTGTACCTGTGATTATTGATTCAGGATTGACACAGTAGTAGATACACTTTCCTACTCAAACTATTGTATGATTCTCTTTTTCACACTTGGCAATCTTTGACCTTGTGTTTGCATGTTGTAAGATTTATTGAGGAAGAACGTTGATGGCAGGTACTGGTTACAGACTCAGTTACAGTTGCAACACTCCCCAAAACAAATGAAAATACAGAATTTCTGCATAATCATAGTTCCTGTGTTCTCTACAAGGTCTCAACAACACTCTCAACTTTGGAAAGCCAGGAATGAAGAAATCTTTTTTTTTTTTTTTTTTTTTTTTACTTATTTTGTTTGTGCAGAGTCCAGGATGCTTTAGCCACTCTTACGAAAAGTACTGAGATTTTATTGGAAAAAAACTTCACTTTGAATTTAAACTTTCAGTATTATTTCAAGTAGGAACTGTGTTCCCTGAACCTCTGATTCCAAGATAATAGTGTAAGAAAAGAATGAAATTTTGCCCTTCAGAGTTGCAGGAATCAAGGCTGTATTTTAAGAGTAAGCCAGTTAATATTTTGTATTGTTTTCATCGTCATTCACATTTAAGGAAGATAATCTGCTGCTGATGCTGATTTTTTTTTCACTCTGTTTTCATGTACCATAACTTTTTTTACAGAAGTGAGTAGGTTTTGTTTTGTTTTTTTTGGTTTGATTTTTTTTTTTTTTTTTTGGTGGGGGGGAGGGGGGCTTTTTGTTTTGTTTTGGGGTTGTTTTTTTTTGTTTGTTTATGCTTTTCTGTTGGGTTATATGACTAATTTGTATGTGTTTCCTTCTTTGGGCCTCTCAGGGATATCTTCTTGGTAAAATCTCACCCAGCTAGCCAATATTTTCTTGAGGGAGTGCAGGCAGCCTTTTATTTGAGAGTGATACTGCTAGGATTGCTCAAAGATAACCCAGGGAAGACTTGGCAGCTGCTCCTGTTTGCTCTGGCATTCATCCATTTATTGCTTAGGCTTTATTTCCTATTTATCCACAGCCCTTCATCTCAGTCTTGCTCAGTCCTCTTGCACACCTGTCCTCACTGGAGCACTGTTGGGTCCTCAAACAATGGAAACATTCACAGCTCTCTTTGTTAATTGCATTTTGACTTGTAGGGGTAATGAATTAGGAGCCCAGTGATGTCAAAGGTCCAAAAATCAAATTATGATCTTCAAAATCAGGCCTTTCATCTACCCAGTAAATAATTTTCAAAGGCTGCTTAAGGTAATTTTAAAAGGCTTTTTAAAGTAGTGGAAATGTGTTTGTGAGTACATGATATTGCTGTGACTTCTGCTTAATTTCTTAATTCTTCCACAGAGCTTTTGGAATTGCTTCTTTTGCTCCCATGGGTCAGGCTTAGTACTTTGTGCTGTTAACTTCTGAACATAATAGAACTTTTTTCAAGGCAGAAAAATGGTTTAATAGCAAATCTTTCCCTTGTTCTGGCTGACTGTGCAGGGTTAAAGGTTTTTAAGTAATCAGCCAATCATTGCACAAGTAGTACAAAGTCCATTTGTTACATCATCAGAGATTTTTTTTATATCTTTTTACCTCTTGAGTTTTCTATTTGTTAACCTTGAATTACTGAAAAAAGTGTGGTAACTGCTAATATTTAATATTTAAGTGAATTTTGTTGTTCCCATTGTCTCCTTTCCAAAAGCTGGTCTTCCATTTTGGGGTCTGAGTACTCACCTGAGACAAAGAAAAGTGCCTGGACCAGCCTCTTTCACTGGCTCACCTTCTGCCTGGCACAGCCAAAATCTGATCTAATCTTGGTTTAGCTGCAACAGCAACTTTCAGATATGACCAAATGGCTGTAGGTGATTTATTTTACTTTTTGTTTACCTTTCTGTAGTATAGTCCTGGTCCTGTTTAGGTGGGGGAGTGCGTGTGGAGTGTGCACACCTCTCAGCCCAACACAAAATACAAAAAAAACCCCTCAAACCAGATCAATTTTGAAGAGAGCAGAGGCCTTAAGCTGGCTTTAACCCCATGTGTTTCTTGGCCTTGTGACAATGAGGATTCTCTAGAGGATAGTAATGAAAACCCATTTATGTTTTTATTCACTGCATGTGCACTTGCTACAGTCTAAGTGTTGTTTGTAGGTTATCCTAATTTATTGTAGTTTAAGCACATTGCTGGAACACCATGTTAATCCAAAATCCTTTGCAGTTTCAAATTCAAGTAAGCAAATGCTGTATCAAGCATTAAACCCTCCACATGAGGAAAAAAAAAAAAACAAAACCAAAGCCCATGATCAGAGGCCTCTGACATGAAGTTAAGTGTGTGCAGCTCCACCAGTCCATCATCTGACTTGAGCCCAAGCCCAGGCTCAGAAATGCCCAGACTCAGCAAAGAACTCCTCCCTCTTCTAACAATTCACCTTCTGCTTGCCCTGTCCACTCTTAACATATCTGAACCATAACCCCAGGAAAAACCAGAAGAAAAATTCAGGCAGTTTCATCTCTATTGGAATTTTATCCCTTAGTCCTTACTGACTTTCTTCTGCCAGAGAATCCCTTGTGGTCCCTGCCCCTCAGCTTGCTGGGAATGCATCTGTGGCAGGCTGTGAATGGTCACACCAAGCCTTGTCCTTCATTTGTGCAGGTAGGCATCGTGCCAGAGCTCTCCCGAGGTCTTCAGGGAGCTGGGAGAGAGAGAAAGAGGGGACACATCACAGGGCTGCTCAGGGGAGTGTTGCTGGGACAAGGGAATGAGGTTTGTTTTTACTCACTGCACGATGTCTGCGAAGGCTGTGAGCAGAGGCTTGCACTGGTACTCGAGGCCATGCTTGGCACACAGGGACTTCACCAGAGGGGCCACCTTGCAGTAGTTGTGCCGTGGCATCGTAGGGAAAAGGCTGTGAACGGGAGACAGGCAAGCTTCACAGGAAACCCTACCATTAGTGCTTCCCAGGAATCACCCTGCTCACAGCTCCTCTTTCCCCCTGCTGTGCTTTTAGCACAAGGAACTTGTAGGCACTTCCTGCTTTACCCTCTGTTCTCTTCCACAGTTTGTCTCCAAATGAAATGATGTTTATGGAAGAAACTACTTTCCCCTCCATGCCTTTTTCCAGAAGTAGCCCTCTCCATATCATAGAGGAGATGAGCCCATCCTTCATCCTTGCATATCTCACTCTATAGAGTAACAGCATAAAAAATCAGCAGAGGTGGCTTAAAACTCCTATGGCAGACTGAAAACAGATGCTTTAGCCAGGACATTTCCATTGATCCCTAAAACCTGGGATTGACTCTATTGCTGTTCTTGCACTGATCCTGCCCCTGTTCCATTTTCTCTTGTCATCCTGTGGATCCAGTAGAAGTTCTGAATTACATGAATCTCTTTAAAAGTTCCAAGTTTTAAAGATAAACTCATTGCTGCCCCACAACTATTTGTAGAATTCAGAGCAAAAAATAATAAGAAAGGAAAAAAATAAAAGAGAGAAGGGGAAATATTTTTTTCAAAAAGAGAGGAGAAAGAAAATTCCCTCTTGGTGTGAGTACTCACTGATGCTCTATCTGGAAGTTGAGGTGTCCTGTGAACCAGTCATTGAACAGTGACTGTTCCACATTGCAGGTTGCCAGGAGCTAGAGGAGGACAGAGGAAAGCAAAGTCAGAGACAAGTGAAGAGTATGTTTAGGAACCAGGACTCAACCTGGATTTCATTTTGAATTGCCCATGAGTGTCTCATTGCTTTACTTCCTACCTTTTCCATGACTGAATCCATCAGCCTATTAACCTTCACCTCCCAGCCACCAACAGATTTCACCCTTAGTGCAACAGGAGACTTGCTTATGGTTAAAATTTGTACCTGTATGGCCACATTTCTTAAGAAGGGAAAAATCTTTTACCTGAGTAGACACCCAGTCCAAATTCTTGTCATAGTCGATATCCATTGGGATGTGGTTCATCTGTGAGACCCAGACAAACCAGCTGCTCTCCAGCATCCTTTGCAATGAGATGAGAGAACTCAGTGCTGAGTGAGCAGGTCAGCGAGGAGCCATTGAAATAATGGCAAAGCCAGACTTAAAGACATGGCTGAACACTAGCCTTGCTAAGCCAGCACCTGGAAGGACTTCCAAACTCTGGAAGTTTAATATTTCCTTATGAAACTCATGATTATTTAATGTGTTTTGTTAACACTGACTGGTGTTCAGCTTGTTTTATCTGTAGCCAAGGCCCAACCTGATTAGAATCAGTGAAATGATCCAAGGGGAGAGTGTGCTGTCCATTCAAGTCAGTGCTGCTGGATAATACCATTTGCAAGCCCAGGCTAAGCTGTTTTGGTTAAATGTGTCTTTAAACAGCAGCAGACCCAACACTCAAAGCACTGAATGTTATATGAGGTAAGTATTTCTCAGTTTGGTCAGCACTCAGTGAAATCTTTGTTGCCTTAGCTAATGGGGCAACACAAAACTTGCACTGGCAATCGAACAAAAGAATTTATGAATTAAAAAGTAGGCAAAAAAGAGGTGGCAAAGGAGAATGTGGAAATATAAGCATAGAGAAAGGCAGGCAGGTACAGATGGAAAGAATGCATAGAGAAAAGGCTGAAGAACCTTCTGAAGACACATCACCTGAATATAAAATAATATGCCAGGAGACTCTTTGTTTCTAATAAAGATCCATAAGTATAAAAGAATCTGATGTAGAAGGTCAGCATCCAGGCCAAGTCCTACCAAAAACAGAGACAACAAGAAAAGCATGTCTTTATAAATTACATTTGCTTATTTATTTTTTAAACTTCATATAATAGGTAAAAGAGAAAAATTTGCTTTCAGCTTTGACAGGTTGTTTTTTTTTTTCTGGAATGGAATGGAATCATCTAGACCAACCCAACACAAGCTGATGATGCTTTCTCACAGCTTGCTGTAATAGGTGAATCTGAGCATTCTTGCCCAGCAAGGTGCAGGCAGAAGGAAGGCTGAAGGTCCCCCTCTGACCCCTTTGGGTCACACAAGCAGCAGTACTCACCGCCCAGTACTTCTTTGTGTAGGCAATGTAGAATGTGTGGCAGTGGAAGTAGGTGGGGAACAGGAGCGGAGGAAGAGCTGGAAAGAAAAATTCATCACTGGTGACATCATACATCAGCCTGGGAGGGAAGGGTCCTGAATTCCTGCTCAGTCTGGAGAACTGTCCAGGTTAGGATGTTGGTTTAGTGCCTTGAAACATTTATAGGTCTGACAATTATCTGAGAGTTCTTACAAAACTCAGATTTCGTCTTAGGCTCTTGACTGAGGAACAGCCAGAAATTATTACTTTGAGAAGTGGCTTCCACAGCCCAAAGATTATCTGGCTCCTTATTCCTTGGTGCAAAGCAGGGGAACAACAGGAATGAATATTAAATCCTTTTTCTATCAGGGATTTGGGGCTGAAGAACTCAAACTCAGCCTTCCAAAAGGACATCTCACTTGCAGTTAAAACCCCAAGAAACCAAACCAAACAAAAAAAAACCTGAAACCCACAGACTTTGATACTACTGAAAGATGTGGTAAGATATCATAACCCAGAGCCTCTGTGGAGGATGTGGGAGATCAAGGATAAGATGAGGCAGGTCTCCAACTCTTCCAAAAATCTGGTTGTTATTATTTTGGTTTTTTATTTTGTTCTTTGACTCAGACACCTTTGTTTTTCTCGAGTTCTCCAGGTCAAAAGTAGACTCTCCAAGCCTCTTTAATACTTTACAGGGAATTGAAGGATAGAGATACTCACTGATGAAGAAGTATTTGTGTTGGTGGTTGTAGGGCATGTACTTTTTCTTTTTGATCCCAAGCTGTGGAAAAAAAACACAGAAAAAAAATATTAGTGGAGACCAGGCAATTTGCCAATTTGCACAGGTAACTTGCTCTTTTCCATTTATTTTCCAGAGGGACTATTCTTGCACACTTCCCACAACCCTCATTCCTTGTTTCATGATTCATTTTGTGAAGAATTAGATATATCAAGGCTAAGTTATGTTAGTGGTCAGAAATACGTATTTTCTCTCATTTTTCCCCCTTATTTCTTCTCTGAGTCTCTAAACTTAAATGGCAATCCCATGATGGCATGGAGAAAAATATTTCAGTGCTGTAGCTGCTGTGATGGCGTCAAGAACTGGTGGGATTTACAGCAAAAGGGGTTCAGCACTCTTAGGTTGTCACTCCTGGCAGTGCCCAAGCAGGGCAAACTGGGAATATCCTACACAGTCCAACAAATTCTGCCCAATTGGAGTTCCAGGAACAGCCCTGGTTTTTTCAGTCCTGCTGTTCCTGTCACAGCAAACTCTCCTAGAAGACATGAACACATCAAAGCCACCCTCTGACTGAGCATCATACATTAATACTAAAATAATAATTCCAGGCTGACTGCAGCCATGCCTTACATTGATTGATGTTTACAAGTTATCTAATGATCATTAATTACTGAGTTGCTGTTCTAGGTCATTAGATTTCTCCAACCATGAATGTGCTGGTGGATTTTCCACCCTATATACAATGCCCTTACATCATGTCTAATTTATTTACATCAACACATCAGCTGTTCAAGAGATTCTTAAATGGACTTAGCGTGAACTGTGGAGAAATAAACCTCATTACAGAAATTGCCATCACACCTTAGTTTTAGACTTCCCACACCCACTCACTGACCTCCACAGAGAATTTCTTCCCCAAAGTGAAGAGGAAAGGGTGCATATCAATGTCAGGGTCCTTGTGGAAGCAGTTGGGTTTGGCATGGTGCTGGGAGTGCAGGAGAGTCCACCACTTGGCAGAGGCCCCCTGTTCAAGAAAGAACAAAGCATGAAAAGCACTTTCAGAGCCAGAATTCCCTTTACTTCCTGACCCTAATCCTCCCCCCAGTGCTGCACATGCTCCACAGAGTCTTCAGAACACATGTTTTTACAGGAAAACCCCCAGAAGTTTTCCAGGGACTCACAATCAAATGGCACATCACAAACTTGTGTAGCAAGTGGTTCCACTTGGTTTTCCTGAATACTGAGAGATGTCCTAAATCATGCTGTAACCAGGAAGCCTGGACCTGGAGGAGGAGAAAAAAAAACTTCAGGAGGGGAGAAAAAGAGGAATTGAGATGGGGATGGTGCCACACTCATCCTTTGCATTGAAATACCAAGATTTATCTTCCAGACACTGCTCCCAAGTCACCAACAGAAAGGGACTGTGGAATCCTGACAGTCCTAAGGCTTCCCCCAGAATACATCTTGCTGAAAGAATCCCAAACTAAGTTTACTGTGAGATCCCCACATGCAGAATTTCTTCTTGGTATCCAGATAGTGGCTGTGTTTTTATGCCAAGTGAGGAAGCAAAGGACAAGAAACTGCTCGTTTCTTGTGTGTGTAGGTTGATGCAAGGCCTTGCTGTGGAATTCATTGCTCACCTGGGAAATGGTCAGCAGCAGCAGGGAGAGAACAAAGGGCAGTAAGGATGTCCCAAAGTAGAGGAGGATGAGCCAGGCAGCTGTATCCAGGAGCAGGATGTGAGCCAGGAGCAGGAAGAAGAAGAGCTGGTTTGGCTCCAGGAGTCCCATTCTCTCGACTGTAGCGCGCAGTTTCCGGAAATCTTTCACCAGCATTTCCTGGGGGAAGCATCAGGGTCACAATTCGGTGGTTTTAGAGAGCACCACTGCAGCCTCATTACCCAAAAACCACTCTGGTGGGGGGGACAAAGAACAAAGGATCTGGCTAAAAGGGCAAGAGCTGGGTTTAATAAACATTATCTTTGCTCTGCTACAGCTTTTTGTTGAGGAGCCAGGAGCAGCCATCCCAATGTCTGCATCCCAACCCCTAAAAGAAATCCTCCTCAGTGCTTCTTCCATCAAATCCTTGGCAGGCAGCAGAGGGCTCAGCTGAAGTTGTGTTTAGTGGAAGCTGTACTTTGTGTGCATGAACTTCCCATGCCACCTTGTGGTAGGTTTTTGCATTAAATTATTCCTTATATTTGTCTTCACTTTTCCCTTCCCAGGATTAACACGGGAGGATTAAATGGACCTACAGCTGAAGGAGAATATTTATTCTCCAAAAATATTCCTTTTCCTTTTGGTTAGCTCTTCCTCCAACCAAGGGAAAGAAGAGGTGATAACTCTGCTATTTAGGTAGAGAGGCTGTGACATGAAAAATTCATCTTCAGGGATTTCATATTTACACATTGTTTTTAAGTAGTAGCCCAAAAATGTGAGGAACCTGGTTCCCATTGCTCCAGGAGCTATGCTGATAGAGAAGAACATGGTGTAATCTCAGAATATTTCCCTTTAGTCTCCTTTGATCTGTTTTGTAAGGACAGACTTACATTTTTAGTGGGCTCAATACTGGGTTGGTCGGGTGCCAGTTCCCCAATCTGCAGTGGCTTCAAGTACTTGCTCACCAGCACCTTGTCAACATGGAATGCCACAAAGGCATCCTGCAAAGGCACAGCAACAAAGGAAAAGAAATCTAGATCTTGTTTAAAAAAAAAAAATTAATTGCCTTTTAAATCACTCCATTCCTGGAAGTGTCCAAGGCCAGGTTGGAGCAACCTGGTCTGGTGGAAGGCATCCTTCCTTTTTTATCCTTTGTGAGAGAACACCAAAACAAAAAGCAGCACCAAGAGAACTCCAGAGTTTCAGTGTGCAGTGTCACCCTTTCTAAAATGTTGGCATTAGTTATACTCATTTTTTAATTCCTCAGGTGTCTTTGCCTACTGAGAGCCTTCTGTGCTTCTCACCCTCTCCTGAGCTGCCACCTTTCATGGGTTTCTGCTTTTGGTTAAAATCTTCCAGCTCAATTAAGATAATTTCTTTATTTTTCATAATATATATCCAAAAGATTAAGCAATGGACCTACTGCAAGATGGACAGACCTGTGGCTCAGATCCTGGAGGGCTTAATGATTTGCACATGGAACCAACTACCTACCAACCTGGCTCAGATCCCAGAAACAAAATATCTGGTTCATCCATTGTCTGGGATTTTCCAGCAAGCTAAAATTAAAGAAATCTGGTAGTAGTAACTTGAGAAACGAGTGCTGAAATTACAGAGTGCAAAGTTCAACTAATACACAATTTGAAATTTAAACTTGATGGATTGAAAATTATTTGATTTCCATGAGCCTCAAATATCTCTTATATATGGAAAAAATTGCTGCAGCTCACAGCAATGACACAAGCAAGACCAGGAGATAAGAGGAATCCTGAAGACTTAAGAATCATAGAATGGTTTGGGTTAGAAGGGACCTTTAAAGCTCCTCTACTCCAACCCCACTGCAATGAGCAGGGACATCTTCAGCTATACCAGATTGCTCCATTAAGCCTGACCTTGAGTGCATCCAGGGGTGGGGCATCTCTGGGTCACCTATGCCAGTATTTCACCACCCTCATCAGCAAAACCTTCTTCCTTATACGCACTCTAAATCAACGCTTCTTTAGTTTAAAGCTATTCTCCTTTGTCCTGTCCCTCCGGGCCCTTGTCCAAAATCCCTCTCTGGTTCCCTTGGAGCCCTTTAGGTACTGGTACTGAACTCTTCTTAGAGCCTTCTCTTCCCCAGGCTGAACACTCCCAGCTAGCAGAGGTGCTCCAGTCCTCTGAGCATCTCCATGTGCTCCTCTGCTCTCTGTCGCAGACATATTTTCATTAAAAATCCTTTCCTTAGGATTTTTTCCTCCTGAGAAGCCGAGAGGCCTCAGGAACAAAATGTAAACCATAGTTATCTGCTGCTGTGGAATGCAACAGGTGGATCTGGGATTGGCCCATCTGGAATGTTTATAATTAATGGCCAATCTCAGCCCAACGGGCTCGGACAGAGAGTCTGGGACAGCTGCCTTGGTTATGATTCCTTCTTTTCTATTCTTAGCTTAGCTAGCCTTCTGAGATGAAACCTTTTCTTCTATTCTTTTAGAATAGTTTTAATGCAATATATATAATAAAATAATAAATCAAGCCTTCTGAAATATGGAGTCAGATCTCCGTCTCTTCCCTCAACATAAGACCCCTGTGAACACCGTCACAGCTCTCGCTCCCGCTGTTGCTCTGATTTAGCTGGAGCAACAGCTCCGATCCCGTTCCCGTGGGCTGCATCTTCTCATCTGCCCTGTCCCATGGCATGGGCATAGCGAGGCTCGCACGGAGCGGGCACACTTCGCTCCCCCGGCTCCGTCCCACACCCCGATTCCCGCTGAGGCCGTTCCCAACCCGCTCCGCCCGGCTTTTCCCGGGCGCCCTCCTGCGGCGCATCCCGGCTCCCGCCTCCCCGCTCCGCTCACCGTGGCGTCCTGCCCGGCGTGGCTGACGAGGAGCCGGGCCCCTCCCGGGTGTCTCCGGTAGAAGTGGCTGATGTCGTACACCTTCCTGTGGATCACCAGCCAGCGCTCCCGCGGCGCCGGCCCCCGCCCGTTCCGCTGCCCGATCTCCTCCCAGGTGAAGCGCCGCATGCCCGCAGCGGTGGCTCTCTCCCTGTCGCCATCCCTGTGCCCATCCCGCAGCTGCCCGCCGCCCCCCGGCGGTGCCATGCTGCCTCCTGCCCTCCCTCCCTCCCTCCCGCGGCTGCAGCCCCGCATCCCGCTCCGCCGCGGCATTTAAGGGCGGGAGCCGCCCCGGCACCTCTCCCCGCCTCCTCCACCCGCTCCAGCTCCTCGGGGTTGGGTTTGCCCCCCAGAATTGCCCCTTTCCCACCCTGGTTCTACATCCCCAGTGCCAAATGCCCCGTGGTATCCTCAGGTGGGGGGTCCTCAGCAAGTTCATTCCATTCCCAGAACAGGCTCAGGGAAATCTTCCCTTAAAATACTCCTCCGATTAACCAGGAAAAATATCAATCTGTAGCTTCACTTTTGATGTTACAGTCCACAAACCCTTTGGATGAAACAAGAATTAAGCATATTCTTATGTCTTACTAAAAAACCCAACAACCAAACTACACCAATCTCCAGAAAACTCAGTATAACAGTTAAAACCTGATAAAACTCTATATTTCAGTCCAGTTTTCCAACACCCACAGCAAGCAGGGAGCTCCCACAGAGCCCATGGCAGGAATAATCCTCGAAGATCTGCCCTGCATGCTTCTGTTACCTGGGATAAACCTGGGATAGCACACACGGAATGTTGTACCAGGTTCTGATAGCAGGTTGTGAAACTGCTCTTCTTCCCCTCCCACTGCCCCCTTCATGTTTGTAAAATTATTAATTACACCTGGGGACTCCAGGAAATGAGCATTAATTGCAGAACGACACTTGGTGCCACTTTTCCTTTCCCTCTAAACAGTCACAGCATTCACATAATTTTCTCCTGTCAAAACAGAGCCAATCTTGAAAATTGAAAACTGCAATTGACTGAATGATTTATTTATCCTGTAGAAAACCATATGTTAAAACCCACAACAGCAACAACCCAGATGGAGAAGCCCACAATTAGGACAGGCTTTTCAAAGTGCATTAATTTATCTGAGATACCTATATCTTTTGATGATTAATTAATTTGAAATTATTTCTTTATAACATTTCTCATGCACGTACTTGTCCTTTTTCTTTCAGTGCTTGTTTGCTCCTTGAGTCTACTTGTGCTGGTAAAGCTCACACTTGATAATGATTCTGCAGTCTAGATTTCCAAAAGAGATGTTGATGCAAAAGAAGAAATCTCATCTAGTTATCTCAATCAAACTGTTTACACAATATTTCCTGCTCTTCTCCTTTACAGGAAGGTGTGAAATTCTAAAGCTGATTTCTCAGCCCAGCTCCCAGACAGCCAGCACAATAAGGCGCCTTAAAAAGAAGTTTAACAGTCGTTATCATCAACCCACTTCTTTTCTTGTCCCCTGTCACAGTAGGCACCATTTCCTCCTGATTCCTGGCTTTGCAATCCCTTTAGGCTCACATTTGGTGCGTTTTGCAAAATGTGTTTTTATAACATTTGAGATAAACCACTTCCTGCACATACCTTCAGGAATGCAGCACAACTCCTTCCTTTTAGCTTCTCCTCTAACACTGAATACTCAATACTGAATATTCAGCAGAAAAGGGGGAAGAATCCACTCCCTTCTTGTCCCATGTTCATACCTCCTTAGCTACTTTATGGAATTATTAAGGTGGGAAAAGACCTCCAAGATCATTGAGTCCAACCTTCAAAATCATCAGCCCAACCTTTCTCTGATCCTAAAATCCTTCACGAGGTTAAATAGGTTAATTAATAGGTTAATTAAATGGGTTAATACGACAAGCAAAAGCTCCTCCCCAAAGGGTTTTTAGTGTATGGAGCACACAAAATAACCCCAAACTCCACAACTTCTGTGCACAATTCCAGTACCTAAAGGAGCTCCAAGAAAGCTGGAGATAGACTTTGAACAAGGGCCTGGAGCAACAGGACAAGGGGGAATGGCTTCCCATTGACAGAGGGCAGGGTTAGATGGGATGGATATTGGGAAGAAATTCTTCCTTGTGAGGGTGGGAGGCCCTGGCACAGGTTGCCCAGAGAAGCTGTGGCTGCCCCTGGATCCCTGGAAGTGTTCCAGGCCAGGTTGGACAAGGCTTGAACCTGGGCATGTCAGGAGACAAGCACGAGCTTAGCTGGAGTTTTAGATTTTTTTTAAAACTGACCTCAAGCACCCAAAATGGTAGTGAGGTTTTAAGACCTTACATGGATTTATGTCAAGCCCTTGGATAACTGAAGCTTTCATTGCCTCATGATGAGCCAGGTAATTTGCTGAGAGAAGGAGCTGCCTGTCACATACAAGACACTCATGACATTATCACCATGTCAGACACTGCTCTGATAGGAATGCTGATAACATTATAGCATACAGCAGGTCCTTCCAAGGGGGACAATCCATTTGGGAACAAACCCTTCATTAATCTGCACCACAGCCCTTACATTACCAAGGTTCCAGCTCCTCAGTTTTCTACCCACATTAAGCAGCACTGATTGCTTTTGCAATCTGTCTTTTCACAACAAAGATGTCAACTGCTAAAAAGATAAGCATCAAATTATGACTCGATACCTATCTGATAACCATTGTTCCTTCACACATCCCACATCTTTATGCTCCTGTAATCCAGCCTTCCTTTCCTTGCACTGTACCAAAGCTGCATCATAATCCTTTCTGGAAGTTTTGTCTTAGTACATATGTCATCAAGCCTGGAAAAAAAAAAAAAAAAAAAGAAAAAAATTGGGGCAAAGCTAAATGGACTTTTTGTGCAGACTAAAATCTGATTTTTTCCAAACTGAAGTGCTGCACTTCCTAAATGATGAATATATTTGCTGACTGCCAAAGGAACTCCGTTAGTTCCCTTTCTGCGTGTCATGAATGTGGCAGATTCTGGAGAGAAATATTGATTAGGTTATTGACACCAAAGGCATGAGGAAATCAAGCACTTTGATAAATGAACAAGCAGGAGTCTCCTCTCTCTTAGAGACGGGAGAAAATAGAAGAGAATGGAATACAACAGAATATTTCAGTTGAGTTGGTTGCAAGGGACTATCATTTAATCACTTAGATCATGTAGATCACTACAAATATCATGCCTGACCACTTCATGGCTGACCAAAAGTTAAAACCTCTACCATTGCTCAAATGCTTCTTAAACACTGCCAGGCTTGGAGCATCACCCACCTCTTGAGGAAAAAGGGAAAAAAAATAAAAGGAGCAGTAATTAAGTTGAGTAACTCAAAGCAAAACATAAATAAAATACATTATTAAATATAAATAAATAAACCACTTAGCCATAAAAAATGTAATTTATAGAAGAATGAAAATTGTATCCATAAGTTATTCTTTGCAGTCTGTAACCCCTGTTCTTTCTTTTTCTTTTCTTATTCTTTCATGTGGTGCAACTCCTTGTGGAATGTTCTCTATTTATTCCTCATTTTTCCTAGCAGGATCTGAGCAAGTCCTTGGAGTTTACAGCAAACTGGAAGGGACACCATGGCAGGGACTTTTGAGGGTCCTGATGTTCTGCTGCTGAGGACTGGTAGAGCTGCTTATCCTGTTTTGGTGATAATTTAGCCACAAAGGGGGAGGGCAGGGCTTTCCTCCTGCACCAACAGGAGCGAGGTGAGGCAGTTCACATAGGCAGGGTTGCAAGTTTCCTCCTGCCAGTGGGGCTTTTAGTTTGTTGTGTTTCTGTTGGTTGGTTGGTTGGTTTTGGGTTTTTTGTTAGCAATGGTTTTTACACGATGAAAAGCCGCAGTTAGTACAAGTGCATGTAGCCAAATAGAACCCTCCAAAAGGATGTGTCTGTCCAGACCCTTCCTGGCAGAGTGTTTGAGCTATCAGTGGTTCCAGGGGGCATTGCAGAAGAAGCCTACCTGCTCCTGTGTGAACAGGTGAATGATCTCCCTTTGCTGGTGGCCAAGCTCAGGGAGGAAGTTGAAAAGCTAAGGAATATCAGGGAAAGTGAAAGGGAAATAGACTGGTGGAGTTTTGCCCTTCCATCCTTGAGGGAGGCCCACCAGAGGACTCCCATGCCTCCCACTGCCAGGCAATAGGACACCTGGTGGATGAAGGGGAGTGGAAATGAGTCCCTGCTTGGGGAGGTAATAATAAAAGTTCCTCCTGACCCCCATCCCCTAGCCAGGTGCCACTTCAGAATAGGTATGAGCCCCTGGATCTGGAGAGACAGACAGATGATTCAGAAGAAAATTATCTGCTCAGTGAGCCTTCCAATTACACCTCATCTGTCAGACAGATCACTGCCTCTGGCATTAAAAATAAAAGAAGGGTAGTCCTTGTGGGTGACCCCCTTCTGAGGGGAACAGAAAGCCCCATGACCCATTGACCCAACCCACCCCACAGGGAGGTCTGCTGCCTCCCTGGGGCCCAGCTGCAGGATATCACTGAGAGACTCCCTGGGCTGATTCAGCACTCTGATTATTACCCACTGCTGATACTCCAGGCTGGCAGTGATAGGATTGAAAAGAGGAGCATCAGGGTAAAAGGGACTTTAGGGCACTGGGTCGAGTGGTTGGTAGGGCAGGAGCACAGGTAGTGTTCAGGTAGTCCCTTTGGTGGCAGAGAAAAATGATGAAAGGAGTAGGAGAGCTCACATTATCAACAAGTGGCTCAAGGGTTGGTGGCATCAGCAGAATTTTGAGTTCTTTGATCATGGGGCAACTTTTATGGCACCTGGCCTGCTGGGACCGGATGGGCACCATCTCTGTGTTAAGGATTTTAGCTCAGGAACTGGCAGAACTCATTCAGAGGGCTTTTCTAGGTTTAGAAGGTTTGAAGGGGGAAGGGGCTGTCTGGAAACAGATCCAAAGGTGGTAAGCCTGACATAGGAGTGAAATCAGTAGCCCAACTGAGGTGCACATATACTAATGCACACAGCATGGGTAGCAAACAAGAAGAGCTGGAGGCCATGGTGCAACAGCAGAGCTATGATGTAATTTCCATCACAGAAACATGGTGGGATGACTCACAAGGCTGGAGTGCTGCACTGGATTGCTATAAGCTCTTCAGAAGAGACAGGAAAGGGAGAAGAGGTGGAGGGGTGGCCCATTATGTTAGGGAGGCTCTTGATGCCATGGTATTGAAACTAATGATGATGAAGTTGAATGCCTATAGGTAAGAATTAAGGGAAAGGCCAACAAGGCTGATATCCCTACTGGGAGTCTGTTATCGACCACCCAGAAGAGGTAGACAACTTATTCTATAAACAGCTAGAGCATGTTTCATGTTCATCAGCCCTTGTTCTTGTAGGTGACCTTAACCTACCAGATATCTACTGGGAACTTAATACAGTAGAAAAGAGGCAGCCCAGGAAGTTCTTAGAGTGTGCAGCTGGTGGGTAGCCCACCAGGAAAAGGACTATGTTAGATGGTCTGGTGGGAGAGTGGTGGTTGGAGGCTGCTTGGGGCATAATGATTGTGAAATTAGACAGTTCTCAATATTTAGTGAAATGAGGAGGAACATCAGTAAGATTTTACATTGCACTTCCGGAGGGCAAACTTTGGTCTGTTTAGGAGACTTAGTCAGAGAGTTTCTTGGGAAGCAGCCCTTAAAAACAAAATAGTTCAGGAAAGGTGGGTGTGCTTCAAAACAGAGATCTTAAGGGCACCGGAACAGACTGTCCCTGTGTGTTAAAAGAGGAGTCAATGAGGCAAACGTCCAGCCTGGATGGGAAAGGTTTCAGAGGAGCTTAGGAAAAAAAGAAGATGCATCATCTTTGGAAGGAGGGTCAGGTCTCTCAGTAAGTTTTTAAGGAGGCTGCTAGGGCATGTAGGAAAAAAAATAGGGAGGCCAAAGCTCAGTTCAAACTTAATTTGGCAACTTTTGTAAAGGATAATAAAAAATGTTTTTACAACTATATTAACGGCAAAAGGAGGGGTAAGATCAACCTTTGTTCTATACTGGATGTGGGAGGGAACTCGGTAACTGCAGATGAGGAGAAGGCAGAAGTGCTTAACGCCTTCTTTGCCTCAGTTTTTAGTGAGAAGACAACTTGTCCTTAGGATAGCTGTCCTCCTGGTTAGATGGTGTCAGGGAGCAGAATGGTCCCCTTGTTATCCAGGAGGAGGCAGTCAGAGAGCTGCTGAACCACTTGGGTGTTCATAAATCCATGGGAACAAATGGGATCCACCCCAGGGTGAGGAGGGAGCTGGCAGATGAGCTTGCGAAACCGCTCTCCATCATTTACCAGCAGTCCTGGCTCACTGGTGAGGTTTCAGAGGCTTGGAAGCTGGCCAATGTGACACCCATTCACAAAAAGGGTGGGAAGGAGGATCCTAGTAATTTATAGACCAGTCAGCCTGACCTCAGTACCTGGTAAGGTGATGGAACAATTTATACTGAGTGTCATCACACAGCACTTACAGGATGGCCAGGGTATCAGACCCAGCCAGCAGGGTTTAGGAGAGGTTGGTTGTGTTTGACCAACCTGGTCTCCTTTTGTGACCTGCCTGGCTGATGCAGGAAAGGCTGAGAATGTTGTGTACCTGGACTTCAGCAAGGCATTTGGCACTGTCTCCCACAGCACACTCTGGGAAAGCTGCAGCCCATGTCTGGGACAGGAGCACTCTGTGCTGGGCTCAGAACTGGCTGCATGGCCAGGCCCAGACAGGGGTGGTGAATGGTGCTGCATCCAACTGGTGGCCAGTCACCAGTGGTGTCCCTCAGGGGTCTGTACGGGGGCCAGCTCTGTTCAATATTTTTATTGATGGCATGGATGAAGGTATTGAGTCTCTCAGTAAATTTGCAGATGACACTAAGCTGGGATAGTGTGTCAATCTGTTGGTAGGTGGGAGGGCTCTGCAGACAGACCAGGAATGGTTGGATGAATGGGCAGAGTCCAATAGGATGAAGTCTAATAAGTTCAAGTGCCCAGTCCTGCACTTTGGCCACAGTAATCCCCTGCAGCGTTACAGGCTGGGGACGGTGTGGCTGGACAGTGCCCAGGCAGAAAGGGACCTGGGGTACTGGTGACAGCCAGCTGAACACAAGCCAGCAGTGTGTCCTGGGAGCTAGGAAGACCATCCTGGCCTGGATCAGGAACAGTGTGGCCAGTAGGAGCAGGGAGGTCATTCTGCCCCTGTACTCTGCCACACCTGGAGTGCTGTGTCCAGTTCTGGGCCCTCAGGTTGGGAAGGACATTGAGACACCTGAGCAGATCCAGAGCCAACAGGGCTGGAGAGGGGCTGGGAACACAAACCCTGTGAGGAACAACTGAGGGATCTGGGCTTGTTTAGCCTGGAGAAAAGGAGACAGAGGTGACCTTATCACTCTCTACAGCTCCCTGAAAGGAAGCAGGTGCCAGCTGTCAGGTGGGGTTGGTCTCTTTCTCCAGGCAGCACTGATAGAACCAGAGGACACAGTCTCAAGCTGCACCAAGGGAAATAGAGGTTGGATATTAGGAAACAGTTTTTTATGGAAAGAGTGATAAAGTACTGGAATGGCCTGCCCCAGGAGGTGGTGGAGTCACCATCCCTGGATGTGTTTAGGAGAAGGCTGGATGTGGCACCTGGTGCCGTGGTTCAGTTGAGGTGTCAGGGCATGGGTTGGACTCAATGATCTTGAAGGTCTCTTCCAACCCAGTCATTCTGTGATCCTCTGTGATTCTGTGAACTGCACCCACAGGTCCCTTAACCCCTTGAACCAACTTTCCCTCACTTTTAACCACTTACACTCTGAGGAAAACCCTGCATTATTCCTATTTTCTTCATCCCAACTGGCTTTTCCAAGCACCAGATTACCATACTTCTACCCAAAACTTTCCAGTCCCAAATTCAGGGCTGATGAGGTACTAAATAAGTGGCTCTGCATGTCTGAACTAGGCAGGCAAGGGTGTCAACACAGAGACGCTTCCATGGGAACTCACAACATATTTGAGAGTTGTTTGAGCCAAGATATGCACAAAAATAGGGAAAAGAAGAACCTAAACAAAAACTACAAAGAATGTGGCTGCAGAATGTTAACATGGGATAACTTCTAATGCTGTTAGTGGGATAAATGGGAAGTAAGCTGAAGGAAATGCTGGGTACAGGAGTGATGGAGTTGGCACATGCTGAAGTTGCTGCATAATACAAGGGATTTTGTAATCTCTGGGGAAGTGATTTCTCTCATCAGCCTTGTTTCTCACACCTCACACTTCACCATGACAGCAATTACCTGCAAGGGAGGCCAGAATAAAGAAGGACAGACCAGCTCCACATAAAAATTACACATAGAACCAGTTGTATGATCACTCACTCCCACAGGAGGCACTACTCTCTTGTTAGATCAAGAAGCAATAAATAAAGCAACTGAAAGCTTTATCAGTCCACATGACTTTCCCTCATGTTATCCTTATTAATTTAGAGATTATTTGTCCTATGAGTCCTACCAATAGCAGAAAAGCAGTGAAAGTATTTCACAACTGCACTATTTCAAACAGAGTATTTCAAACTTGGTCCTGAGAAATGAAAACAGAATTAAGGTTAGGCCCAGTTCTATACATCATTTCAGAGATGTCCAAATCTACCAGTCCCTCTCTTTCTCCCTCTTCTCCTGCAAACATAGACACATTATTTTAGAATAAGAGTCAGAGGGAGCCAGAAATCCCTCAGAAATCATTGGCTCTTCCAAATAATCTTATATCACAGTATTGCTAAACTGACCTCTCACTCTCAAGTGTACCTGGAATATCCTGAGCTGATTTCAACTTCACATTGCCAATCTGTGGGGGAGAGAGGGATTAATGTTGCATAATTCCTAATTTCTTAGTCCTGTATATCAGAACCATAATTTCTTCATTTCCTAATCTCCAGAGGGTGATGTCCTGATGAAGAGAGTGTTTGGAAAAGGCTAAATGAGCAGCCCAGCAACTCTAAATGCATTGGAATTATGAAGGAAAAGAAAGGAACAAAACCCATCCACAATGAGCTGGTATAGAAGGTGAAACATGGTTCTCACTCGTGGTGGAAAGTCAGCCGAGAGATTTCATAAGGGTGGTGATTATGTTGCTGTCACACCACTGGCAAGGATGGGGAAATGCAGAAAAAAACTGGAACCATTTTGGTTGGAAAAGACCTTTTACAGTCATGTTCTTAAAGCAAATCTGAGAGAAACTTGTGACAGTGTCCACTGTAAATGTACATTTTCTCCTGGAAAAGAAAGCAGAGAAGGGCACTCCTTATGTTTGTGCCACTGCATTCCCTCTTTTTCTTGTAAAATAGAGGAATTGTGCATTTCAAGAGCTGAGGAAGCACAAGGAGATGAAGAAGAGCAAGGAGCCAGCAAGGATTTGCTGCACATTACTAGCTGTGTCCACATCCTACACAGACTACACAGATCCTGTTGGTAGGAAGCTTTGTCTGTTTTAGTGTTTGGGGAAAATTCCAAACTCATTCCAGCTCCTGAGGAAAGATCCACCCAGCCTTCCCACCTGAGGTGTGCCAGCAGGTACAGGCAGGCCCCATCAGCCATCAGGGTGAAAACACATTGCACAACCCAAATTACCTTCCTGAGAAGCTTCTTCTGTAACACTTGGACTCAGCTTGTGTGTCCTTCACTGTACCTCCTGAGAAGCACTTCCTTTGCAGTTCTTTGCACTAACAGGCTCTTACTAAACCCAGCTGGAAATCACATTATTCTGCAAAATTTAAACACAAAAATATAAATTTCAGTGACTTTTCACTTGGAGAAGAATACTGCAAATATCACCTGAAAATGTGATTAGTCCTTTCTTACTTGTTTATTTCTTTTTTCCCCCCTCTGCTGTTTGCAGGAAGTCTTCCAGGCCAGGCTGGAACAATCTGTTCAAGGGGAAGGTGTTTCTGTCCATGGAATTGGATGGGCTTTAAGGTCTCTTCCAACCAAAACCATTGCATGACTCCATGAAGAATATTATGTCCTTTAACAGTCTCATCCCCTTTTATCAACTACATGTTTAAGGATCATGCTGTGGGGTGGCACAGGTTCAGAAACCTCTCAGAGGTTCATGGAACCTCTCTGTCTCCAAACAGGATGATGTGAGCACCAGAATATTTCAAATACAGTAAATTAATTTAATCACTTAGCTTTAGCTGTCTTAAAATGCATAATGTAAATGATTTATGTGTTCTTGCTCTATAATCATGTAAGGAAATGGACAGCATAAATTAGATCCAGAGGTAATTATCTCTCTCCATTGACAAGAAAACCCAGGCAGCAGCTTAGACAAGATGCTTGACTCCATAAAGATGGACAAGATGAATCTGATTTGGGGAGTCCTTCAGTGTTATTGTTGACAAGGTTATTTTTCTAAACAGTCATTGCTACAGGCAGCACGAGTTCTAGATTTAAGGACAACTGGAGTATTTGAGTTCTAATCAGCATTTCTTTGTATTCCTTCCCTTTGTTATGGACAGTGACCAGCTTATCTTCTCTTTCATAAGTGAAATAATGGAACTTATGGAACTGTGCTTTCAGAAAAAGTCTGCAGAAGCAGTTGAAATAGAAAATCAAAGAAATAAAATACCCCTTTGCAGAATTACACTCTTACAATTAGCTTTTACAACTTTATCACATTTCAGAAGGGCTTAAATGATTCTCCTTTATTCTCCCCAGGGGAGAAAGAACATTAAAAGCCCAGTCAAGTTATTCAGCCAGTTTCAAGCAAGAACTCGTGTTTTCCACACATAGAATTGTCTTACAAAATCCCAGACACCCACTCACTCCATGAGGACAATCTTGTCACTTTTATTGGAGGGAAACGAGGGGGAGCGGAGCTGAGGGATATAATTCATCCTGTCACTCAGGAGCCTTTATCAAGATCAAAAGGGAGGAACTGTATTTTGTAGCTGGACCAGTTCCTTGCTCAACCTGCACCCAGCACCACCTGGCTTACCTAATTGCCTTGATTCACCTGGAGTGGCTGCATCCACATTTCATCACAACCCATCCTTTCTTTTGGGGTCTTCCTCCTCCTGCATCCCTGTGAAGGGCAAAGAAGCAGAAATGGAAAGTTAATGCTACCTAAACCTCACCATTCTTGTTTGTCAGACAGAATTTATCTAAAACAACCTATAAAGTGTCTAGTTTATTTATATTTTGGCTTGCAGTTGCATTTGGAAACATAAATTTGCATAGGTGACATAGGCACAGGACACACTAACTTCACATCCCCAGGTGCACAAGTGCAGCTCGCTCTGGAAACACAGGGATTTGGTAACTGCAACTTCAGTGCTGTAAAACAAAGGCTACAACTCAGACAATCAAAACCTGTGCCTTTGCATATCTGTAATAACAATATCTGTTGGAAACTTCTTGCCCATTTATTAGGAACCCTAAAAATAATTAAATATTCCTTTCATGGTAGTGTCCAACATATAAAGAGCAGATAATAAATTCAATCAATCAATAGAAGGGGTGTTAAGCATAGATAAGTGAGTGTTGCATTGCAGTGCCTCTTTTTAGAGGGTTTTAAATCATAAACATCTTCAAACAGGGCTAATGTGTCATTGCTCCTGCTCAGGGACAAAACCCAGCAGTTCAGTTCAAAGTTTCCTTTATTCTTCTTACTTATAATCAAAATGTTTCATTTTTCAGGCAGAACTTTTAATTATCTTCTCCAAAAAACATTTCAAGAGTCTATATGGTTAAAATTGTTAAGAAACATACGTTAAGAAAAGGATCGACAGGTCTCAAAAATTCAGTAGAATGGAAACATTCATTAAGTATAACAAATATTTAAATATTTCCTTGCACAATCCCTGCAGAGCTTACATGGATCAGCAATGGTTTATCATTATCCTTTTCCAATGTCATCAGATAAGTTATCTCAAGAATCTGATTTGCAGTAGATAAGCAAGTGCTCAAAGTCTAAAAACCTCCCATCACTAATGATTATTAATGCTGACCAGATTATTTAATGCTCCCTTGGGGTTTTTTTAGAGTATTTTTTTATGCTCTTCAATCAAAACTAACCTGCATTATTGAAAGAAATATTGGTAAAAATACAGTTTAACTATTCCCAGCTGTTTTTTACTTAAGCTTTTTCTGATTCTGACAATGAGTCAGTAAATAAAGAGTAAATGTACATAGAAATTATCAGCGTATGCACCATTTAAAACTACCTAAGCAAAACACAAGAGCAAAAGTTTTAGGGGGGAAAAAGGCATCTTTAAAATATAATGAAATGCTAGAAATGAGTCAGATAAAGCAGCTTCTGAGGGAAGCAAACTCAGAAAGTAACTGGGAAAATTATAATAATAATAATGGAGAATAAAATTTATATATCTATATCTATCTATATAAAATATATAATATGGAGAATAAAAACCATGCAAACAGTGTAGATTCAAGGTGAATTTTCCTGTGCTGTCCTTTTCCTCTCAGTTCTGCATCCTTGAACTGAGGGATTCCTACTGAGACAAGTCCATTAAGGGACTAGATGTTTATTTGGATTCATGGGTTACTGTTCCATAGGTTAAGTGGTTGGAATGCTTTGTTGTTCTAGTATGGGATCTTCTTTAGGTGCTCCATGAGCCACCTGGAGTGTTAACCCTGGAAGGAAATTGCATTATAAATCCTTTTGCTCCAGCCCAGCAAGATGGATATTAGTGGATATTATGCCAGTATTGCAATTGACTTCCCTTAATTGCTCCTAATCCTTGATGAGACAAACAGAGGCCTTGGGCTGTGCCTGTGGGATACTTCTCAAGTACTAATTGGATAATCTTAGCTCTGAGCAGCTAAAACCATCACCTTTGTTCATGTCCTGATTGATCACAGGTTGCAAACCAGAGGAGGCACCAAAGCACTCCAGGTCCTGTGCTTTGGGCATGGAACAGAAAGCTTGAGAGCAGCTGGGATTATCCCAGGATAATGGATGGAAATACATTATCTAGACATTACAAGATCTAGAAATACAACCTTTACCATAGTGGGATCTCCCCTGCCCTGGGACACCAATAGGGTAAATAATTAAAGGGCAACAGGCTCAGTAATTAATTTGCACCTTTAGGGATTATATCAGGGACACAATGAAATTAAATTTCCCGTTGGAAGAGGCATGATAGGATTGTGGGAGCTGCAGAGGGAAACAAAGTAATGAGTTTAACCATGCAAGGCTGAGTCAGGCCCAGCCACTGCTGGTCTCTCACATGGAGCAAGCAATGGAAACACCATATGCCTTTCTATTTTTTATAAGATAAATTGAAAGAAAAGGCTTTTTGAGAGGCCATGCAGCTTTTTCTGAGCTCCTTTCCTTGGGGAAGAGGTTTAGGAGGAGAAGGGAACTCAAGGACTCTGACCTGCCATCCGAACTCTGAGGCTCTCCCCCTCAGAAAACGATGTGCCAAAAAATGGGTAGCAAACACTTCCTGTGGTAAAAAAATCACCTCAGATGTGCCATTTGTCCTCCTGGGCACTGGCACAGCCTCACAGCACCCAAGGGTATCCCCACAAAGCAGGAGCTGAGGAGCAGGCCTGCACATCACGGGGAGCAGCAGTGACAAGTGTGAGGCCATGGGCTGAACCCCCTTGTCACGGCTGCGGGCAGACAAGGCCTCTCCTTTATGCACAAACGCTCACGATTTGGTGGCAAAACAAGTGAACCAAATTCTCACACTCTGAAATTTCATGTGGACAATGATTCTTCTTGTTCAGGAGGTGGAATATCTTCTCTAAAATATACAGGTTTTGGGGGGGGGGGATGAAATTTGTAAATTATAAGTCCTGTGTAGTCCTAGCTTCTAAATCCAACATTATTTCAAAATAACTCACCCAAAAATATTAGAGTTTTCATCTCATTTTTCCCTCTCTTTCATGAGCTACTTAAAAGTTGGAATTCTTGTCTGGAGATAATTTGGGTTCTTTTACTCCCAGAGCAGAGCATTGATTAAATAGCTCCAGCTGTAAAGCTGCTATAAAGTGTTACAATTGCTGCACCTTTTCATTATCAAATACACCTAGTGCAAATGTAACCCAGGAGAAAGATATTTTTTTTAATGTTGTCATTTGTTATAGTGATTTGGATAACATTTCTGTGTTATCCACAGCAGCTGTATTTAAGGTTTTTTTTTATATTGCCATTTGTTATTGTGATTGGGAGAACATTTCTGCGTTATTCTCAGGGCCTGTTCCAGGGAGGAATTCATCCAAAGGAAAACTGGCCCATTTCCAGGTGCTACAGCGGGATTCTGCCACAGGGGGGCAAACTTGGATCATTTTCCCCCTCATCCCGTCCCTATTTTTTTTCCTTGAGAACTCTTCCAGCTGATTCAATTCTCGAGGCTCTCCAACCTTCCTCTCCTTAGCTGTCCAAATAGCAATCAATTTGAAACTCAGCTGCCTCTCACAGAGGTTTTCTCCAGATCCACATTCAAACACTCCTTTGAAATCATCTGGAAAATAATTTTTTTTAAGTTTTAATTTGATTTCAAGTCATAAGGGGAAATGCTGACTCCAGAATTGAGGAGGTCAAATAAAATACCCCCAGTAGCTGAGGATTACACTCCAAAATCAATTATTTCACATTTTGGGTTTAGAAAATGCAAAGTCTAATCCTGACATGTATTCCATGGTCACCTGGATGCATTTACCAGCAGGGGGGAGCACACAGCTGCAGCCAATATTCAGCTTTAGTAAGCACCAGTGCACCTGGAGCAGGCAAGGTTTACTCCCAGTTCCAGGTGGGAATGATGCTAAAAGTGTCAAGCAGCGACCAGAGGCCAAGTTGAACTCAGAGATGAGTTCTGGGCTTGCCAGGTTCCAGGTCTCCCAGTGGGAAACTTGTTAAAAGATTTTCTTTGCAGAGACAAGAGGGATTATCTTGCTGTCTTCAGATTCAGACAAGAACACCAGGCACACCCTGGTTCATGCAACTGAAGAGTGACAGCAGACACTAAAACACTGCATGAAGGAGGCAGCTATGCCTCAAACTTGCTTTTAATATCTGAGGTCATATTTAAGAGCTTGTTAGTCGAGAGAGAATTCCTTTTCCAGGAATCTTCTGTTCCACGGGATTGCAGCCCTGAAGAAGCAACACCAAATCAAATTATATTCCACAGACTTTTATTTTCCCAAAGCCATGTTTTCATTAAGAGAAAAATGGAAGGTTTTTATTTCCTTGGACACTGGGGAATGGCTTCAAATTGCCAGAGGATGGGTTTGGATTGGATATTGGGAAGAAATTCTTCCCTGAGGGCAGTGAGGCCCTGGCTACATGAGAGGACTGCAGTTGGTGCTGATCAAGGCCTGAAAGGCACCATAATACAAGGAATACAAGGATGGGGAACTGGGATCTTGTGCAGCTCTCTGGAAAAGCCAACTGCTTGGATTTGTTGGCATGATATCTGTTATCTTGGCACACTGACAACAAATTTGCAGGACATTAGCTGGGATCTCTCCTCCTCTGCTCTGTAAGTCACTGGGTGTATTCATGATAAGAAATACCAGCAGATTTTACTAAGCACAGCTGCCTAAATCTGGATATTACTCTGGATATCCCCCCCAATATTTATTCCAAACCAGCTTTGTGGGGGAAGAAAGAGTGGCAGAATCCCAGGAGTAACAAAACTGGAGAGAGTAGCCCAGAGGTAAATCCCTTCCCAAGGTGTTATTACAGAGAGATGGAGGTGGCAAGATAACTCACACAGGCAGTGAAACTATCCAGGGATATTCAGATTTTGGACTGGGGAGTGTAGCAAGGATGCAAATCAAGAGTTTATACTGAAAAAAGGAGATGCTGGTTAAAGATATAACACAGGGCCTTTCATCATCAACTATTCTTAAATATAAGCAGTCAAAATGAGGAACTCGGGGCCATGCTGCAGAGAACTGAAAGGATTAAAGGGACAAAAAGGAGTTGATATTTTTCATTGGAGGGGACACATTTCAGAGAGGTGCTCAAACTGTAAATTACAGCCTCAAGAATACCTTATTTGAGTCAGGGGAAAGTTTCCTCAGCACTTTTTCTACTACATTCTTAGGCACTACTGAATTTCACCTCATTCCAGAGACCACAGAATTCAGGACTGTTGGGTGGATGGTCACATTGGCAGAGTTTTCTCTCACCTCACAGGCTGTCAGCATGTCTCACCTTCTTACTCAAGGGATTTTTTTATTTAAGAGTTGGTAGGAGCAATAAAAAGGAGAGATGGGTTAATAAAAGAGGGTTTAAAACTACCCTGAGAGCATCTCTTTCATTCTCACACACCCAAAGCCTGCAACTTCAATCCTAGGGTTAAAAATCTTACATCACCACCACTTATATTGAGCAAATTTTGTGTGCTGCAATATCACACTTTTAGCTCATGTCCCATAGCTGATATTTAAATAATTTTAATGAGCATTTTGCTGGGTAGTCCCTGCCTGCTTTACTTTGCTCATTGCTGTGCACAGCTGATGGATTTCTGATTCAGCAAACTGGAGCTTCACAATGGGGTGTTGAAACACAGCATCAGAAAATCCCACCTGGAGTTTGTATCCCATCTATTTCCCTAAAAAAGCCCAGGTAGAACGTTCCAAAATTGTTTGGCTCCTCTCTCCCTGACGTAACACACAGAATGCAGGAAACCTTAGTTTGAAGTTTCATTATGTTTGGTTTTGGTTTTTATGGCATAGATATTTTAATATGCAATTTTTATGTAGCTTTGGGTTTGGTGTGGAGTTTTTTATTTGATTTTTTTTGTCATGGTGTGTGTAGATATAACACCCGCATCAACAAGAAAATAAAGACAGAAATAAAACCCACAAATCCTCTTTGAGCTTCATGAGGAGCCAAAGCCTGGTAAATCCACTGTTGCAACAGATCAAAGGGGTTTAGGGTATTTCATCATTCCAGAGGAACAGAAGAAGGTTAAGTGAATATTTGGGACCTCTGGCATGAGGATGCAATTCCAAAGGTCCTAATAAATCAGTGGAAGTGGAATGAATAATTCCCGAGAGGAGCCACCCTTTAAATCAGAGCTGCCTCTTCCCACATGGAATAAGTCCCTGTCGATTCAGCCCATGTAGGATAATAAAATAAACACTAATTAATCCCTATTGAAGCTGGGTTTATTTCTTTCTTCAGGCCTCCACTTTTGGGCACTGGGATAATGCCCTGATCTGATGAGGTCTTTCTTTTGCCCTCTCCTGCCTGTTTGTTGTTCTGGATACCCCACAGACCAGGAACCAAAGCTGATCCAACTGGTTGTGAAGGGGCAGAAAAGCCCACGTAAGCAAACCCCAGCCCTTCACTGACTGGGATCCAACTGGTGTGCACAGTTCTGCTCCCAAAAGTGGAATTATGAGTCAGAGTGAAATTGAAGGTCATGCAGATCGCTGTGTGCAGCAATTCTTGCAGGCAATATGGGCTTTATTTGCATAATTAGCTTGTTCTTGCTCAATAATCTCCTCACAGGACTGGATTCTGGATGTTTTTGCTGGATTTTTCAGGTGTTATATGCTATTAAAACCCCAAAAAGCAAGGGATAGTACTTTAAAAAATACCTTTGTTTTTATTTCATGAATACATTTAAACTGAATCTCTTCTAACCCATCACAAATTGGAATAAGAGCTCCAGTGGGCACCTTTGTGTCAACACCTTCAATCAATAAACTGGATTAATTGGCACAAAAAGATAGCATGGTGGCTGAGCATGTTATTTTTTAGAATGGAAAAAAACCCCCACAAAATCAAAATCTCAAATATAAACATATTTACCCTTCTAAGCCTAACCACCCTGCAGATAAAACACACAGATAGGGTAAATAAGACTTGAGTGGTAAATATTTGTAAGGATGGAACAGTCAGTAGGGAGAGTTCTAGACCATTTCCAGAACCTAAACCATCCCTAAAAGGTGTATTTTCACATCTATTTTTCTGTGTTTTCAGGTGTTACTTCCAAGAGAGAATACAGACCTGTTAGGGGAAAACTATTTTTTTCAGACTAGATTGAGTTTAGTGACCAGACAAATCAGTAAAGATTATTTCATTTGATTTTTCCTCATCTATCACCAAGGATAAGAGGATATAAGGAAGATGCATTTATATTTTTCTGAGAAAATAGAAAAATACCCTTGGGAGGCCAAGAGCTTAAGTGAGGAACATCCTCAGCATTCCCCAGTTAAGAAGAGAGTGAAAGAATTAATATTTTGATGTAAATCTGCCACAATCCATGGAGGAGATGAGGGACAAGTTGAACTGAAGGGCCATGGACTGAGATGAAACCTTAGGTACAACATTGCTCTTGTAAGTTTAATTACAAAGGATGCAGGATTGCTTCTCCCAGCTCAGTTTTTGAGAGAAAACAGCCATAAATATCCTCTGGAAAGCACAGTCCTGCCTTTAGGAGTGTGATCCAAGCATGCCCATGGGATGAGGTCCCTGAGGGGGATGGCAGCCAGGAAAAACGAGCACGCCCCACCCTCGGGTGGGAGATAAGAGGAAAATTGCTCAGACAGAGGCAGCTCTGTACTTGCAGGGGAGCACAGCTCAGCACTTTGGGCTGAGGAGTAATAGCAGAACACACCTTCTGTGGGCAGCACCTGAGGAAAAGGCATTTTAGGTGGCAAGCTGGAATAAAGTCACCTGGGTTTTTTTGGAGTTCAGTGTAAATACAACTTCTGTTTCTGGCTGTCTCTTTCTTTATGGACACACAAACTGTAATTTCCTTCAAATTAGGCTACAAGTTGCCCTCCAAACAATCATTGAAGACTTTTTAGGCAATAAAACTGAAGGAGTTTTTTTGCAGGGGTGACTGGTAAGAGGAATCAGTGCCTAAGTGAATAATTTTACACACAGAAAAAGAGGTGCTGGACTGGGATGCTGCCACACAAAGTGGGAGTTGTGGGAGTTGTTCTCTCCATTTCTAAATCCTCTTCATCAGGTTCCACCCAAAGCATCTTATCCAATTGCACCCCTAAATCTGGGGCCTGGGGGAAGAACAAAAAGATACAAAAGAACTTTTTCTCTACCTGGATAAGGGAAACCACTTCCAGCAGCATCTCAGCACAAACTCCAGCAGCCAGGAGGATTCTGCAAAGCATCTCCCTAATTTCCTTGTCTCTTCCAGGTATTTCAGATGGCAAATATTGTCTTTCAGGGAATATTAAAATTCTCACCTGACCCCTTGGACTTTGTAAAGCATGTTAGAATTTAACCAAGGTAAACCAGCTCTACTGTGAATAACCTTTATTAAAAAGATAAAGAAATTATTATCAACACAGAGCAGCCTGTTGAGACAAATAGAGACAGAAATGTTTTAATTAAAACCAGATTTGAAAAAGAATCAATAATAATGACATTCAAATAAGCAGAATTCTAATCAAACAGTACAAATGATCAGTTTAATTTATGAGACTGACACTACAAAGAACCCTTTTGATTCAGCTTTGTATTGATTTCACGGGATCAGCACAGCTTTCAAGTCTCACTGGTAAAAAAAAAGGAGGAATCTTTAATATTTATATTACCTTCAGCAGGACAGAAATTTTAAAATGTCTTTATGTAGTACCATGAAATCCCTGCATTCATCTTAAGATAGTATCATCCCTTAAATAATTATGTAATATTTTTGCTTTTGCAAATAATTATGGATATCACTATAATAACCAGCCCTGGATTTGGGAACACTGAATTGCTCTAGGGATCAGTTATCAGGGATTTCCAAACTACATTTTAACCACTTTTTAACAATTACTTTTTTAAACAGGACCCCTTTCAAAGGCACCTGTCAACCATTCTTATGATACATCCAGAACAGTGTTATTGGTACCTGCACCTACACATAAAAATATAAAAAAAAACCAAGAAGAATTGGAGATGTTTTGGAAAAAAAAACAAAGGCAAAAATAAAAACTCCAAACTTCTTCTGCTTTGTTTGTTGGGCTTGATCTTGTTACTCAGAAATTGCAACACAAGAGAGCTGCTTTTATATCTCCCACATCTTCCTCCTGTGGGTGATTTATCCACTGAAAGTTCTGGGTGTGAAGGCAGAGGAGAGGAACCATGTGGCCTTTGAGTTTATGGGCAAATGATCTCTTTATTTGCCACTACAGGTTCTTGCCATGAAAACCTTTCTAGTTTTGGATCAATGAGGTGGGTATAGTACCACAGGGGTTCTGCCAGTCCCATAATGGAATATATTTGCTCTAAGTGCCATTAGGAAATGTCATTGAATAATAATTGCTTTCAAAATCAGCAAGATAAATCAGAGCTCCTTCTAAAACAGGCTTTGACTTCAATCTAAAATTCATGACCAAGAACTCTATTCATAATTCTCTCATAAAACTAATTGTACTAAACCACCAAGAGGTAAACTTTTAGATAAAATGTAATATATATATATATATATATATATATATATATATATATATAGATTCAAAGCTGGTCTGCACCAGAAATCCAATCTGACAGCACAGTCAGCACTCAGTTAGAACCCAGACATGTATTTATGCCTACAGACACCACTTGCCATGCCAAACTGTGTTCACAATGCCTCTGCAGGTGTCAGCAGCCCCCAGCTGATCTGCCTGCCCCTGCCATCCAGGAACAGAACCTGTTACAACCCTTAAGAGTCACAGCAAGCTGACCAGAAGTGATGGGGACGTGGCCCAGAGGCTATCTTGTTCTTTGTACATTTGTTTGATCTGTTCAAGAAAATTAAAATAAAAAAATCCCCTCTGGCCTAATGTCTCCTGACTTCCTGCACTTTTCCTGCATTTTTTCACTGATCCACTGAGCCAAGAACACAAAGGAGACCTTAATACTGAAAGAGGCTTGTGAGAAAGATGGAGAGTGTATATCAGGACTTTTAAGGACAACAATTCAATTTGAATTGACAGAGAGTGGGTGTAGATTGGATATTAGGAAGACATTCTTTATTGTGAGGCACTGGAGCAGGTTTCCCAGGGAAGCTGTGGATGTCCAGTTCCTGGAACTGTTCAAGGCCAGGGACAGGGCTTGGAGCAACCTGGTCTGGTGGAAGGTGTCCCTGCCCAAGGCAGGGGGTGCAGCAAGATGATCTTTAAGGTCCCTTCCAACCCAAACCATTCCAGGATTCTATGACTTGGAGAAGAATTTCCTTTCAAACCTTTTCCATAAGCAAGGAGCTGGCACTTCCAATAAAGTTAAACTGGTCAAGCTGAATGAAGAGCTACTTCTCCCCAAGTTTAAAAGCACATCTCTGAGTTCAGAGACTGAGAGCAGGAAAAAACAGAGGTTCATGGTGGGGAACAAGGTAAAAATATATCTTGAAGCCACTTTCCCATTTCATTCTTACTGAAATTAACTTTGCCCAGCTCCTGAGTTCCCATGCCTGAGGGATGCACAGGGATGTGTCCTGGCTTTTGGCAGCAGTTGTGTGGTGAAGGGACTCCCTTGGAGAGTTGCCAGTTTCTATCCATGCAGATATGCTTCCAGCCAGTGCTCCCCAGAATCCTTCAGGGAACTGCAGGAGCAGAAGGGAAAAAAGATCACTTAGGAGGAGACAGAGTTCAACTTTGTGGAAGGCCAACTGTAGTTGTAGAAATAAAAGGGAAAGAAATTGATTTTAAATTGCATGAACACCTCATAGCAAAGTCTGACTGCTGGCAATGAGCTGAAAGGATTTAAAGAAGAGAAAAACAAGCTTTGAAACTCTAAAACTTTAGAGAAGTCTAAATAAACTCTAGATTTCATCTCGCCATGGACATTGATTTGAAATGGCTGCCTGGGTGTCTCTTACCTGTCACCACAGAGCAAAATCATCTTGTTCATTGATACTTACTGCAAAATGTCTACAAAGGCTGTCAGCAAAGGCTTGGTTTTGTACTCAATGCCGTGCTTGTCACAGAGGCTCTTCACCAGGGGAGCCACTTTCCAGTAGTTGTGCCGAGGCATGGTGGGGAACAGGCTGCACAACGGCATGAGGGAGAGTTATTGCAAGGCTTGGCTTTCTCCCTCTTCAAAACATCCCCCTGCCCCAGATGATTCCCATTTTTCCCCCCGCATGGTACTCACTGATGCTCGATTTGGAAGTTCAGGTGCCCAGTGAACCAGTCATTGAACACAGACTGGTTCACGTTGCAGGTTGCGTGGAGCTGGGAGGGAAAAAACCCAAAACCCTCAGATGATTTAGATTTTATTTTCCTGCAAGTCCAACAATTGAACCCCAGCAATCACTGCCCACCCTTATCTAGCCTAAAAATCAAGGCAAAGTCAGGGATTACAGCCATCATTGCCCTGAGGAATTCAGCACAGTCTAGACTAGCCAGGCTGAGTTTTTCATCCTTGATAAAACAGGAAACTGCTGCAAACCCACTATGTGGGATGATACTGCTGGAGGCAGGATAGATGTGAGCAAAGCTCTCTTTACATGTTCTTTTTTTATCAGGCAATTTTTTCAGATTTATCTGTAGTAAACTTGCAGCCTGAAGGGTAAAAATCAAGGTATCCCACTTTGCTTCCCTTTGCTTGGCCTAAAAAGGAAATTGACTGTTATACCACCAGTACTTTTCTATAATAGGGAGGGGAAAGGGTTGTGAAAAATATGTCAAGGCCTTTCAGTGAATAAACAGTATTTTTTAAATCTAGATTTCTTGTTTTGCAACTAAAATTTTAAATGGCTTGAATATCACAGAAAGGTTTATTTAATGAATAGAGTTTTATTTAACCTCATTAACAGTAAATCTAAGAGAATAACAACACTGTCTTTGTTCTATAATTTAGACCAGCAGACCCAGTATTCCAGAAGAAAGAGTTTCTCACCTGAGTAGACACCCAGTCTTTGTTCTTGTCATAATCAATGTTCATTGGGATGTGGTTCATCTGGGACACCCAAATAAACCAGCTACTCTCAAGGTACCTGGGCAGATAAATCCAGAAACTCTTGTCATATCTCTAATCCCATCCAAATTTAATACTAAAACACTCGGCTAAGTCTCTTCTTAAGTGAAAAATCACTTTTGGAGTTTAAGAACCACTCAAGTTTTAGATGCAGATGTCCCTGAGCAGCCACCCCCCCCCCACCCCCCGAAGTTAAACTGTTTCTTCTGGACTGTTTATTTCTGAGAAAATCATTGTTTAAGTTTTCATTTCTTTCTTTTGAAGCTCAATATTGATGACAAATATTAATTGTGGGGCTCCAGAGCCCCATGTGCTCTGAGTTACCTGGACAGCCAGTAGTATATCATGAAGGTTTTAAATCCCATTAAAGGAACATACATGAGGCAAACTCGGATGTTGAAAGTCACAACCAATATCAGGTCCTGTAAAAAAAAAACCAAACAAAAAACCCCCAAACAAATCAGGATGAAAATCAGCGTTTGTTGATCAAATGCCTCCATTCCATCCTCTCCCTTTTTCTTGAACTGCAGCTTAAAAAATGTTCTGATATGCAAATTTCTGATTTGTCAGGAGTATGCTCCATTCTGCATAACGTGGGTGTGTCCCTGAAATATTCCTACTTAACCATCAATAACTGCAGACAACAGCCCTGCCATCACACTCTGGGTCTGGGAATTTCCTGGTAATTTTTATTTATCTGCTAAAAGGCTAAAAAGCCTCTTCTAAACTATTTTCTCTTGCTGCAGCAAGCCTAGAATCAGCCTTCTCTATCCTTCTTCTCTCTTACCCCCCAGCCACCTGACCAATAGGAGGTGAAGGTGGATACAGTGACATTTTTGGAGTTTTCCAGACAGGGAAGCAGTGCTTACCAACCACTTTTTCCTCTTGATTGCAAAGTAGATTGTCGACAGCTGGAAGAAGGGTATGATGGCGAGTGGGGCCAGCACTGAAGGACAGAACAGAAAAAGAGAGATATTTGTAATTTCACTGCATCATAAAAATAATTCTTCTTTCCAGTAGAAGAAAAATTGCTTTCACTCATATTAACCTCCATGCACCCACATAATCTCTTCCTCTTTTCTTCTCATCACTTCTCCATTTCTTCCTCATCCCTGTATCTGTTTGATACATCCCCATCTACATCTTATAACCCAAACAGACACTTAAGGGGTAATTCCTCCTCATGGGACCTTCTTTAATGTGAAGGAATCTTCCTGGAGCTCTCACTTCAATGGGAATATCTTTAAAAACCCTTATTTTGTGGGGAAGGAGATGCACTTGTGGTTTTAGGGGATACTCACAGATGAAATAATTGTGCTGGTAATTGTAAGGCATGAACTTCTTCTTCTGCTTTCCAAGCTGAAAAATGAAAAGATATTGAAATATTCACAAAAAGCACAATTAAGTTTATTTCTTCACCTTATAATTTTTCACCAATTGCACAAAAAGTTTCTTAATATCACCCCAAACTTTTGTGAATATAATTCTTCAAAAGACAAAATGATAAGGAGCTAAAGCAAACTACTTCCAGAGCTCCAGTCTGCACTGGATCAACACTGGAGCAACAAACAAACTGGATAAACAAAAGCCCTGAAATCCACTTTGCCTACCCATAGTGTGCCTAACACTGATCCTGCCAAAAAGCAGGAAGACATGAGAACTGATTTCCTACATTTTCACTCCACCAAACCCACTGGAGCACAGCCAGCCTGCTCTGGATGTTCATGCTCCTACATGAGAGCTCTTTCCCAAAATCCCTGACAAAATCCAATGGTCTTCTATCAATAAGCATTTTGTATCTCCCATTGCAGGAATATGTCTGGGACAGCAGAGCTGGAATTTTCCATGTGCCTTGGAGAGTTTCATCAGCAGGTAAAAGAAAGAGGCATTGTTTTAAGAGGCTGGTGTATCTCGCAACGAGGCTGTTTCATCACTAAATGATGAGTAAAAGGAATTACAAGGAAAAGGCAAACGAGCCCTTGCCTATCCTGATGCTGTCAGAAACCATCATGGAAGCAGGGAGGATCTATTCATAGCTTCTCTTTTTATGAAAGCCATAAAGTTCAGGATTAGGAAACCCTTCACTGTGTTTGGTTCGGAGCGCGGCAGCTCCGCCAGCCCTGAAGGATTTGGGTGCCCAACAGCTCCGGCAGCCAGGAGGATCCAGAGGGAACATCTGACTCACTACCACTCTCTAATGCAAGGGGCTGACTCACCCCTGGAGCTGCCTTAAGGTGCTTGCCCTTACTTAAGCACTGATTTTGAGCCTTAGTTTCTCAGGAGCAAGTGCCTCAGCATTGCAATAACACAAGATTTTCAGATCTTGGAAAACTTCATGAATTATCATAAAATCCTAGAATAGTCTGGGTTGGAAGGGACCTTAAAAGCCACTTTGTTTCAAGGCACAATCTGGGTTGTTATTATTCTATATTAGACACATATCAGTACATATCACACTCTAGCTTTCTGTGACTAAATCTGCTTTTGCAGACCTCCATGGAGAGGGTCTTTCCCAGGCTGAAGAGCAGCGGGTGCATGTTGAGGTCGGGGTCCTTGCGGAAGCAGTTGGGCTTGGCATGGTGCTGGTTGTGCAGGTGGTTCCACCAGCTGGCAGGCAGCCCCTGCATGGGGAAAAGGGCAACACCAGGGATTCAAACTGGAGCAACATCAAGGATCCCATCTCTGTTTACTGCAATTCCCTCACAGGAGACCTTGCCTGGATTTAGGGACACTCCCATCCATTGCTTAGTCCTGATCAGCCCCAGAGAACATTCCCACCACTACCTTCAGCATGTTTATCACCACGATCTGCAGGAGATGATTCCACCTGGGCTTCCTGAAGACAGAGCAGTGCCCCAGATCGTGCTGGAACCAGCCCATCTGGATCTGGGAGACAAAAAGATCACTGAGGAAAGAGAACTGCTTCATTGCAATAATTTCCCTTGTGAGTCTCTGTAACTTCATAGTGTGAGCTTCATCCTCCTTCTGATGTGTCAGGAGACACTCATAGGGCTGGGAACTTCCATCCAAGCCACTGTCCACTACAGCTGCTCAATTCCAGATATTAGTTTCATCAGGAATATTACAGGGAAAGCAGCGAAGCATCACTGCAATTAACTTCACTGTCACAGCATGGAATTGTGTTGCTACCATCACAAATAATTAATTTCCAAGTAACCAGCCACAGCAAGTCTGTGGCTTCACTGCATTCCACATTTCCATGGAAATACAAGACTGCTCTTTGAGGGGTATCTGCCTTAGCAGATATTAGGCAATTAAAACAGATTAATTAAATAAATTAGCTCATTTGCACCTGCTCCAGGGGGACCTGAGCAAACTTAAGCATTCAGGGCTAATAAGAAAATCTCGTGTTCCTCCCTCCACCACACCCTTCCATTTCTCCCATCTAAGTGCCACAAATCCCTACACCCACACTGAAATTGATCCTTTGCTTATATGGCTGAATTTACTAATCCAGCAGAAAACTATTCAGGGCTAGAGGGGACTCAAGAACCCAAAAAATACCAGAGCCATCTGTCAGAAGAAACAGAGAGCCAAAAGTGCAGGTGAGAATGAAATATTCCTTCTTTTTGTTGGGGTAAGTGATTAAATCAGCTCATCCCATCTTGTGAAAGAGCCAGTTCCACAAGAACCCCACCATCCTGAGGGAGCAGCCTGTCAGCAAAATGAGATCTGCTGCAGGCAACAAAAATTGTGACGTAGAACGTGCCTGTCATCTTCAGCCAGATAATGGGATCTAAGGAGAGGCAATGCCTGGGATGGGAGCATTCCATTAATCCTCTCCACCTGGAGAAGCCGAGGGTGTCTGCAGCATTGAGCACCCGTCAGCAGTTTACCTGGGCAGTGGTGAAGAACACCATGCCAGCCAGGAAAGGCACCAGGGATACGCCAAAGTACCAGAGCACGAGCCAGGATGCAGCATCCAGCACCAGGAGGTGAAGGAAAATCAGGAAGAAGAAGAAGTAATTGGGCCTCAGAAGTCCCATCTTCTCAATGGTGCAGCGCAGCTCACGAAAATCCTCCAAGAGGGATTTCTGTGGGTAAAGTGAATATTAATGCACTATTTACTTTGAAAATAGAGCAGAGCCAGGAACCCCAAAACAGCCACAGAAGTTTGAGATGTCTGTCAGTAGGGGCTCTGTGCCAAAACAAGCATAAAGTCAACAGACTTTGCTTTGATTCTGAGACACCCCAGCGAGGAGAAAAGAGCAAGATTTGGGGCTCTGGAGCTCGTTCCTTGCTCCCAGGGGTGGATTGAGTGATGCTGGGACAGTCACATTTCCATGCCTGCCTGTCACCACTCACAGCATCAGGCGTGCTCCCTCAGGGGCCATTCCTGTTACCTCACTGTTTTCCTTCTCCTTCCATGCTGAACCCCGAGCCATTCCCACCACGGGAATCTAGGGCACTCACCTTTTTATTGGACTCAAAGCTGGGTTGATCAGGTGCCAGCTCCCCAATCAGCAGAGATTTCAGGTACTTTTTCACCAGGCTCTTGTCGTTGTGGAATGCCACGAAGGCATCCTGAGGGACACAAAGGGAGGGAGTGAGAGAGGGCACGTGACCGAACACCAGAGCTGAGCCTCTCATTCCCCAGGTCTGGATTATAACATAAAATCCTGCTCCCCTTGTCCGTTTTTGTCTTTCCTGTCACTCTTTCCTATTTACTGGAGCTTGGCCCAAGGAAGCTGGAGGAGTTTCAAGCACCCAGATTTCATAAAAGCCCCTGGGCGAGGCTGGTAATAAACATGAAAGGGTTTGATGAAAAACCCTCTGCAGAGGGAAACCTGTTCCTTCATCTGCTTGTTTCAGCACAGTCTGTCCCTAGAAGGCTGCAGCCAGCAGCCCTGCCCTATGGACGGGACCCAGGAGCAGGGAATGAGGTGTGTCTCTGCCATGCTTGGGATGAGGCTTTGAAATCCTGTCTGTGCAACACTAGGCCATACAAAATAGATGCTGAAGCCTCATATTCAGCAGCACAAACTGGGTGTCTCTTACAGTTCCCTCCCAATTTCCAGAACAGGTTGATGTTTTGGGGATGTGGGAACACTAATGACACAAAAGTTCCTGTCCAAGAACCATTTCAAATCACAGTTTCAAATCAAATATAAACAATGGAAAAAGGATGAGATTCCAGATAAATCAAAACTCTTCTTTAGCTCGTGTCCTCAGTGGATTTTCCAGAAGAAAGGTAAAGAGGCTGGCCATACCCTTTTTTCTTCCAGAAAGAGCAGATAGAACAAAATCCTCATTTTGAACAGTCTGGTTTTGCTGATTTTGGCTCTGAAAATCAGCAGGGATGAGCACAACCCAAATATTCTGCACAGGTCAGGTCAGGATCAAATCCCTGGAAGAGGACAGCGGACTTCCTTGGAGCCTCTTGGCTGGAGACAGTCTGTCTCTGAGTACTGTAGTCTAGAAAAAGTCAGAACAGGGTGACTTTTTGGACACTTGGGCTTTTCTACAGACATCTAGTGACCCTTTGTCACAGTGACAAATGAACAACTCTGTCCAGACCAAGAGGACTGAGGAAATCTTTCCATCATAATTTTGTGCTCCTCATCCTCCAGGTCCTTATACATTTTTATATCCCTTCATCTTGCCAGGAATTCTGATATAATCCATTAGTATCGATACTGCAGTTTGGAAACAGGAACCAGAATCCTTTCAAGCAGAAACTCCTATCCATGAGATCAGTATCACAGATTCTTATCACTGAAAGCCTTTAAGTCCTGCCTGTTCTTTCTCCTCTCTGGTCTTAGGCCCTGATTAGCATCTTACTAACTTTAAGATTAAGTCTAGAGATTAACTTTAAGAACTATCACCTACAATGCACATAACTCACAACATTTGACATCAGTTAAATGCTCTGCAATGGTCTTCCCTTGTATTTTCAAAATAATCCCCCCAGAGGAAGAAAATTCTCACTATGTATGGACTATTATTAGTTCTAGAGCAGTCAAGAGTTGTTGGAAAAAAAACATCCTGGATCCTGGTTTTAGGTAAAGTCCTGCACCAGTAATTTTTTGAGACACCTTCCAGTCCTGCTTTTCTATGTGGATTTCTTAGACTATATGGAGAAGCAGCACTTTAAAAGCAAAAAGGATTAGCAAAGTCAAGACAGAAAGTGTTGTTAGGATGCAAAACAAACCCACATTGAACCCACAATTTCGGCTACTTGTTGTTGTCCTGTCTTCAAAGGGATATAGTACAGCTAGAGGTTTGAAAATACCTTTAAGATCAAGTAAAATCAGATTGTAATTATTGCTACAATAAAAGCAAGTAAGATCAAAGGTCATTTTTTAAACCCATTCACTGCGGTTAGAGCCCCTGGGTGTCTACAAATACAATGATGTAAAGTGCAGATCCTTTCAGGAGCTGGGAGAACATAGCTTGGGGACAAATCATTCCATGCATTCTGCATTCCTTGACTCCTGTAAAAGTACAGTGGCAGAAAGTGCAGGAGATAGCACCAGGATCTCAGGGCTGGCCTATGCTCTGAAGGTCAGTGAACTTGGGAGAAACCAAACAAGACTCAAACCTCTCCTTTTGCTTCCTCTGGGATCACCAGGTGTTTTTCTGCCCCAGTTTCAAGCAGGGTACAAGGGATGAAATGGGAAAAGTAACTGATCTGGTCCATTTTGGGCTGGGAATTAGAAGTGCTATCCCATTCCACACGCTGAAACATGAGGAATTAAGACAGGCTAAGCAACTTTCTTCAAGTCAGAAAGTCTTGTCGTGACAAGAATTAAATCTCCCACATCACAAGTTTATACCCATGTTTCCAATGCCCAGATTTCTGCCTATTCAGAAATTCAGCATCTCCTTTCAGCATAGTCTGGGAGATCTGCTTAGAATTTATTATTCCTGCCAAAAAGCACCAAATGATTTTAGATAAATCCTCTAGATCAAAGATTTTTGCAGGAATCCCTGGAAGGTCTGCGTTCAACTATATTTGTAGGACTTTTCCTCATGTCCTGCAGCCCAAGGTCATCATGCTGCTTTCTCAGTCCTCTCTCTGACCAAGCACAGCGATGACCACCACCAGACAGGATTCCCCACCACGTCCTCCTTCCCTGACACTGGAACCACCTTCTTCCACTGCTTTCCCAGCTCTTACCGTGGCATCCTGCCCGGCATAGTGGCTGATAACCCGGCTGCCCCCGGGATGCTTCTTGGAAAACTGGCTGACATCATAAACCTTCCTGTCAACCACCAGCCACTGCTCCCGGCCCTGCCCGCGGCCGTTGCGGATCCCGATCTCTTCCCAGGTGAAAAGCTGTGGAAAGGCTGGAACAGGTCCCGTCTCCTTCTCGCTGGGGCCAGTCTGTGGAGCCATCCGTGCTGGGACTCTCCAGCACCAGCTCCCTGTCCAGGCTGAGGGTGGCCCATGCTGGCCTGCCCGTTATACAGCCCCACTCCAAGCCACTCCCTGCGCTTCCAAGGGCTGGTTGGCTCTCCTCGCCCAAACACACCCATCCCGAGTTCCCTCCTCTTTCAGATGCTTGGACACGCCTGTGAGGAAAAGCCCTGCTCCTTCTTGTCCTTTCTGAGCTGCCTTTGCAAGGTCTGACTGCTCCACTGAACACAAACAGGAATAAAGACAGAAATTTGGGAAGACCACCTGTTACCTCTAAATGGCCTTATCACCACCCAAACCCTTCAGGTTGTTCTTGGTCTTTGAAATTTTCTTGACTCTGGCATGCCAAATTAATGTGCCTTTCTTAGCTAAAAAATTGATTAAAATACCACCAGATCAGAGTAGAGAAAGAATGCATTAAGAAAGCATTCTTTGTTTCCAGTTAATTTGGCTTCTACATTGATAATACTTTGCATACAGTTGGTTTCAGAGTTTCTTTTATGTTCCTGAGGCCATGCAACCACCTAATTGTTCAAGTCATTCATTCATTCATAAGTCTATAACATTAAAATATTTTGTAGTAATAGCAGTAGTAATAAGAGTGATAAAGATAACAACAACAATAATAATAACAATAATAATAGCAGTAACTGTTAACACCAACTTTGGCTATAAATTCAGCAGCCTATGCTTAAAGGCAATGTTGACACAACTAACTTTACTTAAACACTGCTCCTGCAGAAACCAAGCCTAAGCATCTCTGATATTGTGAAGGTCTGCTGCGCAATAAAGACGTAAAGAATTCTCAGCTGTAATAAAATGCATTGACAAGGCGATGCCAAGTTTCCTATGAACTCACGTCAATTTTGCAGAAAAAATTAAGCAATAGAAATTAAATATTGTCCTACTTGAGATCTAGCAGTGTCTTAATCCTGGTTGGGTTTTTTTAAATCCAAAATTCCAAGCCTTGGGTGCTTTTGAGGAAGGTACAAGCAGCAGGCAGACATGGTACAGTCTGGGGTGGTACAGATGGGGTATTTCCATCATACCCCTCTGTAATGCAATACTGTGTTAAATCCTGACTTTTCACCCTTGCCCCAAATGTTCTATTTATGTTTCTGAATTTCTTAGGTCTATAACCCCAGATGTGGCCTGCAGTGATGCCCAGTCCCTGCCTGAAGCCAGGCAGCTGAAGTTCTCAGCTATCTCTCGTGACAATGAGCTTCCCAGACAATTCACACCCTGGGATTCCAAGAAAACTGCTTGTTGTGTGAGCTCCCAGTTCTGAGAAGGACTGAAAACACTCAGGTGAAGTTGCAGACTCCAGGCAGGACAGAGAGATAAAGATAAAGGTAGATAAAAATGCCAAACTACTTTCTTGACCAAGGCACCTTAGCAGAGTCAGGCGTTTTCCCTGTCTCCCAAGCACAGAGTGGGCAGTTTTCTGGCTGACACAGAACTCCATATTATGCAAGTCTAATTCTTCAAATCATGTAGCATCTTGCAAATTAATCAGTCAAGCCCCAAACTGCCATTTAAAACTGTCTGACATGTGGCAATTGGTGAACCACCCAAAGTAAAAGAGAAATGTAACTGCTGCTATTCATTGGACAGTGATAAAAGAATGGGAGGAATAATTTCTATCCTGCTGTCACATTGTATTTTGTAACTCTTTATCTTGCTCTAAATAAAGGCTGAGAGTGTCCACGCTAATGATATGTTCATGATCTATGTACATGTGCAGAGTCTTACCTAAATCAATGTTCAGTACTTGAGGTGGTGGCAATAAAATATGCAACAGTTTGCGCAATTTCGTGCAGATGTGGGGTTTTGTGCACATGTGAAAATATCAAGTTACTCCATAGCTGGCTGAAAGTACAAAAAATCCTTCCCATTGCCCTATATTCAGACTTGAACATGTCTGAAAAGGAGGAGATAAAAATGTGGGGTTTGGTTTCAGTCCTCGAGGAGATGCAGGATAAAGAACCAGGAATGTGTTGGAGTGAACAAATATGGGATGTCTCTGTCTATACCCACAGTCAGCAGCTGTGACTTTCACTGTTAACACTGTGGGTGCCAGCATGCACCAAACTGGTGGAATTAAGTTTGGGAACTCTAAGATGATTGTCCTCTGTATTGACAGTGTGTATAAATATTTATAGTCCAAATTTATTCAGCATCAGATCCCATCCAGAGGGGCCTGTAACACCCACTGATATTCTGTTAAATTAAAAAAAATCCCTTCCCAATGTGAAAGCAGAAGCTGCCTCTGTCTATATGATCCGGGTTACCAAACTGATTCCAGAAGCTCAGACAGTGAAAGGCATGGTCCTGCTCACCCAGAACGAGGATTGAGAAACCTGTTGAAGTGAATTTACACCACACTCGGTGTTCTGCAACCGCTGCCTACACACCTGCCAAGAAGCGTGTCCTGCGCTCCCGGGAGCTGGTACACGTGCACAGGGCTGCTCCCGTGACTCAGAGCCTCCTTGCTCAGGCTCCTGACAGTTTCCCAGATTTCCAGAAGGACACTACGTGACTGCTCAGCTGGCAGTTGCTGCCTCAGCGCTTTTATTGTCTGGCACGTAAATGTTTGCAGCTTACACTTAATCCACTGGAGATAAATAAATAAATAAATCCAAAAATAAATCTGGTACTGAAATACCCCAGAACATTTCAAAGTGGTTGATGATCTTAGAGGTTTTTCCAGCAAGAATTAATGATTCTTGTTTCCAAGAAAATCTTCTTTTCCAGAGAGGATCTTTAGGTTCTGAGTAATACTGTCTTACCTTTTTACAGGGTTTTCATGGAGCCTTGCAATTGGGAACACCTCTCAAGTGAGGCTCCCAGGCAAAACTGGGTGCGTAATCTCTACTTTATGAAGTGTAGAGCCTCACCAGAGTTGTTAGATAGAAGATAAACAGTTTTGGGTTGAACAGGTCTCCAGAATTAGGTGTCAACAGTGGGGAAAGCTGGAAAAGTGTGACCTTGGATGAGCATCTACAAGTACACCTGCACTTCCTTCTGGAAGCAGAGCTGAGCCTCTCTGCCCTGTCCTGGCTGCTCTGGAGCCATGGAACAGCATCTTTGATCAAAGCAGAGATGATCTGAGATGTCTCTGCATCAGAAGGAAGGTAATTTATATAACCTAATTTATATAATTTGTATAACATTTTTACCTAAAATAATACCACCTAATTTATATAACATAACTATGCTTTGAAGAGTTTGTCCTCAAGGGACTCTGGAATGGAGCTCACAGGATTGTGGAGGGTTCGGGAATGCTCTGCCCTACAGTGGCTCCAAGGAAATTACCTGCATCCATCCACAGTCAGCACACACATTCCTGTGCACAGAGTCTTTTTTTCTTCCTGGATTTCATGGACTCTCCTTCAAGGCTCCCTCTTCTGTGACTGTGATGTGCCTCATCCCAAACACAGCCAGGAAATAGAAATAATTAAAATTATTTTATCTCCAGAACAAAACTTAATGGGGAATCCATAATTCAAGAAAAAGCTGCATTCAGAAAGATCTTTACAATCTTTTCAAGTGATAAAAAACTTGCACAGTTGGCAAAATTTTGTTTTGGAAAGGAAAAATACTCTAGTAATTTACTGCTTTTGGATAAAACCATAAGGCATCATGTCAGTCAGGAGGAGAAAAGGACCAGGTTTTCCCTTTTTTAGTATATTCGATGTTGATGAAATACCACCCTGCACCTCAGATGGAGCTACTTACCAGCAATACCATGTCCCATTAAATGGAAAGAGAAACCTAAAGCAAAACCAAAGGGTTTTTTATAGACAGAGTCAAGTTTGTAATGGACACCCTGCCTTGAGGGATTTAATTTGCTCAGATATTAAAATTTTTTATCAATTTTGTTTCATTCCTTAGTCCAGATATCAATTGTAAATTAAACAGGGTTTTTTTCTCTGTGAAAACTATCTTCACACCCTTTGCAAAAGAGGAAAAAAAACACCTGGGAAAGCCACACCTTCCCTCCCAGCTTTTGGTTGCATTTTATGAGTAAACAATAAAACCCTGAGATGCTAATTAGAATGAGGGCTAAAATTAGGCTCTGTAATAAGTCCTGTGAACCTTCTCATCTAAATCTCCCCACAGAACATTAAATTGCATTAAAACACATATTATATAATTTTTTTTGCAACTCCTATGAAATAAACCCTTTGCACCCTTCAGCTTCACGAAAGAATCAGAAGAATGAAGAATCAGAATCCCAGGGGCTCTTTTGTGGCTTTGAGATCTAAATTAAGCTGATTGCTCTATATTGTTACAAAGAGTAAGACATAACATGATCCAAGTCAAAACTGTTAAATGCCCGTAACAAACCCATTTTATTTTCTCACTGTTGTGTATTTGTGGTTGGCTTTTTTTCAGACCAGGCAGCATTTTTGTTGCATTTCCTGTGCCCAGTGCAGAGCACTCACTGCTTACAAACTTGTGAATGCTCTGGCTGCCTGAAACTGGGCATCCACAGAAGAGAAACTCCACAAAAGGTGCCCATGCTCGAAAGTTTAATACTTGGTTTGTGCAACCTTAATTACGAACAAGGTGGCCTAAGCCAGGATTAAAACACCCACGGTGGCTCCATGGCCTACACTCAGAGCACCTTCCTCTCTCTGACCTTCCTGTGGGCCTTGGGCCACCTTCCAGCCTCTGCAATAAAAGTGGCACAGCCAATATTTGGCCATAATTCCTTCCCTGGCATTCACCATCTGCCTCTGTCCTTCCTCAGCCATGTATTTTGGGGTGTATTCTTAGGGCAATGTAAATATTTTGCCTCAGAGACGTCCCTCATCCTTAAACTTCTACATCCTACCCTGCCTGCAAGGGCACCACTCATAGTTTTCATATTTTGTTTCTTCTTTTGCAAAATTTAATTTTCCTTTGACACTTTAGCAATTACTAAATTGCTGAAGTTACTACAAGTAGCAACTCCTACTTGTAGTTCCATGACCTTTTCACTGTTCTTTCTATTCCCAATCAGCCTCACAGGTTGTCCCTCATCCCTCAAAAATGCTCTCCTGAGTTTGTTTCTCCCCTCCTTGTTTGGGATCTAAGCCCCATAATTTTACTTTGGCAACTTTGGAATATTTGCTGAAGACAGAAATACCTGTGGCTTTCTAGTCTCACATGTTTTTGATCTTCCTCTATGGATGAGGGGAGAAGAGGGAACAAAACAAAGAAAATGTCAAAACCTGAGCTCATTGCAGATCTCCACTCACCTTTTATTTTACTTGGGCAACACCCAGCATTTCTTACCTCACCTTGTTTCTTTTTCCTAACTGACTGGGAGACGATCCTGGAAAGGAATTCAGGCTCACTTGTTAGAACATTGGCACCCCTTCTTGCCAGAAGAAGTTATCATTCTATCTTGGTCTGCAGCTAAATGATGGGTTAGTGCTCATCTGAAAAAGTCTATTATGCAGGAGCTGACCTAATTAGGATAATACTGCCCACAGGCCTGCCCTGATCTCTTCCTGAGTCAAAGCAAAACATTATACAAAAGGAATTATCACTCATAAAATTGAGTTATTTTTGAATTTTTATATTAGCCTTAGAGGACAATCTAGCACTGCTCCTGCTAATTGGACTAATTAACCTTGGTACTTAGAATTTGCACTTACACTGTATCTTGAACTGGTATTGATACACACTTCAGATCAGGCTGCTGAATATTTCTTTCTTACTGACAGATTGAAGTATGCTCTGCTCTAAAACTTCTAATTTTATGATCAGGTCACTGCCTCTTCTTTTATTGGGCTCAGGGAATGCTGAATTTTATTCTCTCACCAAAAAAATCACCAGACTGGCAAGAGCCTAAATAATGAGCTGCAAAAATCCAAAAGCCAGGCTAGTTCTTGGGAGCAAAGCCAAGGGAGATTACTATGGATCAATCAGACCCTTGGAAATTTTGCCTAAGGGGCACCGTCATAACCAGGATTTCATATAAGCTGTCACAGGTGTATCATTACCTGTTGCTGTTTCAAAACTATTCTTGGTGGAAATTCCTCCCTATTTTCTGAACATTTAATACCAGTCCCTGCAGGAGATGCAAATCCCAGCAAAATGTCTTCCAGTGTAATCCTCTTCCTTTCCCACCCATAAGCAGTCTTGCATTACTGCACTTGTCCTCTACACCTGACCTGTCATGAAATCTCTTTATGTTCCTTGTAAAAGAACCTTGGGAAGCAGCAAATCCTCTTGTTTATGAGAGACTCAGCTGTGTTCATCATCCATCCTGTGGGATCTACAATCAGCTTGATTTCCCCTACTTTTCTAAAGGTGGGGAAAATTCCATAAAGAAAACCATTTCCCTCTTCAGGAATTTGGGATAATGGATGCAAACACATTCTTAAGTTGGGCAAGGACTGCAAATCCACACCATTAACAAATCCAAATGGGTGGGTGTTGGCAAGGGGAAAACTACAGCAGCTTTTAGTTGCCCCATCACCCTTAACTGTATGAACATCACCCTGACATTTTTGCAATTCCAGTTGCTCCATTGCTGAAGATGTTCCTCCCTGATTTGGAAAAAGCTACTTATTCCAGGTTGGAGCCACCTCTTTGTCCAATCATATTCCACTTAACTGGACAATCTTCAAAGCCTTATGAACCTCTGACATCTTCAGGAACAATGTCCTCTTCTTCCGGCCATGAGCAGGGACATCTCCCACTATCTCAGGTTCCTCCAAGCACAGTCCAACCCAGACTTGGACACTTCCAGGGATCCAGGGACAGCCACAGCTTCCCTTGGCAACCTGTACTGGGGCCTCACCACCTGCACAGGGAAGAATTCCTTCCCACTACCCCACCTAAACTTCTTTCAGTTTGAAGCCATTCCCCCTTGTTCTGTCACTCTATGCCCTTGCCAAGTCTCTTTCATGATCTGATCCTTCCCTTCTGATCCTCTGAGATGTCCTCCTCCCCTTCTGGTGTCTGAGTGCCACCCTGTGGCTATTCCACAATGTTCAGGTTCCATTTTTAAGGCCAAAAGGTTTCCACTAGATGGCAAAGTTGGGGCTGGTGTTCTTCCAAGGTCGTGTGATTCAGTGTATTTCCTCAGCCTGGAAAACTCTCTGGAGAACTCTTCTCGAGCCTGGATAACTTCCAGGAAACTCAGCACATTCATACCTGGTTATGTTGAGTCAGGTCCCCTTTCACTCTTACTCTTCAGGATTGTGAATCTGCTCATCTGTGTTATTTTTCCTGGTTATCCAGGCATTCGGTTTATTGTATGGTGAATATTCCCTCTTTATTGTAGCAGGGAAAACACAGGAGAAGCACATTCTGGAGAAAGAGGTTTATGACAGTTCTCTCTCTGTAGTTGTGGACAGCCATTTGTTCCACCTTTTACAGAGTGAAGACTCTTGCACAGATGTATTTTACTCTGATGACAGCACAAATTGGTAAGATAAGGAATTTTATTAATAGACTTTCCTCCATCCACAGTTGTAATACGAGGGAAAGAAATGGAGCAGGAAAAAAACAAGGTAAAACAATAACTAAGGCCCACTTTCTCTATGGTCTTAATCAACAATTATTTGATTGCATGATGTATTGTTATTATATAACAATATATTATTATAACAATAACAATATTATATATATTATACGGGTATGACAGTATTATTATTCCCATTACAATTCTATCCTGTGCTTAACAACACTCTTGGCCTGAGAAGATCTATTTCTTCCATTCTGTCAACACCTCATCCTCCTTTTGGATGTTGATTGGGAAAAAAATTCCTCAACATCAACCCATCCCTCCTGGATTCTAATCCACCAGTCCCTGGGGGACCAGGGTGATGGAGCATCTTCCTCAGTGATGGGGCAGGTGCTACATCCTGGCTTGGCATCTGTAACGTTGGGGCAGTAAACTAAAAGGCCCCAGGAAAGGCAGTAAGATATTCAGTAAATCCCACAGGATTGGGATGTGTTTGGAAGGCACATCATCCAAGAGAGGGAGACCAGCAATGTTTTGGCTGAGGAGTGCCTGTGGATATGCAGCTGAATGGAAAGTTAAACACTTTTAAACAGCAATCTGACCCCCACCACCTTTCTAACTTATATTTGTCTGCTGCTCAGGCAGGAATGCCTCACTCTCCATGGGCCAGGAGGCAGGAATTCTCTCCTTTTAAAAAATCACCCAGAGGTCCAAAAAAGCCCAAAGCTTCAGGCACAAATCAAGAGTGATTATGATCACCCTTCACACAGAATCATTGTAGAATGATTTGGGTTGGAAGGGACCTTAAACCTCAGCTCATTCCACCCTTGCCATGGTTTATTGTATTCCACTAAAGCAGGCTGCTCCAAGCCTTGTCCAGCCTGGTCTGGAACGCTTTCGCTTCCTCTGTCACTCCTGTAGGGATCCTGGGTGTGGATAGGACAGGTTTCTCTCTCTTCTGACTCAGTAATGGCTTCACAACACTCCAAAGTCTGGCACGGAGGAAACCCCTTGCAGATCCCCCTGGAATGTCACCAGTGGCCAAATAACCCAGAGGCTTCCAGAGATGTGGAGGGCAGCATTACCACAGAATACAGCCCATGGAAAAACCTCCACTTTCCTGTTTCCCTACCTCAGTTAGGGCTCTGACTAGATCCTGTTCCTAGAGAGCTGCTGCCTGCACCTCCCCACCCACATATGTACAAATTGGTCTGGGAGCTCCCTATTACAAACAGGGATTTGAAAATACTGAACCTACACAATTCCTTAGAGCTTCCACATTTCCCTAATTCCCACATTCCTTGATTTCACACTGTCCCAACTTTCTTACTATACTCACAGTGAGAGCCACCCCAAAAAGCCTATGTTAGATAAGAAGCTTCCTTCCTATATACTCAATAAATGAAGGACCAGCAGATGGAAAGGAATCTGTTCCCAGTCCCAAAGCTGCACCCAGCTTGGTGGGACACAACCTCCTCCATCCAGCTTCTCCCCAGCACTCAGCACCAGAGAAGAGGAATGAAAGAAGCACAAGAAAAAAGTTAAGAGCACATATTACAAAAAAAAACAACAAAAAAAGAAAACCAACCAAAAAAAGGAAAAATCATATTAATTACATTCATCCATGGAATTAAGCAGCACCACCTCCCCAAATCTGGGTTAGCCAGCTCTCCTCAGTGCAGGATCTTCAGGGTGACCACCACAGGAGGCAGCAAGGCTGGGGAATTCCTCTGCAGGGACCCACTGCTGCTTACTTATGTAGATAAGCATCGAGCCAGAGCTCTCCTGAATCTTTCAAAGAGCTGCCAAGACAGAAACAAGGGAATGAACCCACGTTCCAACCAGAGTCTCATGGGGAGAAGTCTACAGGCAAAGCAAAGGAGATCATGAAGTGATTTGGGTCAGAAGGGACCTGTAGAGCTGCCCCTCCCTGTCTGTTCCCTCCCCTTTTTCCTCCACAGCCCCTGCCTTGGGAGCACCGCGGGTCAATACTCACTGCACGATGTCTGCGAAGGCTGTGAGCAGAGGCTTGCACTGGTACTCAATGCCATGCTTGGCACACAGGGACTTCACCAGAGGAGCCACCTTCCAGTAGTTGTGCCGTGGCATTGTAGGGAAAAGGCTGTGGGAAAAGGAGGTGCTGATTCAATGGCATCCCTCACCACCACATGGAATCCTGGCCCTGCTGCTGTGCCTAATTCTGGAAGCGCCCCCAGCTCCCCTTGTGCCAAAGCCATGGGTGCTCTGCAATGTCCCTCTCGTGTCCCTTCAGTGCCTGTGCTGGGAATTCTCCCCCCTGTGCCATGCAGCTTAGATCTGAAGTGGTGCTGGTGCTCACTGGTGCTCCAGAAATTTTCATTTTGGAGCTCCTGTTCTGCCCCCACACAAAGAGCACAAAATGAACCCACATTATCTTTTGTTCCTGTCTCAGCTGATAGAGGGACCTTGAAGGCTCTTCAGCCCTGGTGTATCTAGCACTCCTTGGAACTATTCCCAAGCCCTGTTTCCACTCACTGGTGCTCGATCTGGAAGTTCAGGTGGCCACTGAACCAGTCATTGAAGAAGGACTGATGAACATTGCAGGTTGCCTGGAGCTGAAAGAAAAAAACAGAAGTCCTGTTTTAAGTATTATTTTAGCAATGCCCTGTCTCAAACACAGGTTTTTCATCCCCACAGGAATTCTGGCTGGACACAACAGCTTCAGGAGTTATTTCCAGCCAACACAAGCTGGCCAGGCTGAGATAGATGGATTTTACACACCCAGAACTGTCATATATCTCCATAAATAAGGTCTCACCTGGGTAGAGAACCAGTCCACATTCTTATCATAATCAATGTGCATGGGGATGTGATTCATTTGTGTGACCCAGACAAACCAGTTGCTTTCTATAAACCTGTCAAAAACAAAAAACCATCACGGATCACACACCCATGATGTGACAAGTCAGTACAAAACACTTGTGCACACACCAGCTGGTTGTTGCCTGACAAAATAAACACCAGAAACACAAACAGATCAGACCTACACACACCTTCCACCTCCTGCAGCCTGACAAGAAACCACCCCTGTCCCACTGAAAGGATCAGGACAGAGAAGAACAGGGAGTGATGAGAAAAATAACCAGGGGGCTGGAGAGAAGCTGACACGAAGGATTGATACAAACTAGGCAGAGAAAACGTCGGAATTGTCAGTTGGATGATACCTGACTAGCAGGTGGAGCCCCAGGGTACCCTTCACACCCAGGAAGGGCAAGTAGGTGAGGTAGAATCGGATGTAGAAGGACAGCATCCAGGCCAGATCCTGTAGTACAGGGGACAGGCAAAACTTCATTAGAAGGAAGAATTTCTGACTTCTGAATTTACCATCATTCCCTTTAAAATCTCCCATAACATCTTCTACTGATCAATTTTTCCTCCCCAGACTCATCACAAAGTAACCTGACACCATTCCCTGTGCTCAGGAATTATCCTGGTTCCATGAGCCCAGCAGAGGGCCAACACCAGACAGGACATGCTCTAAAGCACCACATTTTCCCCTGGATCTAAAGAGGAACCAAGCAGTGAGAAACCCTAAACCCAGAACACCAGAGAACATCTTTCATTCCCCAGAGGATCTTTCACAAAGAAAGGCTGTGGAAGATACCCCTTTGGCAAACACCATTCCCAAATCTATACCCACATCCTTTGCTGCACACACACACACACCTCCCAGTAAATCTGGAACTGGAATTAATCCCTAAACCCAGGAGAAGCCCCCCTGGCCCCCGTGGAGCTGACTCACCACCCACTGCTTCCGCTGCACGGCGAAGTAGAAGATGTACCACTGGAAATAAAGGGGCACCAGCGCTGGGGGACCGACTGCAGGGACAAACAGAGCCATGAATTATCCCAGCAGGATGGGATGGAATGAGAAAACAAGGGGCAGAGTGACTGCTGGCCATGGAACTGCACAGGGGGAGGTTACTCACTGATGAAGAAGTACTTGTGCTGGTGGTTGTAAGGCATGAATTTCTTCTTTTGCACACCAAGCTGTTAAAATACACAAATTACTCAGGCCATGAAGACACCTGTGCACACACTCCTAAACTTCCAGGAGATGTTCTATCCAACCAAGCCAGCATCCACCATCCCCTGGAAGAGTTTTTACCCTGCAGAAGGGGCTGGGCAGTGCCTTGTACACACACAGTGACCTGCACAGGAAGCTCTGCCCCTACAGAGGGCACAAGCTGCCTAAAAATGCTGAAATAGAAACCCACACAAACAGTTTGCTGACAAAGCAGAGCTTCAGAACTAAGGAACCCCAGGCTATGGTACCGTTATGATACTGTTAATGAGGATGGCAGTGCGTGGAACTCCCATCTCCTTGCAATTACTCTGGAAAACAGAGAAGTGAGCATCTAAGCATGAAACTGTGTCCACAAGAATGAAGGTGAACAGATTATCTTCCCTCTGAGGCTGCTCATTTTTCAATGTTTGCTGTACAAACATAACAGATGAAGCCACTGGCTTCCTTAAGGAATGCCATATCACTGTACATGCTCAAATTAATTCCCAATAGCCCATCCCTTAATTTCAATACAAATCAGAGCATTTAAAAGTGACACTATGAATTTACATATCTTTTTTTTAAAGGACAGCAAATGCTAAAGCCACTCATTTAACTGCAGAGCTGTACCAGAAACAGAACTGGACTCCAGATGGGAACCACTGTGACACCCACTGCCAGGCTGAGACCACTGAAATCGCTTCTTTGATCAGGAATTGTAAAAGTTCCAGACAGCCCTGGCTTGTCATCTGCTGCTTCCCATCTGATCCCCAGATCACTACAATTAGTCACACTGATCTTGGCAAAAGAGAAAAACTTGTAGTTCTGATCTTCATAAAACTGAAATTCTCTCATCAAGGGAAATAGGAACTTGTAATTGTGGCAAATATTTCATTCTTATCTTCCAACACCGCAAAAATAACTTTGAGTGAAGCTTTAAGAATACAAAGGTCTCAGAATTGCTGGAATATTACTGAGGAATATTAGGGAGTAGTGGAAGGCGAAGTAGCACCCCATATAAAATCATACTAATTAGTGTCCAAGTTCTCTGCAGCTTCCCAAATTTGAATCCCATTGCTGTCACTTCCCAGCTTCTCTCAGGTCTCACCTCCACAGAGAGGGTTTTCCCCAGAGCAAAAAACAAGGGGTGCATGTTGACATCGGGATCCTTCCGGAAGCAGTTGGGCTTGGCGTGGTGCTGGAAGTGGAGGTGATTCCACCAGCTGGCCGGGGCTCCCTGTGGGAATGGATGAGGAGAAAGTGCCCTACAGAAGGTGGATCTTCTGCCCTCGGTTCTCTCCTAACCCTGGGATTGGTTCTGGTGGCAGGGCAGGGCTCTGGCAGCCCCTGCCCACAGCCAGTGCTCACCTTGAGGTGGCCGATGACGAACTTGTGCACCCAGTGGTTCCACCTGGACTTGCTGAACACTGACAGGTGTCCAAAATCATGCTGCAGCCAGCCAGCCTGGGCCTGGAAGGAAGAATGCAACAGTGCTGCTGGGGAAAAAGAGCTGCCAGGAGGGTCTGTGTCTGAAAAGGGCTTTCTTCTCCCTCTCCCACGCTCCTCACAGCGTATCCCTGGATAGCAAAAGCACTTCCACTGCCAGGGCCCAATCCCAACTCTCCTTTTTCACTGCACACCAGTGCACTCCAGACTCTGCCTAATGACTTTTAGTCCTGGACAGTTGTTTCCATGAGGAAGGGAAAAAAAGTCACGGGAAAAAAAACAGCCACAGAGCTGAGAACCAGCATTTATTCCCTCACAAAACTGCTCTGAAATCGGCAACAAAGTCTCCTTTAAGGAGCAGCTTGCTGCTGCCTCCTCCAAGTACTTGTAATTCCAAGGGGATCACTGGCCAGGCAGGAATAGCTGGGGCTTTGAGAGCTGCTCTGCCCTCTCCATTAACTCCCTGCAAGTTCCCATGGGAACACAGTGGCTTGGCCCCTGCACACTGCCTCGGAGTTCTGGCACCGTGGAGCTCAGGAGCGGGGCACAGCTTTCATCGTGTGGGCAAGGCTGGAATAAGGAAGGCTTTGATGGAATACGGGGAGGAAAAAGCGAGGCAAACCCTGCTCTGCCACAGCAGCATGTGTAGTTTTGCCTTTTAGTGGAATCCAGAGAGAAGCAGGATTTGAGGAAGTCCATGATGATAAGATCTGTCCCCTCCTTATGGCAACAAGCCCCCAAGTCCCAAATTTGGCTTTTTGGGGCTTATTTTGTGTAGTTGCTCACCTGGACAGTGCCCAGAAGCACAGCAGAGAAGAGGAAAGGCACCAAGGATGCTCCAAAATACCAGATGATGAGCCAGGCTGCAACATCCAGCATCAAGATGTGGCAGAGATAGAGGATGAAAAAGATGTGGTTGGGCTGGAGAAGCCCCATCCTCTCCACGGTGGCACGGAGCTCACGGAAATCCTCCACCAGCTTTTTCTGTGGGGAGACACAAAAGCATGCACTGGTCAGAAAACACCTCAGGAACATCAATAGCAGCATAGTTTTCCCTCTCAGGGATGAAAAGGGGGAAAGCTGAGGGTCACCTGGAGACAAATCTTTGCTAAAACTACAAATAATGATGTGAAATTAACCTTCAGCCAACAGTGATTCCAGGAGATCCTGTGATCTTATGTACAGGGAGTTCTGCCTGCCAGTCAGAAAAGTTAAACAGCACAATTTCAACCCCAAAAGCAAGTTTTTATGACACTCACATTCTTGCTGGGCTCAAAGCTGGGCTGATCTGGTGCCAGTTCCCCAATCAGGAGAGGGTTCATGTACTTCCTTACCAGTGCCTTGTCAAGATGGAAAGCAATGAAAGGATCCTGAAATGCAGACAGAGGAACAGGAAGAAGAAAAACCATCATTCAGGTGGCAGCAAAACAAATCTATTCCATGATATGCTGGAGTATTCAAAAGATTCCTGTTGGGGAAACCAGTTACTTTTATTATTTAAATGTGGTGTCAATTTCCATGGCAACCAGGTGAAAAAACCCACTAGTGGCTTTTATCACTACAGATTCTGTCCCTATATTTAAATTACAAATCCTGTAGGCACACATGGCACTTTGGCATCTAATTCCTGATCTCCCATTCACCTCCTTTTTGACATTTCCCTACTGATGTCCAAATTAGCATATTTTTACAATCTCCCTCAACCTAAGGATGTGGATTTTTTTAATTTTCTGGGACAATATTTGCTTGCTGGGCATCACTTTGTAAGATTCCTGCACCATTCATTGTTTATCACTATAATTACTAGGCCATCATTGTGTGCTTTAAAAAAAAAAAAGTGCTTTTAAAAGATCTCTGGTCAGGAAAGGGGTTAAAAATCAGGCTTATATTGCCAGCTCTAGGTCAGCTGTAGCATCCTCCCTGCTCACGGTCACTGAATAAAGGAGGGGAAAAGAGAGGGGAACCAACATTTGCATTTTCTCATTAGAAAAGGGGGAAAAATGGGGAGGAGTATGTGGGCAGAGCAGGGGAGGATGGTACCACACATTTAGACCAATCCTTTCCATCGAGGCTGTGAAACCTGGAGTGCAATCCCAGCTGGGGTTAGGGGACGGCTGACTGCACCTTCTAGAAATCAGAGGAGTTCTTCCTTTACTTCCCATTTTTTCCTGGTTTTGTGGAGTCTTGTTCTTTTGATCCCCAGGGACAAAACCACGGGGAAATAAAACTTGGCAGGGGTTTCTGAGCGGTCAGCAGTTCAGCTGCAGCCGGCGGTGGCACTGGTATCATCACCATCACCTAAAGAATGCAGCTGGCTGCAATCCCACCGTGCAGCCCTGCTCACTCCATGGGCTCACCCTTTTCTGCTCACAGAAACTCAGAATGTTCGGGTGAGAAAGGCCCCTCAAAACTCATCTCATTCGTCCCATCCACGGACACCGTGCAGGTTGCTCCAAGCTCCACCCAGCCAGGCCTGGAACGCTTCCAGGGATGGGGCTCCACCACTTGTCTGGGCAACCTGTGCCAGTGGCAGGGCTTTGAAAAAGCACATGTGCACTCTGCCCTCGCAAATGTTGCAAATTCAATTGTTATTTTTGGCTCTAAATGATATTCCTACCATGGGATCTTCACGTGGAGACCTCAAGTTCCAGCCTGGCCGAAACACAGTCCATCAACACCATCCTAGAGGTGGATTCCCACCCCATATCCACCCTTGGCTCCAAACACGCGCATTTGGAGAGATTTTTGGAAAAGGAACAGGCAGACAAAGGAAGGAAACACCACTGGCAAAGCCACCCTACTCCAGCAGCATTTACTCCACTCTGCAACAGCCGCTGGCACTCAGACACGAGTGATTCATTCCTTTTTCGTGACTGAAATACGACTTTCAGTGATATTCTGCTCTAGTGCCATCTCTCGGGTTCGGGAAGTTGAGGAGGGCGAAGGCAAACAACAACTCTGTCACCGCGTGTGCCACACGGGTGGCAGCACCCGATACTGCTCGGCGTGCAAAAATTACCGAGGGGATTGGGTTATTTTTTATTCCCGGCTGCGGCTTTTCAGTCATTCCTCCAGCAGCGCTTCCTCGTAACAACAATCCCAAACAATTCCCGGCGGAGCGTGCGCTGTGTGTCCCCTTGCACACCGCTCCCCGCGTACCGTGTGTGCCACAGCCGAGGGTCCGTGCCTGCTCCCAGTCCCCGGGACCCTGCTCACAGCTCCAGGGATCCCGCTCCCAGCCCGAGGGACCCTGCTCGGCGCTCATCCCTCCCGCAGCCCTCCCTGCCGGGGCCGCAGCCGGCCGCTCACCGTGGCGTCCTGCCCGGCGTAGTGGCTGATGACCCGGGAGCCGCCCGGGTGTCTCCGGCAGAAGTGGCTGATGTCGTACACCTTCCTGTCGATCACCAGCCAGCGCTCCTGCGGCGCCGGCCCCCGTCCGTTCCGCTGCCCGATCTCCTCCCAGGTGAAGCGCCGCATCTCCCCCCGCACGGGCTCCGAGCCCTCCATGGCCGGGATCGGCTCGCCCGGGCTCGGCTCGGCTCGGCTCGGCTCGGCTCGGCCCGGCCCGGCTCCGCCTCCGCGGAGCCCCCACGCCCAGGCCGGTCCCCCCCGCCCACTGGGCTGCGCCCGCCGTGCGCCCGCCCCCGGGGCCGAGAGGGGCGGCCGGGATGCCGGGGCCCTCGGGGGTGGCGCAGGGACGGAAGGGAGCCCGGGCTGTCGGGGCTGGGATGGCTCCCGGAACCATTTCGGAGAGCAGCGAGTCCCCCAGCACTGCCCAGCCCATCAGTCACTGAACCACGGCAGCGTTCGGGTTGGAAGGGAGCTCTGGGGATCATTCAGTTCAACCTGACCCTGCCAAGGATGGCAGGGCACTGGGACAGGCTGTGCAGGGACCGCAGGAAGGATGTGGAGTCCCCCTCTCTGGAGTCTCTAAACCCACCTGGATGCTGTGCCACCTGTCCAGAGGACCCTGCCATCCTCAATGTCAAGAAGTTTCACGTTGAGGTGAAACTCCTGGAGTTTCAGTTTATAGCCTTTGCTCCTCGTCCTGTTGCTGGGCACCATGGAAACACGTTTCCAAATGCCACATATATGCGGTTTTTAAATCCCCCCAGCTGATTACACCACTGCCCCAACTGTCTGTTCCAGGGCTTGTCAACCCTTCACAACAATTCTCCTTCATATCCAACTTAAACCTCCCCCCTGGCACACCTTGAGGCTGTTTCCTCTTGTGCTGTCACTTGCTACCTGGGGGAGACACCGACCCCCACCTGTCCCCACTGCCCTTCCAGGTGATGCCTAGAGAGGCTACCCGGAGCAGAGGGCAGACAGAGTTAAAGGAATAAAGTAGGTATTTATTAAAAGGCCTCCAAAGGATACACCCTGGGCACAACAAGAGCCTGGCCATGTCTCTACCCAAGATGCACCTAAGATGAAGGGATCATGAACTTTCACACTTTTATAAGTTTTGGTCTATTTACATATTGGGGTTAATTGTCCAATTACAGCTTCAGGTTATGAAGTCCCATCCTCCCAGTTTGCTCTCCTCAATTCACTGTTTACACTGGGCTCAAAGCTGCAATGGTGTCCTTGGTTCTGGGGCTGGAAAAGGATTGTTTTGTCTAACTAAACTGTGAAGACAACTTGCTAACACTTTATGTGAAGTTCAGAGTTATGTACTAATGCAGTGCAGAATCTGGAACATATGAAAGCTAAAACTCAACGCATCACAGGGAGTTTCCCTTCCTTACACTCAAGTTCCTTCTTTTGAACCACTTTTACAACCTGTTCCTCCTTATTCCTATGCTGACTGTGACATATCTTCCCCACCCTTGATTTTGCTTCCCCTTTCCAGAAGATCCCTCCCTCTCTTCCATCTGTTCTCCCTTCCAGCTGCCTCAGCCTTTCCTGTCCTGAGGCTCCTTTTGGCTGCTCATGCCTGGATATGCAGCCAGAGGGGGGGAAGGTGTTGCCACAGGTATATCACATTAAAACCCTGCGGATGATTCTTCAGACAGCAGAATAATGCTGGAAGAGTGAATGATGCTAAAACAGACCAATCCCTCTGTGTGGGACCTCATCCATATGAGTTGCAAATTAAAATTCCTCTCCCCACACTCATCTCCCTTTCCATAGCAGCAGCCTTCTCCCTGAACTCTGTTATTGATCCCAGATTTCTTTGTTTCCATTCACACCTTCCAATCTGACCTAGTTACAGCAATTCCAGTTGAAGGTAACCATAGAAACAAAGAGCCACCAGGCTGCATCACCTGATGGCTACATCACATCTTGGAATTCTGTGCCTGCAAAACACTGGATGGACTGTTTTTATTTCCATCCCTTCAGCAATTCATGTTAATAAAGATTAATGGATGTTAGGTATCTTTTAAAACATAATTATATTCAGAACTGTGCAGTAATTATTTCAAATTATCTTTTTTTCCCATGATCAATTGCACAACAGAATATTTATCTTAAATGTAGTTGGTATTTATGATTTTTTATCATGAATACGGGGGCATGCAGAGATCAGTTTTCTTTTTCCTATATTTGTTAAAAGCAAATAAATTCCATCTTCCTACACGAGTTAAACCTTTGGATACTTGCTTTGAGGGATCTTAACAGGCAAAAAGCACCACTAAACTTGATAAAATCCACTCTTGTTCCCTTCATGTGCTTCCTCTGGTTTCAGCAGCTATAAGGGCTGTTAATGCCTTATTAACACAAATTATACCGCAGCCCTTGGAATTTTCTTCCAAGCTCCTTCTGACATGAAATCCCTGGCTGTGATTGCTTTCCCCTCAGCAGATGATTCAAGACAAGCCATGGAGGCTCCTGGAATCACCAGCCCTAAGCAGGGGAGGTTTCTGTGTCCTGCCAGTTGCCAGCAGTGCTTGTTTGCCCTGCCCTTGCCCCACTCAGGATCTCAATGGGTGTCTCAGAGACAAGAACGGGACCTTTGTCATGAAAACTGCCAGGGAAAAACCAGCTGCTGTCATAGACTCACCAGCACCCTGCATCCAGCTGGGATTCCTGGCATCAATCCCTGCTGGAACACAATTCACCAGGTAAAATGAGTCCTTCTGTGCCCTGACTCCTTGTTTTACCTTCACTGCTTCCACCTCTGTACCTGCTGTCAGCATCATGCTGTGACCCAGCTCCCCAGACTGCCAAAACCACCACCATGAACCAAACCCACTACCATGAACCACCAAAAATCCAAAGGGAGGGAAGAGATGCTCTTTGGTTCACTCCTCTGATCAGCCCGCAAATCTGGTGACTGGGAATTGCCAGAATTTGGAGAAAATATATTAAAATTCCTTATTTCACTACCATGACTTGACTGGAACATGCTTTAAAATACCCAAGTGACCTGGGTGGTGAGGGATCACTAAATATTCACTAAATATTTGGGCATCTGGTGACCAAACCACTAATCAGGGAAAGAGGGAGATGAGTTGAAAGGATTGCAGTCTGTCTTCTCTCCTTTTAGAGAAAATTAGTTACAATGATGGATGGTGAGGTCTGAAACCACAGGAAAAAAAAAATAAAAGGAAAACAACAAATGCCGAAAAACAGTTTAAAAGGGCAGAGCCTAAAAGAAGACTCAGTTCTTGGCTTTGATTCAGGCTAAGAAAAGCTGAAGATTCCAGGCCCAGGGGAATTGTGGTGGCATGATTTACAAGCTTCTGTCATCAGTGCAATTAAAACAGCCACGTTGATGAAGCAAATGCAGCAGGAAACCACTAATTTAGTCACTGTGTTACTACCAGGGAAGAGCTTGACAGCTCCCTGTAACACCATTCCTACACCAGGCTTGGGATCCACTGCAAGCATCTGTGTAACAGCAGCAGAAGAGGAGAACTGGAAATATTGCCTTTATTCTTCCTGTATTATTGGGAATGAGCTGGAATACTGGAATAGGTTGGCCTAAATGAGTTAGTGGTGTACCCAGAACTCTTTGTTAGGGTTGCAAACACTTAATACCCACAATAAAGTCTTGATTTTCCATACAAACAGTGTAACTTCATGGAATATTTGCTCAGTGCTCTGCTCTAATAACTCAACTGACTGATAAATGCAAAGTGACTGTTTAGATGCAAAAAAGACTGAGATTGTGAGAAAGGAGAAGCACCCAGGAATTACTCTGTGTAAGGGAGGAGATAAAAATAAGCTTATTTTTTGTCCTTCAGGAGTCATAAATTCAGATTCGCAACTGAGGGAGTGAGGTGGTGATTGTTTAGAGTTCTACATTTTTGAAAGCAAAACCTGAGTAAGGAAAAAAAGGAAAGGATCTGATGATAATATGGGAATACCAGCAGGACTTTCACTAGAAATCATTACAAAACAGCATCAGAACAGAGCATTTATCTGCTTATTTCTGGCCTGCTGGAATTCCAGCGTCTGCTGCTGTCTGAGTGTGATTCCCTCCCCTGCTCCCCTGGCAGTTTGTGCCCTGACCCTGATAAACCCACGGGCAGCCCGAGATCCACTGCAGAATGTGGAATCCCTGCCAGCCATGGATCCCACACAATGGGGATTTCTGTTCCTTTGTTGGTTGTTTCCCTCTCAAAGTTCCTCAGCTCTCAGCCACTCTCCCAGGACTAGAGAAAAAGTGGAATATGTCAGAGTAAAAAAATATCAAGGAATTCTTTGGTAGCAGTTTGTTTTAAATGCATGGACTGCTACAGCATTCACACCTAATCATTGGATTCCCTCACCTCAGGCTCCAGCCCCCCATTCCCTGTCCAGCTGTTTCCCACTGTGTTAGAATTTATTATTCAATTTATTATTTATTTTTATGTTCAGAGCTTCTCAGCCTTTCCCTCTTGTGAAAGACAAAGAAAAGCTGGGGTCCTTTCTCTCCTCACATGTATTTTTTTGGCAGAAAGGAAAAAGGTATCAAAAAGACTATTAAAGTATAAAAAAGTTTAAAGGTGCAGCTAAATCTGATTTTCACTGCGTTTTCCTCCCCAAACCCTCAGTTCATGCCTTCTACCCCTTCAGAAAGCTGCTTTGTGTGTTTCCCCTGTTCACTGCTCCTTCCTGCTGCCTCCTTCTCCCACCAAGCCAAGATGCCTTGGAGCCATCTGGCCTTACCAAGTGGTAGGTCTCATACTATAAACTGGTGGAAAAGGAGGATTTTCCCTGCATCCATGAGGATTGCAGCACAGCTACAGGGCATTTCCATGTGCTGGTGCCAGTCTGCGTGCTGCTGTCAAAGTCTAGTCCTTTCTGAAAACCAAATTAAAATAAACTTATCAGACCTTGGCAAAAATAAACTTATCAGACCTTGCCTCCCACATAAAACTCCACAATAGGATGAGACAACAAACACACAAAATGTTGTGGTTTTGCTACATTATTAAAGCACTTTCCTCAGGGAAAAGGAATTTTCTTAACATTAAACCAATGCATGAGACAGTGTAAAGACACCTGAGCTACCAATTTTCCCTGCTTTTTCACCATTCCAGTCTACTCCAGTAAGAAATCCCTCACTGACTCATTAGCTGAAGAGCAGACATGCCACTTCTGCAAAAACTCTCCCACTTTTACATCCCCCCTTCCCAAACTTTGCTCCCTTTCACAATCCTCACCTTTTCTGCCCACATCTCGTGACTCTTTGGTTAAACTCAGGGCTTTTATGTCCCTCACACAAGCTCTTTGTGCTGCTAAAGCTACACCGGGCAGCGACCGCAGCCTTTCACCCACTTGGCCATAGAGCAGAGCCTGTTCTCCTCTCTGTGCTGGGGCTGGTTTGGTCCCAGGAGCCAAAGAAAACTCGGAACAAGCCCTGCCTGAAGCCTGACAGCCTGGCTGGCTGTGCTGCAGGAGGCTGAGAGCAGCAGGGATTATTTCAGAAGCATCTTTCAATGGCTTGTCATTAAGTTATGGTGCAATTTTCCATGGGAAATATCCAGGTGGGGAGTTCCGGGAGCTGATTTTGATTCTTTGTCCATCTACAGGTAAATTCCAAAATGGAGCAACCTACTTTTCAGCTTATTTCATAGAATCAACACAGAATCCAGGAATGGTTTGGGAGGGACCTTAAAGCTCATCCTATTCCAACCCCCTGCCAGGTTGGATGGGGCTTGAAGCACTTTCCACTGTCCCAGGTTGCTCCAAACCCCTCCAACCTGGCCTTGGAGACTTTCAGGGATAGGGCAGACACAGCTTCCCTAGGAAATCTGTGCCAGGGCCTCAGCACCCTTGCAGGGAAGGATTTCTTCCTGGGTTGTACATATGCAAGCGCATCTACAGGACTAAAATCCCCAAAATTCAAAGAAAATCCCCCAAATTCAAAGAACTCAGTGAACTTTTCCCTCACCACAAGCAACAAGTTTCAGGTCCACCTTAATGTGGTGTCTGGCTGTAATTTAGTCTGATCCTTGTCACAGGGCTATTTTGAACCAAACTAAATAAAACTTGCATGTCTTAGCAAAACATTCCTGTCATTTCTGACTTTCCTCACCCCACACCACAGGCAAAGACTGTCTAACAGGCTGAAGCCATCCTTCAGCATTAACACCAGGCAGAAACAGAGGAAGGCTCTGACACGCCTTGGCACAAAGCTAAAGAGGAGAGATTTGGATAGGAAGAAATCATTCCCTGTGGGGGTGGTGAGGCCCTGGCACAGATTTCCCAGAGAATGGGAAATGTGGCTGCCCCATCCCTGGAAGTGTTCCAGGCCAGGTTGGATGGAGCTTGAAGAAGCCTGGGATAGTGGAAGATTTCCCTGTCCAAGTGATTGGAACTGGATGAGCTTTAAAGTCCTTTCCCACTCAAATCCTTCTGTGATTCTATGGTTAACCCTGTGGGTTCCTTCCCCTGCTCTGCCACTACAGAAAGGATTAATAATCCTCCCACTTATTCATGCAAAATAATGACTGGAAAAGATTCCTATCACCAGGAAACTGGGGATCATACCTGCCCTGGAAAGTGGCCACAGGTCCTCTCAGAGGTAAGCAAAGCCTCAGGGAAAGAGGTCTGTGTTGTTTTTTTCCTTGCCACACCACACCTTGCATAACCTAACGCAGGAATTGTGTACAATAAGGTGCCCCACGGCAAGGAAAAGATGGCAAAGATGCCATTATCCCACCTGTCAATAAAAGCATGGCCTGGGGCAGCAGAGCTCAACCAGCTCTGCCTGTGCCACAGCAAAGCTGTGAAACCTGGCAGCCACCAGCGGCAGCCTGGCAAAAACAGAGCAAAACAATGAAGATTTCAGGCAGAACAGCAATAGCTCCTTTCTGAGCTCAGCAGGGAAGAGTGGGGTGAGAAGTCTTGGGGAGGCCAGGCAGAAAGAGGAGGAAAAAGCAGGGAAAAAAGGTATGAAAAAGAGGGAGGAAGGAAAAGGGTAAAAAAAGAGTAAAAATAGAAAAAATGTTTAAAAAATAGTAAAAATGGTAAAATAGTAAAAGGAGAGGGGAAGGAGGAGAAAAGGGTGGAAAGAGGGGAAGCAGGAAGAGGGGTGAAGGGAAAAAAGAGGGAAAAGGAGTGGAAAGGGAAAAGGCGGGAAGGGGAGAAGGAGAGGAGAAGGGAGGAAAAAGGGGGCAAGAGGGAAGAAAAGAGGAAAGAGATGACAAAAGGGGGAAAGAGGGAAGAAAGGGAAACGGAATAAAGGGGGAAAGGTAGGAAAAGTAGGAAAGAGAAGAAGAAGGAAAAGGGGGATAAAGGGAGGAAAAAGAGAGGAAAGGAGGGAAGTGGGAAAGGTGGGGAAGGGGAGGGAGAGAAAATGAAGGAAGGAAGAGAGGGCAGAAAAGGAAATGAAGAAAAAAAAAGAAAACAGGGAAAAGGAATGGGGAAAAAAAGAAGGGGAAGGGCAAGAAAAATAACGCGGGAAAAGGAAAAAAACCGGCGGGTACAGCTCTTTACATCAGGAGCCAAAAAATCTCGAGGACACGAAGCTGGGAGCGGGAGGAGGAGGAGGAGGAGAGGGGCTGCCGTCCCCCGGCGGTCCCGGCCCGCAGCCGCTTCGAAAGATCGGTCCGGGCCAATGGGCGGGAGCGGGAGGGCGGCGGGACAGCCGGGATTGGCGCTGGGGCTCGGCTGATCCCGCCGGGAGAGCCCCGGCACCGGCGGGGGGGCGGCGGCGAGAGGGGCGGCGGGCCCGGCAGGGGAGGAGGAGGATGCTGAGTTTGGGGAGGGGGGCGATGCCGGGAGGGAGGAGAGTGTCTGGGAGAAAGGATGATGCCGGAGAGGGAGGGCATGCCGAGGGAGGAGAATGCCCGGGGAGGGATGCCCAGGAGGGGGGTGCGAGGGGGCGAGTGGGTGGAAGGGGCCGAGCTTCCCTCCAAACACAGGGCTATGTGCGAGGATAAAGTGCATCAGTGCGGGGACAGCCAGCCTAGGGGGCACTTCCGAGCAGGCGGAGAGAAGCAGAAACAAAGAGAAGGGAGGACATGAGCGAAGGCGAAGGGAGGGAGCAGGGGATCAGCTGAGTCCAATCCCGCCAGGAAAGCTCTTCCCCTCCGGCACAGCCCCGAGAGGCGCAGGGACGGCTTCTCCCCCCTGCTCTCCCGCTCTGGTCAAGAAGACAGAAAGAATCGAGCGGCCCCATGGGGAAAGGGGGTGAGCAAGGGGGGGACTCGGGGGAGCCGGCGGCGCAGATCCGCTTCTACACCTGGGAGGAGATCCAGAAGCACAACCTGAGGACGGACAAGTGGCTGGTGATAGAGCGAAAGGTTTATAATGTCACCAAGTGGGCAAAGAGGCACCCGGGGGGCCAGCGAGTCATCAGCCACTGCGCCGGCGAAGATGCCACGGTAAGGAGCGACCCCCGCGGCTCTCCCGGCTCCAGCAGCATCCTCTGACAGCTCCTTCCCTCCCCGAGGGCAGCCAGCTGCTGCTGTCCCCTGTCCCCATCTCCCCAACACCTGCTGGACACCCGGCTCAGCCCTCCCGCTGCTCCCAGCCGATGCAGGTCCCCCCACGATGGGTCGGTAGGGATTGCTCTGCTTAAATCCTGCTGGTTTGCCTTTGTCTCCTGCTTGTGTCGTGCCTGGAGCCCTGAATTCAGGAGCAAAGTGTCCCAAATGTCCCCTTTTCCAGGGGGAGCTTGTGACATGCAGAGTCACGCAGCCAAGCACAGGGAGGGTTAAACAGAGGCCAGGCTGTGTCTCAAAGTTGCTTCTGTGAGGAGGCTTTAAAACAAGGAGCTTTTTAGCATTTTTTCCCCAGGAGAAAATTCTCTGGAGAATTTGGTTACAGGTTGCTACAGAAAAGAGGAAAAAAAAAACAAACCAGCAAACCATTTGCTGCTGCTCCAGCTGCTCCTTCGCTGGGTTCAGCCACCTCTCAGGTTTCAGTCAAAGATAAGAAACCAAACAACAACAAAAAAAACCCCCAACCTTGAAACAGGAACAAATTAGAAATAAATTGTTTGTTGTCTGGGGTTTCCCTCAAAACCACCTTCCTCAGAAGTGCATCCAGAGAGCATGTTCTCCCTTCAGGGCGTGTTAATGAAATCCAAGCAGCCTCAGAGCTTGGAGAGCCCAAGCAGGAACAGGAACTGCTGGTCTCCCACGGCTCCCGACACCTTGGCAAGGAGGAGGCTCCATGTGCGACAAAATTTTTTGGCAGAACCTTCTTTTTCCATCAGCCCCCATTTCCCTGCGTCCAGTGGGTATTCTCCATTCTTTTCCTTTGAAGCACTGAGCTGCATTTTGGCCCTTCTGTCCCTTTGCAGTAAATCCTCTGAATGAGTAGCTTTCTCTCTCAGAAAGATGGGCCACGTTTTGTTTTCAACTGCTTAAACCCAGAGCTGCTGAAACAGGAGGAGCTTGACTCCTATCCCCAAGAATTTAACTCCAGTATCTCCATTAGCAACCAAAAAACATCTGTTACTGCAGAATCCTTGAAAGGAGGCTGAAACACAGGTTGGTGGTTCCAGGATTGCTGGTTCTCCTCCCAGCAATACAGGTTACACTGCATCCCACACTCCATGAAGGCATGGCCTTAAAAATGCTCTGAAATTGTTAAATCACCACTCTGAGCACTACATCAGGATTGGCATCAGTTTTGCAGCTTCTCTCTGGTGAACAACCATTTGCAGCCAGAAAACCCTCTCTCATTCAGGGGGAGAACCCTCTGTGGGTTTAGATTGGATTTTAGGAGGAAATCCTTCCCTGTGAGGATGCTGAGGCCCTGGCACAGGTTGTCCAAAGAAGCTGTGACTGCCTGCAAGTGTCCAAGGCCAGGCTGGGTGGGGTTTGGAGCAACCTGGTCCATGGAAGGTGTCCTTGCCCATGGCAGGGGAGTGGAATGGGATGATTTTTGAAGTCCCTTTCAGCACAAACCATTCCATGAGTCTCTGATTTTTTTAAACACAACATCTGAGTCTGGGCCAACCTGTTCTGGTGTCACCTCATGCACAGAACACAAAGGCAGGGACACTTTGCAGTGTCTCTGTCCCAGAAGTGTTCAGGGGTGTAAAAGAAAATACTTGTGCTGACTGCTGTAAACACTCCCAATGCTCAAGTACAGCTCATATCTCAATTACACAAAGCTTTTTTCTCACGAAAAGCAGCTGGAATAACTCCCATATCCCATAAAACACTTCGGCTTATTTGGTCAGTAGATCACAAAGTTGGGAGGTCAAGTGCCAACATCACACAGCATTTCCCAGGGATTATCTTTTCCCTTAAGCTTTTTATCTCCTGCAGTACAGAACTGAGAACAATTCCAAAATTCAGGAACTCTCTTATATTTGGGACCTATTAGTACAGGAGCTTAATAAGATAAACATAACAAAAATCCAATCCTTCCATCATTTGCAGGATCTCCAGGCAGTAAGCACCCAATCAGACCTCCAGACTTTTTTATTCCCAGCAGTTAAGAAGCATTAAAAAATATTGATTCAGTATTATTTTTTGTGTCACCCTCTCTCTTCCCCTTTTTTTGTTTTCACCCAAAACTGCAGAGCCTTGCAGCAGATACAGTCTACTTCCCCTCTCATTCTGCTTTTTCATCCTCTTTTACATCTTCTACAAATCGTTCCAGAGAGAGAAACAGGGAACCAGAGTCAACATTTCAGTGATCCATTTCTGGGTCAACTTCCCAGGTGACAAGTTTCAATTGATTTTGGAGGACTTTGGGCCCAAGGTTGTTGCCTGGTATTTTTGAACACCAGATGGAGGGCAGCTCCCAGAAGGGTCAGCTGGACACAGGGAGCACTTTCCAGCCTGCCCTTTGTCTTTAGAGCCAGGAGGGAAATATAAGTTGGTCACTACAACTGTTAGGCAATGGGACAAAGGTGGAAAGGCTGGAGCACGGTTCCCCTCACTCCTGTTTTTAATGATTTTTTTCCATACTCTCTTAGCACTTCATGGAACCAATCTTTCCTGTTCTCCCAGGTGAATTCCAAGAGCTGACTCCAGTTCTGTGCAGTGAGGAAAGGGCAAGGACAGAGTGAGGGTTTCTGTTCTGGGTCGGCTTTCTGTCCCTACTGCTGTCCTTGGGGTTAAAATTCCGGCTGTGCCATGTGAAAGGATCTGGCCAAGATCCCACTACGAGCATCAGGCACCTGTGGGGTGCAGGTGGACAGAAATATGTGGAAAGGGGAAGGAACAGAGAAAAAGAAGAGCCAGATAAACTCGTGAATGCCAGGATCAAAAGGACTCCACAAATAAGGCATTATTCTTCTGAAAAGTCACCAGTTTTTCCTCAGCTGTTTTACAGCTGGAATCTCCAGGCCTGGCCAAAACACTTAGGAATATTTTTTGTGTTTGCAGTCACATCCAGCTTCAGTGACCAGTCAGCCCCTCTCCTGACTTGCCTCCAGGAGCAGACTTTCCAAGGGTATTTATATCCTAGGAGGGATTTGCACAAATTCCCCTCTGCCTACCTTCTAAGGGAATTAACAGGATTTAAGTATTTAGTTGCTTAGAAAGAATTTCTCGAGGTGCCTTTCACCATATGGCTGGATGCCATCCCAGGTCTCACCATTCCCAGCACAGCAAATTCATCAGTGGAATTAATGTCCCAAAAAGTGAACCCAGAGCTGGAGGTCACCTGGCCCCCTTTTCCACAACTGCTGGGGGTGGGTGGGAATGACACAGTGAATAGAAAGCACATCTTACTCCTGGATCTCACTGAGTTCCTCCTGTTTCCACTCCAGGATGCATTCCAGGCCTTCCACATCAATCCCACCTTGGTGCAGAAGTTTCTCAAGCCCTTGCTTATTGGAGAACTCGCTCCAGGGGAGCCCAGCCAGGACCGAGACAAAAATGTGAGTATTTATTCCTCAGCTGGGGTTCAGGCTGCCTATTTCCACCATTCTTTCCCTCTTGGGATGCTCTCCAGAGAGGGAGAGGAGTTTTCAGTGACTGAACATCTCCATGTAGAGTATTTTCATCCTATCATGGATTCGAATATGTGTGGAAAGAGGGGTGACACTTTTGGCTGTACAAATACTTTCTTTCCCACAGAGCCACCAACAGCCAATTTCTGGCAGCCCATTCCAGGCACCCAGGCTGGACTGAGCCCATCCTGAAGGGAAATGGGAACTGAGACAGGTGGAATGGGAAATGTGCACCAGCCCTGGTGACTGTGGTCCCTTCTTGCTGCTCCTTTGCTGGTGACCAAGCTGCAAAACACAAGTCCCCAGATGTCCCATTTTGGTGGCCTTGCTAAGGAGCAGCAGCCTCTGCCCATCCTCAGGGCAGCTCTGTATCCCTGCTCATCCATTATTCAGGCCCAGAGTGTGGCACAACTGGCTCTGCCCAGGAAACTCAATCCTGCCCCGTTGTTTGTGGCTGGCCATGATTGTGCTATATCTGTGTCACTCACAATAGAGGGGACAATGCTGGCCCCCAGTGACCCAGGAATGCCCCTCATGGATGGCTGCACAGGAGCTGGCCCACGGATTGAATGGATGACGGGTGATAGTGGGTGCTCATTATCAGAGCTCTGGAATTAGGCACAATAGCACTGAATTCCCTCTTGCTCCAGCTTCTCCTTAGTGCTTAGGAAGCTCATTCAGACAAGAGCCATCAGGTGATGTGACACTCAACAGAGCTTGGATTACTTACTCTCCTGGCTCCAAGTCCAAAAGGTCAGGATGTGGGCTCAGACCAGCCAGGATGTTTATTCATAGGGATACAGGGCAAAAAGCTGGAATATAGAGCCAGGGAACTTGGCATGGAGCTCATCCTTCCTCCATCCACCCCACAACTCAGCCAGGCTCACTCCCAAGCCTCACTCTGCTCTTGCCTGTCCTGTTGCAGTCCCAGCTGGTGGAAGATTTCCGGACCCTGAGGAAGACAGCAGAGGACATGAACCTGTTCCAAGCCAGCCCCTTGTTCTTCTCCTGTTACCTGGGACACATCATCGTCATGGAAGTTTTGGCTTGGCTCATGATTTCCTACTTTGGGACCGGCTGGATCACAACCCTCATCCTTGCCTGCATCCTTACAACTTCCCAGGTGACAAAGAGAGATCTTCCTCACACTGACAATGTGCCCTCCATCTGCATTTCTTTCCTGCTTAGCTCTGATTCTCAATAGCTTCTTAACTATTTGATTTCTCCCTATCCCAGGCCCAGGCAGGGTGGCTGCAACATGATTTTGGACACCTCTCTGTCTTCAAGAAGTCTTCCTGGAACCACATCGTCCACAAGTTTGTCATTGGGCACCTGAAGGTAAAGGGAATTATGGAGCCAGGGAATTCTGGGGATGCATCACTTTGGCTGTGGCAGAGTAGGAAAGGGAGGCTCTCAACCTTCCCAGAGTGAGCAGAGGCACAAAATAAGTTGGTGACCATTGCCCATGGAGCGACCTGGGCTAGAGGAAGGTGTCCCTGCTCATGGCAGGGGGTTGGGACTGGATGAGCTTTAAAGTCCCTTCCAACTCAAAGCATTTCAGGATTTTCTGGGAAGACACAGTGACCTGTAACTCGCTCAGAGTGTGTTTATTCTGTGTTCTTTCAACATGGATGATCCTTAGGGATCCCTCTGCAAGCAGCAGTCTCATAGCAACCAACAACTCCACCACTCCCTGCTTGCTGCTCTTTCCAAAGCAAATCCCACAACTTGACTCTCACCACTTTAGTCCCTATAAATGATTGGGTACTCCCACCTTGGGAGCAGCTCTCCATGGATGAAAACTCCTTGTTCTCCTTGCCCAGGGTGCCTCTGCAAACTGGTGGAACCACCGCCACTTCCAGCACCACGCCAAGCCCAACATCTTCCAGAAGGACCCAGATGTGAACATGCTACACATTTTTGTCCTGGGAGACACACAGCCCGTTGAGGTAAGGAAAAGTGGGGAAAACATGGAAAACTACTGTCCGAGAGGGCCCTGAGAGTGGTTGCGCAAATCCAGGAGTTGGCTCCCACTGTTAGACATGACTTACACAGGCAGGACTTCCAGGAATGCTAGAAAGGAAATGCTTAATCCAGGGATTTCGTCTGGCTACGTGGTCTGACAGCAGTTTGGAGCCAACCCTTGGGCTGAGGAGCAGCACTGACTACTAATTCCCAATCCATTTCCTGTGCTGACCACAGGAGAAAGTGTCTTGGTTTACCTCGGGAAAAATGATGCAGATGGGGCTGGAGAGAAAGCAAAAAGCCACTAAAGGCCACTTCATGCTGCTGGCTTGAGGTACCAACATGAGGGGGAATACAGTGTTCCTTAGTATTCCAGCAGGAGCATTTCAAAACTGACCTTCCATTTCCATAGCAAATATCTTCCAGCATCAAGTGATTTTAATTTTAGTTCTATCTACCCCTCCAGAGCCAAAATATTTACTGCCTGTTTATAAAAACCTACCCAAAGCACTTAAATCGTGGTGTTTTTCACAGTGGAACAAGGATTTCTAGTTTTAAAAACAAAACCCCAAGAATAGGGGCAAGCAGCAAAGACAACACAGGGAAATACAACATTAAAAATAGTTTCTCTGACAGATTTTGTATTATTGAGAAAGCAGACCATGGTTCTATTACTTAAAGGAAAACCTAAACATTTATGATAACAAGGAAAAACTGGATTTCCACCTCAAAATATCTGATATTAGGACAGAAACAGTCTATCCCAATATTCTCACATTGGTACAAAAATCATTTTCCAAATTATGCCAAGCACACAGCCTTGCAGAGCTCAGCCCAGAGAGAATAATGTGCCTGATTTATTGGTGTTACAAGCCTTTCTTTCCAAAAAATCAGACTTTATGCCTATCACATTCATATTAGTAAAGATGGAGGTGCTGGCAGCTCTTCTCAGAGACACAGGGATGGCAGAAGGTGAAGTACATCAAAATTCCATCAAGTAAATAGAAACCATCTTTAAAAATTGAGTTCACACCTAACAGTGACAAAGTTAGGACATTTAATCACTCTGAATCTCTTCTTATCCGCTTGTGGGAATTCAGTCAAAACTCCCTGGTCAATAAATTAAGAATTATTGCAGAGAATCTGCTTTTACCTGGGAATGTCCCAATGCCAGGCTGAGCTGTCTCTTTGTGTCCTGCAGTATGGCAAGAAGAAGCTGAAGTACCTGCCTTACAACCACCAGCACGAGTACTTCTTCCTCAGTGAGTATCCACCCTCCTACCTTCCCTTTTCCTGGAATGCCACTTGTCCTTTCCAGCCCTCACTGTGTGAGCAGAGCAGCTCCTCAAATCCCAACTCATCCCACCCTTCCTCAGGACCCTGTGCAGGTCCCAGAATCAGCTCAGGGATATCCAAGCACCTGGAACATTGCCTCATACAGCAAGGGAATGTAAAACAGCTGAGGCTGGGAATAACCTTCATGTGAGAGGCTCCATGGAAAAGCTGCATGTTCCCAGTTCCATGGAAGCAGTCCCTCATGTCACACACCTCCCCACCCCTCTGATGGCCAAACCATTTCCCTTTGCCTTGCAGTCTTCCCACCTCTGCTCATCCCTGTGTATTTCCAAATCCAAATCATCTCGACCATGATCAAGCGCAGGTTCTGGGCGGTGAGTGAAACATTCCCTCCATCCTTATGGGGTCTGGCTGGAAACTGGAGCAGAGAGGGAGGCCAGGGGGCAGGCAGGAATTACCCAGTGTTCCAAACATCACCAGCAAGGACACATTATCCAAGATGGGCAAAGTGATGCCTGGTGGTTTCTCTGTCCCCCAGGACCTGGCCTGGGCCATCAGCTACTACCTGCGCTATTTCATCACCTACATCCCGTTCTACGGCGTCCTGGGATCCCTGTGTCTCCTCACGTTTGTCAGGTAGGGCATCCAGGGCATCCCTGCTGCTCTCCCATCCCTCCAGTGCTGTTTGAGCCTGGCCTCAGCTCTGCTGTGTCCCACTGCTTCACTTCCCTGTCAGCATCTCCGAGTTCCAGCTCCTCTGGCACTCTTCCTGCACCTTCCCCTGCCCCGTGATGGTCCTGCCAGGATTCCCCTGCCTTTCCTCATTCCCTGTTCCCACACACTGCTGACCCCACTTTGGTCATGGCTGGACCCTCCCAGAGTGCCTCATCCCACCTTCTTTCCAGCAGATTGTAGAGGTAATTCTGTGCATGCTCCAAGTCCGAAATCAAGCTGGAAAACTTATCAGAACCAGCCCATTATTCCCAAAATATTTGAAGAAACTCAAAGTGCAAGAGAAAAAAAAAAAGCAAAACTGCAAAATTCTGCAAAAAAGCAGAATCATCTGCTTTTGCAGAAAACAAGCCTGGAACAAAGATGATTCCAGGCAATTCCTTGTCAACATCCATCCAAGTCTCTGCTGCTCCCTGCAAACCCCACTTTAATTACCTGATGTCCCCATGTCTGGTAGAAGTTCTCACGATTTTTCCTGGTTTTGCAGGTTTCTGGAGAGTCACTGGTTTGTGTGGGTCACCCAGATGAATCACATTCCAATGGAAATTGATTCTGAGAAGCACAGAGACTGGCTGAGCTCCCAGGTAACTGGGAGGGGAGAAAATCACCCCTGACTCACCCCAAAATGGGATTTACTCAAAGAGTATGAGAGTTACCACCACCCCTTACTAGAATAGAGTTGTCCTGTCCATTACTTTTCCCATAAAGATGTTCTTCCCAGAGCCAGCAGTGCTGGGGAAAGACATGGAATTCCAAAGGTCTGCAATTACTTTGACAATCAAAAGGTTACCTGCTTCTGTGGTGAGTGAAGCTGGATGTGACTGCAAATCCAAAAAACATTCCTGCATATTTTGGCCAGGCCTGTAGATCCCAGTAACAAAACAGCTGAGGAAAATATGTTGACTCTTCATTTTGGAGCCTGCCTTTGTCCTTTTGTTCTGGAAGATGAGTGATTGATTTCTCTCTTTCCTGTTCTTTATTCTAGAACCATATTCTTGATATTTTAGAAGTTCTATCTCCCTGCAAATCCAAGTAAAATGTGTGAGGGAGGAACCCTATTAAAAATTTGGTTGAATTTTAAGAATATTAAGAAAAAATATCTAATTTTAATGATCATTAATGGCAAGAATACCTAAGAAATAGTCTCAGAATATCACACTTAAGGCAAACTGAGCAATGACTACATGGTGATGGGGAAGCTTTGTGTCCATGTTCCTCCTGTTTTCCACATTGGTACTGCTGTCAATCCTCTGAATTCAAATGGGAGAGGCTGAGATTTAGGAATCTGGGCTTGGGCTGCTACATCACCAGTGAGAGTTTGATTACCTGAGGCCCTGAGGAGGGATTGAAACTCCCCTTGCTACACCCAGCCACGGCAAGCTCTGCACTCCCAGAGCTCAGGGAAGAGGAATTTCACCCTGATTTTGGGATGAGCCACCCCTAACCCTCACAGCTCCCTCTCTCCCTGGCAGATGGCAGCAACCTGCAACATTGAGCAGTCCTTTTTCAACGACTGGTTCACCGGGCACCTGAACTTCCAGATCGAGCACCAGTGAGTACAGGGCTGGGATGGCACTGCCAGCTTGTCCCAGCCCAGGGGAGGGAATGATGGGCTGGGGAAGGATTGTATGCCCAGGAAATAGAGTCCCAGACTACACAGGCATGGAAGATGTGGCTGCCCCATCCCTGGAAGTGCTCAAGCCCAGGCTGGATGAGGCTTGGAGCAACCTGCATTAGTGGGTGACCCTGCCATGGTGGGGTAGGAACTGAATGAGCTTAAAGATGCCTTCCCACCCAAACCATTCCATGATAGTGTGCTTCTCTTACAGCCATGACATTTTTCTCTCTTGCTTCAAAGCTTTCACTCTCACAGCCTTAATTTAGGGTTTAATTAGGAGTTGTTGTTATGCATCTACCAGTTGCAAAGGCTGTGGGCTCAAATCCCAAGCATCCACCTCAGAAAACTCCCCTCCCCCAAAGTATTCCAGTGTTTTATAGAGTGTGGGACTATGTAGGATGCTGGGTACCAGATTCCAGAAAAAATATGGAAAACAGGGCCATATGGACAGTCTGTTGCCAATGGCAACAGCAAATGTAAAAGAAATGGCTTTTAGGGTGAGGCTGGCTGGTTTGGGAGCCAGCTTAGGAAATCTCCATGGAAGAGCATAGGGCAAGGTGCCCCCACAATCCTTCTTTACCTGCTTCCACAGGTGAAGAAGCAGTTCACTGGGAATTCAGTTCAGCAAGAAACAATTATTTGGAGGAATATGGTCGGCCATCTCTGAGGCTGTTCCCTCACTCCCACTGCCCTCTCATTGCAGTCATGTCCCTTCTTGCACAAACTGGCTTTCAGTGTGTCCTGAGTATGGCTTTGCTTTGAGGCAGGGCAGGAAATCAGTTTTAACCACCTCCTTGAGACAGAGGAATGTAAAGCAGGGCTGTCTCTGTGCCTCCTTCCCTTGTTTGTGCAGTTTGAGGAGGAGGCACCAACGATGAGCCCCTGAGGATGCGGATCCTAATGCCCAGCCCTTGTCGCTTGTCTCAAGAGTTTTCTCAGCTTTGTTTTCTCTCTCGTCTCCAGCCTGTTTCCAACAATGCCACGGCACAACTTCTGGAAGGTGAAGCCTTTGGTGAAGTCTTTATGTGCCAAGTATGGAGTCCACTATGAGGAGAAGCCTCTCGGGAAAGCGTTCGTAGACATCGTTGGGTAAGGCCCTCCTGAGCCCACTGCAGCTCATTTTTCAGGGACACCTGATATTTTCTAGCACAGAGGATCCAGCACACAGCAGACCTTTCAGAAATTTGTCTTGTTGCTGTCAAAGTACCAAACACTTGACCTTTAGACAGGTACAAACCTGATTGTGGCATTTGGGGACATGGTGGCTCAGCAGTGCTGAGGTTGATTTTAGAGGGCTTTTCCAACCCTAATGATTCTGATTTTTATATAACCCTGCTCTGACAGCTGGTGGCTCCTGCTGTTGGGAGTTGCTAGCAGATCTCCTGCTGCAAAGTGAGATGAATCAAAGGGAAACTGGTCAGGTTACAGCCCCTGCTGTGTCCCCTGAGAGCTCTGCCAGCAGCAACAGGCAATTCCCTACAGGCAGGGCTGGAGAGGATCTAACAGTCCTTGTCAGCAGCCTCGGTGTTGATGTTGGTGTCTCAGTTGCTCTTAGGGGAATAATTCATGGCAGGGAACATGAGAAAGCTCTGCAGTCCAGGCACCTCCTGCACAAAGCAGGATTGAAGTGGGGTGCCCACAGTGGGCAGGAGAGCTGGCTCCAAACCTGCTTTTGTCCCCAGATCTGGTGGCCCAAAATAGGGCCACACGGCACCAAGGCACAGTGGAGTGAAGCCTGGAGGCTCCCAGGAGAACTTACAGCCCCTTCCAGTGCTAAAAGGGCTCCAAAGGAGCTGGAGAGGGACTTTGGACATAGATCTGAAGTGACAGGAGCAGGGGAAATAGCTTCACACTGACAGAGGGTGGGTTCTGTGAGTGTGATCCTGTGATTGATATTAAATTCAGTAACAGCCTTCATTGCAGGAAAAACACAACAGAACCAAGATTCCCAAACTTCTCCTTTTCTTCCCACAGGTCCCTCAAGAAATCTGGAGATCTCTGGCTGGATGCTTATCTCCATAAGTGATCATGAATCTTTCTGGGGAGGTGTGAGTGACCGGGAGGGATGGGGGGGACGTGGGGGGGATTCACACTTGTGTCTTTTACTCTCAGATCTCAGTCTAAATCCAGGGTTGTAGGGGAGTTCCTGTCTTGCCAGCTGCTTCTGGTGCTGGCTCTGTTCAATCCACACAGATTTAAAATGTGCTCCAGAGGGTGGAAAGCAAGGCCAGCAGTGCAAATGTTTAAAAAAGGGGCATTAACATCTGACCTTGACCTTCTTTTCACAAGATTTACTCTCATTCTGCCTAAACCACACAAACCCTGATTCACACCTGGGGGTTTTTGGCCTCAGTGAATGTTTGTGATCCAAGGACACCCCAGTCAGCTCATGCCTCTTTCCCATGTTTGTGTGGAAGAGGAATCACATCCCACAGCACTGGCAGCTGCTCCCAGCCCTGTCCAGAGCCCAGCTCCCTCCTTTCCCTGCCTCCCCCCCTTCTCTAACCGTAGCATCCCTTTAGTGCAAGCTGTGACCTGGCCCTGCACAGCTAACCCCTAACCACAGCAGGGTTAACACAGCCGTGTTTTTAGGGTCAGCCCCTCTTCCCAGGGGTCTGTAGAAGATTTCTGGGTTTAAACAGCAAAAGGTCTCCTTTAGGAGAGGGTCTGTTTTCTCTTTAATGAGCAGCAGGTCTGGCACAGCGTCAGTAAATCACACAAAAGACCAAAACAATCAAACCAGCAAAACGTGCTAATTGCTCCTCAGTGCTCCAAGGGAACCACAAACGGCCTTTTCACCATCCTGCCCTGCAGAAACCCAGAGTTCTGCCTGTCTGCACATGCCTGGCATGGCACCCAGCCTCTTCCTGCCTGCCCGAGGCCAGGAGCCATGGCACTGTTCACCCTTCCCTTGGGAACAATCGCAGGAGAAAAGGAGTTCTCCCTGCAAAAGGAGGAGCTGCTCAAATCCCAGCTGGAATCAGCCCTGCCCAGGCTGTGCTGCTGATCAGAGACTTTGGAGAACCCTCTTACAAGCTGTCTAAAACTCCATTTTCTGCCCACCACCTAATTACCAAAATTCACTAATGGCTTATCAGGAGATATGGTTGGACAGTTTCCAGGTGCTTCTGGAACAGGTGACCTGACCCCAAATAAATCCAGGGGTTCAGGTTCAGCTGCAACACAACAGAAGAGATATCTGGTTTAGGACAAAGGGCCATGGTTCCAAAAGCAGCCTCCAGCTCCAGCATCTGCCTCAGTGCTCCCTGGAAACACCAGGAGGGAGACTCTGGTAACTTTGCACGGCTCATTACTTCCCTCAGCTCTGAAACTGGATCCTCTCTGTCAAATCCTTGAATCCTAGCAGCATCCCACAGAATCAGCAAGGTGCTTCATCATGAATAGAGACAACTCTGGGACTGCAGCCAGCATTGCAAAAAAAAAAAATAAATGTATTCCCTCCACACCCTCTTTGGAGAATAAAATGAGATTTTATCTTTGCTTACCGTGGGGAATTCAGCATCTTGCAGCTTCAGCAAGTAATGTTTAGGTTTGTAAAGGGCTTGTTCTGGGGGTCTTGCTCACCCAAGTGCCAGCAGGAATGTTTAGGGTGAAAAGCTACATAAGCAACATCCTTCTGGATGCTGTGATTTCCCAGGCAGGTAGTAAGGAGCTCTCCTTTGGCTAACCTCATCAGGACTGCCTTAATTTGTGCATACCTTCCTTGAATGTACCTCACTGTGCTCCAGCAAGGATGACCACGAGCACAGTGGCATCAGCAGTGCAAGCTTTTAAATATCCAGCTGCTTCTTCTGACAGCCCTTGGGGCTTTTTGTCTTATTTCCAGAGCAGATGTTTTCCTCCTTAGCCCTGCCACCTTCATCTCTTCTCACTTTTCTTCTTGGGAAGCTGTTTGGGTTGATCTTGGGGAAGTATCAGCTGCTAGGAAAATGGGCATTTTTTCCCTAAAAAAACTTACTATTTTTCCAGGCAAAGCCTCTCTGGCTCATATAGCTTCTTCCTCTCCTTCCAAAAAAAATCCCAGTTTTCTCTCTTGGAATTTGAGCTGTTTCCTATGTGCCTTGATTCCTTGTTGACACCCCATCCCTGCAAGTGTTTCAGCCCAGGTTGGATGAGGTTTGGAGCAGCCTGGTCTAGGGAAGGTGTCCCTGTCCATGGCAGGAGGGTGGAATTGGATGATCTTTGTTGCCCCTTCCAACCCAAACCATTCCAGGATTCTACAAGCTCTCCCCTCTTTAACTGGAGCAGGTCAAAGAGCCCTGGAAGTCTGGATCAATCTGCTTTGTTATCATTGTTCTCCAAGTGAAATTAGGCTTATCTGGAGATATTCCAGAAGTTTCAGTAAGACTGGAAATGTAGATGGATATAAACTTCAAAATGACTGAAACATAGAATTTTCAGCACAGCTTTGCCGAGCTTTCTGAGGACTCTTAACTAACCAGTTTCTCTGAAAATAATGACGTGAAATCTTGTCCACTGTCTCACTTGATAAAGGTCATTCATTTGCACTGTAATGAGACACAAACATGGAAAAAAAAAAAAACCAACCCCTAAGCCAGTATGAGGTGCTGGGAGCCTGCCAGGGTTTATTGAACCCAGCTACACACATGGCAATGGGGAGCTGGAAACACAGAGCTGGTTTCAGGGCAGAGAATCAAACAACAGCCAGGGAAGGACTGGATTTGTTTTCCTCACTCAGTGTGGGGGACTGGCGTAGGAGCTGGAGGACCAGGATGATTGAGGATGCCAGAGAAAAGCACAAACTGCAGCAAAGAGAAGCCTCTGGGTGTGTTTTGGGAAGAGAATGAGAGATGGGAGAAGTTTGGGAAGGTCAGGGGTTGGGGAGGGATGCATGAGAGTTGGAGAAAAATTACTGAGGGATGAAGGTGGAGAAATTTGGAATCAGGTGTCCCATGATCTCCCAGCACGGCTGGAATCTGCCTGGAGGGCTGTGCTGGATACAGGGCAGAGCTGGGGCTCAGAGGGGGTGGCAGGGACAGGTGACATCCACAGGCACCTCGGAGTGAGCTGGGTCTCACACCGAGCCCCCCTCCCACAGCCCTGGGAGCAGGGACTCACTGCCCCCAGCTCCCAGGCAGAGGCACAGTGGGAATTAGGGGACTTTCCTTGGAGTTTTCCCTCCAAGCACAGATTTGAGGAGTCTAGCTCCCAACTACTCACTGAAATAGGGCTTGGGAGGCTTGTCAGGACCCATGTCCAGGCACCATCGTTCCCTGCTGCAGGGGCTGAGCTCTCTGGCTGGATTTGAGGTCATCATTAGGGCAAAGACATCCTTTTCCTCAGTAGATGCCTTCCCAAGAAAGCCTTCCTAACAAAGCCCTAACACTTCCAATGTTAAAACAACAAACCCACATTCCTATAGGACAGCTCCTGGTTATTCTTAATTCTTTGAAAAAAAAATCCAGTAACTCAAAAAGAGCAATTTTTTTTCCTTGTGTATTCTACCACTCAATAAAATCATAACTATTTGTTGACCATACAGATGCTTTATGTGTTTTTTTTTTTTTTCCGGAGCCACTGGTGCTCAAGGAATTTGTTCCCTCTTGGAGTTCTTTCTGCCATACAAACCCACAAGCAGGTGGCATGGAGATGCCAACTAAGCAAGTCAGGACACTTCTAGGGTGGGAATGTCACCATCCAGGTTTTGCTCTGAGATCAAAAACATGTTCAAATTCAGAATTGTAAAGAGTCAGGTAGGATTTGACATAAAGGGTGATGACATAAAGGGTGATTCAAGCTCCGGTTTCAGATTTAGCCTTGTAACTGGTTTTTTTTTAGCAGTTCAAAATCAGATTCCAAGCCAAGAACGCTGTGGAAGCAAACTAAAAAAGGAGCTGGGATCAGACTTGCTTATTATGGCTTCCCTTGGTTTTCCTGGGGCTTTTTATGGAGGAGCTGTTAGCCAGTGAGTGTGGAAAGTCCTTTTTCCACTTCACACAGTGAAATTAGTGTTATTACTTTGATACCCTTGACTTTAATAGCACAGATGGATTTCTTTATTAGCCTCCACAATCTCAGGATCAATACTGCTGCTTCCCCTCATCCTGGGAACAAACACCAAAGGAAATGAGATTTTCCTATCAAAGATTTGCCTGGCCACGCTCGGCCTTCAGACTGTCTGAGGAAACAGCTGAGAACAAAGTTGTTGTGAAAACTTCATAGAAGCATATTACAATTTTCTTAAAGTCCATTTTGTGCCCATTCACGGCTCATCTTGGGGTGAGCCACCTTGCAGCAGCTTTTCCAACCCACAGCTCCATCCAATGCTCTGGTGGGTTTTGGGTCGACACCAGCGGAGGATTTTAGATCAAAACTGTCTTGAGGTCAGCCCAGAGGCTTTGACAGAGCTGGTTCTGGCAGATGAACCCATTGAAACCTGTCCCATCAGGTGAAGGGGCAGACAGAGGGAACTGACAGGCTCTCCAGGGTCAGGAGACAGAGTGATGGCCAGATTATCCTTATCTGCCCCCTAAAACCAACACTGGAGCTTGCCAGAGTCCAAAGGAATTGCTCCATAGGCAAACTCATCCTGCCCAAAATCAGGTGCCACGAGGTGTCACAGAACTCCAAGCAGAAAATGACCCCATTTTTAGGGCTTTCATTTCATCCCAGAACAAACAGGTTCCCTGAATGCAAACACAGGTGGCTCTTACACAAAAATTAACTGTTACAAATCGATATTGTTTTGAACAATATTGCCTTTAAAAAAAAATCATGTTTTACTTACTCTGCAGGGGCACAGTTCTAGAGGTTTCAGGAAGCTTCTTCACAACATAATTTGTGTGTGGCATCAGCATGGGGAGAAACAACTTCATGGTGTTCAGATGTACAGTTTTTATCCCCTCCAAGCTGGCCTTGAACACTTCCAGGGATGGGACAGCCACATTTATGAGCTTCCTTCTTGCAACAGGTTTTTAAAACTGTTAAAAAAAACCCCCAAAATTAAAACAACAAAAAAAACAACAGCAAGCTCAGCCTCTGAAAAACCCTCAGTTTTTTTTCTGTGTTTGTGCTGGTTTATATCATGTTATCATATATATTTTATTGAAAAATTAGCCTAAACCTCAACCATCACATAGAAACACTTCCATACTGAGTCCTCCCAACACCATCCCTCTGTCCTAGGATTTCTACAGGACAGGGCATTTCTGGAGCTGCTGTAAGGTGAATATTCTGTTCACATTTCCAGCCACACACACATCCATTTGGAAACTACAATGTAAAGAGTATGAAGGGAATAATCCAGAATTCCAGAGTGAGCCAGGAGGTGAATAATTTCCCCACAGCAGAACATAAAATACAATAATTATAAGTCATATAAATAAATAATTATATAAAATAAAAATAAAGATGTTATCTACCCTCCACAGAGGTTGGAGAGTACAAATGTAAGTTCACTGGGGTGAATGATGCTGTGTTCTAAAATACCCTGTGTCAGAGCTTTTCCACCTTCTGCCAAACTCTGAGGTTTGAAGGTCAAGCCCAGGCTGCTCAGGTCAAGGGAGGCTCAGCAGAAATTCAAGAAAGGAGTGGGAAAATGCCAAGCAGAAGGATCCTCACCTGGAAGCACCACCTTTGCCTGCAGCATCCTCCTGAGCACAGTTAGGTAACTCCCCAACTTCTTGGCCAGGTGCTGGCTGTGGGGATCACAGTGAGAGGATTAATCACAGTAATTGCCTGTGATGGCACCCATCCTTCTCAGCATGGGTGTGGCTGGTTCACTTGGCTGATTAATTTAATTGGCCTCAATTAGCCTGGCCTTCATTTAGCAGCAGTTGGTTTTTCTATAAAATATAGAAGCCATATTGTACTTCCTCTGTGTGTTTTGTTCCCTTATTGCTGATAGATGCCTAATAAAACCTGGAAGTTTGGGTTCTGAGCTGAAGATGTTGCTGGTTTCTCAGCTGGGGCCAGTTCCTGGTCCAGCATCTCCAAGTAAATCACTCAGAGCTGAAATTATCACCTTTGCAAGTCCACAAACCTTTAGGGCACGCTTACAACCCCAAAGGGAGCAAAGTAGCACAGCCCATGCTTCACCATCACCCCGGGGAGGGGGAAATAAAGTGTGACCAGAAATCAAAGCACTGCTGCCAATTCCAATTCCATGCCTTGCTCATTCTTGTCTCCCCATCATGCTGGAGCTCACTGAGTCTAAAACTGAACACCTGATTTGGTGAAGGTATGCGAGTGAAACGGAATCCAACAGCACTAGAGGGCAAGGAATGGTGAAGGCACAGTGTTCCAGCAGCATTCCAGCACCATGACTCCTCCACATCCCTGCAGAAAATCAACAGCTCCACAGTAACAGGATGTCTGGGCTTGAATGGTGCAGCAGGAGCTTCTGGGCAAGTCAGGAGCTGGATGATCTTTAGAGATCCCTTCAAGCCGAAACCATTCCCCGGGAATGGTTTTGTCTGCATAAAATAAAGAATTAAAACCAAAAAGACATTGAGCCTGCTCTGTCCTGTGATGCACAAATGAATCAAACACAAAACAGCAGACAGAGATTAAGAAGTAATTTCCTTTCTGCAATGTCTCTCTATTAAAGGTCTCTATTGAAATATTTAGTAAATGGTTTCAGAGAAGCTCTCCTGGATGTGGTGGTGTTGGCACAGGGATGAGTCCCAGAGGCTGCAGTAAGAGAGGGTTTAACTCATTTGTGTATTTAGAACGTGTAAAGCCAGGCTTTTAAAACCAGCACAGTGGGGAGAAAGTAGCAATGCCCAACTGCTGACAACAGAAAAATGGTTTTTTGGGTTTTCCCAACTCAATTGGTTCAGGCACTACTCAAACACAGTCCATGAGGTCTTCTCCACATATACATCATTCCAGCATGAAACTAATCAGATTTGGAATCCAATTTCCCTCTTCTATTGAGGACTAATGTCTGCCAGAGCTGCCAAGATTTTGGGGTGGTTGCAAAACTTTCCTTGTCCAAAAGCCCCGTGGGACCATCAGACACTGCTCCAACTCTCCTGAGACATTATTTATCTGCCCTCAGTTTGATGGAAAGTTGGATTGTTGCTTCCCTCCTTCCTCCTGGTTCTGCCAGATGGCTCAGGTGGCCTAACAAAGGTGAAGTCACCAAAGGCAAAGGACAAGTCACCTCTGTCCAGGTGCTGATGCAAAAAGAGCAAAGGTGTCACTGAGCTGTGACCCACATAAGTGTCCTTTGGCATGAAGCACCTTAAATTGACTCTAAGGTGATTAACAGAGCAGAATTAGCACAGTGAGCCAGGGGAATTAAGGGCAGGGAGCTGTCCTTGAGCCAATCTCATGGCTACATCTGCCAGAGGGAAGCCTGCAGCCCCAGTACCAGAGAGGGAGCAGAAACCAGGAGCATTAGCAGAGTTAAAAGCTCAGGATGTTCTTTGTGCCCACACAGATATCCCTGGAAGCTCTGTGAGCAGCACAGGACTGAGAGCTGAGATTTCCACTGCAGAACTTCCTGGGGAACACCTCCACCTTCAGCTTCCTCCTCCCAGTTCCCCTCTCAGTCCCAAGGGGAGCTGTTTTGGGATTCTACTCCTGCACAAATGGCTTTTCCATCACTGGAGTCACTTGTAAATAATGTTTGTATCAGTGACTCAGCTTTTCCTGTGCAGCTGTTTTCTGCTACAAGGGGAATAATTTCAAGATTAAGTTAACAAAAGTAAAGGAGTGCCTCTTCTTTCCTAAACCTTCCGTGCTGTCCTCTGCTCCATCACTCCAGCCAGTGCTATCTCATCTCCTGAGCCAGGACACCACTGGCAGCTCAGATTTATCACAGAATCCCAGAATGGTTTGGGTTGGGAGGGATCTCAAAGCCCATCTCATTCCAAACCCCTGCCATGGGCAGGGACACCTTCCACTGTCCCAGGCTGCTCCAAGCCCCATCCAACCTGGCTTTGGACACTTCCAGGCACCCAGGGGCAGCCACAGCTTCCCTGGGCAACCTGTGCCAGGGGTTCCTCACCCTTGCAGGGATTTCTCCCTATATCTCACCCAAATCTATCCTCCTTCATCTTAAGGCCATTTCAAAGCCATTTTCCCTTCTTCCCCTCACATCCAGCCCACAACTAGACATTTTCTTTATGTTCCCTTTCCATCCTAATCCACTCCCAAAGGAGATGAAACATTCTCTGGGAGTTATATAAACCAGCACAAAGTCCAGCTGCCTTCTCAGCCTGGCTGAAGTCAACTTTCCAGCTCAGCCCAGTGAGCCTTGCACAAACATGGGAATATTGACATGACAAACAGCAAATCTGACCCCTTGGCCCCCAGCACCGGTGGCACCAGAGGGATTTGCTCCTATTAGGAACAGGTTGCCTCGGCAGAGCTGGCCAGCCGCAGCCACGGGTGCCACGTGCACACTGAGAGTTGTGCCAGGATATCTGACTCCCCTGGCAGGGCCACACTCCCTGAATGTCCGAAATGACTGGAATTTCCCCGTGGCTGGCCCAGTGCTGCCTGTTCTGCAGGGAATCCTCTCTGCTTTGATGGACTCATCCTACAGGAAGCTCAGGAAAGCATGGAAAGTCCTGACTTTTCCAAGGCCAGCTGCTTATCTTCTCTCGTCTTTGATTGCACCTGGAGCAAATAATAATAAAAAAATTGAAATCTTTCATTTGTTGGTTCCTGGGAACAGGAACCATCCATCTCTGTGTGTGGGCATGTGGGGACAGCCTGACCAGCTGCACAAAGACAGCCTGATTTACAGCCCTGAGCAAAGCTGGAGTAATTCCACAGGCAGGGAAAGGAAACAGCCAGCAGACACAGGGAACTGCCAGGAGCAACCAAATCTCTCTGGTCTAAATCCCAGTTTCTCAAATCCACAAATGCTTAGAAGCACCTCATTGTGCACAGCACTCACCTCCACCATCATCCAAATATCCCTCTCCCAAACTTGAGGGAAACGGATGAAAACAAAATCAAGCAAGTCAAACACATCTGTAAAAGCAGATTTTTGAACTCCCATCCCTTTGAAGCTCTTTATTTCAGCCCAGGACACTCTGGCAGACCCTTTGTGGGGGAAAATAGGTGCAAGGAAGATTGCAGGAGGTACCAGAGCACCCAGAGACTCTGTTCAAACCCTGGTTTATTCATGAGGGAAAAAAGCAGGAAAGTTTTGGTGGAAAAGGCTGGGAATAGGGGACATGATGAATTCTCATACCTTAGAAGCTTAGGAGCCAATGTCACAGGGAAGTTTCTGACAGCAATCCCTGCTGACATTGCACTGAAAGACCCAGACACAGGAAAGCATTTCCAGTGTCTTGCCTGACCATCCCTTACAGAAATCCAAATCCTTCCTTTCCACTCGCCAGCTGCCCAATTCCCTTTCCCAGCAGCGCAGGGGAGCTGTAGGAATGTTTTCCTGTCAAGAGGCTGCAGGGAGGATCAGGACGGGGTGGGACCTGGAGATGCTCCATTCTCCCAGGGAGGGATGAGGGAGGGAGGGAGGGAGGACAGTCCCTGCCTGGGCTGCCTGTGCCCTCTCGTGGCTGCCTGACTGTGCTGCACAACCAGATCCTTGCACGGCTTTTTAATTGAAAATGAAATTAAATCCCTTTCTGCACGCAGCTCTCCCACTGTCACCTCTGTCTCATCAGAGGGGATGAGATCTTCCATGGTAATGTGCAGAGCCGAGCAGGGAGGAGAGCAAAAGGTTTTAGTGAAACCAGAGTGACCCCAACCCTCTGCCTGCTGAGAGGAGAAGTGGGAGACTGATGAGGAAAGAGGAAGGAAGAAGATCCCCCAATTACCCAGCACCCGTGCAGTGCTTCCAGCCAGCAAATTAAAGGAGACACAACTGAGCAGGAGATGCCTCAGCTTCCCTCAGGAAGAACAGGTACCTGTTCTGATGAATAAAAGCACCCCAAACTCCATCCTGAAGTATTTTCTCTTGAACCCCAAGCACCCCAACCCTCCAACTCCAACCAGGCTTGTAGAGGTTAATAGCAAATGTTTATTTTCCTTTATGAAAGAGCAGGGTGCAACCATCCCGCTGCTAACGGAGTGACTTCATTTTCCTTCACAAATTGTTCTCTCCTTTGTTTGAAATGCAAGACAACCTCAGACAAGGCATTGCTCCAGTTCCTTTGGTCTCAAAGTGCTTTTCAACGTGACACCAAGGGGGAAAAAATATCCCACAAACCAAAACATCTCCTAGCCAGAGAGATCATCTCATTCCCAGTGCTGCAATGTTCGTGCAGTGTAGCAGCTCACGGCATAGGAAGACATAGAGAGATAGAAAGGATGGGGGAAGAGATTCAGGGAGAAATTCCAGGGGTGGAATTCACCTGAGCTGAAATCCACAGCTGGGGAAACCAGAGCTGTGTTATTTCTCTCTCCCCTAGACAAAATCCAGCAGCTCAGTGGAAGAAAATCGAGTTCCTCCTGTAATATCCTTCAGGAGCTGAGGATGGGCACCAGCTTGCTGAGGGTGGCAGAGGGACAGGGTGACAACCCGGTCAGAAGTGGAAACCCCAGAGTGGGTGATGGCTGAGCTGATTCCAGAGTCACTGAAAAAAAGGCTAAATTAGCTACAAAATACTGTCATGGCTTTAATAAACCTGGGTTTGGGCTCAGGATGTGTCAGGCCTGTGCACTCCTACAGCTCCAGTGACATCCCTCCCTCCCAGCACAATTTGGGGCAGGCAGGAACCTCAGCCACATTCCTCATGGGCACACAAAGAGGTCTCAGATTCCCTCACCAGGGATGGCAGCCAAGAAAGTGTCATGATTCCCAGTGGACAGGCATCTTCAGCTCCAATATAACACTGGGAAGGAATCTCTGGGCTTTGGGACTGCCCAGCCTGGGCACATCCCTTCTGGAGACACAAAGAACCCAACCTGGGGCAGGGGTTCTGCCTGAAGAGTGGAAACAGGACTGCCCAAAGCTCCCTCAAGAGCAGGAACAGCTCCAAGACTTGTTTGTGGGTGATGTTTGTGTTTAGGAGCATCATGGGGCACTTCACATCAGGGACTGCCACAGGGTCCTGCCTCTGACAACTCCAGCAGATTCCCTAGTCCAGGGAAAAAATCCTGCAGCCTGCTGGGAGTCAGGAATTTTCCCTGCTCCCTTTCTTCTGCTGGAGGCCCCAGGTGCACAGCTCCAGCCATTCCCCAGCCTGCATAACCCAGTGCCAAACATCCAGCTAAAAACAGGAACAAATCCCTCTTTGTGACTCTGCTGGCAACAAGCTTCTCTTGCATGCTCCTTGAAAAGGAACAAGGAAGTACTTGGAAACAAACTGTTCAAGATTATTGTGCTCTGCTGGCATTTTCAGGGCTGCTGTGGTCAGCAAGACCTCAGGGACAGCACCCCCTCCATCCCAAAAAAACGAGTGGAACAGACAGCCAGCATCTGTCCTGACAGAGTGGCTCACAAGGAAGGTCCAGAATTCCCACCCTGCACAGGCCTGGCCTCAGGTTATGCCAAAGCAGGCTGCATATAAAAACAAAAGGTTTAAAAAAATGGATGTACACTGCATATAGGAGACTCCAGAGTCCATGGATGGCCATCCTGGAGCAGCCAGGGCCAGCCCAGCTCCAGGGGCAGCGTGGCAGCTGCATTCCAGTCATACTTGGAGGAGTGGGACAGCTGAAGGTGGAAGTTGTGCCTCTTGCTCCGTGCTCCAGGAGAGGGAAGGTGGGAGGGAGCAGGACAGGCACTGCACTCCAAGCCCTTCCTCCAGGAGCAGTTTCCTCCAGGCTCAGGGCTCTGCTCACATCTCGCTGGGATAAAATCCAAGTTTGGCCAGAGACATCTCCCTGCGGAGCCGCATGACCTCCCAGTACATCAGCTCCACTGCAAAGCACAACAGGGGCAGAGAAGGGGAAAAAAACACCAAAAAGTCAGTAAGGAAGGAGTAGGAGCACAGCTCCTACTCTGCTGTGCTCCCAGCATTCCCAGAGGGGAAGGAAGCAGGACAGGCCCATCAGGTCACCCCTTACCAGCTCCACCCTGAGCAAAGCTCCCAGGAAGCTGATAAGGAAGGAAGAGATGCTCCCCTCATGCCTCTCTTTTGTCATTTATCTGCTTCTCCAAGACACTCCCAGCCAACCCCACTCCTGTCACTCCAAACAGCTCCTCCCAATTCCTCCCAGTTGCCCCCACAGAAAGCATCCCCCTGGAGCCAGCTCTTACCATCCTGCCTCACCAGGCCTTGCTGGATATAGCGGATGTAGGTGAAGAAGTTGCACACTGCTGTGATCTGGGTGACAGAGAGAGAAGAGGGGAAAAAACAAAGGAACAAAGATTTGAGACATTACTTTGGTGTAAGTGATGAAAATGACTCAAACTCGTGCACAGAAAACAAATTTTGTGATATCAGCTCAGGAAAGAATTGACTTGTAAAATCCTCCTCAGAACAAGAGCCCCAAGAGCAACATTAACAAATGATCCACCTTCTCCCTCCCCTCCACAGAAAGGACAGTTTGTTCCCATAGCCAGGCACAGATCTGGACTGGAACAGTAACAGCCTCCAAAGAGCAGAAAATCATTGTGTTTTACAAAGGGGAATTAAATAATAACAATAGAGCCAAACAATCAAAGCTCTGTACTGAATGAAATCATGCCAAGTGAACACACTGAAGGTTATCTGTAAGCAGAAGGAAGAGCTGGATCTGCCCCCTAACCACCAACTAAGAGCCACCTCAACCTCAGGAACAACCTCAATCCCATAGTTTTTCCTCAATTCCAGAGCTGACCCTCAGGAACTCACCCACTGCAGGGCATGGAATGATGTTGGAAGGTCAAGGCACCCTAAGAAGGACTTACCCTGGCCCTGCAGGAAGGGGAAATGTAGTAGTAATTCCCAGAATCCCCCAGCATGATCCGGTGCTTGCAGGTCCTGGGGAGGCCGCTCAGAGCACACTTCCTGCACGAAAAGGGAACAGCACTTCAGCAATCCAGTGGCACAGCACAGATCCAGCAATTCAGCCACCTGGAGAGATGGAAGTGAGAGATCAGAAGCCACCCCTGTGTCAGGCAGTGCGAAGAAGGAAAAAAAATCCCCTTTGGCTGATATTCTTCTGCTCCTGGAAATATTCCATAAATGGCAAGTTTAGGAGATTTTAGATGAAAGCACCTTTTCCCTGACACAGAGCCCCAGAGGAAACCACAGGAAATATTAAAGAAGTGAGGCTGGAGCAGAGCCTCAATGTCCCCTGGTCTCTGCATATGTCCCCCACATTCCAGGTAGGCTCAGGTGTATCAGCTTTCCTGGTGAGATGTAAACACACTGGCTGGGCACCAGAGCTGCCCTCAAAACAGGTAAATCCAGCATTTGAGCAGGATTTGCACATACTCAAAGAACTCAAAACAAGCCAACCCCTCCTTGGGCAGACAGGAAAGGAGCTTGGCTTCCCAATTTTGAGATTTCAGAGGGTGAAAACAGCCTTTTCCATACAATAATCTGCAAGGGGTGCAGCATTCCTTTATTTTCTTCCCTTTTCTCCTGCTATTTGCAAGGCAGATGATTCCCATAATCACTTAAAGCAATAAAGGAGAATTTACAAGTGCACAGTTATCACCCTGTTCCTCAGGGACTCAGTAGGAAGAGGAACATCACTCCCAAACTGCAAAAAACCTTCTCTAGGGAGCCACAGGGGGTGACAGCAGAGGGGAGCAGATGTTTCAGAGAGCTCCTGAGCTTGTCCCTAGACTTGTTTTCCACTGCTCTCAAGGCAAACATTAGCCAAGAGTGGAAGCACGGGTTCCAAGTGTCCAGATGCAAGGAGAAGTAATCATTTACCAAATATTAACACAGCCTAAGGAGACTGAATTCCCAAAAGGTGCAGGGTGACCAAAAACTTTGTAAACAAGATACCTGTAAGGAGCCACATATTTGAGCATTGCAACATTCTGGAAAAGTGACTCTTGCTTGATTGGTACCACTTGGTGTAAAACCACAGCTATCACAATCAAACAAACCAAAATAGCCATAAAAATCAGTGTTTTGCATCTGGGGAAAAAGGGAACAAATTCCTTTTGGGTCTTTTATTGCCAATGGGCTCCTTCCCTTCCTGCCTGGGTGGAACTGAGACAGAGTTAAAGAGTTAGGTCAGCTCAGCAAAAACCTCCAAATTGTCACATGGTGCTGAGTTAGTGACTTGTTAATGCTCCAGAGACCTTTGATCACTGGCTGAACAATAAATATTTCACTTACGTTACGATTTGTGACCGGAAGCCACTGTGAAGACAAAAAATAAATTTAAAAAATCAAAAGGAAACTGATAAACACAGGATGGGTTGTTTGGGGAATAATTTGCAGGAAAAGTGGTAGGAAACCTGCATGTCCCTTCTGTCACAGGGACACCTCAGAAGGTAAGAAAGGACTTCCATTTAATATCTGAATAAAATCCCTCCTCTGTTTGGAGTATCACATCACTCCCGCTAGTGGGAGGTGGCCCCAGGCTGCCTGTCACATCACTCCATGACAGGGGACAAACCAGCAGCAAGGAGGGGACAAGGCAGGGAGACATGGTCCTTACTTGGGGCCACCACACTCTTCTGCTGCCACCTTCCCCACAGGGACAGCCTGGAAAGCCACGGGCTCGATGGTGAGGGTGTTCTGCTCCACTGCCACTCGCACCAGCTCCGACAGCTGCAGCAGAACAAGGGAGAGCAGGAATGAATTCCAGGAAGGGAACACTCCAGAGCTGCCAGCTGCTCCTGCTTCTCCACCACTCACCTCCTGCTTGGTGAAGTCCAGACAAGGTCCTACATCTTCTCGGTAAATTCTGTCCAGGAAGGAGCAGGATTTGTCCAGAGTTGGAGATTCCTTCCAGGCCTGGAACTCAGCAAATAAAATGGAGTCGACCTGCAGCAAGTGTCCAAGAGGAGCAGGAAGAGGGAGGAATACCTTGTCAGAAAGTACCTGATACTATGCAGGAAACCCATGAAACATCTGCTCTGCAGCTGGAGAGGCTCAGACATCACAGAAGTATCTGAGGGGAGCTGCCTGGCTCCAAGGATCTCTCGTGTCCCACCCAGCAGCAGTTCTGTGCCACAGTGACACAGCCACCCTGGGCTGTGTGTGCCAGAAGCCTGCAGGCACCTCTCTATCCCATTTTCCTCCAGGTGGCTTTTCCTCCTTCCAGTGGCTGCAGGAAAGCCACCACACAACCACCAAATAGACAAAGTGCACGCTCAACTCGTGGCAGGAATGATGAGGGGCAAGAGGAGACTCTGTGGGATCTGTCATTTAAATCCCAGATGGATCACTGGGCAAAGCACCAACCTGACTGACAGAGCAGCTCCTACAAGCCCAACAAAAGTTTCTGAAAGGAAAAAATAAAACTAAGCTGAGCAACACAAAGAACATGAGTGAATGCAGCTGGAAAAGTCCAGATTCCAGCACATCCCCTCGTGCCATGGAGACTGCTCACCTGGGACCAGCAACAGCTTCAGAGCCACAGGATGGAAAAAAAATGGAGAAAGAGCAAAATGAAAGGAAAAAAAATGGAGATTAGCATAAAAGGAAGCTGGAACTGAAAGGCTGGAAGCGTGAGAGGCAGGTGGGTCCCACCCATTCCCAAAGGTTGGTTACCTGCCGTGAGGAAGAGGAGAAGGAGGAAGCATCTGCTCCCAAGGCCTGCCAGCCTGGCTCATAGGTGATGTGGATAGCCTTCCCAGGGAGGATGCAAAGGAGCAGGGAGAGAAGAGCAGGGAAACCAGACTTGGAGGGCAGAGGGAAAGACAGACAGTGAAGGAAGAGGTTTAGAGAGACAGGCAAAGAGGGAGGTAAAAAACATGAGATACAGAGAAAGGCTCAAGTCCTGCCCTGCAGGAACTGAGCATGGTCCTCAAGGCACCACAGGGCCACAGGCCACATCTTTAGACTTCAGCTTGAGGTGCAGAAAGGGAACAGAAATTACCATTTTTAGGCCCAATTTAAGATCTTTCCCATAGAGCACCAATTCTCTGAATGCCAGGTTCCCTTTTATCACTTCTCCCATAAGGATTCTGAAGGACAAAAAACCATCCCATCCTTGATATATAACACTGGGAACTCTGGAGGCTGAGCCCTGAGATTTGAAACCACAGGAGATCTGCACCCTGTGGAAGTTGCCTCCATAAAGAAATGACAGATCCAAATCTTTAACAAGCCTTTGTGTTCCCTCAACAATTCTTCACAACACAGGTCCGTAGTTCCCAAAAAATCACCTATGAGACACATTCCTGCAGCACATTTTTCTTCAGTTTCATTTTTTCCTGACCAAGTGCTTCCTATTTGCTTCCCAGGACAGCTGTGTCCACATCTGGATAGTGGAACCAGCTTCTGCTCAGCAGCTCTCCACATCTGCTCACAGCACTGGCACCCCCTGGATCTGCCCCTCAGTGACGCCTCAACTGCTTCCTGTCCCGACAAAGAGGAAACCCCCACAAAAGGAAGCCCTCCAGTGGCTGCCTCAGCACAAATTTAGGGAACAGGGCACAAACAGCTGCTCAGTGAGACCACAGAGCTCTGTGAGAAGCCCAGAGCTCCCAGAGCAGTGGTTCCGAGGTCAACGCAGGTGATGTCCCCGACCCACCTTTCTGCATTCCGGGCTGACAGGCTCTGGAGCCACATTCTGGCTGGCAGATGTCACCATGGCACTGCTGGTGCTCTTGTTCCACCTGTGGCCCTTCCTGAAGCCAGCTCTGGATGCTCAGGATGTCCCTGACCCACCCTCTCTGCACTCCTGGCTGGATGTCCCACACCCACCCTCTCTGCACTCCTGGCTGGATGTCCCACACCCACCTCTCTGCACTCCCGGCTGGATGTCCCACACCCACCTCTCTGCACTCCTGGCTGGATGTCCCACACCCACCTCTCTGCACTCCTGGCTGGATGTCCCACACCCACCCTCTCTGCACTCCTGGCTGGATGTCCCACACCCACCTCTCTGCACTCCTGGCTGGATGTCCCACACCCACCTCTCTGCACTCCTGGCTGGATGTCCCACACCCACCTCTCTGCACTCCTGCTGGATGTCCCACACCCACCTCTCTGCACTCGCGGCTGACAGGCTCTGGAGCCACGTTCTGGCTGGCAGCTGACACCATGGCACTGCTGGTGCTTTTGTTCCTCCCATGGCCCTTCCTGAAGCCACCTTTGGAAGGGCTCTGCAGCTGAGGGTGCAGCTCCCGGTTCGGGGAGGACGGTGTGGATGTGATCACCAGCGTCTTCAGGGCTGTCACCTCTGCCTGCAGCATGTCAATCTGGGGACACAAGCAAGAGTCACCCTCGGCACCTGCTGGACTCCAGTTTGCTGCATCCCATCAAATATTGAAGCCACAGGGAAGCAGCTAAAAGTCCAGCCATGAAGCCTCTTCCCATCCTCCCAGTGCCACCATCATCCAGAATTTTAAACAGCAGCTGATGGGAATCTACCCCTTCTGTCGCAGGCTCTTTTCAGAACTAATGATTCCAAAGAAATGTCTCTCTCCTCAAGATGGAGCCATTTGAGCAGCCCTGTGGTGCAGCCATGTCAGGAAATTCCAACTCCCCAGGTTCCTGCTCTATCCTTCCATCCCAGGGCTGTAACAATTGAACTCATTATTTCTCTGTGGATCCATTTCCCTAGAGAGAGCAGGATCAGCAGGAAACTGCAATGCAAGAATGTCTGTGAGGCCTTTTCCCACTCACTCAAGAGTCTGCCAGAAAGGGACCACAGCATCTCAGAGAGATGAAGCTGCACTTCACTCTGCTCAGCCAGCAAACAGCCCTGTGGCCGGGCTAGGCAGAGATGCCACCACACCAACCCCAAAAATGAAGTCACAGAGAGTCACTCACCTTGCCCCGGGCCTCCCTGAGCTGTTTCTCTGCTGCAGCCTGTTTGGTGTTGGCTTCTCTCACCATCTTGTGGGCTTCCTGCACCAGAGAGAGTTTTAATCCACCTGCCACACCCCAGCTCACACAGCCAACAAGGCAGGCCCCAGGTTTGCCACATCACACGTTTCAGGCAAGGGGACAGACATCCCTGCCACATCCAGGGGGTTTGTTCCTTCAGCTGTGCAGAGCCTTCCCTCAGAGTTTCCCAGAGAAGGCTCACAGTGCCAGAGCCTGGAGTGCACCCCCTTTCCAGGAGTGTAGCTGGCTAAGTTAAGGAGTTTAGCTGGCCAAGGTCATCTCTCACTGATAGGGGCTGCTGAGAAGAATGCCAGAAGCAAAGACCTGACTTTCCTTGCCCTTGGGAATTGCTTTGACATTAGAACCCCCTGTTCCACACCACAGCTGTGCCTGCCCCTATCCCAAGAGCTGTGACTCCAGCCTGACGTCAGCCTGGTTCCTGCAGTCACTGCAGCCTTGCTGGGTGATGCCTGCACCGGCTCCTGACCCTGACTGCTGCCTGTGGCTCTGATCCTGATCCACACTCATTGCTCAGTGTTGGTGAGGGCACTGCTCCTGCCTGCCTTGTTATTGCACTTTGCTCCTGCTCCCCTTTTGGAGCAGCTGGTCCCACTGCCCCAGGCATGGCTGTCACCCAGCAGGAGCTGGAGCTCGCGTGGGGGCCAAATGGTGCAAACTGGCTTGGAAGCTTTGCCCACAGGAAGAGGGGAGCAGGATGCAGCCCAGCTGGGGCCTCCCTGCAGTCTGGAAACAGCATCTGGCCAAGGCCACCAAAGGGAGGGCACAGCCCTTGGCTACATGATCTCCAAGATCACCCTGTGCTCAGGCAGCCAAAATTTTGGGAGGGAGTGCTTCCTTGGCTCTCACAGCCCTGCATCTCAAAGGTACAGATGGGCTCTGGCTTTCCTCATTATCGACACAGATCCAGACATTAGAGCTGCTGGTGAACAGGATTTTGCCAGGATACAGCTTGGCCAAGAATCCCATTACAACAAAAAACCACCAAAACAAAACCAAAAACCAGCAAGCCTTCTGGACACTCACTGGAGCAGAGTGGATGAGAACATCCAGCATGTTCCCATCCCCAGCAAGGGCTGGGATGAGCCAGGGAATCATCTCTATTGCAGAGGAGCTGCCCAGACTGCAGAGCAAGCATGGAGAAGGACAGGGAGCTATGCTTGGCTCCAGCTCCAGGCATTCCCACGTTCTGGAGCTGTAACTACCGTGCTCTTTATGCCACCCCACAGCTCCTAGAAGGGGAAGGAAATCCAGGTAAAGGCTCTACCTGCACCACTGGCCAGCTCTGCTTCTCCAAATGGGAAAGAACAACAAGGGAGAGGAGGAAATTGTGAGAGGAGAGCTGGAAGTCCAGGGAAAGCCTGTCTTAAAGGAGCTGGATGCAAGCTTATCTTAAGAAATGATGGGAAAGGAAGAGGGTGGTACCTCAAACAGGCTGGCTGTTAACTCCTCCAGCTCCTGCTCCAGCTGTTCCCGGACTTTTGACAATCTCTCACATTCTTTGTCCTTGAGCTTCAGCTCCTGTTGAGGAAATGGAGAGGGATAGGAATGCTGATGCCCTTCCCCAGCCTGTCAACCACAGCCCTTCCTCCCCACCCCAGCACCTGATCCATGACCCAAGATTCCTGTCACCACCTCCAGGAAAGTCCCCTCTGCTCCAACCTGTGCCACCTTCCCCAGGAGTTCCCCAAAACCCTGGGGCTCACCTTCTGTGCTTTGTGCAGCTCATCCCTCAGGAACTCCGAGCCCTTTTCCCGGATCTCCACCGAGGAGCTGCGCAGCCGGGACACGTTGAGCTGCTCCGTGGATTGGGGTTCATGCACACCTCCAGCATCCTGGCATCCACCCTCTGGCTCCTCCTTGTCACCTTTGGATGGCATCAGGGGCTTCCAGTGTCCCACAGCAGGTGGATTCTGGCTCTCTTCCTCCAAACTGACCTGGCTGGGGGTAACAGCACAGGGAAAATGAGCATGGGGGTGATCCAGAACCTTCCTACAACACTCACAACACATCCAGTCCTGGGCACGGGCAGTGGGAATGAGGCAGGGAGGGTGATGGGGAAGAATTTGGGCAGCAACAGCTGCACCTGTTCCTCTGCCCTGCAACCCTATGGAAGTGCTTTACCCTTTTGGCAAGATGTCCTCATTAACTCAGGATCATAACCAGGAGAACTAAGGACAGATCCCATTCTCACCTGCTGTCCAGGAAAAACACCCTGCAGATAGATTTTTAAGATTCCAGGATACACCCAGCAGACCTAAGGTCAGACTTCCCTACTGAAGTAGGGAAGCAAATAAAAAAGGCAAAAAAAGGCAATACAGCTTTCCCATTCTTAATATAAAGAGCCCAATCCCCTCTGCTGCCAACCCAGCCTTCCTCTACCCCCTGCATCTGCTCCAGAAGGAAAATATCTATTTTTAACAAATTTTTAACCTATTTTCCCACCTATGTCCCACCAAAATCCCCCACAGAGCTGTCTAAACCAATGTATTTTCCCCAAGCTGAGTCGAAGCCCTATTTTTTAGTTTCAGTAGCTAGCAAGCAGAAACACCCTAGAAAGAAGAAACCAAAAGAGTGACCCAGGACACTGCACCCCAGTGCTCAGCAGGGCTTTGTCAACTCCCAAATTAACACAGAGGCTGGAGAAGTTTTAGGAATGGAAAACATCATTTGAGTGCCTGTATGCAGGGCACTGCTGTCACTGTGGTGTTTGCATTTCTCCTCTTCCTCACTGAACTCTCCCCATGGAATCTCCCTCCATTTGAAGGCAGGGGCAATGTGTCCAAGCCCTCCCCACATGGAAGCTTTCTGCCCTGCCCAGACACAGACACTGCCCTGCTGATTAACCTGCTGCTGCTTATCTCTGGCTCACAAGCTCTGGCTGAGCTCTGGTGCCCTTCTCTTTGTGCACCTCCTCCCACACTCCTGGACACTGCTCCTCACCCACCACCTCCTCCTGCAGAGCAGCCATCACCTCTTTTTGCTCAGGCTCACTTTTTCCTCTCTCCTTTGCCCCATCTCTGTGTTCTCCTCTCCTGCATTCCGGCCAGGCCATGCTCTTTCCCCTTGCTCTGACTCCATACAGGCTCAGCTTATCTCCTCAGTCCAGAGTGTTCTATCACCTTTTCCACTCTAATTTCTCCCTTTCTGTGCCCCCCAAGCTGTCCAAGACCAACAGCTGTCCACAGCTACCTTCCAAAGAGGGAACAAAGCTGCAGGTCCCAGCTGAATCAGCTCAGGTGTCATAGGAAAGCATGTGGAAAAGCACACGTGAAGAACTCTCAGAACACTGGGAAGAATTCACACCAGAAAGGAGCAAGAAAACCAGAGCACTGAGGATAAAAATAATAAATAAAAGAAGCAGCAAGGAAAAGGGACATTTCACCAGCCTACTGATATAAATACACTTAATCTAACCCACAGGAAGGAAAAAATAATGTTGTTCCTTTATGACTCTCTAATTCTCAGCTGAAAGTTGCCTCAGGAGACAGATATTTCAGCGTATTTCCACACGCTACAGAAGAAAACTGGAGGATATGGAGGAATTAAACGGTCCCACCCACACTCTGTAATGCCAAAAACATATCCTGGAAACTCATCTACAACAGAATAGCTCATTCTTTCTCCACACCATGCAAACAGAATCCCTATGGAAGCTTTGGCTATGCTGGTTCTGCTCAGTGTCCAGGCGGGGCTCTGAAATCCTATCCCAGAGACCAAAGGACCACCAGAAACACTTCCTCTCTTGCTGACGGGTAGCTGTCTTTCCAGGAAAAATGGATCATATCCTAAGAGTCATGCATTGACACAAGAAATGCAAATCTACACACACACAAAAAAAAATTTCCCAACACCCAATAACCTTCTAAAGTTGGTTTCTGTAGAAAAAGCAAAAAAATGTGCAGGATCTGCACTTTTTCCAGCGGGCCCCACATGTTTCCTGCAGCGCTGATCCGACGGGGTTGTTTCCTGTGCAAGCAGCCTCCAGCTCTCTCCAGGTTAAACTCTTACTCCAGGTTTGGGAGCAGGGCCTGACTTTTCCATCCCCACTGGGATGGATGCCTGACCTGCGCCGCCATGGACCGGCATCAGTCCAGAGTGGCTCATCATCCCAAGTGTGCTCAGCATCATCCCTCAAATGTTTGGCAGAGCATCTGGCTGTGGTTTATTCTATTTTTATGTTATTATATTATAGCAGAACACACGTTGGTGTTTCTTGTCTTCTCCTTAGCAATGAAACGTCAAGTTCTGTATCTGGGGATGCTGCTGCCTCCGTATTCTATCTCCTTACTTGGCTTCCACACAACTTCTTCCCTGTGAGAGTGATGGAACAGATTTCCCAGAGAAGCCGTGGCTGCCCCATCCCTGGAAGTGTCCACGCCACGTTGGACAAGGCTTGGAGGAACCCGGTCTAGTGGAAGGTGTCCCTGCCCGCGGCAGGAGAAAACTTCAAGACCCCCTTCCAACACAAACCATTCCCGGACTCTACGGAGGCACACAGCCCCGGCACACGGACGCCACTCCTTCCCCGTGCAGACCCGCACCTACCCCCGCAACATCGCTGGGTCCCGCTGCTGCCGATGCTGCTCACGGCGGAGGCGCGCCCGCCACAGCCCCCATGGCCGGTGCAACCGCACCGGGAGCGGGAGCTCGGGGGAGAAGCCGGAGCCAGAAGCGGAGACGCGCCCGGAGAAGCCGCAGCCGGAGCGGGAGCCGTGCCCGGAGAAGCCGAAGCGGGAGTTGTGCCCGAAGGGACCCGACCCGGAGCCGCCACCGGATCCGTGTCCGGAGGAGCCGCAGCCGAGCCAGGAGGGATCAGACCCGGAGGCTCCGGCGGATCCGTGCCCGGAGGAGCCGCAGCCGAGCCAGGAGGGATCAGACCCGGAGGAGCCGGGCCAGGAGGGATCAGACCCGGAGGCTCCGGCGGATCCGCGCCCGGAGGAGCCGGGCCAGGAGGGATCAGACCCGGAGGCCCCGGCGGATCCGCGCCCGGAGGAGCCAGAACGGGACCGGTTCCCGGAGGCTCCGGAGCCGATCCCGGGCAGCCGCGGCCCCGCCGCCCACGTGATGCGGCGCGGCTGCGCCCTGAGCGCCGCCGGCCCGGGGGGTCCCTGCGGGCACGGGCGGGACGGGCTGAGCTGGCAGCCAGCGGCGTTTGTCACCCGTGGACTCACCGCGGGGCAGGGAGGACGTGCAAGGAAATGTCCGACAACCGTCCCTCCGCTCCGCTCTTCGTGCCCGGCTCGGAATCGCTGCTGGCTTCCTCCGCCTCCTTCCCGACAGCGGGCTGGGGAATGGGGGCTGCTGTCTGTGCTGCTCCTTCTTCCTCAAGAGGAGGATGCCTCACACTCCGCCCCTGCTCCAGCGTGGGGTTCCTCCCACGTGAGAAGTCCTCCTTCTCCAAGGAGCTCTTCATGCACTGCCCTAGCGTGGGTCCCTTCCACAGGGTCAGGAATAGGCAGCTCCAGCGCGGGCTCCTCTCTCTCCACATGTCCTGCCAGGACCCTGCTCCAGCACAGGCTCCCTGTGGGGCTACAGCCTCCTTCGGGCATGCCTGCGCTCCCTTGTGGGCTTCTCCATAGGCTGCCGGTGGACCTCTCCTTCCCTGTAGCCCCCCGCTACCAAAACAGTGCCACACAAAGCCAATATAGAGAGAAAACCTGGGATGTAAACGCAGGAAGGTGGAAGGATGGGGGAAATCTGGCCGGGGGGGAAATCGGCTGCTGGTTGTCCAGGGTTTTTATACTTCAACGGGAGCACTGGGCTCAGAATCCAACGGGCAAACCACTTCTGCTGTCACCCCTGTTCCACAGTGGATCCCATTGCCACCTGTGGATTGACAGCACCGGAATTTTGAACCAAAACCTGCTGCTGCCCTCAGAGGACATTTCCCATCACATCCTACCTTGCCGTTGCCCTGGGCTTCCCTCCAGGCAGCCGTACTCCTTTGGAGCCTTCACACACAGCAACAGCCCCCTCCCTGCTCTCAGCTTGTCCATCCTCTGCCTCTGGGACAGACCCAACACCGGAGGCAGGAGAGTCAGACATGGTGATCCTGGTGTCCACTGCAGGATTTTGCTGTGGATACCGCACAGAGAGCAGTCCTCTGTCCCAGCATCTCCTGGGTGTCTGTGTCACCTCCAGCCCTGCCCTGCCTCATGGCCGGGATCCGTGGGGACAGCACAGGCCAAGCCCATGCTCTGAAGTCTGGGAACGGAGTGTCCGGGATGTTTGTGTCTCTGGCTGCAACCTTTGCTATCTTCAGAGAACTTTTGGGAGGAGGGGAAAGATCTTCAGCTCTGCAAAGCACACCAGATGTAATTAGTCTTTGTAATTATTAACTCCCAAGGCTTGGCCAGCAGCAACAGAGGGTCCTCGGATTAGAAAGGTAGAAGTGCTTCCAGGAACCAACAAAGGCAGGAAGGATGAGAGCTGATAGTGCTGACAGGAAGCTTTGAGAGGGATGTGCTGAATCCCAGCCACTTGAAAAAGTAACTTGTCATAAGGGGGAGAGTAGCATGTGCTCCCTTCTTCTTCCCAGAAGAGAAGCAGGTAAGGAAAAAGGGAAAAGTGGAAACAAAAGGAAGGGAAATGACAGGGGAGGAAAGGGGAAGAAAAAGAAAAAGCCAGACAGATGCTGGGAAGGGAAGGAAGAACAGGCATTACCTTTGAGTTTGGAAAGCAAAATCTGACTTGCTGATACCCCTTACCCAGCAAACTCAAACCAGATGGTATTGCCATGGAAAGGAGAACAAATGGCCTGAAACTCCAGGCTCCATCCAGCCCCTCCTGGCTGGCTCCTTGGCTGTGCCACATGTTTGCTCAGCTGGCTGCAAGGGCTGCAGCAAGGCTCCTCTGGAGTCTCTGATTTCCAGCACCAGCATGTTTGATCCTCCCTTTGGCACCTAATCCCCACCACAATTCCTAAGGCAAGAGACAAGGGACCTCACTAAGGACCCTTCCCTCATTTTCATGCTGTATGCACTGAACTGTGCAATATGAGGCAAAGTGAGAGACTTGTCACCTTGCAAGCCCCTAAAAACAAAATGCAAAGGGTCAGATGGAACTTGGCACCGGGACAGGCACCCTCAGCTCTCAGGGCAGCAAGAATTAGTGAGGAATTCTGCAGCATGAGGGGAACAAGCCTGGGGGTCCTCACAAAAGCACTGCAGGGTCACTGCATCCTCTTCAAACATTTCTGGCCAGTCAAACCTCTGAGTAAATCCTGTCCATGAAAAACAGCATCTCCCTAGACACTTCCCAGTTCATTTTTTTAAAAAATTACATCAGATTTCAAGGAAGAATGTAGTTTGCAGGAGACACCTCTGATGCCAGCTGCCTCTGTGTCTATCCCAGCACTGAAATTGGAGAAGGAAAAGGGATTTCACCAAGCTTTGGGATCCGCTGTCCCTAAAAGCACTTACTGTTCTCTGGGAGAGAGCAAGGAGGGCACTGTGCCTTTCCCAGCCAGCTGCTGCTAACTCAGCACTGAGAGAGGCCCTTTGGCATTCCCAAAGCAGGGATTCAATTCCCACCAAGCAATTCAATCTCTACATCTTCAGCATGGAGAAAACAAGGATGATTCCAGGGCTCTGAGGCTGAGGATGGATGTCAGCACCTCTTTGCCTTATGCTCTGCTGAGCAAGGCAGGCTTTCAGACCATGCTCCTCCTCAGGTTCTGAGGCCACAAGAGATGTGGAAAGAGATCCAAGCAGCTCTGCCACGCTGTTAGTCCCTCAGTTATTTACTTTAATATTAAATTCCACACATTTTTCCTACTGTCCCTGGGGCAGCTGTGGAGCACACGAGCTGCCAGCAGAGCTGCTCTCAGAGGAGGGCAGCAGAGGCCCCCAGATGCCAGCACATCCCTCCACAAACAGCATGACACTCAGGGGGTTGTTGTTCCACATCCCCAGGAGCAGCCAAACTGCTCCCAACAGCTGCAGCAAATGTCTCACCTGAAGCATTTTGGTCTCCCTGCTGTGTGTGGGGATGAGGGTTCAGGCACTAAGACCCTCGAGATCTATCTCAGCTTGCCTGTTCAGCAATTCCAGCCCTGGAAGTGGATGGACTACAATCCCTTCAGAGAAGGTCCCCCTGCTGTCATGTCCCTTCACAGAGCACTGATCCCACGTTTTAAACCATGCTCTCCCTGCCACTGGCAGCAATTCCCAGACTGCACCAGAAATCCCACATCAGGCAGATGCCAGGCAGCACCTGCTCCAGAGGAGCAGTGAGGTAACCCACTCCCCTGGTCAAGGACCAGTCACAGAAGGGAGAAAACTACAGCTGGGACAAAATGATCCCAACTACTGATGTTAAATGTCAAAGACAAAGCACAAGAGAAAGTTGGTTATTACAGGAGCCTGGGTCTCCAGCTGCTCTTACCTGCAAGGATCAGAGCTGTGCTCCCTCTCCAGTGTCCCACAGCTGCCTAAACGATGGAAGACCAGTTAATTAAGAGAAGATTTTGATTCAGAGTCTTATGGAAGGGGAATGTCCTTAAGACCTGAGCAGAAGCACTGAGGAGGTGGTAGAAAGGAAGGACAGTCAAATTGGGAAGGAGCAGAAAAGGGACTAAGAACCCTGGGAAGAAAGAGGGAAGGAGTTCCCTGGCTTGGTGGAAGTTTGAAGGCAAGGCAAGGACCAGTGTTTCCCAGGATGTCATGCAAGGAAGCACAGTGACAGCTCTCAAGCACTGCTGGAAAAGCAAGAGCAAAAGAAAGCAAACACATGGAAAGAGTCTCAGAAAACCAGTGGCAGAGTGGAAATCCCCATCATCCAAACCACAGCCAGAAGAGGTGGCAAACTCATCCAGGGACAGCACGGGATGACAGGGAAACATCGTGAGAGCCAGGCAGAGCATGGACCAGGTGTTTCACTGACCTAGGGAAGAGAGGGCAGCCCCCAAGAGCTCCATGTTTTACAGCCTTGGTGGAAAATTCCAGCCCTGAATAATCTCCTGGGGTTCCTGTAAGATTGTGACACGGAGAGAGGGACCAAACAGGAAAGAATTAGAGGAAAAATGCCTCTCTTCTGGCAGCCACCATGGCTGTGCCAGGAGTTAGCAGCAGTGGAGCAGCCAGCCCTGCCTCCCCCTCCTCCGGCCGCCTCTATAAACACGCAGGGCTTACTCAGAAGATTAGGAGGGAACAGGGCAAAAGACAACAGAGTCTCTTTTGTAATGAGAAGGGATTACGGCATCAAGTGACCGGCTGCAGCTCCCAAGTGGGTCTCAGGCTCCTTAGCACACCGTGTGGGGCAGGTCCAATCCCCCTATGAGCCAAGGGGGCACGAGGATGCAGGCGGTGGCCCGGGCCACAAAGGACCCAGCGGGGACACGTGCAGGACCAAAGCTCCCCAGCCTCCAGCACGGCTCAGGAGCCCATGACTGTGAGTATCTGGTCCTCCTAACAACAGCAGGAGGATCACTCTTTCCTGCAGAGATCCATCTTCCTGCTTATCCGTGACCTCCTCTGGCTCCATCCCTCTGCTCTGTCTGCTCGTTGTCCGTCTCTGCAATACCTGCTAGGATCTGTTTGTGGTGGGTGATGCACCTGATGTCCCAGAATCTTGCTTGCTGTGGGCTCCCACAACTGAATTCCAGGTCAGTCAACTTCCAGGTGTGTTGGTTAGTCCAGAGAGATGAGCAGGGGATGCAGGCAGTGGCAGGCAGCAGCTCCCTGGGTGGGCTCTTCCAGCCCATCCTGACTCCGGTGTGCCAGTGCACCACCTCCCATGGACCTCAGCCACTAACGGAACGTGCCAGCTGCCCAGTGACATCCCAGGGCAGCCCAGCACAGGCTGGCAGGTGGGCAGGGAGGTGCCTTACCCATCCAAGGCTGGAGGGAAAAGCACTGGGAAAAGCCCCATAAACCACACAGGAGCAGAACAGAGTAGAGGTGGGTGACATCCATTATTTACATGGCCAAGAGCTGGAGTTTTCCTTCTTTGGTAAAAAAGGGAATCTGAATTTGAATTACGCAACGAAGAATCTCCCTGAGTGCTTTCGAGCCCTAAAGCCCAGAGAAGAGATGCAGCTTTGTGTAAGGGGCCCCAAAAATACATGGGGTTTTGGGCATGCTTTTCTCTTCTGGGCAGCCTGTGGGTTCAACTTCTGGGGCAGTTATAACCTACTGTTCCAAGTCCTATACCCAGAAATCCATATGGAATGGACACGAGGATTGACTGAAAAGGGCATTTGTGCAGCTGGGGACAAGGACAGTTCTGCTCCTCTGTATCACCCTTAAGAGAGGACTCAGGGACCTGAGTCACAACAGGGAAACCCAAAGGAGGAGTAGCACCAAAAAGCCAAACTCAGGAAAAAGATGTTGCTTGGCTGAAATAGCCAAAAATCCAGACTTTGCTGGTTTTCTTCACAGCTGCAGCTCACTGGGACCTGAGTTGTCCCCACCTAAATGTAAATCTTTCACTGGGATGCTTAAATGAGAAACAAATGAGGAATGTAGGCCCAAACTCACCTGCCTGCAGCTGCTTCAGGGTGTGACCTGTCCCTTGAAGTGCTTCTTCATCCCCATAATTCAGGGAAGAGCCCAAGGCCCCACAATCATTAACATTATTACCTCTGTTAAATAGCAATGCCTGGTGACATATTAGGATTCAGAAATACCAATAGTTCACACTGGATAATTATTTCTAACCCAAGAAATCATTCACCAATCTGCCTGGCATGGATAACACTGGTGTCTTGTTGTTTGTTGGGGTGTTTTTAAAATAAATTCAGGTTTATGCAACTATGAGCCTGACTATCACTTGATTATAAAGAATTATTTATGCAAGTTAGACTAGAAGTGAAATGGGGATGCTGCATGTCTGGGGAGCACTTCAGGAGCCTGAATGCCTATTTTTCAGCCACTGTGATTTATTATGCAACATATGGCTGAAGGAGAGGGGAGGTGGAGCTGCTGGAATTTGGGCCCTATGAGCCTGGCTGAACTCCATCCCACAGATCTCCAACAGGGAAGGCTGCTCTGCCTACATGACTAGGTCCAGCAGAGTGCAGATAGCTCTCCTTGCTGGGATACCTTCATCTGGATCAGTCCCAAGAAATTTTTCTGGGGTTTTTCCTTTCCTTTGGGTTGGGGTTTTTTTTTTCAGGAAGATGCCTACCAGCAAGTAGGTTTACAGAAACATATTTGAAACAAAAACTATATTAAGAAAATTACTGGGCTAAGCATAAACTTTGCAGTTTGTGACCCTGAAATTAATCTTACCACAAGTGTTCTGTGGAAGGGGGTGGCACATGAGCTTTGGCCTCTTCAGCCAACCAGCCCCACTTGAATGCTGAAAAAACTCAAACACTAAAAACAAAGGGATGCACCAGAAAATACATCCTTGGTCACTATAACCAGCTCAAGGACAGAGAAAAGTTGGCAAACCCATCAAATTAATTGCCTGCTGTCAATTTCCTCCTGGTTTTCTGTGCTGCTGCCTACATCTTACCCAGCTTTTGCTCTCAGCTCATTCTGTTTTCTCCTTCCTTTCCATCTTGCTTGGTGGGAAATGTGGGATGTCCCTGTGTCTCCTCCTGCTCAAGCTCCAAGCCCTGCTTGTCGTGTGCCTGCACAGGAGCTGTGATGACAGTGACCTACACCAACCGCGTGGCTGATGCCCGCCTGGGCACCTTCTCCCAGCTCCTGCTCCAATGGAAGGGCAGCATCTACAAACTGCTCTACTCAGAGTTCCTCATCTTCATCTCGCTCTACTTCACCATCAGCCTTGTCTACAGGTGAGCAACTTCACGCCCACAGCTTGGCCTGGGGCAGGACATGGGAGAAACACAGGCTTGGGGCAGGGATTCTGCTGGGCAGGCACTTGCCAGACTCTGCTCACAGGAGGGAAGGGGAGGGGGGAAAGGAGAGGGAGAGCTGCTTCTGTTTGTCCCTTTTAGGCTGATCCTGAGCGAGAGCCAAAGGCTGATGTTTGAGAAGCTGGCGCTGTACTGCAACAGCTACGCCGAGCTAATCCCCGTGTCCTTCGTGCTGGGTAAGGAGCTGACTGGAGTCCAGCAGGGAGGGGAATGGGACAGCATTTCTTCTCCTTGGTTCGGCAGAGCAGGTCCCTCCCTCTGCCTTTGTAAAACTCCTCAAGTGGGAGGAGTGTCCCATATCTGTGAGTGTTCCCCAGCACAGGAGGACAAGCTCCAAGTGGCACCAGATATGCCCAGGGAATCTGTGGCTGCCTCACCCCTGGAAGTTTTCAAGGCCACACTGGGTGGAGCTCTGAGCAACCTAGTCCGGTGGAAGATGTCCCTGTCCAGAGTAGGGGGTTGGAATGAGATCTTTAAGGTTGCTTCATAGAATCAGAACAGTTTAGATTGGAAGGGAAATATAAAATCCAGCCTCCTTTGAGCATGGAGGACTGAATTCCCCTCTAGACATTGCTGCACCCCTCCCTGTGTGAGCAAAAGAAGAGATCAGACAGAGGGAGGAAGAAGCCCTTTTCAGATGCCTGACTCTCTCAGCTCCTCTCTAGGTTTCTATGTGGCCCTGGTGGTGTCCCGCTGGTGGGCCCAGTATGAGAGCATCCCATGGCCAGACCGGATCATGAACCTGGTGTCCTGCAATGTGGATGGGGAGGACGAGTACGGGAGGCTCCTGCGCCGCACCCTGATGCGCTACAGCAACCTGGTCAGCGTGCTGATCCTGCGCTCCGTCAGCACCGCCGTCTACAAGCGCTTCCCCAGCATGGAGCACGTCGTGAGGGCAGGTCAGCACTGCTCCTTGCTGCTCCTCCAGGGGCAGGGGGCCCTGGGAAAGCTTCTGTGGAAATGGGGTGGTGTTGTTTCCTCAGGTGGGAATTCGAGTTCCAAGTCTCCAAGCTTAACTGCAGGGCACACTGCATCTTCTGGGAAATGCTCCTCGAGGTGCAGCCGAGTTCCCAGTCCAGCCACATTGTCTGGATGCCCTTGGCAATCCACAGAGATGTGATATAGTTAAGCCTCCTAGAAAGAAAAGGCACTTCAGGGACACAAATTATCCCATTCTCAACAAGTATCAATGGACACCAGGCAGCTGCACCTCCAGCAGTGCTTTATCTCCCTGATGGGCTCTTATCTGATGTGCTGCAGACATCCAAAGTGAAATCCCATAATCTCACCTCCATGACTCAATGTTTTAACAGGGAGACTTGTCCTTCTGCATGTCTCCCCAAATTCTGAGTCTTTAATGGGATTTTTAGGGAGAGCCAAGGCATCCACCTGAGATTCAGATGTTTTCATTCCAGACCAGATCAGTTCCTTCTGCCCTCTATGTCCATCCCTCTCCCAGCTGCTCTTTCCCATTCAGGCCTCATGACACCAGAAGAGCACAAGAAGTTTGAGAGCTTGAATTCCCCCCACAACAAGTTCTGGATTCCGTGTGTGTGGTTCTCCAACCTGGCTGTGAAGGCGAGGAATGATGGGAGGATCCGGGACAGTGTGCTGCTCCAAGGCATCCTGAATGTGAGTGACAGAGGGGACAGGCAGGGCTTTGAGATATTGGAGAACAGGGGGCACCTGTGAAACAAGTCCTTGACACATTCCAGAACAGCCAATGCCAGTGGAGGTTTCTAGGATCCAGATGGAAAGCCACAAGGAAGAATATATCTGAAGTCTAGGGGAAGTCAAAAACATCCTCAACAACTGAGGTCCTGTAGAAAACATTGCTACTAAAAACTCTTAGATAGTTTTGGGCAACAGGCCATGCTCCATGGGCAAGACCTGGCAACAATCCCTGCCCAGCTGCACAGAAAAAGGCTCTGGAGCAGCTCATCCTTCTTGGTATTCATGTGCAGAAAAAGTCACGTGGTTTCTGCTGCCTGGAGCAGGATTCATCTCCCCTGAGAGAGAGAAACCTCCCTCTGGGATATTTATCTATAGACCGGAGAGAGAAATGGATGCTCCTGAGGGCATTCTTGGCCTCACCTGTTGGCTGCTCATTTTGGGAGGAGAAACTCTGCTGTGAAGTGAGCTAGGAGGGATCTTGAGCTTAGGGGGAGACACCCAGGCAGCAGGGAATTCCTCCAAGGATGAGACTGAGCCCCCCTTCCAGAGAAGGTATAAGCAGAAAGGAAAGGGCTGGAGCAATGGAGGACAGGGGTGCTGGAGAGGCTCTGCAAGGAGATGGGAAGTTATCCTGACATGCCATTCCCTTTTTCCTGCTGCAGGAGCTCAACACCTTGCGCAGCCAGTGTGGGAAACTTTACGGATATGACTGGATCAGCATCCCCCTGGTCTACACCCAGGTGAGAAGGGAATCCCCACACCCACTGCTCCACCACTGCCCGTGCACATACACACTTACACCCACACCCAGAATGGTTTGGGTTGGAAGGGACCGCAAAGCTCATCCAAGGACACCTTCCACCACCCCAGGTTGCTCCAAGCCCCGTCCAACCTGGCCTTGGGCGCTTCCAGGGCTGGGGAGGCCACAGCTTTTCTGGAAAACCTACGCCAGGGACTCACACCTTCTTAGTAAGGAATTGTTCCTCATATCTAATCTAAACATGCCCTCTTATCAGTTTAAAACCATTGTTCCTTGCGCTGTCACTATCCACCTGTGTAAAAAGTCCCTCTCCTTCCTTTCCATAAGCTCCTTTAAGGTACTGGAAAGGCCACAGCCTCCCCAAAACCTCATTTGCAGGCTGAACAGGCCCAGCTCTCTCAGCCTATCTTTGTAGAAGTGCTTCATACCTGACCCACCCATGAAAAATGCAGGTTATTCTTGAATCCCTCACCCCCACACATCATCTCTCTTCCATTGGTCCCTCAGCACACACCCAGCCCAGCCTAACTCAGACACATCCACCTCTCCAGAAATAACCTCTATCCAGGGCTAACAAACCCCCATGGAAAACAGAAACACACAGACACAGTCCCTGCACCACCTTGCAGGGATCACATCCCGGGCAAGATCCCAGGAGGTTGTGCCAGGCATGTACTCAGCTGTTTATCAGCCCAGGCAGACACTTTGGCACCACCTTGCTCCTTTGTCTCCTTGCTCAGATAACAGGGATGCCCTTCACCATGAAACATGAGCTGTTGCTGCTGCTCTGGCACTGCCAGAGGTTAATGGGGAACATGCAAAGTGTATTCCTGTTTTGAACCCACCATTTATTTCAAGGGACCACGTGAGAGTCTTGGTTACTTTTAACTTGAAAAGGGGAAGTTTCCAGTCCTGTGGTGACATGGAAAGCACAAAGCTCAGCATTGCCTGAAATCTAGGCAGGCAAATATTAATAAAAGCTCAGCATGAGGAGAAGGAAGGAAGGAGCAAATAGCAATGCCAGGATTCCCTTCCTGGAAGGGAAGCAGCCTGCCAGCACGGACTGAGCCATGAGACAGCTTCCAGCCCACTCAGGATGTCACATGCTTGCTGCTGCCTCTGACACCTGCACAGATACCAGTCCAGGGACAGCACACAGGGTAGGTAAAAGCTGCTGGGAAAAGGGAATGTCTGTAGCTTTCTGTAGGGAAATGAATCCTCCTCCAAAAAGCCTGTCAGAACTGAATCCAAGGCTTCCCAGAGGCTACAGAGCTTGGCCTTGGAGCTGTGTGGGGTGGAACTGAAGGGAGATGCTGGGAACTCATGCTGCCCTGGTGTGTCCCTTGGCGTCCTTCCCAGGTGGTGACCGTGGCTGTTTACAGCTTCTTCCTGGCCTGTCTGATTGGGAGACAGTTCCTGGATCCAGAGAAAGCATATCCTGGCCATGAACTGGATCTCTTTGTGCCCGTCTTTACATTTTTACAATTCTTCTTCTATGCTGGCTGGTTAAAGGTAAGTCCCAGAACGCATGGCTGGAGCTGGAATCTGACCCAGCCAAGGGTTTTTCCCAGTGTGAGCTCACCAGGAACCCTGCTGTGTTCTTTGATCTATGGGCAATAACAGGAAGCCAAGAGGGGCTGAGGAAGTGCCAGGACTTTCTAATTTTCCAGCTGTCTCATTCTGGACACCAGCTGCACTTTTCCTAGGCTTTGGTCCTGACTAGAGGGGAAAAAAGGAGCTCCTTAAGTTGCAGGAGGGTTGTGTGAGCAGGGGGAAGTTATTACAAATTCTAATGTCTCCCAGCCCCCAGAATGCTTCCACTTTTAACCCACTCCCTTTTGGGAAGAAAAACATGGCTTGGAATTCAAGGGACATCACACCTGACTTCTCCCTGCAGGGAAAGGGGCAGGGATGACAATGGTGACCTTTGCTGTGTGCTCTCCATATGCAGGTGGCTGAGCAGCTCATCAACCCTTTTGGGGAGGACGATGATGACTTTGAAGCCAACTGGCTCATTGACAGGAACCTGCAGGTAAAGGGAAAATTTGCCAGTTGAGCCTCACCTGAAGAGGAACATCAAGGCAGGACAGTGACCAAGTTCTCCTGCAACACCTCTGCCTCCAATGGGAGATCCTTCCAATCCACAGCAGGGAATTTGGGGCTTCTGGCATGTCTTTGTACACAGAGGCTGCCTGCAGCTTCAGTCCATGCTCTGGCACATGAGATAGATCAAAGCTGCTTGTTTCAGGCCTCAGCTGCCTTTGAATGACACATCATTCCTGCCCCTCCTTGCTTTCCTACCCTGAGTCCATCTGAAACTGCCTCCTCTGCTTTCTGCCATGCAATAACTATGTACCTCCCCACCCTTCTGTCCTAGTGAGTCTGTTGCTTTCTTGTTTCCTTCAGCACCATTCTCCTTCCAATTAATCAAATCTCAGTGTGAGAAACAACCAAAATGACAGGAAACCACAGCAACCCCAGCCACTTGCCTGGTTTCCGTGCCGCACCGCTTCCTCCAGCTCCATGTTCCTTTGTCCCTTGGTAAGAGGCACACAAAATGCTCCTCACTCACCCCGTGTGACATTCCTGCTGTCCCCCGCAGGTCTCCCTCATGGCAGTGGATGAGATGCACCAGGATTTACCCATTCTGGAGAAGGACCTGTACTGGAACGAGCCTGACCCCCAGCCACCCTACACTGCTGCCACCGCTGAGTACAAGCGCCCGTCCTTCCTGGGCTCCACTTTTGACATCAGGTGAGTGCAGGGACAAAGCGTCACAACACCTGGATCAAGTCTGTAGGACATTACACTTGAGGAGCTTTTAGGTTCACCCACAACAGCCAACATTCTCAGTGGGAAAGGATAAATCTAACCTCTTTTCCTCACTCACCTGTATGATGAGCATCCCTGTTTTGATGGGGCTAGTGGCAATACAGAGAGAGGCTTGCCACTGGCAGCTGCATTCTCAGTGCTCCAGCCTCTCCAGGAGATCCCCCCTCCCCTCTGTGGCTCCTTAACAGTCCACTTTGCTTTCTCAGCATGCAGAAAGAAGAGATGGAGTTCCAGCCCCTGGAGCAGATTAAAGAGAACGAGGAGGCCAACCACTCCACTCCCTTGCTGGGACACCTCGGCCGCCTCCTGGGTGTCCAGTCCCCAAACTTCTCCAGGTCCTCTTCCCGGATGAACCTGCTGCGCCGGCGAGGAGATCCTGCGTCGCCCTTCTCCCATTATACCTACCAGGACATGGGGAAGGCTGGAAGCCCTTGTGGCATCAATCAGCCAAGGGGAGACTCCCAGGAGCAGTGGGACAGTGAAGAGGGAAAGCTAAGGGAGTTTGATGCTTTCATGTCTACCCCCTTTTACGAGAGGCCTGGGTTCTACAGCGCTCCACAGACACCCATCAGCTCCATCCCCATGATTTTCCCTTCCCGGCGCCCAGGGCGCAAGAAGCCACCGGCGCTCTCCAGCATTGCCGCGTGCTCCACTTCCCTTCGGGATGTCATTGTCAATGCCTCCCCTTCCAGGGCCAGTGATGTGGACAAGAGTCAGAGCTCCCTGGGCTCTGCTGCAAAGGAAACCTTTGTTTGGCCAACAGAGCGGAGTAAAGGCCCTGACTCTGTGGCTGTGACAGTAGAAGAAGGAAAGAGCAGCTCCAGGGAAGCCGCCACCACGGGAAGTCCAGGAGCTCAGTCCACAGCATGCAACAGCCCCAAATTCCCCTTCCTGCCAGAGCCCCCTGAGCATGAGAAGCACGGCAGCTTCAAAAGCCTGAAGAGCTCCAAAGCCTCACGCCCACCCTGGCTAAACCTGGAGAGCACAGCCTCAGCCACTCCCAATTCGGAGCATTCCAGTGCCTTTCACACCCCCAGCAACAAAACCCCTGGAGGCAGCACCTCCCTCTGCTTCTCCTTCACTCCCGTCACCTCTCCAGCGCTGGAAAGGTCCCACAAGGGCAACCTGGGCCCTGAGGCTCGCAGCCTGAGTTTGGAAGACGCAGCCAGTGCTCCAGAGCAGCACCCAGAGGTTTCCAGGAACATGAGAGACACTGGGAATGGAAACACCAACCCTCCAGCACCCCAAGAACCCAGGAGAGCAGAGAGTCCATCCCCCAATGACTCTGGAATCTCCCTAGCTGAGGGTGACTATGTGGGGCTGATGGAGGTGATCCTGGAGGCCAGTGAAAGCCCAGGGGAGGAGCAGATGGACCAGTACAGCTAAAGGGGAATCCATGGATCCATGGGATACCTGCCTAATCCTGGCACTCACCCAACACAGAGGTGCTGGACATGCAGCTGGAGCTCAGCCTGGGCTGAAACCAGCACTAAGGACACGCTGCTCCTGGCCTCAGCTACAGCAGCAGGCACAACTCCTGTTGCAAGAACAAAAGCACCAAAAAACCCAACCTGTAGCAAAAGAACAAGACTAAATATTGTGCTAAATATTGCAGGTGCCAGCCTGACCAGCCAGCTGTACCCCAGAACAGGAACACAGTTAACGTGGCTACTTCTCTCCTCACAGCAAGAATGAGAGCTTGAGTCCTTTCTCAGGCAGGACTTGCACTCCTAACAAGATAGTCCAGGGAAAAGTAAGGGACTGAATAAAGTCCCATCACTTGTGATGCAGACCCACAGTGCTTCGTCCAGTCCTGTCTGGCAAGTATTTTCCAGTACTGGGATAAGGCAAGGTAAGGCCTTGCCAGCACAGGCAGCTGCAGCATCTGCCCAGCACATTGCTTCCTTCTGAAGTTCCACATCTCCCACCAGGAATTTGACAGTGCTCAGAGAAAGCTGGATGGCAGCAGACAACACTCAGCTGATATTTACTGCCCACTCTCAGAAAATAAAAAGTGAGGCTGAAGCCCAGGACCTTGGTTTCATTTCCTCATTTTAGTTCCCTGCAAGGAATTAAAAGAAACCACAGAGATTTTCCCACTTCTGCCTTCAGCAGCAGCTGCAAATCCCCCATGTCGCACAACAAATTTACCTCCCACTGCCTTCACTACAGCTGCCTACTCTCCCTCCAAACTAAACAGGAAAAGCCAGCTGGAACCAAGTCACTTTATTGGCTGGAGGGCAGTACATAAAACACGAACAGAACAGGGGATATTTGGTACAGAGTATGGAACTGTTTAGCTAAGTAACTGAAGCTGCATGCATGGCTGGACAGTAAGTAGGAGTCCCACTGAAACCCAGAGCATGGTCCTGGCAGGGCTTCAGCTGTGGCACTCCCCGAGGGTGTGCTTGTCGAAGAGATACTCTGCCATGCCGTATTTGGGGGCCCCCATCTTCCGCAGGTTGGTCACGTGGTCACCCAGCTCCTTGATGGCTTTCACCTGCTCATCCAGGTAATGGGTCTCAATGAAGTCACACAACTGAAAGGGAGACCAGAGGTTTAAATTCAGGCCTGAAACCCTACTGAGGCTCTCTAAGGGGAGGATGCAGAATTTTCAAGCTGAGAGGAAGCAGCCTCTAGTTTTGTTGCAGAACAAGATCAAAGTGAGCCAGGCTTAGGTAGGCTCATTTGCTCCAGAACCCTGCAGAGCCAGGCAGCTCAGGAAGCCTCTCCTCTTCCTCATGGCAGGAAGCATTAGCCAAGCTCCTGAAAAGATCTGAGACACCCCCACTGCACAGCAAACCCACAGCAGTGAGGACTTACTAATCCTCAGTCCCTCTAACTTAGGCAGGACACTGTCTAGAGTGCCTGGATTTTCACATGTATTAATCTCTTCCTGCTATTAGGCAACTGCAATACAGCCTTGCAAAAAACTTCCATCTGAGAAGAATTCTGTGTTTTCAGACACTGTTCTGAAACACCAGGGCTTTTAATATTCCAAAGCAACTCTGGAATTTTGTGGCAAGTAAGCCCTTGTGACAAAAAGCCTTAAAAAGATGGAGCTCAACCCCCTCAGAAATGGTCTCCCATAGAGACTGTTCACAGACACTCCAGAGGGAATAAAGCAGGTCCCTGCCACTTTAAAAATGCTGCTGGAAGGACAGCAGTAACCAAAGGGCTCTGGAAAGACAGGTTCACACCTGTTTTCACCTCTAGCAACACCAGGGACACACAGCTCAGCCCCAAAGCCACACAAATACCAGGCACATCCTCGGACAGCCACGCTGATCCTCAGCATGTACTCACGTGGGGGTCGTTCTTCTCGGTGGCCAGTTTGTGCAGCTCCAGCAGTGACTGGTTCACGTTCTTCTCCAGGTGCAGGGCACACTCCATGGCAGTCAGGCCATTCTCCCAGTCATCACGGTCTGGCTTCTGAAAGGGGAAAGCAACGGGACATGTTTGCTGTAAGAACGCACAGACCAGCAGGGTGGAGAGCCTTTAGGTCACTCTCTGTTTTAGACCAAGTTTAGGCATTTATGCCAAGTCAAAAGTTTGAAGTGCACCCTCAGAACAGAACTGAGCAAACCATTAAAATCCCACTTCTCAAAACAGTGCACAGGGCACATCTGCTCTGTGTTAAGTTTAATGATGGTGATGAACCAGTTGCCTTCTGGCTCTGCTCTCACCATACAGCAAACAACCTGGGGCTCAGCACCCTCTCCACACACAACAAGTCCTTCTTAATTAGTTAATCAGCACAAATAATCAAATTGCTGCACATCTCAAATTACTGTGCCTCTCCAGCGTCAGCTGCTGCTCCTTCTGGGGAGGACCCAGAGAGAAGCCCCAGAAGGAGTCCCCAGCTCACCTTGACGTCCTGCAGGAAGATGCGCCCGCCCCTCTGGTTCTGCAGCTTCATCAGCTTCTCAGCGTGCTCCCGCTCCTCGTGGGACTGATGCAGGAAGTACTTGGCAAAGTTTTTCAGGGCCACATCATCCCGGTCAAAATAGTAGGACTGAAAAATAAAAGAGTTCACAGACTCTAAACCTCTGCTTCAGGATGGCTGCATTCCAAGCCCAGGCCAGAAAGGCAGTGTGGAACAATTCTCCCCTTAGTATCATTTGATTTTTTCCAGCTAGGATTAAATTTTAACCTGTACTCCTACCAAGGACACAAATAAAGGGTGTTTGTGTCCTTGGCTCAGTTCCAAAAACACGAATACAAAAAAATCTGAAACCCCGGAGATATCTGTTCTGAGCACCGTTAAACTGCAGCCTTTAAAAGTCTTTTTCACGGAGAAATCGTCCCATTGTTTGCCTGAGCTTGTTTACAATGACCACATTGCAGGTCAGGGTCATGACTTGCAACATCAGGTACGGGTGAGCCAGGAACTTTTAGGTACTCCTGCAATAAAGGTCTCTTGCTTCACTAGGCTTTCCAGGGATTAGACTAAGGAATACACTTTCTACTTTTTTGTGGGGGAAAAAAGGTGACATTTAAAATACAAGAGAAATTGAACTACAATATGAATTTAACAGCAACTAAATTATGAATTAAGCTATTTTTCTGAAAGTAAAAAAAAAAAAAAAAACTAACAGCAATTACAAGCCGTGACATAGCTTGTTTATTCCGTGGTCATTACCAGGATTTAAGTTCTGTATGAACTGCCAATTATTTACCAACCTACTACAGAACTCTCCGCTCTAAGACCAGCGGCCTGGAGGTTCAAGGCAAAGCACCGGCGCTTGTGTACCACTATCGCCCACCAACAGAAGCTCTAAACCGGGCTCAGAACCACATTAACACAGACAAAAAAGCTACAAAATACGTGGCACAACATGGCACAGCGTCGTCCCTAATAAGTCTCAATGTCCCAGCACGCCCACAGCAGCAGGATTGCTGCACAGAGGTCAGGGAACAGCTATAATGGGCGCCTCGGGCCGAAGGAGACATGGAAACACAAGGCCCGAGGAAACCATGGATTCCTACCGATTCCTGGAGGAAAACCCGAGCCTGGGAGGCGAGCACGCCTGCGGGAAGGGTGCCAGGAGCCTCCCTAGGCACCTCCCGCTACCCGGCCCGGCCCCAAGGGCAGAGGCGCTGAGCGCGGCTGATAACAGAGCCGCCAAGGGCAACGGCGGCGGGGCCGCGGAGCAGGCGAGATAAAAGCGCCTCACCTACACCCAGGGGGCGGCCCAGACGGGCCTGAACGCAGCAGGGGGGAGGAGGAGGAGGAGCTGTGCGCGCAGGCACCGCCCGGCACCCAGGAACCCCCCGCAGAGCAGAGCCCTCGCGTCGCCTCTTTATCCCTCGCAGAACCCTTCCCTCAGCCCGCCGCGCCCGCGCCCTCACCATGCTGAGGTACACGTAGGACGCGTAGAGCTCCAGGTTGATCTGGCGGTTGACGGCGGCCTCGCAGTCCTGATGGTAGTTCTGGCGCACCTGAGAGGGGGGCGCTGCCATGGCTGCTCCGGTGGGTGTTGAAGTGACTGTGTAGACGACGGTGTAAGGGGGGGGGTGGCGGCGGGCCCGAGCGCGGCCGGTTCCGTCCAAGCACTGTTGACGCAGGAACCCGCTTCGCTCCGCCGCCGACGCGCTGTGAGGGGAGCCCGCCCGCCGGCGCGGTTTTTATACCGCCGCGCTCCAGGCCACGCCCCCACGAAGGCTCGGGGCGTCCCGGCGCCCTTCTGCTGGCCCGGCGTGACTCAGCACCCGCCCTGGCCACGCCCACGGCGGGGCGGGGCCTGCTCCCCGCGCGCCACCGTTTCCCGCCGCGCGCGCGCCGTCCATCCCGGAATGGCCCCTGTTGGGAAACCCCCCCAAAACCACCGGGCCCGGCCATTTCCCCTGGAGCGCGCTGCCCGGCCTGCTGCCCTGCCCTGTCCCACGTCCCACATCCCTCCGGGCAGCGGTGCTTGCTGCCAGTGCCTGAGCCCCCTCTCTGTTAGATGAAAAAGTTCCTAAAATCCAAGTTAAACCCAGAAACTGAGGGCCACATGTCCAAAGCTGAACCTGTTGGTAATGAGATGAGTACTTCAGCCTCTTTTACTGCTATCCCAGTCATTCGATGTGTGTGCCATCATTTATTTTCAATAAATTCTTCAGTCGTTCAATTCAATCATTAATTTAGAATAAGCACTCGAGTCTTTTAGTATCTACTTTCTTAAATTTTAACCAGATTACAAGGGAATAGAAAATGCTAAACTGAGATCATCCCAGAGCACTGAACACCCCAATCTTGGTTTTTCCCAAGCCAACCTTCAACCCTGGTTTTTCCCAAGCTAATGTTCCTGCTGAAATTCACCAGAAATACAATTTACTGAGCCTGTAAACTCAGAATAAATATTTTTTCCTCTACGTACTGCGCCTGCAGATTAAATATTTTTTTCTGTATGTACTAAGACCATAAACTCAGATTAAATAATTGTTTTCCTCTCACCAGTTCTTTCTACAGGTCTTTATCTGGTCTTTGACCCTTCCCGGCACTGTGGGATGTCCCACGCGTGACTGCACTAGTGCCTGTGTGTGGGTAAAGGGCAGCACCAGAGCATTTTCCAGACACTCCAAATGCCCTGGAGGGAACAGGGAGCCTCGGCCTCCCTTTGTTTCAGGGTTTTCTGCTGCTCCTGTCGGTTAACCATCACAAGTAATTAAGATCTATAAGATAACGTGGGTCATACCTATGCTTCGGCAGGCTGCCAGGTACATTGCAAATCTCCTGTTCTCCTCCCACATAAAAGCTTATGTAAAAAAAAAAAAAAAAAAAAAAAAGAAGTAGCTGCTGGGCAGATTTTTTTTTTTTAATTCTTTTTTTCTTTATTTCTGTGTTCACAGTGGAGTGTCTTCACAACAGGAACATCAAACAAACTCCATAATTGCAAAGTTTGTAATATTTCTTCTGCAGCTGGGACAGTCTGTGCCACTCGTGATTCCACGTCAGTAGCATTAGGGAAGTCCCAAATTCTGCTTTCTACAGTTGCACAATGCACATTGTGTTTGATGACAGCAGATTTACATGGTCAGGAGAGGAAACACGGGGTTGCACAGCCATGGGGTCATGTCTTGGTAACCAAGGTGAAGAATTCACAGGATTCAGCCATTCCCAGATCTTTCCTGTCCCAAATTACTGTTTTAATTTTGACTCTACTTCATATTGTTTCCTCATGGCTCGGTTCAGGCCTCCTTTTATCTTGTGCTGCTCTTAGTGAAAATGCCTTTATAATGAAATCCCTGAATGATTTGGGTTGGAAGAGACCTTAAACATCATCCTGCTCCACCCTGCCATGTGCAGGGACACCTTCCACTGTTCCAGGTTACTCCAAGCCCTGCCTTGGACACTTCAAGGGATCCAGGGGCAGCCAGAGCTTCTCTGGGAAAGCTGTGCCAGGGCCTCACCATCTTTGCAGGGAACAATTCCCTCCTAAATGTGAAAGTCACTGTGGAAACCCAGAGCACGAGGAATATTTCTGTGTCTGCTCTGGGGTGTCCTGACCCCTAGGGCAGCACTGACTTTTGCCCTCATTCATGGAGAAAGTTTCCTAGACTTCAACATAGACTGGAATCCACAAAAGTGTGCAATAGATTATAGAGAGTAGTGTAAGTGTATCACTTAGTGAGAAATTTAGGTTTTGGGATTTTTACTATGTTGTGGATGGAAGCAAGATGGAGGACACAGGGTGTCGTCCTGCGTTTCTTCATGCTTCTTCCTTCTTCTTCATGGGTTTGGGTGGCATTTTGTAATTGGGCAGAAAAGCCCCCATTGCAGGCTCTTTGGGATCAATTATTGGGTTAAAAGGGAAAATAATCTAGGTGTCAGTTCTTAATTGGATACTTTAGTCTTAGAAGACCTTGTAACAAGAGATTGTTGGCCATTTTGTGCCTTCTAATGGCAAGCTGCTGAACTCACAGTAGTGAAACCTTTTAACGAAAAAGAAATAATAAACACTTGAGTCCAAACACAAATTACTCTCTCAAGTGCCTTCAATCCAGACCCAAAAAACCCAATGCCTAATACCCCCACAGTCGCTTGATGGAAAGCTCAGCCTGAGTAAGGTGATGCTTTTAGCAGGCTTCTTCACAAGAATGCCTGTTAAGTTCTTTAGAAAAAAAATTCTTTACTGCTTAGGGAGAAATTCTTCCCTTATTTTAGTACTTTTTTACCCCTCAGCATTCCCAGCTGCCCAGGGCCTGCCCCATCCTCTTGGTTTGAATTCATGTTCCTCTCAGCTGCTTTCTTGGGCTGAAGTAGAGGCATGTTCATGCTGCCCACAGGCAAAAACAGTGTATTGTCTGTGTACACAAGCTTCAAATTGTTGAAGACAATCCCTGTTTTCCCTTGGATGATATCCCATCAGGAACAATGGAGCAAGCTCTCTTGTTTACAGCTTAGCTACTGTACACAGGGCACAGACCCCAAAATCCACCCAGTTAGGGATAGTAAAGTTGGTTTTAAGCATGCAGAAATAATCAGAGCTTCTTTGGTGAGTGTCTGCGCATGATACAGAAGGTTATTAGGTCAGAGATCAAGATGTACCCAAAGGGAAAGTTTCCATGCCTCCTACCCCCACTTGATATCATTTATCCTGACTCTGCCCGTGCCCTTCTCGTGCATGACCTTCCCAAAGGGGCAGAAAACAGGACTTGTAAACAAATCCTGGACAGTATTTGCCCAAAGTAAGTTCTGAGACAGATTTTTGCTGATACAGTCCCTGAGAAAAAGCCTTGGCATGTGGCTTAGGCATCCAGTTAGACCTTCAGGGAGAGGGCTGCCTTGGTGTGAGCAGAGAGCCAGAATGCCCAGGAATGCATTAATTTTATTTCTCACCTGTAGAAATGGTTCACCTCTAGCTTTAAAACACTTGATTTTGCCATGTTGGTTTAATGGCCACAATAATAACAAATCCCAGTTAAAAATCAACAACTGTTCCAATTCCACCGAGCAAGAAAATGCTGAATATGCCTCAAATATAAAATAAACAAAAATACAGTAATCTTTTTTTTTTTTTTTTTTTTTTTCCCCAAAGCTCAAAGTCCTGTAAATAAGAGAAATTGCATCCAGTCAAATATTTGTTATGGAGAACCTCCACTCCATCCACAAACTTCATGTCATTCAGCTTCTAGGCTTTATGCAAACACAAAAGCAACTCTAAAGTTGGCTCCAAGGTTGATCATGTGTCTGGAAATTTGACACTGGTCTCAACTGTGAGTTTTGAAAGCTGTTTACTAAAAACATCTGGGCTCCACTTGCTCTGGGAGTTTAACTGAAAACTCCTTCTTGTTGCTCCTTGGGCAAAACACTCGGTGAAAACTTTCCAGTTTGTTTCTTTTAGGTGCCCGAATTTTTCCAAGTGGGAAACCCTGGATTTAGGCAACAAGTTTTCACTTAGTACTTACAGCACAGAATGCAAATGGCTGGGGTTCACAGAGCTGCTGCCTTCTGGAAATACTCTCCAAAGGGAGACAGACAAAGGATGTTTGAAGTTCTGCCGGGAAATTTGCTTTGGAGACTGAAAATGAAGCTGGTTTTTTTTATGCAGGGAAAAAGTCCAAACACAGAATGATCTGTAGCTTTGTATTCCAAGATTTTATAGACGAGGATTATAAAGCTCTCTTTAGACAGACAAACTTCTTCTAAGTTGTGACACAGGATTTTTTTTCCCTCTGGAGTATTTTTACACACAGTCTAAATAAAATGCTGTAGGAGATTGCAATTCTCTAATTTGCCCAGAACATCCTTTCATTTATTTTTATTTCTTTTACAAGTCTTGTAAAAAATACACTTTGAACCAAGAGAGTGAGGAAGAACAATGTTAATAATACAGTAATTCTGTCAGCACAGCCAGAAACAGGATCTGGTGAATTTACTTGGATGTCTCAGCCCTTTTTAAACTAATTTTCAGACTGACTCCACTATCTGTGAGGGAAGAGCACCATCCCTGATTCCAAAGGCAGCCTGTGCCCCAGGTGCATGTACAGGAGCTTTCACAACATGGATTTGCCCAGCTGCAAAAGCCGCAATCAGTTTGATGTTGACATTCCACCACAGGATTCTGCCATGGTGTCATCCACCTTTCCCCCCCTCAGATTTACAGTGTTAAAAACAAGGGGGTGGGGATCATTCCTGTCCCCTATTTCTGTTGTATTGAACTTTTTCTTCAAATACTGTAGAAAAACTGCAAATAGACCACCCATCCAAAGTCAACAAAAAGGGGGAAATTTCTCAATACACCACAAAAATCCCCTCCTTCTGAGCATGAATTTTCCTGGAAAATGCTGGTGAGTGTTGAAGCCCTCATGGATCACCAGGCAGCTTTGATTCTAGATACATGGGTGAAATATTCTTTTTTAAAAAGAAGTTTTACTTGGAAATCAAAGAAACAAACAGGTTTGTCCCCCCTGAGGCCATCAGGTAATTTAGTGAGGATGCACAAAGGTGTTCCTTGGATTTAGTGCAGCACTGAGTTTAAGCAGACACTAAATCTCTCAGAGGAGGCTGCTTTTATACTCAGCCACCCAAAAAGGGACGAGCAGCAAATGCTTTCAAGCATGAGGAGAAGAAACAAGCTTTTACAAGGAGCTGGCAGTTGAAGGACATGCAGCAGCCTGATAAAACACCCCAAAAACAAGCAGTGGCCCATGGCTGATCTCTGTTGGGCAGCATGGGTGGGAGGCACCGCCAAAACTGATGAGCAGGTCTCTCCAGGAACTCATTCCATGGCTCATTCAGAAGAACTGAAGGGATTCGATCCATGTAGAGGAATGTTGTCAGCAGAAGAGAGGCACAGGGAGAGTTTTCTCTGGGAAAGACTGGTGTGCTGGGAGGGGACACTGAAAACACTGCCATGGTTCATGCTGAGGTGCAGCCACAACTCCACGGGTTCCACACCCACATCCACCTTTACTGCTGCATGCAACTTCCTCCTAAGCCACGTTCAGGCCCTTGGAATCAAAGTAAAAATACTGAAAAGCAGCTCAAGGGGTTCAAGTTGGGCCTAAAAACATGGTGCTGCTTGTGGAGCAGCGAGGCAGTGCTGAAGTGTGGGGTGCTGTCCTGGACACAGCTCCTTCCTCAAGGTGGGGGAGAGATCCAGCAGGGCTGTCCCTGCACACTCATCAAACTGGGGGGGAAAATGCAAGAAAATTGCACAGAGAGAGAGAAATAAACCAGGGGAAAACATCTCCGCTGGGGCAAGAAATGGCTGTGACACTTGAAATGGGGTTGTCCTTCAGGACTGTGTTGAAGCTGTTGTGCTCAGCTCAGCAGATGTTGGGCCGTGCCCACAGATATCAGCGTCCCAGCAGGCCATAAAGCACGGACAGAGAGGCCACCCACTCGGTGGGACAGGGAGATAAGGGGTCAGGACAGCCCCAGGAGCCCCCAGCAATCCCACAGGGCTGTTTCAGACACTGCTGGGCTGGGCAGAACCCTGAACCTGGGCAGAGCACCCTGGCCTTTGTGGTCAGAGTCCTGGGAAGATGCTGCCATAAAGGCTGTGGAGGCAAAGGCCTCAGAGTCCCCTGAGCCAGAGGAATGCTCTACCTGGCCTGAGGAATCTTCCACCCACTTGCTTGCTCAGTCATGCATGGCCTCAAACCTGTCTAAATAGGCAGCGATGACCAAGACTGAAACTCAAATCAGGAACTTTCCAGTCTGACAAGTAAAAACAAACAAAAAAGATTTCCGCTCCACACGTACTTAGCACAGGCCAGGCCCTTCCTTGCCTGCTGTTTGGTGCTCCTGGCTCCTTCTAAAAGTGTCTGAGAAGGGACACAACTCACAGCAGGCTCAGAGGAAAGAAGATGAAACACTCCCACAGCCAAAAAGGCTGCATTCCTCACACAAACACCCCCACACCTCGTGTGTCTCTTTTCCCTGTCTCCAGCCGCCCTGCTGACCCCTTAGAGTGTCCCTGCAGGCCATGAACTTAGCAGAAAACAGCATTTCGGACCAGTTTCTTTTGGCCACTGGATGGGTCTGAAAGCTCCAGGGTTAGAGACACACGGAGGAGCTCAGTGACTCGAGGGCAAAGGGTGATCACAGAGAATTTCCCCAAAATGCCAGGACCCCAAGGGGCAGGGAGGATGTTCACTCAGGCCCAGAAGGAAAAGTTCTCTGACAAAGCATTTCTCCAGTCAGGAGGTACAGGTTGAGCAATGGGCTGACATCAGCTGAAACAACAGCCTGGGAGGGAGCAGAGGGATGCAAAACCACGAGGATGTCTCTGAGGTCACCATGGAAAACAGCCTCTGACTAAGAAGAAGAAGAAAGAAGCCAGAATTGCAGCATTGTTACTTCATCCAGAGAACTTTGTTCAATCAAGACCAGCAGGCTCAGCATGACCACACAAAAAAAAGTTACCAAGCTTTTATTGGAATTCCTGACTGTATCCCTGCCTCAGGCAGGTTTAACTAGCAGTGGACTTTGCCTGGAAAAGGCAATTCCCACTTTATTCCCTGCTTGTGTTTACTCTGATCTACTCTGGAGTCACCAGTCTCTACCTCCCTCCACATAAATGAAAGCATTTCAAAAGGAGCAGGGAGGTTGTCAGCCTTGGACAGGAGAAAACATCCAGAGTTTTCTGCTGGAAATCCTTCTCCTTCAAATCATCAGCCTTGCTGTGGTGAAAAATGTTGTTACCACAAAATTCCTCAGCTGGGAAGGGTTCAATCCCTTCTTGCTGGATTCCAGAGGCCAGGAAAGCAGCTCAATTCAGAGAAAGGAGCATTTCCTAAATTTATTTCAGGAAAGATTTATTCACAATTATATTATATATAATATTATATATTCATAATTTTAATTAATAATAATAATTCAGTTATTTCAACCTAAACTGTCGCACAGCCACTTCACATGCTTACAGTGACAAGGATGGGAACACAGCTGGGAATTGCAGAGATTGGAAGGGGACTGAGCATCCTGTGTTTTTACAGGAATCTGTGTTTTTCACCAGAATCTGGGTTTTTTCCAGAATCTGTGTTTTTCCAGCCACGTCCAGCGTGAGAAGCACCAGTGCAGAGAGGCTGAGGAACAGGAAGAGAAAGTGACACCAACATTGCTTTACATCAGCTGGAAACTTTCTCTTCTTCTTCCAAGTCCTTCAGGAGTGGCTTTTTCCAGAAGTAATTGGGAGAAGACAATTCTACTCCTTTCCCCATATCACCCTCCACCAAAACCAGGCAGATCTCTGTTTCAGGCAGTTCCTGCTTTCCTGTCAGGTGTGAGGATGAGGATTGAGCAACAGCACCTCCAAAAGCAATCAAACCTCGAGGATGAGAAATTGGGAAGTGGGTGGGATCTCTTCCCAACCTTCACATGACTTTTATTCATCCTCCTCCTTGGGAATGAGGTAACATTCCATTTGCAGACAACAACCTTTGCCTGGTATCTACAAGAACCAAATTAAGAACGTCATGATACATTTAAAAAGCATCTTTATTTTACCTGAAAAAACCTGTGTTATACCATAAATCAGGAAATGAATGAAAGGTTAATCAGCTGTAATTTCAGTTCAGTTGCTCTGTGAGGGATGCTGTCCTTTACAGAAAAGAATTTTGTTAACATTCCCATTGTGTTCCAGCACTAAGATTACAGCCAACAAACAGGGCACTGTTGGAAGCTGCTCACTGAAGAAGCTCCCAGCACCCTTCCAAGTGATATTTTCCACCTCACGTGCCTGCCAGAGGCTTCCTGGGAAGGGAGGAATCTCCCTGCTGTGTCCCAGAGCTTCTCATGCCCACCTGATCTGGGAGGGGAAGGGAAAGGAACGGGAGAGGGGAGGGAAGCGACCGAGAGAAATAGGGATGCGAGGGAAAATCCTTGCCCCAGGGTGTCAGGAGACAAGCAAAGAGCTGGAAAAGGGGTGGAGGGAGAAACGAAAGGCATCTGGAGCCATGTGCCTTTTCCAGGCAGGGAAGAGGAGAGGGGAAGGGAAGGGAAGGGAAGGGAAGGGAAGGGAAGGGAAGGGAAGGGAAGGGAAGGGAAGGGAAGGGAAGGGAAGGGAAGGGAAGGGAAGGGAAGGGAAGGGAAGGGAAGGGAAGGGAAGGGAAGGGAAGGGAAGGGAAGGGAAGGGAAGCATCGCAGCACCTGGCCCCGTTCCCAACCACCAGACTCAGTACGAGGTTTTTTCAGGTAGCCCGGGCGAGGCCCGTGGCACGGGATCGGGGGGCAGCCGGGTTGTTTCGGTTTATCCCGGGTTATTCCGGACTGTCCCGGGTTATTCCGGTTTATCCCGGGGGTCCCGGCCCGGCCGAGCCGCCACGTGGGGGCGCCCGCGCTGCGCTGCCCCCCTCCCCCGCGGGCCAATCAGCGCGCTCCGCGCGCCGCTGCCCCGGGGCACGCCGGGAGTTGTAGTCGCAGCGGCGCGACGGCGGAACGGTGTCTACCAGCGGCTTCTCCGCGGTTCGGCGGGGCGGCTCCGTCTCTGTTGTCTCCTCACGGACACTCGGGGACCTGCCGGGTGGTTTCCGCCATCCCGCAGCGCTGCCGTGGTGCAGTGTCGGTGTCGCGTGGGGATGACGTCAGGGGGAGGCCCGGGCGGGTGTCATGGCCGTGGGGGAAGTGTTCCCCCAACAGCAAACCCCATCAGGCGGGGGACTGAGGGAGGGCGGTGCTCGGGACTGTGTAAACAGGAAAGGACATTGAGATAATCCCAGTGGAACTGTGCCAAACATAAAATGTTGCAACAGAAGAGTCAAGTTGCATCCTAAGTTTTATAAGGAACATACCCACAACTTTTTGTTTCTCTGAGAAATCATCATTTCCAGTGTTTATAAAAGTCCTGATTATCACAGTGTCACAGACTGCTTTGGGTTGGCAGGAACCTTGTGAAAAACGCCAATTACTTGGTTTTTTAAAAAAAGTTTAATAGTAATAAAATGGTTATAAAAATAGTAATATAATTAGAGTAATAAGAATTTGGACAATTAGGATTAGGACAATACGAGACAATAAAAACAAAGGGATACGGAGAGGCCAGGTACCTCTTTGTGGGCAAAATAAGTCTGAAAAAGGACACGTTAACAGAGGATTAACCCTTAAAGCAATAACGTGTTGCATATTCATACATCTCATACATGATGCATAAATTCCATTCAAACAAAGGATTCGGTCCTGTCAGTGTCAACTTCCTCTTCTTAATCCTGACGGTATCTTCAGAGCTGAGCAAGGTGGGAAGAAGTTTGTTTCTTCTGATAATGGAGCAATAAATTCTCTTTCTCTGAAAGATTTAGGTGTCGTGTGGCTTCTATCTGTTGCAAGTACCTCATTCCTCTCTTAAAAAAATATCCCACATACATAGCTTCTATTTTAACGTTATGTGATAACCTTAAACTATATTTAACACATTACTTAAGAAAATTAATACAGCATAACTTTCTAACATAACACATATAATATTCATTTAATATTTGTGAAAAGCCAATCATAAAATACACATTTTTCACAACCTTAAAAACCATCACATTCATGGGCAGAGACACTTTCCACTATTGCAGGTTGCTCCAAGCCCCATCCAGCCTGGCCTTGGACACTGCCAGGGATGGGGCAGCCATTGCTTCCCATGGAAATCCATTCCAGGGCCTCGCCACCCGCACAGGGAAGAGTTTCCCCCCCAATATTCCATCTAAACCCACCTCCTGTCAGTTCGAAGCCATTCCCACTTGTCCTGCTACTCCCTGTCCAAAGTCCCTGTCCAGCTCTCCCTGAGCCCTTTTTGTCACTGGAAGGCTCCAAGGTCCCTCTGGAACCTTCACTTTTTCAGGCTGGACATTCCCATAACCACCAACAAGCAACTTGTAACACAATTAAGCAGAAATAAAAATCTAATTATGTTGTGGGAGGGGAATCCAGAGCTTGTGGTATACATGCAAAAAGAGAAAATGGAAAAATGTGTGAAAGTGGTGAAATTGTCAAGAAAGCAGGATGAGAACAGGCAGGAAAGATGTTTGGTGACAGCAGAACAGGCCATAAAAATATGATAAAATATATAAAGATTTTATTCCTTTCTCTGTAGAGAGTATGGCAGAGCTGGCAAACAAAGGAAGTAGTTTCCCTGTACAAAAGCTTTTACTTTTCCAAGTTTAAAATTAAATGTTGCATCTGATTCTGGGATTTCTCGCAAATATTTGGTGTGTTTACTTTCCTGAGGCTGATTAATTTTGTAGTAATTAATGGATAGCAAGCCATGAGAATTCTTTTTAAATATTCAAAGCCAAATATCTTTAGATTTTCCAAGCAATTCCCCTCACACTTCTTTTTTACCTGAAACTTCAATTTGAATTGGATTTAGTCTGCTAAGGAAGGAATTCTGGGTATTCCTTACAAGAAAAAGCACATAATTTAACTCTAAATTTGCAAAAGTTAATAGACATTTCTGCTGATGCCAGAATTTATATTCTAGGCAGGACAGAGAAAGGAAGCCTGGATGAGCAGTATAAATTCCAAAATTTTAGGTGGTTACCCTTGAGTGAGATAACACAAAGCTGTCTAAAATTGGATTAATAAACAACCAGATTTTTACCACCCCCAAAGGGATAAATTTCTCCCCAATATCTAATCTAATCCTCTCTCCTTCATCTTAAAGCCATATAAAGCCAAAAGTTTAAAGGGTGGCCACAGAGAGGACAAAGTCTCTTCACAAGGAATCTTGATTCTATGAATCAATTTTTTGTATAAGAATTAAAACCAGGGAGGAATGGGAGGTGAAAATAGCACTGACGCACCAAATGCAACTTTTGTTTTGATTCCCAAAGTCCTGGGAATTGTAAAGCCAGAACTGTAGCCCAATTTGAACTTCACAAGTGGATGCTATTTTTAGAGGAGAAAAATAAATCATTCACATTCTCTTTTATGTTGCATATTTTCATATCTGGCAGCACCATACAAAAAAAAATCAGAGGGGAAAATCTGCTCTGGTTTCATTGCAAGTAATAAAATATAAAATCCACACATAAATAATATAGTCGGACTTTGCTTAAGGAAAAAGAAAGCTTGGTTTTGGGGTTTTTTTGGTTGGTGGTTTTTTTTTTTTTTTTTGAAGGCTCATCAAGAATTTCAGGAATTCTTTATCTTTAGGAATAGATAAATGAAAATGGTCTCTCACTAGTTATGTGATTAGCAAATAATAGGTAAAATCTGATTTTCAGTGGCAAAAGCAAAGTGTAAATGCACAGAGGATCACTTATATGGGAACTTCATTGACAGAGTATTTTTCCTCGATTTACTTGGTGCTGTCTGTACTCCCACCCCCATTCCAGCAGGGAAGCTCCACTCCTAGGAATGTAAGAGGATCTCTGTGCTCATGAGTCAGTCCAGGGGTATTGATTTCCAAGAGCAGCCAAAAACACACGCTCAGGGAAAAGAGGAGCAGAAACTGGGTGAGTGTATTATGGTGTATTATGATCCTGCCCTGCTAAATTTTTCCAGTGGTGCCAAAGAAAATCACAGCTGTCTCCTTCCAGTGTCAGAGGTTACTGGGCATGAGGAAAATGAAGGAGGATGTCTCGGTTTTGAGGAATAGTTAGAGATTAGCACCTTAATTTGTGAAGGGGTGATACAGCTGATGATAAAGAGTGAACCTCTAATGGACACTTCCCACCAGACCAGGCTGCTCCAAGGCCCATCCAGCCTGGCCTGGAACACTTCCAGGGATGAGGCAGCCACAGCTCTTCTGGGGAAGAAGGAGAAAAGAAGGAACAAATTCCTCACCAAGTTACCCAAAGGCTCAATCCCAGCTTTTGCTGTGAGCCTTGTTTGGTCTGCTGGCAGCAAGCAGCTCCTTACGGTGGATCTTTTTGGGAACACATGGCTGGGGTGGGTGGAGAGGGAGGGAACTGTAGCAGAATTAGACTTGATAATCCAACCTTTCCACCTTCACAAGGCAGGAGAGGCATCAAAATCTCCCATCTGGACACACATTGGAAATCAGGCTCTAGTTTGGTACCTTGGAATTCAGATGCCTCTTTTAAAAGGCATCCAGGGTTTGGAATTGCACACAGACTGATGACCATCCTTAGGCATCTCTCCACACGGCTACAGTTAGATTCCATCACCTCTAGAAAGAGGAGCATTCTCCAATCCTGCAGGCAGCAGCCACCCAAGGCCCTTCTTCTTTAACAAGCCCTTCTGGGCATCCTGAAGGAGCCTCTAATGTTCTTAAAACCTTCTTAGGAAGCTCCTGGTAGACTTCCCTCATCCTTCTAACCAGTCCTGAGGGAGAATTTCACAGGCACTGAGGAGAAGGAAACTTTCCTCCTTTTTAAAGAAAATGAAAACTTCCAAAGCAGTTCAGTTTGTCCTAACTTCTCCACACTTTGGTTGGAGGATTCATGGCTTGGACAACACCTCTCCAGTCCTCCACTTGGTTGGTGCAGAAGTTATGGCAGGAATTTGAAGGATAATTATTGATCCTTCATCATTTTCCTTCTCCAGCTGCACCAGCAGCTTCCCCTGGCCAACAACTTGTGGTTGGCAGAAGTCACTCAGAACTTCTGGAAGTGCCTGGGACATCCCAAGGGGAACAGATTCCAGGTTTCAGGGGTTCTAGTCAGGAGTAAAGTTGTGCATAAAGACAGATCCATCTCCTGTGCCCTGGTTGTGCTACCATTCAGCCATTCCTTGTTCCAGCTCCTACAAGAGCTGGAGCAGGAATTTTTTTTTCTTCATAAATATCCTGCTCACAGTTGTAATCTCGTTCACACTGACGAATTTTCTTGCATTTCAAACACTTTAAGGCAACAATTAATAAAAAGTCTCATTACAGAGTGAAAGTATTTAAAAATTCAAAGGCACTTGTAGTTAAATAAAAGAGATTTTATTAAACCTATTTGATCATAAACTTTGGGGGTCAATCAAGTGAGAATAATCTCAGCTTTTTAACAGATTATTTATTACTTCTCTACAAGGAAGAGAGGTGGTGAAGAGAGGGATGAGCAGCAGGAAGCAGCATCACCTCTCTTTCCGTTAGGATTTGATGTAGCAAGGAGAAAAAAATGGGAAAAAGGAAAAACATAGTGGCAAACATGGCTTCAGAGATGGAACTCTGGCAATTCCAGCAAACAACAGACACACAACAAGGAAAGAGGAGAGCAATTTCAGGGCTGATCCATCAAACATAATTTAATATATTTGGAGTTTAATTTTGAAAGGGATTTAAACTGCTTTCATAGGGTATATCTAAGTGTGCCTGAGTACCAATTCCCAGAATTTCTGCCCTAAAATATGCATCCAACACCTGCCTGCTCTCACCTTAGCTTCCTCAGTGCTCAGTAGAGAACGGCATTCCCAGCTGGACTCTTCTGTGAAAATGACCTGAAGCTGTGCCATGCAATTCTGGAAGTACACAGCTCTCCCTTCTAACTGCAGAGGGAGCCAAAAGAAGGTGTTTTCAGCCCAGAAAATGAATTTGGTTTCCAGCATTTATTTTTCAGATGTCAGAAAGTGAGAGAGCATCAGTCACAAACTGTGGTTTCTACCCAGCTGATGATGGAGACTGAGTGAGGTTTTCTTGTCTTGTTAAAGCCCTTCTCACCTGGCTGATCACTCTTTTTAGGGCACATTTTACGTCTTTGTTCCTGAGGCTGTAGATGATGGGATTTAGGAGCGGAGTGAGCATTCCATAGAGCATGGACACGACCCTATCCCACTGTGGGGAATAGGTGGAGGAAGGGCGGACGTAGGTGTAGATGGTGGTCCCATAAAAAAGCCAAACTACAGCCAGGTGAGAACCACAAGTGGAGAAAGCCTTGTGCCAGATCCCAGGTGACTTCCTGGCCAGGATTTCCAGGAGGATACAGATGTAAGAGACCACAGTGACCACACAGGCGCCACTCCCCAGCACCCCGGCCACCACCAGGATCACCAACTCCGTGCTGTGGGTGGACGAGCAGGAGAGGGCCAGCACGGGAGGAAAGTCACAGTAATACTGCTGGATTTCATTAGGACCACAGAAAGAGAGTGTGAAAACCAGAGAGGTGTGCAGTAGGGAGTTCAGAAGCCCTGTTGCCCAGGTGCCCAGGGCCAGCTGAGCACACAGCTTCGTGCTCACAATGCTGGGGTACCTCAGGGGGTGGCACACAGCCACGTAGCGGTCGTAGGCCATCACAGCCAGGAGGAAAATCTCTGTGCCCACCACAGCAATGAGGGAAAAGTGCTGGAACAGGCAGCCAGAGAAAGAAATCTCTTTGTGCTCCAGCAGCAAGGCCCCCAGCATCTTGGGCACGGTGATGGTGGGACATAAGAGATCCAGCAGGGATAAGTTGCCGAGGAAGAAGTACATGGGGCTGCGCAGGTGGGAGTCAGTGCTGATGGCAATGAGGAGAGTGATGTTGCCTGCCATGGTGGCCAAATAAATGAGCAGAAACAGCACAAAGAGAAGCAAACGGATTTCTGGAACATCAGAGAGGCCCACGAAAACAAACTCGGATACTGCTGAGAGGTTGACCCTCTGCATCTTATCTCTCATTGTGCGAACGAGCAGAGGTTTCCCTGGAATAAAGAAGGTGTAACTTAATCACAATTTCATCCCCATTTTAAAGACTGTGAGGGTTTTTTTGGTCTGTTTTGAAGTTCAAAACCGTTTCTAAGCATTGGACTCAAAATCTCAATTTTGCCCACATATTCCTAATGCAAAAAGCGAATTGTAGGTATTAAACTTCACAATGATTAAATCAAAATGTTAGGTTTTGCAAGTTGCCACCTCAGTCTGAAGAGCTGGAAGTGGAAGTTACCTTCTCTGTGGCATCTAGCTTGGACACAGCTCCAGGCAACACAAGGGGGCTGTCAAGGTTCTCTGAGCAAGGGGAGTGTGGTATAGATCCTAAAATTCCTTTCAACATAAAATACTTAGTATTAATAATACCACAAAAAGGGTCTAGATTAGTAACAGAAGCTAAAACTTTTTAAGGGAGTAATGCTGCCAGAAAATAATTAAATCCCTCATAATCAGCAGATAGATGCATATTAGGGTTTTTTTTTCAGCTTTTGGATGAGGTTTGGAGCAACCTGTTCTAGTGGAAGGTGTCCCTGCCCATGGCAGGGGTTTGGAATCAGCTTTAAGGAGCTTTCCAACTCAAACTATTCTATGATTCTATAATTTAAAAAGTTATAATTTGGCATCCCATTAAAGACCCCCAGTTTTCTATAAATTTTACCCTACAGACTTCCATAATACCATTAGTACTTCTAGCATCTATCTGGACTTTCTCCCCAACCCATTTCCCCAGTTCAAAGAAGTCTAAATGTGGCATTAAAAGATATTGCCATTTTCCCCACACTGCTTCATGGAATGTAGCTCAGTATTTACAGTAAGGATTTACATACCAGCCCTAGAAGAGGGAAAGCAATGTTCAGTCCAAACCTCCTTTTGGGAGACTTTGGGATTAATTCTGAGATGATGGGAATATTGTACCACATTCCCATTTCTAAGATATGCAGAGATAAATAGATTGATGAAATATTTCATCTGGCCAGGCTCCACTGTGGTCTCATGTTCTCCCAGAAGCTTGAGAGGTGTCGGTTTCTCGGCTGTTTAGGTGGCCTGGAAAGGCTCGGGGATGGCCTTGAAGAGCTCGCACTTCAAAGGACGAGAAGAGACTTCAGATCTTTTCTCAGTCTCGGTGTTTATTAATTGTTTATCTAAAAGATTTTCTTTCGGCCCAACAGAGGTCTGCACAGCATGTCAGCCATGGGCACACTGAGAGCCCCCGGGGCGGTCACCTATCTTTATACTCGAAGTTATGTATACAATATTTATTATTTTTCCCCAATACCTTTTACCCTTATTAACCAGTGCACTTTTAGTAATAACCAATCCCAAAGTGCCAACATCACCACAGAAGATGGAGGCCAAGAAGAAGAAGAAGAAGAATAGGACACGCCCCAATTCCTCCATCTTACTTCTTTAGACCCCCCTCTACAGAAATCCTAAACCCTGTGTCTTACACTCTAATTAACTTATCCCTTCACCATTCACCCAGTGAAATCCTCCCATCCTCATACAGATGTCGTCTCCTGTGTAGGATCAAAGTCCAGCCACCAGACACTTCTGGCAACGTTCCAGGACTCCCGAGCCCCCCAAGGGTGATCTCGGCCACTCTGCACCTCCGTCCTGAGGTGCTGAGATCCCACAGAGAGGGAGCAAAGTCAGGGCTTAAACTATGTAAGAAATAGTTAACTCAGCAGAAATAAAAGGGACATCACTTGTTCATGAAATGTGGAGCTCATTCAGGTGAAATAGCACTGAAAGAACACAGAAATACTCACTGCTGCACAGAATTAATTACAGGTGATTTATAGTTGTCCGTAGCTCCAGGAAACAAAACATCCTTTTTCTTCTTTCTACATGTGACATAAAAATGATTTCACTCCTAAGGAAGAGATGAATCCCAACAAAGCAGCATTGGAATATTCACACAGACACCTGCCAGCACTGGCACAAGGACTGGCTTGGCTGCAGCAGTCAGCACCTCTCTTCTCTAATGAGGTTTTATAAATATGAGGGAGCGTCTGGGGACAAGTGTGTCTGGCAGTTTTTTTGGCTGTTCCCTTAATTGCATATATGAGGGGTTTTTCAGAACATTGCCCGAAAAGGGCTGGAAATCTAAGGATCCAAAATTACCAGCACTACTTTGAAGAGCTAACAAAAATTCCCTTCTGGTCCCATTAAGCATCCATGTGTGATTTATGGGAGTGCCACTCCCCATGTGATGTCCAGGACTGTTCCTATTCCAGCAATACCTGACTGTAAATTCTGCACTGTTCGCGTGAAGGACTCTTGCTGTCCAGCATTCTTCCAGCCTGTTTGCTGTGTTTGCAAACTCCTGGAAAATTAAAGATTCTGCATCTTACATGGCCAAACAGTGATAAGACAAGAGGGAATGGTTTTAAACTAAAAGATGAGGGATTTAGATTGGATATTAGGAAGAAATTCTTCCCTGTGAGGGTGGTGAGGGCCTGGCACAGGCCCTGGCCCAGGGAAGCTGTGGATGCCCCTGGATCCCTGGAAGTGTCTAAGGCCAGCTTGGATGGGGCTTGGAGCAGCCTGGGAGAGTGGAAGGTGTCCCTGCCCATGGCAGGGGGTGGAACAACATGAACTGTAAGGTCCATTTCAACCCAGACCATTCCAGGATGGTGTAAACTGGAATTCCCCAGGGGTCCCACAGCACAGGCCTCACCTGCCATGGGAGTGCAGAGCTATGGCTGGAATAAATCCCCATGGCCCAGCCCTTTCCCTGTGAGCTAAAGTTATCCCAAGGATCATCAGGCATCACACTTCCCATGGAATTTTGGAATAAACCCAGATGCCAGAAAGAGATACAGCAAAGAGATCCATTCCTCACCTCTCCCTTCCAAGACAAACAATTCTGTGATTCTGTTCCCCTCATAAATTTTAAATCTTTCTTTTGGGGTAGTATGCATTGGCCTCATTAGGTTGCCAGTCACCCAGGCTCTCAACTCCACATTTAAGTTGCTTATTTGCAGGGATAATCTTAGCTGGGTTATTTAGAAGTAGAAGCACAGGATAGTTTTAGAGATATGTGTTCTGCCTCAGAGTAAATACATAAAAATTATGTTGCATTATATTTTATTATAAAAATTCATTAAAAACCCCCTCAAAACAAACAACAACAAAAATATCTCTATTTGCAGAATCCAGATGTGGACTAATTGATGATATGCTGGATTAGACTCCTCTTGCCCACTCCTCCCTGCCATCCCCACTGTTACACAACTAAAGTTGATTTGATTTTTGTCACTTCTGTGACTACCTAGTTTTGTAATTGTTTGAGATTTCCACCTAGGAATGCTTATGATGAGCCCAGACTAATTAGAGTCTGTTGAAAATGCTCCCTTTTCTCTGATGTCCATTTGTGTTTCAGTCTCGTAGTTTTTAAATAAAATTGATTAGCCTGAGATCTCTTCAGGCTTCTTGGGATTTAACAAAAGTGTTGTAGAGATCCTGCCAGTTCTCACAGGATTTTTTTTTACCTTTGAGGCCATTTTTCACTGTCCTCTAGGTGAAGGCAATAAATCTGAGGATGCGCTCATAGAGCTGATAATTTCCAGTAGAGAAAGAACTTGGGATTTTAATGGTGCGCAGTGGAGCCAATTTACGCACAGGGACAAACTCAGCTGCCAAAGCTGCACCTTTGCAATTTGTCAGACACCAACTTTTTAACAACATCTTCTGAGGCCTTGTTAAAGTCGTGCCAAGATGTTTCCAGGGGAGAAAAATCAATTATATTAAATTGTTTGTCTTCATAGAATAGTTTGGGTTGGAAGGGACTTTTAAGCTCATCCCATTCCAACCCCTTGCAATGGGCAGGGACATATTCTACTGGATAAGATTGCTCCAAGCCGCTTGAAATCCCAGCTCCCAAAAATATGGAATTTTTATTTATTTTATCAAAATTGGAGCAGGTTCTTCAAATCAATTCACTGTTGATGCCCCCAGTTTATACCTGGTGAACAAATTGACACCAGCAAAATAACTGGACCACTGCTCCAATTTGCCTTGCATTGATTTATACATAAAATATTCATAGAAGCTTTATTGGAATGTTAAAAAAAAAATATCACAGTGATACATTTTTTTTTCTCAATTGGAATTTACCCTAATTGACCTAAAGAAATTTTAATTCTTCAACATTTTTCTCTAATACTAAAAAAGAAAAGCTCCCTTCCAGCCCAAACCATTCTGTGATGATCTTGAGTAGAAATTCACTATTAAAAAGAAATCTCATTTGCACAAGGATGGGAGATGTTTGGAAATCTCTTTTAACCAGGAAGATCAATGACTCACTGATGCTTCTGATCCTCCTGTTCCTACAGGTGTGAGAGTGAGGGCTAATTTAAGACAGTGAGGAGAGACAGGAAATGTGGAAATCCTTTCACTTCCTGTGCAGCAATTTAAATTGGATATTAGGAAAAATTCCTTCATGGGAAGGGTTTTCCAGCCCTGGAATGGACTGCCCAGGGCAGTGGTAGAGTGGCTAATCCTGAAGGGATTTAAAAGCTGTGTGGATGTGGCACTTGGGGACATGGGTTAGTGGTGGCCTGAGTAGCCCTGCGGAATGTTGGACTTGATGATCTTAGAGGGCTTTTCCCATCTCAGTGATTCCATGATTTTATTTAGGTGGGATGAATCCAATCCAAATAATTTTAAAACAATGAAATTGATGGTGTTCCTCTCATGAAAACCACTGAATTTCTATCCCTGATGGATTTGGTGATGTAACTGCTGCCCTCACAGAGGCAGTTTGGGTTGGAAGGGACCTTATAGACAATCCCATTCCATCCCCCTGCCATTGGGAGGGACACCTTCCACTATCCCTGATATCCCACATTGCTCCAAGCCCCATCCAAGCTGGCCTGGAACACTTCTAGGGACAGGGCAGCCATGGCAAACCCATGCCAGACCACCACAGGGAAGAATTTCTTCCCAATATCCCATCTAAACACACCCTGTGCCAGTGTGAAGCCATTCCATCTTGTCCTGCCTCCATGCAGGACACTCTTTGTCTCTGGAGTCCATCTCCACTCCTCCTCCTTCCTCCATATATTGGACCTTGTATGATTTAAATAATTCACTTCTGTGAGAGAATTATGGCTACAAATATTCTTATATGTCTAAAGGAAACCCTACAAGCAGAATCTGCACTGTCTCTATCTTCCAGTGTTGGTGGGTGAATTGGGGACACTTAGTGCATGTGCCTCTGCCATCTGCTGTCACAGCACAGGAAAAGCATGTTAGAGAGGGAGACAAGCCTCACCCTGGATTCATTTATTTATTTGAAAATTATGATCCCACATGAGTGAAAGTGTTTAGGAAGTTTGGGGTTTTCAGCATGGATTTTTAATATTAACAGTAATATGTGTATAGAAATGTATTTGTACATAATTGGAAGTCTGTGGGCTTTAGCCACCGAGTCATTATTGTGTAGGAGTAGAGCAGGAACGTGACTCCAGGTGTAACTCTGGGTGTAACTCCAGGGTCCTGCCAACCCAGCCTGTGTCAGAAGATTCTGCAATGCCTCCAGAGTCTCCACATGGATTCCTTCACCTCGCTGCTCCTCAGGGTGTAGATGAGGGGGTTCATCATGGGTGACAAGATGGTGTAGATGACAGAGACGTATTTGCTGGTGGGCAAGGTCCCAGCGGGCCGCAGGTAGGTGAAGATGCAGGGCATGAAGAGCAGTGTGATGGCCATCACGTGTGAGGCACACGTGGACAGAGCCTTCCAGTTCCCCTGGGAGACATGGGCCCGGACCTTGGCCAGGATGAGGGCGTAGGAGGCCACCAGCACCAGGAAGCAGCCCAGGGAGATGAGGCCGCTGTTGGAGGCCATGAGCCACTCGGTGAGGGTGGTGTCGGCGCAGGCCAGGCGGATGACGGGCGGCACGTCACAGAAGTAGCTGTGGATGGTGTTGGGGCCGCAGAAGGGCAGCTGCAGCATGAGCACAGTCTGGACAATGGAGTGGATAAAGCCCCCGGCCCAGCAGGCCGCGACCAGCGCCCAGCAGGCCCTGCGGGCCATGATGGCCGTGTAGTGCAGGGGCCTGCAGATGGCCGTGTAGCGGTCAAACGCCATCACCGTCAGGATGAACATCTCTGAGGAGCCCACAAAGTGCAGGAAAAACAGCTGGGCCATGCAGCCCTCAAAGGCAATGGCCTTGTGCCCTGAGAGCAGGGCCACCAGCACCCTGGGGGTAGTGACAGAGGTGCAGCAGATATCGATGAAGGACAGATTGCAGAGGAGGAAGTACATGGGGGAGGAGAGCTTGGGGTCAGTCCTGACTGTCACAATGATGAGGAGGTTGCCCAGCAGGACCATGGTGTAGGCCAGGAGGAAGAACGTGAAGAAGAGGAGTTGCAGCTCCTTGGTGTCAGAGAGCCCCAGTAGGATGAATTCAGTCACCTGGGAGGAGTTGTCCTGTGCCATCGCTGCAGCTCAGGCTGCCATGGCGCAGGTAGGGGGGTGGCCAGGAAGGGAAGGGAATGTGCTACAGCTCCAAGGCTCATGGATGGTATGAGCAGGATGCATTTGCTGCTGCAAAAAGCACAGTGTCATGTCACAAATGACAGAAAGCACAGGGGGTGTACTCACCCCCTATTCTGCCCCTACTCAGGTGTAGCCTGCCCTTCCACACTGACCTTCTCCCATGAACTCACTCTGACCACTATTTTCCTGCATCATGGTTGGTGTGCTCGCATTCTGTGAGGGAGAAATCACTGAATTAAAGTATTGTTAAAGTTGGAAAAGCTCCCATTTAGTCCAATTCTCCATCCAACACTGCCAAGCCCTCCACTAAACCATGTCTCCAAGTGCTACATCCATACTGCTTTTAAATCCTTTCAGGAATGGTGATTCCAGCACATCCTGTTCTCAGATAACTAGAGCCATGAATGCTGGGAAAATGCTGTGCTTTTTGCCTGCTGGAAATTTGAAGTGACTACAAGCAAATGCTGCCATTCTCAGGCATGAGCTGTTCCATGTTCTGATCCTAATGACACTCCTCTAAACTAAGGAAAGGGCTCTCCAGTTAACTTATTCAGACTAAAACTGGGAATTCATGCACTGAAACCAGGTCTGGGAAGTTCCTCACTGGAGAAACTGGGGTTTCTAACACAGCAGAAGCTTCAAAACCCTGAATGGCTTCTCTACCTTTACAGTTTTAAAATTAATTTTTTAAGTTTTTCAGTAAACAAATACACTCACTGTCCTGTGGAGGTTACAGTGGGAGCAGCAGAGGAATGCACTTGTCCATTTAAAATCCCTCCAGGAAATTCCTTTACTGCTTATTTCAGCTGAGGAGTTTATATCTGAGCAAGCAGGAGCCTACAAGTAAGAAACCAGATGTCTATGATAGTATAAGCATTGAATAAAGCTGCCTTAAAAGATCTAAAAGGCCAAATCATTAGACAGGGGACATTAACAGGACACAGACATTGTCCTCTGGTATGTTGAATATCCACTGTATTTCTTCTGCTGTCTTTTTGGGACAATTTCAGTTTAAAGCCAATGCTTCCCTGAAGGAGTGGCAGTGAAATCCAAGCCAGAATATGTCACGGACATGTGTAATAACAAGCTCTGGTTATTTAGCTGAGGAGGGTGGTAGAAATAATACCGAGGTCTTGGCTGTGGTGTGAAACACCCCATAAATACACCTGTGGTGACACTGGGCTGCTGACTGAGATGTTTCTGCTTTACTGACAAACCCACAAATCCACCCTTACAGCATTCCCATGCAGAACACCAGGATCACTTGTGTGTGATATTCCTGAAAGTGCTGAAGACCAAGCTGGACAGGGCTTGGAGCAACCAGAGCAATCCCCTTGTTGCAGGGAATCAGAACAAGATGAGCTTTAAGGTGCCTCCCAGCCCAATCCATTCTGGGATTCTAAATCTGCAACTGATTTTTTAATGTTTTTTTATTCTAAGTCATAAAATAGATCTCCCAAAAGTCACTCACCAGCAATGCTGCTTTGCAAAGGCAGGATTTCAGTGGGGCCTGAGCAAAACAAAGGAACAATCCCAGAACACTTCCACAGAGCTCACTTGCTGTCGCTCCTCTGACGACCTCCCCAAACCACTTCAGGGGGTTCCATCAGAAAGTCTCTGCAAGGCGCTGCTTGGAAGTTATGGAAGCAGCTCTGTATCTCTGCCAACTCTAAGCCCTGAAAAGAACAGCTCAACCTTCTGTACTTCCCATTATGCAAAAAAAAAAACCACCCAAACCCACCAAATCAAAAAGCAACCTCCAGGTGCATCTTCAAGTGCAATTATTTCTGTAGCAGAAATAGTTCAGGTACATCACACCACAAGGCACAAGGCTATCAGGAGTAATGAGATCCCAGAGGCAAAGGGAGTTTTGTCAGAAAACATCAGTGGCAAGGAACTAAAATTGTTCCTTGGGTAGTTATTACTTTAATCCCTGGAGAGAGACATCAGATAAAGATGTCTCTGACATAGGACATTTATATAAATTCATGTAAATGGATACAAATTTTGCTTTTTTCATAAGCCTGTCTTTCTCATCTACAATCTTATTTCTTACTAACTTACATGTTGACAGCACAAAGCAAAATATCACTGATGTCATCCCTCAGACACCTGACTTAAAACTTTAAAACAAGAAGTAAGTTGGAAATCATTTCAAAAAATGCACAAAGATTTGTGGTGAGCCTTCCTTGCTCAGCAGGTATTTTTACTGACACAGTAAAGCACAGGAGCAACTTTTGAGCTCAAGTATGAAATTCTTGTAAGAATTATTTGCAAAGTATAGAGGAGCCTGACACAGTTTCCAGTGACACCTTCCACAAGCAATGGGTGAATATTTGCTCAGAATCACCCAGAAGTGAGACCTCTAAAAGACCCCACTGTTTTTCATTTCCATAACATTTTAAACTACATTTATTTTATTTGCTGCTGTCTTGGGCAGAGACAGGTGAAGTAGATAGAATTATAGGAGAATGATGGAATTGCAGAATAGCTGTTTGGTTTGGAAGGGACTTAAAAAACCATCTCATTCCAATCCTCTGCCATGGGCAGGGACACCTTCCACCAGACCCGGTTTCTTCAGGTCCCATCCAGCCTGACATGGAACAGGTCAGAAAAGATTGGCTGAAGTGGGGGAGTAAGGAGAGAAGTTTCCCTTCCTGTTCCTTCATCAGCAAACCACCCAATTAGCTCTTAATATCACGGGTTTTTTTGTTTTTTTGTTTCTTATGGGGCGCTCCACCTGGACAATATTTTCAGTATTTTTAACAGCATTTAAGCCCTGATGTTGCAGCTGCTCAGGAGGCCTTGGTGTGGGCCTTTGGTCATTGACAAGGAATAGGAAGGGAATGTCAGAGTTCCCAATGTCTTTTCCATCATAAAAATAACTTCTAGTGCCTTTCTAATTCCAGGAGGATTAGACCAATAGGCAGCTGTTCTTTGAAAGGCCCATTTTGGGGCATTGTCACAGAAGAAATTACAGCAAAACCTGCTTGATTTTCTCCAATTTTTTGGGAACATGATCACAGCTCTACCCCTTCCCATTTCCACTTCCCACTTTCCTCCTGCACAGTTTCCTCATGGCTCCCTTCACCTCCCCATCCCGGAGGGTGTAGATGAGGAGGTTGAACATGGGTGTGATGAGCATTTAGAACCCGGCCACACTCCTGTCCTCAGACAAGCCACCGGATGGGCAGATGTAAACAAACGTGCTGGGCCCAAGTCACAGGATCACCACAGTGATGTTGGACCTGCACGTGGACAGGGCCTTGTGCCATCTTGCCAGTCTTGTGCCACCTCAGGGAAGCCAGGATGCCCATGTAGGACATGACCAGGACGAGGAAGCAGCTCAGGGATATCACCCCGCTGTTGGCCACTGCGGCCAGGCCCTTGGCGTGTGTGTTGGCGTGGGCCAGGGGGAGTAGGGGGTCGACATCACAGAAATAGTGGATGACTTTGTTGGGGCCATATAAAGGGAGCAGGGAAGGGTGGGAAAGGTCTCGAGGGTGGAATGCAGGAAGACCCCCACCCAGAGACCCCCACCATGCAGCCACAGACTGTGGGACGTGAGCGCAGGGTAGCACAGGGGCTGGCAGACGGCCATGCAACGGTTGTAGGCCATGGCTGTCAGGATGAAAACCTCTGTGCAGCCAAACAAAATGAAGCCCCAAAGAGCTGCCCTATGCAACCTGCAAAGGAGATGGTGTTATTTTCCACCAGGAAGCCAGAAATCATTTGGGGAGCTGTGACAGAGGAGTAACAATAACTTACAAAGGAAAGGTGGCAGAGGAAGAAGTACATGGGGGAGTTCAGGCGCCGGCTGCTCGTCACAGTGAGAACTGTGAGATATCCTGCCACTGTGAGTGTGTAGAAAAGCAGGAACACCACAAAATACATTTTTTGCATACCTTGGTTCTCTGAGAGGCCCAGGAGGATGAATTCCTTCATGGTGCTGGAGTTTTCCATGCCAGTCTAGTGGGCAATGTGCAGTGCAGAGCCTGGAAATGTGGAAGGATAAAGACAAAATGATTCATCAGTTTTTTCATTCTTAAAAATTAATTCTTTATCAGAAGTGCATTCTCTCTAAGAAATACATAAGTTTAGAATTAAGTTTATCAAATTCTTTTAAAATTTGTTTTGGTTTTTGTTTGTTTTTTCATTGTTCTTTCCCCTCTACATATTTAATTTGCCGTATATGAGACACAGCCATAGAATCATAGACTCCTGGAATCGTTTGGGTTGGAAGGGACCTTAGAGACCATCTAGTTCCAACCCCACTTCCATGGGCAGGGATGCCACTCACTGGATCCATTTGGGATTGGATCCATCTGATCCAGGCTCCAATTTTATGATTTTAAGATAGAGCAAGATCAGAAAGTCCTGTAGAGGCAAAAAACTGATCAAGCACCCACAGGAAATGCTGAAATGTAGAAAAAACAAAATTTTCAAACTTGAAAAAGTGAAGCCTAAAGAGGAAGTTGGGAAAGTTTCTGACTTCTCCTGTGCTTGCAGTTTTACTTACAGGAGGTAAAACATACTCAAGAAAGGGGATAAAAGGGAGATCTTACCTCTAAAATTAGCTTTTCAGTCACTGACCAGAAGTACATGATATAGTGTAATCAGTTGGGATATGAAATAAATGCAATGTGGATTGTTATAATTAAAAAAAAAATAATAAGGAATTGCACCATCCTCTTATTTGCAAGGGTTTTCACCTAAAATCTCGGGTGGTTAATTGAAGAAGAATTTAATAACCTGATTTGGGACTGCAAAACCAGTTCTGCACATGGTTACAGCCAAAGAGAGCCAGAGATGGTTGACAATTTCAGGGGAAATTTCTTTTTGTATTTTCACCTTTTTCAAGAGGAAGGGCAGGGGGGAAAAAGAGGAAAGGAAATCAGGAAAAGGAAAGAAAAGAGGAAAGGGAAAAGATCCTGGAAAACTTATCTTCTCTGTGCTTGGAGATCTAATTTTTGTGTAAGAGCTGTAAGATTTTATGTCCCCAACATCTCCTTTTCCTGGTAGAGGTTTTAAAGAACATAGAACAGCTTCTAAAAAGCTTCTAACACTTGCTTAGGAGGTGCCTTTTTTAATCCCACCTCATTTAATTCCTTGCTGTCCTTTATCACCAAGTGTATCCTGGCTTTTCCTGCCCATGTTAGAGCTGCTTGGAGGGAGCATGAGCGCTGAAGAGTGCACTCACAGCCCAGCAAGCAGAGATAAAAAAACTGTTTAAGTAACTTTCCTCAAACCTCTCCAAGGAAATCTCCCTCTTCCAGGGCTTAATTCCCTGTTTACACAGACCTACTTCACCCTCTCTAAGGAAATCTCCCAGCTCAAGGGCTCTTGGGGCTGGAGGAGGGAGGTGTGAATGCTCAGGGGTGGGAAGGAGAAGAAATTAATCCCATCCTTCCAGGGGAAGTTTAGATTGGATTTTAGGAAAAATTTCTTCACTCAGAGGGTGGTGCAGCCCTGGCACAGTTTACCAAGAGCAGTGGGGCAGTCACCATCAGTCTGGAGGGATTTAAAACCTGTGGATGTGGCACTTAGGGACACACAGTAGTGGTGGCACTGCTGGGAAGTGCTTGGACTCGATGGCCTTGGAGGGCTTCTCCAACCTTAACAATTCCATGATTTTTGGAAATAACAGCCAGTAGATTAGCTGAATATTAAACTGGGCAAGCATGGGATGTGCCTGGTCAAGTTAACATTCCCAGACTCTGACTTTGTTATTACAGTGACCTGAGGAGGTCGCTTGGGGAGAGAAGGACGAGAATCTTGTTTCTTGATCAGAAGGCTGGATTTATTGATATATGATATATAATACATTATAACTATACTAATAGGAATAAAGAGAGAAGTTGCAGAGGCTGCCAAGCTAAGCTAAGAATAGAAAGAATCTAAAACCAAGAGAAATCTCTGTCCCTGTGTTCCAGAGAGCTTGCCCTGTGATTGGCTCTTAATGGTACACATGGAACACGAACCAATCACAGGTGCATCCTATTGCATTTCACAGCAGCTGATAACAATTGTTTACATTCTCCTCTGGGGCCTCTGCTTCCCAGAAGATGCAGAATCCCAAAGAAAGGATTTCTGTGAAAAAATGTCTGCGACACTGTGTGTTTCCCAAACCTTAGATCCACAGCTTAGGCTTTATGGCACTGTGAGTAATAATAAAATTGTGAGGATTTTTAAATCATTGTGTATCCCAATAAAGCTCCACAAGCCCTCATGAAAAAAATAAATAATCTGAAAGGTTTCTAGTAGTAAGTAGAAGTAGAGAAGAGAGTGGCTTGGGTCACTTCTTGATGACCCTCCAAGTCCCTATTTTCCATGAAAATTCATCACTGGTAGCCCAGGGAGTAAGGCCTTTTCAAGAACTTGCAATGTTTCAGCAAAGGTTAGTAAAGTAGAGTAAGCTAAAAAAAAATCCTTATTTTACAAATTGGGAAACTAAGGGAGGGGAGGAAGTCAGCTCTTGTACATCTGTGGAAGTTAGCTGAGTTGAGCCAGTCCAGGATTTCCTCTGCAAAGAAATGAACCTAGTCACCTAATCAGTAAGAGGAAATGGCTTTAAATGACAGAAGGTGGATTTAGATAGGATATTGGGAATAAATTCTTCCCTGCGAGGGTGCTGAGGCCCTGGCACAGGTTGCCCAGAGAAGCTGTGGCTGCCCCATCCCTGGAAGTGTTCCAGGACATTTTGGAGCACTCTGGGATAGTGGAAGGTGTCCCTGCCCATGGCTGGGGATGGAACTGGATGACCTTTAAGTCCCTTCCAACTCAAACCATACCAGAATTTGATGAATTTGTGAATTACTGCAATTCCAGCTCATCACTGCTCTGAAGTATACTGTGTATTTTCAGCTTGAGATTTAGGTGCATCAATAAATAGTTTCATCCACTGCCCATCCCTCTGTTTGTTTTGCTGACATTTACTGAAATTCAGAATGGTTCAATAACAACAAAGGCATTTTGAATGTCTCCCAACATGGAATGCCAGCAATCCATGCAGAGAAAATGGAAAACCTCAAATTAATGAGGAGATTAAATCCTGCTCTGGATAAAAATAGTCTTTTAATTTAGATATCATTTTGTGCCATAGCCTGGAGTCCTGGCCAGGTTAATGAGGGTTGCCAGTAACCACTATAGGAAATAGGATTGGGTAAGAAAGTAAAAACAGTCTTACAGTCTTTGGGAAAGGAAGAGGAAGAACAGATGACAACAGAAGCTGAAGATGTACAAATGCATTTCTGACCTGCTAAGCAAATTTGGGCTGGATCTGCCCATTCCTGTGCCCACTGACACACATGGCAGCGATTTGGGTGGTGTCCCACTCCTGTCCCTTTACTTCCCTGGCCCAAGGGACTAAGGGACAAAATAGTTCCCTGTAAGGATGTCAGGAAAGGAGAAAGGTGTTTTCTCTGTTTCCACACCCTTTGAATTGGGGTGGCTCATGAACATGGAGTGTGCATGGACAGGACTGGGATGTTGTGGGTGGGTGGTGGTGGGTTCTGTCTGCTTAGGAGCCACAAGGTGAGGAAGAACCTGAAGCTCTATTCAGGGGGAAGCTGTGAAACTGGAAGTGAAAGGCATGGGGCTGGAGGGATTTTGTGAAATCTGAAGTGGCTGAGGTGTTGAAGGACTGTGCTGAAAGCCTGTGGGGTGTGAAGATGCACTGAAAGAGCTCCTGACCCCAGAGCTCCACGCTGAGGGCAGCACAAGCAGGGTTTGGGCATCTGGAACTGCTGAGGTGGAAAGCTTGGGGGCACGGTTGGATGAAGCAGTAGAGATCCAATAAGGTGCTGAACTGTGCTGGGAGAGGACCCACTGTGGTGGCCGGTGTGTGACAACTGGGCAGGGACAGGAAGGAATGAGAAGTACTGAGGGAGGTTGTGAAACCTCCACCAAAGATGTTATGGGAGAAAACTTGAAATTTCTCTACCTGAGCAGCACTAAAATCTCATCTTCAGGGGCTGTGAAACCAGGGCATCTCAGGGCCTTAAGTACAGTGCAAAGTCTGTATGGACAGTTCTTGCAAGAATGGCTGAAGAAGGGAGAAGTAGTAAAAAAATGATGTTTCCATGACACTGCAAAGAGGGGAGGGGGAAGTGGTTCAAATCTGAGTGATCATACCCGCACAGGGGAGGTATTTCCCCCATGAGTGATTGGCTGCCTGGAGGGTCACGCTGAAAACACCATGGCTTTTTAAACAGTGCTGCCCAGCCCAGCACTGCAGGATGACACAAAGACTTGAGCTGCACCCTATGTCACACCATCCAGGGGACAACATTGCTGGGCACAGGCGCTGAAATTCCCAGGAACGCAAAAAAGGTGAGAAATTCTGATGTGGGTCTTTGACGTTGCACTCTGATGGGTTGTCAGGCTTTGGGGAAGGGAGGAGAAACAAAAACAATGGAGGAAAAAAGATCAAAAATTTACTTCCTTTGCTGGACAGAAATTTGCTGTAGGTCAGGAATTGATGATAATAATTTTCAATATAAGGAGAGCTTCATTCCAGGGACTCTTGTGCCTGTACAAGTGCTCTTGAACTGCTCTAAATGCACCTCTGTAATATAAAAAGTCATTACTCAGAGACCTGGCATTACAACAGCAGAACTTTCTGTCCACTGTCTGAGACACCTTTGTGGGATCAGGGTTGTTCTGCCTCAGGAACTACAGGCAGGATTTGGAGGCAAATCACATGGAGGATGTTTTATCTCAAGGGAGGAAAAGATCACCTGGACTCAGGCTGCTGATGTTTGAGGACAGTTTTCACTTATTAGTTACATAAGCAAGTGGGATCATGTCCTGAATGTGTCTTAGAAACAGGAATTCAGTCTTTCCAAGGGACTATGATAAATAAATGAGAACCATGAGTGACTTTTGCAGTGTTCTTCTCCACAGTCTACAGAAGTAAGATAAGGATCTCATCACTTCTATTGCAGCAGAAGGCAAAACTGTCGATGGTTTCTCATTTACCCATTGCAGCCATTTCTGTTCCTGGCACATACAGCACCTTCTTTATGCACATACAGCACCTTCCAGTGCCTAAAGGTGCTCCAAGACAGCTGGAGAGGGACTTTGGAGAAGGGCCTGGAGTGACAGGAATTATTTTGAACTGGAAGATGGTGGATTTGAATTAGGTCTTGGGAGGAAATTCTTCCCTGTGAGGGTGATGAGGCACAGGTTGCCTAGAGGAGCTGTGGCTGCCTTATTCCTGAAAGTGTCCAAGGCCAGGTTGGCAGGGATTTGGAGCAACCTGGTCTGTGGAAGGTATCCCTGGCTGTGGCAGGAGGTTGGAACAAGATGAGCTTCAAGATCCCTCCCAACCCAAACCATTCCATGATTCCATGACATGATCAATGGCACAAAGCCATTTAACATTGGGAATTATCACCTATCATCCCTTTAATCCCCAGTGGGGAGAGATGCACCTGTGGAGGTGTCAGTGGGCTGAGACAGAACTTAGGTGACACTTAAATGTTCACACTCTCTTCAGATCAAGTGGAAATTTGGTTGCACAGAAGCCAGGAAACCACTTAACCACCGGGCCTTCCTCTGTTCTCGCAGCAGAAAAGCTGAACAGAACTCGAGGCTGTTTCTGCTAATTTCTGCAAAAACGTGATCATTTATGGCCACTCCTGGAGCAGGCTGTGAGGGAGGAACAGCCACAGGGCTGCTCTCCACAGTGTTCATGCTAGAAGTGCTCAAGGTGCTATAAGAGCTGAGGATGGGAACATCCAGCTCTGCAGTGCCAGAAGTTCCCTGGTTTCAATCAAGGAAATCATAGAATCCTCAAATAATTTGGGCTGAAAGGGACCTTAAAGCCCATCCAGTCCCACCCCCTGCCATGGGCAGGGACACCTTCCACTAGCCCAGGTTGCTCCAAGCCCCATCCAACTTGGCCTTGAAATTCCCGGCACCACACACTTCATTTCCCTCTGTCCATGAGGTCAGTGTGCCTGGGGTGCTGGGATGGAACAGCAGCGATTCAGTCCGTCACGTTCTGGGTGCTTTTGGAAGTCTGTCTCCATGTGTGCTGCTGTACCACAAAGAAAAAACAGAGGATTCATGCTGGCTACGTGGTTCAGTGATTCACATCTTCCCAGAAAACCCCATTTTTTGTTCCTATCCTCTTTTTAACTTCTCTGCCTTCCATGTCCAAAATAACAGCTGGTTAGGAGACAGCAGAAGAGCCAGTGTATTTGTTCTCATCAGACCATAAAAAAGGTGTTAAACCCATTTTTTTCACCCCCAAGATTTTCAATCAGATCTTAGTACCACAGGGAAGGAAATAATAACTTAAATCATGGAGTGGTGTGGAAAAGTTATCAGAGCCACGGCTCCCATGTCCTGTGAGGACAAGATAATCTGTGGTTTCTTACATGTGGTTCTTGCAGTTTCTGAGGGAGAAGCTGAGGGCTCTGCCAAACCAAAATGTTTATTTGTTACTGTACATGGGACCAAGGAGAACCACATCAAATGGCACCATATTAAAACAGAAATCACTCATTAATATAAAAAACTACCAATTGTTCTCATGGAATCACAGAATTCCTGAGTGGTTTGGGCTGGAAGGGACCTTAAAGATCATCCAGTTCCAATCCCCTGCAATGGGCAGAGACGCCTTCCAATATCCCAGTTTGCTCCAGCCTACCTCCACAGATGGGGCAGGCACAGTTTCTCTAGGTAACCTGTGCCAGAGCTTCACCACCCTCACAAGGAAGAATTTATTCCCAGTCTCCCATCTAAACCCACACTCTGTCAGTGTGAAGCCTTCCTGTTACTCCAGGCTCTTGGTCCCTTCCAAACCAATTTATTTTGAAGTTCCATGAGATCAAGTTCTAGCTACAAAGCCTTGGAACAAACCAAGGAACCCCTCTAGAAAAGTCACCCTGGAGTTACCACCTCTCCCCTCTCTGCTCCCAGGTCCGAATCACCCATCATGAGACCCTCAACCACACCAATGGTCCTTCCAACCACAGCCATCCATGCTCCTGGGACCAACTACAGCGGGGCTGTGGGACAACCCCAGCCATCCTACACTGTCCTCAAGTTCATGGAGAGCTTCTGCCTGCTGAGTGCTGCCTGTGGGATGGTGGGGAACGGCCTGGTCCTGTGGTACCTGGGCTTCCGCATCCGCAGGAACCATTTCACCGTCTACATCCTGAACCTGGCAGCCGCTGACTTCGGGTACCTGCTGTGCATCGCCGTGGAGACCGTGCAGTACCTGATGCAGTTCAACGTGGGGGTGCAGTTTGGGATCTTCCTCTTCCTGGATCTCTTCATGTACGGCACGGGCCTGTACCTGCTGACGGCCATCAGCATTGAGCGCTGCCTGTCTGTGCTGTCCCCCATCTGGTGCCGGACACACCGCCCGAAGCACCTGTCTGCCGTGGTGTCCGGCCTGCTCTGGGCCCTGTCCCTGCTCCTGAACACTCTGGGATATGTCCTGTGCACCGTTCGCCCCTCTCCCAGGGCCTGCCAGCGCCTGCTCATCGCCATCGGAGCCTTGGATTTCCTCGTCTGCGCGCCCCTCATGCTGCTCTTCAGCCTCACCCTCTTCCTGCGGGTCAAGTGCAGCTCCCAGCCCTTCCAAACGGGCCGGCTCTTCACTGTCATCATGCTCACCATCCTCTTCTTCCTCATTTTCGCCGTGCCCCTCAGTGTCCTCATCCTCCTGGACTTCCTGGGCCTCAAGTTCCTGTATTCCCCAGAGATTGGCTTTGTGCTGTCCTGCGTCAACAGCACCCTCAACCCCGTCATTTACTTCCTGGTGGGAAGCTACAGGGATCGGAAATTCCGGCTCACCCTCAGGCTGGCATTCCAGAGGGCCTTCCAAGACTCAGCGGATGACAGAGATGAGCGGGAAACGCGGGACACGATAACCATGTCCTCCTAAAATCCTGCCTGGAATGTCTTGGCAGAACTGAAGAACTCTGAGGTACTGGGGAAGGTTCATCTCACCTGACCCTCAGTACCCTCTTTGTAGACATTTTAGGTCATAATTTTAAGTCCTCATTATTTTAAGACCCCCCCTTTGGGTCATTATTTTAAGTGCCCCATATGGCACATAAGCACCTGGAGCACAGAATTTACCTGACCTGTATTTAAGACACATTAAAAGTTCCTGTTTCTTTCTTCCAGTGACTTTTAAATAATATCCATTTGATAAGACTGAAATGTCTTGGTGTCTGAATTTCATCAAAGAAATCCTGCTCAGGATAAATCCTTGTCATTCATAAACTCATAAATTTTGTGTTGCTTTTCACTCAGATCTCTGAAAAGAAGATCAGTACCAACAATCCTCCTGTTGGAAGCAGGCATAAAATTCCTGAAGGAGAATCCATTCATCCCTCTTCACTTAGAATTCCCATCCCATGTCAGAGCACACACACAGCCTTTGGTGGCTCACAGAGCCACTCTGGGTCTCCTAATGTGAGCATTTCAAGGACTGAAAAGATTCACATCCAAGTCCATTTCTTCTCTGAACCAGGGATTTTTCCACACCAGGAAAGGAGAGCAGGAGAGGGCTCCCACTCCTTCCAATTTGCTTTAAAAATTTATTCATTGAGTTTCATCCTCGCTTGTCTTGTATTTCAAAGAAATATGTGAATGGAGATTAGTATTTTATATTATCATATTGTTGCATGTTATTTTAATTTCCTCCAGCCTTTGACAGAGTCTCTATATTTATCTACAGCATGCATTGGGTTGTAATTTCTTCCTTTAAAAGGACACATCAGAATCCATGGCTTTTAAATCTTCTTTACAATTAGAAATAAATCTAAGGATAGTGGGGAAAATACAGGAAACAGAACAAGGTAAATAAATACCATGATTTTCAACAAATTATTTTCTAAACCAAATCCTTTGAGGGGCAAAATGGGATTATTTGTGCTATCAGACTACCTAACATTTATAAGTCAATGTGGGTAATTTTCTTTGAAAAACCTCACAAATTCATGTTCAAAATGTGATCTTTTTGATGTCTCAAATGTTTTTATCATTGGGAAAACAAAATATTTTTGTATTATTAAAAAGACCAGAATTCTCTTTTTTGTTGTTTTTTCCCCCCTAAAGGGATAAAAAGTCTATTTAAAGTTGTTGTTGTTGTTGTTGTTGCTGCTGCTATCTGATTTATTAGCTGATAAAAACACACACAATGTAAACTCAGATAAATATTTTTTTTTAAATTTAAGGCACAGGAAGAACCTTCCACTAAGTGTCTACTGAAAAATGACAGAAAAGCCAAGTTTATTTTATAACAGCTACATCCAGATGGTTTTTGGTATAACACTGCTGTGGTTAGGTGAATAAGTTTTCCTCCAATGATTCCAGAGGGAGCAGGACCAGCCCCTGTGTGACTGACCCAACTATTTATGGGGATTTAGCACACCAGGGATATCCTTCTTTATCTGTCCTCTCCAAGCAAATCCTTTGCCATTCTCAATCTTTATTATTTTACTTTCTACCATGCTTTCTTTTTTTTTTTTTTTTCTGTTTCTCTCCCATTCATTCTCTTGCTTAGTTTCCTTTTTTACTTTGTTGGATTTTTCCCTTTTTTTTCTCTTTCTCCCCTTTTCTCCCTTTCCCCTTTCTCTCTTTTTTCTCTCCCTTTTCCCCAAATTGCAATTTTCACCCATCTCTTAGACCCTTCCATCCCAAATCTCACCAAGCCAACACCCCTTTCTCTGCCCATTTTTGCAGACTTTGCTTCATCAACAGAGTTTATTCCCTATGGATGGGGCAGCGAGGGCAGTTCCATGGAGAATAAACCCAGCTGGGGAACTGGACTGAGCCTGGATACGCTGCTTGGAGTGCCCTTGTCTCCATACTTCTGTCTGAGGTGCCACATGTGCAGAAGTGCCTCACAGAGCTGTCACCTCCACCACAGTGTCCCCAGCCCCGTGGCTCCCCTCGTCACTCCCGCCTTTCTCCTCAAACACCCTCCGCAGAGCCACTCTGACCGAACGCTGGAAGCGGCGCCGCCGGCAGCTCCCTACCAGCACGTAAATCACCGGGTTGAGGGAGCAGTTCAGCAGTGCCAGGAACAAAGAGGGGTCTTCTGGGAATAAATCACCAGAATCTGGGAGATTGATGAAAACCTCCATGCAGAAAGGGATGCCAAAGGCAAAGAACAGCAGGACGTTGAGCACGATGGCCACAAAGAGCTTCCCTGGCTGCCGCCTCCGGGAGCCACAGCGCAGCTTGAGGAACAGGAACAGGTTGGAAACCAACATCATGAGGGAAAAAACCACAGAAATGGCCAGGGCTACACCTGCAATGACGGTCCCAGAGTCCTCAGTGTAGGTGGAGGTGAGGTAGAGGGAGGAAACAAAAGCCCCTGCCAGGGCCCAGAGGGCCCCGCTGACGGGCACAGGACGGAGACGCAACGCTCCACGCTGAGGGCTGCCAGCAGCCCCAGGCTGCTCAGGTCAAACACGTGGCACGGGAACCCAAGGACAAACACAAAGCGCTGATAGTGGTGAATAAAAGGAAACAAAGATGTGCAGAATGCTGCTAAGGTCAGAAAAGCCAACAGAAGCAGGAGAAACAGGAGGAGCAGGGAGAAGTCTGCAACAGCCAGATTTAGGATGTAGACAGTGAAAGGGCTCTGCTGTGTGTGCAAGCCCAGGAACCACAAGACCACCCCATTCCCTGCCAGCCCACAGAGGGAGATCCCCAGGCACACCCCTGCAAAGGCAATCAGGCTGGAGGGAATGCTGGAGCATTCAGATCTGATATATTCCTCCCAGTCCAGAGATCCATAAAGTGTATTGTTCAGGGTGAGATTTGTTGTGCTGTTCTTGTCCATGGTGAACGATCCTGCTCCCAGCAGCTGCCTTCTCCCTTTCCCACCACCTCCTAGGGAGAGATGGGGAACCAGAGGGAAATAAGGGACATTAGCACTCCCAGCATTTTCCAACTGCCCACACAGCCCCAGGCCAGCCCCAGGAAGAACCCCCACCCCTGCAGTGCCCAGGACTGGCTCCCAGCCCTCCAGCCCTGACTCTAGACAGGAATCTCCCACCATGCCATCCCTGAACTCCTACCTCCCGTAGGAACAGCACTGACACAGCAGCACCAGGAGAAAGGATTTGGGATGGCTGCTGGAACCACTGGCTGTGCTTCAGTCTCGTGCCTCGTGCCTGGCTGCAGCCCTTGGCCCAGAGATCATATCCCACGGTCAGAGCTCCCCTCACAATCTCCCCACATCAGTGACAGCTTCCCTCACATGTCCAGGGACACAGATCTTATCAGGAGGAGGTGGCCATGTCACTGCCTTCCGCTCCTCCCCCCAGTTCTTCATGAGCAGCTGCTCATCTGTTATGATCCCATTACTGCAGCACTCAGACTTTTGAATTTTAATCATTTACTGGATCTAAAGCAATGAAAATAAGAGGACAGCACAGATAATATTATGTCCCTTCAGGTGCTGGGAATCCTGGGTCAAAACCCTCCTCTGGTGAGGGCAGATCCTGTCCATGGAAGGGGTACTCCACTATGATCTATTCAGCTGTTACTGGGTTTTCTGAACCCCTCAGAAATTCCAGACTTCATTAGATGCCAACAGAGCCCCTGAGCAGCAGCCATGGGGATGAGCACTGTCCTTGTGTCCACTTGCTGTGGGAAATCACCAGTGCCCAGACCCGGGACTGCACGAGGGCTTTGCCCACAGCCTCTAATCCCATCCTGTCTAATCCCAATCATCAGCCTCATCACCCCTGCGGGGCATGTGTCTCCTCAGAGATTAGGTTTGTGGGGTACATGGTGCTGCCAAAGTGCTCTTATCTCCAAGTGGTTCCTGCCACACAACCTCTGCCTTTCACAGCACGGGAACTGGCATTTATCTTCTGCCCCTCTTTCATGGGTTTTCCATCTCCTTTGGAGTTGTATCCTGTGCTTGCCATCCCAAGAACTGATGGGTGTGTTAATGCACAAGGTCCATGTGCTCTCCAGGGGTCCAGCCTGGAGCTTCAGGGTTTGGAGCTAGAGGAAGACTTGAAACAAGGAGACAACTTAGGCTCAGCATCCATCCATGAGAGGGAGATGGAAGAAGGTGCCACCCCTGCAAGTTTCTCCCAGAAGGAAGTTGGAAGAAGTCTTTGAGCACAATTTACATGTCACGAGAGACAACTGAGCAACTTGTGCTGTGGCATGTCTGCACACCAGTGATTTCTCACCCCTGAAGGTCTCTGGCTCATCTCTCTCACCCCTCTGCCATACTCCATCCCTGGGAAAGATTGATATCCCCTTCTGCATTGACAGATGGATCACCTGGCACACGCAGTGGAAGGCAGAAGCCCCTTGCACGGTGGGATAACATTGGAGGGTGGCAGAGGAAGGGGGTGATGTGGCCACCTCCTCCTGATAAGATCTGTGTCCCTGGACATGTGAGGGAAGCTGTCACTGATGTGGGGAGATTGTGAGGGGAGCTCTGACCGTGGGATATGATCTCTGGGCCAAGGGCTGCAGCCAGGCACGAGGCACGAGACTGAAGCACAGCCAGTGGTTCCAGCAGCCATCCCAAATCCTTTCTCCTGGTGCTGCTGTGTCAGTGCTGTTCCTACGGGAGGTAGGAGTTCAGGGATGGCATGGTGGGAGATTCCTGTCTAGAGTCAGGGCTGGAGGGCTGGGAGCCAGTCCTGGGCACTGCAGGGGTGGGGGTTCTTCCTGGGGCTGGCCTGGGGCTGTGTGGGCAATTGGAAAATGCTGGGAGTGCTGATGTCCCTTATTTCCCTCTGGTTCCCCATCTCTCCCTAGGAGGTGGTGGGAAAGGGAGAAGGCAGCTGCTGGGAGCAGGATCGTTCACCATGGACAAGAACAGCACAACAAATCTCACCCTGAACAATACACTTTATGGATCTCTAGACTGGGAGGAACATATATCTGAATGCTCCAGCATTCCCTCCAGCCTGATTGCCTTTGCAGGGGTGTGCCTGGGGATCTCCCTCTGTGGGCTGGCAGGGAATGGGGTGGTCTTGTGGTTCCTGGGCTTGCACACACAGCAGAGCCCTTTCACTGTCTACATCCTAAATCTGGCTGTTGCAGACTTCTCCCTGCTCCTCCTGTTTCTCCTGCTTCTGTTGGCTTTTCTGACCTTAGCAACATTCTGCACATCTTTGTTTCCTTTTATTCACCACTATCAGCGCTTTGTGTTTGTCCTTGGGTTCCCGTGCCACGTGTTTGACCTGAGCAGCCTGGGGCTGCTGGCAGCCCTCAGCGTGGAGCGTTGCGTCTCCGTCCTGTGCCCCATCTGGTACCGCTGCCACCGCCCCCGGCACCTCTCGGCCCTCATCAGCGGGGCCCTCTGGGCCCTGGCAGGGGCTTTTGTTTCCTCCCTCTACCTCACCTCCACCTACACTGAGGACTCTGGGACCGTCATTGCAGGTGTAGCCCTGGCCATTTCCGTGGTTTTTTCCCTCATGATGTTGGTTTCCAACCTGTTCCTGTTCCTCAAGCTGCGCTGTGGCTCCCGGAGGCGGCAGCCAGGGAAGCTCTTTGTGGCCATCGTGCTCAACGTCCTGCTGTTCTTTGCCTTTGGCATCCCTTTCTGCATGGAGGTTTTCATCAATCTCCCAGATTCCGGTGATTTATTCCCAGAAGACCCCTCTTTGTTCCTGGCACTGCTGAACTGCTCCCTCAACCCGGTGATTTATGTGCTGGTGGGGAGCTGCCGGCGGTGCCACTTCCAGCGTTCGGTCAGAGTGGCTCTGCGGAGGGTGTTTGAGGAGAAAGGCGGGAGTGACGAGGGGAGCCACGGGGCTGGGGACACTGTGATGGAGGTGACAGCTCTGTGAGGCACTTCTGCACATGTGGCACCTCAGAGACAGCCAGAAGTATTGGAGTGCATGGCTCTGAGATCAGTCCTGTCCCTGTATTCCCCATGGAATGACCCTCATTGCCTTGGCCTCAAGGAATAAACTCTGATGTACTGATATTTTTAATTTTGTTGCTACCCCGAAATTATGTTTGGATTATTTCTTTTTGGTTTTTTTCAATGTGGTAACTCCTGCCCCAGATTTTACTGAATAAACAACATCAGGGATTTTGCTGCAGAGCTTGTCCCTGGGAATCAGCATCAGAAACTGACTCATTTCCTTAATTTTTCCCATTCTAAATCCTCTGGATTTTCTGTGAGGAGGGCAGGTACCTGTCTCACACCAGAGCTCTTCTTAAGGTTAGTGCCTACAATGTCTGGAATGAGCCATCTTTTGACAATTCCAAGAGCACTACATTCCTTCTAGGAAAAGCAGTTTGTGTCAGGTTCCTCTTAGCAACACTTATCCTGAAATCTTGTCTGTGAATTGGCTGAAATCGCTACCTCGCGTTGCACAGGTGGATTTTTTGGACTCTGCAGGACAAAACCTATGATTTCTCTTTCAAATCTAATTTTGCAAATTGTGTACCACAATTTCAGTGGTACTTCACCTTCACCATGCAGTTTCCAAGAGGATTCATGCAATAATAAATTCTGTGAATGAGGTGAAACACACAGCAGAGGGATGATTTAGGATTTCAGCAATGTCATCTCTTCTGAGAAGAGGCAAATCCATGCTGCTCTCTTGGCTTTAATCCTTAGAAAGTTGCAGGTTTCATCTGAGTCATCGTCTACACTCCCCTGGCAATCAGATACCAGCCTAGAGTGAATTCCAAGAAATTCCTAAAAAGCTGAGGTGAGATGATTCCTACCCAGGCTGACATGTGCCTCAGGCATCTGGGATGCTCCTCCAGGAAACTGGCATGTGTGGGGGCCCTGGGGTCAGAACTGTCACCTCTCTCTGCTGACACTGCATTTGTGTCCCCAGCTATGAAATCTCACCAGACCAGTCCTATCAAGGGCAAACGCTTCATGATCCAAGAGCTGATGGGGCTCCAGAAGAGGTGGAGAGGGACTTTGGACAAGGGCATGGATGGACAGGACAAGGGGGAATGGCTTCCCAGTGACAGAGGGTGGGGTCAGATTGGATATTGGGAAGAAATCCTCCCCTGTGAGGGTGGTGAGGCCCTGGTACAGGTTGCCCAGAAGGATGGGGTCGGGTAAAAACAAACACAAGAGCTCCCATGTCTGAGGAGGGGGAGGATGAGCCCTAATGAAGGGCTGGAAAGGGGATCACAGCATCCCAAAATCTGGTCCCTAAAACTTTCATTACCTCATCAAGGTGATGGCAGTAATCAGGGTGGGCTCTAAGTGCTGATAACCTGTCTTCAAGCAACTGAGTGCTGTCCATCCATTGGGCTGTGTGAGCCTGCATTGGAATGACAGAAATGGGAGTTCTTGTCTCAGTTGTGGCGCTTCGGGCCCAGGTTTTGGCAAAGATGTCAGAAATCTTTCCAGAATGGGAGCAGTTTCTGAGAAGCAGCCAGGTGCTTCAAGAGCACTGCCAGCACTGCCAGCAGCATTCCAGTGACACCAGCATCACCATCATCCCTCTGCTGCTGGAGGGACAATGACCCCTCAGGGAAGAGAAACAAGGAGTTGTAGAAACCTGCTGAGAGAGGAAAAGCAATCAGAGAATGGGACACTGCAGAGAAGAAATGTTTCTAAACAGAAAAAATGAGGAGCCATTTGCAAAATTCTTCATGTGGACTTCTGAGAAAAGCCAATCCCTTTGAGACAAAGATAAAAAAAAATTCAAGATAAGTAACTCCGAGGGAGTGGAGCTCTGACGTAGCTGAAGTTGCAAAACCACTTCTGCCTGCCCTATGACCCCACCAAGCCTTGGGGAGCAACACCAGGACAGGGCACAGAGAGGAGCCAGCAGGACGGGAATGGGGAGCTCCTGGTGACCTGGGCACTTTCTCCTTCATGTCCCTGACCTGGCAGGAGCCGCTTTAGGACATGGATCCCAAAGGAGCAAGAGGGACCAGGAAGCGCCTCTGATCTGCACAGAGCCCTTTGCCTGCTGCTGCCTCACAGGGAACAGGTCAGTGGAATGTTTGCCTTCCTCCCTACCCCACCTTCCTCTCCTGCAGCAGCTGCTCTGTTCCTGACACCCTCTACCGGTGACTGCAGGGCCATCCCCAGCTCCCCCCTCCTGTACACTGCACTTCCCTTCCACATTCCCTGCTGAACTGCCCAACCCTCCCTCCTCCCTCTCCCACCCCACAATTTCCCCTGCCCTCCTCCCTTGCACATCTCACTCCTCCCCACTGAACCCTTCCCACTGCAGGGAGCTGCTGAGGAGCCACATGCTCCATCCCTGGATTCTCCAAGCACTGACTGCCCATCCACTCTGACCACAGCCAGGGGCCACATCCCACTGCCTGCCCAGCATCCATCCATGGAGGTGACCACCGTGTCCCCATCTCCTGCCTCACCCACTGAAGGAGATGATCTGTGTGAAACAGATGTCCCCAGCATGGCCATACACAGTGTGACACTGCTCATCTGCCTCTGTGGGCTGGTTGGGAACGGGGCTGTCATCGGCCTCCTCACAATGAAAAGCGGTAATTATCGCATCTTTAACCTGGCTGTTGCTGACTTCCTCTTCCTTCTCTTCACAGTCCCCTCTGCCCTCCTCTTCCTGGTGGAGGATGCCTCCTGCTCCTCTATTGTGCCCCTGCTGTACCAGAATTTCTTTTTCCAGCTTACAGTGGTCTCCTACTACTGGGCGTTATTCCAGCTGATACCCATGAGCAATGTGCAGTATATATACATGTCCTGCAAGCTCTGCTGCCACTGGGACCTTCCCAAGCGCCTGTGGCTGTTGGTGATCAGTGTCCAATACTGGGCTTTCTTTGCTCTCTTCACTGTCATTCTCACTCTGACATTCCTGTGCCCATCACAGGAGCAGAAGCACTGCTGGGCAGCTCTCATCTCCATGTACACCTTCGTCCTGCTCTTCTTTGCTGCACCCCTGCTCATTTCAACCACAAGTGATTTCATTAAGGCCAAGTGTGGCTCCCAGCAGCAGCAGCCCAAGAGGCGCGACATCGTTATCCACCTCACTGCATTGTTAACTGTCATCCTCAGCTTCTGCCATTTCCTGCAGCAGCTCGGGTACATCGTTGTGCCATCCCAATTTTTTTTCCTGCTCGCCAGCATCAACAGCAGCATCAAACCCTTCATCTACTTCTTGGTTGGTAGCTGGAGGACAGACAACTCCATGCAGAACTCCTGGAAGTCCTGCTCCATGGCAAGCTGCTGCAAGCACTGTACAGTGGGGGCCCTCAGGGATTCCCTCCAGAGGGTCTTCGAGAAGCAGAAAGAAAAAACTGACCACAGGGATGATGACACCAGGGATACAGTGATCTGAGCCTTTTGATCCTTTCCACTGCTCTGCTGAAGGACTTTAGCACAGAGGCTGAAGGTTTTCTGGAGTCACCTGATTACTCATTATCCACGAGATCACCCTCCCCATGGTGCGGTATTCCTGCAGGAGAAGGGAGCAGGAGCATTGCCTTGGGTGATTTTTGTGGGATGCTCTGCAGGGAGCACATTGGAGCATGGCTTTCCTCCTCCCTCCTGCATCCACATGGCTCCAGGCAGTGCAGCTGGGCTCAGTGCAGTTCCCCAGCTCTATTCCCCATGGAATCGGCCCCAGGGAATGAACTCCATCTCCTTTGGCTCAGCAGATGACTTTCATGGTGTTTTCAGGGAGCTCTTGCCTGCAAAGAATGGGACACCTTATTCCCTGTGGACACACCCAGCACAGGGTGGCAGTGATTTCCCAAATCCCTGCAGGGCTGGTGCCTCTGGATGGCAGGAGAAGGGTTAGAATCACAGGGAGCATCCTTCCTCTTTTGTCTTATTAAAAAAAATAAAATTAAGCTTTGGAGTTTTTCTAACACGAGTACTGTGTTCACGTTGAGAGTTGTAATGCTGATCTCTGACCATGGTGGGGAGCCGAAGCCCGAAGCGCTGCACAAACTCCGGGAAGGAGGGAGGGAGGAGGAGCTGTGTTAGAAAAGCGGAATGTGTCTGAATGTGGGGGGTGGATTACAAAGAGTCTACAAATCCTGTTACTATTTTGGGCAGTGTGCCTCTGGCCGTGCTTCTGGCTGCCAGTCCCTTGCTGTAGTTTAAAAAACTTCTAAAAAGTTTAAGTGAGGCGTCGTTTCTCACCACAAACAAAAACACGACTTGATTTTTAGGGGAAAATGAAAAGAATCAAGATCATTAACTCAGAGGCTGTGGAACTCCAAGCAAGCCGAAGTTGTAAAAGCACCGTGGCCCAGGCACTGAGACTTACGAAACAGCAGCAGGACAGGGCACAGAGAGGAGCCGGCTGAATGGGGAGCTCCTGGTGAGCTGGGCACTTTCTCCTTCATGTCCCTGACCTGGCAGGAGCTGCTTTAGGACATGGATCCCAAAGGAGCAAGAGGAAGCGCCACTGATCTGCACAGAGCCCTTTGCCTGCTGCTGCCTCACAGGGAACAGGTCAGTGGAATGTTTGCCTTCCTCCCTACCCCACCTTCCTCTCCTGCAGCAGCTGCTCTGTTCCTGACACCCCCTCCGGGTGACTGAAGGGCCCTCCCCAGCTCTCCCAAGCTCTGCCCTGTGCATCCCCTCTATATCTTGACACTGAGATCAGCTGAAATAATTTTTTTAACACACTGGGAAGCATTTGGAAGCAGGAATTCTTTACCTGCACAGGACACACAGAAGGATCTCTTTTTGATCTGTGTGTGCTGACAGGGGTTACAACAGGGGTTTTATTCATCATAAGCGCACAGTCATTAAAGTGTGTTTCTTATCTAATACATAAATATCACTCTCTTAGGGCTCATTTCCATGCATTCACCTCCTTCTTGAAGTCCTCTCCTGGCCCGAGAGGATCCTTCAGAGGGGTCTCTGGTGGTCACATTCACTAAATGCTGAGATATTAAAGGCGACCTTGCCTTGAACTTTTCAATTGGCCGTGTGATCCTGCTTCTTGTTACAGAACTTGCCCCAAAACCACTGCAGGCCTCCAAATCTGTTTCTGCACTGGCTCCAGGCACATTTATCATCCTGTGTGATCCTGAGGAGCACACTGGAGCTGGGCTTTCCTCCTCCCTCCTGGGTTCTAGAACCCTATGGCCAAGAGGAGCAGGGACACTTCCAGGGTCCCTGGTGGAGCAGGGGAAGACTGGGGCTGTCAGGGGAAAAAAAAGTCAGTCTCGGATGTGTTCTGAGGTTTCAGAGCAGTCTGGAGGGGTCAGGAGAGGGTCTGAGGGGGCTGCAGGGGGTCTGGATGCTGGCAAAGCCAGAGGAGAGCAGAGCCTGACAGGCCACGCTCAGAGTGGGGGAGCGGCTCCATCTGGGAAAGCTGTGGGATGTGATAGGATGGGGTGAGGATGGAGAGTGGGGTGGGAATGGGGTGCAGATATTGGGATAGGATAGGATAGGATAGGATAGGATAGGATAGGATAGGATAGGACAGGATAGGATGAGATAGGGTAGGATAGGATAGGATAGGATAGGATAGGATAGGATAGGATAGGATAGGATAGGATAGGATAGGGTAGGATAGGATAGGATAGGATAGGGAGCAGCTCAGCTCTTCTTCCTTGGGCCCAGGGAAGGCTTTGGCAATGATCCCAGAGCTCCTCCCTAAATATGAGTTACTTCTGACGAGCACCCAGCTGATTTATCAGCACTGCCAGCGCCGCCAACATCCCTCTGCTGCTGGAGGGACAGTGACGCCGCAGGGAAGAGAAACAAGGAATGGTAGAAACCTGTCAGGAGAGGGAAGGCAGTTGCAGAAAGGGACATTCTACAGGACAGGAATGTTTCTCATCAGGAGGAAATGAGGAGACATTTGCAAAATATTTCATTTGGAGAATTTGACAAAAGTCACTTCCTCTGTAGCAAAAAGAACCAAAGATAAGTGTCTCAGAGGAGATGAGGCTCTGAAATAACCAAAGGTGCAATTTCCAACTCCTCTGAGCCTCCACTGAGCCCTGGGGAGCAACACAATGACAGGGCAGAGTGAGGCGCCAGCAGGATGGGAGTGGGGAGATCCTGGTAATCTGGGCACTTTCTCCTTCATGTCCCTGACCTGGCAGGAGCCGCTTTAGGACATGGATCCCAAAGGAGCAAGAGGGACCAGGAAGCGCCGCTGATCTGCACAGAGCCCTTTGCCTGCTGCTGCCCCACAGGGAACAGGTCAGTGGAATGTTTGCCTTCCTCCCTACCCTACCTTCCTCTCCTGCAGCACCTGCTCTGTTCCTGACACCCTTTCCCGGTGACCGCAGGGCCCTCCCCAACTTCCCCCTCCTCTGCCCTGTGCTTTAGTTACGCATGCCCTGCTGAACTGACCAACTTACTGCCTCCCTCTCCCAATCCACCATTCCCACTGCCCTCCTCCCCTGCACATCTCACTCCTCCCCACTGAATCCTTCCCACTGCAGGGAGCTGCTGAGGAGCCACATGGTCCTTCCCTGCATTCTCCAAGCACTGACTGCCCATCCACTCTGACCACAGCCAGGGGCCACATCCCACTGCCTGCCCAGCGTCCATCCATGGAGGTGACCACCGTGTCCCCATCTCCTGCCTCGCCCACTGAAGGAGATGATCTGTGTGAAACAGATGTCACCACTGTGGCCACCCACAGTGTGACACTGCTCATCTGCCTCTGTGGGCTGGCTGGGAACGGGGCTGTCATCGGCCTGCTCAACCTGAAAGGTGATAACTTTTTCATCTGTGGCATGGCTGTCACCGACTTTCCCTTCCTTCTCCTCACAGTCCCCTCTGCCCTCATCCTCCTGGCAGAGGACGTGTTCTGCTCTCTTATCCTGCCCCTGCTGTACCTGCGTTTCCTTTTCCGGCTCTCTTTGTCCTCCTGCTACTGGGCGCTGCTCTGGCTGATGACTTTCGGCCTTGCAATGTATATCAAAAAGCTCTTGAAGTGCTGCTGCCGCCGTGACATTCCTGATCATCTGCTTTGGTGGTGATGATTGTCCAGTTTTGGGCTTTCTCTGCTCTCTTCACTGAGATTCCCACACTGACATCCCAGTGCCAATCAAATGACCTGGAGCACTGCCAGGCAGCCCTCATCACCATGTGGGCCATCATCCTACTCCTCCTTGTCACACCCATAACTGTGCTGGTCATTTCCAGCACAATTAAGTCAATTAAGGCCAAGTGGGGCCCACAGCAGCAGCAACCTGAGGGGCTCGACATCGTTATCATCTCCATTGGTCTCTTCACTCTCCTTTCCATCCTCTGGAATTTCCTGCAGCAGTTCGGTTACATTGTTGTGCCCTCCCATTTTTTTTCCTGCTCACCTGCATCAACAGCAGCATCAAACCCTTCATCTACTTCTTGGCAGGGATGTGCTGGAGGCTCTGTTCTGTGGAGTCCCTCCGGCTCTCCCTCCAGAGGGTCTTTGACTAGCCAGAAGAAAACACTGCCCACAGAAATGATCCCACCATGGACAAATGGGTCTGAGTCTAGTGATTCCTCCTACTGCACTGCTGAAGGACCCCAGGACAGTGGCTGAGGGATTCCTTGAGTCTCCTGATCAATAAATACCCACAGGATCACCCTCCCTGTGCTGCTGCATCCCCAGCCCCTTTCCAGGCCGCTCTGGGCTCTGATCCGTGCTTGGGAGGCCTCAGCCTTGAGGAGCAGCCCCTGGGCTCAGCTCCTGTGGCGCTGATCAGAAACACCCTCTGCTCCCAGCAACTGCTGCTGTCCAACCACCTCCTGGGCTTTCATCAACAGCCTTGGAAATTCTTGTACTGCCCTGGATGCCACAGCATCCCTGCTCTGCCACTGTCCCAGGAAGCTGCCGGCCCCAAGTGTGGCCAGGCTGAGCCATTGCTGTGAGTGCCGCCCATGCCTTGGGGCCCTGTGAGCAGCGGCCCCAAAGGAGAGCCTTGGAGCTCTGCTGGGCCCAGCAGCGCTGAGCAGAAGCTCCCTGGCACTGGGGCCTCTCCCAGCTGGGATCTCTCCCGGCTGCTGCCCTGGGCTGATCCCCGAACGCCGACGGCTCCTGGGCCCATCCCCGCAGGGCTCCAGGCCCAGCCCTTGGCCCAGGGAGGAGATGCAAAGGGATCCGCAGGGAGCATTTCACTGCCTGCCAGGGCAATTGCTCAAAGGCACCTTGCACTCACTCTGCCTGCCTGGCTGGCTGTGTGCACACAGCTGCATCTGCATCTGCTCTAGCAAATGTGGCAGAAATGCTGCTCTCTCAGCTGTGTTAGTACCTGAGACATCAGAGCGAGTCGGGCCTCCAAGGATCTATCAGGAATAAATAGGATTAAATGCTGCTGATATTCCTCTGCTGAATTGCTAAGCTTAAGGTGTAAGTGAAATACTCTTCAGTTTGAGTGTTGTAAAGCTTTTAAGCCATTTTCCTTTTAATCCTTACCCACGCTGTCCTTTTGTCATGCGCCCTTGAACACACACAAACACACAAATAGGGATAGCATATTGGTTTGCTTAATACTAAACCTGGTTTTTACTGATTTCCTTGCTGGTGGTTTTGTGCATTCAGAAATTCTCCCTCTGCCCTGGCTTTGGCCTCTCCCTCAGCAGGCTCAGATGGTGCAGCTCCAAGGGGAGGAGCAGTCCGTGCTCCTCAGCACAGCCACCCCCTTCCAGGAGCAGGGTGACATCTGTGTTTGTCACCATTGTCTCCACGGGGCATCAACCCCGTCCCTGTGGCTTCTCTGAGGTCTCTGAGCTGGGGCTGTTCAGCCTGGAGAAGGGAAGGCTTCGGGGAGACCTTAGAGCCCCTTCCAGGGCCTAAAGTGGCTCCAAGAACTGGAGAGGTGCGTTGGACAAAGGCCTGAAGTGACAGGACAAGGGGGAATGGCTTCCCACTGCCAGAGAACAGGGTTAGGGGGAATATTGGGAAGAAATTCTTCCCTGTCAGGGTGGAGAGGCCCTGGCATAGGTTCCTAGAGATACTCTGGCCTCCCCATCCCTGGAAGTGTTCCAGCCCAGGCTGGATGGGGTTTGAAGCAGCCCGGTCTAGTGGAAGGTGTCCCTGCTTGCAAAGGGTGAGATCAGGAAAATCAACCACAAGTATTCCCAAGGCTGAGGAGGAGGAGGATGAGCTCTCGTGAAGGGCTGGAAGGGGCACCCCAGCACCCCAACATCTGGTCTACAATGCCTTTTACTGCACCATCAGGGGTACTGTGAGTTGGAAATGTGGGCTCTGATGCTGATAACCTGCTGCAAGCCTGTCATGGTTTGGCACTGGCCAAATGCCAGGCACCCACAAAAGCCATTCACTCACTTTCTCCTGCTCTCATCTGGGCAGAGGAGAGGGAAACAAAAATTAACACAGGGCTCATGAGTTCACATGAGGACTGGGAGAAAAAAATAGTCTACGCAAAAAAAAAGTTCAAATTTTCTGGTATCCAGTAAATTATTTATTAACAGATTCAGAAGACGATAATGAAAAATAAAATAAAACTTTAAATCACCTTTCTTTCCCTAGCCCCTCCGTCTTTCCCATTCATAGTGCAGGGAGACAGGGCATGGACGTCCTTCACCAGCATTGAAGCACTGCCAATAAAACACTGTTTACCTGGAAACGACCCCTGTTATCCATTAAACAAAAAGAGACAGCATATCCAGGTAATAATTAAAACACAGATATCAAAATATAATATATTTGGAGGACTTATCTGTAAAAAATCTTGGACATTATGGTGTATAAAAATGCCTGATAATTGTTGGTACTTTCAAACTGTGTATGGCAAATATATGTTCACAATTTCAACTCAAAATTATTACTTGTCTAATACACTTTTGATTTTGCACTTAAACTTCTTGGTGCCAGAGGGGACACAGCCGTGGTTTGTGCTCCCTGGAGCAACCCTGATCCCCAGTGCCCAGAGCTGGGCTGGCACAGACAGGATGGCCCAGGGGCTCAGCATTCCCCACCCCGAGTGCTCTGTGAGTGTCACAGCAGAGATCTCCCCCGAGATCGTTAATTTTTAATTTTGTGAGCCAGGTGCAAAGGTGTCTCTGCCTTCAGAAATTCTTCCTCTCCACTGCCTTCAGCTGCTCCCTCAGCAGGCTCAGGTGGTGCAGCAGCAAGGAGAGGAGGAGGCCGTGATCCTCAGCGCAGCCACCCCCTTCCAGGAGCAGGGTGACACCTGTGTTTGTCACCAAGGGGTTGAATGGGGAATCACCCCCCTCCCTGGGGCTTCCCTGAGGCCACCAGCCCCACCACACCCCACACCTTCTCTCCAGCCCCACCACACCCCACACCTTCTCTCCAGCCCCACCACACCCCACACCTTCTCTACAGCCCCACCACATCCCACACCTTCTCTCCAGCCCCACCACACCCCACACCTTCTCTCCAGCCCCACCACACCCCACACCTTCCCACCACATCTTCCCAGCAGCTCCATCATGTCCCACCCCTCCCACACCACCCTCCTATCCCACTCCCCATGCAGCCCACCCACCTCCCGTCCTTCCCATCCCTCCCAGCCCCGGGCCTCAGGCTCCACTCCCTCCCCACGGGCTGCTCACCCCAGCCTGCCCCTAAGGCTTTGGGGCCGTCTTTCTCTTGGAGATGCCCCTCCCCAGCTCCATCCCTGCTCTCCAGGCCCCCAACCTCCTTTGGACACAAACAAGAGGCACTACAGGAATGGCTGCACTGCTGTTCATTGCGCTGCAGAAGCGTGGAATTGCCAGGAGGAGCAGAAACACTGCTGGGGCTCCTGAGTGGGGCAGGAGAGGAGCGGGGCTGTCTGGAGGGGAAGGCAGCCTGGGGGGAATTTCTAGAGGATGTCAGAGGGGGCATGATGCCTTAGGAGTTTAGCCTTTCTATTTTTCATATCCTGTACTGCATTCGTGCATAACTCTAAACTCCATGTAAAAGTGTTAGTTATCCGTCTGCACATTTTGGTCAGACAAAACAATCCCTCTGGGCCGGAAATTCAATGACACTGCCATCACCATGGAAAAGTATAGACAAAAATGAATTGGGGGAGGGCAAAGTGGGGCTAAATGACTTCATTACCTGAAGCTGTAATTGGAGGATTAACCCCTGATCTGTAAATGGACCAAACTTATATCCGTCTGAAAAACTCATGGCCATTGTCCATTTTGGGTGCAGCCCCTCTCGGAGGCTTGGAGAGCCCAAGGTGAACCTTTTGAAGGCCTTTCATCAATGCCTCCTTTTATTCTCTTCACCTGCTCTGGCCTCTGTTCCAGGGAGCCAGCCCAAGGCATCAGGCAGACAGGGGCTGGAGGGGGCAGGAGGGCTCTGGGTGCCACCAATGCCAAATCTCCCACTGGACAGGAGCAGAGCCCAACAGGCCACACCTGCAGCCAGGGAGAGGCCAGGGACTGGGAACCCATCAGGATAGCATGGCATGGCATGGAAATGGATGGGATGGCATGGCATGGGGAAATGGGTGAAGATGGGAACTGGGAGTGATACTAAATTCAGCTGGAATAAACTTTCAAAAACAATGGGAAACATTAGGAACAAGGAATTTTTTACCTCCAACGGACACATAAATGGATCTCTCCATATTTCTCCTTGGAGTGAGATTTTACAACACGGGTTTTATCCATCATAAGCACACAGAGTTATTAACGTTTGTTCCTTATCTAATACATAAACATCACTTTCCTAGGACCCATTCCCAGGCATCCACCTCCTTCTTGAAGTCCTTTTCTGATCCTGGAGGATCATTGAGAGGGGTCTCTGGTGGTCTTATTCACTGAGTGCGCTAATATTAAAGGTCACCTTTTCTCTAACTTTTCCTTTGGCCATGTGCTCTTGCTTCTTGTTACAGAACTTGCCCCAAAACCACTGCAGGCCTCCAATTCCGTTTCTGCACTGGCTCTAGCCACGAGTATCATCCTTTGTTCTCTTGAGAAGCACATTGGAGCTGGGCTTTCCTCCTCCCTCCTGGGCCCTCGAACCCTATGGCCAAGAGGAGCAGGGACACCGCCGGGGGTCCCTGGTGGATCAGGGGAGGATCAGGGCTGTTGGGGTTCTCGGGCTGGCTGGCTGTTCTCTGCCCCGAAATGCATGGGATGGTTCTGCAGCAGCCCGCACTCTGAAGAATGAGTCTGGACTCTTCACTTTTCAGTCTTCAGGTTGTTTCATAATTCTTATCTACAAAATTTTCTTTCTGCCCAGCCAAGATCTGGTCAGCCCAGCAGCCACAAGTACTCTGACCACCCCGAGGTGCTGTGGTCTTTTTATGCTACAAACTACATATATGACATTTACTTTTAATTCCCAATACCTATCACCTATGTTAGACAATGCATTTCTATTCTAAACCATCCCCAAGTGCTAACATCACAGCAGAAAATGGAGAACAAGAAGAAGAAAGAAGCGGGACTAGACACGCCCTGATTCCTCCTTCTTGTCCCCATAACCCCTATACCAAACATCCCAAAATCTACATTTTCACCCTGTGAATATTCTATTATTACACCATTCAAACCTGTGTGGCTTTCACATCCCCATGCCAAGCTGGCAATTCATTGCAAGGATCAAAATCAAGTCACCAGGTGTTCCGGGCAAAATGCCTGGGTCTCCAAGTCCCCCGACGTGGTTCTTGGCAACTCTGGACATCCAGAGGGATGTGCTGAATTCCCACAGGGGTGAACAGGGGGCCCTGGGGACGGTCTGAGGTGTTGGAGGCGGTTTCGGAGGGGTCAGGAGAGGCTCGGAGTGGGCTGGAGGGGGTCTGGATGCCAACAATCCCAAATCTCCCTACTGGAGGAGAGCAGAGCCTGACAGGCCATATTCAGAGTGGGGGAATGGCTCTGTCTGGGAAACCTGTGGGATATGATAGGATGGGGTGAGGATGGAGAGTGGGGTGGGGAGAGGGATGGGGATGGGATCGGGATAGGAGGAGGAAGCATCTCAATTGTGCTTCCTCGGGACCAGAGCTTGTTTTTGCAATGATCTCAGAGCCCTTCCTGGAACAGGAGGTGTTTCTGAGAAGCACCCAGCTGCCTCACCCACACTGCCAGCACTGGAAGCAGCATTCCAGTGACACCAGCATCCCTCTGCTGCTGGAGGGACAATGACCCCTCAGGGAAGAGTAATGAGGAATAGAAAAAACTTATTTAGACAGGTCAGGCAGTTGGACAATGGGACACTCTGCAGGGAAGGAGTGTTTCTTATCAGGAGGGAAAGATGAGCCGGTCACAAAAAATCTTCATTTAGAGCTTCTGACAAAAGCCACTTCCGCTGTCGGAAAAAAAAAACCACCAAAAGAACCCCCACACCCAACATAAATAACTCAGAGGAACTGAATATCTGAAGTACGCAAAGTTGTAATTTTTGACTTCCCCAAACCCCCATGACGGCACCAAGCCCTGAGAAACAACATCAGGACAGGGCACAGAGAGGAGCCAGCAGGACAGGAATGGGGAGCTCCTGGTGAGCTCCTGGTGATTTGGGCACTTTGTCCTTCATGTCCCTGACCTGGCAGGAGCCGCTTTAGGACATGGATCCCAAGGGAGCAAGAGGGACCAGGAAGCTCCGCTGATCTGCACAGAGCCCTTTGCCTGCTGCTGCCCCACAGGGAACAGGTCAGTGGAATGTTTGCCTTCCTCCCTACCCCACCTTCCTCTCCTGCAGCAGCTGCTCTGTTCCTGCCACCCTCTCCCAGTGACCGCAGGGCCCTCCCCAGATCCTCTCTCTCCTCTTGTGCATCCTGTCTGTATCCTAATACTGAAATGGGCCAAAACAAACTTTATAACACAATGCAAAGCATGAAGAAGCAGGAATTCTTGACCTGCACAGGACACAGAGGGATCTCTCCTTGTGTTGGGTGTATGGTGAGACTTTACAACAGGGTATTAATCCATTAGAAACACATGTAGGCATTTAGAAGTTTTTCTTATCTAATACATAAACACCATTTTCCTAGAACTCATTTCCATGCGTCCACCTCCTCCTGGAAGTAATTTTATGATCCATGAGGTTCATTTAGAGGGGTCTCTGTGGTGGTCACATTCAATGAATGCTGCCATATTAAAGGTGCCCTTGCCTTGAACATTTCCTCTGGCCATGCACTGTTGCCTCTTGTTCCAGAATTTGCCCCAAAATCACTGCAGGCCTTCTGATCTGTTTCTGCACTGCTTCCTGCCATGTTTGTCATCCTGTGTGCCAGCCTTTACATCCTGTGAGAAATAACCACCCACTTTAAAAAATTTTTAAAGATTTATTAAACCTTAACAAAAAATGCAACAAAAGGACTAAATAAGGAGAAGCAGGCCTGGGAGCTTCCCTCATGGCTGCCCACCACGTGGCTGGCTGATCTTCAAGATGGATGCTTCACCTTTGATACGCCGGGGGTTGCATCAGCTAAACCTGGCCCCTCCCAAAGTCTGTCAGTCAGCCCTTCTTTGTGTTTACTGCTGGAGCCTGCTTTCCTGCAGCTTGACTGGAGGGTCAGGTGTTCTCATGCTGCACCTCTTCCCCCCCCAGCAACAAGCTTTTGTACACCCCTTCTTTCCACCTGTTCTAGATGACTCAGGCTCTCTGATGGCAACAACACCGTAAGAGGAGAAGGGGACTCTGGGGACAACAGGGGACATCTAAACAACAGACTGCAATAACATACATCAATACAGCTTCTCTTAATATTCACACAGTATTCATCCCTTAACTGTGAGAGGAATCATCCCATTATCTATCTATAACACATCCTTTAAAATTTTGGCCACTTTACTTTTGAAAAACTCCAGAAGAACTGAAAATGTTCATTCACTATGTTATTTATCAGCCTCCAGCTAACCAGTCCGACCCTCCCACCTCCCTCTCCCACCCCACAATTTCAACTGCCCTCCTCCCCTGCACATCTCCCTCCTCCCCAGTCCTCCTCCACCCACATCCTTCCCACTGCAGGGTGTTGCTGAGGAGCCACATGGTCCATCGCTGTATTCTCCAAGCACTGACTGCCCATCCACTCTGACCATAGACACGGGCCACATCCCACTGCCTGCCCAGCATCCATCCATGGAGGTGAGCACCATGTCCCCTCTTTTCACCTCACCGACTGACACACCTGCTCAGTGTGAGATCAATGTCTCCAACATGGCCATAGACTTTATGATGCTGATCGTTGGTCTCTGTGGGCTGGCTGGGAATGGAGTTATTCTCTGGCTCCTGCATGTTAATGCCATCACCCACTTCATCTCCAAACAGGCCAATGTTGACTTCCTCTTCCTCATCTTTATGTTGCCCTCCACCCTGCTCTTCCTTGTGGAGGAGGTTTCCTGCTCTGCTATAATGCCCCTGATGTATTTGAGCTTGCTTTTCCAGCTGTCACTGTTCACCTACATTATAGGGCTGTACCGGCTGACATTCATCAGCATTCAGAGGTGCAGGTCTGTCCTCTGCCTGGTATTCTGTGGTTGCCAACTGTCCGAACACTTGTTGTGGGTGTTGATGACTCCCCTGTTCTGGGTCCTCCTCTTCATTTCCTTCGCTGTCAATCCCACGGTGACTTCCCTATGCCAGTCACACGAGCAGGACCAATGCCAGGTGGCTGTCACCTCCATGTACACCCTCAACCTTTTTCTATTTGCTGTACCCATGGTCATTTCCAGCACAATCCTCTTCATTCATCTCAAGCCTAGCTCCCAGCAGCAGCCACACAAGAGGCTTGACATTGTTATCTTGCTCGTTGCACTCGTCAGTCTGCCCCTCAGTCTCTGGTTTCTCCTGCAGCAGCTCGGTTACACAGTTGTGTCCTCCCAGGCGCTTTTCCTACTTGGCTGCATCAACAGCAGCATCAAACCCTTCATCTGCTTTTTGGTGGGGAACTGGAAGAGAGACTACTCCACGGGGAGCTGCTGGAGACACTGCTCCATGGGGAGCTGCAGGAGGTACTTCACCATGCAGTCTTTAAGGGAGGCGATCCACAGGGTCTTTGGGGAGCCAGAAGAAAACACTGCCTATGGAGGTGATCCTGTTGTGAACACAGTTATCTGAGCCTATTGATCCCTTCCACTGCACTGCTGAAGGACCCCAGGACAGTGGCTGAGGGATTCCTTGAGTCTCCTGATCAATAAATACCCACAGGATCACCCTCCCTGTGCTGCTGCATCCCCAGCCCCTTTCCAGGCCGCTCTGGGCTCTGATCCGTGCTTGGGAGGCCTCAGCCTTGAGGAGCAGCCCCTGGGCTCAGCTCCTGTGGCGCTGATCAGAAACACCCTCTGCTCCCAGCAACTGCTGCTGCCCAACCACCTCCTGGGCTTTCATCAACAGCCTTGGAAATTCTTGTACTGCCCTGGATGCCACAGCATCCCTGCTCTGCCACTGTCCCAGGAAGCTGCTGGCCCCAAGTGTGGCCAGGCTGAGCCATTGCTGTGAGTGCCGCCCATGCCTTGGGGCCCTGTGAGCAGCGGCCCCAAAGGAGAGCCTTGGAGCTCTGCTGGGCCCAGCAGCGCTGAGCAGAAGCTCCCTGGCACTGGGGCCTCTCCCAGCTGGGATCTCTCCTGGCTGCTGCCCTGGGCTGATCCCCGAACGCCGACGGCTCCTGGGCCCATCCCCGCAGGGCTCCAGGCCCAGCCCTTGGCCCAGGGAGGAGATGCAAAGGGATCCGCAGGGAGCATTTCACTGCCTGCCAGGGCAATTGCTCACAGGCACCTTGCACTCACTCTGCCTGGCTGCTGGCTGTGTGCACACACGTCTGCATCTGCTCTGGCAAATGTGGCAGAAATGCTGCTCTCTCAGCTGTGTTAGTACCTGAGACATCTCACTGGAGCAGGCCTGCAAGGAAGTATCAGGCATAAATAAGGTTAAATGATGCTAAGTGATATTCCTCAGCTGAATTGTTCAGTTTAAGGTGTAACTGAATTACTGTTAAGTTTGAGTGCTCTAAAGCATTCAGGCCATTTGCCTTTTAATCCTTATCCTTACTGTCCTTTTGTCACCTGCCCTTGCACTCACACAAAAGCACACACACAGGGACAGAACTTTGTCGTGCTGCTGCTTGTTATTAAACCTGGTTTTTACTGATTTCATTGCTGGTGGTTTTGTGCCTTCAGAAATTCTTCCTCTGCCCTGGCTTTGGCCTCTCCCTCAGCAGGCTCAGATGGTGCAGCTCCAAGGGGAGGAGCAGTCCGTGCTCCTCAGCACAGCCACCCCCTTCCAGGAGCAGGGTGACATCTGTGTTTGTCACCATTGTCTCCACGGGGCATCAACCCCGTCCCTGTGGCTACTCTGAGGTCTCTGAGCTGGGGCTGTTCAGCCTGGAGAAGGGAAGGCTTCAGGGAGACCTTAGAGCCCCTTCCAGGGCCTAAAGAGGCTCCAAGAACTGGAGAGGCGCGTTGGACAAAGGCCTGAAGTGACAGGACAAGGCAGAATGGCTTCCCACTGCCAGAGAACAGGGTTAGGGGGAATATTGGGAAGAAATTCCTCCCTGTCAGGGTGGAGAGGCCCTGGCACAGGTTCCCAGAGATGCTCTGGCCTCCCCATCCCTGGAGGTGTTCCAGGCCAAGCTGGATGGAGTTTGAAGCAGCCGGGTCTAGTGGAAGGTGTCCCTGCTTGCAAAGGGTGAGACCGGGAAAAAACAACCACAAGTATTCCCAAGGCTGAGGAGGAGGAGGATGAGCTCTGGTGAAGAGCTGCAAGGGGCACCACAGCACCCCAGAATCTGATCTCCAATAACTTTTATTGCATCATCAGGGGTACTGTCAGTAAGAAATGTGGGCTCTGATGCTGATAACCTGCTGCAAGCCTGTCGTGGTTTGGCACTGGCCAAACGCCAGGCACCCGCGAAAGCCGTTCACTCACCTTCTCCTGCTCTCATCTGGGCAGAGGAGAGGGAAACAAAAATTAACAAAGGGCTCCTGAGGTGATATTAAGCCTGGGACAAAAAACACTCCAAGAAGAGGAAAAAAAAAAGTTTCAAATGTAATGGTGTAAAGAGCCTTTTTTAAAAAGAGAGGAATGAGGTACTTTCACTGAGATAGCAATCACAGGACACCTAATTCTTTCTGTGAAAACGAATTTATTGCTCCCTTAACAGGAGAAACAAACAATCTTCTGGCCTCACTCAGTCCGGAAGATGCCATCAGGATTATGAGGGAGCAGTTGACGATGACCAGACAGAATCCTTTGTTTGAATGGAATTTATGCACCATATATGAGATGTATGAATATGCAACAGACAGGAGGCGCCAGGAAGGATCTGGATGGTGCTGATCCCAAATGTCCTGATGGGAGAGCAGCAGAGCCTGACGGGCAGAGCTTCAACATGGGGAGTGGCCATGGGATGGGATGGGATGGGATGGGATGGGATGGGATGGGATGGGATGGGGTGGTGTGTCGTGGCGTGGCGTGGCGAGGCGTGGCGTGGCATGAGGAGTGGAGATGGGAATTGGGAGTGATACCAAAATCAGCCAGAATAAACTTTGCAACAGAATAGGAAGCATTAGGAAGCATAGGACACACAGATGGATATCTCCATATTTCTGTTTGGGGAGACTTTCCAACAGGGGTTTTATCCATCATAAACACAGAGTCATTAAAGTGTGTTTCTTATCTAATACATAAACATCACTTTCCTAGGACTCATTTCCATGAATCTATCTCCTTCTCCAAGTCCTTTCCTGGGCCTGGAGGATCATTCAGAGGGGTCTCTGGTGGTCTCATTCACTGAGTGCTCAGATATTACAGGCGACCTTGCCTTGAACTTTTCCTTTGGCCATGTGCTCTTCCTTCTTGTTACAGAACTTGCCCCAAAAGCCCTGCAAGCCTCCAAAAGTATTTCTGCACTGGCTCCAGCCACATTTATCATCCTGTGTGATCCTGAGGAGCACATTGGAGCTGGGCTTTCCTACTCCCTCCTGGGTCCTAGAACCCTATGGCCAGGAGGAGCAGGGACACTGCCAGGGGTCCCTGGTAGAGTGGGGAAAAATTGAGGCTGTTTTGGGGGGGATGGGGTCCCAGGGGCATCTGGGGTATTGGAGTCTGTTTTGGAATGGCCAGGAGAGGGTCAGAGGGGGTTGGAGTTGGTCTGGAAGCCATGAATCCCAAATCTCTGCACAGGAGTAGAGCAAAGCCTGACAGGCCACGCTCAGAGTGGGGGAGCAGCTCCATCTGGGAAACCTGTGGGATGTGATAGGATGGGGTGAGGATGGAGCGGGGTGGGGATGGGGAGTGGGGGCAGGGATGAGGATGGTAAGGGGATAGAACAAGGAAGCAGCTCAGCTGTGTTTTCTTAGGCCCAGGGCATCTTTTTTGCAAGTATCATGGAGCCATTTCTAGACGGGGAGTTACTTCTGAAAAGCACCCAGCTGCCTCAGCAGCACTGCCAGCATTCCAGTGCCACCAGCAGCTCCAGCATTCTGTTGCTGCAGGAGGGAACCTGACCTCTCAAGGAAGAGAAACGAGGAATGGTAGAAACCTATTGTGAGAGGGAAGGCAGTTGCAGAATGCACCTTGAGCTGGGAAGGAGTGTTTCTTATCAGAAAAAATTGCAAAGCCATTAAAAAATCCACCTCCTTTGTGGCAAAGGAAAAAAAAAAAAATCAAGATCAGTAACACTAAGCTGTGGAACTGTGACACAGCCAAAGTTGTAAAACCAATTCCGACTGCCCTGTGACCCCACTGAGTCTTGGGGAGCAGCAACAGGACAAGGCAGAGAGGGATAGGAGTGGGGAGCTCCTGGTGATGTGGAGATGTTCTTCTGCATGGATCTGACCTAGGAGAAGCTGCTTTAGGACATGGATCCCAAAGGAGCAAGAGGGACCAGGAAGCACCGCTGATCTGCACAGAGCCCTTTGCCTGCTGCTGCCTCACAGGGAACAGGTCAGTGGAATGTTTGCCTTCCTCCCTACCCCACCTTCCTCTCCTGCAGCAGCTGCTCTGTTCCTGCCACCCTCTCCCGGTGACCGTAGTGCCCTGCCCAGCTGCCTCCTTACAGCGTCCTGTAAGTGGGTCGCTGGAAGTGAGAGAGAGACGAGAATCTTGTTTCTTGATCAGAAGGCTGGATTTATTGATATATTAAATATAATACAGTATAACTATACTAAATAGAATAAAGAGAGAAGTTGCAGAGCTGCTAGCTAAGCTAAGAATAGAAAGAAAGAATCTATAACAAAGTTGTGTCCAGGGACTCTGTCCCGAGCTTGTTCCTTGTGATTGGCCCTTAATTATAAACAAGCACATGAGACCAATCACAGAGGCCCCTGTTGCATGCCACAGCAGATGATAACAATTGTTTACATTCTCTTCTGAGGCCTCTGCCTTCCAGAAGACGCAGAAATCTGAAAGAAAGGATTTCTGTGAAAAAATATCTGCGACACCTCCTGCTCTGGCCTGTGCCTGAACAGCCCAAACCTCCCACCTCCCTCTCACACCCCACAATTTCAACTGCCCTCCTCCCCTGCACATCTCACTCCTCCCCACTGAATCCTTCCCACTGCAGGGAGCTGCTGAGGAGCCACACGATCCATCCCTGGATTCTCCAAGCACTGACTGCCCATCCACTCTGACCACAGCCAGGGGCCACATCCCACTGCCTGCCCAGCGTCCATCCATGGAGGTGACCACCGTGTCCCCATCTGCTGCCTCACCCACTGAAGGAGATGATCTGTGTGAGACAGATGTCACCAGTGTGGCCATACACAGTGTGACCCTGCTCATCTGCCTCTGTGGGCTGGCTGGGAACGGGGCTGTCATCGGCCTCCTCAGCCTGAAAATCCCCAACTATCGCTTCTTTGTTCTGGCTGTCACTGATTTCCTCTTCCTCCTGCTCACAGTCCCCTCTGCCCTCCTTTTCCTGGTGGAGGATGTGTCCTGCTCTCCTGTCATACCCCTGCTGTACCTGAGTTTCCTTTTGCAGCTCTCAGTGGTCTCCTACTACTGGGCGCTGTTATGGCTGATGACCAGGAGACCTGTTGTATATATGTACAAGCTCTGCAAGTTCTTCTGTCACTGTGACCTTCTTCTACGCCTGAGGTGGGTGGTGGGAAGTGTCCAACGCTGGGCCTTCTTTGCTCTCTTTGCTGTCATCCCCACAGTGACATTCCTGTGCCCATCAGATGAGCAGGAGCTCTGCCGGGCAGCTCTCATCTCCATGTACATAATCATGCTGCTCCTCTTTGTTATACCCATGCTCCTTTCAATCACAGTTGATTTCATTATTTCCAAGGTGGGGTCCCAGCAGCAGCAGCCCAAAAGGCGCGACATTGTTATCCTCATCACTGCGCTCTTCACTCTCCTCCTCAGCCTCTGCAATTTCCTGCAGCACCTCAGTTACATCGTTGTGTCATCAGAGGTTTTTTTCTTGCTCGCCTGCATCCACAGCAGCATCAAACCTCTCATCTACTTCTTGTTGGGGAGGTGCTGGAGGCCCTGCTCCATGGGGTCCCTCCGGCTCTCCCTCCAGAGGGTCTTTGAGGAGCAGAAAAAGAAACTGCATAGAGAAATGATCCTGCCATGAACACGGGGATCTGAGCCTATTTATTCCTCCCACTGCTCTGCTGAGTGACCCTAGAACAGTGACTGAAGGATTCCTTGAGTCACCTGATCAATAAAGATCCAGAGGATCACCCTCCTCGTCATGTTGTATTCCTACAGCAGAAGGGAGCAGGGGCATTGGCTTGGGTGATTTTTGTGGGATGCTCTGCAGGGAGCACATTGGAGCATGGCTTTCCTCCTCCCTCCTGGATCCACATGGCTCCAAGCAGTGCAGCTGGGCTCAGTGCTGTTCCCCAGCTCCATTCCCCATGGAATGACCTCATGGCCTCTGCCCCAGGGAATGAACTCCAACTCCTTTGGCTCAGCAGATGAGTTCCATGGTGTTTCCAGGGAGCTCTTGCCTGTAAAGAATGGGGCACCTTAATCCCTGGGGACACACCCAGCACAGGGTGGTGGTGATTTCCCAAATCCCTGCAGGGCTGGTGCCTCTGGATGGCAGGAGAGGGGTTGGCATCACAGGGAGCATCCTTCCCCTTCTGTCCAGCAGAGCCGGCTCTGCATTCTCAGCTGATGGGAAGGGACACCAGGTAGGGCTGCAGAGCTGGGGAGGGACAGCAACATTCCCTTATCCTCTCAGTGGGAATGTCTCACATTTTTGAATTCCAGAATATAATACTTCTGAGTAAAGTGTAGGGTCGATAGTGAACTCCGCTGAAATCCTGTGCCTGTGTCCATAAATTACATGGAATATGGAAATTCCCATCGCCAGATGCTTCGACCATTGAATTGCACAGAAATTAGGGGGTTATGCTGCTCTTCTGCAGAATGGGGCCATCCATCCTCTGGTTCCCCAGCATCAGCGTCCAGGGAAGCCCTTGAGCACCTCCATCCTGAACCTGGCCACCCTCAGGAGGAGCTGCACGGCCACTCTGCACAGCAGCTCCAGCCACAGTCCAGCCTCTCCTGATCTTCGTCATTCTGTAACCACCCCTCAATCAGATTTGCATTCATGGTTTTTGTTTCTAAATCAGATTTGTTGAATAAAAACATCCAGGCTTCATTGCAGAGCCTGTCCCTGTTAAACAGTGTGCAAAATGGCTCATTTCCTTCTTTTATCCCATTCTAAAGCCTCTGGCTGGTCTGGGAGCAGGGCAGGTTCCTGTCTCATACCAGAGCCATTCCTAAGACACATGACTGCAATGGTTGGGATGATGTTGGCAGTGCCAAGAGCTCCTGATTCCTGCTGGGCACAGACCTGGGCAGCAGCCACATCTCTTGCTCAGGGGGAAGTTGTCCCTCCTTTTCCCACTGCCTTAAATCCAGGGGAATGCAACGTGCCACTGGTTCTGGAAAGGGAAGTGAGAGTGAAAGCCCTGAGTGGTGAGTCTGGCTTTGGAGACACACGTGGGGTTAAACACCTGAGCAGCATTTATTGACAGGTGTCTTAATAATTAACATAAGAGAGAGACTTTGACATTTGAGAGGGTTTTTCTCTCTCGGTGTCCCATTTCCTTTCCACTGGAGAGACAAAACTTTACATGGTGGCACATCTTGTCCAGGGAAGAACAACTCAGCCAGGGCGTCCCTCCCAAGGCAAGTGCAGAATGATCATGATCCTCCAATCTCATTTTTCTACTTCCCAGCACCTTCCTTGTGTCCAGTGTCACCCAGGCCACTCCCAACCTGTGCTTCCTTTCAAAAGAACAAGACTTCAAACCAAAAGGTTTCCTGGCTGTCCATTCCCATGGAAGAAGGAGAGATGGAATGAGATGATCTCTACCGTTCCTTCCAACCTCTCCTGGGGTCATTTTATGAGCTGAATTGTGTCCCCATTCATCTGTTTAGCCCAGAAATAGGTTTTGCACATTTCAGACTGGTTCTTGAGCAAAGAGGGGCAGAGCAGATGCAGCAGTTTGTTTCCAGAAGCTGCGCTCACTCCTCCCCATTCCTGCTCCCAGACCGTGCTGTCTGCAGCACAGACAATGCAGCACAGAGCTCTCCTTTGCTTTTAAGCTTTTTCAGCTGGCTGAGGCAGAGAAGTTCCCTGGACTGTGGTTTTCCTTTGGCTTGGAACTGTTCAAACCTGCTCTGGTCTGAAAACACAGAAGAGCCCTGGGAGCTCACACCTGTGGCCCACCGGGGCCTGGGACGCGGCATTTTCCAGCACCAGAGGGACTGATAAGGGACTGAGTGAGCCAAACTACACTCCACAACAAGGACTGAATTTTGCCAACTCTTCAGAACAGCAAGAGATTTTATTGTTTCCTATTGTTTTCATTTTTTATGCTTGTGAATACTTTGCTTGTTAAATAAACAGTTTTTTTCCACTTTTCTCTCAGGAAATATTTTCCTGAATTAGCTGGGGGAGGGGCTGCTTGAGTTTGTTTTCTAGAGTGATCCTATTTGAAGGTTTCCTCCCAAAGTTACCCTAAACCAGGACAAAACCCAAACCATTCCATGAGAATTCCTGGTGTCACCCACAACAGCCCCAGGCAGGAGTTCCCCTGCTGCACACAGCACCAGCCTGACAGAGCTCAAGGAGCATTTGGACAATGCTCTCAGGCACAGGATGGGATTGTTGGGATGTCCTGTGCAGGACCAGGAGCTCAACTCCATGCTCCTTGTGACTCCCTTCCAACTCCAGATATTTTATGCTTCTCTTTTATGCAGACTCTTTCTCATGATGATTTCACTTAATGATGACTCCCCTGTGTTGTCCCTATGCCCTGGCTCTGGCACAAAAGCCTCAAAAGCCCTCTGCAAGGCAACACTACCAGAGGGGTGAATTCCTTTGCACAGCTCCCAGCCAGGCAGTCAATCAGAGGGAGGGCACTGCTCTGGGCACAGGTGAGCAGGAGAGAGGGGCTGGGGGCAAAGACAGAGAAGTCAAACGCCCTCAGCAAGAGCCAGTGCCCAAAATCAGCAGTGAAGAAGGGGAAGGAGATGACAGGAGCAGCAGGAGCAGGGCACAGAGCTTCCCTGGCAGCTGTTTCCATGAGCAGCACAGGAGCCTGGCCAGCAGGGCCAGAGCAGAACAGGGCAGGCTGAGCACTGAGAAGGGGCAGCTCAGCACCAAGGCCATGGGCACCAAAGGGCAGCAATGGAGGGTGGCAGTGAGCAGGAAGGAGAGCAGCCAGAGCAGGGCACACAGGAGCACCGGGAAGCACTGGGAGCAGGGGCAGGGCCAGCAGGACACGGGAGGACAAACAGAGCTGTGACAGCACTGAGGGCTGTCAGAGAGGACACAGCGGCAGTGAAAGCCAAGAGGATGGGGACCTTCAGCCCAGCTGTCACAGCCCACGAGCCCAGCTGGTGGCAGAAGCTCTCTGGGACAGAAAATATCCCCAGGGTGATGGTGATGGAGAGCAGGAAGGTGGAGCCAGGCATGGCCGGGCTGAGCACACAGGGGGTGATGGGGTTCCTGTGGATGCAGAAGCTGAGGAGCCAGAGCACAGCCCCATTCCCACCATCCCACACAGGCACAGCAGCAGCAGCAGCAGCAGCAGCAGCGGGACAGGCACTTTGCTCCACTGCCTGCTGTCACACTGGCTCCAGTTGTCGTGGCTCTCCTCATTCCAGCTCCCCTGGGATGCCTTCCCACCGGGCTGGCTCCAGCAGGCAGGGCTGGCTCCCTCCGTGCCAGGGGACAAAGTGCTCATGGTGACACCTCTGCTGCTTCTCCTGCCCTCACACAGCTGCAGGGGTGACAAACAGACACACCAGAGCAACGCTGCTGTCCCCCAAACGTGGCTTTTCCCACCTTTTCCCACCCACAGCTTCCATGTGGAGCAGCACAGGGAGGGGTGAGGGACAGGACAGATGGCAAGGAGGATGTGGGAGCCTGGTCCTGTGTGCCTGGCACAACACCCAGGGAGATACCTCCTTCCTGGCTGTGGACAGGACACAGCTGGAGGAGGAAAACAGCTGGAGAAGGAGAGGATTGCTCATGGAGGTATCAGAGAGCAAATGGCTTTGGGATGGATCTGACCTGGACTCTCAGGTGTCAGTTGATATCACTGAGCAGTTAGAGGATTCCTTCAGCAGGACACTCATTTCCATATTCCATCTCTTTTCCTACAGTTTTTCCAGTTTTAAATTCCCTACAGACCTCAGTTCTACCCCCAAAATCCATAACCAGGTTCCACCCAATGGGGGCCCTGGTGAAGGTGGAAGCGAAGAGTCTGACCTGGTTTCCTCTGGCAGCCTGGAGAACTTGCCCGCAGTGCACTGCCCTCAGCTGCCAGGCTCCAGCTGCTGTCCCTGGGCCGGGATCTGCAGGAGGTTCCCTGGAATGGTCCCTTGGGAAAGGGGAGCGCAGCCCGCGGGCTGAGCCCGAGCAGCGTCTGGCGCGGGCTCTGTCCCAGCTCCTGCCACAGCCCCTGCTCTCCGTGCTGCCTCGTGTTCTCCAGGGCTCTCACACACAGGCAGCTGCCTCAGAGCCTGCCACGGGCTCAGGGCTCTGCTCCTCAGCTGCTCTTCACTCTGCCCGGGAAATGAGCAACGGGAGAGAGCCTCAGCAACCACACCTGTGCCCACAGCACTTGGGCTCCATCTCAGCTGCATCTTTCACTTTTAAGCAAGCACAATTCAAAAATTTTCGTCTTTTGAACTGCCTTAACTTGCCCCGTTTCGTACCTGTGGAGGATCCTTAGGATCCTGCGAATCCTAAATGTCGTTGAATGTCCTGGTAAACTTCCCCTTGTATATCACATTTTCAGTGGTGCTTCACCTTCACCAAACAGTTTTTAACAAGATTAATGCAATAATTAATTTTGTACATGAGCTGGAGCACTGGCACACAGCAGAGGGATGATTTAGGATTTCAGCAATGGCATTTCTTCTGAGAAAGGCAAATCCATGCTGCTCTCTTGACTTTAATCCTAAGAAAGTTACAGGTTTCATCTGAGTCATCTTCTGCACTCCTCTGGCAGTCAGACAGCAGACTACAGTGAATTCCAAGCAATTCCTAGAAAGCTGAGTTGAGATGATTGCTACCCAGGCTGACATGTGCCTCAGGGATCTGGGATGCTCCTCCTGCAAACTGCTGGCCCTGGGACCAGAACTGTCACCTCTCTTCCCTGCTGACACCGTGTTTGTGTCCCCAGCTATGGAATCTCACATCCCCTCACCAGCCCAGTCCTTTCAAGGGCAAACACTTCATGATCCAGGAGCTGATGGGGCTCCAGGAGAGTTGGAGAGGGACTTTGGACAAGGGCATGGAGGGACAGGACAAGGGGGAATGGCTTCCCACTGACAGAGGGTGGGGTCAAGTTGGATCTTGGGAAGAAATCCTTCCCTGTGAGGGGGCTGAGGCCCTGGCACAGGCAGCCCTGTGAGGCTGTGGCTGTCCCTGGGTCCCTGAAAGTCACCAAGGCCAGGCTGGATGGGGTTTGTAGCAATCTGTTATAGTGGCAGTTGTTTCTGTTTGCATAGGGACAGTCTGGGATCAGGTGTCACAAACGACCCCAAGTGTTCCCAGGACTGAGGAGGAGCAGGAGCAGCTCTGGTGAAGGGCTGGCTGGGAGTTCACAGCACCCTGGTCCTGATAGCTTTCATTGCATCATCAAGGGGATTGGCAGTAATTGGGGTGGGCTCCAAGTGCTGATAGCCTGGCTGCAAGCAACTGAGTGCTGTCCTTCCCTTGGGCTCTGTGAGCCTGGGGGAGAATGCAAAAATGGGAATTCTTGCCTCAGTTTCACTTCTTTGGGCACAGGGGAGGCTTTTGCAATGGTCCCAGAGCTCTTCCCAGAATGGGAGCAGTTTCTGACAAGCAGCCAGACTCTTCACCAGTACTGTCAGCACTGCCAGCAGCATTCCAGTGCCACCAGCACCACCAGCATCCCTCGGCTGCTGGAGGGAAAATGAGCCCTCAGGGAAGAGAAATGAGGAATGGTAGAGAGAAGGCAGTTGGAGAATGGGACATTCTGCAGGGAAGGAATGTTTCTCATCAGAAGAAAATGACAAGCCATTTGCAAAGTTCTACATGTGGACATTTGACCAAATCCAATTCCTTTTTGGACAAGAAAAAAAAAAAATCAAGATATATAACTCTGAGGGAGTGGAGCTCTGAGGCAGCTGAAGTTGTAAAACCACTTCCGACTGCCCTATGGCCCCACCGAGCCTTGGGGAGCAACACCCGGACAGGGAACACAGAGGAGCCAGCAGGATGGGAGTGGGGAGCTCCTGGTGAGCTGGGCACTTTCTCCTTCATGTCCCTGACCTGGCAGGAGCCGCTTTAGGACAAGGATTCCAAAAGAGCAAAAGGGACCAGGAAGCGCCGCTGATCTGCACAGAGCCCTTTGCCTGCTGCTGCCCCACAGGGAACAGGTCAGTGGAATGTTTGCCTTCCTCCCTACCCCACCTTCCTCTCCTGCAGCAGCTGCTCTGTTCCTGCCACCCCCTCCGGGTGACTGCAGTGCCCTCCCCAGGTCCCCCATCTTCTGCCCTGTGCCTTACTTTCACATTCTCTGCAGAACAGCCCAACCCTCCCACCTCACTCCTCCCCACTGAATCCTTCCCACTGCAGGGAGCTGCTGAGGAGCCACATGATCCATCCCTGGATTCTCCAAGCACTGACTGCCCATCCACTCTGACCACAGCCAGGGGCCACATCCCACTGCCTGCCCAGCATCCATCCATGGAGGTGACCACCGTGTCCCCATCTCCTGCCTCACCCACTGAAGGAGATGATCTGTGTGAGACAGATGTCACCAGCGTGGCCACCCACAGTGTGACACTGCTCATCTGCCTCTGTGGGCTGGCTGGGAACGGGGCTGTGCTCTGGCTCCTTGGCTCCCACTGTTTGTCCAGGAACAGCACCATCTTTTACATTCTCATGCTGACTCTTCTGGACTTCCTCTTCCTCCTCATTCTGTTGCCCTCCCCTCTTCTCTTCCTGCTGGGCAATGTGTCCTGCTCTGTCACCATGCCCTTGCAGTATGTGTGGTTTCTTTTCAGGGTGCCACTGGTGTCACACACCTTTTGTCTGTACACACTGACATCCATCAGCATCCTGAGGTGCCGCTCCATCCACTGCCCGCTCTGGCTCTGCTGCCAGCGTCCCCAACAGCTGTCATGGGTGATGCTTGCCCTGCTCATCACTTTCATCACTGTCTTTGCCACCATGATTTCTCTGTGTTTTGTCCAGCTATCTGAGCACTGCTGGGTGTCTCTCATCTCTGTGCACGCCTTCAACCTTCTCCTCTGTGCTCCCGTTGTGCTCATTTCCAGCACAATCTTCTTCATTAAGGTCAGGCCTGGCTCCCATCAGCAGCAACCCAAGAGACTCAACATTGTTATCTGCCTCATTGTGCTCTTCACTCTGCCCCTCAGCCTCTGGAATTTACTGCAGTACCTCGGCTACACCATTGTGCCCTCCCAGGTTGTTTTCCTGCTCGCCTGCATCCACAGCACCATCAAACCCTTCATCTACTTCCTGGTGGGGAGGTGCTGGAGGCCCTGCTCTGTGGGGACTCTCCGGCTCTCCCTCCAGAGCGTCTTTGAGGAGACAGACACTGCCCACAGCCATGATCCTGCCATGGACACAGTGCTCTGAGCCTGTTGAATCTTCCCGCTGCACTGCTGAGGGACTCTGGGACTGTGGCTGAGGGACTGCTTAATTCACCTGATGAATAAATATCTAAAGTGTCACCGTCCCTCTGCTGGTGCATCACCCAACCCCTTTCCAATGAGAGCAATGGCGGATTTGTCTTTACAAACAAGCTGTGGGTCTTCTGGTAGATACAACTAGCACTGGGAAATAAAAGAAACAATGGGAAGGATTCCACTGATTGATGAATGGAAGAAGATATTTTCATCGACTAATAAACTTTAGATTTGCTGATAAATGAAATTAGACATCAAAATGTGAAAGAAAGAATGGGGAAGAAAAACCCCTAAATTGTATAATAATTAAAAATTAAAAGGACGGGTTATACATTAGAGGGAAATCTTTAGTATCAGGTGTATTAGGGAGTCTGTACCTCTCAAGTACCTGAGCTAGTGGGGAAAGGGAGAAGGGAAATGCGGCAAGGAAATTAGAATAAAAAGGGAGGCTATGTCCTCCATATTTTGAGACATCCCAGGGGAATGCCTCATAGCCTCTACCTTTACTCAAATAAAGTCAAAGGATGCCTCAGTCTCCTGTTTGGACATAAACCTCTGATGTTTGTGGATCAATTTTCCTAAAATCAGCTTGCACTGGGATCTCAGAAAGGCTCCTTAGGCCTCAGCCTTGAGGAGCAGCCCCTGGGCTCAGCTCCTGTGGCGCTGATCAGAAACACCCCCTGCTCCCAGCAACTGCTGCTGTCCAACCACCTCCTGGGCTTTCATCAACAGCCTTGGAAATTCTTGTACTGCCCTGGATGCCACAGCATCCCTGCTCTGCCACTGTCCCAGGAAGCTGCCGGCCCCAAGTGTGGCCAGGCTGAGCCATTGCTGTGAGTGCCGCCCATGCCTTGGGGCCCTGTGAGCAGCGGCCCCAAAGGAGAGCCTTGGAGCTCTGCTGGGCCCAGCAGCGCTGAGCAGAAGCTCCCTGGCACTGGGGCCTCTCCCAGCTGGGATCTCTCCCGGCTGCTGCCCTGGGCTGATCCCCGAACGCCGACGGCTCCTGGGCCCATCCCCGCAGGGCTCCAGGCCCAGCCCTTGGCCCAGGGAGGAGATGCAAAGGGATCCGCAGGGAGCATTTCACTGCCTGCCAGGGCAATTGCTCACAGGCACCTTGCACTCACTCTGCCTGGCTGCTGGCTGTGTGCACACACGTCTGCATCTGCTGGGGCAAATGGGGCAGAAATGCTGCTCACTCTCTCAGCTGTGTTAGTACCTGACACATCTCACTGGGCCAGGCCTGTAAAGAACTGTAAGATGTCGGTTAAATGCTGTTAAGGGATATTCCTCTGTTGAATGGCTAACTTTAAGCTATAAGTGAAGTACTGTTAAGTTAGAGTCCTGTAAATCTTTTAGGCCTTTTTATACTTACCCTCCTTTTTATCCTTATCTTGCATCCTTTTGTCACACACCCTTGCACTCACACACCAACACACACACAGGGACAGCATTTTGGTATGCTGTTGCTTATTATTAAACTTTCTTAGTGATTTTAATGGTTTTTATTGCTTTCCTTGCTAGTGGTTTTGTGCCTTCAGAAATTCTTCCTCTGCCCTGGCTTTGGCCTCTCCCTCAGCAGGCTCAGATGGTGCAGTTCCAAGGGGAGGAGCAGTCCGTGCTCCTCAACACAGCCACCCCCTTCCAGGAGCAGGGTGACATCTGTGTTTGTCACCGTTGTCTCCACGGGGCATCAACCACCTCCCTGTGGCTCCTCTGAGGTCTCTGAGCTGGGGCTGTTCAGCCTGCAGAAGGGAAGGCTTCAGGGAGACCTTAGAACCACTTCCAGGGCCTAAAGAGGCTCCAAGAACTGGAGAGGCGAGTTGGACAAAAGCCTGAAGTGACAGGACAATGGGGTATTGTCACAGACATCTTTTCATAAAATTCCTTTCTTTAGGATTTTTCCTTCTGGGAAGCTGAGGCCCCAGAGAAAGAATGTAAACAGTGGTTATCTGGTGCTGTGGAATGCAACAGGTGCACCTGTGATTGGCCCATGTTGCTTGTGTACAATTAAGGGTCAATCAAGAATCAGATCTCTCTGAGACAGAATTAGAGAGAGCTCCTTTGTTGATTCATTCTTTTTCTATTCTTAGCTTACCAAGCTTCTGAACTTTCCTTCTATTCTTTTTAGTATAGTCTGAATGTAATATATGTCATAAATTAATAAATCCAGCCTTCTGATCACGAAGTCAAGATTCTCGTCTGTCTCTTCACTCCTGCAACCCTTGCAAGCCCGGCAACAGAGAATGGCTTCCCACTGTCAGAGAACAGGGTTAGGGGGAATATTGGGAAGAAATTCTTCCCTGTGAGGGTGGAGAAGCCCTGGCACAGGTTCCCAGAGATGCTCTGGCCTCCCCATCTCTGAAGGTGTTCCAGGCCAGGCTGGGTGGGTTTTGAAGCAGCCCGGTCTAGTGGAAGGTGTCCCTGCTTGAAAAGGGTGAGAGCAGGAAAAAACAAACACAAGTATTCCCAAGGCTGAGGAGGAGGAGGATGAGCTCTGGTGAAGGGCTGCAAGGGGCACCCCAGCACCCCAACATCTGGTATCCAATAGCTGTTATTGCATCATCAGGGGTACTGTCAGTAAGAAATGTGGGCTCTGATGCTGATAACCTGCTGCAAGCCTGTCATGTTTTGGCACTGGCCAAACGCCAGGCACCTGTGAAAGCCGTTCACTCACCTTCTCTTGCTCTCAGCTGGGCAGAGGAGAGGGAAACAAAAATTAAAAAAGGGCTCATGAGTTGAGATGAGGACAGGGAGGAAAAACACTCCAAGAATAGAAAAAGTGATTCAAATTTAATGGTATTGAGTAAATTTATAATTAACAGATTCAAAGGACGATAATGACAAGCAAAATAAACCTTTGAAACACCTTTCTTTCCCCTAGACCCCTCCCTCGTTCCCACCAGCAGTGCAGGGAAACAGGGTGAGGGGGTTCTTCACCAGCATTGAAGCACTGCCAATAAAACACTGTTTACCTGGAAACGACCCGTGTTTTACACTAAACAATAAGGGACTGCATATTCTGGTAGGAATTAAAACAAACAAAACACCGATATCAAAATATAATAAATTGGGAATACTTTGGAGAGTATCTATAAAATGTCTGGGATATTATAGTGCATAAAAATGCCTGGAAATTGTTGTTTCTTTGTACATACCTATTGCAAATAAATTTCTAATATGTTGACAATTTTGACTCAAAATACTTATTAGTCTAACATGCTTTTGCTGTTAGACTTAAAATGTCTTGATTTCAGAGGGGACACAGCCATGGCTTGTGCTCCCTGCAGCAACCATGATCCCCAGTGCCAGAGCTGGGCTGGCACAGACAGGATGGCCCAGGGGCTCAGCATTCCCCAACCCGAGGGCTCTGTCAGTGTCAGAGGAGAGACCTCCTCAAAGATCTTTAATTTTTAATTTTGTGAGCCACGTGCAAAGGTCTCTCTGCCTTCAGAAATTCTTCCTCTCCAATGCCTTCAGCTGCTCCCTCAGCAGGCTCAGGTGGTGCAGCAGCAAGGAGAGGAGGAGGCCGTGATCCTCAGCACAGCCACCCCTTCCAGGAGCAGGGTGACACCTGTGTTTGTCACCATGGGATCCACGGGGCATCACCCTCCTCCTGGAGCTTCCCTGAGGCCACCAACCACACCACACCCCACACCTTCTCTCCAGGCCCACCACACCCCACACCTTCTCTCCAACCCCACCACACCCCACACCTTCCCACCACATCTTCCCAGCAGCTCCATCATGTCCCACCCCTCCCACACCACCCTCCCATCCCACTCCCCATGCAGCCCACCCACCTCCCGTCCTTCCCATCCCTCCCAGCCCCGGGCCTCAGGCTCCACTCCCTCCCCATGGGCTGCTCACCCCAGCCTGCCCCTAAGGCTTTGGGGCCGTCTTTCTCTTGGAGATGCCCCTCCCCAGCTCCATCCCTGCTCTCCAGCCCCCCAACCTCCTTTGGACACAAACAAGAGGCACTACAGGAATGGCTGCACTGCTGTTCATTGCGCTGCAGAAGCGTGGAATTGCCAGGAGGAGCAGAAACACTGCTGGGGCTCCTGAGTGGGGCAGGAGAGGAGCGGGGCTGTCTGGAGGGGAAGGCAGCCTGGGGGGAATTTCTAGAGGATGTCAGAGGGGGCATGATGCCTTAGGAGTTTAGCCTTTCTATTTTTCATATCCTGTACTGCATTAGTGCATAACTCTAAACTCCATGGAAAGTGTTAGTTAACTGTCTGCACATTTTGGTCAGACAAAACAATCCCTTTAGGCCTGCATTTCTCTACTGCCTGAGGCACAGAAAAGTATAGACAAAAGTGAATTGGGGGAGGCAAAACTGGGGCTAAGTGACTTCATTACCAGAAGCTGTAATTGGAGGATTAACCCCTGATTTGGAAATGGACCAAACTGATATCTGTCTGAAAAACTCATGACCACTATCCATTTTGGGTGCAGCCCATCTCAGAGGCTTTGAGAGCCCAAGGTGAACCTTCTGAAGGCCTTTCATCAATGCCTCCTTTTATTCTCTTCACCTGCTCTGGCCTCTGTTCCAGGGAGCCAGCCCAAGGCATCAGGCAGACAGGGGCTGGAGGGGGCAGGAGGGCTCTGGGTGCCACCAATGCCAAATCTCCCACTGGACAGGAGCAGAGCCCAACAGGCCACACCTGCAGCCAGGGAGAGGCCAGGGAATGGGAACCCATCGGGATGGGACGGGATGGGATGGGATGGGATGGGATGGGATGGGATGCGATGCAATCGAGAGTGGGTGGAGATAGGGATGAGGTGTGATACAAAAGTCAGACAGAATAAAGTTTCTAACACCAACTAATGGTGCTACCAAGGGAAGCATTAGGCAGCAGGACACGCAGAAGGATCTCTCCTTATTTCTGTGTGTGTGTTGTGAGACTTTACAACACTGTTTTTCTCCATTATAACTATACCTACATAGTAAAATTTTTTCTTGTCTATTACATAAACACCAATTTCCAAGAACATATTTCCAGGGATCCATTTCCTACTGAAGAATCTTTCATGTCCTGTGGTTCATTCAGAGGGGACTCTGGTGGTCATATTCACTGAGTGCTGTGATATTAAAGGTGACCTTGCCTTCAACTTTTCCTTTGGCCATGTGCTCTTGCTTCTTTTTACAGAACTTGCCCCAAAACCACTGCAGGCCTCCTTATCTGTGTCTGCACTGGCTCCAGCCACATTTATCACCATAGGTCCACATCTTTATATTAATTTATCTCTCTGACCAGTTAGTCTTGGAGCAACTTCAGGGGAGTTGAAAATGTTTATTCACTCTAATTTATCAATCCCCTGCAAAGTAGCCCAACCCTCCCACCTCCCTCTCTCACCCACCATTTCCACCACCCTCCTCCCCTGCACATCTCACTCCTCCCCACCGAATCCTTCCCTCTGCAGGGAGCTGCTGAGGAGCCGCATGGTCCTTCCCTGGATTCTCCAAGCACTCACTGCCCATCCACTCTGACCACAGCAAGGGGCCACATCCCACTGCCTGTCCCGCATCCATCCATCCATGGAGGTGAGCACCATGTCCCCTATTTTAACCTCACCAACTGATGTACCTGGTCAGTGTGAGATCAATGTCTCCAGCGTGGCCATGGACTTTGTGACGCTGGCCATTGGCCTCTGTGGGCTGGCTGCGAACGGGACTTTCCTCTGGCTAGTCCACATTAATGCCATCACCGAATTCATCTTCTACCAAGCCATCGCTGATGTCCTCTTCCTCATCTTCATGGTCCCCTCTACCCTGCTCTTCCTTGTGGAGGAAGTATCCTGCTCTGCTATAATGCCACCAATGTATCTGAGCTTGCTTTTCCAGCTGTCACTGTTCACCTACACCATGGGGCTGTACCGGCTGACATTCATCAGCATCGAGAGGTGCAGGTCTGTCCTCTGCCTAGTATTCTGTGGCTGCCAATTTCCTGAGCGCTTGCTGTTGGTGGTGATGAATGTCCTCTTCTGGGCCCTCCTCTTCGTTGTCATCGCTGTCAATCCCATGGTGACTTCCCAGTGCCAGTCACACGAGCAGGAGCAATGCTGGGTGGTTCTCACCTCCATGTACTCCCTCAATGTCTTCCTATTTGCTGCACCCATGCTCATTTCCAGCACAATCCTCTTCATTCATCTCAAGCCTGGCTCCCAGCAGCAGCCACACAAGAGGCTTGACATTGTTGTCTTCCTCGTTGCACTCTTCAGTCTGCCCCTCAGTCTCTGGTTTCTCCTGCAGCAGCTCGGGTACATCGCTGTGTCCGTTCAGGTGGTTTTCCTGCTCACCTGCATCACCGGCAGCATCAAACCCTTTCTCTACTTCTTGGTGGGGAGTTGGAAGAGAGACTACTCCATGGGGAGCTGCTGGAGACACTGTTCCATGAAGAGCTGCAAGATGCACTCCTCCATCCAGTCCCTAAGGGAGGCAATCCACAGGGTGTTTGAGGAGCCAGAAGAAAACACTGCCTGTGGAGATGATCCCTCTGTGGACACGGGGGTCTGAGCCTGTTGATTCCTCCTACTGCACTGCTGAAGGAACCCGGGACAGTGGCTGAGAGATTCCTTGAGTCTCCTGATCAATAAATACCCACAGGATCACCCTCCCTGTGCTGGTGCATCCCCAGACCCTTTCCAGGCCGCTCTGGGCTCTGATCCGTGCTTGGGAGGCCTCAGCCTTGAGGAGCAGCCCCTGGGCTCAGCTCCTGTGGCGCTGATCAGAAACACCCTCTGCTCCCAGCAACTGCTGCTGTCCAACCACCTCCTGAGCTTCATCAACAGCCTTGGAAATTCTTGTACTGCCCTGGATGCCACAGCATCCCTGCTCTGCCACTGTCCCAGGAAGCTGCCGGCCCCAAGTGTGGCCAGGCTGAGCCATTGCTGTGAGTGCCGCCCATGCCTTGGGGCCCTGTGAGCAGCGGCCCCAAAGGAGAGCCTTGGAGCTCTGCTGGGCCCAGCAGCGCTGAGCAGAAGCTCCCTGGCACTGGGGCCTCTCCCAGCTGGGATCTCTCCCGGCTGCTGCCCTGGGCTGATCCCCGAACGCCGACGGCTCCTGGGCCCATCCCCGCAGGGCTCCAGGCCCAGCCCTTGGCCCAGGGAGGAGATGCAAAGGGATCCGCAGGGAGCATTTCACTGCCTGCCAGGGCAATTGCTCACAGGCACCTTGCACTCACTCTGCCTGCCTGGCTGGCTGTGTGCACACACGTCTGCATCTGCTGGGGCAAATGTGGCAGAAATGCTGCTCTCTCAGCTGTGTTAGTACTTGAGACATCTGACTGGGGCAGGCCTGGAAGGAACTATCAAGGATAAATAGGGTTAAATGCTACTAAGTGATATTCCTTTGCTGAATTGCCGAGTTTAAGGTGTAACTGAAGTACTGTTAAGTTTGAGTGTTGTAAAGCATTTAAGTAATTTTCCTTTTAATCCTTATCCACGCTGACCTTTTGTCATATGCCCTTGAACACACAAAAACACACAAATAGAGGTAGCACTTTCTTTTCTTAATATTAAACCTGGTTTTTACTGATATCCTTGCTGGTGGTTTTGTGCCTTCAGAAATTCTCCCTCTGCCCTGGCTTTGGCCTCTCCCTCAGCAGGCTCAGATGGTGCAGTTCCAAGGGGAGGAGCAGTCCGTGCTCCTCAACACCGCCACCCCCTTCCAGGAGCAGGGTGACATCTGTGTTTGTCACTGTCTCCATGGGGCATCAACTCCCTCCCTGTGGCTTCTCTGAGGTCTCTGAGCTGTGGCTGTTCAGCCTGGAGAAGGGAAGGTTTCAGGGAGACCTTAGAGCCCCTTCCAGGGCCTAAAGTGGCTCCAAGAACTGGAGAGGCACGTTGGACAAAGGCCTGAAGTGACAGGACAAGGGGGAATGGCTTCCCACTGCCAGAGAACAGGGTTAGGGGGAATATTGGGAAGAAATTCCTCCCTGTCAGGGTGGAGAGGCCCTGGCACAGGTTCCCGGAGATGCTCTGGCCTCCCCATCCATGGAAGTGTTCCAGGCCAGGCTGGATGGGGTTTGAAGCAGCCCGGTCTAGTGGAAGGTGTCCCTGCTTGCAAAGGGTGAGATGAGGAACAAACAACCACAGGTATTCCCAAAGCTGAGGGGGAGGAGGATGAGCTCTGGTGAAGGGCTGCAAGTGGCACCACAGCACCCCAACATCTGGTATCCAATAGCTGTTATTGCATCATCAGGGGTACTGTCAGTAAGAAATGTGGGCTCTGATGCTGATAACCTGCTGCAAGCCTGTCGTGGTTGGGCACTCGCCAAACGCCAGGCACCCGCGAAAGCCGTTCACTCAGCTTCTGCTCTCAGCTGGGCAGAGGAGAGGGAAACAAATATTAAAAAAGGGCTCAAAGAGTTTAGATGAGGACTGGGAGAAAAAACATTTCATTAATAAAAAAACGGGTTCAAATGTAATGGTATTAAACAAATTTATTATATACAGAGGCAGAGGATGATAATGAGAAGTACTAAAAATCTTTAAAGCACTTTTTTTCCCCCAGGCCCTACTTCCTTCCCACTAACAGTGCAGGGAGACAGGGCAAAGGGGTTCTTCACTAGCATTGAAGCACCGCCAATAAAATACTGTTTGCCTGCAAAAAAAACAGGTTATTCATTAAACTAAGATAGATGGCAGATTCTGGTAGGAATTAAAAGAAAAAAAAAAACGATATCACAATATAGGAAATTGGGAGCATTTGGGGGATATCTATTAAAACATCTTGAATATAATAGTGTATAAAAATGCCTGAAAATTGTTGTTTCTTTGGACATATGTATAGCAAATAAATTGCCAATATGTTCACAATTTTGACTCAAAATTATTACTAGTCGAATACACTTTTGATTTTAGACTTAAACTTCTTGGTGTCAGAGGGGACACAGCCATGGCTTGTGCTCCCTTCAGCAACCATGATCCCCAGTGCCCAGAGCTGGGCTGGCACAGACAGGATGGCCCAGGGGCTCAGCATTCCCCACCCTGAGTGCTCTGTGAGTGTCACAGCAGAGATCTCCTCAAAGATCTTTAATTTTCAATTTTGTGAGCCAGGTGCAAAGGTGTCTCTGCCTTCAGAAATTCTTCCACTCCACTGCCTTCAGCTGCTCCCTCAGCAGGCTCAGGTGGTGCAGCAGCAAGGAGAGGAGGAGGCCGTGATCCTCAGCACAGCCACCCCCTTCCAGGAGCAGGGTGACACCTGTGTTTGTCACCATGGGCTCCACGGGGCATCACCCCCCTCCCTGGGGCTTCCCTGAGGCCACCAGCCCCACCACACCCCACACCTTCTCTCCAGCCCCACCACACCCCACACCTTCTCTCCAGCCCCATGACACCCCACACCTTCTCTCCAGCCCCACCACACCCCACACCTTCTCTCCAGCCCCATGACACCCCACACCTTCTCTCCAGCCCCACCACACCCCACACCTTCCCACCACATTTTCCCAGCAGCTCCATCATGTCCCACCCCTCCCACACCACCCTCCCATCCCACTCCCCATGCAGCCCACCCACCTCCCGTCCTTCCCATCCCTCCTAGCCCCGGGCCTCAGGCTCCACTCCCTCCCCACGGGCTGCTCACCCCAGCCTGCCCCGGAAGGCTTTGGGGCCGTCTTTCTCTTGGAGATGCCCCTCCCCAGCTCCATCCTTGCTCTCCAGCCCCCCAACCTCCTCTGGACACAAACAAGAGGCACTACAGGAATGGCTCCTCTGCTGTTCATTGCGCTGCAGAAGCGTGGAATTGCCAGGAGGAGCAGAAACACTGCTGCGGCTCCTGAGTGGGGCAGGAGAGGAGCGGGGCTGTCTGGAAGGGAAGGCAGCCTGGGGGGAATTTCTAGAGGATGTCAGAGGGGGCATGATGCCTTAGGAGTTTAGCCTTTCTATTTTTCATATCCTGTACTGCATTAGTGCTTAACTCTAAACTCCATGTAAAGTGTTAGTTAACTGTGTGCACATTTTGGTCAGACAAAACAATCCCTCTAGGCATGAAATTCAAGGACACTCTACTGCCTGAGGGCCAGAAAAGTATAGACAAAAGTGAATTGGGGGAGGCAAAACTGGGGCTAAATGACTTCATGACCTGAAGCTGTAATTGGAGGATTAACCCCCAATTTGTAAATGGACCACACTTATATCTGTCTCAAAAACTCATAACCATTGTCCATTTTGGGTGCAGCCCCTCTCGGAGGCTTGGAGATCCCAAGGTGAACCTTCTGAAGGCCTTTCATCAATGCCTCCTTTTATTCTCTTCACCTGCTCTGGCCTCTGTTCCAGGGAGCCAGCCCAAGGCATCAGGCAGACGTGGCTGGAGGGGGCAGGAGGGCTCTGGGTGCCACCAATGCCAAATCTCCCACTGGACAGCAGCAGAGCCCAACAGGCCACACCTGCAGCCAGGGAGAGGCCAGGGACTGGGAACCCATCAGGATAGCATGGCATGGCATGGCATGGCATGGCATGGCATGGCATGGCATGGAGCAGGAGTGATATCAAAATCAGACAGAATAAGCTCCTAACACCAACTAATTGTGTTAGCAAGTGAAGTATTGGGCAGCAGGACGCGCAGAAGGATCTCTCCCTATTTCTGTGTGTGTTGTGAGACTTTAGAACTGTGTCCAGTATTACCATACATGGATGTGGGAATCCACAAAATCAGAGGGTTTTGGGAAAGCTGCAAAAGGCAGGCCTCAGAGACAGAACTGCCATTAGAGCTAAGCAGCAGCCATGAGATAGGCCAGCAGAAAAATTATTTAAAAAGTAGGAAAGCAAAGACCAATACAACAATAGTCTGTGCATTAATGCTTGTCTAGAATATTTCCCTAAGCTACAGAAAAGTTTATCTAGCAAGATATTAAGAAGTTTGAAGCTTAATAATAGAGCTCTGTGCATTGTGTTTTAAGGCTTACAAGTAGGTATTGTATTCTAAATAAGAAAGCATTGTTTTAACTAAAGGTACGTGTGCTTATAGTAGTTAGATAGAGCTACTGTCAATATGCTTTTGCTTTGTGTGATATGTCAAGAAGCTTATAAACTAAGTTGTAACATTAAGCTCTTAGTCTGCTGCCTGGGATGTGAGCTGGTGGCATCTTCCCATTGTCATAACAATGTAATGAGACTGATGCTGAAAAATAAAACAGCTCAAGGCACGTTTCACAGCAGTCCCGTCCCGTTTGTGATTTGTACATATACCCCTGGTCAGCGATACATAGACATTAAAAAGTTTTTCTTATCTAAAGAACACCTTAAACATAAATGTAAATACCAATTTCCTAGAACTAATTTCTATGCATCCACTTCCTACTGGGAGTCCTCTGATGGCCCTGGAGGTTCATTGAGTGGGGGCTCTGGTGGTCGCATTCACTGAGTGCTCTGATATTAAAGGTGACCTTGCCCTGAACTTTTCCTTTGGCCATGTGCTCTTGCTTCTTCTTACAGAAATTTCACCAGAAATAATGTGGACCTCCTTATGTTTGTCTGCGCTGGCTTCAGGCGCGTTTATCACAAAGGGTCCACACTTTCACATATTTTTATCTATTTGCCCAGTTAGTCTTTAAGCAACTTCAAGAGAGTTGAAAATGTTTATTCTCTCTTCTTTATCAATCCCCTGCACACCAGCCCACCCCTCCCTCCTCCCTCTCCCACCCCACCATTCCCACTGCCCTCCTCCCCTGCACATCTCACTCCTCCCCACTGAATCCTTCCCACTGCAGGGAGCTGCTGAGGAGCCACATGGTCCATCCCTGGATTCTCCAAGCACTCACTGCCCATCCCCTCTGACCACAGCCAGGGGCCACATCCCACTGCCTGCCCAGCATCCATCCATGGAGGTGACCACCATGTCCCCATCTCCTGCCTCACCCACTGAAGGAGGCGATGCCTGTGTTATCGATGTCACCAATGTGACCCTGCTCATCTGCCTCTGTGGGCTGGCTGGGAACGGGGCTGTCATCGGCCTCCTCAGCCTGAAAACCAGGAATGCTGGCTTCTTTGACCTGGCTGTCATTGACTTCCTCTTCCTCCTCTTTGCAGTCCACTCTGCCCTCCTCATCCTGATGGAGGATGTTCCCTGCCTCCTATCGTGCCCTTGATGTACATGAACTTTGTTTTTCAGCTGTCATTGGTCTCCCACTACTGGGTGCTCTTCAGGCTGATGAGCAGCATCCCTGTGTGGTATATGCACAACGTGTGCAAGCTCTGCTGCCGATGGGACCTTCCTGTGTGCCTGATGTGGGTGGTGGACACTATCCCATACTGGGCCATCTTGGCTCTCTTCACCGTCACTCCCACAGTGACATTCTTTTGCTCATCACACGAGCAGGAGCACTGCCAGGCAGCTCTCATCTCCATGTACTCCCTCATCCTGCTCCTCTTTACTGCACCCGTGGTCATTTCTGGCACAATCTATTTCATTAATTCCAAGCGAGGCTCCCAACAGCAGCAACCCAAGAGGCGTGACATCGTTATCGTCATCACTGTACTCCTCACTCTCACCATCAGCCTCTGCAATTTCCTGCCTCAGCTCGGTCACATCACTGTGCCCTCTAAGGTTGTTTTCCTGCTCGCCTGCATCCACAACAGCATCAAACCCTTCATCTATTTCTTGGCAGGGAGGTGCTGGAGGCCCTTCTCCATAAACTCCCTCTGGCTCTCCCTCCAGAGGGTCTTTGAGGAGGCAGAAAAAAACACTGCCCACAGTGATGATCCTACAATGGACACAGTGGTCTGAGCCTGTTGATCCCTTCCACTGCTCTCCTGAAAGACCCCAGGAGGACCCAAGGAGGCTGAGGGTTTCCTTGAGCCTCCTGATTAGTCAATATCAACCGGATCACCCTCCCTGTGGTGGTGTACTCCTGCAGGAGAAGGAAGCAGGGGCATTGCCTTGGGTGATTTTTGTGGGATGCTCTGCAGGGAGCACATTGGAGCATGGCTTTCCTCCTCCCTCCTGGATCCACATGGCTCCAAGCAGTGCAGCTGGGCTCAGTGCCGTTCCCCAGCTCCATTCCCCATGGAATGACCCTCATCGCCTCTGCCCCAGGGAATGAACTCCGTCTCCTTTGGCTCAGCAGATGAGTTCCATGGTGTTTTCAGAGAGCTCTTGCCTGCAAAAAATGGGACACCTTAACCCATGGGGACACACCCATCATGGAGTCCCAGAGATTTCCCAAATCCCTGCAGGGCTGGTGCTTTTGGATGGCAGGAGAAGGGTTGGGATCACAGGGAGCATCCTTCCCCTTCTGTCCAGCAGAGCCGGCCCTGCATTCCCAGCTGATGGGAAGGGACACCAGGTAGGGCTGCAGAGCTGGGGAGGGACAGCAACATTCCCTTATCCTTTCAGTGGAAATGTCTCACATTCTTCAAGTCCAGAACTGAATATTTCTGAGTAAAGTGCAGGGTTAATGGTGAACTCCACTGAACTCCTGTGCCTGTACCAGAAAGTACATGGAATATGGATAATTCCCATAGCCAGATCCTTGGACCATTGAATTGCACAGAAATTAGGGGGTTATGCTGCTCTTCTGCAGAACGGGGCCATCCATCCTCTGGTTCCCCAGCATCAGTGTCCAGGGAAGCCCTTGAGCACCTCCATCCTGAACCTGGCCAGCCTCAGGAGGAGCTGCACAGCCACTCTGCACAGCAGCTCCAGCCACAGTCCAGCCTCTCCTGATCTTTGTCATTCTGTAACCACCCCTCAATCAGATTTGGATTCATGGTTTTTGTTTCTTTCTACTGTTGTAGTCACACCCTCTGAATTTGCTAAGCAAACAATATCAAGGCTTCACTGCAGAGCCTGACTCTGTTAAACAGTGTCCAAAATGGCTCATTTCCTTGTTTTATCCCATTCTAAAGCCTCTGGCTGGTCTGGGAGCAGGGCAGGTCCCTGTCCCATACCAGAGCCATTCCTAAGGCACATGACTGCAATGGTTGGGATGATGTTGGCAGTGCCAAGAGCTCCTGATTCCTGCTGGGCACAGACCTGGGCAGCAGCCACATCTCTTGCTCAGGGGGAAGTTGTCCCTCCTTTTCCCACTGCCTTAAATCCAGGGGAAACCAACGTTCCACTGCTTCTGGAAAGGGAAGTGAGAGTGAAAGCCCTGAGTGGTGAGTCAGGCTTTGGAGACACACGTGAGGTGAAACAGCCAAAGAGCATTTATTAAAAGAGTTTTTAATAGACAACTTAAGAGAGAGACTTGGACACCTGAGAGGGGTTTTCCCCTATCTCTACCACTTCCAGTCCATTAAAAAGACAAAACTTTCCATGGTGTAACCTCTTCTCCAGGGAAGAACAACTCAGCCAGGGAGTCCCTCCCAAGGCAAGTGCTGAAGGACCATTATCCTTCCATGGACTTTTTCTACTTCTCAGCACCTTCCTTGTCTCCACTGTCACCCAGGCCGCTCCCTCCCTGAGCTTCCTTTCAAAAGAGCAAGAACTAAAAGCAAAAGCTTTCCTGGTTGTCCGTGCCCATGACAAAAGGAGAGATGGAATGAGATGATCTCCACAGTTCCTTCCAACCTGTCCTGGGTGACTTTATCAGCTGAATTGTGTCCCCATTCATCTGTTTAGCCCAGAAATAGGTTTTGCACATTTCAGACTGGTTCTTGAGCAAAGAGGGGCAGAGCAGATGCAGCAGTTTGTTTTCAGAAGCTGAAATTTTTCACTTTACATGAAGCTCACTCCTCCCCATGCTGCTCCCAGACCGTGCTGTCTGCAGCACAGACAATGGAGCACAGAGCTCTCCTTTGCTTTTAAGCTTTTTCAGCTGGCTGAGGCAGAGAAGTTCCCTGGACTGTGGTTTTCCTTTGGCTTGGAACTGTTCAAACCTGCTCTGGTCTGAAAACACAGAAGAGCCCTGGGAGCTCACACCTGTGGCCCACCGGGGCCTGGGACGCGGCATTTTCCAGCACCAGAGGGACTGATAAGGGACTGAGTGAGCCAAACTACACTCCACAACAAGGACTGAATTTTGCCAACTCTTCAGAACAGCAAGAGATTTTATTGTTTCCTATTGTTTTCATTTTTTATGCTTGTGAATACTTTGCTTGTTAAATAAACAGTTTTTTTCCACTTTTCTCTCAGGAAATATTTTCCTGAATTAGCTGGGGGAGGGGCTGCTTGAGTTTGTTTTCTAGAGTGATCCCATTTGAAGGTTTCCTCCCAAAGTTACCCTAACCCAGGACAAAACCCAAACCATTCCATGAGAATTCCTGGTGTCACCCACAACAGCCCCAGGCAGGAGTTCCCCTGCTGCACACAGCACCAGCCTGACAGAGCTCAAGGAGCATTTGGACAATGCTCTCAGGCACAGGCTGGGATTGCTGGCATGTCCTGTGCAGGGCCAGGAGCTCAACTCCATGCTCCTTGTGGCTCCCTTCCAACTCCGCATATTTTATGCTTCTCTTTTATGCAGACTCTTTCTCATGATGATTCCCCCTGATGATGGTTCCCCTGTGTTGTCCCTATGCCCTGGCTCTGGCACAAAAGCCTCAAAAGCCCTCTGCAAGGCAACACTACCAGAGGGGGTGAATTCCTTTGCACAGCTCCCAGCCAGGCAGTCAATCAGAGGGAGGGCACTGCTCTGGGCACAGGTGAGCAGGAGAGAGGGGCTGGGGGCAAAGACAGAGAAGTCAAATGCCCTCAGCAAGAGCCAGTGCCCAAAATCAGCAGTGAAGAAGGGGAAGGAGATGACAGGAGCAGCAGGAGCAGGGCACAGAGCTTCCCTGGGAGCTGTTTCCATGAGCAGCACAGGAGCCTGGCCAGCAGGGCCAGAGCAGAACAGGGCAGGCTGAGCACTGAGAAGGGGCAGCTCAGCACCAAGGCCATGGGCACCAAAGGGCAGCAATGGAGGGTGGCAGTGAGCAGCAAGGAGAGCAGCCAGAGCAGGGCACACAGGAGCACCGGGAAGCACTGGGAGCAGGGGCAGGGCCAGCAGGACACGGGAGGACAAACAGAGCTGTGACAGCACTGAGGGCTGTCAGAGAGGACACAGCAGCAGTGAAAGCCAAGAGGATGGGGACCTTCAGCCCAGCTGTCACACCCCACGAGCCCAGCTGGTGGCAGAAGCTCTCTGGGACAGAAAATATCCCCAGGGTGATGGTGATGGAGAGCAGGAAGGTGGAGCCAGGCATGGCCGGGCTGAGCACACAGGGGGTGATGGGGTTCCTGTGGATGCAGAAGCTGAGGAGCCAGAGCACAGCCCCATTCCCACCATCCCACACAGGCACAGCAGCAGCAGCAGCAGCGGGATAGGCACTTTGCTCCCCTGCCTGCTCTCACACTGGCTCCAGCTGTCGTGGCTCTCCTCATTCCAGCTCCCCTGGGATGCCTTCCCACCGGGCTGGCTCCAGCAGGCAGGGCTGGCTCCCTCCGTGCCAGGGGACAAAGTGCTCATGGTGACACCTCTGCTGCTTCTCCTGCCCTCACACAGCTGCAGGGGTGACAAACAGACACACCAGAGCAACGCTGCTGTCCCCCAAACGTGGCTTTTCCCATCTTTTCCCACCCACAGCTTCCATGTGGAGCAGCACAGGGAGGGGGTGAGGGACAGGACACATGGCAAGGAGGATGTGGGAGCCTGGTCCTGTGTGCCTGGCACAACATCCAGGGAGATACCTCCTTCCTGGCTGTGGACAGGACAGAGCTGGAGCAGGAAAACAATTGGAGAAGGAGAGGATTGCTCATGGAGGTATCAGAGAGCAAATGGCTTTGGGATGGATCTGACCTGGACTCTCAGGTGTCAGTTGATATCACTGAGCAGTTAGAGGATTCCTTCAGCAGGACACTCATTTCCATATTCCATCTCTTTTCCTACAGTTTTTCCAGTTTTAAATTCCCTACAGACCTCAGTTCTACCCCCAAAATCCATAACCAGATTCCAGCCTGTAGTGGTTGTGGCTTGTTAATTTGAGCTTTCGCTGATTTTGTGAATTTTTTGCTAATGTACTAATGAGTGGGGTTGGTTTAGTGCTGGTTAAGCACTAGAGTATTCATTTCCTGTTGTGATGTAGGATTAGAAGAAAGGTAAAGTAGGTTTAAAATTTTAAAAGCGCATAAAGAAAAATTTATTAACAGTAATTAAAAGATAGAGTAATAAGAATCAGAATTAAACTTTTAGAACACTTCTCCTTACCACCTTTTCTTTCTTATTGACAATGCAAAGAAACAAAACTTACAATTTTAGTCAGTTTACTGCTTCTAGAATGGTCTTTCTTTAGTTCACTTAGGGAGAGGAGTCTCTCTTGTTAATGTTATGGAGACTTCCCTATGAGAAAAATAGCTCTCTCGTGGCTCTTAATTTTTTATGAATGGTATTTGTTTTGGGAAGTCTGCAATTGTGAATTCTCTCTTATTTTCTACAAGTTCTTTTTTTCCCCACAATTGTGTTTATGGGTTATGTCAACTTATGGGGTACTGTTTTAAAGATGAGTTGTTCAAAGGTAAAAGTACTCATTATCTGACTTTAAAACCATCTTCATCGCTAGGAACAGAGATTATTTTTTTTTCTGGGGCTACAGAACTACTTTTCTCTCAATGTTCAAACGTGTTCATGTTGAAAGTGGTAATGCTGATCTCTGACCATGGTGGGGAGCCGAAGCCCGAAGCGCTGCACAAGCTCCGGGAAGGCGGGACGGAGGAGGAGCTGTGTTGGAAAAGCGGAATGTGTCTGAATGTGGGGGGGTGGATTACCGGGGGGGGGTGAAGGGGGTTACCAAGAGAGTACAAATCCTGTTTCTGTTTTGGGCAGTGTGCCTCTGGCCGCGACTGCGCACACTGAGCACTGTTCCTTTTACCTTGTCCCTTGTTGTAGTTTAATAAAGTTTTAAAGTTTTAAGAAGTGAGGCGGCGTTTTTCGCAACAAAGAAAAAGATCACTTGATTCATAGGAAAAATGAAAAACATCAAGATCAACAACCTCGAGGCTGTGAAACCCTGTGTAAGCCAAAGATGAAAAACCACTTCCGTCGGCCCTGTGACTGCACCGAGCCCTGGGGAGCAGCACCAGGACAGGGCACAGAGAGGAGCCAGCAGGATGAGAATGCAGCGCTCTCGGTGAGCTGGGCACTTTCTCCTTCATGTCCCTGACCTGGCAGGAGCCGCTTTAGGACATGGATCCCAAAGGAGCAAGAGGGACCAGGAAGCGCCGCTGATCTGCACAGACCCCTTTGCCTGCTGCTGCCCCACAGGGAACAGGTCAGTGGAATGTTTGCCTTCCTCCCTGCCCCACCTTCCTCTCCTGCAGCAGCTGCTCTGTTGCTGACACCCTCTCCCGGTGACCGCAGGGCCCTCCCAGCTCCCCCTTCCTCTGCCCTGTGCATCCCGTCTGTATCCTGACACTGAAATTGGCTGAAATTAACTTTCAAACACAATGGGAAGCATTTGGAAGCAGGAATTGTTCACCAGCACAGCACACACAGAAGGATCTCTCTTTGATCTGTGTGTAGTGAGACTTTACAAACAGGGCTTTTATCCATTATAACCACACACAGTCATTAAAGTCTCTTTCTTATAAAATACATAAACATAACTTTCACAGAACTCATTTCCATGCATTCACCTCCATCTGGAAATCCTTTCCTGATCCTGGAGGATAATTCAGATCGGTTTCTGGTGTTCCTATTCACTGAGTGCTGAGATATAGAACCCTATGGCCAGGGGGAGCAGGGACTCTGCCGCGGTCCCTGGTGGAGCAGGGGAGGAGTGGGGGTGTCAGGGGAAAAAGAAGTCAGCCCTGGGTGGATTCTGGAGTGTCAGAGCAGGCTGGAGGGGTCAGGAGAGGGTCAGAGGGGGCTGCAGGGGGTCTGGATGCTGGCAAAGCCAGAGGAGCTCAGAGCATGAGAAGCCACGCTCAGAGTGGGGGAGTGGCTCCGTCTGGGAAAGCTGTGGGATGTTACATGATGGGGTGAGGATGGAGAGCGGGGTGGGAATGGGGTGCAGAGATTGGGACAGGACAGGACAGGATAGGCACCAGCTCAGCTCTGCTTCCTCAGGTCATTGGGAGGCTTCGGCAATGACCCGAGATCTCTTCCCTAAATGGGAGTTACTTCTGACAAGCACCCAGCTGACTCATCAGCACTGCCAGCACTGCCAGCATTCCAGAGCCACCAGCACCACCAGCATCCCTCTGCTGCTGGAGGGACAGTGACCCTTCAGGGAAGAGAAACAAGGAACAGTAGAAACCTGTGAGGAGAGGGAAGGCAATCAGAGAATGGGTCATTCTGCAGGGGAGGAATGTTTCTCACCAGAAGGAAATGAGGAGCCATTTGCAAAATATTTCATTTGGAGCTTTTCACCAAAGCCACTTCCTCTGTAGCAAAAAAACCCAAAGATAAACACCTCAAAGGAAGTGATGTTCTGACCTAGCCAAAGCTGCAATTTCCAACTCCTCTGTTACTCTACCAAGCCTTGGGGAGCAAAAGCAGGACAGGGAACAGAGAGGAGCCAGCAGGACGGGAATGGGGAGCTCCTGGTGACCTGGGCACTTTCTCCTTCATGTCCCTGACCTGGCAGGACTCACTTTAGGACATGGATCCCAAAGGAGCAAGAGGGACCAAGAAGCGCCACTGATCTGCACAGAGCCCTTTGCCTGCTGCTGCCCCACAGGGAACAGGTCAGTGGAATGTTTGCCTTCCTCCCTACCCCACCTTCCTCTCCTGCAGCAGCTGCTCTGTTCCTGCCACCCTCTCTCGGTGACCACAGTGCCCTCCCCATCTCCCCCCTCCTCTGCCCTGTGCCTGAACAGCCCAACACTCCCACCTCCCTCTCCACCACACAATTTCCACTGCACTGCCCTCCTCCCCTGCACATCTCACTCCTCCCCACTGAATCCTTCCCACTGCAGGGAGCTGCTGAGGAGCCACATGGTCCATCCCTGGATTCTCCAAGCACTGACTGCCCATCCACTCTGACCACAGCCAGGGGCCACATCCCACTGCCTGCCCAGCGTCCATCCATGGAGGTGACCACCGTGTCCCCATCTCCTGCCTCACCCACTGAAGGAGCTGATCTGTGTAAGACAGATGTGACCAGTGTGGCCATACACAGTGTGACACTGCTTATCTGCCTCTGTGGGCTGGCTGGGAATGGGGCTGTGCTCTGGGTCCTCAGCCTGATACGGCGTAACCCTGGCATCTTTAAGATGGCTGTCGCCGACTTCACCTTCCTTCTTGTCACCGTCCTCTCCGCCCTCCTCTTCCTGGTGGAGGAAGTGTCCTGCTCTCCTATTGTGCCCTTGCGGTACCTGAATTTCCTTTTCCAGCTCTCAGTGGCCTCCTACTACTGGGCGCTGTTCCGGCTGATGCCCAGCAACAGCGTGATGACTATGCACAAGGTCTGCTGGCTCCGCTGCCCCAGGGACCTTCCTCTGCGCCTGAGGTGGCTGGTGGACAGTGTCCAGTACTGGGCCTTCTTTGCTCTCTTCACTGTCATCCCCACAGTGACATTGCTATGCCCGTCAAAAGAGCAGGAGCTCTGCCAGGCGACTCTCATCTCCATGTACACCCTCATCCTGCTCCTCTTTATTGCACCCGTGGTCATTTCCAGCACAGTTGATTTCATTAGGGCCAAGTGGGGCTCCCAGCAGCAGCAACCCAAGAGGCGCGACATTGTTTTCATCCTCATTGTGCTGTTAACACTCCTCCTCAGCATCTGGAATTTCCTGCAGCTGCTCAGTTACATCACTGTGTCCCCCCAGATTTTTTTCCTGCTCACCTGCATCCACATCAGCATCAAACCCTTCATCTACTTCTTGGTTGGTAGCTGGAGGACAGACAGCTCCATGGCGATCTCCTGGAAGCTCTGTACTGTGGGAGTCTTCATGGAATCTCTGCAGAGGGTCTTTGACTAGTAGAAAGAACAAACTACCTGCTCAAATTTTAGCCCTACTGACACAGGGCTCTGAGCCTGCCTGTTCCTTCCATAGCTTTGCTGAAGAAGCAAGGCACAAGGCCTGAGGGTTTCCTTGAGTCACCTGATGAACCAATATGCAGAGGATCGCCTTCCATGTGGTGGTGTATTCCTGCAACAGAAGGGAGCAGGAGCATTGTCTTGGGTGATTTTTGTGGGATGTTCTGCAGGGAGCACATTGGAGCATGGCTTTCCTGCTCCATCCTGGATCCACATGGTTCCAAGCAGTGCAGCTGGGCTCAGTGCTGCTCCCCAGCTCTATTCCCCATGGAATGACCCTCATGGCCTCGGCCCCAGGGAATGAACTCCATCTCCTTTGGCTGAGCAGATGAGTTCCATGGTGTTTTCAGGGAGCTCTTGCCTGCAAAGCATGGGACACCTTAATCCCTGGGGACACACCCAGCATGGGGTGGCAGTGATTTCCCAAATCCCTGCAGGGCTGGTGCCTCTGGATGGGAGGAGAGGGGTTGGGATCACAGGGAGCATCCTTCCCCTTCTGTCCAGCAGAGCCAGCCCTGCATTCCCAGCTGATGGGAAGGGACACCAGGTAGGGCTGCAGAGCTGGGGAGGGACAGCAACATTCCCTTATCCTTTCAGTGGGAATTTGTCACATTCTTGAATTCCAGAATTAAATCCTTCTGAGTAAAGTTCAAGGTCGATGGTGAACTCCACTGAACTACAGTGCCTGTGTCAATAAAGTACATGGAAATGGAAATTCCCATAGCCAGATGCTTGGACCATTGAATTGCACAGAAATTAGGGGGTTATGCTGCTCTTCTGCAGAATGGGGCCATCCATCCTCTGGTTCCCCAGCATCAGTGTCCAGGGAAGCCCTTGAGCACCTCCATCCTGAACCTGGCCACCCTCAGGAGGAGCTGCACAGCCACTCTGCACAGCAGCTCCAGCCACAGCCCAGCCTCTCCTGATCTTTGTCATTACTGTAACCAACTCTCAGTCAGATTTGGATTCATGGTTTTTGTTTCTTTCCACTGTGGTAGTCCCAGCCTCTGAATTTGTTGACGAAACAATATCCAGGCTTCACTTCTGAGCCTGTCCTTGTTAAACAGTGTCCAAAATGGCTCATTTCCTTCTTTTATCCCATTCTAAAGCCTCTGGCTGGTCTGGGAGCAGGGCAGGTCCCTGTCTCATACCAGAGCCATTCCTAAGGCACATGCCTGCAATGCTTGGGATGATGTTGGCAGTGCCAAGAGCTCCTGATTCCTCCTGGGAGAGACCTGGGCAGCAGCCACATCTCTTGCTCAGGGGGAAGTTGTCCCTCCTTTTCCTACTGCCTTAAATCCAGGGGAAACCAACGTGCCACTGCTTCTGGAAAGGGAAGTGAGAGTGAAAGCTGTTGGTGGTGAGTCAGGCTTTGGAGACACACATGAGGTTAAACAGCTATGGAGCATTTATTAACAGTGTTGTTAATGATTAACAGAAGAGAAAGACTTGGACATCTGAAAGGGGTTTTCTCTCCCTGACTCTCATTTCCTGTCCATTGGAAAGAAAACTTTCCAAGGTACAACCTCTGGTCCAGGGAAGCACAACTCACCCGAAGTGTCCATCCCAAGGCAAGTGCAGAAGGACCATTATCCGTCGATGTACTTATTCTCCTTCCCAGCACCTTCCTTGTCTGCAATGCCACCCAGGCCACTTCCCACCTGAGCTTCCTTTCAAAAGAGCAAGACTTCAAAGCAAAAGGTTTCCTGGTTGTCCCTGCCCATGGAAGAAGGAGAGATGGAATGAGATGATCTGTACTGTTCCTTCCAACCTGTCCTGGGTGACTTTATGAGCTGAATTGTATCCCCATTCATCTGTTTAGCCCAGAAATATCTTTTGCACATTTCAGACTGGTTCTTGAGCAAAGAGGGGGAGAGCACATGCAACAGTTTGTTTTCAGAAGCTGCGCTCACTCCTCCCCATTCCTGCTCCCAGACCGTGCTGTCTGCAGCACAGACAATGCAGCACAGAGCTCTCCTTTGCTTTTGGGTTTTTTCAGTTGGCTGAGGCAGAGAAGTTTCCTGGATTGTGGTTTTCCTTTGGCATGGAACTGTTCAAACCTGCTCTGGACCGAAAACACAGAAGAGCACTGGGAGCTCACACCTGTGGCCCACCGGGGCCTGGGACGCGGCATTTTCCAGCACCAGAGGGACTGATAAGGGACTGAGTGAGCCAAACTACACTCCACAACAAGGACTGTCTGAATTTGCCGACCATTCAGAACAGCAAGAGATTTTATTGTTTAATATTGTTTTCATTTCTTATCCTTGTGAATACTTCGCTTGTTAAAGAAACAGTTTTTGCCACTTTTCTCTAAGGAAATCTTTTCCTGAACCAGCTGGGGAGGGGCTGCTCGAATTTGTTTTTGAGAGAGATCTCATTTGGAGGTCTCCACCCGAATGTACCCTAAACCAGGACACATCCCAAACCATTCCATGAGAATTCCTGGTGTCACCCACCATGGCCCCAGGCAGGAGTTCCCCTGCTGCACACAGCACCAGCCTGACAGAGCTCAAGGAGCATTTGCACAATGCTCTCAGGCACAGGCTGGGATTGCTGGCATGTCCTGTGCAGGGCCAGGAGCTCAAAACCAAGATCCTTGTAGGATCCTTCCAGCTGTGGATATTTTATTGTTACCTAGCCTTCTGAGGAAATCCTTTCTTCTATTCTTTTAGTATAGTTTTAATGTAAGGTATATAATAAAATAATAAATCAAGTTTTCTGAAACATGGAGTCAGATCCTTGTCTCTTCCCTCCACCTGAGAACTCTGTAAACAGGGTCACAAAGGACTGTTTCTAATTAGGGGGAAATGAGGAGCTATTAAAAATGTTATACACAGGTGCTATGGTGATTCATTCTCGCAAATGTTGAACGACTATTACGTGTTTTATAATGTTCAAAGAAGCTCTGTTAAGCTTTGGAGTTTTTCTAACGTGAGTACTGCGTTCACGCTGACAGTTGCAAGGCTGATCTCTGACCATTGTGGGCAGTCGAAGCCCGAAGCGCTGCAGAAGCTCGGGGAAGGCGGAACGGAGGAGGAGCTGTGTTGGAAAAGCGAAATGTGTCTGAATGTGGGGGGTGGATTACAGTCTACAAATCCTGTTAGTATTTTGGGCAGTGTGCCTCTGGCTGTGCCTCTGGACCTTATTTTGTCCTTTGTTGTAGTTTAATAAATTTCTTAAAGTTTTAAGAAGGGAGCCATCGTTTCTCACAACAAAGAAAACATCCACTTTTATTGCAGGGGGAAAAAAATCAAGATCAATAACCCCGTGGCTGTGGAACTCTGAGGGAGGCAAAGTTGTAAGACCATTTCCAACTGCCACGTGACTGCACCGAGCCCTGGGAATCAAACCAAGACAGGGCACGAGGAGGAGCCAGAGTGGAGGGAGTGAGGAGCTCCCGGTGAGCTGGGCACTTTCTCCTTCATGTCCCTGACCTGGCAGGAGCCACTTTAGGACATGGATCCCAAAGGAGCAAGAGGGACCAGGAAGCGCCGCTGATCTGCACAGAGCCCTTTGCCTGCTGCTGCCCCACAGGGAACAGGTCAGTGGAATGTTTGCCTTCCTCCCTACCCCACCTTCCTCTCCTGCAGCAGCTGCTCTGTTCCTGACACCCTCTCCTCACAGGGCCCTCCCCAGCTCCTCTCTCTCCTCCTGGGCATCCATTCTGTATCCTAATACTGAAATGGGCCAGAACAAACTTTCTAACACAATTCAAAGCATGAGGAAGCAGGAATTCTTGCCCTGCACAGGACACAAAGGCATGTCTTCTTATATTGCAGGTATGCTGAGATTTTACAACAGGGTATTAGTCTATTAGAACAACATATAGGCATTAAAAAGTTTTTCTTATCTAATCCACAAACTTAATTTTCCTAGAAATCATTTCCATGCATCCACTTCCTCCTGGAAGTCCTTTTCTGACCCTGGAGATTTATTCAGAGGTGTCTCTCCGGTGATCATATTCAATGAATGCTGCCATATTAAAGGTGGTCTCTCCTTGAACTTTGGCCACGCACTGTTGCCTCTTGTTCCTGAACTTGCCACAAAATCACTGCAGGCCTCCTTATCTGCGCCTGCACTGGTTCCAGCCATGTTTCCCATCCTGTGTGCCAGCCTTTTCATCTTTTTATCATTTTGGCCACTTTACTTTTGAACAACTTCAGAAAAACTGAAAATGTTTGTTCTCTATATTATTTATCAGCCTCCAGCCAAACAGCCCAACCCTGCCACCTCCTTCTCTCACCCAACCATTCCCACTGCCCTCCTCCCCTGCACATCTCACTCCTCCCCACTGAATCCTTCCCACTGCAGGGAGCTGCTGAGGAGCCACATGGTCCATCCCTGGATTCTCCAAGCACTCATTGCCCATCCACTCTGACCAGAGCCAGGGGCCACATCCAACTGTCTGCCCAGCATCCATCCATGGATATGAACATCGCATCCCCCCTGCCATCTCACCCACTGAAGGAGATGATCTGTGTGACACAGATGTCCCCAGCAGACCATACACAGTGTGACACTGCTCATCTGCCTCTGTGGGCTGGCTGGGAACGGGGCTGTGCTCTGGCTCCTCGGGTTCCACATCCAGAGGGACACCATGAAACCCATCACTGACCTGCCATCCTTGACCTGGCATCATCAACTTCCTCATCTTCATGGCCCCCTCCTCTCTGCTCTTCCTGCTGGGGGATTTCTCCTGCTCCTCCATCATGTCCCCAGCATCCATACGCTTCCTTTTCCTCCTCATCCCGATGTTCCACAGCGTAGGGCTGTACCGGCTGACAGCCATCAGCATCGAGAGGGGCAGGTCCATGCTCTGCCCACCTGGGCTCTTCTGCCACCTTCCCCAGGACCTCTCATGGGTGGTGGTCAGTGCCACGCTCTGGGCCCTTTCCATCACTGCCATCGCTGCCATTTCTGCGGTGAATTCCCTGTGCCAGTCACAGGAACACAAGCTCTGCTGCCGCAGGGCTCTCATCTCCCTGTACATCCTCAACTCCCTCGTCTTTGCTCCATCCATGGTCATCTTCAGGACAATCCTCTTCATTCACTTCAAGGGTAGCTCCCAGCAGCAGCAATCCAAGAGCCTTGACATCATTGTCTTCCTGGCTGTGCTCCTCACTGTCCCCCTCAGTCTCTGGAATTTCCTGCAGCAGCTCGGCTACACCACTGTGTCCCCCCGGGTTGTTCTCCTGTTTGCCTGCACGCACAGCAGCATCAACCCCTTCATCTACATCTCAGTAACAAAGTGCTGGAGGCGCTGCTCCATGGGGTCCCTCAGGGAGTGCCTCCAGAAGGTGTTGGAGGAGCCAGAAAGGAGCAGTGCCCCCAGTAATGATGCCACCAGGGACACGGGGGTCTGAGCCTGTTGAACCCTTCAAGTGCCCCCATGCAGGACCCTGGGGCAGTGACTTAGGATCACCCTCCCACCCTTATTCCTGCAGGAAAAGGGAGCACAGGCAGTGACAGGGGCTATGTGGGAGGGATGCTCTGCACAGAGCACATTGTAGCATGGATTTGCTCCTCCCTCACAGGTCTTAGGGCACTGTTCCCCAAATGGATCCTTCCCGACATGGCTGTGACCCCAGAATTCCCCCTGGCACCTGGTTCCTGCATCCCACTGAGGTCTGATATCAATAAACAGCACCGTGAACCCTGAGCTGCCTTTGCCCCCTCTGCCAGCGCTTCCCGGCTTCCTCTGGCTGCTGCTGCCAGCCGGGAATGCGGCTGGAGGGAGGGGACAGAGAGGTAGTTAGACAGGAATTCTGTGATTGTTTTGAAATTTCATAATGAATTATGTTTAATTAATCAAGGCATATTTGACTGTAGATTTTAGCTGGTTTTGATTTAGATCTGTGTTGGCTCAGTGTCAGTAGAAAACTCAATCGACCCATAGCCCTTAGAGATCTTACTCAGTAGTTGGGGAAGAAAATTCAATAAAGTATTTTGCATGGTCATCATATAACTAGAAAATTAATTGGATGCCAAAGAATAAGAATGATATCTTGAGAGAACTAGGAATTTGGAAGCCCATACACACCAGAGGACTTGATTAATAAATGGCAAGAGACAAATTGTAATGGTAATAAGAGAGCCATTTCCTAAGCTTGTACACCTCAGAAAACATAATCAGTGGCAACTGTCTAACCAAGACAACAAATTTAATAAAACATTGTTTAGCTGGAAAATCCTGGGTTATGCATTAAACTAAGACAACCTGTTCTGGTAGTAATTAAAAGAAACAAAATATCTATACCTTGGTGTAAGAAACTGGGGGCACTTTTGGGTGTATCTATTAAAAAATCTTGGATATTGTGGTCTGGAATTGACCAGATAATAGTGGCATTTGCATTTATGTATTAGCCTAGCATGTTGTTATTGATTATAATTATTTAGAAATCGTATCAGTTATAACTATTTTTAGCTGCATGTTAGTATAATATAATCTATCAACTTATGTATGCACTGTATTGCTCACAGAAATAGTAGTGTAATGAATATAATATCTATGTATCACTTTTTGAAATAATACTGTGAGGAATGTATTGTGTTACAGACCTCAGCAAAACATAAGATGTGAAAAATGCTTTCGTGTAACTAAAAACAGTGTAAGGCATCCACTGACCAACCTCTCCAAGTGATAACCATGACTCAAACCAGAGCCCTGGAGGACAATTAGAGAATACCATGTTCGATTTAAGGAGGACGCAGTAAAATCTCATCAGAGGATGGGAAACAGCAGCATGGAGGCACAAGAAGAAATAAAACACATTGACCTGAACCCAGGATGTCATGCAGATAAGCCAGAGTATGAAAAACTCAGGCAAAGGAGTTCCCAAAACATCAGAAATTTTGAAAGAATGTTTGAATAATGCATGAAACACATGAATATGCATGCATTTCAGCAATGTAACAGTACAAAAATAACATTGTCTGTATACGCAACACTCCCCCTCTCTCCATATTATTTGTCTGTTTGCCGGGAGAAACCCAGCCCTGGAAACAGTGTCCTTTTTTATCCTATTACTATTAATATTATTGAACTTTTAAAAACTATCATTATTATTATTATTATTATTGAACATTAAAAACTCTAAGCAGTGAATTCTGTTTCTCAGCAGTAATGTATAAGAATGCCTGAAAAGAGTTGTTTCTTTGGACATATCTATCGCAAATAAATTTCCATTATGTTCACAATTTTGACTCAAAATTGTTCACATTTGACTCAAATGTGTCTAAGACACATTTGCTGTAAGACTTAGAAGCCTGGGTGTCAGAGGGGACACAGCCATGGCTTGTGCTCCCTGCAGCAACCATGATCCCCAGTGCCCAGAGCTGGGCTGGCACAGACAGGATGGTCCAGGGGCTCAGCATTCCCCACCCTGAGTGCTCTGTGAGTGTCACAGCAGAGATGTCTTCAAAGATCTTTAATTTTTAATTTTGTGAGCCAGGTGCAAAGGTGTCTCTGCCTTCAGAAAGTCTTCCTCTCCACTCCTTTCAGCTGCTCCCTCAGCAGGCTCAGGTGGTGCAGCAGCAAGGAGAGGAGGAGGCCGTGATCCTCAGCACAGCCACCCCCTTCCAGGAGCAGGGTGACACCTGTGTGTGTCACCATGGGCTCCACGGGGCATCAACCCCCTCCATGGGGCTTCCATGAGGCCACCAGCCCCACCACACCCCACACCTTCTCTCCAGCCCCACCACACCCCACACCTTCTCTCCAGCCCCACCACACCCCACACCTTCCCACCACATCTTCCCAGCAGCTCCATCATGTCCCACCCCTCCCACACCACCCTCCCATCCCACTCCCCATGCAGCCCACCCACCTCCCGTCCTTCCCATCCCTCCCAGCCCCGGGCCTCAGGCTCCACTCCCTCCCCACGGGCTGCTCACCCCAGCCTGCCCCTAAGGCTTTGGGGCCGTCTTTCTCTTGGAGATGCCCCTCCCCAGCTCCATCCCTGCTCTCCAGCCCCCCAACCTCCTCTGGACACAAACAAGAGGCACTACAGGAATGGCTCCACTGCTGTTCATTGCGCTGCAGAAGCGTGGAATTGCCAGGAGGAGCAGAAACACTGCTGGGGCTCCTGAGTGGGGCAGGAGAGGAGCGGGGCTGTCTGGAGGGGAAGGCAGCCTGGGGGGGAATTCCTAGAGGATGTCAGAGGGGGCATGATGCCTTAGAATTTTAGCCTTTCTATTTTTCATACCCTGTTCTGCATTAGTGCATAACTCTAAACTCCATGGAAAGTGTTAGTTAACTGTCTTCAGATTTGGTCAGACAAAACAATCCCTCTAGCCTGAAATTCAAGGACACTCTACTGCATCAGGCCCAGAAAAGTATAGACAAAAGTGAATTGGGGAGGGCAAACAGGAGGGCAATAAATGACTTCATTACCAGAAGCTGTAATTGGAGGATTAACCTCTGATTTGTAAATGGACCAAACTGATATCTGTCTGAAAAAGTCATGACCATTGTCCATTTTGGGTGCAGCCCCTCTCGGAGGCTTTGAGAGCCCAGGGTGAACCTTTTGAAGGCCTTTCATCAATGCCTCCTTTTATTCTCTTCACCTGCTCTGGCCTCTGTTCCAGGGAGCCAGCCCAAGGCATCAGGCAGACGGGGCTGGAGGGGGCAGGAGGGCTCTGGGTGCCACCAATGCCAAGTCTCCCACTGGACAGCAGCAGAGCCCAACAGGCCACACCTGCAGCCAGGGAGAGGCCAGGGACTGGGAACCCATTGGGATGGGATGGGATGGGATGGGATGGGATGGGATGGGATGGGATGGGATGGGATGGGATGGGATGGGATGGGATGGAGAGTGTTGCAGAGATAGGGATAAGGAGTGGTACCAAAATCAGACAGAAAATAACGTTCCTAACACCAACCAATGGTGTTACCAAGGGAAGTATTAGGCAGCGGGACACAAAGAAGGATCTCTCCTTATTTCTGTCTGTGTTGGGAGACTTTGCAACAGCGTTTTTTTCATTATAACCATACATACACATCAAAAAGTTTTTATTATCTAGAACATGAACACCATTTTCTGAGAACTCATTTCCAGGCATCCACTCCCTATTGAACAGCCTTTGATGCTCCTGAAGGATCATTCAGAGGGATTTCTGGTGGGCTTATTCATTCACGGCATGCTGTCATATTAAAGATGACTTTGCTTTGAGATTGCTTTTCCTTTGGCCATTTCCTGTGTCTTATTTTTACGGAACTTGCCCCAAAACCACTCCAGGCATCCTAATTTGTCACTCCACTGGCTCCAGCCACATTTATCATCCTGTGTGGTCCTGAGGAGCACATTGGAGCTGGGCTTTCCTCCTCTCTCCTGGAACCTAGAACCCTGTGACCAGGAGGAGCAGGGACACTGCTGGGGTCCGTGGTGAAGCATGGGAGGAGTAGGGCTGTCAGGGGAAAAAAAAGTCAGCCCTGGGTGAGTTCTGGGGTGTCAGAGCAGGCTGAAGGGATCAGGAGAGGGTCAGAGGGGGCTGGAGGGGGTCTGGATGCTGGCAAAGCCAGAGCAGAGCAGAGCCTGACAGGCCACGCTCAGAGTGGGGGAGTGGCTCCATCTGGGAAAGCTGTGGGATGTGATAGGGTGGATGAGGATGGAAAGCGGGGTGGGAATGGGGTGAAGAGATTGGGATAGGATAGGATAGGATAGGATAGGATAGGATAGGATAGGATAGGATAGGATAGGATAGGATAGGATAGGGACGAGCTCAGCTCTGCTTCCTTGGGCCGTGGGGAGGCTTTGGCAATGATCCCAGAGCTCCTCCTGGAATTGGAGTTACTTCTGACAAGCACCCAGCTGACTCATCAGCACTGCCAGCACTGCCAGCATTCCAGTGCCACCAGCAACACCAGCATCCCTCTGCTGCTGGAGGGACTGTGATCCTTCAGGGAAGAGAAACAAGGAACAGTAGAAACCTGTGAGGAGAGGAAAGGCAGTCATAGAATGGGTCATTCTGCAGCGGAGGAATGTTTCTCATCAGGAGGAAATGAGGAGCCATTTGCAAAATATTTCATTTGGAGCTTTTCACCAAAGCCACTTCCTCTCTAGCAGAAAAACCAAAGATAAATATCTCAAAGGAAGTGACGTTCTGACCTAGCCAAAGCTGCAATTTCCAACTCCTCTATCACTCGGCTGAGCCCTGGGGAGTAAAACAAGGCAGGGCAGAGACGAACCAGAGAGATGGGAGTGGGGGAGCTCCTGGTGAGCTGGGCACTTTCTCCTTCATGTCCCTGACCTGGCAGGAGCCGCTTTAGGACATGGATCCCAAAGGAGCAAGAGGGACCAGGAAGCGCCGCTGATCTGCACAGAGCCCTTTGCCTGCTGCTGCCCCACAGGGAACAGGTCAGTGGAATGTTTGCCTTCCTCCCCACCTTCCTCTCCTGCAGCAGCTGCTCTGTTCCTGCCACCCTCTCTCGGTGACCACAGTGCCCTCCCCATCTCCCCCCTCCTCTGCCCTGTGCCTGAACAGCCCAACACTCCCACCTCCCTCTCCACCACACAATTTCCACTGCACTGCCCTCCTCCCCTGCACATCTCACTCCTTCCCACTGAATCCTTCCCACTGCAGGGAGCTGCTGAGGAGCCACATGGTCCATCCCTGGATTCTCCAAGCACTCACTGCCCATCCACTCTGACCGCAGCCAGGGGCCACATCCCACTGCCTGCCCAGCATCCATCCATGGAGGTGACCACCGTGTCCCCATCTCCTGCCTCACCCACTGAAGGAGATGATCTGTGTGAGACAGATGTCACCAGCGTGGCCATACACATTGTGACACTGCTCATGTGCCTCTGTGGGCTGGCTGGCAACGGGGCTGTCATCGGCCTCCTCAGCCTGGAAGACCGCAACTATGGCATCTTTCAGCTGGCTGTCACTGACTTCCTCTTCCTTCTCCTCACAGTCCCCTCCGCCATCCTCTTCCTGGTGGAGGACATGTCCTGCTCTCATATCCTGCCCCTGCTGTACCTGAGTTTCCTTCTCCTGCTCTCAGTGGTCTCCTACTACTGGGGGCTGTACCGGCTGATGCGCAGCAGCAATGTGTCGTGTATGGACAAGCTCTGCAAGCTCTGCTGCTGCTGGGACGATCCTGAGTGCCTAGTTTGGGTGGCAGACAGTGTCAAATATTGGGCCTTCTTTGCTTTCTTCCTTGTCATTCCCACGGTGACATTCCTGTGCCCATCACACAACCAGGAGCACTGCCAGGCAGCTCTCATCTCCGTGTACACCTTCATCCTGCTCCTCGTTGTTGCACCCATGGTCATTTCTCACACAATCAATTTCATTAATGCCAGGTGGGGCTCCCAGCAGCAGCAACCCAAGAGACGCAACATCGTTATTTTAATCACTGTGCTCCTCACTCTCCCCCTCAGCATATGGAATTTCCTGCAGCTGCTCAGTTATATAGGCGTGCCCTCAGAGGTTGTTTTCGTCACCATGTGTATCCACAGTACCATCAAACCCTTCATCTACTTCTTGTCAGGGGAGTGCTGGAGGCCCTGCTCCATGGAGTCCCTCCAGCTCTCCCTCCAGAGGGTCTTTGAATAGCCAAAGCTGTGTGAGTCGCGCTAAATGCTCCCCTCACCGCAGTCTGAGCCTGTCTGAGCCTGTTGATCGCTTCCACCACTGTGCTGAAGGACCCCAGGCAAGTCACTGAGGGATTCCTTGGGTCACCTGATCAATAAATATCACGGGATCACCCTCCCTGTGGTGCTGTATTCCTGCAGGAGAAGGGAGCAGGAGCATTGCCTTGGGTGATTTTTGTGGGATGCTCTGCAGGGAGCACATTGGAGCATGGCTTTCCTCCTCCCTCCTGCATCCACATGGCTCCAAGCAGTGCAGCTGGGCTCAGTGCTGTTCCCCAGCTCTATTCCCCATGCAATGACCCTCATCGACTCAGCCCCAGGGAATGAACTCCATCTCCTTTGGCTCAGCTGATGAGTTCCATGGTGTTTTCAGGGAGCTCTTGCCTGCAAAGCATGGGACACCTTAATCCATGGGGACACACCCGTCATGGAGTCCCAGAGATTTCCCAAATCCCTGCAGGGCTGGTGCCTCTGGATGGGAGGAGAGGGGTTGGGATCACAGGGAGCATCCTTCCCCTTCTGTCCAGCAGAGCCAGCCCTGCATTCCCAGCTGATGAGAAGGGACACCAGGTAGGGCTGCAGAGCTGGGGAGGGACAGCAACATTCCCTTATCCTTTCAGTGGGAATGTCTCACATTCTTCAATTCCAGAATGGAATCCCTCTGAGTAAAGTTCAAGGTCGATGGTGAACTCTGCTGAACTCCTGTGCCAGTATCCAAAAAGTACATGGAATATGGAAATTCCCATAGCCAGATGCTTGGACCATTGAATTGCACAGAAATTAGGGGGTTATGCTGCTCTTCTGCAGAATGGGACCATCCATCCTCTGGTTCCCCAGCATCAGTGTCCAGGGAAGCCCTTGAGCACCTCCATCCTGAACCTGGCCACCCTCAGGAGGAGCTGCACAGCCACTCTGCACAGCAGCTCCAGCCACAGTCCAGCCTCTCCTGATCTTTGTCATTCTGTAACCACCCCTCAGTCAGATTTGGATTCATGGTTTCTGTTTGATTCCACTGTGGAAGTTCCAGCCTCTGAATTTGTTGACGAAACAATATCCAGGCTTCACTTCTGAGCCTGTCCTTGTTAAACAGTGTCCAAAATGGCTCATTTCCTTCTTTTATCCCATTCTAAAGCCTCTGGCTGCTCTGGGAGCAGGGCAGGTCCCTGTCCCATACCAGAGCCCTTTCTAAGGCCCATGCCTGCAATGCTTGGGATGATGTTGGCAGTGCCAAGAGCTCCTGAATTCTCCTGGGAGAGACCTGGGCAGCAGCCACATCTCTTGCTCAGGGGGAAGTTGTCCCTCCTTTTCCCACTGCCTTAAATCCAGGGGAAACCAATGTGCCACTGCTTCTGGAAAGGGAAGTGAGAGTGAAAGCTGTGGGTGGTGAGTCAGGCTTTGGAGACACACGTGAGGTTCAACAGCGAAGGATCATTTATTAACACAGTTCTTAATAATTAACAGAAGAGAGAGATTTGGACATCTGAGAGGGGTTTTCTCTCCTTGACTCTCATTTCCTGTCCATTGGAGAGCAGAAAGTATCCAAGCTGCAACCTCTTGTCTAGGGAAAAACAGCTCAGCCAGGGAGCTCCTCCCAAGGCAAGTGCTGAAGGACCATTATCCTTCCATGTATTTTTCTACTTCCCAGCACCTTCTTTGTCTCCTGTGTAAACCCAGGCCACCCTCTACCTGAGCTTCCTTTAAAAAGGGCAAGACTTCAAAGCAAAAGATTTCCTGGATGTCCCTGGCCATGAAAGAAGAAAAGATGGAAAAAGATGGTCTCTACAGTTCCTTCCAACTTGTCCTGGTGTGAGCTGAATTGTGTCCCCATTATCTGTTTAGCCCAGAAATAGGTTTTGCACATTTCAGACAGGTTCTTGAGCAAAGAGGGGCAGAGCAGATGCAGCAGTTTGTTTTCAGAAGTTGCGCTCACTCCTCCCCATTCCTGCTCCCAGACCGTGCTGTCTGCAGCACAGACAATGCAGCACAGAGCTCTCCTTTGCTTTTAAGCTTTTTCAGCTGGCTGAGGCAGAGAAGTTCCCTGGACTGTGGTTTTCCTTTTGCTTGGAACTGTTCAAACCTGCTCTGGTCTGAAAACACAGAAGAGCCCTGGGAACTCAAACCTGTGGCCCACCGGGGCCTGGGACGCGGCATTTTCCAGCACCAGAGGGACTGATAAGGGACTGAGTGAGCCAAACTACACTCCACAACAAGGACTGTCTGAATTTGCCAGCTCTTCAGAACAGCAAGAGATTTTATTGTTTAATATTGTTTTCATTTTTTGTGCTTTTGAATACTTGGCTTGTTAAATAAACAGTTTTTCCACTTCTCTCTTAGGAAATCTTTTTCTGAACCAGCTGGGGGAGGGGCTGCTTGAGTTTGTTTTCTAGAGGGACCCCATTTGAAGGTTTCCTCCCAAATTTACCCTAAAGCAGGACACAACCCGAACCATTCCATGAGAATTCCTGGTGTCACCCACAACAGCCCCAGGCAGGAGTTCCCCTGCTGCACACAGCACCAGTCTGACCGTGCTCAAGGAGCATTTGGACAATGCTCTCAGGCAAGGGCTGGGATTGCTGGCATGTCTTGTGCAGGGCCAGGAGCTCAATTCCATGCTCCTTGTGGCTCCCTTCCAACTCGGATATTTTATGGTTCTATTTTATGCTGAGTATCTTTCATCATTATTCCACTTGATGATGACTCCCCTGTGTTGCCCCTGTTCCCTGGCTCTAGCACTAAAGCCTCAAAAGCCCTCTCTATATGGGAACACTACCAGAGGGGGTGAATTCCTTTGCACAGCTCCCAGCCAGGCAGTCAATCAGAGGGTGGGCACTGCTGTGGGCTGAAGAGCCAGAGCACAGCCCCATTCCCACCATCCCACACAGGCACAGCAGCAGCAGCAGCAGCGGGACAGGCACTTTGCTCCACTGCCTGCTGTCACACTGGCTCCAGCTGTCGTGGCTCTCCTCATTCCAGCTCCCCTGGGATGCCTTCCCACCGGGCTGGCTCCAGCAGGCAGGGCTGGCTCCCTCCGTGCCAGGGGCAAAGTGCTCATGGTGACACCTCTGCTGCTTCTCCTGCCCTCACACAGCTGCAGGGGTGACAAACAGACACACCAGAGCAACGCTGCTGTCCCCCAAACGTGGCTTTTCCCATCTTTTCCCACCCACAGCTTCCATGTGGAGCAGCACAGGGAGGGGTGAGGGACAGGACAGATGGCAAGGAGGATGTGGGAGCCTGGTCCTGTGTGCCTGGCACAACATCCAGGGAGATACCTCCTTCCTGGCTGTGGCCAGGACAGCGCTGGAGCAGGAAAACAATTGAAGAAGGAGAGGATTGCCCATGGAGATATCAGAGAATAAATGTCTTTGGGATGGATCTGACCTGGACTCTCAGGTGTCAGTTGATATCACTGAGATGCTGGATTCCTTCAGCAGGACACTCCTTTCAATATTCCATCCCTTTTCCCCCCAGTGTTTATAGCTCTTAATTCCCTACAGACCTCAGTTCTGCCTCCAAAATCCATAACCAGGTTCCACCCAATGAGGGGGCCCTGGTGAAGGTGGAAGAGAAGAGTCTGACCTGGTTTCCTCTGGCAGCCTGGAGAACTTGCCCGCAGTGCACTGCCCTCAGCTGCCAGGCTCCAGCTGCTGTCCCTGGGCCGGGATCTGCAGGAGGTTCCCTGGAATGGTCCCTTGGGAAAGGGGAGCGCAGCCCGCGGGCTGAGCCCGAGCAGCGTCCGGCGCGGGCTCTGTCCCAGCTCCTGCCACAGCCCCTGCTCTCCGTGCTGCCTCGTGTTCTCCAGGGCTCTCACACACAGGCAGCTGCCTCAGAGCCTGCCACGGGCTCAGGGCTCTGCTCCTCAGCTGCTCTTCACTGTGCCCGGGAAATGAGCAACGGGAGAGAGCCTCAGCAACCACACCTGTGCCCAGAGCACTTGGGCTCCATCTCAGCTGCATCTTTCATTTTTAAAACAACCCCAATTCCAAAATCTTGTCTCTTCAACAGCCTGGACTTGCCTCCACTCATTGCTGAGGTGGATCCTTAGGACCCTGCACTATAAAATGCCCTGTTAAACTTTCCTTTCTGATTAAAATCTAGTTTTCCCATGTGTGTTCCACAATTTCTCCTGTACTTCATCTTCACCACACAGTTTGCCAGAGGACCCATATATTAACCAATTCTCTGTGTGAGCTGGAGCACTGGCACAGAGCAAAGGGATGATTTAGGATGTCTTCTGAGAAGAGGCAAATCCATGCTGCTCTCTTGGCTTTAATCTTATAAAGTTGCAGGTTTCATCTTTGTCATCCTCTACACTCCCTTTGCAGTCAGACAGCAGCCTACAGTAAATTCCAAAGTTTTCCTAGAAAACTGAGGTGAGATGACTCCTACCCAGGCTGACATGTGCCTCAGGGATCTGGGATTCTCCTCCTGGAAACTGCTGGCCCTGGGACCAGAACTGTCACCTCTCTTCCTGCTGAACCTGTGTTTGTGTCCCCAGCTATGGAATCTCACATCCCCTCACCAGCCCAATCCTTTCAAGTGCAAACACTTCATGATCCAGGAGCTGATGGGGCTCCAGGACAGTTGGAGTGGCATTTTGGACAAGGGCATGGAGTGACAGAACAAGGGGGAATGGCTTCTCACTGATAGAGGGTGAGTTCTGAATGGATATTGGGAAGAAATCCTTCCCTGTGAGAGTGCTGAAGGCTCTGGCACAGGCTGCCCTGTGAGGCTGTGGCTGTCCCTGCATCCCTGGAAATGTCCAAGGCCAGGCTGGAGTGTGTTTGAGGCAATCTGGGATAGTGGAATGTGTCCCTGCTGGCAGATGGACAGTCTGGGATCAGACAACCACAAAAACAACCCCAAGTGTTCCCAGGACTGAGGAGGAGCAGGAGCAGCTCCTCCTCAGGGCTGGCTGGGAGTTCACAGCACTCTGGTCCCTGACAGTTTTCATTGCATCATCAAGGGGATTGGCAGTAATCAGGGTGGGCTCCAAGTGCTGATAGCCTGGCTGCAAGCAACTGAGTGCTGTCCTTTCCTTGGGCTGTGTGAGACTGGGGTAGCATGACAAAAATGGGAATTCTTCTCTCTGTTTTGCTTCCTTGGGCGCAGGGGAGGTATTGGCAGCGATTCTGGAGCTCTTCCCAAAATGGGAGCAGTTTCTGAGAAGCAGTCAGATGCTTCACCAGCACTGCCAGCACTGCCAGCAGCATTCCAGTGCCACCAGCACTACCAGCATCCCTCTGCTGCTGGAGAGAAAATGAGACCTCAGGGAAGAGAAACAAGGAATGGTAGAGAGAAGGCAGTTAGAGTACGTGACATTCTGCAGGGAAGAAATGTTTCTAAATAGAAGAAACCGAGGAGCCATTTGTAGAATTCTTCTGGTGGACTTGTGATAAAAGTCACTTCCTTTGTGGCAAAGAAAAAAAATTCAAGATAAATAACTCAGAGGCAGTGGAGCTCTGACGTTGCTGAATTTGTAAAACAACTTCCACCTGCCCTGTGACCCCACTGAGCCTTGGGGAGCAGCACCAGGACAGAGTACAGAGAGGAGCCAGCAGGATGAGAATGGGGAGCTCCTGGTGACCTGGGCACTTTCTCCTTCATGTCCCTGACCTGGCAGGAGCCGCTTTAGGACATGGATCCCAAAGGAGCAAGAGGGACCAGGAAGCGCCGCTGATCTGCACAGAGCCCTTTGCCTGCTGCTGCCCCACAGGGAACAGGTCAGTGGAATGTTTGCCTTCCTCCCTACCCCACCTTCCTCTCCTGCAGCAGCTGCTCTGTTCCTGACACCCTCTCCCGGTGACTGCAGGGCCCTGCCCAGCTGCCCCCCTCCTCTGCCTTGAGCTTCCCTTCCACATCCCCTGCTGAACTGCCCAATCCTCCCATCTCCCTCCTCCCCACTGAATCCTTCCCACTGCAGGGAGCTGCTGAGGAGCCACATGGTCCATCCCTGGATTCTCCAAGCACTCACTGCCCATCCACTCTGACCACAGCCAGGGGCCACATCCCACTGCCTGCCCAGCGTCCATCCATGGAGGTGACCACCGTGTCCCCATCTCCTGCCTCACCCACTGAAGGAGATGATCTGTGTGAGACAGATGTGACCAGTGTGGCCATACACAGTGTGACCCTGCTCATCTGAGGAGCCAGAGCACAGCCTCATTCCCAGTCTGAAAACCCATAACTCTGGCATCTTCAAGCTGCCTGTTGCCGACTTCCTCTTCCTTCTCCTCACAGTCCCCTCCACCCTCCTCTTCCTGCTGGAGGACGTGTCCTGCTCTCCTGTAATGCCCCTGCTGTACCTGCGTTTCCCTTTCCAGCTCTCAGTGGTCTCCTACTGCTGGGGGCTGTTCTGGCTCAGGCCTGCTGGCACTGTGCTCCACATATACCAGATATTCCAGCGCTGCCGCTGGGACCTTTCCAAGCAAATGTGGCTGGTGATGGGAAGTGTCAGTCCTGGGCCTTCTTTGCTCTCTTCACTGTCATTCCCTCCATGATATTCTTCTGTCACTCACAAGAGCAGGGGCACTACAGGGCACCTCTCATCTCCATGTACACCATCATCCTGTTCCTCTTGGCTGCACCCATTGCCATTTCTGGCACAATTGATTTCATGAAGGCCAAGTTGGGTTCCCAGCAGCAGCAGCAGCAACCCAAGAGGCGTGACATGGTTCTCCACCTCACTGCACTCTCAAATCGCATCCTCACCTTCTGCCATTTCCTGCAGCAGCTTGGGTACATCAATGTGCTCTCCCAGGCTGTTTTCCTGCTCACCTGTACCAAGAGCAGCCTCAAACACCCCCTTCATCTACTTCTGGGCAGGGAGCTCCTGGAGAGCCTTTTCCATGGTGAGTTACTGGAGGCATTGTACAGTGAGGTCACTCCAGCTTTCCCTCCAGAGGGCCTTTGAGGAGCAGAAAGAAAGAACAGCCCACATCACTGAGTCCCCCAGAGACATGGGGATGTGAGCCTGTGGATGCCTTCCACTACTCTGCTAAAGGACCTCGGCCAGAGGCTAAGGGTTTCCTTGATATTAACCAGGAATTCCTGATGAATAAATATCCACGGGATAAGCCTTGCTGTGGTGGTGTATTTCTGCAGGAGAAGGGAGCAGGAGCATTGCCTTGGGTGATTTTTGTGGGATGCTCTGCAGGGAGCACATTGAAGCATGGCTTTCCTCCTCCCTCCTGCATCCACATGGCTCCAAGCAGTGCAGCTGGGCTCAGTGCTGTTCCCCAGCTCTATTCCCCATGCAATGACCCTCATCGACTCGGCCCCAGGGAATGAACTCCATCTCCTTTGGCTCAGCATGGTGTTTTCAGGGAGCTCTTGCCTGCACTGTAACACATTTATTCCCTGGGGACACACTCAGAATGGGATGGCAGTGATTTCCCAAATCCCTGCATGGCTGGTGCCTCTGGATGGCAGGAGAGGGGCTGGGATCACATGGAGCATCCTTCCCCTTCTGTCTTTTTTTTTTTTTTTAGTTTCTCTTTAAGCTTTGCAGTTCTTCTAATACAAGTACTATGTTCATGTCAAAAGTTGCAATGCTGATCTCTGACCATGGTGGAGAGCAGAAGTCCGAAGCGCTGCACAAGCTTCGGGAAGGCGGGAGGGAGGAAGAGCTGTGTTGGAAAAGCGGAATATGTCTGAATGCGGGGGATGGATTACAAAGAGGGTACAAAACCTGTTACTATTTTGGGCAGTGTGCCTCTGGCTGTGCCTCTGGCTGCGAGTGAGCATTAAGTGCTTTTCATTATACTTATTTGGTCTCTTGCTGTATTTTAATAAATTTCTAAAAATTTTAAGTGAGGCGTCGTTTCTCACAAAAAACAAAAAGACCACTTGATTTTTAGGGGAAAATGAAAACAATCAAGATCAATAACTCAGAGGCTGTGGAACTCCAAGCAAGCCGAAGTTGTAAAACCAGAATGACCCAGGCACTGAGACTTATGAAACAGCAGCAGGTCATGGCACGGAGAGGAGCCGGCTGAATGGGGAGCTCCTGGTGATCTGGGCACTTTCTCCTTCATGTCCCTGACCTGGCAGGAGCCGCTTTAGGACAGGGATCCCAAAGGAGCAAGAGGGACCAGGAAGCGCCGCTAATCTGCACAGAGCCCTTTGCCTGCTGCTGCCCCACAGGGAATAGGTCAGTGGAATGTTTGCCTTCCTCCCTACCCCACCTTCCTCTCCTGCAGCAGCTGCTCTGTTCCTGACACCATCTCCCGGTGACTGCAGTGCCCTCCCAGCTCCCCCCTCCTCTGCCCTGTGCATCCCCTCTGTATCTTGACATGGAATCAGCTGAAATAAACTCTCTAACACAAGGAGAACCATTTGGAAGCAGAAATTCCATATCTGCACAGAAGGATCTCTCTCTGATCTTTGTGTGGTGAGACTTCACAACAGGGGTTTTATCCATCATAACCACGCAGAGCCATTACAGTGTCTTTCTCATCTAATACATAAACATCACTTTCCTAGGACCCCTTTGCAGGTATCAACGTCCTTCTCTAAGTACTCTCCCGATCCTGGAGGATCATTCAGAGGGGTCTCTGGTGGTCATATTCACTGAGTGCTGAGATATTAAAGGTGACCTTGCCTTTAACTTTTCCTTTGGCCACATGCTCTTGCTTCTTGTTACAGAACTTACCTCAAAACCACTGCAAGCCTCCTTATCAGTTTCAGCATTGGCTCCAGGCACATTTATCATCCTGCGTGATTCTGAGGAGCACCTTGGAGCTGGGCTTTCCTACTCCCTCCTGACTCCTGGAACCCTATGGCCAGAAGGAGCAGGGACACTGCTGGGGCTCCCTATTGGAGCAGGGCAGGATCAGGGCTGTTGGGTGGAAAAGGAAACCCTGGGGACAATGTGGGGTGTTGCAGGCAGTTTTGGAGGCGTAAGGAGAGGCTTGGAGCGGGTTGGAGGGGGTCTGGATGCAAACAATCCGAAATCTGCCCACTGGAGGAGAGCAGAGCCTGACAGGCGACACTCAGAGTGCGGGGAACAGCTCCATCTGAGAAACCTGTGGGATGTGACAGGATGGAGTGTGGATGGAGAGTGGGGTAGGGATGGGGATGGGGATGGTGATGGGGATGGGGATGGGGATGGGGATGGGGATGGGGATGGGGATGGGGATGGGGATGAGGATGGGATCGGGATAGGAGGAGGAAGCAGCTCAAATGTGCGTCCTCAGCCCAGAGCACGTTTTTGCAATGATCTCCGAGCCCTTCCTGGAACAGGAGTTGTTTCTGAGAAGCACCCAGCTGCCTCAGCAGCACTGCCAGCACTGGCAGCATTATGGTGCAACCAGCACCACCAGCATCCCTCTGCTGCTGGAGGGACAGTAACTCCTCAGGGAAGACAAAGGAGGAATGGTAGAAACTTATTTAGAGAGGGCAGGCAGTTGCAGAATGGGACATTTTGCAGGGAAGAAGTGTTTCTCATCAGGAGGGAAAGAGGAACCAATCGCAAAAAAATTCATTTAGAGCTTCTGAGAAAAGCCACTTCCTCAGAAGAAAAAAAAAAAAAAGAAACACAAAACCACACGCATGATAAATAACTCAGAGGAAATGAATTTCTGAAGCAGGTAAAGTTACAATTTTTAACTTCCTCACTCCCGTGTGATTCAACCAAGCCTTGGGGAGCAACACCAGGACAGGGCACAGGGAGGAGACAAAAGGATGGGAGTGGAGAGCTCCTGGTGACGTGGGCACTTTCTCCTTCATGTCCCTGACCTGGCAGGAGCCGCTTTAGGACATGGATCCCAAAGGAGCAAGAGGGACCAGGAAGCACCGCTGATCTGCACAGAGCCCTTTGCCTGCTGCTGCCCCACAGGGAACAGGTCAGTGGAATGTTTGCCTTCCTCCCTACCCCACCTTCCTCTCCTGCAGCAGCTGCTCTGCTCCTGACACCCTCTCCTGGTGACCGCAGAGCCCTCCCCAGATCATCCATTCTCTGCTCTGCACTTCCCTTCCCCATCCCCTGCTAACCAGCCCAACACTCCCACCTCCCTCTCCCACCCCACCATTTCCACTGCCCTCTTCCCCTGCACATCTCACTCCTCCCCACTGAATCCTTCCCACTGCAGGGAGCTGCTCAGGAGCCACATGCTCCATCCCTGGATTCTCCAAGCACTGACTGCCCATCCACTCTGACCGCAGCCAGGGGCCACATCCCACTGCCTGCCCAGCGTCCATCCATGGAGGTGACCACCGTGTCCCCCCCTGTCATCTCACCGACTGAAGGAGATGATCTGTGTGAGACAGATGTCCCCAGCATGGCCATACTCATTTTCACACAGCTCATCTGCCTCTGTGGGCTGGCTGGGAACGGGGCTGTGCTCTGGCTCCTTGGGTTCCACATCCAGAGGGACACCATGAAACCCATCACTGCCTACATCCTTGACCTGGCCATCATCAACTTCCTCTTCCTCACCTTCATGGTCCCGTCCACTCTGCTTTTCCTGCTGGAAGATTTATTCTGTTTTGAAATCATGCCCCCAGCATCCATACACTTCCTTTTCCTCCTCTTCCCGATGTTCCACAGCGTAGGGCTGTACCGGCTGACAGCCATCAGCATCGAGAGGGGCAGGTCCATGCTCTGCCCACCTGGGCTCTTCTGCCACCTTCCCCAGGACCTCTCATGGGTGGTGGTCAGTGCCACGCTCTGGGCCCTTTCCATCACTGCCATCGCTGCCATTTCTGCGGTGAATTCCCTGTGCCAGTCACAGGAACACAAGCTCTGCTGCCGCGGGGCTCTCATCTCCCTGTACATCCTCAACTTCCTCGTCTTTGCTCCATCCATGGTCATTTCCAGCACAATCCTCTTCATTCACTTCAAGGGTAGCTCCCAGCAGCAGCAATCCAAGAGCCTTGACATCATTGTCTTCCTGGCTGTGCTCCTCACTGTCCCCCTCAGTCTCTGGAATTTCCTGCAGCAGCTCGGCTACACCACTGTGTCCCCCCGGGTTGTTCTCCTGTTTGCCTGCACGCACAGCAGCATCAACCCCTTCATCTACATCTCAGTAACAAAGTGCTGGAGGCGCTGCTCCATGGGGTCCCTCAGGGACTGCCTCCAGAAGGTGTTGGAGGAGCCAGAAGGGAGCAGTTAGACGTGCGTCTGAGCCTGTTGAACCCCAACTGCCCCGATGCAGGACCATGGGGCAGTGACTTAGGATCACCTATTCCCACGGGGAGTGGCCATGGGATGGGATGGGATGGGTTGGGATGGGATGGCATGCCATGCCATGCCATGTCAATTGGGTAGAGATGATGCTGGGAAGTGATACCACAAGGGGCTGAAATAAGCTTTCATACACAATGGAAATAATTAGGAAGTTTGAATTCTTTACCACCATAGCATACACAGATCTCCCCTTGTTCTGTATATGGCAAGAGTTTACAACATGGGTTTTATTCATCATAACCACACACAGACAGTAAAGTGTGTTTCTTATCGAATACATAAACATCACTTTCCTAGAACTCTTTTCCATGAATTCACCTTCCTCTCAAAGTCTTTCATTGTCATGGAGGATCATTCAGAGGGATCTCTGGTGGTCGCATTCACTGAGTGCTCAGATATTAAAGGTGACCTTGCCTTGAACTTTTCCTTTGGCCATGTGCTCTTGCTTCTTGTTACAGAACCTGCCGCAAGACCCCTGCAGGCCTCCAAATCTTTCTGGACTGGCTCCAGGCACATTTACCATTCTGTGTTCTACTGAGTAGCACATTGGAGCTGGGCTTTCCTCCTCCCGTCTGGGTCCTAGAACCCTATGGCCAGGAGGAGCAGGGACACTGATGGGGATCCCAGGTGGAACAGGGGAGGGGCTGTCAGGGGAAAAAAAATCAGCCCAGGGAGGTTCTGAGGTGTCAGAGCAGGCTGGAGGGGTCAGGAGAGGGTCAGAGGGGGATGCAGGGGGTCTGGATGCTGGCAAAGCCAGAGCAGAGCAGAGCCTGACAGGCCACGCTCAGAGTGGGGGAGCGGCTCCATCTGGGAAACCTGTGGGATGTGATAGGATGGGGTGAGGATGGAGAGCAGGGTGGGAATGGGGTGCAGAGATTGGGATAGGATAGGATAGGATAGGATAGGATAGGATAGGATAGGATAGGATAGGATAGGATAGGATAGGGACGAGCTCAGCTCTGCTTCCTTGGGCCCAGGGGAGGCTTTGGCAATGATCCCAGAGCTCCTCCCATAATTGGAGTTGCTGCTGAGAAACACTCAACTGACTCACCAGCACTGTCTTCACTGCCAGCATTCCAGTGCCCCCAGCACCACCAGCATCCCTCTGCTGATGGAGGGACTGTGACACCTCAGGGAAAAGAAATGAGGTATGGTAGAAACCAGTCAGGAGAGGGAAGACAGTTGGAGAATGGGACATTTTGGGAAAGAATGTTTCTAATCAGGAGGAGCCTTTTGCAAAATATTTCATTTGGAGCTTTTCACAAAAGCCACTTCCTCTGTCTCAACAAGGCAAGGATAAATATCTCAAAGAAAGTGACATTCTGACATAGTGAAAGCTGCAATTTCCAACTCCCCTTTGACGCCATCAAGCCCTGCACAGCAACCAGGACTGGCCAAAGAGTGAAGCCAAAAGGACGGGAGTGGGGAGCTCCTGGTGAGCTGGGCACTTTCTCCTTCATGTCCCTGACCTGGCAGGAGCCGCTTTAGGACATGGATCCCAAAGGAGCAAGAGGGACCAGGAAGCGCCGCTGATCTGCACAGAGCCCTTTGCCTGCTGCTGCCCCACAGGGAACAGGTCAGTGGAATGTTTGCCTTCCTCCCTACCCCACCTTCCTCTCCTGCAGCAGCTGCTCTGTTCCTGACACCCTCTCCCGGTGACCGCAGTGCCCTCCCCAGCTCCCCCCTCCTCTGTCCAGAGCTTCCCTTCTGTGTCTTCTTCTGAACTCCCAAGCTTCCTACCCTTGTCTCCCAGCAATTTCCACTGCCCTGTTCCCCTGCACATCCCATCCCTCCCCAATGAATCCTTCCCACTGCAGGGAGCTGCTGAGGAGCCACATGGTCCATCCCTGGATTCTCCAAGCACTCACTGCCCATCCACTCTGACCACAGCCAGGGGCCACATCCCACTGCCTGCCCAGCGTCCATCCATGGAAGTGACCACCGTGTCCTCACCCACCGAAGGAGATGATCTGTGTGAGACAGATGTCACCAGTGTAGCCATACACAGTGTGACCCTGCTCATCTGAAGAGTCAGAGCACAGTCCCGTTCCCAGCCTGAAAACCCATAACTTTGGCATCTTCAAGCTGCCTGTTGCCGACTTCCTCTTCCTTCTCCTCACCGTCCTCTCTGCCCTCCTCTTCCTGGTGGAGGATGTGTCCTGCTCTCCTGTAATGCCCCTGCTGTACCTGCGTTTCCCTTTCCAACTCTCAGTGGTCTGTGCTACAGGGGGCTGTTCTGGCTCAGGCCTGCTGGCACTGTGCTCTACATGTACAACATATTCCAGCACTGCCGCTGGGACCTTTCCAAGCAAATGTGGCTGGTGGTGGGAAGTGTCCAGTCCTGGGCCTTCTTTGCTCTTCTCACTGTCATTCCCATGGTGACATTCCTGTGCCACTCACAAGAGCAGGAGCACTACAGGGCACCTCTCATCTCCATGTACACCATCATCCTGTTCCTTTTGGTTGCTCCCGTGGCCATTTCTGGCACAATTGATTTCATTAGAGCAAAGTGGGGCTCCCAGCAGCAGCAACCCAAGAGGCGTGACATGGTTCTCCACCTCACTGCACTCTCAAATCGCATCCTCACCTTCTGCCATTTCCTGCAGCAGCTTGGGTACATCAATGTGCTCTCCCAGGCTGTTTTCCTGCTCACCTGTACCAAGAGCAGCCTCAAACACCCCCTTCATCTACTTCTGGGCAGGGAGCTCCTGGAGAGCCTTTTCCATGGTGAGTTACTGGAGGCATTGTACAGTGAGGTCCCTCCAGTTCTCCCTTCAGAGGGTCTTTGAGTAGCAGAAAGAAAGAACAGCCCACATCACTGAGTCCCCCAGAGACATGGGGATGTGAGCCTGTGGATGCCTTCCACTGATCTGCTGAAGGACCTGGGCCAGAGGCTGAGAGCTTTTGTTTATATTATTCAGGAATAACTGATGAATAAATATCCACAGGAACACCCTCCCTGTGGTGGTGTATTTCTGCAGGAGAAGGGAGCAGGAGCATTGCCTTGGGTGATTTTTGTGGGATGCTCTGCAGGGAGCAGCACATTGCAGCATGGCTTTCCTCCTCCCTCCTGCATCCACATGGCTCCAAGCAGTGCAGCTGGGCTCAGTGCTGTTCCCCAGCTCTATTCCCCATGGAATGACCCTCATCGACTCTGCCCCAGGGAATGAACTCCATCTCCTTTGGCTCAGCAGATGAGTTCCATGGTGTTTCCAGGGAGCTCTTGCCTGCAAAGAATGGGACACCTTAATCCCTGGGGACACACCCAGCACAGGGTGGCAGTGATTTCCCAAATCCCTGCATGGCTGGTGCCTCTGGATGGCAGGAGAAGGGTTGGGATCACAGGGAGCATCCTTCCCCTTCTGTCCAGCAGAGCCAGCCCTGCATTCCCGGCTGATGAGAAGGAACACCAGGTAGGGCTGCAGAGCTGGGGAGGGACAGCAACATTCCCTTATCCTTTCTGTGGGAATTTATCACATTCTAGAATTCCAGAACTAAATCCTTGTATGTAAATTGTGAACTCCACTGATCCTTTGTGCCTGTACCAGAGAGTACACGAAATATGGAAATTGCCAACACCAGATGCTTGGACCATTGAATTGCACAGAAATATGGGGGTTCTGCTGCTCTGCTGCAGAATGGGACCATCCATCCTCTGGTTCCCCAGCATCAGTGTCCAGGGAAGCCCTTGAGCACCTCCATCCTGAACCTGGCCACCCTCAGGAGGAGCTGCACAGCCACTCTGCACAGCAGCTCCAGCCACAGTCCAGCCTCTCCTGATCTTTGTCATTCTGTAACCACCCCTCAGTCAGATTTGGATTCATGGTTTCTGTTTGATTCCACTGTGGAAGTTCCAGCCTCTGAATTTGTTGACGAAACAATATCCAGGCTTCACTTCTGAGCCTGTCTCTGTTAAACAGTGTCCAAAATGGCTCATTTCCTTCTTTTATCCCATTCTAAAGCCTCTGGCTGGTCTGGGAGCAGGGCAGGTCCCTGTCTCATACCAGAGCCCTTCCTAAGGCATGTGCCTGCAATGGTTGGGATGATGTTGGCAGTGCCAAGAGCTCCTGATTCCTGCTGGGAGAGACCTGGGCAGCAGCCACATCTCTTGCTCAGGGGGAAGTTGTCCCTCCTTTTCCCACTGCCTTAAATCCAGGGGAAGGCAATGTGCCACTGCTTCTGGAAAGGGAAGTGAGAGTGAAAGCTGTTGGTGGTGAGTCAGGCTTTGGAGATAAACATGAGGGTAAATACGTGAGGAGCATTTATGCACAGAGTTCTTAATGATTTATCGAAGACACAGACTTTGAGGTTTGAGAGGGTTTTTCTCCCCCTCTCTCACATTTCCTGTCCATTGGAAAGACAAAACTTTCCAAGGTACTACCTCTTGTCCTGGGAAGAACAACTCAGCCAGGGCGTTCCTCCCAAGCCAATACAAGGACCATTGTCCTTCCATGTACTTTTCCTGCTTCCTAGCACCTTCATTGTCTCCAGTGTGATCCAGGACACTCCCTACTTGAGCTTCCTTTCAAAAGAGCAAGAACTAAAAGCAAAAGGCTTCCTGGCTGTCCCTGCCCATAGAAGAAGGAGAGATGGAATGAGATGACCTCTACCGTTCCTTAAAACCTGTCCTGGGTGACTTTATGAGCTGAATTTTATCCCCATTCATCTGCTTAGCCCAGAAATAGGTTTTGCACATTTCAGACTGGTTCTTGAGCAAAGAGGGGCAGAGCAGATGCAGCAGTTTGTTTCCAGAAGCTGCGTTCACTCCTCCCCATTCCTGCTCCCAGACCGTGCTGTCTGCAGCACAGACAATGCAGCACAGAGCCCTCCTTTACTTTTAGTTTTTTTCAGCTAGCTAAGGCAGAGAAGTTTCCTGGATTGTGGTTTTCCTTTTGCTTGGAACTGTTCAAACCTGCTCTGGACTGAAAACACAGAAGAGCCCTGGGAGCTCACACCTGTGGCCCACCGGGGCCTGGGACGTGGCATTTTCCAGCACCAGAGGGACTGATAAGGGACTGAGTGAGCCAAACTACACTCCACAACAAGGACTGTCTGAATTTGCCAACTCTTCAGAACAGCAAGAGATTTTATTTTTTAATATTGTTTTAATTTCTTCTCCTTGTGCATACTTTGCATGTTAAATAAACAGTTTTTTCCACTTTTCTCTAAGAAAATCTTTTCCAGAAACAGCTGGGGAGGGGCAGCTTGAATTTATTTTCTAGAGGGATCCCATTTGGAGGTTTCCTCCCAAATTTACCCTAACCAGGACACAATCCAAACCATTGCAAGAGGATTCCTCATTACATCCAGCATCCCCCCCAGGCAGAAGTTCCCCCCTGCTGCACACAGCACCAGCGTGACAGAGCTCAAGGAGCATTTGGACAATGCTCTCAGGCACAGGCTGGGCTTGTTGGGATGTCCTGTGCAGGGCCAGGAGCTCAACACCAAGATCCTTGTAGGTCCCTTCACACTGTGGATATATTATTGTTTTATATTCTGATGACTCTGTTTCATGATTATTCCACCTGATGATGACTCCCCTCTGCTGTCCCTATGCCCTGGCTCTGGCACAAAAGCCTCAAAAGCCCTCTGGAAGGCAACACTACCAGAGGGGGTGAATTCCTTTGCACAGCTCCCAGCCAGGCAGTCAGTCAGAGGGAGGGCACTGCTCTTGGCACAGGTGAGCAGGAGAGAGGGGCTGGGAGCAAAGACAGAGAAGTCAAACGCCCTCAGCAAGAGCCAGTGCCCAAAATCAGCAGTGAAGAAGGGGAAGGAGATGACAGGAGCAGCAGGAGCAGGGCACAGGGCTTCCCTGGCAGCTGTTTCCATGAGCAGCACAGGAGCCTGGCCAGCAGGGCCAGAGCAGAACAGGGCAGGCTGAGCACTGAGAAGGGGCAGCTCAGCACCAAGGCCATGGGCACCAAAGGGCAGCAATGGAGGGTGGCAGTGAGCAGGAAGGAGAGCAGCCAGAGCAGGGCACACAGGAGTACCGGGAAGCACTGGGAGCAGGGGCAGGGCCAGCAGGACACGGGAGGACAAACAGAGCTGTGACAGCACTGAGGGCTGTCAGAGAGGACACAGCAGCAGTGAAAGCCAAGAGGATGGGGACCTTCAGCCCAGCTGTCACACCCCACGAGCCCAGCTGGTGGCAGAAGCTCTCTGGGACAGAAAATATCCCCAGGGTGATGGTGATGGAGAGCAGGAAGGTGGAGCCAGGCATGGCCGGGCTGAGCACACAGGGGGTGATGGGGTTCCTGTGGATGCAGAAGCTGAGGAGCCAGAGCACAGCCCCATTCCCACCATCCCACACAGGCACAGCAGCAGCAGCAGCGGGAGTGACAGGACAAGGGGCAATGGCTTCCTTCCCCACTGACAGAGGGTGGGGTCAGATTGGATTTTGGGAAGAAATCCTTCCCTGTGAGGGTGCTGAGGGCCTGGCTCAGGCTGCCCAGAGGGATGGGGTCAGGTAAAAACAAACAAAAGGGTTCCCATGTCTGAGGAGGAGGAGGATGAGCTCTAATGAAGGGCTGGAAAGAGGACCACAGTACCCCAAAACCTGGTCCCTAATAGCTTTCATTGCATCATCTGGGGGATTGGCAGTAATCAGGGCGGGCTCTAAGTGCTGCTGACCTGGCTGCAAGCAAATGAGTGCTGTCCTTCCCTTGGGCTGTGTGAGCCTGCATTGCAATCACAGAAATGGGAATTCTCTGCTCTGTTTGTTTTCTTGGGGCCAGGGAAGGTTTTGGCAATGATCCCAGAGCCCTTCCCAGAATGGGAGTTGTTTCTGAGAAACACCCACATGCTGGCACAGTGCTGTGAGCACTTCCAGCACTGCCAGCAGCACTCCAGTGCCACCAGCCTTATCAGCAGCTCTCTGCTGCAGGAGGGACAGTGACACCTCAGGGTAGATAAATGAGGAATGGTAGAAACCTGCTGAGAGAGGGAAAGCATTTAGAGAACGTCCCATTTGGAAAAGAGTTTCTAATCAGGAGGAAATGAGGAGCAATTCAAAGAAATCTGCATGTTGACCTACTTCCTCTATGGAAAAAATAGTCAACACTAATAAATCAGAGGACAGGAAATTCTGACATTGCAAAAGATTTAACTTCTGTCTCTCCCGCCGAGCCTTGGGAAACAACACCAGGACAGGGCACAGAGATGAGCCAGCAGGATAGGAATGGGAAGTTCCTGATGATCTGGGCACTTTCTCCTTCATGTCCCTGACCTGGCAGGAGCCGCTTTAGGACATGGATCCCAAAGGAGCAAGAGGGACCAGGAAGCGCCGCTGATCTGCACAGAGCCCTTTGCCTGCTGCTGCCCCACAGGGAACAGGTCAGTGGAATGTTTGCCTTCCTCCCTACCCCACCTTCCTCTCCTGCAGCAGCTGCTCTGTTCCTGACACCCTCTCCCGGTGACCGCAGTGCTCTACCCAGCTCCCCCCTTCTCTGTCCTCCGCTTTCCTACCACATCTCCTGCTGAACTGCCCAGACTTACTGCCTTCCTGTCCCATCCCACAGTTTCCACTGCCCTCCTCCCCTGCACATCTCGCTCCTCCCCACTGAATCCTTCCCACTGCCAGGAGCTGCTGAAGAGCCACATGGCTGATACTGGGATTTTTCAAGCACTGACTGCCCATCCACTCTGACCACAGCCAGGGGCCACATCCCACTGCCTGCCCAGTGTCCATCCATGGAGGTGACCACCGTGTCCCCATCTCCTGCCTCACCCACTGAAGGAGATGATCTGTGTGAGACAGATGTCACCAGCGTGGCCATACACAGTGTGACACTGCTCATCTGCCTCTGTGGGCTGGCTGGGAACGGGGCGGTGCTCTGGCTCCTCAGCATCAGCTTCACCACCAACTTCATCTTCACCATGGCTAGTGCTGTCTTCCTCTTCCTCCTCCTCATGCTCCCACCCACACTGCTCCTCCCTGTCGAGGATGTGGTCTGCTCTGCTATTGTGCCCCCGGGGTCCTTGAGCTTCCTTTTCCGGCTGTCACTCTTGTGCTCCAGCCTGGGGCTGTACCGTGTGCTGTTCATGAACATCTCAGGGTTAGGCTCTGCAGCCTTCAGTTTCTTCTGCTGCTGCTCCTCTTTCTTTTCTGAGTGCCTGCCATGCATGGTGATGAGTGCCCTGCAGTGGCCTTCTTTGCTGTCATTGCTCTCAATCCAACAGTGGCTTCCCTGGGCCAGTTTCATGAAGAGCACTGCCATGGCCTCTCATCTCCATGTGCACCCTCCACCGCCTCCTCTTTGCTCCCTTCATGCTCATGTCCAGCATATTCTTCTGCATGCAGGACTCATGTTGCTCAGACAAGGGCAAGCCCAAAAGGCTCAAAATTATTTTCTTCCTCTCTCTCCTCATCACTCTCCCCCTCAGCCTCTGAATTTCCTGCAGCAGCTCAGCTGCACCATTCTGCCTTCCCAGCCTGGTTTCCTGCCTGCCTGCATCAAAAGCATCATCAAACTCATCATCTAATTCCAGGTAGGGAGATGCTGGAAGAACTGCTCTATCAGGTCCTCAGGAAACCTCTCTGGAGGGTTTTGTGGTGCCAGAAGAAAACACTGCCAGCAGCAATGGTTCCACCAGGGAATGATTTCAGAGATTCCATGGCAGTCTGAGCCCATTGATCCCTTCCACTGCACTGATGAAGCACCCTAGGACATTGGCTGAGGGTTTCCTTGAGTCACCTGTTTAATAAACATCCACAGGGTCACTCTCCCACCTCAATTCCTGCAGGAGAAGGCACCAGGGGCATTGCCAAGGGCCATGTGGGAGGGATGCTCTGCGGGGAGCACATTGGAGCATGGCTTTCCCTCCTCTCTTACTCTTCCTAGAACACCTAAAACCTACTTTGCTGAAAGGGATCCTTCCCAACATGGCTGTGACCCCAGAATTCGCCCTGGTACCTGGTTCCTGCATCCCACTGAGGTCTGCTATCAATGAACAGCACCGTGAACCCTGAGCTGCCTTTGCCCCCTCTGCCAGCGCTTCCCGGCTTCCTCTGGCTGCTGCTGCCAGCGGGAATGTGGCTGGAGGGAGGGGACACAGCCATGGCTTGTGCTCCCTTCAGCAACCATGATGCCCAGTGCCAGAGCTGGGCTGGCACGGACACGATGGCCCAGGGGCTCAGCATTCCCCACCCCGAGGGCTCTGTGAGTGTCACAGCAGAGATGTCCCTGCTCCCGGGTGCAGCGGGGCTGGCGGGTAGGGGGGGAAGTGTCCCCGGGGGTCTGGGCGTGTGGGAGGGAGCAGGAGGCGCCAGGAAGGATCTGGATGGTGCTGATCCCAAATGTCCTGATTGGAGAGCAGCAGAGCCTGGGGGGGAAGAGCTTCAACATAGGGGAGCAGCCATGGGACGGGACGGGATGGGATGGGATGGGATGGGATGGGATGGGATGGCATGGCATGGCATGGCATGGCATGGCATGGCATGGCATGGCATGGCATGGCATGGCATGGCATGGCATGGCATAGCATGGCATGGCATGGGATGGCATGGCATGGCGTGGCGTGGCGTGGCATGAGGAGTGGAGATGGGAATTGGGAGTGATACCAAAATCAGCCAGAATGAACTTTCTAACAAAATGAGAAGCATTAGGAAGCAGAGGACACACAGATGGATCTCTCCATATTTCTGTTTGAAGTGAGACTTTACATAACCACACACAGTCATTAAAGTGTCTTTCGTATCTAATACATAAACATCCCTTTCCTAGGACTCATTTCCATGCATCCACCTCCTTCTCAAAGTCCTTTCCTGGGCCTGGAGGTTCATTCCCAGGGATCCCTGGGGTTGTATTCACTGAGTGCTCTGATATTAATGGTCACCTTGCCTTGAACTTTTGCTTTGGCCATGTGCTCTTGCTTCTTGTTACAGAAATTGCCCCAAAACCACTGCAGGCCTCCAAATCTGTTTCTGCACTGGCTCCAGCCACACTTATCATACTGTGTGATCTGGAGGAGCACATTGGAGCTGGGCTTTCCTCCTCCCTCCTGGGTCCTAGAACCCTATGGCCAAGAGGAGCAGGGACACTGCCGGGGGTCCCTGGTGGACCAAGAGATCGAGGCTCTTCAGGTGGGATGGGGTCCCAGGGGCATCATGGGGTAATGGAGTCTGTTTTGGAATGGCCAGGAGAGGGTCAGAGGAGGTTGGAGCGGGTCTGGAAGCCGTGAATCCCAAATCTCCCCACTGGAAGAGAGCAGAGCCTGACAGGCCACGCTCAGAGTGTGGGAACAGTTCCGTCTGGGAAACCTGTGGGATGTGATAGGATGGCGTGAGGTGGAGAGCGGGATGGGGATGGGGAGTGGGGGCAGAGATGAGGATGGTAAGGGGATAGAACAAGGAAGCAGCTCAGCTGTGCTTTCTTAGGCCCAGGGCATCTTTTTGCAAATATCATAGAGCCATTCCTAGACTGAGAGTTACTTCTGAAAAGCACCCAGCTGCCTCAGCAGCACTGCCAGCACTCCAGCGCAACCAGCAGCTCCAGCATTCTTTGGTGCAGGAGGGAACCTGACCTCTCAAGGAAGAGAAATGAGGAATGGTAGAAACCTATTGTGAGAGGGAAGGCAGTTGCAGAATGCACCTTGAGCTGGGAAGGACTGTTTCTTATCAGGAGGAATTGCACAGGCATTGAAAAATCCACCTCCTTTGTGGCAAAGGAAAAAAAAATCATGATCAGTAACTCTAAGCCTGTGGAACTCTGACACAGCCAAAGTTGTAAAACCATTTCCGACTGCCCTGTGACCCCACTGAGTCTTGGGGAGCAAAAACAGGACAGGGCAGAGAGGGATAGGAGTGGGGAGTTCCTGGTGACGTGGAGATGTTCTTCTGCATGGATCTGACCTAGGAGAAGCTGCTTTAGGACATGGATCCCAAAGGAGCAAGAGGGACCAGGAAGCGCCGCTGATCTGCACAGAGCCCTTTGCCTGCTGCTGCCCCACCGGGAACAGGTCAGTGGAATGTTTGCCTTCCTCCCTACCCCACCTTCCTCTCCTGCAGCAGCTGCTCTGCTCCCGCCACCCTCTCCAGGTGACTGGAGTGCCCTCCCCAGCTCCCTCCTCCTCTTCCCTGTGCTTTGCTTCTGCATCCCTTGCCAAACAGCTCAACCCTCCCACCTCCCTCTCACACCCCACCATTCCCACCACCCTCCTCCCCTGCACACCTCACTCCTCCCCACTAAATCCTTCCCACTGCAGGGAGCTGCTGAGGAGCCACATGGTCTATCCCTGGATTCTCCAAGCACTGACTGCCCATCCACTATGACCACAGCCAGGGGCCACATCCCACTGCCTGCCCAGTATCCATCCATGGAGGTGACCACCGTGTCCCCATCTCCTGCCACTGAAGGAGATGATCTGTGTGAGACAGATGTCACCAGCGTGGCCATGCACAGTGTGACACTGCTCATCTGCCTCTGTGGGTTGGCTGGCAACGGGGCTGTCCTGTGGTTCACCGGGGCCCGCTGTTTGTCCAGGAAGAGAACCAACCGTTACATTCTCATCCTGACTTTTTTGGACTTCCTCTTCCTCCTCTTTCTGGTCCCCTTCACTCTGCTCTTCCTTCTGGAGGTTGTGTCCTGCTCTATCATCATGCCCTTGTGGTATGTGGCGATGTTTTTTGAGGTGCCACTGGTGTCGTACAACTTGTGGCTGTACACGCTGACATTCATCAGCATCAAGAGGTGCAGGTCCATCCACTGCCCACTCTGGCACTGCTGCCACCGTCCCCAGCAGCTGTTGAAGGTGATGCATTGGGGTCTCCTTGGCTTCTTCTTCATGGCTCTCATCGCTGTCTTTGCCTCCATGATTTCTCTGTGCGCAATCCAGCGATCTGAGCACTGCCGGATGTCTCTGTTCTCCATGTACGCCTTCAACCTCCTCTTTTGCGCTCCCTTTGTCCTCATTTCCAGCACAATCTTCTTCATTAAGGTCAAGCCTGGCTCCCATCAGCAGCAACCCAAGAAGCTCGACATTGTTTTCTGCATCATTGTGCTCTTCACTCTGCCCCGCAGCCTCTGCAACTTAGTCCAGCAGTTTGGTTATGCCGCTTTGCCCTCCCCAGTGTCTTTCCTACTTAACTGCATCCACACCACCATCAACCCCATCATTTTCTTCCTGGTAGGGAGGTGCTGGAGGCCCTGCTCTGTGGGGTCCCTCCAGCTCTCCCTCCAGAGGATCTTTGAGGAGCCAGAAGAAAACACTGCCCACAGCCATGATCCTGCCATGGACACAGTGCTCTGAGCCTGTTGAATCTCCCCGCTGCACTGCTGAGGGACTCTGGGACTGTGGCTGAGGGACTGCTTAATTCGCCTGATGAATAAATATCTAAAGTGTCACCCTCCCTCTGCTGGTGCATCACCCAACCCCCTTTCCAGTAAGAGCAATGGCCGATTTGTCTTTATAAACAAGCTGTGGGTCTTCTGGTAGATACAACAAGCACAGGGAGATAAAAGAAACAATGGGAAGCATTTTACTGATTGATGAATGGAAGAAGATATTTCCATTTACAAAGAAACATTAGGTTTTCTGATAAATGAAATTAGACATTGAAAGAGGAAAGAAACAATGGGGAAGAAAAACCCAAAGAATTTAAAATTAAAAGGGAGGGTTATACATTAGAGCAAAATCATCAGTATCGGGCATATTGGGGAATCTGTAGCTCTCAAGTACCTCAGCCAATGGGGAAAGAGAGAAGGGAAATGCAGCTGGGAAATTAGGATAAAATGGGAGTCTGCCTCTCCCAAAATTTTGAGAGATCACAGGGGAATACCCCATGACCTCTCCCTTTGTTCAAATAAACTCAAAAGACTCCTCTGTCTCCTTTTTGGACATAAACCTCTGATGTTTGTGGATAATTTTCCTAAAACCAGGCTGCACTGGGATCTCAGAAAGGCTCCTTGGGCCTCAGCCTTGAGGAGCAGCCCCTGGGCTCAGCTCCTGTGGCGCTGATCAGAAACACCCTCTGCTCCCAGCAACTGCTGCTGTCCAACCACCTCCTGGGCTTTCATCAACAGCCTTGGAAATTCTTGTACTGCCCTGGATGCCACAGCATCCCTGCTCTGCCACTGTCCCAGGAAGCTGCCGGCCCCAAGTGTGGCCAGGCTGAGCCATTGCTGTGAGTGCCGCCCATGCCTTGGGGCCCTGTGAGCAGCGGCCCCAAAGGAGAGCCTTGGAGCTCTGCTGGGCCCAGCAGCGCTGAGCAGAAGCTCCCTGGCACTGGGGCCTCTCCCAGCTGGGATCTCTCCCGGCTGCTGCCCTGGGCTGATCCCCGAACGCCGACGGCTCCTGGGCCCATCCCCGCAGGGCTCCAGGCCCAGCCCTTAGCCCAGGGAGGAGATGCAAAGGGATCCGCAGGGAGCATTTCACTGCCTGCCAGGGCAATTGCTCACAGGCACCTTGCACTCACTCTGCCTGCCTGGCTGGCTGTGTGCGCACACGTCTGCATCTGCTGGGGCAAATGTGGCAGAAATGCTGCTCTCTCAGCTGTGTTAGTACCCGAGACATCTCACTGGGGCAAGCCTGGAAGGAAGTATCAGTCATAAATAAAGTTAAATGCTACTAAGTGATATTCCTCTGCTAAATTGTGCAGTTTAAGGTGTAAGTAGTGAAGTACTGTTAATTTTGAGTGCTGTATAGGTTTTCGGCCATTTTCCATTTAATTCTTACTTACGCTGTCCTTTGGTCACCTGCCCTTGCACTCATGCACAAATACACACACAGGGACAGTACTTTGGTGTGCAGCTGCTTAATATTAAACTTGGTTTTTACTGATGTCCTTGCTGGTGGTTTTGTGCCTTCAGAAATTCTTCCTCTGCCCTGGCTTTGGCCTCTCCCTCAGCAGGCTCAGATGGTGCAGCTCCAAGGGGAGGAGCAGTCCGTGCTCCTCAGCACAGCCACCCCTTCCAGGAGCAGGGTGACATCTGTCTTTGTCACCATTGTGTCCCGGGGCATCAACCCCCTCCCTGTGGCTTCTCTGAGGTCTCTGAGCTGGGGCTGTTCAGCCTGGAGAAGGGAAGGCTTCAGGGAGACCTTAGAGCCCCTTCCAGGGCCTAAAGAGGCTCCAAGAACTGGAGAGGCGCCTTGGACAAAGCCCTGAAGTGACAGGACAAGGGGGAATGGCTTCCCACTGCCAGAGAACACGGTTAGGGGGAATATTGGGAAGAAATTCCTCCCTGTGAGGGTGGAGAGGCCCTGGCACAGGTTCCCAGAGGTGCTCCGGCCTCCCCATCCCTGGAAGTGTTCCAGGCCAGGCTGGATGGGGTTTGAAGCAGCCAGGTCTAGTGGAAGGTGTCCCTGCTTGAAAAGGGTGAGATGAGGAACAAACAACCACAAGTATTCCCAAGGCTGAGGAGGAGGAGGATGAGCTCTGGTGAAGAGCTGCAAGGGGCACCCCAGCACCCCAGCATCTGGTCTCCAATAGCTTTTATTGCATCATCAAGGGTACTGTCAGTAAGAAATGTGGGCTCTGATGCTGATAACCTGCTGCAAGCCTGTCGTGGTTTGGCACTGGCCAAACGCCAGGCACCCACGAAAGCCGTTCACTCACCTTCTCTTGCTCTCAGCTGGGCAGAGGAGAGGGAAACAAAAATTAACAAAGGGCTCATGAGTTGAGATGAGGACTGGGAGAAAATACACTCCAAGAATAGAAAGAAAAAGTTTCAAGTGCAATGCTGTTAAGATACTTTTTTTAAAAGAGAGGAATGAGGTACTCTCACTGAGACTGCAACCACAGGACACTGAATTCTTTCAGAGAAAAAGAATTTATTGCTCCCTTATCAGAAGAAATGAACTTCTTCCTGCCTTAGTCCTGAAGATGCCATCAGGATTATGAGGGAGCAGTTCACGATGACCAGACAGAATCCTTTGTTTGAATGGAATTTATGCACCATGTATGAGATGTATGAATATGCAACAGGCTGTTGCTTTTAAGGGTTAATCCTCTGTTAATGTGTGTCCTTTCTTGGGCTTATTTTGCCCAGAAAGATGCACCTAGACTGTCTGGAACTATTTGTTTTTATTGTCCCATATTATGCTAAATCATAATTGTCCACATTTTTATTTACTCTAATTATATTACTATTTTATAACCATTTTATTACTATTAAACTTTTAACATTTTAAAAACAAGTGATTGGCACACTTTTTTCACAGAGATGCTGGAAGAACTGCACCATGTGTTCCTCAGGAAATTTCTCCAGAAGGTCTTTGGGGGGCTAGAAGAAAACACTGCCAGCAGCAATGATTCCACCAGAGAATGATTTCAGTGATTCCATGGCAGTCTGAGCCTGTTGATCCTTTCCCCTGCACTGATGAAGCACCCTGGGGCATCGCCTGAGGGTTTCCTTGAGTCACCTGATTAATAAACATCCACAGAGTCACCCTCCCACCTCAATTCCTGAAGGAGAAGGCAGCAGGGGCATTGCCAAGGGCCATGTGGGAGGCATGCTCTGCAGGGAGCACACTGGAGCATGGCTTTCCCTCCTCTCTTACACCTCCTAGAACACTTAAAACCCACTTTCCTGAAAGGGATCCTTCCCAACATGGCTGTGACCCCAAAATTCCCCCTGGCACCTGGTTCCTGCATCCCAATGAGGTCTGATATCAATAAACAGCACCGTGAACCCTGAGCTGCCTTTGCCCCCTCTGCCAGCGCTTCCCGGCTTCCTCTGGCTGCTGCTGCCAGCGGGAATGTGGCTGGAGGGAGGGGACACAGCCATGGCTTGTGCTCCCTTCAGCAACCATGATGCCCAGTGCCAGAGCTGGGCTGGCACGGACACGATGGCCCAGGGGCTCAGCATTCCCCACCCCGAGGGCTCTGTGAGTGTCACAGCAGAGATGTCCCTGCTCCCGGGTGCAGCGGGGCTGGCGGGCAGGGGGGGAAGCGTCCCCGGGGGTCTGGGTGTGTGGGAGGGAGCAGGAGGCGCCAGGAAGGATCTGGATGGTGCTGATCCCAAATGTCCTGACTGAAAAGCACCAGAGCCTGAGGGGCAGAGCTTCAACATGGGGTGCGGCCATGGGATGGGATGGGATGGGATGGGATGGGATGGCATGGCATGGCATGGCATGGCATGGCATGGCATGGCATGGCATGGCGTGACGTGGTGTGGCGTGGCATGAGGAGTGGAGATGGGAATTGGGAATGACACCAAAATGAGCCAGAATAACCTTTCCAACACCATGAGAAGCATTAGGAAGCAGAGAACACACAGATGGAGCTCTCCATATTTCTGTTTGGGGTGAGACTTTACCACAGGGGTTTTATCCATCATAACCACACAGAGTCATTAAAGTGTCTTTCTTATCTAAAACATAAACATCACTTTCCTAGGACTCATTTCCATGCATCCACCTCCTTCTCCAAGTCCTCTCCTGATCCTGGAGGACCATTCAGAGGGGTCTCTGGTGGTCTCATTCACTGAGTGCTGAGATATTAAAGGCGACCTTGCCTTGAACATTTCCTTTGGCCATGTGCTCTTGCTTCTTGCTACAGAAGTTGCCCCAAAACCCCTTCAGGCCTCCAAATCTGTTTCTGGACTGGCTCCAGCCACATTTATCATCCTGTGTCATCCTGAGGAGCACATTGGAGCTGGGCTTTCCTCCTCCCTCCTGGGTCCTAGAACCCTATGGCCAGGAGGAGCAGGGACACTGCCAGGGGTCCCTGGTGGAGCGGGGGAAGATCGAGGGTGTTCGGGGGGGGACGGGGTCCCAGGGGCATCTGGGGTATTGGAGTCTGTTTTGGAACAGCCAGGAGAGGGTCAGAGTGGGTTGGAGGGGGTCTGGAAGCCATGAATCCCAAATCTCTGCACTGGAGGAGAGCAGAGCCTGACAGGCCATGCTCGGAATGGGGAAACAGCTCAATCTGGGAAAGCTGTGGGATGTGATAGGATGGCGTGAGGATGCAGAGCCAGGTGAGGACAGGGTTGGGGGAGCAGGGATGAAGATGGGATCAGAATAGGAAGAGGAAGCTCAGCTGTGCTTCATCGGGACCAGAACATGTTTTTGCAATGATCTCAGAGCCCTTCCCGGAACTGGAGTTGTTTCTGAGAAGCACCCAGCTGCCTCAGCAGCACTGCCAGCATTCCAGTGCCAACAGCACCAGCAGCATCCCTCTGCTGCTGCAGGGACAATGACCCCTCAGGGAAAATAAAGGTGAAATGGCAAAAACATATCTAGAGAGGGAAGACACTTGCAGAACGGGACACTCTGCAGGGAAGGTGTGTTTCTCATCAGGAGAGAAAGAGGAGCACATCACAAAAGTCTTCATTTAGATCTTCTGACAAAAGCCACTTCCTCTGAAGAAAAAAAAAGAAAAAAAAAAAAAAGAAAAACCACACCCAAGATAAATAACACAGAGGTACTGAATTTCTGAAGTAGGCAAAGGTGCAGTTTTTGACTTCCTCACTCCCCCATGACTGCAACGAGCCTTGGGAAGCAACACCAGGACAGGGAATGGAGAGGAGCCAGCAGGATGGGAATGAGGAGCTCCTGGTGACCTGGGCACTTTCTCCTTCATGTCCCTGACCTGGCAGGAGCCGCTTTAGGACATGGATCCCAAAGGAGCAAGAGGGACCAGGAAGCGCCGCTGATCTGCACAGAGCCCTTTGCCTGCTGCTGCCCCACAGGGAACAGGTCAGTGGAATGTTTGCCTTCCTCCCTACCCCACCTTCCTCTCCTGCAGCAGCTGCTCTGTTCCTGCCACCTTCTCCCGGTGGCTACAGGGCCCTCCCCAGCTGCCCCCTCTTCTGCCATGTGCTTTCCTTTTACATCCTCTGCCAAACAGCCCAACCCTCCCACCTCCCTCTCCCACCCCACCATTTCCACTGCCCTCCTTCCCTGCACATCTCACTCCTCCCCACTGAACCCTTCCCACTGCAGGGAGCTGCTGAGGAGCTGCATGGTCCATCCCTGGATTCTCCAAGCACTGACTGCCCATCCACTCTGACCGCAGCCGGGGGCCACATCCCACTGCCTGCCCAGCGTCCATCCATGGAGGTGACCACCACATCCCCTCTTTTCACCTCACCAAGAGATGGACCTGGTCAGTGTGAGATCAATGTCTCCAGTATGGCCATGAACATTGTGATGCTGCTCGTTGGCCTCTGTGGGCTGGCTGGGAACGGGGCTCTCTTCTGGCTACTGCACATTAATACCATCACCCAATTCATCTTCAACCAGGCCATCAACGACTTCCTCTTCCTCTTCTTCATGGTCCCCTCCACCCTGGTATTCCTTGTGGAGGAGGTTTCCTGCTCTGCTATAATGCCCCCAATGTATTTGAGCTTGCTTTTCCAGCTGTCGCTGTTCGCCTACAATATGGGGCTGTACCGGCTGACATTCATCAGCATTGAGAGGTGCAGGTCCATCCTCTGCCTGGTATTCTGTGGCTGCCAACTTCCTGAGCGCTTGCTGAGGGTGGTGATGAGTCTCCTGTTCTGGGCCTTCCTCTTCGTTGTCATCGCGGTCAATCCCATGGTGACTTCCCTGTGCCAGTCACACGAGCAGGACCAATGCCAGGTGGCTGTCACCTCCATGTACGGCCTCAACGTCTTCATATTTGCTGCACCCATGGTCATTTCCAGCACAATTCTATTCATTCATCTCAAGCCTGGCTCCCAGCAGCAGCCACAAAAGAGGCTTGACATTGTTATCTTCCTCATTGCACTCTTCAGTCTGCCCCTCAGTCTCTGGTCTCTCCTGGAGCTCGGTTACACAGGTGTACCCTCCCAGGTGGTTTTCCTGCTCACCACCATCAATAGCAGCATCAAACCCTTTATCTACTTCTTGGTGGGGAACTGGAAGAGAGACTGCTCCATGGGGAGCTGCTGGAGACACTGCTCCATGGCGAGCTGCAGGAAGCACTCCTCCATCCAGTCCCTAAGGGAGGCAATCCACAGGGTGTTTGAGGAGCCAGAAGAAAACATTGACTCTGGAAATAATCCTGTGGTAAACCCCGGGGTCTGAGCCTGTTGATCCCTTCCACTGCGCTGCTGAAGGACCCTGGGACGGTGGCTGAGAGATTCCTTGAGTCTCCTGATTAATCAATACCCACAGGATCACCCTCCCTGTGCTGCTGCATCCCCAGCCCCTTTCCAGGCCGCTCTGGGCTCTGATCTGTGCTTGGGAGGCCTCAGCCTTGAGGAGCAGCCCCTGGGCTCAGCTCCTGTGGCGCTGATCAGAAACACCCTCTGCTCCCAGCAACTGCTGCTGTCCAACCACCTCCTGGGCTTTCATCAACAGCCTTGGAAATTCTTGTACTGCCCTGGATGCCACAGCATCCCTGCTCTGCCACTGTCCCAGGAAGCTGCCGGCCCCAAGTGTGGCCAGGCTGAGCCATTGCTGTGAGTGCCGCCCATGCCTTGGGGCCCTGTGAGCAGCGGCCCCAAAGGAGAGCCTTGGAGCTCTGCTGGGCCCAGCAGCGCTGAGCAGAAGCTCCCTGGCACTGGGGCCTCTCCCAGCTGGGATCTCTCCCGGCTGCTGCCCTGGGCTGATCCCCGAACGCCGACGGCTCCTGGGCCCATCCCCGCAGGGCTCCAGGCCCAGCCCTTGGCCCAGGGAGGAGATGCAAAGGGATCCGCAGGGAGCATTTCACTGCCTGCCAGGGCAATTGCTCACAGGCACCTTGCACTCACTCTGCCTGCCTGGCTGGCTGTGTGCACACAGCTGCATCTGCTGGGGCAAATGTGGCAGAAATGCTGCTCTCTCTCTCGGCTGTGTTAGTACTTCAGACATCTGAGCGAGTCAGGCCTGGAAGCAAGGTTAAGTCATGAGATACCATTCCAGCTAAATGCTGTAAAATGTTATTTCTTTGCTGAATTTTTTTTTCAAGGTACAAAAGCAGGAATGGCTGGGAGCAGGAGAGACACTGCTCATGGTCCTAGATGAGTGGGAATGTAGGGGAAAATCTGGTCCCAGCGCAGGCCTGGAGGTTGTCAGAGGGGTCCAGAAGGGTCAGAGAGCTCTCAAAGGGTGTGGAGGAGGTCAGGAAGGGTCTGGAGGCTGCTGATCCCAAATGTCCCAGCTAGAGGCAGCAGAGCCCAATGCACAGCGCTTCAAGGCGGGGAGCAGCCACAGGATGGGATGGGATGGGATGGGATGGGATGGGATGGGATGGGATGGGATGGGATGGGATGGGATGGGATGGGATGGGATGGGATGGGATGGGATGGGATAGGGAGTGGGGTGGGGATGGGAACTGGGAGTGACACCGAAATCACCCAGAATAAACTTTCAAACACAATGGGAAGCATTAGGAATCAGGAATTCTTTACCTCCAAAGGACACACAGTACAATGTCTGTTCGGAAGGATGAAAGTTTGGCAAAAAAGTGTCACATATATGTATGCTAACAGAAAGATTTTTGAATGTAGAATCTGAAGAAGGAATAGAGATGGAAGCAAGTTTTGATATAGAAGAAAAGAATTGCTGAGCCAATATTGCTGGAAAACCAAGGAGGCAAAGGGCAAGTTAGTGAGAAGGGGGCTTTATCACTTAGAGCAAAGGATAAACTCACCTCAGGCAAGAAGATTTTTTTACACACCAGAAAGAAAGCAGAGGCAAACAAGCCTGCTGATGTTGCAAGTAGAAAAAATGTCTCAGAATTTTTGAATGCAAGAAAACTGATTAACAACTTCTAGCTTAAACTGTTATGTACTAACTTTTAGTGATTGGAGAATAGGAACATGAATATGGTAATTATAGTAGCTAGGATAGGCTAGAGATAAAAGTTAAGTTATAGATTGGTTCTACTGTATTAAGATGCTCAGCAAAGAAATGTAACCTAAACCAAATGGTCTCCAGGCCTGCCTGCAGCTGGAGCTGACAGCTGTGGGCACAGGCTCTGTCACCCATGACACTGGACTGCTGGAACATCTTGGATGTAATAAACTGCATCTTGAAGACCCACCTGGAGTCCTGCATCTCTCATTACAGCTCATACACATCTCTTTATATTTCTGTTTGGGGTGAGACTTTACAACAGGGGTTGTACCCATCATAACCACACAGAGTCATTAAAGTGTCTTTCGTATCTAAAACATAAACATCACTTTCCTAGGACTCATTCCCAGGCATCCACCTTCTTTTCCAAGTCCTTTCTTGATTTTGGAGGATCATTCAGAGGGGTCTCTGGTGGTCACATTCACTGAGTGCTGAGATATTAAAGGTGACCTTGCCTTGAACTTTTCCTTTGGCCATGTGCTCTTGCTTCTTGTTACAGAATTGCACCAAAACCACTGCAGGCCTCCAAATCTGTTTCTGCACTGGCTCCAGGCACATTTATCATCCTGTGTGATCCTGAGGAGCACATTGGAGCTGGGCTTTTCTCCTCTCTCTTGGGTCCTAGAACGCTGTGGCCAAGAGGAGCTGGGACACTGCCAGGGGTCCCTGGTGGAGTGGGGCAGGAGTGGGGCTGTCAGGTGAAAAAAAATCAGGTCCAGATGTGTTCTGAGGTGTCAGAGGGGGCTGGAGGGGTCATGAGAGGGTCAGAAGAGGTTGGAGGGGGTCTGGATGCTGGCAAAGCCAGAGGAGAGCAGAGCCTGAGAGGCCACGCTCAGAGTGGGGGAGCAAGCGGCTCCATCTGGGAAAGCTGTGGGATGTGATAGGATGGGGTGAGGATGGAGAGTGGGGTGGGAATGGGGTGCAGAGATTGGGTTAGGACAGGATAGGATAGGATAGGATAGGATAGGATAGGATAGGATAGGATAGGATAGGATAGGATAGGATAGGATAGGATAGGATAGGATAGGATAGGATAGGGAGAAGCTCAGCTCTGCTTCCTTGGGCCATGGGGAGGCGTTGGCAATGATCCCAGAGCTCCTCCCTAAACAGGAGTTACTCCTGACAAGCACCCAGCTACCCAGCTGACTCATCAGCACTGCCAGCATTCCAGTGCCACCAGCACCACCAGCATCCCTCTGCTGCTGGAGGGACAGTGACCTCTCACAGAGAAGGGAAGCAAGGAATGGTACAAGTCTCTCAGGAGAGAGAAGGCAGTAGAGAAAGGGACAGCCTGCAGGGAAGGAATGTTTCTCATCAGGAGGAAATAGGGAGGCATTTGCAAAATATGTCATTTGGAGATTTTGACAAAAGTCACTTCATCTGTAGCAAAAAAACCCAAAGATAGATATCTCACAGGAGATGAGGCTCTGACATAACCAAAGCTGCAACTTGCAACTCCTCTGAGACTCCACTGAGCCCTGGGGAGCAATATCAGGACAGAACACACAGGGAGGAGCCAGCAGGATGGGAATGGGGAGCTCCTGGTGAGCTGGGCACTTTCTCCTTCATGTCCCTGACCTGGCAGGAGCCGCTTTAGGACATGGATCCCAAAAGAGCAAGAGGGACCAGGAAGCACCGCTGATCTGCACAGAGCCCTTTGCCTGCTGCTGCCCCACAGGGAACAGGTCAGTGGAATGTTTGCCTTCCTCCCTACCCCACCTTCCTCTCCTGCAGCAGCTGCTCTGTTCCTGCCACCTTCTCCCGGTGGCTACAGGGCCCTCCCCAGCTGCCCCCTCTTCTGCCATGTGCTTTCCTTTTACATCGTCTGCCAAACAGCCCAACCCTCCCACCTCCCTCTCCCACCCCACCATTCCCACTGCCCTCCTCCCCTGCACATCTCACTCCTCCCCAATGAACCCTTCCCACTGCAGGGAGCTGCTGAGGAGCCACATGGTCCATCCCTGGATTCTCCAAGCACTCACTGCCCATCCACTCTGACCACAGCCAGGGGCCACATCCCACTGCCTGCCCAGCGTCCATCCATGGAGGTGACCACCGTGTCCCCATCTCCTGCCTCACCCACTGAAGGAGATGATCTGTGTGAGACAGATCACTGATGTGGCCACCCACAGTGTGACCCTGCTCATCTGCCTCTGTGGGCTGACTGGGCATGGGGCTGTCATCGGCCTCCTCAGCCTGAAGGGTGATAACTTTTGCATCTGTAGCATGGCTGTCGCCGACTTCCTCTTCCTTCTCCTTACAGTCCCCTCTGCTCTCCTCCTCCTGGTGGAGGACATGTCCTGCTCTCTTATCCTGCCCCTGCTGTACCTGCATTTCCTTTTCCGGCTCTCTTTGTTCTCCTGCTACTGGGTGCCGCTCTGGCTGATGACTTTCGGCCTTGCAATGTATATCAAAAGAGGCGCGACATCGTTATTCACATCATTGCACTGTTAATTCTCCTCCTCAGCTTCTGCCATTTTCTGCAGCAGCTCAGTTACATTTGTGCCATCACAGATTTTTTTCCTGCTCACCTGCATCCACAGCACCATCAAACCCTTCATCTACTTCTTGGTGGGGAGTTGGAAGACAGACAACTCCATGCGGAGTTCCTGGAGGTCCTGCTCCATAGTGAGCTGCTGGAGGCACTGTACAGTGGGGGCCTTCAGAGACTCCCTCCAGGGGGTCTTTGAGAAGCAGAAAGGAGAAAGAGCACAGAGAGATGATGCCAGCAGGGACACGGGGATCTGAGGTGACTGATCCTTTCCACTGCTCTGCTGAAGAACCCCAGGAGAGTGGCTGAAGGTTTCCTTGAGCCTCCTCATTAATAAATATCCACAGGATCACCCTCCCTGTGGTGCTGTATTCCTGAAGGAGAAGGGAGCAGGAGCATTGTCTTGGGTGATTTTTGTGGGATGCTCTGCAGGGAGCACATTGCAGCATGGCTTTCCTCCTCCCTCCTGCATCCACATGGCTCCAAGCAGTGCAGCTGGGCTCAGTGCTGTTCCCCAGCTCTATTCCCCATGGAATGACCCTCATGGCCTCGGCCCCAGGGAATGAACTCCATCTCCTTTGGCTCAGCAGATGAGTTCCATGGTGTTTTCAGGGAGCTCTTGCCTGCAAAGAATGGGACACCTTAATCCCTGGGGACACACCCAGCACAGGATGGCAGTGGTTTCCCAAATCCCTGCAGGGCTGGTGCCTCTGGATGGCAGGAGTGTGGTTGGCATCACAGGGAGCATCCTTCCCCTTCTGTCCAGCAGAGCCAGCCCTGCATTCCCAGCTGATGGGAAGGGACACCAGGTAGGGCTGCAGAGCTGGGGAGGGACAGCAACATTCCCTTATCCTTTCACTGGGAATTTGTCACATTCTTCAATTCTAGAATGGAATCCTTCTGAGAAAAGTGCAGTGATAGTGAACTTATTTGATCCTTTGTGCCTGTACCAGAAAGTACATGGAATATGGATAATTCCCGTCAGCAGATGCTTGGACCATTGAATTGCACAGAAATTAGGGGGTTATGCTGCTCTTCTGCAGAATGGGGCCATCCATCCTCTGGTTCCCCAGCATCAGTGTCCAGGGAAGCCCTTGAGCACCTCCATCCTGAACCTGGCCACCCTCAGGAGGAGCTGCACAGCCACTCTGCACAGCAGCTCCAGCCACAGTCCAGCCTCTCCTGATCTTTGTCATTCAGAAACTACCCCTAAACTGTCAAAGAATGGCTGGATGAACAGAGCCATGGGTCCCTGGAAATGTTGTACAAGCAAACCCCATGTTAGCTTAGCATAAGTAGGCTTCACTTGACATAACTAGGCCTTAAATCATGGTAAGGAGTTTGCAAAGTATGCTGCATCATGCTGACAAGGTCAAGAGGGCAAGAACAGCAGCAAGAATGAAAAAGAAAAGAGGTTTTGCAATATAGAAATAGAGAAGTAAAAGAGATGAGAATGAGGAAGAACACTGTGTTAGAAACCACCAAGTAGGAGGAGTATGTACACATAACCTTTTGCTTTAAACCAATGAACTAACGACGAATATGAATAATTACTGAAAACATATAAAAGTGCCGCTGTACTCCAAATAAACGGAAGCTTGCTTTAGCAATCATATTGATTGATTGCATGTGTTCCCTCACTGCCGTCACTAAACTAAGTTTGGATTTACAGTTTTTGTTTGTTTTCACAGTTCTAGTTCCGGCCCAAGAATTCATTGCATAAACATCCAGGCCTCACTGCAGGATCTGTCCCTGTTAAACAGTGTCCAAAATGGCTCATTTCCTTCTTTTATCCCATTCTAAAGCCTCTGGCTGCTCTGGGAGTAGGGCAGGTCCCTGTCTCATACCAGAGCCCTTCCTAAGGCACGTGCCTGCAATGGTTGGGATGATGTTGGCAGCGCCAAGAGCTCCTGATTCCTCCTGGGAGAGACCTGGGCAGCAGCCACATCTCTTGCTCAGGGGGAAGTTGTCCCTCCTTTTCCCACTGCCTTTAATCCAGGGGAAACCAACATGCCACTGCTTCTGGAAAGGGAACTGAGAGTGAAAGCCCTGAGTGGTGAGTCAGGCTTTGGAGACACACGTGAGGTTAAACACCTAAAGAGCATTTATGCAAAGTGTTGTTAATAATTAACAGAAGAGGGAGACTTTCACATCTGAGAGGGTTTTTCTCTCCCATTATCCTGTCCATTGGAAAGCAGAAAGTTTCCATGGTGCAACCTCTTGTCCATGGAAGAACAACTCAGCCAGGGGGTTTCTCCCAAAGCAAGTGCAGGAGACTCATGATCCTCCAATGTACTTTTCTACTTCCAAGCACCTTCCTTGTGTGCAGTGTCATCCAGGCCTCTCCCTACCTGAGCTTTCATTTTCCATGGAACCTTAGATTGGTATTGGTGGGAAGAATTGTTAAAGACCAAACTTCTCCACCTCACAAGATAGCCCACAGCCCCAGATCTTGAATGCTTGCTGGAGAAAGCCTTCCAGGGGCCATGCCAAATACTTCCTCACTCACCGCTGCAACAATGCTCAGAGTGAAGCCTCCACAATGTATTCCCATGTGACAGGAGCTGCTGCAGATGGATAGGATTCAACAAGGAATTGTTCTGCACTGCGGTGCCAAGATTTTTTTATCCATCTACTTGCTGGTTTGAAGCAGACAAACCAAGAAAAACCAATGGGAAAAGCTCTCAGCTGGGGTCACATAATTTTAAAGTTCCACAGGGTGGGGAAGCCCATTTCTGAGACAGAGAAAGCTCAGACCTGGTGAATAGAAAATAGTCAAAGCAGAGATTTCAAAGCAAGAGGTTTCCTTGGTGCCCCTTCCCACAACTGAAGGCTTGGAATGAGATGATTTCTAAGGTTCCTTCAAACCCAAACCATTGCATGAGGATTCCTCACGTCATCCAGCATCCAGCCCAGGCAGGAGTTCTCCTGCTGCAAACAGCAGCAGCCTGACAGAGCTCAAGGAGCATTTGGACAATGCTCTCAGACATGGGCTGGGATTGTTGGGATGTCCTGAGCAGGGCCAGGAGCTCAACTCCATGAACCTTGTGCCTCCCTTCCAACTCTGGATAAATTATGGTTCTATTTTATGCTGACTATCTTTCATGATGATTCCACTGGATGACGACTCCCCTGTGCTGTCCCTATGCCCTGGCTCTGGCACATCCTCAAAAGCCCTGTGGAAGGCAACACTACTAGAGGGGGTGAGTTCCTTTGCACAGCTCCCAGCCAGGAAGTCAATCAGAGGGTGGGCACTGCTGCTGGCCAAGGAGCCAGAGCACAGCCCCATTCCCACCATCCCACACAGGCACAGCAGCAGCAGCAGCAGCAGCAGCGGGACAGGCACTTTGCTCCCCTGCCTGTTGTCACACTGGCTCCAGCTGTCGTGGCTCTCCTCATTCCAGCTCCCCTGGGATGCCTTCCCACCGGGCTGGCTCCAGCAGGCAGGGCTGGCTCCCTCCGTGCCAGGGGACAAAGTGCTCATGGTGACACCTCTGCTGCTTCTCCTGCCCTCACACAGCTGCAGGGGTGACAAACAGACCAGAGCAACGCTGCTGTCCCCCAAACGTGGCTTTTCCCATCTTTTCCCACCCACAGCTTCCATGTGGAGCAGCACAGGGAGGGGTGAGGGACAGGACAGATGGCAAGGACAGGTGGGAGCCTGGTCTGGTGTGCCTGGCACAAAAGCCAGGGAGATACTTCCTTCCTGGCTGTGGACAGGACAGAGCTGGTGCTGGTAAAAAATTGGAGAAAGAGAGGAATGCCCATGGAGATATCAGAGAGCAAATGGCTTTGGGATGGATCTGAGCTGGACTCTCAGGTGTCAGTTGATACCACTGAGATGCTGGATTCCTTCAGCAGGACACTCGTTTCAATATTCCCTCCCTTTTCCCACACTATTTATAGCTCTTAATTCCCTGCAGACCTCAGTTCTACCCCCAAAATCAATAACCAGGTTCCACCCAATGAGGGGGCCCTGGTGAAGGTGGAAGAGAAGAGTCTGACCTGGTTTCCTCTGGCAGCCTGGAGAACTTGCCCGCAGTGCACTGCCCTCAGCTGCCAGGCTCCAGCTGCTGTCCCTGGGCCGGGATCTGCAGGAGGTTCCCTGGAATGGTCCCTTGGGAAAGGGGAGCGCAGCCCGCGGGCTGAGCCCGAGCAGCGTCCGGCGCGGGCTCTGTCCCAGCTCCTGCCACAGCCCCTGCTCTCCGTGCTGCCTCGTGTTCTCCAGGGCTCTCACACACAGGCAGCTGCCTCAGAGCCTGCCACGGGCTCAGGGCTCTGCTCCTCAGCTGCTCTTCACTCTGCCCGGGAAATGAGCAACGGGAGAGAGCCTCAGCAACCACACCTGTGCCCACAGCACTTGGGCTCCATCTCAGCTTCTATTCCATTTTATAGCAACGTCAATCCCAAAATCTTGTCTTTTGAACTGCCTGAACTTGTCCCCTGTCATTTCTGGGCTGGATGCTCGGGGCCCTGCACTACAAATGTGCTGTTAAACTTAGATTTCTGTTTCAAACCTAGTTTTCCCCCTGTTATACTGCAAGTTCAGTGGTATTTCACCTGCACCATACAGTTTCCAAGAGGATTCATACATTAATAAATTCTGTGCATGAGCTGGAGCACTGGTACAGAGCAGAGGGATGATTTAGGAGTTCAGCCAGGTCATTTCTTCTGAGAAGAGGCTAATCAATGCTACTCCCATGGTATTGAATGTTGGGGGAAACAAGACAGATGATGGACTTTGGACATGGTTAACATAAGAGATGTGAGAACAGGATGCCTTGGCAAAAGCAAACAGAACTTTGAAAATTAGACCTAGATTGCAAAAAGAATAAATCAGGGATGATTACCGGAAAAAGAAAATCCCATTAAACTCTTCAAGCAAGAGATGTTGTTATATGCATAAGGTTGTGTATGTGATTTTAACCTAATAAATGTAGTACACATTACTAGTCTCCCTGAAATATTATATAAACATTTGTATCCCACAATAAAATTGGATTCTGATCACCAAGTCAGTCTCCCCATCTCTCTTCATCACCGACACTGTGGCTTTAATCCTTAGAAAATTGCAGGTTTCCTCTGAGTAATCCTCTACACTACACTGGGAGACCGACAGCAGCCTACAGTGAATTCAAGGAATTCCTAGAAAGCTGAGGTGAGAGGATTCCTACCCAGGTTGACATGTGCCTCAGGGATCTGGGATGCTGCTGCTGGAAACTGCTGGTCCTGGGACCAGAACTGTCACCTCTCTTCCTGCTGAACCCGTGTTTGTGTCCCCAGCTATGGAATCTCACATCCCCTCACCAGCCCAATCCTTTCAAGGGCAAACACTTCATGATCCAGGAGCTGATGGGGCTCTAGAACGGGTGGACAGGCATTTTGTACAAGGGCATGGAGTGACAGGACAAGGGGGAATGGCTTCCCACTTACAGAGGGTGGGGTCAGATTGGATATTGGGAAGAAATCCTTCCCTGTGAGGGTGCTGAGGCCCTGGCACAGGCTGCCCAGAGGGGTGAGGTCAGGTAAAAACAAACAAAAGGGCACCAAAGTCCCAGGAGGGAAAGTCCTAATGAAGAGCTAGAAAGGGGATCACAACACCCCAAAACCTGGTCCCTAATAGCTTTCATTGCATCATCTGGGGGATTGGCAGTAATCAGGGTGGGCTCTAAGTGCTGCTGACCTGGCTGCAAGCAACTGAGTGCTGTCCTTCCTTTGGGCTGTGTGAGCCTGCATTGCAATGACAGAAATGGGAATTCTCAGCTCAGTTGTCTGTCTTGGGGTCAGGGAAAATTTTGGCAACGATCCTGGACCTCTTCCTAGAATGGGAGTTGTTTCTGTGCGCTCAGATGCAGTGAGCACTTCCAGCACTGCCAGCATCATTCCAGTGCTACCAGCCCCACCAGCAGCTCTCTACTGCAGGAGGGACAATGACCCCTCTGGGTAGAAAAATAAGGAATGGTAGAAACCTTCTGAGAGAGGGAAAGCATTTGGAGAATGTCCCATTTGGAAAAGAGTTTCTAATCAGGAGGAAATGAGGAGTCATTCAAAGGAATCTGCATGTCGAGCTACTTCCTCTGTGGCAGAAAAACAAGGTCAACACAAATAACTCACTGGAAGTGAAATTCTGATGCATGTATAAAGAGTGAGGAGTCATGAGCACTTTAGGGATGGCAGTGGCATTAGAGGAAAAGATAATATCATCATATTTGCAGGTCAAGGCTGTAAGAGAATAGAAGCAATGGGTGACAATATATTCTTACTGCTGAGTTAGGTTTGAAGATTTACAGCAGTTGTAGTCCCAAAGCAGACTAGAGATTGATGATAAAAATCATTTGGATGTCTCTGTGAACTAATCTTTGGGTTATCTGGTGCAAAGCTGGGGCAGCCATGGGGTGAAAGGAAGGATTTCCATGTTTTGTGGAATTTGCTTAGTAATGCTTCTGGACTTCCTGTAGCCAGTAATTTAATTTCCTACACTCCTACCAAGACTTGGGGAGCAGCACCAGGACAGGGCACAGAGAGGAGCCAGCAGGACGGGAAAGGGGAGCTCCCGGTGATCTGGGCACTTTCTCCTTCATGTCCCTGACCTGGCAGGAGCCGCTTTAGGACATGGATCCCAAAGGAGCAAGAGGGACCAGGAAGCGCCGCTGATCTGCACAGAGCCCTTTGCCTGCTGCTGCCCCACAGGGAACAGGTCAGTGGAATGTTTGCCTTCCTCCCTACCCCACCTTCCTCTCCTGCAGCAGCTGCTCTGTTCCTGACACCCTCTCCCGGTGGCTACAGGGCCCTGCACAGCTCCCCTCTCCTCCGTCCTCCGCTTTCCTACCACATCTCCTGCTGAACTGCCCAAATTACTGCCTCTCTGTCCCACCCCACAATTTCCACTGCCCTCCTCAACTGCACATCTCACTCCTCCCCACTGAATCTTTCCCACTGCCAGGAGCTGCTGAGGAGCCACATGGCTCATACTGGGATTCTCCAAGCACTCACTGCCCATCCACTCTGACCACAGCCAGGGGCCATATTCCACTGCCTGCCCAGGGTCCATCCATAGCAGTGTCCACTAAGTCCTCGTCTCCCATCTCATCCACTGAAGGAGATGATCTGTGTGAGACAAATGTCACCAGCGTGGCCATACACAGTGTAACACTGCTCATCTGCCTCTGTGGGCTGGCTGGGAATGGGGCTATGCTCTGGCTCCTCAGCATCGGCTTCACCACCAACTTCATCTTCACCGTGGCTAGTGCTGTCTTCCTCTTCCTCCTCCTCATGCTCCCACCCACACTGCTCCTCCCTGTAGAGGATGTGGTCTGCTCTGCTATTTTGCCCCTGGGGTCCTTGAGCTTCCTTTTCCGGCTGTCACTCTTGTGCTCCAGCCTGGGGCTGTACCGTGTGCTGTTCATGAACATCTCAGGGTTAGGCTCTGCAGCCTTCAGTTTCTTCTGCTGCTGCTCCTCTTTCTTTTCTGAGCACCCGCCATGCATGGTGATGAGTGCCCTGCAGTGGCCTTCTTTGCTGTCATTGCTCTCAATCCAACAGTGGCTTCCCTGGGCCAGCTTCATGAAGAGCACTGCCATGGCCTCTCATCTCCATGTGCACCCTCCACCGCCTCCTCTTTGCTCCCTTCATGCTCATTTCCAGCATATTCTTCTGCATGCGGGTCTCATGTTGCTCAGACAAGGGCAAGCCCAAAAGGCTCAAAATTATTTTCTTCCTCTCTCTCCTCATCACTCTCCCCCTCAGCCTCTGAATTTCCTGCAGCAGCTCAGCTGCACCATTCTGCCTTCCCAGCCTGGTTTCCTGCTTGCCTGAATCAAAAGCGTCATCAAACTCATCATCTAACTCCAGGTAGGGAGATGCTGGAAGAACTGCTCCATGAGGTCCTCAGGAAATCTCTCTGGAGGGTTTTGTGGTGCCAGAAGAAAACACTGCCAGCAGCAATGGTTCCACCAGGGAATGATTTCAGTGATGGTAGTCTGAGCCTATTGATCCCTTCCCCTGCACTGATGAAGCATCCCAGTACATTGGCTGAGGGTTTCCTTGAGTCACTTAATTAATAAATACCACAGAGTCACTCTCCCACCTCAATTCCTGCAGGAGAAGGCAGCAGGAGCATTGCCAAGGGCCACGTGGGAGGGATGCTCTGCAGGGAGCACATTGGAGCATGGCTTTCCCTCCTCTCTTACACCTCCCAGAACACTTAAAACCCGCTTTCCTGAAAGGGATCCTTCCCAACACGGCTGTGACCCCAGAATTCGCCCTGGCACCTGGTTCCTGCATCCCACTGAGGTCTGCTATCAATGAACAGCACCGTGAACCCTGAGCTGCCTTTGCCCCCTCTGCCAGCGCTTCCCGGCTTCCTCTGGCTGCTGCTGCCAGCCGGGAATGTGGCTGGAGGGAGGGGACACAGCCATGGCTTGTGCTCCCTGCAGCAACCATGATGCCCAGTGCCAGAGCTGGGCTGGCACGGACACGATGGCCCAGGGGCTCAGCATTCCCCACCCCGAGGGCTCTGTGAGTGTCACAGCAGAGATGTCCCTGCTCCCGGGTGCAGCGGGGCTGGCAGGTAGGGGGGGAAGTGTCCCCGGGGGTCTGGGTGTGTGGGAGGGAGCAGGAGGCGCCAGGAAGGATCTGGATGGTGCTGATCCCAAATGTCCTGATTGGAGAGCAGCAGAGCCTGAGGGGCAGAGCTTCAACATAGGCAGCGGCCATGGGATGGGATGGGATGGGATGGGATGGGATGGGATGGGATGGGATGGGATGGGATGGGATGGGATGGCATGGGATGGGATGGCATGGCATGGCATGGCATGGCATGGCATGGCATGGCATGGCATGGCATGGCATGAGGAGTGGAGATGGGAACTGGGAGTGATCGCAAAATCAGCCAGAATAAACTTTCCAACACAATGAGAAGCATTAGGAAGCAGAGGACACACAGAAGGATCTCTCCATATTTCTGTTTGAGGTGAGACTTTACAACAGGGGGTTTATCCATCATAACCACACACAGTCATTAAAGTGTGTTTCTTATCTAATACATAAACATCACTTTCCTAGGACTCATTTCCATGCATCCACCTCCTTCTCCAAGTCCTCTTCTGATCCTGGAGGATCATTCAGGAGGGTCTCTGGTGGTTGCATTCACTGAGTGCTGAGATATTAAAGGCGACCTTGCCTTGAACTTTTCCTTTGGCCATGTGCTCTTGCTTCTTCTTACAGAACTTTTTTTTGAGGCCTGCCCCAAAACCCCTGCAGGCCTCCAAATCTATTTCTGCACTGGCCCTAGCCACATTTATTGTCCTGTGCGATCCTGAGGAAGACATTGGAGCTGGGCTTTCGTTCTGCCTCCTGGGATGTGGAACCCTGTGGCCAGGAGGAACAGGGACACTGCCAGGGGTTCCTGTTGGAGCAGGGCAGGATCAGGGCTGTTGGGTGGAAAAGGAGGGCCCTGAGGATTGTCTGGGGTGTTGGAGGAGGTTTTGGAGGGGTCAGGAGAGGCTCGGAGTGGGTTGGAGGCGTTCTGGATGCCGACAATCCCAAATCTCCCCACTGGAGGAGAGCAGAGCCTGACAGGCCACACTCAGAGTGGGGAAACGGCTCCATCTGGGAAACCTGTGGGATGTGATAGGATGGAATGATGATGGAGAGCGGGGTGGACATAGGGTTGAGGATGGGGATGGGGATGAGGATAGGATCAGGATAGGAGGAGGAAGCAGCTCAGCTGTGTTTCCCCAGCCCAGAGCATGTTTTGGCAATGATCTCAGAGCCCTTCCCGGAACAGGAGGTGTTTCTGAGAAGCACCCAGCTGCCTCACCCACACTGCCAGCACTGCCAGCAGCATTTCTGTGCCACTGGCACCACCAGAATCCCTCTCCTGCTGGAGGGACAGTGACCCCTCAGGGTAGGGGAATGAGGAATGGTAGAAACCTGTCAGGTGAGGGAAGGCAGTTGGAGAATGGGACACTCTGCAGGGAAGGAGTGTTAATCATCAGGAGAGAAAGGAGCTGATTGCAAAAGTCTTCATTTAGAGCTTCTGACAAAAGCCACTTCCTCTGTAGGAAAAAAAAAATACCAAAAGAACACCCACATCCAACATAAATAGCTCAGAGGAACTGAATTTCTGTGGTAGGCAAAGTTGCAATTTTCTATTCCCCCATTCCCCTCATGACACCACCAAGCCTTGGGGAGCAACACCAGGACAGGGCACAGAGAGGAGCCAGCAGGATGGGAATGGGGAGCTCCTGGTGAGCTGGGCACTTTCTCCTTCATGTCCCTGACCTGGCAGGAGCCGCTTTAGGACATGGATCCCAAAGGAGCAAGAGGGACCAGGAAGCGCCGCTGATCTGCACAGAGCCCTTTGCCTGCTGCTGCCCCACAGGGAACAGGTCAGTGGAATGTTTGCCTTCCTCCCTACCCCACCTTCCTCTCCTGCAGCAGCTGCTCTGTTCCTGACACCCTCTCCCGGTGACTGCAGGGCCCTCCCCAGCTCCTCTCTCTCCTCCTGTGCATCCATTCTGTATCCGAATACTGAAATGGCCCAGAACAAACTCTCTAACACAATGCAAAGCATGAGGAAGCAGGAATTCTGGACCTGTACAGGACACAGAGGAATCTCTGTTTTGTATTGTCTCTATGGTGAGACTTTACAACAGGGTATTAGGTGAGACTTTACAACAGGGTATTAATCCATCAGAACCACATGTAGGCATTAAAAAGTATTTCTTATCTAATACACAAACACCATTTTCCTAGAACTCATTTCCATCCACCTCCTCTTGAAAGTCCTTTTATGGTCCTGGAGGTTCATTCAGAGGGGTCTCTCTGGTGGTCATATTCAATGAATGCTGCCATATTAAAGGTGCCCGTGCCTTGAACATTTCCTCTGGCCATGATTCCTGTTCCAGAATTTGCCCCAAAATCACTGCAGGCCTCCTTATCTGTTTCTGCACTGGTTCCTGCCATGTTTGCCATCCTGTGTGCCAGCCTTTACATCCTGTGAGAAACAAACTCCCACTTTTTAAAATTTCTACAGTTTTATTAAACCTTAACAAAAAATGCAACAAAAGGACTAAATAAGGAGAAGCAGGCCTGGGAGCTTCCCTCATGGCTGCCCACCACGTGGCTGGCTGATCTTCAAGATGGATGCTTCACCTTTGATACCCCAGGGGTTACATCAGCTAAACCTGACCCCTCCCAAAGCCTGTAGCCAGCCCTTCTTTGTGTTTACTGCTGGAGCCTGCTTTCCTGCAGCTTGACTGGAGGGTCAGGTGTTCTCATGCTGCACCTCTTCCCCCCCCAGCAACAAGCTTTTGTACACCCCTTCTTTCCACCTGTTCTAGATGACTCAGGCTCTCTGATGGCAACAGTACAGAGGGGAGAGAATGGGACTCTGGGGAGAACAGGGGACATCTAAACAACAGACTGCAATAACATAATGATACATCAATAAATCTTCTCTTAATATTCATACAGTATTAATCCCTTTACTGTGAGAGCAAATCATCCCATTATCTATCTATAACACATCCTTTAAAATTTTGGCCACTTTGCTTTTGAACAACTTCAGAAGCACTGAAAATGTTTATTCTCTGTGTTATTTATCAACCTCCTGCTAACCAGCCCAAACCTCCCGCCTCCCTCTCACACACCACAAGTTCCACTGCCCTCCACAAGTTCCACTGCAGGGAGTGAGACCCTGCACATCTCACTCCTCCCCACTGAATCCTTCCCACTGCAGGGAGCTGCTGAGGAGCCCCATGCTCCATCCCTGGATTCTCCAAGCACTGACGGCCCATCCACTCTGATCACAGCCAGGGGCCACATCCCACTGCCTGCCCAGTGTCCATCCAGGGGATGAACATCATGTCCCAAGCTGCCAATTCACCCACTGAAGGAGATGATCTGTGTGAGACAGATATCCCCAGCATGACCATACACAGTGTGACCCTGCTCATCTGCCTCTGTGGGCTGGCTGGGAACGGGGCTGTGCTCTGGCTCCTCGGGTTCCACATCCACAGGGACACCATGAAACCCATCACTGCCTACATCCTTGACCTGACCATCATCAACTTCCTCTTCCTCATCTTCATGGCCCCCTCCACTCTGCTCTTCCTGCAGGAGGATTTCTCCTGCTCCTCCATCATGTCCCCAGCATCCATACGCTTCCTTTTCCTCCTCTTCCCGATGTTCCACAGCGTAGGGCTGTACCGGCTGACGGCCATCAGCATCAAGAGGGGCAGGTCCATGCTCTGCCCACCTGGGCTCTTCTGCCACCTTCCCCAGGATCTCTCATGGGTGGTGGTCAGTGCCGTGCTCTGGGCCCTTTCCATCACTGCCATCGCTGCCATTTCTGCGGTGAATTCCCTGTGCCAGTCACAGGAACACAAGCTCTGCTGCCGCGGGGCTCTCATCTCCTTCTACATCCTCAACTTCCTTGTCTTTGCCCCATCCGTGGTCATTTCCAGCACAATCCTCTTCATTCACTTCAAGGGTAGCTCCCAGCAGCAGCAATCCAAGAGCCTTGACATCATTGTCTTCCTGGCTGTGCTCCTCACTGTCCCCCTCAGTCTCTGGAATTTCCTGCAGCAGCTCGGCTACACCACTGTGTCCCCCCGGGTTGTTCTCCTGTTTGCCTGCACGCACAGCAGCATCAACCCCTTCATCTACATCTCAGTAACAAAGTGCTGGAGGCGCTGCTCCATGGGGTCCCTCAGGGAGTGCCTCCAGAAGGTGTTTGAGGAGCCAGAAGGGAGCACTGCCCCCAGTAATGATGCCACCAGGGACACGGGGGTCTGAGCCTGTTGAACCCCTCAAATGCCCCCATGCAGGACCATGGGGCAGTGGCTGAAGTTTTCCTTGAGCCTGCAGATTATTAAACATCCATGCTATCACCGTCTTGCTCTATATTCCTGCAGGAAAAGGGAGCAGGGGCATTTGCCAAGGGCCATGAGTAAGGCATGCTCTGCACAGAGCACACTGGAGCATGATTGGAGCCTTCATCCAGGTCCTAGGGCATCGTTCCCCAAGTGCATCCTTCCCAACACGGCTGTGACCCCAGAATTCCCCCTGGCACCTGGTTCCTGCATCCCACTGAGGTCTGATATCAATAAACAGCACCATGAACCCTGAGCTGCCTTTGCCCCCTCTGCCAGCGCTTCCCGGCTTCCTCTGGCTGCTGCTGCCAGCCGGGAATGCGGCTGGAGGGAGGGGACAGAGAGGTAGTTAGACAGGAATTCTGTGACTGTTCTGAAATTTAATAATGAACTATGTTTAATTAGTCAAGGCATAATTGACTGTGGTTTTTTAGCTGGCTTTGATTTAGATCTGTATTAGCTGAGTGTCAGTAGAAAAATCAATCGACCCATAGCCCTTCGAGAACTGAGTCAAGAGTTGAAGAACAAAATTAAATAAAGTATTTAATGATTTTCATATAAATAGAAATTAATTGGACATCATAGAATAAGAATGATATCTTGAGAGAATTAGGATTTCAGAGGACAATACATAACAGAAGACTTAATTAATAAATTGCAAGAGATAAATTGCAATGGCAATAAGAGAGCCATTTCCTAGGCTTGTACACCTCAGAAAACTTAATTTGTAGGAAATGTCTAACCAGGACATAAAATTAATTAAAACATTGTTTAGCAGGAAAAACTCGCAGGTTATCTATTAAACTAAGAGAGACAACATATTCTGGTAGGAATAAAAACAAACAAAACACCCTTACCTTGATATAAAAAACTGGGGGCAATATTGGGAGTATCCAAAAAAAATCTTTCATGTTACAGTGTATAAAAATGCCGATAAAATTACTGTTTCTTTGAACACGTCTATGGCAAATATATTTCCAATATGTTCATCATTTTGACTCAAAATTTTTATTAGTCTAACACATTTTAGCTGTGATACTTAAGCGTCTTGGTGTCAGAGGGGACACAGCCATGGCTTGTGCTCCCTTCAGCAACCATGATCCCCAGTGCCAGAGCTGGGCTGGCACAGACACGATGGCCCAGGGGCTCAGCATTCCCCAACCCGAGGGCTCTGTGAGTGTCACAGCAGAGATCTCCCCTAAGATATTTAATTTTTAATTTTGTGAGCCAGGTGCAAAGGTGTCTCTGCCTTCAGAAATTCTTCCTCTCCACTCCTTTCAGCTGCTCCCTCAGCAGGCTCAGGTGGTGCAGCAGCAAGGAGAGGAGGAGGCCGTGATCCTCAGCACAGCCACCCCCTTCCAGGAACAGGGTGACACCTGTGTTTGTCACCACGGGCTCCACGGGGCATCACCCCCCTCCCTGAGGCTTCCCTGAGGTCACCAACCCCACCACACCCCACACCTTCTCTCCAGCCCCACCACATCCCACACCTTCTCTCCAGCCCCACCACATCCCACACCTTCTCTCCAGCCCCACCACATCCCACACCTTCTCTCCAGCCCCACCACACCCCACACCTTCTCTCCAGCCCCACCACACCCCACACCTTCCCATCACATCTTCCCAGCAGCTCCATCATGTCCCACCCCTCCCACACCACCCTCCCATCCCACTCCCCATGCAGCCCACCCACCTCCCGTCCTTCCCATCCCTCCCAGCCCCGGGCCTCAGGATCCAGTCCCTCCCCACGGGCTGCTCACCCCAGCCTGCCCCTAAGGCTTTGGGGCCATCTTTCTCTTGGAGATGCCCCTCCCCAGCTCCATCCCTGCTCTCCAGCCCCCCAACCTCCTTTGGACACAAACAAGAGGCACTACAGGGATGGCTCCACTGCTGTTCATTGGGCTGCAGAAGCATGGAATTGCCAGGAGGAGCAGAAACACTGCTGGGGCTCCTGAGTGGGGCAGGAGAGGAGCGGGGCTGTCTGGAGGGGAAGGCAGCCTGGGGGGAATTTCTAGAGGATGTCAGAGGAGGCATGATGCCTTAGGATTTTAGCCTTTCTATTTTTCATATCCTGTACTGCATTAGTGCATAACTCTAAACTCCATGGAAAAGTGTTAGTTAACTGTCTGCACATTTTGCTGAGGCAAAACAATTCCTCTAGGCCTGAAATTCAAAGACACTGCCATCAGCATGGAAAAGCATAGACAAAAGTGAATTGGGGGAGGGCAAAGTGGGGCTAAATGACTTCATTACCTGAAGCTGTAATTGAAGGATTAACCCCTGATTTGCAAATGGACCAAACTTATATCTGTCTGTAAAACTCATGGCCATTGTCCATTTTGGGTGCAGCCCCTCTCAGAGGCTTGGAGAGTCCAAGGTGAACCTTTTGAAGGCCTTTCATCAATGCCTCCTTTTATTCTCTTCACCTGCTCTGGCCTCTGTTCCAGGGAGCCAGCCCAAGGCATCAGGCAGACGGGGCTGGAGGGGGCAGGAGGGCTCTGGGTGCCACCAATCCCAAATCTCCCAGTGGACAGCAGCAGAGCCCAACAGGCCACACCTGCAGCCAGGGAGAGGCCAGGGAATGGGAACCCATCGGGATGGGATGGGATGGGATGGGATGGGATGGGATGGGATGGGATGGCATGGCATGGCATGGCATGGCATGGCATGGCATGCAGATTGGGGTGGAGATAGGGATGAGGTGTGATACCAAAATCAGACAGAATAAAGTTCCTAAAAACAACTAATGTTGTTACCAAAGGAAGTATTAAGCAGCAGGACACACAGATTTATCTCTCCTTATTTCTGTATGTTGTGAGACTTTACAACTGTGTTTTTATTCTTTTTGACCATCCGTTAAAAAGTTTTTCTTATCTAGTACATAAGCACCAATTTCCTAGTACTCATTTCCATGCATCCACTTCCCAGTGGGAGTCCTTTTATAATCCTGGAGTTTCATTGAGAGGGGCTTCTCGTGGATGTACTCCCTGAGTGCTCTGATATTAAAGGTGACCTTGCCTTGAACTTTTCCTTTGGCCATGTGCTCTTGCTTCTTGTTACAGAACTTGCACTAAAAATACTGCTGACGTCCTTATTTGTTTCTGCACTGGCTCCAGCCATGGTTATCACCCACGGTCCACATATTTAAATATTTTTATATATTTGCCCAGTTAGTGTATAAGCAACTTCAAAACAGTTACAAATGTTTATTGTCTCCTACTTATCAATCCCCTGCACAGCAGCTGAACCCTCCCGCCCCCCTCTCCCACCCCACCATTCAGACTGCCCTACTCCCCTGCACATCTCACTCCTCCCCACTGAATCCTTCCCACTGCAGGGAGCTGCTGAGGAGCTGCATGGTCCATCCCTGGATACTCCAAGCACTGACTCCCCATCAACTCTGACCACAGCCAGGGGCCACATCCCACTGCCTGCCCAGCATCCATCCATGGAGGTGACCACCGTGTCCCCATCTCCTGCCTCACCCACTGAAGGAGATGATCTGTGTGAGACAGATGTCACAAGCGTGGCCATGCACAGTGTGGCACTGCTCATCAGCCTCTGTGGGCTGGCTGGGAACGGGGCTGTCATCGGCCTCCTCAAACGGAAAAGCAGGAACACTGGCATCTTTGTCTTCACTGTCATTGACTTCCTCTACCTCCTCTTTGCAGTCCTCTCCGCCCTCCTGCTGCTGGTGGAGGATGTGTCCTGCTCTCCTATTCTGCCCCTGCTGTACCTGAATTTCCTTTTCGCTACATCAGCGATGTCTTACTACTGGGGGCTGTTTTGGCTGATATTCAACAGCACTATGCTGTATATGCGCACGATCTGCTGGCTCTGCTGCCGCAGGGAGCTTCCCGAACGCCCGAGGCCAGTGCTCATCAGTGTCCAGGAGTCGGCCTTCACTCTTCTCTATTTTGTCATGTTGATGGTGGCATTCTCATGCACGGAGAACTGTCAGGCAAATTCCATCTCCTTGTACACCATCGTGCTGCTCCTCTTTGTTGCACCTGTGGTCATTTCTGGCACAATTGATTTCATTAAGGCCAAGTGGGGCTCCCAGCAGCAGCAACCCAAGAGGCGTGACATCGTTACTGTTCTCGTGGCGCTCTTCATTCTCTTCCTCAGCCTCTGGAATTTCCTGCAGCAGCTCGGTTACATCACTGTGCCCTCTCAGGCTGTTTTCCTGCTCGCCTGCATCCACAGCACCATCAAACCCTTCATCTACTTCTTGGTGGGGAGGTGCTGGAGGCCCTGCTCCATGGGGTCCCTCCGGCTCTCCCTCCAGAGGGTCTTTGAGGAGCCGAGAGAAAACACTGCCCACAGCCATGATCCTGCCATGGACACGGGGATCTGAGCCACGGGGATCTGAGCCTGCTGATCCCTTCCACTGCTGTGCTAAATAACCTCAGCACAGAGGCTGAGAGTTTCTTTGAACCTCCTGATTAATCAATATCCACAGGATCGCCCAGCCTTTATTGTTGTATTCCTGCAGGAGAAGGGAGCAGGAGCTTTGCCTTGGGTGATTTTTGTGGGATGCTCTGCAGGGAGCACATTGGAGCATGGCTTTCCTCCTCCCTCCTGGATCCACATGGCTCCAAGCAGTGCAGCTGGGCTCAGTGCTGTTCCCCAGCTCTATTCCCCATGCAATGACCCTCATGGCCTCTGCCCCAGGGAATGAACTCCATCTCCTTTGGCTCAGCAGATGAGTTCCATGGTGTTTTCAGGGAGCTCTTGCCTGCACAGCATGGGACACCTTAATCCCTGGGGACACACCCAGCATGGGGTGGCAGTGATTTCCCAAATCCCTGAAGGGCTGGTGCCTCTGGATGGCAGGAGAGGGGTTGGGATCACAGGGAGCATCCTTCCCCTTCTGTCCAGCAGAGCCAGCCCTGCATTCCCAGCTGATGGGAAGGGACACCAGGTAGGGCTGCAGAGCTGGGGAGGGACAGCAACATTCCCTTATGCTTTCAGTGGGAATGTCTCACATTCTTCAATTCCAGAACTGAATCTTTCTGAGAAAAGTGCAGGGCCGATAGTGAACTCCACTGAACTTTTGCGCCTGTACCAGAAGGTACATGGAATACGGAAATTCCCATCACCAGATGCTTGGACCATTGAATTGCACAGAAATCAGGGGGTTATGCTCCTCTTCTGAAGAATGTTCCTGAGACTTTGGTTTTCCTTTGGCTTGGAACTGTTCAAACCTGCTCTGGACTGAAAACACAGAAGAGCACCAGGAGCTCACACCTGTGGCCCACCGGGGCCTGGGACGCGGCATTTTCCAGCACCAGAGGGAATGATAAGGGACTGAGTGAGCCAAACTACACTCCACAACAAGGACTGGCTGAATTTGCCAACTCTTCAGAACAGCAAGAGATTTTATTGTTTAATATTGCTTTCATTTTTTATGCTTGTGAATAGTTTGCTTGTTAAATAAACTGTTTTTTCCACTGTTCTCTGAGGTAATATTTTTCTGAACCAGCTGGGGGAGGGGCTGCTTAAATTTATTTTCTAGAGTGATCCCATTTGAAGGTTTCATCCCAAATTTTCCCTAAACCAGGACACAACACAAACCATTCCATGATGATTCCTGGTGTCACTCACAACTGGCCCAGACAGGAGTTCCCCTGCTGCACACAGCACCAGCCTGACAGAGCTCAAGGAGCATTTGGACAATGCTCTCAGGCACAGGCTGGGATTGTTGGGATGTCCTGTGCAGGGCCAGGAGCTCAACTCCATGGTGCTTGTAGCTCCCTTCCAACTCTGGATATTTTATTGTTCTATATTGTGATGACTCTGTTTCATGATGATTCCACCTGATGATGACTCCCCTGTGTTGTCCCTATGCCCTGGCTCTGGCACAAAAGCCTCAAAAGCCCTCTGCAAGGCAACACTACCAGAAGGGGTGAATTCCTTTGCACAGCTCCCAGCCAGGCAGTCAATCAGAGGGAGGGCACTGCTCTGGGCACAGGTGAGCAGGAGAGAGGGGCTGGGGGCAAAGACAGAGAAGTCAAACGCCCTCAGCAAGAGCCAGTGCCCAAAATCAGCAGTGAAGAAGGGGAAGGAGATGACAGGAGCAGCGGGAGCAGGGCACAGAGCTTCCCTGGCAGCTGTTTCCATGAGCAGCACAGGAGCCTGGCCAGCAGGGCCAGAGCAGAACAGGGCAGGCTGAGCACTGAGAAGGGGCAGCTCAGCACCAAGGCCATGGGCACCAAAGGGCAGCAATGGAGGGTGGCAGTGAGCAGCAAGGAGAGCAGCCAGAGCAGGGCACACAGGAGCACCGGGAAGCACTGGGAGCAGGGGCAGGGCCAGCAGGACACGGGAGGACAAACAGAGCTGTGACAGCACTGAGGGCTGTCAGAGAGGACACAGCAGCAGTGAAAGCCAAGAGAATGGGGACCTTCAGCCCAGATGTCACACCCCACGAGCCCAGCTGGTGGCAGAAGCTCTCTGGGACAGAAAATATCCCCAGGGTGATGGTGATGGAGAGCAGGAAGGTGGAGCCAGGCATGGCCGGGCTGAGCACACAGGGGGTGATGGGGTTCCTGTGGATGCAGAAGCTGAGGAGCCAGAGCACAGCCCCATTCCCACCATCCCACACAGGCACAGCAGCAGCAGCAGCAGCGGGACAGGCACTTTGCTCCCCTGCCTGCTGTCACACTGGCTCCAGCTGTCGTGGCTCTCCTCATTCCAGCTCCCCTGGGATGCCTTCCCACCGGGCTGGCTCCAGCAGGCAGGGCTGGCTCCCTCCATGCCAGGGGACAAAGTGCTCATGGTGACACCTCTGCTGCTTCTCCTGCCCTCACACAGCTGCAGGGGTGACAAACAGACACACCAGAGCAACGCTGCTGTCCCCCAAACGTGGCTTTTCCCATCTTTTCCCACCCACAGCTTCCATGTGGAGCAGCACAGGGAGGGGTGAGGGACAGGACAGATGGCAAGGAGGATGTGGGAGCCTGGTCCTGTGTGCCTGGCACAAAAGCCAGGGAGATGCCTCCATCCTGGCTGCGGACAGGACAGAGGTGAGCAGGAAAACTATTTGAGAAGGAGACAATTGCCCATGGAGATATCAGAGAGCAAATGGCTTTGGGATCGTTTTGTTTGCCCAATTATCCCATCATAAAAAAACCCAAACAATATTAAAAGTAGTAACAATTTTAATTGAATTGTTAAAATAAAAAATATTAAATTGGATACAGTATAATTTGATTAAAATAAGGAATAATTTGGTTCCAATAATAGTGCATAAGCAAACAATAACCGCGGGGTACAGAGGGCAGAGTTCTGGGACCCTTGCCACCTCACGTATGAGCTTGCCAAGTGAAAATTACCCTTTATATGCCATGTGTCAATACCATCTCCTCCCATTTTCGGTTCATCATATCTCTATCTCCGCCCTCATTACCTCGCTTATCATGCACGCACCACCACTCGGTTTGGTGGTTGCACAAGTCTTTGGGGGTCATTTTGGATGAAGACCTCTCCTCCTCCTCTTTCTCCTTTAATTCACCTTTGGGTTACACATGCGCACCAAGCCAGTACAATGTAAGCCACGACTAATGTATCACTGCATCTACATATCAAGGCAATAAATCCCTTATAATTAGCATTTTCTGGGACCTAACCAGGTTTTTGCTCATTTTTAGCAACTGTATCTTCAGCTTCTTTCCTGTGGTCCTTGAGAGCATCTGCTGGGAAGCGGGCGGGGGGGGGGGGGGGGGGGTGGCTGGAGCCCCTCCTTTTCATCTCTTCTTTGGCATTACTACTTTTAACTATTTTATTATTCCCAAATATTAATTAGTGCATCAATATTGCTTATTGTTTCAATTTTTATCAGCACGAATCATACCTATTTATCACAAATCCCCCATTTCTCTTTTTGATCATTATGATTCGTGCTGTATTTAAAAAGCTGTGCCATGATATCTTTTATAGCTTTCAGAATTTTGGTTTTCTCATTGTCTCTTTCCTGCTTCAAACTTTTCCAGCATTTCTATTACTGCTTCTAGTCTTTCACACTCTCTTTCAAGTTTAGTTAGCATCTCCTGGTCTATTTCAATCTTTTTAAGTCCTTGTTCTTTAACAGGGGTTGATTAGGTTTTAATACTATTATAGATCTTGGTTTTCCTTTTTCTGCTTATTCTGAATCTAGAGACATTGTTGCAATCTGCATCCCCTGAATCACTGAGTGAATTAGCCTAATAAAACACAAAATCATACAAGGCAGAAACAGAAGTCTCGGAATTGAGCATAGCAACATGAACTCTAACTTTTTCCTCCAAACACCTCCAAAGAGATTACCCGACCAATCTGCTTTCAAGATTGAATTCTACTTTTGTACTGGCACATGAGCCACTCTTTTAATTTCCTCTGCAAGTTCTGTGATAGCTTCCCCATGATCATCAATTTCTACATAGCACTTAAATTCGTTAAATCTTCTACAAACTCCTCCTTCTTCTGCTAACAGATGGTCTAGGGCGATCCTGTTTTGGTACACAAATGCCCGCATTTGTGTATATTGCCTGGCCAACATTTTTAAAGCACCGGAGGTATGATTTGACACCACCTCCACTACTGCTTGGAGCCTTATTAAACTATTCAACAGGTAAATTGGGGTCCTATATCTCCATGACTCATCTTGTGCCTATGTTGCTGGGTCATAATATGCTATAATTTGTTCTGCAGGCCATTCGTCCTTCCCCCATTTTTGATTCCCTCCTGCTGTTGGAAAATTTAAATTCAAATCTCCTTTATTCCACTGCAGGGTTTCCTACAGTGGAGTTCTTAGCACATTGCTCCTAGACTTTGGTAGAACAAAGAAGGAGGGTTGTATTGTTCCCAAGGTACAGGTTCCTCCCCATTTTTGAGGTAACTCACTGTGTACTCATTGCTCACAAATCCAACATATCCCATCTGAGGCTTTCCATTTCTTATCAGTTTTCTCCAGTTGTTCCCAATAAGACCTCAGGCTGTCGATGGATTGGTAGGGGTTAGCTCCAGGACCTTTGGACCAGCATAAATTAATTTGTTCATCCCATTCACAATTTATTTCTTTTATTGGTCCCCAATATCCAACGGGGTTTCAGGTCGCCAAATTTTTGAACGATTATCCATATTAACCACCAATGTGGATTTACAAGGAGTATGCCCTGCTACTTTATTAAATTTCCTTCCTTCTCGAGTTATACAAATGATTCCAATTACTTGATGGCTTAAAATCTGTCCTTCGGGTCTCTTCAATGTTCCAGAAATTTGGGTGTGGTTCCACTTTAAAAATTGCTCTGCAGCTAAGCTCTCACCTTTCCAATGCCATCTTTCAGCCATTTTTAGACCTCCACAAATCCCTCATCTGGATAATTCCAATTCTGTAGCAATCCTTTGCATCAATCCCACAAACAGATTCTTATTCGAGGCTGGCAAATCCCAATCTTTGTAATAGTGTTTTAGCTGTTTACACAATTCAGCCAATTCTGTTGACTTTTCTCCTGTTCTTTCCTCTATTCTCCTTTGTTTCTTTTTCTTCTTTTATTTTCTCTTTCAATTTTTCTCTTAGTGCCTGGCCTCCTATTCCTATACTTGGATCATCTCCATTATCATTTCTTTCAAAACAAAAAACCTTTCATATTGAGGGCTAATCTGATTACCATGGGGATAAGGAGCTCGTCCATTATATCCCAAATTTTTCTCTACCCTATACATCTTTCCTGCTTTAACACAAACATCTATAACTTCTTTAACACAAACATCTATAAAATTGCTGTGATTGTAGCAGGCAGAACTAACATACGGGTGTGTCACAAACACAGATTCCATCTTGTCTTTAATCCACACAGGGTGATTGCAAAAGTCACCAATGTTGAAATTGCTGGGACTTGGTTTTTGCCTTGTTTGCTTTTTCATTGCCGAAACTCTGTTCAGTGAGGCCTTCTGGCTTTGGCCAACTGCCAAGGGTACCAGAATGATCACAGTGAAAATAATCCTCAGGAAATCTGCCTTTCTACCTTTCTCAAGGCCCCTTGGGTTGCAACCAAGGGCCGAGATGCCAGTCTTCTCGGTAGCAAAGGTAATATCCCGGGATCTAGTCACTGGTGCTTTTGGTTTCCTTGGCACCCATAGGCCCACAGAGTTTCCTTGTCCCTTTTTAAATGCTGTTTCTCTGTTCTGGCTAGTTAAGAATGAATAATTAAAATGAAGAGAACAGGGAAAAGGTTAGGCCAGAACACCATAAATTTATATTCTCCAAAATTCCAGGGATATGCCAACTACACTAAGATTTTACTAATGATTTTCTGCTTACAGGGCGGGGAGTTCATTAAGTCGCCGCCTCCCATAGGCACACTCGCAGCGCCAGTGTGCCCCTGGAATGCGCCTATGATGTGGTATATAGACTTCTTCTCCACAACAACTATCAGTTATGAGACACTGGTCTATAATGTTGTGAATTGCTCGTTCTCTTATTTGTGCTATAGCCAATAGAGCAAGTATCAATTGATCTAAGTTCTCTATTAATCTAATTGCTGCTAGAAGGGTCCCGTCTCCCAGTCTCAAAGGTATCCCAAAAAATCACTAGCAATGCATTCTATAATTAGCTGGCTAAATACATAACCATAGCAAAGCAAGCAAATCAATTGTCTTTCCTTTTCTTCCCTCCTAATTACTCTCCACCGTGAGTTAAAACAAAGTGTGCAAACAATACATATCCAGGGATGATACCTTAAGCCATGTTTACTGCACTCCCAACGTTTTACTTGTCTTTGGACCCCTTGAACAACCAGTGTTATCAATCTCAGTTGTTGGGATTGCAGTTCTGTAACCAATTCCAATAGTGTTGCTGCTGGGTGACCCTGGAGGAAATCTTCGATCTTTTTAGGCTGTTCCCACTGATTCACAAAGTCTTTTATTCTTTTTCCACCCGCGTTCTTCTGCCTCTGAGCTCAAGGGAATTGCGGTCAGCAGCATCCAGGAAGCCTAGTTCATTCTCAATAAATTAGGGTTAATATAAATAAACTTAAATTCTACCATATTATCACATTCTTGAAATTGCATGTTCTAACAATATTTTAGCTACCGTTTGAGCTGTAGCTCGAGCTGCTGGAAATGCTTCAATTCACTGAGTTAATTGATCTATTATAACTAACAAATATTTATACCGACCTACTTTTAGTAATTCTATAAAATCAACTTGGATCTTTTCAAATAGCCTGTAGGCTGTTTTGCATCCTCCAGAGGGAGGGCTCCTCAACACTTTCTTATTTACCTTTTGACATGTAAGACACTCCTTGGTAATTTGCTTTCTAATTTCAAATGTCTTTATACACCCATAAAATTTTAAAAAGTCATCACAAAAGGCTCTTGCTCTCCAGTGTGTCCGTCTATGCAAGTTATCTAAGATCTAATGTGCCACTGGTTTTTGGCATCATAATCCTGCCATCAGGAAAAACTCACTTTATCTCTTTAAATGTTGCTCCTAATTTCCTTATAGCTGCCAGTTCTGCTAGCGGAAGGGAAAGTGTCTCCTGCTGAATTTCTAGTTTTTGTAAGGCCATGATTTCAGGATCTCTTTTTCTTAAGGTCGCTCTTTTTGCTTCTTCATCAGCTAAATTATTTCTCTGACTCCCTCTCTGGTGTTCTTTTATATGAACTACTACTATTTTTCTTTAAGCCTTTTAAAGCTTTAAGTATCTGAATTATCAATTCCCCATGTACTAACCCTTTCTCTTGAGTGTTTATAAATCTCCTTTCTTTCCAAATTTTTCTAAAAGTATGAACTACACTAAAAGCATATTTGGAGTTTGTATAAATAGTCCCTTCGTGCCCTTTTAGTATTAATAATGCACAGAGTAATGCATAAAATTCACAGGCTTGTGCTGACTAGGAGGGACTAAACTTTTTCCTTTACCCTAAACTTTTTCCCACTTCACCTGAATGCCAACCCATGTCATTAATTTCTAGATTATCTTCTTCAGTTAAAGAATAAATTTTAAGTTTTCCTTCACAGGGTTTTATCTGTAAATTTAAGGCTATTATTCGATCTCTGCCTAACAAATTATTCTCGGCCTCTGGTATCAACAATAAATCATTTACTCTAAATTTGTCATCTGTTTCAATTTGTACTCTTTTTATTACAGGAACAGGGAAAGCCTCTCCTGTAATTCCGATTACTGAAACTCACTCACGACTTATCTCACATCCCTGGGGTAATTTTGTCACTGTCGACCAAGAAACTCCTGTATTGACTAAAAATACAACTTCTTCTCTCTGAGGACTTACTTTTAGTTTTATTATCAAGGGGTCTTCTGGTTGTAATTCGGTCCTCTTCATTAAACAAAACTCTTGACCTCTCTGATTCTCCTGAGAAGTTTTCTCATCTTGCTGTTTCTTTCTGCAATTTTTTTGCAGGTGCCCCTTTTTATGAGAATAAAAACAGATGGGTCCCGCACTCTTCAAAGTGGGGCAAGAATTTTTTAAGTGTCTTTTCTTGTGGCGGGAAAAATGCACAGGTCCTGTGTTCCTAAAAATAGATCCTGACATCTGCTGTTTGTTTTTCCCTGCAGATTTTTCTGTATTCAAAGCTGCCTGCATTTCTTGAACTAGTGCCACAAAATTTCTGGCATCTGATTTCTGCTTTTTCTCATTTCTCTTTACAAACACCCTTTGTGCTTCTCTCTCAGTAACTCTTGAAGTCTCCTGTCCTGCCAGTCTTCTAATTTTTCTAGCTTTTTCTTGATGTCACCGCAAGATCTGGTCACAAACTGAATTTTTAACAGAACCTGCCCTACTGCAGTATCAGTATCTATACTTGAATATAATTGCAAGTCTCTTTTTAATCTTTTTAACCATTCTGCCAGGGACTCATATTTTTTCTGATGCTCATTCAAAGCTTTTCCTATATTATGTCTTTTAGGCACTGCCCTCCAAATTTCTTGATTTTCTTCCCTTTGGGATTCCTATTCATCCCAAAACCGTATTATCATCCCCAGTGGGCTGTCCTGAGGAATGCTGCCCCTCTGAGAACCCCCCTCACGGTTCCCAGATACCTCCAACCACTGCAAATTTTTCTTACAATCTACAGCCCCTGGGTCAAGGAACTTACTTTATCTCTTTAAAAGGAACTTACTTTTTCCCTGACTCATTCTTGGCGGCAACAAACTAAGAAATCCCCGGTGCCAGGAGAGTCTTAGTTTCCCACATTCACCTCGTGGCTCAACTTCCTCACTTATTACTTTGTCACACTGCCTTTTCAATCTACCTGTTCCACTCCTATATCTCCCTCTTTCTCAATCTATTAGCCCCGTCCTCTCACCATCTAATCACATACTAAATTGCCTGCTACCGACCCCTCCAAGGAAATTGAACCTATTCATTCACTCTCTCAGTCTCCCTACTGGGCAATCCCTCCTGCCCAAGGACCTTCCCACAGGTGCCTGGAGCAGGGATCCCCTCCTTCCCCCTGGGTCAAACCCTCCTGGGGTCCCCACTCATTCACTTTTCTTTCACTTCTCTCCTTTTCCGGCCGGCCTCCTCTTGGACGGCGTGAAAATGCGGTACTGGGAGGTCCCACCTGCTTCGGGGGTCTGGGACTGCACAGCCCCCGTCTTCAGACACTCCACACACACTCACACATGCATACAGCCGCCCCCGACCCAAAACCTTGTGATATTCACAGCCTCCTTTTCTCACGAGGGTCTTCGTGCACAAAGCAGTTTTCTATGGGTACTCTCCCTCCCATAAGCCGGCACTCTGATGGGAGCCTCTCCTGCGCGCTTACAATAATTAATTTGCTTATTTGTTATTGTAAAAAGAACTCTCTTTTCCCAAGGGAGAGTGGTCTAGCCTTGGGACCACTTAAAAGTCTGGTAGGGAGCTCCTTGCCAGAAACTATCCACCTCCCCGGAGTTGAGAGAGTCCCAGGTATCGGCACCAAAATTGTTATGTTTGCCCAATTATCCCATCATAAAAAAAAAGCTAAACAATATTAAAAGTAGTAACAATTTTAATTGAATAGTTTAGAAAATATATAAATAAGGGATATTTTGGTTCAAATAATAGCGCCACCTCACGTACGAGCTTGCTAAGTAAAATTACCCTTTATATGCCATGTGTCAATACCGTCTCCTCCTATTTTCGGTTCGTCATATCTCTATCTCTGCCCTCATTACCTCGCTTATCACACACACACCACGACTCGGTTTGGTGGTTGCACAAGTCTTTGGGGGTCGTCACTGATGAAGGCTCTGTAGTCTTCTTCTTTGTCCTTTAATTCACCTTTTGGTTACACATGCGCACCAAGCCAGAACAATGTAAGCCAAGACTAACGTATCACTGCATCTACATATCAAGACAATAAATCCCTTATAATTAGCATTTTCTTGGGACCCAACCTCTTGGTCATTTTTAGCAACTTCAGCTTCTACTATCTTAGTATCTTCAGCTTCTTTCTTGTGGTCCTTGAGAGCATCTGCTGGGAAGGGGGCGTGGAGCCACTCCTTTCACTCTCTTCTTTGGCATTACAACTTTTAACTATTAACTATTTTATTATTCTCAAATATTAATTACTGTATCAATATTGATTATTGTTTCAATTTTTATCAGCACGAATCATACCTATTTATCACAATTGGAACTCTTCATCTCTTCATGTTTTCATGTGTTATAGAGAAACAGAGTCTTTATAACTTTACAAGAGGATTACAGCCTTAAGATCAAGGTATCTCCTTATCCCTCCTGTCTGGGATCTAACTGTTCCTTTACTGACTTTGATGTTTTTATGTTGCTTTTTACATGCTTGTATGTAGTTCCTTTCTCTCACTCAAGGGAGGACTGAAGGACTGAACGAGTTAATATCTTGCTGAAGGCTTGCAGATGGTCAGACGGGGCTCGGTGTTTTGGGGAGTTGGGACCAGAGGGGAGGAGTTGATGGGCGAACATCTAGCCCTGGCCAGGGGCTGTTCCTGGGGCCCGGCTCGGGCCATGGGGCTCAGGCTAAGGCAGAGGTGAGGCTGAGCAAGATGTCAGAGTCACGGCTCAGCTCAGCATCGGCTCTGCGGCCTGCCCTGCCCTGCCTGAGGCCGACAGGCGAGGCTGGGCCGGGGCAGCCCCGGGAAGGGGGCGGCTCCACGGCAGGGCCGCCCAGCTGGGATACCTCTGTACCCAGCACAAGAGAAAGAGCTTTCCCGAGATTCTCCATCTTTAATGTGTGTTTTTCACAGAGGCGTACACAGCTTTCCCAGTCGCTCGACAGATTGAGCATTCAACAGAAACTGACGCCACTTCTGTAAACACCTCCCGTGCAAAACCACCACACAGCCCAATGAGGGGGCCCTGATGAAGGTGGAAGAGAAGAGTCTGACCTGGTTTCCTCTGGCAGCCTGGAGAACTTGCCTGCAGTGCACTGCCCTCAGCTGCCAGGCTCCAGCTGCTGTCCCTGGGCCGGGATCTGCAGGAGGTTCCCTGGAATGGTCAATCCTGAACTTGTACCCTATATTTCCGGGAGTGGGTCCTTAGGACCCTGCACAAAAAATGTGCTGCTAAACTTTGATTTCTTGTTCAAATCTAGTTTTCCCACTTGTATACCATAATTTGGCACTGGACATTCACCTCACAGCTTCCAAGAGGATTAATGCAATAATAAATTCAGTGTGAGCTGGTGCACTGACACACAGCAGAGGGATGGTTTAGAATTTCAGCAATGAAATTTCTTCTGAGAATGAATGCTGCTCTCATGGCTTTAATCCTTAGAAAGTTGCAGGTTGCATCTGAGTCATCCTCTATACTCCATTGGGACTCACACAGCAGCCTACAGTGGATTCCAAGATGGTTCCTACCCAGGCTGACATGTGCCTCAGGGATCTGGGATGCTCCTCCTGCAAACTGCTGGCCCTGGGACCAGAACTGTCACCTCTCTTCCCTGCTGACACCGTGTTTGTGTCCCCAGCTATGGAATCTCACATCCCCTCACCAGCCCAATCCTTTCAAAGGCAAACACTTCATGATCCAAGAGCTGATGGGGCTCCAGGAGAGGTGGAGAGGGACTTTGGACAAGGGCATGGAGTGACAGGACAAGGGGGAATGGCTTCCCACTGACAGAGGGTGGGGTCAGATTGGATATTGGTAAGAAATCTCTCCTTGAGGGTGGCAAGGCCCTGGCACAGGTTGCTCAGAAAGGCTATGGCCGTCCCTTGATCCCTGAAAGTGTCCAAAGCCAAGCTGGATGGAGTTTGGAGAGACCTGGCATAGTGGAAGGTGTCCCTGCTGGCAGAGAGACAGTCTGGGATCAGACAACCACAAAAACAACCCCAAGTGTTCCCAGGACTGAGGAGGAGCAGGAGCAGCTCTGGTGAAGGGCTGGCTGGGAGCTCACAGCACCCTGGTCACTGATAGCTTTCACTGCATCATCAAGGGGATTGGCAGTAATCAGGGTGGGCTCCAATTGCTGATAGCCTGGCTGCAAGCAACTGAGTGCTGTTCTTCCCTTGGGCTCTGTGAGCCTGCATTGGAATGACAAAAATGGGAATTCTTGCCTCAGTTGTCCTTCCTTGGGCCCAGGGAAGATTTTGGCAATGGCTCTGGAGCTCTTCCCAGAATGGGAGCTGTTTCTGACAAGCAGCCAGATGCTTCACCAGCACTGCCGGCACTGCCAGCAGCATTCCAGTGCCACCAGCATCCCCTGCATCCCTCTGCTGCTGGAGGGACATTGACACCTCTGACAAGAAAATAAGGAATAGTAGAGAGAAAGTGAATGGAGTATGGGAAATTTGGCAGGGAAGGAGTATTTCTAATGAGAAGGAAACGAGGAGCCATTTGCAAATTCTTCAGGTGGACTGTTGACAGAAGCCAATTCCTTTGTGGCAAAGAAAAAAAAATTAAGATAAATATCTCAGAGGGAGTGGAGCTGTGACATAGCCAAAGTTGTAAAATAACTTCCACCTGCCCTATGACCCAACCAAGCCTTGGGGAGCAGCACCAGGACAGAGTACAGACAGGAGCCAGCAGGACGGGAATGGGGAGCTCCTGGTGACCTGGGCACTTTCTCCTTCATGTCCCTGACCTGGCAGGAGCCGCTTTAGGACATGGATCCCAAAGGAGCAAGAGGGACCAGGAAGCGCCGCTGATCTGCACAGAGCCCTTTGCCTGCTGCTGCCCCACAGGGAACAGGTCAGTGGAATGTTTGCCTTCCTCCCTACCCCACCTTCCTCTCCTGCAGCAGCTGCTCTGTTCCTGACACCCACTCCCGCTGACCCCAGTGCCTCCTCCAGCTCCCCCCTCCTTTGCCCTGAGATTATCTTCCACATTCCCTGCTGAACAGCCCACCCCTCCCAACTCACTCCTCCCCACTGAATCCTTCCCACTGCAGGGAGCTGCTGAGGAGCCACATGCTCCATCCCTGGATTCTCCAAGCACTCACTGCCCAGCCACTCTGACCACAGCCAGGGGCCACATCCCACTGCCTGCCCAGCGTCCATCCATGGAGGTGACCACCGTGTCCCCATCTCCTGCCTCACCCACTGAAGGAGATGATCTGTGTGCAACAGATGTCACCACCGTGGCCATACACAGTGTGACACTGCTCATCTGCCTCTGTGGGCTGGCCGGGAATGGGGCTGTGCTCTGGCTCCTCAGACTGAAAACCTGCAACCTTGGCATCTTTGACCTGGCTTTCACTGACTTCCTCTTCCTCTTCTTTGCGGTCCCCTCTGCGCTCCTCTTCCTGGTGGAGGATGTGTCCTGCCCTCCTATCCTGCCCTTGATGTACCTGGACATCCTTTTCCAGCTCTCAGTGGTCTCCACCTACAGGGTGCTCTGGATGATGCAGAACACCTTTATGTGGTACAAGCTCTGCTGGCTCTGCTGCTGCTGGAAGCCTTCTCTGCGCCTGGTGTGGCTGGTGCTTATTTTCCAATTCTGTGCCTTCTTCGCTCTGTTTGTTGTCATTCCCACAGTGACATTCCTGTGCCCATCACATGAGCAGCAGCACTGCCGGGCAGCTCTCATCTCCATGTACACCCTCATCCTTCTCCTCGTCGTTGCACCCGTGTTCATTTCCAGCACAGTCAGCTTCATTAACGCCAGGCAGAGCTCCCAGCAGAGGTACGCCATCATTATCTTCCTCATTGTGCTCCTCAATCTCATCCTCAACCTGTGCGATTTCCTGCAGCAGCTCGGTTACATCACTGTGTCCTCACAAGTTGTTTTCCTGCTCACCTGCATCCACAGCAGCATCAAACCCTTCATCTATTTCTTGGTGGGGAGGTGCTGGAGGCCCTGCTCCATGGACCCCCTCCAGCTCTCCCTTCAGAGGGTCTTTGAGGAGGCAGAACAGCGTCTTTGAGGAGGCAGAAGAAAACAGGGTCTTTGAGGTGGCGGAAGAACACATCGCCCACAGTGATGAGTCCATCATGGACTCACAGCGGTCTGGGCACTTCTCGCGATCCGCCCTAGTGAATGGGTAACGCGGTGATTTTAAGGTGCAAAAAGAACCAACAAAGGCACAGGGCATTTGCGGGGGGGGGGAACCAGGGAAAAAAGGAGAAGATAAGGAAAAGAGGGAGGAAAGGATGGGAGATGGGTATAGCTACCGAAATGTGATGCAGCTTTTATCCTTTGAGGTCCAGCCGTCAAAAGCTCTCCAGGCCACGTCCAGGGAGATCTCAAAAGGCACAGCTGACCAGGACCCCAGTTATTCCATCTTTTGTTGGGGGAAGGGGAATGGTTTCTCAGCTGAAACAAAGGTCTTCGAGGGGTAAAAGAATAGGGGGAACACAAACTCAAGCCAGGCAACAGGTACCATTGTTTTCATGGCTCAGTACTCACACTGCGCTTACTTCTGGGCAGCTTTTCCTCCCCACACTGCACACCTCCCCCGAGTTGAGAAGGGTTCAGTCCCAGTCTCTGGAAGAAGATGCGAGGGGGGTTTTCTTGCACAGGGGTTTCTTGTCTTGGTTCCTTGATGAAGAGGCCTACATCTCTGCTTGTCTGCCATGATGGTGGAAGGCAGGCGAGAGGGGTCTTCTCTTGGAAGAGGGACCACCCCAAAGCTCAAACCAGCCAGGCCAGGAGGTGGGGAGAAAGTCCAGGTCCATTGTTCAGAAAGGGCAGGGTGCCCCTTCAAGATCAGCTTGGCGTGTTAGAAAACAACACCTGTGGACACATTGAGCTAAGAAGCACGTAATTCCCCCCATCCCACCAGCTCAACAGCTTTTAACTTTTCGGTGGTCTTCCTGGCAATCATGAGGCAAACATGAAGGATATTTCGGACAGACTCTCACAGCACTTTGATCCCTTCCACTGCTCTGCTGTAGGAGCTGAGGAGAGTGGCTGACGGTTTCCTTGAGCCTCCTGATGAATCAATATACACAGGATCACCCTCCCTGTGGGGCTGTATTCCTGCAGGAGAAGGGAGCACAGGCATTGTCTTGGGTGATTTCTGTGGGATGCTCTGCAGGGAGCACATTGGAGCATGGCTTTCCTCCTCCCTCCTGGATCCACATGGCTCCAAGCAGTGCAGCTGGGCTCAGTGCTGTTCCCCAGCTCCATTCCCCATGCAATGACCCTCATGGCCTCGGCCCCAGGGAATGAACTCCATCTCCTTTGGCTCAGCAGATGACTTTCATGGTGTTTTCAGGGAGCTCTTGCATGCAAAGAATGGGACGCCTTAATCCCTGGGGACACACCCAACATGGGGTGGCAGTGATTTCCCAAATCCCTGCAGGGCTGGTGCCTCTGGATGGCAGGAGAGGGGTTGGGATCACACGGAACATCCTTCCCCTTCTGTCTTTTTCTCATTTTTAAAAATTGTTTTAAGCTTATGAGTTTTTCTAATAAAAGTACTGTGTTCATGTCGAGAGTTGTAATGCTGATCTCTGACCATTGTGGGCAGTCAAAGCCCGAAGCACTGCACAAGCTCCGGGAAGGCGGGACGGAGGCGGAGCTGTGTTAGAAAAGCGGAATGTGTCTGAATGTGGGGGTTGGATTACCAAGAGTATACAAATCCTGTTATTATTTTGGGCAGTGTGCCTCTGGCCATGCCTCTGACTGCGAGTGAGCATTGAGCGCTTTCCATTTTACCTTATTTTGTCCCTTGATGTAGTTTAATAAACTTCTAAAAATTTTAAGTGAGCCATCATTTCTCACAACAAAGAAAACAAATCACTTGATTTTTACGGGAAAATGAAAAAGATCAAAAACTCAGAGGTTGTGGAGCTCTGTGGAAGCCAAAGATGTAAAACCATCTCCTACTGCCCTGTGATTCCACCGAGCCCTGGGAAACAACAGCAGGACAGGGCACAGAGAGGAGCCGGCTGAATGGGCAGCTCCTGGTGAGCTGGGCACTTTCTCCTTCATGTCCCTGACCTGGCAGGAGCCGCTTTAGGACATGGATCCCAAAGGAGCAAGAGGGACCAGGAAGCGCCGCTGATCTGCACAGAGCCCTTTGCCTGCTGCTGCCTCACAGGGAACAGGTCAGTGGAATGTTTGCCTTCCTCCCTACCCCACCTTCCTCTCCTGCAGCAGCTGCTCTGCTCCTGCCATCCCCTCCGGGTGACTGCAGTGCCCTCCCAGCTCCTCTCTCTCCTCCTGTGCATCCCGTCTGTATCCTAATAGAGAAATGGGTCATGTGAAAAACGCCAATCACTTGTTTTTAAAATTTTTTAAAAGTTTAATAATAATAAAATGGCTATTAAAAGAGTAATACAATTAGAGTAATACCAATTTGGACAAATTAAGTTTGGACAATATGAGACAATAAAAGCAAAGAGTTACAGACGCCCAGGTACCTTTTTCTGGGCATTTTGAGCCTGAAAAAGGACACAGGTTAACAAAGGATTAACCCCTATGAACAACACCCCGTTGCATATTCATACACTTCATACATGATGTATAAATTCCATTCAAACACAGGATTCTGTCTGGTCTTCATCAACTTTTTCCCTCTAATCCTAATAGTGCCTTCAAGGCGGGAAGAAGTTTGTTTCTTCTGATAAGAAGGCAATAAATTCTTTTTCTCTGCAAGATCTAGGTGTCCTGTGGCTGGTGTCTCGCTGCAAGTCCTTTCTTTTAAACAAAGCTTCTACATAGCTTAGTTCCTATTTTAACAATTTTTATAACCTAAAACTATATTTAACACAGTAATTAAGAGAATTAATACAGCATTACTTTCTAGCACATCACAGATAATATTAATTTTATTTTTTGCAAAAAGCCTATCTTAAAATACATGCATTTTTCACAATCCCCACTCTTATTCTTTGTAAATCATTTGGCTTGAGCAATATTTCTTATCTACTTGCATCTTTTGGACTATGCTGGCAAAATAAAACAGGGGATTACACAAGGAAGAAATATAGAAACAGTTGTAACACAAAATGAAAGATCTTAATTTCTTCTAATACATTCCCCCACCAGCTAGATTTTAACATTGTTTTCTAATTTTTTTGGACTGGTACCTGGGTTATTATATGCATATATATATTTTTCTTCTTTGATTTCTTTTGCTTTTGCTAGAATGACTTTTCTGTGGTCATCAATGTTCAACAATCTGCTATATTGAACTTTCCACAAACACCCCCTTCTTTGGCCTATAAATAGTCTAAAGCTAACCTATTCTGATACCCTACAGTTTTTGTTTGGCTTAGCTGACTTAATATTAACTCTAATGCCTGTGCAGCCTTATTTGCTATCATTTCTCTAAGTCCTTGGAGTCTTGTAATACGACTCAAGAGATAATTTGGAGTCAATAGAGATTTAGATTGCTGTGCTGGTTTTACCTTTTCGTTTATTATTTGTTTTTTTACCAAATCTTGAACCGTATCTTCAAGATTAAATTTAAAACAAATCCATCTCTCTCCTTTTGGACATTCAGTTCCAAATCTATTACTGCTTTTTCCTAAGTTTCTTGTAATCCAATCATTTACTCCATTTTGCTTACAGGTTCTTAATTTGGATGGGTTATAGCAGTGGCTGTTGACATGGGTGTGCGTAATAAAGGAGGAACTTTGGTTTCTTTCTATGTGATGCTTTCTGTAGCATTTGTGACACAATCTTGCTGGTATCCTGAAAGGGAAAAGACAACAAATGAGTGCCAGAAACAGGAATAACAGAGGCCCAGTATGGCTTATACTCCCACCTCCCATGCCTGTGAGGCTGCAACCCACAGCAGGTGTATTTGATCTTCTCGGTGGCGAATACAGAGGCCAATCTGGTCTTGTCCTCTATTTTCTTGTTACTTTCTCTTAACTAATTTCCAGGCAAATTGTTTTTGACACCGTTTAACTGTAGTCTCTTACTGTTCCTCAGGTATCTCTCATTCAACAGGCACTAATAATTTCCATCCACTAAACAGAGTTATTACCTTAACACTTTATGCAATAAGAGCATAAATTTTGCAGACCACAATACTAATTACTGTCACAATTTAGGCATTTACTTATAACCCAGCTAGCATGTCCAGTATTGGAATGAATCAAATAAAGTTTACTAATGGAAATGGTAATTCCCCTTCTCTCCTCTACAGTTCTCAGGCTAAGATCAGAATACAAAAACAGTCTTGATCCTTCTATCTGAAGTATTCCTCCTCCAAGGAGATATTTTATTCAGGCTGTGCTCGAAACCAGTGATATAAGCGTTATCTTATTTCTTAATTCAGTGTTATTCTTTTTACATTTCTTGGATCATTTGGGTTTTCCCAAACTATTACCACTCGGTCTCCATTGGAAAGTCAGTTCGGTACCACCCGGTTTAAATGTGATAGACCATTCCTCAGGTTGCTTCACAAGTCCTTTGATTTTGCTGGTGTGAATTCACCCTCTTTCCATGATTCTGATTGTTGCTTCAGTAGTACCTGGAAAGGACTTCTTAATAGCATAGGAATAAAAGAAAGATAATACTGCATTAACTTTTACCATTTCCTTTCTTCTAAACTTTCTGGGTTTAGCTAAAAGCTTTCTCTACAGCAGCCTCTTCTTCTATCCAGCTGTGCTACTAGCTGCAGAGGCAAATTCTTCTTTCTGTGAGTTGCAGTTAGTTAAATAAGAATGCTAGACCAATTTTAACATGAGATGTATCACATCTATTGCTTTTACTTTTTTGGGCAGCATTTAATTGTTTTAGCCTTACAAATCCATTCTTCAGGAAAAACTTTTTCTTTAACAGCAAACAAAACACAAAAAATTGAAAAAAAACCAAAAAAACTTCTTACTTAAGAAAAACCAACTACTTTGTGAGGTTTGGAGAGTCATCAATCTCTGCTTTGATTTTATCTTTTAGTGCTAGGCCCTTCTCCCTCTCTTCACAGGCTTGCTGTCAGTGCTGTTCTTGGCCTTTTCCCGGTGCTGCCACTTGGCTGCAGGGCCGGAGCAGGGGAGAGCAGCCACGGGCATGGGGACCCTGGGGATATGCCTTGGGTGCCTTTTGCCCTTTCTCTCTCTCTCTCTCCCTCTTCTTCTCTCTCTTTCTCTCTCCTTCCCTCTCTCGGCCCACTTACCGGGCCCACATTGCCATCCTGGGCTCGGGACCCCGACAGTCTGAGAGCCCCCCGGCAGTTCCACCCCAGAGCCAGCCCGCTCCTGTCCACAAACCTGTGTCCTGTGCTGCCAGCACCGCCCGGGGCACCTCCATGGATCGGTCCCTGCCGCAGCCCCCGAGACCCCGCTGCTCGTAGGGAGCGCTCGGACACCTCCCAAACTGACAACCCCAAACCTGGCGTGCCCAGGTGCTCCTGACATTCTTTTTCCTTCTCTAGTCAACTTATCCTCTTTTCTCTTCAAGGAGGGCCCGTTCTGCTAACGCCTTTCTGGACCTCAGTTCGGCATTGAATAACCTCTTAACAACCATGTGCTGTGCCTTTCAAGCAGGAAAAAAAAAATTTTTCATCCCTCAATCTAGCTGTGTTGTCCCACCCTGAGTGTTCTTGGGCATATCCTCACTCCGACAAAATTCTGCTCAACTCTGCTCTTGGATGCTCTTGGAATATAAATCCCTCCACCCAGCAGGTTTTAGGGGCCTCTCCTGTCCCGTTTCCTAGTGGATTGGGCTAGGAAACCTTGCTCCCTACCTGGGAGGGGTCCAACCCCTCCCTGAGACCCAGTCCCAGTTACCCCGGGGGATTCTTTCACTCTCTCATTAATGGCTTCTTCTCTTTACTGGCTGCTTTTCTCGAGAAAAGACGAAAACCCAGCATGGGAGACTCCTCACTCACTTGGCAGGTCTGGGACAGCCAGCCCGCCTCTCATTCACACACATTCATCCCCCATACCTGCCCCCCCGAGAAATATTTACCAATCCTTTTTCCTTCCCGGGTTCTTCGTGTGCACTACTACTCTTAGGGGGCCAATTACCGCGGTTGTAGGGAGACTTTTTCCCTTCTCTTTGTTTTATTGCCTCTTTTGTCCACAGATCATAACCTGCTTCTGTCGGTCACCCCAGGGGAGACAGAGGGAGGCTGCCAAAGAGGGCAGGGCGTGCCTTCCCCACTCTGACTCTCCTAAAGCACCGGCAGCGAGGTGTTAGTAACCATCCTCTGCTACCAAATTATGAAAAACGCCAATTACTTGTTTTCAAAGTTTTTTTAAAAGTTTAATAGTAATAAAATGGTTAAAAAAATAGTAACACAATTAGATTATAACAATTTGGAAAAATTGAATCAGGACAATATGAGACAATAAAAACAAAGAGTTACAGACGTCCAGGTAGCTTTTTTGGGCATCATGAGGTCGAAAACTGATCCCCGCTAACAAAGGATTAACCCTTAAAAACAATAGCCCGTTGCATATTCGTACACTTCATACATGATGCATAAATTCCATTCAAACACAGGATTCCATCTGGTCTTCATCAACTTCTTCCCTCTAATCCTAACAGCGCCTTCAAGGCGGGAAGAAGTTAGTTTCTTCTGATAAGAAGGCAATAAATTCTTTTCTCTAAAAGATTTAGGTGTCCTGTGGCTGCTATCTTGCTGCAAATCCTTTCTTTTTAAACAAAGCATCTTACATAGCATAGTTTTTATTTTAACAATTTTTATAACCGAAACCTATATTTAACACACTACTTAAAAGAATTAATACAACATTACTTTCTAACACAACACATACAACATTCATTTTAATATTTATGAAAAGCCAATCATAAAATACATGCAATTTTCTCAATGTGCTTCTCTTCTGTGTCCCCTGCTGAACTGCCCAACCCTCCCACCTCCATATCCCCACAATTTCCACTGCCCTCCTCCCCTGCACATCTCACTCCTCCCCACTGAGTCCTTCCCACTGCAGGGAGCTGCTGAGGAGCCACATGGTCCATCCCTGGATTCTCCAAGCACTGACTGCCCATCCACTCTGACCACAGCCAGGAGCCACATCCCACTGCCTGCCCAGCATCCATCCATGGAGGTGACCACTGTGTCCCCCTCTCCTGCCTCACCCACTGAAGGAGATGATCTGTGTGAGACAGATGTCAACACAGTGGCCATACACAGTGTGACACTGCTCATCTGCCTCTGTGGGCTGGCTGGGCACGGGGCTGTCATCGGCCTCCTCAGCCTGAAAAGCAGGAACACTGGCATCTTTCAAATGGCTGTCATGAACTTCTTCTACCTCCTCTTTGCGCTCCCCTCTGCCCTCCTCCTCCTGGTGGAGGATGTGTCCTGCTCTCCTATCCTGCCCCTGCTATACCTGAATTTCCTTTTCCAGCTCTCAGTGGTCTCCTACTACTGCGAGACATTCTGGCTGATGGACGGCAGCAATGTGGTGCCTATAGACAATCTCTGGAAGCTCTTCTGCCGCTAGGACCTTCCCAAGCGCCTGAGGTGGGTGGTGGATGACTGCCAATATTGGTCCTTCTTTGCTCTCTTTGCTGTCATTCCCACAGTGACATTCCTGTGCCCTTCACATGAGCAGGAGCACTGCTGTGTTCCTCTCGTCTCCATGTACACCATCACCCTGCTCCTCGTTGTTGCACCCATGCTCGTTTCCAGCACAGTGGATTTCATTAATGCCAAGTGGGGCTCCCAGGAGCAGCAACTCGAGAGGCGCAACATCGTTATCGTCATGATTGTGCTCCTCACTCTCCTTCTCAGCCTCTGCAATTTCCTGCAGCAGCTCAGTTACATTGCACTGTCCTCAGAGGTTGCTTTTCTGCTCACCTGCATCAGCAGCAGCATCAAACCCGTCATCTACTTCTTGTTGGGGAGGTGCACAAGACCCTGCTCTGTGGGGTTCCTCCAGCTCGCCCTCCAGAGGGTCTTTGAGGAGCAGAAAAAAAAAAACTGCACGTAGAAATTAAGCCATCCGGGACATGATCGTCTGAGTCTGTTGATTCCTCCCACTGCACTGCTGAGCGACCCTAGGACAGTGACTGACGGAATGGTCCCTTGGGAAAGGGGAGCGCAGCCCGCGGGCTGAGCCCGAGCAGCGTCCGGCGCGGGCTCTGTCCCAGCTCCTGCCACAGCCCCTGCTCTCCGTGCTGCCTCGTGTTCTCCAGGGCTCTCACACACAGGCAGCTGCCCCAGAGCCTGCCACGGGCTCAGGGCTCTGCTCCTCAGCTGCTCTTCACTCTGCCCGGGAAATGAGCAACGGGAGAGAGCCTCAGCAACCACACCTGTGCCCAGAGCACTTGGGCTCCATCTCAGCTTCTATCCTATTTTATAGCAACCTCAATCCCAAAATCTTGTCTTTTGAACAGCCTGGACTTGCCCCCTGTCATCCCCTGACGTGGATCCTTATGACCCTGAACTACAAATGTACTGTTAAACTTTTCTTTTGGATTCAAATCTAGTTTGCCGTATGTATGTCACAATTTCAGTGGCACATCCCCTTCACCACACAGTTTCCAAACAGATTTGTGCAATAATAAATTATGTGTGTGGGCTGGAGTTCTGCCCCAGAGCAGATGGGTTATTTAGGATGTCAGCAATGTCACTTCTTTTCAGTGGCAAATCCATGCTGCTCTCTTGGCTTTAATCCTTAGAAAGTTGCCTGTTTCCCTTGAGTCATCCTCTACACTCCTCTGGCAGTTGGACAGCAGCCTACAGTGAATTACAAGGAATTCCCAGAAAGCTGACGTGAGATGATTCCTACCCAGGCTGACGTGCCTCAGGGATCTGGGATCCTCCTCCTGGAAACTGCTGGTCCTGGGACCAGAACTGTCACCTCTCTTCCTGCTGAACCCGTGTTTGTGTCCCCAGCTATGGAATCTCACATCCCCTCACCACCCCAATCTTTTCAAGGGCAAACACTTCATGATCCAGGAGCTGATGGGGCTCTAGAACCGGTGGACAGGCATTTTGTACAAGGGCATGGATGGAGTGACAGGACAAGGGGCAATGGCTTCCCACTGACAGAGGGTGGGGTCAGATTGGATATTGGGAAGAAATCCTTCCCTGTGAGGGTGCTGAGGCCCTGGCACAGGCTGCCCAGAGGGATGGGGTCAGGTAAAAACAAACACAAGGTCTCCCAAATCTGAGGAGGAGGAGGATGAGCTCTAATGAAGGGCTGGAAAGGGGATCACAGCACCCTGGTCCCTAATTGCTTTCATTGCATCATCAAGGGGATTGGCAGTAATTAGGGTGGGCTCTAAGTGCTGCTGACCTGGCTGCAAGCAACTGAGTACTGTCCTTCCCTTGGGCTGTGTGAGGCTGCACTGGAATGAGAGAAATGGGAATTCTTAGCTCAGTTTGTTTTCTTAGGGCCAGGGAAGATTTTGGCAATGATCCCGGACCTCTTCCCGGAATGGGAGTTGTTTCTGAGCAGCACCCAGGTGCTCGCACAGTGCTCTGAGCACTTCCAGCACTGCCAGCGGCATTCCAGTGCCACCAGCCCCACCAGCAGCTCTCTGCTGCAGGAGGGACAATGACACCTCAGAGTAGATAAATGAGGAATGGTAGAAACCTGCTGAGGGAAAGCATTTGGAGAATGTCCCATTTGGAAAAGAGTTTCTAAACAGGAGGAAATGAGGAGCCATTCAAAGAAATCTGCATGTCAAGCTACTTCCTCTATGGCAGAAAAAACAGTCAAGACAAATAACTCAGAGTAAGGGAAATTATGACGTAAGCAAAGATTAAATTTCCGACTCTCCCATCGAGCTTTGCGAAACAACGGCAGGACAGAGTACAGAGAGGAGCCAGCAGGACGGGAATGGGGAGCTCCTGGTGACCTGGGCACTTTGTCCTTCATGTCCCTGACCTGGCAGGAGCCGCTTTAGGACATGGATCCCAAAGGAGCAAGAGGGACCAGGAAGCGCCGCTGATCTGCACAGAGCCCTTTGCCTGCTGCTGCCCCACCGGGAACAGGTCAGTGGAATGTTTGCCTTCCTCCCTACCCCACCTTCCTCTCCTGCAGCAGCTGCTCTGTTCCTGACACCCTCTCCCGGTGACCGCAGGGCCCTCCACAGCTCCTCTCTCTTCTCTTGTGCATCCCGTCTGTAACCTAATACTGAAATGGGCCAGAACAAACTTTCCAACACAATGCAAAGCATAAGGAAGCAGGAATTCTTGACCTGCACAGGACACAGAGGGATCTCTCCTTGTATTGTGTGTATGGTGAGACTTTACAACAGGGTATTAATCCATTACAACTACATGGAAGCATTGAAAAGTCTTTCTTATCTAATACATAAACACCATTTTCCTAGAACTCATTTCCATGCGTCCACCTCCTCCTGCAGGTCCTTCTATGATCCTGGATGTTTATTAAGCAGAGTCTCTCTGGTGGTCATATTAAATTCATTCTGCCATATTTAAGGTGCCCTTGCCATGAACTTTTCATCTGGCCAAGCAGTGTTGTTTCTTATTCCAGAATTTGCCCCAAAACCACTGCAGGCCTCCTTATCTGTTTCTGCTCTGGTTCCTGCCATGTTTGCCATCCTATGTGCCAGCCTTTACATCCTGTGAGAAACAAACACCCACTTTTTTTAATTTTTAAAGGTTTATTGAACCTTAACAGAAACTGCAACAAAAGGACTAAATAAGGAGAAGCAGGCCTGGGAGCTTCCCTCATGGCTGCCCACCACGTGGCTGGCTGATCTTCAAGATGGATGCTTCACCTTTGATACCCCGGGGGTTGCATCAGCTAAACCTGGCCCCTCCCAAAGTCTGTCAGTCAGCCCTTCTTTGTGTTTACTGCTGGAGCCTGCTTTCCTGCAGCTTGACTGGAGGGTCAGGTGCTCTCATGCTGCACCTCTTCCCCCCCAGCAACAAGCTTTTGTACACCCCTTCTTTCTACCTGTCCTAGATGACTCAGGCTCTCTGATGGCAACAGTACAGAGGGGAGAGAAGGGGACTATGGGGAGAACAGGGGACATCTAAACAACAGAGTGCAGTAACATAATGATATATCACTGAAGCTTCTCTTAATATTCACACAGTATTCATCCCTTAACTGTGAGAGCCAATCATCCCATTATCCATCTATAACACATCCTTTAAAATTTTGGCTGCTTTGCTTTTGAAGAAATTCAGAAGAACTAAAAATGTTTATTTTCTGTGTTATTTATCAACCTCCTGCTAACCAGCCCAAACCTCCCACCTCCCTCTCCCAATCCACAATTTCCACCACCCTCCTCCCCTGCACATCTCACTCCTCCCCACTGAATCCTTCCCACTGCAGGGAGCTGCTGAGGAGCCACATGGTCCATCCCTGCATTCTCCAAGCACTGACTGCCCATCCACTCTGACCACAGCCAGGGGCCACATCCCACTGCCTGCCCAGCTGCCATCCAGGTGATGAACATCGTGTCCCCCCCGCCAACTAATTCACTGAAGGGCAAGATCTGTGTGACACAGATGTCACCAGCATGGCCACACACAGTGTGACCCTGCTCATCTGCCTCTGTGGGCTGGCTGGGAACGGGGCTGTGCTCGGGCTCCTCGGGTTCTACATCCACAGGGACACCATGAAACCCATCACTGCCTACATCCTTGACTAGGCCATCATCAATTTTCTCTTCCTTATCTTCATGGCCCCTCCACTCTGCTCTTCCTGCAGGAGGATTTCTCCTGCTCCTCCATCATGTCCCCAGCATCCATACGCTTCCTTTTCCTCCTCTTCCCGATGTTCCACAGCGTAGGGCTGTACCGGCTGACGGCATCAGCATCGAGAGGGGCAGGTCCATGCTCTGCCCACCTGGGCTCTTCTGCCACCTTCCCCAGGACCTCTCATGGGTGGTGGTCAGTGCCGTGCTCTGGGCCCTTTCCATCACTGCCATCGCTGCCATTTCTGCGGTGAATTCCCTGTGACAGTCACAGGAACACAAGTTCTGCTGCCGCGGGGCTCTCATCTCCCTGTACATCCTCAACTTCCTCGTCTTTGCTCCATCCATGGTCATGTCCAGCACAATCCTCTTCATTCACTTCAAGGGTAGCTCCCAGCAGCAGCAATCCAAGAGCCTTGACATCATTGTCTTCCTCGCTGTGCTCCCCACTGTCCCCCTCAGTCTCTGGAATTTCCTGCAGCAGCTCGGCTACACCACTGTGTCCCCCCGGGTTGTTCTCCTGTTTGCCTGCACGCACAGCAGCATCAACCCCTTCATCTACATCTCAGTAACAAAGTGCTGGAGGTGCTGCTCCATGGGGTCCCTCAGGGAGTGCCTCCAGAAGGTGTTGGAGGAGCCAGAAGGGAGCACTGCCCCCAGTAATGATGCCACCAGGGACACGGGTTCTGAGCCTGTTGAACCCTTCAAGTGCCCCCATGCAGGACCATGGGGCAGTGACTTAGGATCACCCTCCCACCCTTATTCCTGCAGGGAAAGGGAGCACAGGCAGTGACAGGGGCCATGTGTGAGGCATGCTGTGCACAGAGCACATTGGAGCATGGATTTGCTTCTCCCTCACAGGTCCTAGAGCACTTTACCCCCAAATGCATCCTTCCCAACACAGCTGTGACCCCAAAATTCCCCCTGGCACCTGGTTCCTGCATCCCACTGAGGTCTGATATCAATAAACAGCACCATGAACCCTGAGCTGCCTTTGCCCCCTCTGCCAGCGCTTCCCGGCTTCCTCTGGCTGCTGCTGCCAGCTGGGAATGTGGCTGGAGGGAGGGGACAGAGAGGTAGTTAGACAGGAATTCTGTGACTGCTTAGAAATTTCTGTAATGAACTATGTTTAATTAGTCAAGGCTTATTTGACTGCGGTTTTTTAGCTGGTTTTGATTTGGATCTGTATTGGCTGAGTGTCAGTAGAAAACTTTGTCAGCGCATACCCCATAGAGAACTTACTCAATAGATGGAGAAAAGAAATCAATAAAGTACTTTGAATGGTTATCATATAACCAGAAAAAATTGGATGTCATAGAATAAGAATGATACCTTGAGAAGGTTAGGATTTCAAAGGCCTATGCATACCAAAAGATGTAATTAAAAAATTGCAAGATATAAACTGCAATGGCAATAAGAGAGCCATATCCAAGTCGTGTACGTTACATTTATAAAATGTTGTTTACTGGAAAAAAATCCAGCTTATACATTTAACTAAGATAGATGGCATATTCTAGTACTAATTAAAAGAAACAAAACACCTATACCATGACATAAGAAATTGGGGCCACATTTGGGAGTATCTATAAAAAATCCTTAATATTATATTGCATAAACATGCCTGAAATATGTTTTTTTTCTTTAAAGCTGTCTGTGGCAAATGTATTTCCAATATGTTCACAATTTTGACTCAAAATCATTATTAGTCTAACACGCTTTTGCTGTTCGTCTTCCACATCTTGGTGTCAGAGGGGACACAGCCATGGCTTGTGCTCCCTGCAGCAACCATGATCCCCAGTGCCCAGAGCTGGGCTGGCACGGACACAATGGCCCAGGGGCTCAGCATTCCCCACCCCGAGTGCTCTGTGAGTGTCACAGCAGAGATCTCCCCCGAGATCGTTAATTTTTAATTTTGTGAGCCAGGTGCAAAGATGTCTCTGCTTTCAGAAATTCTTTCTCTCCACTGCCTTCAGCTGCTCCCTCAGCAGGCTCAGGTGGTGCAGCAGCAAGGAGAGGAGGAGGCCGTGATCCTCAGCACAGCCACCCCCTTCCAGGAGCAGGGTGACACCTGTGTTTGTCACCATGGGCTCCATGGGGCATCACCCCCCTCCCTGGGGCTTCCCTGAGGTCACCAGCCCCACCACACCCCACACCTTCTCTACAGCCCCACCACACCCCACACCTTCTCTCCAGCCCCACCACACCCCACACCTTCCCACCACATCTTCCCAGCAGCTCCATCATGTCCCACCCCTCCCACACCACCCTCCCATCCCACTCCCCATGCAGCCCACCCACCTCCCGTCCTTCCCATCCCTCCCAGCCCCGGGCCTCAGGCTCCACTCCCTCCCCACGGGCTGCTCACCCCGGCCTGCCCCGGAAGGCTTTGGGGCCGTCTTTCTCTTGGAGATGCCCCTCCCCAGCTCCATCCCTGCTCTCCAGCCCCCCAGCCTCCTTTGGACACAAACAAGAGGCACTACAGGAATGGCTGCACTGCTGTTCATTGCGCTGCAGAAGCATGGAATTGCCAGGAGGAGCAGAAACACTGCTGGGGCTCCTGAGTGGGGCAGGAGAGGAGCGGGGCTGTCTGGAAGGGAAGGCAGCCTGGGGGGAATTTCTAGAGGATGTCAGAGGGGGCATGATGCCTTAGGATTTTAGCCTTTCTATTTTTCTGTACTGCATTACTGCATAACTCTAAGCTCCATGGAAAGTGTTATGTAACTGTCTGCAACGTTTGGACAGATAAAACCAATCCTCTAGGTCTGAAATTCAAGGACGCTCTACTGTCTCAGAAAAGTATAGACAAAAGGAAAGTATAGACAAAAATGAATTGTGGTAGGGCCAACTGGGTTTAAATACTTTCCTTACCTGAAGCTGTAATTGGAGGATTAATCCCTGATTTGTAAATGGACCACACTTATATCTGTCTGAAAACCTCATGACCACTATCCATTTTGGGTGCAGCCCCTCTCAGAGGCTTTGAGAGCCCAGAGTGAACCTTTTGAAGGCCTTTCATCGATGCCTCCTTTTATTCTCTTCACCTGCTCTGGCCTCTGTTCCAGGGAGCCAGCCCAAGGCATCAGGCAGACAGGGGCTGGAGGGGGCAGGAGGGCTCTGGGTGCCACCAATGCCAAATCTCCCACTGGAGAGCAGCAGAGCCGAACAGGCCACACCTGCAGCCAGGGAGAGGCCAGGGACTGGGAACCCATCGGGGTGGGATGGGAGGGATGGGATGGGATGGTATAGGATGGGATGGGATGGGATGGCATGGCATGGCATGGCATGGCATGGCATGGCATGGCATGGCATGGCATGGCATGGCATGGATGAGGAGTGATACCAAAATCAGACAGAATAAAATTCCTAACACCAACTAATCATTTTACTAGTGAACTATTAGGCAGCAGGACACACAGAAGGTTCTCTCATTATTTCTGTGTGTTGTGAGACTTTACATCAGTGTTTTTATTTATTATAACCATACATAGACTTTAAAAGTTTTTCTTATCTAAAGAACACCTTAAACATAAACGTAAATACCATTTTCCAAGAACTCATTTCCATGCATCCATTTCCTACTGAGTGTCCTCTGATGGCCCTGGATGATCATTCAGCGGGGTCTCTTGTGGTTGCATTCACTGAGTACTGTGATATTAAAGTTGACCCTGCCCTGAACTTTTCCTTTGGCCAGGGTCTCTTGCTTCTTTTTACAGAACTTGCCCTAAAAATACTGTGGACCTCCTTATCTGTTTCTACTCTGGCTCCAGCCACATTTATCAGACAGGGTCCACATCTTACATATTTTTATCTATTTGCCCAGTTAGTCTTTAAGGAACTTCAGAAGAGTTGAAAATGTTTTTTCTCTCTCCCTTATCAATCCCCTGAACACCAGCCCAAGACCCCTCCTCCTTCTCCCACCCCACCATTCCCACTGCCCTCCTCCCCTGCACATCTCACTCCTCCCCACTGAATCCTTCCCACTGCAGGGAGCTGCTGAGGAGCCACATGGTCCATCCCTGGATTCTCCAAGCACTGACTGCCCATCCACTCTGACCACAGCCAGGGGCCACATCCCACTGCCTGCCCAGCGTCCATCCATGGAGGTGACCACCGTGTCCCCATCTGCTGCCTCACCCACTGAAGGAGATGATCTGTGTGAGACAGATGTCACCAGCGTGGCCATACACAGTGTGGCACTGCTCATCTGCCTCTGTGGGCTGGCTGGCAATGGGGCTGTCATCGGCCTCCTCAGCCTGAGAAGCAGGAACGCTAGCATCTTTGAAATGGCTCTTGTCGACTTCCTCTTCCTCCTCTTTGCGGTCCCCTCTGCCCTCCTCATCCTGGTGGAGGATGTGTCCTGCTCTCCTGTCATGCCCTTGATGTACATGAACTTTGTTTTCCAGCTCTCAGTTTTCTCCTCCTACTGGGCACTGTACCGGCTGTCAGCCGGCAGCAGTGCGCGATATATGCGGAACTTCTTTGAGCTCTGCTGCTGCTGTGACCCTCCTCTGCGCCTGTTGTGGGTGCTGACCCTTATCAGATACTGGGCCTTCTTTGCTGTCTTCACTATCATGCCCTCGGTGACATTCCTGTGCCCATCACACCAGCAGGAGCACTGCCGGGCAGCTCTCATCTCTGTGTACATCATCATCCTGCTCCTCTATGCTGCACCTCTGCTCGTTTCCAACGCTGTTGATTTCATTAAGGCCAAGTGGGGCTCCCAGCAGCAGCAGCCCGAGAGGCGCGACATCATTATCTTCGTCATTGTGCTCTTGGCTCTCATCATCAGCCTCTGGAATTTCCTGCAGGAGCTCGGTTACATGGTTGTGCCCTCCCAGGTTGTTTTCCTGCTCGCCTGCATCAACAGCAGCATCAAACCTTTCATCTACTTCTTGGTGGGGAGGTGCTGGAGGCCCTGCTCCATGGACTCCCTCCAGCTCTCCCTCCAGAGGGTCTTTGAGGGGCAGGAAATAAAAACTGCACGCAAAAATGATGCCACCAGGGACACGGGGGTGTGAGTCTGTTGAATCTTCCCACTGCACTGCTGAGTGACCCCAGGAGAGTGACTGAGGGATTCCTTGGGTCACCTCATTAATCAATACCTACAGGATCACCCTCCCTGTGGTGCTGTATTCCTGCAGGAGAAGGGAGTAGGAGCATTGCCTTGGGTGATTTCTGTGGGATGCTCTGCAGGGAGCACATTGCACCATGGCTTTCCTCCTCCCTCCTGGATCCACATGGCTCCAAGCAGTGCAGCTGGGCTCAGTGCTGTTCCCCAGCTCTATTCCCCATGCAATGACCCTCATGGCCTTGGCCCCAGGGAATGAACTCCATCTCCTTTGGCTCAGCAGATGAGTTCCATGGTGTTTTCAGGGAGCTCTTGCCTGCAAAGAATGGGGCACCTTAATCTCTGGGGACACACCCAGCACAGGGTGGTGGTGATTTCCTGAATCCTTGCAGGGCAGGAGAGGGGTTGGGATCACAGGGAGCATCCTTACCCTTCTGTCTTTCTTTTTTTCTTCTTCTTCTTCTTTCTCTCTTTTTTTTTTTTTTATTTAAGATTTTGAGTTTTTCTCATACGAGTACTGTGTTCACGCTGAGAGTTGTAATGCTGATCTGACCATTTGACCAATCTGACCATTGTGGGCAGTCGAAGCCCGAAGCACTGCACAAGCCCGGGGAAGGCGGGACGGAGGAGGAGCTGTGTTGAAAAAGCGGAATGTGTCTGAATGTGGGGGATGGATTACCCGGGGGTGATTTACAAAGAGAGCACAAATCTTGTTTCTGTTTTGGGCCCGTTGCTTCTGTGTGCCTCTGGCCATGCCTCTGGCTGCGAGTGCGTACCGAGCACTGTTCCTTTTACCTTGTCCCTTGTTGTATTTTAATAAACTTTTGAAATTTTAAGAAGTGAGTTGTCGTTTTGTCACAACAAAGACCCCTTGATTCGTGGGGAAAATGAAAAACATGAAGATCAACAACCCCGAGGCTGTGGAACTCTGTGGAAGTCAAAGATGCAAAACCATTTCCAGCTGCCCTGTGACTGCACTGAGATTGTGAAACAACACCGGGACAGAGAGGGCACAGAGAGGAGCCAGCAGGATGGGAATGGGGAGCTCCTGGTGACCTGGGCACTTTCTCCTTCATGTCCCTGACCTGGCAGGAGCCGCTTTAGGACATGGATCCCAAAGGAGCAAGAGGGACCAGGAAGCGCCGCTGATCTGCACAGAGCCCTTTGCCTGCTGCTGCCCCACAGGGAACAGGTCAGTGGAATGTTTGCCTTCCTCCCTACCCCACCTTCCTCTCCTGCAGCAGCTGCTCTGTTCCTGACACCCTCTACCGGTGACTGCAGGGCCATCCCCAGGTCTCCTCTTCTCTGTGCTGTGCATCCCGTTTGCATCTTGACTCTGAAATCGGCTGAAATAAACTTTCTAACACAATGGGAAGCAGCATTATAAAGCAGGAATTCCTTACCTGCACAGAAGGATCTCTCCCTGATCTGTGTGCGGTGAGACTTTCTAACAGGGGTTTTATCCATCATAACCACACAGTCATTAAAGTGTGTCTATTATCTAATACATAAATATCACTTTCCTAGAACTCATTTCCAGACATAGGAACAGGGGAAGGAGCCAATGGAGTGTAACGGCTTTCGTGAAAGCTTCTTGTGTCACCCTAATTTAGGGGATTCCTCCCAGGGCCTCCACAACTCCCATTTTTTTATATTATTAAGACAGCTTCTCTGAAGGATTAACTGAATTAACACAAAATGACAAAAACAATCAAAACCGCGCATAAGACAATTTTCAAAATGCAAACTATTCTGAGTTCTCAATGTCCAAACAGATTTCCTGGAGTGTCTTAGAGCTGGCAGGAGGGAACGTGGGGTTTTCTTAGTACGGTTTATCAGGAAACTGAGTCAGGAGAAGGTTCCTTCAGCAGGGACTGGTTCTCTGCTACGTGTGATAGCGTTGCTGGCTGTAATTGGCTCTGTACAAGGCAGTGTAGGTGCTGGTGTGCCTGCTGGAAACTCCAAATAGAAATCATTAACTTTTCAGAAAAAGATGGTTACTTTAGGGGAGCTTTCCTTTCTTTCCCTCCCAATTACCCTCCCTCTGATATTACTAAGGAACTCTGGGGGAAGGGATTAGTTAAGGGAGGGTATGGAAAGGGGGGAAAGGTGGTAGGAATTTGTGGGAACATAAAAAAGGGGTAATAGGACAATGGAAAGGAAAAAGTGAGAGGGGGGCAGGGAGGCCACTGGACTTTACTAGCAGGGAGGAACTGGGGAAGGGTATTAGAAGAAGTGGGACTCATTGGACTGGAAGGTTCTTTCATTATCAACCTGGACTTTTGGATGCTGGACACCTCATTGGTGTTCTGTGTTCTTCTTCCTTTTAGGGTATTGCTGGGACTTGATGGTTGTTGGTTTGAGGTTCTATTTCCTTGGTAGGTGTGTGGAGGACTTCTATGATGTGGATAATATTTTGCAGGTTTGCAGTCTGATGCATGTTTACTACCTTGCACTGGAACTCCACCAGGTCCTGTCACATTGGCTGCTTGGGGGCCTTTTCTTCCTTGTATTATATGCCACGATTCCTCCATTTCCTGGACTGTGGAGGTATTTCACAGGCTTATTCTTTGTAGCAGTCTGATGAACAAACACATATTCTTTGTTATCTCTCCAGGTGATGAAACTGTATCTGTTTTTTAAACTGAACCATTTTACTGTCCCCAAAATGTTGATGGCAAGGACTTTTATACCTTTGCCAGTGGGTTTGTGTTTGTGTTGCTGGTGCTGGATGTGGTGCTGGTGTGCTGCCATGTGGAGTTTGTCCTACTGCCAGTACCGGTGGCTGTGCTGGAGCTCAGCCCCCTCCTGGGTCTGTCTCAGATGGTGCCCAGGGACGCTGCCAGCGCGGGGCTCTCAAGGCAGCCACGGTGGGCAGGTGGTGGTGGTTTCACTGAGCCACTTGCTGCTTTTTCCCTGATGGGCCCTGATCTTTGTACTGCCCTGAGAGCAGGGTCAGACCCCAGGCCCCGAGAGAGTAAAACCTGGACTACCCTCCATGTGTGTGGGTGGGGGAAACTCCGAGCATCTCACCTCACAGCAGAATTAAACATCTGTGGATGCTGTGCAAAGGCCCTTTTTGCTTCTTTGCACTTCACTAGTAGCAATGCAGGATGCTACAAATGGTGCCCCACGTCGGGCGCCAGCTGATGCCAGCCACTGGAGCCTTTAGCTTGCTCTCTCAGGACACCCGCGGGCACGCCAAGGTGTATGGAACAGCTCCAGGATGAATTCACCAGGAGCTGAACCTCAGAGCTGGGGCTCTACAGCGGGATTAACTCTACCGGCATCAGGGAGAAAAGTAAAAGAGTCAAAGGATGCTCCCGGCCTGGTCTCCCAATAGTCCTTTAATGCAGAGATTCGGAAGGGAAAGAGGGAGAGAGCAGCTCTCTAGTGGTTTATAGCAGGCCAAAAACAGTGGGCAGGTACAAACAGCCAGCAAGGGGATAACCTCAGGGGAGGAGCAAGGGGAGAGGTTTACATCAGGCATAGATACATCTTAGGGGGAAACCAACTTGGAACATAGCGAGGGATTTGGAAGCAACCATTGTCAGAGAACCTGGATTATGAAACTGAAGGCTGGGGTAACCTCAGTGATTGTGTTCACTGAGTGCTGAGATATTAAAGGTGACCTTGCCTTGAACTTTTCCTTTGGCCTTCTTGTTACAACACTTGCCCTGACACCATTGCAGGCCTCCTTATCTGTTTCTACAATGGTTCCAGGCACATTTATCATCCTGTGTGATCCTGAGGAGCACACTGGAGCTGGGCTTTCCTCCTCCCTCCTGGGTCCTAGAACCCTGTGGCCAAGAGGAGCAGGGACTCTGCTGGAGTCCCTGGTGGAGCAGGGGAGGAGAAGGACTGTCAGGGAAAAAATCAGCCCTGGGTGGGTTCTGGGGTGTCAGAGCAGGCTGGAGGGGTCAGGAGAGAGTCAGAGGGGGCTGGAGGAGGTCTGGATGCTGGCAAATCCAGAGGAGAGCAGAGCCTGAAAGGCCAAGCTCAGAGTGGGGGAGCAGCTCCATCTGGGAAAGCTGTGGGATTTGATAGGATGGGGTGAGGATGGAGAGTGGGGTGGGAATGAGGTGCAGAGACTGGGAGGGGAGGGGAGGGGAGGGGAGGGGAGGGGAGGGGAGGGGAGGGGAGGGGAGGGGAGGGGAGGGGAGGGGAGGGGAGGGGAGGGGAGGGGAGGAGAGGAGAGGAGAGGAGAGGAGAGGAGAGGAGAGGAGAGGAGAGGAGAGGAGAGGAGAGGAGAGGAGAGGAGAGGAGAGGAGAGGAGAGGAGAGGAGAGGAGAGGAGAGGAGAGGAGAGGAGAGGAGAGGAGAGGAGAGGAGAGGAGAGGAGAGGAGAGGAGAGGAGAGGAGAGGAGAGGAGAGGAGAGGAGAGGAGAGGAGAGGAGAGGAGAGGAGAGGAGAGGAGAGGAGAGGAGAGGAGAGGAGAGGAGAGGAGAGGAGAGGAGAGGAGAGGAGAGGAGAGGAGAGGAGAGGAGAGGAGAGGAGAGGAGAGGAGAGGAGAGGAGAGGAGAGGAGAGGAGAGGAGAGGAGAGGAGAGGAGAGGAGAGGAGAGGAGAGGAGAGGAGAGGAGAGGAGAGGAGAGGAGAGGAGAGGAGAGGAGAGGAGAGGAGAGGAGAGGAGAGGAGAGGGACCACCTCAGATCGGCTTCATCAGGCCATAGGAAGGCTTTGGCAATGATCCCAGAGTTCTTCCTGGAACAGGAGTTACTTCTGAGAAATACCCAGCTGCCTCACCAGCACTGCCAGCATTCCAGAGCCACCAGCACCAACACCATCCTTCTGCTGCTGGAGGGACAATGACCCCACAGGGAAGAGAAACAAGAAATGGTACAAGTCTCTCAGGAGAGAGAAGGCAGTAGGAGAAAGTGACAGTCTGCAGGGAAGGAATGTTTCTCATCAGGAGGAAACAGGGAGGCATTTGCAAAATGTTTCATTTGGAGCTTTTGACAAAAGTCACTTCCTCTGTATGAAAAAAAACCACACGACCAAAAACTCAGAGGAAGTGACATTCTGATGTAGCCAAAGATGCAATTTCCCACTCCCCCCATGACTCCTGGTGAGCAACACCAGGACAGGGCACAGAGAGGAGCCAGAGGGACGGGAGTGGGGAGCTCCTGGTGACCCGGGCACTTTCTCCTTCATGTCCCTGACCTGGCAGGAGCTGCTTTAAGACATGGATCCCAAAGGAGCAAGAGGGACCAGGAAGCGCCGCTGATCTGCACAGAGCCCTTTGCCTGCTGCTGCCCCACAGGGAACAGGTCAGTGGAATGTTTGCCTTCCTCCCTACCCCACCTTCCTCTCCTGCAGCAGCTGCTCTGTTCCTGCCACCCTCTCCCGGTGACCGCAGGGCCCTCCCCAGGTCATCCATCCTCTGCTCTGCACTTCCTTTCTGCATCTCCTGCTGAACAGTCCAAGCACACTGCTTCCCTCTCACACCCCACCATTCCCACTGCCCTCCTCCCCTGCACATCTCACTCCTCCCCACTGAATCCTTCCCACTGCAGGGAGCTGCTGAGGAGCCACATGGTCCATCCCTGGATTCTCCAAGCACTGACTGCCCATCCACTCTGACCACGGCCAGGGGCCACATCCCAGTGCTTGACCAGTGTCCATCCATGGAGGTGACCACCGTGTCCCCATCTCCAGCCTCAACCACTCAAGGGGATGATGTCTGTGAGACAGATGTCACCAATGTGGCCATACACAGTGTGACACTGCTCATCTGCCTCTGTGGGCTGGCTGGGAACGGGGCTGTGCTCTGGCTCCTCAGCCTGAAAAAGAGTAATCGTTACTTCTTTTACACGGCTTTCATTGACTTCCTCTTCCTCTTCTTCACAGTCCCCTCTACCTTCCTCTTCCTGGTGGAGGACATGACCTGCTCCCCTATTGTGCCCTTTATGTACGTGAGTTTCCTTTTCCAGCTGTCAGTGGTCCCCTTCTACAGGGCACTGGTGTCTTGAAGGACTGCGCAGTCTATGTAAAAGCTCTGCAAGCTCTGCTCCAGCTGCCACCTTCCTGAGCACGTGATGTGTGTGGTGGGAAGTGTCCAATACTGGGCCTTCTTTGCTCTCTTTGCTGTCATTCCCACGGTGACATTCCTGTGCCCATCACACCAGCAGGAGCTCTGCTGGGCAGCTCTCATCTCCATGTACATCATCATCCTGCTCCTCTTTCTTGCACCGTGGTCACTTCCCACACAATCGTCCTCATGAGGGCCAAGTGGGGCTCCCAGCAGCAGCAGTCCGAGAGGCGCAACATCGTTATCCTCATCACTGTGCTCTTCACTCTCTTTCACAGCCTCTGGAATTTCCTGCAGCAGCTCGGTTACCTCACTGTGCCCTTCCAGGTTGTTTTCCTGCTTGCCTGCATCCACAGCAGCATCAAACCCTTCATCTACTTCTTGGCAGGGCAGTGCAGGAGGCCCTGCTCCATGGGGTCCCTCTGGCTCTCCCTCCAGAGGGTCTTTGAGCAGCAAAAAAAAAAAAAACAAACGCAGAAATAAGTCTTGCACAGAAACAGCAGTCTGAGCCTGTTGATCCCTTCCACTGCTCTTCTGAAGGACCTTGGCACAAAGCCTGAGGGTTTCCTTCAGTCACCTGATGAATCACTATCCACAGGATCACCCTCCCCGTGGTGCTGTATTCCTGCAGCGGAAGGGAGCAGGAGCATTGCCTTGGGTGATTTTTGTGGGATGCTCTGCAGGGAGCAGCACATTGCAGCATGGCTTTCCTCCTCCCTCCTGGATCCACATGGCTCCAAGCAGTGCAGCTGGGCTCAGTGCTGTTCCCCAGCTCCATTCCCCATGGAATGACCTCATGGCCTCGGCCCCAGGGAATGAACTCCGTCTCCTTTGGCTCAGCAGATGAGTATCCATGGTGTTTCCAGGGAGCTCTTGCCTGCAAAGAATGGGACACCTTAATCCCTGGGGACACACCCAGCACAGGGTGGCAGTGATTTCCCAAATCCCTGCAGGGCTGGTGCCTCTGGATGGCAGGAGAGGGGTTGGGATCACAGGGAGCATCCTTCCCCTTCTGTCCAGCAGAGCCAGCCCTGCATTCCCAGCTGGTGGGAAGGGACACCAGGTAGGGCTGCAGAGCTGGGGAGGGACAGCAACATTCCCTTATCCTTTCAGTGGGAATGTCTCACATTCTTCAATTCCAGAATTAAATCCCTGTGAGTAAAGTGCAGTGATAGTGAACTCAATTGATCCTTTGTGCCTGTATCAGAAAGTACATGGAATATGGAAATTCCCATCACCAGATGCTTGGACCATTGAATTGCACAGAAATTAGGGGGTTATGCTGCTCTTCTGCAGAATGGGGCCATCCATCCTCTGGTTCCCCAGCATCAGTGTCCAGGGAAGCCCTTGAGCACCTCCATCCTGAACCTGGCCACCCTCAGGAGGAGCTGCACAGCCACTCTGCACAGCAGCTCCAGCCACAGTCCAGCCTCTCCTGATCTTTGTCATTCAGAAACTACCCCTAAACTGTCAAGAATGGCTGGATGAACAGAGCCATGGGTCCCTGGAAATGTTGTACAAGCAAACCCCATATTAGCTTAGCATAAGTAGGCTTCACTTGACAGAACTAGGCCTTACACCATTGTAAGGAGTTTGCAAAGTATGCTGCATCATGCTGACAAGGTCAAGAGGGCAAGGACAGCAGCAAGAATGAAGAAGAAATCAGGTTTTGCAATATAGAAATAGAGAAGTAAAAGAGATGAGAATGAGGAAGAACACTGTGATAGAAACCACCAAGTAGGAGGAGTATGTACACATAACCTTTTGCTTTAAACCAATGAACTAACGACGAATATGAATAATTACTGAAAACATATAAAAGTGCCGCAGTACTCCAAATAAACAGAAGCTTGCTTTAGCAATCATATTGATTGATTGCATGTGTTCCCTCACTGCCGTCACTAAACTAAGTTTGGATTTACAGTTTTTGTTTGTTTTCACAGTTCTAGTTACGGCCCAAGAATTCATTGCATAAACATCCAGGCCTCACTCAGGATCTGTCCCTGTTAAACAGTGTCCAAAATGGCTCATTTCGTTCTTTTATCCCATTCTAAAGCCTCTGGCTGCTCTGGGAGCAGGGCAGGTCCCTGTCTCATACCAGAGCCCTTCCTAAGGCACGTGCCTGCAATGCTTGGGATGATGTTGGCAGAACCAAGAGCTCCTGATTCCTCCTGGAAGAGACCTGGGCAGCAGCCACATCTCTTGCTCAGGGGGAAGTTGTCCCTCCTTTTCCCACTGCCTTTAATCCAGGGGAAGCCAACATGCCCCTGGTTCTGGAAAGGGAACTGAGAGTGAAAGCCGTGGGTGGTGAGTGAGGCTTTGGAGACACACGTGAGGTTAAACACCTAAAGAGCATTTATGCAAAGAGTTGTTAATAATTAACAGAAGAGGGAGACTTTTACATCTGAGAGGGTTTTTCTCTCCCATTATCCTGTCCATTGGAAAGCAGAAAGTTTCCATGGTGCAACCTCTTGTCCATGGAAGAACAGCTCAGCCAGGGGATTTCTCCCAAGGTAAGAGCAGGAGGATCATGTGTGCAGTGTCATCCAGGCCTCTCCCTACCTGAGCTTTCATTTTCCATAGAACCTTAGATTGGTATTGGTGGGAAGAATTGTTAAAGACCAAACTTCTCCACCTCACAAGATAGCGCACAGCCCCAGATCTTGAATGCTTGCTGGAGAAAACCTTCCAGGGGCCATGCCAAATACTTCCTCACTCACCGCTGCAACAATGCTCAGAGTGAAGCCTCCACAATGTATTCCCATGTGACAGGAGCTGCTGCAGATGGATAGGATTCAACAAGGAATTGTTCTGCACTGCTGTGCCAAGATTTTTTATCCATCTACTTGCTGGTTTGAAGCAGACAAACCAAGAAAAACCAATGGGAAAAGCTCTCAGCTGGGGTCACATAATTTTAAAGTTCCACAGGGTGAGGAAGCCCATTTCTGAGACAGAGAAAGCTCAGACCTGGTGAATAGAAAATAGTCAAAGCAGAGATTTCAAAGCAAGAGGTTTCCTTGGTGTCCCTTCCCACAACTGAAGGCTTGGAATGAGATGATTTCTAAGGTTCCTTCAAACCCAAACCATTGCATGAGGATTCCTCACGTCATCCAGCAACCACCACAGGCAGGAGTTCCCCTGCTGCACACAGCACCAGCCTGACAGAGCTCAAGGAGCATTTGGACAATGCTCTCAGACATAGGATGGGATTGTTGAGATGTCCTGAGCAGGGCCAGGAGCTCAAATCCATGAACCTTGTGGCTACGTTCCAACTCTGGAGATTTTATGGTTCTATTTTATGCTGACTATCTTTCATGATGATTCCACTGTGCTGTCCCTATGCCCTGGCTCTGGCACATCCTCAAAAGCCCTGTGGAAGGCAGCACTACCAGACGGGGTGAGTTCCTTTGCACAGCTCCCAGCCAGGAAGTCAATCAGAGGGTGGGCACTGCTGCTGGTCAAGGAGCCAGAGCACAGCCCCATTCCCACCATCCCACACAGGCACAGCAGCAGCAGCAGCAGCGGGACAGGCACTTTGCTCCACTGCCTGCTGTCACACTGGCTCCAGCTGTCGTGGCTCTCCTCATTCCAGCTCCCCTGGGATGCCTTCCCACCGGGCTGGCTCCAGCAGGCAGGGCTGGCTCCCTCCGTGCCAGGGGACAAAGTGCTCATGGTGACACCTCTGCTGCTTCTCCTGCCCTCACACAGCTGCAGGGGTGACAAACAGACACACCAGAGCAACGCTGCTGTCCCCCAAACGTGGCTTTTCCCATCTTTTCCCACCCACAGCTTCCATGTGGAGCAGCACAGGGAGGGGTGAGGGACAGGACAGATGGCAAGGAGGATGTGGGAGCCTGGTCCTGTGTGCCTGGCACAAAAGCCAGGGAGATACCTCCTTCCTGGCTGCGGACAGGACAGAGGTGAGCAGGAAAACTATTTGAGAAGGAGACAATTGCCCATGGAGATATCAGAGAGCAAATGGCTTTGGGATCGTTTTGTTTGCCCAATTATCCCATCATAAAAAAACCCAAACAATATTAAAAGTAGTAACAATTTTAATTGAATTGTTAAAATAAAAATATTAAATTGGATACAGTATAATTTGATTAAAATAAGGGATAATTTGGTTCCAATAATAGTGCATAAGCAAACAATAACCGCGGGGTACAGAGGGCAGAGTTCTGGGACCCTTGCCACCTCACGTACGAGCTTGCCAAGTGAAAATTACCCTTTATATGCCATGTGTCAATACCATCTCCTCCCATTTTCGGTTCATCATATCTCTATCTCCGCCCTCATTACCTCGCTTATCATGCACGCACCACCACTCGGTTTGGTGGTTGCACAAGTCTTTGGGGGTCATTTTGGATGAAGACCTCTCCTCCTCCTCTTTCTCCTTTAATTCACCTTTGGGTTACACATGCGCACCAAGCCAGTACAATGTAAGCCACGACTAATGTATCACTGCATCTACATATCAAGGCAATAAATCCCTTATAATTAGCATTTTCTGGGACCTAACCAGGTTTTTGCTCATTTTTAGCAACTGTATCTTCAGCTTCTTTCCTGTGGTCCTTGAGAGCATCTGCTGGGAAGCGGGCGGGGGGGGGGGGGGGGGTGGCTGGAGCCCCTCCTTTTCATCTCTTCTTTGGCATTACTACTTTTAACTATTTTATTATTCCCAAATATTAATTAGTGCATCAATATTGCTTATTGTTTCAATTTTTATCAGCACGAATCATACCTATTTATCACAAATCCCCCATTTCTCTTTTTGATCATTATGATTCGTGCTGTATTTAAAAAGCTGTGCCATGATATCTTTTATAGCTTTCAGAATTTTGGTTTTCTCATTGTCTCTTTCCTGCTTCAAACTTTTCCAGCATTTCTATTACTGCTTCTAGTCTTTCACACTCTCTTTCAAGTTTAGTTAGCATCTCCTGGTCTATTTCAATCTTTTTAAGTCCTTGTTCTTTAACAGGGGTTGATTAGGTTTTAATACTATTATAGATCTTGGTTTTCCTTTTTCTGCTTATTCTGAATCTAGAGACATTGTTGCAATCTGCATCCCCTGAATCACTGAGTGAATTAGCCTAATAAAACACAAAATCATACAAGGCAGAAACAGAAGTCTCGGAATTGAGCATAGCAACATGAACTCTAACTTTTTCCTCCAAACACCTCCAAAGAGATTACCCTACCAATCTGCTTTCAAGATTGAATTCTACTTTTGTACTGGCACATGAGCCACTCTTTTAATTTCCTCTGCAAGTTCTGTGATAGCTTCCCCATGATCATCAATTTCTACATAGCACTTAAATTCGTTAAATCTTCTACAAACTCCTCCTTCTTCTGCTAACAGATGGTCTAGGGCGATCCTGTTTTGGTACACAAATGCCCGCATTTGTGTATATTGCCTGGCCAACATTTTTAAAGCACCGGAGGTATGATTTGACACCACCTCCACTACTGCTTGGAGCCTTATTAAACTATTCAACAGGTAAATTGGGGTCCTATATCTCCATGACTCATCTTGTGCCTATGTTGCTGGGTCATAATATGCTATAATTTGTTCTGCAGGCCATTCGTCCTTCCCCCATTTTTGATTCCCTCCTGCTGTTGGAAAATTTAAATTCAAATCTCCTTTATTCCACTGCAGGGTTTCCTACAGTGGAGTTCTTAGCACATTGCTCCTAGACTTTGGTAGAACAAAGAAGGAGGGTTGTATTGTTCCCAAGGTACAGGTTCCTCCCCATTTTTGAGGTAACTCACTGTGTACTCATTGCTCACAAATCCAACATATCCCATCTGAGGCTTTCCATTTCTTATCAGTTTTCTCCAGTTGTTCCCAATAAGACCTCAGGCTGTCGATGGATTGGTAGGGGTTAGCTCCAGGACCTTTAGACCAGCATAAATTAATTTGTTCATCCCATTCACAATTTATTTCTTTTATTGGTCCCCAATATCCAACGGGGTTTCAGGTCGCCAAATTTTTGAACGATTATCCATATTAACCACCAATGTGGATTTACAAGGAGTATGCCCTGCTACTTTATTAAATTTCCTTCCTTCTCGAGTTATACAAATGATTCCAATTACTTGATGGCTTAAAATCTGTCCTTCGGGTCTCTTCAATGTTCCAGAAATTTGGGTGTGGTTCCACTTTAAAAATTGCTCTGCAGCTAAGCTCTCACCTTTCCAATGCCATCTTTCAGCCATTTTTAGACCTCCACAAATCCCTCATCTGGATAATTCCAATTCTGTAGCAATCCTTTGCATCAATCCCACAAACAGATTCTTATTCGAGGCTGGCAAATCCCAATCTTTGTAATAGTGTTTTAGCTGTTTACACAATTCAGCCAATTCTGTTGACTTTTCTCCTGTTCTTTCCTCTATTCTCCTTTGTTTCTTTTTCTTCTTTTATTTTCTCTTTCAATTTTTCTCTTAGTGCCTGGCCTCCTATTCCTACACTTGGATCATCTCCATTATCATTTCTTTCAAAACAAAAAACCTTTCATATTGAGGGCTAATCTGATTACCATGGGGATAAGGAGCTCATCCATTATATCCCAAATTTTTCTCTACCCTATACATCTTTCCTGCTTTAACACAAACATCTATAACTTCTTTAACACAAACATCTATAAAATTGCTGTGATTGTAGCAGGCAGAACTAACATACGGGTGTGTCACAAACACAGATTCCATCTTGTCTTTAATCCACACAGGGTGAGTGCAAAAGTCACCAATGTTGAAATTGCTGGGACTTGGTTTTTGCCTTGTTTGCTTTTTCATTGCCGAAACTGTGTTCAGTGAGGCCTTCTGGCTTTGGCCAACCGCCAAGGGTACCAGAATGATCACAGTGAGGCCTTCTGGCTTTGGCCAACCGCCAAGGGTACCAGAATGATCACAGTGAAAATAATCCTCAGGAAATCTGCCTTTCTACCTTTCTCAAGGCCCCTTGGGTTGCAACCAAGGGCCGAGATGCCAGTCTTCTCGGTAGCAAAGGTAATATCCCGGGATCTAGTCACTGGTGCTTTTGGTTTCCTTGGCACCCATAGGCCCACAGAGTTTCCTTGTCCCTTTTTAAATGCTGTTTCTCTGTTCTGGCTAGTTAAGAATGAATAATTAAAATGAAGAGAACAGGGAAAAGGTTAGGCCAGAACACCATAAATTTATATTCTCCAAAATTCCAGGGATATGCCAACTACACTAAGATTTTACTAATGATTTTCTGCTTACAGGGCAGGGAGTTCATTAAGTCGCCGCCTCCCATAGGCACACTCGCAGCGCCAGTGTGCCCCTGGAATGCGCCTATGATGTGGTATATAGACTTCTTCTCCACAACAACTATCAGTTATGAGACACTGGTCTATAATGTTGTGAATTGCTCGTTCTCTTATTTGTGCTATAGCCAATAGAGCAAGTATCAATTGATCTAAGTTCTCTATTAATCTAATTGCTGCTAGAAGGGTCCCATCTCCCAGTCTCAAAGGTATCCCAAAAAATCACTAGCAATGCATTCTATAATTAGCTGGCTAAATACATAACCATAGCAAAGCAAGCAAATCAATTGTCTTTCCTTTTCTTCCCTCCTAATTACTCTCCACCATGAGTTAAAACAAAGTGTGCAAACAATACATATCCAGGGATGATACCTTAAGCCATGTTTACTGCACTCCCAACGTTTTACTTGTCTTTGGACCCCTTGAACAACCAGTGTTATCAATCTCAGTTGTTGGGATTGCAGTTCTGTAACCAATTCCAATAGTGTTGCTGCTGGGTGACCCTGGAGGAAATCTTCGATCTTTTTAGGCTGTTCCCACTGATTCACAAAGTCTTTTATTCTTTTTCCACCCGCGTTCTTCTGTCTCTGAGCTCAAGGGAATTGCGGTCAGCAGCATCCAGGAAGCCTAGTTCATTCTCAATAAATTAGGGTTAATATAAATAAACTTAAATTCTACCATATTATCACATTCTTGAAATTGCATGTTCTAACAATATTTTAGCTACCGTTTGAGCTGTAGCTCGAGCTGCTGGAAATGCTTCAATTCACTGAGTTAATTGATCTATTATAACTAACAAATATTTATACCGACCTACTTTTAGTAATTCTATAAAATCAACTTGGATCTTTTCAAATAGCCTGTAGGCTGTTTTGCATCCTCCAGAGGGAGGGCTCCTCAACACTTTCTTATTTACCTTTTGACATGTAAGACACTCCTGGGTAATTTGCTTTCTAATTTCAAATGTCTTTATACACCCATAAAATTTTAAAAAGTCATCACAAAAGGCTCTTGCTCTCCAGTGTGTCCATCTATGCAAGTTATCTAAGATCTAATGTGCCACTGGTTTTTGGCATCATAATCCTGCCATCAGGAAAAACTCACTTTATTTCTTTAAATGTTGCTCCTAATTTCCTTATAGCTGCCAGTTCTGCTAGCGGAAGGGAAAGTGTCTCCTGCTGAATTTCTAGTTTTTGTAAGGTCATGATTTCAGGATCTCTTTTTCTTAAGGTCGCTCTTTTTGCTTCTTCATCAGCTAAATTATTTCTCTGACTCCCTCTCTGGTGTTCTTTTATATGAACTACTACTATTTTTCTTTAAGCCTTTTAAAGCTTTAAGTATCTGAATTATCAATTCCCCATGTACTAACCCTTTCTCTTGAGTGTTTATAAATCTCCTTTCTTTCCAAATTTTTCTAAAAGTATGAACTACACTAAAAGCATATTTGGAGTTTGTATAAATAGTCCCTTCGTGCCCTTTTAGTATTAATAATGCACAGAGTAATGCATAAAATTCACAGGCTTGTGCTGACTAGGAGGGACTAAACTTTTTCCTTTACCCTAAACTTTTTCCCACTTCACCTGAATGCCAACCCATGTCATTAATTTCTAGATTATCTTCTTCAGTTAAAGAATAAATTTTAAGTTTTCCTTCACAGGGTTTTATCTGTAAATTTAAGGCTATTATTCGATCTCTGCCTAACAAATTATTCTCGGCCTCTGGTATCAACAATAAATCATTTACTCTAAATTTGTCATCTGTTTCAATTTGTACTCTTTTTATTACAGGAACAGGGAAAGCCTCTCCTGTAATTCCGATTACTGAAACTCACTCACGACTTATCTCACATCCCTGGGGTAATTTTGTCACTGTCGACCAAGAAACTCCTGTATTGACTAAAAATACAACTTCTTCTCTCTGAGGACTTACTTTTAGTTTTATTATCAAGGGGTCTTCTGGTTGTAATTCGGTCCTCTTCATTAAACAAAACTCTTGACCTCTCTGATTCTCCTGAGAAGTTTTCTCATCTTGCTGTTTCTTTCTGCAATTTTTTTGCAGGTGCCCCTTTTTATGAGAATAAAAACAGATGGGTCCCGCACTCTTCAAAGTGGGGCAAGAATTTTTTAAGTGTCTTTTCTTGTGGCGGGAAAAATGCACAGGTCCTGTGTTCCTAAAAATAGATCCTGACATCCGCTGTTTGTTTTTCCCTGCAGATTTTTCTGTATTCAAAGCTGCCTGCATTTCTTGAACTGCTGCCACAAAATTTCTGGCATCTGATTTCTGCTTTTTCTCATTTCTCTTTACAAACACCCTTTGTGCTTCTCTCTCAGTAACTCTTGAAGTCTCCTGTCCTGCCAGTCTTCTAATTTTTCTAGCTTTTTCTTGATGTCACCGCAAGATCTGGTCACAAACTGAATTTTTAACAGAACCTGCCCTACTGCAGTATCAGTATCTATACTTGAATATAATTGCAAGTCTCTTTTTAATATTTTTAACCATTCTGCCAGGGACTCATATTTTTTCTGATGCTCATTCAAAGCTTTTCCTATAATATGTCTTTTAGGCACTGCCCTCCAAATTTCTTGATTTTCTTCCCTTCGGGATTCCTATTCATCCCAAAACCGTATTATCATCCCCAGTGGGCTGTCCTGAGGAATGCTGCCCCTCTGAGAAGCCCCCTCACGGTTCCCAGATACCTCCAACCACTGCAAATTTTTCTTACAATCTACAGCCCCTGGGTCAAGGAACTTACTTTATCTCTTTAAAAGGAACTTACTTTTTCCCTGACTCATTCTTGGCGGCAACAAACTAAGAAATCCCCGGTGCCAGGAGAGTCTTAGTTTCCCACACTCACCTCGTGGCTCAACTTCCTCACTTATTACTTTGTCACACTGCCTTTTCAATCTACCTGTTCCACTCCTATATCTCCCTCTTTCTCAATCTATTAGCTCCGTCCTCTCACCATCTAATCACATACTAAATTGCCTGCTACCGACCCCTCCAAGGAAATTGAACCTATTCATTCACTCTCTCAGTCTCCCTACTGGGCAATCCCTCCTGCCCAAGGACCTTCCCACAGGTGCCTGGAGCAGGGATCCCCTCCTTCCCCCTGGGTCAAACCCTCCTGGGGTCCCCACTCATTCACTTTTCTTTCACTTCTCTCCTTTTCCGGCCGGCCTCCTCTTGGACGGCGTGAAAATGCGGTACTGGGAGGTCCCACCTGCTTCGGGGGTCTGGGACTGCACAGCCCCCGTCTTCAGACACTGCACACACACTCACACATGCATACAGCTGCCCCCGACCCAAAACCTTGTGATATTCACAGCCTCCTTTTCTCACAAGGGTCTTCGTGCACAAAGCAGTTTTCTATGGGTACTCTCCCTCCTATAAGCCAGCACTCTGATGGGAGCCTCTCCTGCGCGCTTACAATAACTAATTTGCTTATGTGTTATTGTAAAAAGAACTCTCTTTTCCCAAGGGAGAGTGGTCTAGCCTTGGGACCACTTAAAAGTCTGGTAGGGAGCTCCTTGCCAGAAACTATCCACCTCCCCGGAGTTGAGAGAGTCCCAGGTATCGGCACCAAAATTGTTATGTTTGCCCAATTATCCCATCACAAAAAAAAAGCTAAACAATATTAAAAGTAGTAACAATTTTAATTGAATAGTTTAGAAAATATATAAATAAGGGATATTTTGGTTCAAATAATAGCGCCACCTCACGTACGAGCTTGCTAAGTAAAATTACCCTTTATATGCCATGTGTCAATACCATCTCCTCCTATTTTCGGTTCGTCATATCTCTATCTCCGCCCTCATTACCTCGCTTATCACGCACACACCACCACTCGGTTTGGTGGTTGCACAAGTCTTTGGGGGTTGTCACTGATGAAGGCTCTGTAGTCTTCTTCTTTGTCCTTTAATTCACCTTTGGGTTACACATGCGCACCAAGCCAATACAATGTAAGCCAAGACTAACGTATCACTGCATCTACATATCAAGGCAATAAATCCTTTATAATTAGCATTTTCTTGGGATCCAACCAGGTTCTTGGTCATTTTTAGCAACTGTATCTTCAGCTTCTTTCTTGTGGTCCTTGAGAGCATCTGCTGGGAAGGGGGGGTGGAGCCCCTCCTTTCACTCTCTTCTTTGGCATTACAACTTTTAACTATTAACTATTTTATTATTCTCAAGTATTAATTACTGTATCAATATTGATTATTGTTTCAATTTTTATCAGCACAAATCATACCTATTTATCACAATTGGAACTCTTCATCTCTTCATGTTTTCATGTGTTATAGAGAAACAGAGTCTTTATAACTTTACAAGAGGATTACAGCCTTAAGATCAAGGTATCTCCTTATCCCTCCTGTCTGGGATCTAACTGTTCCTTTACTGACTTTGATGTTTTTATGTTGCTTTTTACATGCTTGTATGTAGTTCCTTTCTCTCACTCAAGGGAGGACTGAAGGACTGAACGAGTTAATATCTTGCTGAAGGCTTGCAGATGGTCAGACGGGGCTCGGTGTTTTGGGGAGTTGGGACCAGAGGGGAGGAGTTGATGGGCGAACATCTGGCCCTGGCCCGGGGCTGTTCCTGGGGCCCGGCTCGGGCCATGGGGCTCAGGCTAAGGCAGAGGTGAGGCTGAGCAAGATGTCAGAGTCACGGCTCAGCTCAGCATCGGCTCTGCGGCCTGCCCTGCCCTGCCTGAGGCCGACAGGCGAGGCTGGGCCGGGGCAGCCCCGGGAAGGGGGCGGCTCCACGGCAGGGCCGCCCAGCTGGGATACCTCTGTACCCAGCACAAGAGAAAGAGCTTTCCCGAGATTCTCCATCTTTAACGTGTGTTTTTCACAGAGGCGTACACAGCTTTCCCAGTCGCTCGACAGATTGAGCGTTCAACAGAAACTGACGCCACTTCTGTAAACACCTCCCGTGCAAAACCACCACACAGCCCAATGAGGGGGCCCTGGTGAAGGTGGAAGAGAAGAGTCTGACCTGGTTTCCTCTGGCAGCCTGGAGAACTTGCCCGCAGTGCACTGCCCTCAGCTGCCAGGCTCCAGCTGCTGTCCCTGGGCCAGGATCTGCAGGAGGTTCCCTGGAATGGTCAATCCTGAACTTGTACCCTATATTTCCGGGAGTGGGTCCTTAGGACCCTGCACAAAAAATGTGCTGCTAAACTTTGATTTCTTGTTCAAATCTAGTTTTCCCACTTGTATACCATAATTTGGCACTGGACATTCACCTCGCAGCTTCCAAGAGGATTAATGCAATAATAAATTCAGTGTGAGCTGGTGCACTGACACACAGCAGAGGGATGGTTTAGAATTTCAGCAATGAAATTTCTTCTGAGAATGAATGCTGCTCTCATGGCTTTAATCCTTAGAAAGTTGCAGGTTGCATCTGAGTCATCCTCTATACTCCATTGGGACTCACACAGCAGCCTACAGTGGATTCCAAGATGGTTCCTACCCAGGCTGACATGTGCCTCAGGGATCTGGGATGCTCCTGATGGAAACTGCTGGCCCTGGGACCAGAACTGTCACCTCTCTTCCCTGCTGACACCGTGTTTGTGTCCCCAGCTATGGAATCTCACATCCCCTCACCAGCCCAATCCTTTCAAAGGCAAACACTTCATGATCCAAGAGCTGATGGGGCTCCAGGAGAGGTGGAGAGGGACTTTGGACAAGGGCATGGAGTGACAGGACAAGGGGGAATGGCTTCCCACTGACAGAGGGTGGGGTCAGATTGGATATTGAGAAGAAATCCCTCCTTGAGGGTGGCAAGGCCCTGGCACAGGTTGCTCAGAAAGGCTATGGCCGTCCCTTGATCCCTGAAAGTGTCCAAAGCCAGTCTGGATGGAGTTTGGAGAGACCTGGCATAGTGGAAGGTGTCCCTGCTGGCAGAGAGACAGTCTGGGATCAGACAGCCACAAAAACAACCCCAAGTGTTCCCAGGACTGAGGAGGAGCAGGAGCAGCTCTGGTGAAGGGCTGGCAGGGAGCTCACAGCACCCTGGTCCCTGATAGCTTTCACTGCATCATCAAGGGGATTGGCAGTAATCAGGGTGGGCTCCAATTGCTGATAGCCTGGCTGCAAGCAACTGAGTGCTGTTCTTCCCTTGGGCTCTGTGAGCCTGCATTGGAATGACAAAAATGGGAATTCTTGCCTCAGTTGTCCTTCCTTGGGCCCAAGGAAGATTTTGGCAATGGCTCTGGAGCTCTTCCCAGAATGGGAGCTGTTTCTGACAAGCAGCCAGATGCTTCACCAGCACTGCCGGCACTGCCAGCAGCATTCCAGTGCCACCAGCATCCCCTGCATCCCTCTGCTGCTGGAGGGACATTGATACCTCTGACAAGAAAATAAGGAATGGTAGAGAGAAAGTGAATGGAGTATGGGAAATTTGGCAGGGAAGGAGTATTTCTAATGAGAAGGAAACGAGGAGCCATTTGCAAATTCTTCAGGTGGACTTTTGACAAAAGCCAATTCCTTTGTGGCAAAGAAAAAAAAAATAAGATAAATATCTCAGAGGGAGTGGAGCTGTGACATAGCTGAAGTTGTAAAATAACTTCCACCTGCCCTATGACCCAACCAAGCCTTGGGGAGCAACACCAGGACAGGGCACAGAGAGGAGCCAGCAGGATGGGAATGGGGAGCTCCTGGTGAGCTGGGCACTTTCTCCTTCATGTCCCTGACCTGGCAGGAGCCACTTTAGGACATGGATCCCAAAGGAGCAAGAGGGACCAGGAAGCACCGCTGATCTGCACAGAGCCCTTTGCCTGCTGCTGCCCCACAGGGAACAGGTCAGTGGAATGTTTGCCTTCCTCCCTACCCCACCTTCCTCTCCTGCAGCAGCTGCTCTGTTCCTGACACCCTCTCCCGGTGACTGCAGGGCCATCCCCAGGTCATCCATCCTCTGCCCTGAGCTTTTCTTTCACATTCCCTGCCAAATAGCCACTGCCCTCCCACCTCACTCCTCCCCACTGAATCCTTCCCACTGCAGGGAGCTGCTGAGGAGCAACACGGTCCATCCCTGGATTATCCAAGCACTGACTGCCCATCCACTCTGACCACAGCCAGGGGCCACATCCCATTGTCTGCCCAGCGTCCATCCATGGAGGTGACCACCGTGTCCCCATCTCCTGCCTCACCCACTGAAGGAGATGATCTGTGTGAGACAGATGTCACCAGTGTGGCCATACACAGTGTGACACTGCTCATCTGCCTCTGTGGGCTGGCTGGCAACGGGGCTGTCATCGGCCTCCTCAACCTGAGAAGCAGGAACTCTGACTTCTTTGACCTGGCTGTCATGGACTTCCTCTACCTCCTCTTTGCGGTCCCGTCTGCCCTCCTCATCCTGGTGGAGGATGTGTCCTGCTCTCATATCTTGCCCCTGCTGTACCGAAATTTCCTTTTCCAGCTGTCAGTGGTGTCCCCCTACTGGGGGCTGTTGTGGTTGATAGGTGGCAGTAATGTGCAGTGTGTGTACAAGCTCTGCTGGCTCTGTTGCCACTGGGAGCTTCCCGAGCGCCTGTTGTGGGTGCTGGGCACTGTCCAATACTGGGCCTTCTTTGCTGTCTTCACTGTCATTCCCATGGTGACATTCCTGTGCCCATCACAGCAGCAGGAGCACTGCCGGGCACTTTTCATCTCCATGTACACCATCATCCTGCTACTCTTTCCTGCACCTGTGGCCATTTCTCACACAGTCAATTTCATCAAGTCCAAGCAGGGCTGCCAGCAGCAGCGACCCAAGAGGCGCAACATCGTTATCGTCATCATTGCGCTCTTCACTCTCCTCCTCAACCTCTTCAATTTCCTGCAGCAGCTCGGTTACATCGCTGTATCCTCACAAGTTGTTTTCCTGCTCACCTGCATCCACAGCAGCATCAAACCCTTCATCTACTTCTTGGCAGGGAGGCGCTGGAGGCCCTGCTCCGTGCAGTCCCTCCAGCTCTCCCTCCAGAGGGTCTTTGAGGAGCCAAAAGTAAAAACAGCCCGCAGAAATTATCCTGCCATGGACACGGGGGTCTGAACGTGCTGATCACTTCCACTGCTTTCCTCAAGGATCCCACTAGGGCCCAAGTAGGCGGAAGGTTTCCTTGAGCCTCCTGATTAATCAATACCACCCACCGCATGGTGCTGTATTCCTGCAGGAGAAGGGAGAAGGGGCATTGCCTTGGGTGATTTTTGTGGGATGCTCTGCAGGGAGCACATTGGAGCATGGCTTTCCTACTCTCTCCTGGATCCACATGGCTCCAAGCAGTGCAGCTGGGCTCAGTGCTGTTCCCCAGCTCCATTCCCCATGGAATGACCCTCATGGCCTCTGCCCCAGGGAATGAACTCCAACTCCTTTGGCTCAGCAGATGAGTTCCATGGTGTTTCCAGGGAGCCCTTGCCTGCAAAGAATGGGACACCTTAATCCCTGGGGACACACCCAGCACAGGGTGGCAGTGATTTCCCAAATCCATGCAGGGCTGGTGCCTCTGGATGGCAGGAGAGGGGTTGGGATCACAGGGAGCATCCTTCCCCTTCTGTCCAGCAGAGCCAGCCCTGCATTCCCAGCTGATGGGAAGGGACACCAGGTAGGGCTGCAGAGCTGGGGAGGGACAGCAACATTCCCTTATCCTCTCAGTGGGGATTTCTCACATTCTAGAATTCCAGAACTGAATCCCTCTGAGTAAAGTGCAGGGTCGAAAGTGAACTCCACTGAACTGCTATACCTGTATCAAGAAATACATGGAATATGGAAATTCCCATCACCAGATGCTTGGACCATTTAATTGCACAGAAATCAGGGGGTTATGCTGCTCTTCTGCAGAATGGGGCCATTCATCCTCTGGTTCCCCAGCATCAGTGTCCAGGGAAGCCCTTGAGCACCTCCATCCTGAACCTGGCCACCCTCAGGAGGAGCTGCACGGCCACTCTGCACAGCAGCTCCAGCCACAGTCCAGCCTCTCCTGATCTTTGTCATTCTGTAACCACCCCTCAATCAGATTTGTTGAATAAACAATATCCAGGCTTCACTGCAAAGCCTGTGCCTGTGAAACAGTGTCCAAAATGGCTCATTTCCTTCTTTTATCCCATTCTAAAGCCTCTGGCTGGTCTGGGAGCAGGGCAGGTCCCTGTCCCATACCCGAGCCCTTCCTAAGGCACGTGCCTGCAATGCTTGGGATGATGTTGGCAGTGCCAAGAGCTCCTGATTCCTCCTGGGAGAGACCTGGGCAGCAGCCACATCTCTTGCTCAGGGGGAAATTGTCCCTCCTTTTCCCACTGCCTTAAATCCAGGGGAAACCAATGTGCCACTGGTTCTGGAAAGGGAAGTGAGAGTGAAAGCCTTGTGTGGAGTCACGTTTTGAGACACACATGAGGTTAAACAACTTAGGAGCATTTATAATGCTCATAAGCATTTCTAACTCCTAAGGAGTTCTTTATAATTAAGATAACAGAGACACTTTGACATCTGAAAGGTGTTTTCACTGCCTGTCTTCCCTTTTTCTGCCCAGTGTAGAGTAGGAACTTTCCACAACATCTTTTCCAGGGAATGACATTTCAGCCAAGGCGCTTCTCCCAAGGCAAGTGCAGCAAGATCATGACCCTTAATGTACTTTTCCCAGTTCCCAGCACCATCCTTGTTTCCAGTGTCACCCAAGCCACTCCCTCCCTGAGCTTCCTTTCAAAAGAGCAACAATTTCAAACCAAAAGTTTTCCTGGGTGTCCCTGCCCATGGCAGAAGGAGAGATGAAATGAGATGATCTCTAAGGTTCCTTCCAACCCAAACCATTCCATGAGGATTCCTCAGGTCATCCAGCAACCACCCCAGGCAGGAGTTCCCCTGCTGCACACAGCACCAGCCTGATAGAGCTCAAGGAGCATTTGGACAATGCTCTCAGACATGGGCTGGGATTGTTGGGATGTCCTGAGCAGGGCCAGGAGCTCAATTCCATGAACCTTGTGGCTACGTTCCAACTCTGGAGATTTTATGGTTCTATTTTATGATGCCTCTCTTTCATGATGATTCCACTGCATGACGACTGCCCTGTGTTGTCCATATGCCGTGGCTCTGCCACTCCCTCAAAAGCCCTCTGGAAGGCAACACTACCAGATGGGGCGAGTTCCTTGGCACAGCTCCCAGGCAGGAAGTCAGTCAGAGGGTGGACACTGCTGCTGGCCAAGGAGCCAGAGCACAGCCCCATTCCCACCATCCCACACAGGCACAGCAGCAGCAGCAGCAGCAGCGGGACAGGCACTTTGCTCCACTGCCTGCTGTCACACTGGCTCCAGTTGTCGTGGCTCTCCTCATTCCAGCTCCCCTGGGATTCCTTCCCACCGGGCTGGCTCCAGCACGCAGGGCTGGCTCCCTCCGTGCCAGGGGACAAAGTGCTCATGGTGACACCTCTGCTGCTTCTCCTGCCCTCACACAGCTGCAGGGGTGACAAACAGACACACCAGAGCAACGCTGCTGTCCCCCAAACGTGGCTTTTCCCATCTTTTCCCACCCACAGCTTCCATGTGGAGCAGCACAGGAAGGGGTGAGGGACAGGACAGATGGCAAGGAGGATGTGGGAGCCTGGTCCTGTGTGCCTGGCACAACACCCAGGGAGATACCTCCTTCCTGGCTGTGGAAATGACACAGCTGGAACAGAAAAGGAATTGGAGAAGGAGAGGATTGCCCATGAAGGTGTCAGAGAGCAAATGGCTTTGGGATGGATCTGACCTGGACTCTCAGGTGTCAGTTGATATCACTGAGCTGCTGGATTCCTTCAGCAGGACACTCCTGTTTCAATATTCCCTCCCTTTTCCCATACTATTTATACCTTTTAATTCCCTACAGATCTCAGTTCTGCCCCCAAAATCCATAACCAGGTTCCACCCAATGAGGGGGCCCTGGTGAAGGTGGAAGAGAAGAGTCTGACCTGGTTTCCTCTGGCAGCCTGGAGAACTTGCCCGCAGTGCACTGCCCTCAGCTGCCAGGCTCCAGCTGCTGTCCCTGGGCCGGGATCTGCAGGAGGTTCCCTGGAATGGTCCCTTGGGAAAGGGGAGCGCAGCCCGCGGGCTGAGCCCGAGCAGCGTCCGGCGCGGGCTCTGTCCCAGCTCCTGCCACAGCCCCTGCTCTCCGTGCTGCCTCGTGTTCTCCAGGGCTCTCACACACAGGCAGCTGCCTCAGAGCCTGCCACGGGCTCAGGGCTCTGCTCCTCAGCTGCTCTTCACTCTGCCCGGGAAATGAGCAACGGGAGAGAGCCTCAGCAACCACACCTGTGCCCACAGCACTTGGGCTCCATCTCAGCTGCATCTTTCACTTTTAAGCAAGCATAATTCAAAAATTTTCATCTTTTGAACTGCCTTAACTTGGCCCCTGTCATTCCTGCAGTGGATCCTAAGGACCGTGCACTACAAATGTCCTCTTAAAGTTTGATTTCTGATTCAAATCTAGTTTTGCCATGTGTATGCCACAATTTCAGAGGTACTTCACCTTCACCACATAGTTTCCAAGAAGATTCGTGCAATAAAAAATTCTTTGGCTCAGCTGGAGCCCTGGAACACACCAGAGGGATGATTTAGGATGTCAGCAATGGCATTTCTTCCAAGAAGAGGCAAATCCATGCTGCTCTCTTGGCTTTAATCCTTAGAAAGTTGCAGGTTGCATCTGAGTCATCCACTACATCCTGTACATCCTCCCTTTGCAGTCAGGCGGCAGCCTACAGTAAATTCCAAGGAATTCCTGGAAAGCTGGGATGAGATGATTCCTACCCAGGTTGACATGTGCCTCAGGGATCTGGGTGCTCCTCCTGGAAACTGCTGGTCCTGGGACCAGAACTGTCACCTCTCTTCCCTGCTGACACCGTGTTTGTGTTCCCAGCTATGGAATCTCACATCCCCTCACCAGCCCAATCCTTTCAAGGGCAAACACTTCATGATCCAGGAGCTGCTGGGGCTCCAGGAGAGGTGGAGAGAGACTTTGGACAAGGGCATGGAGTGACAGGACAAGGGGGAATGGCTTCCCACTGACAGAGGGTGGGGTCAGGTTGGATATTGGGAAGAAATCCTTCCCTGTGAGGGTGCTGAGGCCCTGGCACAGGCTGCCCTGTGAGGCTGTGGCTGACCTTGGATCCCTGAAAGTCGCCAAGGCCAGTCTGGATAGGGTTTGTCGCAATCTGGTATACTGGCAGTTATCGCTGCTTGCAAAGGGACAGTCTGGGATCAGGTGTCACAAACAACCCCAAGTGTTCCCAGGACTGAGGAGGAGCAGGAGCAGCTCTGGTGAAGGGCTGGCAGGGAGTTCACAGCACCCTGGTCACTGACAGCTTTCACTGCATCATCAAGGGGATTGGCAGTAATCAGGGTGGGCTTCAAGTGCTGATAGCCTGGCTGCAAGCAACTGAGTGCTGTCCTTCCCTTGGGCTGTGTGAGCCTGAGGGAGAATGCAAAAATGGGAATTCTTGCCTCAGTTTTGCTTCTTTGGGCACAGGGGAGGCTTTTGCAATGGTCCCAGAGCTCTTCCCAGAATGGGAGCAGTTTCTCACAAGCAGCCTGACTCTTCACCAGCACTGCCAGCAGCATTCCAGTGCCACCAGCACCAGCAGCACCCCTCTGCTGCTGGAGGGATAATGACCCCTCAGGGAAGAGAAATGAGGAATGGTAGAGAGAGAGAAGGCAGTTGGAGAATGGGTCATTCTGCAGGGAAGGAATGTTTCTCATCAGAAGAAAATGAGAAGCCATTTGCAAAGTTCTACATGTGGACATTTGACCAAAGCCAATTCCTTTTTGGACAAGAAAAAAAAAAAAATCAAGATATATAACTCTGAGGGAGTGGAGCTCTGACATAGCTGAAGTTGTAAAACAACTTCCCCCTGCCCTATGGCCCCACCGAGCCTTGGGGAGCAACACCCGGACAGGGAACACAGAGGAGCCAGCAGGATGGGAGTGGGGAGCTCCTGGTGACCTGGGCACTTTCTCCTTCATGTCCCTGACCTGGCACGAGCCACTTTAGGACATGGATCCCAAAGGAGCAAGAGGGACCAGGAAGCGCCGCTGATCTGCACAGACCCCTTTGCCTGCTGCTGCCCCACAGGGAACAGGTCAGTGGAATGTTTGCCTTCCTCCCTACCCCACCTTCCTCTCCTGCAGCAGCTGCTCTGTTCCTGACACCCCCTCCGGGTGACTGCAGTGCCCTCCTCAGCTCCCCCATCTTCTGCCCTGAGCTTTACTTTCACATTCTCTGCAGAACAACCCAACCCTCCCACCTCACTCCTTCCCACTGAATTCTTCCCACTGCAGGGAGCTGCTGAGGAGCTACATGGTCCATCCCTGGATTCTCCAAGCACTGACTGCCCATCCACTCTGACCAAAGCCAGGGGCCACATCCCACTGCCTGCCCAGCGTCCATCCATGGAGGTGACCACCGTGTCCCCATCTCCTGCCTCACCCACTGAAGGAGATGACCTGTGTGAGACAGATGTCACCAGCGTGGCCATACACAGTGTGACATTGCTCATCTGCCTCTGTGGGCTGGCTGGGAACGGGGCTGTGCTCTGGCTCCTTGGCTCCCGGTGTTTGTCCAGGAACAGCACCATCCTTTACATTCTCATGCTGACTCTTCTGGACTTCCTCTTCCTCCTCATTCTGTTGCCCTCCCCTCTGCTCTTCCTGCTGGGCAATGTGTCCTGCTCTATCGTCATGCCCTTGCAGTATGTGTGGTTTCTTTTCAGGGTGCCACTGGTGTCACACACCTTTTGTCTGTACACACTGACATCCATCAGCATCCTGAGGTGCCGCTCCATCCACTGCCCACTCTGGCTCTGCTGCCAGCGTCCCCAACACCTGTCATGGGTGGTGTTTGCTCTGCTCATCACTTTCATCACTGTCTTTGCCACCATGATTTCTCCGTGTTTTGTCCAGCTATCTGAGCACTGCTGGGTGTCTCTCATCTCTGTGCACGCCTTCAACCTTCTCCTCTGTGCTCCCGTCGTGCTCATTTCCAGCACAATCTTCCTCAGTAAGGTCAGGCCTGGCTCCCATCAGCAGCAACCCAAGAGACTCAACATTGTTATCTGCCTCATTGTGCTCTTCACTCTGCCCCTCAGCCTCTGGAATTTACTGCAGTACCTCGGCTACACCATTGTGTCCTCCCAGGTTGTTTTCCTGCTCGCCTGCATCCACAGCACCATCAAACCCTTCATCTACTTCCTGGTGGGGAGGTGCTGGAGGCCCTGCTCTGTGGGGACTCTCCGGCTCTCCCTCCAGAGCGTCTTTGAGGAGACAGACACTGCCCACAGCCATGATCCTGCCATGGACACAGTGCTCTGAGCCTGTTGAATCTTCCCGCTGCACTACTGAGGGACTCTGGGACTGTGGCTGAGGGACTGCTTGATTCACCTGATGAATAAATATCTTAAGTGTCACCCTCCCTCTGCTGGTGCATCACCCAACCCCTTCACCCAACCCCTTTCCAGTGAGAGCAAGGACAGATTTGTCTTCACAAACAAGATGTGGGTCTGCTGGTAGATACAACTAGCACTGGGAAATAAAAGAAACAATGGGAAGGATTCCACTGATTGATGAATGGAAGAAGATATTTCCATTTACAAAGAAACTTTAGGTTTGCTGATAAATGAAATTAGACATCAAAACGTGAAAGAAAGAATGGGGAAGAAAAACCCCTAAATTGTGTAAGATTTAAAAATTGAAAGGGTCGGTTATACATTAGAGGGAAATCTTTAGTATCAGGTGTATTGGGCAGTCTGTACCTCTCAAGTACCTGAGCCAGTGGGGAAAGAGAATGGAAATGCGGCCAGGAAATTAGAATAAAAAGGGCGGCTGTGCCCTCACAAAAACTGGAGAGATCCCAGGGGAATGCCTCATAGCCTCTACCTTTACTCAAATAAAGTCAAAGGACTCCTCAGTCTCCTGTTTGTACATAAACCTCTGATGTTTGTGGATTAATTTTCCTAAAATCAGGCTGCACTGGGATCTCAGAAAGGCTCCTTAGGCCTCAGCCTTGAGGAGCAGCCCCTGGGCTCAACTCCTGTGGCGCTGATCAGAAACACCCTCTGCTCCCAGCAACTGCTGCTGTCCAACCACTTCCTGGGCTTTTATCAACAGCCTTGGAAATTATTGTGCGCAGGGGCATATTTGGCCCTGATGTCCGGCTAGCTGATGCGGGAAGGAGGTGGCCGACACCCCCGGCGCATGCACTGCCAGCCCCCCTTGGCGTCTTGGCCTCGGGCTGGGCTGGATGCACGCTGCAGACTGAGGCGCAGTGGGACGAAAGAAGAGGCGTCCAAATGCTGGGGGCAAACTCCACTATATTGAAGGTTCGATGACATGAACAGGAAGGGAAGGTGCCAACCAACAAATGGCGGGGAGTGAGGGGAGAGGCAAAGTTTTAAAAGGAAGGGGTGGAGAGAGGAGGGAAGCCCAACTAGCCAATCAGGGAGGGGTGCAAACATAACTGACATAGGGGACTAACCAATAGATACAACATAAAGGAGGGGCCCCGGGTCCACAGCCAACCACAGCCCCCAGAGAGGCGAAGCTTCTAGAAGGCGGGGAGGAGTTGGGGGTGATTGACTGGGCCCGGGCAGGAGGAAAAACTTACAAATAAGGAATATAAGGGAGGGGTGATTACATAACAGGGGGAGATTGGCAGTTGAGGGGGAAGGGGGTAACCAAGGAGACCAACTGTCTAGGGAGGCAGTGGCGGGAAAATCAGGGGAGGGAGGAGCCATTGTACTGAAACGGGGGAGAATACATAAATGGGGGAATAACCGGGGAAATTGAACAACACAATACAACATCTCCCCGTTTCTTAACAAATAAAATAAAAGAACATAGGAGTCCAGATAAACTTAAACTTCGAGGACCCGCGGCTGGTCCAGCCAATCTTCGCCTTCTTCGAGCTGGGGCTCGTCCGACCATGGATGGTCAGCGGGCGACACAGTTGACCTCTCCTCTTCTGCAGCTTTCCCGGCCTCCGAGGAGAGGTCCCCCAGCTCGATGTGCTCCTCGACAGGCACGGTGGCATGGTTGATGTTTGGCGAGGTGGCTTTAGATATTAGTCTCTGGACCAGACCGCGGACCACCATAACGAGAACTGAAAGCATAACTAAACTCAAAACGACTTTAATAATAGTTTCAATGATGGAAGTGGCCCATCCGCTCAGGCCCCAACCCTTGAAAAGGTCCCCCAGCCAGTCCGAGGTTTCTTGTTGGACTTTGTGAACAAGGTCCTGGAGTTTGCGTATAGATTGTCTGGCGTCCTTGGCTCGGATGGACAGGTTCAAACAGCAGAGGCCCTCAAACTCCTCACAGTGGTGGTGGTGAAGCAGCAATAGAAAATCTATTGCTGCCCTGTTTTGGAGTGTCGCCTTCCTTGTAATTTCCTCATCTGATAGGATGTCGTATAATGCGGCTGATGTAAAATTGGCTTGTTTCGCCACCCAACACTCTAGGCGGCCCAATTCTCCTAGAGCCTTCGCCACCGATACCCAAGGCAATAAAATGGTAAAGGCGACGGACTTTGAGTGAGACCAATGGGTGATTTCGGCATCACAGTCCTCGGTGAGATCTTTAAGATCTCTTTTAGACCTGCCCAATTCGGACGTGATGTTAGATCGTTTCCAATCAATAATTTGGGACATGTTGGGTGTGAACAGCGTCAACCGGCCAAAAGTGCACAGCCCTCCAACCAGGCCAGAGGGGATGCCTGCCCACGCTCGGTCTCCGCAAATTGAAAACACACCCCGAGGAAGGGAGTAAGGGGTCCGGCCAGTAGTGGTGGGGCCGAGGATCTTCAGGACGGCCTGACACCACTGCTTGGCCTGATATTCTTTTTTAGTCTGGAGGACCACCTCACTGCCCCTCTCTACAGGGGTGATGGTATAATCGAACTGAAAGCAAATAGAGGCGTTGGCGGAGCTGAGTAGGTGTAATTCTGTGGGCTCGGAGGTTGCAGGAGCCAGCCTGAACACTCCGTCTCTCCAGGCATTTGAGGGGTCAAAACTAGGGAGGATAGTGAGGCTCCGGGCCAGAATAGGGGAAAAGGAACGTTGGAAAGTGGGAGGGAACTCGCCTGGAGAAAAAGGGATCCCCACAAGGCAAGACGACATCGGGTCCTCTGCTGCGCCGGTGTCCAGGCAAATGCTGTCCTGTCCAAGTGACTAGGCCAAGGCACGCCAGACATTGACCTTGGGCTGGGGGACAACCCACGGCTCCGCAGATGGCATCAGGAGCCAGCAGGTCGTCATAAGGATGAGCAGCATTCCGGGGTTTGGGGCCAGCGGTGATGTAGCGGGGGTCATTGGGGAGACGTAACTGAAACGACAAAGAACGGTAAAAGTATATCGAAATCATAAGTATGGTTCCTCCCCAAAAAGCCAACTTAAATAGAACATTCGGGGCGATATGTCAGGGAGAGGGGGAGAACAGGAAGAAACATGGAGGAGGAGGTCCAGTGGTGGAGGAGAGGCTGGAGGGGAAGGCTCTTCCTCCAGGGAGGGAAGGTCTGGAGGAGCAGATGGTGGATGGTGTTGCCTCCTCCGTCGCCGCCAACACGCCTGCCGAACTTGCGGTACAGTCCCTGCTTTTGTCCCCTGCTTCGGGACGAAGGGCCTTACCCACTTGGATGGTACCCACTTGGGACCTGAGGGGGTAGATACGCAAGCGTATCCCCTTCCCCAGGTCACCAAGTCGAAGGGGCCCTCCGTCCGCCAGGTCTCCTGATCCTTGACCAGAACCGGAGGCCTGACTTTGGGCTGCAGCTGCTGGTGGCTGCCGAAATGCCGGACCACTGGAGGATTCTGGCTGTCGAAAGAGCAATTACGAAAGTTGAGGGTGTACAAGGCTCTCGACAGCCGGACGTGGGGGGTCTCCACCTTCATCGCCGCTTGTTGGCGGGACAGGGTCTTCTTAAGGCTCTGGTGGGCCCTCTCCACCATGGCTTGGCCTGTCGGGGAATAGGGGATGCCGGTCTTATGGACTATTCCCCATTGCTGCAGGAAGCTCCGCAGCTCCTTAGAAACATACGCAGGGCCATTGTCAGTTTTTAAGGCCCTAGGGATGCCCAAGACAGCGAATGCCTGAAGCAGATGCCTCTGAACATCCACTGCCTTTTCACCTGCGTGGGCAGAAGCGTAGATAGCTCCAGAGAAGGTGTCTACTGAGACGTGGACGTAACACAGTCTACCAAAAGATGGGACATGTGTTACGTCCATCTGCCACACCTCGCAGCTCGCCAGGCCTCGGGTATTAGCTCCTGAGGCCACGGTGGGCATCTGATGTTGCTGGCATTGGGGACATGTGGCCACAATCACCTTGGCCTGGTCCTGCGTCAGATTGAATTGCCGAACCAGGCCGGGCGCATTTTGGTGAAAGAGTTGGTGGCTGATCTTAGCCTGGCCGAACACATCCGGTAGCGGGCCCTGCGTAACGGCAGCCGCGGCCAAGGAGTCGGCACGATGGTTGCCCTCCGCTATGAACCCGGGCAAATCAGTGTGTGACCTCACATGCATCACGTAAAATGGGTGCTCGCGGTGGGAGACCAACTCGACGAGCCTGTTTAATAATTCAAACAATCTCTTATTTGTGACCTCTTGAAGAACTGCATGTTCTGCTCGGGACACTACACCTGCGACGTACGCAGAATCTGTCACCAGATTAAAAGGTCCAGGGAATCTCTGGAAGGCCCTGACAACCGCGTCTAACAGCAACTTGTGGAGAACCCTCCACAATAACAACATCGGTCTCCCACTGCTGAGTCTGAGGATCCCTCCAAGTCATGACAGACTTGTGGGATGCTCCAGACGCGTCAGTAAAGACAGTCACGGCATCCAGTGGTTCTCCACTTTGAGCCTTAGTTAGAGACAATTTGAAATCCGAATTAAATAATTTGTGGGCCGACCGATCAACTGCGACGCGCCCAGTGTAGCTGTCTAGTGCAAACTGTAGATATTCATTAGTTTGCAGCAGTTCTTCAAAGGTCTTTAATTTTAAATGGCCCGCTTCCAATTTGATTGGAATGTGAATGCATGAAAAGTCACACCCTGACAGCTCCCTGATCCTCGATCTCGCTTTGAGAATCAGTTCGGCTACCAACTCTTGTGGCCATGTCATCCTTTTGGACCTGTGGTGGCTGAGGAACACCCACTCTATGATCAAGAGGGGGTCACCCAGACCCTGGTCCTTCAGGTCTTGGTCCCATTGGTGGATCATGCCATAGAGGTGTGGCAGCTTTCCCAGTATAATAAATTTGAATGGCAGGTCCGGATGGTACCGATGGGCCTGCCTGGCCGAAATAGTCTTTTGAACCTTCTCCAGAGCGACCTCTGCCTCTGGGGTGAGAGCCCTAGGGGAACTAAGCCCCTCTCCCCCTTTCAACAAATTGAAAAGGGGGGCTAGGTCTTCGGTGGGGATGCCTAGCCAGGGTCTCACCCAATTTAAAGACCCACACAGTTGATGGACATCCGCTAGGGTCTGGACTTTCGTCTGAATAGCCAATTTTTGCGGAACAATGGTCCGCTTTGTAATTTCGAGGCCCAGGTACTTCCAAGGTGGCATCCGCTGAATCTTATCCTGCTGGAGCTCGAACCCTGCAGCAACCAACGCATTGGTTGTCAGGTCAAGCGCATGGGCAAGTAGACTGTGGTCGGGTGCACACACGAGGATGTCGTCCATATAACGATGGAGGATGACGGCATCCACGAGGGCTGTACGCAAAGGTGACAGCAGCGAAGCGACGTACCATTGGCAGATCACAGGGCTGTTCTTCATTCCCTGCGGTAATACCCGCCAATGATAGCGCTTGGCCGGGGACTCACGGTTGATGGACAGAACCGTGAAAGCAAAGCGTGGGGCATCGTCCGGGTGAAGGGGAATCTGGAAGAAACAATCTTTGATATCAATTATTGCCAGATTCCAATTTTGGGGGAGCATTGATGGGGATGGCATCCCTGGTTGGAGAGATCCCATGTCAACAATTAAGTCATTAATTTGGTGGGGGTCGGTCAGGAGCCGCCACTTATCTTTATTGGGCTTCTTGATGACAAAGACCGGGGAGTTCCATGGTGACATGGACTCCTCGATATTGCCCTTAGGTAGCTGCTCCTGCACGACCTCGTTGAGCGCCTTCAATTTCTGTTTGTTAAGTGGCCACTGTTGGACCTGTACTGGTCTATCAGAAAGCCAATCCAGCTTCCAAGTCCGGCGCTCATCAGTGGCCACTGCCCGAAAAACCTGGGGAGCCTTTGGTAGGTCAATTCTGGCCCCGCACTGGGCTAGCAGATCTCTCCCCCAGAGAGGCTCGGTGTAATCCAAAACAAACGGGCGCACTGAAGCCAATTGCCCGTCGGGCCCCTTAATTTGGACAATGCTCTTTGACTGTTTGGCCAATTGCAAACCCCCGACACCAGAAATCGTGCCCTCTGCACTTTGCAAATCCCAATGTGACGGCCACTCCCGAGAGGGAATGATCGTCACATCTGCACCCATGTCCAAGAGACCCATGATGACCTTTCGATCCCCGCCCAACGAGAGTTGACATGTCAAGCGGGGCTTCTCCCTCCCTTGATGCCACAGCATCCCTGCTCTGCCACTGTCCCAGGAAGCTGCCGGCCCCAAGTGTGGCCAGGCTGAGCCATTGCTGTGAGTGCCGCCCATGCCTTGGGGCCCTGTGAGCAGCGGCCCCAAAGGAGACCCTTGGAGCTCTGCTGGGCCCAGCAGCGCTGAGCAGAAGCTCCCTGGCACTGGGGCCTCTCCCAGCTGGGATCTCTCCCGGCTGCTGCCCTGGGCTGATCCCTGAACGCCGACGGCTCCTGGGCCCATCCCCGCAGGGCTCCAGGCCCAGCCCTTGGCCCAGGGAGGAGATGCAAAGGGATCCGCAGGGAGCATTTCACTGCCTGCCAGGGCAATTGCTCACAGGCACCTTGCACTCACTCTGCCTGCCTGGCTGGCTGTGTGCACACACGTCTGCATCTGCTGGGGCAAATGTGGCAGAAATGCTGCTCTCTCAACTGTGTTAATACCTGAGACATCTCACTGGGGCAAGCCTGGAAGGAAGTATCAGGCATAAATAAGGTTAAATGATGCTAAGTGATATACCTCAGCTGAATTGTTCAGTTTAAGTTGTAACTGAATTACTGTTAAGTTTGAGTGCTCTAAAGCATTCAGGCCATTTGCCTTTTAATCCTTATCCTTACTGTCCTTTTGTCACCTGCCCTTGCACTCACACAAACACACACACACAGGGACAGAACTTTGTTGTGCTGCTGCTTATTATTAAACCTGTTTTTTACTGATATCCTTGCTGGTGGTTTTGTGCCTTCGGAAATTCTTCCTCTCCCCAGGCTTTGGCCTCTCCCTCAGCAGGCTCAGATGGTGCAGCTCCAAGGGGAGGAGGAGTCCGCGCTCCTCAGCACAGCCACCCCCTTCCAGGAGCAGGGTGACATCTGTCTTTGTCACCATTGTGTCCACGGGGCATCAACCCCCTCCCTGTGGCTTCTCTGAGGTCTCTGAGCTGGGGCTGTTCAGCCTGGAGAAGGGAAGGCTTCAGGGAGACCTTAGAGCCCCTTCCAGGGCCTAAAGAGGCTCCAAGAACAGCAGAGGTGCCTTGGACAAAGGCCTGAAATGACAGGACAAGGGGGGAATGGCTTCCCACTGCCAGAGAACAGGGTTAGGGGGAATATTGGGAAGAAATTCCTCCCTGTCAGGGTGGAGAGGCCCTGGCACAGGTTCCCAGAGATGCTCTGGCCTCCCCATCCCTGGAGGTGTTCCAGGCCAGGCTGGGTGGGGTTTGAAGCAGCCCGGTCTAGTGGAAGGTGTCCCTGCTTGCAAAGGGTGAAATCAGGAAAAAACAACCGCAAGTATTCCCAAGGCTGAGGAGGAGGAGGATGAGCTCTGCTGAAGGCCTGCAAGGGGCACCACAGCACCCCAGCATCTGGTCTCCAATAACTTTTATTGCATCATCAGGGGTATTGTCAGTAAGAAATGTGGGCTCTGATGCTGATAACCTGCTGCAAGCCTGTCGTGGTTTGGCACTGGCCAAACGCCAGGCACCCATGAAAGCTGTTCACTCACCTTCTGCTCTCAGCTGGGCAGAGGAGAGGGAAACAAAAAATTAACAGAGGGCGCTCATGAGTTGAGATGAGGACTGGGAGAAAAAAACACTCCATGAATAGAAAGTAAAAGTTTGAAGTATAATGCTGTTAAGATACTTTTTTTAAAAGAGAGGAATGAGGTACTTTCACTGAGATAGTAATCGCAGGACACTTAATTCTTTCTGAGAAAACGAATTTATTTCTTCCTTTAACAGGAGAAACAAACTTCTTCTGGCCTCACTCAGTCCTGAAGATGCCATCAGGATTATGAGGGAACAGTTGACGATGACCAGACAGAATCCTTTGTTTGAATGGAATTTATGCACCATATATGAGATGTATGAATATGCAACAGACAGGAGGCACCAGGAAGGATCTGGATGGTGCTGATCCCAAATGTCCTGATGGGAGAGCAGCAGAGCCTGACGGGCAGAGCTTCAACACGGGGAGTGGCCATGGGATGGGATGGGTTGGGTTGGGTTGGGATGGGATGGGATGGATTGGGTTTGGATGAGATGGGATGGGATGGGATGGGATGGGATGGGATGGGATGGGATGGGATGGGATGGGATGGGTTGGGATGGGATGGGATGAGATGGGTTGGGAAGGGATGGGATGGGATGGCATGGCATGGGATGGCATGGGATGGCATGGCGTGGCATGGCGTGGCTTTGCATGGCGTGGCATGAGGAGTGGAGATGGGAATCGGGAGTAATACCAAAATCAGCCAGAATAAACTTTGCAACAGAATAGGAAGCATTAGGAAGCAGAGGACACACAGATGGATATCTCCCTATTTGTGTTTGGGGAAAGACTTTACAAGAGGGGTTTTATCCATCATAACCACAGAGAGTCATTAAAGTGTCTTTCTTATCTAAAACATAAACATCACTTTCCTAGGACTCATTTCCATGAGTCTATCTCCTTCTCCAAGTCCTTTCCTGGGCCTGGAGGATCATTCAGAGGGATCTCTGGTGGTCTCATTCACTGAGTGCTGAGATATTAAAGGCGACCTTGCCTTGAACTTTTCCTTTGGCCATGTGCTCTTGCTGCTTGTTACAGAACTTGCCCCAAAATCTCTGCAGGCCTCCAAATCTATTTCTGCACTGGCTCCAGCCACATTTATCATCCTGTATGATCCTGAGGAGCACATTGGAGCTGGGCTTTCCTCCTCCCTCCTGGGTCCAAGAACCCTATGGCCAGGAGGAGCAGGGACACTGCTGGGGGTCCCTGGTGGAGCAGGGGAAGATCGAGGGTTTTCAGGGGGGGACGGGGTCCCAGGGGCATCTGGGGTATTGGAGTCTGTTTTGGAGTGGCCAGGAGAGGGTCAGAGCGGGTTGGAGGGGGTCTGGATGCTGTGAAAATCTCCACACTGGAGGAGAGCAGAGCCTGACAGACCACGCTCAGAGTGGGGGAACAGCTCTGTCTGGGAAACCTGTGGGATGTGATAGCATGGGGTGGGGATAGGGAGTGGGGGCAGGGATGAGGATGGTAAGGGGTTAGAACAAAGAAGCAGCTCAGCTGTGCTTCCTTAGGCCCAGGGAATCTTTTTGCAAGTATCATGGAGCTATTTCTAGACTGGGAGTTACTTCTGAGAAACACCCAGCTGCCTCAGCAGCACTGCCAGCATTCCAGCGCAACCAGCAGCTCCAGCATTCTTTGGTGCAGGAGGGAACCTGACCTCTCAAGGAAGAGAAAGGAGGAATGGTAGAAACCTATTGTGAGAGGGAAGGCAGTTGCAGAATGCACCTTGAGCTGGGAAGGACTGTTTCTTATCAGAAAAAATTGCACAGCCATTAAAAAATCCACCTCCTTTGTGGCAAAGGAAAAAAAAATCAATATCAGTAACACTAAACTGTGGAACTCTGACACAGCCAAAGTAGTAAAACCAATTCCGATTGCCCTGTGACCCCACTGAGTCTTGGGGAGCAGCAACAGGACAGGGCAGAGAGGGATAGGAGTGGGGAGCTCCTGGTGATGTGGAGACGTTCTTCTGCATGGATCTGACCTAGGAGAAGCCACTTTAGGACATGGATCCCAAAGGAGCAAGAGGGACCAGGAAGCGCCGCTGATCTGCACAGAGCCCTTTGCCTGCTGCTGCCCCACAGGGAACAGGTCAGTGGAATGTTTGCCTTCCTCCCCACCCCACCTTCCTCTCCTGCAGCAGCTGCTCTGTTCCTGACACCCTCTCCCGGTGACTGCAGGGCCCTCCCAGCTCTCCCATCCTCTGCCCTGTGCATCCCCTCTATATCTTGACCCTGAGTTCAGCTGAAATAAATTTTTTAACACAATGGGAAGCATTTGGAAGCAGGAATTCCTGCCCTCTCCCAGTGCCTGTAGTGCCCTGCCCAGCCCTGTGCCTGAACAACCCAAACCTCCCACCTCCCTCTCACACCCCACAATTCCCACTGCCCTCCTCCCCTGCACATCTCACTCCTCCCCACTGAATCCTTCCCACTGCAGGGAGCTGCTGAGGAGCAACACGGTCCATCCCTGGATTATCCAAGCACTGACTGCCCATCCACTCTGACCACAGCCAGGGGCCACATCCCACTGCCTGCCCAGTATCCATCCATGGAGGTGACCACCGTGTCCCCATCTCCTGCCTCACCCACTGAAGGAGATGATCTGTGTGAGACAGATGTCACCAGCGTGGCCATACACAGTGTGACACTGCTCATCTGCCTCTGTGGGCTGGCTGGCAACGGGGCTGTCATCGGCCTCCTCAACCTGAAAATCCCCAACTATCGCTTCTTTGTCCTGGCTGTCACTGATTTCCTCTTCCTTCTCCTCACAGTCCCCTCCACCCTCCTTTTCCTGGTGGAAGATATGTCCTGCTCTCCTGTCATGCCCCTGCTGTACCTGAGTTTCCTTTTCCAGCTCTCATTGGTCTCCTACTACTGGGCGCTGTTATGGCTGATGCCCAGGAGACCTGTTGTATATATGGACAAGCTCTGCAAGTTCTGCTGTCACTGTGACCTTCTTCTACGCCTGACTTGGGTGGTGGAAAGTGTCCAATACTGGGCCTTCTTTGCTCTCTTTGCTGTCATCCCCACAGTAACATTCCTGTGCCCATCAGATGAGCAGGAGCTCTGCCAGGCAGCTCTCATCTCCATGTACATCATCATGCTGCTCCTCTTTGTTATACCCATGCTCCTTTCAATCACAGTTGATTTCATTATTTCCAAGGTGCGGTCCCAGCAGCAGCAGCCCAAAAGGCGCGACATTGTTATCCTCATCACTGCGCTCTTCACTCTCCTCCTCAGCCTCTGCAATTTCCTGCAGCACCTCAGTTACATCGTTGTGTCATCAGAGGTTTTTTTCTTGCTCGCCTGCATCCACAGCAGCATCAAACCCTTCATCTACTTCTTGTTGGGGAGGTGCTGCAGGCCCTGCTCCATGGGGTCCCTCCGGCTCTCCCTCCAGAGGGTCTTTGAGGAGCAGAAAAAGAAATTGCATAGAGAAATGATCCTGCATGAACACGGGGGTCTGAGCCTGTTTATTCCTCCCACTGCTCTGCTGAGTGACCCTAGGACAGTGACTGAGTGATTCCTTGAGTCACCTGATCAATCAGTATCCACAGGATCACCCTCCCCGTCATGTTGTATTCCTGCAGGAGGAGGGAGCAGGGCCACTGGCTTGGGTGATTTTTGTGGGATGCTCTGCAGGGAGCACATTGGAGCATGGCTTTCCTCCTCCCTCCTGCATCCACATGGCTCCAAGCAGTGCAGCTGGGCTCAGTGCTGCTCCCCAGCTCTATTCCCCATGGAATGACCCTCATGGCCTCAGCCCCAGGGAATGAACTCCATCTCCTTTGGCTCAGCAGATGAGTTCCATGGTGTTTCCAGGGAGCTCTTGCCTGCACAGCATGGGACACCTTCATCCCTGGGGACACACCCAGCACAGGGTGGCAGTGATTTCCCAAATCCCTGCAGGGCTGGTGCCTCTGGATGGCAGGAGAGGGGTTGGGATCACAGGGAGCATCCTTCCCCTTCTGTCCAGCAGAGCCAGCCCTGCATTCCCAGCTGATGGGAAGGGACACCAGGTAGGGCTGCAGAGCTGGGGAGGGACAGCAACATTCCCTTATCCTTTCAGTGGTAATTGGTCACATTCTTCAATTCCAGAATTGAATCCTTCTGATGAAACTACAGGGTCGATAGCAAACTCCACTGAACTCCTGTGCCTGTGTCCATAAAGTACACGGAACATGGAAATTCCCATCGCCAGATGCTTGGACCATTTAATTGCACAGAGATTAGGGGGTTCTGCTGCTCTTCTGCAGAATGGGGCCATCCATCCTCTGGTTCCCCAGCATCAGTGTCCAGGGAAGCCCTTGAGCACCTCCAGCCTGAACCTGGCCACCCTCAGGAGGAGCTGCACGGCCACTCTGCACAGCAGCTCCAGCCACAGTCCAGCCTCTCCTGATCTTTGTCATTCTGTAACCACCCCTCAATCAGATTTGCATTCATGGTTTTTGTTTCTTTCCACTGTGGTAGTCCCAACCTCTGAATTTGTTGAATAAACCAAATCTTGGCTGCACTGCAGGGCCTGTCTCTGTTAAACAGTGTCCAAAATGGCTCATTTCCTTCTTTTATCCCATTCTAAAGCCTCTGGCTGGTCTCGGAGCAGGGCAGGTTCCTGTCTCATACCAGAGCCATTCCTAAGGCACATGCCTGCAATGCTTGGGATGATGTTGGCAGTGCCAAGAGCTCCTGATTCCTTCTGGGAGAGACCTGGGCAGCTGCCACATCTCTTGCTCAGGGGGAATTTGTCCCTCCTTTTCCCACTGCCTTAAATCCAGGGGAAAGCAACGTGCCACTGCTTCTGGAAAGGGAGTGAGATTGAAAGGTTTGTGTGGTGAGTCAGGCTTTGGACATACACATGAGAGAGAGACAGTTGGACATCTGAGAAGGTTTTTCTCTCTCTGTCTCCCATTTTCCTGTTAATTGGAAAGACAACACTTTCCAAGGTGCAACCTCTTTTCCAGGGATGAACAACTCAGCCAGGGAATTTCTCTGAAGGCAAATGCAGGAGGATCATGATCCTCCAATGTACATTTTCTACTTCCCAGTCACCCAGGTCACTCCCCAGCTGAGCTTCCTTTCAAAAGAGCAACGATTTCAAACATAAGTTTTCCTGGATGTCCCTGACCATGGTAGAGGAGAGATGGAATGAGATGATCTCTAAAGTTCCTTCTAACCCAAACAATTCCGTAAGGATTCCTGACATCAGTCTGCATCCAGCCCAGGCAGGAGTTCTCCTGCAGCACACAGCAGCAGCCTGACAGAGCTCAAGGAGCATTTGGACAATGCTCTCAGGCACAGGCTGGGATTGTTGCGACGCCCTGTGCAGGGCCAGGAGATCAACTCCATGCTCCTTGTGGCTCCCTTCCAACTTTGGGTTAGAGTTGCTCTATTTCATGATGGTTCTCTTTCATGATGATTCCACTTGATGATGACTCCCAGGTGTTCTCCCTATTCCCTAGCACATCCTCAATAGACCTCTGCAATGCAACAATTACAGAAGAGGTGAATTCCTTTGCGCAGCTGCCAGGCTCCAGCTGCTGTCCCTGGGCTGGGATCTGCAGGAGGTTCCCTGGAATGGTCCCTTGGGAAAGGGGAGCGCAGCCCGCGGGCTGAGCCCGAGCAGCGTCCGGCGCGGGCTCTGTCCCAGCTCCTGCCACAGCCCCTGCTCTCCGTGCTGCCTCGTGTTCTCCAGGGCTCTCACACACAGGCAGCTGCCTCAGAGCCTGCCACGGGCTCAGGGCTCTGCTCCTCAGCTGCTCTTCACTCTGCTCGGGAAATGAGCAACGGGAGAGAGCCTCAGCAACCACAGCACTTGGGCTCCATCTCAGCTTCTATTCTATTTTATAGCAACCTCAATCCCAAAATCTTGTCTTTTGAACTGCATGAACTTGTCCCCTCTCATTCTTGAGGTGGATCCTTAGGGCCCTGTAATACAAATGCTCATTAAACTTTGATTTCTGGTTCAAATCTAGTTTTCCTCCTTGTATACTGCAAGTTCAGTGGTATTTCACCTTCACCATACAGTTTCCAAGAGGATTCATACAATAATAAATTCTGTGCATGAGCTGGAGCACTGGCACAGAGCAGAGGGATGATTTAGGAATGCAGCCAGGTCATTTCTTCTGAGAAGAGGCAAATCAATGCTACTCCCATGGTATTGGACTGTTGGGGGACACAAGACAGATGATGGACTTTGGACCTGGTTAACATAAGAGTTTGATAACAGGATGCCTTGGCAAAAGCAAACAGAACTTTGAAAATTAGACCTAGATTGCAAAAAGAATAAATCAGTCAGGTTTACCGGAAAAAGAAAATCCCATTAAACTCTGCAAGCAAGCGATGTTGTTATACACAAAAGGTTGTGTATGTGATTTTAACCTAATCATTGTAGTACACATCACTAGTCTCCCTGAAATAGTATATAAACATTTGTATCCCACAATAAAATCTGATTCTGATCACCAAGTCAGTCTCCCTATCTCTCTGCATTGACAACACAGTGGCTTTAATCCTTGGAACGTTGCAGGTTTCCTCTGAGTCATCTTCTACACTCCCTTGGCAGTCAGACAGCAGCCTACAGTGAATTCAAGGAATTCCTAGAAAGCTGAGGTGAGATGATTGCTACCCAGGCTGACATGTGCCTCAGGGATCTGGGATGCTCCTCATGGAAACTGCTGGCCCTGGGACCAGAACTGTCACCTCTCTTCCCTGCTGACACCGTGTTTGTGTCCCCAGCTATGGAATCTCACATCCCCTCACCACCCCAATCTTTTCAAGGGCAAACACTTCATGATCCAGGAGCTGATGGGGCTCTAGAACCCGTGGACAGGCATTTTGGACAAGGGCATGGAGTGACAGGACAAGGGGGAATGGCTTCCCACTGACAGAGGGTGGGGTCAGATTGGATATTGAGAAGAAATCCTTCCCTGTGAGGGTGCTGAGGCCCTGGCACAGGTTGCCCAGAGAGTCTGTGGCTGTCCCTGGATCCCTGAAAGTCACCAAGGCCAGGCTGGATGGGGTTTGGAGCAATCTGGTAAAGTGGCAGTTATCTCTGCTTGCATAGGGACAGTCTGGGATCAGGTGTCACAAACGACCCCAAGTGTTCCCAGGACTGAGGAGGAGCAGGAGCAGCTCTGGTGAAGGGCTGGCTGGGAGTTCACAGCACCCTGGTCCCTGATAGCTTTCACTGCATCATCAAGGGGATTGGCAGTAATCAGGGTGGGCTCCAAGTGCTGATAGCCTGGCTGCAAGCAACTGAGTGCTGTCCTTCCTCTGGGCTCTGTGAGCCTGGGGTAGAATGCAAAAATGGGAATTCTTGCCTCAGTTTTGCTTATTTGAGCACAGGGGTAGTTTTGGCAACGGTTCTGGAGCTCTTCCCAGAATGGGAGCAGTTTCTGACAAGCAGCCAGACTCTTCACCAGCACTGCCAGCACTGCCAGCAGCATTCCAGTGCCACCAGCACCACCTGCATCCCTCTGCTGCTGGAGGGACAATGACACCTCAGGGAAGAGAAATAAGGAATGGTAGAGAGAAGGCAGTTGGAGAATGGGTCATTCTGCAGGGAAGGAATGTTTCTAATCAGAAGAAATAGAGGAGCCATTTGCAAAGTCCTTCATGTGGACTTGTGACAAAAGCCAATTCCTTTGTGGCAAAGAAAAAAAAAAATCAAGATAAATAACTCCGAGGGAGTGGAGCTCTGATGTAGCTGAAGTTGTAAAACAACTTCCACCTGCCCTATGACCCCATTGAGCCTTGGAGAGCAGCATGAGGACAGGGCACAGAGAGGAGCCAGCAGGATGAGAATGGGGAGCTCCTGGTGAGCAGGGCACTTTCTCCTTCATGTCCCTGACCTGACAGGAGCCACTTTAGGACATGGATCCCAAAGGAGCAAGAGGGACCAGGAAGCGCCGCTGATCTGCACAGAGCCCTTTGCCTGCTGCTGCCCCACAGGGAACAGGTCAGGGGAATGTTTGCCTTCCTCCCTACCCCACCTTCCTCTCCTGCAGCAGCTGCTCTGTTCCTGACACCCTCTCCGGGTGATCAGTGCCCTCCACAGCTCCCCCCTCCTCTCTCCTGTACTTCCCTACTACATCCCCTACAGAACAACCCGACACTCCAACCTCACTCCTCCCCACTGAATCCTTCTCACTGCAGGGAGCTGCTGAGGAGCCACATGGTCCATCCCTGGATTCTCCAAGCACTGACTGCCCATCCACTCTGACCACAGCCAGGGGCCACATCCCACTGCCTGCCCAGCGTCCATCCATGGAGGTGACCACTGTGTCCCCATCTGCTGCCTCACCCACTGAAGGAGATGATCTGTGTGAGACAGATGTCACCAGTGTGGCCATACACAGTGTGACCCTCCTCATCTGCCTCTGTGGGCTGGCTGGCAATGGGGCTGTCATCGGCCTTCTCCGACTGAAATTTCATAAATCTCGCTTCTTTGTCCTGGCTGTCATTGACTTCCTCTTCCTCCTCTTTGCGCTCCCATCCGCCCTCCTCCTCCTGGTGGAGGACGTGTCCTGCTCTCCTATCTTGCCCCGGCTGTACCTGAATTACCTTTTACAGCTCTCAGTGGTGTCCTACTACTGGGTGCTATTCAGACTGATGCACAGCAGCAAAGTGCGGTATATGGACAAGCTCTGCTGCCTCTGCTGCCGCTGTGGCCTTCCCAAGCGCCTGGTGTGGGTCTTGGACAGTGTCCAGTACTGGGCCTTCTTTGCTCTCTTTGCTGTCATTCCTACAGTGAGATCCCTGTGCCCATCACACCAGCAGGAGCACTGCCGGGCAGCTCTCATCTCTGTGCACACCATCACCCTGCTCCTCGTTGTTGCCACCCTGCTCATTTCCAGCACAGTTGATTTCATTAAGGCCAAGTGGGACTCCCAGCAGCAGCAGCCCGAGAGGCACGACATTGTTATCATCATGATTGTGCTCCTCACTCTCCTCCTCAGCCTCTGCAATTTCCTGCAGCAGCTCGGTTACATTGCTGTGTCCTCACAAGTTGTTTTCCTGCTCGCCTGCATCCACAGCAGCATCAAACCCTTCATCTATTTCTTGGTGGGGAGGTGCTGCAGGCCCCGCTCCATGGGGTCCCTCTGGCTCTCCCTCCAGAGAATCTTTGAGGAGTCAAAAGGAAAAACAGCCCACAGCGATGACCCTGCCATGGACACGGGGATCTGAGCCTGCTGATCCCTTCCACTGCTCTACTGAAGGACCCCAGGAGAGCAGTGGAAGCTTTCCTTTAACCTCCTGATTAATCAATATCCACCGGACCACTCTCCTTTTATTGTTGTATTCCTGCAGGAGAAGGGAGCAGGGGCATTGCCTTGGGTGATTTTTGTGGGATGCTCTGCAGGGAGCACATTGGAGCATGGCTTTCCTCCTCCCTCCTGCATCCACATGGCTCCAAGCAGTGCAGCTGGGCTCTGTGCTGTTCCCCAGCTCTATTCCCCATGCAATGACCCTCATGGCCTCTGCCCCAGGGAATGAACTCCATCTCCTTTGGCTCAGCAGATGAGTATCCATGGTTTTTCCAGGGAGCTATTGCCTGCACAGCATGGGACACCTTCATCCCTGGGGACACACCCAGCACAGGGTGGCAGTGATTTCCCAAATCCCTGCAGGGCTGGTGCCTCTGGATGGCAGGAGAGGGGTTGGGATCACAGGGAGCATCCTTCCCCTTCTGTCCAGCAGAGCCAGCCCTGCATTCCCAGCTGATGGGAAGGGTCACCAGGTAGGGCTGCAGAGCTGGGGAGGGACAGCAACATTCCCTTATCCTTTCAGTGGGAATTTGTCACATTCTTGAATTCCAGAATTAAATCCCTGTGAGTAAAGTGCAGGGTCAATAGTGAACTCCACTGATCCTTTGTGCCTCCTGTACCAGAAAGTAAACTGAATATGAAGAATATGAAAATTCCCATCACCGGATGCTTGGACCATTGAATTGCACAGAGATTATGGGCTTATGCTGTTCTTCTGCACAATGGGGCCATCCATCCTCTGGTTCCCCAGCATCAGTGTCCAGGGAAGCCCTTGAGCACCTCCATCCTGAACCTGGCCACCCTCAGGAGGAGCTGCACAGCCACTCTGGACAGCAGCTCCAGCCACAGTCCAGCTTCTCCAGATCTTTGTCATTCTGTAACTACCCATAAATGAGAGTTGGATTTCTGGTTTCAGTTTGATTCCAGTGTGGTACAACTGACTGTAGGACACGGGGTTGTAGTTGTTATAATTGTTGAAGTTATTAAGCCTTGTGCTTGCCAGAAGGCCCCGAGGGAAAGGCAGAGCTACAGGCTGGGTGGGTGGGAGGTGCCTGAGGGCTGAGAGGCAGTCAGGAGTGAGGGGAGAGTCAGATGGGACTGAGATTGTGATTGGCTGGGGGAACACATGAACCGCATATGAGCAGGAAGCTGATTGGCTGGAGGAACATGCAGACAGAGTATGAGCGGGAAGCTGATTGGATGGTAGGACATGTTCATAGCAGCAATGCAGGTGAGCCAGTCAATGGGTGCCCTCCTTCTGTTAAGTTCTTTTAGGCCTCAGTTTGGTTTCCATTATGTCAGGTTGAGGTTAAAGGTATAAACAGCAGTCGATTTTTACAATGAAGCAATCTCCTTTGGATGTATAAGGGAGTCCGTGTCGCTTTGTTCCAAGTGCTACAAATGGCAAACCTGAATCGGGACCTACAAAGGCGGCACAGAATGTGCTGTCCAGTCCAGTAGCAGCTTCCACTAGGTCAAGGAGCCATCCGAGAAAATCTGGGAAAAGTATCCGGTGAAGGATCCAAGAGAAGTTCGGGAAGGAACTCAGGAATTTAAAATTGCGCCAACCTCTCCTAGGGGGTGACTAGGCTTGTGGGAGAATGTATTGGAGAGGAATATCCCTGGAACAAAGTAGAGCTTGGGCTAGGTAAAGCGGCTCCCACATCAGCAATCAATTAATATGGCCAAGGACCTTGCTGGACTGGGTGTCTAATCAAGTTAAAGATTTTCCCTTTAGCGGGATCAGCAACCTGGCAAGCAATACTGCAGAGACTTATTGAAATCACCAGGTACAGCAATACCGAAGCTTGCGGGCACCTCACTACATGGGGGACAATCAAGGGGGCCATTAAAGGAAGTCACGCGAATGTTGGCCATTTTGCAGCTTTGGACATTAATTCCCCCAAACCCTCAGTGCCACTAGAACCCGTATATGACCCCAAGAATAATCCAAACCCTGCAGAATTGCCTTACCCTGAGATCAACCCAGGCCCTGGGGGATTGCCTTATCCCGATAAAAGTTCCTGCATGGTGGGACCCCTGTGCACGGAACTCTCATCTCACAAGTGGGCAGTGGCTCACTTCCTGCCCTAGATGGCCATGCAGCAGTCCAGCACTGGCAAAAATGGAAGGAAGCTGCTTTGAGGAGGGTGATTTGGTGGTCGTTACAGCCTGCCCAGTAATAGATGAGCTGAAGCATCGGCCAGCACATCAGGAGCTAGACTATAAAGTAATTACAGAACTGAGGGCGCTAGTAAAAGAAGGCGGCGTATCCTCCCATCACGCCCTAAGCCACCTACAATCTTTCAGGACCACGTACATCCTCACTCCCCATGAAAAGCATAATGGAAAAGCATCATGAAAATGATCCTAACAGTGACTCAGTTTGCAGTCTGGCTCAGATTAGCAAGAGCTGTGTACAGCGCAGGCAGAAGCGCTGCAGGACAGAAATGCACCAGACCCTGTTGTGCAGTTGACTGGAGAGGGTCCCTCTGCAGTCTGTGCAGTGCAAGCAGGCCACTCGTGTGATGCATGTGATATCATCGCTTGCCTAGCCCTGCAGGCCCTGCGGCGACTCCCAGGGATGGGTATAGATTCTAACCTGTCTTTTGCTAAGACTTTACAGGCTCCAGCAGAGTTATTAATGCAGTTCCTGGACAGACTGCAAGCCACGCTCTCTCGGTGGATCAGTGTGACCGTGGTTACAGGGGTTTTCAGGTGGTAGGAGAGATGAGAATGTTGACTCCATGATCAGAAAGCTTGATTTAATATTTTATCATATATATATATGTTATATTATAACTATACTAAAAAGAAAAGGAAAGGAAAAGTTTTCCTCAGAAGGCTAAGCTAAGAATAGAAAAGAATGATAACAAAGGCAGCTCTCTCCGACTCTATCCAAGATAGCTCGGTCCTTGATTGGCCACATTAATTATACACATCCAAGATGGGCCAGTCAGAGGTGGACCTGTTGTATTCCACAGCAGCACATAACTAACCATTGTTTACATTCTGTCTCTGAGGCCTCTTAGCTTCTCAGAAGGAAAAATCCTAAAGAAAGGATTTTTAGTGAAAGGATGTCTGCAACTGGTTAGCAGTGATGAGGCCGGAGTTATTCTGTTGCAGCTGCTTGCTTTTAAAAATGCAAACAAAGATTGTAGAAATGCGTTGCTCGCTGTTCATAACCCACATAGCAGATATGGTCAGAGCATACCAAAATGTGGGAACTGCTGCTGATAACACTAATTCTGTAGCAGCAGCTTTAACCACGCCTTTCGCATTCCGGACACACAGGCAGGGGGCTGTTTTAAATGTGGTTCGATGGGTCATTTTAAAAAGGATTGCCCTCAACAAGAGGGTGGGATAAAAATACCATCTAAAGATTGTCCAGGTGTGGAAGGAGAAAGCATTGGGCTGTTGACTGCCACTCCCAGTACCCTGTGAATTGGAACGCTACACAGCCAGGAAACTTCCGACTGGGGGCCGGACCACGTACCCCTGAGAATCAAAAACAATTCAAGACAAGACTTTTAGCAAGTGAGCTCCTGCCTACAACTGCTGGCACTGCCAGGCTGGATCTTGCCTCCCGAGAATCCATAACTCCAATGACATCTTTGGTGCATTTAGCTTCTACATTTAGGTCTGGGGACCCCTTGGTAATAACACTCATGCTTTGTTAATAGGACATTCCTCTGCCACCAGGTTGGGACTTTTTGTACTGCCCAAAATTAATAATTCAGATTATGAGGGCAAAATACAGATTATACTATGGGCCCCCACGCCACCCTGCTTTATACCTGCAGGTCAACCTATAGCTCAACTTATTCTCTTCTCCAACAAAACCCCTAGTGGCAAGGGCAAAAGTGCCACAGATAACTTTGACATCACAGGTCAGCCACAGATTTTCTGGACAAGCTCTATTAGAACAGCTCAGCCAATTCTAATTAGCCCAATGTTAGATGGCAAAAAAATTAAAGGGGTTGTTGATAGGGGAGCTGATGTCTGTATCATTAAAACTAATGAATGGCCTAGTAATTGGCCTACAATCAGCTGTGCATCATCCCTAATTGGGGTGGGAGGGATGCAGCACCCTAGACAGAGCACTCACCTTTGCCTTGTCCTTGGCTCTGATGGGCAAACTGCCTGAGCTGCCCCATTCATTGACTCTATACCGTATATGTAATGGGGAAGAGATGTTCTGGGACAATTTGGAACAACCATACAAATAGACTCAACCTCACAGCAGGGCCTTTTTCATAGGGGCCATTGATCAGCCGTTCCAAAATCAAGTACTGGACACATGTAAATTCACATGGCGGCTGAAGACCCTGTGTGGGTCGACCAATGGCCCCTAGGAAAGGAACAGCGACTAAATTTAAAACAGCTTATGGAAGAATGCTTGTCCTTAGGCCATATCAGTCCATCTTCTAGCCCCTGGCACACCCTTATATTCTGTGCACGTAAGCAAAATGGCAACTGACAATTATTACAGGATCTATGGACAGTAAATGCAATTGTTGAACCTATGGGGGCTCTGCAGCCTGGGCTTCCATCACCCACAATGATTCCCCTCAATTGGCCCTTACTAATTTTAGAGCTAAAAACCTGGTTTGTTACCATCCCTCTACATCCTGATGATGCACTTCAGTTTGCCTTTTCTGTGCCTGCCTTAAACCACACAGAACCAATGAAGAGATTTCACTGGACTGTACTGCCACAAGGCAGGTGTTGCCAAAGGGTAGTCGATCTTGCCCTACAGCCTGTTTGTCATAAATTTCCTATTGCAACCATATGGATGACATTTTACTCGCAGCTCATGATCAATCCATTTTATGTTCTATTCAGGTAGCTGTCATGCAGGCAATTCAAAATGCAGGACTCACTGTGAGTCCCCATGGCATTATCTAGGATGGAGAATTACTCAACAGACCATCAGCCCTCAGTCTTTAAGGCTTTGTGTTAAAGATACCCTAACTTGAAATTAATTACAGAAACTGCTAGGTTCCTAAATTGGTTGTGTCCTGGTGTTGGTTTGTCTACAGAACTTTTACACCCTTTATTTGGCTTACTCAGAAGAAACCCCCACCTGTACTCACTTCGATAATTGACCCCAGAAGCTAAAACTGCCCTTGCACACTGTGCTCAAGCAATAGAAAACTGACGGAATTTGAGATGGGATCCTGACAAATCTGTGTAACTTGCTATAACTGCTAGCAAATTTTAACCTTCAGCTGTTTTGTTTCAATGGTTTGTTAATGATAAAGACCCTTTGCAAGCGTTAGAATGGTTATGCTTGCCTTACACAGCAACAAAGACTGTGTGCACTGTTAATGATATGTTCTCATTCTTGGTTAAGAAAGGTAGAGAGCGACTACAAACTCTCCATAGCCAGGATCCACATCCCATCTACATACCTGCAAGGAAAGACAATGTGGCATGGCTGCTATCAGAGGACACCAATTTTCAAACCATGCTTGCAAAATTTTTTTATCAATTACCTATCCATTATCCCTCACATCATTTATGGACAGATATGGGAAACCTCCCCCTGTAAGGAAAGCTGTCACCACAGCACTGACTCCTGTCAATGGACCAACTGTTTTTACAGAGGCATCCAGCAAAACACACAGAGCTGCAGTGATTCGGCATGGAGGTGACTCTGCCCAGTGGCATAAAAGGGTATTAATTTTAAAGGATGCCTCTCTGCAGATTTTAGATTTGGCTGCTATGAGATATACAATTCAGTTATTTTCACAGAACAACAAAACATCAGAACTAATTCCTCATATGCTGCCAATGTTGTGTTCCATTTAGAATCTTCTGTTTTGAACGTTAATAACATCTTTTGTTGACAGAGTTAAGAACATGGTGAACTTTGATTAACAGCCGGCAGCATGATTTTTATGTGTTGCATTTTCGTTCCAACTCAGGTTTTCCTGGGCCTCTTACAGAGGGTAACAACTATACCACTCCATGATCCGTGTGGGTCCCTTCCAACTCTGGATATGTTATGGTTCTATTTTAAGATGCCTCTCTTTCATGATGATTCCACTGGATGACGACTCCCCTGTGTTGGCGCTATTGCCTGGCTCTGGCACATCCTCAAAAGCCCTCTGGAAGGCAACACTAACAGAGGGGGTGAATTCCTTTGCACAGCTCCCAGCCAGGAAGTCAGTCAGAGGGTGGGCACTGCTGCTGGCCAAGGAGCCAGAGCACAGCCCCATTCCCACCATCCCACACAGGCACAGCAGCAGCAGCAGCAGCAGCAGCAGGACAGGCACTTTGCTCCACTGCCTGCTGTCACACTGGCTCCAGCTGTCGTGGCTCTCCTCATTCCAGCTCCCCTGGGATGCGTTCCCACCGGGCTGGCTCCAGCAGGCAGGGCTGGCTCCCTCCGTGCCAGGGGCAAAGTGCTCATGGTGACACCTCTGCTGCTTCTCCTGCCCTCACACAGCTGCAGGGGTGACAAACAGACACACCAGAGCAACGCTGCTGTCCCCCAAACGTGGCTTTTCCCATCTTTTCCCACCCACAGCTTCCATGTGGAGCAGCACAGGGAGGGGTGAGGGACAGGACAGATGGCAAGGAGGATGTGGGAGCCTGGTCCTGTGTGCCTGGCACAAAAGCCAGGGAGATACCTCCTTCCTGGCTGTTGAAATTACATAGCTGGAGCAGGAAAACAATTGGAGAAGGAGAGGATTGCCCATGGAGATATCAGAGAGCAAATGGCTTTGGGATGGATCTGAGTTGGACCCTCAGGTGTCAGTTGATATCACTGAGCTGCTGGATTCCTTCAGCAGGACACTCATTTCAACTTTCCCTCCCTTTTCCCACACTATTTATAGCTTTTAATTCCCTACAAAACTCAATTCTGTCCCCAAAATCCATAACCAGGTTCCACCCAATGAGGGGGCCCTGGTGAAGGTGGAAGAGAAGAGTCTGACCTGGTTTCCTCTGGCAGCCTGGAGAACTTGCCCGCAGTGCACTGCCCTCAGCTGCCAGGCTCCAGCTGCTGTCCCTGGGCCGGGATCTGCAGGAGGTTCCCTGGAATGGTCCCTTGGGAAAGGGGAGCGCAGCCCGCGGGCTGAGCCCGAGCAGCGTCCGGCGCGGGCTCTGTCCCAGCTCCTGCCACAGCCCCTGCTCTCCGTGCTGCCTCGTGTTCTCCAGGGCTCTCACACACAGGCAGCTGCCTCAGAGCCTGCCACGGGCTCAGGGCTCTGCTCCTCAGCTGCTCTTCACTCTGCCCGGGAAATGAGCAACAGGAGAGAGCCTCAGCAACCACACCTGTGCCCAGAGCACTTGGGCTCCATCTCAGCTTCTATTCCATTTTATAGCAAATTCAATCCCAAAATCTTGTCTTTTGAACTGCATGAACTTGTCCCCTCTCATTCTTGAGGTGGATCCTTATGACCCTGAACTACAAATGAGCTGTTAAACCTATATTTCTGTTTCAAATGTGATTTCCCCACTTGAATAGCACAATTTAAGTGACACCGGACCTTCACCATTCAGTTTCCAAGAAGATTCATGCAATGATTCAAGCTGGAGCACTGGCACACAGCAGAGGGATGATTTGGGATTTCAGCAATGTCATATCTTCTGAGAAGAGGCAAATCCATGCGGCTCTCCTGGCTTTATTCTTTAGAAAGTTGCCGGTTTCCTCTGAGTCATCCTCTACACTCCATTGGGAGTCTGACAGCAGCCTAGAGTGAATTCCAATGAATTCCTAGAAAGCTGCGGTGAGATGATTCCTACCCAGGCTGACATGTGCCTCAGGGATCTGGGTTGCTGCTGCTGGAAACTGCTGGCCCTGGGACCAGAACTGTCACCTCTCTTCCCTGCTGACACCGTGTTTGTGTCCCCAGCTATGGAATTTCACATCCCCTCACCACCCCAATCCTTTCAAGGGCAAACACTTCATGATCCAGGAGCTGATGGGGCTCTAGAACCGGCGGACAGGCATTTTGGACAAGGGCATGGAGTGACAGGACAAGGGGGAATGGCTTCCCACTTACAGAGGGTGGGGTCAGATTGGATATTGGAAAGAAATCCTTCCCTGTGAGGGTGCTGAGGCCCTGGCACAGGCTGCCCTGTGAGGCTGTGGCTGTCCCTGGGTCCCTGAAAGTCACCAAGGCCAGGCTGGATGGGGTTTGTAGCAATCTGTTATAGTGGCAGTTGTTTCTGTTTGCATAGGGACAGTCTGGGATCAGGTGTCACAAACAACCCCAAGTGTTCCCAGGACTGAGGAGGAGCAGGAGCAGCTCTGGTGAAGGGCTGGCTGGGAGTTCACAGCACCCTGGTCACTGATAGCTTTCACTGCATCATCAAGTGGATTGGCAGTAATTAGGGTGGGCTCCAAGTGCTGATAGCCTGGCTGCAAGCAACTGAGTGCTGTCCTTCCCTTGGGCTCTGTGATCTTGGGGGAGAATGACAAAAAATGGGAATTCTTGCCTCAGTTTTGCTTCTTTGGTCAAAGGGCTAGTTTTAGCAATGGTTCTGGAGCTCTTCCCAAAATGGGGGCAGTTTCTGACAAGCAGCCAGACTCTTCACCAGCACTGCCAGCACTGCCAGCAGCATTCCAGTGCCACCAGCACCACCAGCATCCCTCTGCTGCTGGAGGGACAATGATGCCTCAGGGAAGAGAAACGAGGAATGGTAGAGAAAAGGCAGTTGGAGAATGGGACATTCTGCAAGGAAGGAGTGTTTCTAATCAGAATACAATGAGAAGCCATTTGCAAATTTCTTCATGTGGACTTTTGACAAAAGCCAATTCCTTTTTGGCCAAGAAAAAAAAAAATGATCAAGATAAATACCTCTGAGGGAGTGGAGCGATGACGTTGCTGAAGTTATAAAACAACTTCCCCCTGCCCTATGACCCCACTGAGCCTCTGGGAGCAACACCAGGACAGGGCACAGAGAGGAGCCAGCAGGATGAGAATGGGGAGCTCCTGGTGACCTGGGCACTTTCTCCTTCATGTCCCTGACCTGGCAGGAGCCGCTTTAGGACATAGATCCCAAAGGAGCAAGAGGGACCAGGAAGCGCCGCTGATCTGCACAGAGCCCTTTGCCTGCTGCTGCCCCACAGGGAACAGGTCAGTGGAATGTTTGCCTTCCTCCCTACCCCACCTTCCTCTCCTGCAGCAGCTGCTCTGTTCCTGACACCCTCTCCCGGTGACTGCAGGGCCCTCCCCAGCTCCCCCGTCCTCTGCCCTGAGCTTTACTTTCACATTCTCTGCAGAACTGCCCAACCCTCCCACCTCACTCCTTCCCACTGAATCCTTCCCACTGCAGGGAGCTGCTGAGGAGCCACATGGTCCATCTCTGGATTCTCCAAGCACTCACTGCCCATCCACTCTGACCACAGCCAGGGGCCACATCCCACTGCCGGCCCAGCATCCATCCATGGAGGTGACCACCATGTTCCCATCTCCTGCCTCGCCCACTGAAGGAGATGATCTGTGTGAGACAGATGTCACCAGCGTGGCCATACACAGTGTGACACTGCTCATCTGCCTCTGTGGGCTGGCTGGGAATGGGGCTGTGCTCTGGCTCCTTGGCTCCCGGTGTTTGTCCAGGAACAGCACCGTCCTTTACATTCTCATGCTGACTCTTCTGGACTTCCTCTTCCTCCTCATTTTTTTGCCCTCCCCTCTGCTCTTCCTGCTGGGGAATGTGTCCTGCTCTATCGTCATGCCCTTGCAGTATGTGTGGTTTCTTTTCAGGGTGCCACTGGTGTCACACACCTTTTGTCTGTACACACTGACATCCATCAGCATCCTGAGGTGCCGCTCCATCCACTGCCCGCTCTGGCTCTGCTGCCACCGTCCTCAGCACCTGTCATGGGTGGTGCTTGCCCTGCTCATAACTTTCATCACTGTCTTTGCCACCATGATTTCTCTGTGTTTTGTCCAGCTATCTGAGCACTGCTGGGTGTCTCTCATCTCTGTGCACGCCTTCAACCTTCTCCTCTGTGCTCCCGTCGTGCTCATTTCCAGCACAATCTTCTTCATTAAGGTCAAGCCTGGCTCCCATCAGCAGCAACCCAAGAGACTCAACATTGTTATCTGCCTCATTGTGCTCTTCACTCTGCCCCTCAGCCTCTGGAATTTACTGCAGTACCTCGGCTACACCATTGTGTCCTCCCAGGTTGTTTTCCTGCTCGCCTGCATCCACAGCACCATCAAACCCTTCATCTACTTCCTGGTGGGGAGGTGCTGGAGGCCCTGCTCTGTGGGATTGCTCCGGCTCTCCCTCCAGAGGGTCTTTGAGGAGACAGACACTGCCCACAGCCATGATCCTGCCATGGACACAGTGCTCTGAGTCTGCACTACTGAGGGACTCTGGGACTGTGGCTGAGGGACTGCTTAATTTGCCTGATGAATAAATATCTAAAGTGTCACCCTCCCTGCTGGTGCATCACCCAACCCCTTTCCAGTGAGAGCAATAGTGGATTTGTCTTTACAAACAAGCTGTGGGTCTGCTGGTAGATACAACTAGCACTGGGAAATAAAAGAAACAATGGGAAGGATTCCACTGATTGATGAATGGAAGAAGATATTTCCATTTACAAAGAAACTTTAGGTTTGCTGATAAATGAAATTAGACATCAAAACGTGAAAGAAAGAATGGGGAAGAAAAACCCCTAAATTGTGTAAGATTTAAAAATTGAAAGGGTCGGTTATACATTAGAGGGAAATCTTTAGTATCAGGTGTATTGGGCAGCCTGTACCTATCAAGTACCTGAGCCAGTGGGGAAAGAGAGAAGGGAAATGTGGCCAGGAAATTAGAATAAAAAGGGCGGCTGTGCCCTCCATAAGTTTGAGAGATCCCAGGGGAATGCCTCATAGCCTCTACCTTCAGTCAAATAAAGTCAAAGGATGCGTCAGTCTCCTGTTTGGACATAAACCTCTGATATTTGTGGATTAATTTTCCTAAAATCAGGTTGCACTGGGATCTCAGAAAGGCTCCTTAGGCCTCAGCCTTGAGGAGCAGCCCCTGGGCTCAGCTCCTGTGGCGCTGATCAGAAACACCCTCTGCTCCCAGCAACTGCTGCTGTCCAACCACCTCCTGGGCTTTCATCAACAGCCTTGGAAATTCTTGTACTGCCCTGGATGCCACAGCATCCCTGCTCTGCCACTGTCCCAGGAAGCTGCCGGCCCCAAGTGTGGCCAGGCTGAGCCATTGCTGTGAGTGCCGCCCATGCCTTGGGGCCCTGTGAGCAGCGGCCCCAAAGGAGAGCCTTGGAGCTCTGCTGGGCCCAGCAGCGCTGAGCAGAAGCTCCCTGGCACTGGGGCCTCTCCCAGCTGGGATCTCTCCCGGCTGCTGCCCTGGGCTGATCCCCGAACGCCGACGGCTCCTGGGCCCATCCCCGCAGGGCTCCAGGCCCAGCCCTTGGCCCAGGGAGGAGATGCAAAGGGATCCGCAGGGAGCATTTCACTGCCTGCCAGGGCAATTGCTCACAGGCACCTTGCACTCACTCTGCCTGCCTGGCTGGCTGTGTGCACACACGTCTGCATCTGCTGGGGCAAATGTGGCAGAAATGCTGCTCTCTCTCTCAGCTGTGTTAGTGCCTGAGACATCTGACAGGGGCAGGTCCGGAAGCAAGGTTAAGGCATGAGATACCATTCCAGCTAAATGCTGTTCATGTCCTTTCTTTGCTAAATTGTTTATTTTCATGTACAAAAGCAGGAATGGCTGGGGGAAGCAGAGACACTGCTCATGGTCCTGGGTGGAGCAGGGTAGGAGCAGGGCTGTCACAGGGGAAAAGACGGAGCTAGGGAGGGTCTGGAGGTTCTCAGAGGGGTCTGGAAGTTCTCAGGAAGGCTCTGGGTGCCGGCAATCCCAAATCTCCCCACTGGAGGAGTGCAGAGCTTGCCTGCAGCACTTGCAATGGAGGAGTGGCTCCGTCTTGGAAAGCTGTAGGATGTGATAGCATGGGGTGATGATGGAGATGGGATTGGGATAGGATAAGAAGCCGCTCAGCTGTGCTTCCTTTGGCCCTAAGAATGTTTTTCAGTGATCATGGAGCTGTTCCCAGGATGGGAGTTGTTTCTGACAAGCAGACAGATGCTTTATCAGCACTGCCAGCAGCATTCCAGGGCCACCAGCATCACCGACATCCCTCTGCTGCTGGAGGGGCAATGACCCCTCTGTGAACAGAAAAGAGGAATAGCAGAAACCTATCAGGTGAGGGAATGCAGTTGAAGAATGGAACACTCTCCAGGGAAGGAGTATTTCTAATTAGGGGAAAATGAGGACACATTCACAAATGTTATAAACAGGTGCTGTGGTGATTGACTCCCAGAAACGATGAATGAATATTACGTGTGTTATAATGTTCAAAGAAGCTCTGTTAAGATTTGGAGCTTTTCCAACGTGAGTACTGTGTTCTCGTTGAGAGTTGTAATGCTGCTCTCTGACCATTGTGGGGAGCCGAAGCCCGAAGCGCTGCACAAGCTCGGGGAAGGCGGGACGGAGGCGGAGCTGTGTTGGAAAAGCGGAATGTGTCTGAATGCCGGGGTTGGATTACCATGGGGTTGGCTTACCAAAAGGGTAGAAAACCTGTTTCTGTTTTGGGCAGTGTGCCTCTGGACCTTATTTTGTCCCGTGTTGTAGTTTAATAAACTTTTAAAAAATTTAAGAAGTGAGGCATCGTTTCTCACAACAAAGAAAAAGACTACATGATTTGTAGGGAAAATGAAAAAAAAAATCAAGATCAATAACTCAGAGACTGTGGAGCAATGATGGAGGAAAATTTGAAAACCATTTCCGACTGCCCAATGACTGCACCGAGCCCTGGGAAACAACACCAGGACAGGGCACAGAGAGAGGAGCCAGCAGGACGGGAATGGGGAGCTCCTGGTGACCTGGGCACTTTCTCCTTCATGTCCCTGACCTGGCACGAGCCGCTTTAGGACATGGATCCCAAAGGAGCAAGAGGGACCAGGAAGCGCCGCTGATCTGCACAGAGCCCTTTGCCTGCTGCTGCCCCACAGGGAACAGGTCAGTGGAATGTTTGCCTTCCTCCCTACCCCACCTTCCTCTCCTGCAGCAGCTGCTCTGTTCCTGACACCCTCTCCTGGTGACTGCGGGGCCCTCCTCAGCTCCCCCTTCCTCTGCCCTGAGCTTTGCTTCTGCACCCCCGGGCAAACCGCCCAACCCTCCCACCTCCCTCTCCCACCCCACCATTCCCACCGCCCGCCTCCCCTGCACATCTCAACTCCTCCCACTGAATCCTTCCCACTGCAGGGAGCTGCTGAGGAGCCACATGGTCCATCCCTGGATTCTCCAAGCACTCACTGCCCATCCACTCTGACCACAGCCAGGGGCCACATCCCACTGCCTGCCTACCGTCCATCCATGGAGGTGACCACCGTGTCCCCATCTCCTGCCTCGCCCACTGAAGGAGATGATCTGTGTGAGACAGATGTCACCAGCGTGGCCATGCACAGTGTGACACTGCTCATCTGCCTCTGTGGGCTGGCTGGCAACGGGGCTGTTCTCTGGCTCCTTGGCTCCTGCTGTTCATCCAGGAACAGCACCATCCTTTACATCCTTGTGCTGACTTTTTTGGACTTCCTCCTCCTCCTCTTTGTGTTGCCCTCCCCTCTGCTTTTCCTGCTGGAGAATGTGTCCTGCTCTATCATCATGCCCTTGCAGTACGTGGGGTTGCTTTTCAGGGTGTCCTTGGTGTCACACAGCGTGTGGCTGTGCACACTGACATTCATCAGCATCAAGAGGTGCAGGTCCACCCACTGCCCGCTCTGGCACTGCTGCCACCATCCCCAGCAGCTGTTGAAGGTGATGCATGCCCTGCTCGGGGCCTTCTTCATCACTTTCATCATTGTCATTGTCATTGCCATAATATTTTCTCTGTGCATTGTCCTGCTATCTGAGCACTGCTGGGTTTTTTACCTCTCCGTGCATACCTTCAACCTCCTACTCTGTGCTCCATTCATGCTCGTTTCCAGCAAAATTATCTTCACTCATTTCAAGCCTGGCACCCATCAGCAGCAACCCAAGAGACTCGACATTGTTATCTGCCTCTTTGTGCTCTTCACTCTGCCCCTCAGCCTCTGCCAGTTCCTGCAGGAACTCAGCTACACCGTTGTGCCCTCCCAGGTTCTTTTCCTGCTCATCTGCATCCACAGAAGCATCAATCCCATCATTTGCTTCTTGGTGGGGAGGTGCTGGAGGCCCTGCTCTGTGGGGTCCCTCCGGCTCTCCCTCCAGAGGGTCTTTGAAGAACCAGAAGAAAACACTGCCCACAGCCATGATCCCATCATGGACACCAGGATCTGAGCCTCTTGATCCCTTCCACTGCACTGCTGATGGACCCTGGGACAGCAGCTGAGAGATTCCTTGAGTCTCCTGATCAATAAATACCCACAGGATCACCCTCCCTGTGCGGCTGCATCCCCAGACCCTTTCCAGGCCGCTCTGGACTCTGATCCGTGCTTGGGAGGCCTCAGCCTTGAGGAGCAGCCCCTGGGCTCAGCTCCTGTGGCGCTGATCAGAAACACCCTCTGCTCCCAGCAACTGCTGCTGTCCAACCACCTCCTGGGCTTTCATCAACAGCCTTGGAAATTCTTGTACTGCCCTGGATGCCACAGCATCCCTGCTCTGCCACTGTCCCAGGAAGCTGCTGGCCCCAAGTGTGGCCAGGCTGAGCCATTGCTGTGAGTGCCGCCCATGCCTTGGGGCCCTGTGAGCAGCAGCCCCAAAGGAGAGCCTTGGAGCTCTGCTGGGCCCAGCAGCGCTGAGCAGAAGCTCCCTGGCACTGGGGCCTCTCCCAGCTGGGATCTCTCCCGGCTGCTGCCCTGGGCTGATCCCCGAACGCCGACGGCTCCTGGGCCCATCCCCGCAGGGCTCCAGGCCCAGCCCTTGGCCCAGGGAGGAGATGCAAAGGGATCCGCAGGGAGCATTTCACTGCCTGCCAGGGCAATTGCTCACAGGCACCTTGCACTCACTCTGCCTGCCTGGCTGGCTGTGTGCACACACGTCTGCATCTGCTCTGGCAAATGTGGCAGAAATGCTGCTCTCTCAGCTGTGTTAGTACCTGAGACATCTCACTTGGGCAGGCCTGCCATGAACTATCAGGCATAAATAAGTTTAAATGCTGCTAAGTGATATTCTTCTGCTAAATTGCTAAGTTTAATGTATTACTCAAGTACTTTAAAGTTTGAGTGCTGTAAAGTTTTTAGGCCATTTTCCTTTTAATCCTTCACTGTCTTTTTGTCATATGCCCTTGAACACACACAAACATACAAATAGGGGTAGCACATTGATTTGCTTAATATTAAACCTGGTTTTTACTGATTTCCTTGCTGGTGGTTTTGTGCCTTCAGAAATTCTTCCTCTGCCCTGGCTTTGGCCTCTCCCTCAGCAGGCTGGGATGGTGAAGCTCCAAGGGGAGGAGCAGTCCGTGCTCCTCAGCACAGCCACCCCCTTCCAGGAGCAGGGTGACATCTGTGTTTGTCACCGTTGTCTCCACGGGGCATCAACCCCCTCCCTGTGGCTTCTCTGAGTTTTCTGAGCTGGGGGTGTTCTGGGGGTCTCTGAGCCTGGAGAAGAGAAAGCACCAGGGAGCCTTCACCTTGGTGCTGCCATGTTGTTTCTCCTCACATGTCCTCACCTTCCTCTCTTCTCTGACTAGAAGAAAAACTGCTGCCCTTAATAACCCTTGCCAACAACTTCTACCCGTTCAAAGATTCTTCCAATATTCCACAGTGCCCAGAGGCTGGTCGTGTCCAGGATCCACATTGGGAAATCGCTTGCCATGTTTTCACCAGCATCCACATGATCCCGCCACCACCACGCAGGCAGCAGCCGCCGCCGCAGGTGCTGGTGCAATTCAGCACATCTCTTTATGTGGGGTGCTGAGAAGGAGTAGCTGCCACTGCTGCCCCTGCCCTTCTGCCACAGCACAGCTGGCTAGGGGCAGCCAGACAGGCAAGGCTTGCCACAGGCCACACCAAGATGGCAGCGGCCACAGCAGGATGGCCCCAGCAGCAGTGCCTCGCCTTCCCTGGTAAAAACTGTGTGTGTGCTGCTTTGATTTTCTTCTTGAAAATGTCTTCAAGGAGGTGTCACCAACTGCTCTAATGGGGCCAGCAGCATGTCCATCTTCTGAGCCATCAGAAACTTGCCCTGTCAGACATGGTGGAAGCTTCCAGCAGCTTCTAACAGGAGCCCCTTCCTGTGGCTCTCTCCTCTTACCAAAAAACCAGGCTGTGCCAAATCAACACAAAGTAACTGTTTGTGGCCCTTCCCTTGGGCAGTGTGAGCCTGCATTTGAATAAAACAAATGGGAATTCTTGCCTCAGCTCTGTTTCCTTGGGCCCAGGGCAGGTTTTGGCAATGATCCCAGACCTCTTACCAGCAAGGGAGTTCTTTCTGAGAAGCAGACTGATGCTCCAGCAGCACTGGCAGTGCTGACACCATTATGGTGCCACCAACACTACCAGTAGCCCTCTGCTGCTGGAGGGATTATGACCCTTCATGGAGGAGAAATGAGAAATGGCAGAAACATGTCAGGAGAGGGAAGGCAGTCAGAGAATGGGACATGGTCCAGGGAAGGAGAGTTTCGAATCAGGAAGACAAGACGACCGATTCTATTCTTTGAGTGGAGTTTTGACAAAACTCACTGCCTTTGTAGCAAAAAGAAAACCAACCCAACCCAACCAATGGAAGTGAAACTCTAATGCAGCCAAAGTTGCAATTTCTTACTCCCCGTGACCCCACCAAGTCTTTGGGATACAACTGTGAGATAGGGCACAAAAAGAGCCAGCAGGATGAGAATGCAGCGCTCTTGGTGACCTGGGCACTTTCTCCTTCATGTCCCTGACCTGCCAGGAGCCGCTTTAGGACATGGATCCCAAAGGAGCAAGAGGGACCAGGAAGCGCCGCTGATCTGCACAGAGCCCTTTGCCTGCTGCTGCCCCACAGGGAACAGGTCAGTGGAATGTTTGCCTTCCTCCCTACCCCACCTTCCTCTCCTGCTGCAGCTGCTCTGCTCCTGCCACCTTCTCTCAGTGACCGCAGGGCCCTCCCCAGCTGCCCCCTTCTCTCACAGGGTTGCCCTGTGCAACCCATCTGTTTCTTGCCAATGAAATCAGCAGAAATAAACTTTCTAAAACAATGGGAAGCATTTGAAAGCAGGAATTCCCTACCTGCACAGCACACACAGAAGGATCTCTTTTTGATCTGTGTGTAACGAGACCTTACAGCAGGGGTTTTATCCATTATAACCACACATAGATATTTAAAAGTCTTTTTCATCTTGTACATAGACACCATTTTCCTAGAACTCATTTCCATGCATCCATTTCTTACTTGGAGTCTTTTGGTGCTTCTGGAGGTTCATTGAGAGATGTCTCTGGTGTTCGTATTCACTCTGATATAAAAGATGACCTTGCCTTGAACTTTTTCTTTGGCCATATGCTGTTGCATCTTGTTATGGAACTGGCCCCAAAAATACTGCAGGCCTCCTTATCTGTGTCTGCACATGCTCCAGCCACATTTATCACCCTAGGTCCACATCCTTACTTCCTTTAATCTTTTTAGCCACTTAGGGGCCACTAATCTTTGAGCAACTTCAGGGGAGTTGAAAATATTTATTCTCTCTTATTTATCAATCCCCTGCAAACCAGCCCAACCCTCCGACCCCACCACTTCCACTGCCCTCCTCCCCTGCACATCTCACTCCTCCCCACTGAATCCTTCCCACTGCAGGGAGCTGCTGAGAAGCCACATGCTCCATCCCTGGATTCTCCAAGCACTGACTGCCCATCCACTCTGACCGCAGCAAGGGGCCACATCCCACTGCCTGCCCAGCATCCATCCATGGAGGTGAGCACCATGTCCCCTTTTTTTACCTCACCGACTGACACACCTGCTCAGTGTGAGATCAATGTCTCCAACATGGCCATAGACTTTGTGATGCTGCTCATTGGCCTCTGTGGGCTGGCTGGGAATGGAGTTATTCTCTGGCTCCTGCATGTTAATGCCATCACCCACTTCATCTCCAAACAGGCCATCATCGACTTCCTCTTCCTCATCTTCATGTTGCCCTCCACCCTGCTTTTCCTTGTGGAGGAAGTGTCCTGCTCTGCTATAATGCCCCTGATGTATTTGAGCTTGCTGTTCCAGCTGTCGCTGTTCACCTACATTATAGGGTTGTACCGGCTGACATTCATCAGCATTCAGAGGTGCAGGTCCATCCTCTGCCTGGTATTCTGTGGTTGCCAACTGCCCGAACACTTGTTGTGGGTGTTGATGACTGCCCTGTTCTGGGTCCTCCTCTTTGTTTTCATCGCTGTCAATCCCACGGTGACTTCCCTGTGCCAGTCACACGAGCAGGACCAATGCCAGATGGCTCTCACCTCCATGTACGCCCTCAACCTCTTTCTATTTGCTGTACCCATGGTCATTTCCAGCACAATCCTCTTCACTTACCTCAAGCCTGGCTCCCAGCAGCAGCAACACAAGAGGCTTGACGTTGTTATCTTCCTCGTTGCACTCTTCAGTCTGCCCTTCAGTCTCTGGTCTCTCCTGCAGCAGCTTGGTTACACAGTTGTGTCCTCCCAGGTGGTTTTCCTACTTGCGTGCATCAATAGCAGCATCAAACCCTTCATCTGCTTCTTGGTGGGGAACTGGAAGAGAGACTGCTCCATGGGGAGCTGCTGGAGACGCTGCTCCCTGGAGACCTGCAGGAAGCACTCCTCCATCCAGTCCCTAAGGGAGGCGATCCACAGGGTCTTTGGGGAGCCAGAAGAAAACACTGCGTGTGGAGATGATCCTGTTGTGTCCACCGGGGTCTGAGCCTGTTGATCCCTTCCACTGCACTGCTGAAGGACCCCGGGACAGCAGCTGAGAGATTCCTTGAGTCTCCTGATCAATAAATACCCACAGGATCACCCTCCCTGTGCTGCTGCATCCCCAGACCCTTTCCAGGCCGCTCTGGACTCTGATCCGTGCTTGGGAGGCCTCAGCCTTGAGGAGCAGCCCCTGGGCTCAGCTCCTGTGGCGCTGATCAGAAACACCCTCTGCTCCCAGCAACTGCTGCTGTCCAACCACCTCCTGGGCTTTCATCAACAGCCTTGGAAATTCTTGTACTGCCCTGGATGCCACAGCATCCCTGCTCTGCCACTGTCCCAGGAAGCTGCTGGCCCCAAGTGTGGCCAGGCTGAGCCATTGCTGTGAGTGCCGCCCATGCCTTGGGGCCCTGTGAGCAGCGGCCCCAAAGGAGAGCCTTGGAGCTCTGCTGGGCCCAGCAGCGCTGAGCAGAAGCTCCCTGGCACTGGGGCCTCTCCCAGCTGGGATCTCTCCCGGCTGCTGCCCTGGGCTGATCCCCGAACGCCGACGGCTCCTGGGCCCATCCCCGCAGGGCTCCAGGCCCAGCCCTTGGCCCAGGGAGGAGATGCAAAGGGATCCGCAGGGAGCATTTCACTGCCTGCCAGGGCAATTGCTCACAGGCACCTTGCACTCACTCTGCCTGCCTGGCTGGCTGTGTGCACACACGTCTGCATTTGCTGGGGCAAATGTGGCAGAAATGCTGCTCTCTCAGCTGTGTTAGTACCTGAGACATCTGACAGGGGCAGGTCTGGAAGCAAGGTTAAGGCATGAGATACCATTCCAGCTAAATGCTGTTCATGTCCTTTCTTTGCTAAATTGTTTATTTTCATGTACAAAAGCAGGAGTGGCTGGGGGAAGCAGAGACACTGCTCATGGTCCTGGGTGGAGCAGGGTAGAAGCAGGGCTGTCACAGGGGAAAAGACGGAGCCGGGGAGGGTCTGGAAGTTCTCAGAGGGGTCCAGAAGGGTAAGAGGGTTCTGTAAGTGTCTGGAGGAGGTCAGGAAGGGTCTGGATGCTGCTGATCGCAAATGTCCCAATTGGAGGACTGCAGAGCCTAATGGGCAGCGCTTCAAGGTGGGGAGCAGCACTGGATGGGATGGGATGGGATGGGATGGCATGGCATGGCATGGCATGGCATGGCATGGCATGGCATGGCATGGCATGGCATGGCACGGCATGGGGAGAGGAGTGGAGATCAGAATGGGAGTGATACCAAAATCAGCCAGAATAAACTTTCAAACACAATGGGAAGCATTAGGAAGCAGGAATTCTTTACCTCCAAAGGACACACAGATTGATCTCTCCATATTTCTGTTTGATGTGAGACTTTACCACAGGGGTTTTATCCATCACAACTACATAGAGTCAACAAAATGTCTTTTTTATATAATAGATAAACATCACTTTACTAGGACTCATTTCCATGCATCCATCTCCTTCTCCAAGTCTTCTCCTGATCCTGGAGGATCATTCAGAGGGGTCTCTGGTGGTCACATTCACTGAGTGCTCAGATATTAAAGGTGACCTTGCCTTTAACTTTTCCTTTGGCTATGTGTTCTTACTGCTTGTTACAGAACTTGCCCCAAAACCACTGCAGGCCTCCTTATCTGTTTCTGCACTGGCTCCAGGCACATTTATCATCCTGTGTGATCCTGAGGAGCACATTGGAGCTGGGCTTTCCTCCTCCCTCCTGGGCCCTAGAACCCTATGGCCAGGAGGAGCAGGGACACTGCCAGGGGTCCCAGATGCATCAGGGCAGGATCAGGGCTGTTGGGTGCAAAAGGAGGGCCTGGGGATGGTGTGGGGTGTTGCAGGCGGTGTCAGAGGGGTCAGGAGAAGCTCGGAGCGGGTTGGAGGAGGTCTGGATGCTGACAATCCCAAATCTCCCGACTGGAGGAGAGCAGAGCCTGACAGGCCACGCTCAGAGTGAGGAAACAGCTCCATCTGGGAAACCTGTGGGATGTGATAGGATGGCGTGAGGATGGAGAGCGGGGTGGGGATAGGGATAGGGATGGGGATGGGGGTGGGGATGAGATGGGATAGGATAGGGAGCAGCTGAGTTGTGCTTCCTTGGGACCAGAGCATGTTTTGGCAATGATCCTGGAGCCCTTCCCAGAATGGGAGTTGCTTCTGAGAAGCACCCAACTGACTCATCAGCACTGCCAGCATTGCCAGCATTCCAGTGCAACCAACATCCCCCTGCTGCTGGAGGGACAATGAGCCCAAAGGGAAAGGAAACAAGGAGTGGCAGAAGCCTGTCTGGAGAGGAAAGGCATTTGGAGAGTGGGACACACTGCAAGGAAGGAATGTTTCTAATCAGCATAAAATTATGAGCCAAAGTGTTTCATTTGGAGCTTTTGACAAAAGTCACTTCCTCTGTAGCAAAAAAAAAAAAAAAAAAAAAAAAATCCACCCAGGATAAATATCTCTGAGGAAGTGGAGCTCTGACATAGCCAAAGATGCAATTTCTGACTGCTCGGTGACTGCACTGAGTCTTGGAGGGCAAACACAGGATTGGGCACAGACAGCAGGTGGTGGGACAGGAGTGAGGATCTCCTGGTGACCTGGGCACTTTCTCCTTCATGTCCCTGACCTGCCAGGAGCCACTTTGGGACACAGAGAAGCAAGAGGTACCAGGAGGTACCAAGAGGTACCAGGAAGCGCCGCTGATCTGCACAGAGCTCTTTGCCTGCTGCTGCCCCACAGGGAACAGGTCAGTGGAATGTTTGCCTTCCTCCCTACCCCACCTTCCTCTCCTGCAGCAGCTGCTCTGTTCCTGACACCCTCTCCCAGTGACTGCAGGGCCCTGCCCAGCTCCCCCCTCCTCTGCCCTGTGCTTTCCTTTTACATCCTCTGCCAAACAGCCCAACCCTCTCACCTCCCTCTCCTACCCCACCATTTCCACTGCCCTCCTTCCCTGCACATCTCACTCCTCCCCACTGAATCCTTCCCACTGCAGGGAGCTGCTGAGGAGCCACATGGTCCATCCCTGGATTCTCCAAGCACTCACTGCCCATCCACTCTGACCACAGCCAGGGGCCACATCCCACTGCCTGCCCAGTGTCCATCCATGGAGGTGACCACCATGTCCCCATCTCCTGCCTCACCCACTGAAGGAGATAATACATGTGGAATTGATATCACCGATGCGGCCGTAGTTGGCATCATGCTGCTCATCTGCCTCTGTGGGCTGGCTGGGAACGGGGCTCTGCTCTGCCTCCTCAGGTTCTGCAGGAACCCCATCACAGTCTATATCTTCCATTTGGCTGTCGCCGACTTCATCTTCCTGTTCTTTGTGGCCACCTCCCTCCTGCTCCACCTGCTGGAGGAACTTTCCTGCTACACTATTACACTCCGGGAGTACCTGAAGTTGTTATTCCAGCTCTCGCTGTTCTCTTACACCACGGGGCTGTACCTGCTGACAGCCATCAGCGTCGAGAGGTGCACATCCGTCCTCTGCCCGCTCTGGTACCGCTGCCACCGTCCCTGGCACTTATCAGGGTTCGTGACTGTCCTTCTCTGGACCCTCCCCTTTGTTACAGTGGTTATCCTGTGCCTGTCACTGAGGCCCCAGCACTGCCAGGTGTCTCTCATCTCCATGAATGCTCTCAACCTCCTGCTCTTTGCTCCAGCCATGCTCATTTCCAGCACAATTCTCTTCATTAAGGTCAAGTGTGGCTCCCAGCAGCAGCAACCCAAGAGACTTGACATCGTTATCTTCCTCACTGTGCTCTTCGTCCTCCCCTTGACTCTCCCACTCAGCCTCTGGAGTTTTCTGCAGCAGTTTGGCTACACCATGGTGTCAGCCCAAGTGGTTTTCCTGCTCGCCTGCACCCGCAGCACCATCAACCCCTTCATCTGCTTCTTGGTGGGGAGCTGCAGGTGGCCCTGCTCCATGGAGGGCTGCAGCAGGCCCTGCTCCATGGGGTCCCTAAGGAAGGCCCTCCTGAGAGTCTTTGGGGACACAGAAGAAAATGGTGCCTGCAGCAATGATCCCATCATGGACATTGTGCTCTGAACCTGTTGATTCCTGCCACTGCACTGCTGAATAACCCCGTGACAGCAGCTGAGGGATTCCTTGAGTGACCTGATCAATAAATATCCAAAGTATCACCCTCCCTCTGCTGGTGCATCCTCACCCTCTTTCCAGTCCACACTAAGATCTCAGAAACGCTCCTGGCCAATTAATTCCACTGTGCTGATGCTTAATATTAAAGCCAGTTTTTACTGATTCCCTTGGCGGTGACTTTTTCAAACACTCGTTTGGAGCACTCTCGCAGTGTAATCCCGCAGGAGAAGGGAGCAGCGGCATGTGGGAGGGATGCTCTGAGGGGAGCACACGGGAGCAGGGCTTTCCTCCTCCCTGCCGGGTCCTGCAACTCCATGGCCAGGGGGGGCAGAGCCACTGCCGGGAGTCCCGGCTGGAGCGGGGCAGGAGCGGGGCTGTCGGGGTGGAAGGTGGCCCGGCGCGGAGTGGTCTGGGGTGTCCGAGGAGATGAGGAAGGCTCAGGAGGGGATCGCAGGGATCGGAGGCTGCCTGGCTGCTGGCGATCCCAAGTCTGGGCACTGGAGGGCAGCAGAGCCCGACGGGCCGCGCTCGGAGCAGGGAGCGGCCGCTGGCCCGGGAAGCTGCGGGATGGGAGAGGATGGGGAGAGGATGGGATGGAGAGCAGGATAGGGAGCAGGGGTGAGGATGGGATGGGGACAGGTCGAGGAAGCTCAGCAGAGCGTCCTTTGGGCCTTTGGGGAGGTTTTGGCAAGGATCCCGGAGCTCTTCCCAGAATGCGAAATGCTTCTGAGAAGCACCCAGCCGCTTCATCATCAGCGCTGCCGGCACTGCCGACATTCCAGTGCCAACAGCACCACAGCACCACCGGCATCCCTCTGCTCCTGGAGGGACAGCGACCCCACAGTGAAGGGAAATGAGGAATGGTAGAAGCCTGTCGGGAGAGAGAAGGCACTTGGAGAAAGGGACATTCTGCAGGGAAGGAATGTTTCTAATCAAAAGGAAATGATGAGCCAATTGCAAAATTCTGTTTGAGGAGTGTCTGGCAAAAGCCACTTCCTTACTGGACAAAAAAAAAAAAAAAGAAAAAAAAAAAAGAAAAAAAAAGATAAATGACTCAGTAGAAGTGGAGCTCTGACGAAGCCAAAGATGCAATTTCCGACTCCCCCGTGATTCCACCAAGCTTGGGAAGCAGCACCGGGACACAGCACAGAGAGGAGCTGGCTGGGCATTTGGAGAGTGGGCAGTGAGGATCTCCTGGTGACCTGGGCACTTTCTCCTTCATGTCCCTCACCTGGCAGGAGCCACTTTAGGACATGGATCCCAAAGGAGCAAGAGGGACCAGGAAGCGCCGCTGATCTGCACAGAGCCCTTTGCCTGCTGCTGCCCCACAGGGAACAGGTCAGTGGAATGTTTGCCTTCCTCCCTACCCCACCTTCCTCTCCTGCAGCAGCTGCTCTGTTCCTGACACCCTCTCCCGGTGACTGCAGTGCCCTCCCAGCTCGTCTCTCTCCTCTGCCCTGTGCTTCCCTACTGCATGTCCTGGCAAACAGCCCAACCCTCTCCTACCCCACCATTTTCAATGCCCTCCTCCCCTGCACATCTCACTTTTCTCACCTGAATCCTTCCCACTGCAGGGAGCTGCCGAGGAGCCACATGGTCCATCTCTGGATTCTCCAAGCACTCACTGCCCATCCACTCTGACCACAGCCAGGGGCCACATCCCACTGCCTGCCCAGTGTCCATCCATGGAGGTGACCACCGTGTACCCATCTCCTGCCTCACCTACTGAAGGAGATGATCTCTGTGATATTGATGTCACCGATGCAGCCATAGACAGTGTGACACTGCTCATCTGCCTCTGTGGGCTGGCTGGGAACGGGGCTGTGCTCTGGCTCCTCCAAAGGAACCCCACCACCAGTTACATCAACAACCTGGCCTTCGCCAACTTCTCCTTCCTCCACTTCATGGTCCTCTCCACCCTGCTCTATCTGCTAGAGGAATTGTCCTGCTACACAATCGTGCCCCTGGTGCTCATGAGGGCACTTTTCCCACTCCTGCTCTTCTCCTACAACCTGGGGCTGTACCTGCTGACAGCCATCAGCATTGACAGGTGCACATCTATCCTCTGTCCACTCTGGTACCGCTGCCGCCGTCCCCAGCGCCTCTCATGGGTGGTGTGTGCCCTGCTCTGGGCCCTCTGCATCACTGTCATTGTCACAATGACTGCCCTGTGCCAGTCACGAGAGCATGACCACTGCCAGGTGTCTCTCATCACTATGTATGCCCTCAACCTCTTTCTCTTTGCCCCAGCCATGCTCATTTCCAGCACAATCCTCCTCATTAAGTTCAAGTGTGGGTCCCAACAGCAGCGACCCAAGAGACTCGACATTGTTATTTTCCTCGTTGTGCTCTCCTTCCTCCTCTTTGCTCTCCCCCTCAGCCTCTCCAGTTTCCTGCAGCAGCTCAGCTACACTGTTGTGTCCTCCCAGGTTCTTTTCCTGCTCGCCTGCATCCATAGCAGCACCAACCCCATCATCTACCTCTTGGTGGGGAGGTTCAGGAGGCCCTGCTCCATGGGATCCCTCCGGCTCTCCCTCCAGAGGGTCTTTGAGGAGCCAGAAGAAAACACTGCCCACAGCCATGATCCTGCCATGGACACAGCCTTTCCAACCTGTTGATTCCTTCCACTGCTCTGCTGAAGGACCTTGTCAGAGTGGCCGAGGGTTTCTTTGAGTCACCTGATTAATAAATATACATGGGATCACCCTCCCTGTGGTGCTGTAATCCTGCAGGAGAAAGGAGCAGGGGCAATGACAGTGGCCATGTGGGAGGGATGCTCTGCAGGATTCTCATTGGAGCATGGCTGTGCTCCTCCCTCACGGGTCCTGGAGCACTGTTCCCCAAATGGATCCTTCCCAACACAGCTGTGATCCCAAAATTCCCCTGGCACCTGGTTCCTGCATCCCACTGAGTCTGCTATCAATGAACAGCACCGTGAACCCTGAGCTGCCTTTGCCCCCTCTGCCAGCGCTTCCCGGCTTCCTCTGGCTGCTGCTGCCAGCGGGAATGTGGCTGGAGGGAGGGGACACAGCCATGGCTTGTGCTCCCTGCAGCAACCATGATCCCCAGTGCCAGAGCTGGGCTGGCACGGACACGATGGCCCAGGGGCTCAGCATTCCCCACCCCGAGGGCTCTGTGAGTGTCACAGCAGAGATCTCCCCAGAAATCTTTTATTTTTAATTTTGTTCCTCTCCACTGCCTTCAGCTGCTCCCTCAGCAGGCTCAGGTGGTGCAGCAGCAAGGAGAGGAGGAGGCCGTGATCCTCAGCACAGCCACCCCCTTCCAGGAGCAGGGTGACACCTGTGTTTGTCACCATGGGCTCCACAGGGCATCACCCCCCTCCCTGGGGCTTCCATGAGGCCACCAGCCCCACCACACCCCACACCTTCTCTCCAGCCCCACCACACCCCACACCTTCTCTCCAGCCCCACCACACCCCACACCTTCCCACCACATCTTCCCAGCAGCTCCATCATGTCCCACCCCTCCCACACCACCCTCCCATCCCACTCCCCATGCAGCCCACCCACCTCCCGTCCTTCCCATCCCTCCCAGCCCCGGGCCTCAGGCTCCACTCCCTCCCCACGGGCTGCTCACCCCAGGCTCCTTCACACGGTGTTTGGGGAGTGTTTCTCTGGGACATTCCCCTCCAGAGCTTCACCCGCCGTGTCCCGTCCCCCAGCCTCCCAGGAGAGGGACCAGAGGCGACAGCGGGATGGATCCATCAGCGTTTATTGGGGCAGAGGAGCGTGGAATGGCCAGGAGTGGACACACAGCCGGGGATCCCGGGAGGAGCGGGGCTGTCAGAAGGGAAGGCGGCCCTAGGAGGGGATCTGGGATGTCAGAGGGGATCAGGAAAGGTCCGGATGCCGGCAATCCCAAATATTCCCACAGGAGGGCAGCAGAGCCCGACGGATCGCGCTCGGAGAGGACGCCAGCTGGGAAACCTGCGGGATAGCACGGCACGGCATAGGATAGGTACGGGCAACAGGGAAGGGGAGCCGAGATGAGCATGGTGTGGGGATAGGACTGGGGTGGGAATGCAGATAGGATTGGGATGCAATGATAGGGACAGGAATAGGGACAGGGAGAAGGACATGGACAGGGATAGGGACAGGGACAGGGGTAGGGACAGGGACAGGGACAGGGACAGGGATAGGGATAGGGACAAGGACAGGGACAGGGACAGGGGTACGGATAGGGATAGGGATAGGAACAGGGACAGGGACAGGGATAGGGATAGGGATAGGGATAGGGATAGGGATAGGGATAGGGATAGGGACAGGGATAGGGATATGGACAGGGGTAGGGATAGGGATAGGGGTAGGGATAGGGATAGGGACAGGGACAGGGATAGGGATAGGGATAGGGATAGGGATAGGGGCAGGGACAGGGACAGATGGGATAGGGATAGGGATAGGGATAGGGATAGGGATAGGGATAGGGATAGGGATAAGGACAGGGACCGATGGGATAGGGATAGGGATAGGGACTGGGGCCAGGACAGGGATAGGGATAGGGATAGGGACAGGGACAGGGACAGGGACAGGGATAGGGATAGGGGTAGGAATAGACACAACAACATGGATCAGTGGGATGGGAAAAGGAATGGAAAAGCTGTGGGATGCATCCTGACTCACAGCTGCAGGAAGATGACCTGCAGGCCTGGCTGGGAGCGAGGGTGGGCAGCTGAGCATGAAGCCAGCATGGGCAGCATGGCTGGTGGCACCACAGTGGCCTCTCAGCTGGACACTGTGGTGGTCCCTGTCTCCTCAAAGACCCTCCGGAAGGCGACCTGGAGGGACACGATGGAGCAGCGCCTCCAGCAGCTCCCCACCAAGAAGTAGATGAAGGGGTTGATGCTGCTGTTGATGCAGGCGAGCAGGAAAACCACCTGGGAGGACACGACGCTGGGGCTGAGCTGCTGCAGGAAATTGGAGAGGCTGAGGGGCACCCCAAAGATGAGGAAGAAGAGCACAGTGAGGAAGATAACGACGTAGAGCCTCTTAGGCTGACGTCTCTTGGAGCCACACTGGACCTTGATGAAGAGGATCACGTTGGAGATGACCATGGGTGGAGCAAAGATGAGGAAGCTGAGGGCATACATGGAGATGAGAGCCACCCGGCAGTGCTCGTGCTCGTGTGACAGGCACAGGGAAGTCACCACGACCATGACAGCGATGGAGAGGGCCCAGAGCAGGGCACACACCACCCACGAGAGGCGCCGGGGACGGCGGCAGCGGTACCAGAGGGGGAAGAGAATTGAGCCACACCTCTCGATGCTGATGGCCGTCAGCAGGTACAGCCCCATGTTGTAGGAGAGCAGCGACAGCAGGAGAAGGGACCTCAGGTACTTCAGGGACACAACAGTGGAGCAGGACACATCGTCCAGCAGGTAGAGCAGGGAGGAGGGGACCATGAAGAGGAGGAAGGTGAAGTCGGCGACGGCCAGGTTGAGGATGTAGACAGTGATGGGGTTCCTGCGGATGTGGAATCCCAGGAGCCAGAGCACAGCCCCGTTCCCAGCCAGCCCACAGAGGCAGATGAGCAGAGTGACACCGTTTACGGCCACATCAGTGACATTGATCCCACAGGAATCATCTCCCTCAGTGTCCATCAGGGAAGATGAGAGAGGTGGGGATGTCTGGTTCAGCTCCATGGTGGGAGGGGGGATGTGTCCCCAGCTGTGGGCAGAGCAGAGGGGGGTTAGTGGGACCCCAGGGGATGTGACAGGAAGGGGATCCCAGTGAGGCGGCACAACAGGGCTGGGGACAGGGGAGGGGCGTGGGATGGCTGGGGGTGAGGTGAGGGCAGGGGGAGGGTTGGATCAATCCAGCCATCCCGACCATGGGAGCAGTGAGAGGGGCTTTGGGGACATCCAGGGAGAAACAAGCAGTGCCCAGGGCTGGGCTCTGGTCCCAGTCCCCTACCTTTCCTTGGGGCCAACCTGTTGGTGTGTCCGAGCAGGGCACGCTCCCTCCCTCCGGTGCTCCTCGCCACGGTCTTCTCCAGTGAGGAAAACTGCGGCCTCCACGTCCTCAGAAGCTCCAAGCAGCTTATTTGTCCCCAAATAAAGCTGCTTTTTGGGGCATTTCTGCACAATCACAGGTCAGGCACTGACAGCACTGGGCAGTTGCACACAGGCTGCCTCTTCTCCCGTCAAAATTCTCTTGGTCTTGCGGGAAAGGAAATGTTTTGTCCGAGCAAATACCCCAGAGGATGAACGCTGCAGCAGTTACATCTCGCTGTGAAAGAATCTTGATGCTTTTAGGATTCAACCTGATATCTCATTAGACTGGTAATTGCCACCTTCCTAATTGTTTGATAGTGCTCCAGCCTCCTCTCCCCATCCTGTCCCAATGCTGGCATCCTTCTGAGATTGTTCATTACCGCGTGCATTTGCCTCCCAGCGTGAGAATCCCTCTCCACCAACTTCATCCTGCTCCAGGCCTGGGTGAGAATTTGGAATTTGTTGTCTGACCCATCACTCTGGATTCACTCCAGTTGGTTTGGGGGCCCTCCTGGACAAGCTGGTACTCACTGAGAGAGCCTGGAGAGGCTGGTGGCAGAGAGGGGAGGTGACAGGGGACAGCACACCCCACATCCCTGTCTGCAACCCTACACAGGAAGCACCCATTCACCCCCACCAAAAAGTTTTGGGGTGGCAGAAGAGGGGAGGGGAGAGGGTCTTGGGCACATCCAAACATGGGGGGCATGGGTGACATCGCTGCTGGGATGGCATGTCCCTGAGCAAAGCGGGGTGTCACAGCCTGTCCCAGCCGGGTTGGAATCACTAGGAAAGACAGGAGCTGGGTGGCTGTCCCCTCACCCCGGTGCCGGGCACAGAGAGTCCGGCGGGGCACAGCACGGGTGTGACAGCCGGGCTGGCGGTGACAGCGGGGCCAGGGCACTGAGTCACCGCCACCCCCGTGCCTGCTCCACCCCTGGACTTTGCCTCCCGCGGATGCTCGGGGCAATAAACCCCAGGCTCGGAGGCGTCGGGGAGGGCACCGGGGTCCCATCGCTGGGGGCTGCGCTGTGCAGGGGGATCTGCACGAACGGGATCGGGATGGGGAGTGGGATCTGGAGTCGGATCAGAGAATGGAGTGTGCCTGAGGCGGCGGGCAGGAGTGCGAGGGAGCGGCACCCAGGCAGGCAGGACACGCAGGTGGCAGTGTGACGCTTGTGCACGGCGCCGGGAGAAGGTCACCTGTGCGCCAGGACACTCGTACGTGTCCCGGCCGCTGTCACAGCCCCGGGCGGGCGGGCGGGCCCGGCGGGCGGGTGACACGGGTGACAGCCGCACCCTGGAGCGGGCGGGCGCTTCCCGCCTGCCCGTCCCCATCCCTGTCCCCGCCGAGGCCACTCGGGCTCCGTGGCCCCAGCGGACACCCCCATGCAGCGGGAGCGCGGGGAGCAGAGCCCAGGAGCCCCCGAAACCGAGGTCAAGGCTGTCATCGTCGGGGATGGCGGCTGCGGGAAGACGTCGCTGCTGGTGGCCTTCGCCAAAGGGGACTTCCCCAAGGTACGGGATGCCTGTCCCCTGGGGGGTGCGGGACTGTCCCCGGGCCTGCGGGAGCGGTGGCGGGCAAAGGGCGGTGGGACCGACACGGTGGCAGCAGCGGGGCCCTCTGAGGCGGGACATGGGGACGGGGGCTGGCCCAGCTTGGGGCTGATGGGGGTCTGTGACACCTCTGCCTCTCTTGGGGAGTCCCGGGGGGAAACAGGGTTTGTCCCTCGGTGAGGGCACATAAGGGACTCGGAGAGTGCAGGGAAGGGGGGCAGCCACAGAGACCCCAGAACCCCTGTCCTGAATCCCCAAGTCCCCCTGGGGCATCCATGTGCCCTGGGATGGGGGACAAGGGTGGTTCCTATCCCTCTGCCCTGGGGAGGATGCACCATTTCCTGCTGCCTGCTTCCCTGCCTGTGCTCTGTCCTGTCCCCAGGGGTGTCCCCTCTGTCACTGCCCCCCACAGCCGCCTGTGTGACCTGTGTCCTGTCCCCCGGCAGGTCTATGTCCCCACCGTGTTTGAGAAGTACACAGCGTCCCTCCAGGTTGCCGGCAAGCCCGTGAAGATCCACCTGTGGGATACAGCAGGTGGGACAGCAGGGGACAGCCCGGGCTGGTGTGCCCCCCACTCTCCCACCCGGGCGTTTTGGGGTGTCCCACACGTGTGGTCATGTTTTGTCCCCTCCAAGGGGTCCCCATGACTGTGGCAGAGGGGGCTGACCCACAGCCTCCCCACAGATGTCACTTTCACGGTGTGTCATGGTTTCCTTCTCCACTCGGCAGGACAGGAAGACTACGACAGGCTTCGCCCTCTGTCCTACTCAGATGCCAACGTTGTCCTCATGTGCTTTGATGTCACCGACTCCAACAGCTTTGACAACATCCTAACAAAGGTAACGCAGCCCCGGGGGTGCCACCTGTCCCCTGTCCCCATCCCTGGGTGGCATGTGCCCATCCCGGGATGACATGTCCCTTCACAGTGGTACCCGGAGGTGAACCACTTCTGCAAGGGGGTCCCGGTGCTGCTGGTGGGCTGCAAGACGGACCTGCGGCAGGACCAGGAGGCGCTGCAGAAGCTGAAGGACGGGCGGATAGAGCCCGTCTCCCGCCAGCAGGTGGGTGTCACCTCCGGGTGACAGGTGACACGGCACAGGACAGGACAGCGGGGTCCTGGGGAGGTGTGACTCTGTGTGTGTGTCCCCGCAGGGAGAGGCCATGGCCCGGCAGGTCCGCGCCGTGTCCTACATGGAGTGTTCGGCCAGGTACCAGGACAACGTCGGGAACATCTTTGTGACAGCCTGCAATGCCGCCATCAGCGCCGCCCGCCGGAGGCAGCGCAAGGCGGGACCCAGGAGGGGCTGCGCCATCCTCTGAGCCCCCCGGCTCGGCACAGCCCCCTCGGACAGCCACTGCTGTCCCCGAGCTCCGACACCTCTGCCTCCGCCACCGGAGCGCCGCCGCCACCCGCCCAGCCCGGGGCTGGCACCGGCGGTCACCGCGGGGTGACAGCAGGAAAGCATTCCTGGCATGAACTGTCACCCGCCTGCATCCCAGAGTTCCTTTCCAGCTGGGGATGCCGCTGGGGATGTCCCTGTCCCGCCAGGAATCCATCCCAGCGTCCTGTGCCAGCAGCCCCTGCCAGCCGGGCTCTGGGGACACAGAACTGATTTGGGGCTCCCCTTCCCGCTGGCAGGCCAGCGCCGGAGGGGGACACGGGGTCACTGCAGGGCCATCTTCTGCCATTAAAGTGACTCAAAACTCATCGGCCTGAGTGGTCCCTGGGGCAGGGGCAGCCCCTGCATGGCCTGGGGGCGTCGGGGACCCTGGGTGGGTGTTGGGGACACAATGTGGGTGTCAGGGATATGGTGTGGGTGTCGGGGACATGGTGTGGGTGTTGAGGACAGGATGTGGGTGTTGGGGACATGGTATGGGTGTCAGGGACATGGTGTGGGTGTCAGGGACATGGTGTAGATGTCGGGGTTATGGTGTGGGTGTCAGGGACATGATGTGGGTGTTGGGGACATGGTGTGGGTGTTGGGAACAGGATGTGGGTGTTGGGGATGTGGTGTAGGTGGGTGTTGGGTTCCCGCCATGGGCCCAGGTTGGATGAGAGACCACCGGGATGGGGTCATCATCCGATTTTGGGTTGAGGTATGTGTGAGCATGTGTTCAGGTGTGTGCTGCACATACAAGTCTATAACCACATGTATAGTTATACATATATGTTTTTATATACATGCTTCTATATAATGTATATCTAACTATAGAGTTAATGTATAGCCATCCATATCCCTATATTTATTTTATATATCACTGCATACAGTTAGGCTGTAACTATCTATAGAACTATGTATAGTTTATAAAACACTGTTTATAGTGTATAACTAAGGAGCTGTACTAGTTACCCAGGTGGATGTAGGTGCCTGCCGGTGTCTCTGCATTCAGACCCCCATACAGGCGTGCACAGCCGTGCGAGCACCCGCGAAGCCCGCGGGGACACCGAGGGGCCTCACGGCGGAGCGTTTTGTGCCACGAGCCCCCCAAAATCCCACCGGGGCTCCCCCTCTCCGGCCCCCCCGCCAGGGGCGTGGCCACGTGGGGAGGGGGCGTGGTTATGAGAGGGGGCGTGGTTTGTACGGGGTGGGCGTGGCCGGGCCCGAGACGCGCGCGCGCGGGGCGGGGCCGGGCCGGGCAGCGCACGGCGCACGCGCGGGCTGTGGGGGGGGCCCGTGCGCGCGGCGCGTGCGCGTGGCGTCGGTGTGTATGTGAGGCTCTGACGGGTTCAAAATGGCGGCGGCGGCTCCTGTGTGAGGAGGGGGAATCGCGTCCCGGCCGGGGGGCGGCGGCGCAGGGGGGGCACCGCGCGGGCGGGACGGGGCGGGCGGCGCCGGCGGAGCCCCGGCACTCGGTGGCGGGAGGGGTGCGGTGGCGATGGAGGCGGCGGTGGCGGTGGCGGGGGGACGCGGGCCGCGGCGGCGGGGGGCGGCCGGCGGGGCTGTCAGCGCCCGCTGCCCGCGCCGGGAGCGGCGGGGCCGGGGGCGCGGCGGGCCCGGGGCGCGATCGCTGCTGACCGGGGGTTCCTCCTCCTCCGTCTGTTCTGTTCCCCTTCCCCCGTGCCGGCGGTAGAAGAGGACAAAGGCGCAGGAGAGACCTGGTGAGCACCGCGGGGTCACCGGCGAGCCCCGAGTTTGTGCGGGGCCCCGGAGCGCGGCCGGGCGGGAGCGGGCGCGGGCGGCTCTCCCCTTGCCGGGCCCCGGGAGGCCGCGTCGGGAAGTTGAGGAGGGGGCGGCGGGTGCCGGCTGACAGCTCCCCGGGGACCGTCCCTCCCTCCCTCCCGCCTCCCGTCCTGCCCCCCGTCCTGCCCCGGCGGGGGCGGGCTGGGGTGGCCCGGCGGGCCGGGGCTGGCCCCTTCCCCCGCGGCGGGGCCGGCGCGCCGAGCTCCGCTTGTCCGGTTGTTTATAAACAGAGTTCAGCAAGTGTGGGGAAGCTGCCTCCCTCGACCGAGCCGGAGTCCGGTGCCGTGGCTCCAAGGGAGGCAGGGGTGGGGAAGGTGCTGGCGGGACCGGGAGCGCTCGGGGGTCGGGGAGGAGCAGGACGGAGCGAGTTCGCCCTGCGTGGTCGTAGCGGTTCTGTAACACTGAGGGGATGGCAGATCCCCTTCCTCGATCCTATTCCCCGATTCTCCTCCCCGAAGGTCCGACTTAGGCATAGTGCTGGGGATTAAGAGCCGTGCCATACCCAGGCTTTGGTTGGTTTCTGTCCCTTTAAAAAAAAAAGTGTAGGTGCCATCTGACGCCCTGGGAGGTTTTCCTAGGTTGGTTTGTGGTGTCACAAGGTGGCACATTTGGAGAGCTCAGCATTTAGGTCTCCTCCAGCCAGGAGTTAGATCCCTAGCTGCTCCCCTGCTTGGGTGCTATGTGTAAGAGATCCCATATGCCTTCCTCGCTCATGGGACACATCCTGTAGCACTGTAGTTTCTCCCGGGTGCCACGGTACAGGATATCCCAAGGCCAGTGATTGTGTTGTTTGGAGAAGGATTTGACAGCACCTTCCCTGGTTTTTATCCCATTGTGGGCCAGAGGAGCCGCTGGTGGTAGTGTGGAGCCAGGGTGGGAGACCTGCAGCTCCTGTTGTGTTACAGGAGAGCTGGTGAAGTCCTTTACCCTGACATTTATTCTGAGTTAAAATAGGAGCCTTAGAGGTTGGCATGGGCTCATCCACTGGGTTCTCCCAGCCCCCAGGGCAGGGTGGGGTTGGCCCCGAGAGGAGAAGGGAAGTGAGGGGTGTGGGTGTCCCTGTGCCCTTTTTCACTGTTTGCCTCTGGCTCCCAAGGAGGAAGAGGACGATGACAGCAGTCCTGGCGTGTCCTTCTCGCTCTCCTCCGAGGAGTCGGAGATGGAGCCCGAGGAAGAACGGATCCGATACAGCCAGAGACTGGTCAGTGGTGCCCTTGGGACAGTCCTGTTCCAGGCTTGCTTCTCTTGCAGCTGCAGAGGGGAAGGGCTTTTCCTGGCAGCAGGGTTGAACCACCCAGATGCAGCCTGCTCAGAGGTGTGGGTTTGGCTCTGGTTGGCTTTGTGGGTCCTTTTGTGTCACTGAGTTTGTCCTAATGAAGGGAATTTGGCTGCTGAGCTCTGGAAAGGGAGGTTGGAGACTGAAGCTGGGGAAGGAGCTTTGGGGTAGGAACATGAAACTGGTGTCAGTGTAGTTTCTGTCACAACAGGTTTTTTTATGTGTGTTTGTGACAAGCAGAGGACCTGAAACACTGTGTGTTACCAATCTTGATTTAGGTGGCTGTGAAAGCTGAGGGAACCAGCTCCAGCTTCAGGCTTCAGTTTTCCTGTGCCTGTGTCTCTTCCCAGTGTTTTCTTCTGAAGGGAGCTGTTCCAGCATTCAGGTCCCAGTCCGGCCCTGTCAGGAGCTCTGGTGTTTGTGCTGGGACTGCATGAATCCAATGGAAATTGGGCTGTAACTGGGAGCAGCTTGGGAGCAACTGCTCTTAGAGTCTGAGGTGATATTCCCAGGGAGGGAGGGAAGCTGCTGTGCCTCCCACACTCTTTTGAGGCAGCTGCAAGCCCCCAGGGAGGGCAAGTGGCAGCTCTGTGGTGGAGGGAGTCCCTCTCTGAGTCACATCTGTACCCTCACCTTCAAGGTGCTGCCCATAAAGGTGAATCTTTATCCTTTAATTCTCTGGAATCATTTGGTGTGAGGCTGTGTGGTTCTTGGCATTAGGCTTTGTCCTCAAGATGAGCAGTTCTGGGTGCTGGGGAGTTCCCCAGTGCTTTGGTGGATGTTTTAATTTGGCATCAGTGCAGTCCCACCTCCTCCCTCATCCTGACACATCTATTCCCACAGCTGTGCAGGATGCAGCTCAAGGTGCTGGTTTGGCTGGGGAGTGATCCAGGACTAACCCAAAACATCTGGATAAGGATGTGGCAGGTGAAGGGGGCTATCAGCCAGGAACTTGTCAGTTGAAGTATGCTTATCATCTCTCAAATGGAAATCAGGAGGAGCTGGTGTCCTGGTGCAGGTGGGCTGGGCTCCAGCAGGATGTGCTAAGCTGGATAAATGCCTGCAGGCTGATGAGCTCCGTGCTTAAGGGGTTTGGGAGGGCACATGGGCAGCAGGGTGAGGCTCACCTGGACTTGTGTGCTGTCTGTGCTGGCCTGAGGCCCAGGGAGGAGGCATGACCCCTGTGGGGTGGCTGAGGCTTAACTCCTACCTCCTGCCATGCTTTTCCTGGAAACTTCCAGCTCATTATGTGCTCCTGCTGTGTCAGTGATGCTCTCTTGCTGAAGGACCCTTAAAAGATGATTGTTTTTCTTCTGTAGAGCATGATTTGACTTATTCGAATATCCCACATATGCCTTGGCCTTGGGAGCTGGGTTAGTAGGCCTGAATGAGAAGTTCCAAGTAGGGAAGCAGTGAGCTGCTGGTACAGTGTGTTTCTGCTGCTGTCAGCTGTGTTTCTGGTGTGTGACTGGGGCTCAAATAGCAAAAAATAAATGTATTTTAACAAACCAATCCAGGTGTGATAGTAGTTCTACCAGCCAAACAACCTGAACCTGAAGTTTATGGTGGTGAAGGAGCTGAATTAATTGTGTGGTTTGATGGTGCCAGCTGAGATGGCAGAGGCGGTTTGTTCTCTGGTGTGTCAGGTAATCACACTGGCAGCATCCTTTTCCTGACTAGTTTCTGTGGGACATAGATGAAATCTCGAGTGTTCTGTGTTATTCTATTTAATTTGCACTAATGTTGCCTTCCCCTGCTTTGACAAAAATCTGATGTGTGTCTGTTTTGTGAATGAATTTATCAGTGCTGGTGAAAGATCTGGGTTTGGAGGAGAATTTCACCTCTGCTTCAGGTGTGGTCACGTTCCTTCAGGAATTCTCTGCTGGGTCACACATGCCTGTGTGGCACAATGACACCGATTGGATGGGCTGCACTGCCCTAACTGTACTTCCTTCCTAGCTCAGGCTCTGCATCCATGACTCCCAGGATAACACAGGCCTGGGTGAGGGCTCTGGACTCAGGGATATCTTGGGAGGATGTCTTGCACCCATCCATGACCATCTGTGGGAGAAGCTGTGTCCTGGTGAGCTCTGGGAGGCTCACACAGGCCGTGGGTGATGCTGAGTGTGGAGAGGACACAGAGGAGCAGGTTATGGGCTATCCATGCTCCTCACCAGACACTGGGAGCAGTGCAGATGGGACTTGCAGGCACTGTGGAGCAGTTTCCTGCTAATTCTGTATGTGAGTTATTCTGCCCGGCTCTGTAACGAGGCATTTCCTGGGGCTTGGGCTGAGGTTCCAGCATTTCAAGCTGGAGTTGTGTGTTTGGAGGCCCTTAACCAAGGAGCTGAAATGCTCTATTGTGTCCTGAGCCTGAGTGACAGTCCAGCCCTGGCACTAACAATGCCACGGTCCCTCTCTGAGACTTGGAAGTCTTTGCTGGCTGTCACTGGGTGGTTGCACCCAGCCCATGTCACACCAGGCTGTTGGGCTCCCACGAGGAGCCTGGACTCCTGAAAGGCTCTGCAGAAAGAGATCCATTGGGCTGCTGCTCACAGAGGCTGCCTGCCCTTCTGCAGAGCAGCCCTGCCATGTTCCTGGGTGCTGGAAGTGTGAGGAAATCTCACCTTCTGCCTGCTCCAGGGCTCGTTTTGGCAGGGCTGTGCTGTGAACTGAGACTAGCAAGGCCCTGTGAATTGCAAGCTGGGATTAGCACATTACCACAGTGCTGCCATGTGCTTGCAGTGACAATGTTCAGGGTGAGAAATGAAGGGCAGCAGCGCTGGATCACTTCAGAATGACTTGGGAGCACAGCAGGGGAGGGCCATTATCCGAAGGACAAATCCTGCTCATCACAGCCTTCCCAGCAGTCTGGATCTCAGGGTGTGGTTCCCAGTTAGGATTGCCGGGGTGGTAGAGCTGGTTGAGGAGGTTTTCTCCCTCAATGAGTGAGTGCTCTGGGAGCTGATGGCCCTGAGGTGAACATTGCCTCAGGGAATTGTGCATCATGCCCTGGATAGAAGTTGGCAGGGGGGAGGCACAGTCCCAGCTGTTGTCTGTGCTGGGGTAGTGAGCAAACCTGACGGGGCTGAAAGTCTGAGATGGGGAGACAGGGTGGGGTAGGAACCTCTTAAACTGGCTCTGCTGCTGGAGAGAGCCTGGGGAGGAGCCTCGCCCTCCCTGGGGGCTCTGTGGGCTGAGCCACAGCCCCTGCTGGGGTGTTGGGCCCCAGTGACCATCCCTGGCTGGGTGCAGTGTCGCCCTTGTTGTGGCTGTGGGAAGAGCTGTGACACCCATGAAGGGAAATGGGCTCGTGGAGCAGGAGATCAAAGTGCTGTGGGTGCTGGAGAGTTAGGGAGGTGAGAGGGAGCTGGGGAGTGCTGTGCTCTGTCCCGTGGTCTGAGGCAGTCTGTGTCCTGCCCTAGCACTGCCCTGCCCTCTGGTCAGATCCTTGTGTGAAATTCGAGAGGAGGCTCTGCCTGTCCCTACCAGCCAGAGCAGAGGCCTCTCCTGTAAACAGCAGTTACCAAACCTGCCCTTACATGTCGGTGTCCACCCCGAGAGAGCTCAGATGGGCTTTGCAGCATGTGCAGCCATCAGCTGGGGGGTGAAGCCTGGGGAGTGTGCAGGACAAGGTTTTTCCTACAGCCTTGCATGCTGTGGAGTGATCCCAGCTCAGCCCGTGCCTGAGGGGTGGCACTTCTGGCTCTGACCAGTGCCCAGATTCCCAGCAGCTGGAATCTTGTGGTTTCCAACTTGTTTGTATTCTTTCTGCAGGATGATAGTTCTGCAGGGTGATAGTTCAGGACACAAGTCCCGCAGGAAGGCCCACACATATTGACAGGACACTTGTGACAGTTTTTCTCACAGGATAGGAATAAATTGAGGGATAGGAATAAATTGAGGGATAAATGGCCTCCAAGCTGAGAGAGGGAGGTCAGGGGGAGCAGGCTGTGGGCTGCCTGTGTCAGGTAAGATGGGAAAGAGGAGGATGCAGCTTCCTACCTTTCGTGTGTTGCTCCATCTTGAGAGTTTCACAGTATCCCAACAGTGGGATGTGAGGAGCAATCCCATCAGGTTCAGCCCAAGTTTTGGTTTGTCCTGTACAGCTGCTCACTGCCAGGTAATGATCCCTGGGGATTGCTGGTGTTTGTCACCCCCAGGTACTGGGGGGGGTGACAGAGGCCAGTCCTGCTGCATTCTGGCTGTTCCAGGGCTGCTCCCACTGATTCGGGACTCACATGAGTGCACTGGGGTGACCCTGCCTGTGTCAGATACTGAGCATGGGATGAGCCCCAGGCACTGGGTGAGGATTTGGGTGGTTTTACATCACCTGCCCCCTCTTCCCCACATTTGAAATGTGACACTGGCAATTCCTGTCAAGCCAAGCTCCTTCCTGGAGTTCCTCTGTGTCCTCTGTGTGAAACCCAGCTTGGCCAAATGTCCCTGCTGGACACACCTCAGCTGCCCAGTCTAGACAGGACCCGGGCAAGGGGGGTAATTAATCTCTCCCACATGCCTCGAACTGGAGGCACTACAAATGAGTCATTCCCAATGACCCAGGTGTAATAAATGAGCTCTAAATAATTCAGGGGCTGTTCAGATTTGGTCTGGGCAGGGCTTTGGTGGAAACTAGCAGCAACTGAAGGCTATTCTTGGAAAGCTTTAGAAATCCCTTTGAGCACTTAGATCCTGCCAGATGCATGACTGTGCTGGTCCCTGGGAGAATACGTCCCTGAAACCAAGTGGATGCTGTTCCCTGTCAGCAGAGAGGGATGCAGGAGGTAAATATCTGCTGGATTCTTACTGTCCCAAGCCTGGCTGTGCTCTGAGTGTGTCCTGGAAGCTGCAGTGCTGACTAAGCAAGGAGCCAAATACCACAGAAGCACTTCAAGTTACCTGTGAGTTACCAAACGATCTCTGCAGGCTTCATTTATGTTCCTATACTAACCAGGAATAAGTTTTCCCAGGATTATCCCAGCTGGAGGTGACACTGACAAGTCAGGAGAGCAGTCCCTGTGCCCCCAGTGCCTTTTTAGTTATGTTAGGAGGCACCCAGATCTACAGCTCACTGGCTGGGTTTGGGGCAGGAAGGGCATATGTGGGAAAGTGGTGATATTCTCAGAAGGTGCAGAAACAAGGTGCTGCACTCATCTTGTCCTCTGAAAATGTATAAGGTAGCAATTCCCTTCAAGATGAGATCTTTGGTGCTGCTGCTGAGGGAAGAGTGTTGGTGTTTCCAGAGGAGGAAATGATGGCTGAGCCTTGGGGGCTGTGAGGAACTTTGGTGTTGTTCCTCCCTTTCCACAGTGGCCTGCACTCCCTGAGCTGCTGATGCTCCCTGTTTACCTCTTTTCCCAGTTCTTGGCAGCCAGGTGGGGAACATCCAGAGCTGGCTGTGGCTGTTGCTTTCTGCCACTTGAGGTGGTTCAGGTGAACCTGGTGACAAAGTGTATCCTGGGAATCCATGGATGATATGGGTGGAGAGGAGGTGGAGCTGTTGGACAGATCTGTCCCGTTCCTGTGTCCATGCTTGTGCATCTCTGTTGCTGTAGCAACAGCACTGGGAGTAAACAGCAATGAGCTGGCTTTCCAGGGATTCTGAGTCCCTCTGGAAGTTCCAGGAACTTGGACCAGAGAAGTTTTTGGGTTGAGATTTGCTCAGGGTTGCAGGGTGGTAGATTTTTCACATTTTAGCTGTTGCTCTGTACACGTAAGAGTTTTATTAAAGCTGCTCCTTTAGGTCAAGGAGGAGGCTCTGTGAGCTTTGTTCATGCTGCTCCTCAGGGCTGGGAGCTGAGTACACAATCCTGTTGTGTTTTAGCCAGCCCTGACAGAGTTTGGGAGAAAATACTGCTTGAGAAAAGTCCTCCTTGTTCTTCCATGTACCCCTGGCTCCTGGGAGCTGTAATCTTGGGATAGAGCTGAGGCAGCTGGAAGTGGAAAGGACAGGGCTGGCAGTGCATGCTCCTTTAAGGTCAGGCTGCCTCAGTGTCTTTAATTTGCTGTGCATAAATATTTCCATGTGTCACTGAGCCCCTTTGCCCCATTTGGAGTAAGGAAGGGACGAGTGCTGGGCTCCTTATGGAGGAGAGGGGGAGGGAGTGTGTGCAGGGATGGTGTAACAGCACAGAGTCCAGAGGAAATATCCTTCCTAGGAGCTGGATTCCCACATTGTCCATGTTCTTCCCAAAGGCTCTGGGCTGTTTCCCCTCTCCCTGAGCATCCTCAGCCCCATAGCCTGCAATGCAGCCAGCCTGCTGCTGTTCCCTTTAAAAAATGGTGTCAGCTGAGCAGGAATTGCAGTGCAAACCTCAAAGCTTCCTGCGTTTTTGTTATTCCAGTACTCCTGTGGTCCAGCTTCTCTCAGGCTGGGACAGAACTGGCAACAGGTTTTGGCAGAGCTGGGTTGGGACACTGAGAAATTCGGAGGGTGAGCATTTCCCTCAATAATAATAAAAAAAAATTTAAAAATCCAAGCTAGCCCTGTGATCTCTGTGTGTTGGAGACAGAGAGGTCTCCAGCAAGGAATGAAGTCACTGAGGGCTGGCCTGCTACTGCTGCATCAGCTGCACCTCTGAGGGCATATGGCTCTGACTGTCCCTTGTCCTGGGTCTCTGCCTCCTGGTCTGTGTGGGCTCAGTGCTGGGAATATGGACTAAATGTGTATCATTTTCAAGCCAGCCTTTTTTGGAGCAGTTTGGTTAATTTTCTTCCATTTGGGGGGAATCTGTTGCCTTCCTGCACAAAGCAAAAGGAGGAGCAGAGCTGGTACTGCTCATCTACCTCACTGCACAGGGCTCGTGCTGGGGACACCTGACAGGGAAAGGGCTGCACACAGGCTTTTTCCTTGGATTTCTACTGATTGGGAAGGGAGTGGGGTGTAATTCAAGAGGTTTTCTCAGTCTTCTCCAGAAATGAGAGGGCTGAATACCAAAGGATGGTTTTTAGCACTGAGGGTCAGCGCTCAGCCTTGAAATGGTGTGGATGGTTTGATGTTCCTTCAAGAGGTTCTCCAGGCTTGCATGGAATCCAGGCAGGATTTCTCCTGATGCCATGGCTGGTGGTGGCAATGGGCAGTCTGGGGGTTAGCAGTGCCATCAAAGCCCTTTGGGACAGTGGCTGTGTGTGACAGAGGCTGCAGGTGACTGGAGTGAGGAGCTGTATCCTTTCCTAGGAGCAGTGCCTCCTTTTTGGGACTGCTGCCAGAGCTGCCCATCTGTGATCTGATCTAGCATGTTCCTCTGCCTCGTGGTTTTGCTGCTGTGACTGGTCACTGTGTGCTTTGGGAGCAGCTGTGGAGCTCTGCTTGGCCCCTCCATGCTCCCTCCCCACCTGCCTTGCTCCAATTCCTCAGTTACTCTTCGTGTACGTTCAATTTTGTAACCCAAAAGTGCAAAGCAAAGCGTTCTCCCCGGTCATTCTGAAATGCTGCCAGCCTTGCTCGTGATAGGAATCCCTCCTGGAGCTGGGAAGCCTGGAAAGGCTCCAGTTTTGTGTAGATCCTGTTTGCTCCTCAGCCTGGTGCTTGGAGTCTGTCTTTGTCCAGGGATGTGCCACCTGGGATACACCCATTCAGCACTCCAGCTTTTGAGAGAAATGGGAGGTGGTGAGGGGCATTAAACCTGAGTTAAGCTCAGTGGTTCCTCTCGTCTGGGTCTCTGCAGGGGATTGTGCTGTTGTTTAGATCCTAAGTGGTGCCTGCCATGTCTGGGGGAGCAGGGAGTCCAGGGTTAAGGTGGGAGAGGGCAGCAGCCTGCTGCTGCTGTGCTGGTGCTCCAGAGCTTAGAGCCCAGCCCAGGAGCTGAAGTGGGAGGTGCAGCCTTGGAGGGGAGAGGGATATAGAAAGGAAAAGCTCTTGTGCTTAAGATAAGCAGTGACCTGGCAGGCCGCTGATTGTCATAATCTTGGTGCCTTGGTTCTTCACACTCTATCTGGAAACTCTGGCAAGGGAGGATCTTCCCTGCATAGCCCGTTCTGGCATTGGCACCTGCTGTGCCCTGGGTCTGTCTGATCACAGCCTGGCTGCTTCCCTGCCTGTCCATCCTCCTGTCAGGCTGCCTTGTGGCTTCCTGGAGAAATGGATGTTGTTCTTCCCACTTTGCCACTGCTAAAATTGCTGGGGATTCTCAGCACAAGGTCTCAGGCAGAATCCTGGGCTTGCCTCAGGTACTCACTGGAGATCAGAACACCCATCAAGAGATTCAAATGTTGTAGATCTGGATTTATCTAGGCAAGAGCCACAGTTTGCTGTAAAAATATGTGAGAAGTTAAATTCCTTAACTGAGGAGAGTTGAGCTGGTTGATTTATTATCAATTTGGGTGCATTTCAGCAGAGTAAACCTGCAAAGGGATGGGGTAAGGAAGAAATGCACTGTCCTATGGATACACTGGGAGCCAGGGAGAAGTTAAAACCTGCAACAGGGGGATTTTGGGATTGGAAATGGAGGTGAAACTTTCCTGCATTCTTCATGTCAGAGGAGTAGAAGAGAGTTGTGGGAGGCTTCACACAGGCAAGCTGCTCTGGAAAGACAACAGGCAGAGGGAGAGGAAAAGTGAGAGGGGTGCTCTGGTCTCCTGAGGGGGAAGGAGCTGCGGCATAGCAGGAAGAGGTTCCTGGTGCCTGGGAGATGAAGCTGAGGGAGGGGATGGCAGCAGACAGGACAGGAAGTGACTAAAATACTGTGGTGTGTGTTGGTTGTTGGTTTCACTCTTTAAATACATGAGGCTCTTTCAGCGAAAGGACGGCCTGTTCTTTTCTTCAAATGTGACCTTGTACTCGTTCTCCCCTCAAAAAAACCTCACAGGAGAGGAGTTTTCTGGCTCTCTTCAGCTGACTGTCAGCTCCTTTGCTGTTAGAGGGAGCTGTGCTCCATGGAGGCAGCGCTTGCTGATGGAAAGAGGTTTCCAAGGAAGGATTTTGGAGAGTGCCGCTGTGGAGATCTCCCTGGAATCCCTGGGTGAAGGAGAATGGAGGTGAAAGAATCAGAATAGAAGGGATATCTGTCAGCAGGATTAATATTCATGCTTCCTATTTCCTCCGTTAATTGAAAGGTACCCAGGAGGGTCAGAAAGAAATGGTGAAGGACAGCTATCTTAGGTGGGAATTGCTGGCTGTCTGGTCTTGGAGGATGAATAAAGTGCCTTTATCTTGACCCTGCCTGACACAGAGAGAAAAGGTTTGGACCACTTGACAGTTCTTCCTTAGTAAAACTCTCAGCAGGATGAAAAATGCCTGAATTCTAAGAGAAAGCTGGGAAAACAAAGTGATATTTAAATATTGCTGCTTAGTACTGAATTCTGAGGTTGTCCTACAGATAATGTGATGTGCCTGACTCTGTGCCCTTTCTTCTCTGGAGCTGAACTTCACCCAGAACGTTCTCACAGGTGGCAGTTTTGGGGACATCTGCTGATCTCATTTTGGGAAGCTGTGTCCCTGGCTGAACTGGTTGATGCTGGAAGGTCTCCCAATAGTGGAGTCACTCCCAGGAAGAAGCAGTTCTGGTCTAAGAGTCCAGGCCTGTGAGTTGCTGATGTTCTCTGGATGGGCTGTAGGAATGTGCTGGGAAGGGATACTCAGCCAAGCCCCATCCCTAGCACAGGCTCTGGGACAAGGGTGGCCAGCTCTTCCTGGGAAGAAGTCACACTTGGTGCTGTCAGAAGGACTGGCACAGCTCTGTGTGTGCAGTAGTGGCAAGGTTAGGTTGGCATTAGCTTGTCATGGCTTCGCAGGTGTCACCTGTAGCCAGTTATTTATCCAGGCAGCAATTTCCTGTGTGGCTGTGTGGCACATCAGAAGCAAGGGGGTTTTGGAGCATCCACTGAGCACATCTGTCCTCATACAGAGACCCAGTTTGGGGACATGGGGTCTGTGGTTTGTGTCACTGTGCTGTGAGGAAGCTGCAGGCTCCAGGAGGGGAAGACTCCCGCAGCTGCTGCCTCTCCCATACCGCATGCCTAGAAGCACAGAAGCCTTTCCTTCCTCCTGCCTGCTCTGGGGCCCTGAAATATTGTTTTTCCCCACCCTCCCAAGACAACAATGACTTGAAAGCAGCGTGGCCCCGGCTGGGTCCAATGGAATGGGAGCTGTTTGCATTGTGCTTTTGGGTCCTCAGCCACGCTGGGATCCTGCTTTCCTCATGCTGGGCCAATTAGGAGGCCAGACTCTGCCCTGCCCATGGGAACAGGGCAAAGCTGATCTGCCTGGGAGCTGGAGGGGGTTTGTGGCTGATGCTTTGCTGATGACAGGAGCAATAGACTTTGGAATTTGCTCGGCTGGAGGACACAATCCTCTTCCTTCTGTGTTTTGCATCCTTGTTTCCTCATTGCAAAGGATTCAAGTTTAAGGTGTTCCTGCCTGTTTCCTGGTGTTTGCACTTCTGTGGTGTGGCTGCCTTATCGTGGAGTGGTTTGGGTTGAAGGTTCCAACCTGTTTGCTTTGGAGGCTGTGCTGTGAAGGACATCTGGGAAAGAGTCTGAACAGGGCCCTGATCCCACAGTGCATCTCCAGCATCCACCCGTGGCACCACAAGGATCCGAATCAGGCCCAGCCACGTGGTCACATTTCTGTTGAATGAGCTGCTCTACACAGTCCAGAGCTTGGCTTGGTGCCACTTCCAGAAGAACAGACAATGCCTGGTCATCGTGTCTGTGGCTGGAGCTGCATTCCAGCCTGGGTATCCCGAGGTTTGTCCTCAAATGGGGCTCACCTGAGTTCCAGCCCAGTGCAGTAACCCCTGCTTCTGGTTAAGTGTAGCCAGGGGAATCAAGTATAATCTATTAAGGGAGTGGTTTGGACATAGCCTCTTCTTGCCAGATTTTCCATGCTAAACCTTTTCCTCCCAAAAGGTGAGGTTTTGAATCCAGCAAAGACAAAGGAGCTGCTTTTCCCCCTAAAAGTGAGTGTCTGGAGTAAGGGAGAAGGTCCAAAAGCAGCCTGGTCCTGCTTGATCCCAAAGCAGGTGATACCATGGACTGCAGAATCCTCCTCCTCTTTGTGCACATCCTCTCTGACAGAGCTGCCTGCTGGGATCTGTAGTCCTAGACTTGCCTCGGATTGGGAAGAGTGAAACGTTGGTGATGCTGGAAGGTGATTCACATCCTTACCCGGCATAGATGTGCCTTGAACTTCCCTGGTGTGCTTTAGTAAGGAATAGGATGAAGTGGGCCTTTCCCCAAAATGCTGGGTTCTTTAGGAAAAGCTGAGTTTGAAGTTTGCTCATTGTCCCTAAATCCTGCACAGGGCAATCCCCTCTCTGCTCTGTACCTTCATTTTAAAGCTGAGTACCACACAGGCTTCATGGATTCCATGATTTTTAAGGATAAGTGCATTATGAGATGGGCTAATCATCCCTTATAACACAGTCATAACACCTCTGTATCTCTAATTTCAAATTCTGATGCATCCCCTTGGAAGGGCCAGTCTCAGTTTAAAGGCAGAGGAACATTTGGGAGTTGCAGTTTTTGGTGAGTGCAGCCCAGCCTTAGCAGTGTGAAAATCCAAGTGTTCCCAAGGAATAGGTCACTTCTGCTGGTGCCACTCCCATATGTCTGTGCTTTTTAAATGCATTTTCCTGCCTTTATACAAGTATCTCTGTAAAAACCCACAAGTAAAGTGAGTTTTTGTGTTGTTAAAAACGGGGAGATCCCACTCCTCTTTAGTGGATGGTTTAAGACAAAGGACAGCAGCCCTTTTCCAGACTGTTTAATCCTCGGGGCCATTGGACAGACGCTGGCTGCAGGATCCTGAAGACTCTGCCTGAAGTGCCCCATTCAGGAGCAGCCAATTGTTGGTGCCTGGCTGATGAGGTGTTTGTGTCCCAGTCACTCGAGGGTTTGGTAGGGAGGTTGGAAAGCTCAGCACCGTCAATGGGCTGTGAACAATGGCTGAGTGACTCTGTCTTGATGGCAGGGGAACTCCTTGTGCATCCATCAGCCTGCTTGAAACTGGGAGTTAAAATTAAATGTTGGAGGGGGTGGGGGAAAAGCCTTTTTTTGTGTGTGTCCCTACGTGCTCCTGCACTGGTTCATCTAATTAATCTAAAAAATTTTATTTAAAGCAGTGCTTCTGTACGAAGGAGTTCATTCCTCTTTCTCCAGTGAGGTTATGGCAGGCTGGTTCTGGTGGCGGTGCTGGGGATGTGACACTGCCCCTCCCTGCTGCAGGCAGGTGCCAGCAGCTGTGTCACCTCCTGCCCCATCCCTCCCTGGCTGTCTGCTGGCCCTGCAGTTGGTGTGCACGCTTGATAATGGGAACGTCCCTAATTAGGGGAAGGCAGCTTGGCTAATGCAGAGCAGGTTTGCCTTTTATCTGAGGGGATTTAGGGAGCATTCCCACGCAGGGCTCTGCTCTCTGGCCAGGTGGCCAGCAGCTGGGGACAGTAATTTCTTCCAGATCCAGCAATGTCAGAAGAGGATGTCTGTCAGGAATCCCTGTACAGATGTGCTTACAAGACCCTCTAAGAAAATTGTTCCTTCCACTCTGCTATTCTTCTCCTCACAAACAAGAGAATAAATCAGCTTTCTGTGTACAGGCACAGCCAAAGATGAAAACTTGCGAGTCTTTTTTTAAATCATTGTTGTTATGGCAGAGGTTTAAACTCACAAGTGCCTTTACCTCTAGTGCAGCAAAATACTGATGCATCTGTAAAAGTGGGGAACTGATTCTTTGTTCTTTGCCTCTGTTACACTAAACTCTCTCCCCTCCTCCCTTATTTCCGTGTGAGAGTTCATTAGGAGTGATTATCTGTCTCATAAAGCCCAATTAGCACAAATCTGGATGGAGGAGGGGCCAAGCTGATGTTTCCGTGCTATGTTTTGGGTTCAGGACAGACCTGAGCTCCCCTAGAGGCCGTGGCTGAGCTGTGTTAGGCTGGGATGAGGCTCTGATTGTTCCTCCTGCTCCATAGCTTCCCTTCCTGGTCCCTAACTTCTCCCTTCCCGGTGTTCTCCCCTCAGCGTGGCACGATGCGGCGGCGTTACGAGGACGACGGCATCTCCGATGATGAGATTGAAGGGAAGAGAACGTTTGACCTCGAGGAAAAGCTGTCCACCAACAAGTTCAACTCCACTTTCGTGGTCTTCATGGAAGGCAAAGGTTTGTCTTGGGGCTGCTGGTCCCAGGGAGTGTGTGTGGGGAATGGCATGGAAACTGCTCGCTCTGGAGAGCATGGAGCTGGTCTGCAGCTTGCTGGGACACGTGGCAGCCAGGAATGGGAGGGTTTGCCTGGGTCAGCACCTGTAATTGCAGCCACGTGTCTACCAGATCCTTAATTCAAGGACTGTGTGGGATGTCTCCCCTTCCTTTCAGCACGCACACGGCTCCGTGGGATGGCTTTTCATCACACAGCCCCTCATGAGGATTTACTGGGAGGGAGGAGCGCCTCTGCAAGGCATCTCTAGCTTGGCTCTAAGCTTCCTAGGGAAGCGAGCACCAAAATCCAGGCTGTTCACCTGTCAGGAGCAGCCTGTTGGAGCAAACCCTCCTTAGGGGCCCTGTCTGAGGCTTGTCAGCAGCACACACCCTGCTGCCTCTGAGAACTGCTGCAAAGGCGTTCCAGGATTTCTGAAGGAGTGTAGAAAAGTGAGGAGCAGGGTTGGTCTAGGGATCTCCACAGAACCTTTTCAACCTGAGCATGTCTAGAACACTCTGAAGGAGTTTCTCCTAAACTTTCCCTCTTCTTGTCTCCCCACACCAGACTTCACAGTAGAGTACATCCAGCGGGGTGGCCTGAGGGACCCACTCATCTTCAGGAGCTCCGACGGCCTGGGGATAAAGTAAGTGCTGGGAGCATGGAGTGGTGGGTGACTCTGGCCAATTCCTTCATCTCTTCACACTCTGTGGGATCTGCTCCTGGCTCTGCTAGGCTGGTTTGACTCTCATCTCCACGCTGTTCTTGATGTGCAGTGGACAGAGAGAAATATATTCCAGCTCAGTTATCCCCTTCTTCCTAGTCTGTCTGGACTGAAAATGAGAGGACTGAATTGGCTGTAGGTGATCAGAATTCCACCAAATGTCTGGAAAGTCCCACTGCTGCTCTGATGCAACATCTGGCTGGGTTTCTTTCCTAGTAACATAGGCATCTATTGCCAGAGAATCAAACAATTTGTAGTATTTCTGGCATTTTCCAGAATTCCAACCTGATTTTCCGAACTTCCAAGCTTCTGTCTGCCTCTCTTGCTGCAGTACATCCATTGAGGTTTGCAGCTCTAAGTGTAAACTGGGTCAGTGTTTTTGTGTTTGATTAAAGGGAATAAATGACCCCTCACAAACTTTCAGAGCTAGTACCAGCAGCACTGCTCTGAAACCATGAGGTTCCATAGCTGTGAACAGATGCATGACATCTCATCCAGTGCAGGATGTTCTTTGCTGGGGTGAATTGGGTAGGAAGTCATGCCAGGCTCAGCCTAACTGGTGGGTGACTTGGGAGGGTGGAGATTTAATACTGGGTATTACAGTGTGGCTGAAACTGGATTTCTCCTGAGCTTTTGGATATTTCTCTGGGTCAAGAGCTGCTCGAATGGCTGCCAGCCTGCTCTGCCTGTGACAGCAGTGTTTGTACAGAGGAGGGTGCCAGTACAAACATTGGAGTGGTTCTGCTGTGTCAGTGGAATATACTGCGTGTCCTGCTCTGGCCGTGCCTTTGGACTGGGATAACTCACACAAGCAGCCTTTAAAATGAGAGATGGAATTGCTTGGTTCAAGGCCTCCTGGCTCCTTTGCTAGAAGTCACTGTACAGCAGCTCTGGGAATGGTACATCCTATTCCCAAGCCTGCTTCCCAAGCCAGAAGTTTGTCCTAGTGTTCACCCCAATCCTGTGCCCCTAGAGATCCTCTTCCATGGCCTTCTCCAGCACCAAATCAGCACAGATGTACCTTCAGGGTGCCAATTCCTGGGTCACAGAATGCAGCCAGAAGCACTTGATGGTCTTTTTAGCCAGATATTTGTCCCACAGGATGCCGGATCCGGACTTCAGCGTGAACGATGTGCGGCTGTGTGTGGGTAAGTGTCCAGAGCCACCCTGCACTCCCTTGTGTGGCTGGGCTCTTTGAGGATCCCGCCCCCTGGAGCCTGTGGGGCACAGGGACAGCTCAGTGACGTGTCTGTCACTGTGGCAGGGAGCAGACGGATAGTGGATGTGATGGACGTGAACACGCAGCGGGACATCGAGATGTCCATGGCGCAGTGGGCGCGCTACTACGAAACGCCAGAGGAGGAGCGGGAGAAACTCTACAACGTCATCAGCCTGGAGTTCAGCCACACCAAGCTGGAGAACCTGGTGCAGAGACCTGCTACGGTGAGTGGGGCTCTTCCTCCCCAGGGATCTGCTTTCCCTGGAAGTCTGGAGGCGAGGTGCAGCCTGGCATTGGGATGTGGTAGAAGAGCTACTCAGAACACACATGGGCCCAGCAGGGATGTCAGTCTGGAAGCTGCTGGAGTTGATCTCCTAGTCAGGCTGTGGTGGCCATGGCCAAGTCCCTGGCATGTCACTCTGTGGAGAGATAGCCTGTTTGTTGCTGTCAGCAGTTAGAAACATGGAGGTCTGAACTCTGCACAGTGTGGCAGGGAGAGTTCCTGATGCAAAATGCTGAAATGTCTGAGGGCAGAGGAGGCCAGGACTGGAGGTGTGCTGGAAGAGGGGCAGGAAGCTATTTTGTGCTGGGAAGATGAGTTGTGGGAGGTGGGATGGGTGGGATGAACATCTTGAACTACCTCTGCAGTCAGCAGAGTGGAAGTGGCAGCTGTGTGGGGCCAGTTACTTCTCTCTGTTAACTGCAGAGGGAACCTTGACATCTCTGACTCTCCTGAAGTTTAGGGAGCTGAATCTCACCCCTAGGAGATACTGTGTGGCATATTTTTTATGGAAGTCCAGAGCTGGCATCTGAACACCTGATCCTGAGTGCTTTATGTGTAGGACTGTCCCAGAAGCACACTGTCCCAGGACCAAAAAGGGATTTGCCAGCATAGGGTAGCAAAAGGTTTTGCTGTGCCCCTTTTCTCTCTGCTCATGTCTCCTCCCTCTCTGCTGTAGGTGGATTTGATTGACTGGGTTGACAACATGTGGCCCAGGCACCTGAAGGAAAGTCAGACAGAGTCTACCAATGCCATCCTGGAGATGCAGTATCCAAAGGTGCAGAAGTAAGTGGCTTCCTGAGCTGTGGCAGGCAGCAAAACTGCCCAAGGGAGCAGCAGTGTGTACCAAGGGGAAGGAGGAGGATCAGTCTCCCAGCTTATTTTTGTGGGTGACACTTGTAAGGCCGCTGCAGTCACTTCTTGAATCCCCTTTAGGTTTGTGGAAAAGGGGCTGAGTGGTTTGTTATACTGCTCTGAAACATTGGCCTGGGTTTGGGGGACCCTTGGAATGTCATATCTGCTCCAAAGTGTGGATCACCATTCATTTTCACCTTCTCATCTTGTTTTCCACCAGATACTGTTTGATGAGTGTCAAGGGCTGCTACACAGATTTCCACGTGGACTTTGGTGGCACTTCTGTGTGGTACCACATCCACCGAGGGGGAAAGGTAGGACAGTGCCTATTGGGACAGCAATAGGCGCTTTAGGAAAGTGCCTGTTGGTCTGTTTTTGTGTAAATCCTTGAGATGCGGGTCCCAGACAGCAAATCGAAATCTTTTCCACCCTAAATTTATCTATATTGCATGTAGCCAGACAGGTGCCAATCCCTAGTTCAGGTGTAGCTCTAACATGTAAATCAAAGTCAGTAAATCTCCTTGTCACTCTGGTGGCTTTCCTGGGCTCTGTATCTCTTTACACTGATGTAAATCATAGCTTAAAAAGCTTCCCAAGGTCAGGCTACCTGTAACACTCTGTGTCAGGCTGGAAAAGGCCTTGCTCACCCTCTCGAGGGGGGCAGCTGTTGCAGTCATTTTGCTGGGAAGTTCTCAGGGAGAGGGATGAGGAGGAGATTGAGATGTTGGGCAGAAGCCATAGCTGTTCATTGTGTGATGACTTAGATGAGTGTGTTGTCTTTATTTGCAGATCTTCTGGCTGATCCCTCCCACACCCCAGAACCTGGAGCTCTATGAAAACTGGCTTCTCTCAGGGAAGCAGGGAGACATTTTCCTTGGGGACAGAGTGTCAGAGTGCCAGCGCATCGAGCTCAAGCAGGGCTACACATTTGTCATCCCCTCAGGTACCCTCAGGGTGGGCAGGGGCATCCTGGTCTTGGCCAGGGTTGTGGCAGCACTGAAAATCCTGGGACACTGGCAGGATTTAGCTCCCTCATGAGTCAGTGGGAGAGAGAGATGTGATGTGGCTCTGTCCTCTTGCTTGCCACCTCCAAAAACATGCCTGTGATGGCATTGTGGATCCAGCCCAAGTGTTAGGAAAGCTGTGGCTGGCTCATATCACATTTGATTAATTATTAAAGGAGGCTTTCCCAGATCCTGTCATGTTGACACATGGAACAGTGTAGGTTCAGGACAGGCTGGCTCAAGGCAGCTCCTCAGCTTCCTGGGTGTCTTGTGACAGAGCTGTGGTGTACAGCAGGACCAGGAACAGAAAACACCAGGGGTTGCACAACTCACTCATTTGAGTCCTGTTATCACAACTGACACTTTCCTGAACTGAGTGGCTTTGCCTTAAGGAAACCCACGCTGGAATTCCCCAGATGTTGGACTTGGCTGGATTGCTTAGCCTTGGAGATAAGGAATGGAACTTGAGTTATTTTGAAGGTGTTTAGAGTGTTGGAACAGACTTCAGAAGGCTGTTCCCCTTGGTGCTAGGCCTAACATGATTAGGAAACAATCTAGGATGACACCAGAGTGACAAAAAGCTATGCATGATGGATCAGAAGGATTCTTCCAACTCTGCTTTCTCCCCAAGGTTGGATCCATGCTGTGTACACTCCCATGGACACGCTGGTTTTTGGTGGCAACTTCTTACACAGCTTCAACATCCCTATGCAGCTCCGGATCTACAGCATCGAGGACCGCACACGGGTAAGGACCTGTGGGAGACCCGTGCTGGACACTGGGCCACTCCTGGTGCGCCATCTGTCATCTGAGAGCAGCAGTGGGAAGGAGGCCTGACAGATCCTCTTGCCTGTTTTGCAGGTCCCAAATAAATTTCGTTATCCCTTCTATTACGAGATGTGTTGGTACGTGCTGGAGCGCTACGTGTACTGCATCACCAACCGCTCCCACCTGACCAAGGACTTCCAGAAGGAATCCCTCAGCATGGGTAAGTCTAGCCCTTATTCCTCCCTTACCTATCCAACTGGCTTCTTGCACCCTCCTGCTGGGGCACTGGCTCAGCAGTGTGCCAGGCAGGGGAGGGCTGGGTGGGGATTTTTTTGGGCATGAAGTCACAACCAGCCAGACTTCTGCTTCCTCCTCTGGCCCTGCAGCAGCCCAGGTTCCTCACAGCTGTGAAACCAGCACACCACCAGTTCAGAGCCTTATACAGAAGAGGTGGGGGGAAGTTGCTGTGGCCACCACGGTGCTGTGGGCAGGAATTCTCTCTGGCTGGCCAGGGCCTCCTGCACACAGGGTTTGAGGGGCTGACACTGTTACTTGGAGGTCTCAGCGACCTCACGGTCATGAGTGAGTCCACATCCTCTTTATCGCATCTTGAAGGCAGCATCAAGATCCTGAGCCCTCAGCTGGAGATCCCAAGTCCTCCAAAGCAAAATGAGGTTGAATAGGGCTTTAAGCAACATGATGTAGTGAAAGATGTCCAGGCCCATGGCATGTCCAGGCCCATGGCACTGGGGTTGGGCTAGATGACAGTCCAGGTCCCTTCCAACCCAATTCCATGAAATTAAGTCTACGACATGAAATTCAGTCCAGAGCATTTGCTATTTCTTCCTCTGGGACCTTTTTCCATATCTGGTGCCCTGTATTCCCACAGACAGGCCAGGAATGGGAAGGGTGTTTAGCTGTTTTCAGCTTTTTCAGCTTCTCTGTTCCTTTCACCTCCTACAAATCTGTTGCTCCAGCATCCCTCATGACTAGGGGAGATCCCACTAAACACAGAACACTTCCTGTGATTGCTCTCCTGTTTCTCCATCATGGCAGATATGGAGCTGAGCTCCTCGGACTCGGTGAACATGGAAGAGGAGGAGGAGGAGGATGATGATGAGGATGCAGCAGGGAAGGAGTCCCGGCGCCCCGCGACCAGGAGGTCCATTCTCACCAGCCCCATCGCCAACGGTGCCAGCGTGGACTACGACGAACTGGGCAAGAGCTGCCGGAGCAGCCTGCCGGCTCTCAAGAAGACCCCATCCATGGACTCCTCTGACTCCAGCCGCGGCTCCCAGAACGGCCAGGCCTGGGAGCCCAGCGGGGGCAGCCCCCGCAAGAGCAGGAGGGTGCACCTGACCCAGTTTGAGCTGGAGGGGCTGCGCTGCCTCGTGGACAAGCTGGAGTCGCTCCCTCTGCACAAGAAGTGCGTTCCCACCGGCATCGAGGACGAGGATGCCCTCATCGCTGATGTCAAGGTAGGGATGAGAGACTGCAAAGCACTTCCCACAGGGAAGCTGGGCTTCACCTCACCCTGCCCCTGTCCTGGGGCGGGATTGGTGTCCTCCTGTTCCTCTGTGTGAGGCTGATGTAACCCCTGAGAGACAGCCCTGGGATTTGGGGTTGGGAAAGCAGGAGGGTGCCTGTGCCCTGGCTGTGTGCCTTATGGCTGTCAGTGCAGGAGTGCTCGTGGATGATGCAGTTCACTTCCAGTTTTGGCTGTGGACTCTGTGACAGTTGGAACCTTTTCCTTGCCCCAGGTGGATTTGGCTTTGTTCCTTTGAGTTGTTTGCCCAGGGTGTGACCTGGAGTTGAGAGTCAGTTATTTTGGGCTGGTGAGGGTTGTTTGGATTTTATTTGCCTTCATCTGTTAAGCTGACCCAATGAGCCTTGGTGTTTTAGCTGTTTCAGCACTTAAGTGGGAATGTCAGCTTCACTCTATCCCCAGAAATCCATTCTAGTCCCTAAAAAGTTACCTTCTGCTCCCCTCCATGATGTTGGTGATCTGTACAGCTGCTTGCCTGTACCAAAGCTGACATCCAGACAGGGTCATGCATGTGTTCTTGTCTTTGCCATTGTTTTTATTTCCGAGTGCTGTCTCCTGATGGTTTTTTGTGAAATGTTCAGGTAAATCCAGAGCTCTGCTGTGTTGGAGCAGAGGGTGTGGCTCTGGGTTCTTGGCTGAAAGAGTCTAGGTGCTGTTAGGGGCTGAATTTCTGTTTTTTGTGGCTTTTCAAGCATCCTGTGTGTGCTGTGACCTTTGAGAATGTGATGTGTGTGTTTCTGAGCCCTGTATGGTGCTCTGGAGGAGCCTGAGCTTGGAGCTCTGTGTTTCACCCTTGGGCTGATGAAAGGAGCCTGGTGTTGGGCATTTTAAAGGCAGAGCCTTAAAGGTTATTGGTGTTCAGTTGGAGTTTGAGACCTGATCAAAGAATCAGTTCATATTTTGGAGGTAGTAAAGGTGTGCCTGTGGTTTTGGTGTGACCAGGCCCCTGTGTCCAATTGTACCTCGCAGATGAGCTGTGAGTGACAGCCGTTGTGATCCCAGACAACTTCCCTGAGGATTTGTTCCTTAGAGCTGGCTGTCCTTGGAGGTTTGGAAGAATCCTGAGCTGCAGGACTCCATCCCTCAGGACTGACATCCTCAAGGCATCAAGATCCTTAGTCACAGCCTCCAGTGGCTGGGGAAAGTGGGACAAGTTTGTCCAACCACAGCAAAGCTCTACTTTGAAAACCCATTTTCTATAGAGGTGATGGAAGTGGCCAGTAGAAGTTGGCTTGTAAAGCCTGGGAAGGGCTTAAGACATTTCTAGCTAAAACTTCTAGCTGGGGCCACCAATCTGCAGCAGGTACTTTTGCCCTTGTGTCACCAGGTAAGGTCATTGATGGAGCTGGGATCTGGCCAAGCTAGGGAAGCTGCACTTTGGTCTGTGCTCCCCACGGTCAGAACATGGCGTTTTCTCATCCAGACTTGCAGGCGTGCCACCCTCTGCTATCCAGTGTGCCCAGGCACTCCAGGAGCAGGAAAATGCTGCCTTTTCCCACAGCCTCTCGTGTGGTGATCAGGATTTCAGGGTGTCTGTGTTTTGGGTCACGTGGAGAAATATGTGTCCTGTCACGAGTTCAGCCTGGAGCGTCACTTGGTGGGATGTGACACTTTGGATTTGACAATGTTGTACTTTCAGCTCTGTGGCAGGAATTGTCTGAAAATTCTGAGTGTGATGGAGGTCA